>NC_071337.1:10169030-12914030 GCF_027744825.2 Synchiropus splendidus
TTTGTGTTTGTAGAGCATTCGCCGGCTGCTTTCACCCAAGCCATCACAGTAAAGATGGACACCACCCAAGGTGAGTTTTCACAGTGTTTGTCAAGTCCAGCCTCTCCACCAATATACTGACGACACCCTGAAACTTTGCTCAAGTTCCTCAGAGCTCCAGCACGGCCATGTCCTCCACCTTCCCCACCACAGAGGCCCTCGACACCACCATGGCCGACCCCACCTCCGCACCCTTCCTTCGCAGCAGCAGACGCCTGTCCAACAAGAAAGAGTGTTTCCGATACGTCTACGGAACCTTCCTAGGCAACATCACCATCGTCGGTGAGTGTGGCTTCATTCATCATCATCACCTGACATCACGCTCCTTTCACCACATTCCCCTGGTCTCCTCAGAGCATCCGCTGGCTGAAGAGCAGAAGAGCCACATTGTGCAGGTGTCAGCCAACAGGCTGACCACCACTGACATCAGCTTCCTTGTTAAATGTCTCGGCAGGTGAGCTCGGAATTTCAGCGACGCAGGTTCATGCTGCATCGCTGAAATTGGATGGATAGATAAGATAAATAAAATAAGATGGATGGATGGATGACCGTGCCTGAACCCACTCTAGCGTCCCATCGTCCGTCTGCACCATCATGTCGGACCCCACCTGCACCGAGGTGCAGAGCATCATCTGCAATGAGGTCCCTCCGTCTCCCGAGTGCGAGGTCCGACTAAGGAGGACCTTCCTGGACCCTGGTACCTACTGCATCAACATCACCCTGGTCGACGCCAGCAGCCTGTCTCTAGCCAGAGCCACCATCGCCTTCAACAGGCCCACGGAGCCACCGGGTGAGTACAGCACCTCCTGGAAACACATGTGGGGGTCACACATGGTGTGTGTGTGTGTGTGTGTCTGCAGTGACCAGGAGCCCTCAAGCAGCTAAGGTGGTCCTGTCAGCCAGCGCCGTACTGCTCTCAGTCTTCGGCTTCATAGCCTACATGGTGTACAAGTAAGTGGCAGACGTACTATGAAGGCGAGGACCACTCACACAGAAAATACTGCGAGATTGTAACATTATTAATTTATTGGTTCTTAGTGAGTTGGCTTTCATAAATATATATACACATATATGAATTTGCATTTGAATGTTTCTGAGTGAGTATCTGGTCTGCGTGTATTTTTGATGCTTTAGACTGTGTGCTTCTTTGGGTTGTGGCTACTTGGTATGTGTGCATGTTAGGATTTTTATGCATTAGTATATGCTTATGTTGTGTTCATATTTGTATAACTGGGAGTCGCAAAATTGCCTCTATGTACTGATGCGTTTATTATTTGTCTATTTTTATGCTTTTTACTACTACAATTTATCAGTGCTTGTGGCTTTTACATGCAGTTTTTTCGAGTACTGAGTGTATACTACTAATCTACAGAATGGCAGCTTTGGAGTGTTCCTATTGCTGCAGTATGTTGGTTGTGTGTTAGTTGTTGCTAACTTTCTGTATATTTGTGTATCCATGTTGGAAGCAAACTATGGTTTTACGTAGAATTTAGTGACTTTTCTTGGTAGGTTGTGTACCTGAGAGTAGCTTTGTGTGCATGTATCTATGTTGCAGGTTTCTGGTGGATTTTTGGTCGAAGTGTTCTGGATATATCTTTTTGCATTTTGTGGGGAATCTGTTCTTTTATGTTTTTATTTTATGTGAATTTTGGCAAATAATTTATACATTTAATGTTTCCTCAATAAATGGAAACCGTAATCTGATCACTGAAAATCTAAAATTAAAATGTTAAAATGTAAAATACAAGTAGAAATGTTAATGTATCAGACGCAATGTAATATAATGTAACGAAAAGTCAAGTAAATGTAAATATAATTCCTTCATAAACAAAAAGTCCAAACCCCTCACTGACGTGTCTCAGTGACCCGACCAGTGTGTTGACAGCTTGACCTAAAAGGACCCTAATTATCGCCCTCTTCTTCCGTTCAGACGCTACAAGTCATACCGACCCATCCGAAGGTCGATGGTGGAAGACCCCTGCACCCGCAGCGGGGTGGGAGGTCGCGTGATGCGACTGAAGGAGTCACTTTTCCCATCCAGCGAGGAGAGTCACCACCTGCTGACCGAGAGACGCCCGGTCTAACCTTCTACTCGCTCCAGTTACCTGCCAGTGACTTGGGGAAGCTGACAGAGCCGAGTCACTCACAGAAGATTAGACTGAAGGCTGCTGCAGAGCTGTATTTGCTAACATTGTGTCTGTGGTAGACCACTCTATCACGCTAGGTTTGTTGAGTGATGAACTGTTGGTGACAGTTAAGACTAATAGCAATAAACTCATAACCACAAGCTGCTGTTTCTTATTGTTGGTCAGTGCTTGAACATGACTCATTGTGACTCCAAGGTGCGAGACAGACAGAGCCTCATTTCTTTCACCAATCACCCACTTGACCGCAAAAGGAGGGAGGGAGAGGAAAATCACATGACCTGAGGCGCATCCATGGCGCAAGCAGCTTCCTCTCCATGCAGCTCTTCGCAGAGCCTCCACCTTTCAGGGAGACTCCATTCATCCTGCAACAGAAAGTCAATGAGTCTTCAGCTGCTTCTCTGAACTCACCTCTGCACGACAGGTGACAACAGGCTGACCGTCAGCGCACTGGTGATTCACACACACGTCTGAAGACTCATGAACAATGACGACAAAATGCAGCACTAAAGATGAACATATTTATTTCTGACTGGAGGGAGATCCAAAGTGCCATCGGAGCAGGTGATATTTCAAAATAACATCAGGTCAGAGGGTGGAGCTCCATGTCCATTGAAAAGAATCAAAATAAACAAGAGCAGCATTTCAATTGTCTCCTTTGAAACAGATAAAGACAGACATCCGTCACCAAGTGACTCATTTTTCAAATCAAAAAGTGAGCAACAAAAACAGTTTCTTCTCGCACGTTTTGGTCTCCAGGAAAAGGGTGACTTCAGTGCACAGTGTTGTACTGCTGAAGTGTTTGAACCCCAAAAAAGTACATGAAACTCAAATAGCTTATGAACTCAAGCCCCGATCCCAGAAATATTACTTTTTTTTTTTTTTTCCCTTGGTAAATCTTGGTGAATAAATACATGACTTTCTTTTCTAACTTAAACATCTTATACCACATGAGGGGAAATAATATATATCCAGGAAGAATTCAATATAAATGAGTCACTAACACTTAGTCAATACTAACAGTATTCTATTTCAAAACATGGTTGCTACACAGTTATTTCAATCTTAGTTTCAGAACTCTTGGGGAAAATTGAGTTTTGTCACAGCAGAGAGCAGGAGTCAAAGAAGATCTTGTCACTTAACAACACAAAAACAGCAAGTATTGTCAACCAAAAAACATAAACAAAAAAAGTCTTATTTAAATAAGCACCATATTTTTATAATTATGGCAAGTCAACATTCACGAGGTTATATAGTCTGTCTGGTTTAACCGCACCTACATTTGTTTGCAAATATTATAACCTGCTCTGCTTTGAATCAGCCTTACAGAAGGTAAAGACCTTGACTAAACACACTCCTTTAATGACCCAGCTGAAAAGCTCCACAGAAAAAAAAAACAAAAGTCAAATATCCCTGGTTGAGGTCTGAAGTCTGAGAAGATCATCTGACCAATGAAACGTGGAGTTTGGTTTTGGTTTACTGTTTGACAGCAATCAGCCTTTGAGATTCGGATCTGGTCTTGTAGTGCTGCTGCCTCCTCACGTCACTCAGGATCTCCTGAATGTTCCTCTGTGCCAGCTGGAAAATCAAAGTTAGACATGTTTTACAACAACAACAAAAAAAGAATATTTTGCCCATTAATAGCACTTTGTATTTTATTTTCTATATTCAAAGTAACGTGCAGTGAAAATTCCGACAATTTCAAACTTTTTTTCAGAAAATACTTTAACGCTTTGAAAACTGCCGTCTGTATCAGCTTTCTCATAGTGACCCAACAACAACCATGAAAATAAGGGCTGCAAAAGGGCATAATTATAATCTGACCACATTATCAATAAACCATCACATTCAATTTCCCCATCGTGGGATGACTAAAGGCGATATATAAAAATAAGGCAATATACACTGCCTGGCCAAAAAAAAAGTCGCCACCAGGATCCTGGATCTGGGGTTGCTGCAGTTGGTCAGGTCTGGGTTCAGCAACATGATGTGCTCAAAGAATGAGGTCTGCTGACTGCCTGAATATACTGAATGAGCAGGTTAAGGTTTTCTTTCCCCCGAAGGAACAGGCATATTCCAAGATGACAATGCCAGGATTCGTCAGGCTCAAATTGTGAAAGACTGGTTCAGGGAGCATGAGACATCATTTTCACACTTGGATTGGCCACCACAGAGTCCAGACCTTCACCCCATTGAGAACCTTTGGGATGTGCTGGAGAAGGCTTTGCATGGCGGTCAGACTCTACCATCATCAATGCAAGACCTTGGTGAAAAATGATCACTGGATGGAAATAAATCTTGTTACACTGCAGAAGCTTATCGAAACAATGCCGCAGCGAATGCGTGCTGTAGTCAAAGCTAAAGGCGGTCCAATAAAATATTAGAGTTTTGACCCTTTTTTTTGGTGTCGACTATTTTTTTGGCCAGGCAGTGTATAAAGAACCACTTTTAACATCAAACATGGAGTGGCTTACTTCCTCTTTAAGTAGTGATGTGCTGAGGAGAGACAGCCATGATGCGTTCAAAGACACCTTGCAAATGTTTCATCACACTCCACTTACATGTTGAATACAAGACGAGAATTGGACATTTCAAAAGGAAAGGTGGAAACAGTATTTTCAGCCTGCCTCTGTTATGTAACATATGGAGAATCATTATCTTCCTGCGTCTGGATTGCTTATTGCACCAGGACCGCTTCGGAAGAAGTTTGTATTGACTTGATTTTATCAGAATAATTCCATCTTCACATGTACAATGTAGAAGCCTTTGTAAGTGCAGGAGTTCCTGGTCCACTGATCACACTGATGCACAAGACACGTGGCAGCGAGGATGATGACAACAACAACAAACATGGAGGAATCCCTGAACAAGAGCAAACAAAAGCATCTGTTTGCTTTTGTTCAGGGATGTTTTTCACTACACAATTGTCAAACTGATGCAAAATAAACAATATTTTGTTGATTAAATGTATGTATGGGTCCATCATTTAAATGTCCGTGAAAAGATAGGGAGGATGGGGAATGAGACAATGAATTCCATCTGCGATATTCGGCCAGTAGTTCCCTCTGTGCCACTGCCACCACAACACAGTACCTGGCAGGCGAAGAAGTGTCCAGTGATCTTGACGATGACCTGACCATTCTCGTCCGGGACCTGGTCCCGGGGAACCTCCACCTCTGCACAGCTGATGTTCTGCAGGAACATGATCTGCAAGAGGAAGATGAGATGGAGTGATGTCAGGCCTCCCATTGGCTGAACACAAATGCAGTTCATGTTCTCCTCACCGTCTTCCCTCCTCGTCCGATGATGTGTCCGGCTGCACACGCAGGGACCTTGATGTGTGCCGTTAGCTTCACTTCCTGCTTGGGTCCAAAAATATTCTCCTCCTTCAGCTTGCTAAAGATGCGACACTGAGCCTGAAGGACAGTTCCACAGAAACACAACTGAAGATTGTTCATCATCTTAGCCTCTTTCCAGAAAGTCTGTCTGGGTCCCTGGACTGAAGCTAAATCTTATATTCCAAACAATGTCACCAAACAATTTCCACCGATCAGAACCTTGAACTGAGCCTCCGGGGTGCCGTTGATGACCACTCGCCGCTCTTTGGAATCCAAACTCTCTGGAGGAGCGATCTGAAGGACATCATCATTGAAGAAGAGGCAGACATCAGACGTGGCCCTAAGTTTCTCACCCGGATCGAGGCTCCGGAGAAGTGTGCCAGCTGCTTGATATGTTGACCTTTCTTTCCAATGATGGCTGCCACAGAGATGGCAGGGATGAACAGGTGGACCGTTTCAAAGCTCCCCTGTTGGGTAAAGACACATGCGAGTGACACCCGCAGCACTAGCTTTAGCGACAAGCACCACCTGGTTTCAGGCACGCGCTTGGTCTTTCACTACCTCCTGATTATTCCCTGAAAAACATGAATCAAACCTAAGGTTCGAGGGCAAATCTGGTGCACCAAAGCATTTTAAAAGGCCATGGGTTGGCTCAAAATTGAAGCGGTTATAGTCGGATGCCTGGAAAAGATGACGTCAACTGAAACATCCAAAAACAGAAAGCTTGTGACATCAAGGGAATTTCACAGAAAGCAGGGAATGTTCGTACTTCGATGAGATCATCATGTGTGTTACAAGGCAGAGTAGAAGAAACGAAGAATGAAGAAACAGTAGGCCACTGTGCTGCGGTGGGTCCAAGCTCAGAGGACAGTTTATCTAGAAGCAAAAGAAAAAGACTTTGACGCCACTAACTTGGGGTCCATCAGAAGCACCATCAGATGCCTGAAAATGAGTTCCTCACATTCAAGGAGCAGGTCATCGCTCCTAAACTGTAGCATGGAACCGCACCTCTACATCGACTTCAGTAAATTGGTCACATTTAACACAAACGTCGCTTTAGATGGCTTCAGCCTGTGTCCAAGAGTTTGGGTGTTCGACAGGAAAAGACTGAGGCTCTCAGACACCAGCGACACATGATGATTCAATGCCCTCTAAAGGCTAAAACTAGCAAGTGTCTGAGTTCTGAGATGTGCAATGACACAAAAAGACAATCTGGAAATAAACATGGTTTCATAAAAACACAAATGTGATGTGGACTCATCCTGACATGTTCACTAACAGCCAATGGAGGAGGAGAAACAGACTGAAGTGTGAGACACAGGTGCGACTCACCCTGAACGTAGATGCCACTTGGGTTCCATACGGAGAGGCTGTAGACCCCGAGCGATTGGCTCCTGCTGCCTTGGTGAACAGTCCAAGAGCGTTGAGGTTGAGACCCGGAATGAGGCTGCACTGCAGCTGCAAGACCAGGCCCTCAATGTCAAACCAGTCGTGCGTTCACATCAAAAACGGAATGCAGAGGTTAAAACAACAAAACAAAAGTAACAGCTACACATTGACAAGAGTCCACTATGTTCCTGGTTAACTCGAGGAGTCCAATTTCACCTTCACAACAGCCAGTTGGTATAAAAGGTGAGTGTTTTCCAGAAGACCTCACGAGCCAATGAGACACCTACATCCAAGGCCTCCATGTCGCGCTCGTACAATTCCGTGATCTTCTTCATCAGCTCCTCCTCGGCCTGTGAGCAGGCCTCGACGCTGCCTTTGATGGTGATGGTCCGCTCTGGGTTCAGGTAGGTGAGGTCCTCCAGTCTGGGCAAAACAGCACAATGAAAAACTTTTTTTTTTATTCCCCTTAGAACAACAGGTGCTTGTGAATCTCACGGTGAGATGGTGATTTTTGTGCTGGTGTCCTCCTCCACTTTCTTGAGCCGGTGTCCATCCTTTCCAATCAGCCTCCCGATGAAGTCGTTGTGCACCAGCATCTTCAGAGGGCCCTCGGCTGTACTGTGGTTTAGAGTCACACCATTATGATCCAGTGTTGTGAAAGGCTGCCATCAATAAAGAGGCACGTTTTTCCTCACCGTTCCTAAGGCAGCAGAGCATCCCACTTGCTTTCATTTGGGGAGCAACAACAAAGGCAAACTCACAACTTGGTGTCCAGCGCCTCCTTCTTGATGATCTCCATGATGAGTCTGCAGGCCTCCGTGCAGCCGCGCAGAGAAGAATGGATGGTGATCTGCTTCTCCACAGCTCCAGCGTGCTCTTTGCGGTGGATGTCGATCCTGGAAGGAAACACGGGGTCACCATGCGGCCGCTCATCCAATAGCCTGAAGCACTTTTTTTTTTAAATGACTTTGAGTGGGTCTTTTTAGTGATGCTGCTGATGGTGGCGCCCTCTTTGCCGATGATGGCGCCGATGAACTGCGTGGGCACTTGAATGCGCAGCGGGATCTTAAAATGCTCCCTTGTCCGAGGGCTGTGAACCGGAGAGCCTACTTGAGGGCGCCGATGAGGACCGGGGCTGCGCACGCCGGCTGGGGAGCGACTCACAGGCGGCGTGGACACGTCGGGGATGTAAGACACGGTTAAGGTGTTGTTGTCCACGACGAAGCCATTCAGGTTTTCCAAAGCCCTTCACAAGAACACAGTGGCGTCAGCCGCCCATTTCCACCACAATAAAAAAGATCTTTTTTGCCCCTTAAGCGGCGCTTCTTTGATAATACCAGAAAATTCACAAAGAATATCAAGTTTAACAGACTGTCAGACTGTTGAACTTGTGATTTCTTGTTTGCGGGTTATTTATTAGTTGTTTATGTTCATTTCATTATGATTATTTCTATTATGTTTTACTACTATGTTTTTGACAGCACATTTTCCATAGCACTTTCCTAGTGGGTGGGATCCCCACCGACCATGGCAATAAATCTGATTCTGACTAAAATGTAAATGTTTATTAAAATGGGACTTTAATTCTTTAGATTATTACTCTGTTTCCTCACCCTTGTTTTAGAATTTAAATGCATAATAAAAACAAATATTTGTTTATAGGACAAAGTTATACTCATTACATTATTTTTTTTTTAAATCAACCAATGAACCAAAGCTGTATGTCTAGACAAGTGAGGTCAATTCAGCACAACAGTGTGAACTTCAGTCTCCAGTATATAACATGATAAAAAGATTGGACTCCAGTCTCCACCAAACGCGGCGGCTTTCAGGAGACAGTCACTTGACGCTCCTCAAGTGGAGCTCCAGTTCAAATATGCAGCTGCTCTATACCCATAGGTTCTCTGAGGGGGGACCACTTTAAAGTTGGAGTGGAAAAGTACCATGGATTCCAAAAATTGTAGACTGTGAAAGGGCATCGGAAACATTACATCATAGCCTGAAAAAAAAAAAATGGATGGGATGAAGAGCACAGACAGGTCGGACTGGCCTGGCTGTTGAAGGCTACAGGCCTCAAATACAACCTTGCGATCTTCAATCACAAATACGATAAGTCCATGGCTGAACTCATGTCGTGGATATATGAAGAGGCGGACCGTGTAAGGACAGCTGCAGAATGGAGACAGCAACAATAAAGTTTTATTGCCAGCAACTCAGTAAATTCATTGTTTCTCTATCATGTCTTTATTGTCTGCGTTTCCCGTTTTGTATCTTGTTTTTCAGCACGGTTTAAAAAAAATCCAGGCGGAAACTCAGGTGTTTCATCACATATGTCACGACAAACTCACTGAAGATACAAACTGTGGAAAATTTGTTTTAACTGATCTTTGAAGCAACTACTTCAAGCGGAACTGGAAAACATACGGTAGATATAGAACCACTGAAAGCCATGGCCACTGGGTGGAACCAGTGTTAACAACAATGGATTTCAACCCTGCAGTTCATAAAGGCATCAACTTGGCTTCCTTCACTGGCATCTGTTCACACACTGTGAGGCAATAAAACCCATCAAACAGCTAACCTTTTAAAGGTGCATAGAAGGTATTGAAAATAAAAGAGTAAGTACTCACAGTCTGGCTTGGTTCTTACTTGCGAACTGAACATTGACGACGGCATTCTCTGTGTCAGCGTTCACTGTGGGACAAAAACAGCCACCTGCTATAAGCATGTGTGACAAGAGTGTGCGAGCACAGAGACTCCTATTCACCTTGTTGGCAGCTCTCCACAGAGCCGTACTGAGACAGCAGACTGTCCAAGACCTGCATACACAGTTCACACTATTGTTACAGATCAATCCATCAAGAGATTGGTGTTTTGTTTGCTGAGGTGAGCGTGGTCAGGAAGGACAAAGGTGAAGGAGAGCAACAAGAGGAGCGAGTGAAACAGCCAAGAGGAAGACTGAGGAGAGAGGAAGGTCACTCTGTGGGTAGGAATTTGACTTCAAGAATAATGCTGAAAAAAGGGTTAGGGTTAGCCATCCCATAGTATACGGAGTGGTTTAAGTTCTCCAGCATCTTGCGAGAACACACCTGCCAATGTGTTTGAGGGGGGATGTTGCGGACCTGCAGCCTGCGACCCCTAAAACAGAAGACAGCCTCAAAATACACGGTTCAAAGGAGAAAAATGTCTGGGGTGGAGACAAAGTCCAGGAACTTAAAGAGCTGGCTGAGACATTGACAACAGAACGAACATGTTTGGAGCCAAATAAGTTTGAATTGAGCATCGCTGCAGGCAATGTAGAGTTCAACAGAAGAAGATTCTACTGAAAAAGCTCACCTCTGATGTGCTGGAACAGAGTGCTTGACTTCCAGCAATTTCCCACACAGTTGAACTTTTCCTTGGAGAGAACAAAAAAAACAACAACATGGGACTTAGTGAACAAGGTAGTGCGAGAGCAACAGTTAAAATCACCCTGATAAAGATCACAGTTGAAGTGTGTCAAGTACGGAGCCCTGGAAGTGGCATGCATGCGTTTTTTTTTTGGGTTGTGGCATGCATGACTTTTTTTTGCCCGGTATAACAATTATCTCGAGATTGTTTTTATCTTGTGATAATGCGTATCGCGTGATAACAGTTATCTCAAGATTTTTTATCTCAAGATGCAATGGTGAATGTCAGCGCATGCGTAGCTGCCTCTCTGTCAAAGCATTTTGTATACGTCCTCCTGGAACCACAATGTCTCCCATGGCTTCGTAACAGTTTGTCAACGTTGTCAGTCACTGTCTGCAAGTCTGTGCGCTTTTAACACTCTGATCAAGTGCCTTCTACTCAAAATAATACCATATGTGGCTAAGCGATACATATTACGCGTCCCTGGAAGTGACATGCATGACTTTATTTTTATTATCCCGAGGTAAAAATTTTCTCGAGATAGAAATGATCCCGAGATAACTGTTATCTCAGGAGAAAGAAATAAAGCCATGCACGCCACATGTGGTATTATTTTGAGTAGAAGCCACTTGATCAGAGTGTTAAAAGTGCACAGACTTTGCCGTCTGCAATATTCTGACTTGCAGACAGCGAATGACAACGTTGACAAACAGTTACGAAGCCATGGGAGACATTGTGGTTACAGGAAGTAATGGTTTCTTCAGATAAAAATCATCTCGAGATAACTGTTATCTCGGGTCATGCATGTCACATCCAAAAAATAAACCCATGCGTGTCACTTCCAGGGCTCCGTAGTTAAGAGACACATATCCGACAAACAAAGGCAGTTCATGGCAGAATAACAAGCTCTCAGGTTCTTCCACTTGTTGCCCTCAGTGTGACGTCATTGAGTGATGCCGCTGAGATGTTCTTAAAGCTAGATGTTTCCGACAATTGATTTATGATGAATATATTCACGAAAAACGACATATCATACATTCATTATTCATGACAGGATTTTTTTATTATCTTTTATCTATTTATATTATTATTTTGTTACAACTGGGTTTTTTTTTCTTGTGGAAAAAATAATTATTAATCTCATAACTGCCAGTAAGAAAGAAAATAAATCATATAGCTCTATGAATACTGTGTTTAAGGTAATATTTATTCGTTGTTAAGGATAAACGAGCCTAGAATTTCGTACTTTAAATGTTGCTAAATTCTCAGTTATTTAATCCGCATTTAACAAGACTGTAGAAACGTCAAGTTGTGAAGTAGAAACGCAGTGCTCCGCGATATTCTGTGCCTGAAACCTGGATCACCTGACAGCAGTTCGATCGCCTTCATGGCAGCCTTCTCGTCCGGACACTCCACGAAGGCGTAGCCATTTTTGATGGTGAAGGATCCGGTGAACGGGACGCTCCACTCGTGGAAGACACGAGCCAGATCCTCGTCGCGGACCCCGTCGCCCATGTTACTTATAAACAGGTGATTCATGTTGGACGTCGCGAACTTCAGAGAGAGGGCGCGGCACCAGCTTACGGGACGCTACCGTCGCGGTTAGCATCGCCCGAAGTGACGACCAAACCTCCCGCCAAACCTCCGGCCGACTTCCATGAACGTGCGCTGAAGCGAAAATAAACAAGGAAGTGTCACTTTCACGGTGAGAAAAGTGTCGCGGAGCCAATTAGCTCGTTCGCGTTTCACCTGCTTTGGAGCGCGCGTCACGTGTTGAATCGTATAAACCCACCCACAATTGTCGGAGGACGAGTCAGGTGACTTTTAAAGCGGCTGCGGGATAAATATTCACCGTTATTGATTGGAGGGGAAGAAATAATGCAGTTGCTTTAAATGTAACCGCAGCGTCTCCCGCGCGCTGTTTTGGGTTTGCGCATGCGCGCGGTGCCGGGCGAGTAATATTATTCCCTGAATTGTTTGCAAGTACAAATAACTTACTTTGAACGTTGTCACACACCAAAGCAATGAGGTTTGTGACTATCAGTCCACAGTTTTCTTTCTTCCCCGTCTGTTTTGTATAATCACATTTAAGCCTCAGTTAAGTTTTCTCTAGTTTTCACTCTTCGTGCTATTTAGTTTTATTAATCTAACGATTTTTTTTATCAACCTATTTCTTTGCATCTTGACGACTTATAAATTTATGAAACAGCATTTATTTAAATTGTAAAAAAGGATGGTTAACTTCTGTAAGAACTTAAGTATAGAATTACAAAAACTAAAAATGGGCTAAACTATTTTGCTGATGGAAAATGGTAACAGGCACAAAAATGCAGTTTTCCTTCACAGGGAAATCCCTTTATTTGCTATATATTTTACAATGTATTCTCATCTTTGCCACCTCCTGAACAACTCATTTCCAGTGAACAGAACCTTTATTAAACATCCACCCACGGTGCAAGGTAAAAATGACGGAAAATAAAGCAAGAAAACTTTTGTTAATTTTATTTTCCAAAAAACAGAGGATGGACAAAAACTTTTTACATTTTATCAAAACTAAGGACATTTAATCTGGATCTTCCTCAATTACCAAAAATTGTCATGCAAGAACCAAAGCACATTAACAAATGACCTCACAGACTTCCTCATCCACCACACATCTGAGAGATCCATCAAAAAAACACAGGCCACATTAAAATGAACGTGTGCTCCACAAGAACAGAAACACCCCTGATCAAAACGCTGCTCCTTCTTTTTTCGTTTAGATTAAATAGGCATGCTGCTTGTAAAAGCCCCCCCCTCCCTGAAACGCACAATTATTCTTGGAGAGATGATGTGTGAAGGAAGCAAGTCAGTATCGACCTGTAAAAGAAACAAGATGTAAAGGTCAGCGGTCGGACGGTCAGTTTTAAACCAGAGGTTAGACTCCGTGGCAGAAACTTACGAGGGCTGTAGGAGCGTGACCGCGAGCGAGACCTGTAGCGACTGTAGTAAGGTGAGGGAGAGCGCCTCCGACTGTAGGGGCAGGGAAAACAATGATTACATTGCAAAACACTGGAGATACAAAAGCAGATCAATTCAAACTCACCTGTATCTGTAGTCATACTCATCATATCTGTCATAGCGGTCATAACCTCTGTCATAGGAGTCTCGACCCCTCCTGCCTCCACCGCCGCCACCACCGCCGCCGCCGCCACCACCACTGAAGGAGAGGATAAAATAGCCTGTTAAGATCCTGGCAAACTCCTCTTAGAGAGAAGAGATGGAAGGATGAAAGGTCCAAGAGACTTACTGAGTAGGTCGGCCCATGTAGATTCCTGGCGTGGGAGTATGGGGGCGTTTAGTGATGGAATAGTCCACTCTGATGCGCCTGCCGTCCAGCTCCATGTCGTTGGCTCGCTCCATCGCCTGACAAGCAGAAGAACATTATTCCGTGATCCAACTGGCACAAAATCACAGGTGTGTTTTAAAGCAATAAAATATGAATAAAAACCATCAGTCTAAATCGATTTTTATCGTTGAAAGATTGTGTCTCTCTCGCTCCCTTTTTTGTAGAGCGATCACTGGCACCTTCTCTCTAGTCACATATGGCAGAGAAATTACAAACACTGGATTGGGATTATGGCCCTTTGGGGAAGGCCATCCACCTGGTGGATGGTGGTCACTTGGACCTCTAGCATGCGAGTGACACGGCTGATCACATCAAAGACACAGAGCGTGAACACCCCGACTCATTCATTACTCTGCCTCGCTTCAACAAAGTCAATCTCAGTTATGACATCATTTCACAAAATCAGCATCGGATGCCTCTGGTTATAAACCATTCTACTATAAAGGAGAGGACCAATCACTGCACACAGTTTGCATTAAGTGTATTTTTTCCTTTTCTTCTTTAGCAAATTTGATGAACATGACTTGCACCACTTTTCAATGACAAATAAATATCTTTGCGTTGATCACATGGTTTCATTTATTTCAGTAGGCTTTGGTTTGTTTACATGTGAGTAGATTAAATATGGTTATTGAACACAAATGAAATCAAGAGTAATAAATCAGTTCTATTACTTAAATGGGCCCAGGGCCCATTTGTTCTGCGAAAGGTGGGCCCTGAGATCAAGAAGGTCAGGAACCCCTGGTGTAAATGACTACAACAGAACCAGTTGGTTGCAGCTGAAAAGGATGAGCGATGCTGTCGACTCTTACCTCTTTAGAGTCCTCAATCCTCTCAAAGTAAACAAAGGCAAAGCCCCGGGAACGACCGGAGCGCTGGTCATAGACAACGTTGACCCCAGCCAGAGGTCCATAGCGTGAAAACACCTCTCTCAGGTCACGCTCAGTGGTGTACAGACTCAACCCAAACACGCCTAAGCACGTGCTGGGGTCTGGGTTTGCCTGCAAAAGGTCACAGGTGAGCAGGTCAGAAAAGGTCTAGCACATGCCTTGCAATGTCTACACAACTGTATGAAGCCATTTACAAGATACAACAAATGAAAGGAAAAACTTCTTACACCAATGATGGCAAAAACAACCTCATTCATTTAAGGATGAGTCCTGTTGCAGTGTGGCAAGTCTTTGCCATACATAACTATTCCTGCAAAACCATTGCAAGGAACTGTTTCAAATCATGCATTGATTTTTAAATGGCTTAAAGGGAACTAGCGCTTATTGGATGAGATAAAGAGTTTTAAAAAAGCGAATCCATTCTTCACTGCTGGTGAGAAACTATTCTCTCTAAGAACCGAAGAGTACAAGTTTTACATCACCAGCTAGTTTGCCCCAAATTTCTCATGAGAAATAGAAATGCATTACTTAAAAACACATTTCATTTTCAGCGACTTTTATATTACATGTCAACCTTCAATACTTACAATGTATTCAGTGCGATTAAGCAACAGTTTTCTTTGTTTACATTTTTTCAACTGATGGTTTTCAGACATGCTTGCAACTTTTCTCCAGTGCAAGGACTATTAACAAAGAATTCTTGTCGACATCCATGCTCTCCCGATCAGGACAAAAATGTGTACGACTTAACTCAGGACATTAAGTGGTACAAACTAATCGAATGGTAGATTGCTCAGTCTCCTGTGATGATTCACTTCAAGCTTTTGTCTTGCAGTCACGAACAACCTTCACAGTCAGCACTTTATCAATGAGACATGGCATTTCTTTTGTCCCCCAAACATTAGATCTCAGTCCAACCCATTTTGATTCCATCAGTACTGGGGGAGAGAGGATCAGTTCAGGGCATGACTTACATTGAAACACAAACAGCTTTACATTTGTCCTGCACAGAATATGTGGGAAAGTCTACGTACCCTAACATCTGCACCACCGCCATGACTGTGAGCTTCTTTTGAGGAGTCATGGCTCTGTAGGTATAACGAAAGGAGGGGAAGGTTAATTAAAGGGGGCCACCAAAAGGTCATGTTCAGGTGGTTTCCCACAACAATGACATCTACAGACATTTACATTCACTCTTGATTTATCCAGGCAACCATGTTAACATTGAGTTGAAAACATTTCTATGGAACGGCCAAGATAAACTGCCCTTTTGGGAGATTTTTTTTTCTTAAAAGCATCATCAAATGCCATTACTCATTGCAAAAAAAAAAAAAAAAAATCTAAAAATTTCATATTTCTGATGCCATCATACTTACTCTGCTTCCAGCATGGCGTCGGCGGCTTGACATTGGGGAGTTGCTCTGGCTTCTCCTGCGTCTGTAGTCGGTGCTGTGGGAACGAGAGCGGGACTTCCGGCGGTGGGAGCGGGACCGCGAGCGAGAGCGGCTATAACGTCTGTCTGAGTGGCGTTTAGAGCGGGACCTAAAACACAGTAAGGGCAATAGTCCATCGCGACTGTTAATAGCAAAATAAAGACATTTTAATGACTTCCACACCATCAGTTAAGATCAAGCCTAGAACTGTTGAAGGCCAGGTGACATTAAATCATAGCAGAAATTTAGGAAAAAAAGACACGTAAATATAGACCTTCATCTGTTCACAACAGCTCCTATGTTGCTGGGAACTGTTGACATGAGTGCACGTCTGTCAACTATAGACAAATTGATATCAACTGTGCATCTGTTTTCTACATGCTGACTGACAAGCCCGGTATGTTGTTGCAGCTGTCTCATACACCGCACCTTGTTATATAGTCGGACAAGAGCCCATTTTTGCACAAAAATGTGAGCGATCTGTTTAGGGATCAAAGGTATTAGTATTAAAAATTGTGTAGAGTCTCACCTTGATTTTGACCTTGAGCGAGATCTGGACTCCGAGTGTTTGGAGGCCCTGGAGGAGCTCCGTGACTGGGACCTGCTCCTCGACTTGGCCCGGGCTGGACTCCCGGGCTCAGACTTTGCCGGGGAGGGAGAACCCTACAGCCACAGCAGGACGTTAAAACTTGGCATGGGTGAACACTTCAATTTTAACAGTGATAGAGGAGATGTGAAAAAGTATGTGTACAAAATCTTCCAAAAACAAAGAGGAGTTGGAAATAGCAAAGCAATTTTGCTGAACTATGTGACAATGATTAACTATAAACAACAGAGGGTTTTCTTTGTCCAGCAGGGTAATTAGGAGACAACAACAAAACATGCAAAACAGGAAGCATGATAAAGAAAATATATTGTTGACATTTTTACTTAACCTATGGACACATTCATTCTTCCAGAAATTTCTATCCTTCTTCGTTCTTCTTTGTTCAGTTTTCTTATTTTCTGATTCCAGGTTTCGTTTTTTCTCTCTTCACCCAAACTGAAACCGGTTTCATTTAGCCTTTATTCTGCGAGCGCTCCTATCTGACATCATTCTTCCGTCACATTTTCCTCCCCTTTCACATCCCAGTTAATGTTTTCATTAGCCTTCTTTTATCTTGAATATTTTCTTCATTATTCTTGGATAAAACTCTTCATATCCTTCACGACCAATAACCTTAATGAAAAAAGAACATTCAATAAAATTAAGGTCAAAAGAATGTAGATTTGATCAATTGACAGACACACTAAAAAGCATCACATTTGCATTTCTTTAGAGCATAGAGTAGCTACATCAATCACTCTGTACATTTAATTCAATACAGCTATATAATAAGCAATTGTACAGCAATAGATTTGTATATTGGCCGCAGTTCTACCAAATGATGCATTACAGATAAAGACATTAGAATGATGCTAAGTTAACTACACTCCGAAGGCCCATTGGCCACACAATAAAGCAGCAGTCTATTTGATAAATTAGCGTATGCAAGTCAAACAATTACACAGGAAAACAACACAAACGTCTCGGGAGACATAGTAGAAAAAGGACGTTACCTATCTGAAGCAAAATAGTCATGAACAGTGCTCTGGTAAAGAACCGCGGCCAATACTAAAAATGGCTGTTTCTGTTGCAGTCACACTCAAGAACAAGAGGAGAAAGAGGTCGACAAACGAAGGGATATCAGACGCTGTGATACATACCCGTCTCTCGCACTTTCCATCCTCTACATCACTCATTTTGAACAGGGCTATTCAAAATAAGTTTTATGTTATACTAGTCTATGCGAGCACGCGAGCTCTAACAGCCGCAGATGTGCTTCGGACAAAATGGCGCTTTCGCTGGGCGGTGTGTTTAGGTGAAGCGGGCTCTGACGTCACTTCCTAGTTACGATCGCTGTGTCTTCGTCACAGCGTCGCCTGCTGGTTATATAAAACATTTCACTATACGGTGCGCTGATAACGTTGACGCCGTGAGAAGTTTGGAAACTCAGGGCAGACACATGTTGGAAGGAGAATGTTGGAGGCAACAGCCACTTGGAAGACTAACACAACCAGCCGAGGAGGAGCTACAAAACCGGTTGTGACAGCCGTTGATGAGAAATGCTAAAGATAATAAGCCTTAAAATGTTGCGACAACTGGCTGTTTTTGATGTGTAAACTAACGCACAATAGAACTTCTCCAGCTCACGGGGAAGTCCCTGACTAGTCTATCTATAGCAGGCACAAAGTGCAACACGATCCTCTATGTGAAAGCAGCTGCTCATTCTGACCCACTCACATGACTGAGTGCTGACCTTAAAGTCACCCCACGTTGACTGGAAAGTTGAAAACAAGAGCAGGACCAATGTAGTTTTGCACAGGATTTTATTTTAGTATCAAAACTTTATAGACTTTGGATCATTCTAAAAACGCAGCACGGGTCCATCTACATGAATTACTCATACAGCCACAGAAAACTGCACTCGGTTGTGTTCTGATAATACATGTACTGTATTTGGAAGGTTGAAGCTTTAGTCAAGAGGGAAAAAGAAGGGCAGCTGCAGAGTACTTGTTACCATCAAAAGTCACCGCCTCCTGGCCGAGCTGCCATGTGCCAAGACACAGCAGTCAAGCGATAGAAAAATAGACTCCAAGCACAGCTAGTCTTGAACATTCACAGAGTTCTGAGTCAGGTCTGATGCTTGTGGATGCAGCAGTCTAGCTCAAGTGTAAATGAAGTTGTGGTTCGGGCTGAGTCAAAATGAAAGTGCAGGAATAGTTTTGACAATGTCAGTTGTTATTATTGCTCAGGAAGAGGAGAGTCAAGCATGTGACCAACAACCTTCATTTATGTCACACGAGAGCGAGGTCCCAAAAACAGTTGTTAGCTATGGAGGTGAACACAACGCATCAGCCGAACACTAACATGGGTTTTGTTCTTGTTTATGTCACAGCAGAACAGGTTAGAAACTCACTTAGTCCATCTCAAGGCAACTTTTGTCATTCACTGAAAGGCAAAAATTAGAAAGGAACAAGTGGATGACATGAACATTTTGGTAAAACTCCTACCATGTTGCTTTTCTCGACTGACCTGAGGTGGGAAACGGTAATGGGTTTGACCTAACATCTGAATGAAGTGCAGCCTTTGGATTTTCTATAATCAAGCGACAGTGTTTCTTTACTCGCAAGGATGAATATTCATCATACATATCAAATGCAGCAGCTAAAAACAAACAAACTTGTTGATGTTGGTAAAATTGTAATATACATGTTTCAACAGTCATGTGGTTTAAAAACTCAAGAGAAAAAGTCATTTAAAAAAAACAAAAATAAGTTGAAACAAGTTTAACAAAACATCTGGTAAGTTCTGGTAAACAAAAATAAATATCAGCATTTGTCAGGGCAATAACAAGTCCTTATCCGGCCCAACCTTCCTGGAAGCATCCTTCACTGTCCAAAAGTTCCTCATTGCTCCCACTCTCTTGATGGCATCAGAAATAAACTCCTCTAAAAGTGTGATGTGCTCTGGAGCTTAAAAACTACGCCCCGGGTGTGGCCGCGGTCGAGTCAAGCGTGGCTGAACATGTGATGTCCTGTGGTGGTTGCCAGGAATCCTCTGGTTTACTGGTCTCTGCAGAGCTGCAGGAGCAGAGGCAACTATGTGGGAGGTGTTTATGGAGGTGGCGTTGGCTGCCAGCTCCACCTTTCCTTCCAGTTTGACCAGACGTGTCAAGATGTCATCGAGCAACACGGCTATGGTCCTCTTTAGGTCGGCTGTGTGAGGGGAAGAAAACAAAACCACGAATCAGCAACTAAACTTTCTAACTCTGAACCAGTTTAAACAGTTTATACTCAAGAGTGTCAGTGTTTTAATGAGCCAGAGAAAATTGAAGCAAAGGATTTGATGGCACTTTCTACCACATAACGTAGTGCTTATATCTGCAAAATGCTGGTGGTTTGCAAAGTATAAATCGGTTGTTCTCTGTAGTCTGTGGAACAATGGGTCGTGATTGGCTGGCATGTATTGGCCATTGCTTTCAATCAACTCATCAGCAGACAAATATACACGTCTGAGGAACAGCCTGCTGCGCTAACAGCCTGCTGCTGAGGAACCAGCGCTCTCACTTTCATGAGCCCAGAAAACTCCGTCAAGTACTGGAGCTTTAAATCGTGTGTTTAATTTGAAGGCGCATCCCTGCACAGCTTTTTCCTGTGCATGTGCCGCAGGATGCAAACTTTACATGACAGATTGAAAGAAGATCCACACCAGACATACCGCTGGTTAGTGAGCAGCGAGTAGAGAGGAGGGGACGCAACACAACCAGCGGGGCTTCAGAGCACCGGCTGTCACACGTGAACAGTTGTTGAGATCAGCATTCACTGATCACGCTGAAATTGGCCGATCACAATTGATGACTGATCGAACGATCGGAACATCCCTATTAAAGCTGTGACTAGCAGCCTTTCGCTCGCTAACCTGACTCACACATGTTTTCTTCTGTTAAAGATGCTGTCAGAAGCAGATTGAAGTCGACTTGCAAGCAAACTTAAGAAATTATAGCAGATGATAATTATAGTCAGATAAACAGGGAGCTCTGAAAATGAAACAGATATTTGAGTCATTTATTTAGGATTAACTTGCACAAAGTGAAGCGTGATTGTCTTATTTTTAATTGTTTTTGTTTTATTTCTGATCTTCATGTAAATATTTTTTAGGCCTTTGGAAATATTACATTTTGAATCCCCAAAGTATTGAAAATGGTATCGATCTTCCTGGGTAACAATATCAAGTTTGCAACTTTAGCATTGTTTCAACCCCTAGAGCAGTGATTCTTAACCATAGGGCCGGGGCCCATGTTTGGGCCAAGAGCGCCTCCTAGAGAGCCACTAAAAGTATTTTTTGTTTTACACCTTTGGCCTGTGAGGGCTGTGAGACACTCAGTTTTAATACAATAGCCACGTTTGATGGCAGTGTCAATGAATTGACCTCACAGCTGCAAATCTGTGATAGTTCTTGAAAAGAAAAAATGATAAAGACATTTAAAACTGTTCATGAAAGCACATGGAGAAGCAGTTTTGAAAATTAATTGGAACATTTTATGGCAAAACTTTTATTTACACTCCACTTATATCTTCTTTGGAGAATAAAACATTTTCATTTTATGATATTTAGACATGGTTTTATTATTTTATTCAGAATTTTATTCAGAGTTTCCAATTTTCTCAACAGTTTGCATCAATATTTTTTTTTCTTAGTAAATTTGATGAATATGACTTGCACCTGATTCTGCAGCTGGTTGGACTTTTCGATGACAATATCTTTGCGATGATCACATGGTTTCATGTCATTTCACAAGGTCTTGCTTCATTAAGGTGGAAGTAGATTAAATATGGTTATTGATGATGAATGAAATGTAGAGTAATGAATCAGTTCTATTACTTGAATGGGCTCCGGACCCATTTGTTCTGGGAAAGGTGGGCCCTGAGATCAAATAGGTTAAGAACCCCTGCCCTAGAGGTAACCCTGCAAAAAGCACATTCAGATTCAGATTTCACAAGAATTTAATAAGTACATTACCATAGCCAGCCATCGAGGTTCCTTGTGGGCCTCCAGGGATGTTCTGGTTCTCCTCGGTCAGGACTTTCACATATCTGTGGCTGAGCTCCAAGATCTGCTCCCGCAACTCGGCGCTGCTCTGATGCCGAGGCTGCTGGACGGTGTAGCGCAGCAGCATCAGCCCCCACACCAGCCCAAAGACTAACAGCAGCACACTCAGCTTCTGGGACATGTTCCTCCGCAACAGTGGACTCAGCATGGTACTCGGGTTAGCGAAGGGAGAGGGAGGAACCGGCTCCTGCCTGTGATATGTCGAGGTGTAATATAGTTTGGCTGTAGGTCAGTGGTAGCAGGTGCTGCTGGCAGTCAGGAGATCTCGGAGAGGTCCGTCACTCGCCTCTGAACCGAATCGCCAAAGCGTACTGGGAGGTCAGTTAAGGAGTCCAGCCGCATCGTTGATCATCGAATGATTGTGAGCTGAAAGGCAAGAAACAAAAGGATGATTCCTCTTCTAGCCTGATAGAAACAAAAAAAAAAACAATGTTGGTAAAGGTCGCAACTCGCGCACCAGGAACGACAGAGCTACAAATGCAGTTGCTATTTCTAAAGCTCAAAACATGTTCATATGAATGAGTATGAAAGTCAGTCTGAATTGCCCCAAAAAGGAATGCAAACTTGGCGCTGAGGTGATTATTATGGAGTCACTCCTCTCACTCTGAGCACAAAGCAGCAATTATCAGAAAAGCCTTTTCACTTCTCTTTGCCCAGAAACCTGATTAGCAGTTCAAATCTCACGGGAGCAAGAGACAAGCACAGACGATATTGGATTTCTAATCCTGTCCAACACAATAATCATTAGCCCGACAAATAGTTAATGAGGGCTCGGGGGGAAATTGGGAAATCATTCCGCACTTTCCTAAATGTGCCCAGAGTTCAAGGCGTGGTGATGTTCTGCCGAGGTCAAGGGGAGGACAGCGACTCTGGAAATCAATTATATTGCGAAAAGTAACAGAATATGTTCCATTCAGGCGCACACACCTGACCTTCCGCTGAAGGGGAATTCTGTTCTATTTAGGAACAAGTTATACTAGTTAAAATGGCGGTTCAAGTCGACGGCCGCCACAAAGAGGAAGGTGAATTTCAATGGATCTATTTTAGGTGTGAACTTCTGCTCTGACCTCACAGGCTGACCCATATGGGCAGTAATGTGATTCTTGGCTCATTGTCCACCGAAAAGCTGGTGTTCCAGTTTGAAGTGTGCGTTGCGAGGCAAGTCCAAGCATAACATCATCGAGTAGACAACAAAGCTTTTCAGTAGTTCTGTCATTTGGGACCAAAGGTTGATCCAGATTACTATCCAACTCATGTGGTGCATGCACACACAATCAAAGCATAATATAGCAGCACACTCCTCCAGAACCTGGGAGGAAAACATAGCAAACTAGTCGGTTCGACATCACTCAGCTGACAATCATCCATGGAAAGATGACTCAGCAGGATCAGCTATCACTTTTTATGAGTTGTCTTCCTGCTGCAGTAGAATTGTGTCATGTTATTGTGAGCAAATCCAAATCACATGTCCAACGATTTCCACATACACCTCTTGCTTTCTGTTTAATTACATATCTCCTTTTGACTAATATGTTATTTAGACAAAAAAGAATACTTCACTGAGCTGTGGGTTAACTAGTTCTCCTTCTCATTAACTCTCAACTACAGCACAATTTGTAAACACTTAGGCTTTTAATTATTCACAGCGTGCACACACAGGGGAACCTGGCAGGCCGATGCAATATTCAGCAGCTTTGTCCACCAAGTGAGTATTTCACTCAACAATTAATCTTCTTGAGAGCCATTTAGAACGGACAAAACCTCAAAACCATTTGTACTTGTTTTCCATATTATTTCAGAGCGTGTGGCGGAGCATTCAAATGCTTTCAGGCCTGCTAGGGAAATGGAAAGTTACCATGGCTAATAGACACAAGAGCTTTTGGACTTGGTTTCCACTACATGAAAGTAACTTGTACAACTACATTATCAACAGCTCCAACTCAAACAACAACCCTGGTACCAGATGTAGCAGTTGACAGATTCATACCAAACAACACAAACACTCTAATGATGACACAGCTTGTAGCAAAACCA
The DNA here is from genome assembly GCF_027744825.2 of Synchiropus splendidus. Lineage (NCBI taxonomy): Eukaryota > Metazoa > Chordata > Actinopteri > Syngnathiformes > Callionymidae > Synchiropus > Synchiropus splendidus. Next base: position 10,192,768 of record NC_071337.1, read on the forward strand.
CAACAGAAGAAACAGCTGCAGCCTTGATAAGGCCAAGGCAAGTGGATTATAAGAGGCTTCAGGTTAAACATAACCAATCCAAGCTGTCTTGCAACTGACAAATCACACAGCAACATGTCAATTATCTTGTCTAAATAGTGACTACAAGCCAAAAAAGTCCAGACATGATAAAACGTGAATGGTGAGTTTCCCACATTAGGGGGTGAAATCCCAGCAAAGGGGAGACCACTGGGTCTGTATTTATTGACTCATCATTAATTGGAGCTTAAGGGGAAATATATGAGCAGGTCTGACTACAAATTCAGTTGTGTAAATAACAAGACCTTTAAGAATCTTTAAAAGAGATTAGTATGGCGGTCCAGCAGAAATCTGCCGGGGTGAACAGTGGTCAAAACTAGTTTTTGGTGGTGCTGTTCATCCTGACCGGACATTCACCAGTTCAGCCCATTGTTCAGAGGAAACACACACCAATAAGTCGCCAGTTTCCAACAATGAATGCTCCACTTATTTAGTGATCTGCTTGTGTGTTACTGTGCAATGTTAACACAATGAAACGTCATCTAGAAGTAAAACACTGACCATGACAGCTGCCTCAAGAGCAACCAACTTCAGACGTGAACGTTGTCAAACAGACGTGTACATGACAACGAGTCTTATGTCATATCTAACACGCAAACATACAGCTGTCGACTCAGCTCTTCTTCCACGGGACGATGGCTCAGCAAAAACTATAGACATACAGAAACATATTATTCTTTTAAAAGATTACAAATCGACCGTCACAAACTACCTGGATGTGTAGCTCGCCGCGTCGCAGACAGAACAGTGGATCTCCAGGAAACCAGTTGGTCTCGAGCTCCAGCTGCAACCTCTGGCTCCCACCGACAGATGCGCTTGTTTCGCAGCCGTTTGAAGACGTTGCGGAGGTCATCTGGTCACAAACAGCGCCAAAGACCCTTTTATCGCAAAGTCAACATTTCAATACGCCCCAGGTTTTCGGTCTGTTCGGCTTCCACCGCGGCGGTGCAGCAGATCCAGCAGTCTTCGAGCTAAATTCGGCAGCTAGAAGCGTGTAACTGACCCAACTGTCATGGTTCCCAGCTGCTGCGTCACCTCGGGTGCATCCTGGGAAATGTAGTCGCCTCATACGTCAATTCAATACGTGAACTAATAAAGAAGTTTAGAACTTAAATACATTGTAATTTCGGTAACTCAGCTACGTTATTGTCACCGGGTAACTAATAAATACAGTTTGTTATTCAGTCATGATATAAATTTATAACCGTCAGCATTGAGAGGGAATTATTGACTATCCATTCAGTCATGTCTCACTTCTTACAGGTTTTAAATCTTTAAAATGAGTTAATTTTTGGAAGAAGTGCTTTCCAAGTTGCACCAACTTGTCAATAAATCGAGTTGATTATTTAGACGAAAAGCTAAGAAACCAACTTTTATATAATTGTTTCAACAAGACTTGTGTTTATAACCAAATAATTGTGTTTTTAACCAAATCAACAGTGTTGAAAAACTGGAGCCAGGATTATTCCTTTCAACACACTTGGTTGTGTCATCTTGTTCCATCAACACTTAGTGCATGCTGGGTTGTTTGGCAATAACTCTTCAGAGGAACAGTAAAGAAAGTTTACAGGCTGTCCAGTCCAACTTTTTGCAAGTGTTACTTCTGCACCCTTTCCTTTGGTATAATGGCATTTCAACCTCTTAGCATTATCACCACCAAAGCTGTGTGTCATTATGTGAGCTCCTTCATGGCACATTAATGTCAATTTGAAGCGCCAGTCCTGCTTTCATATCAAGAGTTTCTGACATGTCTATCCAAGACACCAAAGGTGGTGCTCATGTGCTTGGTCAGATGAAAGACGTCAAGGCCTGTCTTGCTCTTCTCCCAAGACCGAGAGGTCAGTGATGGCCACGTTTGCTTCCAAGCAGACCAAATAAACCCATTTGGGTTTTTATCCAGGGTATATGGTCCATAAAAACTTTTTTTAGAGCTTTGAAAAAGGATCTTAGTTCCCACTTAAAAGTCCACACTGCTGGCCAATATGAAGCGTCAAGGTTGTGAGGCTTTTACTATTTTCTCCTGATTAAATTTGTCAACCAAATGTTCAAAAGCTGGTGAAGCACATACATAAAGAAAATGGCAACAAAGTACAAGCACTTTGTTTTTTTATGTCTTCCATTCCAGTCGTGTTTTGACCCAGATGCAGCTTCAACATCTACACATTTAACAGTTTTAATGTTCATTATCATTATGATGTACATTTTACAGTATAGGTCATTCACTCTGGCTTCATGTTGATGCTCATCCTTCCTATAATTATTTTGTATTGCATATAAAGCTTCTCAAAAAAACACGTTCCTAATTCTGGAGTCCACATATGTACAATACTGATTTTTTTTTACGAGCAGGCAAACCGGAGTTCCCGGAGGAAACCATGGAGGCAGCAGAATTACATGCTAAATTTGCAGACTGATAACAGTAGTCATTTCAGCCATTGACCTTTGCCTGCGCTAAATAGATTTACAGAAACTAAAATGGACAGACTGATGGATGAACAGGTCAAAATCCTGACTTGCTTATTCATCCCTCTTCTTCACCTTCATCAAATTCTCCTTCTTCCTCAGCACTGGCGTCCTGGTACTGCTGGTACTCCGAGACAAGATCGTTCATGTTGCTTTCAGCCTCAGTGAACTCCATCTCGTCCATGCCTTCACCTGTGTACCAATGCAAGAAGGCCTTACGCCGGAACATAGAGGTGAACTGCTCAGAGATGCGCTTGAACAGCTCCTGAATGGCCGTGCTGTTGCCAACAAATGTGACTGCCATCTTGAGGCCGCGGGGAGGTATGTCACAGACAGCAGTTTTAACATTGTTGGGAATCCATTCAACAAAGTAACTGCTGTTTTTGTTCTGGACATTGAGCATCTGCTCATCCACCTCCTTCATGGACATGCGGCCGCGGAACACGGCAGCCACTGTCAGATAGCGACCACGACGTGGGTCACAGGCAGCCATCATGTTCTTGGAGTCGAACATTTGCTGCGTGAGCTCTGGTACCGTCAGTGCTCGGTACTGCTGGCTGCCTCTGCTGGTCAGCGGGGCAAAGCCAGGCATGAAAAAATGCAGTCGAGGGAATGGCACCATGTTGACAGCCAGCTTGCGTAGGTCGGCGTTGAGCTGACCAGGAAAACGCAGGCAGGTGGTGACGCCACTCATGGTGGCAGACACCAGGTGGTTAAGGTCACCGTATGTTGGTGTGGTCAATTTGAGTGTTCTGAAGCAGATGTCATACAGAGCTTCATTGTCTATGCAGTATGTTTCATCTGTGTTCTCCACAAGCTGGTGGACTGACAGAGTTGCATTGTAAGGCTCAACCACTGTGTCTGACACCTGAAGAACAACAGCGTTACATAAAGTTACATTTGGATAAGGAAGAACAGGAGAATATCCCGAAATACTCACAGCGACCGTATAGTTTTATTCGCAAAACCTCAAGGAAACCAGAAACTACTCTTGGACCCATCGTGAATGACCCTCAAACACTTTCAAACGTGAATAACCAGGAAGTAGGGATGGCCTGGGTGTTACATTGACACGATGCGTTACAAATACAAAAGTGTCTCGATACACTTCAAGACTTCTAACCATCTTCCACACTTTCACAACTGGTAAGCATCATTTTAGCAGCCACACAGCCATCGACATAGAAAACCCAGTAGTGCCGAAACTCACTTTTGTAGTTCTTCTTTCTCCACGGTGACAGGATAAGTTGACTCAACCCTGTTGTTCTACCTTTGGTATCATCACTCTGTTCAGGTCAGTCCAGGAATGTCCAAATAGTGATCAACTAAACTGTTACTGCATTGAGTACATCCTTTTTGTCTGTTCCGTCTGGTGACTATTAACCATGCATAGCATGACATCAACAAGCAACATTTTTCCAGCCTATATTCATTTACTTTGTGGACATAAATGTAAGAAAGTGAAGATGAAAAATCATCACTGTGATGCATCATATAATAATGATGATGTAAAAAACAAATCCCTGCATGAAACTATCAGCACGTCAAGTATTGCCGTTGCAGAGCTACAACGGTGTATTGCGCATGCACTTTTACCCATAAAATTCATACAGAAAGTATGAAAAATAATAATAATAATTACAACAAATAGCTCAAATTGCTCACAACAAACATGAGGCACCTCAAAGGTGTTAAAGGGTGTTGTTCTTAGATTAGATGTCCTTTATTAAGATTGGATGATCTTCGTTCTTTGCCGGTTAGGATCATCCATACTGTCTCGATTGTGTGCTGTGTGTACTGCTATCCTGACTGTCTGACAAATGCGACTTTTAAAACACACAAAGAGTGGTTTGCACAGGGTGTGCCACGTTCCGTTTGCCCTCACAACATCATCTGAACATACATTTCCTGACATTTTCAAGAGAAGCTAGTTGGTACGCAAAGTAATGTCAACTGAAATGCAGCATGAGGTATAGATGTCCTCGAGGAACAAGAAACAAAGACACAGTGTGCTCACATTCTTACCTTCGGGGAAGGCACGACACTGAAGGTGTTCATGATACGGTCAGGATACTCTTCACGGATCTTGGTGATCAGCAGAGTTCCCATTCCAGATCCTGTTCCTCCACCAAGAGAGTGGGTGAGCTGGAAGCCCTGCAGGCAGTCGCAGCCTTCGGACTCTTTGCGAACCACGTCCAGAACTGAGTCGACCAACTCCGCTCCTTCAGTGTAGTGGCCTTTGGCCCAGTTGTTTCCTGCCCCAGTTTGGCCTAAAGAGGAAATGAAAGTTTGAGAGACGTGACAGATCATGAATGCGTGTCTAAAAACAACCCACCAAACACGAAATTGTCTGGTCGGAAGATCTGCCCATAAGGTCCAGACCTTACAGAGTCCATGGTCCCTGGTTCTAAGTCCACAAGGATGGCCCGAGGAACATATTTACCCCCTGCAACAATGCAATGAAAATGTTGTCATTTTAACTATTCAGCATTTTCAGTCATTTGACTGTGCAAACATCTAACCTGTGGCCTCATTGTAGTAAACATTGATCCTGTCCAGCTGCAGGTCACAGTCACCATTGTAAGTCCCTGTTGGATCAATGCCGTGCTCATCACTGATAACTTCCCAGAACTGAGGCGACAAAGTGCAAGGTGACTGCTTCTGTCAAGTAACAAATGGAGTCATGTGAATTCTGTCTTACCTTGGCACCAATCTGGTTTCCACACTGGCCAGCCTGAAGGTGCACAATTTCCCTCATGGTGGATCTGAAAGTACACCAACAGTCGGCTATTAAAGACAGCAACCACAGATAAGACTTCATGCTTCCTTCAGCATCTCAATGGACATCGCCACCAAGAGATCCTGCATTCCATCATATATATGACTAGCATTTGATACATTATATTTCCAACCCAACCTTTCTTTAGACATATTTTACACTATACTCACACACTATTAGTCGTTTGTCCTGCTCACTGACGCTCAAGAACGGGTGCTGTAGGTTGAACTGAAGATGCAACGAACAAGAGGCCATGCTATATTTATATTCTAGGGTGGGCAAGATCCCCAGGACACCTTTGATAAGTGGGCAGTTCAGTAACAAAGATGCCAACAAGTACAGAGGCAACTGATGAAAGGCATGCGGCGGCATGGTGCCAGCAGAAATGGACATATTTCACATTTAACGTCAGTGGAGGTGGGACATCGGTAACTACCAGTCTCGAAATTTAGCCAGCTGGTCAACTCCGGTCATGTACTTAGAGGACACTTTTCTAATGAGAAACAACTTTAATTCGACAAGGGTAAGACATTTAAATAGAAACAAAGGTTCTGTGAATGAGTTGGAATCAGTCATGAGAATATGACCACCACTAGAGTTCTAAAAAAAAAAGAGTTCTTTATGCAGGTTGTCAAATGAGTGGGTGTCTTCACCCGCAGGGAAACAGATTGTCACAGTCCCTTGTATGACCACTTGAGAGCGCTGCAATCGTCTCTATGGAAACCGTGCTGCTTGCAGTAAACATGACCGGGCCTTTGTTTTCATCTAGTTTTGCATCCTGCTTTCAATTCTGAAACTAAAGAATGGAGAGAGTGCGCCTGGAAAAGTCGGCTACTGAAGCAGTGGATGAATATTTGGAGTACAGAAGGTTTGTTCAAATCATAGGTTTATGTAGATATAAACCAATTCATGTCAGCCAAATAGCTCTGTAACAAGTTTTGAGAAATTAAAACATGTTGTTGCATGATGCATAATCATTTCTTGAATTTATTTATGTTGTCAGTTATTTATTATTATTACTATTTTTATTCTTATTTTGTTTACGTTCATATTTATTGGCACAAAGACCATTGCATTGCATTTTAGGCTCAAAATATATATTGCATTTCTGAAGAACGCATCTCATACTGCGCAACACTAAACTCCACCTAGTTGTTTCTTCTGCATGGCCACCTGCAGGATTGTTGGTGACGATGACGGAGGCACACTCTTCACTCCAGAGCAATATGAGGCATACAAGAGGAAGATGATCCCGCAGCGGATGAAGAACCGTCTGTTTGTCAGTTTTGGTGTTCCAGGAAGTATTGACTGTAGACTCGTAGGTCCTGAGACGCAGTGCTTCTGCTCACACAGGTAATGAATCAAACATGGAAATAACAATCAGATATTCTGACATACCACTTCTTTTCTACCACAGGTATAAGCAGCATAAGACAGACTTTGAGGAGGTTCCATCTGAGCGACCTTTGACCCTCCCTTGTAAGGTAGCGGGATGCCAATGCATTGCATATGAGTATGTACCTCAGAACGGGTCGGTTCAGGTCCGTTGCAGGTGTAAACACTTACCAAAGGATCACAGTGAAGCTGCAGGACACTCATGCAAGAAGTGTAAGTTCATATTCTAAAACTCGTGGATGATTGAAATGTTGTGGTTGAATGATTTGAATGAAGCACCGCAGAAAAAACGTCCCAATAACAATAACCTTTTTCACAATTTGTTGCCTATTAAATTGTTTGTATGTCAAAGATATCATGCCTCAGATTAATCTTAACCTCTGTTTGATAGGTCAATGCACTGGGTTCGAGAGTCCAGCTGGATGTGGTTGTGGACAAGCTAACAACTGTCACAAAACCCTGGTAAATGAGTGTCAAAAAGTAGCTAAATCTGAAAATGAATGACAAGAATAAAATCCAATATTTTATGGTAGGTTGAGACAAAGGCAGAGAGGACAGCACGAGGTTTCCCAGTGGGGCAGGATGTTCCTTACGCTGCTATGGGGGGGCTGACAGGGTTCAGCTGCTTGGATGGATACCTGAGCTTGGGATGTAATGGCGCTGGTGAGTCTTTCAAAACCCAATTATAAAGTTTCAATACGGAAGGCACCGATCTTTTTCATTTTGTTTTCCTTATCTCCTGCACTCCTGTTGGTCAGGCATGAAAAGTACATGCATATTCTGCATATATAATGGAGGGCAGCATTTGAAACATACAGTATATACAATGCATTTGTATCCATGATTAAACATCAAATGCAGATTTAGTCTGCATCTTATTAAACTCTTGTTCTAAAATTCCAAAGTACTCTGCATACCATGTAGTGTTGTCATTAAGATGATCATTCTAGACATCATTGGTTGTTGACCTGCCGGTTAAATATTTCCCGAATCAGATTAAAACATGTTCCATTTTGCAGGTGCAGCATCTCACTCAGACCTCTCAGAACAGACAAGGACCAAGATTGGAAGACGAACCTGAGGAGTATCTGAACACTGGAGTGCAGGGTTAATGAAATAAGCAGGGGATTCTCAACGCACCAAGCAGCCATCCCAGAAATATCAACAGAGTGCTGAATTAAATTCTCAATGCTGTGTACAGAGGACACATACACCCTCTCTTTTAATACTTCAATGGATGGATGGATGGATGGATGGATGGATGGATGGATGGATGGATGGATAGATGGATAGATGGATAGATGGATGGATGGATTGACCGATAGATAGATAGATAGATAGATAGATAGATAGATAGATAGATAGATGGATGGGTGGATGGATGAATAGACTGATGGATAGACCAATGGATAGATGGATAGATGGATAGATGGATGGATAGATAGATAGATAGATACATAGATAGATAGATGGGTGGATGGATGAATAGACTGATAGATAGACCAATGGATAGATGGATAGATAGATAGATAGATAGATAGATAGATAGATAGATAGATAGATAGATAGATAGATAGATAGATAGATAGATAGATAGATAGATAGATAGATAGATAGATAGATAGATAGATAGATTTATTTCACAGTTTCACACAGAAGGTAGTCACCCCACTTCATTGAACTTCATTTGGCGTCACAGACTCATCCCCACATGAGTCATCCAGGTTAGCGGTCCATTAAGGGTCTAGTTACTTCAACAACTGACTGCATCTCTCAGCTCCCTCTCATTCAGCTTCGATGATTATGTGAAGGTTCCCAGGTCTCTCTGATGTATGATGGAATCCATGGCATCTGACTACGGCCTAACAGACTTCAGTGTTCCAGCCAAAACGGCGTACCAGGGGACTTGTCTCATACACAGCACTGTGTTTTGCTGAGACACTGATCCAAGAATGGGATCAGGTCTCAGGCACCAATGATCTCTAGGACCTTGTGTACCAGTCCAAGACCGAGCTAACTTCCCAAAAGGTACCGCCGAGTAATGATAGGACCAAAAATAGCAACACAATCACGAAGCGTTGAATTTAGCCTTTTGAAATCTGCAGATTAATGCATCATCTGGACTTAATTAATCCCATTTCTCACGGCAGATATGCAGTGACGAGAAATGAAACTAAAGCTGGCCGTTTCCGTTGAGCAGGTCCACTTTCATCTGAGACATAATGCGCACAAAATGAGATTTACTCCCACTCGAATGTTCAATGTGACGATTCAGTGACGAGCGAGCGACTCACGATCTCAGCTGGTGTGAGAGTGACGCCGGTCACCTGTGGAAGGATGTCAGCTGTGCCTGGAGGGGATTCTGCGACACACCTGGGCCTCTGTGTGCTGGGGCGGAAAAGTGTGTCATCATTGATATCAAATCTTATCCTGAAGAAGAACAAAAAGCTTGTGACTTTGTTGTGGATTAACCGTCTATACAGGCGTTGTTATAAATATAGGTCACAAATATATATAGGTGTTGTCTTTAGCAAGCATTACATTAACGGAATTATGCTTCGCTGCTTAGCAAAAGGAAAGTGACTACCGAGGTTTCAGTCATGCCCAGCGGGTCTTCGATGGCAATATGTAGTTCACCTTTTTCTTTACTACAGCGTGTTTTGCCTCATGATTTTAAATACAGTTGAAAGATCAGACACTAACAGCAGTTTTAACTGTAGAAGCAGCTTATTCACCTTGTATGATCACATAATAAAGTAAGTTATTCACTATGTCATTTTCTTTTATGGCTGCAGCTGCTTACAAAAGGTGGTCCACTGCTCACCCTGAAACGGTTTCACTGTGCTCTCGTATCACCTCAACACTGAAAACTATGCAACCGAAACAAGAGTCGCTTGTTGATAAATCTCAATGGCTATAACAGGCATGTAAACCTGATTCCTTTTTATCCATGAGCAAGCTTTTTTATCCACGGCGATCGACTTGAGATCTGGGGGCAGGTGGTCTCAAGCAAAATACTTCGCTTTTGTGTGTACTAGTGGGAGCTTCATTTCTGGAGATGACGATGTGGGATCTGAGCAAGTGCCGGGCAGACACAGGGAAAACATGTCAGAGGAAAAGCCCTGACGCATTAGTCTGGCACAATGACAACTTAAGCTAATTGCCTCCCCGCAGCAACCATTTAGGAGGCGAAAGTTAAGTGGCGATGCTGAGAGGGTGAGAGTGAATGGCCAGCACACTTCCCTTATTCCCTAGGAAACTATGCCCAGCTTGACTGGCAGCTACAATGCTCCAAATCACAACGACCACAGAGGATTAAATTGGCAATTATTGTTCAAAAATACACTTAATTGCACACGACATATTGATGGCTCAGTCTGACTCAACTGGAGACAAAGAACGTGCTCCAGCTAAAGTCTCTGGAGGAAACAAACTCTGCAACACGAGGCAGCAAATGCTTCATCCGGTTGCTCCAACGTACAGTTCCTCTTGAAGTGGTCATTAAGGAGCTGACACTGCTAATTGAGAGTCGGTAGTGTGAACAAATGAGGGACAACCAGGGTTCTTTAATTACCTATTAGATTATACTTTGTTGTTCATCGATTCTTAACTTATCCTGCCCACAAACAAATTTCAACAATCAACTTGGAGCCAAGTAGAGAGGCAATAAGATGTGGTTCAAGATGTGCAGCTCATAAAAGCACAAGAAGATGACGAATCAATCCAGTGTTGTGGCTCAGAAAAATGTGCATGAAAAAGCAACACGATCGGAGAAAGCAGTTTGACTGGAGTCAGGGGTGACATCCCAACCACAAAAGTAAAGCCTACACGTTCCCTATTGCTTGTAAATATGTAAGAAATGCATGGTGATGAATGGAGATTATATTTTTTCTGAGTTACATAAAAGAGAATTTAAAAAATGTGAGGTGTTCCAACAGGTCCAGCAATGGACAGTTATTAAGAAGCATCAAGATCAGCAAATGAAATGAAAATTTGAAGAGTTTGGTGTCAGAAGGTCATCGCCGCACTTCACTGTGGAACCCAAAGATTAAAAGATGTGGTCTCATGGCTGCCATTGTGCTGCTGTGGCAGGGAGCTTCACTGACATCTTTAAAGGTAGTTCTCTTGCTCCATGCTCAAGAATAGTTATGAAATATAATATGTTTTTTTATAAAGCCGTGGCAGTTGTCCAGCCATAAGCAGAATCTAATCCTGGCTGATGTCTTACCAACAACCTTTGACACTACTCTTGTGACATTCTTCTTGAATTGCCGCCTTTAATTCAGACCTGTTGATGATCCAAAACTGATTTCAATGGGGCCCCATGTCAGGGCATTAAACTCGAAGCTGCTTCAGCAGCCAAGTTCCTCTGACCCTGGATGTGTGGTGAAGGGTTTGACGAAACAGAGCGTGTGCAGAGGAGAGGATGCGGGCTTCAAGAATGCTGCAGTCTCTCAGTTGATCAGGCAATTCTTGACAGCCTTGTTGGACCTTCAGCCAGGATCTAGTCAGCCACACTGTGGTCAATAGAATGTGGCTGCTGGGTTTAGAATGGCCAACTCAATCCTTGGCTGGAGCCCAATTGAAAATCGGTCAAAAGGTTAGTTTGCGAAAAAAAAAAGAAACCATTTGAAACAAAATATTCGACCACAAATATTTTGTCAAGAGAGAAAATAAACATCAGAAGACGTTTTTTTTTATCTTGCCAATTTTCAAGGTTACCAACATTTGGGTCAGACATATTAAGTGCTCACAGCTATCATCCTGAGTAGAGGCATTTTTCAAATCGGTATATTGCTTGTGAACCTCACAAAAATTGTTCTGAAAAAGCTTCTGCAGTGCCTTACATTAAGTGCACTCATTCATGCAAACATACTGGCGGCAGTTGGGTAAACTATAGCAAGCCATCAGGGGTCAAGTATCTTGAACATCGACACATCCGGAGCACCGGATATATCGGTCACAGTATAACCATTGTACCACTCGAGCTTAGTGGTGGCGTTTGTAATAATGACATACGTGATCCTGGGTTAAGAAGAGAAGAAACACAGGCTTGTGCTCAATTGTGTTATTTCTGCCCTGTTTCTTATTATCTTAAATTAGAACTCATAAAAGCCACACAATGACTCAAATCAAAGAACCTCAACATCCGTGGGAAACTCTAAATAACATTTCCGTCTAAAGTAAACAGTTCGACACAAACACTGTTACTGTCCAATGATCACCGATGACCTTCTGCTTCCTGGTCACAAAACTATCAGGAGCAAGAATGAAACATGACAAAGATAGACTGCGCACTCATGGACCCAATAATTTAAACTGAGATTGTGAAAGATGAATTGCACACAAAGTGTTTTTGTCGTGACCCAGCGCTGAATAGCATGTTAGATTTGAAGAGACAATGGTCTTAATTGTACATGTCACTCGTTCGTCATTGTCTCGTGGCGACAAATAGTTGGTCACATCAGTTACAGCGCTTGGGGGCAACAGAAAGATATGAAACAGATTTCTCCAAGACTAAAACCAGTGTGAAACCCAATCCAAACATAAGCTTGTAAACATTCAGATTTATACGATAAAAAGTTACAACAACACTGAGATTAAGAATGATCGAATCCACATTTCAATCGTAGTTTTTGTAGTGAAAACCACCATACAAGAAGGACACAAATTTTCATATGTATTGGGAGTGTCCTGAAGCGAGTTGTTGCTTATGTGATCTTATTGACCTTCACCAAATCTATTGCTTCTTAATGATGATTCTGGCTTGAATTTGTCCCTCCAACAAAAACGGCTTTTACGGACTTGCCTTGCCTGCTGCAAAGAAGATGCTTGCTTTGAGATGAAAACCACCCCCACTATCTGTCAGTATGTCAATGGACGAACACCCTACTGGATATTGTGCAAATCGAGAGATCGGTTGCGCGAATGCATGGTGCAAGCAATGTGAAATCCTGGAACTCAATATATGTTAAGTTCAGAGAGAGAGTGGGAAACGACTATGTATAAAACTGTTTTTTTTTATGTTTATGTGTTAATATATATATTGAAACAGAGACTCCAGGGGGTGCCGCCAGAAGGTTGGGGGGGGGGTGTTGATGGAAATGCAATGCATTTCTTGTATTCTGCTGATGAATTGTCAATTAAAAAAAAAAAAAACTTTCACAAGAAAGTCCTTCTTCTGGCTCAGCTCTTTTTTCAGCGATATAATTTGTGACATTATTTATTTCACTTCTGTCCCTGATTTACCTGACTTGATCGCCTAAACTGAGATTTTGCCAGCGCGCAATGCTAGCTGTGACTGACAATGACAGCGCTATCTGATTGTCAGTCGTGAGGGAGGATGCACAGCGTTCGCTGCTGTCTGTCTGTCGTTCCTCGTCCTCTGTCCTCACTTGAGTCTGTGTTTCCACATTTTTAAGCTAATGTAACACGATGTGGACACATACGCCGTCGAGCCTGCACATGTGAGTAGTAAGTGCAGATTACCCCTGCGTTCACGCAACATTGAAAGATAAGATTAGATATCCTTTATTCATCCCACAGTGGGAGTGAGATTTTTCTGTGACCACGTCAGCATCAGTGCACAGAAGCTGTAAACACAATTGGGCCTGTATCACCACTGCAATATACTGATAATACTGCTCATGAAGCCATCAAAAATGACCATTTATTTATTTATTATTTCTACCCCTGTCTTTCTGTTTTGGCAAACAGATGTTTCTTCAGGCACTTGTTCGTTTTTCGTCCTAACTTTGGTGAGTATCACAGTAACATTGTCAGCTAGTTAGATAGACCCCAACAAAAGTCTCTTGACGTAGTCTTGACATTCATCACGAATGCTGATATGACAGTTGTTTAAATAAACACCTGTGCCTTGTGTGCGTGTAAACATTGGGTGGCTTGACCTGCTTTCCAGATCTGTCAATCAATCTGGTCGGTATGATGCTTGCTCTGACGATTCTCCCTGCAGGAGCAGATGTGACAGAGACACAGGCAGAGAGGAAAAGAAAGGATTAGAATGTGAAAAAAGGTTTTGGTTTACACTGTTATGGGACCCCAGCTATGAGGACAGATGAATGGTTGATCCATCACATGGGCGACATCTAGGGATGGCAATGAAATCTTGGCATAACAGAGAATCTGATTATCTACACTCAACTCAGACAGTTAAGCAGAGCTGTCTTCTAGTATACATGTTAGTGTGCTTCAGCACCCTGCAGGCCACTGCGCTTGCTCTGAAGTGTGAATTATTAGACGAATATGACGACAAAGATACTACTCGTAGCAACTGCTAAAAAATAAAAAAAAATAAAATCATCCACCATCATGAAGAAGTAAACCAATTGTGAGGACCAAAAGCCCCCAAGGAGTCAAACTCAGAGTAATAACAGTGTTTCTTACCAGCATCACGTCAACATGGCTCAACGCTGCAAAGTCACAAGCACCAATATAGTCATCACTGTTTTACACATGAATGTGGTCTAACAGCAGAGAAAAAGAATCGTCTGAATCCGTCTTAGAGATGGCCTGGACACCTGTTCATATACCCTGCAGTCTTGAGGAAAATGAAACACTGCCGCACTTCTATCCTAGCACAAAGCTTTCATTTGGGGCAATAGACGAAGCTTGGCAAGGTGGAAATACACAGACTTGGGTAGATGTTAATACTTGGATATTTTGTATTTTATATTGGTGCAGGTATGTAGCATTGATGACTCCAAATAAGGATGACATTGTATTTGACCCTAGTCAAATTAAAGGTCAGCCAGTAAAAGCACTCCAGTTACTCAAGTCCCATAAAGTACTTCATCAGTCGGCGCTCATATAACATTTCAGATATAAGAGGCGAGGGTTTAAATCAAATTTGTATTGGTGATAAATATGCTCAGTTTCAGAAACTTGATTATTGATAATCCTGTTTGACAAAAGCACAATTTGGATTAGATTACTTGTACCCTGTGGCGTGGACTCACATCACTTTAGCACGGGATGTTGTTCATATCAATGGCTGATTTGCCCAGAATAACAAACTTCCTGTTATCGCTCAAAAACCCAAAAATTGACATTGACAGGGATAAAAGAACAACTGCAGGCAGGCATATAATACAGTACCATGACTAGTACTATGTTTAAGAATATATATATATATATATATGTATATATATATATATATATATATATATATATAGAGTGGTGAAGAGTGCGCCACAGAAAATAGGGGAATTTTCAGAGGCAACACATTTTGTTATCATTTTTACAAGGTGCTGTTTTTGTTTTAAATGTCAACAACTTGAATGAGCCACCGTAATTACACTTTCCAGTATCGCAAATATATAGAACCATGGCACTTAATCAACAAAACGGAATCGTGGACCCAATGAAAACAAGCTTTGCAATCATTCTTTTTTCCATTTGTGCCCTGCGTTGTCTGGGAGGTTCATGTTGAGCGAACTGACCTCTCATCGGCCTGCGCCTCCTTCAGACATACACACTTGTTGACTTCCAGAGTTGCTCTGATTGACATAAACGACTGTAAAGTAATCTGGTGAAGAGGGCGCCGCAATGATTCCTGCCGTCACAAGCCCCGACTTCACGCTCCATGCTCCCCTCTCTTGTCTCACCTCTCATCTCCCTCTGAGCATCCTGTGCTATACAAAAACTCTCAACATCCTCTGCATGAACCTCAAAAGCAGCGCTGCAGCTGAGTATTGATTTGTGAGATGACATATCAGCGCTGGCACAAAAAAGCTCATGAATACATGGTTAAATGAAGCACTTTCCCATACGGATTCATGACAAGTGCTCGCTGCATTTGCTTATCGAATGTGTGTCTTGTAGTTCTCCTTTGGGTGACGTATCTCCATATTTCAATTCAGGCCTTTTGTCCGCGTCAAGTGCCTCGGTCTGACTGTCAATGTGCATGAAAACAAAATTAGCAGACTGATTCAGTCTTTGCACGTGTCAGACGAACATTAGTGTACATGCGAGAGCTCCTTCTTTGGTTTCAAATCAAGCAGCGCATCATGACGTCGGTTTCATTTAGACGTCTCCATACGGGGTCTGCTCATCGACGGTGTGATGTATTACCACTATTCTTTTGTGCCCCTGCAGGTTCAATAGCTACGTGATTAGATAATTATTCCCCTTTTCAGTGAATACAGAAGCATCCCGAGCAGCAGAATGCCCTTTTTGTGGGTTCAACTGTGTGTAGGAATATCAAAAGTGTGTCCACGGGAGTGTCGCATACTCAATAATCAAACTTTCTGTTTTACTTATGATGACAAAAATTGAAGCCTGCGGTTCTAGTGGTCCATATTACAAGACATGAGATGAATGCAGGTGCATATACAGTTACAGTTATTATTATTTATCTATCCAGCCATGCTGCAGGTGAATTCAAAGGATGCCTTCTTCTCACTACCAGTGTGCACAGTTAAATATACAAACTTTTTCCACATATTTTCAGAAAATGGCTAATTTCTACATGCGCAATCTGCTAGCAACGACCTGTCAACCAACGGCACCTGGAAAATGGGCTAGTTTTCCGTCATGAACCCTTAAACAAAAATCTGTACATCCTGGAAAATCTCAATTATCTCAATTAATATAAGATTAATTAAAGCAAGATATACGCTGATAAGATTATACTTACTTGATACCTTGATAGAAAATGAAATGTGTTTTTATTTTTATATTAATAAGAGAGAGAGAGAGAAGTCGACATGAGTGGACACTTCTTGAGCCGTATTATAGAGATCGGTTTTGGTGCATATTTAAACAGTGAGATCACATGTGCCAACTCCTTCAATATCTAATAAACGACCAGAGTTGACAGAACAGACACAGTCATGCGTCTTAACGGGAAAAACGGCCGAATTAAACGTTGCTATTTCTAAATATGCAGGAACTAATGATCGCATCACCGCTGACGTCCGCGTCCGGACACAAGGCTGCGCAAAAGACGCGCTGCTGTGACGCAGAGTCTGCGGCGGCTCTCTGGTATAAAACCCAGCAGCACCAGCTGCTCAAGTGCACAAGAGTCGAACCTCCACGACCAGTAGACATCTCCCCAACCTGCGCTGGAGTCGTAAGTAGTTGAACTCTTCACGAATTGAAATTTGAAGCGGTGGTTCGCCTTTTACGCACATGTTACTTGCCATCCAGGCGTAAGGTAGCTTGTTTCTTGTTAGATGCACCCGAACTTGGTGAGTTGGCTGGGGGCTCTCGGGTTCCTGATGTGGGCTCTGCTATGCCTGGGCACGCTGACGGAGGGGTACCCCATGAAACCGGAGAACCCAGGGGAGGACGCACCAGCGGAGGAGCTGGCAAAGTACTACTCAGCCCTGAGACACTACATCAACCTGATCACAAGACAGAGGTAGGACCGCTCGCACCTTATTTATTTCAACATCAAGCGAAATTGATATTTAAGTTTCACATGCTTAGCAAATATTACTCTACAATAGAAAATATATTGTCAGGATTCTAGTTGACTATTAATAATGTAAAAGGTACGTAAGTTATATTATTTAAAAATAGCAAATCCAGCATTAAGACGTAGGAAAAACAATATTAATTTAGAAGGCACATGCAAATACATGTTACTAAAGCAACAGATTTGCAATTTAGCAAGTCCGTGGCCAATATGATTAGCATAATCATATTGGATTTGCGCCAACACGCCAAATAAAAAAATGTGGCAGGAAGAAAAATAGGGTTTTAAGGTGGAACGTTGATGAAAGATGGTTGCTTGTTTTTGTTTTTTTTCTTTTTCTATCAAAAACAGTATCAGGCCTATACTCAAATTTTACAAACTACTTCATGAATCAACCGTTCATAGTTAACACGAAAATTTTAATAAATAAAAAAATCATGACTGAGCAACCTGTTGCTCTGCAGCCGCGTACTGCTCTGAAAAAGTGGAACGTATTATTAGGATTATTTTTTATTTTACTAGACACACTGTTTTACACAATATTCACTTCAAATAATATATGGCACATTTCTCTACATTGTTTTGTGAAAAAGGTAGTAGCTACAGGTCATGATCAGCCCAAGGAAGCACATTTCTATTTGGTGATTCGCAGTTATATCTAGGGAAGAAAGACGGCCCATGGTCTAGCAATAATTCCATGGAAAAAATCAAAAATCAAAAAATAAAGATAAAGGTTAACTACATTAAATAGGACTTACTGCCAGTCATAATATAATATTAGAATGCAGTGTTATATGTGTTGGATATAACGTGGAGTATTGACCCCACAGGGGCAAACTGGTGCTCTCAGAAGGCACCAGACTGTGGTGAAACCATTTGAGTAATAATATTTATCTTTCTGAATATGTTTCAGAAACAACGAATGATGCAATAACACTAAATTTCAATTACCGGTATACAACACTAAAAACACCACTTTTATGCAAGTGCTGTGAACTGCAGTGGTTGTAAAATCAGCCTGTTTATTGTGCTGGAATGTCCATTCACTCATGTTCTGCCTCTAATTCCATCATCGGTGGTTATGGGGCGCTGCTGACTGTCAGAGCTACTCCGAAGGATAGGCGGGTTATACCTTTCATAGGACCATCAGAGGCACAAACGCAACACTAACACACACACCATCACACCTATAAAACCTCTGTGTTTTCTGAATAAGAATAGGTTCTGTTCTGAGAAATAGAACGCACAAAGTTGCAGCTCTCAGTAATTATTTATCACACTGGTAAGTCATTGTGGTTAAACATAATTGACACTGGCCCTGAACACTGACTATCAATTACAGCCAAGACAGTGGACGTATTTTTAAAATATCTTATGTCCTCATGATTGTTTCAAAAAGGTTTATTTCATAAATTGCAGTCACAACTGTAAACAAATTAAACATTACACTTTTTTGGGGTCCACCTACTCACGATAGGATATGCTTATGCTTTTATTATTTGTTTTTGTTTAATGTATATTTTACTTTTTTATAATACTTTAATTTATTTTATATAGTTGTTTGGGATTATTTTGGTTGTTTTTCATGAATGTGACCCTTTTATTGTTTTGTTAACTGGGCTCTGATGTAATTCGTCACAGGCAGATGCTGCCAGAAGAAGAAGATGATGATGATGAAAGATGTTTTGATGATTTAGCTGTGGATGATAATATGACTAAGCCTTTACACAGATCCTGGAATAACATCATGTGTGACAGGAAATCAAATATGTCATCCATTTCAGTTTAAACCACAAAACTGAGTGGACATTTGCCTCCTTTGTGTCTCAGGTATGGCAAGAGGTCAAGTCCTGAGATTCTGGACTCGCTGGTCTCAGAGCTGCTGCTGAAGGAGAGCACAGATGCTCTTCCACAGTCAAGGTGACTTCCGTTTCTCTTATTTTACACATTCCTGTACCATGTGATCTGGACACGTGACCCTCTCTGCTCCTCAGATATGATCCGTCACTGTGGTGATGGTGCCACTGCTGCGTCCACATGATCCCTGACTGTCTGTGTGTCATTGTGTGTCTGACCCCCTCCTCAGTGTCCATCAGCTCCAGACATGCTGATCTGTGCCATATAGAAATGTAAATATTCTAATCTGACAGTATAGACGATTCACGCAAGAGGGGGAGGGGCACGTTGATTGTATTGTATAGTGCAAATAAAGTCCCAATGTTTGAACAACAGTGTTGTGTATTAATCATGTGCACCCGATTAAAGTCTGAAACGGCATCATTTGAATTAAATTCTGGTATAGATATTTAAAGTACAGAGTACATCAATTTATTGAATAGAAACAAATTAATTCTGTAGACAACTTTGTTTGTGAAGGAGCTGCGTCATTTGCATTATTGAAATATCAACAGCAGATGTCACTGTTTTTTATCCTGCAGTGGAAGGAGGGCAACATTTTGGTTACGCAGACTTCAGTATTCATGCAGTCAACGAGAACAGATGTACTCCTATTTGAACCAAGAATTCAGACTTGCTTATAAGGGTTAATATTATGAAGTTCGGGAGGGGAAAAATGTAACTATCACAGCAAATTGCTAGCAACACAGCAGATCATCCTCCTCCATCTCACCCTGTCCTCTGCTTCCTCTTCTCTCAAACCTACAAACCTCGTGTCCTCCTTCACCACCTCCATAAATCTCCTCCTTGACCTTCCTCTCCACCTTCTGCCTTCAACATCTTCCTACCAATGTACTCACTATCTCTTCTTTGTACATGTCCAAACCATCTCAATCTAGCCTCTCTGACTTAGTCTCCTAAACACCTGACGTGCTGTCTCTCTGATCTATTGCTTCCTGATCCTAGCCATCCTGCTCACTCCCAGAGAGAAGCTCAGCATCTTCATCTCTGCTACCTCCAGCTCTGCCTCCTGTCTTTTCCTCAGTGTCGCTGTTTCCACACCATGCAGCATTGCTAGTCTGACTACCATTTTGTACACTTTCCATTTCATCCTTTCGGACGCCCTTTTGTCACACATCATACCTGACACTTTTCTCCAATTCTGTAAGCAGCTACAGTTTTGTGGGAGTAATTTACCATCAACAGAAACTTTGCTAGATGAAAAATGAAATAACTGTAGAGGACCCTTGTGAAACAAATCTGTTTAAGGAATCATCATGGCCAGAATTGTCATTAGGACGTGAAGCATTTGACTAATTTTTCATGGACAATATCTTGCGTCATATAAAATAGTTCCCGCCCACTAAGGGTATTCAGACAAATATCCCATTTAGGCATGTGTAATTTTGAATTTGGGGCTTACATCAACCAACCCAGCCTGACACAAATCCAGGTGTCCCAGAATGTTAGTTTATATCAAGTGCACAAGGAATATTACCCGAAGCAAAGGTAATAGTATTCATTCATATAGCAGATAAAAATCTGAGGAAATCAAATTGTAAGTATTGCATTGGATCAAGCAATCTACTAAACCCTATATGGCCCTTTTATAATAAAAAAAATAAATAAATGACCACACAACAGAGACAGAGAGAAGACAGGATTAAGAGTATTGATCCCGCTCCTGACGTTAATAAGTCTCACAGTCTGTATAATCGGAGAAGAGTATGAAAAGAACGGGACAAGGAACTTAAAAGGTTTGGTTAAAGCTAATTATGGTCAGGACGGATCAGACAATCGAATCTACGAGTCCAGAGGATGGCGCTCCCTTGTGGCCATTAAGACTATTGGCCGTCATACAAGAACCAGAGGAAATGAGATTAGTGTAATTTGAAATACAGTCCGAATCAGTCTCGATTCACGAGAGCACTTCATGGTCAAAACGGACCTGTTGAGCGTTCAGAAGGTACCATACAAAAGGTAGCCTTCGGAAATTAATATTTTATTGTCTGACAAAATCGTATCCCGTGGGACCAAAAGATGTATAATTTTCTTTGTGTTTCATTATTAATTTCCCTAATAATTTCCTGTGGTGACTCAAAATTGTAACCCATTAAAAACTCCGGCACACATTTTTTAATGACAAAAAACAGCACACACACAATCGTTAAATTGACCGTTTAGTGCCATGCTAATGTGGCCAGTGAAGTCTATTAAATTATTCCAAGATGGATTTATCCTCGCATGACTCCTGTGTCCGACTGTGTAGGATGAATGAGACCAGAGAACAGAAATTACTACGCTACGCCGTGGCTCACAGCTTCTGCGCTGCCATTGGCCAACGCCACATGACGTCGGGTAGAAAGGGCGGGGCTTATTATCTTGATTGACGGCGAGTTCTCTGGTCGTCTGTCGCGGGACCAGGATCCGCAGCTGAAAGGGGGCACTGAATGTTCAAAACGGGACAGTCCGGGGACTACATCACTCACACGACGCTCAGGTAAGCTATGCCCGGGGTTGGTTGCTTCAAATTAGACTTTGCCTTTCGGGTTCCGAAGTCGAGAAAACGGACAAAGACTGAGAGATGCGGGAGAGTGTGACAGCCGAGCCCACCCTCACGCCAGGGACCTGCTTCTCTG
The DNA here is from genome assembly GCF_027744825.2 of Synchiropus splendidus. Taxonomy (NCBI): domain Eukaryota; kingdom Metazoa; phylum Chordata; class Actinopteri; order Syngnathiformes; family Callionymidae; genus Synchiropus; species Synchiropus splendidus. The sequence continues at coordinate 10,214,456 of NC_071337.1, forward strand.
ACACTGGTAGTGACCGCGGGTCGTGGTATTGTTCATCTCGGGTTCGCTGAAATGCAGCCCTAAAAGCTGACAGGTTAACACAAACATGGCCGCATGTGCGATAGCGATATTGGCGTGATTGTAGGTGGAACTGTCTGGTCAGTCAGAGCGGCGGCACCGATCCAGAGTCTGGATGGGTCAGAACGTGGATCCGTGACAGGAAGATTAGGGAACAACCAGAGCTTAAAGTGTTTCGGACAGCGACGGGTTTACAACGGTGTGACGACACCGACTGTTAGTGCGTCGTGGTTCGTTTCGATTGTCTCGACACTTTGAAATGAAAACGTGGGAGAAGTGAGGTTTGCTGAACGCCAGACACAAATATTGATCTCTGCTCATTGTCTTGCATATGAGTGCTCCAACCTACATCGTTATTATTATGAGGATTATTAATAATGCACCAGCCTCATGCCCGAGTATCTGAATGTAAGATGAAATAAAAGTGAGCTATACCAAAAGAAGATATGGATCACTTGGCTGGCACACACTGCCCTCTATTATAACCTGACAGGAACAAAACAAAACACTTTTTTTTCGATTCTGACAGGAACCAGTGGCGTTGACTTGACTTTCTGTCTTTCTAGATCAGCGCAGTGAAATGCTGAGGTCTTTGGTTGATATTAGTCGTCAAACAAAATCTTGTCTTTTTGTTTTCTTGAGCAAAAAAATGCAAATCATGCAGACAAACCTGGCTCCTCTGATAGTTGACCAAAGAGCACAACATTTCAAGGGCTTTTCTGGGAGAACATCACTCACTCAGATTTCTTTTAATCCACTCAAATTGAGAGAGAGAGATGTTTAAATGCACACGTGACAACACTTCACTGCTCCTCTGATGAAAACCAGCTGTCAAAGAGCACTACTGCACTTGGAAAGTCCACCAGAAGCTAATGATCTAACAGTTCATGCATGTGACAGATGTTAGATACAAGGCTGTACAATATAAACTGCTATAATTGGAACACATTGCAAACAAGTCCTTAGAGCCATGAACACTGAAGTAAAACCTAGTTACATAGAGTAGATGAGTCCTAATGTCTATGACACTACAGTTCATAATAGAGTCATCATCATAAAGAGGGTGTAAGGAGCATGTGCCCTCCTCCGTGCATCACCTCCACCACACAGTCCTGGTTCCTCCCAGTGACGCAGCCAGCCTTCATCACCAGCCTTCAAAGGGAAACATGTTGGCCTTGCCATTGTCTTTCATTCTGCAGCTTTCACTATGATTTATAGGAATTATTATACAGTATATAATTGTATGATTTTACATCATGGGTATTTGAAAACCAAACTTTGGAAAGTCCTCTCATTAATGAGGTAGAATATCTAGCAATCTAACAAATCCAAAGTTTATCTCTCATCTCCAGTGAACTTGTTTGGTTAGGATCGACCATTTAGCTCAGCACTTTTCGCTGGTTCCACGGCTGGCTCATCCCGTTTCATTTACAGTCAACAACCAAAAATCCAATTGTATGTTGTTCATCGTCAACTGCCCACTTATTGGTGAGGTAGAGGCACGGATGACAGAAAATCCTTGAAACTTTTGCAACAGAATCACAAACTCAAAGTGATATTCCATCTAGTCGATGAATGGATGACGCCCGATGTGCAATGGAACTCGGCTGGAATCTTGCTTTTATGTTTGATATCCTCCAGGTTTGTTCTATTGTGGCACATTGAAATACAGGTCTTTGTTGAGGGAGGCTGAAGGCTAACATTTCTGTTGAAGAACCTTCAAAAGCAGAATGAGGCATTCCAGGTAAAAGCATTGCATTTAACAACTAACGTTATCAAGAGTGTTTTTGTAACTGTCTCTTTATCCTTGTGAATATTAAGTTTATTTCTTGACAGGTTTTCATTAAAACTAATAAAATTGCTGCCATCACTGTGCTGCACATTTGGGATTCTTCAGACTGACATCCAGTTAGACTTGTGAGTCAGTGACCTTTATTGTTCGGCTAAGGTCACTGGAATCCGTCGCACGACTCAACACTGGTATGAATATTCCTTCCTGTAAACAGAACAAGGAGGAAAACAAAAAAAGTGTCCTGCTGTTAAGTTGGCACCCTCAAGCGGCTCATTAAGACTCACAACCTTCTTCTTGTTCATTATTAATGAAGGAACTCATGAAGTGAAGTGTGTCTCACCAACACACCGGGGCATTTGACACGACCGTTCAGCGGAGAGTAACATGTGAATTGATTTCTCACTTTGCTTCTGTCTGTCAGTCCTCATCCTGTGCTGACACAGTCCGCACTGTAAACAGTCATTTCAACGTAATTGCTACTTCGCTGAATAGTAAATGCACACAGAAGTGTGTAATTTTGGGCTTCCAATGGCTTGATAGTGTTAAGAAATCAGCTTGTTTTTGTTAAAGGCTAAGGTGCTGATTCATCAGATTTCCTCGAGCCCTGCTTTCTTAAAGGGCCATTTCGCTGAATACAGAACATGAATGTTCTTGTTCATGTTCTATTGCACACTTCCAATATCTAGACTGAAACATGTCATGATGGAATCCTTCCACTGAAAATATTCTAGATTCAGTGCAGTGATGAGACTATACTAACATTCACTGCATCGAAGCCAAAGGGCTACAGTTCTACTGAAGCGGACAATTCATGCTACATTGTCAGGAAACATATCTAATAAAGTATAAAGAAGAAAGGAAAAGAGGAATTATTGCACTTATGCTTTGGGACAAAAGCACCACAATGGATTAAAATTAGACAATGTGCTTTAACTGCGAAATTCTGCTGACCTTTGAGGTTATTTCTGCATCCACATCGGGTGAATGGTGTAGTAGGAGCAGTTAAGTCAGAGGCGCCTAGCACTTTTTAATGCACCCAAAGTAATAACAGGTCTCGCTGCTCAGTTGTTCCCCAGCCATGCTTGGGTTATTCCCTCATTATCCCATTCACAACAACCAGATAAAAAGTCAAGAGTTCATTTTCAGTGTGTTATTTGTAATCTCTACTTCTCAAAATCTGCTTTGTTTCATTTCAAATGGTGGTGGTGTTGGATGAAATTGTGTCCATGTCCCGATACTCACAGACCTGACTATAACTGTAGGTGGGAGGAAAAAGCACAGGCGAAGTCCAGTTGCCTTCTGCATTGAGCTTGCTGCTTCAGTTGTAATAATAGCTGAGAAGTCTCATTTAAGAAGTACTGTGCCATGAGTCAAGTATGACTTAACTTTCACCTTCTCTCAATGCTTTTTGAGATGCATACTATAGTCTCGCACACTAGCAGAATCCCTCAGATTTTACTTTAATTGTATTGAAATCGTAAAGTAATGAGCACCAGATCCAAGACCTCTAGGGTTAAATACACATTAGAGCCCAAACCAAGAGACAGATCCCAAACCTGATTTTCAGTTGTTGATTAATTCACAGGCCCATTAGTGATCCTAATGTGATCCAGAGCCGTATAATAAGGACTCAAACCAAGTCTGTTCCAACAGGAATACTGTCGTCCTTGATGCAACAACGTTGCCCCAGCTCGCAGTCACAATGTGTCTTCCCTTCAAAGTGCTGGCTCTTTACTTTCTCTCTTTTCCGTGGCGCTAATGATCCGTCAGTGAAAAGACGGTGAATAAGCAGTCACAGCCTTGTGGCAGAATATATTACGTCGCGAGGTGCTCATTAGGATTGCTGTTGGTTTATTACAGATGGGCTTTAATAAATGGCATAGCACCATGTCAGTATATCATCCCAAGCTGTGAGGTAAACTACCAGCTGGAGCTTCTCTGAGGAGGAACACCAGTTCTATGGGTACTGATCTCACGCATCTTAGACCAATGCTGGTGGTTTAATATCGTGTGAATGGAGTCGACATGCATTGGTACGTTCATTTATAGATGGGCAGCACTGGACAAATCAGTTATGAATCATAGTGTGATATTAATCTGCAGAGATGGCCATCTTGGGGGTAGTGGAGTAATCCTCTTATTCAGCGGCTGTGTAGCACACTGAGTGACCTACATAGGGCTTGTCTGGAGGCAGAGGGTGATGGGCAAGAGGGACGGGATGGAAGAGGCAGGGTTAATAACGGGTATCTAGCGTTGATAGGGGTTCCTTGACTGACCTCGCACCTGAGTGGTTGTAAGGTCTCAACATTCAGCACGCACACTGAACACCGACTTCAAGCTTAACTGCTTCTAGACTATTTCCAATTTTCGGCCAACTTGAGTATCCAATTCGTATAATCTCATCTGTGTTTCAAGTTTTCGACAAATACTGAAAATGACGTTACAAACCTCTTAATTTAAATATGTTTGTTGTGTGGTCTTGCACTGCAGACGATATGTCAGGAAGACAATGTTCTTTAAAATAATTAAAAACAAATTTTGTTAAATGTTCTTATCATTGTAGTAAAGTCAATAAGAGGTTTAAAAATATATAATTATACATGGTAAATCATTTTGAGTTTTCACAATAGCTGTAAATTGTTGACACTGTTAACCAGCCAGTAGGAATCTTTGACGTACCTTCGGAAACTGCAGTTAACTCATGCATTAAACCAAATACTGATATATTCATTATGGCGTGGTGGACGTCCGCTACTGTAAATCCTGGGACAGTGTCATGCTACACAGGTTCTTCTGATATTACTCCAAATGTAAATAGGATGTTAGCATTAATTACTTTTTCTAGTACTATGACTACTACTACTGCTACTGCTGGGACTAGTAAAACTTTATTCTTTGACCACTAGCACCATTGGCATATCAGTTGCTCACCAATACTAATATCATTTTATCTTCATCACCTAAAAATACTTTTTGTTTTTACATTTTTAAGAGTAAAAGGTAATGGGGTTGGAGAAGTGAAGTCGTATATTATTCTGATAAAGGCAGACACAGAATGTTTGGCTTCACTCTATGCTACAATCGCTGCTTGGAAGAGTGCTGAGCACCTGAGGTCTTGCTACTCCGTGAGCGATCAGAGGCCAAGTTCTTGGACTTCTATTGTAAATCTCAAGTCACCCAGAAGAACTGAGAGTGACAGCTGATCTAAGATCTCCCAGGTCTGGATTGAAGTGGTGGCAAAGAACAACCATGGGCAGAATGAATCGAGACATATGGCTCTTCCTGGAGCTATCTGTGACCTAACATGATGCTGCACTTAACTCGCATTGCCAATGAGGTTGACGGCAGCTAGCGTGACCAAAAACGGGGGATTTAAAGCTGCTGCCATAGCGTGCATGTGAGCACATGCATGGACCATTACTTGTGTAAGACATAAATGACGTTTTGTACCAAAACAAACCCAGTGATCCCTCTGTAATCTCTACACTCTGGCACTCCATCCTCTACAACCTCACACTTGCTGCCAATCGACCAATAGCAGCCGTGCAGGGTCAGTTTTACAGGTCGAATGCGAAAGCTTTGGTGTTGAAATGTGAGGTCCAGAACTTCTCTGCCAGTTTCTCAATGCTGAATCTGTACTGGAGTCAGAATGATCCATAAGTTTCTGGTCATCACATCATATCCTCCCACCCATCCCAGCTCCTTGGTGCGGATGACTTAGCAGCAAATTGCGCTGGTGGCTTTTCCTCCATTAACATTCTTTCATGAGATTTATTTCACTTCCAGTAAATGTTTGGAGTCTGACTGTAATCTGTGTTGCATAATGAATCACCTCTGACTCCTCAGCTTTGTCTGTCGCTCTTTCATTTATCATTGGAATATAATGAACAACAGCTGCCAGAGATTTAAAAAAAACAAAATACTATTAGTACTCTATTAATGCTGTGAGCAAATGCCTCTCTGGAACGGACCTGTCACATCTTTACGAACAAATTATGAACAGAAATGCATTAATGAATATCTGTGTAGCTGACAGTGTCAAATTGCTTGTTGTTATCAATCTGTCTGATCGACTATACACTTGTTCAGTTGTAGATTTTGAGGTTTTACTGTGTGGCCACGTGGTTGTATGCCACCATGACTGTCAGAGTCATAATTAAATAATTGCAATGTTTTTTTGCATTTAGTATAAGCCTGACTATGCTTTTGCCTCATATTACAGCATGTTCACTTCCTGTGTTGTGTGCACGTGGCGTGTTATAAAGGTGTTCAGTTTGTCAAATGCAAAGCGCAGAGTTGACAAATCTGAAGTCACATGTATGCAAACTGGTTAGTGTGCAAAACATGTCCAACCTGTCTTTGTATTATCCAGATGCAGTGTTGCTATGCCTGACAATTCTGAACCTGTCATTTAGGAATGAGGAATGTTGGCGAAAGAGAACAACACAGGCGACACTGCATTGATTTATGACGCACATATGAAAGCTTTCACCTGCTTATGGGCCAAACACATGAATGTTGTTGTTCATTTATTTATTCTTTATGGACGCAGTGTGACTATCTAGCAGGTGTTGTTTTCACGTTCAGTTTTACTTGGAGAACTAACTGTTGTCTGCTTGTTGTGACTCTTGTCACAAATGTTTTAGTAAGAAGTTACGATTTGTTGCAACCAGTAGGTCATTTTCATCTTTAATTCAACTCAAGTCAAGAAAGTTCTCCGGCTACAAAGCTCTTCCCTCACAAGCACTGTGCTCCTGTGTTTGCATGTATGGCTGTGTTTTGCATAGTCCAGATCTCCAGAACAAAGGGTGTCCATTAATGACAAACTGATATGGATGGTGCCAACATCCTCTCCTAAATGAACCGCAGTCCCAGCCTCTGGATAGACAGTAGCCTAAATTGAAGGGAAGGCGTGAGGTTCAAACAGGCTCTGCAGGGACTCAGAAGGCGCCTGTATGAATGCTGAAGTGAGTTGGGAATGATGAAAGTCAGTGTGCAGGAATGCAAGCAGAGCTAAATGAGACTGGACTAAAGTACAACTATGATTATCGTCGAATAAACATCATTTTTCCGTTTCAGGGCCCATTGACCAGTTCACCAACTGAGGTTGAGCTGCGCACTCTTTCATAGGTGAGTGCCTCTTCCCTTAATAAATGAATCATCTTTTCTTTACGCTCATGCGAGGACTTGTTTGAGGGGAAGATTTCACAAGATGTTTGCCATTAGAGGAAAAGTCCTGCAATATTCAGCCTTCCCCAGTTTTGGTTGAAGCTGCCATCGTTCTGTCTCAGTTCTAAGCACCGAATCCGTGAGCTGCTGTTATATATGGAGTGATAATGAAAAGTGCAAAAGGATGTTTCTGAAATGTATAAAGAATGATAGTAAAATAGGCTAACTGCTTTACTATATGATGCTCAATAATAGCTGTACTTAGGACTGGGAATCAATAAGATTTGAACGATTCAGATTCCATTATCGATGCTGCTTAATGAGTCGGTTCCTTAGTGATGCGCCAATCGATTCTCAATGAGCAAAAAGGGAGAGAAACAAATAGTAACAACAGATTTAAGTATCATTTTATATTTCATCAGTTCCGTTTACAATACAATACTGATACTGATTGTCAGCTTTTAAAGATTCAAATCAGGATCAAAAAGGATGTTTTTAAAACATGTTTACTGTTTTGTTTACTGTGTTGCACAAATAACAAGGAAACTTGAGTAACTGTCATTTAGAGTCCAAAAAGCTGATTTCGCATCAGTGAAACAGGAATGTGTCCAGCTGTCTGATCTGGAACAGAAATGAACCCAGTGAAGCCTGAACCATGAAACAATTGACCGAGAGCTCCAGCTCTTTTAAACTGAGGTCTTTATTGGTCCCTGCGAGCAGTTTAAAACATCAGTGTACATGTTTGTATCTCATTTCTATACTGAATATGTGGTCTTACTTGAATAACAATAGACTTTGACTTAGACTAGACTTTATTGATGATGATGACTCCCTCCAGGAAATTTACATTTCCAGCAGCAATAGAGGCAAGAAAGGGCATGCAGTCAGGAAGAGCATCACACAGAGAATAAAAAAATAAAATAAAATAATAATACTAATAACCTAAAAATAAAATAGAAAATAAAATAAAAAAATAAAAAAGTTTTAAAAAGTTATAAACATGACATCTAAAAAAAAAATGCATTCATAATCTGACCATTTAACTCTGGATCTGAGAAACCAACAAGAGCGGAAAAACTTCTAAAATAAAAGGTTTTTAGCCATGTTGCTGTTCAAATGATGTTGCGTGCACTGTATTCAGAATAAAAATCATCTGGAAAATATAAATACGCGGACGAACATTTTAATTTTTGTAATGATACAAAAAAAAAACGACTGGCTACACCTTCTAAAGCTCCGTTTTGTTCACAGTCGAATGACGATCCACAATGTTTGGTAATCCCAATAGCTCAGTTATGACAACCAGTGCATTGAAGTGAAAAACTGCTCTGACAAGGGTAAGATGTCACCACCTCCATTTGGAGCATGCGTTTTATATAACTGCACATTTAATCAGTAAAAAGAGTTGGACATTCTGACAAAAAAAAGAGGTTCAGTGTCTTATCTGACAAAGAGGAAATACGTTTTCTTGACATTTGTAAACAAGGTGTGACGCATTTTAGCTGCAGTTGTGCAATAGGTGGCCTGAGGAGTTGATTTTGTTTTTTTTGCAAATGACCTGATCATGGCGACTCAGTCCGTAATTGGGTCAAATTTAGAGTCAAGAGGCAGGATAGCAATGAATTCACCATGATCTATGGTGTCAGAGGTTGGACTGTCCTGGACCCGGAGGAATAATTGCATCCCTTCATGAAGGACGCGAGAGATGGTGTAACACAGAATTATCATCCAACTGCATGGTGAATGACTGGCTGCCATACGTTGTTATTCACTGGATTGGTTCGCACCTCTGAAGGCAGAGGTTTTGCTGTCCATTTGACATACTAACCATTACAAGCAAAGAATGACTGCTATTCAAAACTTAGGTTCGAGGAGTGGTGCAACATAGCTGATGTTTTTACTCCAAGCGACTCACAACTGTTACTGCCCGAGGACACAGAGGGGTCCCACTGTCAACTGACAGTAGTGAGAACAATTTCATTGCTTGGGAGCAGAGCCAGAGAGGAATAGGCTTTTTCCAAAAAATCAATTTCTGGAATTCCTGTTTATAACTGGAAGAAAAATGTAGTGTTTTGTTGTGACTCAATTCAGTGAAACTAAGCTAGTGATCATGAATCCAGACTTTACTGTATGCCCAGCACATCAAAGCACAGTATATGTATGACATTATTTTACCAAAGGTGTGAATGCCAGAATCTATAAGGTAGAGTCAATATGAAATTGAAAAAAAAAGGAAAACCCACTACCTCTTATGACACATTCAAACTATTTAAGTCCTTCTATTCAAGAGGAGTTGAAGCAAACTAGGCTTTCTTTTGATCATAGTCAGGCCAGGCTGTTTCGCTGTGTTTGCGCTCTAGATACGGCGAATGTGGCGGGCTCCGATGCTGTAATCCTGTGCTTTCCTGGCCGGATTACAATCCCACGTTCAGAGTTTGGGGGGGAGGGGCTGACTACAGTGTTGATGGATAGAGGAGGGGCTGGAACGATGGATTAAAGTCTGCAGATCTCTGCACAGCTGTGTCAGTGTGGACGGGGTCACTGGCGCAACTCACTTCCCTAAATTATGCCAAACGCGTGAAATATTCTCGAGAGCCAACAGTGGAACTGTTGTACAGATGAAAGATTTGAAACGGCTTGATTTACTGACAGGATGTTACATCAAACACAGACCTTCTAGATAGTGTAACAATAAAAAGCAGTCCACTGCACAGAACTGGCACAGGTGCAGGGCCTGTAATGATTTCTTGTTGTCACATTTATTTTGGCCGCGTCATGATCTGTTTGTCCTGTAGTTACCCTGTCGTGATTATAATCACAATCTGAGGACATCAGTTTTCTTCAGTAAAAGATTTGATCATAAAGTGAATAGGTTAGAGCATATAGTTGATTTCATTATTTGCTCTTATTGGACATCTTGATAATATGACCTTGCATTGTTTCCTTCCTTAGTCCTTGTGTGTCTCAGGTCAAGTTCCATACCAGGGTTTTTTTAATGCACCACTATCTTGAATATGCATATAAAGGTCCAGTGATGACATTGCAAGAAGGTTCTGGGTTCACATACCTGTCAACCTCTGCCAATAACTCCCCTTATAAAGCGGTGCAATTCCCCTTATAAATTGAAAAGAAACCTTACTAACACAATCGTGGCACATTTTAATATTTTATTTTTACTATTTACGTCACAGCAAGACAGACAATGTACTGGAAAATGATAAAAATAACATATATAAAAGCTCTTGCATTACATTTACCATGTGCAGCATGTTTTAAAATAAATTATTCTTCCATCGTGTCTTTAAACCTTCCATTCCTCTTGCAACACAATTCAAAACAACGGATGTGGGCCGCAGTGCAACGCACATGTGCACACAACACTCCTATCGTCAAAGCCGAAAGCAACGAGAAAAATAAATGCGCGATTGAGGATAACTTTTGCTAGTATGATGCGCCGACCGTCGTCAGCTACCAGCGAGACGAGATGATCCGTTTTGGATCCGAAATTGGTGAGTCGATATCGGTCTGGCATGACATGTTAGTGGAAATTTTTTTGTTCAAAATTTTTTTCCCCCCGCATAAAAGTCGTTATACGCGTACATGAAATTGTAAAAAAAACGTATAGAATACGGGGAAAACGTATATGTTGACAGGCATGGGTTCCAATCCATTGCTTGAGGCAGGCCTGGATTTAAACTGAACCTGGATCCTTTCTGTGTGGAATTTGCGGGTTGTACCATGTTGCTGTCCAAAAGGTAAAGACATGAATTGATGTCTCAATTGTCCATAGCTGTGGGTGACATGTCCAGAGGTGTCCCCACCTTTGCATGCCATGCAACTGGGCAGTAGCAGAAAGAGTTTTCCAACGCCTTTAAAGAAGAATCTTTTTTTGTGTATCAAAAGATGTAGCTGCATTATACAGACATACAAATATAAAGTAAATATTTTTATTTGTTTATTGTTTACAAGAAAGACTTAAGAAAACTAAGTTTTAATATGTCAGTTCTCAACATCGTATCAAATAATATGATAGCAGAGAATGTGTCTATCACATCATCCGTTTTTTTCAGAATACGAATATTTAGCAGTTCGAGAACGTTTTTCTACCGCTGTGTATGTTATATGAACTCAGTCTAACATTGAATGTTTCTTCTTAGACACCAGTTAAACATAGGAGTGTATCTGTATATCACTGTTTAATGTCCGTTGTGATCCTGGTTTGGTCGTGGAAAAGCATTAGTATGGGGCTACGCAAATGAACTTGACACTCACTCTTACTTCACTGTACAGTGGTGACATTTTTTTTGCAATTTACAGCCTTTTACGGTGAGAAGGGATGAGAAGAAAAACATTGTAACAGCCAAGTTTAGTGGCGATTTCGGGAAAATAATCCAACCGGCCCATGCTGTGAGTTTCTGCACTGGTGTGCAGCAGGGGTTCATATCTGAGCAAATGAAAGAATGAAGGAGCAAAAATGGGAATGTAAGGTCAGGCCCCCTTCAGAAGGACTTATGTAAGATCACTTGCGTAACGGAATATTTAATGTGCGTGAGCACCTTCAGTATGTCTAGACATGACAGAAACTTCAAATTTGGGTGCACTTGCCTCAGCTAGAGGAGGGGTACTCAAGCAGATTCTTAACAGCAGGAGCGGATTGAGGGATTATACGAGGGGTAAGGGGTTGGGACAGGAGGGTATTAAAGCCGGCATGGAGGGAGGAGACTGAGGAGCGTTGCACGTCCACATCTGTGCACGACTTCCTTCTCTTTCTGACACCGAGCTCGTCAGGATTGCTAACTTTACCCACTCTTTATTTATTCTGTCTCTCTCTCTCTGTGTGTGCTACTGATGGTGACAGTTATGGAGGACGCCTGTCCCAATGGGGAGCAGGAGGAGGTGGTGCCAGCGGGACAGCATGGTGCAGCGGAGGCAACAGCCAGCCAGGAAGCTGATAACTCTCAAGGTAAGCCGCGCAGTAATGTTGTTATAATCTGATAAAAAGGTGCCATTGAAGAGAGCCAAGGGAGTTCTTTATTAGCATCCTTGTGGAGATGCATTATTTAGAACAGGCATTTGTATTCCGCAGGTGTGAGTCTAGAGCCTCGGAGCACACGTTGACACGGTTATAGTCTCGCCGGTGTGCTACAGATGTGATCAGGGAGTGGAAGGTGCGCGGTTAAGCTTCGCTGCATGGAGGTTTTACATCAGCTACTATCACCCCAACAAGTTCCAGTGGTCAGCCTGCAAAAAAAATGCTTGCGGTGGCTTGGTAAAAAGCAACAACGAGGGAAGGTCATGTCGGAGCAGTCATATAACGTCCGTGAAAATAAACTGTATTTTCAGGTCATGGCCACAGTTCAATCTAGACCTCCTCTTGTGGAATTGTAATTTGTCATCGAGAGAAACATATGCAACCTTGTCATATCGGACCTCAGAATCGAGTGTACCAAGCTCGAATAGTTAATGCTGAATATAAGTCATTTAAAAAAACGGATCACGCTCTCAGTAGGACCAAGGTAGTTTTTCTATTATTGTTCTAATATTATAAATATGCACAATATTCAGACATGCATCTATGTGAACGCTTGCAGCAAAAAATTATGGAACATATTCATGGTTCCTCCCCGACTTCGATAGCTAGCGCTGAATGGTTTTCTGGCTCACTAGCTATTCGCTGCTGTGGATGGTTGTGACAAGTCCAGTCCTGGAACATTTTTGGTTCACATTTGTTCTTACTTTAGATTTCAGATTTTGTTTTTTAGCTACTGTGGAATATAAAGTCAAGCTAGCCTTGGTCCTTTACAGTTTAGTTTGTACTGGTGCGTTAGCTTAGCCTAGCATACATTATCGTGACGCTTTCCAGAAACAGATTTTTCAACACTGAAATAACAAATGCTGAAGTTGTAAATAAAAATGATTTCAATTCACATCGACAATCTACAGGCAGGGCTCTACTGCTTTCGGGACTTGTGAGGTCCACACCAGTATACAAAAGGTTTTTCCACCAGTCTGTTTTAAACTAGAAACATCAATTCTTCTTGTCTTCAATTCTTTGAAATTGTCTTAACCATGATTCTTTTTTTTTGTTGGATTCAACTCATTTATGCATGAAACCAAAGCTAACGTTTCATCTTTTGGTCATCACCGTACTAAATGATAAGATAAAATCTCTTGAAACTTAAATAATGTTGGAAAGCTTCATCATGAGTGAGAACGAGTGGCTATATATATTTAGCAATCACGCATCAACTCAGGCAAAATGCAATTTACGATGGTTAGCTCAAAGCTGAAGCAGATTTTAAAATATTAAACATACCCTGCTCACAACATACCACCGCAACAGTTTGGCTCTGAAACGTCTAAACATTAAACATATTGCTGACGAAGATTATTGACTGGACGTATGATCATATCGTGTGCAGCCCTCATCAGTCAAACCAAGATATCTATATTTTTGTGCTTTAAAACAGCAAGTGGTTTTGTGGTTCACATCAATATTTAATTGCTTGTTTGTGTTCGACTTGGAGAACATGGTGTGCTCTCCAGCGGTCACAGCTCGGGGTTCGCTCAAACCCTACCGACTTTAGAGGCAAAATAAAACCTGCAAATCACAGCTTCAGTTTGAGAAAACAATTACATATATTAATTAGATTTACCCTCACGTTGTGTGTATATTATTATTTTAACTTAACATGTTAATTTTCTGGTAGGATTTATATTTCATGCAACATGGTCTCCGTTGTCGACTTGCGACAAACCCAGAGTCATCTTTGTTGTTTCACTCTGGAACATTAAAGATCCAACTCAGTGAATCCTTGAAAGACTTCTTGGGTCCAAAACGCTGAAACTCCATGATCAATGGTACTTGAACATATTATTGGAAACCTGTTTTCGATAGCAAACAAATTAGAAGCAGACCACCACAGAACCTCCTATTATTTCCCCACTTTGAAGTTCAGTCTTTGGCCTCATGACCTCCACTGCATGTCAACATGACCTTCAACTAAGAGTAATTGTCAATATAATTATTGATTTGGTGAATTAAATGAAAGAACTGGACTTCTCAAGAGACGGCTGCTGTCTATTAAAAGAAACCAAAAATGTATTTTGAGGAAATAAAAGCCTTTTCATCCATCTTTAGTATGACCTAACGTACTGTGCCCCATGGCTGGGAGAAATTAATTTTTAAAACTGTTCATCAATACAGATTCCACTTTCAATGAATAATTCAGTCATTGCGTGTGTGTGGTTTTATCAAGTGATCAAAAGTTGCTGCAGAGTGCAGGCAGAATGGAGAGTGCGGTTACAAAAGGAGGATGTTTTGTGCAATTAATTTAGAAAGAGGCTCGAATCAGATAATAAGTCACAAAAACACGACTGTTCAAAGGATTCAGTCTTGTTTCAGGTGTCTTATCTAACTCCCTCTGAAACCCCACGGCTACATGTTCAGATGCATCATTATTTATGCTAACAGTAGGTCAAGAATTGCTGACTAGACATTTTTCTGTCCACATAAGCATAGGAGTCACCTACACAGGCAGACACACACGGGTTTGAGGAGCTTTAAGTGACTTAAAAGAGCTTACGTGGGCTCTGAGACCCTGGAATTAGGGTGTTGGCTGTTCGTCTCTCTCCGGTGTGTGAACAGCATTCTGAAGTCAAGACAAGAAAGTCAGCTGAAACACGACATGTGAGTTGCTACTTATTTTAATAACTCATTTCTGTAGCTCACTTCTCAAAGTCGATCCTAAATAATAGAAAACAGGCTTTGAAAGTCAGAGATACTCAGTAGCGTATATACAGTATACTCAGTGTAGCCGTCTACTGAATTGTCTACTTTATACATCAGTAAAAATATAATGTCAAATCTAACAGATTGTCTACAAAGAATTATATATACCAAGAAGGGCTTCAAAAGGCTTTTGGTCACATGACCTGAGGTAGGGCATAAATCAAAGGGCAAGGGCAACAAATCAGTGTGTATTGTGAAATCATGTATTTTTTTTAATCTTAGTTTTTGTTAAATAATGTAATCAAAACAATGTTCATTGTCATATTCAGCTATAATCGAAGAAAGATTTTCTGACATGCAAAAAGGTTTGAGTCAATGTTACTGTTCAAATGTCAGCACCAATTTTCGAAGAATATCCATAAGCTGCGTTGTGTACTCAATGTGCAGAAGGTGGTGCACGTTTCACATCATGTGCGTCCACAATATGCCTTGCCTTTCTTTGTTGTGTGTCAACCCAAGATAACGCTTCAAGCGAGCGATCACATCTGTTATCTCATTTGTGTCTGTTTATTGTCCGTGTGACTTTCACACCTAACTGGTCCTATCTTGCTCTGTCACCTGGTGCGCTGACCTGTGCAGCCACACAGCAGGTGTTGGATAATCTGCAGGAGCTGCCGGCTTCCACAGGTGCCAAAGACATTGACCTGCTCTTCCTCCGTGGGATCATGGAAAGTCCAATTGTAAGAGATGCACACTCGTAGGTGTTGTAGGAAGAATGCAAACACAAGTATGATTGACATTTATGTTATTTGGATTTTTTTTCCTGACTAAGATTTACTTATATATAATATTTGCTTTATCACTTCTGCTTTTAGGACATGTGCTATTGCATGAAACAATCTGATCTGAAAACTCTAATCTGATTCTCAATCTCACTAGGCCCATGAACAGCTGGAGGAAGTCAAACTGGAGGCCGTGCAGGACAACAACATGGAGCTGGTGACGGAAATCCTGGGCGACATCAGTGGCCTGAAGGTGAAAGACGACAGTGCTGCGGAACTTTCTAGGATCCTGCAGGAGCCACACTTCCAGGTGATGTGTACTAGCATATGGAAACATGGAAAAACTCCAGTCGTCATGAGCTAAAGTCACAACTAATAATGAGAGGAGAATGTATAAGGGCTATAAAATGCTGACCAGAACACATGACCACTCTGCCATGATCATTTATTTTTTATTATTTTTTTCCACGCATTCAACTGATGGTTTACGTGTTGTTTTATTTGAAAAAGAAAATCTGTTAACTCAGCAGTTTTAGTTTGTTATTTATTTATTGTGCTTTAACAAGTAAAGGAAGCGAGGATTGAATATTCAATAGACTTAATATAAAGTGCACCAAGTTACTGGGAAACAAAAAAAAAACGACCAGTAAAGTGTCCTGAGTTTTTTGTCTCCTTGTAATACCAAACAAACAATTCCACAAATGCAGCAGCATTGTGATGATTTAGATGTTATTATTTTACAGGACAAAAGCTCCTAAAAAAAAAAACATTCTACAAAAAAATGAAGTGCAGCATATGTAAATTTCAACAGACAACAGGTAGAACAACAACAACACTTACTGCAGAGTCTTTTTTTTTTTTTTGAACAAAAGTGTTTTTGCCTTTTCACCAGACAGATGATTTCTTTTCTCATCTTGTACATGTCCAGCCAAGCTAAATAGGCGCTTGCTTTCCGTGCTCAGCAGGCTCTTAGCTCCCACTGGCGTTAGCTTTTGTTTGATTGCTCGCTGTGTGTTGGCTTCTTAAATGGCAAATGAAGTTAGTTGTGTTGGTCCATCTACAGCCTATTGTGGTCGCACATAGCGACGCTTTCTGTGGCGTGCTCTGACTGTTGTTATTGTTATGCAGACATCTGTGCGGAGTGACGCAACCAGTCCTGTCAGTCAGCTCTCTTTCATGTCAAGCTGGAAGTTTGCAGAGAGAGAAGAATCAAGACAGTGTCTTTCAGGAGCTTAGTACCGATCAATCTGTGAAATGCAGTTCACCAAAGAGACAGCACAGCTACCGTTATTAGCCGACAGTGAATTTTCAGTCTGTGGTGGAATGAATGAACTGCAACTTGCTGCTCTTTTGCAATAATTTCACACCACAATTTACCGCTTCTAGCCTCCCTTTCTTCTATTCGCGGCTGTTATATTTTTGGCATGAGTGGCAGTGGAGCATTGTTGATGTTTTGATCCCATCCTCATGCATCAGTGGAACACTAAACTCTGTCCCGAGTGGACCAGACGCTTCGCTGAGGCTGAGCCAATCATAATCAGCGTCTCCATTCCATTGAATTCCCTGGACCAATCGGAGGAGTTTGTTGTGTAAGCTGGACGATAAGACTCAGCTGACCCACTGAGGGACAGAAAGAGAGGAGCAGAGAACAGTGATGAAAAGGGAGAAAGAAGAACAAGTGTAGAGATACTCTCAGTGGTTTTGTTTGATTTCACTGGAAGATGTTTGATAATGTTTATGTAGTTATTGTGTTCAAACATCTTGCAGCTTTGGAATTCAGACACTGTTTTTGAGCAACAATGGCCAAACAATGTGCATAACAATAAAGTGTCATTTTCTCGACAGCCACACAGATGCTGAGATACAGTTTCAGTGCTCTCAAGTTGTTTTGGTGAATTACATTTGCCTGAGGAGGTTGGATCTGCATGTATGAGGGTTTTCAAAGAACTGTCATTCACTTGTACGGCTTTTGACCACTGCCTGTCACAAAATCAATCAGCTTATATGTGACTGTACGGCAGTCCTGGGGGGGCGCCGAGCGATGCCAGGTTGGCTGCATGTGACCTCGGGGAACATACTTATTTTTTTGCTGTGCTACAATAAAGTATGATTGCACATCCACACATGTTTTTTTATTATTCTTTCAGGCAAATTGATGCGCTTTAAGTCTTTTCTGTTACAGACAAAATCAATGTTAATAAAGTTATTCTTCATTGGAAGTTGATCTATATTACTTTCTTTTTTCTTTTCTTAAATGTTAACAGGGATTCAATGTTATGCAGAGGTGTACTTCATATAGACAAATGATACTATTTACTGAGGTGGTGGAGAGTTGGGGAGGGCGTGTTAAGTGTTACTTATTCTTGGGTTGGGGCCGCAACAGAATATAATTGAGAGGTACTGCTGGTCGAGAAATTGTGTTGTTGTTGTGGACAAAATCAATTCTTTAACCATAGAGGTTGAAGTATGGATTGCATTGCATGTTGTTTTTATGAAGTCATGTCAAATGAGCTCCTTGGCAGAGGTACACATTCTCAGTTCTTTTCTATTGCATTGATATTATAGACACGTCCATCTTTTTCACTGCACAGTTAAGTGGCAATGTCTGTCACCAAGACTATCAAGCACTATTTGTATTTAAGTTTGTTGAGTTCCGATTGATCATAATTTTCTCTTTTCTCAGTCCCTTTTAGAGGCTCATGACTTGGTCGCCTCCAAGTGCTATGAAGTCCCTCCACCTCCAGAGATGACCAACGATGCAGCGGTTAACCACGCGCTGATGCAGGCGGACGCTGTCCGCATGATTGGCATCCGAAAGAAAGCAGGGGAGCCCCTGGTGAGCTGACGCCGACTATGATGTTGTCCGGCAAAGTTAGAACGCAACTGAGCATCACTACTCTCCTCAGGGAGTCACATTTCGGGTGGAGAAAGACGAGCTGGTCATTGCCAGAATACTTCACGGCGGTATGATTGACAGACAGGGTTTGCTCCATGTGGGTGACATCATCAAGGAAGTGAACGGCAAAGACGTTGGAAACAACCCCACTGAGCTGCAGGAGATGCTCAAAGACTGTAGTGGAGGCATCACTCTGAAAATACTTCCCAGCTACAGGGATGCTCCGGCGCCACCGCAGGTGAGGGACAAGCTCAATACCTTCATAAGGGACTGTCCCATGTATGTAGAAGTAGATGTGAACTCAGAGGCTGACTGTATATCAATTACATGAGACCATAGAAGTGATTCTGACACACATAATTTGGGAGAAATGCCTGCTTTTTGTACATTCTTGCGGCTATTAATGTCAGTGTACTTACATCTAGGTATACGTGAGGCCTTTCTTCGATTACGACCCGGCCCATGACAACCTCATCCCATGTCGAGAGGCAGGAATGGCTTTTAAGAGAGGAGACATCCTGCAGATTGTCAACAGGGAAGATCCCAACTGGTGGCAAGTGAGTTTCCCTTCTGCTACATGTCCGTGATAACACAACACTGACCGCTCCATGCTCTGCTAGGCGTGTCATGTGGTGGGCGGAGAGACCGGTCTGATACCCAGTCAGTTCCTGGAAGAGAAGCGGAAAGCCTTCGTCCCACGAGACTTTGTTGGATCAGGTGAGTCAACTGCAGTTGATACTCAAATCATCCTGTGATATTGGTTCCTTTCGACTGGGATTGCTATGACAAGCAAACGTATTTAATGACAGTCCTGTTTCTGAATTCACAGGGATGCTCTGTGGAACCATAGCAGGGAAAAAGAAAAAGAAGATGATGTACCTGACGGCTAAAAATGCAGGTGAGTCCCTCCCACTCCACACTGATTCTGTTACCAGTGTTTGAGTTTGGCTGACAGCGTCTTTTCTTCAATAGAGTTTGACAGACATGAGCTGCAGATCTATGAGGAAATGGCCAAGGTTCCTGCATTCAACAGAAAGACACTGGTTCTGATCGGAGCTCAGGGCGTGGGCCGACGAAGCCTAAAGAACAGACTAATGGTGCTTCACCCGACTCGCTTTGGTACCACCATACCATGTAAGCAGCTGCTGTTAAAAACAAAGAAGCGTTGACACCCACTCGTATATTAACACTGTTTGCTGCCAGATACTTCCCGGCGTGCCCGTGACAACGAGCTGGATGGCAACTCCTATCATTTCACCTCCAGGACAGAGATGGAGGCGGATGTGAAAGCTGGACGCTTCCTGGAGCATGGGGAATATGACGGAAATTTATATGGCACCAAAATTGACACCATCCATGAGGTGATCGATTCAGGACGCACCTGCATTCTGGACGTCAATCCGCAGGTATGATAATAAAATTGAGGCTACCATGAGGCAGATAAGCTGCAGATAATGAATAAATGCATTACGGTCATCAAATAAGAAAACATTTTTTTAAGCATAGTGAAAAAAAACACAAGCTTAATCTCAAGCTCAATTTGTCCGAAAAAAGTTTTGTTTGGACAAAAAAATATGGCTGTCATGTTTGGTGAGGAAAATTTGTCCTGATGAAATGCATATTTTATCGTACTCACCTAAAGTGCCATGACATGCCCCCCCTAGTGGCACCTAATGGTAACACAAAACCTACCCTCTACCTCACCACCTGTTCTATAAAAACACGTTACTTTGCTTTTTCTCAACGCCATACTAAGCATTCTGCCCGTGTCCCTCCAGGGTTTGAAGGTCTTACGGACAGCAGAGTTCATGCCATATGTGGTTTTTATAGCAGCGCCGGATTTTGACACTCTCAAAGCCATGCACCAGGCCGTGGTGGATGCTGGGATCACCACTAAACAGCTTACGGTACAGTCAATTTTACACAAACAACCTCACATCTGTAGTTACGAACCCTGGATTTGATGCTTTTTCACCATGGCTGTGTATTGATGTAACTCTTTGGTCCCCAGTTATCATCTAATACCAATATAAAGTTATGGTAGAAAACAATACTACCAGCGTAATGCAAAGTATTACTATTACTAAATATGCATTAACCTCATAAATAAATAAATACTATATTGTGACATCTCAACATTAAGAACCAATTTGTTTATTGGTCTTTTTATTGACAAAAAATCTTTATTGTGGTCCGAGAAATATGGCGCACCACAATCCTTTTGACGTTGCTTGAGATGGGTCGGATCAGAGCCGACCCTTCTCATCCTGGACATGGACTGTTTGTTCCTCTTCCCTCTGGCAGGAGGCTACAGTCCATCCAGACCAGAACCTCCTGTCACAGGAACAGCTTCTTCCCCTCAACCATCAGACTGTTAAATTTGTGATTAGCCTTTTTTATTTTATTAACAGCACTTTATTTCAGAGCACTTTCCTAGTTGGTGAACCCCCACTGACCATGGCAATAAATTCTATTCTGATTCTTTGTTCAAATTTCCATCTTGAAACACTCATTATCAGGAAGATGTACCAATATTATACATTTTATAAATACGCTTCATAAACTAAATACCTCAGTTGAAAACCGGCGTGAGCTCATAGTAGCAGAACTATACGGTGGCGCCTTCCAGTGGTGCTTTTTAGCCATTGCAGCTTCTGTACTTCTCAGTTGAAGAAATGACTCTCATCGGCTGTGCCTCACAGGATGTGGACATGAAAAAGACGGTGGAGGAAAGCGCTCGCATCCAGAGAGCCTACAGCCACTTCTTCGACCTCACTATCGTCAACGACAACCTGGACAAAGCCTTCGAGACGCTATCGGCGGCAGTGGACAAACTGTGCAGTGAACCTCAGTGGGTCCCGGTCAACTGGGTCTACTGAGGACAGTATGAGTGGACTTCCGCCCAACAACTAGGAGGCGTAGATGGACGAGATCCTTGTTTTTTAAAAAGTGAAAATCCTAAAAAACAAACAAAAAACTGTTCTTCCTCCTTCCGTGAAATGTTTTTCTACCAACAAAGGGAGCGCTTATTTATTTTATAACTTTTTATGAAAGACCTTTCTATCTCACGTGGGACAAAACTCTGGCCATATTTTGTCATTAAGCTATTATTAGTTCAGTTGCGTTCTTTCTCTGTAAACATTCAGTTGACTGAGACTTGATGCTCGATACTTGCAAAAAAATTATTCATAAATCATTACCTCATGCAGAAGATAGTACAACCCACACAATTGACAACCTCATATTTGGGGAAAGTACATATTTCTGCAATTATTTATCACCAAAACAAAGAGGGCATCCCAAGAGAACTTCCCTGTAACTTTATTGTACTCATCCGGTTGTAAACGTACATTGTACTGAGAGCAACAGGCTTCCATCTGTTCAACAGAGACCACAGCCACCAAAAATAACAGACAAACAGAGGTTAGACGCTCTACTAAAACAGTGATCTAGAATTCAGATGACAACTAAGACTCCAGGGAATTTAATGTGGCAATAATGACAGCAAACAGCAAGAGAAGCACAAGCTTGTTAAAAAACAAAAAAAGAAAAATGTCAGAAACACTATGGTGTAATGTAATGTAATGGAAAAGTGAAATCCAACAGCTTCATTAATTTAATAAAACAGATGTATGAGATACATATTTGCCATTTGAGGTAAAAATAAATAACTTTTAATTCAATATATACTTGATGAAGCCTGGGTCCTGCTGAGATGAAAGATGTTGAATGCTGAGTCACAATGCTTTTCTATTGTTTTAAAAGATCATGATGTACACTTTTCTGATAAATTTCAGTTCGTCATGTTTTGTTTTTCACTGTGATTTCTAGATTGTACCCAAAATCCCATGACCTTTCGCTTTGAGCCTGTTTTACTCTCCGGCCTTTACTGTCTTCACCTTCATTTCTGCTCTTGTTTTTATTTTCTTAGTTTTTTTTTTGTGATCATGTCACAAAACTCCTTTTCATCAGTGGTGCCATAAAAGGCCCATAGATATAAGTTCGATGAGTGAAGTTGGACCTGATGAGCAAAGCTAAACGACACCAGGAAAACTGCTGCAACGCTTGAATAATACTTGAACTTAGTCAGAAATCTTCCAGGATGCCATCTAGATGAGGTAATCCCCTCGTCAGTGAGACAAGTTGTGAAATTGTATTAGTCGAAATGCACTGTAGTGAAGATGGAAACCTATTTAAGACCTGGCGATGTTGTTTTGTTGTGACGTTTGTGATTTCAAATCCTTGAATCAACCGGAAATGTCTGTTTTAAATCATCCGTTCACTTCTTTTTACATTTTTATTGGTAAAATCATGATGAATAAAGTTGAATAATTCTCTGACAAATCCTCCTTTTTTCACACACACACACACACACACACACACACACACACACACACACACACACACACACACACACACACACACACACACACACACACACACACACACACACACACGATGTAAACATTTCTGTGTGTGTCAGTCCTACCTTAACTGAAGGTGGGTGTTCTCTGGGGTCCACTCTGAACCTTCCAACTCTGAGCCGCCTCACTGTCCTCTTCAAGTCACAACTGGATTTCTGTTTCACAAATGGCGTTTTGTTTACCATGTTCCCATCTTCACACACAAACATACAACTCTTAGGCAAGCACATTTGATCAATTTAACTTATCATTATAAAGATAGTGAGTTGAAAATAATGTGTTACTTAAAAACTCAATAAATAAATCGTGCATTAATAGAAGAAAAAAGGCAGTTGCTCACGAAGGAGTCATTAAGTAACACTGTATTCTTAAGTGAAACTACACAGAGAAATTAACAGACTCAAACAAATTGCTCATAACTGCAAATGAAAGAAATACGAGGCAGCTAGCAGCACGAAAACCGAAAAAAAAAAATCCGTGTTTGCTTTCGGCTAGCCGCTTAGCATTAGCATAACAATGTAGAGGGGGAATACAGTTTGTTTGAGCCTCGCTCAGATGCTAACACAGCATCAGTTGACTCACCAGAAGGGGTCGGCATTCCGCCATGTCGTGCAGTTGATCACGAATTGATCATTCTCGACTGTGCGTCTATATAATCGAATTAATGGCGAGTTTATTCAAACATTTTGGGAGCTACTCCGCTCTTCATCAGTTCGTGGTGTGGCGGCACCTTGGAGGCGGGACTTAATTGTCTTGGGCATCTGTCAATCACACAAAGGCTGATGGTTTGCTGAGTCGGTCCATATTTTGCTCAGAATTTCTCTTATTATACACACTCAGCTTGACTTTTCCCCTCTGTAACGTTCTTTACTAATGCGATATACTTATCTTTAGACAATTTTAATCCGTCACCTAAGTGAAAAGGAGCGTTCAATGACGCCAGCCACCTCCCTGTAAAGCGATGGAGAAAAACAAATGTATTGAAAACAGTTTCTCTAACCACCAAAACAACTGTTTGCTGTGATCTGGACCTACAAATACAAAAAGACAGAGGAAGCGGTGGATGGACATCAGGGTCATGTGTGGCTAATCTCTATGATGGCCATCGAGAGTGAAGTGTATCCTATTTACAGGGATGTTTCTGGCTGCCGTGCTGCTCTGAGAACCTCCAATTTCATCCACGCTTGCTGGGATTTGACCAAGACTGCTCATGGTTTGGCTTCATCATTGGGTAGCCGGCGTAGAATAAATCATAAACTTGATTTTATTTTTGATTTCTTGAGGTGCAGTAAAGCTCATATTCTCCCAGCTCTCCACAATGTGTCATTTTTAGGGGTGGGATTCGATTAAACATTGTTTATTTTGCATCAGTTTGACAATAGCACAATAAATCACGATGGTGACTACATTCAAGTTTTCATATCTTCTTATTTAAACTAAAGCTCTTTTAATGTCTTGAAAATATTTGTATAAGAATTTCAAGTACAGAGTAGTGGAAACCCTGGCCATTGTGTGGTGAAAAACATCCCTGAACCAAAGCAAACAGATGCTTTTGTTTGCTTTTGTTCAGGGATTCCTCCATGTTTGTTGTTATCATCCTAGCTGCCACGTGTCTTGTGCATCAGTGGGATAAGTGGACCAGGAACTCCTGCACTTACAAAGGTTCCCTGTTGTCTGAAGAGCAAACTGTAAAATTAAATTAATTTCTTTGTTGTCGTAATAACATTGTAATTAACTAAGTCCCACCACTAGTAATTTTGCTTTTTGTTCATATTGCTATTATTTTCTTTGTAAAACCTTTTTCTTTGTAGTTTGATATGCTTTTTTTTTCTCTTCTAATTTCTTCCTTCATTTTGGCACTTTCCCATGTCATTTCCATCTACATTTGGGTCCAAGGACGTGACCTTGTTATACACTGCCTAAATCACGTGACTCTTTAAGGAAGAGGTGGCACCTCCACTCAAACAATTATTTGGCTTAAGGCTAATCCGTGTCATGTGATTAAAAAGGTGGTTGATTATTTGTTAAAATAAAAGAAAAAACAAAGTCAAGAAAATGGTGTCAAACTTTAAAACATTTTATTGATTAACGCAACTTACAGTCAAGCAAACCGAGTGAACTATATTAAGTGATATGTATTCACATTATGTCCTAACAGGGTTTACAGCATATTTTAGAAAGCAAACTTGTTAACAAAATAAGGAAATGGAAAACAGAAACCAAAGCTTACAACTTTACAACGACAACACAGACAATGATCTTAGCAGAGGATGAACTCAGCGTTGCAAAGACCCTCACCAGAACAGGAATGACCGCAAAATTCAGTTTTGGCATGTGGTTTAAATAAAAGGAAAAAATAAAAATAACGCAGGGAGGCTTGAATTCACGCAGCTGTGCTTTTCACAAAAGACTTTGGTCACTTCGCTAAGCTAGAGAGAGAGCAAAGGAGCGATAAATAGAGAGTGTCCTGGGATCAGATTCAAGGGTTGACATCAGGAGATGATTGTCGACTTGGTAGATGGGCGTGGATTTCAACACTACACTCCAGGACAGCTCCTACATTCACAGGAGGTAGATGGCGTGAATTTGGGATTCAAATCATGGTGGTGCACATTTTTTTTGCTTTAAGGCCAATTCAGAACCTCTAAATAAAAGTTGAAGGTTTTGTTAAGACAAAGGTGCAGGTGATCAGATAAAGCCCTTTTTAAACGGCGATACCCGAGTCAACAGTCGTAGTCCAGCTCAGGGCTGGTGGAGAGGGCGGGGAGGGGGGGTGACGGTGCATGTAAACTACATTTTTAGATTTTTGGCAATACGAAAAAGACAAGACAAATAATGCAGCTACAGCTCCGAGAGTAATCCAGTGACGCTACAAATTGCATAAATGACGTGTTACTGTATGGCCACAAGGTGTAACAGCACGTGCACAAACTGTGACATTCAAACCTCCCAAACAGGATTAGATATTTGTCAGACAATATGAAGTACACCAAAGAAGAAAAGTCAATGCAGCATATTTCAGGCTTATGAGGTACTTCATGAATGTAAATATATATATTTATATATCTCAAACTTTTTAGAAAAGCTCTTCAAAAGACATTATTCCGTATAATCCCTATCAATAGCTTAAAATACCTCGTTGGGATTTTTTTTTTTTTTCGTTGTTTGTCACTGCCCTATCAGGCGACTTATTTTCAGACTGCTTTGAAAGTGCAAAACACAAATACTGATCTTTCTTCGCAGCATCTTGACACAAAGTTGCATGAAAATCATCAACGGGAGTCGCTTTCTCGTGCAGCAGATTGTGTTTGGAAAAAGAATTTTGAGTGCGAGATAGAAAACTGGAAAAAGCAGAAAGGGGTTCGACAAAAGGCACAAACAGATTCCCGCTCGAGGTAAAAACAACACGGTACCTTTTGCAGTTTAACTGTGTTCAAGAGCAACTGTTCCCTTTGTAATGCTTTAATGACCGCTGGCTGGAAACGTCGCCTGGGTTCTCTCTCTTGGCAGTTTTATCGTGACTTTATTGCGGCGCGCTTTCAACATTGGCCTGTTTGAGCACGTCAACGGTTGCTCTGTTGCTTCTACTTGTGCTAAGACGAGACGCGAAATCCCAAATTATTGCTGCGCTTCAGAATCGTTGGCACCATTTAATGCCACAAAGCAAACCCGAACGAATTTGGTCCCTTAAAAGTCAAAACAACCAGCCATAAATTACAAAGTGTTTGCGTACAAATCTGGATTTACAACATTACGAATGGTGGGTTTTGTGTTGAGCGAGAGGTAGGTTTCATTCCAAGCCGATTCATGTTGCTTTGATGTCTACAAGTCTTGGATTTAGGCCAATACCTACGAGGCAATACATGCTCTCGAAGTCAGAGAAGACTAGGGCTGATAAGTGTTGCACAAATTCAGGTTTACTCAATGTGGCTGTGTTCACATGGACAGCTATGAGGATTGGACATAACATGTTTATCTGGTTGTAGGTGAATGTGATCGGAAAAAAAAAATACAGGTCCAAGAAAAAAAGCAATGAAACACGCTTCTTCTAACATCTACATCAAAGCGATTGTTGCATCGTAGATGAACTACCATCCTGCCATGAGACAAGTCGCAGTGACAGACACATCCTCAAGGGAGACCGCAGAACCCAACCAAACGGATCGTGGGAAATAAAATATTCAAGTTGGAGAGCAAGACTCAAATGCATATCTGCACACAACATAGCTGACTTCTAGCCAAAGACAAATCAGATAAAAAGACTGGTCTTGCCTCAGGGAGGAGGAAGTAGCAGGATAAGAAAAGAATTTAAGAAATTGCGGCAGAAAAATCCACAACAACAGGACAGGAAGCCGAATCTAACAGCAAATGGTCACAGCGGGTCAACGACAACACACTTTCAAAACCCCAACCACGCTACTTAATCCGAGCCAGTGTCAAGAATTCCAGATTTGTAATCCAACAAGCCAACGCAGGCGTCTTCTGAACAAAACAAAAACTCCAAATAATAAGTTCCGTCTACAGATAGAACACCAAGAAAAAGAAATGGCTGTACATGAGAGTCAAACCAACCTACTTGAGGGATCTATTGACGAAAACCACACACGGTTTGAGTACATTCATTGTTATTTGGTTAAAGGAATATAGCTCCTACTCTACTAGGCAAAGATTACTGTACAGGGTTCCATAGATATATATTTATACCCTTGCTTATGCGTGAGACATCAGCAAGTCCATCACCAACACAAAAGCTTATGTCTTCAGCCATTTCATCCGCTGGCCTTGGTGAGGTTACGTCCAACCAAAAACAGCGACTCTAAGGTGATTATGTGCATTTATATGAGACCTGTAATTATCGCGGTTTACGGCCCAAAATTAAGTTTAGCATTTGTTCTGGATTACCATGAGGAGTTGTACATGTTCTATGACTTGACAATGCAAATACAGACTCAGGTGTGTGGGAGCAGGTTCAAAATGCAGCAGAGGTTCAAGGATAAAGCAAAGATCCTTAGGTTAACTCTCACTCTATCAGGGGCATACAAGCCCGTACTGAAAGGGCTGGGCCGGTGCAGGTTTTTGTTCCAACCATCACACTGCTTAACCAATGAGGTTGCAAATGAAACAAGCAACACCTGACTGGCAATAAACTGACTGCACTCCAAAGACACGGCAGGGTTTGCACCGCCACATCTTAAATGAGAGCCGCCACTCCATCAGAAAACGTGCTCTTTTTAAATATGAACCCTCATGGAATTAAGCGTATTGACAACATCCATAGAAACTGGTAACACCAAACGCAGCAGGTGGAATTGGCGTATTTTTCCAAGAAAAAAAAACAGAAAGAAAGAGAATAACAGAAGTCCATTGCTTGCAGAACTCGAGTCATGCATTCTGGCAGGACATATGGACAGCTGTTTTTATTGTCATCAATTCAGTAAATGTCAAAACTTTCCCATCTTCAAATGTTTCAAACAAATCCTGGCGGAAACCCTGCAAAGACAAGGTGGAACAAAAACCTGCACCCACTGCGGCCCTTTGTGGAACAGTTTGGACACCACAGAGTCTAGTTGCTCGACTACAAGACGTTTTGAATAAAAGCTTCAGCTAAACAAAATGCAGAATTCAACGGCCCATTAAACACAGCCAATGGTGCATTCGCTGACTATTAAGCTTCAACTGGGAAAAAAAAACACTTAGATGAAACATTTAACTTGCAACTATTTTTTTTAAACTTAATTTGGGACTTCAAGGCTCCAACATGAGTCAGTACATTCCTTTCTAGCAACAAACTTAATATTAGAGTCAGCTCTGGCATTAAAAAAAATCATTAAGGTTCCAGATCAGATGTTAAAACATTCATTTAGATCATTATTTGAGTGAACAAATGAAATGCGAACCTCACACTTATCTGAGCTGGTGCTTTTTGTTTTTTATTATTTTGTTCCACACACATTCATGAATGTCTGTACAGATGACTTCTCAATGACACAGAATCCTGTTTTTTTCTTCCTTTTTTTTGTTTTTAAGATATAAACTTGCATCTTCACACAGCACTTTGGCATCACAGCTCACAGACAGCTCAACGTCCACAGTGTCAATCAGCTGGTTTCGACAGCTGTTGCATTGTAACGCAGCATTGCTAGAACACAAGCGACACAAACCGGGCAGCTACATGTTTGAAAACTTCGTAGACTAAAAAGCCAACAGATCATCACTGAGGAAAAGATGCAGCCCGAACGTCACAAAGTCCATTTAGGTTTTAGTGCAACAGTTTTTTTTTCTTTTTAATTGTCTGCATCTACAACAGGTCGTTCTGGTAATATAAGGTGCTATTATAGTTTGTATGAACATGAAAAAAAGAGTAACAAATACAAACCAACCATGGTACTAACTCGATGAATGCACGCTAGTTATTTCTGAGGTAATGAAAGTCTAAATGTTTTGGCAGAAGATCAGGTTCTAATTCGTCAAGTGAAGTGAAAGTATCTCACTCTTCTTACTTCATATCCGATTAAAGCTAACCAAAATTATAGAACCACTTTTTGTGTCCGAGCCTGTAACTAACAAACGTAAAAACACCCTTAGTATCAATAACTGTCTCAGGCATCAAAATAATGACATTTCTATCAGCAGTGATTTTTAGATAGGCAGCCACTTCCTATTTTTATAACTTTAGTAAGGTCGAGTTCGAGGGGTTACTTTGGTTAGTGTGCGATCATCTCGGCTACATTTAAAAAATCCTAATAAGCTCCTCATAGCCATGCTAGCGCAGTTGCAAAAACCAGCTTATTGTGGAGAGTTGTGCTTTTTATTTGTAAATGGTTGTGCGTTTTTTTTTTTTTTTAAATACGATCGTTGCCATCGACAGTCTCGTGGATGAAGAGGAGTTCTGACTATGTTTGGGTTCAACGTAGATGCGAACCTTGCGTCATGAGGTGAAACTTAAGGTGCCAGACGTCAGATTTTTCACCGGTGCATAGGATTCAAACAGATGAAAGTGATGGGAGTATAAATAAACACAAATAGGATGCGCAGTTCTGTTATCTAAACGAACAAACAAATATTCTCGACAGAGCAAATTGTGAAAGACAGAAAAATGATGCAAACCAAGCGTTTTAATTTGAAACCTCCGCAGTCAATGCAAGACTCCTAACAATGCCAATTGGGTAGGTAGAGCAGATAGCAGGGGTAATTATACGGAAATGGCCAGCGGTGTGATGTTACCATTACACTTTTACAGGTAACAAGAGGTAGAACACGCGGCCATTTCCACACAATTACACCAGTGTCGCACTATATGGCCGCTCCCGTTCTCTACAGGGGAACACACATCCATGCTAAGTGTTCTGCTATCAAAAGTGCATCCAAATTTACACGTTGTGAGACCAGCACCGAGGAACAACGTTGACATCAACAGTAAATATCAAGTACATGATTTTTCAGAATGCCCCACAAACACAGTCAGTCGGATTTCTAGCTGCTTTACAGGAGACGACTACAAAAGGTTGAAAAAAGGCGGGGTGTGGGGGGGAGGAGGAGGGGCGAGCCAGGTTTGTCAAGAGATTCCTTAAGCACATTCCGCCCAACATTGTTCTTAGAAAGCCATGAGATACAGTCCAGTGAGGCTTTGACTGAAAACGAATAGCACCTCAAATGTGTCATTGTGCTTCTATGTCTGCGAATATTTGACATTTATAATCTTGTTTGGCTATGGAAAAAAAAGCGGGTTACGAAAGGACGCGTCTAATAGAAAAATGATCCTGCCGTCACCAGTGTACGATTTGGGGTTCGATTTGAAGAAACGAATGCTACAGGCATATATATAACAGCAGGAGACTTGCGGGCTTTTGGAAACACGCTGTGCCAATGAGATTCTTAAAATCCAATTGAAATCGTACAGGGCTTCTCCATAAACAGAAAGACAATATAGAACTAAGAAACGCTACTGAATACAGCGAGCGGATAAAATAAAAATAAAAACAAGGCTAGAGCCCTGATTATCAACCTGGTACAAATGATTAAAAATGAGACGCCTCTCTCCTAAATCTCTTTGTTATAAATTCTGCATAGTTAGAAAAACTAGAAACATTCGCCGGCCTGCTTGGTAGTAAATGTACACCGGGTTATTTAGAAATATATGGAATTATTAGTCAGACCGTTGCCGGTCATTTAAAGGCAAAATGGATGTTTTTTTTTTCATCTGATCAGTGTACAAATAATGATGCATTTTGACTGTAAAGGGCCGTCATTATGAAAAATCTCATTTGGATGTCGTCATTATGCAAAATATACCACATCTGTTATAGAAAACTCAAACTTTTGTGTGCACAAACCACAATGTTTGCTCTTAGATCATGGAACAAACAATAAAAATGAAGTTTTTTTGGGGGGGGTATTAAAATCAGTTGGCTCAAAAAGTCATACAGGCGATGCCATTTTGTACCAAGAGCCTGCGTTTGGAAACCCCACACATACACACAATCTAAGGACCAAAAAAAAAAAACACTAGCCTTCTGCTATTTACATTAAAACGTATGAAGTAAAAACGGCAACACACTCTACATGCATATTATTTTACCAATATGATTGAAATTAAAAGACGAGAAAAGAGAAGTGAGCAAAAAAATGATTTCATTATTCCTCTACATTGATTTCTACATCATGTGTCATGATCGCGGCTCAAGGTTGAACATAAAAAGATATCCTTGTTGGGAGCCAGTCCCAATCGTGTTTCCTGCACAGGGCTGAACAGGAGAGGAAAAAAAAGGAGTTCTTTCAAAAGCTACAAGAATAATATACGCGGAAAGAACTAAATGTTGGTTCAAGAGTCAATTTCGCCGCTTCTGCGCTTTGACAGATTTGGCATTAAATGCAATTGTGTAAATGAAGGACAAATACTGAAACCCAACAGACGCAGGTGACATGGTTCGAGACTTACAGAAATGAGAACAGAGTCGGTTTAAAACAAATGGCACTTTCATCACATAGTGCCCTATGTGAAGGTCAACCAATCCTGAACGTGTTAAGTACTTTAGTCCTGATTCAAGTACCCATGCTTTGTCAGTGCACTTTGCTTCCGTTGGCTGATAAATAATGTTTGTAAGTGAAGACACACACTTGTGACCATTGTGGTGACCGGCGACGGGGGGGGCGTTGTGGGTTTGTTCAAAATTACAAACAAACCGCGGTGGTACTGGTCAGGTAAGAAATCCATGATTCTTGTATGGTTTCATAGGTTCTGATGAACAAAACTACAGCGAAAAACAGGAATTTAACAACGTTTTCCAGTCCAGTTTTTGGTTCTTGTGATTTGGGAGTTTCCCCTGTTCGTGTCTGAAGTACAAGTGTTGGCATGCAGGAGAGTGAGATGATGATGATGATAAAACCACTGTGACACTACAGCTAACGGCGAAGGGTAGTGTGTCCCATCAGTGGGTCTCACCCACGGCGACTTGAGCTCTCAGGCAAAGTACATGGTGCGCAGGGTGTCCTGATGGATCTGCACGGCTTTGGCCAGCGCCTGGTGGTCTCGACCGTTGCTCTGGCCTGACGTGTGACTTCCCTCAGCGCTGTGAGAGCAGAAAAGACAACATTAGCCTTCATACAAAACCAGCATTCGAAGTACAGAGGATTCCTGAACGCAGCCAGACCATTTAGCCAGGGCCATGGTTGACTAAAACAAGTGTCAGGAATGTAAACAACGTCTGATGACATGACTTCAGCCCATCTCACCACGCTGAAATTCAGAGCTGCTTTTATGGCATCTAGAAGGAGGCACATCCCATTTTGAATCTAAACTAATTTAAACATGACAAATAGCAACTTTAAAAACACGTACCTGTCATGTTCTTTGTCCACCAAGTGATAGCGAGCTCGGAAAGCCACCAGATGGGCGTAGTACGCTGGTGCTGGAATGGAAACGGAGCGAGTGCAGCGCACATACGTGTGGCACAGCTGGTAGGTGAGGACCTGCAGTTCATCTGAGGAGAAGTGGTTGTCGTCCCAGAGCACGTGGTAGTGAGACGGCCTGCTGGTGCCCTGCAGAGGTTAAGACATGTGATGCAAAGGTTTATACGGTGACATGTGTCAGTCAGGTTCTAGGGTGAGCTGTTGACAACAGGATTTGGCGGTTACAATGTAACAATGAATATTGTTATCCAATTCTTACCACACGTATGACGTTCGAACAAAATATTATCATTAAAAAGCAGTATAATTCTAGCAAAATTTCAGTAATGACCTCAAAGCAGCCTTACCTGAATACCGGCGTGACTACAAAGGTAGAAGTCAAACTCTGAAGGGTGGGTGATTTTGGTGTCCACTGTAGTGCCTGCAGGAATGTTGCCACTCTTCCCAACCTTCAGACATTGAAAACAAACATTAAAATCAACCCCTTACATCGGCAAAGGCAAGACAGCTACTCCTAATCTGAAGCCCTAAACTGAGATGGAAGCAACTACTTACCCTCTCATTGCGGTCAGTGCAGAACAATCTGGTGTGGTGTCTCTTCTGAACCACAACGAAGGTGATACCAGGTTGGTAGTCCTTCTCCAGTTTGATACAGGCCTCTCTAATGGCCAACAGCTCGTGTTGAAGTACCTGTAGAGGAGAACATGCTAATTCAGTTCTGAAAAAACACTGTTAGAGAGCGCCTGATCGGATCTGATCTGTCACCTGATGGAATTGGCCTTCGGAGATGCCGTCCCGGTAGTAGATGATCCTGGTGGGCTTGAAGCGGGTGGACTTGTAGAACTGAATCAGCAGCTCTCTCACCATGGTGGCCAGGTCCTGGATGATGTCCTGGCGGTGCTGCTGCACTCGTACTGTGGCACAGTACCGACTGGGGTGGGCGTCCATGCTACCTACGACCTACAAAGACGTTGCATATTAGCTTAGCTCCACACTACAGTACATCTGAAACATGTTACATTCATGTGACTGATCTTACAGCAGCAATCGAAGGCTTTTTTCCATCTCCTGCAGGTGGATGAGTCACGTCGGCGCCAAGGAAGATCACAGGCTGTTGAAACACCAGAGGCCTGGCAAAACAATCCACACAATTACCATCTTTGTAGCGATGAATATTTTGGCTCTGGACGGGTAAAATGTGAACCTACCGGCCCTGCGGGAGGAGGATGTTGTTGACGCCGCCCAGCTTGACATTGATCTTCAGGCAGAGGTTCGACAGAGTCTGGGGAGTCGTCTTCTGTACATTTTTGACCTGCACGCACTGAGTGGCCATGCCGAGGACCGTGTCTCCAACACGCTTGACTTCAGCTAAATAAACAGAAGACGAGTCAGTTAAATTCAGCTCTTTATCACTGGTAGCAGTTTTCTGATCTTACCATAAACAGGAGTCTTTCCTGGCAGGATGACAACAACCAGCTGGAGGCCTTGGTACGAGTACTTGAGGTGTCGGAACATGGGTTCCACGCTGTCTGCCCCCTGAGCGTACTTGCAGAAGCAAGGCTGACCTTGGATGGGCATCCCTGCATCACGGGAAATCTTACGAAGTTGGTCTGTGAAAGCTCTGAGATAAAGGAGAGTCAGGTTACTAATGGGCTCAAACGTGGATGAATTGCTTGTCTGTGTACACAAGTATAGACATTATCACACATATGCCATATCACTTACTTGAGCAGGATTTCTGTACATTGCCTCTGCGGTGCAAAACATGCGATGGCCCACACTTTGATCTCGATGCCAGTGTGGAACTGCTTGTTCCTCATGTCCCACACCCCTTGGATGGGAGTAGCTATTGCTTTGTTCTGAAATCAGTCAGACAGTCATGCAATGTGCTTGCAGTAATAACTTGGATGAATTTGGTGAAAACTTTTCCACATACCCTGCCTCCATACAGGATAGAAGGTGCTTGGAGAACTCTGCCGTTGACTTCCGTCATCTCGTCCCTCACCATCACTCCGAATTCACGAACGTAGGGATCCGTGTTGAAGTTGGCACTTCGCATCTGGAATGACGTAAGGGAGTGTCAGAACCAAAAATACAATCATTCTACAGTAAAAAAAAGCATTGAGTTCTCACCAATTTACTGATCTCATCTTGGCGATCCGGAGCCGATCTGGCTGTTGCCCTGATCATGGTTGAAGTCTGATTGTCAGTGAGCTTTTTGATGCAGCGCTGTCCGGCCACAATGTTACAAACCTAAAAAAGATCCAATTGGAGACTTAAATTTGACCCTTGCACATTTCTAACCTGATATAGACAGAAATGTGAGCACGCACATTTCTAACCTGATATAGACAGAAATGTGAGCACTCACCTCCAGGGGAAGATAAGTGTGCTTCTGCTCCTGTCCAACCTGCAGGCAGGGTAGGTGAGGGTATCGCAGCATGAGTTTGTACTTGTCCTTGAAATACTGCGCTACGGTGCATTCAATGGTTTGGCCGTTCTCCTGCTGAAGGGGGAACCTAAAGAATCACAACACAAAATCTATATTACTTTCCTCTGAAATGAAGTTTTAAAAAACATCCACAAATCTCATTTTCATATTTGCATTTTAGAGTGGACTTACGTTTGGTGGCTGGCTGGTCGTCTGGTTACATTGCAGACTCTGTACTTCCTCTTCATCTGTCCACAGTGAGTGATCTCAACCTTCAAACCTGGAAGACATTTGAAAGTTTCAGGCAGAGGACCACGGCCAGATATTGACAAAAAGAAAAGTTCAGATACATTCATATTTAAACAATTAGATGGCAGTTACCTTTTATTTCTTTTGTAAATTTCACTCTTTGCGAGTCAGTTAAGGGCTTTTGTTGTTCTTCGATGCTTTTGAAATCCAAGACCTCGCACATGAACTCGATGACTGGCTGAGCTTTGTAGAATGCGGTAGCAGAAACTGGGGAAAAACAAATACTTTTTGAAAAAGGTAGGAAAGCGTACATAAGTCACATTTTTGGGGAGGAAAATACCATCAATGTTGAGCATCATTTTCCAAAGTGAAGGCCTGACCGACTGGTGGAAACCAAACCACACTTCTCTGCCACCACCAAGGGGATTGGAGCATCCTTCTGAGGGGGTAAAAAAGGAGCGTCCCACTGGCGTATACCTGGAATTCAGAGTCAACTTCAGTATTATCCACTGCGCCTGACAAGACTATTGACACCAGACCACATCTTGACATAGAGAAATGTATGTTAAAACAACTAACCTCATGGATGGTAAATGTCTCATGACCACATCCAGTGCTTGAATTGTCTCAAAAGGGACGCTGGGCAGTCGTCCTGACAGGGCCTCATGCAGCGCCTGCAGACTAACGCAGGACACCCACTTGATCGACACTTTGAAGCTGCGGTCTTTGCCTTCCCCTGGAATTGTCACCTCCAGCTCCACCTAATCAAACAAGACAGAAAATAAGTTTGGAAAAACAATACTTTCCCACAACAACTATTTCAATGCCAAGTAAAAGGTTGAACATTCAGACCTTCTCTCTGCCAATGGGCAAGGGCATAGCAGTGTACAGGTTCTTTCTTCCATCATACACTGGTTTCCGATCTCCAAAGATCTGTGTTTTAAAGTGCTGGACCATGTGCTCCACAATTTCTCTGCAAACAAAAAGGACGGCGTAAACAACATGTGGTGAACAATCTGAGAAAAGGGCTGACACGAGTACACATACCTGTTGACCCTTCTGGGACATTTCTCTGGCTTGATGTCGATGTCATAATGGTAAACCTCGAGTTTGGGGATTTCCATCTCAAAGAAGTTGGCTTGTAGCTTGATTGTCCTTCCCATGGTGCCAAAGTCAGGCCGCGATGGCGGTTTGAACACATACTCAGGAACCGGGGATGATGGTGGGTCTGGTAAAAAGAAGAAGAAAAAACACAATACAAATATTAATTCAGGCCTTCTATCAAAAAGTGGAGAGCTATCATTACCAGTTGCTTGTAATGAAGTCTGCTGCACCATGGTTTGGAGCAATGTGACTCTTCAGAGAGCACGTTTGCAGCCTAAAATGCTCTGTGTGCTTGCAGACGAGGTTAAGTAGTGTGTAAGTAGCTACTACAGTTATGCTAAATGGCCAGTTAATGGCCTGCATTCAGACCCTAACCACAGATTAAAGATTCAATCCATCACATGCCTTTCTTTTGTTCTGTTTATCTCATTACATGTCAATGCCAGTATTTTGCACAGATTCTGGTTTGACCACTTTTGGCTGAAGGGAGCCATTCACTTGGGATTGCTCGGTTAACGATCAAGGAGGGGCTTCACCCCCAGACCAATGTGCCACCCCCCACTGGATATCCCAGGACATCCCCAATCACACAAAGTAATGCCTGCAACTTACAAGACTTTTTTCTAAATAAAGAACTGGACTAAAACTAAATCCATCTAGTAAAGCATGTGGAAGGCCATGGCACCACCCAGGCCCAAAACAGGAAGTGCACCATTAATCATTAGAAGCCAGATTCAACCAGATGACCCAGTTCATTCAATGAGAATACTGCGAAACTCACATCTGACTTCAGGGGTTACCATTCTAGCAGTGAGATAACAGTGTGAAGCACTGCCACCAACAACACTGCTGAAAACAATAAGACAGCAATCTGCATCAAGGACGGTTGTTGATCATAATGGCACGTGGAATGATGCTCTCAGTCCACAAGCAGTTTACAAGCAAACACAGTAGAAGAATGAAGTTCAAGCCAGAAAGACACCACGTAGGAACATGTCAGGAGAGTCCAAATATGGGTAAACTCTTACCAGAACTCGCTGACCCAGAAGAGCGAGGTCCCTCCGGCATCTCGATGGCTGGGGAGGAAATTTATAGCGTTTTTATTTTTACATTTTTTAGAAACCGTGTAAAGGCAAATACAGTGGAGATGAATTAAAACACAGCACCCACGAACTACACCAGTTCGTCTCCTCTAGCTTGCTCAAACTTCTTATCATGGAACACACAGATGGGGGTCAACAATCTGCCAATCTCTCAGATGGTTCCACCCAATTACCTTGAGACTGTTAGTCTAAAATAAACTGTATATTTATTTTAAAATAAAACTGAGATTTCTTAATTGTAAAAAGTACAAACAACTTTAACTCTACTACAGTACAGTGACAAAAGGTGAAGAAAGGTGAAATTAATTGAATTGAATAATAACGACTGTTTGTTATAACCATTGTTCATTTTAAGATGCAAGCAAGGATTCATATTCACTGCAAACTATTAGTCAAGTTAAATGTTAGGATCGGAGTGAAACTAAGTTGCACTAAGGTGTCGCTGACTAACCTGGAGCAAAGACGGCGAGATTAGAACAACGGATAGTTTAACTGAATAAAAAGTATCGCATCGGTGCTAGGGATTCATCGACGCAAATAAAGTCCCACAGATGTGAGGGGGCTGCGGGAATGCCCCCCATAGATCACCACAAGTTGAGAGAAACGAGGTATCGTCGATGCTAACTTGGCTAACACGCTAGCTAAGCTTTGCTCCTCTAAAGCCTCCACTTAAGACCAGGAGAAGACTACAAGTGAAATCGGGGGATTAAGATGCGTTCGCGATGGCATGTACACAGAAAGAAAGACACATCCACTCGGTGGACGGTTTGAATCGACTGGAGTAAATGTGGACTAGCTGAATGATGTTAGCAGCGTTACTTACCTCCAGCGGGGGAATACATGTCGTCGACTTTTTCAAACGAGCCGTGGACGTAAAAACACTCCACTTTACGTTCGTTAAACGCGATCTAAACTCATCCGTGGTGGGAGAGCGTCCGTCGATGCAGGCTTGAATGGGAACCGAAGAGGGAAAAGAGCGATATTGAAGTTATCCAAGCAGTAAATATGTGGAGTCTCTCATCCTCAGCAGAGCCCCATCCCCCCAGACACAGCGAACGGTTGCCCAGAGCCAAGACGAATGACGGCGGGAGAGCTCTCTCTTATGTACTTCCTGTTTCGCCCCCTTCCAGCGGGCGTGACCGCGTGTCCAGTTCAAACGAATGATAAGAAACTACCTCAGCGACCCCCAACTGGTCAGCTGAATGGCTCACAGCAGCGTGCTTCAAAACAATGCAAAGATAGATTTATATCTCATTAAAAACAAAAACAAAACGACAGCAAAGAGCACTCTGCCACTGTAAAAGAATGAAATGCAGATTTTAATAAGTTCTACCAGGTCGCCAGTTTTGCTTTAAAACTCTGGCCACTTTTTAAAGGGTATAAATAAAACATTACGCATTTTGCACCCCATTCAATTTCCCAAATCTTGGCGGAAATATAAATCTGGCGATCAGGATTTCACGTGGGAGGAGATGCATCTTGCTATATTTACCAGTGACGTCAGGCGTACATTACGCGCTCAAATGCTGTGCCCGATTGTTAGTTTGAAAGGAATCGAGTTGATTGATTACGGTCTTAATTTGAAGACGTGCAAAAGCACCAACGATCGAAGTTTTAAATCGAAAAGATTTCAAACAAGCCGCGTAAGGAGAGAATGAGTTCGAGAGGTGACGATGTCCTGCAGATTTGAAAAATGTTGCATGCAAATGTGCAGCAAAACAGTGCGAAGAGAAGACTTAAGACTTGACTTCTTTTTTTCATGAACAAATACAGTACCTGTTTTTAAAATCATATGGGCGAGATTAACTATGACATATTAACGTTGTGATCATGAAAATGGGTTTAAAAACTGTATTTATTTCGAACTGCAACTCAGTAATTAAGAACCTCTTAAAACAATTGAAAGAGGTACTTGTAAACTGAGAAGGTGAACGTAATAGTCAGGCTTCCCGATTGGTGGATTCTCTTCAGGATTCCCCCCATCGCAGTCATGTGACCTTAAGCCACGCCCATTCTGTGCCTCATCACCCATTCAGCCATTGGTACCGTTGTTTTTAATGCAAACACGAGAGTAAAACGCCCTCTCAAGTGGATCACACGACTCTAGATATAGATATAGTATTTAGAAATAGCAATTGAGTTGAAAGTTGCCATGCATCTGATACCAAATAACTCGATCACTGTGTCTTAGATCGCATCTAAGACACAAATGAATTCATCAATAAATAAAATGTATGTTCCTTAAATATGCACCATCCATTTTTGATTCGATTTTATTTTTACAATGCAAGTTTTGTCGTTTGGAGCCAGCTTTCTATTTCATTTGTTTGTGGTATTCTTTATGCTGGGTTCAAGTACCAGTCCTGAAAATCTCCTGTGTTTCAAAATAAATTCTGTATTTCTCATTCAAATTGTTTCTGACGCCAAAGGGAGCTACTTTTGGGGTTGCCACAACAATAAAGTTGTACATGATAGTAAACACCCACTCAAGTGAATCACGCGAATCCAGATATAGATATTGTATAGTATTTTTTAAATAGTAATTGAGTTGGAAGATTGGTTAAAAAGTTGCCAATCATCTGATACTAAATAACTAGATAAGAATCTACATACACAAATAAATACTTAAATACATAAAATGTATGTTCCTTAAATCTGCACCAACCATTTTTTTATTCAATTTATTTTGACAATGCAAGTTTTATCATTTCTGGTACCTGTCAATTTCATTTGTTTGTGGTATTCTTTATGCTGGGTTCAAGCACCAGTCTTGAAAATGCCCTGTGTTTTTAAATAAATTCTGTATTTCTCATTCAAATTGTTTTTGACCCAATGAAATGGATAGCCACTTATTGTGATGCCAAAGCCCTGAATGTCTGCAGGGCTTTTAGCTCAGCTCCTTCTTTAATATTTCAACTGATGCTTCCCTAGAAGCATCCAGGAACAGCTCTCCTGAGCATTACTGAGGATAGCACCTTCTAAACCAGCTCACAAAATCTACATGGACAGCTCAGTCATTTTAATACACAACACAAGTTATAAAACCTCACATACAACCCTTGTCTGATGACATTTCGTATGCAAACTAGGTACTTTAACACAAGGTAATGCTTCATGCTTAAAAAGAGAAAAATATTACAGATTTATATGTCAATTTTAGGACCATAAAATGTAGCAAGTAGAGCTGCATTGAAGCACAGTATCTGTTAAATTTTTGTGCGCTGTAATGCTCTTTCACAACTGGATTTCTTTCATTGCAACAGGCACAGTAAAGTGCCCTCCCATCAGACCGGATGAAAGATTTGTTTGAATCAGTGATATGTATATGGAGGCATATTTGTCATCAGCAACAAGGCAAAATCATGTTCAGGAAAAGCAAATCAGAATCAGAAAAAAAGTTAAGTTATCTTGTTAAGAAGTTATCTTGTTAAGGTTGGTCATAACTGTTGGACATAATACATCCTCGTTCTTTTCCTATTGGA
This sequence comes from Synchiropus splendidus, assembly GCF_027744825.2. Lineage (NCBI taxonomy): Eukaryota > Metazoa > Chordata > Actinopteri > Syngnathiformes > Callionymidae > Synchiropus > Synchiropus splendidus. The sequence goes on from NC_071337.1 coordinate 10,255,586, forward strand.
GTGGGCGGCTGCCGCCATTTCCATCTGCCTGGGCGAGAGGTGGGGGCTCATCTGGGGAGAGACAAACGCTGCACAACTAGAATCTACACAAACTCCAGTTAAACTAACATCTAATGAAGAGGAACATTGAAGAAGAGAGAACCTCAGCCAACCACATGCTCAACTTAAAATGTGTTTGCCTGATCAACATGAAGACAAGAGAAATGTCATATATGAAGAAGCCAAATGCAACTCCATTTCGATTCAACCGAGATTCAGTTTCTATTATAATTTATGATGATTCCCATTGGAGGTGGATTAAAGGTATCACTCGGAAAACAGTTGAAAAGACGTCATCTGTTCAGAACGGGTTACAGTTAGACATAATAACAATCGTTCGTCCCAGTGCCCCTCTTAATCAAAGGATGGGAATCTAATATACTAGAACAACCCAGACAAGTGTTGCACATCTGGACCACACTAGATAATATTATTATGTCCCACACCTTTCCACAAAACACAGAGAAGCAGAGTGGTTTATCTAAATATAGTGATCCCACTTATTTTCATGCTGGTCAGATTTAAGCGTGACCCAACCTCTTAATTCTAAATACGTTACAGTGTATTATTTACTGAGCAAGAGACGAACCAAGACGCTCCAAAGAGAGATATAGGACGTGCTTCAAACACGAAGCAGCAGCGGCCCCTAATGGTCATATAGGGGAGTCGGGGAGGACAGAACGAGTCTCTGACTCCAAGTCTATAAGATAAAGCTAACTTACTTCTGTCTCCAAAACATCCTAAAAATTATATATGTTACCATATCTGACCTTATCTCCTCTTTTGCTGTATATAATTAGATAGTTAAAAACATCTGTCGTAGTCAATAACTTTCATTATTACAAATAAAGCACTGCTTTAGTTTATTCACTTAATTATTTTTAAACAATCACCTCATTTACACTGTAATTCAAAACCAGTGGAATGGACTGTCGTGATTCTTGTGGAACCAGATTTTTAAAAGTGACATGCGGTATCTGTCTTATTCCACAGGTCGGCGCTATTTACCACATAATAGGCAAATGACGCCCGTGCTCAATAAGACGTATCCACCAGACAAACCAACAAATACTGACCCTGAACGGAGTCTTCAGAACAGGACATTTAGAGAAGGGGATATATTTTGTATTTGGCGTTGAACAATTATTTAGGTGCAAATATATTTCTTTAATTTTCATGACTATTTTCCATGGTCACATATTGATGCTTTTCTAGCATACAAATCAAGGCTTTTCTCTTCATCATTGTGACCACGTGACAGTGATACTGCTACTTGCTTTTAAAATGCCATCGTATGTAACTCTAGAATTTGGTTCGCAGTTTTATTATAGACATAACTATATATGAAATAGAACGATACTATAATTCACTACGTATTACAACGTTATTACAGACTATACTACTTATTTTAATAATATATAATAATATAGTTTTAATATTTTACTATTTTGCCATCCACAACGACTATTGCTGTTAGTTAGCAATTATAATTGTGGATACATAGTTATTATCGCTATTAGTACGGATACAATATGAGGGATTGCAATCATAAAAGCCATTTATTGTTATGTCGCAGTCTGAGCTGCCATGTCAAATTGTATTTTTATTTATTTTATTCCGTCTTCCTTTGCAATAGCAACCGTATTTCGCATGCATATACCGATTATATATATCACATAAATATATTTATCGCTTTCAATTATTGCTTTTTTCCCCCTAACGTATCCTAACGTGATGCATCTAGATTATGATTTAAGATTTAACATGGGATTGGACGTTCCCTCCTGCCTTGAGAGACGAACTACAGAAACAAAGAAAACGGTTTCGTGTGACGCACTTAAACGACTCTCATTAATCGATGATATATAAATCACGACGATGCGCGGGTGTTTTCCCTCGTGTAAGAAAGCAGGCGGGGAGAAGTCAGTGCGTCGGCGTGCGTGTGCGTGTGTGTGTGCGCCTCGGCCAATGGAACCAGATCCTCCCTGCAGTGCGTAAGAGCGCCATTGAGGATTTAAGTCTTTAGCTGTGGAGGAGCCTGCAGTCTTCAGCGGAGCTCTCAGCTCAACAATGCTCGTCTAGTTCCCACGTCACATCGGAGCCTCGTTTTACACTGATTTCACTCCAAACAGGCGCCCGAGTGTGTTGCCTTCCGAAGCATGACTGGAGTATTCGACCGCAGGACCCCGAGTGTGAAACCCGCAGACTTCCAGAGCGCTTTCCCTCTCGCCACCATGCACCATCCGTCTCAGGAGTCGCCCACTTTACCCGAGTCCACCGCCACGGATTCAGGCTACTACAGTCCGGCCGCCGGGGGACTCCCTCACGGCTACTGCTCGCCCACGTCCACCTCATATGGAAAGCCTCTCAACGCCTACCAGTACCAGTACCCGGCTGTCAATGGATCCACTGGGAATTATTCGACAAAATCCTACTCTGACTACGGCTCGTACACGACGCCCGCCGCTTATCACCAGTACGCAGGGACTTATAGCAGAGTACAAGGCCAGCCGAGTCCACAAGGTAAAGATTTCATCCGTTTTATCCTGTCTACGGGTGTTTTTAAACAGTGCACACCAGCCTATTCGCTGTCACGGAGGAATAATAGAGCCCTTTGTAAACATGGCAACACATCGTTTTAATTCTTGTTTGTCACCATTAATGCAAATACTTACAAATATGAACAGTTTCCGTATGAATAGTGCCACAACAACTTCAATAAAAGCGATTTTAAAAATAAATAACACCTTTTAAGTTACCGAAAAACTACTTTTTTTTGGCAGAAAACCTGTTTTCACTTACGCTGGTACTTCTATGCTTTCATCAGAAAAAGAGATTGTCGAGCCAGAAGTGAGGATGGTGAATGGAAAGCCCAAAAAAGTGAGGAAACCACGGACGATCTATTCCAGTTTCCAGCTGGCCGCGCTGCAGAGACGCTTTCAGAACACTCAGTACCTGGCTCTGCCCGAGAGAGCCGAACTCGCAGCCTCGCTGGGACTCACGCAAACACAGGTGAGATTTCTTTCATCACAAAATTAAACCATATTCAAAGCAAAGAACTCGTTACGTGATTGTTATGGGAATAATGTTGCGCTACGTGCGTAATTACGCATGGCGCACGTCTCCATTCCCGTTCCAAATATTCATGTTTTGATTGTGTTCCCAGGTTAAAATTTGGTTCCAGAACAGAAGATCCAAGATGAAAAAGATTATGAAAAACGGCGAGCTTCCTCCAGAGCACAGCCCGAGTTCCAGCGACCCCATGGCCTGCAACTCCCCACAGTCCCCCGCCGTCTGGGACGCTCACGGACCCTCCAGGCCACACAGTCTCCAACCTCAGAACATCAACACCAGTTCCGCTAACTTTTTGGAAAGCTCAGGATCGTGGTTCACCTCAAGCAGCAGCTCCATGGTTTCCCACCTTCAGACCCCAAATTCAATACAGCATTCGTTGGCTCTTGGAGCGGGGACGTTATATTAAAACACAATCCTGATGTTCATTTCCTTTTTTCCCCCTTCTATCGGACTCGTTTTTCAGAGGAATATGCAAAAAAATGTATTCGATGGCAGTCATAGAAGAAACGTGTAAAATGTGTAAATGTGTGCATGTAATTTATTGCATTTTTGGAAGACTATTAAACGTTTAAATGGACATTTTGATTGTAAATCGCAGACCGTCTTTCTTCTTGGACGTGAGAAGCATTCATGGCAATTTTCATTTTGATTCTTCGCTTCATTTTATGTGTCCAGTTGTGTTGCTATGATGGCAGTCACGCACGTCCGTAAATCAGAGCACATTCTTGTCGTGAGTAAACAATAACACTTCATGAATTAATAAGGATTTAAATAGACTGATACATTAAAATATAATTATACAATAAATAGATCATAAACAAATAGATCTTGACAGAAAGCCAATATAATTTTATTTTTTATTTATATTTTTGTCTTCTTTTACCCTTATAGTTACTTTGTGCATTTAGCAACTGGTGAAATTATTATTCTTAGGATGAGTATGTAACTATTTCAGTGCGCCCTAAAGGAGCATACAATGAATTACAGTTAAATAAAAATATATGAACAATACTATCTAAATTCAATGTACACTTGCTTTCATAATTTCTTCCTTCAGATTTGCTTAAACATGGGAAAAATATCTTTGAAATATTATTTGTGTTTTTATATAGTTGATATGTTTTATATATTTTGTTTTTCAACTTCTTTTTCTATTTTTATTGGGATAGAAGCTCGCCAGCATGACGAGTTGGGTGTGTGGAAAAGGTTCGGTGGGCAGGATGGAGCCAGTTCCTCAGTCTTTAGAAAGAAAAATGTCTGCCGCTCGACGAGCAGACAGTCTGCAGTCTCTCGCTTTGTGTCCCCTACAATTAGCTGCTTTGAATGGCAGCGAGGAGGCGAGGGGGCGGCACGGAGATCTGAGACAATCCGCATTCCTGTGGGGGTAGAGCGGCTCCAGAGCGCAGCCACTCCCGGCCGCAGCCCACCTTCCGGGTAAACTAGAAAAAAAAAAGAAGAGAAAGAAAGAAAAAAAATCCTCCACAATCTCACCATGTTATTATCAGGCAGTAATACCACCGCTACACAAACCACCGCAGCGAGACGCGTTTGTGGATTTGATACAGATCCAGTTCGATTAACCAGGACATCGATTAACGTATGAAATTGTTGTTTTGTAATACACTCCAGCGCATATATTCACTACTAAGATGAATCTCAGATTGACCCTTGACCCCATGAATCCTGATCTTGGTTGCGGCCTGTTGAGCACACACACACACGCGCACATCGCTGATGGCAGGTGAGTGAAGTCAAATATACCATCAAATTTCGCGCGCACGAGCACGTTGCGGTCGCGTCACGCGGTAGTCACGTGGCTCGCCTTGGCTCGTGAGCACTCCGGTAAGAACCTACAGAAGTCAAGCAGCACAGGTGAGAACTAAAGATTTTTCGAAATGCCACGCGCACACGCCTCAAACCGTGCGCGCACACAGGCACCCACTCCGTCACACACTCCACCATTATATCGAGAGGCGCCGTTTATTTCCAAACCGAACATTTTCCACTCAGCGAGTTTTTACAAATCGAGTCTAAATAATGACGCCGGGCTCCAGTGGACAGACTCGACTGTAACACTCCACAATAATTATTCCTCAGGATTAGGGCCCCCATTATCATAATCTGGACATTGACAATTACCTATAATTTGCAAAGATGCGCTTGGTTCTTGATTGCAGAGAGTTTTTTTTTCCACGCTCGCCATCACTAAACAGTGACAGTAATAACAGCTAATTTTGCAGGCAATATATAAGAGCTTACCGTGGTGTGCAAACACTTTCCCACCTGGCTTTGCTTATTCAACTGCGCTGCTCGCTCAGACGGTGGAAGCCGGAGGAAGGTAAGCGCGCCGCTCTCTTGCTCCACTCCGCTCTTGCTGGTACAAGCCGCAACATCGGTGAGGTTTGGAGACGGGTGGATCCGATTTATTGAAGAGGATGTGACATGCATATATATTGACTGAGATCAACCATCTAATATACGCGATTGTAACTGACACCGAAGCTAAAACAGCCATGTTGATGTCGAAGAAAACAATGTTGACATACCTTTATTACGGAGATGCCAGTGGATCACGTGACCACACGTGGCTAAGCTAACTTAGCATGACGGCCAATGATGCCATTTTTTTTTTCTTAAACTGCAAGGTGAATACATATTTAATAACTATGTAGCATCTGAGTAAAACCGAACTTGAAAATTAGCTAAAAAAATAATGTATATGTCTTAGCAGAATTTATTTCAGTAATTTTTTTTATTATAAGTTGATGTTATTCAGTTTAAGTAAAAGTATATTAGAATGCAACATTTTTTGCGTGTTGTAGGGTGTCAGTAGCGCCCAAGTGAAATTTGAAATAAATAATATTCCCATTTTGCTGCGATAAAGTGAGACATAATAAAAATGATGAAGCAATGAAGTTCATAAAGGAAGAGGAGAGGCGTGAGTAGAAGACACACAAAAGGTCAAGGCAGACTTGCTGGGACCACCCCTGATCAAAAATGCCGAACAAAGACGAGCCTCGATCTGCAAGTGTTAAGTGCTCGCACATTTGGGTTGTTACTACGGTAATTACCATTGCATGGATTTCATCATCGCAATGGAAGTCACACTCGCATCATCGTTTCTAACACACCTCGTTGCGCTTTGATAGAATGTATTAATGTTCCAGGCTGCTGTGGGATCAGGTCCCCCGCAGCAGCGAGAAGGCCCCGCCAGAGGCCCCAGGTAGGCTGCACGCGCACCAGTGGGACGCATCCACGTCTTGACAGCTGCGCGCACGGAGCCTTTCAGCGCGAAGATTTTGGATCATGTGCCAAGCGCTCACTCTTCTGGGCAATTTGTATATGAATAAGCAAATAATTCCTCCTTTGTTCCGTCCGCGCTACCTCGAATCCAAATAAAGATGCCTTTTTAGTATTAAAAGTGGTAGAAAATTACAGGTAATTATCTTTGACGGTAAAAACGCTGTAATCAGCGGGCTACATCAAAAATTACCCTAATTACGCCTGCATTTATGAGAAAGAGGGGGAAAAAAGCCTCACTTGGATAAAAACCCACAAATTGTCCCAAATATCTCCTTCATATTGAAGGCGAGTGCAGCTGGCTGCTTTGTTCAGCATCGATCCCGTGGAGCCTTGGCATTAAGCGGCCTGCATTAGGACGGAGAGGAGGGAGAAACAGTGTCAATACCTCTGATAATTGGGTGAAAAACGAGCCGGACCGAAATGTCTGTGAGGACGGTGCTGGGTAAGTTCATTTCCTCTGCTCTTCACCAACCACTGAGCTTTAGACGGAGATCTTAAAGAAGTTTTTTTTTCCCATTTACGTGCCGTCTCTTGAATACTTTAAATATGATGTTGGCCAAATACTGGATAGAAATTATGAAGCGAGCGTCTCTTTTTGAGCCACTGTTTACTCAATCTGACAAAACATAAAAAGAGTATTTACAACTATTTTTTTTTTTTTTTTACAAACAGACAATGTGCTGTTGGAAAAAAAACAACCCGAGAAAACATGTCTCCGTCACGGCACGATTGTCCAGAGTCTTTGCCCATCAGGCGCAAACGTCTATTTGGTTTTTATGACATGAACGCATCAGCTGTTGCGCATCCACTTGTTCAGTTCCAAGCGCGCGAGCTGCAGATTCAGTCTATCTCTGCATGGAGTCCTGGTGTGGCGATGAGTACCAGTGAGAGTAGCCGGGCATGTAGCTGTTGGCGGGCAGGTTCACTCCTTTCGACGAGGCCGTCACGTCCCAGATTGGAGGGATGGTGGGGGAGTGTGGGGAGAGGGACATGGACCCAGGCAAAGGGTCGCTCTCATGGGGATTGCTGCCTTGCTTTAGCAACTTCTTGAACTTGGACCTCTTGTTCTGGAACCAGATCTTTACCTGAGAGAAGCAAGGCGTGTTAGAGCTTGTTGTAAATTGTGTGGAGAGGTGCGCAAATCCCACCTGTGTTTGGGTCAGTCCCAGGGAGGCGGCCAGTTCGGCGCGCTCCGGTAACGCGAGGTACTGGGTTTGCTGGAACCGGTGGTTGAGCGCTTGGAGCTGCAGGCTGGAATAGATGGTCCGAGGCTTGCGGATCTTCTTCCCTTTGCCATTAAAGCGAATCTCCCCGTTTTCAATCACTGTCGTCTTCTGCTGCTCTGCAACAAAAACAGCCAGTATGTGCAAGCTGAATATCCAGTCGTCTTTTCCTCCAAATAAATCGTGAGACCCTCATATTATTTATTTCTTTCTATGTATATTTATAACTTTGTTGCGTAATGTGGTCAAAAATTATTATTATTATTATTCATAATATTATTATTATACAAGTGCAGGGTGTTGCTCTCTGAACCTCAGCTATATTAAAAAAATATTGTGTTTCTAAATTAATTTAAAGTTAAAAAAGAAAGAAAAAGAAAGAAAATATTAGATTTTTAAAAATGTGTTTTTTTGGATGGAAGTGTGCTGCAAGTAAGTACGGACGGTGATACTATAAAGCCAATGAAATTATCACGTGACAACTCTAATGGTATAGTACGTGCTAATAGTAGTAGTACTATACAGTAGTAGAGGGCTTTCTAGTCGACTACAATATGATCAAATACTACAATAATACAGTAACATAACATGATGATTATTGTGTATTATATTAAGTCGAAATAGTTTGTATTAGTATGTATTAGCAGTAGGTGTTGACAAGAACTGTAACTGAGTCAATCGAATGTAAACAAACACAAGGTGAATGCTACATAGGAAAGAATAGTTGTACGCAGGTGTTGATGCCCAGGTATATATGCATGTAATAAAGCCAGTGATCACGTGATTCGGGATCAACTATCACAAATCAAAACGATACATCTGATTATCAGTGTGACAGCTGCGTGCAACCAAATGCGTGCAAACCTCCAATAAAAGAGTAAATATAATATTGGACCGAGCCACTGCAGCTCTGGTAAAACACCACGAACTGGATCATAAATTGTCAGGGGGGGGGGGTTTGAAATAAATCAAATCTAAATGAGGCGAATAATCGCCTTCAGCATTGTTTCTTTATCCGCATCGCACATAAGTCCTCTGTCACATTTAGGATATTGCTGGTAATGACATGTCAATTAAATGCTAATTACAGCATTCGAGGCGTGCGCGCTGTCTAATTTCCAGACTATTTGTGAGGATTGCGGTGATCACACCCAGGCGTTAAAAACGGAGCGCAGAGGGCGACTTTACGCGCCAGCCTTCCACTTGCTAGCGCGGTAAAAATCGCGCAGACCTGACGGGACGGACTCGGGCTTTGGCACCGGCTGCTCCGGCATGGGTTCCCCGGGTAAGCGGGAGGGGGGTGGGGGGGTGTCTTACCTGCGCCGTCTAACCGCGTCTGTCCTCCTGTGTTGTTGTGGTAGGACGGGAGGTACGGACTGTGGTGCGGATGGCTCACGTAGGGGTAAGGAATGGAGCGGTTGTAGGTGTTGGTCCCGGGGTAGGTGCTGTTGTCGTGCTGGTGGTGCGGCCCGGAGTGGAGGCAGTGAAGCGGGTAGTGGCCGCCGGCCATGGACGGAGAGCTCTGCTGCGACTGCTGCCCAAACTCCATGAAGGCAGACTTGGACGAGTCCTGCGCCTCCAGACCGTCAGCCATCGTAGTCATGGTCATCATCGAATTTTCTGCCTTGAGAGCACTCACCCCCCTCTCTCTCAGAAATCAGGTTTCTCTCCCCTTTTGCCGAGGCTGTGGTCTCGCTCCCCCCCACCCCCCACTCCTCCTCGGATATTAATTTTACACCGCCGTCTCTTCCCTCGTCCGCAGATATAAGTGTCAGCCTGGAGATATAAGTTAAGATTTAACGTGGATTCGCTTAAAATTGAGCCCCGGCTTCCAGACTTGATGCAGACACTACAACTAAAATGGTTTGTCTGCAAAGGGCAGCGCCTCCCTATTGGTCCTGCGAGGCAACGTCATCAGCGCCGCGCGCCTCACGGAGACTTGAGCTGGAGTTAACCCGCCTAACCAGCTCCCACTGCCTCCGCGGGGGAATCATATACTGTGGGAAAGACGCCTGATCCCTACAGACAAGATTCACACGTAACCCTCGCCTTTAACATCACCAAATTTCGCTTTTTTTTTTTTTTTCTTTCCCGCCAAACTCATTGCGCAACCTCATCCCGCAGAGCGCTGTGATTTAATCTGAGGTGTTATATTCCCTCCTCATCAATCATTTGGACTCACTCATCTGCCTTCACCGTTGTAAAGACGCATCACAGTTGAAATATATTTTTTTTAAATGTAATGTTAAAATAATTAAAAATTTAATTTTGGCTACAATAAACGCATGACGGATTATTTCACACAATGCTGTGTATTATAAGGATGTAAAGTTGCTCACTATATTCACACTGGAGCGTCTAAATTTCTTATAAGAGCAAAATAAAATAGAACGTGGATTATTATTGAAATTAATTAATATTTAAAATATTGACGACGATGCCTGCGATGTTCATAATAGATGAATTCATGTATAATACATGATAAATCCGTGAGTATTTTTTGGCCATAACGCGCGTGGCGGCTGCAGCGACATGCCTCCCGTGATATTTCACAGCAGATTATTGAGTGATCTTAGACAGAAGTGTGACACGAGGGCTGATAAAAGTCCTCAGTATATGTAAATGATAGATTTGGCTGGATCCAAATAAAGCAGGGTGTTGAATGGACTGGTCACAATCAAGTAACGGGGGGATCTTTGTGACGAGCGGCCCTCACTTCACTCCAACTGCGGCGGTGGAATTAAAAACAATTCGCCTGTAATGATGGTGGGCTGGATGTATTTTGGGGAGGGTGGAATAAAAGTGAGTATAGCATAAATTATCCCCTAATTACACGCCAGTGTCGCCTCAATTATCCTCTTATCAAAATGGTCGTCTAAATGCGGCGTTTAGTTTCAATTTTCCTCTTTTCTGTAACAAGAACTCGCTACCTTGCTATTATCGCCAGTTACGGTTGTTATTTACTGGGATTTAAAAAGTGCGCGCACGCGGCCGCGGGTAATCATTTTACTGCCGCGGACCAGGGGAGCAGTGTCGCGATGGAGCGCGGATTATTTGGTGCCGATCGAAGCGAGGCGCATGCGGGGAGACGCAGGTAAGGCGGACGTCGACTTGGGGATGTGTAGTCGGGTGATGGGTCGGAGGCGAGACGCGAGGTGGGTCCCACGGGAGCCCGCACACCTCCAGCCACGCATGAGTGAGCGCGCACAGAGGCCCTGGTTCCACTCGGACACGCAGGGATGAAACCGGATCCTTCACCTGGTCCAATCGCCTCCCAGTACAAAGACTCTCAAACTCTCCAATCTAGATTAGATTAGAGATTTATTTGGTCGTAATGACAATGATTTACACGCTTCCATCTCACACGTCCTGCTGCTCACCCGTTCCGTTTTTTTTATTAGTCGAATAATGACGAGCTCATCTTAAGTAAGTTCATCACATGACCACAGATGGTGTCGCTTCCGGTTGAAGATCCACAGCCTCTCTGTCAAATGACTCTCACCTCACTAAAATTCCCTTTTTAAACGCTAAAAATATATAGTTATAGCTGAAAATTCCACTGGTTAATGTGTTAAATGGATTTACAAATATTCCGCCGGCGTATAAAAAAATAGCATAAGTGGGACAGATATTAGCATTTAATCTATCTGGCTACATTTGAAGCAATTATATTAAAATATATTGATCAAAATGTGTCATTAATGAGACTGTAAAGTGACACTGACGTAAAGTTTGCTTTGGATAAGACGTATTCGTACACCACATATTCCAACGACTGGTTCTTGGTGGTGATTTTAAACATACAATATTATAAGGTTCCAATAGGAAAAACATTTACCAATTTAATACTTTATTATTGATTTATTGATATAATTATTGTCCTTGCTTTAGACTTATTTGGCTTCATGTTTAATTAAAATAAAAGGTCAAACTAAGGGGAAATCACATCATAGTAACAGCTTCTTCCCCTCAGCCATCAGACTGTTAAATTTGTGTTCAGCCTTTGTTATTTTATTTTATTTTATTTTATTTTATTTTATTTTATTTTATTTTATTTTATTTTATTTTATTTTATTTTATTAACAGCACGTTATTTCGAAGCACTTTCCTAGCTGGTTGGACCCCCACTGACCATGGCAATAAATTCGATTCTGATTCTGATTCTGAAACGAGACTACAACGAAAATGTGAAACAGGAACTGACAATCATCACATATTAAATATGATTTTATGAAGGCGCCCAAAACGATCTCTCACGCCAACACAGTTATCTTTTCTCTAGATTTATTAAGACTCGTTCTGTTTATGACATAAGGAAACATTTCATTCCCATGTCATGGAGTCACCTGTTTTATTACGCGCTATTATTCCTATATTAGCGTCGATCTAGAAATGATTTCATATCCCATCCCTCCTGGCTTCAGTCCACGCAGCTCGAGCGAAGGAAACAAACAGGGTCCATCCGAAGACGACTGACATAGTAGTATATTTCTGTCTTTTTTAAACCCTGATGAGCGACTATTTCAAATTGACTTGCGGCCCGTTATTTCCCCACACACTTTTCTTTTCATGTCACGTGCTATAGCAGTCATGCACTGCATTTTTATTTGTCTTACCGAAGGAAAAAAAAGGCGCACGTGCATCCCCGTTTTGTAGAAGTGAGATTTAATATGGAAGAAACCAGGGCGTAAAACAGTCAGACAGGAAGGTGAAAACCATGAATTCAATCCTAACCCACTCAAACTATTCATTCCTCACCTCTTTTAAAGACGCGCCTCTTTGATGGTTGCAACAAACGCGACGGAGAAATAATTCCGCGTCATAAATTAGCATTGCATTATGTGAGTAAATAGCAAAGTGGCATATTCATATCCCCCAGGTGCAGGTGCGGGTCTTCACCTCGAGCCTGGCGCTAAGTGACCACGGATAAGCGAACAGGCCTGGAATGAAGCTAAATGGATTTAATTTGGCGCGACTGAAGGCCCAATTAAGGCCGCTTGTTTGGTCTTCCTTGGACTCTCCTTGAACCGGACATTGTTATTACCATTATTATTATTATTTTATTCAGTGTGAATGTGATTTATTGTATTCCTTCAGCAACACCGACTGCTGCACAGTCACGGTGAACTATAGCAACATGCTGAGTTGGCACTTTTTGAAATGATCTGGATATAAATCTTGCATCTAAATTCTATCTCTATATTCGCTATGAACGCCCATTTTTAACCCCAAAACGTTTGAAATGAGAAGCATTAAGGAACGTGGTATGCTTTGAGACAAGCTGGAGCAGTAGCAGTGGCAGTACAGGCCCAGTCAGGAAGGTGTCTGGGTTGCCAGCATGGATTCAAATGGAGCAACAGAAAACAAATTGGTGACACCAATGCACGACAAGCTGAAGGCAGGGAAGCGTTCTGAAATTAAAACAAGATCTTTGCTTCATGCAAAAAATGTGTGTTGTGAATTTTATGTTGATGTCCAATAAGGCAAGTCAGGGGGTTTTCTCGGACCCCTTCTCTGTCTCTTGAGTTAATGGGCGACATTATGAGGTCTGACAGCACAGTGGTCGGTCTTGAAGGAGAGGATTTGGTCTGTGGATGACAGACAGGAAGGCCAGCAATCATGATCCCCCCCCTTCCCTGCTCTTTTTTTTTTTTTTAACCAGAATGTACTGTTCAACGGCGTTTATCCCTGATGATAGAAAATTGCTCTGTTGCCAGGACGCCGTCGCCGAAATAGAGGGCAGAGGCAACATTTCCATTTTCCAGTTTGAAAGCCATTGAAATGAATTAGTACCAAAAAAAAAATGCAAAAAAGGAGAATGAAAAAAGAATCATCTGGTAAACAAAGAGGAGGAAACAAAGACACCATTTTCCTTCACACAGAATTGTCTCCCCATGTATTTTGTCTCTTATTTATTTTTACTTGAGCCGCCACAAATTCACTTCACACCGCTGCCCACACACGCGTTTGTATTTCTGTCCTTGTGGGGACGTTGTGAGGTTTCTCATTGCCATAATGCTTTTCCCCGGCCTCTCATCTTAAACCTAACCATCCAAAACAAATGGCTAACCTGAACCAGGACGCTGAACCAAACTGAAACCTAACTATAATGACCTAGTTGTTTTGAAGTTTTGAAGTATTGGTCCCTACAATGTAAGATCAACAAGCACACACACACACAATATAATAATCCTATATTATAATTTACATGGACAATAATTCATGCCCAGTGATTTTATACTATTCGAGAAATGAGTGGACAAAATAATTCAACTGAATTTTTAAGTTATCATTTTAATCTCTTGTATCACCATCAGCTACTCATTTTGCAAAGCAGCTACAATATTTTTCAGTTGTTCATGCATAAACTTTCATCCATCTAAAGAATTATTCGGAAAAGAAACCTGTCTAAATTAAAAAAAAGGTGTCTCCTCCACATCTAGTTTTTAATTTCTGCTTTATAAGCATGAACACCTCATCGACGTTCAAGAGAGAGACAGAGCATTTTGACAGCCGGTGTGAAGAACATGGAAGAGATCAGGGTGAAAACTAAACTCTCCTCATTTGGATCAGAATTCAGAAAGACGTGATTGAAGAGTGAAAACGCTGAGAGGAAATAAGAGCAGTGCAGAGAAGCTAGCGCCACTGTGTCAGACAGATCTGGCTGTCAAAGACAAACAAACATGGAGAGCTGTTTCACAGCTGGCTTTAATACTTAAACTGAAGGCCACTCGGCTCTAAAGTGTGAAATTTAAGATTGTGAGGTGAAGCGGAATAGAAGTAAAGAGAAAAGCAGTCACACCTGCTGGATGACAGTGGCGTCTCAGATGCTCGGGTTCTCAGGAGCTGCTTGCTTTTCTGGCTGCAGATCTCAGACACTCCCACCTGAAACTGCAACCAGCTCAGGTGGAGTTTTGGTTCCAGCGTGTGCGACGGCCACATGAGGCCGTGTCCAAAGATTGTTGCTCATTGAGGCACGAAGCATTATTACACGGCCAGGCTGATCATTGCATGAAAGCCAGGTGGACATTAAACGTTCCATTGTTAACGTTTCAATAAAGAGAAAAAGCCTTTAAGGGATTAGTAGTTGTTAGCAGGTGTATCTACTGTAGCAGACGCCACGGCGTGATGATGAACTGATTTAGCTGCTGCTGGGTTAAATCCCCACTTAACTTAATGCTGGTTTAGTTGGAAAACAAAGCTTGAGTGAAAGGTCAGTAGTGGCTTGAGTGTAAACCTGTTTGCTAATGCTAAAAAAAAAACATAAGCATAGTAGGTTTGTATCTTTAAAATTCAGTGTGTTCATTTGTTTAGTGGGAAATGAAAAAGGTAATTTTCCATGCATCATCTGACTCATGAAGCTTTTGCACAAAGATTTTTATTTTTTATTCAGGCTGACATTGTTTATGAGGGTTGTGAAAGTAATGCCAGCAGAAAGGAGCTGCTGCCTGACCTCATTCATTCAAGTGTTATAAGGTGAAGAATTTGAAAGAAAAGTCTTTATACCGTTATTTCTAACAATACTAAACTGTGTGGTCAGGTCAAGGGTCATGGTTATGGGTTAAGGCCTCTTCAGTGCTGAGGCGTAGTTTTCATAAACCTTGTCATATGATGACGTTCAAATATACAAATAATGAGTTATAGATGAGACCTCAATATAAAGTGTAACCGTTTCTTTCTACAAAACTACCATAACGCCGCGAGAAGAGAGCGGTTGAGTGTGTCACCAGCACCGGAAGTGGGGTACCGCCAATAAAAATAAGATTAATCTCTTTTCTAGTTTTGGTCAACAATATTGCAGACATTTTACTGTGGTTTTTAACCGTCTCAACCACAGCCAGTCAGGTTACTGTCACGGTCGCAGCATTTATTTTTGCGTCTTGTCTTGTTTCCCTCGCATGATAGTTGACAGCATTATATATTTGAGTTGAACAAAAACTGGACGAAATGCTATATTGCAACTGCTGTCCAATCTATTGTGACAGTTCACAGTCCAACAAGAGGTTGTTTTCAGTCATTAGCAACAGAGGGATGCCGCACTATAGTCACCTGATACAGGGATGCCGCACTGTCTCCCCCTATCTGATGAGAATAAAAGCTAAATTGTGGTCTGGTTCTCTGTAACTAATGACAGAATTCACCACAGCTCCAGCAATTATCAGTCTAATCACACATGCCTATGTTCCACTTGAGAACAAGAACCCTCGGTGCTTGGATTGGAACCACAAAGCTTTTCAAACCTTCCTGCGTGAATAGATGGTCTTCACTTAAAGACCTATCGACACTGAGGACGCTAAGCTGCTTTGTTCACATAACAGTCTACAAACCCCCTCCAGCTGCCCAGAAACGGAAATGTCTGCTAAATATGTAACTTCAAATAGAGTTAAAGTTGCAAGTTAAATTCATTTTTCCCATCATGATGCAATATCAAAGCAGGCCAATCTCCGGCAATATCTGATGGTAACTGAACCTCGCAATATCAGAAGCTGTTAAAATATCCTTTGAAAGGTTGTTGCTCATGTGCATTTAAATGTAAGGCATTTCAAACATATAGTGTTAACTGAGGAGTTGATGCTGTGCATTTAAACAACTGTGATTCTAAGATTTATGTTCATCAATAAAACACTTTTTTAAAAGCATGAAATGACATGGAAATATTCTTTCTGTATTCTAAATCACTCACACCAAGTAATTCAAATAAAGGCAGTGGTCCCAGGCCCCAGTTCCGCCCACATGCATTTAACTGCTACTGAGTAAAATGTAGTTTTTTTTCAAACTGACATTTATTCCTGACTCATGTTTTACAGTTTCATAGCTGCAGATAGAACTTTATAATTGAGTATAGCAAAGTTAAGCTAAGCTACAGTAATCTTAGATATGAGAAGGTAAGCTAGCTGTTAAATAGGGACAATAGCAGCCTTTTTCCTTCATTCAAAACTATTTCCATTAAGGCCCACTTTAAACAAATTTTGATATTAAATCCTTGCGTAGAATATCTACTGTAGCTGTGGGTAACTCCATATGAAAAAGCGTCTTAAAATCTGGAGTGGTCTACATTGTTTGATCTTATGAAGAATTTTTGCCAAGCGGTGCAAAAACACACACATTTATACTGTGACAAATGGCCATGTGATTATTGTTACTTCAATTGTTTAACAACTATTATAACACTATTATAAATGTCCCACTGGGCGACGAATAAACAAAAGATTGGGACATGAACCATTTGTTTTTTTAAGGACAAAGAGAAGTGGGTTCTTCAAAGTCAACTTGACAACAAAATATAACATAGTTTTTGGACAACTAGTCGCGGATCTTGCTTTTGAATGTGAACACATGTTCAAGAAATGGTAAACCATAATTAGCAAAAGGTGAGCCAGCACATTATTTTATGAACAAATGTTGGTGGCCTTTTCTCTCAATTGTGGAAGAGCTTTGACAAGGGTTTAACAGGCCACGCACTTCCATTATATTCCATTCTGCCTTTTGAGCGCTGAACTCAACTAGATTTAATTTTTTCATTTCGTATCAGCATCGTGGCTGGAAATGTTTGAGCTAGAATGAACATGCTGGAGCTGTAAAGCACTAACAGTCGCCAACCCCGTTATTGAGATGATGATCACAGATCACAGTTTTTCACACAGATTATGGTCTTTTCTCCATGTTCTAGTCTCCATCAGACAACATGACGTCAAGAGGTGCGACGCAGTCACTTCTCCAAGTTCACTTAGGTGACGCATGAAGCAGCATGTGATGCTCTGCAATGTAGCTGGGACTCAATGGTTTGCTATTGTTATTGTTACACAGCTTCGCAGCTGAAATCCAGTGGATCTGCTCTTCGCCAAACAGATTGAAGTCTTGCTACTTGTTATGCCAATAGGTGGATAGGTATACAACTAATAATTTATAACAAACATATTTATTTATAACAAACATAATTCTATAAAAAACTGTGAATTTTAATAATATAAATAACACTAAACACTACAAAAGGACCTCACACAGACATGAGACATTAATAATTTATTAAGATTGAAATAATAGGTTTAAAAAACATTAAAACACTAGTGCTCTGTGAATTACTGGAGGATTAAAATAAAAATAAAATAAAATCAGGTGAATTTGTACAAATAAAACGGTTTCAGCTTTTGTGTAAAACTCTCATTTATGTAAAAAAAAAATCAAACAAATATTAGGAATAAGGAACAGCATTTTTAAAAATAATTTCCAGGTTTGTTTTATTCTAGACCATATAATAAAAAAAAAAAAAATATATATATATATATATATATATATATATATATATATATATATATATATATATATATATATATATATATATATATATATATATATATATATAATTCAACAGGACAGGATTTGTGATGTCGGTGACAGTCCAGGACTTTTTGGGGCACATGGTGGCCCTAACTGCATGACACTACAAAAAGGTCAGCGACT
Source organism: Synchiropus splendidus (assembly GCF_027744825.2). NCBI lineage: Eukaryota > Metazoa > Chordata > Actinopteri > Syngnathiformes > Callionymidae > Synchiropus > Synchiropus splendidus. Next base: position 10,273,687 of record NC_071337.1, read on the forward strand.
CATCCATCCTCACTCTATCATTTGTCACTGGGTCAAAAAACTACAGACAGCCAGCACAGACACACTGAGCCAGAGAGGAAGTTCTTTAGTGTGCATTGTGAAGACAGACTTTCATTGGAATATTTATTGCAGTGTAAGTATTAACACAGGCCGACGTTATCTGGAAACCTTGAACAGCATAAAAGATTGCATGCTTTTGTTTTTCAGCACGAGTTAATTAGTTGAAAATTGTTTGTAAATCTGCCCCATGTGTGAACAAGTATGCGCAATCTGCTCCGTTTTTTGTGCTCAGTTGGAGTATAAATAAAGTTGGCAATACAAATTTTGGATGAGCATTTTCCTCTTCTTTCTGGTCTTCTGAACAAATGAAAATATACCCCAAATTGAAAATTAAAAGGCGAATATTGAGTCCATCATGACTGACTGTATACATGCAAATAAGCAACATCTAAATACAGGAATGCAGCAAGAGGTACACTCAAGGGTATATTATTGTTCAGGGACACAGTGTCCGTGTTAGCGGTTTTCTCTGGCTACAGAATGAAAGTATTTATTATTCCCTTAAAATCTTTTCTAGCGATGTGACAACAATGAAAGGAAATTCAACTAATAGTCACTGACAATCATTATGTTGCCGTCGGCAGCCGATTTATGCGGCATCACTTAGTGTCAGGAGTTGAAACCCGGTTCTGACGGTGCTCAGTCCGAACTGCTGTGTTTCATATCTATATAGCTGCAGTAAATGATTAACGCTGTCTTCTCCTCTACTCCCCCCCCCCCCGCCCTCCGTGTCCAGCCTCCATCTCTTCATCCTGACCTCCCTCTTCATCGCCACCCTGCCCCTCTTCTCCTCTCCACGCTGCTCCCTCCCATGTTGCCTTCACCCCTCCCCAGCTCCATCCTCTCCTGGCAGCTCCTCCACACCCCCAGTCTGCACCCCCTGGTTGGTTTCTACAGCTGTGGTGAGTGAGGGGCAGATGACCGGAGAATTGGCCCCTGGGAGAGCGCTGAGCCATCCTGCTGCTATTAGGCCCGTGGCTAATAATAGGTGTTTCAGAGCGGGGGAAGATCAATCAGGGGGAATCATGGGGAATGTTCGGAGCAGCGCTTTTTACACATCGGCCCAGATGGATGAAATTACACTTGTCAGTTTTTAGTTGCATTACTCTCAAATTGGTTGTCCCTTTTCTCTCTCTCTCTCTTTCTCTTCTCTCTCACCGGCTCTCGCCTTTCTCATTCTTTGCCCTTGTTCATGTGTCAATGCTCTGCTAAAAGGATTCGGCGGTGAAATCCCTGTCATTTTTGTCTTTCCCCCTGTTTATTCTTGGCCAGAGATTCTCTTCCCTCACACGCCGACTCTGTAAACATCCATATCTCATCTGGTGTGTGGTGGACGGGGATGATATTTCAATGAGCCATCGGTGCTGTGGGAGCCAAAGAAAGCTTTATCAAGTACCTGCACTGCAAAGAGTCACATATGAAACCTCAGGAATTGGTGAATTATTGAAGAGAATAACGTCCAAATGTTCGTGCTTAACATTATATGACAGTACAGGATTTGTTTACTTGTATATTAAGAACTACACTCTAGTTTTGCTCAGTTCGAATTACTGTTCTACTGTGGATAATTTATTCTTTTGTCGTTGAAAAATGTTTCTTTTTCAGCAAACCACTGTGTGTTTTAAATTTTGTAAAACCAGGCAGCTGCTAAAGCCTCTGAAAGATTTGTAAAAACCAAATTCACTGCTCTATTTTTTGTTTTTTGATAATTTGATGATGTTTTCAATAAACTGTATTACCTACCTGAGATATTGTTTTTCTTTTTAATGAGGAAAACCCATGTAGACTGAAATGCATGCTTCACATATCCATTTTTAAAAATGAATCATTATCAATAATGCTGTATATAAGCCGTAGTTTAGAAGAATTCTGTCTATCAGATGTCAAACATGATTTTGTTGGCCATATGACAAGTTAACTATTGAGCATTTTAAACATATAATGGAATAAAAGTGCCCTTTATCCTCAAATGCAATTAAATAATGGCAATAAAAATACTTTAGTTGTCTTTGTGAAAACAGATTTACAGTGTTTATTGCCAGATGTTGTGAATTTAAAAGACAACGAATGGAAGAATGAAATTGCATTGATTTCTGGAATAAAATGTATATATGTCAAAGAGGAACTTTATTATTATCAAACATTTATCTATTTATATAACCTGTCTAAAATACAGTGTGGGACAGCATTATGCTTGTGTCTATGCTACACATCTGTGGGCATCTTTGTTGTTGTTTGGTGTCTCCAGTGTCGCTGTCAGTGTCAATATAACTGTTCTCTAGAAAATTGGAGTTGTGTGAGTCACAAGTGTAGTGGGAACGCATACGTCGAAGAAGAAGATGAATCGATTACCTATGAAAGATTTTAAAGGGACATATTTCAGGTTTAAGATATGCCATCGATCAAGACTGTTCAGATGTGAAAACATGTTTAATTCGGTATGATCTCGGCACCTGTGGGATCCTGGTTTCAAACCAGCTTGAAAGTTCACAAGTCCTTTTCTGCTTCAGTAATGTTTCCTGCTCCATTCTAAATGTGTGGAGGTAGCTCTAATCTGATTTTCTGACAAAGTGAAATCCGTCTACGTATCTGCAGTCTGTATTATATTAATGACATGTCTTTGTTTCTAATACACCACATTAGTTTTAACACGGCTAACATGTGATACGTGAGGCTGTGCGATGGTAGCCTCCTGCTTTTACAAAGACAGCCATGTTAAACGTCCGCTGGCAGAGTCATGGATGTAATAATCGAGTGACCTATGTTTCTTTCAATTGCTGGGAGGGAACATGCTCCTGTAAGATCACAGCTTATCGCTAAAAGGCTGCTAATCTCCTGATGTGTTACGCGATAATTACCGCTGCATGTCACTCAATAGGTGAATGTTAAAGTGTGTTTTTGAGGTATAAATGCAGTATGAAAGAGGATAGAAAATACAGACAAGCCATCAGGACATGGTGCTCATTTCTCACGACTTTATAAAAACATAGAATACAATATTATTAATGAAATAGCTTGCATAAGTCTCACCAATAACAAAGTTACCTGCTGGGATTTAGAACCTGTGCCGCTGGTATAAACGCAGCTTCTTAGCCACTTTACCTCCAGGAAGTTAAGTCAACGTCATGCTTGCTTTTTCTAACTCAAAGACATGTCAAATTAACAGTCATGTTTTTTTTTTCGTTGAGATGAAGTTTTCTGTTTAAAGTTTTGCTTCTGAACCCGTGAGAAGCCTATTTTCTACCAACCCTCAAGTCATTGTGTCAAAGGTAAGATGCATTCAAACGAAAACATTACCCCGGCCACTCTCACGCAAACGACAAACCAAAAAGCACATTTACAAAAACAGAATCGCAATTACAAAAACAAAATCACAACCCCCAAAACAGATTGCATCGCAATAAGTTTGATGCAAACCGTAGGAAGGGGGGAACCTGCTGTAAAGCCTGTTGTTGCTTGGACAAATTGCACAGCAACAGTTGCAATTTTGTTTATGCGATTGTGATTCCGTTTATGAAATGGCGATTTAGTTTTTGTAAATGTGTTTCTGCTTTGGGGATTGCGATTTTGATGTTGTGATTGTGATTCCGTTTTTGTAAATGCGCTTTTTGGTTTGTGGTCGTACTTTTCTTTTGTGTTGTCTTTTGCCCTTCGGCGCCACCGTAACTGTCAATAAATAATTAAAAAATAAATACATAAATGATGTCACACTATAAAAAAGCGGTCGATATCGATATCTCAAATATCAAAAGTTGACTTGAAAAGAGCTCCAAATATTTTTGACATCTGATTTGTTAACTTCTATATCAAGAAATACACTGTAGTTTTAAAACAGTTGCTCAGTTCAAATGCATAATATTCATGCTTTTGCGCTGAAAAGTCCTTGTTTCGAAAAATGCTTGTTTCTTTTTCAGCTTCAAACCAGTGTGTTTTAAATTTTGTAAAACCAACCAGCTGCTAAAGCCTCGACTACCAGTCATGAAGTTCGTCCATGACAGATTTCTAAAAGACAAATTCACTCAATTCTGCTGTATTTTTTTGTTTTTTGATATTTGAATGATGTTTTCAATAAACTGTATTACCTACCTGAGATATTGTTTTTCTTTTTTAACCGGGAAAACACACGTTGATTCAAATGTCATGAGGGGAAACGCATGCTTCACATATCCACTTTATATTAATCATTCATATTAATATCAAAAGTTGACATGAAAAGAGCTGCAAATATTTTGACAGCTCTGCACAGAAAACGATTAGCATCAAAAGTTTAGCACGAGTGTTTGGGTTGGACTAAGTTGAGAGATGAAGCACATCAAATCACTTGTTAAAAACAAAGCTGCAAATAACAGCTAAGATTTGTGCCATGGCTGCAGCTAATTCCAGTAAGTGCTGGGATGTTAACTGCACCGTCCACAGTAAATACTGGCTTCTACTGCAGTACTGAGGTCCAGACCTTGCTCAAAAGAGATAAACAGGGTTGAGGAAGTGAGTCAGAAGAGCAGTCAGTCCCTACACAAGGACTTCTCCCCCTCAGAATATCAAGACATGTTTGGGCCGTGAAAGAAGACTGGTCTTCTGTTGGGAGCATGAAAAAAAAGCAAAACAATGTAGCGGTCATAAACACATATAACTGTCTGGACAATTCATTTTCAGCCAGGACACCTGAGCATGCAGCATGTGACACCCTGCAAAAGACCCTTATAGTGAGACAACTACCTCAGAAACCTGAGAGGGTCGTCCCGCACACACAGTCGCCTCAAGCTGGACTCAGGCACTAGTCCCAAACCCTTATTTGTGTCTCTGGGCAGCGCTGCCAAAAGGACCCAGAGAACCCGCTCTGACGGAACATCATGCTTTACCGGTGCTTCTGAAATCACAGCAGAAGATTGGCTGTGCGCTAAAGTACCTGCTCTGAATAGCTCACTGGGGAGACATTATCCCCCCCCCCCGCGCCGCTCACCTCCTCCTCCACCACCACCACCCATGTAAATCAATATAGCTCCCAGATGTTGGGGTCCTCACACAAAGATCCTCCTCAAAGTCTGATTGCACAACGGAGAAAGACTGGAAACAAAACGGGACTTTGCCTGAAAGCGGTGACCACGGGGGTGGGAAACAGGGCTTCTGTGTTGCAGTTGTCTCCTTAGCAACGGGAAGAAAATTAACATTGACATCCTGACTTCTCTGCAAAACTTGTCTGCTGAATATTTCCACGGGGTTATGATGTTCAAAAGCTGATATAAAGACACACACTTCCCTGCTTGTCTTCCATTTATATTGAAATGAGTTGTCTCCCTCCTCTCATCTTGTGCGCAGAGAATGCCGAGTCCTAATGTATGTATTTTGCTCATTTTACTGTGTCTGGCGTTTCCGCGACTCTCCTCTGTGACTCTGTGTTTGCCTCCCGCTGCGGTAAACACAACATTGCTATGATAGCACATGCAATTGAGAGAGCTGAAAACAGAGCAGAGGAGCCGAAACATCCATTCCCCCCGCCGCTCCCTCCTCCTCCGCTAGTCCTCTGCCTCACTTCCAAACAGCGTATTCAACTCCTATGATTGCAAACATGCATAATGATAGCATCTCCTGGGGGCTGGCGGAGGTACCCCACTGGTGCTGACAGACTCTATCCTGTCGTCACATAGCGGGAACATTTGTCGGCGGCGAGCTCTGGATCCTGGTGTGCTTTGGCGACATGCTGCCAGACGCGTGGCCCACTGTTTTTTTGTTAATAAAATGAAGTGCAAATTGTGGCGGGCTCGTATGCTTCGGAACATCTCACTGCTTCCTCTTATTATGAGGCCAGGGCGAGCACCGTGGAAGCATAAGCGTGAATACATTATAAAGTAATGAGGAACCATCCAGGAGAGGGTCACGGGGGGCGTCAAGCGGCTCCAGAGGCCGCGACGAGAGCATTCAATGTGCTCTGCGGTGGATTAGTCATTCGTGTTTGAAGAGCGAGCGGGAGGTGGAGTTCAACAACGCTACACATAGCAACAGTTGCTAAGAGTTGTGGCGAGCGAGGCGCTTTCAGATTGCGAACATGAGCAGTTGCAGATGAGCAGCGGGACGGATCTGATCTGTCGGGAACGGGGGATGTCTGACGTGATAAATATTATTCATCAAATACATACACATAGCTCGAAAACAGAAACTGTAATTTCAGCAGCTCAAGTCCGAACGTTTAGGTGCAGCATGTGATAGAGTATAGGTCGTTTCGTACATCTGTCAGTCCGGTGAGTTTGGCCCATTTATGCTCATTGTTACACACGTTTCCGCACGGCGTATTTCGTCTGTATTTCTGCACGTTTCCACTAAGCTTATGGATATGGACCAGTGCAGTCGCAATAGAAACCGTAGGGGTAGGTGTTGCTGTTACTACCTACATACTGTAGCTCTACTGAGACATGAAGACGACATAACAATGGCAGAAATTCTACGCCCTCCAGTCGTGATATATTTATTGGCCTCACCAACCACCGCCCCCACAACACTTCCTCTGTTTCATCTTCGCAAGAGGTGCATTATCAATACTTCTTCCACAGTTGCCACGTCGGTTTTGGAGTTTGTTATTGTCGTAACTTATTGACTCTGGCTGCTCCCCCTGGTGGATATATTTAACCGCAATACCAACGCAAAGAACACATGTGAGCAGTGACCGTAACAATGTTTCAAACGGACGGGTACGATATCCCGTCCTGTAAAGGCCTTAAGCCAGAACTTCCCAGTTTCCGCTTTTCAGAACCTGAAAAAAAATCCCACACTGTAAAGGTAACTCTTTTCAAGTTGGGAGGCAGCTTCCAAAAATGTCAAATACTGAATGTTTTCACGCGGAGTTTTGCGTCCTAGAGTGGCACATAGATCAGTCATCTGTGTTTCATGTTGATGCAATAGGCTTTTCAATGAAGCACATGATTCTTTCCTGTTGCCAGTAAAAGCAAGATGGTGGCTGAACCAGTGGCACTCATTTCGCTCGGTAGTAATAGTTAATGTGATGTCCCGTGGTATACTGCATACAGCACCTCATATGATCATCCGCTCCACATCACTCGCACAAAAGGAGCCATATATAACAGTGTCTCGATATCTTTGTCGGCCGCCCTTGACATGTTTGCTATCACTTCTTGAGTGAGTGAGGAGTGGACGTGGTCGTGGAGGCTTCTGTTGGAAGTGACACGGTCACTGATGCACTAAACTGTCAATGTTAACTTTGACCAAACTGTATGTGTTAAGGGTCTCATGGGACACACAAAATGGTGAGGTGGGCCAGATTTGGCCCCTGGGCCTTCAGTTGGACAAATGCTTCATGTGAAAAAAACTGTTGAACTAAATGCTAAATTATTTCAGAGCATAATGCCTTGACCAATTCCTAACAGAGGGACTTTGCTTTATTCACTGAAAACAATCTGTGCTAGAAGTACATTCAGAATTAATACAATTCATGACAATACTCAAGATTCAACATGTTTATGTCTCACACTCCAGCATGCCATTGACATACAGGACAGTACAAAAAGTAGATATATAAAATGCCCATCCTGAAATAAATATTTTGGGTGTTTCTTTGTGTGTATCTTTGTTGTCTGGTGTGAATCTTTGATGCTTTTGTTGTCAATGACGTCTTAGTGTCGAGGCTTGTTGCTGCTCTGTCATGTTGAATTTCAACACTGTGGGACAAATAAAGGACATTCAATCTAATCTAATATAGAAATAAAAACCAACCAAACCAACATAAATATTATTCATATAGATACGTTCATATACAAGCAATACACAGTTACGTTCACCGGAGATACAGTAGTCACAAATAATTGTGTGTGCATTTTAGTCATTCATTTTCCATCACTCTCTTCCTCACGTCATGTTACGGATGAACAGGTTGCGGACAAATTTGTCATCATTTTTCTCATTTAAGGATGATTCTAATTCTAGTTCTATCGGGGCATGAGGCACGGTACGTCCTGCGTCAAGTCCCGTAGTGACATGTATATCTTGACAACATCATCCTTTAATCTCTGTATGTTTTTGAATCGTGAGAAGAATCCAGAGTTCCCAGAAGTGAGCCGCGTAACTAACAAATGCCATGAAGAACGGAGCCGTCAAATGAATTAAATAATCCAACGCTCTGACATTTCTTATCCTCGAACCAACCATCAAGCAGGACCTGGTGTAAAGGGCTGGTTTCAACAGGAGCCCTTCAGTGCCTGAAATACTTGGAATGACACGCGGGAGAACGCCAGCCCTAAGTGCATTATATAGACTCTCCTTGTCAGTCAGGCATCACATCAGCAGGCCACCTTCTATACGTTCCTCTTGTGGTGGGTGGGATCGGGGAGCGGGTGGTGGGCTTGAGCGCGCCGCTTTAGAGCCACTTCCAGCTTCTCCGCTGTGCAAACGTCCTCCCATTGGCATTCAGTCACTGATGAGCTGCCGAGCCGCGATGAAGTTGCCTGATGGAATGCCATGGCAACCGTTGACACCTGGCAAGAGTTCATCCCACCTCCTTTCTCTCTTTCTCTCGCTCACTCCTCCCCCCTCCACGTCTCTCCATCACCCGCCGCCTCCTTGCAGTATCATGCGGTTTATCAGTTTTTTTTTGTTTTTTTTTAAACTCCCCGAAGCATTTCTTTTATTTTATTCCTACCTTTGTTAAAATAAATGCCTGGACTGGAGGTGGAACAGTGACTTGGAGGTTCTAACAGTGGCACTGACTAGAGCCTCCGACAACCACTTAAAGATGGTAGACAGCGGATGAAGAAAACCCTGATAACTCTCAGATGGATCCTAAAATCAGCATAAAAAACACCTTCTAAATGTATAAGAAATGATATTGACTCTCTTTTTAGTGATGTAAATGTGAGTCTTTACTGATCTAATGCCACTGCAGCATGTGTTGCTGTTACAATCATTACGTGTTAGATCCAATTCAAAGTTTAAAAAAAGGAAACTGAAGACCACGTGGTCAAGTTAGTCAAACTGAAGTGGAGAAGGCCACAGTGAAACAATGTCCACAAAGCACAGATCAAAAACTACAAGTTCCACGAAGTACCGCAACAGTTCTTTTTTCAGCCTTTGGATCAGCAAGTTGTCCTCCACTTCCTGAGCCTCCTCCCTAGACACACCTGTCTTCATGAACCTCATTGGTTGTCTTGTCTCCTTTTAGCTGACACTTCCATTTCCAACATGCCTCATGTCCATCAGGTCCCAGGTCAGTCTTCTTCAAACCATCTGACTCTGGTCTCTGTGACCTGCCAATGAACTGAATGTGAACTTCTAATTTGGCTTCATCTCTTTGTGTGTCTCAACCCTACTTCACCTATAGCTGCTCCCCTTTCACTCTTAAAAGTCATGAAATAAAGTTGAAAAATATGATGGGCTCAGCACAATGGAAGACATTTCCTGTTATCTAACTCAATGCAAAAAAAAAAAAAAAACATTTTAGTTGACCTTACATGCTGCAAAGGTGGTCGCTTGACTTAAAAAACTACCTTCGCTGACCACCAAGCATCTGCTGCTACACAAGGCCTTACAAGCTCGCAAATGTTTGATGGCGTGAGTCAGAGTTCATCGAAGCAGCTCAGAAAATTGAGGGGAAAAAAACCCTAAAACAACTCAAATTTGTCTTCACTGAATCAAATTGTGGAACAACAACTCAAGCAATCCAAGGATGAATGAACATTTCTGTTTCATGCTCCTGGGTCTCCAAACTCCTCAACTTTAACACGAAGAATTAAAATAATCAGAAGAGAAATTTTGTTAGTTGAGTGATCAACAAAAAGCATGCAAACCCATCTCTCACAGAAAACCTTGCCCTGAAGCCAAAGTCAACTCTTGTCTTCCCTCTCCAACTGATAAATTTGTCTGCAGCCAACCTCGACTGAACTGAAGTCCAAGGAAATCACCACAGGAATGGAACCTGTGGACGTTCCCAGGCGAAGAAGACTTCCCTGTCTAATATGGTAATAACCATAACTCAGATTTCTCATCATCTGTCTTTTGTGCATTACTGGTGCAGACAATCCGAGAGTCGAGAGGAGAGCACCAACCCTCCCACATGGTTTGATTTGCTCTAGCTTCTATTGATTCTATATAGCTCTGAAGTCCCATAATGCAGTAGTTGCAGTAGTAGTAGTTTCAGCAGTTAATGTTGTCAGGGATGAAGCTTTTATTGATCATACGTGTTTGTGTGTTTAAAAAAAGGAGTGGAAATGAGGTCACAGGTCAGTTTTTCACTGACTATTTTCACTCGCACATTCAACAGCATGTTACCTACCAGGACATGGTTAACCAGCCTGTCATTCGTGGCTCCGAATGACAGGCTTGAGATGCTCAAAGTCTCAATTTGAGGAGGATTCACTGGCCTCATTTGTCATTTGCCAAGTATTCAAGGAAAGCCGACCTGTCAATGTAATGACCAAGTCTTTGTATGATGCGGAATCTCACATTTTAATCTCTATTAATGTTCATTTGTTGAAGCTGTTTGACACATTCGTGTCTGTTTTCTCCTAACATTATCGTCTAAAAGGTTTTTTCTCCCTCTCTTATTGTCTGTGGATCATAACTACTGACACACCAGCGTCTTCTGTGCTAGTTAGAGTTGCACTGACTCAAGCATCAAGCAGGAGAGAAAGCCACAGACAAGCCATCACTGTTGCCACCATGTTGGTCTGATTCAGCTGTGAAGTGGGATTCTTTGGTGAGAGGCTCCAACAGTGGTCACAACACCTCCTCGCACGCTACTGTGTTTCACGACGATCAGAACAAATCTATATATCTCTATATCTATCGTCTTAATGCTTAACATTCATTTAAGATTAAACATTTTCAGTTTCACTTTAGATTGGGGAATATATATGAGCATAACTACTGATTCATATGTGCATGAATATGTATATAAGTATATGTATGTATGTAATATATATATATATATATGTTCCCATATCTAAAGTGAGTAGAACTTATATATTTAATATGATTCTTTAAAACATGCAATACGTAATTTATTAAAAAAAAAAGTAAAATCGATTTAAAAATAAAGTTATTATTTATTTATATTACTTATAATTTATATATTACTTATTACTTACTTATTATTTATATTTACTTTTTTAAAATAATTTTTAGCTATGTTTTTTTTTCATGTTTGGTTTCTATATGTATTTTATAATGTGTCACAATTCAAAATTTCAAAATTTTATTTTGCTCTAGTTTATTTATTCATTCATCAGCTTCTCACTGTCTTTTTGCTGTATAGTATTTCCATTTTTTTGTCCTCAATAGACATGAAAAGCAAAAACCAAGGGGGAAAAAAGCGAATCCTGTATCCTCTTTTGGCAATGACTTGACCAACCTTGGTACTTTTGGTCATCGTAATAGCCAGATGCCAATAAATTTATAAATAAATACTAAAGTGCATATACTAAACAAGCAAAAGGTTTTAGCATTTGATAAACCTGACATGCCTTCTGAAGTGATTGTGTACTATTTATCATATCAGAGTTTGTATAATGTCCCGACTGGCTGTATATTTTAATCCGATAACAACAATCATGTCTTCAGCCTTGACGTGACACTTTTGTGAACAACTGTTTTTTTTTCATTTTGTGTGTGTGCGTGAAAGACAATCGCACATTTGTCCGTTGACTGGGAACACAAGAATGGGTGGGGAAAATCTGTTGAATGGAGGCTTAGCTGGATGTGAATGACAGATGTGAAGTGGCCAAAATACTCCGCACACAACCAAAAACAATAGTCTTTGTATTGGACAGAGAAAGCAAGCTGATAATAAAGCCTGCGGCCATGACTTCCAAATAATGTCTGTTTGTTTTGCCCCTGTTTCCTCCTCCGTAAAATACAGCGGGCGACGAGTGCATTTGTGGATAGTCATGTTCGCTGAAATCCAGTGAAGTCTGCTACGTGATTGAATCACGTTTCTATGTTGAAAATTTTGTGTGTCATAGTGTTTGATATGTTAGTACGTACTTTTTTTTTAACAGTTTGCTCTCCAGACAACAGGGAACCTTTGTCAGTGCAGGAGTTCCTGGTCCACTTATCCCACTGATGCACAAGACACGTGGCAGCTAGGATGAGAACAACAACAACAAACATGGAGGAATCCCTGAACAAAAGCAAGCAAAAGCATCTGTTTGCGTTTGTTTAAATAAGTGATATAAAAACTTGAATATAGCCACCATCGTGATTTATTGTGCTATTGTCAAACTGCTGCAAAATAATTTTAATTGTTTGTTTTAATTGTTGTATAAATGTATGTTTGGGTCCATCGTTAGTTTCACTAATACACCAAATTCATTCAAAAAATGTGGCTTCTTGTGGCAAATATTCTTATACCATTAAACTGCGATGAACTGAGATTAATTCATCACAACTTCTCTAATAATTCAATTTTTTAAATTGAATCCCACTCCCCACCTAATATATATATATATATATATGTATGTTAAGTATATTGTGTACGATGTATTGTATTGAAAACCAAAAAATGAACGTTTGAATTAAAACATAACATACAACATAACCCTCCCTTGAAGTATTTTCTGGAGTATTTGGAAATATTTGAACCTGTCATTTTGACCACACAAAAGGCGACGAAGACACTTGCATTCACAAACATTCCACGTAGTTTTTACAACCCCTGTGATTCAACCTGTCAGCGTGCTTGTATCTCATCTCTCTTTCTTTATATTCCTCAGACCTCCACTTAATCCATTGTACAGAGGGGAAAAAAAAGGATGGTGAATTGCCTCGTCCTCTTTCTCTTCTTAATAAGCAGCTCCAAGTTTGATAATTACACGTTCAGAAGACGGCACGGGTTTCTCTGCAGCCTTAACTTCGGGGAGGACGCCATCGACTCTACTGTTGAGCAGAAGAACTCTTTGCATTGACTGACAACTGTCTCCCTCCCACTGCGCTCAGAGGAGCTGTAAAAGTGAAAACAGTGTGGATCAATTCTGTCTCCTCATTAGGGAATACGTCCCCCCCAAACACCACGGAACCATTTGTGGAAGCCGGCGGACCACATACGTTGTTAGCCCCATAATCCATTCCATAACTTATCGCCATGTGCTGCCGATTAATGGGGTTTCTGTGGAGCGAGCGCCAAGGTGACGGCCAGACTTTGGGTTTTCTACTGCGGCGGAAGCCAATCTGTTTGGGATTAGGAGAATAACTGGTGCGGCGGACGCAGAGGAGTGCGAGGCATGTATTTGTGAAGAGGGGAGCGGAGAAGGAGTGTTGTGTTGCTGTGGAGCTGATGGTGTCTGGCAGAGGTTTGGATCGAGTCGAAGCACTTGGTCACGTGTGTAGTGGTGGGGGAGGAAATAAGGGGCATAAAAACAGTCACGTTAACATTATGCTGGTCCAAGTGAAGACATCCTTGAAGCATGACTTTCTGTTCGACAATAAACACTTATTTTGGCTCAAACTATGAGGTGTTTTTGGAAGAGACCAATGGTCCTATGGTTGTGCTCTTACATATCTTTATGCAAACGTCCACAGTGGGCCCCTAGTATTCATGTGTATTAGGGACCAAAGATGTTCGCAGACATCCCAAAATTGCGAATACTTGTAACTCCCCCTAAAAATGCTAGCTACCAAAAACACTTCCTACACCCATTTTTATATACATTATTATACAGCAGGGGCAGCCAACCAGTCAGAGGCTAAGAGCCACATTGGTCAACTGTGAAGAGTCACATTCTACAAATATGTAAGGCTGTAAGGCTCATCTGAAGAGTTGGTCCTGTGACTTTGCGGCAGTATCGCAGTTGAAGCACATCCCTGCATGGTTGCTGGTTCCCGTCTGGCGCATGTCTCTTGTGCATGTATTTTTAAAATTCATACATTTTACCCTGATCCTCCTTGAAATATCAAGCGGCGTAGGCAGAAATGTGCGCGCCATTTATTTTACGATCTATATTTTTTTACGTGGCTCATGCCACCAACAACATCGGCCCGGTCTGTGTGTGTGAGCGACGCGGTAGAGTGGAACGTCTCATCTTCACTCTACTGAACTAAATAGACTTCACGACGACCAACGGTGAATAATAGGTGAAACACTTGCCGAACGTTTAGTTTAGGGAATGACAAAGTGAGACATGGAACTAAGTCATGTAAATGGTGTTGAGCGTGGATCTGATGACAGTCCTAGTCTTAGGACCGCAACTCACATCGGCACGTGCTCCAAGCCACCCACCGCACCCGGAAGTCTTTGAACAGTATTTTGTCATTTTACTGGAATACTTCTTACTTTTTCGTCTCATTTCCTGTAAAAACGATGTTATGAACTTTACCAAAACCGCAGCCTTTCGGCGGCTCATCTGGTGAAGAGCCATATGAAACTGGGGAAAGAGCCCTATGCGGCTCAGGAGCCTCGGGTTGGCCAGGCCTGGCATACAGTAACGTATATGCCAGCAAGACTCGCGTAACACCTTAAGCTAGCCTACAGGTGAACACTGGATATCACGCGAATATGTTTGATATGCCTTACACTTATGCCAGGGATTTTCCACAAATGAAGTGCAGCCCTAACTATTGAATCGAGACTAGTTTCCCATTGCATATCGCAGCACAAATTTAAATTTACCTCCCCTACACTGAAATTTGTGAGCAAAAAATGTGGACTTTTACTCCCTGCTGAGTCACCACTTGGCTCCCCTCCTCCCACTATCTTCACTCCTTCTCAGCGAGATGGTGTGGACTGGATACCAAAAGAAAGAACTCTAGTGTCAGACTGTTGACCTTCTGCAGTTAATCCAGCAGCTGGGCGCCTTGTTCTCCCGGGTTCTGAAGCAGGAGATGAACCCCGGCTTGCTAGTGAAGAAGCCCCACAAACAGATGCACATGCAGCGTCAAGTGAGTCATCACCTCTGAGGCGCCGGTGGGTCATCCATTCTGCTCCTGCCCTGCACGTCTCCAGATGTTTGCTGCTCTTATTGAAGGACCTGATGTCTTTTGTTTGTGACACTCTGTATGAAAATACTTTGTACAAACAATCTGATAAATGTGGTGATGGTGATCATAAAATAAATCCATGCAACTGTAGGTGAATCTGGGCACAAACCGTTGGTTGATGTTGGGTCTTAAAACCCCAAATAATGAAGCTATAAGGTCGTAACTCCACTGGATGATGCTTGTGGAAAAAGATCAATTAGTCCTGGCTCCAAATCCACACTTTATGTTGAACATCTTAAGGGCCTGTGTTTTAATGAACATTCAACGGCCACTTTCAGATGGAAATGCTGCATTTTTGGGGTTAAATGTCTATAAGAACCAGCTGCGGCTTGTAACCGCAAGTTGGAATCAAGGCTCAGAGTAACCAATTATCACTCTCGGATCAAGAGGATCAGGTCTTCAACACATGAGGGCTTGTGCTGGGCGAACGTTGTGGTGCCACTTTAAGCTAACTGCCATGTTTTCTCGAAGCTGTGTTGCTAGACAATGACCGACAATAGCATTTTATTGAACCTAACATCGAAGGCAATAGCAAACGCAATGTAAGTTTATGTCATTTTTACAAGGAAATCTATTAGTGGCGAAGGCACAGAGCTCCTTAAACAGTCTGAAGAGGTGTTTAGTGTTTGAGGCTGAACAACCAGAGTACAGCAAAGTCAAATAGAGTCTGATCCCTGTATTACGTGGGTCAAACTCATGACCCAGGGGCCAAGTCCATCCTGCAGAGGCATTTCATGAGACCTTTGAGATGGTTGGTTTAAGATTAAATTCAGTCGATGTATATAATATGCAGAAGCTTCCAATATAGAAAAATTGAGGTTGAAAGAAGCAAACTATAGGTAAGATAATCATGCTACATTTCTCTTACATATATACAAGTGGAAGATTCACATTGCATTCGGTTTTGACTCATATTTTCTGTGACAATTGTGTGCCAATTATAGACTTTCACAGTCTATAAATGGCAAATGGCAAATGGCAAATATCGATGATACTGGTTTTAGTTTCATGTCATCACAATGAACCTTGCTTGAAAACAGAATTGTCCCGGAGTGGTCCTGAACCACAATCGCCCAGCCGCCCACATTTATGCGACGCTAACTAGAATAGCACCACTTGAAGAGGATCCACCTTAGTGAACTACCACCAAGCTATGGCTAAAAAGATCCCAACTATTATTGCCATGGTCAGTGGGGAGCCCACCAACTAGAAAAGTGTTTTGGAATAAAGTGCTGACAGGAAATATAAAATAAAATAAAATAAATAAACAACAAGGCTGTTCACGAATTCAACAGTCTGACGGCCGAGGGAAAGAAGCTGTTCCTGTGACGGGAGGTTTTGGTCTGGATGGACCGTAGCCTCCTGCCAGAGGGAAGAGGAACAAACAGTCCATGACCAGGGTGAGAGGGGTCGGCTCTGATCCCACCTGCACATCTCTGAGTCCTGGAGACATACAGGTCCTGAAGAGGTGGCAGGCTGCAACCGATCACCTTCTCAACCACTTCTTAAATTAAAATGTTTTCATGGTCACCTTCCGCGTTTAGAAATCGGCAACACTATTGTTTCTACAGCATCTGACAGGTGCAGGTAAAGAGCATCGCGGCTGACTCTCCTTGTGTCACCAGATCCTCAGACTCTAAAGCAGCGTCCACTTGACACAGTGGTCTGTCACAGCGTGTCACAACTCTTGAGTTGGGATAATACTCAAGCGACAAATGCAAAGGAGTTTAAAACAGGTTATGTGATGAAAGGCATGTATACATTTCGCTTTGTTAGTCTCTGAATTTTATCCTCCAACAAAAAAAACAGTGATGGGACAGTCAAAGCTCTCTATGTGTTAAAGAAGAGTAACCTAAGTTTTATATTTTCTACTTGAGTGAAGGTTAAAAAAAAACCCCCAAAGGAATTCAAGTGAATTAAATATTTCGGTTTGGTTTAACACTGACAAACGTGATGCTGTGGTAGAGATAAATGTGTTTAAATAATGAAGTCAACTTTCCAGGGATGCTGAGCGCTTTAATGCACAGCTCCTACTCCAGAATACTCAACTGAAGTTTTACTGAGGTTAAACAGAATATGAAAATAAAAGTAAGCGCAAACTGAAATTACAATGGTTTTCATTTAGGTGGATTTATTATTATTATTATTATTATTATTATTATTATTATTATTATTATTATTATTATCATTATTATTATTGTTATTATTATTATTATGTTATTATTTAATTATTATTATCATGTGTTCTAGTATTGTGTATTAGGAGTATCATGTATGTGCAAGATTTCACTTTTATAACAAACTTACATTTCAAACTCTTTTATGGAGTGAATCAAATTTTTGCTCATTGCAAAAAAAACCCCAAAACAAAACAGTCAATAGCCAGTAGAGTCTGCTACTTTCTTAGTTTTCTACATGAAGACAAGTCATGCTAAAATCATCTTGAAAATCCTGCGTTCCGTCCACCTGACCTCAGAGTGTGTGCGTGTTCTCGTGTTAGTGTTTGTGCTTATTCTAAATAGCGCAGCGATGCTTCACTCTTTATGTAAACACCAATATTTTCTTCTCAAATGAGTGGCTTTAATACATCTTTGTGTTGGAGTGTCGGTAGAGCGAAGTGTCCTCTCAGCTGCTCACCAGTGTTTTTCCTTCCAAATGATTTATTTTGCTGCTCTGGACTTGTGTTTTCGTCTCCCACCGAGTCTTTCAGCCAGGTGGACTCGTCTCATTAACTCTGTTATTAATGAGCCGCAATCTTTCTTTGAATCTAACGGGAAAGACTATATTTTCGGCGGCGTACCCGACCAGCTCTGTGCTGGCCTGTGCGTGCGTGAGGACGTGAGAAAGTCCCTCACGATCACAGGCCGGCCTGATCAAAGCCCAGTGATCCCGCAACAGTAATGAAGGAGCAAGTGCAATTAGTAAGAAGCAGTACTTTGTCTCGCTCTCACATCTTTAAGAGTGAAATCTGCTCTGCCTAGGAATATGACAGAGATCTGAGAGAGAGAGAGAGGTTTGACTGATAAGACTTTAATGTAACTCAGGTGGGCAAACAGCCCTCCAGACTGTGGTGACCATTAAGCAGCAGCTGCAGGTTCAAACCCTTCTATCAAAGCCTGTATGGGAACGTGTCCCCTGGTTCCCCCTCCTCTCCTTCCACTTCCTGCTATCTTTACAGCAAATCTGAAGCGGTGCTATTAGCAGTCTTGCACTGGCTGTGTTGGCGGGGAATTGTGAACATCAACACCATCCATCAAGCCGAGGATCGGGTCGACCAGCTGGCTGAACCGTCTCGTCCTGCTGCCGGACCATTTGTCATCCGCCGAGTCTGACTTGATATAACTGCAGCCAAATCTCTCACGCCTGGCACTCGCTGAGAAGGAGGGAGAAGAAAGAGGCTTCTTGATGACTCTTTAGCTCGCCATCTCAACTGCTTCCTCCAAGTCTTGACACGTCAGTTCGCAACAGGACTTGTCTTCATTTGACACTTGAATATTAAGAGCTTGAAAAAATACTGACACCATCTTGTTGTTCTATCAATAGCATGGCCATTTACACAAAGAAGAAACACGGAAAGTTGTTTCACAAGTTACACACAAGGATTTTCTCAATCTGAAGAGATTGTTTTGTGTCAGTGACTGCACATCTCCAAGCCAGAAATCTGGCGATCACATGAAAAATATGAAGAAGAAACAACCGCTATCGCAGCAACTGGAAAATAAACGGACCAGGTGAACGGTAGGGGCAGATGGGAGTGAGATTCACCCCTCAGGATTCAAAGTCATGTCTTCCCTCTTTGCGTCCTTGTTTCTTTGACTGTACTCCACACCACGTTTAGTTCAGGTCACACATGACTTTTGATCGTAAATATTGAACACGTTTCACATTTTGTCAGTTTTTGGAGGAAGTTCTTGGGACAAATCTTTGGCTGGGAAGGCACACAAATGCCAGATTTTGTGATGTAAGAACGCTGCTCTTGCTTTCTTCAATCCCTCAAGTGATGTCTTTCAACCTTTTTTTAAGCCACGGCACACTTTCCCATCCCAAGGCAACCACCATAGGAAACTTGCTAAAGCGCAATTGTGCTTTTTTGACATGCTATTTGCAGAAACAAATAGCAGAAAATGTGTTTGTTTTAAAATCCAGAAAGAGATGCACAATATGGCAAAATATTTCAAAATTTAATATAAATATATATTTATATTTATAGATTTATTAGATTATTTTTTTATTATTTTGATTTTATGTATTGTTTATACTGTTTCGATTTTTTAGTTTGGAGAATTTCCAGACGAACCTTTAACATTCTTTGCTTCAGCTTCACAACAAGGTGTTTCTCTCTCCACAATTTGGAGAGCATTTATTTGGTTCTAAAAATCTGCATTTAGGTTTTTAACTTTTAAACCATGTAGCAAACTTCAGTGGTGTGCGAGTGTCAATAAAAGTTTTGAAGTAAGATGTCATATTAGTTTTTAGCTCTGTTAGCTCAGCGTCAGTCTTTGGCGACTCATGGGACCCACAAGTAACACGCCGTCATTCCATCGCGCAGGTTTGTGTGGTCAAGTAAGAGGCACATCATGTGTAAAGACAACTCGAAGTTGACCGTCTTCTTCTCTGTGAGCGTGAAGGAAGAGGAGCGCAGCTGCGAGTACCACACACGTCAACGCATTAACATAGATCTATAGTGTATAGAAATGTGAGCAAATGCAGGTAACCTCCTCACGTTGGTAGATCATCAACACGTTCGAATTGTTTATGATTTACTGTCCACATATCGTCCACCTCTGTCTCCAGACAAATGAGGTGAAACTGGAGTGTTTCCCACGCCACACCAGACGTGGCTTCTTTGTCACTGCCATCCATACTCCATTCTTCTTTTGGTTTCCATTGTCTTTAGTCTTGTTCACAATTGAAATGGAGGTGTGAGACTACAAATGTTCTCAGTATCTTTTAATAGTCCTCATTTGCTGAGTCGACAAACAACGGGAAATTCAGCCAAACAAATAAACATGGAATGGAGAAAGTATGAGTCACAGTCCTATAAAAACGTAGCCCACTGACTCACCTAAATTGTCAGAGTCATGTCCGCTTCCTGTGCGCTACAGGGATTAAAACAGTCCTTTTTATCTGTCAATAAAAGGGCATGAATAAAGCGAAAGCTGTGTTGTGTAAAGCACTTGTTTTTATTGACAGAAGAGTGACATATTTGTCAGGACAAACATGAGAGCATTTTACATGACTGCACAGAGGATTGGAAAAGAGCACACACTCCCTTCAGCAATTTCCAAGTGTTCATTTGGTCACCGTCTTGCACATGCAGCCTTATTCTGGAGGCCAGCCGAGAGACCCCCGGGGGCACTTGGACTTGTCCGAGCAACTGAAATGAAAGTCTGGGGAAGTTCCTCCGTCTTTTGTGTGTTCTGCTGCTGCCAGGCGAACAAGTGCAGCACAGTGCACAGTGTCTGCCGGGGTCACGCCGTGTCTGCTCGGCGCTCCGCCGCAGTCACGCTACCGCCCCCCTCCCCACCCCTCAGCCCCACTGTCCTGGTGATCCAGACGGCCTCAGCCCAGCTGCACAACCTCTTGCCAGTTTAATCAGCCAAGGTCACCGACAATCAAGTGGTGATGATGCACATGTGTGTGTCTGTGTGGGTGCAGACCTCCTCTGGCTTCCTTGAATAAAATGCTAATCCCTCTGTGGCCAAATTCACGCTGCCGTCGCCGAGCGTGAGGCCGTGTTTAACTTAGGTTACCAAGTTAGCTTGAGGGATTAGTGTGTGTCGGCAGCAAATCACAGCAGACACGTCAGTGGAAGGGATTACAGCTACACAGCCATGAAGAAAACAACAGAAAGCAACTTTATTTGCCTGTAGATTATTTCCCAACATTTCATTCAGGGATTGAGGTATCTGTCGGTTTTATGAGAACATGAATTGCAAGTGCCAACTGGACCAGGAGTGCAACTGCTCTGCCCTCAGACATGGTGTAAAAAGACTGGAATAAAAATTTGTGTTTTTTTTTTTTTTTTACGTATCCATATCCTTTTGAAAATATCATAATAATATATAACACTAGAGTAGTGATATGAAAAAGGCGAGGGGGAGAAATACATTTTAGTTTCTTTATTTTTTTCATCTGGCAGGCAGGGCCTCAGAGAAAGTTCTGAGGCTTCAGTTGTAAAACAAAGCAAGTATGTACAAGATACCAAGTTTTATTTGTGTCATCGTCGGTGATGAGAAACATCAATATTACACTTCCTTGTATTTTTGCTGGGATTACTTAAGAAGTCCTGGAACGTCTTGGTGTATTCTGTGCTTTTATTTTGGCATTTCCCGGTTGTGTGTTGTTCTGTTTCCTGTCCTCCTTTGTCAAACCTTCAGCTTCACAGCAACACACCTGGCACCAATCCTCCAATCAAGCCATGTGGATTTCAACACCCTGGTGCCAGACTGTGTCGCCAGATGGTTTGGTTGTCCCCGTTATTTAAGGCTTGAGTTCTGATTCGCCTATTTCCTGTTTCAGGTTTTCCCCCTCTTCCCTGCGTGTTATTTTCTTTGCTCCGTCGACTTCCTTGATTCTTCGTTCCTGTTCGTGTTTGATTTTTGAGTATTCCAAGTCGAACCTATCCTCTTCATGTCCTCTTGTCCTCATGTTCAGCGTCCTTTTTAATTGCTCTTCCCAACACTCTCTGGTCTACCCAACTTTGAGCTATCCCTGACAGGACGAAGTGTCAGTCCTGACAGGCTGACGTGAAGTTTATTTTGAGTCCGGAGACAATTCAGAGACATCATTTGCGCCCACCGTTCTTCAGTCTATCAAAGCATGAGCTCAGCAAATGTTCTAGTTTATGCTTGTCAGCTCATTCAGACCGACGAGTGGGACTTAAGGCTGCGAGTGATTTTAACTCACAGTTGTCTGGTTTTATGGCAGATAACAGTGTAGTTAAAGCGACAACTTCTGTTCAACAACCAGGGCTGATGGTTTCCTCTTGACCAATCACAGCAGAGTGGGCGTGGCTGTGAAGAACAAGATTTCAGCTGTGGCGAAACAAAGCGTTTTGGATAGATGGATGTCTGCACATTTTCTAATGTAAATATTCATATTCATAGAGAGTGTTGTGTTTCAAAAGACACATACATTTTTACAGTTTCTGTCCGTATTCTTGCCCCTCATCCTGCTCTAGATTTTCATATTGCTCACTAGTTTGACTTCCATCAAACAATCTCTTTCATTGCTCTATCAGGGTCACATGGGACTAAAGTCTACCCCAGGTAAACTGAGGTAGACTCATCGATGCGAGTTAACCCTCGTAGCCATAGAGAAATTGCTTCAAAAGGACTCTCACAACCTTTTTTCTGCGGGGCTTTACCCCTACACTACGTCACTATGCCGCCGGCTTGTTATACGTACCAAACATGGGCAAAAATCCCTGCGCTTTCCTTGGTCACCAGTTTGAGTCTAAGATAAAAGAGGCCTCGGCCTGGTCACTATTCTCACAGAAATGTAGCTAGAGGAAAACCCGTCCACATGTGGGATGTATTCAGTGCTGCTCCTCTATGCTTCATTTACAGTGTTTATGTTGTTTTTCTTCCCTGTGGTACTTTGGAAATTGACTATAAACAGACAAAACGTGCATCTCGGTGTTCATTGAAGGAGAAGAAACAATTAAGACGGAGTAATGACTTTTCCTTCCTTGCTGCGTTACCATTTACTTTCCCAACACCTGTAATAATTACTCAGAGGAAAGAAGAATTGACTCCTAGCTGTCAGAGTTAACACGAAATGGTTGGCTTGATGAGGAATTTCTCTGCAGTGTACTCAGTAAAAGGGCATTTAAAACGGCTGTTTCATTCTTCTGCTCAGACGCTGGTGTCTGTGTCGAAAAGAAGTTCAGAATGTGAAACCGCAGTCAGACCTCCAGACCACGGCTGATGTCTGCGTCTAACTCCAAGCCCAGGTGACCACCAGCAGTCCCTGTCTACAGCCTCATTTCGAGGGTCTAACTACTTAATAAGTGGCTGTCCCAGGTTTCCTGTACATAGTCCAGACCCGCTGAGGCCCCTTCCAACGGACGCCAAAAGCATAAGGAGGGTTTCATTTATCAATCAGACCAATCACAGACTTTTCCGGGACTAGCCACGGCCACATGGTGGGGATTAGGTGAGTGGAATTCCGCCCGACCGAACTGTGTAGATTGGGTCAGTTATGGATTAGAGCAAATCAACAATGAACGGAGTCGGATTACTTTACATTAGTTGTTTAATCAACCTGCATTTGTGGTCACAAATTCAAGCCAACAAGAAAAGCAAAGTGTGTTGACGCTAAACGTATGTTATCTCAGATATTTAAGGAAGATTTAAGGACTGTTCTATCACCTGACATTTGGAGGGAAAACAACCCAAAGCTCCAAATGGAGTCCTTATGATTTTAGTTTACTGTGACAGCGACTGAGTGGAGAAAATGCCACCCAAAAAAAATCTGAATTCACTGAAAAAGAAGCAGACTTTCAATAGTCAGGTGCCAACCGGAGACTCAAGGATGGACATCGTCGTCATTTAAAATCTGAGGTTTTGTGTGAAGTTTGGTTTAAGAAACAGACAAGAGTCTTGGATGTCTGTTGCCATTGGTGACATCCTGCTGCTCCCATCATAAATACTACAGTTATACATTTCCTTTTCCTTATACTTTTCATATATTTCCTACATTTAATTTTTCCTTTCCATTTTCTATTGAGAACCTGTGTTTGTAGACGCCCCACATCCATATCCAACATGGGTTGGATATGGATGTGGGGCTCGTAGCAGTACTGTAGATCCCACCAAGCATCTTTTCATGTTTACGTCCGTCTTCACTAGATACGATATTCGATAAAAGGTTGCTCAGATCTGTGCATTTCTCTCTATCAAGTGGCCATTGATGGTCATGTTCACACCAATTAACTGTTGGCTAGTGTGAGACCTTTTGGCTTTTGGCTTAGCTCAGCTGTTGCGAAGCTGCTCTTCTTAAATCCAATACATTTCCTTTGTTTCTTATAATTTCATCAATACCATTCCAATACATCTGGACTTTTTATTAGAATCAACTTAAAGTTACCTTTGAGTTGAGGCATTTGAATGCTTCAAAAAATGTTTTACTCCTATTGCAGTGGTAAGTAGTTTGCCTACTATCCCAAACATGAATCTTATGTTTAAACAGTGCTATTCATTGTCAAAATAACTTGCATGCAACTATTATGGAGGAAGTTAGAATGGCTAACCCTAACCTACATCAGTAAACAAATCTCTCTCGATATCCAGACGTGTTGCGCCTCCTATTGGTGTGATGCCAAAGTCTGTACAAGCAGAATTTCTCTGGAATCCTGGAGTCCATGATTATTGCTCCCACACAGCAACAGAATTAGAAGCTGCCAGACTGAGGTGAGATGTCGTCTTCACCTGTGACATGTTGTGTCATTTCCATCTCTGCACTCATCTGACAGGCCCGAGTCTGACAGGTGAGTGAGAGGAGCCGTTGTGTCAGAGACCCCCACAGTGGGATAATCCACAAGCCCGACATGCAAGAAGGAGGCCCATCTTTTCCGAGATGGATGGGGAAATGAAAGAATGGGCAGAGGTGCTGACTGAACAATGCTGGCGATAGGGGAGGTTTCCCCTAAACTGCCCACCAAAAACATGACTGTGAGTCACCTGTTGGAATTCAGCGCCGATGGTTGATGTATATGCATTAACCAGGCATGAAATTAGCCAAGAAGTAACCTCTATACTCTGCTAAAACTAGTGTACATAGGGTGATGGGCAGGTCGCAGTCTATTGAATGAAACGGGTAGACAACCATTCACACACCTTCCCACCTACAGACAATTTAGAGTCATGAATCGACCTCTGCATCCACACAGAACTGACTCAGGTTTGGTCCACGCGTAGTTCCATGAGGAGGGAGTGCAAAACTCTTCTCCAAATTTAAACAACCAATGCAGACATGAGCAGGTTTAACATATAGCAACAGCAATAATAATAATAGTAATACTGCTACTACTACGACTATTATTATTATCGCTATTATTATTGATACTTATGAATAATAATAACAGTAATGACAAAGAAGAAGGCAAAAGCAAAGGCGAAAACACAGAATTCAACAGAAGAAGAACATGGTTTGAATGAAGTGTCTACACATGCACATGCATGGAGACATGGATGTGGTTGGCTGGAGTGAAAGCAGAAGTAATCGGATAAAACAGAGAACATATTAGATTCATGCAGTTGCATCTAGGATAGAACACCACAGGTATATTTGGGGATGAAGAGAGGTGCCTGAAGGGGACTGAAGACGTCTTGTCAAGAAGTGATGATTGAAACCAATGAGGTGCTGTGCCTTTCCACCCATTTCCACCCATGAGTGGAGGTGGTCCAGTAGACATTTGTGATCAACACTATCAAAAGCAATGGAAGATCTTCAGGAATTAAATGGAAAAATAAAATGGAGCTTTCACTGTTGTCTGCTGTATAAACCAGTCTAAAATGAGACACATCAAATTCAAAATTTGAGAAGCCTCTACTTATTGCTTGTGGAGAGATTTAAAAAAGAAATTAGCTTTTCAAAAAGTATTTTGAGCGGAGGAAGGGATGCTGGTGAAAACTTCATCTTTCTTTGTTACTTTCATTAAAGCGTCCTTTCTTGATGGACCTAATGTGGCAAATGAAAATACTATTTTCATAACAGTCGCAGGGAGCTTCGAGTGCATTTAGATTTAATTCGACATCTGTCCTAATTATTTTATGGACTTACGAGAGACAAGAGGAGAACTTAAGCTAATGACTGTGTCAGCACGAGGACGGACTTTGGAGATAAATGGCACTTTCAGTGAGAGTACTTTTGACAGAGCGCTGATCACCCAGGAGTGTGTGAGAGCTGCTCATGCAGGGATCAGGTCCAGTGCGTCGGGTCGTGGCCTTAGAGCGGGAACACTTCTAACACACATTACGCTGAATAAATTAACCAGCGATGGAGCGGTTTTTCATCAAACCTCACCGTGTGACTATTAAATCACCATTAGATTGATCAGCTGTTTGTTAGAAAAGACCCCGATACTTCATAGAGGTGAATTAAAAGGTGAAAAGTCCGTAAGGTGTTCATCAAAACTCTAAATTTATGCAGATTAAATAATAAAAAATGTGTGCACCTTTGACAGTAAGGCTTTACCTAAAGTTGTCAACATTGTAATCCTTCATTATCACTTAGTCATTAATATTGTATAATAACAACAACAATAATAATAATTTGGGATTAAATAGCAGTGTTGGGCAAGTTACTTTCAGTGAGTAACTTAGTTACAGTTACCTCAGGCGGCAAGCCTCAGCATAGCTTGCCGCCACTACAATATTTCTCTGGTCTTTTACAGCTAAAAAGGAAAAATAATGGGAATATTGGACCATCATCAATTACAGCCATTTTTTTTTCACAAGCGCGGCCATGCGTCATATGACTAATGTGGGCTTCACGTCCACCACGGAAGCTTTTACTGTTAGTCCCAACACTGTTAGATAGTGAAGTGAGGAGCCAAATACAAGAAGCTTCCATAGTTACGTGGGAGCTAAATTTACTTTTCTTTCTCTTTATGAAATTGTTGCCATGGAAGATGAGATGCTAAGCAGAAAAGAATACAACAAAATTCCTTCACACACACCGTGAAGGTAACCGTATGAATTAAAATGCTTGACATTCAATGCCATTTCAAATGATTTATATGATGTTGTGTTTCAGACTAGAAATGAGTCTCATCCATCAGGTGCGAAAGCACCTTGTTTCCGCATTTTTCCTGAGCAAGAAAGACGTGAATGTCAAAAATGTTAAAAGGTTATAAAGAGTTGTTCATATAAATTCACCTCAAATCTTCGATGCTGGCTGAGGAAATATTGTGCTGTTTATTCTAAAATGACAAGAGACTTCAGCCCAATCCACCAATAGTGGCGCCATTGTTCCTCAACTCTCGATTTTCCCCAGACCCCCCATATTTCATTACTCTCCCGCTGATAGCATTTATCAGCGGTGTCCAGATAAAAACAAAATATGCAACTTAAGCCTGAGCACGGCTAAGCCGCCGATTGGGACAGGATTACCTGGAAGCAGGACGGGACAGGCATCAGATTGTACCGTCATAAAAGGCCATTAGCCTCCTGGCAAACTGTACCTGCGGCCCAAGATGACAGAGCCTTTCAGGAGGGACAGGCAGCAAAAATATGAAACTTCAATTCTTCATGACAGACGTCTGAATGACCAAGATCCGCAGACAAACTGGGCCATGCAGGAAAACAAACATAAACACAATCAGAGATTTAAGACGCACGGAGCACGAGCCGTTTGTTTTCCAGGTGATCGTAATCTCTGCTATTGTTAGTAAGTGTCATGAAAGCAGATCCTTTTCCCTCAATGACAGACAATGGAGTCGACTCACTGACTGGCTGGGATTAAATTTAATACAGGATCTTGACAGACATATCCTGGAAGCATATTACCTCCTCTGAGTTTCCTCAGAGTAAAGCTGTCATGTTTTTTTTATGAGTGTCCCGAATTAATATCCACACAGATCGCTCACCTTGTTTCCTTTATTTATTTAGGCAAAACCTTAAGCTTTGCCCTCAAAAAAATGTTTGGCATCTGGCAAAATATTTAGAGCACTCTTTCATTTCTGAATTAAATTCCAGAATTTTGCAACTCAATCTGCCATCTTAAACCATCCCTGCAATATTTAGGCTGTGTCCCATTTCTCACCCTAACACTGGGTTTTGCATGTGTAAGTAAGTGTAGTGTGTCCCAATGCTCCTCAGACCGAGGGCCCTCGCCGTTCACCGCTTGAAATGATCCCTTCAAACCCAGGGAGCTCCTGAGCTGACTTGAAACCAAGTGGGAATATGAAGTGTGGATAGATTTCCAGGATACCACAGTACTTTATTTAAATGTTGGATAGGACAACAGGGACGTTTTAGTAACAAATACTACTCTTCCGTTTGTTTACTTTCTCTTGTATCACACATTCCCAAATAGTCTACCGTGTCCGACAACATGAACAATACAACTTGTATGGACATCAGTATGTTTTTAGTTCTTCTCAACAAACTACAGTCGGCTAGCATCCAGGTTAACGTTGTCATACCTCTAACAGATCTACACTCCGATGTCCACAAGTCATGAGGGAGAAACGCTGGTTAACAAAGCTGCTTTCAGTACTTCTGCAATGGGGAGCCTAAGTCAGGCCCATCTACTTCTGCCTCATGGACCCAAGTCTAAATGGGAGTCAATGGATCATAGATCACATCATTATTTATCATTTAATTTGAGGTACAGCATATGTGTGAGGGCATGAGGCAAAGTGGACCAGAAATGACTTATCTTTTTTTCCGATCTTAGGTTCCATGGACCGACCAGAAGGGGCCAAGACGAGGAGCCTCCTGATGCCATGTCAGTCTTTCTCCATCCTTCTCTGACCAGACCACAGAAGTGGCTCTGAGCAACAACTGTCTTGTTGCCTTGACTGCAGACACCTGAAAGGTAAAGGCTGCAAAAAGTGACCTGGCAATACATATTATTTCACATTTAGGAATAAAATCGCCTTGTGTTCTTCATTGTTTTCTTCTCAAACTAGCTCAGCCATGTGATTTTGATGTCAGCAGGTTCCTCAGTTAGCGCTCCACAGCTC
Organism: Synchiropus splendidus; assembly: GCF_027744825.2. Classification (NCBI taxonomy): domain Eukaryota; kingdom Metazoa; phylum Chordata; class Actinopteri; order Syngnathiformes; family Callionymidae; genus Synchiropus; species Synchiropus splendidus. Next base: position 10,302,413 of record NC_071337.1, read on the forward strand.
TTAAGCTCTAATTCCTTGGCCTACTCTGTTATCACAAACTTTAGACCCACCCCCTCCAGATCATCCTACCATTTTAACTAAATTTGAGAGGCTGAGGAAGACACTTTAGAGGCTGGAAACCAGCGACTGTTCCAGTGTGAGGAGCAGGAGTCTGCACACGCTAGCACCTTTTCATTGACGGGAACATGTAGACCAGGTCACTGTTCTGGCCCATGCGGAACTGAAGACAAACCACATTCTTGGAAGCATTTTATATTATATATTTTATATGTGTGCTGATCTAAAACGTATGGTGCTCTTGATGTTGTATAGGTTGTTTAACAAATGTTGTTCTATATAAATAAATATATCACCCTGATGCACAAGACACGTGGCAGCTAGGATGATACAACAACAACAAACATGGAGGAATCCCTGAACAAAAGCAAACAAAAGCATCTGTTTGCTTTTGTTTAGGGATGTTTTTCACTACACAACGGCCAGGGTTTCCACTACTCTGAATGGACTTGAAATTCACATAAAATTGAAATTCTTATACAAATATTTTCAAGACATGAAAAGAGCTTTAGTTTAAATAAGGAGATATGAAAACTTGAATATAGACACCATCGTGGTTTATTGTGCTATTGTCAAATTGATGCAAAATAAACAATGTTTTGTTGTTTGAATGTATGTATGGGTCCATCATTGATTCAGTAACATACCAAATTCATTCAAATTGAAAAATGTGGCGTCTTGTGGCAAATATTCTTATACCATTCAACTGTGAATAATTGAGATTAATTATTATTATTTTTTTTTTTATTGAATCCCTACCCCCAATATATACATATATGTGTGTGTATATCTCACAATCCAGCTCTTTGAAGACTATGCCACAAGCCACGCGAGAACATTGTGCGTGTATGTGTGTGTGACGTCCACCTCTGTGTCCCGTTTTAATGCATCTATAGTGCTGCCAACTCGTCCTTTCCCAGGAGGCTTTGTGAAAGAACAGAAATGTGATGCTGCCACTCAGACACAAGTCACGCTGGAGTCTGTCTGTGCTGCCATGTTGTATCTCCCTTTTGTCAACCTTCTATTTTTCCCCAGCAGAAAGAATCCAGGCGCCAGCCGCGGTGTAACTGCAGTCTCAGGTATGCCGGGTGGACGCTGCAGCCACTTCCCAGGGCTTCAATGCACCTGAGACTGACACTGGCACCAGGATCAGCATCACCCCGGGGAGAGCGGCCCATTCATAGACAATCTGTCCTTCATAAATCAGCGTCCCCAGAGACGGTGACTTAAAAATCTCTCTTCTGTGCAGCAGGTTTGGTTTACTCTGAAGCATTATCAAACCGATCACACAGAATTCTGTTTGACATGGAAAGGGATTTTCCAAGCTTGAAAACAAAACAAGGGAGCTCTTTGCTGTCAAAATATCTCGGAATGGGAAGCCCTTTTTTTTTTGAAGGTCTCTGCTTTGAAATTCATCAGACAATAAAAAAAACAAGTAAATCAACACCAACATTCAGTCTCTGCGTTCAGAAACCTTCACTGTTTCAGGGTTGTCTCCCACCTTTACCAACAATCCTGAAGCATGTGAGGATATTTAAACATCCTTTATGTGAACAAACCCGTCAAGGCTTTATTTAAAAATGACCTTTGGAAATCTCAAGTGCAGTTGACATGAAGCTGCATGAGGTTGAAAGAAAGACATTTGTATCTAATTGCATTTCCATGTTCACTTTTTTTTTCCTCCATGTTGTGGCATTGTCATGTGTAAAGACTTAAGATGATTACGGAATAATTGGAAAATGGAATACGTCTTACTTGAGGTTTGTTTCGTCTGTCGCATGATGACAGCTGCTCAGTTTATTTCATTGCGGTGAAGTGGTTTTGTGGTCAGTGTGTACACACTTATCTATAATACATTCAAAGCCATAACTGCCACATTCAAACCAGCCACATGACTAACAATACACAACTTTACAGATGAAATGAGCTGCTTTTTATTTTTGACTGTTGAGTGACGTGCTTACGTTGTTTCCCAATTGGAGCTTAACAGAGTGTGCAGCTTGCAGGTACAGCGATTCAGTAAATAAAAAAATGTATTTGTGTGTTATTGTGTGATAGACCCGGGGGTCAAACTCAATCACTCAAGAGGGCAAAGTTTGAACCACAGAGTAGGTCACACGTTATTTTAATGAACCAAATATGGACCTAAACCTATTGAATAAATGAAGTTACTTTACATCATACCTGGGCAAAGTGTGACTTTGGGACCACATGCAGCCTTTGACTTTATCTATGAGGTGAAGAGATGGAAATGAAAGTATAAACCTTCTTCTGTTTCAGTGACCAAAAAACGTTCCTGTCTTGTTAACTATTACATCGGCAGATAACCAGCGCTTAGTCCTGGTGAGGGTCGCCGGGAGAGCTGGAGCCGATCCGAGCGGTCACTGGGCGAGAGGCAGGAATCCACCGTGGACAGGTCGCCGGTCCATCGCAGGGCACACACACCATTCACACACACACACCTAGGGGCAAGTTTAGAGTGTCCCATTGACCTAGTGATTGTAGGACTGTGGGAGGAAACCAGAGTACCCGGAGAAAACCCACATCGAGAACATGCAAACTCCAACCAGAGCTGAATTCAAACCCTGAACCTTCTGTGTTGCCTATTACTTATGACTAATTCTAAATATAATTTATCATGGCTCTTCATTAACGCGTGACTCTTCAATGCTTACTTTGTTGAAACAACTTAAAACACAAAGAAGTAAGTCTTATTTGATTAGTAGACACCAACCAGCAACAAAGGTGTATGAGACAGATAGACTATTTCTTTAAGTGAAAATATTTGTGGCATTAGAAGACAGAAACATGTCATGTCTTACCACAGTCGTGATAGCTATATTGCACTAGAAAGTGTGAATTCAGACAGACGAATTAATACATACAATAATAAATTGTATAAAATTACGTATTTTGTGCTTTTGTTGTATGAGAGTTTTATTTTTCATTTTTATTACTTGCTGTATTAAAAACCATAAAATACAATGGAAAATGCACAATTTTTTAGCTGGCAGGAATTGAGAACATGATTTTTGCCTAGGTGGATTTGGATTTTAAAGTTGTTGCCACAAAACACTCCAGACAACAGATTGTTTTATTGCAAATCATCCATAATTTTGGAGTAATACTTACTTAATATTTCTCTTAATTACTGAGGTCTTGTTTCTACAGACAATGTATTTAATGAAGTCTGGATAAGTATTTGAGCAGGTTTAACCTTAGCTCTTTTTACATCTATTGACGGTGCTGGAGCAATATTCGTGTGTTGCGTCAGTGAAAAACGGACACTGTGATTTATAGTGTTGGAAATAGTCACACGAAACGAGTGCGGCGCTTTAGTGCGCTTGCGCAGGACACTCATTCGTCATTTCCTGTCTGGCCGAGGCGGCAGCAGCATCAACAGCCACACGGCTACAACCAAGCAAACATGTCAGAGAAAAAGAATACGGTAGACTTGGGTCTCCTGGAGGAGGACGACGAGTTTGAGGAGTTCCCAGCTGAAGGTAGGTGTTATACGTACTATTTTCCCCCGTGTCTTTTGCCTTTTAAAACTCTTGAGTGCTTACTTTAGGGTAGCTGTGACTCAGCTACTATTGCTAGCATTAGCCGGCTAATTTGCTACTGCGCACCGTTTCGCGTTTTAACCCGACATACCGCCGGTCCAGATAAAATATGAATAGGCGTGTTCGAATATCGAATATTGAAACATTCGTCTGTTGCTCCCTCTGAAAACCGTGGTGTTCAGTGATTTGCCGTGGACGCGTGGATGTCGTCTCTGGTCATTGTTGAGCACCAGAGGCGAAGAGAGTCTGACACTTTCCTCAATGTGAATCCATCGTTCAGAATAGAAACGATAGGCGAAGATTACAAAGGTGAAGATGAACATCATTGTTGCACTGTAATTCTCAGACTGGACGGGCCTGGATGAAGACGAGGATGCCCATGTTTGGGAGGACAACTGGGACGACGACAACGTCGAGGATGACTTCTCAAATCAGCTCAGGTAAGTTGAATGACACTTTTAGCAAGACTAGTTTTCTTAACTGCTGGAATTGTAGGTTGACCCGTCATGCCATTGTTTATGTACTTAAATGCTTAGCAGTGTCAAAACACTGGAATACTCAGATATAGACTATATATATCAAATGGTGTGTCTGAGGGACAGGCCTTTCCCTGCAATAAATCAATATGGAATGTGAAAGTTTTGTACTTGTAGCTGTGTACTGTCCCATCAAACTTCATCGTTCCCCGCTAAAAAAAAAAAAAAAAAAGCTTTGCATTTCTTGTGGCGTTTACTGTATGCCTTTTTTTAGTGTAGCGTTCTTTGGTCCAATGAAGCAAACTGGTCAATGAGGACAGTTTCTGTTCTGTTTGGTATTCAATTTACCTATTGACTACCTCACTTGGAGTTGTATAATTATTGTAAAAAGGGGGCTGTGGATGTACTTTTGTCAATTTGTCCATGAGAAGTTAATGTTTAATGTTTTCAGTGTCGGTTTTCTGCCTATTGCATTGTCCAGGTGTTTTTAGTCTGAGTGGTTGATGAAGCTGCTAACACTGAGAGAAATTCAAATTTCACTGCCATTGTTATGTGCACAAAGCCTTGTTCTCTAATTTCAGATGTTTTCTGGAAAGGAAAACCCTTCTGGAAGTTGTTAAAAACGTGAATGTCAAGTCCTTTCAGGGGCAACGTGATAGTCATTACGGTGTTAATTATGAAATCGTGGCAGGCACTTTACAATGTCAGTTGTCAGTGTTTTAACATCATTGATATTTAATCATAGTATATGTAAAAGCAATAAAGTTACAAATATGTAACTACTGTTCAATTCCTGAAAATTGTCTCGAGCAATATTGTGGGAATGTCCCTTTTTTAATTATTTTTTGTCTTAATACGAGTACTCACATTTGAGTACTTGCCAATGCTGAGTATCAGTGCAAGTAACTGATAAAACCATGTTAAATGAAGTTTTTTCTCCCGGCACATATGCTTGAACAAACATGACATGACTGCCACAGATTTCACTTTCAACATTTCAAGTTTGGCCTGTGCAATCCATGCATATGCTGATAAATAATATCTAAGGTCCTGGTACCACCTACTGGCTTACTTACCCTTCGTTTATCACGGGGGGTAATATTCCAGCACCATAATGGAAGGAAGTAGCAGCTCCGTACTGTAACCTCAGGTTATCGCGGGATAGTGCAGATCATCAAATAAAATCACTCTGTGTAACTACTAATGTCATGACTTTTCTTGAATTAAACATGTTTAAAACCATGATCATGAAAACAATCTTTTCTGATCTTGCTTTCCAAGGTTTTTTTTTAGTCATTTCATCTATATCATTAGAGAACTTGAGTGGGTTTTCTGCCCTCTCCGGATTACAGAACTTCTCCAATGAGCACCTATCACTGCAGTTGTGACTATGAACACTTCATGGGCATCTACTCTGGTGAGGTTCTGTCACTGAAAATGATGCCGGCGTTGTATAGATAACCATGTCGGTGCTGAACGGTTGGTAATTCTTGCGTCCCCTAAGCTGTGTACACAAAAGCACGAGCGACATGCTGCTGATTCGAACTGAGGGGGCTCAGTCTGTGTCTGTGAGAGTTGACAGCCCTGTAAAAACCTGTGATGCACTGAATACGCGGAATGAAGCGAGGGAACACTGTTGTTGCCATGGAGTGCTGACATGAACATGTATTTGATGTATTGAGTATGAGTACGGCGGAGTAGGCCAGTATCAGTGCGAATGCTAATTTTTTGGACACATTAAGCTCATGTTTGAGTAAAAAAAAATTTCAGCTCCTGTTCCAGCTGATGTATGAGAACCAGAGGAGTCTTCTTTGGTCTGTAATAAACACCTTTCTGAAAAGCTCCATCGCAAGGACCTCAAATGTTGTGACTCTTATTGTTTCTAAGGTTGTAGCATTGCTTTTAATAATTTATTGTTACGATTTATTATTTGAAGCTTTTCGTCTTTAGAAATAACCTGCTCCCGTTTTAAATGTCTCAGACAATCAAAAACAACTCTGACACCTGCATGCATCATGTGCACTGACTTTTTTTGTTGCCTCTTTCTCGCCCACCCTGCAGAACCGAGCTGGAAAAACATGGTTACAAGATGGAGACGTCATAGTGACTGACAGGCCTGTCACTGTTTGATATGGACATTCATATTGGAAATCTAGTGGACATCACACATCCTGTGTGTACTTTTTTCCAAAGTGAACCTTTTTTCTGTATTTGTGTCTAAAATGTAAATCTTAGTAAATAATTTGGAGGAAAAATGTCTTTCATGTTTCAATGTTTCTTTCATCTACTTTCGTGGCTTTACATATGAATTTTCATTGGAGTTTTAATGATAATAAACAAGCGTTTTTCAGAATAAAGGGGTGACAACATGACAACGTGCATATTCGATGAGTAAATTTATAGCACTGTGCTATCCTCCTTTTATTAAGAATGAATACCGCGGTGAGGGAAAATGGGACAAGTTGAGCCAAGACTGATAGTTTTCTTCATCAGAACGGTTTGAGAAAGTGAATCAGGATAAGAGTTGGGTTCAGTTTAAAAAATCTGGGTGAAATATGTTGTGTTTTAATGAACACAGTGATTGAGTCTTATTAACTAAAGGGCCATAAGCCTGTTTCTGTAGTTTGAACTTCAAAATCTCACCACTCTTTGTTGCCAATTGCTATTCATGTTCTAGGACAGAACCCACTGCCCACAGAGAGGTTGTTGGTGAGCGCAGAAAAAGTTGTCTCGGATAATTTTTTTTGTTTGTTTTACATTGATATTCAATTCCTGCTAGTGTTGGGTTTTATCATTTAAAGAAAAAAAATGCTTTTCTCACAATTTCCCTGTGACATTAAACACCAAGGTCCGGTGAGTTTCTGAATCTATGTCCAAGTCATATTTGTGGATTTTATTGACCAGTCATGTTAAAACAGCTACATCTGCAACAAAGTCAGATAAATATCTATTTTTATCATTTAAATATTTTAGCACCAATAGCATGGTGTTGCCTTATTCAAATGCCAGTTTCAAGCTAAAACATTTGTTTTGGTTTAAACAAGATTAAGAGTGAGAAATGGGAAGTCTTAAAATCAAATGTGTGATTGTTCCATTTCTAAAATTGCTGGATTTACTGTGGGAAAGTATCAGAGTATAATGTTTAGCAATGCAGTCCATACTTTGTCTGCTTATGTCAGTGCCGACAATTGAGTTCCAGCAGTGACACTGATTGTTCTGTTGTGCAACCGTGCAGCTTTATATTTGACTATTATGAAATTTAGAGGCAAACATTCATTTAACGTGGCGCAGAGCCACGTTTTCCCTTGTTCATGATCTGACCATCATCACGGCTTGATACATGCAGTGGCCTGAACGATGCACGCTGCCTTCTGAATAAACGCTTCATCAATGTTAGTCACGTTTGTGTACGGCGTGACTCAGACCGATTCCAGCGCGACGCTTCTCGTTGTTTGGGTCGGCATAGATTTAGCGCGTCACTCGAGTGTTTACTGAAATTAGTAGATCTCTTTGTTGTGTTTATTAAATCTCAACATCACAAGTCGGAGCCTAAGCTGTTGAAAGGATGTTTGTGAAAGACTGGGAGTGTGTGCAATGCAAACAAGTGTTTGTGCTACATGCTACACACATGCTTCCTCTGCTGTATAACAGCCCCCTGCCCCTTTCAGCTCCTGACTCCCTGAAGGAGAGATTATCCACTGCCGTGTTTGTCAGAGCAGGCGGGGGGTCTCAGCATGGGGGAACGTAGCCAGCCTTGCCTGGGCCTGCCCCTCCTGCCAGCCAGGCCCGTCTTTTCCGCTCCGCTCAGCGGGGACTCTGGTACTGAACCAGAGGCCAATTTATTCCTGCCAAACTCCCCCGCTAGAGTGATTTCTCCGTGTTTTGTCGACTCCAAGTCCCGGGGTCCGGATGAGGTGAAATAGATGCCAGTGAGACTGGAGCTTTGAGAGAATCGTTCACCCTCAAAACAACAGCCGGCAGCCTCCTGGAGTGGAAACTAGCCTAAATACATTTACTCTGCATTCACACGCAGCCGAAACACGTCTGATACGCCATTTCCCCGTCTTTACGGGGCTTTAATGTTTGCTTTTAGTGGCAAATCACCACTTTTTGATAAAGCAACGTGAAAGGAGAGTCGTCATTCCGACTCCACAAAAAAATATACAACCAAAATATGAGACATATTTCATTTGGATCTTAAAAGTATATTGATTCTTCTTTTGTTCCATCACATCATCACGTTCATTTTAAGTGTAGTATGTGTGTTGAAAACACATGACCGGTATTGACTACAAAATAGAGCATATTTTTAAATTCTTTTATTATTGTTTAACAAAATCTAAAAACATTGCAGAAATTTAAAAAAGAGAGGTTAATATAACCAAGTAACAATTTTATTAATGTTTATGGAACGTGTGCAGATGTGTCCTGACAGTTTGAGGCTGTAGTTTTGTTCACTTGAACACACATCTTTAACACAAAAACTTACAAAATAATGAAGCTAATGTTGCCATTGGCTGCTGTGACACGTGGAATTTCCCCACTGTGGGGGACAAATAAAGGACATCAAATCTAAACACTTTATTAGAGAGAAGTCCAATATTTAATCTGCCTCATATTCTTGATCAGTTACCAATAGCAAGTCATCTTATCCTCAAATTGAAGATCTCATTCGGTGATTATTAAATGAAATCCATATCTCAGAATTTGTGTCACATCAGGTGCTAAACACAGTGTCTCCCAGAATAAAGGTCTGGATGGATGGTTTGGAGGCTGAGGAGTCACTGCAGCGAGAGAATCAGTGAGTGAGAGCAGCAGAAGGCTGCCTTTTTTGTTTGTGCTGAGAGCGTGACATTGGTGTGGGGGCCACGATGGGCCCTCAATATTCACCTGGCCATGTCATTACAGGCTGCCTCAGGCTCCTTTATTTTCACCATAATACGGTTTATTATTTCTGGATCTTGTTTGTGATTGAGCTTGGACACTCGCTATGCTTTAGCTGTGTTTTCAGCTTTAGGCAGAAGTAAGACCTGACAGTCGTGGTGAAGTAAACAAGATGAACCATAAAGGGGAGGGAAGGCTGGACTCCACATGATCTGCTGTAATAGTGGAAAAATGTAAACAGAAATGAGACTTTATGCTGTGGACCTTTCTATTGGTAAATGATCGTTCTGTGTCTGGGTGGCCACACACTGCATACAGATTAATATTGATTAAACCTTTGCAGCAGTAGCCGATTTACATTTGACAGCTTTATTCACCGCGTTGTGTTTATGGATTCATATGCTGTTTACTTAAACTGCTATAGTTGTCTCACTTTTATAGTGCAGGGTGGGTAACACTTTTTGTAAGTCTGCAAATAACAAGAAATATATTTGTGGAAAAGCTACGACTCGAGCCGACGCAGATCAGAAACACCAGGACTCGGTGATTGAAGGAGCTGAGAATATTCCGCCGGGGTTTTATATTGGGAGATAGCAGCTGCATTGTTCCGAGGGTGACAGCATAGTGGGCGAGGGCCCCCGCTGAGCCCACTCTGCAGACGCTCCCCAGCCTTCCAGGATCTATTTTCCTGCCACCGCCGCAGACATCGGCGGCTACTGTGCCTGTTCCAGCTCCATCCCCGCTGCTGCTCCTCTCTCCTGTCCAATCTGGGGGCCATGGCGAGGAGATGGAGCGGCCTCTGCACAGCCAGGAAGCCCACAGCTGCTGCTCTAATAGCTGTAATTGCACGTTTCTTTTGTCGAGCTGAAATCAGCCACACGGCTACAATGCTACCGCTAACCCCCCCACCAAAAAACCTCCCAAGTAAAGACGGCGGAGATGGAGTTAATATAAAAAAAAAAGACTCTCTGGGTATCAGTGGGAGTGCCAGGCCCTCCGCAGCACACCCCACACCTGCACACTCCACCCCCGCTAAAGTAAACACAGATAATAAGCTATAATTACTTTAGAAAATAATAACGAGTGGCGACCCTTCAGACCCCCTCCTCCCCCGGTGACAAAGGACGTTCTGTTTGTTGTGGGGGGTGAGAGAGACTGCGAGGATGCTGGCGAGTGCTTTATCAAAAGACCTAAGGGCCACACTGAGGGTCCCTTATAGGAAGACGGCCTTTTAAGTCTCCTCCATGTAACTACCTCTATTAAGCACTGTGAAGTGACCACAGGCTCCTTCTCACACGTCCACTCAGCTGCTCCCAAATGATCTGCTGTCTCCTTAAATGGTCCCCTCCCTCCCTCCTCGCTCCACCTCACACATGCATGATGGAACCTTGCTTTAAGCCGTACGTTTGTTCGGAATATCATGTCAACAATTCACTTTGGATCATCGTGCGGCATAGTTTTCCTGAGGCTTCTGTGTAGTGACTGATGTGATGCTGTCTTTCATCTTGTCGAGTGTTGACAAGCAAAAACACTTTGAGTGAACCTGGAAATGTGTTTTTGTCTACATGTGAATCTCCACTGTTTATGCCAGAATGAAAACTGGTGAATGTGTATAAACAGGTCTACGGTTGATGAAAAAGCCAAGCGAGTCATTGACCACAACAAAACCATGTAGTTTGAAGTACATATGAAACGTCTTTGCTGGATAAATAAGTGCAAATAACTAGAGACAAATCTGACTTGAAGCCTGAAGACTGTTTTTCCAAAAACTAAATCTTATATATCTTATGTATACACAGGCAAAATTGACATTGAACTCAGCATTGACAGTAAATGAGAAACAGAATTGTACTACTGCTAACACTACAACTACTGCTATAATAATAATCTGTATCATCATGATCACAATAACTATATAATAATATAGTTATTATATAATAATACTATTATATAATAATACTATGTAATATTCCACAACAACACAAAAGAGAATCGACAATCCACTAACATCACTATAAACTATCCAAAACATAAATTATTTACAGATTTCACTCTATAAACATCTTCAATAGATGGGGAAATGATATTACAAACCAGAGCATGAGATAATGCCTCAAATACATGAAATCATTTTTGATAATTTCACTTCAATTAATTATTTTAAATAAGTTCTGATAAGATTGTCTGTCACTCTAAGTAATAGAGGATTCTATAAATTCTATAAAGGACAATAATACTGACCTTCGCTACTAACATGCTGGGGAAAAGCTAAATATTAAGTATTGCTCCTTTAATGTACTGAGAATAGGATTCATAATCTTGACTGTAAAAATGAAATTTAATGAGACAGGAAAATATTGAGTGCGCCCTTGAAGTTGAGTCACAAGAAAAGAAAATGTAATGTACATTTAAACAATACTAATATAACCAACAATATGAACTCTGGTGTCTAGAATCACAAGAAAGTAAGAAAATAAAATGAATGCTTGAATGAGCCAAAAACCTACCTATGTAGCACAACAGCCACTACGTCATATTTCATTTTAGAACATGAAGTCATGCGTGATTCAGGCTGAGCCAGTTCTTAATCATGAAAAGCTAGATGTGCATTATTCAGCCATAATATTATGACCACCTGTCTAATAAAGTGCAAGTTATCCTTCCTGGTCTGCAGGTCCTGTGTAAACTAACCAAAGATCCTCAGGTAGCTGATGAAGTTCTCAGTGGTCCTGACAGAGAGGAGCAACTGCAGCATAGTGTGAGATGAAAGATGCTCAGAACCCTCAGGTATTCTCAAAAGTGACTAGAAGGGACAAATGCTCGATAGCATTTGGCTGCTTTAATAGACAGCTGTGAGTGAAACAATATATATTTTTAGACCATTATCTTTGTTTTCCAGAGCATTGTGTTTGAACCCGCGGTTGAAAATGGGTGCAGATATCAACCACAGATGCAATAGCTGGATTGCGTTTCATGCCACTGCTCTGTACTGCCGACGTGTTATTTCTCTCTGAAACACCCGAGTTGAGCTGAAAATAAGTCGAAAGTCATCGGAGCATGTGAACATGACACTGGAGAGCTGAGACGGTATTGGATCTCGGCGGTGCCTCACCGTCACTTAGCCCTGTCCAAAATCTAACCTGATCTGACATGTTGGCACACGGTCAGAAACAGATGGGTATGTTTCAGTTTAACACCGTCCCCGGTGGTGGAGTCACTAAGAAAACACCAGACTTGGGTTTGATGTCAGGAGACATCACGGCCGCTACGTTCCAGCCGTGCAATTTATGACAAGACCCATCTCGCCGGAGTTTGACGGATGAATTTATAATTTCATACAGGCCAAACCAAAAACACAGGGAATCTGTGCAGCAGACAGCTGTGACGTGTGTATTAAAGACCTTCAGGCAATAGCAACAGGAGTAGTCACACAGTACAGAAACACCTTTCAAAACAGGATAGGAAACGATCAAATGTAACCCCTCTTATGGAGTTACCTCGGTGTCTTCACCAAGAATTATGACAAAAAGAGTAACAGGAAGGCTGTAGACTTGTTTGACAAACTAGCAAAGTCTGACACGACTGTTATTTGGGGGGAAATGACTCATTATACCACATGAAAGTTAAAAAAAATGAATAATTGAAAATACCAAACTGAGCTGCTTCCTCACCAAATATGACGCAACAGTGGCTTTAGCTCCCCACAGCCCTGAATAGCTGGGACCTGCTCCAGTCAGTGAATGTATTGATGCTGTATTAAAACTTTGTTTTTAATGTGTAAAACATTTGAATATTTATATATAATATATATATATATATACACAACCTGTACTGTGTGTAAAAGTGTTTGAGGGTATAATCTCTCTCCCATTCCGACAAAATCCCCACGATCAATACAGATACAAACATCCAACTATTCTTTTCTCCCACCTGCTTTGATTTCCGCTGCCGCGTTTGCTTCTTAGCTTGACAGAGCATTCTCTATTCTATTTCCAACAGCTAGCTTGCCCATCAATTTTCATTTTGATCAATAAGTTAACCTGAGTTTTTTTTTAAAACACATGCAACTTGAAAATGTAAAGGTGTAAGAGGTGTACTTTCAGAGAAGTAGTGAGTGATGGGAGTAGATTCATGACAGCTCCATGTGGCGACAGAGTGGATTGCATTCTGCCCACTGCTGACACTTTACCTTCTCTCAAGTATCGTCAATAATACTCTATTTCTAGCTCCATAACTTTGATAGAAACATGCCCTCAAATGTTGCCCAGACTCAAGGTACAGGTGTCCACCATCTGCTTGTGTAGAGTAGTAACTACATCAAGCTTCATATGTGCAGCTGGGCTTCATTAAACACTGCGATTGTGCGACGATGGTGCTAATAGCGTTGAGTCATTAGAGGCTTCTCCACTGCATAAAATGGGACGATGAAAATATGACCAAATGGAAGTCAGCTTGTAGGCTGGTAGTGCTCTAGTCAAGAACAAGACCAGAGCAGAGAGAGACCCAGACTCTGGGTGCCTGAGGCAGAGTCAAAACCAAACTGAAAGGAGAAGCAAGTTTCGTAAAGACACTGACTTGTGATGTTTTCAAAATGAAATGCTTTTGTTGGAACAAAGAAGTTGTTTGCTCTGGATTCAGTTTGGTCTCTGTCATGGTGTCGACTCCGGTTTGATGGTCTCAACTACAACAACACTAACAGGAAGTGCCCATTCTCAGCAGTTTTCTAGGTCAACATCACACTAAGACAGTCCTCCTCAAATAGTAGTGCGAGGCCACCTGGGGGGGCTTGGAGCGATGCCCAGGAGCATGTGACCTCGGAACATACTTTTTTTTTACCGTACTAGAATGAAGTGTAATTGCACACCCACTCATGATTTTTCTTTTTTAGTATCAAGCAAAATTGATGCACTTGAAGTCTTTTCAGTTGAAGACAAAAACCTCTTCTTCTTTCTCTTTGGGCTTCTCCCTTCATGGGTCGCCACAGCGGATCATCTTCCTCCATCTCAGCCTGTCCTCTGCTTCCTCTTCTCTCAAACCTACAAACCTCATGTCCTCCTTCACCACCTCCATAAACCTCCTCTTTGTCCTTCCTCTCCACCTTCTGCCTGGCAGGTTCAACCTCAACATCTTCATCTACCAATGTATGGCTCTCTCTCCTCTGTACAAAACAATGTTGATAAAGTTATTCTTTATTGTAAGCTGCTCTACATTACTTTCTTTATTCTTGTCTTTAATGTTAACAGGGATACAATGTTATGCAGAGGTGTACTTGTAATAGCTTTGTAGACAAATGACTACTAACAGAGACGGCGGAGAGTCGGGGCGGCGTGAAACGTTTGCTTCTTCCTGGGGGGAACAACAGAAAAAACTGAGAAGCACTGCACTAAGAGCAGGAGGCAGAAGTATGTGACTGAGACCCTCATTTGCCCTTTGGAACCTAAACATGCTCCGCAATAATCTGTTCAGGAAAGTCAGTGGTTTGGGGTAATTCAGGTTTTGTTTTGTCAAACACTTCAGTACCTGCGGTCCACCTTTGTTTGTGGCACTTCCCCAGAGCACTGGACAATGAGGGGCAGACATTAACACCAGGGGTCAGTCTGGAGAGAAGTGACAGGAGGGATGAAGCACACTTGACGTTCTGATGATCTCCAGTGAATTATCGGCCTCCGATGATTGTAATAAACTATCTCTGGCGTTCTCTGTGTGAAACCTGATGACAGCCCAACGTTTCAGCTCCAGTTGCTTACGTTACTGGGATCCAAACCGCAGATGACTTCAGATTAGGAAACGGATTGCTCCGCATTTTCAACTCCACTTTGACATTGCTAATGAGGCTAACTGTTAGCAGGCAACAGACTTTTTCTCATTCGTCTTCTGAGGGCTCATGCAAAGTATTTGTCAAATGTCGTGGAGTTTAGCGACAAATAAAGTCACCTCCAGCACTTTGACATCAGACAACACTTAACCGAGCTCAGTCTAATCTGCCACGCATCACTTTCCCATAAATGAAAATGATCACTCGCACCACATCCCGGGGAGCTCAACACTGCGGCGGCCTCAAAGCAAAAGCACTTGCCAGGACGACAGACAAACTCATAAATATGAAGGCAGCATTCTCTCTTGAGCGTTCTTGCTGTCATCGGTCGCCCCCCCCGACACACACACACACTCACACACACACACATCCTGGCCCGCCTGGGTGGGAGTCCTTGGCCCAGCCACAGTCCCAATGAGGAAACAATTAATCATGTGTGAGGGTCTGTCTGAGGGTCTGCACTCTGGACAACAACACTCAGACATTTATCTCCCCTCCAGGCTACACACACACACACACACTCTCATCATCACACTCACAGATGTGGGCTGAGACACACAAGCCTGAATGTGTTCGTGCTCAAGAAATAAACACACGGCTGCAGTTGTGTATGTGTGTGGGTGAGTGTCACCCACACACACTCACACACACGGGCACACTTACACCCGCAGGTGTTTGATGAGCTGTCACACTAATCTGATTGATGTCAACGCTTCGTAATGGCTGCCATGATGAATACAGGCGCGTCACGACGTCGTCTCAGTGTCATGAACACATCCTCACACCAGTGACACACTTGTATAGAACCATTTATTCAAGATATCTGGTTTCAATTGGTTATTTTAATAGCAGAAAGCTTTCTGTCGTATTACACTCTTGGGTCTGTTTCATCCTCCGAGCTAATGAAAATACTTTTCTGTCTTGTAGCTTAATAGGTAAATCGGATTGTTGCTATCGTGTGGTGTGGGACGTTTCCCTGGTCCAGGGAAGTTCTGGCTCCAGTTTTCATCACGCTCTTGCGCTGACTTGACGGATCCAACCATCAGCTCAATTTAGCAAACTCGCTGGTTTCTCACTTCTTCCGAGTGGCACTTTGGATTAACGGTGAGGCTGAGCAGGCGGCGCTTATCAAATGAAAAAGGAAATTTTTTGTTTATTGCCACTTACGCAGTCAAGTGCGTGTTTGTGCGGACTTCTATGTTATTTGCAAAGTGCCGGGCCGTGGTGCGAGGAGCGCTGGAAGAGAAGGAGCTCCAGTGATGTAAACAAAGAGGCGGTGTGTTTGGTGATGGAGCCTCTGGATGGTCTCATGGACCTGAGCAGATTGGTGGTGACATGGCTTACTCCTGAGCTCCCCCGCGGGAAGCACGTCCACCTGGTGGCCAAGACGTGCCCCAGTGTTTCTGCATTACAACACAGCAAAAATGTCTTCCAAATACAGGGGAAATAACATGGACTGAGATCTCATAACAACACATACCGTTGGATTCGCCTGGACTGAGCTCCAATTCGTGTGAAACTATATTCAGCTTAAAAAAAAAATCAATATTTAGTCATCACGTTTCTCCAGACACATTCCATCCCATTCAAAGTTTTAAAGGGACCAAAAGTTCTTAAATAGTTTACCTGTTTCTCCATGATAAAATAGCAAAAATGAGGTATATAATAATGTTAGTCAATGTATTCAGTGAAGTATATGTTTATTCATAACGGGATACTTTATTGAAATATAGAATTATTGTTGTTATTATTAATATTGAGTGACCAAGAAGTTGTGAAGTGTTTTTTTGAAAGTAGCAGCAGGTGTTTTTTTTTTTACCAAGATCATTATGTTAGTCTTTTTTATTGCTACTACCACCTCTATTATAATAGAATATTTTATCTTTTGACATGTTTGAAGTCAACAGGCAGCCGTCCAGGTAGCAGCCAGCTACAGGGAAAAAAAAAAATCCAAGCCTTTGGATGAAATCAGAAAGTTGGACTGACATGACCTCGATCATTCATCATGTGAGACTGTGAAGCGTGAACTCAGGACTGATGCGATATATAAGCTGTGATCTCAGCGATCTGCCTGGACCTTTTTTGGCAACTTGGACCCACATCTTTCACTCACAAGAGTCCGCTACATGTTTTAGCATCTGCTGCGAAGTGTGACAGCAAGTCTAGCGCAGCTACGCCGTGGAACATCTGTCCACCTCGACACACCTGTCAGCAGAAGCATGAATGCACTGAAATGAAAACGCCAATCCCCGCTTACAGGTACAGCCATTATTCAGCATCCTGCATCAAACGACGGAAAACGCTTTCAAGCTTCTGAAGATACAAGTATGAAAAAGCCTAATTCCCACTATTCACGCCACATTCCCAAACCTCTTTCATGAACTTCAATGAAGTCATTAAGACAAACGGGACGCGAGCGCTCCCTGGCTCTTTCAGCACAGGTGGCAGCTCGACAGGAAGAGGAACCGGAAAGAACTTGAAGGTTTGCTGCTGCTCTTATTTCCCTTCAAAGACAAATCTTCCTCTGATGGCTTCCCTCAATGCTCCCTGCACACGGAGGCCTCTGTGATCAGTGATTATGAGAAAGCACAGGAACCTGCGAGCCCTCTCTTTTTCGATCTCTTCTCCCTCCACATCCTCCACTCCCCCCTTCTTTGCTCCTCACCGCATCGGTCTGCTCGCTTGACATCTGGGTTCGTTTATCTCCCACCAGGGCCAGGCCAGAAGACCCTGGTGCCCTCTCAGGTTGCAGGTTGTCTGAGCTCCAGTGAGGGGTCCCTGTTGTTGCGCGAGAGAAGCGCTTGAGCCTGAGCGATCTGCCGGTCTGGAGCATCTCAACATCACAGCAGAGCCAGGCCAGATGCCCCGGGGGCATGGTTAGTGTAGCTCCTCATCCAAGCTGAAGGACACTGAACAGAGGCATCCAGAAGCTGAAGTCAGGCCCACCCCCCTTTCAAAGTCAAAGCTTCACCATGAAGATTTCAAATTGAAGTATTCATTACTCTGATCTTCACCCCGTAAGTCGTACCAGAACCGTCCATGCTCCCTACCAACCCGCTGGTCTGCTTTCAAATGTAACCTCAGTCAAACTGCCGAAAAACAAGACGATTTGTATTTAGAAACCAGCTCACGTAATCCAACCTCCAAAACAACCTGCCGTGCTCCGGATGAGGAATCTTCGAGTCAACAAAGCTAAATGTCTTTCACATGCCTTGGAATGTGCGCTTCGGAATTTGCATAATGACAAGCGGATGCACTCCTTTTCAAGGAGATGAGTGTGTGCAGGAGGAGTTGCACTCACATGCTGACCACAGGTGAAAACACAGAAAGGTCCAGTGTGTGCCCTGGTGTTCACAGCTGAGCGGCGGCAGGACTTCAACTCCCGAAAACACGTTGGAAGAGCGTGTCATTGTGAGGCTAACAAAGGACGGCTGGCTGATACACATAAGTCTGCAGAAGAACGCCACTTTGCGGAGATTTAAGAGGATTTCGGACAAATGAGCGGCCGACATGTTCATTATCGGAGATGTTTTTAAAGCTGTTGGATTGACAGAAGAAGCAAACAAAGCAGGCTGTTGTCACTATCAATACACTTTCCATACATTTAGCAGAGACGCTTAATTGTACATTACTTGAAATGTCAAAACAAATGAATAGTTTCAGGTCTCTGTCTGGGAAGAGCAGCCACTGGCCACTTGTTTTGTCCTCAGTTTGCCACAAACGTCAGATTTGAAGTCTCTGTTGAGGACGTGGGAGCTGGTTTTCTTTATTAAACATTACTGCGCCAGGATCAATACGCCATTTTTATAGCGTCAAGAATGAACGACAAAACACACAAAGTTATCCACGTGCATCTGCTGACGCCAATAGTTGTGGGCTGCACCTGTCAATATGTGTTATCGGAGTGTGTTGTGAAGTCTGTAAGGCGATGCTTGTCTTCTGTAAAGAGTGAGGCCTGCTAACCTTTTGTGTGTAGTGTCATCCGGAGGATACCCAAACACCACTAAGGTCTAAGGGAGGCTTGTGTCAGCTGAACCCTGTTAACCAGTCTGTGCCTGCACCCACTCATTGGTGGAGACTCCTTCTGTTTGAGACTCCTTCTATATACTGTCTTGGTCTTGTCTTGGTCTCGATGGTCTCCAGCCTCCAGGACAATGTCTCGTGTCAGTTGCTCTACACTAACTTTACCGTACTAGTCAAGTCAAGTTCTTTGTTAGCGCTAGTCTCTGAAACGTGTTTCATGAGTCAGAGAGACACATGGTCAGGTGGCTTCTGCCAACCATATGCTAAAGCTACGCTGAGTGAAATCTGGTTGTCTGTTTGTACGTGAGCCGGAGGGCGACGGGTGGTCACTGCGTTTTTACTGGAAATGACTCAGGCCCAGAAGTACCGTACTCCAAACACAATTTGTCAACACTTATTGCAGTACTTGTTGATTCTCAGCAACAAAATCTGCTGAGGCATGTTGACCAGTCTGGGCCCTGACTGGTGACTGCACCTTGACTTGCCTGCAAAGTTTACACTTTTAAACTTGAACCACAGACACGACTATAGTGTTTTGCAAGTTGCCCACGGGATGATGGATATTGAGCTGGTGATGTATCTTGACTGGATGTTTCATAGTGCTTGCTTGTTCAGTAGATTAACCTGCTGATAGACACCATTTTCGACTGGATTCTATTTTTATTTTGTTTTTTTTTTTTTTTTGTTTTGTTTTTAATTCTACCAAACTTGAAAACTGCAATTTGTTCCCATATATTTCTGACACAAATATGTTGTTAAACACATTAAAGATCAAATAAACATTACATTTTTTGTAATTGTTCTTCTTCTGGTGATGTTCATTTTAAGCCCATTTTTTTAGCCTCCATTACCACAGGTCAAAACTATAGACGACGGGGCTGTTTTAGCTGTGGACACTCAACATTGGTGCATCAAAACTGTCTTTTTTGCTTCGATCTGTGTACAAATACGTATCAAATGTATCTCTGGGAATCCAACTACAAAGCAAATGGAAATGAATAGCAAGAAAGACGATGAAGACTTGACTGTTGAACCTGCTCCCGAGGCACTTTAAAGAAAGAGAGATGGATGGGGTGAGTGACAGATGATTGTAATAAGAGCAGGAACAAAGTTGGCGTTTTCCTGTGGTCGGGCCATTCGAGAGGGGATTATTAACTTGTCAGCGTTTCGGACCGAGACACAAGTCCTGCTCCTCTAAAACACATCCCCATGTCACTGTTACTTTTATTAGAAAGTCTTTCAACCCTTTGACCCCGGGGGCCTCACTTATTGGCTGTTAATAGGGACACGATGGTTAACAGAGGGACCCCGCGTGCCCCGCTAATCATTTGTTTAGAGTTTGGGGACGCTCTGTGTTTAGAGTTAAAAATAGAGAGGGACGGAAGTAGACAGGCGCCCGCCGCTCATCGCTCAAGCTGTCGCGTGGGTCTTTGGGGATGCAGGCAGGACACCCCTGGAGCAAGGGAAGCTCAGAGGTCAGAAGGTTTATCATTATTAGCCCTGTAATGGGGCAGTTGACAGTTTCATTGTTTGTTAACATAAATAAAGGTGAAGAGGATGTCTCTGTGAACATAGATGGAGCCTCCGTTCACTCAGTGGTGGAGTCAAATGCAGCTTCATTGCTCTATTTAAGATGTAAGTATATAATAAAATACTTAACTGATGAAAACAATGCAGATTAATGACACATACATCTATACACCATATGGATGGGCGATATGGACAAAAAGTTATCGCAATAAATGTTGTAATTTCTGCGATATATATATATAATTATCACAATAAATCCATTTTCATTCTATTCCATGTGTGGGACACTAGTGTCTCTCTTGAAACTGACTTTGTTTATGTTTAAATATAATGGTTAACTAAGTGTAGAGATGAGAAATTCGATGTTCCACGTCTCTGGTAGAAGCCGCTGGTGTCTGACAGACTGCTCTGCCAGCTTTATTTAGGGGTTCAATTGAGTCTTCTGTCTGCTGTGTCTCGTGTCTCTTAACAGTTGACTTTAACTATGGAGCAGTCTGGACACAGTTCCTAGATGCTGTTGAAGAAATATTAAACATAATGTGAATAAATTTAGTCATGTTCTTTTGTCCAAATCATGATACAAACTGTCAGTCCTTTGTCCTGTGTGATGAAAAACCTTTTCACAATTCTCTCTCCGTAAATGGTTGTTTTCAATCGGCTTATTGAAGATGTCACTAATACTTTGATCGCTTTAGAATTTGTTGATGGTCCCTAACTGATGCCGGGTCGTAGCATTAGCGCTGCCTGTGAGAGTGTGTCCACGATCAGTGAACCCTAATGGGGACGAGGAGGAGGACGCCATGGCCAATACCGGAGCGGAGCTCCGTCCAATATCCAACTATTTTCACCACAGTGTTTGGCCGAGGCGCCAGCTCAGCAGGAGACCTGCATGTGTTGATGTGAACCAAGGCAGACGACTGTGTCAGAGAACTTATGAGGACCACTCCATCTAATAAAATAAACACTCAACATCCAGAGAGTCAGAGTCGACCAGTGTCTTTATCAAAGGTCCCCTGTTTTAAAAATACCTTTAAAACTACGATCGTGAACCAAAGTCCACCACACTCTCCACAACTGTCACACGCCGGTGTCGGCTGTCAAACGCTGCGCCGTCGCAGTCTCGTCATGTTCACATGTGCGGGTCCAATGCAGAGAGTAGCATCGTATTTATCAAATGTATCGTGAGATGGTGGATGTTGTCCAATCATTGTGGAGTGAAATATTAAAATGTGATTTATTTTGATCATTTCATCATAAAATTCATTTTTTAAAATAATATTTTTATTTATTTATTTATTTATTTTATTTCAGAGGTACACATAACATTTTTCTGTGTTTCTGTCACCAGTTTTTTATTTAACCTCACATGTTTTAATCCAATATTTTTCTTGTGTTATGAATTCATTAAAAATGAATGTGTGAAAGTCCGAGCCCAAGTTACTGCCATAAACGCTGTGATTGACCCGTAGCCACAAATACACTGTGTGGAAGTGGAAGGACTCATGATTGACATTATCACATTCTTAAAACCAAATTCATTTTTCAAAGGAATCCAACCAGTGACATCAAGAAACACACAATTTTAATTCATAAATAGAGCGATAAATCGTGGCAGGTTTTGAATTTACTGCTGTAGTTTTTAAACCAAGTCAAATCAAGTTGGCTTTTTTTCATCTGTGCTGAGTAAAAATAAGAAGAGGGAACCTCAGGGAAGTGTCTGAGAAGAGCGATAACCCAGTGGATGCTGTCATTCAGCTGACTGACCACAGGGACTCACTGGTGTTTCGATCAGGGAGACAAGCAGCTGCGCCGCAGATCAGTAGAGCTGGTCTGAGCAGCCGATGCTAGCAAGGCTAGCTACTTTCCCGCGTGACATCACAACTGCTATTACAAAGCATTCTGGGTGTTCCAGTCTCGTGGAGTTACCGAAACGATTTTAAAGGAACAACGTCGATGTTTGATCAGATCATTGTCCTATAAACTGGCCAGCGAGTCTGGTGAAGCTATGGTGGCGTTCACTCTGTGGCTGCCTGAGCAGCATCTTCCGCTTCCTGGCGCGTTGACTAAATGCCACGAGTGAGCCAGTTATTTGCGGGAGAATCGAATCAAAACGAAATGTCACAAGATCAAATGATTAATCTTGTCAAATATTGTCATATGACAGTAGAAAATACAGGTTTGGAGATGACATTGGCTGATAAAACATTACTTACAGCTATTTTTCCAATAAGCCATGGACTCGCTGCTGTCAATATTTGGAGGGAATGTGATGTTCGGCCCCACGAAGGCCATTTTGAAAGGAGCAGAAAGCCTGCTGTGAAAAATACAGTGGTTCATGCTGGGTCTCCGGGAAGCTGAAAAGCCACCAGCAAAAAGCTATGAATTATTTTGAGCACAAAATACATTTTCTTTGAAGACTGGAGCCATTAGAGCCCTTTTGCTCCCTTTTAAATTGTTTTTATGCTGTGAGTAATGTTAACCTTTGCTTTTGTAGTCATGAAATTTTCTCCTCGCCTTTTCTCCCTCCTGGCACGGAGCTCTGATGGGCTGGAGAAGCAGGAAATAAAGTGTGAAGACCATTTACGCCACGGAAGGAGAAGCTACCTTTGTGTCTCCTCACGGTGACTCCATCTTCTTCACACAATCCAGCACCATGAACAAGTGATTTCTGCGTTCATCAATAGAATATCATATAGATCACAGAAACCACGATGTTGCACTGTAATAATGGTGTAACAGCGTTCCATATTGGCTGCTTTCATGCGTCTCTGTTGTGGTGTTAGTGTTTCATGAGGTTCATTAAAGCCTACTGGAGGTTTGGGTGGAAATGTAAGTTTCAACATGATTTTATAGACAGCATGAAGCTTGAAATTTGGACTGTGCATTTCCAATTTGAGGCCCGGGGAATTTTTTTTTATAAAGAGATGTTATTGAAAGCTGACAAAACTAGATCACCGACAACACGAGTTGTCTCAGGTACAGTGGATGTTTTCCTCTGTAGCAGACAGAGAATGTCAGAGGGATGGAGCAGATTATACTAGTATCCCGCATAATTTGATTAATAAAAATGTTTGGTACTTCATGTAATCATTTGTAGCTATTTATTTTTATGTATTTTACGTCTCTTTATTCTAAGAATACGTACGCCTTATCGCCAAATGAGATTCTGTCACTTGCGTGTTTGGATGTAACTGCAGTTCTAAGAGTGCAAAATGCACTCCTTGTCTATGAGCTTCTTCAATTTTTAGCAAAATAATGAAATTGAATTCAATTTCCTCGAATACATTCTAATGACCCTTACATGACTTATTTGCAGTATATAGCATTTCTTCCTGTGCATTACATACACTGCAAGAAAAGTGTGTCTTACAAATCACAGAGACTGAAAATGAGCTGAGTAAAAGAACATGTATTGTCATTTCTGACCCTTATTTTATATATTTGATATATAAAATATAGATTAATATATTTAATCTTCCCAAACAGTGGTTAATAAATAGACCTGTTGAACACAAAAACAAAAAATATATATATAATTTTAATAATAATTTTATAATTATATAAAAATAATTATTTGTATAGTTATTTGTATAATGTCATATTAAACATAACAGTACAAAACTATACTAAAAGTACCCATCAATAGTGAAATGGAAAACTGGCACTACATTCTGTTTGGAGTCATATTTCCTGTTAAAGGAGTGCCACTTGTGGACGGCTAATAAATACGCAAATAAATACTGTAAATAAATTGGCGATCACGTTTGACATCTCCAGCTGGAAATTCCAGAAAATAAAAGCTTCCTTTTACCTTCACCATAGTAGCATTATTCTGTATAATGTTTCATGATAAACGGAGAGTTAAGAAAGTTATGAAAATCATTTTTTAAATGCTTAAACCTGCAAACATGCATTTATTTTACTCATCTGTTGAATTCAGCTTTATATTGCTGTGATGTTGCAGCAGTTCTGATGAGTGATGGCACCAGTCAAAGAATAATTCTTCACTTCTACATGTTCTTCTTGTGATCAAATATGAAGGTTGTATCAATACATCAAAGAAACTGTGTTACTTTTTATCTCCTTGTTCCCGCACACACACACACACCCCTGGTTGGACGTGTGTGGTATAGAAAGGCAGAGCCGATGTTGGTTTTACAAGGTGAGTTTTCCTAACATCTGGATGATGATGACTTTGATTCTTGGATCATCCTGCATGTCGTAAACACACCAGCGCATCAGCGTTCATCCTTCAGTGATAATGCACAGAAACATCAAACCACCCTTTCAGTCGTTTGCGTCTTTGTAGCTGCAACCCCAATTTCACACTTACCCCACCACACGCATCACCCCCCCTTCCTTCTGCATTAATATGTATGTGTTTAATGATAGATAATGATAGGTAATAAAATGTTGGGGTAAGTCAAAGAAGATAAAAAAATCACCATGGAAACCACCCGGGCTTCTACAAAGAGCATAGTGCACTTGGCGGTGTAGTTTGGTGCTATTACTTTGGCTTTAAGGTGTGTGTGTGTGCTCATACAGAGGATGTGATATTGAGTAGTGGGGGTTTCACAATCGGGAAAAAAAAAAAAATGGTCGCTCACGTACGCTGTAATTGCTGTGCTATTCAGGAGCACTCAGTTGCATTGTGCTGCTTTGGAACAGGATAAATGGCGGCCGTAGCACCAGGGTAAATCTATTAGGAGCTCGTGGCCCTGGCTTTGTAGCTGAACCTATTTTTGTTTTTGTCCAGGAAAATTGAAATAATTTGAGGTCGAAGAGAAGAAAAGTCTTTTTTTCCATTCCTGACCTCTCACATGCTACGCTTCACAGGAGCTCGGCCTCTGCATATATTCTCACTGCTGATAACGTTTGTTGTGTTTTATCCAAAGTTTATTACAGTAGTCACTCGACAGCTTCATTCCCGAGTCACAGTTGAGACACAAGTTGGTGTGCTTTCACAAAGCACAGGAGTTGGCACGAACTAGCATCTGTTTTCAGTTGCGTTGTTTACACTGTGTTGTCGATTCATTTCATGTACGGATCTGATTCTTTTATTTATTCATTTTTTGTTTCTTTTTTCTGTCTATTGTCTTTCTTAAGTGACTCGTGAGCTCGATGCTGTTTAGCAACATGGGTAACGCTAGCAACATCCTGTGATGCTAATTCCATTACTACATTACATTAATTCCTAATTCCGAACTAAAGCAAAAATTGGTGTTTCTCACTTGTCATGTAAACAGGGTGGCTGTGATGGGTGACTCGAAAAAATATATACAGAATGGCACCACAGCTCAGTGTTTCTTGGTTTAAATATCTAAGTCCATCTAAGTATAATGTTAGAAATTATTGACTAACCTCATCTGGTAGGTTAGACAAGAAGCCCCTTGGACCATGATGTTTGCAGATGACATTGTGATCTGTGGTGAGAGCAGGGAGCAAGTGGAAGATAAGCCAGAGAGGTGGAGGTTTTCCTTAGAAAGGAGAGGAATG
Organism: Synchiropus splendidus; assembly: GCF_027744825.2. Lineage (NCBI taxonomy): Eukaryota > Metazoa > Chordata > Actinopteri > Syngnathiformes > Callionymidae > Synchiropus > Synchiropus splendidus. Next base: position 10,328,257 of record NC_071337.1, read on the forward strand.
AAGTAAGTAAGACGGAATACATGTGTGTGAATGAGAGGGAGCCAAGTGGACAGGTGAAGTTACAGGATGCAAAGATAAAGAAGGTGGAGGATTTTGAGTACTCAGGCTCAACTGTCCAGGGCCATGGACAGTGTGAGAAAGAGGTGAAGAAGCGGGTGCAGGCAGGGTGGAATAATTGGGGGAAAGTGTCAGGTGTGACAAATGGGTGTCGGCAAGGATGAAAGGGAAAGTGTCCAAAAGGGTGGTGAGGCCAGCAATGTTGTATGGTTTGGAAACAGTGGCACTGAGGAAAAGACAGGAGGCAGAACTGAAGCTAGCAGAGATGAAGATGCTGAGCTTCTCTCTGGGAGTGAGCAGGATGGATAGGATCAGGAAGCAGTAGATCAGAGGGACAGCACATGTCAGGTGTTTAGGAGACAGAGAGGCTAGATGGAGATGGTTTGGACATGTACAGAGGAGAGATTGCTAGTACATTGGTAGGAAGATGTTGAGGTTGGAACTGGCAGGCAGCAGGTGGAGAGGAAGGACAAAGAGGAGATTTATGGAGGTGGTGAAGGAGGACATGAGGTTTGTAGGTTTGAGAGAAGAGGAAGCAGAGGACAGGGTGAGATGGAGGAAGATGATCCGCTGTGGAGACCACTGAAGGGAGAAGCCGAAAGAGAAAGAAGAAAGAAAAAAAGAAGATACATATTTCGAAATATATTTTGAATTTTCTTCCAATGAATTTTGAGGAAAATAATACGTAATTGATAAACTAAAAGAAGAAACCAAAATCTTGTCATGAATGTGTTATATTTACTGTTAAACCAGAACTAGCTGAAACGGAAACAGAACGGACAGAACAGTTGTATAATTTTTTTTGTCTGACCTCAGGAGGGCCACAAAAACACAGGCAAAGGGCCGCATGTGGCCCCCGGGGCGCACTTTGCCCAGGTCTGGTTTAGGGTTTGAGCCAGAGTGTCGAACCTGAGAGTTTGGGAGCTCTAGGAGTACGAACTCGTACAGATTCGCTCTTGTGTCTTTCTGTGGACATTTTGAAGGAAGTATCAGTTCAAGTGTGGAAAACCTCCTGCAATGATTCTCAAGGTTTGAAAAAGAAAAAACTTGGTTAAGAGGGCATGCTGGGAAAATTGCAGTCCGTTTGCTGCTGTGGGCAGCTTGGACTGCTGGGTGTGCAGAGCTAGAATAAGAAATGACAACCAAAAAAACGTATTTTTTCCATATAATTTCTGAATATTTCTTGATTTGCTCCTTTTCTGAGTGGCAGACAAGCGTAACACCGAGCGGTGTCTGACTGAATCGCAGGCAGTCTGACTGTTGTATTGGCTCACAACAGAAAACATTGCTCACCTGTCGTCTGGAACATCCAGCCTGATGTGTTTACATCTTGTCGGAGGCTTTATACGTGGAGTCTTGTTCAAAGATGTAACAAATCCTGCTCCAGGGTATTACATTAGTTCACCCTGGCCTGGGTACGTGGCTGGACGGGGCCTGGAGACACGCCAGTGCAGTTGATGGTTGGAAGATGTTGATGGTTGGGTTGATTATTGAGCGTCTCGGAGTCAAGGTTTGGTCGTCCTCGGCCTCTCGGTAATCATTTTCCCGCCGTCATGGCGCGGCTAATCAAGCATCATAATCTCAGGGATGACTCCTGGATCTTGTCTGGGCTGAGTCCCTCCAGGATCCCTCTCAGTTACACTAACATGCTGATGGTCTGGGAAAACACTGAGGGATCCACCGCCGTGCATGTAAACTGATGCAAGTCCGAAGAGGGAACCAGGCTTGATCGGGAACACTTGGCTTTTTGCACAACTGGGACGAACAGCCTCACTGGGGTCTGATCCCAGGGGACGTTGCTTATTCAAAGTGGTGGGACAGTGTAACAGTTTGCTCTCCAGACAACAGGGAACCTTTGTAAGTGCTCGAGTTCCTGGTCCACTGATCCCACTGATGCACAAGACACGTGGCAGCTAGGATGAGAACAACAACAACAAACATGGAGGAATCCCTGAACAAAAGCAAACAAAAGCATCTGTTTGCTTTTGTTTAGGGAGGTTTTTCACTACACAACGTCCAGGGTTTCCACTACTCTGAATGGACTTGAAATTCCTATAAAACTGAAATTCATATACAAATATTTTCAAGACATGAAAAGAGCTTTAGTTGAAATAAGGTGATATAAACACTTGAATATAGCCACCATCGTGATTTATTGTCAAACTAAACAATATTTTGTTGTTTGAATGTATGTATGGGTCCATCATTTGATTCAGTAATATACCAAATTCATTCAAATTGAAAAATGTGGCTTCTTGAGGCAAATATTCTTAGACCATTAAACTGCTTTTCATCGATTTACCACAGAGAAGATTCACTGTTTCTACATTATTGTGTGCTGAAGTGATATAAGAGGGACTCCTCAATGGGAAGGTCACTTTAAGCCGGTCGTCTCATGATCCTGTAGTGATAGGAATAACTTGGTCCAGTGAGCCGAAAGCTTTCCATCAACCCTACCATCCCCTCATTCATGAACAAGAGCTGAGACAAGGCAAGCTGCATATCTTTTCAGTGTCAGCCAGGGTTCTTGGTTTGATGGAGTCAGCAGCGCCAGATCATCTGAACAAAAGCAGAGAGCATCAAACCAAACACCCTCAGCAGCAAGAATGCGTCCGTGATCAACCAACAACATCCCTTCCTCAGTGTTGTCCTCAAACGTTGGAGATGTGGAGCAGACCCTGCCATAAAGGAACCTCATCCTCACAGGTTTGGCATTGAAGTGCCCCCTGTAGGAGGGGCGGCTTAGGTAAGGGGTGATCCAGGCAAGGCTGCATTTGGAAGGGGTAGTGACTCTTCTTGCGACCATGAGCTTGACTCACAGATCCAAAAATGTGTGGTGAGCTGAGTCAAGCTCATGGTCTTATGAAGTGCTATATCAGAGTGTGGATTCTTTGTTGCCCTGCAGGATTCACAAAGGTAAAAGCCTGAAATGGCACAAGACTCAACTGTGGAATAAGTTAAAGCTCAAGATCTTTGTGTCATGGCTGTCTATGGGATCAGACCCAGTTGCTGAATTGTTGAGGAGAGTCGTTTTAACAATATTTATTCACAATTACGCGAGAACACAAAGGACAAACAGGAACGGAGAACCAAGGATGCTGGAACCAGAACACGGACCGAGAAATACACTCAATTGCAGGGGGAAACACCTGGAACAGAAAAGACTAACTAACGGGGAGAACACAAACTCACGAGGCCAAATAAACTGAACACACACGGGGAAATAACTAGGACGAGAGGAAAGCAAAGGGTGAGTTATTCAAAGAACTCACACACAATTCAATAGCAAGACGCAAGAAACAGAAAACTGAGCCAGGAGAAGCAACTAAGGAGGCTGCAGAAAGAAGATCAAGAACACACGAAATTTGGAAATATACATCAGGAACACGAGAGAACGGAGGGTCGAAGGAGGGTTTACCATGAGGACGCGAAGCAACCATCTGGCAGCGCAGACTGGAACCCAGGTGCAGAAATCAGTGGAGTCTGGTCAGCGGAATGGGATGCAGCTGCGCTGCTATGAAGCTGAAGAAAGAGGAGGAAAGGACACAGGTACACAGGAAATAACAAAATAAAAGCACAAGAGAAACGGAACATGACACTTTGTCTACTTTTCAGCCACTATGATGACATGCTAATATGACCGTAGCTTGAGCCACCTGAAACCAAACACTTGTACAGCATTCCAGATGACAGCAACATCTCTCGCCTTGACAATTATGACCATAGCAGAATTCGGAATTTGTCCTACTGGCTACATCCGACATTAATCACATAATATAGAGGTGAGGAAGAAATGAAGTGATGAGCTTCTCTGGGGATCAGTAACTGCAGGATTCAAGAATGTCACGTTCAGTTGTTGACGTGAAAAATGACCTCACTTATGAACTTTTTACAAGATCCTCAATAATGACCTGAAGGAGCATTGAGACTGCTCCACAAGCTTCTCGAACTGTTTCCACTTGTATTAGGGCTTTTTTAAGGGTCTTTTTTTCCTCGCCTGTTTATCTCAAATGTTTCTGAAACTAAAGTAACCCTTTCCTTCGATAGCCTGGTTCTGATTTATTTTATTTATTTATTTTTTATCGTCACATAAATGCATGTGTCCGGATGCATAGATGTGGACACAAACTGAATATACATCTCTTAGCTCTGCTGCATCTCAGTTCCTGCTTCCATTTGAATAACATACTTTTGTCTGTAGTTTTTTTTTATAAAGCTCATACACAATACGTGCACCCACTCAGTGCAAACAAATACCTGGGAATGGAATCATCAGTGGTATAATTAATTTCTGTAAACAGGAGAGTGTAATTATTACGGCCCCCTTCCTCTGATGTTGAAATAGATTTAATAGAGACATGCTCAGGGACCCCTCATTAGCTTTGACCCCTCCCGTAATTATCAGATCCATTTGTGAATTTCATAATGGACTTGTAGTTACTATGACCCCTGACCCAGATAGAGGCTGCGCTGTGTGCCCCTCCACTGCAGGACTCTCTCTGGGGAGACCTGAGCCTGCTAAATGACAGATATAGATATTCACGTGTTGCTGTTTTTTTTTTGTTTCTTTTTTCTTTTTGACACGACACGTTTGCTGTATGTGGCCTACAGGAGCTGCTGCTGCTACAATGTCAACTAAAACAACTACAACACAATGCAGTGGCCTTCCAACAAGAATGTTTTCTATTTATAGAATTGTAGCGTCATTTGTTTGAGCAGAAAGTTAACTTTTTAAAGTGATTATCTATCACAGCCAGTTGCGGTTTCTTTGTGTTTTATTTATATCGACGTATGTTATTGTCTGAAAGTCCAATAAATTGTGCAGTGACACATTACGCCTCTGCTTGACTGAGGCCTGGTGGTTTATGGTTCCCCCTCCGGTGGCCGGTTGCTCAGCTCGACCTCACATAGCGTGGATTATTCCATGTTCTGTTTTTATGATATTGTTCTAGCAGGCTGCTGGACAAAGACGCTGTTTCAATCATGGCTAGTTCAGATTGATAGGCTGTCTAAAGTGTTCTGTTTAACCACTTGCAGCTGTGACTGAATCCCTTTATTACATGTTAAAGGAACTCAGCCATTGTTTTTTCTAATGCTTGTTACAAGAGCTATCGGTGGAGTTAGCAAGATGAACCTTCACTTAACATTTATTGGAAGGGGCTGCGAAGTTAACTGAAATAAACAAGTACTTTTGGACTGAATTGATGAGAGAACAGGTTTTTTTTTCGAGGATTTAAGTATGAAGAGAGGAATGGGCACTTTTTTCATTTAGGGAAAAAGGGCTGTTGCTCAGAATCAGCTGTATTGCCATGGTCAGTGAGAATCCCACCAACTAGGAAAGTGCTGTTATGTCCGCTTCTGAGCTTTATTTTGTCATTTATCCGCGTGTTGTGTTTCTGTTTTTTTGTGTGTATTTCTGTTTCCTGTTTGTCTCCCAGCTGCCTCAGCAACGTGTCTGGCCCTGATTCAACTAATACAGCTGAATAACATCACCTCGGAGCCAGCTCATGTTGCCAGATGGTTACTTCGCGTTCCTACGGTAAACTCTCTCTTGACCCTCCGCTCTCTTGTTGCTTATGTTTATATCTCTATATTCCGCGTGTTCTTTTTCTGCTGCCTCCTTTGTTGTTCTCCTCGCTTTGCTTTCTTTTGTTGTTTACGATCACAAGAGTGTTTTCGTTCGGTTCTTCCTTCTTGTTTGTGTATTATTTGTGTTGTCTGTATTAAACACATTGTTAAGACATACTCTTGTTGCTCTGAGCCTTCTGTACCCTGACAACGATTCAGCACTCGGGTCAGACTCCCAGAGCGTTCATGAAAAGTGCTTTGTAATAACGTGCAAACTTGAACAAAAACACAATAAAATAAACAGTAATAATAGAAGTAACTAATAAATAAATAGCCCACAAACAACAAGGGCACCACTAGTATGGGGCTGGAATGGGGCCAGCTTACATTGGCATTGAAAAAAAAAAATGGCGGAAACATTTTTGTATTGAGGTGGAAAACTAGAATGTACAAAAATTCAAATTAAGAATATATTTCTATATTTTATTTTCAGCAAATATTCTTGTTTTCAATGACTATATTCTGTTTTTCAGCCATTTTTTTTATTTTAATGCCAATGTAAGATGGCCTCTAGCCTCCCCTCCCCCTGAACTCCCAACATCCCTCTAGTGTCACTTTCGACTAATAGTAGGACACAAAAATGTGATGGCAAAATGATTTCATTTTGCCTCTGGTAAGATGTTTTCCTCCCTTCTCAAGGCTGACATACGATTCCTCTTGACACATGACACGTGGTCCTCTAATGGTGTTACATAAAACTAAAGTTCACGGGAACACGACGTGTTGCTTCTGACATTTAGCAACGACCTAATGAGTCAGGCCTGACAGAAGCCAAATGTTCCTGCCGAATGTTTCACTCCAGCAGTTTTCATACAGAATCTTATTTGTGTTGGAGCTGACCTCAGCCTCGCTCTGCTGCTCTCAGAATGTTTGTGGTCCCGCATTTTGCCGGCGCACCCTCGAGGTGAGATCTAAAAGTGGAGGAGGGGAAGTTGTATCGGCGGATGATTGGCGGATCATTACGCTGGTGTCTGCAGCCTCCAGGTGAAATGGGAAGACATTTGCGCTCATTACTTATTTCACATTTGCCTAATTGATTTAAACAAGCTGCGCATCCTCCTTCTGTGGCTGCGTCAGAACGTGATTTCGAAATGCCGCGCACATATTCCAGTGCTGAGAAAGTGAGAAGGTTTGAGTTGAATCGTGTTATTATTCATGCACGTATGCAAATGTTCATATTTAAAAGGCTCAATTAGAGTGACGTCGTCGCCGCCGCGGCAATTAAAAGGTCTGCCGCTTTGTTTATGGCTTTCAAAGGTTAATGAATATCCCAGCGAGCTCATGAGACTCCTGCACCACTGGAAAATGGAGTGTAAAACAGAACACGCACCGTGCCAGGAGCAAACAGACGTACAGTGCCGGCCACTCGCGCCGGGTACCGTTTCACCGCAAGCAAATAGCTTCTGACTGAGATTATAGACGTGTCAAAGTTGCTTTGTTGTGAGGCCTTGCAGGGGTTTCTCTCCTTCCTTCGCTCCGGTGCTGCCTCGATTGGCTTCATTCTAGAGGACAGGACTCGTCCATCCAGCATTGTATTGAAGCGCAGTAAAGACCAGTCTTCTATTGTCATGATCACTCTGACGGAGGCGTCTCTTGTCCTGCTAGAGAGGTGGTCCTCCTCAGAGCTGCATGGGACACCTACAGAAGACAGTGTTCATTATGGTGTCGAGACTCCACTCCAAGTCTCAGCCAGATGACCCTGCCTTGAAGCTCTAGTTGACACATCCCTCAGCAAGAGTCAATGACTGGGTTAAATGAACGGTGTCACAATAGTCTCTTCGTATCCTCCTGCAGTGCCGACTATTTGCGCTTCAGCAACTGAAGCATATTGAACATTAAAGAGAGATTTATTTGCTCCCTCTCCAAGAGATTATTTTTGTTATACATAATTGGCTGGTTTGTTCAGCCAAAAATATCCACTTCAATTTTAATTCTTAAAGTTGACATGAAAAGTTAAACACATTTCTGACAAATCAAGAAAAAAACGTTGCTTTCACATCTCATCTAACGTTCCACTTAAGCCGTAGCTCGGTTGCATTAAAGCCTCATTTGTTTCCATGTGAAATAAAAGTCTGTTCTCCACATATCTTTTATTATTTCACCTACTTATGACGCCTTTTTTCACCTGATAATCATCTGAGTAATTTCACTTGAGTGTGTCCAGCCCAGAATATTCAGCTCTTGCTCCATAAATGCATCTGAAATGCTGAGTTCATGAGAAACCCCAACACACTACCGCAGTGGGTGTGTGTGTGCAGCAGAGTTGTGCGTCAGCCAGAAGTAAAGAAGAGAAGATGGAGTGTTGACAAGTCCATAAAAGCTGCAGATATAAATACAGGGTTACTCCTCTTAAAGGCTGTATATTTACTGCCTCATTAAAAGGTGATAAATACAACAATGCTCAGGCTGTCTTCCCTCTGAAGTAAATATCACCTCTCTGAAAAATGGTTCCTCTCCTGAGTTCCTCTGTCGACTTGTTCTCAGCTGCTTGTTTGGTAATAAGAAACAGGTCGCTGTATTGGTTTGTTTATGTTTCTTTAGTAAGGCTGTAATTTAGGGCTCATGTTCAGTGTCTCTCCACTCCAGCGGCAGCCGAGACTTAAAGGGTTCAGGCAGAGGGAGAGACGGGAGAGAGCGCTACCTGCAGGGCTCGGACAAGTCCCGTCGGTGGTCCCTCCCAGAGTGTCGCATCAGAACTGGAATGCAAACTGGGGATTGATTGTGGCATCTTGTCCTGATTTATTTCCTCAAACTTCAAATGTAATTGCTGTTTGACTGTGTTACCTTTGGATTGTAGCCCTTATTCGGTGTTTATCTTGTGAGTCAAAGGCAGGGACGTCCAGTCGTAGATGATAGCCCTTTCTCACCAGCAACCAGTGTTTGGACCAAGTGTCACGCTGCCCTCACAACAGACTTCATTATTGCCGCAACTATCAGCTGTATTACAGTAGTAAAGTGTGGAATGTGTGGGGTTCAGAGGCTCTAACAGGTGTGGGGTCATTCCCAACTTCAGCTTTAAAACCTGTCGTGTTTTTGTTTTTTTTCTGCTTTTATTTTGTTATTTCCTGTTTTCTTGTTCTTTCCGTTGCCTTTGTTCCCTCCAACTTCACAGCAGTGCTGCTGGTTCCAGTCTGCGTTACCAGATGGTTGCTCGGCGTCCTCCGGTAATGTTCCCCTCGAGACTTAGTTCTATTGCGTTTCTAACTTTCGATTGTGCCTTTTCTGCCGCCTCCTTGGTTTCTTCTTAGTTCAGGTTCCATCCTCTATCAGCGTTTGTGCATGTGTTTCTGTTTTCTCTTGTTGGCTTTTTCCTGCTCGCATGTATGTTTGAGCGTTCCACCACCAAGCGTTTTTCGTTGTTTTGGGCCTCGTGAGTTTATCCGTGTGCGTTTTTGGTTGGCCCCATTAGTTAGGCTCGATTATAATTCGCCTCTTTTCTGTTTCAAGTTTCCCCCCATCCTTGAGTGTTTCCCTCGCTCCACGTTTCGATGGAGACGTCTTTAGTTCCTCGTTTCCTGTCTGTGCCCTGTTATTTTCTTTTTTGTAGTTTATGACACTTTGTTAAACTTAACCTCATTTGTGTTCTAGTCTTCTGTGAGCCAGCTACCGTTTAACATTCGGGTCTGTTCACCTGAGCCACCATGACAAAACCCTTTATCACATAAAACTGAGTCTTCTGAATGTTTCTTTTCTACATACAACTACGGACGCCTTTCCACCGATTCGTCTCAGGTGGTTACTCATCATTTCATTAGCATATGTGTATTTGACGGAGTGAAAAGTACAACGTCATCGACCAGTATGTTGTGTTCAGTGTCCATGTTCCTGCCTCCCCAGTGGGTGGTGACACTACACAGACCTGGTGTCTCCCTGGACCACTTTTGACTAACCGATCTGGACTGCTCGCTGGAAACAAGCCATGAGGTTTCTACTATATAAAGTAGGTGTGTTTGAAGGACTTTCAAACATGAAAACTATTGATCAGCCAAACATTTGAAATCACTACCTTGAAATCATAGAAATGATACTGAAAAGTTAACAGCTGGAGCGAGACCAACATTAACAGTGTGCAGTTCTGACTCCGCCACCAAGTCTTGCCGACAGTTGTCAAGTACCCCATCACTCATCGACCAAATACTCCTTGTATACAGCACCTCAGAACTATGATATATTCACTGACCAGACTGGATGGCAAAGGCCCTTACATTATCTGCGAGCGAGATGCAGAGAAGGCAACCCTGCTGTCGAGGTGATGGTCAGTCAGTGATACGGTAGAAGATACTTCAGGGTTGCAGCAGGTCACCATGGGAGGGAAACCTGAGAGGTGTGTGGTATGAGTGACACGTGGGCAGTAGAAAACTTCCTTGTGTCTGTGTCAGTGCTGGAGTCTGATGGTTGCTGTAGTGTTTGTCCTACTCTCTGAGGTGCAAGTCCTACGTTGCCTTTTGCTTCCGAGTCACGGTGCAGGGTCACTGTACAGTGAAGAAGCGATCATGTTGCATTCATTTAAAAGAAAAAATGTCAGTTTAATAATTCCAAATAGCTTTTTTCACAAGGTCTAAGGCATGTTTTGTGTTTCTCACATTTAGCTTTTAAAAGTGGCGTTTTTTTGGTCTGTTACCATATTGCACCTAATACGAATGGAAGTACTCGTGTCAATACTACAAAGTCTTAAGATCACGCAGTACTTGGTGACTTGCAGAGTTAGACTTGTACTCCAGTAAGCCTCCGAATTCACTCTCAGTGTCTCGGCTGAATGTAGCGATCCATCGAGAGAAAGTTCTGGAGACGTTTCTGCTGATTATTTGTCCCAAAATTGACTTATGATGTCAAACCGACGCAGCCCCAAACTTCTGTGATTGTCAGGAGTTTGCAAATGTTCTGTTTTCCTCCCGTCAGTCACTTTTATGCACTGGGACTTGCTGATTTCTGCCAAATTACCAGCGTTTCCTTTACGTCTAGCTGGAATTGAGCCGCTCCATCCTGGTTACGAGACACTGTCGGATCTGTTTACATGACTTTCACTCGTGTATTCGCGTCTTGTTTTGTATCGTCCGCGCAGACGCAGGTCCTCAGCCAGACCACCGTCCAAAAACATGACCCGATTCAACTCAGTTCACTTTGGCAGCGAGGTTTGGATATTATGTTGTTAGCCCTGTCTCCTCTGCTCCTTTCACATGTGCCTCAGCAATCAAGAGGATGGATTCAGAATGTTGTTTTTGGGCATTTTTGTTTTTGTCATCTGCATTTAATCTCTCTCCTTATAGTTTTTTTTTAAATTATTTATTGAAATGGCAATCTAAAATGTCCCTCTATTTGCTTATGTTCTTCTAAAGTCTGGAAGTGTGGTTTGAATGTAGAGCAGCACAGGGGCCAAATCTGGCCCTTTGACTGATTTTATGTGGCCCTCATGGAGTCCGAGTCAAACTATACAACTGACATGATTTTTGTCTCTGTTTTTTTGTTTATTGTGATGCAACTGAAACATAATCTTTTCTGTTGGCTATTTTAGTATTTCATCACAATTGAAGGTAGATTTTGAAACGTATGAGACACATCGAGAATCTTTAAATGGAATGTGGTTTATGTTAAAATTGTAAACATTTTTTGTGCATTTTTAAAGTGTAATTTCATCATCACACATGATGTCACCGCTTGATTTTTAATTTCACTTTTCTCGTACCCTCCTTTCTTTGGGTTTGACGGCCCCTCTCAACGGTCACAATATATAACCTGCCCCCTTAGGAACTGCATTTTCTAGCTTTTGAAATATCATTGATCATCTTCTTTCTCTTTCGGCTTCTTCCTTCATGGGTCTCCACAGCGGATCATCTTCCTCCATCTCACCCTGTCCTCTGATTCCTCTTCTCTCAAACCTACAGACCTCATGTCCTCCTTCACCACCTCCATAAATCTCCTCTTTGGCCTTCCTCTCCACCTTCTGCCTGGCAGTTCCAACCTCAACATCTCCCCACCAATGTGCTGGCTCTCTCTCCTCTGTACATGTCCAAACCATCTCCATCTAGCCTCTCTGACTTTGTCTCCTAAACATCTGACCACATGTGCTGTCCCTCTGATCTACTGCTTCCTGATCCTATCCATCCTGCTCACTCCCATAGAGAAGCTCAGCATCTTCATCTCTGCTACCTCCAGCTCTGCCTCCTGTCTTTTCCTCAGTGCCACTGTCTCCAAACCATACAACCAATATCATTGATCACATGAAGAATCAAATCAAATGTGCTTTATGCTGATGCTGCAGCTCTCACAGAACCAGGTGAATCCTTCAAATGGTGCGTAGATCCAGGTGGCATTATGGAGCATCATCTATTCTTTGTTCATCTGAAATCTCTTCGTCCGTTTTTGAGCTATGTTGCCAACAAGCAGAGAAACAGATGCAAACAGACATGTGAAAAGTCAAGTATTAAAGGAAACATTTGTGTTGTGGTTAAATCTATAAAAAGATAACCAGAGGAATTTGCTACACATCACATGGTTTGTACAGTAAATCCCTCAGTGAAACAGCCATTTATTGCCATTTAAAGGTGCAAAATGATATTTAAAAAATGTCTGCCCCGACTCCATCGGTGAAAATGCCGCATCATGCCAACAGCCCACATTTATTATTGTTTTCTGGGAGCTGGCACACACCTACACCTCGTCTATTTCGGTGCAGGTAGAGACTCCACACCCATTAACAGTTTGGCTGCGGCGTCGCTGGTGTTGGTGTGTGAGCGCGAGCTATTTTCCAATATGATGTCTAGACTTTAATCAGGGCGAAGCTGGAAGAGGTGGTGGCGCTGCTGTTTGGAGGCGAGCCGGGCCCAGACGTGCCAAGTTTGCATCTACACTCCAGTGTATCTGAATACGCTTTTTATATTGGACTTAACTTAGACCAGATGGATTCAGCAGGGTGTGAGAGCAGCGCTGGTATCACCATGCTGTCCTTGAGTTGTGCGCTGTTTCACGTAAATGTGGGCGTGAGGTCGATGGCCAGATAGATTTATTTTAGTTCCCTACTTTCACTGTTTGTGGCTGATTTTGTGTGAGTGAAGCTTTCAGTTGAATTTTTTAAAGTCAAGCTCGGTACTTCTACTCCCAAGAAGTTAACTCAATGTATTCACACCCATTCCTGAACATTCAAAGAGGACTTCTTTGTTGAGATTTCCACCAGCCTTTTGACAAGCACTATTCCATTTGAAGTGAATTCTTCCAACATCTGGCTGATGAGCGCAGCAGGTTTATCCTCCGTGATGAAACTGACACTATTGCTCATTCAGTCGTCCAGTGTTTTCTTACATTCTCTCACAATGAGAGGTTATTATTTCCAATTCATTTTTAAGCTATTTCAGTGTGGGTGGCTGGAGTCAGTACTAACTGGCCATTTCCCCACTCAGGTTTTCCCGTGTGTCCATGGCAAACGGTCGCAGGCCCGACTTACAAGCTCTCGGAAGGAACTAGATCATGACCCGGGTCCAGTTAAATATCGCCGATTTATGAAGCTAAAACAAAAGCAAATGTGACCAGCCAACCTTCGGAGTGCTAACATATCATCTGTGAAGCGCAGGAGCTGCCAACACTATTGTTGCAATATTTTTTCAAGAAAGAACAAACTGATAAAAGTCACCTCCAGGTCAGATCAACTAATCCAAGCAGCAAAATAAAGGGTTAAAGGATGAAACCGTTCAAATATGTAAACACAGAAGAGAAATAAAACGCATATATAGCGGGAGGTAATGTGATACCAACAATAATTAAAAAAAAAAGATTGTGTTCTATTACGACAGAAGAAATAAACAAAAGGCAATTCCAATGATATTTTAATGGAAAGTTCTTTGAGAATCGAAAACCAATACAAATGTTATTATTTCAGTCTTGCTAAAATAAGAGAAGAAATATTTGGTGATTGCAACAAACAAATGGAAGAAAAAGAAAAGAAACCAATGAAAAAACGTGTGTTGTTGGCACAAACATTTCTTAAAAACAAACAATCAATACATTAGAAATTCAGATCCATCACGGCGAACATGTGGTTGCCAGGTTGAGTGTGAGACTGACAACCTTCTCTCAGATTAATTCAGGTCAGCATGTCACATGTTACGGGCTGCTATATGCTGTGACTGATGTGAGTTACTTAAACATTACAGAACAATATTATTAAACATAATAGTGCATTATTTAGTCATACATATTTCTTTGTATATGTAAAAAGAAGGCAGGGATAGGCCATATTGAGGGGGGGGGCTGTCAATAGATATTTCATCTGAATCATTCGCACTAAAGCTGAGTTAACTCACGATCAAACACACATTTTGTGTTTGTTCTAAATGTTAGCTAAAGGAAAAATTCACCAAGTTTTATCAAGTGCTCACGTTTGTTTACTCCAACCACGCAAGATCACAGACACTGTGAAGAACATGCGTCAGAATCACCACTGAGGCACTGACATGGTTTGTGTTGATTAAATCTTCGACTTATAAGCGACTTATAAGCAAGCCTAAGAAAACGGGGAGAGGGGCCGGGAATCTTCCGGAGATGGAAAATGAAAGCAGAGACGAAGCGGGAAGAAACGAGAACTAAGGACGCGGCTTAAAAGGAAATCAAGCGCACAGAAGTCTTGAGAGAGAGAGAAGTCTTGAGAGAGTTTACCATTGGAACGCGAGGAAACCATCTGGCGACACAAGCTGGCGTCGAGAAGTTGATATCCGTGGAAAGTCTGATGATCCAATGCACGGCAGCTGTGGCGCTCGGAATGCTGGAGAGAGAACAGGAAACAGAAACGTAGGAACAACCGGGAATCACAAGAATAAAAGCATGGAAAAACACGGACATGACAATAACAATACAGACATAGAGAAATGCGATCAATTGGCCATTAATCGTGAGTTAACTCAGTTTTAGTGCGATTGAGATTTAACACAATTTCCTCTATTGACAGCCCTAATGGTGACACAGAACACGATGGAGCTAAGAAACTGGGACGGTTCAAAACTGGGTTGACAGCGATCACCTTCCACTGGCTGCATCCTAAATAATGTTTAGGTTGTTGACGCCCTCCTCCAAGAATGTTCCCATCCTCGACTTCCTCCTCGCTCTCCTTGCCGTGCATGTGTTCTTTGTGTTTGTCTGCCGCAGCAGCCACAACACTGCCAGATGCTGACAAAATGGGATTATCAGGGGAAAGGCATATTTCTCACAAGAGCTTTCTCTGGCCAATTACTGTCTTGATGGAAGCCAGAGATTCTCACCAATTACATGCATTTTTCCTGGTCTCACGCGTGGACGCCTGCCAAGGGCTCGGCTCGCACTGTCAGCGCAGTGTTGTCTCTGGCAACGCTCTCAGCCAGGTCCACAACTGTGGCACATCGCTGTGTAGTAGCACATGTATGACTCGCGAGAGGACGGATTACATGGACGCCAGATGTGCTTTAGTGAGCAGGGACAAAAAAAACTGGCTTATTTGCTTATGAGTGACATCTAGTGGTCATCGCTCAGATTTCAATGACATAAATCTATTTCAGCGCCACGCTCCAGAAGTAGAATGCACCAGGAAGATCACACTTCAGTGTCCTCACTATATGTGCAAGATGTTAAAACAAGATGTCAAACTCGAGGCTCGGGGGGCCAAATCTGACCCCCCACGTTACTGTATGGCGCCCGCAGGAGCTTTAAATTGGCTTACATTTAAACAATAACTGAACATTCTGCTATTTCCATAGTGGAAAGCGACTTTTTCTGGTAGTGGTTTCTGAGGAACTGCGGCACCATCTGACCTACAGGCTGCGAGTGAATCGTGCATGCGTAGAGCAACTTATGCAAACAAGGCGATGACCAGTGATGCCAGTAGCTCTTAGTAACTTACTTAATCTGACGGCTTATTATTTCAAACAAAGTAATCAAATTCAAGTTACTTATCTAAGTTACCGTGCGTTACTATTGTTGACATTGTCAGGAAGCGAAATATTGACATTCACTTTCTACAACTGTGTCATGTGCGACACACGCCACTCACGATTTCAACACGCGGGCAGCTCATGAGTCAAGCTGCCGGCTACACGGCAGTAAATAACAGAGCCGTGAGGAGAGAGATGCACGTTTCCAGCTGAGAATACAGCCGCTACTTTGAATTAGCGTCTGCTATAGATGACGGTATTCACCCTGCAGGGTCCACCAGCGTGCAGAAATCACCGCTTAAAGAGAGCGAAATAAAGTAGCCTCGCAAATGTGTCAAAAGTGCGGACTCAAAACTATGTAAGTTAAACAACACTTAGATTGGATTTTTTTTTTTTTTGGTGCAGGAAGGTGCATTTTGTAAAATAATAAAAATAATATAAAAATAATGGGCTATTCTTTACATTTTATTATATAAATGACAATATATCACTTTGTTTTGTTTTTCATACTTGTTGCTTTTTGTGTGTGGTTTTCGCTGCAATGGGTTCGAGTGTGTCCAAGTAAAACATTGACTGCACATTCATACAACTGAGATGGTGCTAAAAAAATGACCCAAACATGAAAGAACGCAGGTCAAGTAACTTGAAGACAAGTTGTAATCTAACTTAGTTACTTTTGAATTCAAGTAATCATAAAGTAACTACGTTACTTTTTGAGGGAGTAATAAGTAATCGGATTACTTTTTCAACTGTGGCAACACTGGCGATGACGTCATTTTGGACTTTTAGCGCGGCCAGTAGCAACTTTCTTGACTGAGGAACTGGCGACACTCTTTGCTCTCTCTTCAACAACTGCAGTGAAGCAAACCATGGAGCACTGGGTCTCTGACTTCAACCGGGGACCTCAGCTCCTGTTTGACACTGTAATCTGAGGACAGGTCTGAATGGTCACCATGTCTTGCACACATACACGAGTCCAGCCTCTGGCTCACAGGTGAGTGTTTACAGCGAGTCTCCGGGCGCTGGTGTCTGGGTTACGTGTCGTTGCTGCTAATTTCCCAGCTCCCTCTGAGATCCTCAGACGAGCCGCCATGTCCCTGCCTTAACTGGCCTTAAGTGGGATTTGGGAGGGTGTGAAAAGCACGGCGACGCCTCACAGTAGGCAGCTGTAACAGGAGACAAGCGCGGCCTAACGCCAGCACCCGGCACCAGGGACCATCAAAGCCGCGGCTGTGTTTTCATGCAGACCTGTTAATAGGCCGAAGACTTTACGTGGATTTAGACTTATGGTGGCAACTAGACGGAGGCAGCGCTTGGACAATACTGCGTATTGTTACGCAATGTGTGCCAGCTCATACTCACCTGTGTTCTCCTGTGTTCACTGCACTTTAGATCAAACATATCAATTCTGAGTCACTATTAGAAGAAATACATTTATGATCTGATGTATGAATCTTCTGGTTTGTTGGATTAGAACTAAGAGAAGAGCCGCAAGAAGGTCATAGGTCATTTCCAGAATTGACCTTTCTGTGTGGAGTTTGTATGTTTGATATGTGCTCTCGTGGGTTTCCCCCCAGCACTCCGATTTCCTCCCAGAGTTCAAAAAATGTGCAGCTGTGTACGTGGATTGTCTATGTGCCTTGTGACAGGCCGACGACCTGTTCAAGGTCTCCCTGAGGACTTGAGTCAGATCTGTATGTGGCAAATAGGTTTCCAAAGGGGCCACAATATATAAAGGAGAGCGGCTGTCAAGCCAAAACACAAGGCCCCAAGGACAAGAATCGTAAATATGACTTGAAATTTGTTACTTAAACATTGTAACTGGGAAAAAATATCACTAGGACCAGACGTTTTATGCTTAAAAATGGTAGATTTGATTCATTTTATGCACATTTTTTTTTCAGTTATTCAAAGGTATCTTAAGACAAACCTTCTTTTTCAGTGTATTTTATTTATTTTGGGGGACAAAAATACTGTTAAAATGAGTATCACTCATAAAAGTATGTAATTCAAAAACACTATGAGGGTGAAAGAGGGAAAAAATAGTCATATTTAGAATTCAATTGATACTGCAAATGTTTTTTGTATCAGGCGAAGAGCCGCATGTGGGCTACAGTGATGCTTAAATGCTAGTGTCGGTGAAAAAGATTCCATTCAAGCAGGGCTCAGTCGCATGTAGCTGCAGTGGTACGACGGCTTGAAGCTTCACAGGAAGAACATTTGAATCTTCTTCTTTTAATCTTTGTGCAGCACTGTCTGCCAAGCTGGAAGGAAATGGAGTGTTTTGTTTCTGCACTCTCTCCTTGTCTTCTCCCTGGCCCTCACTCTCGGGGGCCCCTCACCTCCCTCATGTGCTCTTCTCTTCTCTCCGCCATCATGTAATTACCTCTCACCTCTCTGGCAGGGAAAGGGTGACGGTGACAGCGGACGATGGAGACTGCAGTTTTGGCAGTCCATCATCTCTGCTTCTGGGGGGTTTCTCTGTGTGCTCTATGTTGTTCTCAACTCTCAGATGTATTTCTTCATCTGGCCTGAGAGTGTTTTTCGCTGGTGGCGCATCACTCCTGTCCTCCTCCTTCCTGCTGCTCCATCACTGCGGTTTCTAAAGCAGGAACAAATCCTATTTCCTCTCCGAGCAATGATATGGACGTTTAGCCTGCATGCAAAACACCACACTCCCCACTCACCATATAGAAGAGAACACAGAGATGTGTGTCTGTGTGGTAACTGGAACCAAGTCCAGCTGCAGTCTACAAAGCAAACAGTGCCATCTAGTGAAAGGAGCCTCACTGTTTTTCTCGCACGTCTCCAGCTCCAGCATCTTGTGAGTTAAAAATCCACTCTTTCAAAGACATGTTTTTAGAGTGTTTTTAAAAGATGCACATAATGGCTGGTGAGAATCTCCTCATCTATGTTTAACCTGCTGCTTTCACAACTTCCTCCACCTCTTCAAGACACTTCATTAAACCCCTTTTCTTGGGAGCTTTAGACCAAGTGGATGGACGTCTCACGCAGGAGGAGTCGACCAACAAGCACTTTAATACAGTGTGTGAAGGATTTTTTTCCCCCCCTTAGACATTAATGGGGTTAGCTTGCAAGCTTTTACAAGTTTCCTGACTTATCAACGCTCGGCGTCTTCACAGGAAAAATGTTATTTCTTCCATAAAACAGACCACCTCCTACATCCTCGTGTCTTCTGGAGCAACGCCATCTAACTCTGTCACACAATTTTTTGCCATTTGCTGGATCCAAACACAGTGTGACGTCAGTCTCTTGTCATTCTAAGAGGCAAACGTGAGCATAAAGCATGTCACCACTGGCCTCACAAGATGCACTGACTCACCATCCCATTCGTCCACCTGGATTCTGGAATTTTCCAGGTTAGATATTTACAATCTCATCTCTAGAGCAGGCGGCTGGAACTGTGGCGTCTTTGTTGGTCACTATATTAACTTGCATTGGAGGTGATCTAGTTTCAGGTGTTTCAATATAGAAATGGAATTTTGGGTCAACTAAATGGAGTTGCATAAAACTTTTTGGTGGCCTGGATTTGGTCTTCAGTTTGACACTTGATGGATGTTTTTAGCTTCTTAGCTTCTTAGCGTCTTTCACTCAAACCTGCTGGTTTGATCACCTTAAGTCTGGTTGTCTCATTCCCAACCACTTCTCTTTCATGAATGCATGACATTCCCAAATCAGAGTCGGATGTGATCTCTGTGTTTCATCCTTCCTTGTGTTCTGGACCAGCTGGACTTTTAGTGGTGCCTCCGGTTGTCTTCTTCTTAAATTCTCATCACGCTAAAGACCAACCTTTTGATCTTACTTGCGAAGTCAGGACAGTCTTACTGATGCATATCAGAATACTGAGGGTGAAGCATCTGCGTATGCAGTGCTCAGGACTCAGTATTGTTGAGGTGTGGGTGCCTCGACTGCAGCTTCACGACTGTGTGTACGTGTGTGTGTGCTGAACCTTGACTCAGTATGTCGACTGACAGGGAGAACGGAGACCTGCCTCGGGGGTAAGCTGAGCTCCAGCAGGGTGAATGGCTCCTGTGTAGGACGACTCTGTCACAATCCCGGCCCGTTGCTCTTTGAATAAAGCCGGTCAAACAATGCTGACTCCTCCACTGTGGGCCTGCCTGCGGTCAACCTGTTCTTTATTCCCCTGACAGCAGCAATGGAATTGTTTACCGCCTGGCAAACCTAACACCGACAGAGTCCGATTTGATGGCTATTTTTCACTCACTCTTTCTTCGTCCGCCCTCATGAGCTTGAAGAATTATCGGTTGATAGAAACGTCACAGAACTCAACTTGACTCTCTTACCTTTATTGTGACAGAAATGACGGAACACTTGCGTTATCCGTGAAAGAAGATTTCTAGCTGAGAATACAGCCACTACCTTGAATTAGTGTCTGCTATAGATGACGGTATTCACCCTGCAGGGTCCACCAGCGCGCAGAAATCACCGCTTAAAGAGAGCGGAAAGTGCGGACTGAAAAAACTATGTACCAGTTTTTTTGAAATTTTTAACATTTGACATTTTTATATGTAAATGACAATATATCACTTTGTTTGGTTTTTCATACGTGTTGCTTTTTGTGTGTGATCTGCAATGGGTTGGAGTGTGTCCAAGTAAAACATTGCCTGTACATTCATATAACTGAGATTGTGCTAAAAAAATGACCCCAAACATGGAAGAACACTGAAAAACCCAAGAACTCCAACCTCAAAAGCTAAAAGATGTTGTTTAGGCAATGAGAGCTGTAGTCGACTGCCAAATGTAACTTGACAAGTCACTTGTAATGTAACTTAGTTACTTTTGAATTCAAGTAATCAGTAAAGTAACTAAGGTACTTTTTGAGGGAGTAATCAGTATTCAGCAGTCGGATTACTTTTTTAAAGTTACCAAATAAAGAGACATTACGGTTTCTGTCTGCTGTGAGAGTCGGACTTTCACATAGCACCTGTTTGCCACCTATTGTGATCGACTTGCCAAGGTTTGGGACTTAGTCGAGTGACCTGCAAGCTTCAATGGTCTCATTCAATGACTATTATTTACAAAATAAAATATATAATAGGATCTGACTTGGGCTCCTATACAGCGGAAAAGCTGCTGCTTAGTCATCTGTTAGTTTTCGGCGTCGCTCTAGAAACCTAAGGTGCTCACCAGTGAGGCTGGTATTGGAGTTGGAGGGCTGGTGGGAGATCGGACCGGACCAGCCAGGCCATCACTTCCAGGTGTCAAAAAAACTAAATTGTAAACACAAATATCTGGAATTATTTAATGTTGCCTGGCCTTAAAGAATGTAGCTGTTTTTGGTTTATTTGTTTGTTTTGTGTTAAGAATGAATTTGTCCCGATACTCTGTCCCAAAAAGAGCCAGGGCCGGCAACCATAAATGCCAAAAGTCTTCGGTATTTATGATCCAAATTTCTTTGTGTGGGGACAGGTAACCGCTCCCGGCTTCAACTGTGACATGTGAAACCAGGACACATGGGGTGAAGTGTTGACACTTATTCAATGGATGGCAATAAAAACACTTTTAATTCTGAGGCATAAATCCCACCCCGACTGCACCATGTGCGACTTTTACTTTCGTAGCGGTTGTGTTCATGTCCTGTTCACATGTTGTTTTCCTCTTCTTGGTTTTACTGACAACTTTCTAACTTAACTCTGTGAGGTGGTGGAGCGGAATCTTGCTGCGTGCTGTGTTGTGCTACACCACAGACATCAGGATCATCAACCAACTTTTTCTCTTGATGTGTGAGGTCTCAGGAGAATTAGAAGATCGTGATGTAGCACGCTTTAGTTCGGATACCTCCCCATTGTGGTGTTGCTGGTTGAAATCCTGAGAAACCTGAGAGCCAGCAGGCACAGCAGCTCAGGTGAAGGGATGGCAGTGAAGAGACTCTGCACCGCGCAGAGAAAGCAAACGTGAAAAGACTTTTTATGGTTTGGTGAGAGTTGTGTTACTTGGTGGGTTCCAAGAGTGGGATGAAGGCCGGCCAGGCCATACTGGATCAGCCTGGGGCCAAAGGGGAGCAGGCTGAGGGGCCCAAGCCTGCACAGACGCCAGTCCCACCACAATGAGCCACTTTAGGTCCTTGTGGTTTGGCCTTAGGGGCCGGCCGCCAGCGACTTGGAGCTCTTCCACATCTTTTCCTTGTTCTCTCCGTTTCCCTTTTTCACCGTCATCCCACTGCTTCTTCTCTTATTTCACCGAATGTTTTGTCAGCTCGCCCCTTCCTGCTCTTTCTGCTCATCAGTCCCCTGCGTGACAGAGCCGGTCAGGAACGTTGATGCAAATGAAGTTTGAGAGGCTGATGGAGATGTGAAAGTTTGGACAGATGTTGAAACTCGTACAACATTCCCTCACATGCTCAACATAACGGCCCTCCCGGGGGGTCAGGGGGTCATGCCCCAGCTGACCTCAGTGAGAAGAGTAGCCCATTCATATCACTGCGCTGCACCTGTCGGCTGAACCATCAAACATTTGTGATGCAGATATGTTCAGTTATCAAGGACACTTTTTCAGTCTTGGACATTTCACTGCAGGTGTCTGAAAACAGTTACGCAGACAGTTGTTGTTTGGCTTTTCATCATGAGTTCTGAATCTGAAGTCACAATTGTATTGTCTTTCTAACATCTATCTATCCATCCATCCATCCATCCATCCATCTTCATATATACAAGTAACATCTGACTTACGACCGGGATTGGTTCCGGTCATAAGTCAGATCGGACGTAAGTTGAATGCCATTCAAAATAGCCGACGCTAGGGTTATAGTTGCTATTGTAGTGGTGGGATACTGTGCTGCCGTAACTGCCGTACGCGATGCGGTGCTGCGGTGCCAGACACTGGATAAAAAAAAAACCCGCTGGACATGGTCGTAAGTACGGGTGAACGTACATATATATATATATATATACACACACACACAAAAAATAACAATGTCCACATATGCAGCTGTACAGAGGAGCATATTATGCTGTAAGATAATCATTTTAACCGCGTATATCTGATTGTTGAAACAATGTGAAAGATCATTTCACATGATTTTTTTCCCATATTTTGTATTGTGTTATGCACATCAGACACATCAGGCAGTAGTACTAATCTTTCAGCAATACTCCACATAACCATGTTGCCTTAGGCTCGTGAGGTAGAACTGAAAACAGAGGAGCTAAGCTACGTAGCATACTAAGCGTTTCAAAGATAAAGGCAATGTTGGCAATGTTTTGTAAAATCAAATGAACCCAGTTAACTTAAGTGTCTTCAACATACCTGTGGAACAGAAATATCATAAACATCATATTGTCTTCAGAGTTCCCTCTTTTCAGTTAGCGCTAAATAAGTGTAAAGCTAACGCTAAGTCAATACAAATCGGAAACAAACCTTTGTGACGTCACTGGAAGTAGGTCCAGTCCAGTTCAGTATCAGAGCGGAAATGCCGAACCATTGCACGACAGCTGGATGTGCTACTGGTGCCAGTGAGCATCTTCACCAAAAAAGTGAGGGGCAAGTTTAAAGGATGAGATTGTCAACCACCTGCATCTCACTGGATTAGTTTGCCCTCAAAGTTTGCCTCAAACAAGTGTTGAAACTGAAAGCAAATGCCCACGGTTTTCAAACGTAAACAAGCGGCAAGCCATGACACCAACACTATCGAAGCAGCGGCGAGGACACATCAATACTTGTCTGCAGAAAACAGAGTTAGTCCCACTGTTTACACATCATAAGTTCTTCTTCTGACCCTCTTTCAGCAAGTTGTACATTCCATGTACTTTGCCGTTCAGTTCTGCCGTCCATCTCTGAGCCGTTGAGACACTTCATCCTCTCACAGTAGTCCAAGTCGTTCCATCGACAACGTGTCGTTTACATGAACCTGCTCTTCTTCCTCGAAAACCGGTGATGAATCCCTCATTATTTCCGGACATTGCCGCTACTTCTGCCACTTTAGCGCACAGCGCATCATAATCGCAGTGTATTTCATGGTAGTATATGTGGTACAATATTCTATTGATTTATTTTTTGGGATGAATGGATTGAAAAATCCTTGTGTTTTTTTGGGAAATAGGGGTGAATTAATGGCATTTCCATTGATAATATTTCTGTGTTGCATTGAAGCTTGCTGATGTCAACCGTAACTTTGGTGACTCCGGCGAGGAGAAGTATAAGAATACAGATAAGGGAGCTGAAAGGAGTATGGCGTGGACATGAGGGCGGTGTGAGTTCACCTCTCTGCTGACCTGCCTCTTTTGAAGTGATTACCTGCTGTCTGGAGACTTTCAGGACTGGAACAATGAGCGCCACATGCGAGGCCACATACCTTTATGCCTGTGTCACAAAGTGCCGATGCGGCACGTCTGGATCTCTACACACTCACAAAACACTGGGAATTTAGGAGGGCACCCAAGAAGCAAACACGCCGAGGAAAAGGTGCACACACACACACACACACACACACACAAGCAGCTTGTCTGGGGGGAAAAAGGGGGGTATTGTCTCCTGGTCTGCATTGTCCGTTCTCTGAAGGACAAAATCAAACGATAGCAGGGCCTTTTAAAAAAAAAAAAATCTTAGGATTTTGATTGACAGCAGCCGACTCCCAAGAGGAAGCTCAAATGCTTGAATTTCTGTGGGAAACACAATAGCCATCAGGACAAGAAAGGCCTGGCAGACGGAGGGAGACAGGTCCGGCTCCAGGTGGAGGGCCAGACAGGTAGACTGGCTACCGCGCTGTCGTTATGTAACTTAAGTTGAAATACCTTCGCTGAGGGGAAAAACTGCAGAGGGAAGAATGTGGAGTAACTTTCTCGGTGTGACACTGGGAACGCCCATGTGAAGGAAAGTGCGTTTGTGCCGTCGTAAAGTGTCTAAACACGTCGGAAGAAAAGTGTTTCACAAGCTTCTCATTTGATGTGGCTGGAGGGGATTGTGTGGTTTAGAGGTGACTCTCCCTCGGACATGAACAAGTATCAGAAAGTACTGCAGTATTGGAGCTGATGTGAGTCTGGATTGAAGGTCCAAGATGCTTCATGCCACTGGGCAGGTCTTCCTGCTGACCCTGCTTTGATCCTCCAGAGTCATACTTCTTATTATGGGCCAAAAAAAATGACAAACACAAAATGTAACATACCGTAAATTCCGGACTATAGAGCGCACCCACTAAATTTAAGAAGGAAGACTGATCATGTTCATCCATAAGCCTCATCAGTCTATAAGCCGCGGGTGCAGTGGTGCTGTCTGCCCTGTGGACAGGTCAGTGGTGCACCAGCTTAAAAACGCTTTTCAAAACTAGTTTTGCAAACGGGGTCCAGCATCGAGAGTGAGGAAATAGCAGAAACAAGCAGCGTAATACGCAGCGTCTTGATTTAGCGTAGCGGCTTATTGTCCAGATATTACGGTATATCTCTCCACAATGTTCCAACACAAACATGACGGTGATAAAAAGTCTGATCCCACATCATCTGTGTGAGACTCAGACAACACCTTGCTATCTAGATGAAGGTACATTGTGACCACTCTGGTCTAAAATAGTCAAGTTTCATAGAGTGATAGATGAGAATAATAGAATCTCTCATCCCTTCACCTACCTTTGACTTGTAACCCAGATCTGTTTGTAGCTTCCATGCTAGTTATCCGGCCTCATGATGGTCTCCTTAAGAACGTGCTTCTTGCGTGCAGGATGTGCCCGACACCACATCAGTGGATTTCATTAGTGTGCGGCGCCACTTGCGTGGTCACACACATGCGGCAGGAAGTGTGTGAGCGGTGAACCTATGTACATACATACATGCGTGTGTGTGTGTGTGTGGACGAGCGCGAGGACCACACACACCTCTTTTTTTTTCCTAATAAACTCATCATTTCCCAATGATAGGGCTCGGCCCGCAGCTACTGGGTGTGTCCCCACAAAACCCATGACGTGCAGCGTAAGCCCCCGTGCTAGCATGGACGCCGACGCACATGTGCATGCTAATTAGAGATTCAAGGACTTTTCAGTGTCGCTCAGGTTTATTGGTGAAAACAACACGTGACACCAGCAGTTGACCAAGTGTCTGGTGAAACGCCTGGCGGCACCTCGACCGTTGGACACGGCTGAAATGGCTCGTGTGAGAGGCACAGTGCCTGAAAAGGAGGATGAAAATCCTGTGTGTTCCAACACATGAAACAAATGAACTTGAATCAGTGGAACAGTGTGACCACTCCCTTTGCTCTGGAGCCACAGCAGGGTTTGCACTGCCTATTTTATTTTATTTTCCTCTTTCATTCTTCAAGGCTAAAGTTGTTATTCATCTGATTTTCAAATGCCAAGTTATGCTGACCTTGTTTGTGCACCATAAATGTGTATTTTTAACATTATTTTTTCTACAACCCACAACTCAAAAATACAGAACCTATGAGTACGTTGCTCTAATGTCATTTTACTTATCGTCTGTGCGTCTTTATGACTTTTCTCTGCTAATATTATGTATTATCAGGCTGGGGCCCTGGTCCCCCTACTGGTGCTCAAGCACCTGCCCATTTTCCCGGTGTGAGAAATGTGTCTTTTTCGCTCTGACCAATGGGTGGGAGCCCCGGGGAGAGTTCTCTTTTCTTCATGGAGGTCATGGCGCCCTGGAATGGGTTGGCCCCGAGAGAGGGACCCGCCACCCTGGAAAGCATCGTGGTTATGGCGGCGCCAAGTGAACTCTCGATGGCCCTTTAAAATCTCGTGCCTGTACATTCTTTTCTTCATACATAAATTTATTAGAGGAACAAAAGTTACAGTATTGTAAACGTGTATTGGTATGTGACAGTGTACTTATCAAAATACTCGGCCCCAAAGACTGAGTTCATGCAAGTTGACCGCAGTAGCCCCACTGAAGACAAAGCTGCCCTCGGTCGGACGTTACGAAGTCTTCACCTGCCAATATAAAAGCACCATACAGTTAAAAAAAAGTTCGCTAGCTTATGAATACTACAGGCTAGCAGTAAAATGCACTACATTTAAAAGCCAGTCACCAGTCATGAACCAGGAAACTCCTACACTTCTGGACAGTACTCTAATCTTGCATGGTTTATAAAGCGTCCTTGTTTGAAGCCACTGCTGATCATGTGCCCGGAAGTAATAGAAATGAATGGGGAAATCTTTAGTACGTCTGAAACTCCAAACAAACTGATCCAACAACAACAATAATAATAATAATCACAAACTATACTTAGGTACAGTAACAAGATATTTGTACTCTGTATCTATCCAAATCAGGAATTCAGCTCTTCTGACAGCTGGACAGAGGTGGAGCTGTTGAGGAGCAGGAGTAGATGTTTTGTTTGGAGATCAGACATGAAAGTGTAGTTTACTGTGTACACACATCACACACACAAACATGTGCACCAACTCCAGGAGATTGACAGGAGAGGCGACCTGAGACTCCCCTCCATGTCTGCTGGGTCTCCCTCCCTCCCTCATCTTGGGTTGTGATCTGTCAGGGGCTTTAAATAAACACACACATGAAGGCAGCCATACCTCAGCTGCTCTGCTGTGTATCCATCACCTCAGCGTGTTCGACCACAAACAAAATCTTTTCCACTAAAAATCTTTGGGAGCTTCAAGAGAGGGAATTCCCATCAATGTGTGTGTGGAGAGATTTACAACACACGAAGAACTTGGCTCGCGCCTCCACCGTGCGTCCGCTGCAGCAGACAGCTCCAGTCTCGGCTCATGAAAGAAGCTCTTTCACTCCAGACTCTTTCAACCCCACCACTCGGTTGAAGACGGTTCGGATATATAAGTCATGATAAGTTGGAACTCCACTTTGCGGTCTTGAAAATATTTAAGTAACAATAAATTCACCGCACGGAGTATTAAGAGTGTGATTCACTTCATTTTAGTATGCAGAGTTGGACACCCCATTATCATAAGACAAATCGCAAATCGGAACCGATCCGGGTCTTATGTCGGATGTTACTTGTATTTTAAACCCAGTCCAAGCCACCAACCGAATAAAATATCTAGATATATTGAAGTCTCGGTTTGAATTCCCACTTCAGCTTAAAGTTGTGTTTTTCATCATGCAGTTTTCTGGATGAAAAGCAGCAGCCGTCCCTATTGTCATTCACTATTTTTACAGTATGTAGCCTCCTCCTACTCCACTGAAGGTTTACTGAGACACACTGAAGATGGCGCCCGTCTCTGTGAACCACAGGTGAGACTGGTAAACAGACGAAGCGTGTCACCACCTCACAACTGTGAGCGCTCCCACCTCTTCTAAACTCAGTGTCAGTATAAACTGATGCACACTGGGTATGTGAATATATATATATATATATATATATAGTGCAACAATGTGCGGTGCGTGAAGAAGGGGAGCGGCGAGAAGAGCTGAGAGGATAAATGTCCAAAAAAAGGAGTGTAGATGGATGGATTTTTCCTCTTTCCCTCTGTGAGTCGTCGTGACAGCTCCTTTCATCCCGGCTGAGGCCCCGGTGTTAGTGCTGGCACCGCGCTCTGCCTTCCACTTTATCTCACACACGCGCACGCGCTCACTCACACACACACACACACGGAACAAGAAATCTGTTTATATCATCTGGGGGCTGTGAAAGTGTCGGTTTGGACCCCAGGCTCGGCAGCCGGAGAGGAGCAGGACAGTGTGTTTCCATCACCGTCCATTTTCTAGCCGCTACGCTGAGCGGGGTCAAGAGGGGCAGGGAGGGTGACACAGCAAGTTTTAATAGGATTTACATTTGCTCTTCGTCGTGATGAGTCAGGTGTTTACAAATTCAGGCCTTGAAGTCCTTTTTTTTTTGAGTAATGTCTTGAGACAAACAGTAGGTTAATCCGACTTAAAGTAGTATTCTTTTAGTTACTAGTTGCACGCAAGTTAAAGTTGTGTTCAGAAGAATACAAATGTATTGCTTGCTTCAGCTGTCGACGTGTATTTCAACACAGTACACTGTCTATCTATTTTGCTCGCTCTTGTTGAATGTCCCATTCGGCAAAAACACATTTCTGAGACATGATCTCACACTTTTTAAAGCTCAAAATATGTGTATTTTATCTTTGGCTCTCATTTCACGAATTTGCATTCTGGTTATAAAACACAAATACACAACTATTCAGTCCGCTAGTATTTTCTTTTCATATTAAGACTGACCAATTTTTCGAAGAACAATGTTTCATTTTTCCCTTTTATCAAATTATTAATTTTTGAAAAAAAACCTCGCAACAATCTCAGCCACTAAAATGAATTTTAGCCAAGAATTAATTTATAAATATAGCATTATTTTCCCTTGTTCTCAACAAAGTGTGTCAGTCCAGAAGAGAGATCTGGGTGGAGGGCGGTTTCAGTGGGATGCGCCTCACTAAAGCGACTGTAGCACCCGCTGAATTAGCACCTATGTTCCCCCTATTAACCCGTGTAGAAGGTCAAAACACCATTGAGCTTTACAGTAGGCTTCTATTTAATAGGCGACATAGAGAGCAGGGAGTCTGCGAAGGTGAGTTTGTTTTATTTTGGCGGGGGATTGAGGAGGGTGAATAGCTGACGTGCCTGTGTGTGCGTGTGAGGGGGGGGTTCACACTCCCCACACACCCTCACAGGACTTGTGTTCCCATGGATCACCTTGCCTTGTCATTACCTGGGACTCGCCGGAGAGCGGCCGACGCCGTCACGCCATAATCACAACCCGGTCTTCTCACACTCGTCCTGTTTTCTCCGTTGTCGTCCCACCCACCGCCACCGTGTCATTTCACAGGCATTTCTTACGCTGTGTAATGTTCATGATTGAGTCGCACATAAGTCAAATCTGGGGACTCCCAAGGATTAGTTGCCCTCTGTGTTGGCGTCTTCTTCCTCCGTGAATATTTAAAGAGAATCATGAGCCTCCAGTTTGATCATATGTTTGTGTTTCTACTATTCATTCCTCTCATCTGTTGTTGCACTTCTTTCACCCTGTCTAGTGTCCAGTAGCCTCTTGACTGAGGACCCCACCTCTGTCAGGTCAGGGTCCAGGTCAGAGAAACGCTGCCCGTCATGTGGTGCGGCGGTGCTGGCGGAGTCAGGACTGCAGACTCACCCGCTGCCCCTCCAATTCCTGCTCGCTCAAGTTCAGCCCCATTCATTCATGTGTCGCTGTGTGTGCGTTTTCAAAATACGACTCGACGATGAGTTCCACTGGTTTAGTGACTTTTATCTCCGTCTGATCCCATTGATGCGAGTCATGCGTCTTCTGAGAACCAACACGAGTGGAGTGGAGCTTAATCTCTCTCCGGTCAAACCTCTACACAGTCCGACCTCCATGGATATTTACTGTACAACTGTACTGCTGTGCTACACACGGTCAGCTTCATGGGTCAGAATACTGACATTTGCAGTTGCACTTTTACTCAGAGGTACATTTGATTTTTGAACATGATAAATTATATGAAAAAACAATGTTGTTCTGTGTACTTCAGACACTCCAGCCTGATATTTCACAACATATATAGAATTCCAACTTAAATATGATTATTCTGGAGTTAAACGTAAAAATGTCATCATTATATATATATATAAAAAAAAAAAAATTAAATCCCATTTGTAATTTAAAGCTACACAGGTGTAAATCCAGGTGCTCCAGTTTACTCGTAGGTACGTGGTGCTGGTTTTCTCATAGTAGTCAGTGGCATTCTGAGTGCTCTGTGATGGTCTGGCTTCCTCTCCAGGGTGTCCCCTGCCCCTCCCCCCACTACCCTCTGAAGGGAGCAACTTTGAAACAAAGTCATCTCCGTGACAAGAGTCTGCCGTCTAAATGCTTTAACCATGTGTTTCCTCTTGTTACCCGGGCAACAAAGGCATGGGGACGAGGTTCACCTCAGGTTTACAGTTAGCAGCTACCCCTTCTGGTTAAAGGCAAAAGCCCCAGCGACGAGTCAGAACCAGTCCTCCAGTCGACTTTACAGGAAGACGGTCGGAGAGAGACAGAGATGATCCCCGCAGGGTCTGTGTGTGTGTGAGAGATGAAGACAAACTGCTGACACACTTGATAGCATCATCTCTTCCAGGAGCTCTCTGCTGTCTTTGTTTTCAACCAGGGTGCTGAAACAGCACTTTTGTGAGTGAGAGTGCAAACAACGTCGCAGTTAAAGAGAAGGAGAGCAACAGCGTGAGTTAGAGGGAGCCGCGATCGAAGCGAGCGACAATCAAATACCGCTCAGTCGCCATAACATCATGTCTTCATGATCTTGTGGATCCCTCACTTTGAATGCAAGGCCGGCTTTTGGTGGCCGAGCCAGTGATTCTTAACCACAGGTCCGGGGCCCATGGTTGGGCCGGGAGCGCCTCCTAGAGGGCCGCTAGAACTTTTTTTTGTTTTACACCTTTGGGCCACATGTGGTGGCAGCAATGCGTCACTGAATTGACTTGACAGCAGCAAATCTGTCACAGTTAACAACTGTGGACGAGTTCTTGAAAAGAAAGTGATGTAGATGAGTAATGAGAACATTTTATGGTGATACTTTCATTTACACTGAACTTGTATCTTATTTGGAGTTCAAACATAATATGTTATTTTTATTTTATGATATTTAAACATGGTTTTATAATATTTATTTTATTCAGAATTTTATTCAGTATTTTCCAATTTTCTCAACAGTTTGCTTCAAGTGTATTTGTTTTCTTTTTTCTTTAGTGAATTTGATGAATATGACCTGCACCTGGTTCTGCTGCTGGTTGGACTTTTCGATGACACATAAATATCTTTGCAGTGATGCAGTGATGGTTTCATGCCATTTCACAAGGTTTTCGTAGATCAAATATGGTTATTGATCACAAATGAAATCAAGAGTAATGATTCAATTGAAAGGGCCCCGGGGCCCATTTGTTCTGTTTAAAAAGGTGAAGAACCCCTGGCCAAGACGACTGGCGTGAATCAAATTCAGGTGAGGAACGACCATTTAGGAATTTTCGTGGCGCATTGCATATTTATTTTTTAATATTTAAGAATTTATAGACGATAACGTCTTCTGTTCTTCTATTCTTTTTGTGCCAACAACAAGAGCCAGTCCAGTGTTACTTGTCAGAGGGAGAAACGCTGCTCTGTGCTGTGGACAACTAACAGACAAGTCAAAATAAAATAACATTTTAAATGTGTGTTAAAGTAAAGTATAATGAACAATGACTTTTTGCCTTCAGTGAACTGGAAAGTCAAGATGTTTTGACGTGAGAGGAACAAGCTGCTTTTCATCTGGAAATCACGAGGGGAACTGCTGTGTCGGCGGCGCCGGCGACTGGATGAGCACGTTAGGGGTGACACGGTGTCGCATGTCTAATTAAATTAAAGGAATTAGCCCCAAAGGAGGTCAGCAGGAGAGACGGAGTCTCAATCAACAGAGGAAATGTCAACATCTCACCTGCGGCTCCTGCCAAACGCCTTGATTTGGATCAAAACAGGACAATAAAAAGCATTAAAAATCAGAAGTCAAGGATCTCCCGAGTCAAGTCCCACTTCCTGTGTGTCTCTCAACGTCGCGCAGTTGAAACTTTAAAAACGAATGTTATATTTGCAGACTCATATCAGTTGTCAGTTGCTGAAACTCTGCCGCACCAGAGGGCGTTTCCCGGCCTATAGCGGCTTCTCTTTCATGTGCCTTGTATACAATGATGACGCCACCTGACAGCGCGCGTGTAAATCTTCTGCTTCCATAAAGCGGCTTGTAAAAGTCGGCGGAGCCTCCTCTGGTCTTGTTTACCTGCCGACCTGTCTGACTTGTGCACTCGTCTTCACGACCTGATGTTTGGAGTGTCTCCGCTCAATTGTCTGGGAGCCTTCTGTGCTACCTTGTGCAGGTCTGGGGACGTGCACGAGGAGACACACACACACACACACAGAGAGAGAGAAGCAGCAGAGTGAGAGGAGACGCGCTCCTGCCTGCCAGCCCCAGACCGGCTGGCTCCGGCCCGGCCCGCACAGAGCCGCCATTGTCAGGTCATTATCCTGATGCAGGTTGAAGGCCGACACTCTAGCGCCACCAGTTGCTGAGGCTGCTGGGTTGTTTTTTTTTTGCGTCAATAATACAATTCAATATTATAGTTATATATAGTTTTCTGACTCAGTATTTGGTTCGATGGTATTCAAATTCCAAAATATTTTATTTCTCTAGAATCATTTTTCTTTTTACCTGCAGACCATTATTTCAATCATATTTGATTGTAAATGTGATTAAAGTTATCACAGGTTCAAAAGGATCATTTCTTGAATATCTCAAACAGAAAACTGGACGAATATGGACTGATGTCAAGTGATGCTTCTTATATGCAGCTGTATATACAAGATGGACATTGGACTTCAAGTGAACAAACGATTGTTATTTACCGTTTTTGTTTTTTTTATTTTATTTTAATTCTGTATTTTCTTTTATTTTTCTACTTTTTATCCACTCTGGGTTTTTTTCTTCTAAAAAATTTATATAAATAATGTTTTTTTTTCACACAGCTGAGATCTTGATTGTGTATGTGCATTTATATGATTATTATTGTGGCTGATATAAATGAATAAAAACATGGGGGAAAAAATAAAATTATCACAGGTTTTAACAGAATTGATCCCTAATAAAAAGAAAGATTTATTGTTTTTACTGTAGAATCATCTTTTCTTTCCTTTCCCTGCTAATATTGACTTGTTCCTCACTTTATGACTTTTCTTACCAACTACTGTATTTTGGTGGAGCACCTTTTGTGTCATTTGTCACTTAGTGACGTCCTTTCACTGCTTTTTAACATAAATATAAGAAGTATTACAAGTCAAATTGACTCTTCTCCTTTGGGCGACTTCGCCCAATGATGGATCTCAGTGCCGCTCTGCTTGTTGCTGCGATAGAATGTGAAAGATTCAGCAGAAATTCCAGCAGAGAATAAGAAACAGAGGACGTTCCCAAAGAATGCTACAGCTAAGCGTTAGCGGTCAGACGCTTGCCTCTGTGTGTGTGTGTGTGTGTGAGAGCCAAGACAATTATCCCGTCACAGTTAAACGAAGGCTGTCCATGACAGCGACACCCTGTCCAGCTATTTAACCGTCTTCCGTGGCTCGGTCAGATATGTGGCAGCAGGCCAGCAGGTTTGATGTTGAACAGGAAACCTGAGACTCTTGATGACACATGCTAGTTTTAGGTGGCCCCCGTGAGACCTGGCCGTTTCTCCCGCTCAGATTGGACTTCTGTCTTGGGGACTTTTTCCACAGTTTGCTTCTCCCACACTCGCTGTGACAGATGTGAGGCTGAACTGGTGGACAGGTGTGGCGCCAAGAGTGGATTCATGACGGCTGATGGTAGAACTGGGCAAGATTGCATAAAAACAATATCACGATTAGCGGTGGGATTCGATTAAAAAAATGAATCTAGTTAATTCAAGAATTTGTGATGAATTCATCTCAATAAAACACAGTTTAATGGTATAAGAACATTTGCCACAAGAAGCCACATTTTTCAATTTGAATGAATTTGGTGTATTACTGAACCAAATGATGGACCCATACATACATTTAAACAACAAAATATTGTTTTGCATCAGTTTGACAATAGCACAATAAATCACAATGGTGGCTACATTCAAGTTTTTATATCACCTTATTTAAACTAAAGCTCTTTCACTGTCTTGAAAATATTTCAAAAGAAAATATTTCAAAGAATTTCAATTTTTTTAAGAATTTCAAGTCCATTCAGAGCAGTGGAAACCCTGGCCATTATGTAGTGAAAAACATCCCTGAACCAAAGCAAACAGATGCTTTTGTTTGCTTTTGTTCAGGGATTCCTCCATGGTTGTTGTTGTTGTTATCATCCTCGCTGCCACGTGTCTTGTGCATCAGTGGACCAGGAACTCCTGCAATGACAAAGGTTCCCTGTTGTCCGGTGAGAATTAAATTAAATATATATTTTTTGTAATTATTAATCGTAATAATGTAGTAATTAATTAATCATAATTAGTTAAAGTCCCACCACTAATCACAACATATTATTTCACATCGCTCAATATTGATTATTATTGATTTATTTTATTTATTTATTTATTTTTTTAGGAAAACTGATGAAAGTAGAGTTATTTTAACATTTTATTGACATTAAAAAAACCGACAAAGCAAGAGCAGCAGGTAGTTTTGGCATCTATTGAAGTGATGACAATAAAAATGCTATTTTTTAATCATGAATCATAAATCTCACTCCAGCCTGCAGCCATCCTGACTCGGTTTGCTCCTTTAGACGTCTGGCCACGACTGTGTTCAGAGTTGTTGTTACTTAATGTAATGGACGAAATTTACCCAACTAAATGTCTTCACACTCCTTCCACCACAGTATGCCTCACTTAGTCTTCATCGTCATCACTCAGAACTCAGGAACCTCTCTGTTGGTGGAGGGATGAACAGGCCGATAATCGGCATCAACCAGAAATTTTCCACGATAATTAACCGCCCAGCCCTAGTTGACAGTATTAGTTTTTGATATGTGAAAGCACCGCGTGTCATGTTTTATTCTCTCTCATCTAATTTGAACATAAACAGCCCTCAACTAACAGTCAGCTATCAACTTTTGAAGTTCACCCATCTGCGGCAAACTTCGCTGCTGTTCTTTAGCATTATTCAGGATGACGCCACAATTCCTGGCTTCTCTTAACGTAAATTCTCATGCGTAATCCTTAATGTACGTTCAAGTCTGTCACGCTACGATATTGGGAGCATGTTGGGCGACGGGGTCACGGCTTCAACGCACATCAAGTGACACGTTTCAGGCGACATTTGTCACATCAAACGCTTGAAAAGTCTGAACTCAAGTCGTGGCACATTCATCAGTCTTTTTGGTGAAGTTTGTAGTGAGGGGAAATTCATGACAAAGAAGTGAATTGAAAGAGAAGCTGGTTTTAGTAGTAGAGAGAATTCATGACACACAAGCTGATCTAGCATCTATGAGGACCCGAGAGTCGGCGCCTGTCCTTCCATGTTGACTCTCTACTACCTTTAGAGCCGTCCCCAGCAGACTGGCCAACTTCCGTCACGTGACTTTAGAGGCGGGGTTAAGTCGATGGTGACCAGCAACCACGCATGGCTAGTGCTACACAGTTACGCTTGCTGCGAATGTACCTTCACACGGCTTGACAAAGGCACATTCCTGGCCGTCCCCGACTGTTGTTTACTTGCTGATGTCACACACTAATCCGCAGAGTCGCTGCACCTTATGGTGCATTACAGTTCTTGACTACTTTTTTAAACAACAGACCGGCAAATCCGACACACCTGTGTCCCACTTCAGATCCAGCTGCCCCAACAAATCGGAATGTTCCACGTCATTTTCATTATGAGCTACAACTGTCGGGAGCACAAAGTTGTTCACTTGTTGCTCACAAAATGGCCAGATAAGCTGCTCTTTTATTCCACAGAAACATGTGATGCGAAGGGCATGTTCCCACATCCCATACAAAGCTCTACCTGACTTCTAAGCCATCAGTCGCATGACTGACTCAGGATGTGGCTTGTTTATTTAACGTGCTAGTTGTGAGCCCTGCAGAGTTTTTTGTTGATGTGGTGGAGATTTGCTTTTATATCTACAGCTTTAAAAAAAATACATGGCAGTGAGGATCAAAGTGTCGTGTTCCAGGAGTCTCCCTCAAATAGTCGACTGTCCACGACGTACTGCAGCCAAATGTCTGTTTAAAAATGGTTCCGCTTGTGATTTTGTTTGTGTCTTTCAAGTTCCGTGATTCCGGTTTGTGACTGAGGGTGATGAACGTCAGCGTCGAGTACTTCTGACTGTGTGTTGTGTGATTCAGGAACGAGGGAATCAATCAAGTTCGAAGTGGCACAAACAGACTGGTGTTTGTGTTCGGTGCATTTCCACTCCTGCAGTGTGTCTGCTGGGCTCCAGCACGCGGATACAAAAAGTGATATTGTCCATCAGTAAGAGGCAGATGCAAAAGTGACACACACAGCCTGGACCTCCACCTGGGCTCCGTGTCTCTGGAGGCAGCGATGGCTTCTGCTTTGGAAGCCGGAGAGAGAGCTCTGACCACAGGCTCCACGCTGGTGGCTGCTAATGACAGCGCTGCTCCCCGACTGGGGACTTGGGTTGGAAGCGGCTCAAATCCCTGCCAACTAGGGCGACAGGGAACCGTTTCCTTGCTTGACTGCTGCACACGCAGATGCATGAAGAATTCCTCGCTCCTTCTGTTCATACTTCACTCATGTTCACCCTGAAAGAATGTTAATGCTAAATTTCTGATACAGTCTGAGTAAAAAAAACCTGCACCATATGTATGTTGTATGTTGGATCCTCTAGCACTCTCTATCTGAACATGGAAATCTCATAAATCTGGCCTTGTGTGTGTGTTTTTCTCTCTCTCCCTCGCCACAATTCTGGCAGCCGCAGCCTGCTGTCTCCCAACTGCAAGTCCTTCCATGACTTCTCTCATTCCGCTTTCACTTTGACACTTTTATCTGTCCTCCTTCGCATTTATTTATCAGGGTTTTCCAGCCTCAGGCAATTGGTGTTTTAAAGTCGGCGCAGGAAATTGAATTACCCGCTCGGTTTGCTACCCATTACTTGGCCTTACAGGACTCAAGTCTGTGGACAACGCTTGGCGACCTCTGAGAACGATGCCGTAGAGTCTTGTCAAGCTCTGGCTTGGACGTGGGGGTTATCGTCTCCTCTGTCGCCGGCTTGTCTCATGACTATCTGTTGAAATATGCTTTTTCCGACCGTAGTTTCAGAGCCGAAGAATGCTGATCAGACCTTCATGCTCTTTGAACACTCCACTTTAGTCCAGTTTACTTTGTGATTACTTCTCAGAAGAATCGATTCTGTCAGCATGATATTTAAAACCAAAGAGAAATCTGGGGTCTAAAACAAATTCTGGTGTTCAGTCTGATTGTCAAAGGAACTAAACCAGATTCCTAAACGAATGATCCGGCGTTACGAGGGGTCAACTTACTATCTGTGTCAATATTCATATATATATATATATTTTTTTTTTTTTCAGTTTGAAAAAAAAGATGATAATAACCAAGTGTTGTGGTCCACATCAGTAAATTGAACAGTATATAGGTGTTTGAAAGAGAAACAAAACAAAACAAAACAAAATAAAATAAAATAAAATAAAATAAAATAAAATAAAATAAAACAAAACAAAAATAAAAAAATAATAAAATAAAATAAACGCACAAATACAGTCAATGGGCCGCATTTGACCCAGGTCTGAAGTATACAGAGACGGACAGTGACCGTTTACCGACATGGTTCTTTGCAAAATGATGATGATGATGTGTGTGCTCGCTGTGTAGCTACGTAGCTTCTCATAACTGTGGAAGAGCAGGATCTAGGAGATAATGTTTATGCGTGAGTGACACATAAACATTCATAGTTAGATAGTTGTTCTGTGAAAATGAAAGAAACAATGGTTGACCCCAGACTATACAACCCTCATTTTTGGTGAAGCAACTCGACAAGGATCATGCCTCCAAAACAGACCTGTCCGAGGTGTCTTCCTGGCTCTTGCCCTGAATAGCTGGGACATGCTCCAAGTCGAGCTGGGCTGGCTGACACTTGACTTGTTATTCCTCTATGCATGAGCTGAAGCCTCTGAATGTATCGATCCTCTCGTCCAGAGCCGAATCCAAGCACGTGGAGGGTTTTGTGCTCTTGAAACACAGGTCAAACATTTCCTGCCCTCTGCTCGGTGCAGGTGGTCAGTCTCCGCCGTCGTCTGCCTCGGCGCGACTTGATCAGACGCGCTGAATAGCTCGTTAAAACGAGAAGTGAGAGTAAATCGTCGAGAGGGCAGTTGATGGTAATAGCCAAGTCGTCGATGATTGAGCCTATTCATGCCTGAAGTGGAACGGAGTGAGGAGGGGGGGAGCAGTCACTGCCTTCAGCCCGCCAGTCAGCAGGCCACGGTGTGCAATGCTCTCATTACCCGCCATTGTCTGGAGCTTTCAGCCGGAGCTGAGGAGAGTGGGAGCCAGAGGGGAGAGGAAGAAAAGAGGGAATAATGGCGCGGCTGGGGGTATGGATTGGTTGCCGCTGAAGTGATAGGAACCAGCCCCACTGGTGTGTGGTGTTTGCATGCGGACGACTTGTAGCGGAGACGGTCAATATTCGAGATGAGGTGTTTTTAAAAGGGGAACAAAGAAGGAGACCGCGCTAATCAGATGTGGATTCAATGACTCTGCAGGTCTGAATCTGTCTATGATGGCAGAGGACAACAAATGTCCCGACGGAACAACTTTGGAGGAACCGGCTCTTGAACTCACCTCAGGAAGCCAAGCCTCTGCGGGGACCCAGTCGGAGGCAGAACGCGCGGCTGGACCTCCAACAGCTGCAGAGGCCTCAGTCAGCGCAGCACTTTTCAAACTCAAAAGGGTTGACTTTGGGTGGTTTTCTGTCCAGATCAGTGAAATTAAAATGTAAAAATGTTTCTTATTAAAATCGTATTACATTTTTTTTTGGATACAGAGGTGCTCATACTAAATTTATGGTGCGTTTCTATCACGAAACTTGGGGCCGTGAAGAAAAGTGCGCTTCAGGCAGCAGCATCTAGTCTGCTCCGTTGCGTCGTCCCTATTACTTCATAGTTTTCTTTAGACAAAATTGTCACAACACTGGCTACAGGCCTGTTTAATGTTATGTGTCTGGGGAGGAGAAAGTATGGGCCTCTTTGCTCCAGCTGCTGCCCCCGCGACTCGACCTGTTTTTCAAGGTTGGTGATGTAATGATGATCACTTGTGATGCAACTACCACCCTCTGCAGAACTGAACTAACACCAGGCAAAAGTGACATTTTGCATTCAAAATATCGTTTTGTATGATTCTGAAAACACTAGAGTTGGAGCAAGGCTTTGGGGTGAAATGAGGATCGCTGCTTCCCCATTGGTTGAACACACGATTCCATTTCATTTTTAAAATATCAAAAGAATAACAAGTTGATAATGACAATTTTCACGTCACCATGGGGGCCGCTGGGTTTTTATTCTCGCCCTAGTTTTGAGAAAACAGCAACAAAGAGCTCCAGCAGGACTGTTGCCGCTCACGTCAGCCCTGTGACTGACAGCCGTCACCTTATGAAACTCCAGCTCCATCTTATGAAAGTTCTCGGGTTGCTTCTGAAACTGAATCATGTCGGTGCAAATGTTCCTGCTCTCTTCTGTTTCATGTCTGGGTGCTTTTTCATGTTGCTGCCTGGTGAAATGAGACGCAGATCCAGCAAATATTCTCTGCGGTTTGGAGGAGAACTGCTCGCCTCTGCTGTCCATGCTGCCGTGAAATCAATGAGGGTTTTGATTTAGTTCCCCTTCGATGGAAAATTACAAACTATTCAAACAGTTTATGTCTGTGGTGAAGAGTTTAATTTAATATTAACACTCCGTTATTAAATCAGCCCCATAAACCTGCCCTGTTTGTTTTCCTTTATCCTCACCTTCCTTCACCTCCTCCTCGCGTCTCACCGCGTTCCTCTTTCTCCATCTCTCGGCGGCTCGGAGCTCGCTGCTGGAAGCCACCTGGCTTGGCGCCCAGTTGCAAGTCTCGGATCGGTCTGCCGGCGCCCCAAAAAACCGACCGCATCGGAGGCTTCAGGTTCACTGGGGCCACGTCTGGACTCCTACTCTGTTGCACAGCGGTGTTGTCATGTTTGAGGAGCGTCAGAAATGTTCCCATTTAAACGGTGGTGGAGTAACACACTCACAAGTTTGTCATGTAGTGGGTTACGTCCGCAAAACACAAACAATAAAATGGCAGTGTCCATGTCATAGTAAAAGAAGTAGTTTAGAAGTAATTTCCAAAATACAAGAATCTCGAAAACATGCTCTTCGGCCTGCTTTCCCACCTTGAAGTGATGCTCTTCAAAATGAGGTTCTGTCTGGAGATATTTTCGCGAGACACATTCGATCACTGTAGCTTTATTAGCAAAAAGCAGGTATAACACCAGGCTCCGTGTGACAGCATACGTCCTCACTCAGACGCAGGCGCTCACCCGCCATGTCGGACACATGTTAGCATGATAAACTCACAGTTATGAGTGCCATACCTTTTGATGCATGCAGGGATCACGGGGAGGTTAACACAAAGGCCGATCAGAGGAGACCCTGGATCATTGTAGTGCAAAGCATTGGTACAGTACACATCGTAATAAGGCTGGAGAACACCGTCATATATACTGCAGACTTGAAAAAGGTGGACCACGTGACGTTCAACAAGTTAGAAGCCTCTCACCCAGAAGGTGCACGTACAGAAGAGGAAATGCCAAAATACAATAAAGCACACCAGAACTGGACGACAAAGTATGAGCAGGTGAGAAGAGTGAAGAGCGAATGCTACAGTTGACACCAGTAGAAGCGCACAAGGCATTTTTAGAACCCCTTAACTTTGGTCCGGGTCTTCTATGAAGGCAGCTCCACTGGCACATCCTCCTCATTGTCGGAGCGGTTGGTCCGTATGTCTGCCAGCGTCTGGTTGAAGCGCGGCCAGTCGTCACTGTGTGCCGCTGATAGCTAGAGGAAGAGGACAAAAAAAAAAACAAAAAAACAGCTGGTCGACACTTTTGACTGGTATCAGGTGCAATGAAATGGTATTAGCCATTTTGTTTCTTAGCTAGAAAAGCACTCAGAGAGAGCGGAACTGCAGAGTTACACCTGTTACTATTGCTACAAAGATTTTATCAATATAATTAGATACGTTTTAGAATTTGAAGTATTAGTTATAACACTCAAAATTCAATACAAATGAGCAGATTTGGACTGTAGGTGGCACCAGCGTTTCGGGCCTCGGGTTGGGCAACACCGCCAAAAAACTAAGCCAAAAAATAGCAGCGCTTGTGCCGCTACTCTGTTCATGGATCCAGCTGGTAATCTGGTCACTAAACATGAGTCATCTGCTCCTTGAAACATCACAACCATTTCCTGAAAAAAAAAAATATATATATATATATATGTTCATCCATTTTTGGTTAGTTTCTGTAGAGAGAAGAGAAGCACTGATACATGCTTCCTGAATGTTTTAGAAATGTTGAAAAAGTCATGATTAAGATGCATGTATAAATGCATATATATATATATATATATATATGTATATATATATATATATATATATAATATTGATGGACCTGTAGCATTTCAAATTAAAATGACTTTCATAATGACTTTGCTTTCATTAAAAAAAAAAAAAATCATCAGGTGATATAGGCAATAGAGAGTTCTTTTTTTTCCAAATTTTACGAGCACATTTAAACTGCAGGTTGAGTGCCAGTAACTATAGGGAGTGCACTCAAACAAAGGCACACTGACTCTTATTCCCTTGGCTCCTTTTATTGACAAGTCTTTGTAGCGATCAGTCCAGCGCAGAGAGCCACCAGCTCAGCTCAACCGCACAACAAGAGAGATGCTAAAATTAGACGGGCGGCCGGGTGAGCGTTGCCCTCACATGAGGTTCCTCCAACTGCCCTCCTCCCTACGTTATAGGACACGGTGTGGTTGGCCGCCGCGCGGTGATGGCGGAGTCATGTGGAGGCCGTTCAAGTGGGAGAAAAATCAAACACATTCATCCACGACGCTGCTGACAGTTGGGTAAACATACAGGACTAAAAGACCTAAAATTGTTGGTTGCGGTGTTCGTGGAGGTTTTACAGTCAAAAAGAAAACTGCCTCATATTTCTGGTCTGTCATACTTGTCTTTCATTAAAGCTGGTGAGGCAATTAGACAGAACTGCTCTGAAACCTCTGCGAGTGGACTCCTGCAAAATCATGATTTATATACTTTGAAGTTTGTACTGACAAGAAGCAATAGAGAAGATTTGTACATGATGTTTTATTTAGTGTCATTAACCAAAAGTCCCTGCCAACTCTGCTACAGTAGCATATTATGGAGAACGTAGCTCACTGTGCTGCTTTTAAACCTGCGTTTTACAGAACGGCCAGCAACACAAAATCTGCCAGAAATATTACCGCTCCGTTAGAAATGTCACTGCCGCTGCCAAAACCACATTTAATCTTTTCCTGCGTGTAAAACTGGGGAGGAAACGTAAAATCTCATTCATTCATAGATCAATGCCTCCTTCTCTGTGGCTGCCACTGAAAGATAAGTCATTAGCTTTGACTTATTCAATTCAAGGATTGTGAAATTCCGCCTCATAAATAAATTCTTATGACAGTAAATTCAGAAAAAATAAAAATTGAAATATTCCCCAACTTGTCAGGCTATTGTTTGTGAGTTAGATGACCTCCATTCCAGCTGCCCCGGAGTTCTCTAGCAAATTTTTATGTTTCCATGTTAAGGGGACAAAGATTGAACTGGTACCTCTCCTGCATCGTAAATCCAGACCCTCCCCTCCGAGTCCCCGACGGCGACCTCTTTGGCTCCAGAGGACCAGCGTACTTTGTTCAATGCCGGGGCACCTTCAACAACCACACTGGCAGTCGGTACCTGAAAATACAAATTTAGATGCATCTCCTTCTGGAACTACAAAAAAGAGCTGGTAAACAGTCAATGAGGAAATAACTGCGGCACTGTTATATATTTTATTCTACAAAAGGCTTCAGAAGTCACTCCAAAATTGACATTGTTAACTGTAAAAACGCAGCACCTGGTACTTCCATGTCTAATGTCGTTTATCCAACATGTTTCCTGTCTCTTTCTACACGTTCTCCTGACTTTGTTTCCAAACTCTTCGACATGTCACAGATCACCTCTGACAGTCGTCTCCACCAGTTCCACCCTGCCTGCACTCTCCTCTTCACCTCCATCAAACTCAGTCCATCACACTCTGACTTATTCCAAATCTGATTTCATTGCTCAACTTCGCCAACCTCTCTCTCATTTTACACACATATTGGTTCGAATGACATATATTCCTCTTTATTCCCCTGAAGGAGGTGAGCAAAAAAATGGACAATAAGAGATGCTGCCTGGGAAAAGACAATGCAAAAAAGTGGGCAGAAATGACAATACATGTTCTTCTCCAGCACTCTCCGATCCCCTTTTCGATGATGATAAA
Source organism: Synchiropus splendidus (assembly GCF_027744825.2). Taxonomy (NCBI): domain Eukaryota; kingdom Metazoa; phylum Chordata; class Actinopteri; order Syngnathiformes; family Callionymidae; genus Synchiropus; species Synchiropus splendidus. The sequence continues at coordinate 10,371,823 of NC_071337.1, forward strand.
ATAATTCAATAAAATAAAGTCCACCACTCCAGCTTCTCCTGCAACTCATCTGTACTCACAATAGATCATTATACCATCAGCAAACAAATGACTTATTTACTTGCCAATGTTTTTTTTTTAAATCACCGATTCATGTGATCGACTTCTTGCTCGTGGTAATGGTGCGGCAGCCTGCCACTTTCCTTGACATTTCCACTAAGACTTCATTTAGTTTTATTCAATGACCTCACTGCACTTTACAGAGACTCTTTAACACCTTTATTAGAAAAAGGAAGCCGTATACACCTTCATTGTCCAGTCAACAGAGCAAATAAAGTCGAGGTGTTGTGCGCAGCAGTTCTCACAGGAGGCTGGATCAAGGAGCAGTACAACCTGCTTCCAATGTGGACACACAAGGATACCTACTGTATATTAAATGGGCCCGTGTTTGCTTTTGTGGGCACGCTGGAGCACTTTTTAGTAAACAGCCGTGGTTGTGTAGCACCTTTAAAAAGGCTAAAAAACATCTGCAGTGTTTCCATAAAGTGTTCCTGACATGTGGCAGGCGAGGCTGACACATGTCACCAGTGGAGACAGAGGCCTTGCCATCTTGTCGCCTCTCACAACAAACTTCTGCGTATTTAAAGCAGTGCTAACCACAGAGCGGCTGCCATTAGCCTGCTAGCTCCCAGTGCTGCGCCCGAGTGGATCCAAACAGCACACTCTCAATTGACTGTATACAGTATGTGTGTGTGTGTGTGTGTGTCGGTACGCATGCATGCCCGGTAAATGAAAACCAGGCGCTGTTAATGTTGTTATGACTGTGTGTTTTTAATATGACGGTAACAATGGCGGTCTGTTGCTGTGAGGCGACTCGTGTGGAAGAGAGTGAGAGCCAGTGCGTGTTCTCTGCACATCCGCTTGTGTGTGTGAGAGCAAATGTTTCTCATAAAGAACATTGTTACGGCCCTCAATAATGAACTCTTCCTCCGTGAGTGAAAAGGTCCCTGTTGAAGCAAGCATGGGAAACTTGTGTGTTCCTGCTGCACAGGGAAACAACATCACGAGTTTGAACAGGCTGAAGATTAAAGCAGTGACGTTGTAGCTGCAGTGACTTTGGATGCATCGTATGAAGGCAGCCAGGCTGTGACCCCCATAAGAGGGAGGCGGACGTCAAACTAGCATTGAAATTCAACTAAATTGACATTTTTAAGTAACATCCGACTCACGACCTGCTCGACTTACATCCACCCGTACTTACGACCACGGCCAGCAGATTTTCTTTTTTCATTCAATGTCTGGCACCGCAGCACGTAGCAACACAGCAACGCGTACGACAGTTACTGCAGCACAGTATCCCAGCATCTCACTCTCACACAGCCATCTACCGCTACAGTAGTACCTATAACCCTCGCCTCTGCTATTTTGAATGGCAATCCACTTAGGTCCAATCTGACTTACGACCGGCTTTTCGGAACCTGTTACTTGTACAATCCATTGTTCATCTATAGGTTTATGCAACATTCAATGGTGTGCACAAACTCAAACTCCCTGTCAATCATCCACTCCACCACGTGCACTGTCCTATTCACCTCCCACACTCTCAGTCTATGATCTGAGGTCCTGAAGCTCATCTGTTTTCACGACATGATCCGACTAATCTGTCTTTCCTGTTCTTCCTCCATCTCTCCCATTTACACATGACTCCTATATCTCTTCATCTGACTTTCACTCCACTTCTCCCCACGTCACGCTGCCTTACTCTCAAAACAAACCTATAAATGTTCAGCGAACATCACCCTAAACCTCTTAGACCTGTCTATAACCACAGAAGGAGCTGAGAGCTAAATCCTGATGTAATCCTCCTCTCACTTTGAATCCCTCTCTCACTCACACCTCTCACAAGAGATCAGTAAGGTACACCTCCAAATGAATGTTTTACAATAATGTATGCTGACAATCTTTTCGCTACAATGTTACTGTTATTTTTCTAGCAAAATTAAATGAAAGTTGAATTGAACGAAAATTCAATAGCGCAACAAATGCACAATTATTACACTCAACAAAAAGAATCCATAATTTTTGACATATCCTGACGACTTTTATAGTTTTTCTTTTGACATTTAAGGGTCACATGAGCACCATTAACCAAGGTAGTGGAAACTTTGGTTTGTTAGCGCCACTAACTGATGATTCACCCCAGGACTGTGCTTTTTTTTAATCTCTCCTAACTACATACCATCAGTTAATGTTGTAAAAGCAACACTTCGAACACATTGTTAGGCCTTAAAACTTAAGTGGGTATCTCCAAAGTTTCCATTGCCGTCGTCATTAAAAAAAAAAAACCCAACTGGTCCAAGTTTGCCAAAAACGCTAAAACATGTACGTTGATAATAAAGGCAATAGATTAATAATAGACCATTGGTGGATTTATTCTGATCCTCTGCAGACGTGGGCAGAAACAAGTCTCTGATGAAAACTATTTGATGCATATGTTTAGAACCACATTCATTCTCCTGCAAAATGTCAGTCATGTCATTATGGTGAGGAGCCCTGCACCTTTTATCTTAGAAAGCGGCAGACACAACTGTTGTGTAATGACACCGATACAGATTGAGACAGTGGGGGTTACAGGAATGTTTGGTTATCTGTGTTTAATGTGAGGTTCTGTTTGGTGCAGCACCACACGACGCATAGTCACGCCCCTTATGTCCCGGCATCACCCCTGCAGAAACACACCTCCGTGTCGTTATTGAGATTCCACAGGTCCAAGTGGCCATTTCCGTCCACTGCAGCGAAAACCGCAGGGTGCACTGGCGACCACATGACGTCATACACGTACTCGCCGTTGTCCTCGAAAGTGCACAGGGGTTTGTTGTGCTGAAAAAGAGGATGAGGTGAGTGAGTGTGCGAAACAGCTGTGAAGGAAGGCATTACAGTGGATGACACACGGAACGTCGGGGAAGAGAGAGGGAGTGTGCAGAGTTCAGACAGAGCGGCGCTGCCTCAGCCTTGGGGCCTGTCTGGATGCGGAGCCTAATTAAAAAGGCTCGCACATTCACAGAGCGCCATAAAACCGCTGGGAGAGATGAAAGAGAGGGAAACGCACAAGGTGTACTGTAACCTCAACACAACAGCTGTCACAGAGATGGATGGGAAGAGTTGGGAAGTGGGCGGGAACAGAAGAGGAAGAGGCTCTGGAAATACCTGTGAGGGAAGATGCATCGATCTCTCATGGCCACACAAATCACCGTGGAATTTGGGTCAAAAGCAAGTACAGGAAGTTGTGCGTGTGCGACCCAAATGACGTGAACAAAAAGAAAAACTCACGCCTTAAAAATTCCCAACGAATGAATCAATTTGTTCACCATCACAAAGAGAAACCTGGCACATTACCAGATTATAATTGCTTTTTCGGCATAAAAGCAGTTGGGGGGACGTCATATTCATAAAACATTATTATAAGGTAGGCCATCCTTGTTTTTTTGTAACACTGTTGGAAGTGGTTTTATCAAGGACCAGTGATGAAATTCCACACACCAGGTCATGCAACTACTTCATTCAGTAGTACTTTAGTATAGTGAAGACAGAAAAACATCATGCAGCATTTGAACTGGTACTAACTTCCTGATGTCTGTGTGGCCCAAGTAACGTCCAGTTCAAATATGCAGCTGATTTTTATAGTTACATTTCTGAACACATTCAGTTTAAATAAGAATGTTGCAGGGGTTGCAGCAGGAACCATTGTTTTCTGTGGGGTAAATATTTCTGGTGTCTCTAAGCAGCAGTTGCCTGGATTCTGAGCATCATAAATGTCAAACAGGAAGAGTGGGAGCAGTTGAGGTGAGGAGACATGTTGGCTAAGACGTGTGCACATAGGGAGAGATTTCAACACAATTTCAGCTCAGCGAATCATGTTTATGTTTTCTTAATTTGTCTAATCCCTATCTCTTCTTTTGTCAGAATTCTCTATTTTTCTCTTCATCTGCCACCCCGGATGATAGCTCAGCATAATCCCCTGCCTCTCCTCTCCTGAAATTAAAGTAACACATCATGAAAGAAGAAGACATCCTGCCTGCTGAACAGAAACTAGAATTTCACTGTTGCGTACGATCTACACACAGCGTTTGCTCTTAATGATCAGCAGCAGTGAGTCTTAAAGCTAATCTCAAAATGAAGCTTAATCCTTGTGGCGCCGCACGTGAAGTAAATGTTTGTCATTATCTTTCCTGCTTGGAGTAACAGAGGGTCTTTTAAAACAATGCCTTCTCGCTCCTGTACGAATGTGCGTTTCTTCCACACTGCTTAACACGTAAAGATCTTCATCCGATGATGAGATATTGTTAATGACAGAAAATGGGTTCTAGTTTAGGAAAAGAAAAGGAGCTAAAACAGCATGTTGTGCAGACGTGCGAGGGGTTACTTCAAGCCATCGTAGTACTTCAATTGTCCTCGGGGCACGTTCCTTTCAGATTGGTTAAATGGCAGACACTGCATCTGATTCCTTCTTCATCCAGCAGTCACCAAGACAAGCACCTTGATCTTCCTCCCACATCACACCTATCCTTGTTACACATCCGTGGACCTCGTCCTCCCTTTTCCCTAGTGTCCATTTCTAATGTTCTTTGAGTCCAAACCATGTGGCCTCCATAACTTTGTCTCCAAAGTTCTCCACTTTCCCTTTCTCCCTCCGAGCCACTTTCATTAAAGACTTGAGGATCCAAAACGCTGACTTAATTTTCCCAGCATTATCATCAGAAAACACAGGCATCTTTCCATCCACTCCGGCTAATGCCATATTTCTGCAGTAGCAAGTGATGAGGGAAACATTTTTCCAACATGCTCCTGAAGGGCCAGCAAGGCATCAGCATCCTTTTCAGTTATTCTACAGTGCATCATATATGTTACCTCCTAACTACCTCCCAAACACATAATGCCATATTTCATCAAAACAGAGCGTAAATCTCGACTCAAAAATGAATTGTAACAACAAAAATAAACAAGGCAAGTCGCACTTTGTTTTCAATCCTCCTTCAGTTGCAATCCCTCTTACTTACTGTACTTGCAAGATCACATGCAGATAAAAAAGGGTCCATCAGAGATGGCAACAAGGCTATGCATAAAGCAATGCATGTTGCAAGGAAATAGTCAAGGACAAACATCTATTAAAACACCACACTGGGAGTGAGGCTTTTGCTATTAAATTGTATTCTTTTCAGTGGATAATAATTAAATATGATACTTTGCAAGCCTTATAAATAAATGATTCACTGGGTGTTGGCTTCCCCCAGAGAGAAAATAATAATCAGTATGAAATTATGCAGGAAACAGAGAGCAAGGTCTTCTGTTATTTAATAAAGGACTGTTGCTACATGAATTAATCTTAAATTACACAGCACTTTTCAAACCGTAATGAAGCAAGATAATAGTAACAGATGAGCATATTTTCTGAATTTTATTTAATGAAAAGATTAAAAAGAAAATCAGGTTAAGAACTCACATGGTCTTAGATCCATAAACTCTTGGACAAACACAGTTATATCTCACAGAATTCAGAGGACATGGGGAAGCGCCCTCATGGGACTGTCCATGTCAACAGCCTGGTCAGGGGCCGTGGTGTGCTGGCGGAAAGTTAGTGCTGACCATTAAAGGCCGCAGATTGAGTCCCAGGTTGGGTGGTCCGGTACAGGAACCCACCAGAGATAATTGAAAAAGACAGGGGAAAGGCAGCGGAAAAAAGGGTTGAAAAACCAGTTCAAAAGAAAGTTCATGCGATGGGACATTTTGGGATTTAAAAAAGCTCTGTCATAGATCATAATGTAAACATCCTGAAATAAAATCAAAAAATAGAAAATAAATTATATACACATAGATTATATAATAGGGACATGGAAAAGATGGGTTTTTAGCTCCTGTTAATATATATTAAAACAGTTCAGCAGATATGGGCCTTAATATCTAAAAAAGGCTTCTTGTTTTTAAGCGCATCCTATAGGTGGAACAGTGCTGAAGAGATCAGCTATCAAATATGTGGTCATGAGTACAGAAGTGGAATAATCATGCTCCCCAAATCACTTAGTTCAGGCTGGTTTTGGGGTGGAGAGAGGAAAACGGTTCAAGTTATGCGCGATCATAAGTCCACTCCCGGCTGTCGTGGCTTCTTCAAGCTCGGGCTGACTTGAAATGTTTTCACTAACCACAATATTTGCACCGCTGAGTGTAAAAACATCAGTGGAGTTGGGTTTGCCGGCCCTTTTGAACCTTGAGAGGGAAACGTGTGACTGTGAAGAGAATTCAAAAGTGTGTGAAAGCTTTGATTGGTGAGTGGAAGACAAACCTCCGCTGGGAGTTTGGGTAAGCAAAGTCGGCTCAGTCAAGTTGTTCGTCAGACCGGTGTGGTGCGTCTATGTTTGCACTCGCGCTCACACACACTCAGGTATTGCTCTTGCCCTAACACAAATATGGGTTATGAGGGATGAGAGACAGACACATTCCTGCGGTGGTCCGCAAAGGACAGGGATTTCCCAAATCCTGAGGAAAAACAACACATTCTAATGATGATAATACACAGACATGAGTCGCAGTACTCCTCACACAGAACCCGTCTGCATGCAAATAGGAGTTCAAGTTCACTGCTGCAATTTCAAACCTGTCATAGTCGGACAACTGCAACTAGATCGCTCAAGGTGGTGGAAGAATTATGCAAATCGCTTAATGTTTTCCCGTCGATGTAGATGTCAGTTTGGCTCCACAAACTTTGTGAGCCATATGATTATTCCTGAGTAATATTTCAATTGATGACAATGCCGAAACAATCTCTCTGCTACGAACCATATGACTACACGTTACTTTTAATGTTTGAATATATTTGCTCAATTAATCAACTTCACTCTAAAATACACTTCTTACTGTAAACTGAAATGGTGAAAAAGAGAGGAATAAATTAGGACACAACAGCCAAAAGCTCACGTGGGGTATCCCACATTGGAATTACGTTTTTGGAGCATGTTTAGGCAGAATCATTCCAGGAAAACAGATCCAAGAAGCATGCAGGGGTAAGTGTCATGGCTGCAGATACTGTGGTTCCGCAGAGTCCAACAAAGTTCTACTGTGTTTCAGACAAATAAAATAATAATAATAATGATAATAATAATATAAAAACTCAGCTAAGTGTGGAGCATGACAATTTTGTCCATAAGGTTAACTCACAGTTAAGTATTGAATGACTTTTCACACTCCGCCTCACAAGATGCTTTCGCATTGTAGCTGAAACCAAAACAATGCAGTGTGGAAAGCGTTCAGAGAACTTCTGTTCATGAGGATAGTTTTGTACATACTTTTAATACAGGAAACTTACAGTAATTACACTACTGAGGTTCAGAGTTTGTTATGGTTTTACTGGATCCATGCAGCTGAGATAACAAGTGATGTGATCCTGTCGTTTTACAAGACCATATCAGTGATCAAAATAGTATCTAAATTTGTAAGTTCAATGTGTCATGCTGTATGAAGAGGTAAATAACAATCTTCCCATATTACACGACCTCACACTTAATATGAAAGCTCACCTTGGTGCTCCACAGTTTCACCGTCAGGTCAAAGGACGACGTGACAAAGAGGTGGGAGAAGTCCAGTGTGCCCACTGCACTGTGACAGCTGACCCCTGTCACTGGTCCGTAATGGCCTTCGAACATCTCAAAGATACCCACTTTACTGCAGAGCAGAGATAAGTGTTTTCAGTAGCTAAACACGCTTTTAAAATTTGAAACCTTCTGCGTCTAAAATAAATGTATGCGCTGGGAACTGTGTGTGACATCGCTCACCTGCCATGTCTGGAGGAGGTGTACACGATCCCTTCCTCGCTACCTACTACAAAATTATTGACGTCTCCAACAGGGAAGGCCATGCTCATCACTGCCACAGGTTTGGATTTGTTATACACGAGCTCCATACTTTCCTTCAAACACAAATATACAACACTAATCAGTTCTTTTGCACAATAAAAACCTAACAGTGTTGATGCTCGGTCTAAAACTACAGTGACTCACACACAGTATCACAGTAAATCACAGTAACTACAGTGATTTGGGAGCATTTTTCTCCCACAAAAAAACAAAACTCTTAAAGCAAAATGTTTTCTATTCTTTATGGTTAAGCGAATATATGAAAACATTACGTTTTTGAGGAACATCATAAAAGATACTCAGCTGTTCAATTGTTGTTCAATTGCTAATTGTAAAAAATAATACAATTCCCACAACCAAATTCGTACTTCCATTTGGTAAAAAAGACATAAACATAAACAGCATGTTGAAATGTAAAAAAAAGACACCCTTCCGCAGTAATACAAATTCACATCACAGGTAAAAAGATCGCCTATGACTTAGGGTTATCAGCTACCCATCACAAACCCCACGGTAGACTCAGGTACCTGAGGCTGTGAGAGCATATCGAGACTCCATGAGCACATCTTGCCATCTGAAGAAACAGTGATGAGGTTGTTTGCGTTCTGGGTGCCAACCACGTTTACACAGTAGACTGGATGCTGCGTACAAACAAAATAAAATATATTTAATTAAATACAGTTTTGGAATATACATTACAAATAACAACATGTGCGTGATGCTGAGATTATCATTCTTTTTTATTTAAAATTGTCTACATGGCTACAGTGTACCGTACAGTGGCTATGAAATTCAGAACCCAAAATGTGTTTAGGGCAGTTAAAGTAGTAGTAACACAGTACATGACATAAAATCCAATTACTAAGACGATCCTTCAAAAAAAAAACAAAAAAAAAACTAGCATTACAAACTTGCTTTTAAACCTCCTTATACAAGAACAATAGTTTTCTGACTATACAATGCAAACCAACAGGGATGTGAGGGATTCAGGGATTCATGACAGTCCTCAGTGGACGATGACTCAGAAAGGGAAGCTTTCTGTTTCTTCAGTTCATGTTTTCTTGAGCTGAGTTAACATTCTATTTATTTATTTGATTCAAAACATCACTGATGGCAGTGTTTTGGCCAGAGATACCTATGTCTACCAGTACTGAAAGTCAGTTGAAGACGAGTCCCAGTTCAGCCTTTTCAAAACACCATCAGAGAAACGGCTGTTCTCTTTTCCATCAAACATAGACAGTTTTATCATTGACAGGCTCGGAAGCATCTGCATTCCAACATGGAACGGGTCCTATCACCCGTGGGCTCATGACATCATCAAATGCTTCACACAGATGCTAACAGACGGCTCACATGCCCGTGTGCAGCCGCCGCTCCCCTGACTCCACGTACGGGACCCGAGCTGCAGTGCCAATCCGCAGGAGTGTGTGAAACCATTATGTCATTACCGAGCAGTAATTGATTTGTGTACTGGGCCACACAAAGACTCCTTTGAGTAATCAGCACCATGCTAAGTCCACTGGACTCGCTGGCGGGTGAGGACAAGAGCAGGTGGCCTTATTATTGGAAGCCGCAGTCACTTGAAACCTCCTGCTCACACTGTGGCGGCTGCATGTATCAGTGACTGGTCGCCGCTCAGGAGACATCGTCCACATATGTCGGGTCAGTCATTTGTTCTGGATCAACGGAGAGATTTAGTGAGCTGTGAGGCCTTGTTGCCTGCAGGGGCCAGACGCTTTCATTAATCGTTACGATGCTTAACGTTCATTGAATCCACATCTCTAATAAAACAGTTGTTCAATAACAGATACATACGTTTATTTTCACAACACTGCACTGCATCGCCTCAAATGGCCAATTATCTAAATCCACACTGAACTTCAAGCAGCACAAGAACCTCAGAACCACTGAGCAGAGCAGTCTGTTGGTAAAAACTTCATTTGTTGAAATGAAGATTAAGAATAAAGTAAAATAATAAATGAATGAAATGAAAATGAATAAAGTCTCAATGATAATGAATACTCTTTTGAGGTCAGTGAACTCTGTTTTGGCACCATAGCCGTTGACGGTATTTACAAAATGCTCATGAAAAGGTTGGACCTTTGAGTTGTGTTAACAACGATAGTATCTATTCAGTGTCATAAATCATTGCATCACTCCATTATTCTAAAGTCTAAAAACAATTTAAATCAATGGAAGACTGAAGACGGGGCAGCAGTGCCACTAAGTACACAAACAAGATAGTAGGGGATGATCTTGACTAGGAAAGAACAAAGGTCATTGCTACAGTTTAAAGTAATGCACAGTTATCAATAAAGCAGGCTTTTCTTCAGCACCACTGTATGCCATAAAATGACACTACAAATAGATGTCTGAAAAAAGCAGTTGGCCGTGCAGTAACAGTATGGTCGATGCATCTTTGGATGTTCCTGTACTGAGCTAAATAGTTTGATAACAAAAGGTAGAACATTCAAGGTCGAGTTATCCCATCACCATGGAGAAAGAAGAATGACAAAAAGTGAGTTTTCTCGTGCCGGGTTCAGTAGGGTGACAGCCAAAGAAAAAACCCGTAGAATAGGACGGAAATCTTGAAAGTGTTTTGATCTAAAGATTATATGTATTACTTCGATGTAACATTGCGACTTACAGAGTCTATGAACCCTATTTGTGAGTCCAGACATGAAATCAAAAGACGTGCTTTACTTTGCAATGAACATCTATTATCCTAAGTTATTTGAGTGATTTGAGTAACTTTTATTTATATATTATTTGATATATCATATTATAATAGGTCCTGCAAGTAGACATGTGGACATAATAAGGATGCCAGCCTACAGTGTGAGCAGCAGCAGACAGAGGGGTCCTCTGGACAGGGGTCCGGCGGTGACTGCGGTTGTCCCACAAGACGATCTGCCCTGAATATGTGCCCCCTACCACCAGGTTGGGATGAAACTTGGCAAAGCAGACTGAAACCAGGGAGGACTGAGGAGAGAAGGGAAGAGAAGAGGGAGCAAGGTTAGCCGTGTTTACTCTGGTGTGAGGATATTACTCATCGTATCTGATCGAGATGCATCTGAAAGAGAAGATAAAGAGAGAAGAAAGACTGGTCAGATAAAATCTGCCGATAAAACGGCCGACGGTGAGAAAAGGGCAACAACAAAGATAGATACGAGCTAAAATGGGTAACGCTAGACAGAGCATGAGTGAGAGCGAGTGATCAAGGCTTCATGTTGGGTGGCACACACAAGGAGATAGACGTTGAGCAAAATGATGAGTTTGGCAATGTTGAGGGTCTGCCAAGGAGAAGAGAGAGGGGTGACGCTGGGGCGGGGACCAGACAAAGAGGGGAATTGTAGTCTTTTTTTCCCCCCAGCCGTTTCGCATTACAGCATCAAAACCCCGGCAGCCAGCGGAGCGCTCACTGTAGCCTCCATCATGACAAGCACACTCTTGAACTCTCCAATCCCATGTTTATTGAGTTTTGGTTCCTCTTCAGTGCCCGGCTCATATGGGCTCCTGCGTGAAACAGCAAGCATTCCCAGACCACTGAGGCATCTGGTCTGAGAAACTATTCAGAATATTGTACGGGAGTCCAAGCTAGGGATTGTGCTGTTTTAGTTGATGATGTTCCTATTCCATGTCAATTTAATGAAGGTGCGCAAATATCTGCGGTCGCAACCCAAAATTCTTGATCTTGAATGGCTTTAAATCATTCTTGCCTTACAAGACAAAACTGCCTCCTCATTAGGGATGATACTCTTATCGATTGCTGTATCAATTGGGGGAAAAAAGGAAGAGAAACTGGTCAATTCGTATCAATAGGGTATCGTTTTAGATTATAGCAATTGCCCATCCCTACTTCTCATGAGTAAGTAAGAAATGACTTTAAGTATTGCACCTCAAACCAAAGCCATTGACCTAATTTAACATATCAGGACGATGAGATATGACCTCTTTACACTGAGCCGTTCAGCGAAGCGCAGTACGTTTCAGTGTGGAACCACAAGCACTGACCTCACTTCTATTTTCACTGGCTACGACAGACATAGTTGGTACGTGTGGTGAATGCTGGATGCAATAGGCAACTGTCAACAGTGTTATTTTGGCAAGTCAGAACGATAATGTTTGGTGCCAAGTTTGACAGCCAGGTAAGTGGGACAATTTTCTGTGGCATGTTTTTGTACTAGCCAAAATAAACAGGACAAGAAAGTAGCATGATATGACACTAACAAAGACTCATAAACTCATAGTAGTCGCAGTAAATATTTACTTCAGATGTGTCGCTGAACAAAAAAAAGTTTTTGGTGGGAAGATTGGCAAGCTGACAGTGGATGAGTGGATCATGTTCAAGCGACACCCACTGGGGATTATCGTTGCTGGTCAGTGTCAAGTGACATCTGCGATTTTAATCGAAAAATGTTTTACAAACAGAACAGATGTGAAATAAGGTAATAAAGTTTACATTTATAGCAGCAATAAAAAGCAAATTGATCGTGAATTGTAAAACAAGTTGGACATGTGTAACGCAAATGAAGAAAGTGCCTCTGGGCAAGTTTTATTTTTTATTTCTTTGAGCATTTCTCTCTCCTAACCATTTCTCTCTCTCCACCACAACACGACGTGCAAAACTCCAAACCCAAGTTCATTTTGAAAGGCGAGTGGAAAACAAATCGGTGGGAAAGAAAACAGCACACTCATTCACCCGATTTCTGGTTTCTTCTGAGGGGGAATGGCTCTGGAGTTGCTTTAGATGTCAGGACTCAAAATAAACTGAACTCCGGTGGTAAAAATAAAGTTTCTTGCGAGCTAAAGCGGAGGCCCACTCTCAAAAGTTTGTTTACACAGCGGCATTTAAAGGAGATGGTGGAATATTAAGAGGCAGAGCGATTTGATATATGACAGGCTATTAATACTGAGTTTCCCTAAGCATGGGATGCTAGATCAGATTAAAGGATGAAAAGCAAAACCAGGTCTGAAAAAAAACATATGTGGCTCATTGCATGGTCACTGATCCTTATGCAACACTCTCACTAAGCGCATGATGTATTAGTCCCTATAATATAGTAATACCTGACTTACTCATGAGCACCCGGAATCACTTGGCCTTCCAGAAAGGACGTGTGAATGTTAAGGATCCCTGCTCGATTAAAATAATCGGAACTTGAAATGTCCTGTGAATGACTAACCTCGATGTTCCGTGATGTATTTCAGACTTTCAAAGCAGGAAAGAATAATGCAGTGACACAACACTAGGAAACATCACTTTGTTGCTGTTACTCTTCCAGAACTTAGCTAATGCTAAATAAACATTTCCACCCCACGTAAGAAGCGACAACGACAAGATAAATGAGGTCAAGATCCTCCTCTATTCACTCCATATGTCAACTCAGCTCCTCAGCCATATCAGTGTCCAAATCTTAAGAGGGAAAATCCTGACTAAACTCTTTGAGGAACCACAGTTTATGCCATCATCCCGTCAGACTCTCTGCGAGTGCTACTGAAAATTATTCCACTTTGTCCTTATGGCACTTGGAGGCATCTCCGTCTGGAGAATAGTATTTAACATAAAAGTGGTCGCTCACAAAGCTTCAACTCAAATCTGACATAAACACATGTGTTTCGGGGGATGTTTGAGGTTTCACTGCGAAGCATTAGTTCTTGAAACTGGACCAATTTGTCCCACAATGGAAGGAAGTTTGTCATTTACACTTTCAGGAACTCAGTGGACCAACGCTCCGGAAATTAAATGACTGACTTCAGAGTGTAATTTTGCCATTGTTTGGTAACATGGAACATCAACCTCAACATCTCCCCACTCACGTCCTGCTCATCCTTCAGCAGATCCATCAAATTTCCCCTTCCGACTCAAATTCTTCCCAGTCATTCACATTATTTTAAAATGATCGTTTAAAAATGGGCCATCTGCACTTGAGACTTCACATGAAACTGTTCATGAATGCTAGGAGAATGATTTATGTACAGTGAGCACAGTAGACGACTCCAATTTTGCTGCAAAAGATCAATTTGTCATCATTTGATTATTGGACATAACACCATAGGAAGTCTTATCTGCAGTCACACTGTCGATTTGTGTGATTGAAGCTGCTGACAAGTGATTCTGATCATTCTGGTTACATTCAGCAGGATGTATTTTTTTGGGAAAATTAGCATTATTATAACTTCTTGTCTTAGTGTCGTTGAATGGATACTTATGAGTGTATGAATACATTCATTTTATCGTTATTCATATAATAAAATCAGGGCACAAGAAGCAGGGAACAGCCTGGGCCAGTAATCATCCGAGGTCTATCGCAGGACACATATAGACACAAGCCTCGCGCGAGAATGGAACATGCAGTCTTCTAGCAAAGCCACCTTCGTCTGTAATAGACCACCACACTGGCACAGTGGTGTAAGTGATGAAGCCCATCTGGATGTCTTACGGGAAATAAAGGCAACCTATCCTGCTCATTTCAGGGGCTTTTTAAAGCACAGTGTATCCCACGTTTCAGTTAATAAAATCATCCATATACTTGAATAATGCATATTATTATTGATATTTTATTGTATTAAAATACCATGCAAAATATTGAACTGAAGTCCGTCAGATTGTGGCCACAAAATGAGCAGCGGTTACCACGTACCAGTGCTCAGAAAGTTGCCACACTACTTAACAAGATACGATACCGTCTGGTGGAAGTTCTCCCACCTGGCCTACCCAGTGATATAAAAATGAAAAGAGGGATAAAGTACAAACACACTTCACTGTAAAGGATGAGGCCCCATTGAGAACGCCTCAGGACTCCTGCCTTTGGTTTACAGTTCACCCATTGTCTTTTCTCAAATCCAGAATGCGAACTTGCTAGACTAGTATTCCAAATGCTGCAATGGCCAGAAGTGATGGGGAGTGAGGGTTTCATAGGTCAAAAGAGGGAAAATAATCAGTACATTCTAACCTTAAGTCGGAGAAGTTTTGAATGTCCTTTCACAGAGTGTATTCCCTTCCTTCCCTCAGGACAGTGAGTGTGTGTGTGTGTCAAGTATCATCTAGCTTCATAAGGCTAAGTGCTTCTGGCAGCCTCTATTATACCTAGGGGAAGTGTTCTGTAAAAGATAATACACATACAGTAGAAGGCCATGATGAAAGATGGCAGTGAGGGATTAGTGAGGTTGAAGAAGTGATAGAGGGAGATAGAGACACTCTTTGTTGCCATCTCCTCTGCTTTCTTTACCAGGGCAGTCAAATGTTTCCAAATTGAAGCGTGACTTAAAGTGCTCTTCCACGGAGGGCTATCGGAGTGAGTTTACACTCTACAGCCCGCTACCCCCTTTTTTTCCTCAGTTACCGCACTCATCTGTTTTCCACTCGGCCTTATCAGGACCAGATGGAGACGACTGTCTTCTTTTGCATCTCTCCTCCTCCAAACCACCTTTCTCTTCCCTTTCTCCCCCTGGCTTCGCTCATTTATGACACCCCACAGATTTTGTCACTCTGCGGTTTCTGGCGAGGAAGGAGTAATACCAAGAAGAGTCTCCATTTCACCAGGCAAAAAATGAGGTCTTGACACAGCAAGACACAGCAGAGATGAGGCTTTGACAACGAATGAAGACTGTTTTTTTCCCCCTGATTTATGCTCCCTTAGACTCTACCTCACTGTTTTACAGACAAAACTTGTTTGTGCAAGTACCTACTGTAGCATTTAAGAGTCTGCAATGACTACAAAGACATGGCAGCCAGCTGCTGGATCAATTCATGGTTGATGAGGAAGAGGCACGTTTTATGACTCAAAACCTGGAAAGACAGATGGATCATCATTTTTTCATCATCATCATTTTGATCGTTTGTACTCAAAAGAAGATTGGAGGTTGTGATCCGTTGGTTTTAGGAGTCGACACCACCACCACGCTAGCAACTGTTAGCATTGTTGACTAGTTAGTCAGGGCTCAAGAGCGCTACTCTGTTCTTTAGTTAGATGACATATTTCATCCTTGAAATACAACGACAACAGAGTCTCCTGAATATTTTGTTTTGTTCAGAAACTAGCAAGTCCAGAAATCTTCCGACGGAAACATGTTGATGATGACAGCTCCATGACAGCGACGGCAGTCACAGTTATTGGTCATTTGTTCTTAGATTAAATATCGAGTTTATATAGGGATGGGATTATCATGTTTATTCTACCGTGCGCAGTAAGGCCGGCAGTTTGAACCAGAATTTCAACATTACCATTTTTAATAATGTGCCCAAAGAAAGGTTCTTCTACTAGTTACAGTGTTGATTCTCTGAGAAGCACTTTCATATTCAAGCAGAATTGGTGTAAATTGACTGAAATGTACCAAAATAATTTGAAATAGAATTATATTGTGAACCGAATCAGCCCACGTGAACCGATATCTGGCGTCGCCACAACATGGTGACAGAGAGTCGGACCGACGGCCTCTGGCATGTACAGTGAAGGACTTGACTTGAAACCGGGAAATGTAATCGAGCCAGCTGTCATGAAACTTTCCCTAGTTACTAGATCAGAGTCCGGACTAACAAAAAAAAATCATGCATTATAATGATGAAAATGATCGTGCAGCTGCGGAGAAACGCACCTGCCATGAAACACCCAAACCCTGGTTTCAATAAGCGTGTCCAGCACTTTGCACCTTTCTTAAATTGTGAGGACAATCTTTGTAAACCACCCCAAATCTGTGGTTCAGCCACACCAGCAAAATTCTAGACTGCATGCTCTGTTTGGTATGGGGATCTTATCAATCTTTCAGATTGACTTTTAAAAATAATAATTAAAAAATAAATACAAATAATTTAAAATGGACTAAGCAGTAGTTTAAGTGTATTACTTTTACCATACATACAAACTTTTCTCCTTTCAGTTAAAAAGAAAGCCACTTTGGATAATTGGGAACACAGCAAGGGAAATTTGGTGCAGGAGATGAAAATCTGCTCAACAGATGTCAAATTGTTATCTGTTGTGGCGAACCCTAGAGTGGTAAAGACACGGCAGTAGTTAGAAGTAGAAGAAGGAAGCTTTAGGTAAAAAGAAAAATCTGACTGTTAGCCAAGACGGAATCATTTTTTTCTAGAATCGAATTCACTTAAATCATGCAGGTTGGATCACAATTTCTTCAGCATGAATATCTCTGCGGGCATTCAGTTTCTTTGTGGAGACATCTGAGCCATGGGAAGCCTTCTGTTTAATTTCAAAATTTTAAAAAAGAGCTGTGAATAGCTGTTTTGAAAGGCTGAATTTGCTGTCAAACTGTTCTGGTTTCTCAAGTCTTTCTAACACAGTTTCTACCACAGCTGTTGCTTCCTGATCTTTGCACAAGTGACAAATTCATACAGACAGTAAAGTTGGCCAGATAGGTATTAATAAAAATATGAATGAGTTGAACGAGATATGACAGTAGCAGCAGGAGTTGTAACAGGAAGGCATTCAAGTTTGGGGGTTCAGTGCAGAGCCAATGTCAAACTGTTCTCTTTAATGTGGTTTGACTTTGCCCACTTGAGAGGCTGATGTGAGGCTACATGATTGGACCCAACTGGGACGGGGCGATGATGGGTCCCACTGCTGGGACGCACATATTGAGGCGTATCAAGGGTGAGAATCTAAGGCAGCCGCCTCTAGCTCCTTGAAAATTACACACTTTGAGGAGATATATTTTCCAGTTAAGTGACATCCTTATAATAATATAAGAGTCTCTGGCTGATGAATTATGGATATAACAAACAAAGAATGTTATATATCTAATATAATTTGATATTTTTCATCTGTTGATTCACACCATGCGACTTCTTGAAGAAGTGTTGAATTAATCAGTTAACTAAACACACTTGCCATCTTTCTGAAATAGAGTCTGAGTCCAGTTCCTGCTGAATCACCTCCCTGTTGTGCTCGCGAGAACATTCATACATTTGTAAATGACTGACTGGAGTAAACTAGCCTCCCAAAGGAATCCACTCAAGGTTGTCTCAGGGACGAGACGCGCGGACTGACACAAACAAAAATGTGAATTCCAGTTTTGTTCATACAGACACAGAAACAAACCAACCACAAATGTCACTTGCTACTTGGTGTGTTTGGGTGGTCCCACACGTGTGCATTTGCATATCATTAGCTCCATTCTACTCCATTGAAATGAAATAGGAATGCAACGCTGGGGATTATTATAAAAAAAAGTGATTTATGAGGAAGGTTTTTTATCTCTGCGTTTTGAAGAAAGTCACAAAACATACCCAAAATAGAATGTCATAATGGAGCTGGGCATCACAGTGGCGCAATGGTTGCCAACTGTTGCTACTCAGCAAGAAGGTTCAGGGTTCAAATCCAGCTCTGGACTTTTCTGGTGGAGTTTGCATGTTCTTTCTGTGTCTGCGTGGGTTTTATCCAGATAATTGGACACTCTAAAGTTGCCCCAAGCTGTGAATGGTGTGTGTCCCCTGCGATGGACAGGCGCCCTGTCCAAGGTGTCGCCTCCAGCCCAATGACCACCGGCATATGTTCTACCTCTCCCTGCAACCCTGACCGGGACTAAGCACTGGTTATCTGATGATGTATGCACAGTAGAATGCAGCCCAGTACCTGGCAGTTGAAGACGTATTCGGGTGTTGCCTTCTTGAACTTGATGTTCCAAACAAGAGCAACGCCGTCGGGTTCATGATGGGAATTTTCATTGCTGTTGTACGCAGCAACAAGCAACTCTGGATACTGTAACACAGGAACACACGAAGCAAAGGAGCTGAGAAGAGAATTAAAGAGCAAATACCAGTCATCATAAATGAATACCACGCAAACAGTAAAAAAAAGCCTTGATGTATACTGTTAAAACCCATGTATTTTCACCTGAATTAAGTGTAATATTATATTAGATTTGATGGCCTTTATTAGTCCCAATTGCAAGGAAAGGTACATTCTAATGACACTGAAAACATGAATGGACGACAAACCTGAGGGGACCAGTCCAGAGAGGTGACGACACGATGCTTTGACCAGTGTTCATCATAGAAAACTCGACTGACAGACAGACTGGATCTGTTTGTTCTAGAAAGAAGACGTGTGAGGGAGAAGAAAACTGGTCATTGACATTCTGACAAGCGGCAACAAAACAAAATAACATTCATGCATGTTTCTGGATTCACTTTTCACCGTCGATTTATTGCAGGCCCCTTTAGATACTGTGCATTGTAATGGTTTTGGTTCTATCATCATAGAAGTCATGTCACAAGTATGTCTTACAGTAACTGTAACGTGGTATCTGAACCCAGGTCATCAGATTTCAGGAGCTTGCAGCTCAGTGATGATCGCTGTGATGATCGACTGTGTTTACACTCACATTCCAACTTTTCTTCCTCACTTCCTTCCTGCTTACCCCTCCTTGTCCTCCAGGTCTCGTCCGCTGTAGTCGAAGAGGATGTCGCTGTTCTCAGCCAGAGCTCTCTCCATCACCCGGATGCTGCTGTCAAAGAAGGTCTGAAACTCTGCTGAGTGAAGTGCATGCTGCCTTTCCTCCTCAGTCAGCTCCCGCAGCACAGGCAGAGTAGCTGTGTAGGATGGTGAAGGACAGCAAATACAATCTTGAGTTCTATATGTGGGTCACTACAGGACAAATTACCCACTCACACAACAAGTGTATTGCTATGCCTGACACACATTTGGCACATATACAAACAAAACCACAGCTTATGTATTAATGTTGCATCACTTTCAATGACAATGAAGTTTTTATTCAAGACTTTTTCCAGACTTCCAGAATTTGTTGGAATTAATTCCCTGTTGACTTGCTTGCTAGCAAAAACATTCCATCAAAACTATAGTTAAGGTCTCATCTACGTACAGAAAAGTATTGGTAAATTCATAAGATATGTATGTATAACACTTCAGTTAAACGGTTCTGATTGTTTACAATCATGAGCAACAATTTATGACAAGATTTATGAACTATTATGAGCAGTGGACCTGAATTCATGTGCTGTAAACAGTGCTGATATGCCAAAATATTACTTCAGTAGTCCCTTAGTGCCCTTCCTATTTTACTTTGTGGTGAAAATCTTTAAAATGTTGCATTACTTATTCTATTTTATATTATTCTAATTATTGATTATTTTGAAAATATTCTTTTTTGTAATAACTTGAGTATTTATAAGTAGGTAATAAGTAAGTATAAATTCTGTACTGAGTTATGTAATCCATGAAACACATGGAATTATAAAGTATGATGAATATTATAATAATGCTATTATACAATACATGACTATAAACCGCCAGAACATCCATAGCTTTATACAATGCCTAATGAATGTATTATAATGTATTAAAACATATTACTAATACATTATAGATGAGACCTTAAGCTCACTTTGTTGAAACATTTGAAAAAAATCGGCCACTTATCACAGTATTTCACCCAGTTATTGGTTTTATAGAATGTTATAAACAAATGTGTTTTTGAGCAGCATCTTGTATAAATTATCTACACCATTTATAAGTAATTTACAATTTTGGCTATTTACGGAAATATTTACGTATTTGTTTCCATCAAATCGAAACTTATTTGAGTCCAAATAAAAATAATAAAGCTACAATAACATTGCACAAGTGGTTCAGTCACATTGACAACTATGAAGTTCCCACAACTGTACATCATGTGCTTCCGGTGTGTGGTCAACATTCACTTCATCTCGATCAAAACCAGAATGCAGGACCTAATAAACTACAAACAGCGTCTAATGCACGTTTTCAAATGAAACACTACAGTATGAACTTCATAAACAAAGCCCTCTGAGCAGCCCGCCTTGCTTTGAACGTAATGGCTGCACAGCGTGGCATCCACTTTTTGAAGTCACTGTCCCCGAGCGCACACGCCGTTTACACGCACAGACACACAAGTCGACCTTTAGCCTGGCTCCTGACTTTGATCCCGCTCCATCTCTTTGTGCTTCTTATGAGTTGTCAGGAAAGAGCCAGTCAATGGAGTGGCACAGATCAAAGGGCAAAGCTTCTAATAGGCCCAGATAGAGCCGCCCGATGACTGTGCTCGGGAGTGCACGTGTTTGTGTGTATCTGTTGATATATGTCTGAGTCGCATTAAATAAAGTAACTTTTTTGTGTATATCAAAACACAACCATATCTCCTCTGCTGAACATCCTTTTACAATCGTTTTATTATGCACTACACAAGCACTGTTGGCATACACACACACTCCATTACTCAGCACTTTGAAGTATGATCATGGGGTCAGAAGTCGGCTTTTTAATCAGTCTTGACCTCCACATGCCATTGAGCTGATAAGTTGGGCACGCCTTAAACCCTAACCTACCCCCACCCGTCCATCAGATACACCCGCACCCTGGAGTAAAGGGTCAAACGCAACTGAGCATATTCCGTGACAGGAACATGTGAATGAGGAGACTGGCATTCTCAGTGGTGAGCATCAAGCTGTGGTTAACGTCAATAAAAATAATAGTGTTTTGTTTCATGCAACCATGCCGTACCTTCCTTGGCTTCTTCGTTGTCATCTCCGTTCTCAAGGGCAGCCTCTGGCCTTGGCATCGTCTCCATCATGTCTTCATCAGCCTCTTCCTCCTCCACTGAGCGTTGAGAAAGAGAGAAGGAGCGCGCTCATGTTAATCGACAGCTGTTGCAATTTTCTTTGAGCCTCCTGCTGCGTGCCTCCTTCCACCTCTTACCAAAATAATCGCTGCCAGACATCCACCAGACAGTACACCTGGCTAACTCAAATAGCATGCTAATGGCTTGACTTCACCAAAACACTCTCTCAAAGCACATTCACAACAAACAACGAAAGCAGCATGAATAACAGCTCAGTAGGGTGAAGAACTTCAACACTAATTTTGTCAATCTTCATAGTGAGATATTACGTTACGAAGAATTGTTTGTGCGATTACGGCAACAGTGATAATCCCGATTATTTTGATTCATATCATAATCACGATTATTCGACGATTTAAGATTTTGCTTTGAACAATGAACTAATAATCATTTAACAGTTATAGTTAACCTTCATCATGTAGTTTACAGTGGAAAGAAGAGACACTGTTTCTAGCTGAGCAGGCACTTGGCCGGGACGCAAAGATTTTTCTGTGGTTCTGCTGCTGTGATTTCACGTTCTTTGGCATTTTTCATGAGATCATGAGAGATGAAGTCACTCTTTTGATTTAAAATGTTCTATATTTGAGCGCTCTTCCTGCGTCTCTGCAGTGGGATGAATGACAAGGAGCGCTTGGTTTTATCACCCCTGTCTCAGGTTGAGCGCGAGCGATTGTTCTTATGCATTTATCCGCTTCCAAATAATCACCGCTTTTCTCCAATAAGACAGATCGAGGAGGTAGTTAACAGTGGGTGACATTAGCGCCCCCCACGCCGTGTAAACAGAGGCTCAAGCTTTCTCGCTGACTGGCAGAGCTTCGTGCTGAGGGGCTCACTCTGTGTAGCGCGCTCACTGTGCCTTCCAGAGTTGCTTCCCACTGGGCAATTTTCATGGGTGTGAGGCGTGGTGAAGCGTTTGGGTGCATCGGGACAGAATGACAGCAGATGGGGAAATGGGAAACAATTGTTTCATGACGATTATCACGTCTTCATAATCATAATCCTGATAAAAAAAATTTAATTGACCACACCAAAGTTATGACTTAAAAAATGCACCGCTCTTGGGCTTGTCACTTTTCTCACTTCGTTGCAGTGCTACGTAATGTTACGTCTTTCAGTGATGCGCCTGGTATGATACAGCCTCTTGTACTATGGCACAGAATGAAATGATTCCACACACCATACAATGGAAATATTAATACACAACTCCTGTGTTGCTGGTTATAATCTCCAACCCCATTAATGTGAGAAGATGAACGAATGTTCATGTCTTGTTTCCAGGCTATAGATAGTCACAGCTGACGTCAAGTTTGTGGGGTGGGAGTGGGGTAGAGGCAGAACTCAGTCTGCAGCTTCTTCAACTATCAAGGTCAGTCTTAACTCAATTCAGTTTCCATAATACAATATCATAAGTAGTAGTGGGGAAACAAACTTGGATATTGCATTTAACTCTCTGCCTAATAAAAAATATAACATCACAAAAACAATAAATAAATGGACCAAATCTTACAACGAAAATATGTGTGCAATAATGCTGTGAATGTATAAGGAACTGCGGATAGCAGCTAATGCCCCTTTACAAAATCTCTAGACTTCAACCACCTTTGGCCCAAAGTTTAAGTGGGGAATGGGGGATTCCCTCTTTCCATCTCCCCAATTAGAATCCACCATTACTTGTGCTGATCGAACGATTTGTATAAACGTGTCCAGTTTGAGGGTTCAAGCATAAAAGGTTACTGTCAGTACAACCACCTGCTTGTCAGCGATTGACCCCCCAAAAAGCCCCGAAACGGCCCTCGGGGTCTGTGATGGTAACCTTCACCATCCTCCCCTCCTTTTTTTTTTTCCTCTCGCCCACTCCACTTCTTAAACAGATGCTAAGAGTCAGGGGCCCCTGGAGATAGCTTTACACGCCGACACAGCGACCGGACACCTGCAGTCTGACAGCACACGCTATACACACACATACAATCTATCTTTCACTCTGGATCTGCAAAACACACACCCCAGGCCCTCACCCACAGTGCCAGAGGTGGCAAGGGGTTAACTGGCGCTAGGTCAGGCTGACAACAGCCGCTTAGTCCAGCGGGAGGAAGTGACTACATAATACTCTCAGACTAGTCATGTCTCTCTTTCACACACAAACACACGCACACAGTCACACACACACACACAAGTGTGTTTAAGTCAGCTGGAGTTCGGCCTCTGGCGCAATTGAACCCAGATGAACTGTCCATTCATCACTTGCCTTAATAAAATGAAAAGCTGAAGGTTTCATTGTGATCAGTAACAACAATTCCCGTACACTGACTTCCTCTTCCACCATCATCTGCTTTTTGCTGTTTTCCTATTGGGTTCAAAGACATCATTTTAATATATTACTTTCATTTTCATACTGTGTACGTAATAAATGACTGAGCTAAATCAAACACACTGTGGTTTCGCTCGGGTCCAAGTCGTGGTTAGCTTCTGGCTGTAGTGATCCAAACAGCAGTGATCCAGACAGGCAGACTGCCAGACCAGCGCCGGTTCTGAGCCGCGAAAACAAAAATGCTGCAAGGAAAAATGCAAAAGACTTCACCCTGTGTGTCTCTTCAGAATCTTGCAGTTTTCTCTGGTGTCAAACCTCCAGTCCAGGTTAATCAAACCTCAAAAAAATAACCCAGTTGATGAAGGTTCTCACCGAAGGCAAGAAGAGGAAATGAAAAGAACAAGACGAGACTTATGTAATTGTATGAGCTCATGTCAAATGAAGGACTGTTTCTGTTTGGTGTACTGTTTTCCTTTTGTAATTATTGTGTTGCGGCCAAATCCCAGATGTGTATGAGCGCAAAAATAAACACATTTGTTATAAATTTGTCCACAACTTTTGGCATCTGTACACGCTTATTAATTCCAGTGTAACCTTTAATGAAAGCAAGAAGTGGAAATGACAAGACTCTGGTTTTCAGAGCCAAAATTGAAAGAAAATAATTTTGCTGCCAGTTCAAGGCGATGCAGAACATGGAAGGCGTCAATCAAATCTGTTATCATCAAGAACTCAGTGTAACATATAATAATGTTGTGATAAATGTAAAAGAATAATAAGAGATGCCTTACTAGCTTTGGTTTAACTGAACATTTAGTGTTATTTCTCAATTTTCACCTGTCACTGTTAAGACCTTAGTGATCACGCAACAGTTTTTACCAGAAAAGACTTTCACTGATACTAAAATGATGCCTTCCCTACCTAGCTATGATGCAAAACTATCTCAGCAAAGGCACGCAGAAACACAATAGGAAAACTGGGAGAGTGCCTCCAGCGTGCATGTAATAATTACAGTGATGTTGTTGTTGGTTTGAGCCAAACTTGGTTCCACTAATAATGCAGCTTGACGTCACAAACACAGCTCCCATCTGGGTCACTTATGTTGGCTGACAACATGGAGCTAAAGCCTCATTCCTTATGCACAGGAACATATCAGCAGTTGAAGTGAGAAGTAAAGGAGATGGAAGTAAATTGCAGAAAGTAAGGCGAGGCAGGAAGAGGAGACGAACTTCATGTTGGGGATAAAAGAACAGGCCTGAGTGACTCATTTGGATGATGGCGTTGCTGCCAGTGGCCGAGCAGCAGTCTAGCACTGAAAATACTTGAGCGAAGGAACATTTGCAGAAAGTCCAGGCTCATGCGTGGTGTTGATTTTAAAAGTTTGTAAAAGCGTCACGTGGCTGGCACTGATTTATCGCAAGAGACAATCTTGCACAGTTTGACGGCTACCGTCTGTTCTTGCCACTGTGCAAGAATATGCACTTTCTCATTTTCACCACATTCCAGTCAGGATGCTTTTTCCTTCCACCTGCCGTTTAATATCGCTTCTCCCGGCAGGACGGCAGGTTAAACCGTATCCTCCACTTCGAGGCAGAAGGGGGTCTACATTGATGAAACTCTGCTTTGGGGGTCCAGCTTGGCCCGGCTGCACTTGGTGTAATGATATCCTCTGTGGTCCAGAACGGCTGCATCTGGCTGCTTCAATCTTCCCCTCGCTGCTTACTCATGCTGACCAGACCCAGTCAATTCAGCAGAGCTCAGCAGGTGTGTAGACAGTGCATACACACATGCACGTGTGTGAGTAAAAAGTGGCCTCAGAGTTGCAGAAGAAACATTCTTTATACATGATAATATCTCAATATGGCAGAAAAAAGCATTTACATTTTCACAATTCACACATTTCAGAAATTGTAATTCTGAGAAGAGCTGAGCTGCTTGTTGGCCTTGAGGAGTTCTGAGATGTGAAGTAAGAGTGAGGATAGGATTGAAAAACAAATATAAAATGCCTGAATGTAAGTCTATGTCTACAGATTTTTACTTAAGTAGATGCTAGATGCTCTGCTTTCTATGTCTGAGCTTTAACCTGAGAACTGAAAGGCAGGTTGGGCATGTAAATCTGTTGTTCAACAACTCATTGAAAATACAGGCTCCGTACTAGCTCCAATATACATATATGTATATACATATATATATATGTAAACACACATATATATGCATGATGTTATGACAAGTCACCTCCTATATGTATATATATATATATATATATATATATATATATATATATATATATATAGGAGGTGACTTGTCATAACAGCATGCAACATATTTAAAAAATTGGTCACAGCAATTTGTTAACGCTAAAAAAGAAGGCTGCGCCTATTGAAAACCAAAAATGTAAGACTACAATAACAACTTTATTCAGAATGAATTATTTTTAAACACTAATGACACTACAAACTACAAACATTCCATTACAGTTTGTAAGTAATATCAAAAATACCGTGAAGCAGGAGAAATTGAAGTAATCTGGTTGACATTTTTGCCGCACAGACAAGAATACGTGAAGATAAGTCTTTGTTCTTCTAAAGTAATGAGACTTGTTACGTAGCTTGGTGCTGATTCATGCTTTTCAAAGGCTTCATGACGAATATTAAAGGCACAATTGACAGGAAAGAAACATGATTTCACAAAGATAAATTCATAAGAAACTGAAAGAAGGGTTCACCAACTACATGGACAACAACATCCCAACCTAATCTCAGAGGCAGTATAATAATTCCTAGAGTGCTGCAGTCTACACTCGTGCAGTCCAAACCTAAAATCCAATGTAAGTCAGAGAATGAGTTGGCGGTTGTCACACAGGAAGGAAGTAAAACGTGTGACATATATTGGTGTTTAAGCATGGAGGAGGGGGAATTTAGAGGGAGATCCCAAGCACTGGGAATAACCCTGGAACATTATATATGTATTCATATAGATGCACATCTTTTTGTGAGGGTCTTCAGAGGTTGACTGTTGCAGCAGACCACAACACACAGACTATGCAGCGGAGTAGGAGGCGGCCGAGGCAACTTGAAAGGCTTCTCTAATGTGGCACTGGCACGGCACACACACACATGCACACACACACGCGCGCGCGCGGTTAAAGAGAGACGCATACACATCATGTTCACCCCTGCATATGTTACAAATGACCTGAGGCATCAGGGGATTTCTCTCATTTCCAAGTCTTCCACCTCCAGAAATATAATCCTTGTAATCCAACCACCAAAAAAGTGAATATAACCACCTTTTTTTTTCCTTTTTCACACATATTTTGTTGGCTGTTTTAAATATGTATTTGTGTGTCAATGTGCTGTCAATAGTGTTAACACAAAACTACCCTTTCATGAACTTAATGAAACACAGTATATCACATAAAACTCTGTAAGACATAAGTAGGACGCAGCATGATCGGCGATCCCTTCACACGTTTTATTTCACGTTACATCATGACAAATAAACTGACCCTCTCTTTGAGCGGAGGAGCTAACACTTTTGGGCGTCTCTTAAAAAAACAAGTATCAGGGCCGTTACCAAGTTGAGCAGAAAATTGAAGGGTCGGAGGCAGTCAAGCAGCAGTTTCACATATTTTTCAGAGGTTAGGAGTCAATCCCACCTGCTAGCTGATCTCCAAGCAGACCACTTCACAGCTTAGGAAAGACATTGCTACAGAATAAAGACTTCATTCTCTGTTTTAATCTTCATATTTCAACCTTTATTCAAGCATATGTCCTTCAAAACTAAATCAGAAACTTGGTAAAATAGCAGGAGAAAGAAATGTGACTGTGGGATATTGACAATAGAATTCATAAATTGAGTTCAAACCCCCCCCCACCATACAAAAAAAAAACATAAACCCCATGTTGAAGCAAGAGGTTGAGCCCTCAACTGTATTCATGAGACAGTTTATCGTGATTAATCACATATCAGGCTGAATTACAATGAATACAAAAATTCATCACAAATCACCCTTCATTATTGTAACAGTTAAATGTCCCCACGATACAAACACTTTATTTGAACAGCACAGCTCAGTTCATTAACACTTCCCAAATAATCAGGTTTCCCGCGTTGCGGCTGTTATCTGCTCTCGCGAATGCAGATTATTTCGTATTTTAGGGGAACCGCAGGCTACGTTGTTCAGTTTTCTCTCTCAGTCCTGTCTTTTTTTTTCCAGCAGTGCCACCCAGACTTGGCCCGGGCCCAGACCCACATCTTTAAAACTGAGCCATCATGCCACGCCATGCCAAACTCTGCGCCCAACCGCAAGGCCCTGATTAAAACTCATGACTTCAAGTTTTCCAAACTGTCAAAAACCCAGTCACAGTGGGAGAAAGAGAGCAACTGAACGGTCTTACATAAAATCTCTGCTGTGGCAATTTTTAACGCATCACTGACAACAGTGTGTGTGTAAGTCAGTGTTTGCAAGTTGGATGACGATAGTGTTTCATTTTATTTAAATATTTGCAAACAGTCATTACAGTGCAGCAGCGCAGGCTTATTCCAGGGTATGTCTTTCACTGACGGCTTTATAGACTCAGGCAAACTACAGCTACACCACCGACAGTCTATTCAGCCATTTTTTTTTGTTAATTCACTTGGACGTCAACACATATTTGAGATCAATCAAACTATCCAGAATTCAATTTATTCTATGATCTATGGCTTGTAAAATCTGAAAATGACATCTGGGGCTCCTTCAGGATTCTCAATGTATCAAGAGTGCCCCCTACTGGTAATGTGAAGACAAGCTCGCGCAGGAGAAGCACAAATGAAAGCAGTACTGCTTCACTTAAGGACATCATTTCTTTCAAACCAGATTTATAAAATTATTAATTTCAGATAAAGACGATTATTTAAAATTTGTAGAACGAACAGAAAATGCAATCTATGAACCTCTGCTGCTATTCAATCAAATTATATCTGCAACTGCATCCAATGTTTATTGCTTTTATTCAGGTAACAAAAATGAATGTTTAGGACCACATGAAGAAACCAGAGCTCTCAAGGGAAAAAGGAAAAAAACAAGGGGAAAATGCACAAAACGAACCCCTAAGTGTAACATTAAGACCAGCCAATACAGTATGCTTACGCCTGCAGAAACATGAACTTAAGAACAAAATGAATTTCAATTGTTTGAAATGATGAGAAGCCATTCCGCACCATTAGTGCAGTACAGTATGTACATTAATAGACAGTGCTGAAACAAACGATAAGTCAGTTGGATGTCAACAGTCAGCGTTACACTGCAGCGAAAAAGGTGTAGCACTCATCGTCATGTCAAAAAGTAAAATAAATAAAAATAGCACACATGAGCACACATTTTAGGACAAAAGAGACACGGAAATGACAAAATAGAAAACACACTCAAGTAAATGGCTCACAGCAGTTGTCAATTCCACATAAGACAGACAGGCACAGAACAGCTTTGGCACAACCACACCATCATCGTGTGACCAAATGGACCAAAAAGTGAATGGCAGCAGCATCAAACAACGACCTGAGCCTGTTGTTGCTCAGTTTTGGGAAGAAAAACCTTCTTGAAGCAAATCAAACTTTAAACAAGACTTTTCTTTAAATCAAAATACAAGTGACTTGAAAATAAGTAAAGTGACATATTTATTGTTTGCAATATTGAATAGCTGGTCAAACCAATGTATCACCAGACAATACAGGACCTTTTTTAAATAAACATTTTTGGTTCTTCATTTCCTTTTGACCATCTGTGTAGCTTTAAGTTTTTTGCCTTACAACATTGACTGTAGTCTTTTTTCGTATTGATCTTAATGGGCTTATGGTGTCCATATTCACCGATGATTGATGTTTTTGTTGTTTTCCACTTGTGATTGTGATGAGGACATTTCTCACAGAGACTGTATCTTCTCAGCACTTATATTTAACAAACAGGACTAGTGGGAGCAGTGGCACCATTTTGTTAAGCAAAAACAAAGGATGCAATATGATGCAATATTGAATATAGCATGATCAAATAAAGCTTATATTTAAGAGTAGGAGATATTCAGGAGAGGGAGTTTAAGGAAATACTGTTGAGATTTAAAAAAATATTCAAGTTTGGTGTATGAAATGTTGTCTTACAAGTTCCAAGCAGTACAAAAAATACATTTTCTGGACTCTATTGTCAAAAAGTTTCCCTCAGAGGCGATCGGTTGGCAAATTGAGATTCACCTGATGAGCCAAATATTTACAGAAAGTAGGTGGATTTAGCAACACGTCGAATCTAAGTCCATCTCTCACTTCAAGATAACACGTAACTCAGCGTTACAGAGAAATAGATTCCTAGATAGTTTCAAAATAGTAAAATCTTTTCAGAGCGAGATACAACGGTCTATAACGTGACAAATTAAATGAATGAATAAAGAGTTAAGAAGATCAAACTGGAGAAATCAAGGCGCTGTAAGCTGCAGGCGAGTTGCGGCAGTGAACCACGAACCCTCTCAAATGAAATCCCCTGGAGAGGCAAAGAGATCTTGTAGTTAAAGGGAGACCACCCAGGCAAAGGCGTATGACCCACTGCTGTTTTACACACTAATATAAAATTCAAAAAAGGGGGAGTAGGGCGGTGCTGATATGTCAGAAACGAGTTTAACGAAACGCAACAGAAAAGAGAAAGACGAGCAAACATTAAATATATACTACTCAGAAATCAAAAAGAAAATACTATTTTGGAAGAGGGATACTTTGAAGAGAAAGGAGTTGGAAAAGAGATCAGGTATCTTAGATTCAGAGCTCACATGGAAAACTGCAATCATCTGACAATCTGAAGGAAAACCCCAATATTGTCTGAGATAAAGCAAAGACCAAAAAAATAATTTCTTTCCATCTGGGTTAAAAATAATGAACATTATGACGACATCACAGGTAAACACTTTTTTTTTTTAAAAAATGCTCTCATGAGGAAAAATGTCACTATTTAGTTTGAGCTTTTTAATACAAACTTTTAGCAAAAAGCTTTCTGTTACACTGTAATTATTGTATTGTTTTCAAACAGTTCAGTGACAGTCACACTTCCAGGTCACATTCCTACTGAAGTTTTATACTTAAGAATAAGACTTAAGAAAAGTTTTATACTTACTTAAGAATATTATTTACTTCTTTTACTTTCCATCAGTTGACCACCTACAGTGACTACGCATTTATATCTATGCATCTCTTAATAGTCTGGCTACTTGTTCTACGAATACAAACCTATTTGATTTAAAAAATGACTTGCTAATGTGATACAGAGACATTTTCATGCACTTATAGTGGAATCAATTTCAGTGTGCTCCATTCCTCTGCCTGAACATTGCCTTCATAATATGTATACTTCATAGAAGTGCACCCCCCGAACCCACACACTGGTTTGTTCAGCCTGTTGTAGCAGCCTGGCTGGAACAACAACAATGTAGGAGACAAGTACTTCCATATGTCTCTCTACAAACACACACAGACACACACATATATGCAGACACACTGAACTGCAAGTATCTCACCATGATGTCTGCACACAGACACACACACACACACACACACACACACACACACAAAATAAAACCACAATTCTCCCTGTAAGACCTTGAGATCTGCCCACAAACCCCTCGGTCATGTAGTTTCATTTAGGCCAGGAGTGTGCTGCCCAGACGAACTGGGCAGCCTCTCTGGACTGCAGAGAAAGAACAGACCATGGAGACTATGATGTGTGGAGTCAGAAGTTGGAGTGAATCAGATGAAAACAGGCTTGACTGTGTGAATAATATTTTAGCTTGGAAACAACGAACAGGGCTGCTTTTTAGTGGCACGACTTGTCTGTTCCTCTCTGTGTTTAGTGACTTGACAACAGAAAATCCTGTATGAACCAGTTGAGCTCTGAGTTGGGCTCAGTTATCTTCTATAATAGCCATCATCTATAATACATGTATATTCAATCCAATGATTAAACTCAGATTGCACCCCCCAAACAACTGCCCTTTGACCGACCACAAAAATGAGGTTCACCGCGACACGTCGATGCAGCATCCTCAAAATGTGATACTCATACGTCCCTTTGAGTTAAAGGTTACAAGCTACCAAAAGGACAGAGACATCAAATTAATTTCTAGTCTTCTCCAAGGCCTATATTATCAACTTCACCATGACCAGAAGATTCTATTCATCGGTCCTGATCTCTGCTTCTTCCATTTTTGAATTAATTCTGGCGATTTCCCCATCAATCTCTTGCATTTGTGTTATACTGTCTCGGCTGAAGTCTCTTATTACTTTCAAAATCATTGTCAGGTCCACTGGCTCATCCTATGAGCCACATTAGGTAACTCCTTGCAAGTAGCCTGTGAGCCAATCCCTCCTCATGAGGGGTTTCTCTTTCAGTTACCGGAGTAGACTTCTTGATTTTTTTTGTTCTGGCATCATTCTCGCCCCTTTGAACTTTAAATTAAGTCATTGTAATCTTCTCTGTAACCAGAAGCTCTTAGTTTCCATGTCTTATATTCACAAGCAGTATGGGGAATCGTACCAGCAACCTGAAGACCACTGATTCCCAGTGAACTACACAATGTAGAAAGCATTTACATAATATATTAAATTAATACATGAGGAGTAATGTTAATACTCCTGTAAATTATACGTCGTGATGTAACAACGACAAAACAAAACGGCAGTTCCCTGTAAAATCACACGAATTGTGATGCTGCAGACCCACCTAAGAGCAGTAACACGATGGTGGTCATTTGTCAACACTTCTTCACCACGGAAAATGACAATCGAACTGCAGTTTGCAACATACGCACCCACAAAGTCTGCCTCAGAGTGAAAACAACAAAAAGCTTCAACAACACAAATTTGTTGAGACTCATGGCCTCAAATCACCGCACCAAATTTGAATCAAGAGGCTAACCGAACGTTGCCGGAGACAGAGCTGTCAGTGGCTGAACCACAGGTACTAATTCCCCGGTCGTGTTGTCAATGAAGAGAGGACCGGTGTGTTAGGTAATAATTCCAATATTTAAGAAGTGATGACCGAAGTTTACACTGTTTGATCATTGTTCATTGAAAAAGGAATAAAGTTAGATAATTTATATTTAACACTTTTTATTATTTTATTATTATTGCTTTACAAGCTGCAATGTCTTTTTAAACAGTGTTGTCCAGTAGCTCAACAACATCCCCACTTGCAAACAAATGGAAATGCCAAACATACACAATAACTACATTGACACCAGCCTACTGTAGATCAACCATCCATCAACCACCAAAATCAAGTAGCATAGCTTGGATTTGTCCTTACTGACCTAAATCTCCGTTGAAGCACATGTTGATGTGCTCGTGTGAAAAGCTTTAACAAGCACCAAAACCCTTGTGTGGAGAAAAGGTTGACAAGAAATGAGAAATCAAAATCTTCTTTATTGGATTAAGTAGCAATCACAGATGTAGGTCACTGGCTCTCATTCTCTTTATAGGTTATCTACATTCACCACTCACCGATTTTTATGTCTATATAAAGTGTGTCTTTTGCTACGAAAAAAGGGTTTTTCACTTGTCATTAGGGGCAGTTACCTGCCCACCACGTGTCAAAAGCCTCTTATTGCAGTAAATATACTTAAGGAGCAAATTACTGGCCAAAAGCTGTTCAGACCCCGAAAACTAATGGAGCAGAAAAGGCTGAGGGCAGAGGGGTGGGGTCAGGCTCATGCGGGCCAAGCAATCATACTTTTAAATTCAGATGCATGCAGAACTGACACACGCTCATGACCCTTTGAACTTTTAAAAATAGTGGATTTTCAGCGTGTGGACCATCAATTCCAGAAAGAGTGGCTGTGATTTGTTAGTTCCAATTCATCCGCTGCTTCTCACGAATACGATTTACAGCAGCGCCCCTCTACAACCATTTCAATTTCATCTGTCTCACCTTTCCTTTGTGCATGAATAGACTACATTTATGACTAAGCATCTGTAATTTGTTCACATAAACCCAAATTGACCTGAACACGCAAGAGAAATACCTGATGTCTGCATGACCTGTGGTGAGCTAAGACTGGAATTAGCAGATTACCGATATGAAGTCTTTTCATGGGCCAGCAGGCCTGCTACCTGCAGGAAATGGTTGAGGTGGAGTAAGAATGTGGAGCAGAATCTCGGCCCAAATTCTGCTGAAATGATCTGGTATGACAGAGCCATTGAATGCGACATAAAATGTGGAGTCAAGCTTAGAAATTATTCTCAAAATAACTTCAATTACACATATCATTTACATTGATATAATGTCTTGCGTTCAGATCAAAATGTGGGAACAAACAAATACGATTCACTTCAGAAGTTCTTGGTATTTTTGTGAAGTGGTGAACACACGACGACTATCTGCTGCTGATTTTTTTCCCCCGATTTTGCCTCTTTCCAACCGAAAATAGCAAACACCTGATTATCTTTTTTTCGTCCTACAGACCATATGATATTCCAAAAGGACAGCCAGAAAACTCCTGCAACCTGCAAAATATCACTCGTTCTTAGTAACCATCACAAGTAACAATAATATTATTGATTACTGTCAATGTTAATTCTGGTTGTAAAACGTATTGCCAAAAGTTGACATCTAGTACACTAGTGGTTGTCAACTGTTTGAAAAAAGAAGATACATGCAAAGTTGGAGAGCAGTTAAAAGTTTGCAGGCCAGATTTGACATGTATGCATTTAAATCACTCACAGTTTGGACCCTGCAGCGGATGGAGATGAGTTTTAAGCATGAACAAAGCATGCTACTGTAATACTGTAATTTCCAAGAAGCACTAACCATAGAAGCAATATTCTACTCCAACATGTCATCAAACAGAGACACTAGGCATCTGATATTTGAAAAAGGGGTCATAATGTCTGTCTGATACTGATACTACATCGGGTAAATTACTCACGCAATGTAGCAAAGGGGATTTCTTTTGTCCCCCACAAGTTTGATAAACATGACCCGCTGTCCCTGCAACCTCAGATGCCAGCCACAATCCACATGACAGCCTTGAATCGAATTAAAATGTTGTAACGTTCCTCTTTGTACATCCGAACTAGACAGTAGATCGCGTAGGAATAACTCAATTCTGACATGACAGTAAGCAATCGACATAACCGTTTCTATCAGCAGGTCTCTTAGAACCACACAGCACTACAGATGTCGAATCTGCAGGAAAACCATGTGGTACACACTCTGTTTGTCACTTACTGGCTTTGGTTAGAATCACAACATCTCTTGAGACCTCAGTTTATTTCATTGCAGAGCTCTAAGGCAACAAGTAAGCCCATTCAAACACATTAAAAACCCAGTAAGAGGCTGGAGCCAACCGTGACTAGAGCTAATCAGATTGCCTCCTGCACAATGGGTCCTCTGGACAGTCAGAACACAGAGGGAGCAATGGGAACACAGACATACACATTATGAGTGTAGACAGGCAAAGTGGCGCAGGGAAATGAAAAGTCCTATTACTAAATGTGTTTAATCTGAGACATGCTACCAAAACTCATGGGAGTCCCCAAATTGGGCCTTTGTATCAATGAAATTAGGGCAGAGACTGACCACAAGATAACTGACCAAAGGTCAGAAGTTCAATGTCAGAAAGTAAGTTGTGAGACAGTCATTCACAAAGAGTCACTGCCAGTGAGACAACAATGTTTCCTTTCCATTAAACCAAACCAGCATGAACAAACTGCTGTGTTTGGACAATAACAACTACATGTCAACTTCTGTTAAGTATATTTGGAGTATTTACATCACAATGTAGCATATACCTCAGCATTTATGCAGTAATATTCCGTGGAGACAGTATCAATTAGGGACGAAACTCTACTAAACACATTTACATTTACAAAAATGTCAACATGCTTGTGGGTCAGGGGACACTGTATAGCAAAATACGTAAAACTATTTGTTTCTGAATGCAGTATCATACTTGTTTTAATGTGCTTCACTTCAGTTTCATAGGTGTAAAAAATGAAAACAAATGCAAAAAGATTGTGGCCTGAAAAAACATGTCGCCAGACTCTCAGGCAGGTGCTACCATCAACCCCTGCTTGTGTCTCTACACAGACACTTTGTAGTTGTCTGCAAAGGCAGGGTCTCGTGAGGCCAGGGTCACCTCCCTCTAGACCACAGCCGCACAGCTCTGGCTCCCAGATGTTCTCACAACCACATAGGCACAAAGAGAGCTCCAGAAGTGACTCTTGAAAGCTTTAAACAAACAAACCAAAATTGACAATCAACGTTCAGTATGTCTGCAGGCAACGAAGCTTCCACTGTACGGCGCTTCCTTCGCTCTTCAAAGCACTTCACCTCCCACTGATCTCGCTCACCAAATCAAGCTATAACTTACATCGATGGTTTCGCTGATACTGCACACAAAAAAGTTGCTTGTTCGGCAACACTGAGATTTAACGTTAAGTAGTGAAAGCAGTAGTGGTCTATGTTTGGGTCCCACCAACAAACTGACCCAAACCAATTCAACTTTGATTAAATATAGATTATAGACAAAAATACACTGTTGGAACCTCAGAAACAACAGTAAATGTTTGTTCAATAAAATAAAATCTGACATTTTGCTACGGAATCTACTACCAGTTACATTTTATACCAGCCTTCGAAACACAACAGACCACTTTTCATTAGTCCCTGCGTGAGGAGACAACCAATGACTGACACCGTACAGCCGCCTTAGATTGTCACACAACAATATCAATGATTACAAATTAGATTAACAAATCTGCTCCAGAAAAATAATCATTTCTCTAACTTGACAGCAAACCTTAGCTGTCAAGTCCAGACGTGAACCAAACTGAAACACTGAATGCATCAATATTTCAAGTTATGTGTAAATAATAAATCATAATTTTGAATTTCTACCATCTTCATTTACACTACCCACCACCTTTGGTTCCATTACTATCATGCACCCTTTTTAGACAAATATTGGCCATAAACATGTATGATTGATGAGTAATTCTACAACATAGCAAAATATTTATAGTCAGTGCTCTATTAGTTAAAGAATCAATAATTTACTTTTCAAACTATGTTCTAATTTCTAAATGAAATGGTACCTTATACCTTTATCATTTAAGACACCCCTAAGCTAAACATTTTCTCATGGAGCTTTTAGACCATAGTCACCAACTGATGGGCCCATTTTTTTTTATTGTCAGAGTAAATAAGGTAGAACTAACAAAACATCTGCCTATTGTGCAAAAATGTAGAATTCTCTCGGCTTTGTGGCGGTTTGTTCAGTCAGTGCTGGTGCACTTGTTGAATAAACAATCTATTCTGAGATCTTTCAAGGAAATAGGAGGGGCCAAGGCGGGTATCTTGGATGCTGATCGGGGCAGATGTGTGTGTACGTACGTGACGGTTGCTAGTGGTGGGGGGAGCTGGAATCTGCACCAGACCATCTATTATAATGACAGGAAGCAGGAAGTGCAGCCCTTTTAGTCACATGGCTGCCAGCTGTCTTGGCAACAAGCGGGAGAAATAGAGAAGATAACATGGAGTTTGCGTGCATATGTGTGTGGGTGTACGTACGTGCATGACATTTATCCATATACGTACCAAAATCAATATTTTTCAGCTGACATGGACTTCATCTAAAGTAAAATCTGGTCTTTAAACATATGGTTGTGTTTATCTACTGAGGCTCAGCACACACCCAAGAAGCAAAGGTGCACATTGTCATGCATATTCACACGTACGCTCGTGTTACCTCTAAGTTCTAAAGTGCTAATCACATTTACAAATTGCAAAACGCATGTTATATGATGCAATCACAGATATTTCATCATTTAGAACATGTTAACATTTGAAGGTAGTTGGACTCGACATGCATGTCCATCATGAGGGGTGACATGAAGACGCATATAAAACTACAGTGTAGTTTCATCAAACTGTGCTACATTTTAAGACGACTACAGTGTTCTTTACATTGAAACACAACACACAACTTATTAAGACAAGCATGGAAAACTGAAAAATGC
The DNA here is from genome assembly GCF_027744825.2 of Synchiropus splendidus. NCBI lineage: Eukaryota > Metazoa > Chordata > Actinopteri > Syngnathiformes > Callionymidae > Synchiropus > Synchiropus splendidus. The sequence continues at coordinate 10,409,662 of NC_071337.1, forward strand.
TGCCTGTGTTTGCACACAAGAATTCTAAACTATTATGCCTCCTAAAGTTTACGGACGGATAGATAGATAGATAGATAGATAGATAGATACAGACAGACAGACAGACAGACAGACAGACAGACAGATAGATAGATAGATAGATAGATAGATAGATAGACAGATAGATAGACAGACAGATAGATAGATAGATACAGACAGACAGACAGACAGACAGACAGACAGACAGATAGATAGATAGATAGATAGATAGATAGATAGATAGATAGACAGATAGACAGACAGATAGATAGATAGATACAGACAGACAGACAGACAGACAGATAGATAGATAGACAGACAGACAGATAGATAGATAGATAGATAGATAGATAGATAGATAGATAGATAGATAGATAGACAGATAGATAGATAGATACAGACAGATAGATAGATAGATACAGACAGACAGACAGACAGACAGACAGACAGATAGATAGATAGATAGATAGATAGATAGATAGATAGATAGATAGATAGATAGATAGATAGACAGATGATAGATAGATAGATAGATAGATAGATAGATAGATAGATAGATAGATAGATAGATAGATAGATAGATAGATAGATAGATAGATAGATAACTCACAAACTCGTAACTCACACATGGCGTCCATGACATATCCATGTGAAGAATCATTTCTCAGATATGACAGAACCTCTTGGCTGACTTTCATCAGTCAACCTGGTTCCACTTATGCCCAGGAGTCAAAAACATTAGCTATTACAATTGAAGACAAAACAATTGACAGGCTGACACCGTCCTCCTGCCCTGCACTCTCCCCTCTCTCATTCTTCATTCGCTCCATAAATCGCTCCAGGTTTACAGTCTGTGAATTGACTAACCAAAGCAGTATCAAATTCAGCCACCCAAAGACTACATTTACTGCAATGTGAAACCTTCGGTTGCTCTGTGTGAACTTCGATGCTTCAAAATATCCAAATTGTGGGGAGATTGTTTGACTGGACGGCCGTAATTGTTTGGTATGTCAGTCGAATGGTTCTAAAGTTGCTCATACATAAAGACACACACACACACTTACCTTCAGATAAGTGGGCAGTGAGTGGCGTTTGTGTCTCCTTGCTGTATGAGACCACCTCTTTGGGGAGGAAGTCCACTTGTGTGATTTTGGAGGCCCCCAGCTTCTGCATCTTCCGTCTATGTTGGACAAATATTCATCGGAATATTGAGTTCATTGTTTGGCATTCATTCATTTCTTCAAGAATGCAAGAACTCTCGTTATATTTCATCTTATAACAGAGACATTACAGATCAATGGAAAAGAGGAAGACGTACCCCAGTTCAGAATCAGCGTGCAGCTGCAGGACTGACGGGTCTGTGTCCCACTGCAGGGTCCTGACATCACCAACAGAGGTAAAGAGGACATGCGTGTTTATAAACTGAGAAACAAACATGCATCACGGAAAAACACTGAAATATCAAACTAAAAGCCATGCAGGTAAAGCGTTCATTATTAATTTGTAAGAGTAACTTTGAAGTGTTTAATTCAAATAAAACAAGCTTCACAAAGAAACTCCAGAACTTAACTGCATTACTCAGCGTGCTGCTCTAACTGCTGAGTATGTTAAGTAAATTAACTTAAGTGAGTTGACATGAAGGACACATAGAACAGACCCAAGTATTTACCCCATGAACTGCACTCTCCTGTGCTCGGGATGCGTTTAGTTTCTCTAGTTTCCATTGTCCACCTGCACTTTGATTGGCTATAAGGCAGCTCTGTCACAATGCCTTAACAATTTCATATAAACCCAAACACACTTGATCCACTTCTCTATACTGTAAGACACTGCTGGGGGAAAAAAATTCCCAGGGGTCAAATTTTATACTGTGAGGGGCCAAAGACTGAAGGACAGAAGAAAAAGATTCTTTAAATTTTGTTAGGTGCAAATAGGGGAAAAAATGATATAAAAGAATTTATTTGATTAGACATTTTCTTTCAGTTTATATTCATTGTATTCCCAACAAAGATCCTAAAAACTTGAGGATACTTTGAAGTATCTTTGTAGCCAAACTTTGGGGTAAAACAAAAATAAAGACACATAGGAACCTTATTACGAGGTATTTCATATTATTATCCAAATTATTAGAGACAAGAAATACTGTTAATGAGTATTGTTCATTAAAATAATCTAATTAGTTTGAAATGTTAATATAACTCGAAGAACAACATAAAAATATGAGTTATTTTAGGTCTTTATTTCCAATGACCTAAACATTAAGTGCAAAAAAGTCCGATATATTTTGCCCTGTTTTCGCTTTGACCTCATGAGGGCCGCATAAATGTTTTGAGTTTTTTTTATTGTCTACAAACTCATCAACCTTACCATAATGAGGTTGACTTATCTAAATAATGTTCATGCCGTTGACAACACGTTCATCCCTGCATCAAAATTTCCGATCCTTCCTGGATCCATCATGACTCAATTTCCTCAAATGTTTTCAAATGAGATGTCCTCTATTACTGTTTGTCCAACTTAAAAACAACAGTAAATTAACTCAAAAGGCAAAAAGAAAAACCCTTCAATTTAAACACATAATTTTGCATGAAAAGATGTGCAAAGACTTAAGATGGCAGGGTTAATGCAACATAAAGCAGCCTAAAGTTTAGCGCCATGCAGAGAATGATGTTGTTGATATCTACCATCTCAGGGGGGAAAAAGACACACTTTTCCGAACACACTTTTATTTTTTGATGATACCTTTTAGTGCCTCTGAATGCACCGTTTACCACAAATTCTCAAGCAGCAGTGCACCAGGTAAGAGAAGCACACCATTTCTTTAACCTGACACGCTGGCTGTTTTACTGTAATCAAAATGACACCTGAAACATTAACCTGTCAAGTGTCTGACAACCCAAAATGTGAGTGGAAATCTGGGGAGCTGGTATTAAGGAAGACAGCAAGGCCTTGCCGTGGAAATCGGTCCAATAGGGAATGAATGGGTGAAGGAAGAGCTGCACTGAGCATATCAGCTGGACCATGGCATCATAAGAGGCAATTCTACTTGTTTACAAGTGGGAAAGTCTGGACTTCAAAGGGTGCAAAGGTCTCTAGGGTTGTCTTGAAAATACTTACCTTACGGTGTGAGGCTGTGACTTGTTTTTAGAGAAACCTGACCTATGAAGAAACACATGTACATGCACGGATGGAGGAGCTGAACATGGACTGCACTCAAGATGGATTTGGAAGGGGCAACACATTCAACTCATGAGAAAAAATGAAAGTATGTTAGCCCAAATGCCACCTTGTAATGTAGCGAAGCAACAACTTGAGCCCAACAACACGAATTGAACATTGTCCACATTCATTCTTTCACCACACACTGCTGATGGATAGCGAGTGAAGCAAAGTGCTTGATGACCATTGACCTTCCAGTTAAATGATGTTTAAAAGGTGTTAAACTAGCTGACTTTATGTTTTGTTACAATCACAATATTAGTTCATTGAACTATTAAATCAGTAACAAAGTGGTGTACAGTTAAATATAGAGGAGAGACATGCTTTAATTTAACATGTAAAATCTAAATTAAATATGCATATATTTATATATATATTTTATTCTTTTTTACTTTAAAATTAATTTTAAAAAAGCATCTATCTACACTTTCTGAGGGGGACACTAAATGAAAGTTATAAAAGTCAAGTTGGTGTCTTTGGGGTCAACTTTGTTATCAACTCAAAAGATTCAGTTTTCGTTTGTTTATTTTTAAACAAAATATACCTGCTATTTTGTGTTTCTTTTCTTCCTCTCTCACACTTTCATTACCACCTCTTCATGTTATTTGCATGACTTCGGTGCATATTATATATTCGCGATATATATTGAAAAAGTCACTCATGTGGTCATCAAAACACTGGGTGTGATGGAAATTGACAAAAACCACATTAAAAGCCAACAAGGCATAAAAAACTCAGACCACTGACACAGGTTCTTACCTAAGCCTGCCACACCAATGTCAAGAAAAGAGACAAATGAAGCAAATGAGAATCAAGTAAAGAGCCAGTGAAAGTTATTTTAGCTTCCAACAAAATGTTTTTTAAAGAATGTGATTCAGGTTTTTATGAAATATTGAAATCAAGAGAGAATGGAGTAGCATCACTGAATCACAAATGTGCATGAAATGTCACTTTTGACATTACTAATGCCGGCCCTACCTTCCTGCAGCTCCTCCATCCACCGAATCCTGACTTCCTGTCTCGCTGGGGGTGCTCACAGATTTGGATGGTGACATTGGAGTCGGAACTAAATAATAAAAAATAAAACAAAAAACGTTTTGAAAACAGAGCGTTTTGCTACTTTTGGAGATCATATTATAAACATAAATCAGTGATCGGTTGGGTATACTATTGGGTATAGCTGTCCAATGTTTAACAAAACTGGAGGACTGGTAGAGAGCTAGGTACAAATGTTTTTTCTTGCAAGGATTACTAGTTTTGGATAGGAGGCATACTTGGTGTAAAACACTACTCTGATAGTAAGCATATAATTATTTCATATTTTAAGTCAAAGATAATCATCATAAGTGTAAAAAATGCATTATTTCAATAAGATACATCTGTGTTTTTGAGATAATAATGGTCTAAATGTTAATAATAACTGAAATCAATTTCCACAAAACTTGTTTTTTTTATGTTTATCCAACAGCAGATAGTAGTCGAACACTGTTGACGTTTATGTTGTGATCAAATGATAAATCCAGTCAGACCTGCCAGCTACAGAGATAACCCAAAGTTTGTATTTACCTAATGATGGTTCAGGTGAAATGCCAATACTCTGCAGCAGAGCTTCAGTCTCTCTGCGTTTCCGGTCCAAGTCTGAATCCTCTGGAATCACCTCTGCTTTTTGGCTCTCTATCTGCACACCAGAATTTCAAAGTTCATTTGTGGAAAAACACTCGAAATACATCAATAATGAATTACATTTAAAAGTTACGGATGTCTGTTTGCATGCATGGTGTCACATTGACAAGACAACCCAAACTCTTGCAGCGTGGGATGAGCGATATGAGTGGCAGGTGGATGACTTTACTCACTTTCTTTCTTACCTCTTTCTTCTTCCTCTCCTCCTCTTTCCTCTTTTTCTCCTCTCTGATCTGAGCCAAGCGCTGCTTCTTGCGCTCCAGCTCTGCTTTTAGGTCACTTTTGTCCGACATGGTCGCTTAGAGGGCTATTTGATATGTTGCTGACAGGTAAACTGTGTGGGGATTGATAGATCAGACAGCAAATCACAAACACGATGAATCCGATCAGCTCCAACAGTTAACACCGCGGACACAGTAGTAGTGAACAACAATAGAATAGTTTCAGTGAGAACAGTGAGAAAACGTGTTATTGAAACAAAAAGAATGACAAACTCAGACAAGCATGATCTGATTTTTTTCAATACAAAGTTGTAAATGATGTGTTATTTTTGTAATGTAACTGTGATTTACTCATATCCATGACAGTCGAGCTATTGTTGACTTTCAAAGGCCTATTCCTGGACATGAATATACTCCAATAATAATGTGTTTACCTACTTAATATCCCCCTTAAATGATATTCATTCTTTCTTGTTAAGTGTTTTAGTAAAGATTTTATCTGTCTGAGTGTAATGTGCCTTTGTATTCAGTTCTTTTGATATCTATTTTTCTGCCTCACTCCCTGTGATGTTATTTTGGTCATATTTCACATCTTTCATAATTAGAAGCAGACTGGAAGCCATGAAACAATACAAACCTACATATGATCTATGCTTCATGACCAGCAGGATAAGATCACAGGTCCCATGGAGAGAGTGAGGAAGTGTGTCAAACATCAGGCAGGTAGTGTGCAGCTGCTGCTTCTCAGCATTGAGAATGGCCAGGAAATGGGGTTGGAAATCTTTACTATGCTGTTTTTACCTTCTATTGGAGGTTAGTGGGACAAAACTAAAGGGCAGACCCAGGAAAAAGTGAAGACATTAGACATCCACGCTTCTTTGGGTGGCCGTTGGTCAGACTAAGCTTGAGTAGATGCAGATGTTTGGAAACCACAAAGTGAAATGTTGTTGACCAGATCTGAGTCACAAAGCAGTACCTGGATCAATGAGCCATTCTATACACAGAGAGTTGTTAGACTGAATGATAATGCGATGACTTCGTCTTATCACTTCTCGCATATATAAATACAGCCAACACACTTGGTCTGCAGTCGTTTCATGTAGGTCATGAAAACATCTGTGCAACTTTGGGCCTCTTGTAATGTCGCCTGTTAAGATTATTAGCTGCTAGCTTAACACTTTACTGCCTTATTGCTCCATTAAAACGCGTCTGAGGCCAAAGTCGGAGCTCCAAAATTAAATTAGGGAGGCGAACTAGCAACATCGTGCTTTCAACGTCAGAAATGACCGTTTTATTGGGACGTTACCTTGAGGAAGTGTTGAGGATGATGTGTCACCGGGCGAAGATGCTGTCTCACGGCTACACGCCCGACCACAAACGCACCATCCTGCAGGCTACATGACAGCCACCATTTTCAATGAATCTCAACGTCTCTTGAGCGTTACTGGTGGAGGTCGGTATCAGAAGGCATTTTAGGGAATGATGACCCAAATGCAAATGAGGTGCACCACACGCCGACACATCCCTGTCTGGAGGAGAGATGCTGCTGAGGAGGGAAAGGAAGTCCCGCCTTCCGCTTCATCGGTTGGTCAACACTGCCATCCGCTGGACAATCATGGTACAGCCATGTGCATGGTTTACAGGCATGAAGTAAAATGTTTGGTTATATATCACGCTCATGTTGCGCACGAAATCAAGACAAAACCTAGAAAACATACTGTCTTCATTCATGGCTTTATTATCACCCCAGCTAGTGAGAACTAGGTCTTCACTAGGTCATCATCATCATTGTAGTTATTGTGATCACTATTGTTATTATTACAACTATAATATAATATAATATTATTAGATGTGGCAGTAGTAGTTGCAGTCCTTAGTAGTTAGTTACCATCATGCCATGCTGACGTAGGTTTGTTGATGTTGGTTCTGTAATTATTATGAACTAAAATATGCTTATTGAAATGAATGAATATAGACAAACCTTTAAAGAGGAATATGCATGTCCTGGGAATTATGCTTCATATAATACAGGTACTAAAGCACGTTGTTCTCAGGTCCATTGTATTTGTCCTGAAGTCAAATCTAAGTTGGTTGTTGATTGAAAATATATTCTGGAATTTAAACAAAATAGTAATAAATAAATAAATAAATATGCACGCTAGAGTTTCCTCTAAACGGTTGATTTAAAAAATCCTCACCTTTCTATAGTTCTACTCTTGGGCACTACAATAAGAGGAAGACGAATCCCATTTTAATATATAAATTCCAGTCATTTGAAGTCATAGTCATCGAGCTTTACTGTGAAATACATCATTTGATGCCAGATATGAGACACCCATGGTATCTCCATCATTGGTGAAAATGTAACAGAAATTATTAAAGTTAATTGTCCCGTCACAGACGCCGTGTTTATCGGCCACATACGCGGGTGATTTGATGTCGTGTAATCGTGTGTACGTTTAGCTGTCAAATGTGTAGTTCAACAGCTGATCGAGGAGGGGCGCTACAACATTTCTCAACGTTATGAATTGGGAGAATATGCTCCGAATATTTTTCCAGAATGTATCGTGATCTATCAGTAACACAACCCATCCACATAAAAGGCACTTTCTGAGTGTATTTCTTTTTCTTTAACACGCTCAATATATTGCTAAAAATGCATATTGAAACTGAACACTGGCGCAAAGACAACAAGGCTGTTCATTGGCCAGTAGCAGTGTCAATCACAGTGCGGTTCCGCCCAGCAGCCACACAACTAAACAAACCGCCTCACACTAGAGCGAGTCACAGTGAAGGCGCCTCAACTAGAAACGATGGTTTGTTCGTGATAAACACACCATACAAAACGGTGAACGTTCATGCGTGGCGCCGGGATTCTTCCAAAGACCAAGCGCTGGGGCGTTTTGCGGAGAAGACCCGTCGGCTGAGCAAGTTTTGAGGACGAGAGGCCAACATGAAGTTCGCCCAGTTTCTGCTGAAGAACAGCAAAGCTGCAGGAATCCCCAAACAAGTGGAGAGGTTTTCAAAGTTCTCGCCGTCTCCTCTGTCGATGAAGCAGTTCATCGACTTTGGTGAGTTTCCGATCCTACTTTCTTAGTTATGCAATAGATGTACACGTAGCAGTTGAAAAAGATGGTTTCAGTGATGAATATGGAGTTAAAAAACGCAGCTTTTAACGGTGTGCACCGTCCTAAACAAGACGAGGCTCAGCGTTGCATGCAAGCTCAGCGATGTTGTTTCCCCTCGTCTCTGACACTCGTGATTTCAGGCTCGGCGAACGCCTGTGAGAAGACCTCCTTTGTGTTCCTGCGACAGGAGCTTCCTGTGCGAATGGCCAACATCATGAAGGAAATCGATTTTCTCCCTGACAAACTCCTCGGCACCCCTTCACTGAAGCTCCTCACCAGCTGGTACGGACCTGCCCTCTCTCTCAAACAGTGCAGCATCTTTTATTAAAGGATCGCCTGGTGACACTGTCCGCATGTTCTGAAGCAACCAATACATTCATTTAAATTACCCACCCCACAAAGTCTGATCCTGTCGGTTGTTATGTCCACGTTATGGGCTGTGTTGGCATCTCAATCATGACTTCATTGCTTCCATGAGATAAGATAAATTCCAGCCCATAATTTAAAGCTCACCTGACATGACTGTGAACTGTGATCATACAACAGGCAACAACTATTGTTCTCCACCCTTAGTGTTGACACTGAGCACAAAAGCCCAGTTTATGCTTGCATGTGTGTTGACTAGCGTGAAACATTGCGTACCTTTTCTGCGACTTGAAAGGTCAAATGTACGGCCAGGGTCGAGAAAACTGTCTGGAGATACAGTTGAAGAAGTGAAAACTGTTCTATAAATCAACTGTTCTCTGTTACAGCGCTTTTCTTCTCCAAGTCACACCAGCCTCACGTATGCCATAGTCGACTATAAACCTTCTGCAGCTGCTCACATGCAAGCTCTGCATAACATAGATGGGTTAAAGGTCAAAGTTGCTGGATTAAAAAGGAAGGAATGGTTGTGTTTAGATCTTCAAGTTCAAGCTGTGGACAATGAAATAATGCGGTTCACCTTTCACCCACTTCTCTGCTGCATGTGGGAGAGTGACTTGAGTGCACACTAATTCTTTATCTGCTAGACTCAGCTTTGTGTTCAATGCGTTTTAACCAACTCATTTCACAATGGTGGCTATGATGTTCTTCAAATGTGACCACACAAATCTATTTTTCTTTATCATGCATTTTGTTTTCCGTCTCTCAGGTACTCCCAAAGTTTACTGGAGCTTGTGGAGTTCTTGGAGAAAGACCCGTATGATAAGAGTGTCCTGACAAAGTGAGTGTGCAATGATTTCTTTTTTTTCTCATTCATTGTCATATATCTTCATAAGATATTGGATTTGTTGATGCATCGTTTCTTGGTTGATTCAGGGAAGTTAGAAGTGTTGAAGTACTCGCATAATAATAAGGTGTGTTTTATTTGCTGTCACTGGCTGTGCATGACAGACCTTAGTTTTAAAACCTGGCCTGACCTTACTTCTGAACCACGTAGCCTTACTGCCAGGAGGTTTGCGTATTCTTGGAAGAAATATCTGCAGTGATATGAGTATGATTGTAATGGCATGTTTACACTATCATCTGGTACCTGAAACTATTCCTGGTGTTGCTGCACTTGGGACCAGTCTCGGCCTCAAGACGTTTTCAAGGTCATGGCCAGGAATGAACTGCTCGGATTTGTTTTTTTTCTGAAGACTAGTCAGATCAACTTTATTTACGTCATATTGACGAGGGGAAAACACGACGCTACACCTGTGAGCGTCAACCTAGCACAGACCAGGGTAAAGTGCCGGCCTTTGACTGTATTTGTGTGGCCCTCCTGGAGTCAGAGTAAAACTATAAAACTGATCACGTCGGAATGTTTCTGACATTTCTGCATTGTTTATTATGATGCAACTGAAACCTAACTTCCCTGTTTTATTCATTTACTTTTTATTTGTCTTTTCCGTTGACTATTTTAGGAGTATTTCTTGTCCCTTAAAATACATCAGAATTGAAAGTAGATTTTGAAATATATGAGACACATTGAGAGTTTTTAAATTTAATATGGTTTAGATTAAATAAAACACAACAAACCAACATTTCTGCGCATTTTTTAAAGTCTAATCACTTTTTTTTATTTTCATTTTTCACTTACCCTCCTTTCTTTGGGTTTGACAGCACCTCTCAACGATCACAGTACATAACCTGGGCCCTTAGGAAATGTAATTGCCCACCCCTGACCTAGCAGGTCTGTGTGTTCTTGAGCATTTGAGCGTTTTATTATATAGTAATAAAAACATTTTGCCGCTTCTACTCACTAAAGATTGTCCTTGAACATCTTACTTCATATCCATGACGAACAAACTCTGTTCCTTCCCTCTCCTGAGCTCCAGCTGGTGATGCTCATTGTAATGTTGAATAACTGATGTGAAAAAGGCCCTGTTTGTCCAGTCCCTCACTTTAGGTCTGCTACTCCTACTAACAGAGTATGTTGCTGACCTATGATGCACTTGGCTCCATGTCTGATCAGCAACCGCAGGTTCTTCCCTGCTAGAGAGATAATTGAATACTCAAATGGTATCCAGAAATCCGATACGATTTCCAGGTGATGAAGTCAGGCTGTAAATTTAGGTATCGGCAGCTGTCATAGGCAGCGTAGAACCATTAGCATTTATACAGCTGTCTCTGCCAGGGAGGTTATGCATGACGTCGTCAGTTTGTGAACCGACTGCCTCCAAAATGGTTGCATCTCAGTGAAAACCTCAGGGTTGGTCAGATAAGAGCTCACTAAAAAGTGACGGGAAAAAGCTTAAGTAACGTGGACGGAGTGAGCCATTAGTTATTCAGTGCAAGCAAGGATATTAAGAAGTGTAAATATGGCATGAAACCTATAAAAAAAAATGTTTTACATGCATCTTATCTGAATATAAATCATCATAAAACTATGGATAAACATCTAAGTGTTATATATTTACATATATATTTGTATAAAATGTATTTATTTCAAAATATATTTTTAATTTTCTTTCAACAAATTTTAGGAAAATACTAATTGATAAACTTAAATACGAAAAATAATTTTAGTCATGAATATGTTGTATTTACTGTTGAACCAGTACCAAAATGATGGCTTATCGTTTTTTTGTCTGACCGCAGGAGGGCCACAAAAACACAGGCAAAGGGCCGCATGTGGCCCCTGGGCCGATCTGTACTATAGCATCAATGAAATAAACCAAGTTTCGTGTTACTACGACGAAAAAATAATTTTAACAGAGTCTCTTAGGGAGCCTAAGTCCCGCCCATCTACTTCCACCCCCTAAGAAAAAACATGAACGGGAGTCAATATTTTCTGATCTAGCTTGAAATGTGCAATAGATCTCACATGTGATGATAGTTTAGCATCTGCCTTTGTGCCGTAGCCGACGGATTCTGATGTGACATCATACATGCCACGTTTGATCTGCAATGAAAATAATTGCATATTTTCACAAGCAAATAAATCTTAAATTACACGCCAAAAGTAGTCAAAACTCACATCATTGTTTATCATTTAAATTGAGGTACAGCACACGTGTGATCCCGGGCATGAGTGGACCAGAAAATAACTTTGATCTCGCCATAGACTTCCACACATTTTCTTTACCGATCTCAGGTACCATGGACCGACTGAAAGTGGCAGAGACTTGGGCTCCCTATTTGACCTGCACTGTCACTGCTCTGTATTAAAAGAGCATCGTAATGCTACTGCTGTCTTCTGTCTGATTGACAGAACATTACAATATGAGTAACACTGATAAAATCTAAGAAAATGTCGATTTCCAACCGAAGCTTGTATGTAGATTGATGTCCACTGCCGTCGTCCGTCCATCATGTCTCTGCTCTCAGTTTCACAGAGACTCTGGTCAACATCCGTAACCGACACAACAACGTGGTGCCCACCATGGCCCAGGGCGTGGTGGAATACAAGGAGGCCTTTGGCGTGGACCCGGTCACCAACCAGAACGTCCAGTACTTTCTGGACCGCTTCTACATGAGCCGCATCTCCATACGAATGCTCATGAACCAGCACAGTCAGTATAGCACTTGACTATCAGTGAGTTAATCATCGCAGCTGCTCGCACATGAAGATGATGGCGCAACAGAGTCACTCATGGGTCAGAGTTCTCTCACTCTCACAACTGCACTGCTAATGCACAGGAATACTGTCAGCAGGAGTTAAACACCAACACAATGAATCAGCTGCTTTCACTTTTTGTGCATCGGCTTTGGCACCACTGCCAATGTCAAACGGTAATGGAGTCTGAATGACGAGTCTCAGTCATGCTTTATTTATTTTTTTCAGCCTTAATCTTCGACGGCAGCGTCAACCCGGCGCACCCCAAACACATCGGCAGCATCGACCCCAGCTGTGACGTCGTGGAAGTCGTGAAAGGTAGCGTTTTCATTCGCACCCATCAGGTTTGTTACAAAGAACTTGGTGTGAATGTGTTGTTGTTTCCAGATGCGTATGAGACGTCAAAAATGCTGTGCGAGCAGTACTACCTGACATCACCTGATATGGAAATCATAGAAGTCAACTGTAAGTGAATGTTTTTCCTGTTCTGTAGGTCACTTGTGGCTAAAAAACAGCTAACAATAACCATTTCATCGTTGACTGAAATTCTTCAAACGTGAAGTCCTCTGATTCATGTCTGAGCTTGAGCTTAGGGTGGTTACTATCATGTGAAGAATAACCCTTCTCTTATCTGTCACAGCCATCGCTTTCCAAGAGCTTCTGACGTGTTCCGACTCATTCTAAAACAGGGGTTCTGTCTGTGGGACCATCACCCATCAGTGACTAGTCATGACCCAAATCTATTTCAAAAAACTGTTTCATTTAAATCTACTGTATATTAAGAAAAAAACTATTTAGAATAGCACACAATACAACAGTTTAAACCAGGGGTCATAACCTCCTGCTGGAGCTCGACAAAGAGAGGCTCTCTGACGTCATTGGTCAAAATATGTTGACAACTAAGCACAGTTTCCCTGACTTCAGTCTACTTTATCCATCCTCTCCAGCCACTATAATAATGAGTAAGTGAGGCAGCATGTTAGATGCCATCACCCTCAACTACAAGCTCAGCAACAGTGACCTCCCATGATGCTCTGCAGCCCACTATGTCACTACAATGTGGAGTTTTTGCGGGTAAGCAAACTTCATGCTGCTAACATTGAGCCTCATCAGATTTGACTGATAAAATTACAGGCGGCTGTGGAGGCGGAGCCATGTTGTAGCGGTCAACCACTGTGGTTGACTGGACTGCAAAGCATCATGGGAACTGTTTAGGTCACCATAACTGAGTTTGTTATTACCAATCTGTACTGGTAGGTATCAGTAGACATCAAATGAATCGATCAACCTTGAGCTTGGAGAAGGTGACTTAGCCATAGAAGCCATTAAAAGCTAAAATCTCAGTCCTTTTTTACTCTACATTTGTTGGGCTTCACTTTCCATTTCCATCATTCCATCCAGTCAAGAAGGTTCCCGACCCCTGGTTTAAACCTTTAATCACCACACCAGAATTTCACTTTATTTATGTATTTTGTGTGTTTATTTCTTAAATAATTCAAAATGACACACGCGTCAACCAAACTGTTAAGATGGCACAACATTTGGGTGCAGTTCTGACCTCCTCGCTATGAGTTCAAAGGTCTAAACATTTGCTTTACTGCAGTTAAATTACTTTTATCCCGAGAAAAGGAACGTGACCCACCCAGAGCGGCTTCACAACCCACCTCTGGATCCCCACCTACCCATTGAGAAACACTGTTCTAAAATAATAATGGATTGGATGATTTGAAAAATAGTAATACATATGAAGTTAAAATCGCAGCCTGAAAACTTCACTATATATAAACTTCAAGAAATGTCAAAATAAATTAATAAAAGAAAATGTAAAGAAAATGTTTTGTGATTAAATGATGAATAGGAAATTCAAATGAATACAATAGTGGATGCTATTGCTACAGTCACATTCTTATGCCGTAACCACATGTTAAATTCTAAATGGCCCAAAAAAAATTAAAAAAGAAAAGTGCTGATGCTGAAATGAATTCATACAACTTTTTTATCTGATTATTTGAACTCTGCCCAACTCTATTTTTTTTAAGGAAAGTGCTGATGCAGTGACTATATGAAGTTTAGTTTGTAAGTTACTTATTATCTTGCGTTGTGTTTCAGCCAAAAGTCCCGGCCAGCTTCTTCACATCGTCTACGTCCCGTCGCACCTTTATCATATGCTGTTTGAACTTTTCAAGGTAAAGTTCCTCCTCGACAAGTGTTCTCCTAAAAACATTAGCAGCCAAACTCTCTTCTCTCCATCTCATCAGAATGCCATGCGTGCCACAGTGGAGACCCACGAGTCCAGCCCCACTCTGCCCCCGGTCAAAGTCAGAGTTTCTCTTGGCAACGAAGACCTCACCATCAAGGTAGACACATGTTGCTAGACAGGCTTGTGTCAGCGGAGGGTTCATGAGGAAATGTTTTACCGGGAAGCGGATAATAATACTCAACCCCGCAGACCCTGGAAGACAGTGTTGTTCAGATTCCAGTCAAATGGCAGAACCTTTAAGAACAAATGAGCTCACTGGACACCAGCCTGCCGACGGGACTCAACGCACGTCTGACATTCTTCTGTATTTTTAGATGTCTGACAGAGGAGGAGGCGTTCCGCTCAGGAAGATCGAGCATCTGTTCAGCTACATGTACTCCACTGCTCCCAGTCCCGTGCACGTTGACAACTCCCGTAATGCTCCTCTGGTGAGATTCACTGAACGTGATGAGATAGTCTGGCTGACAATATGGCGACTCCTACTGCACACGTGGTATTCTAAGACCCTGTTGAGGTTCAATATTACCGCCAGCAAAGCCTTCTCACAGAAGTGAGACACCATTTCTCTGATGGAAACCCATCAATTTAGGGAACTTTCCCTGTAAAAACCGACCGAAGAGTGTTTACTTCAACAAGGGAAGGGCTGTAGTCGGGAAGAACGTGCACACTCCAGTTTGTACTCACTTGAGCAAGCACATATTTTGGTCTGTAGCCAGAGGTTTAACATGATGATGTTTTCAAATGCCGACTCAGAACGATGTAGCCGGACCACATGGAAATATAACACGGATCTGTAAATAGACAATCGCTTGATAAAAAGTGGCTACGCTTCTCAACAAAGTATTATTCCATTTTGAATTTAAAATGGAATAATCGCAGCCTTTGTCTGTGTGGGAATGAACTGAAGAAAAACTTTAGATTATAGTGGAAAATATGAGTTAAGAAAAAGTTAAAACACATTTCATTTAAGATCTTTAAAGAATCGGTTCCTGAAGAACCGAAAGAAACTTGAATATGTTAAGTGACGTTATTTAGTGATGGGGGAAAAAAGTTGTCAGACATACTTAAAATTTGCCACAATCTCAAATATTATTATGAAAAATCCTAAAAGGTGTGGCTGCACTACACAGACACAGATGTATGCAGATTATGTATATATTTTTTCTGTCTATTGTTTACAAGAAAAAGAGCAAAACTAAATTCTTTACAGTTTCATTATGAATATGGCCAAAACTTGAACAACATCGAAACATGTAATTGATATTTACTAGCATACAGTACAATACACGGGGTGTCCAAAAACTACTCCTTTTTCCGCCGGTAATAAAATATATCTTCAAACTTCTGAATTACTTCTTTAAAAAATTGAGGTTACTTGGAGTGCTGTGTTCTGTCAATGGCTATGAAAGGAAAAGTGTAAAAAGAGGATAAACAGTTGGTTTGAATTCAAATAGTAATGAATGGAAAAACTACTATGTACTACTACCTCATAAGGGCCATGTAAGCACAGGCAAAGGGCCCCATGTGGCCCCCAGGCTGCATTGTGCCCATATGTACTGAAGATAAAAGTATTTGCTTAGTGATGTAACTTGAATTGACTCCAAAAGTTAAAAAAAAATGTTACAGAACTCAGCTTTGCTTCTCAAGAATGTAACGTTTGCTCTAATGCACTTTGTCAGTATTCGTAGCCTTTAACCTTTGCCCTCATCCCTCAGGCTGGTTTCGGCTACGGCCTTCCCATCTCCCGACTCTACGCCAAGTATTTCCAGGGAGACCTACAGCTGTACTCTATGGAAGGTTACGGCACATCAGCTGTCATATACCTAAAGGTGAGAACAACACGAGCCGAAAGTCGACTGCACACGCGACTGCCAAGTCAACGTGGGTGTTATTTTTAGCCTCTCAGTGACATTCACTTGAGTGAATCGTGACAGATGTTGAGATTGACAAAAGGCTATAAACTCCTGCCATCTAGAGGCAGCAGAAACCGTTGAATCCCAAATCCCATTGTTGTCGTGCGCTGCTTGATTAGCCTCAGTCAGCACTGAGTAGAAAGTGACTAATGTTCGAGAAGATCATTTAGTAAAGTAAATACAAGAAAATATTTTTAAATATGTTTTTGTTTCAAAGTATTTCGAGGGCTGGTACTTTATTGCCAATAAACTTTCTTTCGCTAGCACCAAATCACATACACTGTGATTTCATAACTAAAGCATCCATGATGAAGGAAACTAAATAGGTTTGAAAAGTGAAAAAATAAATTAATAATTAATAATGGTGTCATGTATTAGAATTATTTGTTCTTTATTAGTTACATATATATATATATATATATATATATATATATATATATATATATATATATATATATATATATATATATATATATATATATATATATATATATATATATATATATATTCTGCTCTCCATTTTGGCAGATTTGTTTTTTTTAATTATGTGAAAGTTATGACCATTTATGCGTTTTACCTTGTAAAAAAAAACTAGTGTCAGTTTTTCGCCAAAACAAAAGGACTTGGTTGCAATGATTTTAACAAAATTATGCTGTATTTGCAAAAAGCAATGAGTGTTTCAAGTCCAAAACACACACACAATAGATGAATAAATACATAAATGTACTGTCTAAATTTAAAAATGACAATAAAATATTTACATCTTTTCCATTTTGATATTCTGTGAGTAGTTGCCGTGGTGACAGCGTACGCTCATTGTTTTATTACTGCCATGTCAGCCATGTTTGATGACAGCGTGCTTCACGAGTGAGTTTGGTCTATTACACATTTAAATCATCGGAATTTTGACATCTAAGAATCCTTCACGCCCGAATCGTGAGCCTTAACAGCAATATTTGTGGGCGAATGTGAGAGTTTTGCGTCACACATGACTTCATCTCAACAAGGTGGGAGTGAATATGAGGGGCGGGCTGAAGGAGACCAAAGTGATTGGTCAAATCTGTGGCCAAAACGCGGGTTGTTTGTGTTCACACCTCGGACTTTTGAGCCTAGTGGACATGGTCTTGAGACAAGAGTCCCTGGTGTGGAAGCCCCCCTCAGAACTACAGGCATCGACAAGAAGTGTTTTTCTGTTTGACCCCGATTCCAGTGAATGGCTTCTTACGTCGAGACTATTTTATTAGAAAAAAAAAAAACTCACGATTGTTATTCCTATCTGTGACGTGTGACAGGCGCTGTCGTCCGAGTCCGTGGAGAGACTTCCTGTTTTCAACAAGTCGGCCCTTCGGCATTACCAGTCCACCACCGAAGCGGACGACTGGTGCATGCCCAGCAGGGAGCCCAAGAACCTGGGTAAGCAGGAATGGACTCAGTGATGGCAAGAGCGCAGCAAAGTCTCTACGCGACATTCATAGCTGAACTATTGTGAGACGGTTGAGATGAATGTAACGTACAGTGGGCCAGTTTAAACCCTGTTGGTGACTCCTGTGATGTCATTCAAAGAAGCGAACAAGAGTGTTGTGAATTTTTCCCTTTTTTTAAATCAGCTCCTGCTGAAGATATGCTAACAGACCCGCGTTATTATTGTACATCTTGTACTTTTCCTCCAAAAAAAAAAAAAAAAAAATCATCATGTAGTTGTTACTTTGCCAAGGTGGTTCCCAAATGAAGGGAGAAATGTTGAACAAAATATGAGCAAGAACTAATCTACCAACGTAACCGTATGTTTTTCCCTGCTTTAATTATTGTTTTCACTAAACAAATTAAAAATAATTCTTAGGCTAATTGTGAATTTAAATCATCATTTCTGTCTGGAAATTCATGTTGGCGGAATGAGTGAAATAAAAAAGGCTAATGGCGAGGGTTGCTAATTTAGCTAGCAACACAAATACTTCCCGACGTAACTGTTCATTGTTCATTTATTGTGGTAAAGTATCGCGAAAGTGCCTTTAACATGGCTGCTGCTACCGTTAGCTAATGTCCACGACTACACTCCACTAGTCGTTTCTACTCACTAGTGATATAGTTAAAATATATAAGTACAGCGATATAAACTGTTGTTGAACACTCTGTAATATTGTTTCATGCTTTCACATTTTTTTTGGTGACACTTCAGATCGGAAAACGCATATGAACCATGAATACATTATTTACTGTAAATGAACAGGAATTAAGCTACCAATTTACAGGCAACTGTCAGTGACCATTCCAGAATAAAAAAAAACAGTGTGGCGTAACCCTTTTAGCGCCAGTTATTTCAATGAAATATTCGACTACAGTCCGGTTTTCGATCTTTGTTTGCTCCAAACGTCTACAGAAATGTGCTCTAAATATCACAGATCGAAGTGAAAGGCTCCATCTGCTTGTGTATAATAGTAACTACAACAGCGTGAGCCACTGGATGTGTTAAAATGTCGAGTCACATTCTTGCGACTTGGTGCCAAAAGGGTTAGCAAGATGCTATTCACTGCTTTATATGGAGATTATTTATAGTATTGTATGTTCCCTAATCTAAAGTTTTCTTTCAATACCACACTTTTTATTCATTATGACATTGTGAAAAAGTCACACAAGTTTAAATATACTTCAATACAGTGAAAAACGTTTCTTAATAGAATCCACGTATAAAGTAAAAATATTTTGGATACTTAAAAAAATGTTTGTACCCAAGTGTTGGAGTTTTTTTTATTATTATTATTACACAAGAGATCATTTAATAATTTTTAAAAAATGAATCACTGTTGTGTGCTGAAGTGTTTCCTCTATATTCATTTCACCAAGTGCCTTGTCTGGATTCCACAACACTGTTCTTAATATAAAGAATAACAGAATTCAGGATTTTTAGGTTTTTAGTGGGTACTTCATTTCCAGATATGCAAACGATCATTTCTTTTTTATAGATATATACACAGATTTTCAGGATTATTTTTGTGCAATCGTGAGTGCTGAACTTGTTGACCTTGTTATATGACTTGGCGTTTGATACACAGTCGTGCATTCTAACTCACAGACTTTGACCTGTTGGTTGAACATGAACTCAGATTTACTGTCACGGAATTACGACTGAATGGGATTATCTGTTTCAATATGTATGTATCATGTCTTGCCATAATGATTGTGCTGTTGATCACAATGGAAATTGTTTTTACAGGTTCTTTGTAAATAAAAGTGTGATATTCGCATGTCACATGTTCTGATGTTTAGTCATTTATTCACAAGCGGATAGACAGTATGTCTGTGTACATTTTGAGCAGCTTTAAATAGTATGCATTAATGTAGTTATACATTTAAGATTGTTTTTAAAGGGCATGGATTTCATTAAATGTGTTGTTTAGTTCACTGAGGTTGTTTTTTTCCTTTCAATGAGTCACATTCAAATGAGAGTCAAACTGCTTTTTCGCTTCGAGCTCTTGTTGCTGTTGCAAACCCTGTTGTCATGATCCAGGCTTTTTCCACTACGTTTTTCCTTTTTTTTTTGGAAACTTGGCTCGGCCCGTGTCGCCGTCCCGACCCAGTGGCTGGTGGCCAGTTTATACTTGGAAGAGACATTGAGGCTCATTCAATGGTGTCCCGCATCCTTCACCACCTTTGGAACCTCTCTCTCTGGAGTTACTTTCAAAAGTGATCTGTGACTCATGAGTCAGCACAAAACATTAGATACACCCTGACAGTGATGTGTACTGCGCTAGTACTTCTCCAGTTCCAACTTTAAAGAACAAATACTACTCACAGATGAAACAGCTGTTAATCCAATGTTTTGATCGGGTTCAGCAAAAATAAACCTCCACACAGCAGCTTTTTATCGAGCCAAACTGTGATAAGACGTTAAGTTGCAGTGAGGCTCCTCAACTATTTGACATACCTGAAAAACATTTTGAAATGCTTTCGCTAAGCTAATAAGCTACTGTGCTTCAAGACGACCAACTCATTCAAAACAACAATAACTAAATGTGTAGTTTATTGTCATGTATGAGCTGCACAAAACATTTTATCGGTATATAAAAATGGAAACAGAAAAATAAGATAACAAAATCTTTGATTGTTGGGATAAAATAAAACAAATATGTATGTGTTATTTTTAAATTTGTGTCATAAACATTAGTCATTTAAGTCCAACTGGGCTGCTGTTTTCCTTCACTGTGTTTCTTCTACTGCAAACAACGCCGCAACTCACGCTTGGACTTTGCACTGGCATGAAAGTCCTTGAGAGCTGGACCATTGTGTCACATCAGGATTCTTGACAATTACGATGAATCTACACCACCTGCTGCACCTCCAGCAACGAGTGCGTGAAGCTGATCAAGTTTGCGGATGACACCACCATCATCGGGCTCATCTCAGATGGAGATGAGTCGGCTTACAGGAGGGAGGTGGAGCGGCTGGTGTCCTGGTGCAGCCACAACAACCTGGAGCTCAACGCCCAGAAGACAGTGGAGATGGTTATAGACTTCAGGAGAGTCACAGCTCCTCTGTCCCCTCTCATGTTGGCTGGTTTACCCATTCCTATTGTAGACTCCTTCTGCTTCCTAGGAACCACCATCACTGAGGACCTCAAATGAGAGCCAACCATCAGGTCCCTCATCAGGAAGGCCCAGCAAAGAATGTTCTTCCTGAGGCAGCTACGAAAACTACGACTGCAGACGAAGTTGCTGGTGGAGTTCTACAGGCCATCATCCAGTCCATCCTCACCTCCTCTATCACCGTCTGGTACAACAGCGCCACCTCCAGGGATGCAGCGCATCGTACGTTCTGCTGAGAAGGTGATCGGTTGCAGCCTGCCACCTCTTCAGGACCTGTATGTCTCCAGGACCCAGAGACGTGCAGGTCAGATCAGAGCCGACCCCTCTCACCCTGGTCATGGACTGTTTGTTCCTCTTCCCTCTGGCAGGAGGCTACGGTCCATCCAGACCAGAACCTCCCGTCACAGGAACAGCTTCTTCCCCTCGGCCCTCAGACTGTTGAATTTGTGATCAGTCCTTGTTTTATTTTATTTTATTTTATTTTATTTAACAGCGGTGGTGGAACCCTCACTGTCCATGGCTATTCTACATACATGGCATACTATGTTGTGTTATATGCAAAATAAAGTGACATAAGTTTCCAGTTTAAAACAGCAAGATGAGTGTTTCTTTTCACACATTCTTATCAAAGCTTTTATTTGAGCTCTTTTTATGTTTAAAAATCTGCTAAAAAAATTAAATAGCGATCAGCACAGAATACCTTCAGGATAGAGCAACACATATCTCTTCATGGCGGACGGCAGAGGAAGCTGCGGGACGCTATTTTGGCAGAAGCCTCCTAAGCTGGCTCTGATGGCACATCTGGCCAGGTGCTGCAAGCTGCGAGGCCTTTTCGAGCAGACAGCAAACATGGAGTCATAGAACGCTCTGTGTCGCTGAAAAGGAAAAACAGTTTCAGATGAACATTCTGCTACCAGAGCAACAACAGCACCACTTTATATCGACCTGGTAGCTGTCGTCAGGAACTGCAGGTCTCCAGCGCTTCGTGGGCAGCAGAAGCGGATAGGAGTTCACCAGGGTTTCTATCACTTTGGGGAATCTATGGCAGTGATACAAGACCTGGACAGGAGGAGACACTGTCACCTGACCTCCCAGGATTCATGTGTATCAGTGTCTGGTGGAAGCACCATGTGAAACTGCGGCGGGTAGATCCTCGCTGCGTTGTAGTTGAGCAGAAGCATGAAGCAGAGCTCCGGTTCAGGCACTAGTTCCCTGTCGGTGACTTTGAGAAGGTACTGCAGAGGAGCGCAGGCGTCGGCGTCCATGGCTCGAGTGTCTGATCCGGCTTCCAGCAGCATTTGCATCACCACCTGGTCCAAGTTCCAGGCGGCTCTGTGTAGGGCCGTTTTATGAGTTTCATCCTGGACGTTTGGGTCTGCAGGCCAAAACAGGAAATCTTTCAGATAGAAAACAAGCAGTGACTACCACGAGCGCCTCACCTGCTCCCCAGTCCAGCAGAATTCTGCAGACCAGCTGGTGCTCTGGACTGTAGACCTGAGCTTTAGCGTCCAAAGATGAGAAAGCTGCTTTCATCAGTGGCGTCTCCTGGGCTGAGTTGAGGGCATCAACTGAAGCTCCGTGTTGCAGATACAGAGTCACCAGCTGAGGCAGTCCACACTGAGCCGCCCGGTGCAGTGGTGTGTTCTGGTCACTAGTGTTGTCAGCTTTATTGACATCAGCACCTCCACACAGAAAACCCCAGTTATGGTTTCCATTCCTGTGGTTGATACATCTACAGCCGACATCCTCTTCACCTCTCTGTCAGAACATCAGGGCTGTGTCCCATTTCTCACCCTAACACTAGCACTTGGTTCTGAGCGCCCTCCACTATGAAGTGCCCTCCAAAGATAAAGAGAAGTGTCTGACGTCCCTAAGAATTAGGACAACATCTCATGACGTCACACGTCAAGACAACATGTCATTGGCTGCCGTGCTGTGTATTGTTTCCTGCATATGGAGTGTTGGAGATGTTTGCCAGCTCCAACGTTTTTGCAACCTCTTGGTGGTTTGGTGAACCAACAAAGAAGAGGTGGGCGGAGCCAAAGCCGGCTTCGCTTGGGTTGCCGAGTGAGTGACGTCTCTCCAGAAGTGAAGAGGTGCCCGGTGCGTGTCCAGCTCTGAATGTGCGCTTCTGGCTGTGACAAAGTCATAAACCAAGTAACGCTCTGTCCCAGACTCGCCTCATCCCTGTCTGAGCTCCAGCCCACAACAGGACATCAAACCCTGGAGTGAGCGCTCCAGCACCTCCCCTGTGACACTCTACCACGGTCCAGTGTGGAGACTGGAAAGGTTTTACACCTCAATATGAAGAAAAAACAGTCAGTAAATGTAGCTAACGGGACACGTCTGCATACAGAGGCTGCGTTATACACAATAACAAAACACGTCGTGGGTCAGCTGATCGGTCCACGCACGTTATGTTTTTTCCGTCTTTTTTCGCGGCATTCGAGTTCTGGATTTTCGTTCGAAATCTGAAGCGAAAAAATCTCCAAATTTTTGTTTGAACTCCGATTTGTGCGGGACGTTCGAAAACCGAGGTACCACTGTACTTTGGTATCCTGGAAATCTATCCACACTTCATATTCCCACTTGGTTTCAAGTCAGCTCGGGAGCTCCCTGGGTTTGAAGGGATCATTTCAAGCGGTGAACGACTGCCCTCGTCTGAGGAGTATCGGTACACACTACACTTACACATGAAAACCGTGAAAACCGAGTTTTGGGGTGAGAAATGGGACGCAGCCTAGAAGTAAATCGGCTGGTAATTCAGAGATAAAAAGTTGCTAATGTGCTTAATACGCCATCTGTTCACCCTCAGCTCTACACAATAATAAAACCACAGCTCATTGAAGTACTCCTGTATGTTCACTCTGATCATCTTCTTGACAGAGCATGTGAGTTTCCTTCACCGTATCTCCTGCATCCTCAAGTCACTCCTCCCCTCTTCACGTCTTCTCTGCTGACAGTACACCTACCTGTACTGACTATTTTACCCATAAAGATTTACTTACAATAAAGTGGTGTGTGACAGCAGTCGGCGTCTTATATTTGTGAAGTGACGGGACAATAATTTCAGGGTATATTTATACTGCGACAGCCATGGTAGGTGGATCCCCTCCACCACCCTGTGACCACACTCCTTCTTCCAGTCATAATAACAAAAGTGTGAGATTTTTTCAGTCCATCTAAATGTCTTGTTTTTTTTGGAAACCGATTAAAGCAGCCATTTATTTCCGGCTCACCTTTGCATAGGAGCAGTCGGGCGCAGTCTATTGACTCTTTGGTGGCGCAGTGGTGCAGAGGTGTGTGTCCACTCAACGATAGGATGTTTATTTTTGACCAGGAGGCCAGAAGCAGGGTCACAAAGTCGCTGTTGGCAGTTTGACAGGCGACGTGCAGCGGGGTTTTCCCGTTTGGCATTTTGTTGGTGGCCGCTCCGTTCTCCAGGAGCACCATCGCCGCGTCCAGAGCGTTGTACACCACGCACAGATGGAGCCCCATGGCCCAGGACTTCTCCAGTTTGTAGTCCGGCAACCAATATCCTGTCAATGCAAAACATATAGACGAACAACGGTGAAAAGGTGCTTGATTCTCACGGTTCTTTATCGCGATGATATTATAGCTTTGGGATTAGCTTTAGCCCCATTTACAGTTGCTGTCGATACAAAAATATCTGCAGTGGAAGTGACTCTAGATAAGCAAGTGAACGTGTGTTTGAAACAAGGGATCTCACCGCCAAATATGTTTGGTTGTTGTTGTACCCATGGATTGACGTTCTACTGAATCCTCGATGATATTCTCTGACCTCTCACTGGTGTTCTATGAATCTGGGATCCCTTTTCTCAGCAGTCAGAGTGAGTTTTTGCAGGGGAAATGTGTGATCTTCAGTTGGTAGCCCTGACAAACAAATGCTCCCCGCCATTGTTTCGTATTTAAAAAGTGCACTCGCCCATTCAGATGCTACCACAGTGTACCAGTACACAGTAGTGCAAAGCCTGGGCCTTGTATGCTTACAAGGTGCTTTGATAACTGGTCAACAGTTTAGACTTTAGAAATCCACCTTATGGTTGTGTCAACCTTCGATTGAGTTCTGGTTAAAACACTGCCTTGTTGCACACTTCAAAAAAAGGTAGAGAAATCACTATGGTGTACACTTTTTAAAAGGCAGGAAGGCTTCATGTCTGTCCTTTGATCTTTCTCTGCTGTTACAAATAGACCTGTGAGACAGACTTTATGGCTCAGCCAATAGTAGTAGAGGCATTTCCCCTCCATGTTTCCCTTTCAGACAGTATATCGAATCAAACCTCGTGCAAGAAAGAGTGTGCGGAAAGGCTCAAGGGCCTAGACAAGAGAGAGAGAGGAGTACTAGTGAAGCTCACCTTGTTTGTATGAGGCCAGGACCATACCAGGGTCCTCCACCTCAAGTACTGTATCAACATCTAGTCTGCCGGTGCGAAGAATCCGGTGAACCTCTGGGGCGTCGTTGGCCTGTATAGCCTCCAGGTACTTCTGTTTCCACTGCTCTAGATCGGCTTTGCGGACATGAACCTCCTCCATGCCGAAAGAGCCGCCTTCACCACGAAAAGGTTTGGCTACATCAGCCGACTGGGGCCGTGAAGTCATCCATGCAGCACAAAGCAAAGTTGCGAGTACAGCGCAAATGAAGCTGAGACACAGGTCGACCATACCGTCATGGTGTTGCCTCCATAGTCCCAGTGTAAAGTTTGGGGTGGAAGATAAGGGAATTAAAAGAGGAAGAAGGCGAGCAAGGCAGCCCTGGGTGACCTAAATAGCAGGGGCATGGACACGTTATAAATAGAAAAGTGTGGCGAGCGGAGCTGCTGCTCGGTCTAGCCGAGTCTAGGTCAGAGAGTCTACTGGCTGGGCCACACCACTCCACACAGGATCGCAGGGTATGAATGAAAGTCCCACCAGGGCCTTGCAAATACACTTGGGCTCAGTTTCTACGGTGGTGGTCCAGTGGTTTTCAAGGAAGAAAGAAAAATGGAAGGAGGTTTTAAGATATTGAAGTTGTTAAGTTGTTAAAGGGAGTGTTGTTCTATTTTATAAAATCTTTTAAGTAATATGATGCTTGTGTCGACCAAACATATTCTAGTGTATAGGTTTCTCTGCCATTCTTATTTTGTCCTTTCATCATGATGATTCATTTTACTTTTTTTTCCATTCCTCTTCTTTTCATTTTAATTTACTACTGAACCCAGTCTGTTAGTAGAGAATACCTTCAGGATAGAGCAATACATATCTCTTAATGGCGGACGGCAGAGGAAGCTGCGGGACGCTATTTTGGCAGAAGCCTCCTAAACTGGCTCTGATGGCACATCTGGCCAGGTGCTGCAAGCTGCGAGGCCTGTTCGAGCAGACAGCAAACATGGAGTCATAGAACGCTCTGTGTCGCTGCAAAGGAAAAACAACATATAAATATATACGATAAAGGAGTGATCTGTGCAGCGGACATGCGCTCCGCTTTAAAGTGATAGCTACCGTGTAGCAGTCGTCAGGAATAGCAGGTCTCCATCGGCTCGTGCGCATCAGGTGAGGATAGCAGTTCACCAAGATTTCAACCACTTTGGGGAAGTAGTGGCAGTACTGCAGGACCTGCACGGAGCCACGAACCGTCAGCTGACATCACACGGTGCTCTCCTGGTGTCAAGTACCATGTGAAACTGCGGCGGGTAGATTCTGGCGGCGTTGTAGTTGAGCAGCAGCAGATAGCAGACTTCCGGATCCACCGTCAGTCTCCTGTCCGTCATCCTGAGAAGGTACTGAAGGGGCACGCAGGCGTTGATGTCCATGGCTCGAGTGTCTGATCCGGCCTCCAGCAGCATCTGCATCACCACCTGGTCGAAGTTCCAGGCGGCTCTGTGTAGGGCCGTTTTATGGTCTATGTCTCGGAGGAGTGGGTCTGCACACCAGGACAAGGAATTATCCGGAGAAGTGCTTCAAGTGTGGCCAACATCTCACCTGCTCCATGGTCCAACAGGATACGACAGACTAGTCGATGGTCCTCGCTGTAGACCTGATCTTTTTGGTCGAAAGCCCAAAAAGCTGCCGTCATTAGCGGCGTCTTCAGCGTGGAGTTGACAGCGTTTACTGAAGCTCCGTGTTCCAGGTAGAGAGAAACCAGTTCAGGAAGGCCAAATCTTGCTACTCTGTGAAGAGGCGTCTCTTTATCATCTGTATCAGCTGCTTTGTTGACTCTTGCACCTTGAAGAGGAAATGGATCGTCGGACACTCTGCTGATTCTAGGGCTTCAAGTGTGGTCTGCTTCCTGTCACACTACTGTAAACCTTCATCTAAGACACTTTCTGGTAGGATAAAATCCAGACACATAAATCACAGTCCATAATATACGGGCTAAACTTTATATAAATACAACCATGCCACCTAAAATAGTCTTTGCAACCCAGGTCAGGTCAAGAGGTCAATTCACAGAGCCACAAAACAGGCTTTGGAAATCTCTAAAAACCACCTTCAATGCAGCTCAGAAATGCTATTTTCTTCCTCAAACTAGACAAAATAAAACCTGGGAGGATCAACACTTCAGTTCACCAAATATGGGGAACCCTCTCTATTACTCTTGTTTTCTTTGCATAACTTTGATAGACAAGTTTTATTGAGGCCAGGTCGGGTGGGAGTTGTTTTTTTTTGTTCTTTTTTTAAATATAGTAAACAAAAAAAAGACAATATGTTGCATATTATAATGTCATGTGTAATACTCAAATCGGTGGTGACTTAATGTGTGTAAGTACCATGTGGTACATGAAGCCGTTTGGCTGTGCTAAAGCATTGCCGCTATATTTAGCATCACTAGCATGGGTCATAAATAAATTGATAAATAATAATAACAAAAAATTAAGGGTGGGATTCGATGAAACAAAATCTAGTTAATTAGAGAATTTGTGATGAATTAATCTCAATTGAGCGCAGTTTAATGGTATAAGAATATTTGCCTCAAGAAGCCACATTTTTCAATTTGAATGAATTTGGTATGTTACTGAATCAAATGATGGACCCAAACATACATTTAAACAACAAAATATTGTTTATTTTGCATCAGTTTGACAATAGCACAATAAGTCACAATGGTGGCTATATTCAAGTTTTTATATCTCCTTATTTACACTAAAGCTCTTTTCATGTCTTGAAAATATTTGTATATGAATTTCAGTTTTATAGGAATTTCAAGTCCATTCAGAGTAGTGGAAACCCTGGTCATTGTGTATTGTGTTTGTTTGCTTTTGTTCAGGGATTCCTCCATGTTTGTTGTTGTTGTTCTCATCCTAGCTGCCACGTGTCTTGTGCATCAGTAGGATCAGTGGACCAGGAACTGCTGCACTGACAAAGGTTCCCTGTTGTCTGGAGAGCAAACTCTTAAATAATTTTTTTTTTTCTTTTGTTGTTAATCATAATAATGTTGTAATTAATTAATCGCAATGAACTCATTAAAGCCCCACCACTACTAAAACTAAATAAAAGAGTGGATTACTTCCCTCACCTTTAAGAAGGAGCAGCTTGGCGCACTCCACCGACTCTTTGGTGACGCAGCGATGAAGAGGTGTGTGGCCACTCACGGACAGGATGTTGACCCTGGCCCCGTAAGCCAGCAGCAGGGCCACAAAGTCACTGTTGGAAGTGTCACATGCTACGTGCAGGGCCGTCTTCCCATCGGGCATCGCGTTTATGGCGGTGCCGTGTTCCAGCAGGACCATGGCTGCATCCAGAGCATTATACAGCACACACAGGTGGATCCCCATGGCCCAGGACTTCTCCAGCTTATAGTCCGGCAACCAGTGTCCTGATGGCAAGTACAAGCCGGACGTCATTCCAGTGGTTTGTCACATCCAAACATGTCCCGAGTAGAGGTTGCACTCAGTGATGGACAGCAGTTCTGAACCCTCTCTGGTGTCTTCTGTCTCTAAAAGCGTCTGTACTCACAGGTTGGACATGGTCAAGGCACCAAAACAGTCCTGAGCCGTGAGCATTACCGGAGACTCACAAGCGTCAAAGACAAGCCCTCAACAGCTCACCTTGCTTGTATGAGGCCAGCACCATCCCGGGGTCGTCCACCTCCAGCACATTGTCGATGTGAAGCCCGCTGGTTTGGAGAATCCACAGAACCTCCTGGGCGTCATTGGCCTGAATAGCTTTCAGGTACTTTTGTTTCCACTGCTTCACGTCTAGATTGGTGGGAGTCTTCTCCTCCAGGTCCATCTCATGCTCCCTCACTGTCTGGCCTGCATCATACCGCAGTGCAGTTGGGCCAAAACACAGGTTGGATTTAAATCAGCGCTGCAATAAGCATATGGCCTAGATAGCTGCGGCGTCACTATATTAAAAATAGAGAGGGGCGATCTGGGCACTGCTGGGTTACAACGGTGTGACCAGGGGGCTTCCAATGCATGACGTGTTCACTGAGGAGCAAAGTGAAGGTGGAGTTATTTCGTCTTTAGAGTCAAGGTTTGATGAAATGAATGTGACTCAGATCATTTATAAGTGTAGGGTATGTCATGGCTCCCCCACACGGGGCAGCGTTTGATCGTGTTGGGGTGGATAAACACGCCAGTTGTGTTCTGTATGTTGTTCAGGTAAGATGCCTGAATGTTCACTGCGTAATAGTGGTGTCCAGTAGGTCTTGTCTAGTTCGTCTGTGGTGTAATATGTGTCACATTATGATCTGTTGTCAATTGTTTCCTTCTTTGGCAGCATGAAAACATGTTGTCCACGTGTTTGAGCTTGTAAGTTGGTTTTGTTGTCATGGTGGCATACGAGTCGTGTTTAGAATGTTGTTCAGAGTAACGGTCCATCCACAACTGAGGAACCGCAGCCACTCGTCCCCTTGTCTCTCCATCCAGCACATCAGACCAACTATCAGTACCGGTGGGTGAAGAGTCATGGGTGCGGCAGTAGAAGATCGGGCTACACATATGCAAAATAACAAAAACATTTTTAAAAAGTTATGAATTTCTAGATGGGAAAACTGGTTCTGATCTGGCCCACTACACTTCATCGGTCACATCGTTGTTGCATACAGGTTGCAAAAGTATTCACATGCTTGAACAAAACACAATTTCTCAGGACAAATCTTAAGCAAGTTCCACTCGTTTACATGACCGGAAATGGAACAAACATCAACAATCCAACACTGTTGCTGGTCCTCACTCTTTACTATGAATAGACTGCACAAGTCTGTATTTCACTGTCGCAAACATATTCACAGTCTTGCACTGAAGATGTTATTTTGAGGCGAAAATGATGCAGCTCTGCAGCACAGTCTCACAGGACAGAACAAATCGTAGCCAACATTCACCAGTCCACAGTCATCTGGCACTAGTCAGCAGACGGAAGGCATGAAGTCTGAGGAGCTGTCAGATGACCTCAGAAAGAGATGGGCAAAGCTGTGTTAACCATCAATCTGGTACAGAAGGGAAAGGTCATGGTGGAGAACCTGTGAAGAGCAGGGCGTCCCTCCGAGACCACGGCAAAGGACAAGATGAAACTGCTGAGCAAAGCCAGAGCAAACTGTTGAGGACCTAAAAAAGTCTCTCAGTGACGTACAAGTCACAAGCGACAGGCTACTGTCCTGAGACGCTGTGATGCAGTAGTTCATAGTGTGCGACCATAGACTCAAAACAAAATCTTCAGTGCGAGGTTTGGACTGTTGCGTTTGTGCTATTCCCTTCCAAATAAACTCACTTTTGCTTTGTTATGTTCTGAGAACTTGTGTTTGGGTCATGGGTGCGAATACTTACCACTGTAAGTATACTGTAAGAACACCCACTGTACCGATGTCTTCGATGTAATCGCCATCTACTGTACGTCCCCTGAACATCAAACGTTACACGCTCAATTGTGGGGTGAAAACAAATCCTCCTTTTCCGTCCTCCTTTTCAGAAGATTGGTGCGACTACCACTTCGTGTGTGATGCACCAGCTACAGCATCTGCTGCATCACTGGGCTCATTGCCACCAATGACATTTTAAGTGCCCAAAAAAGGTATCTACTTATTTAGCTCAAATCAATGCGATAAAATATAAAATATATAAAAAAATCAAATACTTCAAATACTTGTTTGAATTATGTATTTCACTGGTGAGTTTGCATATCAAGGGTTTGTAAAACAGCGACTGAACTTTTGTGGAAGGGCAGGAGGTTTGAGCTTGGTGGGACTTTGAGGAGTTCATTATGATCAATTAATTACAACATTATTACGATTGATTCATTACAACAAAAAAATAATTTAGTTGAATTGAATTGAATTGAACAGTTTGCTCTCCAGAGAACAGGGAACCTTTGTAAGTGCAGGAGTTCCTGGTCCACTGATGCACAAGACACGTGGCAGCGAGGATGATGACAACAACAACAAACATGGAGGAATCCCTGAACAAAAGCAAACAAAAGCATCTGCATGTTTTTTGCTACACAATGTCCGGAGTTTCCACTACTCTGAATGGACTTGAAATTTTTATAAAACTGAAATTCTTATCCAAATATTTTCAAGACAGTGAAAGAGCTTTAGTTTAAACAAGGTGATATAAAAACTTGAATATAGTCACCATTGTGATTTATTGTGCTATTGTCAAACTGATGCAAAACAAACAATGTTTTGTTGTTTACATGTATGTATGGGTCCATCATTTGATTCAGTGATATACCACATTCATTCAAATTGAAAAATGTGGCTTCTTGTGGCAAATATTCTTATACCATTAAAGAGCGATTAATTGAGATTAATTCATCACAAATTCTTTATCGAATCCCACCCCTCCTATGCTAAATGTAAGGAAGTATAAGAACAAGGGGAACCCAATGAAAAGTAAAGAAGAACGGTCCCTACAGCATAACAACCCAGAGTGAGGCTGGCGAGGAAACTGCTGAGCTGCATGAAGAAAGGGCCACCACCAAACACTGCATGGACTGCAACAGCACATTTTATTCATTGCGACAGGTAGCTAACAGTTCCGACTGTCGAGAAAGAAACTAAAAAGGAGACGCTAAAACAGCAGGGTGAAATCAAAAGAAAGCTCCTGCGTCATGGTGATTATCCTAGCTTTCTTTGTACATCAATAACAAAGGTGGAAAAAAGCCCTTCCAGACTGAAACAGCTGTGTTCGAGCCTGCTGAGGAGCACCACGGGCTCAGAAGTCATCGTGCCGCCATCGGATTTCAATCCCCGAGCAACTTCCGAAATCAGGGTCGGGCGCGGGCGTCGGGCTCCAGCTGTGAACAAACACACTGACACGATAGAAAACAAGGCGCCGTCTCCATGTTCGCAGTGCTGGTACATAAAAAAGAGAGCAGCCTGCTGAGGGGCGGGGCGGGGGGGGGCTACTGTATATACACCAGTGATAAAAATATTCCGTAAGAATACAGCAAGACAGTGCGGGAGCAGCTGGTGGAGTCCGGGAAGCTAACACACCATGGAGAACCCGGTTTTAAAGCAACACAGTGGTGACCAACAGATACTGTGATGTATCGCAGATTCATGATTTCCAAAATACAATCTGTCACTGTTCAACTACTTGAGATGTCTGAACAATGTTGTGGCGTATTGCTTAATGTCGACGACTATTTATGTGTTCAGCCAGCTATGTATCGATACCACATGTTTGAAGAACAATTGTCAGGGGATTGAGGTACAAAACATCCGTGTTTATTTTTAGCTTCATTGTCCAGGAAATAACTAGCCGACTCACTTCCTCCTGACTTGACGTGTCAATGTGTAAATAGTCAAATACTATCAAAATGGTCAGTGCGTATTTAAAGTGGATCATTTGACACGTCTTTATCCATCTATATTTGTAGAGTTTGGGAAGAGGTTAGCCTGCAGCTGCGCTAGCCTGCGTCAATGCAGCTGCTAAATTTGACTCACCTTGGTTTGTTAGCATTTTTAGCATTCGTTTTTTCCCGCCAAAATCATTCCAACTAACACTGAAGTCGATTTCATACGCTAAGCCTGACCGTGGAAGATAAACTGCTAAGCTACATTGGCTAGCTAGAGACAGCTAGATGAATTGTGTTGCTCCTATTGGTCTGTTAGCGTTTTCTCTTCACTAACCAGATTGCTAGCATGCTGTCAGCTAGCATGATATTTTGACCGTCAATATGGAATGCTAACTGATCAAACGCTTCCAACACTAGCTAGTCGTGAATACGTTCATATGGGATTAAAAAAATACATGAAAACAACAAAAGGGAAAAGAAAAATCCTTCACAGTTCATCAGAGCACATTTTTAAAATCAACATTTTCATAATGTTTTGGCAAAAATAATCCAGGATAATCATTATTAGGTGTTATTACTGTACCTACTCTGTGCACATGATCATAAACAACGGATAGATTCTTTGTTAAATACATATATAAATAAATATAAACATGAATAAATCACTGTTACCTGCAGTACACGACGGTTGAATCGACCCCAGTTTCGTCGGTGAGATCGGAACTCAAGCTGCCTTAACTCCTATCACGGTGTCGACAGTCTATAACGTACGATTATACAGTGCAACAGAAGCTAAACCGTCACTTTATAATGCAAATGTATCTCATCGTAACTAAAGTACAAACAATTCTCTTGTAAGGAAATGTGAATTGCATCTTCCAGTGTCACACACCCATCGACAACAAGGACCGTCATTATGGCGTCTGTATTCCTAAAATGTTCAGTATTGCAAAGATGGACAGGAGGGGAGGAAGAGAAAGCTCACTCACTGCGTCGGCGACGACAACTTTGGAAAAAACAAACACTACTGGTCTCTAAAGGCAACGGCTGGGTCGTACTTTCTTTGAGAGAGAATATAAAAAAAAGCAGGTTACAAGCATGTACGCATACAGGTTCATTAGTGGTGATGGTTGAGGGTTATTTTAAATGAAAAACATTGTACCTGAAGTCTGGATCACACCCATTCCAGTGTTTTTACATGTCATTACTTACAGCAGTGTAGAGTTTGCGTATTAAATAATGGTGGTTTCTGAGGTCTGACTTCACTTCTGCAGCCAGTTCCAGCAGCATGACGACTCCAGTTATAAATATATATATATATATCCGTGTTGGAGGATCCGCGTCTCTCGCCGGCTGTGAGAGCGGAGAGGGATGAGGTGAAGAGCTCACAGCCCAAATAAATAAACCTGATTTACTGAATTCATATGAAAATAAAAGGTGATGGATTCCAGTGTGTAAACTGAGGCCAAAGGAAGGGAAGCACCCAAGTAGCCAAACTTGATGTTTTGGTTGTCTGAAGTTTGGAAGGAGAACCTCAGCTGGATCGCCGGGAGGTGGTCGCGCAGCGTCCGTTTGGATGCAGCCGGTGCTACTGGCTGAAGTTCGCAGACTGAAACGGGAAGCTCTCACTGCTCCAGCTCTCTCTTTCGTAGTTTCTCGCGCTGCTTCTCAAACTTCTCCTGGTTCTTCTTGGCCTTTTCCAGTAGAACCTTCAGCTCCTTGATCTTCTTCTTCATCAGGGCACGATCCTGAGCGGACGACACGCCGAGGGACTGGAACACAGAAATTGGTTTGAGCAGCTCATCTCCGCGGGCGGCCTCATGACAGAGCGCTAACCTTGAGCTCCTCGCTTTCCAACTGCAGCAGCTTCTGGCCATCGACGTCCTTGGCAGTGAATTCTGGGATATGGTGATCTAAATTCAGCCCCGTGAGCCAGCGCGCCACCTGCTGAGGAGTCCAGTCGGTGATGCCGCTGCTCTGCCACTGTTTCGAGAGCGGACCCTCGTCGAAGATCTGAGGGCGACAGAGACACGTGATGGAAACTGTCGCCACCTCTTCAATAGACGTGTCGGGAACAGGTGCGACAGTTGAGCAAGCGTCACCATCAGAAGAGTGGATGAAGCACGACAGGAAGTTAGGAGATTGATCTCACCTCATCATCCACCATATCCAGACTCTGAGGGCAGCAGCATGAGGAAGACAGTGGGAGACTCAGCGGTTAGAAACCAACAGACCAAACAATCTTACACCCAAAAATGAGGAAACACTTTGACATGATTCTTTGAATCACACACTGCAAAGGAGTGGTTAGTGAATTTTCAACTAAATTAATATATATGTCAAACAATGCAAAGACTTTTAATTCAAAATATTATGGGAATTAATTTTAGATTTCTAAAACAAAGAAGGCAAATACATAATTAACATATATAAATATGTCTAAGCATGGAAAAGATCCGTCTGTCAGTGTTCTCCAAAACTACATTCCACCATGTCTGGGGTTCTTTCATTTCATTCTTTCAGTCTTTGACATCCACTTTGAATATTTCATGACTTTTTTTTGGTTTGCACTTTTTCTTCTTTGGTTTTACTGGGTTTAATTTTTTACATTTGACTTGATAACATCTACAAGAGCTCCATATTGTGGTGTGCATAGTTTTAAGGCGGCTGGCGTGGAAAGGGGTGGGTCATGGGTTGGTTTGTTTATTTCATTGATTTATTTTGGGGGGGATTCTATTATTTTTTTATTTTTAGTTTATTATTATTACAATTACCTCAACTTGTACACTCAATATTGCTTTTTGTAACCTTTTGTATGAGAAAATCAATAAAAACATTTTGATTAAAAAAATATTAAAAAAATAAAAAAAATAAATAAATAAATAAAGTACATTATTTGTAAAAATGAATGTTTGTAATACCATTTTGATTTTCTTTATTTTACGAATAGCTAACAAAGAAAAACAAAACTATATAAGAAAAAAAAGATTGATAACAATAAAAAGGTAAATATATGAAAAGTTATACTAATATGAATTGATAACAGACAATAATAAATAATGGTTTTATAAAGGGATATGCGAGCGGCGAGGTTACAAAAAGTGCATGATAAAAACCAATAATAACACAGGAAAGACGTAGCCACTTATTTCACATTGGTTGGTCTCGTGCTGAACACACCTCATCTGAAGACAGCAGCAGGTTGTGAGAACGTCCCATGATCTTTGCCTCACCCAGCTGACCACTGAGCTCCACCGAGCTGCTGCTGCTGCTGCCGCTGCCGCTCGCGTCCTCCGTCACAGGCGGTCCCTGAAAATCATCATGACATGAGTCCATGCCTCGACGGGAGATCTGGGCTTTTGATGGAGGATGAGTCAGCAAATCACTTATGATAAGAAGCATGAATCAAAAACCTTTGCTTTTCAAATCACACAAAAAGTTTAATGAATTCATTGATTTTGTGCAGAAATCTGGGACGCCATCTTTCATAATGTGCTATAAAAAATAAAAAATAATTTAAAAAATGCCACTCTCCCAAAACACATCGTCAAAAACAAAGATCTTCACTGCACCTATAATTCTAAAATCATGGATTCAAATGACAAACTACGACCATTGATTCTGCCAGCAGATTCCCTCCCAGTCACTCTCACATCTCCATGGCAACGGAGCACCACACCAGATACACAAAATACTATACCAAATAATAGGAATAGGAGAAGAAGTGGGGCCATGTAAGGTCTCTCTGTCCAACACAAGTTAGAAAAGAGTTTACAATGACAACGTCAGCTGGAATGAAGTATAGTAATGTTTGGAAAATCGTGAGAATGTCATCACTTACCTTGAACTTTGTTTTCTCAGGGCTGCCCTCTGCTGACCGCTCTGAGGAACTGACAACGGAGCAGGTCAACTCAGAAGGTTTAGAAGAACCATTGCTTCAACTTCATGCTTATTTACCTGTTAGCAGGTGAAGCTCTATAATCTTTGTCCTTCATGATGCTTTTCCTGAGACATGACCTGATCAGAACAAAAGATCAACATGATCAAACTTCATTTATTATTAAAGCTCATTTGGTTAAGCTTCCTGTTTGTTCTGACCACTGCGGAGGAGCTGCACCTCTGGCTGAGAAAGGGAACTCAAACTCACCCGGACTCCTGGACTCTCTGCTCCTCCAGACTGGGAGAAGGGCTGGACTTGGCAGGGGAACCTGAGAGCAAAGTTCCCGGATGAAAACCAGCCTGCTGAACAGTTCAATCGTTGTTTGCATCCACTGACCGTCTTGGCCGTCTCTTGAAGTGGACCTGGAATACAGCACTCGTCTTGGAGAGCTCTCTGCGCTGCCCGGGGCCCTGAACGCTGCTGCTGCTGCATCGCATGACGTCACGCTGCGAAGGGAACCGCAGCGACGGTGGCTGGGACTGCCGTGACCCTCCAGGACCTGCCGAGCAGACATACAGACAGTCAGCAAACTTCAGATTCCTCCTTAAATTTCTCTTTGCTGCTTCTAAAAATGCTAATAAATAAAGAACTAGCTTTTGCTAGTCTGAATAACTATTAAGATGAATTACACACACCATAAAGATATTAAACTTCTGCTTCGTAGTATATAATGTCTTTCAACTGAGACATTGATAGACAGTATGAATG
Organism: Synchiropus splendidus; assembly: GCF_027744825.2. NCBI lineage: Eukaryota > Metazoa > Chordata > Actinopteri > Syngnathiformes > Callionymidae > Synchiropus > Synchiropus splendidus. Next base: position 10,447,092 of record NC_071337.1, read on the forward strand.
TTATTGCTGCATTTCAGTCTTAAAAAAAGTGCTCACAACAAGTCAGAAATCATCCGCATATTCTAGGAATCGTCTCTTGTGATTCAGAAAAAAATTTAAAATAAAAAATCCAAGCTATTATTTTGTCTGTGACTGATGTGACCTCAACACTGAAAAAAATATGCACTCCAATTGGAAGATAAATAATGTGTAATCTGGGATCATTGCAGATTCATTTCCTCTAAGAAAGCATTCAAAAAGCAGTTTAATATTAGCAGACATGATTAGGTTTTCTTGATTTCATTTTTGCCACAGACACATCGTGGTTAACATGCCGTCTGATTAAAGGAGTGTTATCTGTGCCGTGAGCAGGGTCTATTTTCGTTGACAGGGAGGAGGCTGCGGGGCATAAATCAAGTGGGAACATTACCCTAAAACAAGGATGTGTGTGTTTTGTGTACAAACCTCTCCCTCTGTGGAGCTGATGCTGTCACGGCTGACGTTTCTGTAGCTCATTGTTTTGCTGGGAGAGTAGCTGGAGCCATCTGACACACACACACACACATGCAGCAGCTTTATAAATTCCATTTCAAACTTTCACATTTTCAAAAACAAGCACCAAATTAAGAAAGGCATTTGTCTAGATAGAGCCCTACATAACTGGAGCTGCCGCTGAGTGGAATACAAATGTTATTACGCAGCCGATTCCCAGACAGGTCGATCTGAGAAACACTATTTACGGCAACTGTGCGTGATGCCGACAACTTTCAGTGATCAGATGTGACATCCTCGTCTCAACGGAGCAATTAAAAAAAAAAGATTTCTATGGTAAACAAAGCATCAACAAGTGCACCGAATAGGACCTTGCACTTGGAGTGGAACTATATGATCAGTCTGTATGGAAAGGTGGAGTTACTAACATCAGTACTACTTTGAAGCTACATGCGGTTCCTCAAAATTCACTATGAATATTATAGAGGTGATGCTGCCGCTGCCGCAGTCCAGTCGCAGCGCTGTCTATTTGAAGAGGAAAGTCTATTCTTCCTATTTTGATAGTTTGAATTCAGCATTTCTGACTTCTGACCTTTCCACCTGGAGAACTACCAGCAGGTTCCATAGAGAAATGAGCGCTGTTATTTAGCTTCAACAGTTCCCTATATTACTGTAACAAAGCCTCGTGCTATTATCGTAGCCGCCCTGGAACGATACCACGCAGAGAATATTTGTAAAATCGGCAGCTGTTCATGTGTGCCTTCATGCACGTCTCATCAAAAACAAACAATAAATGAAAAAGTACAACTATCGCATATCACCTAATAAAAAACAGTTTGATGGACAGCTGCGGTGAACTTCCCCAGGACTCAATTGAAATATATCAGAACACTTCTGGAGCACTTTATGTTTGCTTTAGCACAAACATTGCTAAATTCATCACCACTATATCATTTATATTTTCATTGTATTACACTTATTCAGTGGCTTTACAGATGAAAACAAACGGACCTCGGGTCGGCGCCGCAGCTCTGCTTGGGCTGTGCTGCAAGGAAGCGCCACTGTTGTTGCTGTTGTTGTTGTTGTTGACCTGGATGCCATTCTGCTTCATCAGCTGCATCAGCTCCGACTCCAGTGTTGCAATCTGGAGAGCAGTTTTGGTTAAAGCGGCTCACCAGCAACTGGAAAGCTTTAACACTGACAGTTAACATCGAGATCACGATAACTCTGGCATCATTTGAGCTCTGCATGTCACTGGACTGTGGGAGGAAAGCGGAGCTCCTGATTGAAACCCATACAAGCATGAGACGAACATACAAACTCCACACAAAAATCCAATCTTTGACTACAAAAGTTCTTCAAATAACTAGCTTATTTCTAGTAAACACAACTGCATTCACCGCAAGGCCTTATGGTCTTAGCCAAACTTATTAAGAAACTAGTGAGCATTTGTGAGAATGTTTTGTACTTAGAAAGATTTGTTAGTTTGTCTTGAAATAAAAAGGCGAACACAATACAATAGAAACAAAAGTCTTGGATTCAACATCTTAAATGATGGCTGCCACAGAGCAGCCGCCACTTCCTGGAAGAGTCACAGGGGACTTAGACGTCTTACTCTGACTTGCAGGCCCTGGATCTCGGCCAGATGAGCTTTCTCTGCCTCCTCCAGCCGCTTTCTCTCGGCATCCTCCTTCTGCATGAACTCCACCTCTCTGGAGGAGAAGAGCAGTTCAGTGATCAGCTCATGACCTCAGACCATGAGCTTAATTCATGACGACAACTCATTGATGGGACACACAAACACAAGGTCAGGGTGACCTTGGGGAGTTAGCAATACAAAATATGAATGTGTTGACTCGTAATACATATATATTTTAGCACAAAAGAATAAATCTAGCTAGGCAAAGCGGGAACAAAAAAGTCGGATTTCAGTTTCTGATCATCTCTACAAAGGGCCCCCTCTGACCACTCTAGGGCCACATTGAAGAAGCACGTTGTTCTGGTTTCAACAGCTCAGTGGGATCAATAATAACACGTTAAAACAATGAGTCGCATCCCCGTCTGAATTAGTCAATATGAAAAATAGATTTTCACAGGGTGACAGAGGAGTGGCAGCGAGGTTGAGAGGGACAGTAGTGAGACCCGCCATGATGTACGGTTTAGAGAGAGTAGCTCAGGTGCTAAGGCAGAAAGCAGAGTAGCTGAAGATGCTCTCCTTGGGTGGGACAGAGTGGGACAAGATTAGGAGCCAGTATCTCAGAGGGACTGCTCTAGTGGAGAAGACTGGGGACGAAGTTTGAGCGACTCAGTTGGCTGGGACATGTAGGTAAGTGAAAGAGAGGAAGACACCGATGAGCTGCAGGCTGACTTGCGGTGGCAACTTATTCACATGCTAGTGTGCTTATGAGAAAAAGGGAGGTTGGTGAGGAGCCAGAGAAATGAAAGAATGAGCTGCGTGACATTACTGAGGCAGCAGAGTGAATGTCAGAAACGACCTCATTTATGATGAGGGAGTGTAGGAGTTGTGCAGTGAAGATGATGACTCAGACGTGAAAGGATTAGATGATACATTTCCTTATCACAGCAGCAGCAACTTTGGAGGCTCAGTGTGGACTCAAAAAGTTAAAGGAAGCAAAGATGGGGGGAGATGAAGCCAGACAGTTACAGTGTGAAATCCCAGTTGCACTGAAACACTGAATTCAAAACAGGCTGAAAAATCTCAACAAAGACACTTCAGCAACTGGACATGGGTAGCAATGCAGGAGTATTATTGAACTTCACAGCACTCTAACATGTTTTTGTTTTACTCTCTGTACTCATTTAGCTTTGACTTTAACTCAAGTATAATATATAATATTATACTATTATAAAATACTAATAACGCCTGTAATATATACTATTAGATGCGTTATTACCTATTATAATATTACCCTTTATAATAGTAGGTAATAACACCAACCATGACCTTTATTCTGCTTGACTTTCTGGAAGTCACATTTTACTTTTGACTTTAATACCACCCTAATATGGAGTAGGCCCCTCTTGTATGATTTACCATACTGTAGAGACATACATATGATGTGGTTTACGTTCACTCATAGGAAAAAAATGGATATGAAACATTCTTTCAGAGGTTGTGTTGAGTTAAGTTAGTGTTTCCCCCATGTGATACTACTGTTACTACGATCAACAAACTAATGTCATTTGACCTCTAATTATTATTATCATATTAAATTATTATATTGAAATTTAAATTATATAATGCACCTCACGTACCCACAAGATCTTGAAAATTGGATTATGAAGATTGGATTATTTTGTTTAATTCAATAAGATTTATCATAAATAAATTATAATACATTTATTATAAAAAAATAATATCACATACATTTCATAAATATGTAATTAAAAAAAATCTAAATTGAAAATGATTTAAAATGCTATACCCATGTGATATTTAAGACCCATGAGAAATAATTTGATAGTTAAAGGTAATTAAATGAGAGAATAAATGAGAAATAATAGTGATATCTGTGTGTCTGGACTCACTTCTGCTGGAAGTCCTTGATGAGCTTCTTGGCCTTGTTGTACTTCTTCTCCAGGGACTGGTACTGAGCCTGGGCCTCCTTCAGGTGCTCGTTGACCGTGTGGCAGAGGGTCTGAGCCTCGATCCAGTAGCTCTCCAGCTTCATCATCCTCTCCTTGTTCTCCTCGATGCTCGCCTTCAGCTGGCTCTTCTCCTTCTCCCAGCGCTGCTTCTCTCTCTCCACTGTTGCCAACTGCAGAGCACAAACCCCATGATTGTATCGGCGACCAGCAGAGCCGAGAGTTTCCAACCAGTTCATGCAACCAGAATGAAGCTGCAAACAGCAAGTGAACCAACAGCACTAACCTTGTTCTTCAGCTTCTGGATCTCGGCCTCGGTGACTGTGTGTTTGAGCTGGAGCTTTTTAGAAAGGAGAAGAGAGACGAGTTAGAGTCTGAAGCGCGCAGTTGCGCATGCTCTCTGGGCTGTCGATCCTCTGCGATAGATGGAAGCAGTCAACCCTGACAGCGTCCCGGCTCATGCACCAAAACACTCCCAGAGACAGAGAGCACTTGCAGACAGGAACACCAGCCTGAACCTTTCTATGTTAATGGCTTCCATCCCGCGCACATTAACATTTCCAAAGGATCCCTCTTGATTCTGCTGAGGTGCTTTATCAAATATTATTATGTCCTTCGAACAAAGATCTTCTAGCATATTCAGCTTATAAAAGATTTATTACAGCTTACGCTCCTCAGAGAACAGAGGAACGGCCAAGGTGAGGATTAGCAAAAAGCAGGAGATAAAGAGTTTGACAGGAGGATCATGGAAGTTCTAAACTGATCACATTATTGTTTCCCTCTATACGTCTGGAGGACTCTGCAGCGGCGCAGAAGTCATTAATCACAAGAGTCAGCCCAATTCCAGACGTCACACTGGGAACAACACACACCAAAGATGAGGTGGACCATCACCATCAGCACACACTCTAGATCCGACTCAGGTAAAGTGTGGCCTGGGACCACATCCAGCCCTCTGGCTCCACTGAGGTCAGAGAAACTAAGCAGGCAGAAGTCTTTCTGGAAGCTATTTTCTACTTTTTTCCAATTCCTCACTAGTTGAACTGTTAAATACAAGTTGTTACAGCTACTTCATTTTTCTTTTTTTTCTTCTTTTCATTTGTCTTTTTGGTGAGTTTTTCATGTCCAATAAATGAATGGTTTTTTTTCTCATTTTAATTGAAATTGCATATTTAATTTTATAAGCTACATGTCAATAAAATCAATCAAAAATACAGTTTTTACAAAAGAAAAAAACAATATATATTTATATTTATATTTATTTATTTATATATTTTTTAGCATGAACCTAAAGTCAACACTCATAGTCAACACTTCCTCACCTGCTGTTATCAGTAGCGACAATTCTGATGAATTGATTTTCCTGTAACAGTTTTGCACAGGTGTTGAGTGACGGTGAAATTATAATTCTAAAGGCAATCTAACAATAGCAAGCAAATGATCAGAAACATGACTGTGAAGCAGTGAGTCTGTGTGTGGCAGGTTGTTTATATGCTGGACGTGTGTCGCCGGATGTGTTAGGTGAAATAACTGGACACACATTCTCATAGCCATTCTATCACCACCAAACTGTAGAGGGAACCAGAGAGCAAGTAAAAGCACATAAAGCACTATAATCCAACTCAGATACAAAAGAACCGATGCCCATACAGTAGAACAATGCTGGGATCAAGAGTTGAACGTTTGTATTCCCAGTCTGAGTGAAGATTGGCCAAGAACTGTGAGGAAATTGATTTCACAAATGTAATGTGTTGCAGCTCTTTGTCCTCCTCGGCGGATTTTCCCCGAAACACGGGTAATTACAGATGTAACAGGTCTTACACACGTCTATTGTGTGCAGGCTGCTAATCGTCCAGATTAGGAATTACAGCGAATAAGCGGATCTCAGATCTTAACTATAAGTCTTTGGAGTGCAGCAGTGGTGTGAGACTTTATTGTGTTTTTTTTTGTTGTTCTCCATGGAATTCCAGGAAGGAGACGATGGCAGCAGCATTTCAGTTGAGTGACTGTCAAGTGGAGCGTGTGAGTTTTACCTCTCTGAACTTCTGGTAGAGTTTTGTGGCGTCCAACTCAGACGGGGACAAGATGTCCTCCGAGTCTGGAAGGTCAAACACCTCGATGCTCTTGTCGCCGCTGGCCGCCGCCGTGCCCGTTTCCTCATCATCTGTGGCATATTCTCCTGTCTGCTTTAAGATAAGAGTGGAAAAGTTACATTAATTTAATGTGGAATATTTAGCTTTTTATGAGAGGTTCCAGTCTCATAACAATGGAGAGGAAAAGCACTTTTGCCTCAGCTCAGCAATAGCATAGCACAGCTATAATATAAATGTGTGATTTTCTTTTCTTTACAAACATGTCAAATCACACCAAATGTAAAGGAGCTTCATAATTTAATGCAGGTTTAATAGCTCAATTTGATTTTGTTTTTTTCGAACTATGCGTGGACGCGTCCCCATTTCATCGTATTTTGTACTTCCAATTTCTCATCTTCTGAAACCCAGATGTAAGGAAATGATTTGTTATCGTGCTGAAAACAAAAGGTACCATTTATGTATTATTATGTGACCTTTGTTTACTTGAACCCTGTTTACTCACTGAAAGTGTACAACTTAATAAGGAGGTTTAGGTTAGATTCAGGTTGACGCAGGTTAGATTCCTGTTTCATCTTGCTGTTTCTGACCGCAACATTCTTTAGTGAGATACCACTCACAGAATAATACACACATTCAATCGAAGCAAGACTGGTGTCATTTCCTCAAGTGATTCACAAGAAAAATCTTTCACAAGCACCACAGTCTGCCGCCAAACTAATGACAAACTTTGCTAGAAACCCAAAGAGAGGAGGAAAAACGTCTCCTGGAGAAGGCAGGATGGGGTCTAAAAGACAGCACCACTAACACACTAATAGTGTTGTGTTCTCCATCAGCAGTGTTGCTTTCAGTCAGCAACAATAGCTCTCATGAAAGTAACACTTGATGCCTCTCTCGTGACTGACTTCTGCATGGATGTCTCGCTGGCGTGTCCTCTGCTCCGTCGGTCTCATCTAACCTCTCATCATCTTGGCCTACATTCTCTCTCCTCCATCCATCCATCTCTCGCTCAGATAACAGCTCCACTTTCTCTCACGCATCATTGACGCCAAGTTCCTTTTTACATTTTTCTTGTTGCTATGGTACCAGCATCAGACTCAACAGCTTTGTCGGCTATAGGATGGCACGTTTTAGGGCAATAGAAAACACTGATTTACATGCGTTCAGTGTCGCTACAGAGGTTCTGCTTTCTCTGACGTGTGCTCAGACTGGTGCAGACGGAAAAGACAAAAGGTTTCTCTAAGACAGGAGCACAGAGTCAAAAGTTTACGACTACAACAAACACCAAAACAAATAAATAATGTAAACAAAAGCAGCATTGTAGGAGGCGGTGGACAGTGAAGCCATATAATACATCACGACTGGAGGATGAAGAATTTCTGCCATTCTTCGTGTTTCATTAGAGCTTCGTATCGGCTAGTAACAACAACACCGCTTCCACGGTTTCCAGTGGTACTGGTCCGATTGGTCAGAGCATAGACAGAAGGCTCCATCTGGATCCAGAAACGTGTGTAAACATTGAGCATAAATGGGCCTTTATACAGAGTGAAGTGAAAACAAATGATATATTTTTGGCTTATTGTTGTGATATGTCATGTGACTATGGTGAAAATATAAAAAATAGAAATGTTTCACAGGTGCTCTCACTCATTTCAGTCAGTGGGTGTGTTATGAGCGCTACACAGAGCGACTGCCATCTGCAGTCCGTTTCACTGTTCTCATAATATGACTTTTACAAATGACACTCGCTAAAATACGTGAAGGGCAATAGTAGAGGGTTAAAACAAGGACAGTCCGAGTGCCTTTCAAGTTCATTTTGCCTTTCTGGCAGACATCTGTCCAACTTCCTGTCACAAATGCCAGTCCTTCTGGGGGGTTTACGTTTGTTTAAAATCCATCTACATGAGTAAGAAGACACAAATCCAGGCTGATAAGTGCGACTTTGATTGCCAAGTGATGTCCAAAGTGCCATCTGTCACGTCTAACCAGCTGCCTCAGAGTGAGAATTCCTCCAACTAACCACCCGGGGAGAACTTATCGAATATTTATAGGCCTATAAATATGGATGAGAGCCTTCATTGCCCTATGGATCTTCAGAACGGCCGTTCTAATGCTTCATCTGATGCCATTTGTTGCTTCTGTTTTGACGCTGGGAGGAGGCGTCTTATTAAATATGATGTCCCAGAGAATAACATGACTTCAAGTTATTGCACATAATAGTTAAGGTAGACACAAATTAAAGTTAGTTAAGTGAAGGAAAAGCGGTTGATATCTGAGCTGAAGCAGAGACCAGAGTCCGGCAGCGTTTCCCTGCAGCACTCCAACAAGAAGAGACAGTGTTCCATGCGAGCGTCTGACTGACCACGGCGTGTGTTGGGAGCAATTTCTCATGCATCACGACTTCACCCTGGACCGGTGCAGTCTATATAGCAGCCCTCTGAGTGTTTGGCTGCCTCCTCTGTTGTTATGATGCTGTGTTTTGATGAGAGCAGCACGTGCTCCAGGCCCACATGTTCACGCTTGGCTGGAGTTCATGACCTCAGAGTCTCAGGGATTAATTAAAGAGCGGGTGAAAATGAATTGCTTTCGAGGCACAGAATCTCTGTGGTAGAGATTTTTTTGAGTTAGTAGTTCCTTCCTTCCTTCCTTGTTGATCTTCTCATGTGTTTCAGGCCAACACTGGTGGTGTTATATGAGGAAATACATTTTGACCTCTACATGGAGATGTCACTCAGTTGTTGAAGATGGCTTCAAAATATTCCAATTTTTAAACAAGCTAAAAGGATATTGGGCGTTGCAGGACTTGAAATGAGAAAACGTTTTGACATAGTTGCTGTCCACTGGCTGAAGTGTGCGTGCTCTTATTACCTCATCATCGTCCGCGTCATAGTGACCGTACTGCTGCTCCAGCAACTCTCTCTGCCTCCTCTCCTGCTCCAGGGTCTGCTGGATGAGCGACGCCACCTCGCTCTGCTGACCCGGACGCTCTCGGCCAATCAGGAACCTGCGACCACACGCACACAGCTTGAGTGACGACAACACACAGTAATAGATATCATTGGAATGTATATGTTAAATATGAAATATTACTTCTGCAAGAATCACGTTCTCCTGTTCACTACTTTGAAGACACACGTGCAGACGTGCTTGTTGAAAAAATATATCACATAAAATACATATTCATAAAGTCATAGCAACATCATAAAAAATGTTGGTAACGCTGTAACAATAACCTTTAGTGGATATTTTTGGAAGTATACAGGAGACTAAAAAAACGAAATAAAGGCAGCAATAAAATAGATTAACCCAAAAACAATAAATTATTATTTTTTAAATTCATATCTTTTTTATTGAAATTTTCCAGTTTGACAAAGTGCTGTCATGACGGGACAATTGTTCAATGATTCAAAACAAAAAAAAGGATAACCAAGAGTTGTGGTCCACATTAGAAACCTGTACAGTATAGAGGTGTTTTTGAAAGAGAAACAAAATAATAAATAAAATACAACAATCCCAAACATACAAAAAAAAACGTTCAAAAAGGGACCCCATATTCGGCCAAACTTCCCAGGTGATTGTTGGAGTGAGTATCTCATACAATAAATTAAATTTGAACTGACTCTATTGTCAAACACTTCAGGCAGTAGCTGTGCCAGTGTTAAGCAGACGATTGTCTCCGTGTCCGTGCTGCACTGTCCCAGAAGCACAACGTGATGACAGCAATAACTGCTGACGTATCAATGTACCAGCGCACGGACGTGACACAAATAATAATGATGTGGGAAGACAGACAGAGAGCATGCTGTTAGCCGTGCATGGCTCGAGATGTAGCACTCATTGCTTGACAATCTCCAACTGTAGCGCGCTTGAAAGCTGAGGAGGGTAAAGTGTGGTCCGGGGGCCACATAGGACCCGCTGCCTAGATTCAGGTGGCCCTCACGATGTTAGAGCATAAAAAAAACAAAACAATTTGAACACAAAATAAAACTAGTTTTTGAGAGGGTTACATAATTTTTCCTCTTGAAAAATCTTGAATTAGATTCCTTTAATGACTGAAGCTCATTTTAACAGTACCGTTTGTCGCTCAGAATAAATTTATAATAGATGTTATGTAAGACAGTGCCTTTTTAAATCATACGTACATGCACCCAGCATTATAACAGCAAGACTTCAAAAGATCTTACATGATGTCTTATTATTGTTGAGAATATTGAGGAATAAAACTTAATATTAAATGAAATAACATTTTAATGTCATGGTGGAATTGATCGTACCTGTTTTACAGTGTTTAAGTTACGAAATCTAAGTTTTATTGAGTAGCTAAGTAGCTTGTCGGCTGCAAACGGTCAGAGGAAAGAATTGAGCTTCAGAGCGAATAAAAAGAAAACCAAAGGATTGATCAAAAATGTTTAAATTATGACATCACAAACTATAAAATTTACATATTGTAAGTAAAACAGACATAAGAAATTAAAAAAAAAAAACTTAATATATTTACTCAGATTTATTACCACTAATAAGACATTTATAAAAAATTAACATATTCTATAAAACATATTACATATTACACCTCTGTATTCAATGTTGCATTGAACGGCTATAATACGCAACAAACTCAATCAGACAGCAAGTGGCAGTAGCACCATGATGCAGAAAGAGATCTTGTGCAGTAGCACAGTGGAAGTATGGCTCTCTTCGAGGGCAAACATTGAGGCTAGTTTTTGGTCTTTTGGTGGTTCCCGCGTCTCATTTCTGAGACGCCTGCGTGACCTGGTAGAGTCAAAACTCACAAAACCCACACACTTGAACAAAAAGAAGAAATCTGCAGACGCTAATTCTGGAACACTTGGGTCATAAAAAATAAAAACTTCAATTCAAACTGGATTTTGGAGAAATGAAAGAAGGCTCCTGACCTACTTGGGGAAATCCCTGACCCAGCAGGGAGTGTGTTAGTGTGCTAAAGGGAGCCGAGACGACAGCGAGACAGTAACTGCGGCCCGATCGAGTCCAATCATGTGAATTCAGAACCGGCCTCTACATGGGAGTTTGAAGTGGAACAGGCTCCAACAGAGAGACTTGATCTACATGAGAAGCAACAACTGAAGAGTGTGAAAGTGAAAGAAGAGAAGCGAGCGGGCGAGTTAATAGTGGGACAAGCCTGTGGACATCATGGAGGTCTGAGGAGCAGCTGACCTGGAAACATCTCTTCTCACGCATGGGGAGTCTGTCTCTGATCCGGCCTGCACCAAACACTTCCTGTGAAAATACTTGTTCTGGACCGCAACAATTTGGAAATAATATTAGGAGTGTCACTGGAATGACGAAGGCGATCAGAAAATTCTGTCTCGCAAAGTAACCTGGATTAAATAATGTCATTTATTTGTCAATGTAGCAGATGTCTACGCACCTAATAAAGATATTGCGTTGCCCTGCTTATGGAGTCTTTTTTGGAGATTTTTCTGGCATCTTGTTTTATTTACTTGTTTACTTTTGTTCGCATTAAGCCACATATGTTCCAAATGAAAAATGTTTTCCATGAATAAACACATTCAGTCATGTTTGACATACAGATATTTTCAAGATGTTTTGATAGTCACCACATTTTCAACAATAACATCCCTTTGGGACAAATAGCTTCCCATGCTTCAGCGCATATTGGCATTTCCAAAAATCCCCAAAACAAGTTATGAAATGCTAGCGAACACCACTGGCATATTCAGGTTCAACTCACTGTGTGGTATTTATTGTTCCCCAGGTCGTATTTGCAGGAAGACCATTGATTTAAGTCCCATAACATCAGGCTTTATTCTGCTAGAACAACCCGTCTGAAGTCATGTGACTGCAGGAAAGGAGTGAACAGGAAGTTGTCACTTCAAAATAATGATGAAATTTAACGTTCTTTTAAGGTCACTTGACGTGTAACGGTTAGGTCACATGGAGAGAGACAGTGGACATGTTGGCCGGAGGACGAAATGAAATGAAAGTATTGGTTGAAAGAAGACAAGGAAGACAACCAAGGAGGTTCATGGAGTGAGTAAAGGAGGACATGAAGAAGACCGGTGTGACCAGGAAGGAAGATCAAGATACTGTAGGTGAAGGAGAAGGATGGCTTACTCAGATAAACACTTTTAACCACTTAAGTATAGGTAATTTAGTAGATATAAACAGCAAATTTTAACATTAATATCACACAGTTGAACATTTAAATTGGCATTTTGTCTTAAATAGTTTAAAAAGTACAAAATTCATTCACTTTCCTCCACTCACACCCCTGGACTAGTTACTAGTTAATCTATGCGTGGACCTGGGGAGGAAACCTTAAAAAAGCTTGAATGTGAAACTGCACGACAGAAAGGTGCCTGGTCAGGCTGCAGCACACTCTAATATTTATATGTTTATATTCTCATTTGTTAAAAGAATGATGTTTATTAGTTGTACTTGCACTGTATCTGAGCAGGGGGGGCATTAATAATTGATATATAGACAGTAAATAGTACAGCATGACTCCTTGTTTTGGCAATAAAGCTCCTTGAATAACTCCTTAATAAAAAAAAAGAATGCTGCATTAACGGTAGAAGATAAAATGCTGCACAGCAATTTGTCATTTGGCCACATCTTTCACTTCCAGTGAAGATCACATCTGTCTCACCCACTGGAGTGTTGGCCGAAGTGCGCGCACTTCTTCCTCGTTGAAAGGGCAACAAGGTGAACTCAAAGTGAAACCTGGATGGTTTGAAGTGGAGGTTAAATATAGCAGAAATGGCAAATGTAGGACAGTTGGCCAGGAAACCTCTGGTGATCAGCCCGAGACGACGGAGGATTATCGGAGGAGGAGGTAGCGAAGTGAGTGGGTGACATGATGGAGGAAGATTGAAACGCTGACGAGGATGAGAAGTAGAGCAAGTAGGGAATAAGGGCTGCTGTTTGAAGCAGAAATGGGATTCATGAGACTGTAAACTCAGATGCTTTTCAGCAGGAAACCCCGAAAGGAAGGTGTGATGGATTCCACTGAATATTGTGAGGGAGAGTTGAAGCGGGTCTTTTGCGACTGTTCGACTTGATATTCTGTTCGGTTTGCAGTTAGCACAAGCACTCAATCAGAAGAAAGAGACACAGCATGCTACTACAAGTCTGCAGACAACATGATTTCAGAACGATTATTCATGACCAGATTTCTTTCTTTTTTTTACAGTAGCATAACATTCCCATCCTTAGATATTTAGAACAAATTCAGGGCAGGAGTTCTGCCAGATGTAAACACAGCCACGGCTTAAATGAGAGCCGCCACGCTTTCAGAAAAATGATCTCCTTTTACCGTGATTAAACATATTAGAACGAAGTGGAAACATCCAAACAACTGGCTGACACATACAGCATCATGAAGGTGGATATGAATATGGTGTTTTTAACGGAAAAATCCCTAAAGAAAGAATGATCCAAGTCGCACATTCCAGTTGGGCAAATGAGGAGAAGGACTGCATGAGGACGGATTGGAGAGAGATTTACTTCTCATCATAAAAACTAGCGTTTTTATTGTAGCCAATTCAGTAAATGTCGAAACTTTGCCCTCTGATTCCATGTTTCTCTGTTGCTTCTTTAATGGCTGCCTTCCTGTTTTTTTCTTTATTTTATTCATTTCTTTTTTTGGGAGGGAAAAAAACCTGGCCAAAACCCTGAAATATTTTTTCTTCAAATAGCTTGTCAAATAGAAGAGACGTAAGTATATGAGGGGAATCTGTACAGTACACGGATGATTCCTTCATTCCAGCCAACTTATTAAACTTCACATGTTTAGTTCATGATCTTAGCCGATCTTCTCACAACCAGAAGTTTATGATTTCTGCTGAGAGAGTGCAGGAAGACAAGGAGGAAAGAGTGAAGCAAACAAGCAAGTAGAACTATATTGTGAATTGACTGTTTATAATCATGACCAAAGTCTGGCTTGGGGACCCCCCCCGGTCAGATTTCATGTGGCCCTCTGTCTTTGTCATCTGCTTCATTTGTGGCCCAGAATCACCGAATTAACCGATTCGTTCTAAGGTGTGTAACTAAAAATGTTTACTTTTATGATGCAATATATTACAAGTTGGTCCTGTGATGTGAAGTTTTGTGTGTTGATGCCAGTTTAAGGTAAACTTCTGAATACAATAAATCTAACCATGATGTTCATGTGTGTTCAAATTAAAGTGCACTTATTTAACAAGATTAACTACGATGATATCAACACTCAAACACAACACTGCATTAGCATCAGGTACCTTTGTTTAGTCCTCACTGTTCTTTGGAATCATGTGTCTTTAATAAGCAATTCCTTTATTTCTCATTTATTAATTGCACGACTCCGCTCACTGAGAAAACCCTTGGTTTCAAGGGCATCCAAGTATATTGATTACCGTCCAGGATATTACCAGCTGGGACACTTGAGAAAATGTGACGCAGAAAAACTACTTTACGGATCAAAATCCGTGAGAGTCAGACTCATCACTCATTGTTAAGTGAGAGTACATCCCTTTCAGAATGGCCAATGAGCTTCATAGGATTCTAGCTTCTGACAAAAACTGACATCTTGAATGAATGTATGGAAGAATTTGCAAATCCCAGGATGCTAGGGGAAGGTACAGTAGTGCCAACAGCAAAATAAGTCAATTTGAAATTGGTTAGGCTTATGGGGAGGTGAGGCATTCTAGCCAATCGGAAGTGAGGTGAGGTGGTACCTTCACCTACTAACCTGGGATTTGCAAACACATGTGCGGGAGGTATCTGTTAGCTTAGTAAAGTAAAATCACAATAATACGATGGAAGGTGAATCTTGACAGTGAGTCTGTGGTTGAAAAAATGCGAGCACAACGTTTCAGAAATCCCTTTTTTGAGTGTATGTGTAGCGTTACGTTTCATTAGAATGAATGTTTCACAGGAACCAATGTTATTAGCACTTTCCAACATCCGGATCCACTCATCTGTGGTAACTTGTGCAGCACTAAAATATTGTTCTGGCACTGAAACATCCCAGTAGATGCCACTTTGCGATCAGGTTTCCTTGGTGGGAAGTGATGGCTTCAACATGAATATATATTCATATATAAAGAATGAATATGATTTACTAAAGATTGATCTGCTGTGACCTTAGAGGTCATTGTTTAGATGATAAGGGCTTGACAGGGACGGTAAATAAAAGATTCCAGAGGATGCTTCAGTGTAAACAGTGTAAACAATATGAAAAGTGTATTTTCAGCACGATTAACATTTCATTGGAGCATGGACTGATCTATCACAAACTGGCATCTTGTGTAAAATCTCCTGGTCAATATGAGGAATAGCAAACGCCATCTGTCCAGCTGACAATGCCAGTAGTTATTCCCTGCACACCTCCTGTCCACACATCCGTCTATCATCCTGCGGAACGTCGAGCCCTCATAAAGGCAAGGCACACAAATCCGAGGAAGGTTTCTGGAGAATGTTTAACAAGATCTTTGTGAGTCCGTGCCAACAGTCGCTCAGCACTCGTAACACGACGTGCTTTCACATCTCCTCAGAAATGGTAATGAAGCTCAAAAGCCAAACAAAATCTCAGTGTGCCGCAGCACTGTCGCCTTTATGATCCTGTTTTGTAACTTTTGCACCATGACAACAGGACTGAAGGCATCCAACACGCAGTGCTGGTGAAAGGCTTTACTTTCTCACCAGGCTGGAGCGTCACACAGTTTATTGTTGCTGCTGGAGGAGAATTCTAATAACTTGTGTTCTGCTATCTCTTTTGAGTCTGCTGACCCAAGAGCGCGGAGCAAAACTTGAATCTTACCGAACCACTCCTGATGTGTTCCGGAGGACCGAGGCAGCAAAGCTCTGAGTGACTCCCACCAGACTGGTCCCGTCCACCTCCACTATCTGGTCGTTCACCTTAATCCTGATTCACACAGACAGAGGGGCAGAGTGTTAGATGTGGATATATTTTCGTTCTGACAACATGAGACCTGTCATATTTGACAAACTTTGTAAAGGGCAGCACATACAGGAGGCACACGATGAACTGTTCTGCTGACTATAGTAAACATTGCTGGGTCCTGAACAGTGGGCTGATTCCGTTATAACTCCTTTTCTCGCTGCATGTATAACAGTGCTCGGACCAAAGACCATGCCAACTACCTGATGCTGTAAAGGTGGTGGACACCAGCATGGAGAAAAGAAGCCGAAGTTGGTCAGGTGACCAATGCTTTCCCAACCAACTCCCTAAGGTTTATTGAAACACATTTGTCTGTTTTAGAGCCATTCTGTCAAGCAACCAAAGAACAAACAGATTTAGTGTATAACAAAAGCAGTAACTGCTTGATATCGAAAATGTGACTAGGGGAAAATGCACTCACTATTAGCACCAAGTCCAAATAAACCCAGGCCACCAATACGTAACTGTAGTAGTTTCAGAGTTGATGTCGGTTACCCGACTTGTGGTTGCAAGAGTCGATGCAGGGGAGGGAAATACAATTTCCCAACACGTCTGAAGAACCAAGAAACTAAATAAAAACATATAAGGGGAAAACTGAAAATAAATAACAAGTAAGAATAACAAAGCAAACAAGCATGCAGATGCAACATAACAATGGAAACAAGGGCATAATAACACCACAATAATACATTCTATTTCTAACAAAGGACTGTAGTCATGTCCATCTGACTTTTTCTGCCAGTGAGACCCTTTCATTAAGAAGATATGGAGCAAAAAGGATGACAGATTTCATCATGCAGGGGAAATGTTCCTACAGTAATGTAGGTGAAAATGTTGTCGGGGGTCAAGTAATAGCCAACACAGACATTAGAAAAATAAATAAAAAATAAAAAAAGAGAGTGAAATGAACCAATGTTTCCTCCCAGAAGGCAACAGAATCCAGATGAGGGAAACCATATAACATCACAGCTGTATAGTAGCCGGATTAAATGAGTGTCAGTACATTCAGAAATGAGCTGCACCAGTCTCAGTTGTGTATCCACATTAGCCTGTAAGTCAGTGTCGTCCACAGCCTTTTAAGCAGCAGCTCTGTCTGTATTCTGCCACCGGCAGCATCTTCAATTGGATTTGGAAGTCGGTCGGTTTAACCAGGGACAAAGAGACAACAAAAAGAATGACACTGTGTGAAAGCCCTATATAAATGCAAGCAGACGCAACAAAACTAAACCTTCGTCATCACAATAGGAAGTCAGTGTTTGGTGTCATGTTTGTAGAGGTATTTGGTTGGAATCTCTGTCAGCAAATATCACTGAACACAATAAGCCATAAAAACCTACAATTCAACTCTGAAAAAAACACAATGAAGGATTCTTCTTGAACTGCATTTTCTTGCACATTGTTCACATGGTTTTCTTTTTAATTTATTGTGATAAAATACAGAGCATGTTACGAACATAATTTCCCTTGGGATTAATAAAGTTTTCTGAGTTTGATTCTGATTCAAGACAGGGAAGCCGGAATTATTAGGATCTGGTAGACACTGCTCAAAGGCATCGAAGCAGACAGCGAGCGCAAATGAGGTCAAAATAGTAGGTGCACTTTTGTCTCAACTTCCTATTGTTTTGTGCCAAAGAAGTTCAGTTACCAATCACCACATGAACTCTTTGAAATCATTTCATTCAACATTCCTCCACTGTTAAACAGTCTAGGATTTTGCGCTTCACGTTTATGGAAGCGATTTGGAGGTGCAGTCATGAGGAAGCTGATTCATGACTCTCTCCTCTCACACTGCTTGTCGTCTGACAGGGAAGTGATGACGTCCTGTTTCAGTCAGTGCATGGGCAGCGAATGTTTCTGTGAGGACACTAGATGGTTGTTTTGAGGTTTTCCACAGGTATATCACGAAGACGAAGAACAGTGCAGTGGCAAATCCTAGACAATAGATTGGATTTTCTCCACTCCATTCTAATTGATGCAATAATGTTTCAGTGTTCAGTTTTTCTATAACTGCAACTTCGACACAGTGACACGACTGCAACATTCCACAACTCATTAATAAACCAGCCGTAAAACATGAGGGCTTAAACAAATGAAACAGGCAAACAGTGCGTGGAAGAATAAATCATCCGCCGCTCACTTGTTAATGAATAACAGAAGCAGGATGTGGCGATCAACTACAAGATTTATGAAAGTAAGTCTGAGTTTTGAGGAATTTCAGAACCAGCTTCTCAGTTCAGGATCAACTTTTCGCCCACCGCTCCAAGACTCGCCCCAAGTTACAGCGCAACTAATCTCCCTCACATGGTTCAACCATAATCTCAGATGGAAAAACACTGAAAATATGCTTCATGTCGACTTCACAGGACTTCATTTCTTCAATGAATAAAGTTCCCAAACAACACAGAGGGAGGCAGGAGTCAGCAGCTTGAGGCGTGTTGAGAACCTGTCATGCTCTCTAACACACTTGGCTGAGTGCAGACACACATGCACAAAAACACACACACAGTTATACTCAGATGTGAAATATGCGTTTTGTTTCCTGTAATTTCTACACAAAAGGCATAACACTATTTAATGTGATGACTCTGTCCCATGACATTTGTAAAGCCTCACACACACACACACTCAGTTGCCATGGACATAAAGCACACAAACGCAAAAGTTCAGTGCGGCTCCCTAGACTGTGCCTCTTTCAGCAAATCTAATCCGAGCCCCTGCTGCTAAATCTGACAGGGACAGTGTGTGGCTGTGTTCGGGGGGAAAGAGAGAGTGACTTTGCGACGCGTCGGCATATTGCCGTAGATGTTTCCTGACTGTAGAGTGTCTTCATCCATCACACTTCCTCCCAAGAAGGACACTGACCTGCCATCTCTCTCAGCGGCTCCGCCTTCGATGACCGTTTTGACAAAGATGCCAAGCTTCTCCAGACCTGCATCCGCACCAACACCCATGCCGATGATGCTGATCCCCAGACCGTCATCATCTGGAACATAAAACGTGTGCACCATGAGACACAAATAATACTCAGCCTGAAATCAACTGAGGAATGAAGGAGGGATGGCTCATTGTGTATTTCAGCTTTTATTACATTTATTTCCACATTTACTCCTGAATGACGGCACTGATATTCCATACAACAGACAGGTTTTTGACAGCCACTTGCACACTGGACAGTTAAAAGGTTATCAAGAGTGACCCTATCAGTTACCAGCACCGGGTGGTTTTCATGAATCCCTGAATCCAAACTAAGATTTCGGAAGGGTAGAGGCACATGTGGGGTATCTTGGGAATCATTTTCACACACAGCTATTTATTTATTCATGGGAAAAGAAGAAACGATATTCAGAAAACCCTCGGTGACCTTCACACAAATGGGTGGCACACTGTTTGGGAAATTCCTTTCTGTCCGGCATTAATAATTCATCCCTCGTTCAGGTTACACAACAGTGACGGGATGAGAGAACCTGCAAGATGAAGTTGTTCTATTCTATTTTTGGTCTCGTGTGTTCATAAAGAAGCAAGTCCTCAAAAAAAAAAAAAAAAAAAAGTTATGATCGCTCTCACTTTTGAACAAGACAAACAGCCAGAAGGTGAATAAAACTAGAACACACTGCTCACATATACAGACAAAACCAACACAACAACCTCCACTATTTCAAGAATATATTGTTATACAGTGCGAATGACATCTGGATAGTCACATCTGCTCCACTGTCTTTAAGACCAACATCAAACATTCTTACCCACCTTTCTCAAGCTCCACAGGGAAGAGTTCAAGTTTCTCCACTCGCTTCTCGAGTTCATACTCTGCAGATGAGGCCACGGGATCCACCTCTTCGTTACGTCTGTCGTAATCCTCATTAGAGTATGTGTTGAACACCTGTAAACAAACACAGGACATGGTTAAAAACCTGGAGTCTATTTTAGCCTCCCATTAAAATCAAGGAAAAAGGAAAATATGTGTGAATTTAAACCCAGAGGCCCTCAAAAATAACAATAATGTGATCCATCACATGTCAAGTTCAAGACAAGGAGTTAAAAACCAGCACACCAAGTCATTTCAGAGATCAAAATGCGTATTGCAGGTTGATAAAAATGAAGACTAAAGTGCACCAAAAATGAGTATCCACAATGACAAAGTGTTTAATATTTGCCATTCAACAAGATGTTTTGTGGGATTATCAAATGGCAATACAGCGACAGACAGACGGAAGGAATTGGATTAAATATGAGAAAGTGATCCCAAACATGCTTTAAGGAGAAAAAAAACAGGGTGTGTTTTGTGTTATTGTTTTGTGTTATTTGGCCATTAATGGTGATGACGGAGAAGAACTGTGTATCAAAACACTGAGATGAAGAAGCTACAATAAATGTACTGTAGCTTCACAGAATGTAAAGAAAGACTGATACCACTAGTCTGCTAAAAATACATTTTGTAAGGTCCCTCTGTTTAAAATACATTACTAGCAGTGATACTCAAAGTGACAATAATGCTCAGCCTCATGAAGAGAGGCAGAATAAGTGTAGTAAATCACTAAATGTGTTCCCCAGAATGCACGCGCACGTTGTTGGCACCTCATAGCTCATGAAAACCACACATATTTCCACCCATAAATTTACTTGCAGGTAGTAGGTCATCAGATACAGACTCCTTCTGCCTCCCCCCTCCCTTGATTGTAAAAGACAAGACAGCTGTCACCTCTGCATTTCCTGGTCAGACAGACAACGTTTCTCGACTTCCGACAACGGACACAACGTTGGGCTTTGATCTTAATTCCTGTCCTGATTGTGTGTGAAGATTGCGATCCATCTTATTTGCTGTCTGCCACGAGTCAGAGCTCTACAAACCAATCGTTACTCTTCTTCTTATAACCGGCTAGATAGATATTCCCCTCGGAGTCTGGACACAACGTGCTATTCATCAGAGTTGGACGAAGTCTCTCCTATGCTTGTTTCAATTGAAAACTGTTTTGACTGTGTGTGAAAACCTGCAAGGGCCGAGTAGCACGTGTGTAAACTACAACCTAGACATTACATTTTGAACCAATATGCCATCCTTATGTGAGGCAAGTTCACGTCCAGACCAGGAGATGACTGAACTATAATTACTACGTGTGCTCCAGAGGATTTATTTTGGAGACATAATGAATATTTCCGACAAGGACAAAGAAAACATTTAGGCAGAGTAACGAACCAATGAATAATAACCACTGCTTTACAAATTTGACAAGACAGCTGTTCCGCTCTTTAGAGAAAATACAAGGTTTTTAGAAGAGAGTTAAGAGAAAAATTATCCAAATTCTAATTCCACAATCCTGAGCATTACTACCGGCTGCAGAGCCCAAGAGAAGCCTCTGCACTGCTGCAAGACTCAGCTGTCACTACACATTTCATCCCAGCCAGACTTTGCTCCCTGCTCTGAGGACAGAAAAAAAGGGAAGCCGAAAAAAGACGTGCTGCCTTGTCAGTTATGCAAAAAGAGCTCGGCAGAACACCAGCTTCCTCAAACGCATGGCAACATGAGGAATCTTGTATGTAGAACATGTTAAACTGATTCAGAACGTAGTGGATAATTTTGCTCAGAGAACAAAATGCGAGCGAATATGATATTGTAGACTGCAATTGAGATTATAGAACGTAACTAGAGGCATTTAAAAAGGCACCCCAAAGTGACGTAGAATGAGGTACAAGCAAACGCAGGCTTAAGAATCTATAACCAGTGTCTCCAAGGACAGTTGTAGCAACTTCTTTTCATAAAAAATATGAGTTATGAGGTAACCCATCCACACTCCTGTCCACCACCATTGAATAAAAACAGGCACCAGTCATTCAATCTGCTGTGTCATATAGTTAACAGTTACACAAATACATTAATATACCGAGCGGGCGAATTACAACACAAATGAAACTAAGTCAGAGACATGGACTTCAAGAAGGGATGTGACCTGTGGTCAGAGGCGTTAGCAAGACAGCGTGCAGGTACTTCCTGCAACATCAAGAGGAACATTACAGTTTTCTTCCGCCTGTCACACAGATGTTTTTCACAGAGCGGCCCAATGCAAACAAAAATAAAATCATGAATGAAAGAAGTCGACAAAGACTGATGCCACAATTTCTGTCCCCTGCTTTCATCTAAACTAGCAAGTTCATTTAGCGTCAAATTTTGTAGGAAGTTTACAAAAAGACCAAACTGGCTTTTAATTTTCTCTTTCTGAATGTAGAATTTTACTTTCTTTTAAAGATAATTTTTTTTGAAATTGTGTAATTTTGTAAATTGAAGGGTTTTTTTTTATTAGCAGCATTGTATTAACAACAAAAAGGCATGAACATTCCAAACAGCAAAAATAAAAAAATAAAAAAATCTTGAAGTCATTGAAGCTGTAAAAGCCTCAGTCGGTTAGTTTTATGAAGCATATTAGAACATCTATCTACTGTACTCAATCCAAGTTACTGTAATGCTACGCTCCCAGAGTCAGTCTAGCACTTCTGTACATGAATAATGTCAATAATGCAGAATTAAAGATATTTGTTAAAGCTCTTAAATCTGAATTCATATTCACAACTTGTTGAAAATGTGCTCGAATTGACAGTGATGTTGCGTATGAAATAAATCTGGAGCTGTTAAACATGCTATAAAGTTTATCCATTCGTGATCCAGGAAACGGAATCTAAGAGGACAATAACTCTGCAGGAGGTCATCTCCGTGTCCTCTGTTCAATATACTGTGTTTGCCCACAGAGCCTGGGAACATTGACGTAGCGTGAGCCTGACAAGGGTGGATTCAGCTGCGCACGCTCTATCCATGACCCGCGTGTCATCAATCATTCAGCGTGACCAACCGCCCTGCATTATTAATGCTCATGTCTGCCAACATTTAACCTCACTTTTTAATATCATAACAGCCATCTATTTAAAGTTGGAATTCAGTTGGATTTCTAAAAGCAGTCTTGCACTTTTCCAGACTCGCCACTATCAGCAGACACTGTAATCGCCTCGCTTTGTCACGATCTACAAACACATTAGCGTGTGGCCGGACACTTGAGGGAGCAGAAGAATGTGACGGAGAAGAGGTCACCAGCACAGAGAATATGGGAGGCTGGAGAACAAAGGATAGAAGGAGACGACGAAGGGTGGAGGTGAGAGAGCTGTTGGCAGATAAACAAGCAGAGAGCAATAAACTTTGAAATATGAACCGCTGAGTGTAATGAGTGTAAAATGGATCGGAGTGACAGCAGAAAGATCACATCATCCCAACAAAATTATTATTAGGAGAACACCTTTTGTAATGGCATTTTGTAATGAAAAAATCATGACCAATTTAAAGCAGATGACACCATTGACAGGCCTCCTATTGAGAATCATAAGCTCAAACATATGTTAGAAAGGTTAAAAGAAAAACGGAACCAAAAGTCAAACATTCGACTAACAGAAATTACAGTGCAATGGCTGTAACCTAGATTCACATGACATAATGTACCTCTTACCTGTTTGAGCTTAATATCATCGGCCACTTCACACTGCATCACAATTCTATATTCATTTCTGGAACCCGACATGAAGAACTTCACAAAAAAAGAGCAATTAAGTTCTCGTTTCATTCCTCAATCTTGCATGAAATTGTGTCCTTCTAGACTGAGCTCCAATAAGTATATGAAAATGCAAACACAAAAGTCTTTTCTGTAATCTTGAGTGCACCAGAAAGAGAGTTCTGCCATCTTGACACCTGTTTTTTCTTCCATTACACAGATCTCAGAACCTAGAGGTGAGAAAGAAACTTACACCTTCAATACAATGCCCTCATTTTTTATTTTTTATTTTAATAAAAAAGTACTTATTTCTATGTTGTCCATAATTAAGAGCACATGTGTCAAACTTGATGCACCGCATTATTTAAATGTATATGTGTCAGACTTCATATGACTGTCAGCATTTAAAATAAATAATAATTTGAATAAATAGTTAAATAGGAAAATGTGTTTTAAATTTTGTCCTTTCAATTTTGAGTATTTGTTTATACCCAGTTGCAAACACTGTAGCACATCAAAAAATATTATAGCATTATTATATACTGTGACACCATTGCATTGTGACACTATTGCACTGATCTGTGACATTCTTGCCAATATACAATAATACTCACCCCTAATCTGTATATACTTGGTCTTATTTCTTCCCTTCTTGTCGGTAGATCTGACCCAAATAAGGTTCGTGTTATGTACTGTGCACTGACTAAGCTAGTGGTAGTTTAAAGAGACCCCATCATGTATTTCTTTATTAACCAAATCTCAGCTATCCACAGAGCAGCTTCACATCAAAACATTATTTAAAATAAAGTGTTCATCAGCTAATGTTAAATTATTTTTTTACAAATATGCCGGCTTTGTAGAAACAGACACGACATGGGAGAGGTGACGAAAACCCTTCGTGTTCCCAACAATCCCATGAGCGTTTTGTAGCAACTCCAGTCTTCTTCCAACTGATCAATAAATGAATGATCGAAGCATTTCTTAATAAAAAAACAACTGCAGCATACATAATATCGGCCTTGTCTGTACAGTATTTGTTCATTAAGCAAACACAAAACCAAGTGACATCATCAATTCCAGCTGTTTGCAGTTGTACAACTAGGACCTTTTAAAGAAGAGAGAATTACAGCCAATGTGCTGGTTCACAAAAGGCTACAACAGGGAAACTAAAAAGCCAAGCACTGATGCCCACAGTAACAATGACAGGGCTGGGCGTGAGCAGGAAGAAGATGAAACGTGTGTGCGCAAACTCTGCAGCGAGAAGTGGGATGACTCATGATCTATCGTATGCATCAGGCAGTGGAATAACAGCAAGGCATTGGAGGAGACTAAAAGATGCAGAGGGGAAGTAGACGATTTAGCTGATTTGTGTCTGGCTTGTTGAGGCCAAGTCAGGGCAAGTTGCCCAGACCCAGCTTTCATGTCTCTTGGTATTAAAACCAGACATTTAGTGTCCATGCCACTTATGTCCAGCACCTCAAGGATGGCAGCGCCACAGTGAGTAGGCTGCAAAAGTAGCATGCAAAGTTCATACAGCAGTGGCTGGAACTCAAAAGAGCCATTCAGCAGATAAACAACAGCTCAACACACACACACAGGCTGCAACAGCTCAGCACTTGTACCTGTGGCCGCACAGACACACACTCAGAGGCATGTCAGAAAGCTGACAAGTGCTGAATCTCCGGATGTTCTGTGGACCAGGCGCATGCTGATGATGGAAATGAATTCATGACTTGCAGGAGCAGAAATTCAGTGACAAGTATGAAGAGACGGCGAGGAGCAGGGATTAAAGCGAAGGGAATCATACAAAGCTCGACCCATGAGCAAAGATAAGCAGCCCACAAGAATGTTAAGTCGGTTCCAACTGTCTGTCATCTAGTCTGCATTGCTCCTCCACTGAGGGATTCATGCTGACATCAGACAAGTTGGGGATTCCTCTCACAGGGTCAGCATTTCCTTGCTGAAGACTCCTGACAGCAACTTATATCGACTCAAAGAATATACAGATTCATCATCTGTGACTGTTTACAGCTTTATAATGAAATTGTATTAACATAATTTCCATTTTTCACAGCATGTAAACAATGATCCACTTTATTTCAGTTGTTTTATCCATAACACTCACAAGTGATTAGTCGTGCTAGAGCCCTGTAACAAAGGTTACCATTTAACTGTACTGACAATACACAGCACACAAGAGATGATCAATGCGGCATGACTGCAAACCAGCAACGTTCCCAGCAAGATCCGGAGGGCTCCCGCTGCTCCGACTGCCGTGCTTCAGCAGGAAGCAGGAACAAGTCTCCCTCAAGTCAAATTGGGACCAGTTTTTCAAGTCTTCACTGCAGTGATTGGAAGTAAACTGGGGGAACTTCTACAATGTCGTGGCCAGAACTGGTTGGACCAGTGGAATCCCTGCTTAACATGGGCAGTTTGTATGCGTTCTCCTGAGTGCCTTTCTAGTTTTAAATACAGTGGTACCTCTCGAACGTCCTGGAATTCAAACAAATCGGACTTCGAACAAAAATGTCGAGATTTTTTTGCTACGGATTTCGAAGGAAAATCAAGAACTCAAACGCGCCCAAAAAAAGCCGGAAAAAACATAACGTGCGCGGACCGACCAGCTGACCCACGACGCGCTTTGTTATTGTGTATAACGCAGCCTCTGTATGCAGACGTGTCCCGTTAGCTACATTTACTGACTGTTTTTTCTTCATATTGAGGGGTAAAACCTTTCCTGTCTCCGCACTGGATCGTGGTAGAGTGTCACAGGGGAGGTGCTGGAGCGCTCACTCCAGGGTTTGATGTCCTGTTGTGGGCTGGAGCTGGGACAGGGATGAGGCGAGTCTGGGACAGAGCGTTACTTGGTTTATGACTTTGTCACAGCCAAACTGCACAGAAGCGCACATTCAGAGCTGGACACGCACCGGGCACCTCTTCACTTCTGGAGAGACCTCACTCACTCGGCAACCCCTCCCACATGCAGCGGCCACACACATAGAGGAACAGCGCACCTGCAGCAGACACTCTACATTCACTCCTACAAAAGCCTATTTTAAGGCTTGCAACGCATTATTGCTTTTTCCATTAATGTAATGGGAAAAACCGATTCAGATTTCGAAAAAAACACTACTCGAACGGCCATCTGGAACGGATTGTGGACCGAGGTGCCACTGTATCATAAAATTAAAAGCCAAACTTGCTGTCCCATATACAACTTAATGATGAGACAAGCAGGGTCCAGCCGCCTTGTTTGTCCCCCAGTTACCCCATTGAGGTCACTATTAATGGCACAATACCAATGGGTGCCATGGCTCCCACCAGAAAACCCGCCAGAACTGGACACAAAGGGAGAGGGGCCGGAGTATAACCAAGGGGAGAATAGTAAACAACTACAATAACAAGGCGGCAGACAATGCCCTTCTTTATGTTCCGCCTCGGTAATTTACAGTGAGTGGGAAGCTCAACTACAACGAGACTACAAAAAGGCTGATTGTTACATTATAATCTAACTGATGCAATAGACAGCAGTAATGACTTGGCACCTTTGTTGCATCACAACACAGAATAACAGCCAGTCTGTTTGACGTGGTCGTCTCTGTTCGAACGCAGTGGCAATAGATGACAGCGGGCGTGGTTTCAATTCAGACAGACTGGTTTAATCGTCTGCCTGAGTCACTGCGAGCAAGGACACGGCGCTGCAGCCTCAGCTCTCAGCTAAATCCCGGCGATACACTATCACTATGTGCGCCACACTATTCGTAACCGCCATAAAGACTGTCAGTGCTCCGATGACATCATTAGCCGAGGCCAGGAGACTCTTCATGGGGTTAGCTGGAAGGAAAAGGTGGTCAGCGGTTTATGACACAGCCTCGGTGCGGCCGCAAAAACCACAGAGCCGGTCTTGTCTTTCTGTGCCCTTTAATTATGCATCACTGTACCGCGATTGTGTGTCACAGAAACAAGAAAACAAAAACACACCCACATTAAAAATGCAGCGGGGAGTCGGCACACGTGAACAGCAGCGCGTGCATTAAACGAGAACGGAAAGGTCACAGAATTATGGAAAGGCCGATCAAAGGAACCTCAAATTATACAGCGGGAAACCACATTTACTGACAATAATAGAGCAAAATCTGAGAAATGCACTCATGTAAGGTACAGGGAAACACACTACCTAGTTATCCACCTAAGACCCGCCCTCAAAAGGACACTAGATTTCTGCCTTCCAGCACCATGATTCACGTTTTACTTTGGCCATATTTAGGTTCACTACATGCTCCATCTAGTCATCACCACACTTATCAGTAAAACTCAAATGGATGGCATATTAGCACAGGAGTTGTTACAGTACAGGTTTTTATCCCAGATAGCAGAGAGAAATAAAAATAAAAAACATTCCAGACAAAAGCATCTCGAAAGGCTATCCCCGGCCTGCCATGACTTCAAACGAAAATCAGTGACGGACAAACAAAAATCAATTAATTTAAAAGCATTTTCTTTGCAAAGATCTCCCACAGTGCATGTTTATTTAGAGACCTGTCAAGTGATGGCCTCCTGCCACTTGATGACTCACCAGTTATTGAGAGGCGGCAAATGGCAAATGTCAGCAACTGGGCCCAAACAGAAAAAAACTGTCATCTTTTGTCATATGAGACCGCACTAATGGTGATGGCAAGGTAAGTATTTTGACCACAAACACCGAGATAAACATGTTGAAATTAGTCTCCAAGCTCAACAACTCATCTATGAATCGGTATGTTTCATGCTACAATATTGAGGTTGATACCCCCAAAACAATACATGTACAAATTCTGCTTGCTCAAAACAATTGTTTTTTTTAACAAAAATTTTATTAATCTTCCAAAATTTAGCTGGTAAACCAGTGATCCAGAAACATTTAATCTACTCACAATAATCCTCACTAGGAATATAATTTACCCAAGGATGACACCCACAAGTTATTTTCTTTTACTGCCTCAATTTGTGATGATTATTTTCTATAACTTCTTCAGCATTTGCTAGCTGTCCTCTTCTCTCATTGTACAGTACAATCTGACATGAAACTGTCCACAGTTGTCTACAGTTTACTTGGTTATTTCAATTAGCATTTTTATTTGTATTTTGTTTAGTGTAACTCCTTTTGCACCAGTTTATTCTTCTCTGCACTACAGTTTGGAAAACAGATGTATGAATCTATCTACATTTATCCTATGATTATTTATATGGGTGCACTGATAACCAACATTGTGTATAGTAGCTGATCCAAAAAAAAAACAAATATAGTTTGAGGAATCAGATGTCAAATAAACTTTGCACAACGGCAAATATTTACAAGACTAATAACACAATTGTAATCGTAAAGTGCCCTGAATTTTTGGTTTCGCGACAGACCAAAAAAAGCCCCAAAAATTGAAATGTTAAAATATGAATCTAACAGTTTACAGGAGAAAAGTAGTTCTAGAGTGTGTCATTTTCAGAGCAGGAAGAGAATAGTGTGAGATTTTCAGACCTTCACAAAGGTATACAAGATCTGTTTCACTTGAAAGAATCAGCAATTACCTAAAAAAGTAAGGAAATCTATGTTAACCGATCGCTGCACCTTTTGTAAATAAAATAGAATAGAATAAAACTGATTTATACAGTACATAGGTTAGAAGTTGGAGACGATACAATGCTATACACAGCAAAAATCCCCACACAAGAGAAAACAACTCACATTGCAGAGTGACCGTAAAAGAGGTTCCTTGAACACATTTTACATTGTGCACACCCTCTGCCAAGACTGGTCTCAGACCATTGACTTTATACTTTAAAATCCCTGGCGGAACCCAAAAAGTCCTGGCCTATTCCATGACGTGTGAGAAGACTGTTAGTGAAGATTTTTCAATTTGGCCGTACGAAAAGAAGCTTAGCCGAAATGCTGTTAATGCCAACTGTCATTCAGACTCAGCTGCTGTTTTTGCTGTTTTCCCAAAAAGTCACTCTGACACAGCTGTTGTCGTTACACAGTCATTAACACAGGGATATACGCGCCATTGACTAGACGTGAACATATTTTCTGGATTTTAATTGTGCCATGTAACTGACTGCATTTCTCGTGTTCAGATCAGTCATGCAACTGTAGTTACCAAAAACATTTAGGTTAAGCCAACGCAATGCAGCTGTTAGTTCACGCTACATCCACGACACCATTCCACATATATCATGAGCCAAAGAGACAGATCGTCGTAAAGTAGAGTAATCCTTTCTGCCAGAAAACACGGTCAAAATGAAAGCAAAGTCGCTGGCTGGAGGCCATCTCATTTCAGCTTAGCACCAGACTGAATTAAGAGATGCTCCAGATAGCGGTGCTCGTCTTGACTCCTGATAGATGTAAACAAGAAATCGGCTGCGTTTATTTGACTCTCACGAAGCGCAAATGGTGACCACATCGGAGGCTAGTTTAGTAGACACTAAAACTGGAAGTGTCATGTCAAGTCTTTGGCTACCACCTAAATAATGAAGACAAAGTGTGTGTAAGTCTACTTCCTTATTTTTGGCATCAGTGGCTTCGTCCAAGATGCATTGGAAATTTCTTTTGCAAATGAGATTTACTCCTGTAGCATAAACAAATCTGACAAATTGAATGCAAAGATTGCTAAGCATATCTATAATATTGTGTCATTTTGCCACTGCAACAGCAAAAACGTATGCCATATCTCTGTTAACAGTATTTTTTGATCATCATCATTTGATCGTGCTATTAACCATCTTCAGGAAGATTATCTGTTCCACAGTCTCACAAGAACACTGGCTCAGTGGTTCTATACAAATCAAATCACTCTACGTTTGAAATAAAACCACTTATCATCGATAAACAAATAAAAACAAATTGCTTCAGGGAAAATGGGTGTTCGTTTCTTATTGATTTCGGCATGAGGCGACATCTGTGTCTTTCAGTGCCGCACAGACGGCGGAGCATTTAAATAGGAGGCATCAAACGTCAGCCTCTTGGTGCTGCCACAGACAGAGCTGAGTGGGGAGGAGGAGAACACAGACGCTCTAGTGGCCGCTCAAGTGGTGCTCCACTTCTCAAATCTTTTCATGTGCAATAACAAAGGAGAGAATTTTTGTCATTTAATTTCCCTTTATCAGGTTTGAAGTGAGGCGACACCTTCCATTGAGGAACACCGCCAACCCTCAAAGGCACCAAAAAGACAAAAACAAAATGCAACACCTGTTGTAAGATTTATGGACTGTGATCAAATACCTTTTTGTTAATGGATTCAATTGATATCAGATGAAGACAATGAGAGATTTTCATTGGTAGCAACAACATATATTCAAGATCTGGCTAAGAAAGCTGACCTGTGTACTATATTAACCCCTGACTTTGTTCTCCTGATATTATTGCCCCCTGCCAGTCCTTGACTAATAGACTAGTGGAAGCTCTGAAACCCATATAAACAAGATGGACAACCACGAAATATATTTATTTTTAACATGTTTTTGTCATTGTTTACTAATAGAAATGATGCAGTACGTGTAAAAGGTCACTTGAATGTGCACTGTTTAAAAGAGAGAGACTTTTAAACAGAAGAAAGAGAAGCCATGAAAAGAGTATTGTTGAGTTTCGTATCAAAATGCTTTTAAGTTCTTGATTGAATGCACAAAACAAAAACAGAACGTCTTGATCATTTGTGATGAAGTTGTAAAAACGAATCAATATGTACGTCTGTACCTTTTAAAAATAATGTTAATTGTGAATTCTGGAATACTGCACTGATCAACAAGTGAAGTGGCGAGGTGACTTGTCGAATGTCGTACAAGAAACACGTCAAATTATATTTACAACATGTACAGAATTCTCCCTAAACTTCTCCTAGCGTAATGACCAACCCCTTAAACTCCGGAAACAATTCCGACAAGAACACAGATAAACACAACTTTTGAGATTTGATCTTTTTCATTCCTAAGTAGTAGAGCATTTAAGTCATTGACCAGAGGCTGCAGCTTCTGTTCATAACTCCATTGAGTCCCTTCAAGAGCGCTGTTGAGACAAAGTACAAGACAAAAATGCTGCTTTTACCGCAGGATTAGAAGACGTAAATGTGATTTAAATCCAAGACCTCTCTGTTAGACAGACTCGTGTCTGAGACACAGCCGTGTATATACATACGAACAAAAGGAGGAGCCCCAGTTGTTCCTCGTGTGCCGAGGGGAGGGGCCGTGTGACAAGTGGGAGGGGTGTATATGTCAGTGGGCATGAGGGTCTTTGTGTTAGGGGGAGGTTCCTTTCGTGAATATTCTATATGATGAATGAGAAATGCTTTTTGATGAGAATGAAAGGAGTGATAACAATGCAGCATATTTGAATACTCCTCAACCTGAAGAGGTTCCAAGTGCTCAGATTTCTACCCAAACGACAAGGCCCTTGGGTTATTTTGTTGATCTGCTTCCCACTGCATTGTGCCCAGCCTTTGTATAGGTTTTCAGCCACATGGGACGAGTCCTGACTGTGAGAAGTGAATAGCTGGCAGTGCAGGATAATTAGCAGGTGAAAGTCACGTTTTCGCTCCCGAACTAACTGGGCTAATTGTTCTGGTTCACGACATCATGTTAATAGAAATCATCCCAAAATACAGCACCTTCCGTTCTCACATTCAAGACTGTGAGAGCCGTGAAAAACACAAATGAACACCAAGACAAAACAAGCAGAAGTGAACAGCCTTCTTGTTTGCAACTTAAAGAGTATAATCGGTTTCATTC
The DNA here is from genome assembly GCF_027744825.2 of Synchiropus splendidus. Classification (NCBI taxonomy): domain Eukaryota; kingdom Metazoa; phylum Chordata; class Actinopteri; order Syngnathiformes; family Callionymidae; genus Synchiropus; species Synchiropus splendidus. Next base: position 10,479,476 of record NC_071337.1, read on the forward strand.
TGAATGCTTGTGGATTAAGACTGGAATTTCTTTTTGCTTTTTTTTCCCTGTAATCTTTTAAATCCAACTCCGCAATTTGCAAACTACACTAACATGTTTTTGTCCGACCACAGCATCAGGACTGTACAGGGACGAATGATGCAACAAAACACATGTCAGGGGTAAACACAGCCGTCAAATACACCAAAGAATGTCCAAGAAGAAAAGCCTTATTACGAGTGACATAAAACACAAAGGGCTTGCTGTTTACCTCCGTTTCAAGGGAGAAATACTATTTAAATGTTGTATTAAGATGTGGCCAAAACAACTTACCTTATATTTATGCTTCAAACAGAACAAAGAACCCAGTAGTGAGGGGAGATCTGCTATATTGTATTACAAGTAATACAAGTCATTTCAAAAAGAAACTAACTTTTTTATATAAGGGGTCAAATAGTGATGCCAGCATCTTAAATCAGCCATTTGGTAAAAAACTAAGCAGTTAATGGCCTTGAATAAGCCATAACTATTCTTTTTTTATTTGAAATCTGGCATCAATTGTGAGAAATCACTTCTCATCACGTTCCCGCCAGACATTATTTGTTGGCAGTCTAGAAATAAATATTTACTTCCCTCTCTTTTCCCTTTCCCATCCTCCGTTCTGCTTGGATTTTCTTTAACCCTAAATCTGTACCTGTGCCAAGCCAACTGTTCCATGTGAAATAACTTGCCTGTCTTCCAAATAAAGACTGTATTTGGTTGCTATATTTACACAAGCATGGTAGCCTCCTCCAGTGTTGGAGGAGGCTACCATGGACCTGGAAAGGTGAAGTTATTATGCTACGAAGATACACTCATGATGCAAAAAAAATAGAACACAACCTAAAAAGGTTGTGGGTGCAGAACCAGCAGGATTGTATGAGCTCCAGTGGTACGGCAATAAGAAATATAACGTCAAACTCACTGTGATGGGAGCAGTGCTGAAACAAATCTTCCGCTTTGCAGGGATGTCCTCTTTCTTTTCTTCTGGTAGACCTGGTATCTGTGTTAGATCAGAGCCCGGGTCATAGACAATGTCTTCCTCATCATCGTCATATAGGTCGTCCTCAGGGTCAGTGCAACTCTCGCCCCAGCCTTGGTAGCAAGCATCCCCATCCGCGTTAAATATCACTCTCTCGTTCCCAGTGTACTCCTCACTTGGTTCGTCCACCTGGTCCTTGGGAGACTCACAGGTTGGATGGTCCGTTGTGGCATCTTCTTCTTGGGTGTCTTTAGCTCTAGGAGTTGGCTCAGGAGTTTTATTGGCTGTTGCAGCTTTACCTGAAGGTTTACCAGTTTCAGAGTCTTCAAAATCTTCGATGTATTTCCTTTTTTCAGAGGGTTTCTCCTCTTCGTGGCAAGAGCCGTTGACCTGGCCTCCGTTAGTTTGGGCACTTGGTTGGGTCTTCTCTGCTGCAGTACTTTTGTCCGGGGCATTATCTTTGTTCGTTTCACATTTCAGATCTGCAGTCACAGGACCTGAACCCAAGAGGTCCTCAGATGACAAAGATGAAGGGAATTTCCCTCCCATCTTATTTCGGTAATTACCACGAATTGGAGATTGTCTTGAGTCATCCTCACTGAGATCCCCTCCTTGGCGGTGGTATCCATCTGGCGAGTACAAGGCCCGTCTGCTGACACCTCTGTAGGGAACACTTTGGTTCTGTTGGTCTGCATTTTCGAAAACAGCGCTGAGTTGACTGACTGTCGGAGAGGAGGCTTCTGTTCTTGAGCAAAGAGAGTCTAATGAATCGGTACTGCCTCGATTGGATCTGGCACCTCTCCAATCATCGAGGTGCTCGTGGGAGCCCCTTTTGTCGCGCCCATAGGGAAAGACCGGTGATTGGGATTGATCACGAGACTGCTGTTCGAACAGCTTCCGTGTTTCGGAAAACTTTGCTCCAGCGCTACCAATCCTGTCAGCCGACGACGAATGTTGCAGTCTTATCACAGTACCATCCGACTTGTTGATAAAGTTGGTGGGTTTGACCAACTTTTGAGGAGAGCACTCTTCGCGATCCTTTGCCTTAGCTGCTGTATTTTCAGAGCCCATCTGCATGAACATGTCCTTGATGCGACTAACGTGAGCCCCATACTGTCGGCCCCTCGGTTGCTTCGCCCGATCTAGGTCTTTGGGTTTGGAATCTCCGTCAATCCGGGGCTGGTCAAAGGCCTTCTTGAGCGCCTGAAACTCCGCCCGGTAGGCATTGCGGTGAGGGGAGGCACTCCGGAGACAGGTCCTCTCCCCCGAGGCCTCCGTCTTCAGCATGATGATGTCTTTGGATTTTTCAAAGAGAATGTCAGCATCGCCATGGCCTCATTAGAAGTGTAGTGTAAGTCCTCTGGAACTGATCCACTTGACGTGACTGTGCAGTCCTCTCAGCTGTGAAGTGATCAAACCTGTAACGGAAAAACACATTAGTTCACCAAGTGGAGCAACAAAGAGGAACACAAAGGGCAACTTGGCGATGCATTATTTAAAGAATGCATGTTCTAGACTTTGGCATTTATGCTGAGAGCAGGTATGATGGATCCACCTCGAACCCATTTTACTTCAGCTGTTACATTCAGAAAGGCTTAGTTTAGAACACTACATAATGGAAGGCTTCAAGTCCACGATTTGCTCGACTGATCACCAGCTGAAGGAATTTCATGGACGACTACCAAGAGTATGGATATCCTTTTTAACCCCGGGTGTTAGAGCCCTGCTCGATAAACACGCGAAAGGTTGAAGAACACGTGTTTTATCCCAATGTACGGAAATAATCTGCTTTTCTACATTAACAGTCTTTTACCAAGAATCGGAGGAAACACTTTGATTGGAGACATGAAGGCTTTCTTTTCTGTGGCAAGTCATCATCAGTCAGGACGCGCAAGTCTGAATGGACTGACACCAATATGTTCCTCCCTTGATCCAGCCTGAAACAACCTCCAAAAGAAGCAACCTGACCCGCTGTTTTCCTTCGGGCGTCCCGACTATCAAAGGCGAAGCCTAGCACCCTGCTCAGGCAGCCCTTTTGACTTATATATCCTCAGAAAGAAGGAAAAAATGTTGTAAGTCGGCTTTTTGGCCATAAAACAAAAGAAAAGTAGCATTTCACAGGGCTTGTTGAAAGGGATATCATCAAAGATTTGAAGCTTCGCTGTCAACCGACATCATAAAAAACAATGAAATAATGTGATGAAAGCGATCGTGACAAAAACAGCAGCACTCGACATGAACACTCCTCTGTAGTGCAGCCCGATTGGACTCTTAGAACACTCAGACAGAGCTGTTGATTCAGCAAACCCGCTCTGATTACCACTTGTAACAAAGCCTATTGTAGGCATCACCGGATTCTCCTGTTTCCTCCGGACAGTCTTCCATCAACTTTGACCTTTGTACACGATTTCAACTGTCAACCTGACATTATGGCAGTCTCCATGACATATCAGCTGAACTGTCATCTCCTAACTGATGCATGTGTAAAAATTGGAGCAGCAAGAATGTTACTTAACACAGCATTAATGGTATTGAATACCTCTAAAACAACAAAACAATAAATGCCTGACCTGACCTGCTTTTTGGGTGCTAATAATTTAGGGCAGGCTGAGCATAGTGTGGCCCTGGGGCCACATGCACGGCACTTCTACAATTCTCTGTCAAAGCACATGTCTAGGTTGAATTCAGGCTGTTTTTTTAATCATTAACTAATCCTTTTTTTGTATAATATCTACTTTATCCAGCTTCCATCATTAAGTTTGTTATTCTGCATATTAATACTCTTTATAAGACAGTTCGCCAACTACAAAAAAAAAATTGTATTCAGATTTCTTTCTGAATATTTCACAGGAATACTATTTTTCAGTCGATAAATATAGACATGATCTCTCCAGGGCAATTGCACTCAACAATTTCACATAACTTTGAAACATAATGTTCTTCTCATGCTTTAATTTTTCATCGCCTTAGATTGCACAATGAAGTAGAAGAATGATGAGGAGATGGATGGATGCAACATTATGTAGGATACTGGACGATGTTGGTGCATCAAGAGCATTGGCTGAAATCTAAATGTCCCGTTACCATATTCATTATTCACCACGCTGGACTCTCACCTATATGGAATCTAGTGCAAAATTCATATGAGGCCATGAATGAGTAAAACCTGCTTCTGGGAGAGCGAGAAGGAAAGTAAAAGTTATGGGAATAAAAGCGAGCTGATGAGGCGCACATCACCCACATGATGACAGCTCAGGTTTACCTTCTTTCTCGCTCTCTTATTTACTCACAAGCATCGACGCATGCGACCCATCCGACTGAGATAAAAACCACCGAGCGACGTTCAACGTAAGTTAGCACGCGATGTTGCTCCAGCGATATAAAAACAAAAGACTCACATTCATGGCTTGTTTTGAGTCGAAATAGCACTGTTTTCTACTCCAGGTTTGAGAGCATCTCGGTCCTGTCGTGGGGAAAGCGGTCGACGGAGACATTGCTCAGGCTCGTGTCTCAGACTTGGGAAGAGTCCGGGGACGGAGCGGTCAGTCAACAGCGGAGCCGCTCCAGCGCCATTGCAGGCAGCCGCGGCGGATGATGCTGGCGGACGCACAATAGGGGCGCAGCTGCGATCCGGCTGCAACTCCCACTGACGCGCGGCCGCAAGCAGCGCCGCTCTGTTGACGCCGTCCGATATCCCTCCGCAGGACGGGGAAGTGGGCGCGTGTTTCTGCGCCCAAACTCGCCGATTCGCGCGTGTCGAGTCGCATGTGGCAGGTGCCTGGACCTCAACTCCTGTAATGGTTCGGTCCGCTAAGCTGCAGCTGAGTTGAGGGAGGGAGCGGGGGAGGGTGGGGAGAGGGGAGGGGTGGAGGATGCAGAAATACCAGCACACGCTGTCTGCTGCCTCTCACCTACTGCTTCACACGCTTCCATGTACCGGGCCAAGTTGGGGTGGACCGGGGTCAAAGGACGAGTCACCCGACGGTCTGATGAAGCACAGACTCAATGCTTGTCTTGTTTTGCACAAAGGGAGTAACTTCAACTACAAGAGTCTCGAAAATGAAGACATTTTGGTCAAGTAACAAACATTTTGTGAAAAATAATGTACCTTTTCTGTTATTACACTCATTGCTGTGAAAATAAAAACGTATATTCACCTAATTTCTTTATTATTATATGTTTATGTTGTGGTTTTTGTAAGTAAAAAGAAAAAGTATATATTTAGTGTTGTTAAAGCTCATGTCTAGTCTTTTATTTAAGGCATAACATTTACTTTTGACTGCTTTTGACTTTTGAGTTGAAATGTGAATTTAAAAATACATGGGACGTATAAGAAAAGTTATGAAATCCATATTGTTATGTAACAGTGAGTCACACTCATCTGATATTAGTACATTCTTTATGGTAATACAGTAAGACTCTGTTTTTCTACGCTAAATTTGCTTCCAATTCAAGCTGCCCTTGTCTGATCATATTAAACTCACAGAGCCGAAATGTGATACAAAATGTTATTTACTGCCCCTGGCGACAAACTAGTAGAAACAAAGCAGCAGTGGCTGTGAACTCCACTGCTGAGGAAGGCACATGACAAGCCTTGGATCCCGGCTCCCAGTTCCGAACCTGGATAAATGGGCGTAAATTGTGTCTGTATTGGAGTGAAAAAAACACTGCAGCTGATGTTCAGTGCTGCATCGCCGCTGTGTTTCTTTCAAATAATAAAGACGGGTCAATTGCTGCTGTGATGAACAGCCTACGACTTGGTTGTATGAGGTGGTTGCCATGGTAACTTAAAAATAATCTTGCAGGGATTATATGAGGCGAAAAACAACACATGGCACCGTCGACTCGCAAAATGCCAAGAATCTGAACATTTCTGAGATGAAGAAGGAACATGGCACCACTTTTAATTGATCCTGTTTCTCACCTGCTTTGTGTCTTTTAAAAACAGCGTCTTGCTTTTGAATGAATGCTATTATGCGCTATGCCGTGATACTCTCTTAGAACGAGTGTGTCCTGTCATGACGGGTGAGTTATGGCCTCCACAGTCCTCCGTACAGCCCTGACCAAAAGCCAAAGGGCTCCGAAGAGGACCATCTGTCTGCTAAGACCCTGCCGGCAGGAGGTCCACACCAATCCAATATTGCCGTCCCCCTGCAGCTGGAGAGCGAAGATCAAGAGCTGGGAATTGAATTCTGGAGCCTCCAATTTAGCACAGTAATTGCACTTAAAAAGTCATCCTTTAAGCAGCATTCTAAATGGATGCCAAAAAGGCCACCAAAGAATCAGAAGACTTAATGGGAACAGTACATCTTTGTAGTCCACATACACCAGCACAAAATGTGATAGATTTTCTTTCTTTTTTTTAAGCGACTGACTGTATATAATGCAAGTCTGAGTTCATTGCGCTTCCGATTGTACTGACATGAAACAAAAGTCATTCCCTGAAGTTGCCTCTTAACTTCCAACAGACTGGGCAAACAAAAACCTACAATACAAATACAAATGTACTGTCACTCTAGGACACACTGTAAATAGAATGTGGTTTCAGTCAATTGGAGGTTGGTTTTATGTCATGTGAATCCATGGTAACAACCCGATGCTTTCGCTCTTCAATATAAATATCACGTTACTCACTCCACATTATCGTCCCCGCTGGTTGGATTTCCGAGACAACCATCTTTTTCCATCCAGATGTGGAGCCAATGAGGCAGCTCTCTCTCTCTCTCTCTCCCAAGGAGGAGGCGGAGGAAGGAATGCTGCAGGATGCTCGCCGTCATGGCTGTCAAACCCAGCGGCGATTAGACACCAAAACAACGTTATTCGAGAGGTATTCCTCGAAATGAGCGGGTCCATGTCGGTAGCGGCCGTGGCGCTGTGGCTGGGTTCAGGTACGTTTCGATAAACTTCAAGTGTTGTGTTCCTGACAGCGCATCCTTGACAGCTAGCTAACTGGCTAGCTAGCCTGCTACTGTTTAGCTGCTCATTTTTTCCAGCCGCAGGGAGAAGTGGAAATATGTTCCTCGGAAACAGTCTTAGCAGAGCGAGAGACTCTTTAATATGTTTCACAATGTACCTTAAGTGTTGTCAGTGAGTGGCTATTCAGTTTTATGAGTGCTGATAGTGAATATTGATGTGCTCCAACAGCTGTATATCGATTTGCCTCAGAAGTTCGTTCCTACTGTACAGTGTGTCTTCAAACATGGAACTGTGCCTTAGGTAGCTCGCATTTGCCTTGAATATTACACGTTTACATCATCACATTTATACTATATGTGTGTTTATATCATATGTATCCAATGTTCTTGCATCCTCTAGTTCATTTACATTGACAATTATTATTTTCTTGTAGATATCTTGCAATGAATGTTTTATTTAGCGTGTATTAGGATTGAACGATTTGGGAAAAAAAGGGTTAAATTAAATGTGAATTATTCAGTCAGTCGAGTTTCTTGTTTTCTACATTATTTACTAAACACGGGCAATACATCATAATATTGTATAACCTACAGGAAATCCGATACAGTCAATAAAATAATTAGCTACACCGTAAACCAGGCCTATTATGAAGTAATGAAATGACTTGATATGAATAATATATCTTTATTTCACTAGTGAAGCATAAAGCGCTTTGTTTTTTTTAAATTTTTTTTCGGAAATCGCTTTCAATTACATCCTGACGTTGATATGAATAAAAATTGTTCAGGCCTAGTATTTAGGTTTTTAATTTTACCTGACTGGTCTGAGACGTTACAAATATCTAGTTTTGTATTTTTTTACATAAGGAAAGATGGGGGGGAAATATCTATATTTTATTTATGAATAACTATCTTTTTTTATTGTTATATTTTAGAAATATTCATCTTTTTGTGCAAGAGTCAGTAAAATATTGAAGGTTATCTGGGTTTATCACTTTAAATCTATAAAATAATGTTTAAATTAATTAATTGAAATTGAAGACTTTTTTTATTTAAACCTATATGGTAATAGTATAAAATATTCTGCCTTGCTTATTATTGTTTCTTAATAAAGTCTGAGATATCAGCCATCAGTTTACACTAGATAATTTGACTTGAAATTTAAAATTTGATCCAGTATTTTGATGCCGTTGGGGATTCAAAAACCATTACTCATATCGCTCTCTGCCAAATAAGATTAAAGTTGCTGCTGTTTAAGCCATGTGTAGTTAATCCCTTAGAGATGTAATCCAAAGCATCCTAGAATATATATTTGTTGGACTCATGCTTCCATTCATTGATCCAATAGTTCACATTCTGCATGCATGTGAAGCCCAACACTTGGTTTTGCATGAGAGAAACGTCCTAATCCAGCGATCCAAGGGCTTGAAGCCGAGAACAGCCTTGAACAGAGATGGTGAGTGGGTGTGTGCTGTAATACACTTTATGTGTTGACCTGCTGTCCCCCCTCCCTCCCACCATAACACTGTGGTGCTAACAGCCAGCCAGGAGACGTTCAGAAACAGCTACACTTGACTCAATTCATAGTAATCTTGCCAAATGATAAACTAATAAGCACAGAGGAGCGTTGATTCAACGATACCACCAGCCTGGACCTCTCAAAATAGCTGCATCAGGTTTCTGGATCACAGTGAACTCACAAGTTTCGGTTGTACGTACTAGTTGTACACACACTTGATTTCATGATTTCACGAATGTATAATATGCTATTACATTGTCTTTGCTTCTTTCTGACCAGGTCACACGTTAATGTTTATGAATGTGCCACAGCGGAAGTTAAGGTGCAGATCACCTGGTCTGATCTTAGTCAAGCTAAACATGCAGCGTAATTCTGAACTAGTTAGGTAGCTTAGTCCAATGATCTCGCTCCTATAATGGGACTATTCTGTCAATAGTCCTTTCTTCCCTCGTCTCAAGCAGTAGGTTATTGTCATGCTCAACCAATTCCCCTTTTAATACCACCGTTGTTACATTTTATTGCTCCAATTTTTGACACATTTTCTGTTTGAGTTCTTGTAAATGCAATGTTGTTTGCTCATTAACTATCAACAATGCGTTCTAGCTTTGTTGATCATGACAAAGACAGGTCGGTCACGTACCTTTTTAAAAAAAAATTCCGGGGGTCGATCAGGCTCTCTTGGGTCTGCTTTCGTTCTGTGCTGAAGCTTTCTGCGCGCCAGCTACTTTCACTTCCAGGTTTAGAACAGCAAGGCTTAAAGTCGCAGCAGAAAGAACACACAACGCCTCGATTCAGACAGTAGTGAGCCTTGTTGTCGATGTTTCCCAGCACAAACACCACAGAAGAACATGCGTTCCTCCTGACTGTGAACAAATGAAGTTGATTTGACAAAAGTAAGATATCTGTAGGGACAAGGACAGTTTATTCTCTCCAGGTTGCCAACTGCATTTCATCACTTCTGGGGATAAACTTGGCTCTGAGTCAGTTGGGAAGGAGTCACCCCCCCTGCAGAACAATACTGTCAATGTCAGTCCCAACCCCTTTAGTTTTGGGACATTTCTGTGACAGGCTCTATTTCTAGAAAGTCCTCTTTGAGTGTGTCGTCCCTGCCGCAGGATCACCATCCATTCAGTATTAACCTTTAATCGGTGATCTATTGTGTACAGTGTGACTTCCAGAGCTCATCGTCTCAAGATGGCACGGCAACATTAGGGTGTCACAAATATACAGATTTGATGTCATTAACCGAACCCCCCGTGTTCCTAAGACAATGATATTCAGTCACATTGGAAGCTCCTTAAATGAATATCAGTATCAAAACCTTCCCCCTGGAAAGTCTACGCCTACTTCCTCCCCGCAGGGTCATGGAGGCAAAATGGGTTCAAGTAAAACATTTACTACTTTGTGTGTCATACCTTCTGTTACTGATGCTTTAGCAAATGGGCTGAAGGTGTAGAACATTACCTCTCCAGTTAGCATTTGTGGCATCAAATGAGCCACGCTTTTTTTGAACACAGTGAATTGAATATTACCAACTATGCTGAACACTTTGGTTGGCGCTTTTGATTTCCTATCCTAATTTTAAACAGAACCAATTCATTCGTTCAGATTGTAGTTTGGACTTCCAGCCTGGCCCTCTCAAAACGCTATTTTTGTTCACATAATATGCTGTACGTATTCAGGAAGGTCACTGCTGGAACAATAATTGTTGCTGTTGCTGTTTTCTGGTGAGCTACTAGCTAAGTATATTGGCGCTACTATAGCTAGCCCCATGTAGCTTCCCTCTACCGTAGCTATCTGTGACTGATTTTAAACACAATTCACTTACTGAGCAATTACTTATTTACTGGCACTCCTTTAACTGGAAATGAAAGTTGAAACTGAATGTGATGTCGATGTCTTGAGGCTAACATTAGAATAAAACACCCCTGTGTTAGGCATGAAAATGCTTAAGATAGGTGTCCGAGATTCTGCTTATCCAGCGTTCATGGAATTCTCTTCTGTGTTATTTTTTTGTTTTTTTGTAGGCTTTCAGATCAACTTAAAACAGCCTGCCAAACACTGTGGTCTCCATAGGTCACGATAGCAACATGGATTTTCCGGAAACTGTAGGGTTGTGGGCTGCATAACATGACACAGCGAGTGGGATTTGACCCCCCAGAGCTTGAGCTGGACATGTGCTGTAGGAGGGCCAGGCCTTCACCTGCTGAAATGACTGAGATCATCTGGCGTAGGCAGAGGGTTTTTATCAAGGAGGACAGAAGGCTGTTGTCCAGGCTTACGTCCCTTGTGGACTTCACGACCAGATCTCTGCTCCCTTGATGCAGAACATCGGATTCTCCACCTCCAATCACTATTTTGTATCATTATCTATGCATTTCATTTTGTAGAGCTTGTTTTGTCAGGTTTTCCCCCCTACGTTTCACTCGTTCCTCCACTTAGTATTTTGTAGGCCCATATACTTCTTGGAGCAATATGAGCTCAGTCAATTACTGGTGGCCAAACTGCAGGCAAAAACAGACTTAATGGTCGTAAAAGCTTTTTACGGGCTTTGCCAAAAACATGCTACTCCCATTCTCTTATGGATGACTTTATGTATTGAGTCATTTCCCTGCCAGGAAGTAATTACATTTTAGTGTATACTCCATCATTTCTCATAGAGACTGGAGAGCAAGTATCCCCATACGGACACGGTGAGCCGTTTGTGACTTGTTTTGGTAATAACGGTGATGGGTGGGGAAGCCAGGGTCATCTGAAATTATGCACGGCTGGTGCTGTTGAATCGATTCCCCATGCTGATAGGCTCAAGCACATTTCAAATCCCAATGGTCATTTCTTATTCTTCAGACTATTAGATGGATGGTGTCGACCATCTGGCTTCACTTGCATGTCCCGCCCGTCTGGTGTGGGGATGTGTCACCCACATTTAAACCACATCATATTGGACTATGAGGGGAGCAGAGCAGCGGTGCTTGACCTTGAGTGTGCGGCCACTAGTCCTTTGTGTGACGGAGAATTGATGAGGCCCAGCGTGGTGGGTAATAGAATCTGTGTGTGTGTGTGTGTGTTGTGCTTAGAGAGGGATTTGTGGGCAGACTGGAGTTGCCACTGAGTGCAGCTACGCTGAATACCCTTTTATATTGAACAGTGAGTGAAATATATTGAGCTGTAATAATGGGTTTTGATGCATGCATCATCATGCTCAGGTGAGTTTTTTTGGGGGGGGCTGCCCCTGAATTGATATGCACCTCTGGTTGTTGTGGTCGCTGACTGTTATTGATTTAAATGTTTGTGGCCAAGTCCCCGCGGAGCCCCTTTCTGCCTTCTGCGCAGATGTAAACCTGCCACTCCTATTAACATATCAACTTAAAGATGTGTGTTGTGCTGTGTACAGTGTTGCAGTTCTCCTTAATCTGTTGTCACTTAATCTGCTTTAACCCTTTTGTTCACCCGACCAGATAACAACAACTGAAGATCAAATGATGACTTCCTCTTTCATGATCAGGGATTAGGATGTAAATCCTGCTCTAATACTGGCACCGGTGCAGATTGACCAGAAGATAGTCAAGAGCTGCCGCTGCATGCATGACATTGAAATGTACTCCTTCGATGGGGAGTGAATGAGTATCTCAAGCTTAAATTTAAAGTGACTTCAGAAGAGAGCAGAGGGGAAGTTTCTTGAGGTCATGTGGTAGTTCTCTCTCAGTCGTTCTCCCTCTGGTGCTGTTTCTTCTACCTCAGCAAGCCCACCCACTGAGAGAGATGGAATGAAACTGGTGTGAAAAGAGGAGTGCTGCTGGAGATGCTGAGAGGTTGACGAAACATGTTGGGAACCAAACAAAGAAGCCAATGTTGGAGGCACGAACCTGCATCCTGTTGTTGACCGAGCATAGCTCTCTTACTGATGCGTTGTTGTTTTAGTTAAGTCGTGGCTTGGTCTGCTGCTAGCGTACTAATAACTAGGGACACAGAGGTTCTTAGAGAGCCGTCCAGTGGTCAGAAGCTCATTTCCTTTTTGGTTTCAGTGGTGACCATCTTGTCAAGGTCACACGCTGACCGTAACGTCTACCCTTCTGCGGGAGTACTCTTTGTCCACGTCCTTGAAAGGGAGTACTTCAAAGGAGAGTTTCCACCTTATCCAAAATCAGGTATTGCCCCGTGCAGATTGCGATGTGTACTGCTGGTCTTGTTTTGTTTTGAATGAAAGGTTTTTGTTTACAGGTGACGCCAGCAATGATCCCATCACTTTTAACACCAACCTCATGGGCTACCCCGACAGGCCTGGCTGGTTGCGCTACATTCAGAGGACCCCTCACAGTGACGGGGTGCTCTATGGGTCCCCTACTGCGGAGCATGTCGGCAACCCCACTGTCATAGAGGTACGGAATTGTTCTTTCCCCCTTCACATCCTGTCATGTCACCACGAGCCGTGAAATGGCAGCAGATGGTGAGAGCTCGGCTATATTACTTATACAGCACTTATGTGGCCCGTGCGGGGGAGGGGATGTCTATTGAGCCGGAAAGCAGTTGTGAAAAGTGAAAGTACCTAAATTTCTTTTTGTTCATGTTCTAGGTTTGTGAAGTAGGTGGAGGATCTTTGTTGTTATCGCAAAACATTCCATAATACAAGTAACATCCGGCTTACGACCTGCTCAACTTTCGTCCACATGTACTTCCGACCACAGTCAACAGATGCTTTTTTTTTTTTTTTTTTTTTTTTTTTTTTTTTTTATTCAATGCCTGGCACCGCAGCATGTAGCAGCCCGGTAACGCGTACGACAGTTACTGCAGCACAGTATCCCAGCATCTCACTCTCACACAGTGATCTACCACTACAGTAGCAACTATAACCCTCGCATCGGCATTCGACTTACGTCCAATCTGACTTACGACCGGTTGGTTGGAACTGATCCCGGACAATTTAATATTATTCATTTCCAAGGTTACACTTTAGATACGGCAACAAGTATGAACTTATTAACTTATTATATGCAGTTTTGGTACTATTCCGGGGTGAATTATACTCTCTTGCTTATCATGTTTATGCTAACATGTTTCACAATCTAAATTGTTATCATTTATATATATGTAGTGCCCGTTCATTTCTGGAAAAACAACAGAAAATTAACAGGGTACTAGCAATAGTGTAGTAGATACTCAACAGAGAATACTTATAAAAAGCACATGGGATAGACGAGAGAGACACAGTGCAACTTTGTTTGACACACATCAGTGAAATATCAAGGATAAGTAGGTCAACGCAGTAATTTTGTGCTGTATGATGGGGTCACCCGGGTATTTGGACGTGGCATTAACATGGGTATTTATTAGCGTCAACCCCGCTCCCCCATGGCGTGACAGCTCATCCGATTTTCACCAGTTAATGTCCCCGATGTCTCCTTTGTTGAGCGTGTCTGTCCACAGCTAAACCGCCCTGTGTTCAAAACACTAGGGGCCATCCCGGTTTTTACACAAGGAATAAGGTATTTGTGCAGGAATTAATATCAAAAGTCTGTTCCAACACTGTTTTTTGGAGAGACTCATTTGAATGGGGAAGGGATTTCAGGAGGTGCAGAACAATAATGCATAAATATTTGCCCTCCGGTTAAAGATAGTGAAGGTGATCTTGAAAAACAGTTTGAAACCTCACCTTCAGAGCTGTGCTGTGTTGATTCTCAGAGATGGGAGGGGCGGGACTAATGGCAGAGGAACTTGACAGATGATGTTTTTACGTTGCACAGCTAACTATCATACTTTATTTTTGTGATAGAGTTCTACTAATCATCAATAAATCGGGAGTTAAAGGGGGTTTAAGTAGTATGATAAAATCTCCCTGACTGACCTTTCATGATAAATTTGATACGTATACAGACGTTCAATCGTCTGCCTTGGTTCATATCAACAGATGCAGGTTTCCAGCTGTGCTGGCGCCTCGGCGAAACACCGTGGTGAAAATAGTTGGATATTGGACGGAGCACCGCTCCAGTATTGGAGGCAGCGTCCTCTTCCACATCCCCATTAGGGTTCACTGATCGCAGACACACTCTCACAGGCAGCGCTAATGCTACGACCCGGCATCAGTTAGGGACTGTCAACAAATTCTAAAGCGGCTGAAGTATTGGTGGAATCTTTAATAAGGCAATAAAAAACAACCATTTCAAAAGAGAGAATTGTGAAAAGGTTTTTCATCACACAAGACAAAGGACTGACAGTTTGTATCATGATTTTGAGAATAGAATACGATGATCATTTATTCACATGATTTCTAATATTTCTTCAATAGCATCTAGGAACTGTGTCCAGACTGGTCCATAGTTCAAGTCAACTGTTAAGAGACATGAGACACGGCAGACAGAAGACTCAATTGAACCCCGAAATAATTCTGTCAGAGCAGTCTGTCAGACACCAGCGGCTTCTACCAGAGACGTGGAACATTGAGTTTCTCTTCTCTACACTTAGTTAACTATTATATTTAAACATAAACAAATCATGATGTTGGAGACAAACTCCAATTTCATCATAAAACAGTTATAAGAGAGAATGTAGTGTCCAACACATGGAATAGAATGAAAATGTATTTTTGTTGGAGCACCATTAAAGTGACCAATGCAGATGTCATCCAGCTCTCACAGTCCCTCGGCTGCTCGCCCTCGAATGAATAGAAATTGCTTATTACTCTGCTGAATATATCCACTTACAGACAGATGTGCTCACAGCCAGAGGATTAGTGTTTCAACTCGGCCGCCGGTGGTCCTACAGTAATGTTGTGGCGAGCCTGGAGAAGAAAAAGCCCACGCTCTTTAGAAGTGGAACTACATTCAAGAAGCCACAGAGACCTTAACACAGACCAGGTCATGACTAAATTCAGTTAAGAAAATCCCAAATATATTTTGAAATAAATTTCCTTTTCGTCTGCAATGTTTGGGCCATTGTTTTATTATGATTTCTATTCAAATAAAATGCATGTAAAATGATTTTTTTATAGGGTTCATGCCACATTTACACTTTTTAATATACTTGCTTCCATTGAACCCTTTATGGTTCATTTTGTCCTTGATACTTAGAATATTTTACATCACATTTCACAGTCATCGCCGCCTTTCTTTTGGCATGATGGCCCCTCACAACAGTCTATAATGTGGCCCTTTAGAAAATGTAACTGCCCACCTCTGCATGAGATGGAAGTTTAAATAAGACCTCAGGGAGAACGTGAGCCGTAGAGCAATGAACAGCTTTGAGTTGTGGTAGTGAACACCCTTCTCTTCTGTCGGGTTCATCAGCAGGTGTTCAGTTTCTTTATGATTTATCTGCAATTGACATCACCAGTTGAGAGCAGGAAATAAGTGAATTAATAACAGGAATGCTATGATAGCATCACGCACGGTGGTGGAATGCACAAATAGGATTTGAGTGAGCTGATTTCTGTGCTTTTAAGCGTTAGCTCGGCCCGAAGCGGAGCTGTTCAAGTCCTCCTGGTCAGCAGTAAACCGCTGTAGAAATTCTTTCTTCCCCGAAAGGCTTACGTTGAGTTAAATATCTGTGATTGACATGGAGCTGTGGCATGAGGTGCAGCCTTGTCCAGAGAGGTGCTGCCTTATAATCTGGACTGATCTGGATTTAAACTTTCCCCCGCTCATGTGTGTTGCAGATTACTGCCTATAACAGACGCACATTTGAGACGGCACGGCACAACCTGGTCATAAACATCATGGCTACGGAAGGTAAGGGGCGCCAGCGCCGCGGCTCATAGCGTACTGTATAGTCAGGAGCTCAAGCTTGAACTCCCTGTGGCTCACGGTTTCAGGCCAGTGCCTGGGTTGGGAAGATTATAGATTGAATTTTATTTAAGAAAAGAACTGCAGAGAAGTGCCGGTTTTATCCTTTTAAACAAATACTGCACCAGTCAGCCCAAGTTTCAGCCTCAGAACAGTCCAGGATATGTGAATAATTCATACGTTTTACCTGCAGTAGAACAATACAAGATCCTGACGCCATCTTATGTTGTCATGGTGATATCTACCATGTAGAAACTAGTTCTTCATCCATGTGTAGCAGCACGATTTGATTCTAATTTGGGATATGAATCTGGGGTGTTGATGTCGGTGTTATCCCTGATATTTGTTCTTCACCGCTGACCTACACTTCACATCTGGGCGCCCATATGTTCGCGCTCCAACACCAACTGAGCTGTTCAAGCAGCGAGCAGATGTTTGCGACGTCAGCCCGACACCATCTGGTGCGACTTGCGGGACCAGTGCAGTTGACCTAGCAACTTGTGTCGTACCGCCGTCACACAACATGCTTACGTTTGGCCTCGCCTCATTTGTCAGAGTTCCCGCTGCCTTACCAGGCTGAGTTTTACATCAAGAACATGAACGTGGAGGAAATGCTGGCCAGCGAGGTGCTCGGCGACTTCCTTGGCGCGGTCAAGAACGTGTGGCAGCCGGAACGCCTCAACGCCATCAACATCACCTCGGCTCTGGACCGAGGAGGCCGAGTGCCGTTGCCCATCAACAACCTGAAGGAAGGGTGAGGAGTTACGCTCTGTGAATAAGTAGAAATGACATCTGCAGAGACTTTCAGTTCCAATTCTAGAGCGCGTGAATTCGCTAGTTGTTTAGTACGGAGCCCCTAAGACTTAGACTTGGACTCAGACTTTCTTTATTGTCATTGCACAAAAACAAATCACTATATTATGGCAGCGAAATTTCGGTCTGAAGCCTCCGGTTTGCAAAAACGAAAACTATATGTCCAAAAATGAATAAATATCAGATACTAAGATATTAAGGAGATACAGATACAGATACTAAGAGGACATGACCAAAAATTAAAGAGAAGTTTTGCGAGATATCGCAAAAATAGTATTGCAATATTATTTTTGCGATATCTCGCAGTACTAGTTTGAACTGACGTCGTAACTACTTCCGGATCAAACAACCATAATGATGGCGAGTCAGCAGAAGCGAGAAGAGAGCGAGTGGCTCTGTTGATGATGTTTTCAGCAGTTAAGGAAGCAAAGAGCTGAGACGTTTATATTTTCACGTTTTGACTCCTGAGTGACATTTTATTTAATGAGGTCTGAGGGGATTCGCAGTCCTCTGCAGACACGTCTGTGGGCTTCATCAGTAGATGATTCATTCAGCTCAGTGGGGAGCGGGAAGAGTGCGGGCATCAAAGATGAGAGCCAGTGTTCGGGAAGCTGGGCTCCTCACAGGAAAAGTGTTGAAGATGACTTGTGTCTCCAGAGTGTACGTGATGGTCGGCGCCGACGTCCCCTTCTCCTCCTGCCTACGAGAAGTGGAGAGCCCACACAACCAGCTGCGCTGCAGTCAGGAGATGGAGCCTGCCATCAGCTGTGACAAGAAGTTCAGAGCTCAGTTTCACATCGACTGGTGCAAAATCTCTCTGGTGAGGATCCTTCATTTCAGACACCTTTTCACCCACGTGAGCGCTGCGCACTGAACGCTCCGCATCCCACTCAGATCAGCTCCCCTGAGGCACCACTGTGCTGCCTCCTCGCTGCTTCTGTGGTGTGTGAAGATGCGCGGTTCCCACATGACAGCCGTATTCTGCTTCCCCCCTCCCCCTCAGGTTGACATCAACAAGGTGGTCCCGGTCTACATTACTCGCCCGGACCCAGGCGCCGGGATCCTGCCGGAGTTCGGGGAGTACGACCCCCCGTCTGTGTCGCTCAAGAGCAGGGACTACTTCTCCGATTTCCTGGTCACCTTGGCCGTACCGTCCGCCGTGGCCGTCGTCCTCCTCTTCGTCCTGGGCTACTCCATGTGCTGCAGGCGGGAGGGAGTGTAAGTGCTGGATCTTTACACTTGTGCTTGAACACAGCGTCGCCGCGAGGAAGCTAGCAGCCAAACAGCAGCGAGCGCTGAGCTAGTGCAGGGTCGCAGCAGAACAGGCTAGCTAGCAGACGGTGATGCCGCCACGAGGCTCACACCTGTCCGTCAAGACCAGCTCTGATGTTTGTCACAGAACACATCACTGAGACCCCCGGAAAACTGCTGACCTCAGTGGAACAGTCACATCAGGATCTGACCCAGCAGCTCGCCATCTGCATCCATGTGAATGTACCGTCCACACGTGTGTGTTCCCATGACATCGATGACCAGTCATGCACATGAGACGACCCCCCAACCCACCCGAACCCAGTCAATAACCCCATCAGCGCATCCATCCTGTCTTCAGCCACTCATCCGTTCACTTGTGTGTTCATGTCTGTCTGTGTTATTGGCATTTAATTCATCCATTTTGTTTTGTTCCTAGGGAAAAAAGAAACATGCAAACACCCGAGTAAGTGTTTCACCTCTCGTGTTCTTTTCTCCTCTCCCTCTCTTCTGTCATCATTATTATTTGGAGTTTTTTAACATGAAAGGCTGCTGCGCCGTCATTCATGTTGTCATGTTCTCATCAAGACTTGCTGCTTCAAATTTACAAGAGAAACGAAAACAACCCAACTATCTATGAACAAGGTCACCACTGTGGAAATTGTGAACACAGTGGTGGTGGTGGTGGGGGGGGTGTAGAGAACATGTTCAATATTGAGGGGCAACAGTGGAAACTGTGGGGAACAGGATTCCGCAGTCATTGACATCACATTGAGAAATAATGGAGCAAAGAAGTCTGGAGAAATGGTCATGTTAAATGAGGGAGGTCAAAAAATGTACCACAAACAGGATGCAATGCCACAGAAAAGCTAAATACAGTGGGACCTCGGTTTTCGAACGTCTCGGACTTCAAACAAATCAAAAAAGTTCGAGCAAATATATCGAGATTTTTTTGCTTTGGATTTCGAACGAAATGCGCGGACCGATCATCTGACCCACGACGCGCTTTGTTATTGTGTATAACGCAGCCTCTGTATGCAGACGTGTCCCGTTAGCTACATTTACTGACTGTTGTTTCTTCATATTGAGGTGTAAAACCTTTCCAGTCTCCACACTGGACCGTGGTAGAGTGTCACAGGGGAGGTGCTGGAGCGCTCACTCCAGGGTTTGATGTCCTGTTGTGGGCTGTAGCTCTGACAGGGATGAGGCGAGTCTGGGACAGAGCGTGACTTGGTTTATGACTTTGTCACAGCCAAACTGCACAGAAGCGCACATTCAGAGCTGGACACGCACCGGGCACCTCTTCACTTCTAGAGAGACGTCACTCACTCGCCAACCCCTCCCACATGCAGCGGCCACACAC
Organism: Synchiropus splendidus; assembly: GCF_027744825.2. Lineage (NCBI taxonomy): Eukaryota > Metazoa > Chordata > Actinopteri > Syngnathiformes > Callionymidae > Synchiropus > Synchiropus splendidus. The sequence goes on from NC_071337.1 coordinate 10,499,112, forward strand.
ATAGAGGAACAGCCACCTGCAGCAGACACTCTACATTCACTCCTACAAAAGACTAGTTTAAGGCTCGCAACGCATTATTTCTTTTTCCATTCATTGTAATGGGAAAAATCGCTTCAGATTTCGAACAATTCGCTTCTCGAACGGCCGTCTAGAACGGATTGTGGTGGAGAACCGAGGTACCACTGTAATAATCTTCAAAAATATGAGAAAAGGAATTTTCATTCATTTATAAACGCTTAAACGGAATTAAAAATGTTTAAGCGTTCATAAACCTATTGAAGAGGATGTTGAAAATATGACACAACTAGGAAGAGAAAACATTTAGTGAAAATGAACTTATGAATAAAGGGAAGTAAAATATATATATTTTTTTTTATGTAGATATGATGGGATGATGGGATAGAAACAATTGGAGAGTTTTGGTAAAAACAAAATAAATTGGTGAAGTTCAGCCTTTTATTTTACTTTACAATACTTGGCTTTACAATGTGCGAATGAAAAAGGACCAAGTGGAGCGCCACATGTGAAGTGTATGTGGTTGAGAAGGTCAAGGTTGTGTAAAAGTGTGGGCAACCTAACAGGACCCTGGTGTGTCTCCGCTTGACTTCCTCAGCATCCAGCTGGTTCACCACAGCTCCATCCAGAAGTCCACCAAGGAGCTGAGGAGCATGTCCAAGAACCGCGAGATCTCCTGGCCGCTCTCCACGCTGCCCGTCTTCCACCCGGTCAGCGGCGAGGTCATCCCGCCGCTCCACCCGGACAGCTACGAGACCACCAGCATGCCGCTGATGCAGACCCAGACGTGAGTGGCGCGCGGAGGCAGGGAGCTCGCGGAGCCTTGTCGGGGCCTCGTGAGCAGTGAAGGCGTGTTTTGTCTTTTCAGGAACCTTCAAAACCAGATCACGATCCCGCAGCAGAGGCCGTCAGGTGAGTGTCCTCCTGCATGAGGCGCAGCTTGCTGCCAAAACTGAGGGCGTCAGAATCGTGTTTCATGGCCCTCCATTCTTCTCACACTAAACAAACGTCTCTTTAGACCGGCTTGCTCAACAAGGGCGAGGTGTTTGAGGCAGATCAGTTATGTCACAAGCTCCCCAGGAATTTTCAGACGCATAATCTCACATCGGAAAAAACAAGCTTTTGTTCGCCTCGTGGAAACACGATTCTGCCACCGGTCTTCCGCGGCGCTGGCGTGGCAACGGCCTCTAGCGGACGCCGCCCTGCATGACGCCTCTAACCTGCTTCTCTCTGTCCTCTGCTAACAAAAGGAGAGCATTATGTCATGTCGACATTCAGACGGTTGGAGGTAGGCTCACATTTCTGGACACGCCGAGTGTGACCCAGTCAAACCGGGCGCCTCCTGTCGTGTCTTTCAGGTAAATGGTATTCCTGAGGAGCGGAAAGTGGCCGAGGCTCTCAACTTGTGAGCGCGAGGAGGAGTCACCTTCTCCTATAATCCAAGCCAATCTGCATGTCCCGCACAGAGATGAACCATCTGTCTGCGTTGAGAAGGCAGCGTTCGGTTTAATACCTGTCAAATAATTCCTTTGTACTTTGCACATCAAGCCTCCTGGCGGAAAAAGGGAGTTGAACAGTTGTCATGGTAACCGTGTTGTCACATGATAACCAATAAAAATGTGTCCTTTTGTGTCCTCAAAGTCACGACAGGACTTTTTCTTTTTCCTTCTTTTTATTATGATCAACAACAGACACCCGAGTAAAGGCATTTATAAATTATGGTCGGTACATTTCACACTCTGAAGACATCACAGAAATGTAACACAGCTGATATAAATATTTGTTGTTGCTTTTTACACAAACAAAAATCGCCAATAACAAAACCTACCAGTGGATACACGTGAAATAAAGTGGTTATAGCAACGGAATTAAATAACCCTGACAGGAGGACATTTTTGATCACGTGTAAAAGGTGCTGCAACAGGCATTAGAAACATTGTCACCTCAATATTATCCCAAATTTCATACAAATACTCTTTTTTTTTTTCTTCTTCGGTTCCACCAAACTTCAAATATCGTCCACTCGTGTGAGCAAAAACAGAATCCCAGGCTGCGATGAAGTGAAGAAGTTCAGTCAAATTTGGAATTAATACATGAACATTGGCAACACGCACAGAGGACAAATACTTTTGGACAATTTTAAGAAGCATGAGCCAGGAACCTGCTTCCAAACAATTTTTTCATTTGCTTCCTTTTTTTTCTTGGTTTCGCTCCACTCAAAAAAAAATGGATTGAATATGATTATGTTCAATAAAACGTAGTAAGAAGAAAATCCGAGTTAGAAATTGAAGGATTAAAAGATTCCCATCTATCCCAAATATAGTCTCAACATGATTTGGCTTTCACTTTCATTTCTTGGTTCTTTTTGCCATTACTTTCCTTTTTAGGAAAAAATGTAAAACTTGAGACTGGTTATCTTTATAACACTTGTTTTTTTAAGTTTAAGTATTTCAATTCATTTGAACAATAACAAGAATGACTGATCTTTTATCCAAATGAATGCTTCATTGACACTCTACTAAATAATGGCTAACTGAGGAGTTTATTCAGTTCAGTAGCGAGAAATCAAAGTTGTGTTTTGGCAAAAATTAGCAGGGAGGTCCAACATACACACACACACACACACATTCATGTCAGTTCAGAGTTTAGAGTGGTGGATGGTTCAGGTGGGACGGTGTTCTCAGGAAGGTTTAGACCTTCAGCACTGCCCACCACGGTGACTCTAAACCGCCGTCACTAACAGCAGTTATTGGTGCGTAATATACAAAATAAAAGCCCAAGAGAAAAAGTAAAAAATAAAAGCTTCATTTAAATATTTAAATACTGTACAAATCACAATTTCATAGCTACAGCAGGTGACAGTGGTACCGCCCAGCACAAAGCAACGCCTCCCAAAAATCGGAGGGAAGTCGGTACCGATTGCGCTCCCATGTGGTCCTCGCAGTCCGGCCAAGCGCTTGGTCCTCAGCTTTGCATGTTTCACCCTCCAGGACTGGCTTCACAGTTGCCATGGTGACAAAGTGTGTTTTTTGTTTTCCTTTCTTTCATACAAAAATTGGGAACATGGTTGACCAGTGGAAGTGCCTGGACGGAGCCAAATCCTTCTTTAGATGATGAAACGCTGCGACAGCTCCACGGTTTACAACCCTCCACCTGGTGCCCGGCTACTTGATCCAGAAATTTCAAAGCTAAAAATCATAAAATCCCTGTTGCAGGTGGTGAGTCATCCGTTTCCACTGGCTGAGACGCAGGGACGACTCCAGCGTGGCGCGTTGATTCAAGGCATGGCGGTGCAGCTGGTGACCAGAACAGCCGTCGCCATGTCTGCATGTCACATTGCCGACTCAAGTCAAAGCTTTACCGTGATGCCTTGAATCACTGGGACCACAAAGTCAAACACCACCACACTCACGCCAAATGAAAGACACAAGCGTCGTGCGCCGATTATTTCAGTTAGTCACCGTAAATAAAGGGCTGTAAAAACCTGGGAAAACGTTTCTCCACCGTTAAGGCGGCTGCACTCACATCACCTGTGATGCTGGGCGTCCAAAGGTCTCTCTTCAGTGTGCGACTACCAGGACTCTCACAGTTTCGCCAGCGCAGCGTGCGAGTCCAGACGTCCGTCCTCCTCGGCTCAGGGGGGCGCTGCTTTGTTCAGCAGCAGCAGAGCCAGGGTGCAGAGGGCCACGGCCCCGAGTCTCTTCAGCAGAGCCACGTTGTCTTTGGGGATGACGCACTGGGCCAGGTCGTTGGTGATGGTGGAAATCTCATGAGCCACGCACACGAAGATGAAGGTGCTGACCACCATGTTGATGAAAGGGCTGCCCGGGATCAGGACCAGGATCCCTTTGGTGTCCGCCGCCAGCCAGATGTGGTACTGGCAGATGAACAGCTGGGGGGAGGAGTGGGCAGCAGGTCATGAATCTGTGGGACTTAGACTTTCTTCATTGTCATTGCACAAAAATATATCACTATATTATGGCAACGAAATTTCGGTCTGAGGCCTCCGGTTTCCAAAAACAAAAACTCTACGTCCAAAAAAAAAAAAAAAAACAACTTACAAGGCTAACTAATATATTTTCATTCAACTTCATAGGAAAAATGACGTGAAACTAAGGGTATAGTTTATTTTAAAGACATTATCAAAGATAATGTGGTAGTTTCCTCAGCAAAAAATTCAATCTTCCCCGAACACATTTTTTTAAGATACCAAGCAAGACACCATGTCCTCTCTCAAATATCGGCTCACACAGTGAAAGAAAGGAAAACACTGGATGAGATTCGGTCGATGAACCCAAGTGAAAAAGGAACCGTTTCACAGTTATATGTTAACTATACATTTTCATTTCCTTAAATGAAAACATTTGGAACTCCACATGAAAATTGGTGAATAAAACATGGTTTTGTGCACACCACAGTTTCATTCAGTCTAAAGTTGTAGATAGAGCCCACATGTCCAAAGTCCAGCTGTCGTGTTTCTACCAGGAAACTAGTCCTCTCTGTAGAGCCATGGAAGGCACCTTAGACCATGTGTTTGGGACGTGTCCACGACTGAACACTTTCTGGACTGACGTTTTTGCTTCCCTCTCAAACAATTCTTCCTATCAAGACAACACCGCGTCCACTCCTCGCCTTATTTGGTTCTACTGGGCAGATTGGAAGTGTGACCTCAGGCAGCCGGCGACTGTGTTTTTGTCACTCTTGCTCAGGTGGAAGGACACTGGCCCACCTACACACCCATCATGTCTGGAGAAAATCAGTTAATCTGTCACTAAATCCCAGAAAACCTTCCATGACCTTTGGGACAGCTTTCTGGAACTGTTTAAGACCCTTTAGATATTACTATTATTATCATTATTATTATTATTAGTGAGGAAACAGGTGAAAACTTTCATGATGGACAGACCAGCAGTGCAGGGGTTGATTTTTATTTATTTAATTTTGTAGCTGTATTTTTATCTATTGTTATTATTATTAGATTGTATTTATTATGAGTTGTGGAAAAAGAAAGGAAAAAAGCATTACTTCCAGATTGTACTTTGCAAGTCATCCCTCTGACAAGGGCACCTGCCTTTTTGTACAATGTCCACACAAAATGATGGCGTCTTGTCTCTCATTAATTTGTGTCTTTTGAATTCAAATGACTATTAATACCCAATAAAAATATCTTGAATGAGGAAAAAAAATGACGTGAAGCAGAAAGAACAGAAAGCATGACTGTGGCCCACGGACTGCAGCACCAGTTTAAAGTGGGCGAACACAACAACAACTTCACCATGAAAACTGAAGGTGTTATCTGTTCGGCACAAAAACGTCACTCCACGACGTGTGTCGGTGGCAGTGAGGGGTGCCATCCAGCCCATGAGCCTTTGCAGGCTCATGAAGTAGCTTTTGTGACATCCGCATGAATGATGTGATCCTAACTGTGGGCTGGAGGAATCGGCGAAACTGAGCATCAAGTCTGTTTCTCACTTCAGTCTACAGGGCCAGGCAGACCACACACTAGGACCCCTTTGACCTCGCTCCGCCGCTGCCGGGTGCCTCTTACCTCCAGGGAAATCTTCCCAAACCAGGCAAAGAAGGAGCTGTACACGGAGCGTGCGTATCCCGGGATGTTCCTGATCAGGATGAAGGCCAGGATCTGCGGAGGGAAGACAAACACCATGACAGTCTGCCCTGCACGGACTCCTCAGACTCCCTCAGCAGGGAGCCTCACTCACCTGAAAAACGGAGATATAAGGATGCAGCTCGTTGCATTCAGTTTTGGTTTTGCAGCTGCTGGCCCAGAATGAATATATCTGGAGGAGAACAGAGGGAGGGTTTGAGTCACCAGCAGAAGATGGGACTGATGAAACCAAGTGTTTGGATCAATACTTGACACTACACTCAGAGATGCAGGACTATCTTCTGCCAGAGGGGGGCGGTATAGCTTCAAGCTTGAAATCTACCGCAGGATTCCAACATGAACCTTCAGAACAATCTGGCATTCTCTAGTCGAGGTCAACCCTCCATACCGTCCTCCAGTACCAGTGAATCTAGCAGAGCTTTACACCCTGGGACGCCGTCATATTAAAGCCCGTTTCACACTGGATTGCTAATGGAAGTGGAACTGGCCCAAGTGGGAGTGGTCCCTCTCACACCACTGTCTTCTGGCTGCGTGTGGAGCACTGGGTGTTGCTTCACGTGAGCCTCTCCCCACCCATATATCTGTCCAACACTGTCACAAACAAACTAAAAATACCAGTCTGTGCGCATGTTTCTGGCCATAGATTAGGTTGGACTTGACTTAGTATCGCCATCAGAATCTGCATCGCAACTCCCAGCGCTTGTTTTGAATAATTCCAGAGCTTGTTCATTTGGGTTACTCCGAGTGGGAGAAGCATCATATTTGGGTCGTGCCACTGATGAGTTTGAGGAAGACCGACTTCAACAGGGTACAAAGAAGAGCACGGTTCCTTCGCTCCATTTAGTAATATCTGCTAACGTTTTATGTCTTATTTCTGTTTGTGGGAAACAGTTCAGTGCCACATTTCACAGACACAGAAACCCTACACACATTTACCGGTCCTTTCTCAATAGATCACGGTTACCAGAGGTCATTTTTCGGGACCCTTTTACTGAAAAAAATAAATGTTCCAGTAGTCTTCTATGACATCACAGCTTTACCCAACATCCCTGGGTGAAACTAATCCAACTGGAGTAAACTGTTGAATCACAACATGGACGTGGCAACAGTCCATAAACAAATCTTGGAAACGAACAGGTCTATCAAGAACTCAGGGTGCGGAGGTTGTGTTGTTAAAAATACCTCACAGTGTCGTGGTCAGTCGTACGTATGGGCAGAAACATGCTTGTCGTTGTTGAAACCACAGTTGCATTGGCATAGAGGGTGAGACGGACTTACAAAGAAAGCCAGGATGGAGATGAAGAGCAGGATGTTGGAAATCCTGGGGGAAAACAGAGCCTCTCCTTTTCCTTCCATGAGCACCTGACGCTTCTGGAGCGCCAGGTAGATGAAGGCGAACACCATTCCGTGCAGCACGGCCTGCGACACAACACAACCACGTTTGTTTTGGCCCCTGCCACTCTTGCGTGAGACAGAATTTCCCGCTTACAAATCTGTCCAGCTTCCACCTGAACCACCACTCGTGGACGCTGCCGTTCAGCTCGAAGAGTTTAGACACCGGCCACGTGGAGAAGACGGTTTCAAACAAGCCCTGTGAGGACAAGACGGGGTCAGTGAGGAGCCTCTGTCTCTACAGCACAGTCAAAGCTTCCCTGGGGCAGAATAAAACTGCTTGCATTACATACAAAACATAAGTTCTATTCAAATGTGAAGGATCAAATAGGCAAACCTGCAGCAAAACCCAGCCACCCAAAAGATACATGCAAACACCCATATTCAAACACACACCCTCACAACCACACACACACACACACACACACACAAGGAGACTGGTGACAGAGAGAGGAAGAAAGGCCTGAAGGTCCCTATCAACAGTGTCCCCTGGAAGACCTCAGTGACACCCACTTTACATGAGAACCTTCCAAATGAAAGTCAATAAATTAATATCGGCGCTCATCACCAAATCATTTACATCTATGTGACAAAAAAATGGATGAGAAGTAGCTTGTAACATCCAAACACACCTTGACATAACAAGGGGATACAAACACGGGTGTCATCTACCAGATCTGGAGCAATAGCTCTTACAAACGTGGTTTGTTCTGCAGATTGTCAAGGTGAGAGCAAAGAGGAATCTGTGCACTAAAGTTTCCAGCTGACAAAAGAATGCAGGCCCACAAGCCAAACCCCGTGGTCTTAATCATTAAAAGAGGATGCTGTTGAAGCTGAAGTGCCATCACAAGGGTCGCCATCTTATGATGCAGCCCATAACAGACATGAGTGGTTCTGCACAACGATTTGCTGGAGTGTGAAAGACCCACTTACTTGTGAATAAGCAAAGCAGCCGATGATGGTCAGAAGGATGAGGAACTTGGCCAAGACACCCAAGTGCCACATGTTGTTCGCTGCTCGCCAGAAAGAAAGCAGAAGATTAGCAATTCATTCCAGACACAGAAGTGTAAATCTGAGTTTGTCTCAGCAACGTTTTGCAGGCTCATTAATTGGAAGTTATTTTATTGTCATGTGACGAGCTAAATAAAGCATGTCATGCACGTGTTGTGAGATACATTTGCCAACCGCATTTTGAGCAATTCAAATTGAAATACTATGTTTCAAATGAGTACCAACTAGCCAAGTGCCCAATGTTATTTTTCCATCCTTGTCAAGACTTTCAAGTCGTGCGCAAGGATCCTGCTAACCTATACAGTACCTCACAAAACTGAGTACACACCTCACATTTCTGCAAATATTTAATCATAGCTTTCCATGGGACGACACTTTGATACCATGTATAGTGGACAGTGTGCAGCTGGCGTAACTGTGCGAATTTACTGTCCCCTCAAAATAACACACAGCCATTGATGTCTGACCCAGGCAACAAAAGTGAGTACTGGTCTCAGTCTCTCATACTGGTCACTGGAAGTTTGACACGCCCCTCACGCCAAAGATCTCTCTGAGGATCTGAGAAAAAGAAAAGAATTGTTGCCCTTCTTAAAGATGGCCCAGGCTATAAGAAGATAGGACTGGGGAGCACCAGTTCCTGGACACAACCATGAATGCCAACGTGCATTGTGATAAACTGGGCTGCAGGGCAGTATTCCAACATGATAACACCAAACACACCTCTAACCAAACACACCCTTACTAAGAAGCAGAGGCTAAAGGTGATGGAGCGTGTCTCAAAACTAAACCTCCTCAAATGAAGGTGGAGGAGCGAAAGGTCCTGTAATTGCGTCATGGAAGAGGATTCTAGTGGCAACCTGTGACGCGCTGGTGAACTCCATGCCCAGGAGGGTTATGGCAGTGCTAGAAAATAATGGTGGCTGCACAAAGTATTGACACTTGGGGTCAATTTGGACATTTTCTTTTAGGTGTACTCATTCCCAGACTCAATGGCTGAGTGTTGAGTGACTTTCAGCTGGTGCACTGTTACACAGGCTGGACACTGAATACTTTTACAAGGTATCAGAGTGTCATTTCTTCAGTCCCATGAAAAGATATGATTAAATATTTGCAGAAATGTGAGGGGTGTATCCACTAATGCGAGACTGTAGCACTACAACAATGTTCTGAGGCAGACTCCTGGTATTGTTCATGTGCTTGAGGTTAGTATGACACTCCACTTGTCTTTCCTCCTCATTTCCTGCCATTTTAAACTGTAGCCGCAGACTAAAACATCACGCTAATAGCTTTATGCAAACACTGTCTGTCTTTCCAGAGACAGGAGGAGGAGAAGGACAAGGTGTCAATCCACGTCTTCACAGCCATGTATATTTGTACTAGTACCGATGAACACACACGGTTATTCAAACGTGGCATGTGTGCTCACACGGATATGCAAACTCTGGGATGGATCCGCCTCTCTTTAGTTTACTGAAGGTGAGAATGGAACACCTACTGTTCACGCTCTTCTGCAGAATCTGAGGCCACACGGCCATCGCCCCGTAGATCAGGACGAACCAGAATGTTACCAGTGGCACAAAGTAGTAGAACTGGTACGGCCTGTCCATCACCATGCACAGAACCACCACCAAGAAGTTCAGGCGGAAAAGCACCTGGAGGCAATGGTGTGGTGTTATTCAAGGTTTGAGGGGACAAACAGAGACATGAAAGAAAAGACCAATCTTATCAAAGCTTTTATCATAAACAAATATACCGTAAAAATAGTTTCCTTATCAATTTAATAGTAAGAATAATCCTTGTTGATCAGCAACTATCATTGCCCTCACCTGGCAAACTCTGTAAAGTCCAAAGTCTCCTTTGAGCCAAAAAAACGAGAAGTGTCCATAGCCAGTCTGGAACAGGTACGCTGCCACCAGCACGCGCACGTGCATGTACACCGGAATAAACTAGACCCGAGGAGAAAGGCAATCATTATTGGTCAGATAATCCTCATCTCACACCTGAATCCTTTTAAATAAAATCAAACCAATGTTTAGCTTTTATAATAACAGACTTGAAATCAATCGTCAATATTCATCTCTTGAACTGAAATCGAATGTGCATGGATCACATCTTTTTGTCTGGAGATGTCCCCAACCTTTGACCCCGAGCTGGAGTCCGGTTCAGAGTATCAAGATTAAACCCAAGCAGGAATGCTGAACTCACCGCGCTGGCTCCAGATATGTGATAGATGAGGATAACAAGCTGCATCCAGCCTTTCCACTCGTCCGTTTGCTCCCGGTTCAGTAATTTGGTCTGTCAAGGAAAGAAAAAAAAAATTACCATCAAAGAAGATTTGAATTTTCTAGGGCTGACAAAACAAAAATATTGTTGAAACAGGAAAACAAGTCAAATTTTGACTTTTTAAATACAGTTTAATGCATTACAGTGGAAAATAGGCTGAGAACTGTCCTTAAACAGAGAAAAAAATGTAAAAAATGTGTATATATATATATTTGGTGTCCATAATGTTGCTTGACATTTAAGGTATAAGAGCCAAAGCAATCCTCCAGGAAGAGAGCTAGAACTGAGATAGATCTAGCCTGTTAGCAAGTCACCTGACGCCACTGAAGTGAGCCGAGATGGGAAGGAATAACCTCTCATCTTAATAATCAATGGAAATGTAAACAAAATTGTTCAACTGTGAAATCACAGCTTACTACTACAACATCACCTGGAAGTATCCGTGGCCAATTACCAACTGGTTCCCATTGAGCTCAATGAGCAACGCCTCGAATGACACCTCAGCAATTGCTTTTGAAATATGTGTTTATAGACACCATGTGCATCATCTAAAATTGTAAAGAGAATATAGATAGTGATACATGTAACCACACAATTACAAGAAGTACTTGCAATACAATTTGTGAACAAGACACCTAAACACGAAAAAAGACATTATTTCTTATAAGGCGTAAAAACGAAACAAAAGCTGCATGGAAAGTTAATACATAGTGTACAATGCTATTTTCTATGGTAATCTTATCTTAAAAAAGTGACTCAATCGAACGAGCAATATAAATATGACATCATACACTCAACCTTTGCAGCATGTCACTCCAAAATCTGGAGGACTCTTGGGTCATGATCGCTGTTTGAAATGTATCTATTACTGCAATACAAGAAAGTCTCAAAACTGAGATCAGTAGTTACTGAGAGTCAGTGTTGGTTTTATTGGATCAAGGCTGTGATCACCACGTGAGCAGTTTGCAGCATTATGATCATAGTTAAGTTTGTGCCATGTATTTTGTGCATTATTCACAGTCACAGCCATCATCATTCAGTAGTGTTGAGAACATAGCACTACAGCAGCTGCTCCGCTCCACTACTGGTGGGAATGAGCCCGGCGCAATCCGGGCTGCTCTGTGTTTGGTGAAGTAGAAATCTGACTCACTCTAAATACAGAAATCTCTGCGCATGTAAAACTAAGGCAATACAATATAATTAACATTGCAAACATCTTCAAAAAAAATTAAAATTCTAAAGGTGTGGTGGCTCAGATTTGGCCATGGCAGTGCGCCACCATCATTTACATGTAGCGAAAACCTGAAGGCGCTGTGGTTCTCCACAAAACCTGTAAAGCAGCTGGTCATGTCTGTGTATCTGTCTGCTGCATATGGAGACAACAGGGTAGCATCCAGCAGATACGTAAATAACCTTTCAACACCACTCATTCAAGCCAGAAAACGATGAAGGAGCAGCTGCCTGACTCACCTCTTTGGTGTTCTCATTGTAGAAGAAGCCCAGCACAAACACATAGACCAGCGGAATGAAGAAGGTGGCATGGGAGTAGAGCTTCTGCCCTTTCATGAACACATCTGCCCGGTCACAAAGGTAGAAGTAGGCCATGATGAGCCCCATCTTACAGAGGGCCTGGAATGGTGCCTTCATCCCAATAGGGGAGACCACAGTCGCTGGTTTCTTCTCCTCCAGACTCTCCACATCTGGAGGTGACGGTCGCCGGTGGTGGCTGTTGCCAACAATATGGAGGAAAACGAGGACCAGCAGAGAGGCCAGAAAGAAACCTGCAGTGAGCTTCTGCAGCAAGTTTGGGGGTGGCACCTCCTGGCAGCAGGAACCGTCGATTGGCTTCAGAATCTTGTTACATTCCGAGTTCATGAGCACCATACCCCCCTGCAGGAGAGACAATGCTGAAACCTGTGCAGCCTGAAAGCAGCAGAGACCATTCTTGAGAGCTGAGACCGGCCCTACCATGTTTTGCGTGCTCTTGGGGTGGTGCAGGCCGTCCACTGACTTGGAGATGGTTTCCAGAGCAGCCTGGCGAGATGCTGCTAAGATCTTAATCTTGGATTTACTGGAGCGCTTACTCCCATTGAACACTTCCAGCGCTGCTTCGTTGTAGAGCTCCAACTGCCTGTTGGTGATCATTTTCCTGTCGTCCCTCAGCACCTCCTCATTTACAGGGTCTGGAAAGATACGAGAGCATTCAGCAATTACACGCTTGAGTTTTGAGATAGAAGAACCTTGAATGATTGGAGGTGACGAAAAGAAAACTATGAATGGAGAAGTCAGTATATTCCTAAACTATTTACAACAGAAAAGTCCTGAAGACTTCTGAATGCACAGAAAAACTGTTTATAATCTTCAGCCTTTACAAGCAAAATAAGTAAATAAACATTCAGTTCAAGTTAATAACATTCAAGTTATTGTGAAAGAGAACCCACGACCGAAGGGCATGGAAAACGGCTGTTCTAATATTTAAACAAACATACTGATGAAAGACTGAGTCACTCACTGCTTCTTCTAACATTAAGCCCCATGCAACCACACAAGCTGCAGCTCACACCCAGATATCTAACAAAACTATCCAGCCTTGAATGACAATTCCACTCGGCCACTTCAACAACACTGGAACCGGACTATATCAGTGAATGGTGGGTGAGGCCCATGAATAAATAACTGCCAGAACTGGACTCCACCCTCCAGCACATCAGACTCTCAACTGAAGTTTACATCAGAGTCACAACGGTGAGATTTGTCACATCATTTTGTCGGATTTGAGACAGCTTCAGAGTCAGCTGTAGAAATTTGAAAGGCAAGTGCAGTAGGGAAAAGATTGTAAGGGCAGTGAGATCTGGCTTGGATAATATTATGAGGAAGTAGTTGCACTGTATTTCTCAAAAACACGGTGAGCTCACCATAACTTCAGATCTGACCACCGCGCCTGAAAACTCATGTTCAGACGCCTAGTCTGATCTAATAAAACCAAAGAAGGACACGGCGCATCACATCTAATGTCATCTATTGTTCTAAAAATATAAATAAATAAAATGAGAATGAAGACAAGGGAGTGGTGTACTCAGTTTTGTGAGATACAGTACGTAGTTTCATACAACCGTCAACAATTACCAACTTCAGGAAGAGGACACATTTGATCACAACACAACAAGTTCATCTCAGTCGATAAACTCCAGTGTTGAAACACCAGGAAGTGGTGTCGTACCTTGCAGCACCCAGTAGACCTGGGTTTCCTCAGCCATACTCTCCAGAGTCACAGCAATGGTCGTCAGGTTGTTCTTGTATTGTTGCAGAGTTTCTCCACTGCCCTTGTTCAGCTTGATCGACCACTGCAATTAGATTGTACACGGACGATGACAGTCGATGTAGCATGCAACCAACACCTTGTTTTTGTATTTGAAATGTGTGTAGACATTACTTAATGTCGACTGACACTCACCGTGGCGGCTCCGAGAACAATGACGGCAGGTGTGGCTGAGGATTTCTGTAATTATGAGCCCATGTTAATGCACACACCCCTGTCTTCTAGTTCAGCAACATCACAAATGGAGATATCCATTTTAACCTCATGCTCCCACACTAAAAATAGCAACACAATTAGTGTGTCCAGACCAGTGAGAAAAGAGTTCTTATAGATGTGAATCTGTCTGAATAATGAACAACCTTTCATTCAACATTTGCATCCAACTATTTGTTCAACTTCACATAATTCTGACCAGCTTTCAGTTAAGTGCCCTACTTGAAATCAGCAAATACGTTACTATCTTTGCAAGTTTGTTCTCAGCAATAGCTGTTTCAACAAATAAATCTCTACATCACAAGACCTTGCATATATCTATACTCACTTGACTCCATGGTGCCAAGCGATCCTTCATGGAATTGTTTGCCTCTGGATACCACAGAAAGTCCTGAATATAAACAACAATACCATTGAGATAAGTCACGCAGGGGAGAGGAGAGATTACAAATGAAAACTCACCACATTGACAGAGGAGCTTTTGTGTTCATACGTGATGTCCTTGTGCTTTCAGTGTCAAAAACAGAGATGGACTGTTAGCACAAATAACACCACCATATCTGCGTTCCGTTACTAAATCAGTAGGATAATTGAGGTCGCAAAGGGTTAGAAACTCTCCAGGATTTCTTTGTGGACTTGATGAAAAAAAAAAAACACTTTGAATCTCAGACATAATCAATTAAAATCTGTGAATATTCCAATCTAAACATCATAAAAACTATCTAAATAAAACGTCCAGCTTTAGCATCAGTATATGACTGGATAGAAACTATTTTTTTATACCATTTTGTGTAAGCTTCAGTTGTGATATTGGGTAAATAGGAGGTATTTTTGCTGAAGAGCATGAGCTTTAAAGTTGAAACGATTAAGCAAGCCATCATTGCTCAGTGCCGGTCCACAAACACATGGTTCTTTCAGAATATTATCGGAAGGAAGGAAGGAATAGCTGTAGATTTGAAATTACAGTTTCCACTATTGTACCTTAATTCCTTCTTCAGCCTTTTCAGGGTTGATAATCTTGATGAAAGAATAATAGAGGTTGCGAATCCTGGAGTCGCCCAGAAAGACCACGCGCCTGTTGGCGAGGCATGTCTTGGCTTCACTGAGAGAAAAACACAAGAGAATTGATCTGCAGGCACTCAGCAGCATCTATAAATGTTTCAAGCAGCTGTAACAGGGGGATGACAAACTATGAAAACTATCTTCATGTCATGTGCGCACAAACAACAGGCAGTATTGTGTTACGATGCAATATCAAACCAAAAGCTTGGAAGTTGTAATAGTCCGGTCATTAAAGAGCTACGTGGCATACTTAACAGGAATAACTGCTTTGTGTCACTCGGCACACGGTTCAGTGCTACTCACATGCTTTTGTATTTGTGCATCATGCAGCCATAGGGCTGCCATACTTCCTCCCCCAAGTAACTTCCTCTGGTGAGCAGCCATTCACACGAGTCTCCGCCTGAAGACAAGGCACAGAATATCAGCGTACAGGCTCCTCCATCCTTCTATTGTAGCTTCCTGCACTCTGACACCGACACAGAAACTGAGCAGCTGAACACAGGGAGTAGACCTCTCAGTGTTGCAAGTACAAGGGAATTCGATGCATGTGGGTTATCAGCATTACAAAAAAACACACACACACACTTGATCATACTATATGCATGTACTAACCACCATTAAAAAAAGGTTGTTAACTGCTATAGTTGCCCAAAAGTGAAGGTAAGTGTTGGAGTTGTTGTCTCCAGGCAACTGTCCCAGGGTGTCCCCTCTCAAGTAGCTTCTCCAGCTCCATGGTCCCAGTTAAGGGAGCAAGAGGAAGGAAATGAGCGATAGATAGCAAACAGTGATTGTGTTGTTGCTCCATGTATGTTTTTTAATGTCTCCAACACTGCCGTAACAAGCAAAACTTCCCCATTTTGGGAAGAATAAAAGCGAATCTAAGAGGAAGAAACAGTTTTCACAACGTCATCTTTGCACTTAGTGTACAGTCAAGCCAATTCGTGACAGTACTGTCTTTGTTGGGACCCCAGGTAAGGAATCTTGGACTGGGTTTCACTTGTTGCCACTGGGTTGCCAGTCTAACCAAGTGCAGCCTAACCACTACACACAATAAAGATCTTAGTAGTATCAAAGCTAGTATTCCTGAGGTTTAAAACACGCTCCTTCAGGGGCTGTACTTTTAAATGTCAATGTATCGGTGGAGTATGTACATCGAGGATGACAATAACAGAGCCAGAACAAAATTGTTGACCTTCAGTAGAACTCAAGACTTTTCTCTTAGGAACACAGTAGGTCAGGCTCATGTTCTACCGCATGAAGGTGCTGCAGTCAACCATCAAACGCCTAATCTTTGACGGGATTATTCAGGGCAGCACCGGGAGTGTTTGCTTCTTAGCCAGGGGCAACGGGTCAGAACTCCTGATAAGGTACTGACCCCTGCACAGTGTACTACATGTTGACTTAGTCGGCGTCTGATGCCAACTGAAACAACGGCTTTATAGCCCGGTGCCGCTGACGTGGGTTCAGTGCCAAGCATGTACAGCTCGTAGTCAACCGTCCATACGCGTGACAGCTTTGACAGAACATGTTACGCCTCACAACCAAGAGAAGAGAGCGGAGCCCCGGTTCTACTCACCGATGCCAGTGATTTACCAACCCACGACACACTTTGACAGTCTGCTGGGAAACTCACAATGAAGCACTTCAATGGTGATTTGCGTTAATCCCACCGCTCTCTCCCGCAGGTAAACATGTGTCACCAGCTTCGTTTAACCACACCGCCTAATGGAAGCCACTCACAGCCTTCTTTAGTCGACATTCACGTTCCTACATTTACGAACGATGCGCCTCGGCAGCAGCGCACACACCTGCACGCGCATCCAGCTAGCGAGCGTTAGCATTAGCTGGTAGCTCCCCGCAGCAGGCGTTAACTTCCCCGGTAAACTCACCTTTGTAGTAGCGCAGGCCTGTGTGGAAAACGACCAGGGACACCACGGCCACTAGGGACAATAGCTTGGCGTTTTTAATGTTGAAGTGTTGATTTAATTCACGTTTGCCTAGGCTGTAGGCCAGGCCCGCCATCTTTGCTCCTCCATGACAACAAGCAGCTGTGGGCTGTGCGGGCTGGGGCGCTTCACGCGACGCCTCCTCCTCCTCCTCCTCCTCCTCCTCCTCCTTCTTCTCCACCTCTTCCTCCTCCTCTTCACTACAGCAGGTGCACGCGCTCCAGCCACTCTAGGTGCTTCGTGTGTGTGTATTAATGGTGTCGCGCTGCTGCAGCAACAGTTAAAATCTCATCTGTTCCATCCACTCTATTACGCCATCCACTCACTTGCCTATGAAGTGGTTCCGTCGTGCTTTTATTTCACTTTATTGACTGTATTTCTCCTTTAATCTCGTGTTATCTTCCCATTTCCCCCGATGCAACGATCTTTCACTTTCATATTTCTACTCAATTATCCCCATATTCATCGCGGAATCTCAAGGCTTTAGACGTTTTCTTGATTCAATTGTTATATGACCACTTCATGTTTTAACTTCTTCAGTCCTAGCTTTTTTTCAAATTCAGGAATAACATAGAATGAGTAATAACTATCATTCATCTCTGCTATTTGCGGACGATGTTGTTCTGCTGGCCTCATCGGACCGCGACCTTCATGCACTGGTCGCGGTCCGATGAGGCCCGGAGGTGCCGGGATGAGGATCAGCACCTCCAAGTCTGAGGCCATGGTGCTCGACTGGAATAAGGTGGTTTGCTCTCTCCGGGTCGGTGGAGAGTTCTTAGACGGGTTGGTGCTCCTCCACATTGAGAAGAACCAGCTGAGGTGTTCCGGGCATGTCCTACCTGGAGGAGACCCCAGGGAAGACCCAGGACTCGCTGGAGAGATGATGTCTCCAGTCTGGCCTGGGAACGCCTCGGGATCCCCCAGGAGGAGCTGGAGGAGGTTTGTGTGGATCGGGAAGTTTGGCCGTCCTTGCTCCGAATGCTGCCTCCGCGACCCGACCCCAGATAAGCGGCAGAAGAAGGTGAAGGTGAAGGAGTAATAACTATTATTTCTAACAATTAGATTTATATTTGATACTAATGCTGTTTCAATATGCTAAAATATGTCAGCGTGCCACATCAAATGAAGCTGGAGACTTTCTTCTACATGTACAGTGTATTAATTCCAAACAAAAAATGAATAGAATGTTCTATCCCGCTTTATTTTCCTGTGCGTTTATATTCTCTATTGTGTTCTCACTGAAGTAGCTGCCATGACGGTGCAGTAGTGTCCCTAAATGTGGCGAGTAGATCAATGTTTAAAATAAAAAAAAAGTCATCTACATAAGTGAATGAGCGTTTTGTTAAAATACGACATGAAAAAGAAGGAAATCTTGCTGCTTTTGGTAATTCTGACCAGCAGTCAGTATCTATATTTGACCTCCGGTTTGCACCTTACACAATATTTGCCGTGGATCTACTGCAGGGCAAACTAAACAGGGGCGTTGATAAGTGCACATTGACTCCTGCATACCAGCCTCATTGCATGAGTTTATTGGAGAAAATGCTTGCATCATTATTATCATAATATTATCATAATATACCAGTGGATCTACGACAGCTCAGTTTTCTGTGGGTTGCTCCAGAGAAGAAGACAGAAGTTGAGACTCCTGGAGAAGGTCCCAGTGAGTCTTGTCCAGTTGCCTTCTGGGCGAATCATCCGTGAGGTATTCTGAGCAGAGTACGTCTCTCAGATGACGTCAGAGAAGCTGGACTTGGTGGTGACAGGGACGTATGGCTCTCACTCAAAGAAATGGGATGGACGCTTATTACAATATGGTTTTCCTATAAGTTATCTGTGTTTTACAAAAATATGAAGACAATGAACCATAAATATCCCTAACACGAGAACAGCTAAAACTATATTCATAAAAGTGTGTTACTGTGTATGAAGAATGATTTGAATTTGTTGGAAATACACCTCCTGTGTACCTCCGCGCGTTTGTTTACTCGTGAGCAGAACTCTGGGTCAGCAACTACACCGGATTAGCCTTAGCAGAAGTCCGGTAGAGCGACAAAAAACTATCTGAGGTCTTGACCCTTTATACACAAAGGTTTCTCTACGTGGGCTCCGTCCTCGTCCGATTGGTCCTCCACTGTTGACGCCAGTCCTGGTCGCTGGCTCCCTCGTAACCATGGCAACGAACACAAGGCATGCGCCCCCATTCCGGACCCAGGTGGCTCTTATCAGGACCAGCTCCTTCCACCTCTGGAGAAGATGGTACTTCCCAGCCTCCTCCGTCTGACCTTGGACCCTCTAGTTCCAATGTTTGTTCCTCCAGTGTGGTTCACTCCTGTCTTTGAACTCCACCTGCAACTTCAAATTCTCACTCACACTCAGCCACATTCCTGCATCTGAAAATAACTTCTTTGTTAGTAGCACAAACAATGAATTATATTAATACTGTATAATAAATGCACAATTCCCATTAAATTACATTATTTTGATCGAACGGTCATTACATGATGATGTGGGATCAAAAACAAAATAGTTTAGGTGAAACAGTGAATGATAAAAATGGTAACTTAACAAACAGTAAATAAGCAAACATTTATGATAATGAGGAAATAAAGTAACAATAAATGACTGTATGAAATAAGAAAGCAATTCATGGTTGACTATATAATGTTGTCATGTACTGGTTGGCATACTATACAGTGAATAAACTGTGACAAGGGAAAATCCGTTGAAGAAAAAAGAATTTCTAATGCAATACGTTTGACTGGTTAAAATCCCGTGGAAGCTCCATGCCATGAGCAGATTTTCACCAGTGGAGGAGCAGAATGTGGCCGGAGCAGTTGGTTGACAAAGGAAAGAGCCACTTCCTTAGAGTCAGGAACAAAGCGATGATCCTTGAAGGCACGTCATGACTCAGTGGAACCAGATCTGCAGGTTTCAAACGTCCTCGGACAAAGGCACGAGAATAGAAAGCAACAAAAGGCGTTTGCAGATATTCATGATTCAAGTCAGACTGGAAAATTGGGGGGTTGGTTCTGCGTAATGAGACATGGCTTGGGGCCACTTAAACAGGTGATGAGATCCCTTCTTCAGCTTGACTTTCTTTCACTGGTGCCGATGAATGGAGGCTGACATCAGGGATCTTTGGACCAAATGTACTGTTCAACTTAATGGATAGTAACACAACTGTACCAGGAAATCATATCTTGCTTTGAACCACATTCATACCTCTGCTAGTCCTGGTCAGGTTCCCAATATCAATTCCTATTAGGATTTAAAGAGATCTCCTCACCTGCTTTTATTTATCTTCAACCCTTGGAAACCTTTTCATGAGATCAGTCGACATTTGCAAAGTTTTTGGATGATAGTAATTAGACATGTGAAGAAGTAAAACAGCCTCTCAACTGTTGACAGTAAAACTGTCAACAGTTGAGAGGCTGCTGTTAAAGATTAAAGGTCGTGGACGGAGGTGTAAGGCGTCACGGATGGAAATTCTGATTTACGATCTTTATCTTTATTGACAGATGTCACATGGCTCATATTTTTTATTGTACTTTCGATGTTTAACGACCGCGGGTGTGGTGGTTTGCGCCCAAACCATTTGGCATCTATAAATCTTGTCGTCTGATTCATCAGTTTTCCATTATCGGCCTTTTATTAAAAAACAAAATATTAAAATAAATTATTAAAATACTATTATTTTATTTTATATTTATTATATATATTTTTATATAATATATCTAACTTACTATTAAAAAGAAAAGATTAAGCTCTCATATTTTCAACGGTTATTCATGAAACGAACTGTAATGTAATTCCGCTGCCCCCTTCCGTTCAAAAGCGATACTGCAGCGGAAAGGACGAATCGAAAGGACGAGTTACAGGACTGTGTGCAAAACTCCAGATTTTACCTCGTCTGTTGTGAAACCCCCAAAAGACCTCTGCTGCCCTCTAAAGGCAGGTGAAAGTATTACAATTCCGCCTGAAAGCGTTCGGTCAAAACAGAGCGGGAGGAAAAGCATGGTCAATGATCATTTTTAAATTAAATAATAATCATTAAAATAAATAATTGAAATATATTCGTTTTACTTCAGTAGCTCTTTGAGCTCGCACGCTTTTTTTTTAATAACTTTTATCTTGTGTGTTCTATTAGTTGTAGTAGTATTCTGAATACTTTTTTTCCATTTTTTATATTGACAACATGTCAATGTCACGACATGATTTTGAAGCGATTACACGTTCATTCATTCATTTTAAAAAAATCATTTTTAGCTGAGTTAGAACAAAATGAGCCTTTTTTTTACTTGAATTAATTAATCTCACTTTTATTGGCTTTAACATTATAAGAATAATATTCTAAAACGTTTGATGTTAAATCTGTTAAACGTATTTGTACTTTTGAAATTCAGTTGCATGTAAAGCGATTAAAGAGGTAATATGCCGTTTACATAAGGAATATAAGCCTCGATCCAAATCACAGAAATTTATTTGGATGCAAAAGCTGTAATACGCGACAAGCAAAACGAGAGGATGCATATTTACAAGAAACAAAGCACTTTAGTAATCACACATTGGCATGGACATAGTGAACAGAATTTACTGTACATTCAAACCAGGATGTACTGTTGTCAGGGGAAGGGAGGGGGCTGCGAAACAAGACCAAATTCCACCGCATGAAGATGCACAGAGACATCGCCATTGAAACCAAAACTCTACTGACACATGTCAGCTGGTGTCGTTCATTCAGGAAAAGCACTTAAATCACCGAGTAGTGGGTTTTGGAACATTGGACATGCTTTATTTCAGAACTTTTCACAATTTATTTAAACATCTCACATATACAAAATAGGTACAATAGACTTTGTGGTGTCATTTTTTTGAGAGAAAGAGACAGAGGCCGTCTAAGAACCATTGTGAATTTGGGGAAGGGTGCGCTGCCAGTATGAACACTGTATGTGAGAAAACTGCAGAAAAAAAAAAAAAAAAAAACTAAACAAAAAAAGAGAACCAAATAAAGTAGGACAGAAGAAAAACCAGACATGAGATTTAAGAACATTCCACCTGCTTAAAGTGGGAGCGCATCAGGAGACGAGTGTACGACTCTTCGACTGTCAATGCAAAGTAATACAGTAAAAAGAGTGGTTTTGCTCCACAGCTGCATGTTAGCACCATAAAATCACCGCTTCAAGCAAATGAGCACCTTCCGATACGACGGGACTAAACTCGAAGCGTTTGAAGTCTGAACATCTCGGTTGTGGACCCAATAGCACTAGAAGTCGTGGCATGAGGTAGTTTAAACCTTATTTTCATGGAAATTGTGGTTTTAAACCTCCTCTTTGGAAGATATACAAAGACCACAAAGTGATGCATACTTTCAGCGTTTTTATTACACTTCTTTTATTTTTTACAAAAAGGATGACATGATGTCCTACAACAAGGTGTTTCCCCGCGTCCCTTTGGGTGTCTGTATTAATTTGCATTGCACAAATGCTTTGCTCAGTCCATTCAGTCCTCTCCGATTGGTGCCCATCTTAAGCAAGTGGATGCGCAGAGAGAAATCAGCATTAAAAAAACAGATAGAAGGGCAGAGATTTTTCATTTTTTCGTTCTTTCTCTCTTTTTTGGTGTTAATTTATCATGAGTCTATTTGAAACAGACTGGGCCAATGTCCAAACCAAACTCCTGATCAGCTCCACCAATGTCCATAGGTGCAATGTCGAGGATGGGAAGGCGAGATGGTTTATTTGTTCTGTACTCGATCACTGTCTTGCTCCATTGACCAGTGTGACTCTGCGGAGGGGTGAAGGAGAGCGTTAGGGTTGGTTTGCTCAAACTTATTTGACACTTCAACAGACGTCAAAATGACCCTGTAGTAACAAGAGCGGCCAGTTTTTCAGCTTCAATTCCACCTTTATAATAAGATAGGTTTGAAACCTTGACAGTCATTTAAGTATTTCTTTGTACATAGAAATGACCTCCAGTTCCTGAAATGTGCCACCTGGAATTCATGTTGAATTAGCAGCGTATGGGATTTACATTCCTGTGCACTGCAATATCTGGTTGAAAAAATGTTCAATTTAGACTTTAAAAAATCTTAATGCTTTTCTAAGAATCGACCAAAACATACAGTAGAAGGAGATATGGAGACACACTTGTATCGACTGTTATAATCCCAGGACTGACTCTTGTCCCGTTCCTGACTGACTGAAACCGAGACTATTGAGGGGGAAGTCAGCGAACACTCACAGTGCAGCCATCCTCCAGGACGGTGTAGGTGAAGCGGCTGTTGCCCTCAGCCCTCAGCTCAACATCGTTGGAGCCCAGGAGAGCCACCGCCTTCTTCATGGTGCCGCTGTTGGCATCCACGTAGGCGACGCTGTTCTTGCAGTGGTAGGTGATGTTCTGGCTGGCCTGGTTGGACAGGAGGCGCATGAAAGCCAGCTGAGTGGCCATGCTCTGGGGGCTGAGTGTGGCGTCGTTGTAGGTAAACTGTAAAAAAAAAAAAAAAAAAAAATGATGCAAGAAATATGAATATTGCGCACATGAAACCTACACTTTTTGTGAAGTTGTAAAGTTGTCTCTGGGCAATTCAACAGAGGAAGATGCCCATGAATGACCAAGCTGCTTGCACTCTACTAAGTCAAACTTACAAGTAAACATTTGATGCCTAAGGTGTCTTTTCTCCACGAAGAGCAGCGTGATGAGCAGCTTACTGGTCTCTCTAAACACTCACCTCGGTTCCACCATTGATGGTCTCTCCGAACCAGACGTGCCTCTTGTCCTCTGTGCTTCTGTACCAGTTCTTCTTGGCAATGCTGGCAGGGTGGGCGAAGACGCAGGTCTCACGGGTGTCAAAGTTGCAGAAGACCTTGATGGCATCATTGATGCATCCCTGGTTGGGGTCGATGTAGTAGTATCCTGCAGGACACAACAAGCTTGACCGCTGCTCGGCCTCTCTGACAATCTGACAGAAACGTTTGCTTTGACTCCTTCCACCTACCGCTGCTCCACTCGGGGTGGCTGAGCTTGATGTCACGGCATGTGCGAGCAGGGTTCTTCCTGGATCCCTCGGGGGTAAGCAGGTTCTCAATCTGGGTGTTGAGGGACTTGATGGTGGCATCAACCTCAAAGTCCTTGGCTCTCAGGGCAGGCTGGTCAGCTCTGTACTCATCATATCCAGACACATCGTATCCACCACCAGCGGGGCCGGGAGGTCCAGGGAGACCAGGAGATCCAGGGGGACCCTGAGTCGAAAGAAAGCGGCAATGCTCTTGTAAACTTTGAGCTTTTCTTTACAAAAAACGATTAGAATGTTTTCTGACGTTTCTTTACTTACAGAAGGTCCAACTTGTCCAGGGGGACCACGAGCACCAGGGCTACCGATAGGTCCGTGGGAACCAGCTCTACCATCCTTACCAGGAGGTCCGTGAGGTCCAGCAGGGCCCTGAGGATGACATCCAGACATAAGGTTTAGAGCCATCATAAAACAGGACGTGTCGGTGTCGTGTACTCACTCTAGGTCCAGCAGGTCCGTTTTGGCCAGCAGGTCCAGTATCACCAGAGGGACCCTAAGTGGGGTAAGTTTCAGTCGTAAGTTTCAGGCTCAAATTATACTGTGTCTCAGTACGTATGTAGCTACTTACAGAAGGTCCTGGCATTCCCTGGAGACCAGGATGTCCACGGAGACCCTTCATTCCTCTCTCTCCCTTCTCTCCAGCAACTCCCTTCTCACCACGGCCTCCAGCGGGTCCCTGAGAAAAAGGAATCACACGTGTTCATATTTGAGAATCTATTGAAAAAAGAAAAGAGTTCTAAATGATACTCACAGCAGCACCTCTGGCTCCAGCGGGTCCAACAGGTCCAGAAGGTCCACCAGCACCCTACAATGATATTTGGAATGGAAGTTGAGCCGTCATCTATCTCACAAAGGAAAGATGGAGTTGCGTCTCCGTCAAACTTACAGACTCTCCACGGTTTCCGGGTCTGCCAGCCTGTCCGCTGGGTCCAGCAGGGCCGGGGGATCCAGCAACTCCCATGGAACCAGCGGGTCCAGGCTCACCACGGTCTCCCTAAACATGACAAGTTACCGGTTACTAATCTGACCCCAACAATGTCAGATCCATTCAGTGTGAGACTGGCTGTACCTTGAATCCAGCAATACCGGGACGGCCAGGGGGTCCATCGTTGCCAGGGCTACCCTGTGTATGAGAAGCAACATGGTGATGTTTTTGCAGCTGTTTGAAATAAATATAGTGTAGAGTTCACAATAAAACCAGCATGAACTTTTGTTCTGATTCATGACTGTACATTTTAGATGATAATGTACAATATTAGACATAATAAAACATGTCACATCAGCATCATCATCAAATATATATTTATTTATCTTAGAAATGGAAGAACTAGCATTGAAATTCATTATATTGTTAGTTTCTTTGCAAACTGATTATTTAAAAAATAAGAAATAAAAAAAAAATCTGCTGTAAACACTACCAACTGACACCCCTATGTAACTAATGTCTTTTTAATCTCTATACTTTTCCTTGTAAATGGAGATTTCAGGATTTTCGGCATACTAAAATACAGTATAGTAATGTCAGGACGTATATTTTGGGTTTGGGGTATAAAAATGTTCAAAGATGAAATAGGCTTTGTACTGCACAATAGTATGAACCTCTTTCAAATATAATAATTGTTCAGTTGACAACAAGATGTGGTGCCTTGGTCTGTAAACATTCTCGGATTTAATATTCATCTAAAAAAAAAAAACGCTTCAAAATAAATGGTTATAAAAAAGGTACAACAGCTTTATCAGTGATAGCTTACCTCACGTCCAGCCTCACCCTGAGGTCCGGTCATACCAGGCAGACCGATGTTGCCCGGAGGACCACGGGCTCCAGGGGCACCAGTAGGTCCAACTCTACCAGTCTCTCCCTGTCACGAAAGAGAACAACTGTCAGTGACAAGTGACTTGATGAGAACGACAAGATGGGAGTCGGTGCAAACCAGGCTTCCTACACACTCACTTAAGCCAGTAAACACATCAATGGGACTTAGTGGTCAAGTCTTATGCTAGATATTTTTCAAAACATCTCAGTAATGTTCAAGTCATTTTCTGTGGTAGTGACTTTTAGAATTGCTCAGTACTTACAGATGCACCAGCACCACCAGGGATACCGCGATCTCCTCGAGCACCAGGCAGACCAACGTATCCTTGAAGACCGAGAGGGCCAGAAGAGCCAGGAGCACCAGGAGGTCCCTAAATGCAGACACAGAAGACATGAAAAAAAATCTATGTATTTAAACCATACTCAGTGATAACAGTGGTCCAAACTTACAGCAGGTCCAGATTCACCAGAGGGTCCCTTGTCTCCAGGTGCACCAGGAGGTCCAGAGATACCCTGCTCTCCAGGAGGGCCGGCGACACCGGCATCACCACGAGCACCACGAGGACCGTCCTTACCAGCGGGACCAGCTGGTCCAGGAGGACCAACGATACCCTTGGTTGAAAAGAGATCAGTAGTCAGATATACACGATGGGATGCATGTCACACTGCACTGCCATGTGCTCATCTCCTCATTATACTAACCACACTACCAGAGACAAACGATTCCATAAAATGCTATGAGAAAAAGGTGAAATAAGTAAATAACTATTAAATACTATAACTATTTATTAGGCTTTTCTAGTGAGTAATTTCGATAAGGTTTATTTAGTTACAATAAACACAATAATTAAACTGACATGATGAATTCAAAACACTCAATTTAAATAGAGAGGAGTTGCATCTACCCGACTTATATCTCCAAATACCATTTCAGTGATGCTGATTTTTTAAAATCCACTCAAGCATGCTGTCACAAACACTTGAGCCAACGGTAATAAGGCTTCAGGAGGAATGTCTCAGAAGGTCTGCTTTTAACTGCAGTGTGAGAACACTTTTGAGAAGCGTTTGTTTTTTGCGTTCAACAAAATGCCTTGATTCGATTGGCACTATCTACATTTTGGCTTGTTTAGAACAGACAGTTGAGTCCAGCTCAGTGCAACACAAATGGGGTCACTACTCCAAATAAAAAACTCCATCCTGTAAACTTTATAACAAAAAATAACCGGACACTCTGGTGCAGTTAATATGGGGGGAAAAAAGGGATGTACTCACAGCGGGACCAGCGGTGCCCATCCTGCCAGCAGAGCCAGGGAAACCAGTCAGACCCTGACATCAGACAGAAGTGGTTACAGTCAAACCCAGCATGAGAAGAGCAGCCAGAGAGGTGAGAAATACATAACTAACTGGGGGTTATGGTGGTTGCTTATTATTATCCTTTCTCCACACACATTAAGAATTGATTTATTTACTGAAAAGCTACCTTCACATCACATTATCAGGCTCGAAATTCGGATCAGGCTTTTGCCTTCATTCAAGAGTTAAGACGTTTAGCATCAAGCTTGAGCCTCTAAAGTATTTCGACAGGATAAACATGGCTTTACTTACAGGAGGACCATTTTCTCCACGGCCACCAGCGGGTCCAGCAGGGCCAGCGGGTCCCTGTGCAAAATTCAAAATGGATGCATTTTAGCATTATAGCATTTTTCACTGATTCACAGACTGCTTCATGTTTTCATATTTAATATGCTGTTGAAGCGATGAAGTACTCACAGCGGGTCCAGATTGTCCAGCGGGTCCAGCAGGGCCACTGGGTCCAACTTCTCCCTTGACTCCAGCAGGTCCACGCTCTCCTCTAGCGCCGGGCTGACCATCGGCACCCTGTGGTAGCACAACAGGCCGGGATCAATATGTGGCTGATGTGCACCTGTCGTGCTCAGCAACATGAGAAAGATTTGCTCACAGGGGGTCCAGCGAATCCGGCAGGTCCGGCGGGTCCGACCTCTCCACGCTCTCCCTGTAGGGGAGGTAATTCATTCACATTAGTGACATCACGCTCACCAAAACTTGGCGTCTTAGATGTACCACTGCTTACAGAAGATCCACGGGGTCCAGCGGGTCCGGGAGGTCCGAATGATCCACTCTCACCCTAGATAGAAATGACTGGTCACTTGATGGATCTCAGAAAATATTTTCAACCTTGTGCTAAATGGAATATTGATGCTGAAAAATATAATATTACAGGGTAACAGAGGTTGTGTAGTAGATATATGCTCCTGTTGGTGGGAATTCTGCAGCAGATACCTTATCTCCGTTGGCTCCAGTTGGTCCTGGGGGTCCGGCGGGTCCAGGCAGACCCTAAAAATCACAAGATCGTTAGAAAACACCTATTCTTGTTTTTGCCACTCTAGCATGTATCTAATGAAAAACCTACACGGGCACCATCTCTGCCAGCGTTGCCGTCAGGGCCTTTGTGTCCAACCTCTCCCTGTAAGATGGGGAGAACGTTACAAGACAGGAAGGTGCTGTTAATGCACCACTTTCACATATACAAAATATAGATCTTTTTAGAGGAAGCCACTCGCCTTCTCTCCCTTGGGTCCTGGGGTACCAGCAGCTCCACGCTCTCCGGGCATTCCACCGGGTCCCTGATGTCCAGCAGCACCAGCAGCTCCAGCAGGTCCGGGTTCTCCCTGAGGTCAGACAACAATCCCGCTGATGAGAAGCTTGAGAGAACCATCACACAAGATGCAAATGATACTAATGCTCATCCAGAAATAGAAAAAACTATATTAAATATCCAAATCGAGCATGTGTATTTATTTTACCAAGACATTTATCACTGATCAAGAATGGTATTGTTGAGTCAGTATCTCTATATCACATTATTCTAACATCACACAGCATCACAGCAGCAAGCACATCTACGTTTTAGACAGAGCACAGTGCGACTGGTTGCAATGTAGTATCTGCTACACAGCAAGAAAATACGTCTAATGTGCAGCTGTAAGGGTCAGTAGATTAATCCAGTGTATGTCTCCCACATAACCAAAAATAACTAAAAATAACACTTTAGCTTAGTTATCTCAATAAATATGTCCCAGCATTTTTAATGTTTCAGGGATGAATTGTCCCCCTCTCATTATATTTTATCAAGGTCTTTAAAAATATATATTAAATAATTCATTTAGTGAACAAATAATTTCTGTAAGACACACAAGTTCTGCAGATTAGTTCTGCAAAAAACGTTTTTGCATTTTTATGTTTCTTTCACACACTGTTTAAGAAAGGGAAGACAAATAAAATACTCATCTTCACTTTTCTGACAAAGCACTGATGTAACAATTCTCATGTAATATTCATTGCTGTTTAGTGTCCTCATTTTGTCACAAACTATGAGTTGAATGCCTAATGCTCCAATTTATACTTATGTTCACAGCGTGATAATTAAAAATGCAAAGTTTTCTGGGAAAAAAACATTAGCAAAGAGATTATTGTGATGTCAAAAATGTATAGGAAAAAAGGGCAGCATAAACGAAGAGGTCTGTCGCATATAAATTTTTTTTTGGTTGTACACCATCTAATAAGTATTTATCTGATATTTATTCATTTTTGGACATATAGTTTTTGTTTTTGGAAACCGAAGGCCTCAGACCGAAGTGCCGTTGCCATAATATAGTGATATGTTTTTGTGCAATGGCAATAAAGAAAGTCTGAGTCTAAATATGAAAGAACAGCCACTTGCAGACACACAAAATACAATAATTTATATATATATATATATATATAAAATTACATTATAGAATTCTAAGCAGAAATACAAATAAAGATGACATTTTTAACCCCACAAATAATCATACTTAAATGATCATTTTTTTAGTCAGATAGCATTTATTCTGCTTCTGTTTTATATTTATTGTGCTTTACGCCGTCTTTTAATCTGTGTCATGTTTAATTGTTTTAATTTTGTTAAGCAATTTGTGACATGGTATTAAGGGTGTTATACAGCATTATTTATTATTATTGTTTAGTTATTTATTTTACAGTCACAAACGGATGACCATTTCCATCGTACTATTCATAACAATAAACACCAGGGAGTGGGGGTAGGCTAAATGCTAATGCTAGCTTGCATCTTGTGTGTAGTTCAGCCCACTCTGATGGTTCCAGTCCATCTTTAACTGTTTCTCGCTAGTTTCAGTTATGCAATAGAAGAGAGTTTGGACAATCATGTCAGTTTCAGTGTACCTTGCCACCATCGGTACCCGCAGGTCCAGCGGGTCCACGAGATCCCATTGGTCCCTGAGGTCCAGCAGGACCGGCAGAACCGGGGTTACCACGCTCTCCCTGTCAGAAGATAAAGATCCAGTCAGCCAAAGATAACTGTGTCCTGCACACTGCTGATTTCATGAATTTAATGTGTAAGTTCTTATTAAAAATAGAAAGAGAAACCTACCTTAACTCCAGCAGGGCCAGCGACTCCCTGGTCTCCAGGGATACCCTGTAGAACAAAATAGGAAATGGTCAGTGGATGGCCGGCAAGGAAACAGGTGTCAGAAAAAACTCTAAATAATAACAATAATAATAATAATAATAATAATAAATATGCAGGATCCATTAAGTGTAAAAGTCTTACTTTAACAGAAAAAAAACAACAAAAACAAAAAAAGGAAAATTATTAGTATAGAATGAGCATTTAAATAAGAGGATAAACAAAAGAAACCTCCCTAATTCCAATACAGGTTCCAAATTAAATTAATATAAAGAGCAAATTCATGACCTGCAAACACAATATGCAATGCAAGACACAAAGGCGAAGAAGACAAACAGAACAGGCTTAATGCAGTCAAAATAACCTCTCCAAAATTCAAGCAACACTTCTAAACAATTAAGACTAAACTAAAAAAAAAAAAATTGACATTCGATTCTGTGCTAAAATATACAGGATCTCAAATTAGATTTTATTTATAGTTTACCAGAAAAACAAAAACACATCAACAAAACAATCAAATGCACAGCAAATGCAAAAATGCACATACAAATAAACATGCATTTATAGGTAAACAAACACTCTTTACATGACATTTCTACTAAAAATATTGATATAAAATATACTTAGCATGGCACTAATATAATCTGTGTGCTGTAAGACTTACTCTCTCTCCAGGCTTGCCGGCCTCTCCAGCGCCTCCAGCGGGTCCAGGCAGACCCTAAAAACACCAATGATCTACATTTTATTCCATGAAAACAAGAGCTAAATCCAAGTCATCCCACATTCATTGAATACAAGGTGGAACGTGCATCTTTGCTGCCACTAATTTTCAGTGCTGACGTTATCTGTCAAATGTCTTTAGGGTTTGCTCAATATAAGCGAATAAGAAAGATAATTTTTAATCAATGAAAAACAAGTTTACAGTATACGCAATTGAGAAGAGGTGCCCTAAACATAAACCTGAACTTCACGTAGGTCTCAGAACAATTGTTTGTGACTTGTGTCAAAGGTTTTGGTTCAATCAATAAAAAGAGAAAATGCCAAAGTTGAATAACAATACAGGCATCATAGTTCTAATACTACTGAAAAAGGCAGATTTACTATTCAAAAAAACAAATCCATGATTGGTAAGATTTATTTTTCATGACCATAATTCAATATAAACAAACTAAACTACCAGATATGCAACACCCTTAGCAGCGTATTAAACTCCGGGGACTTATTTATTACATTTATTATTATTATACTCATTTTGATGAACTTGTGTATTTAATACCTGGAAGCCAGGAGCTCCAGAGGGTCCTTGCTCTCCCTTATCACCAGGACCACCCTGTGATACAAAAGCAGAGAGACGTTTGGTCAAGTAAAATCTCATTGCTGGTATTTGTGCACATACAAAACACACTCACGCTTGGTCCAACAGGTCCGGCAGGTCCGTTGTTGCCGTCAGGTCCAGGTGGTCCCTACACACAGAACCATTAGATACCCTGCAGTCGACCCGATATTCAAGCGTGCAGTTGACTTACTCTCAGTCCAGTGGGGCCAGTGCCTCCCTTCTCACCAGGCTTGCCTGCCTCGCCCTAGTTTAGGGTCAGATTAGGATCATCACTTCCAAATAACACGCCGAAGGAGTGCTTTTCTTTGGACTTACAGAAGGTCCTTTAGGTCCGGGGAAGCCAATGTTTCCAGGCTGACCTCTGGGTCCAGTTGGGCCAGGAGGACCGGTGCGTCCGTCTTGTCCGGCGGCGCCCTGGAGCAGGGGGCGGATGAGGCCAATGTGAAAGTGCACATTTCACAGACACTGTTACAGATGTATTTTACTTACAGCAGGTCCCTCCTTTCCTGGGGGTCCAGTGCTTCCGGGGCTTCCTGGCATACCCTGAAATATGGGAATGGATCAATAATGACACCATTGTAAATCATATTGCATCACAAACGTTCCCTTTTTTGAGTGATTGTAGGTATATAATAATTAAAACAGATTTATTTCTGCGTCATTGGTCAGGAGTCATTCTCAGGTTGTTTTTTCTTCTCTATTTCAAGATGGAGTGGCCAGAGAAAAACAAGGCAAGTGCAGTGGGATCAAACTCTAAGCGGGAAAACATCGATAATAAATGCATTTTATGATGATCACATTTTGTTTCTCAGCAACAAAAATACCAAAGTTGTGTTACCAAACTGATTCAATTCAGAAACTAATACTTGAAATCAATTTTTATATTTGATAAGAAATTATAGGAAGCCGGTTCATGTCTTTGTTTTGGATTTATTTATGTTTGTATTTTTATTTTGTCTTTAATTTTGAAGGAAAAAGTACTAAGTAACTTAGGGGGGGTCAGGTATTCATTCACAACATTCAGAACGTGCCATAAAATATCCAGTATTACACACAGGTGATTTACTTTGATCTGAATGTAGTGTTTCCATAATGGACATTTATATTGTCTGTATATTGTTTTTGTTGATTCATAATATTGTGTCAGAAAATATGAGTGTTTTCCATACTGCTGCATACTTTTAGTCAAAATTGCCTTATAGCAAATGTCAAATCAGGTTTTAATCCAATTCTAAAGTAGCCTTTCATTTCATGAAAAAAAAAACCAGTTTGGTCACATGTCTATATTCGATGGCTATTCATCATAATCAAAAAGCATGTATATTTATAATATACAGAATTCGGTGTACATGTCACACTCAGCTCCTCTGGCCATTCCTCTCCTCCTGCACACATCTCATATTTTCAACACAAACTAGACCTGATGACATCATCACAAAGAGCCAGAAAGCTCCTGCAGAAACACGAGGTTGATCCAGCCTTGTTTTCTTTTCATCTCTTACATGTCCATCTATAAAGGCAGGTGCACTTTTGCGTCTGGATTGTAGCTGACAGCATCTGATGGATTAGCCTTCTGAATTCTCATGACTTCTTTCATTTTTTGTACTTTTGACAAGGCTTGGGTCATAACTAGCAAGCTATTGAATGGCAGGTGTGGAGGGGACGTCCACGGAGCAGGAAGGAGTCACTGAGTGTGTTTCTTCCTGAGTTTGGATCTGTTCTGCTATTGTTGCGACTTGTACAGTGAATCAGAAGTTGCATTACAGAAGGGTTCTGCTTATACGTAGTCACAGTAACTCACCCTAAGACCAGCAGGACCGGGCTCACCAGCACGACCAGCATCTCCAGGGGGTCCACGGGGTCCACCAGAGCCAGTGGCACCACGGGCGCCAGGCATGCCCTGTGTGATGTAAACAAGACAGGATCAGCAAGTCGCCTTTGATTTGAAGCTCATACATAAGTTCATACATATCCCAAGAAAACACTTACAATAGGTCCGGTTCTTCCCTCAGAACCAGGCATTCCACGGCTGCCAGGAGCGCCCTGCAGGTGACATGAGTCAGTTAAAAACTCCCGAATTATAGCCGAGGCCTGGGATTATTGACCAGCACTCACTCTTGCTCCACGGTTTCCAGCTGGGCCAGTGGCACCGGGCTCACCAGAATTTCCACGTTTGCCCTCCTCACCCTGAGGTCCGGGGGGTCCAGCAGGTCCAGAGTTACCCTGAAGAAGAAAGAGGATTTTAAACTACACTTATCCACAAGAAAACCAGACTCTTAGTCAGCGAAAGTATCATAGAATCTTACGGGCTCTCCCTTGGGTCCGGTATCTCCCTTCACTCCCTGAATGCCAGGATCTCCCTAAAAACACAGAGCGATGGCGTCAGTAAATAGAAGAGGATTTCCACCAGGGAAATGTGAGTACATCGAGGTGAACTTACAGACAGGCCTCTGGGACCAGCAGCACCCTGAGGTCCCTGAGGTCCAGGACCTCCTCTTGGTCCGGGGAAACCAGGAGCACCAGCAATTCCAGGAACACCCTACAGCGGAGAAACACGACCAGGTAAGCTTGTGTGAGCAAATGACCATCGCATGATGCCATAGACAATATTGAGGTCGACTTGAGATTAGAAATTGGGGAACATTTTTATTTCAGATATATCTAGTTACACATTGATGTGCAATTTGTGCTTTAAAACAGGTTTTATGTTTAAGAATATTAGCAGAAATGAAGTTGAATGACTGAACAATTGCAAGTACTTACAGCAGCTCCCTTGGCTCCGTTCAGACCATTGGCACCAGGGTTACCCTAAAAAGGTAGTTAACACAGTCACCATGAGAATACATGTAGTACATCGCTAGTGGCGCTTGGAAAAGATGGAAACAGATAACTTTTCTTTAATGCTAATAATCTTGCTCCTATTTTTGAAGGTTTGTTTCTACTTACAGGGGGACCAACGGGACCGACAGCACCATTGGGACCAGGCTCTCCTCTAGCTCCCTGAGGTCCAGATGGGCCAGTAGCACCAGCAGGTCCAATCTCTCCCTGGAAAAGAGCAAAGACATTTTGTGGATGGTTGACAGGAAGAATCATTGATGAGAATGTAAACAAACAAGTCATTCATTTTGTTTAAGTTCAATTCGATTTGTAAATGTTGCACCCATGGAATTATTATTATTGTTTTTGTTCAACGCAATATATAGCAACTTCAGACTTACCTTGGGTCCAGGACCGCCTGGGAAGCCAGGGGGACCAGCAGCACCATTGGGACCCTGTGAAGAGTTGCCAAGTTAGCATACATTCAAAAAGACAAAGACAAATGTGAAAAAAATTCAATGTTTTGTTATAGACGTTCTGAGTTCAACATACAGCAGGGCCAGCAGGTCCAGTATTGCCATCAGCACCACGGGCACCAGCAGGGCCAGCAGGGCCAGCACGACCTCTCTCACCGGGCATACCGCGAGCTCCCTATGTGGAAAAACCAGAGGCTAAGTCCACTTCAAGTCAGATACTTATACAACTTGACAAATCGAATCGGAGACTTACAGCGAGTCCAGGACTTCCAGCAGCGCCATGAGCACCAGTTTCACCCTGGTTGTTTTAAAACACAACATATCATTGAATATATATTTGATAACTTATATTCAATTTTTCTGAGTGAAAAAGATGAATCCACTTTACCTTGACACCAGCACCGCCAGGCTCTCCCTTACGTCCATCGATACCATTGTAACCCTGAAATAGAGAAGTGATGTCAGGAGAGAGATAATGGCAGTGAACACAGACCCATATAAAACTATTATATAAAAGGAAGCTCTGTTCATGTTCAATCTCTTGCTGGTACTTACTCTGTGTCCCTTCATTCCTGGAAGTCCAGGGGTTCCGGGGAATCCACGAGCTCCCTGCAACGGGAAAGATATCGTTTAATTTTCCGGTCTTTTTTGAGTTATTTGGTTGTAAACTTCCAGGCTGGAAACACACCTGAACGCCAGGGGTTCCTCTGTCTCCAGGCTTGCCAGGTCTGCCATTGTTGCCCTGTAGCAGAACACAACAGCCTCACAAAACTGCACAAACAATGAGCCCAAGTAACTTGTGTTCACCCAAGACACATAAGTAGAATCAAAAATAAATGAATCGGCTCATATACTTACATCGTCGCCAGATTTGCCAGGAGGTCCAGGGGGTCCACGGGGACCGAGAGGGCCCTAAGTGACAGAAAGCACGTATATTTGTAACTTTATTTGTAAAAAATATTTAAATAAATGAATAAAAAAGAGTGATCTTACGGTCTGACCAGGCTCTCCGGGCTCACCAGGGTGTCCAGTGTGGCCTTGAGCACCCTGTAGAGGAAAACAATAATTGGTAAAGCTGCATTTGGCTAAAACATATTCAACACTGAATATAAACAAAAACTTACAGGGGGTCCGGGAGGTCCAGGAGGTCCTCTTGGGCCCATCAGACCCTGAAAAGAAGAATAAGGTCACCTCAGACATCAAAATCAGACAATAAAAAAAGCTATAACAATTTATAAATCTTCAATCTATTAATGTCCATATATTACCCTAACTATGTGTGACATGCCGGGGGCTTACCGCGGGTCCAGGGCCGGGATCGGGAGCTTTGGCACCATCATACTGAGCAGCGAAGTTCTGTTACACAAGAAAAGGTCTTAATCTACTGAATATACCCACACAGACACTTATCTGGAACCACACATAACAGCGACAGCACATTTCACCAAGCACTGCAGAAGCACAAGCTAGCATGCTAGCCATTTAGCCTTGCACTAGCTTCGAAAAATACACTGAATTTGAGGATTTTAAAGCACTGTATAATACATACAATGAGACAGAGAAAGAGAGTAAATCATAAAAGTAAGACATTGTAAACAGGACTGTCATTTACGTTTGTAGCATGTTAGCAGCAGCAGGTGGAGACGTCATGGAGCTTTTTGTTATTATTAGTCAGTTTGATTGAGTTTAGGAAAAAATAATAGGTTTACTCACTCCTCCAAGTCCTGGGGCACCAGGTGGGCCAGGGGGTCCAGGGAGTCCGGGACTGCCATCCTTTCCGTCTGGGCCTTTGGGACCCTGCGTCGGACAGGTGTATAAGTTAACTATCACCGGTTGCTTTCATGATGTTCAGTTAGAGGTGCATATTTAACAATATAATCCATGTATTTGTAGTCAACACAACATGCACTAGAAGATAAATCAAATAATTTTTTTTGCAATCCTGAAAGCGTGGTTTTGCTAGTTAAAGGGGATCATAAGTTGCTAACGTAAACAAAGGGGTGGGGCTTATTAAGGTTCAAAGGTCAGGCCGAGTAAACAAACATGACACTGAATAATCATCCATGATATCAGAGCTTTTTTTAAATAAATATATAAATAAAACAGGACTGTAAATTACTATGTAAAAACGGTTCAAGAGATTTCCTGCTTACCCTGTCACCTCGAGGTCCTTTGGGTCCCTGTGAAAAGCAGCGCATCGTCAGCAGAAAGCATAAATCTAAGCATCAAGATCAAACCTAATGCTGGTTACTCTGAAATAATTACTCTTAGAACATAACTATTTGAACTCACACATGCTGAGCCACGTCATATATTCTCACTTATACTAATAATAATCATATTTAGCATTCAAGTTCACTCAGAAAAACATACACAAGGTGTCGCCACATTGGAACGCTCATGCAAAGGAAACAAAGTCATAGACAGTGGAAAGGATGCTTTTAAAACCTTCCTCCGAAGATGTCTGGAAAGTTGAAATGAAATACAACTATTGTAAAGTACTTAAAGAGTAATATTGAACGACAACTTCACCAAAGTGATTTGTTCATCTTCATTTGTTCATATTTGTCAAATTTAAACGTTATCTTTCAACTGCTGATTCCAGACCAGACCTCAGTTGCTTGACGTTAGTGTGAGGGGTTTCAATCTGACCCTGAGTCAGCTGCCCCTCTCTGCTATCCTCAGAATACATCCTTTGTGTCATGCCCCAAGAGTGCCCCAGCTCTGGAGGTTTTACCTTTCATTCACACATTTTTTAGCCAATGGCACACACTTTAGTTCGGGGACAGGAAGGAAGAAGGGTCTGAGAAATAACTTGGGAGCAAAAGGAACTCTGCCATCGTCGCTCATTCCTGCTAGAGTCTGCTCCAGAGGACTTTAAAAGAAGAAGGACAGAGGAGGAATGGACCAGGTAAAAGTAACATGACTGCATGCATGTGTACTAACCGCGTCTGTTGGATTGAGCAGATGGAGGAGAGACAGTCGAGGAAGGTTGGGGGGAGAAAAGGGAAAACTCCATTAGAACACAGTGGCATCAGCTTTACAGTGTTGGTACAATGATGTGAAGATGCAACTGGTTGCTCATCATAGACTGTGCTGTTGTCCCTGATCCCCTCAGGCCAGAGCTGGTGTCACGACGTCCTTTACAATGCATCAATTGCATGCCACTTAGAGGGAAAGTATTTGCATTGAAAAATCGATGATTTGGAACACAAAGTTAACTTCAATAAAAACTTCCAAATGCTTCAACTATGGTTGGTCATCAGGCCTTCCAGCAAACATCTACCAGATTTTCCTCCATGGCTAATCCTGGGCATGCAAGTTTTGATATGAACCATTGAATAAGTAATTATATTTTGGTTATTTATATGAGTTCAGTGATGCATTTAATTTCTGTTGCAGGCCCAAGTTCAAGGCAAATATTGTGAGGTTGGCTCTGACTCCTTACTTGCAATGTCAACTTTTAACCACGCAGCGACGCTCTTGAGCACAGCATGTGACGTTGAAGTTTTGATCCCATCGTTTGAGGTAATACACAGGAATATTTACGAACCGATTGGTGACTTGTTGAATGGATATTTAGCAATCTATTGGACATAACAGTATACGTTCAAATAATATATTAATTTTGTTGAATTCATTTGCTAAAATGTATTTGCTAAAATCAAGAACGCATGTTAAACTTTGCATTTATTCCACTCTTATAGTACTTAAAAAATGAGAAATGTTTGTTGTTGTGCCAAAAAAGGTCGTTCGCAACTACAGCCAGCAGGTGGCGCACTTGTCGGCTCTTGAACCGCACGCAACAGTCTGGATGCGCGAATGGAACAATGTGTCCAACGCCCCACAAACATTTATAAACGACCCTCGCGAGAAGCTCTAAATTCCCCTGCTTTATTGACTATATCTCCTCATATTCGTTTGCTAGACTTAATAATGACTACGCTCTAAACGGAAAACAAACTTTTTTTCGTAAAAAGTGAAAAAAAAAACTCTGAAAATCCTTGGAAAATGGAAGTGAAAAAATCCTTCTGCACGAGCTAAAATCCCAGTGAGGATGTAGGGTCCAGAGCTCCTCAAGCAGCGCGGGGGGAAATATCCATCAGAGCAGCCAAAGACAAAGAGCAGAGGCGAGAACTTACATTGACATGATGCTAGGTATGAAGTCACTGCAAGCAGCAACAGAATCCGGGTATCCACAAAGCTGAGCATGTCTACGCAGACATGCAGACTCCTTGTGCTGCTGTGCCCCTCTTTTCAAACCACCTTCAGGCAGGCATACAGTTGTGGTGACGCGAGTAACTCCAAACTGAGCAGAAGCCTGCAGCCGTGATGCTGGAACAATCAAGTCGCACCGGGCCTATTTATACGGCAGGAGGGTCTCTGGTCTGCGTGTCAGAAGTCGGCCCCCCGACCAATGAGGAGGCGGCTCTCCAGTCGCTCTGCTGCTCGCATCCAGTCATGTGCGCCCGCATCTCCACCAGAGCAGCGCGTTTGGCACAAAACTTTGGCGACGATGACGAGTGCAGCGTTTAATTAGATCCATTCTTCTGTGGACGTGGACAGAGGAGAGTCTTAAAGGAGGGAAGAAGAGACGCTCTCGTCTTTCCCTGCTCTCCCTCGAGCCGAACGCGCCACACTGTCAGCGCGTCTGTGGGAGACGTGAGATCCGGACCTTCCCCCGTTTGGATTTTGCTTTTAGGAGCAGAGTCAGACCTGGATTTGTTTCCCTTAACGTTTGTCGTTTCGACTTTCAGACCTTTTCGTTTGACTTATCACTTATTATTCATCAAAATCCGAACTCTGAATCTACAATCCTGCACTCGCTACTCTGTATTTCACTTGACTTTATTTGGGATTCTGTCTTCCTCAGCAAAACACTGAAATGTGGCAGCTGAATTTTTAGCAAATTCATAAATGTGTTTCGACAAATTTCAGTTCAAAAAGACGGATTTGAGGATATTTTAGCTCCAAAAATGGATGGAAAGTCTACATATGAATTTTATTTTATTTTTGTTAAATGACTGAATGGATGTTTATTTCTTATTATTATCTCTGCTAATACAATGTAAACGTTTATTCCCACTGAAATACTTCAGCTTCAGTTCTGATCATATCCAGCAGACATCAAAGAATTATAATGATTTCACACCTGATACTTATGACTGTCTTCCATTTGTGCTAAAGCTATTCCTCAAAACAAAACAAAACAAAACAAAACAATCACCTATTATATTCCCCTCACAAAAAGGTAAACTCCACTGTCTTTGGAGTAACAAAAAATAAGAACACAAAAGGTCAACATTTACAATGGGAGCTCAGTGATCTGGCAGTGACTTGGGGTATAGCGACTGCTTTTTCATGCAAGTGACTAGCAAGATTGCACAGCGGTCAATAGAAAATATCCCAGTTTTTATGTGTCTACTCAGACCTATGACAGTTTGGGGTAAGAAACGTAATGATTAAAAAACTCGGTTGGCAGACTCTGTGCCAGGACAGTAGCAAAAGATTATGGTTAATTCATAGTTTTCAGGGGAAACAAAAGTTTGGAAATAGCTGAATAAAACTGAGTAGCATTAGCTAAGGCGCTAAACCTGTTCAAAGAGAAACACTGTATTAGCATCAGAGCTAATGCATCAGATTATGAGCGATTTAAAATAGTCAGATTATAAAACGTCCAGCTGTTTTTTATTACATTATGCTCATGTTCATTTTTTTCCTTTATGTTAAAGAAAGCCAGGTCGGTCGGTGACCTGCTGTGTAAACAAACCCTGTTCACGAACAACTACTAGCACAGATAAACAAATGCTGCCTCAAAGTTTAGAGCGTAATAAAGAATCTTCAGGCAAGTTTGACCCGGGGATCCAATTTCTACTATTCCTTTCTCCCCCCTCACTCACCTGTGCACATGACCAGGCATGTCGTGCGCAGTGCTATCACTCAGCGTCGCCCTCCTTCTGCTGCGTTCACTGTGTTCCCCTTGGCTACGTCACAATACACATGCACCATATTTCATAGGGGCAATAGTTTGGCCTCTGGTAGATATTTATTTCCATTACATTCAACAATAAATGTTATTATGTGTTAGCGCAACCTATTTATAAAGAGTAGCATCACAACGCTAACAAGCATAGCATGTAACTTGTGCTGAACATGTTTGTGGGCATGGTTTGACAAGATTACTGTGTTGTGTCAGAGTTTTTATAAACTATTGCTGAAATAATACTGTTAAACACAAGCGTTGCCCAGAGTTAGTAAACAGCGATGATGTTTGAATGGGTGCATGTGCATTTTGGCTACAGAAGTATGGCGCAGTACACTAGCTAGTCAAGCTACGTGAGAGGGCTACCCACAAAATATTGTGACTTTTATCTGCTAAAACACAAACTGACAGATGGAAAGAAGACTCCCAGACCCGTAGAACACCAGTTTACCAGATTTTTACAATTTATGTTTACTTAAAAAAAAGTTTGAGAACTTGAAGAAGTTGAAAAGTTTACTGAACTTAAGTCCGCAGTTAGAGTAGCGGTTCTGACAACCGAGCACCAATAACCAGGCGTACTAACATAACTGAAAGCAAACTTTCACCTATATGTCTTTGTGGATGAGCTACCTTCGTCGGCAATACGCATATATTTTGTCGACTAAATATGTCTGTAAATAAAGACACTTTTGCTGAGGTAACACCCATTCAGTTTGCACACATTGAACTGTGAATCTACTTGTGTGTACATTTAAGCAAAATATACGTCGAATTATCTGAGAAATATATACAATAAATTGATAAATCATGTACGTCCTGCCTGGTTTTGGCCTCCGTTTTTGTCATCTGTGTGTTCCACTTTCTTTTATCATTAACCACGTCCACTAACCGATATCCCACATAGAGTTATGCTCAGTAGCTCTGTGTGCAACTGAATAAATCTCTACATGGTTTTATTTGAACTCTGGTACTAGGATTCTTTCTCACCTTTCTGCCTCTCTCTGAAGTGGAAGAGAAACTTCCATCTTTCTCCTTCTTTCCCCCTGAGGAGTGAGAGAGAGAGAGTGAGAGAGAGGAGGCGGAGCCAGTGAGATGAAATGTGATTTAAATATGGCACGTGTCCCACCCGCTTAGATTCTCATATTTGCCGAGGAGTTAAAGTAACGGGGAGGACCAGACAGTAGGAATCAAAGATGGCTGCGAAGCTCCACATCAGCAGCATTTTTTTTCTCCCTTTGACGCGACCACACTCTCCAGTACGCTACTCTTCTTGACCAGCTTTTGATACTTGTGCTCACATGTCAATATTTTAATGAGAGTTTTAAGAACACTTAGAAGCATGAAAACATCAGAGCAACATCTAGTCAGCATAATATTAGTTTAGCTGCACGGATTGAATGCGTTCTCCTGAAGAATGTGGGGGTCACTGTGGGTCAAGTCAGACACTTTCAGTGGCTGATCACTACCACTCTGTGTTGTTACAGAATCCTTCAAGCATCGAAAGGAAACCATTAAAAATATCTCAGTGTGTAGGTTAACATGCAGAGAGGAGCCACGTTATTTGCATAGAAACTTTGAAGTGAAGGAGAGAAGATTCTGACTTGAGCGGGATCTAACACCCAGCAGTGTCTCCTCTCCTGCAGCCAGCTGAGTCCTCCAGATGTGCTGCGCCCTGATTGGCTCGCCGTGTAGCGTCCGTCCAGATCGTGGCCAAAGCCTCTCAAATTTCCACCCTGAGGATCATGGGTAGCCATGTTGCCACTTGTTACTGCTTCCATTTAAAGCTGAACTGGAGTATCGTGTATATGAGATGTGAGTCGAGGTGCTGAAGAGAAAAACCCAAACCAGAGTGGCGTTTTTCTCTCCTGAATCTGGCTTGATTTCAGGAAGTCAAAAGTCTCAGACACACTGTGACAGTGACTATTATAGAAGAAGCCATGTGCACACACACACACACATAGAGTAGACACACAAGGGCGGTTGTGGTTTTCAAATTGCAGTCTATATTCAAACACTCCTTTTCCTCTGCAGCGATCAGATGAACTTTCAACACTGGGATCCACTCGTATGAAAAAATGCATTTGTCGCTCCAGCGGACGCAACACGGCTGCCTCTAACTCAGTGTTGAAGATCTATCCAGAGGACAAGCCGAGTCAAAGAATTCGGCTCGGGAGCTAGTCGACAGGTCCAAGCGTATATCAGCATGCTGAGGCCAACAGCAGACTCGAGCGCGGCTCCCAGGAAGGAAGGAACTGCAGCCCCCATTTACTTTATGTGCCGCCACACTCATCTCTAATGTGCTCATGTGGCATCCAATGCTTCCTTTCTCTGTCATTCCTTTAGATGTGGGGTTGTTCTGTCAGCCACCAGCTGGACATGCAGTCACCACGTGGAACTACAGGCTAAAATAGACCATGTTAAATGTATAAAATAACAGTCTATGCCTATCTTTTTTTGCATATGGGTCAGAAAAGGCAAAATCTACTCAGCAAAATTGAAATTATAACAAAAAAATAAGAAAGTTTCCATGTGGTGGGAATTAAAATGGTGTCCATTAAGGGTTTTGGTGACATTGTCTTTAAAAAGTCATAGTTTTTGAAGATATCAAAGTCCTTCTGAGCAACTGGCAGGTTTTTCTTCCAGTCATATGCTATTCAGTTTCCAAAGTGGAACAGCATCCCAGCCGCTAACTAAAAATGTGAATTTTGACAAAAAATAAAGTGAGATTTTTCATGTTTTTACTAGAATACTAACAATTATACTGAGGCATTTGAGCCCAAATAAGCAACATACAAGTACAAAAAGAGGTACAGTCGAATGATAGCTATCTGTGTGCGTCACAGAGTGAGTTTGTTGGTCTCAGTGAGTAAGGATTTGCTTTTTTAGCTTCATTCAGGAGGAGAAAATGCCGATTAATTATTCAGCTGAACACACCTCTTCTTTTGTTTTGCCCCACGTGAAAGAGTTTAGCTTGTCTTTGAATTCAGCTGTAGCTCACAGGTCACATTAATGGCGTAGATTTTATCTGAAACTAGTGTTGGTGTTGCGGGCAAGACCAACTAAACCAGGACAAAGTCAAAACCACGACTTCAAGGGGGTGAGTTGAGACCATGACCAAGGAGGGTCGAGACTGAGTCCAAGACAGGGGACCAGAAGAGAATTCTCTTCTCAGTCAGCACATGTCCAACCAACCCTGGAAGTTTTATTGAAGGCTTCTTCGGTTTACAAATGGACAGATGAAGACCTCCACTACACAGATAATTATTGAATACATTCATGTTGCATCTGGTGGGTTTTTTTTAAAAAACAAATGTCTTATTTGGCCAAGAATATAACACTTTAGAGATGTTTAACTCTTCACAGCTGCTGTGGTCTTGACCCATCCTGACAAAAAAACCCCCAGTGGCACCGAGGTGAGGCCGAGTCTAAACACAGTCGATTCTGAGACAAGCACAAGTCCTTGAAAATGTGGGGATGAGACTAAAATACTATTACACTAATGGACTCATGTTTTTATATCCCAAAACCTGGTCTTTTTAACAAGGCTTCCT
Source organism: Synchiropus splendidus (assembly GCF_027744825.2). Classification (NCBI taxonomy): domain Eukaryota; kingdom Metazoa; phylum Chordata; class Actinopteri; order Syngnathiformes; family Callionymidae; genus Synchiropus; species Synchiropus splendidus. The sequence goes on from NC_071337.1 coordinate 10,543,516, forward strand.
GGGCTTCTAGATCACTGTCAGCAGGATTTATATACAAGAATTTGACAGCCAGGAAAAAACTCCAAATACAAAACTGAATAAAGTATTCAGTCTTCATTTTGACTCTGAATGTGAATCCCTTCCTTGGTATTTTTCAGCTAAAAATGCTCACCGCCTTTTGCTTTCAGAAACATCAATACTGAATCAGCTGTGAAATATAAACAATATGCTTTCAGTATGTTTTGTTTTCTCCACTTCACACTTTCATTTCTCCTTGCGCAGCCGCCGGACATGGTCACAAATGACTCAATAGAAAGTGCATCAGAAATCATGAGAAGCAGTTGCACGGCGATGGACGGAGGAGCTCAGTGTGATGAGACGCAGAGAAGAGAAGAGGGCGAGAGGGTGGAAATCAAAGTCAGGGAACCTCCCTTGGCCTGGGCCTAACACATGGTTAGATTTGCCTGTGTGTCCACATGACTCACAGTCTGGTCAGCAAAGGCATAATAAACCCGACTAAAATATCCACTCACAATGTCGCTGCAGTCCAAGGAAGCCAGCTAATTGCTAGATAGTCTCTGACCGTGGTTAGAGAGAAGAAGAGAAGTCCGGCGACGTTCTCTCGCCGCGTTAAAATAAATGCAAAGCCGGTGGAGGTCATGAGTTCATTCTGACTTTTCCTGAGCAGTTTCTCTTCCATTTAATTTAGTAGCAGATTTTTGAAGGTAGCAATTGTTTGATAATACAAAGTACTGTTGGGAAAGCTGATGAAAGTCCACCAGAATGAATCGGATGTTTTGGGGAAGAGTGCAGGGCCAATGGAGAGATTTAGGATTTGATGTCTTCAGATGGACTTTGGCCAAATGATGCAGGTGAAAATACATTAGCAAGTTGGGACACTTGTAACTATAACTTGATATAATGCACATAAATAATTTAAGAGCAAGTCCCAAACACACTTTGGGAGTCGGAACGATCTTCTTAGATGTCTACAAATACAAACACAAAATTAGCACTTCAAACTTGTTCTGTAATGACAAGGCCACGCTCTTTGTTCTTTTTTATTTACAATTCATTTTTAATTGCACACATTCCCCCTTTCTCTGCTCATATTTATATAATTATTCTTCAATAATATTATTTTTTTCTTTTCATTTTTTAATGTTATTCTATTTATTTATTTTATTTTTAAAGCAAATTCAGCTATTTCCTGCAGTGACTGCCACAATATTCCATTTTCAATTCAATATGAAGATTTTAGTTGATCATTTTTATGACATTTTGTTGAATACAAATTTTGGACTTGGATACACAATGGTTTTTGACTCCTGGACGCACTTGATGTAGCCCGAAAATTGTTCCATTTGTCCCACCCACATTAGATGATAACTCAGTTCTATGAAAGTCCAACGCAACAACTGAGGCATTCACCATCAGACTGGAGTTATGAGTCAGCAGTGAAGGACCACGAGGTGCGAGGAGGAACACAGGATTAGGTGACGGCTGTTAAAGAGTTAAGGTGAACTCAGTTAGTGAGTGGAGGGGCTGAAATCTTTTCCATATTACACATGAGGAACACATTTAACTGGGTTCAGCTGTCTGGAGTCAGTCTCTCTCTCTCTCTCTCGCTCGCTCCCTCCCTCTCTCCTGATCTGAGGGTGAGCTAAACACAGCCGTATATCATTACACATCTGGGAAAATGAACCTCGAGCAGCTCCACAAAGACAATCTTAAGTAAATGAATCGAAGTCGAATGAGTCGCCGCACTTTATAAATGACAACAACAACTGAAAAATGATAGTGAAAGTCACCCATCTTTGCTTCACAACTCCAACAGCACAGCGAGGATGTAAACAGAGCCAACTGAGAGCATTACATTAATAGTAATCTGACACCTCAGGAGGGGGCAGAGCTCCTCCCATGACGTCTCCCCAATAAGTCCAACCCCTCAAAATTGCTCTGGTTCCTGCAGTTTTATTTTGGGTTGAGGGATGTTGCGGGGCCAGGCGCTCAAGAGGCAGGAATTCGCACCGTTGCAGGGTGGAAATTCTTGCAAGTTTCTGTATTGCTAGGAAATCGTTACATTCGTGCTGATCCAACCTCTGTTTTTCCTCCGTCACATGAGCTGGGGGTCCTCACAGTGACCACCAAAGTTATAGAGGCGAGGTCAAAGTTGACGACACATCAGTTCAAGGTGCACAGATGTCCCCTCTTGCCATGTCCGACCACAAACTCACCACGCCTTGTAAAAGCAGCGAAGACTCTCAAGGTGCCTTGACATGAAATATACACATTTAACCGATATTATCATTGAACCGATACATTTTCACACATTGTTCGTGTGAAGACTGATACCGCTATGATCAAACCTATAGTTTCTTCCTCATTTAACAGTCACATGCAGTGAGCTGCTGTCAGGAGCTTCAGCTGAGTGACAACAAAGAAGTAAGCCGACTCCTCCAGACGTCCTCCACGTCTCTGAGTGATTCCACAGATGGAGGGGGAAAATGAGTTGCCTCCACACAAGAAAAAAAGGTCCCTCACCTTTTTTTTCTTTGCTAGGGTTATGAGTCACAAAAACACCTACATCAGAGCACATTTTGAATTAAAAAATGATGCTCTGATGATGATGAATTCAATGTAATTATTTGATTTTGAAATAGATGTTTTAGAATCCAAGCACATTCCTCGCTCAGAACATTCACCTCTTCTTGTATTTGAAAAGAAAGCTAAAAATGCTAAGTTGACTGGCTAACTTAACGGAGCACTTTAAGACACACATTTTAATGAACTTGTTATGTGATCTAATTCAAATGTTATATTAGCATTTAATGAACCAAACATCTATAACCGAAGCAAAACATGCTTCTGACAGCTGGTTAGCTAGCTAACTGCTTCATAAGCTAGCGTGGCTCGGGGCTTAAAGTGCTATTCAGCATTCTTACAAATGCAGAATCATTTGTCATTGGTTAGGTGATGTTTCGCTCTTTCATTTGGTGAGCGCTTTGCTGCAGCCATAAAGAAAGAGTGAAGCAGTTTGAGGCGCCACATACAGAAACTGTTCCTTCTGCTCTGAGACACTGAAACTTCCGGGTGAATGATCAAGTTCATAGAGATGGTACTTCTCTCAAAAATAATAATAAAAAACCCCTTGTAGATTCACATGAACACAGTTTTTTTTCTTTTCTCTGAAGGGGTTGTCTTCCTCTCAGTGTTTCTGCAACAAAGCCCCTCCTCCCCCCACTGCAGCGAAGGGTGGAAAAAGTGACACAGCAGCAAACCACCTAAATGTTAGCGGCAACTTCTCCCAGACAAGACTGTAAAATCTGTATCAAGATTCAGTCCGGTGGGTGAGTGCAGCTGTGGGTTCTGGTAACCAAGCGCAAGAGCCCAGTTTGTGAGCACTAAATAGCCGACATGTTTTTGGCGTCAGATGGAGGGGGAAACGCGTATGGCTTATGAAGTGACGTTAAAAATATAGAGTTGAAGACACGACTACGTCAGCAGCCTTGTTTTCAAGGTTGTCTTAGTACTCACAAATCCTTAATCTGTTCCTTAAAGCAATGTTTTCTATTGCAAACATGTAGCATAGCTTAAATTGTGCTAAAAATATTATAGTTATAACTAGCTACTGTCGTCGTCATCGGTTTTTATCATTAAAAAACTACCACAAAATCGCATAAATTAGCTGGTAGGAAGACATTCAAGAGGAGCGGCTTACTCAATTTGACATCGGCATTGAAGTACATTTGTATAGATTTGGTAACTGTCGCCCCAGTGATGTTACTAGTGGTAGCTAGCTGTCTTCATATTTACGGTGCGTTCCATTTGTGTTCTAAACTAATAAATTCTTAGTTCCGTCCTCAGTGACATCACCCTATGTCGGAGTTCCAGGTCGGAAAGTCGGAGACTCCACACCAACCCAAGTACACAATCCAAGATGGCTTCCCTGAATGTAAACAAGACGTAGATGCTTTGAATCAATGGGTTTTCTAGTTGCAAATCGAACACATATTTTTCAAGAAGCTGTTCATATCAAGGCACACGTGCGCTGCGCGCAATTGTGACATGATTCCAAGCTCCAAATTCCAACTTCCGAAGGTAACTGGAACGCAAAGTCCATGATCAACAATGAAACCAACACTTAAGAAGAGGCTGATTTCTCTCATACTCATCAGGAAAGGTAGTGTAGAAAAGCCTGACCTCGGTCAGAAACCCCCAACATGGGCTCAGTGGTGACAAAAGTGCAGTCTTTGCCTCCAGGCCGCAGGAGTTGACCACAAGTCCAAGGAAGTTTACACGTCTGATTGCTCTCAGCAGGCGTGCTCCAGGTGTTTCATGTGGCAGGTGGAGGCTTAAATGTTAGCAGGTGAGCGACGACTCAGCACCTATTCATGGCCAAAGCAGGAGGCCAAGCAAAGAAAGAGCAGAACAAGTATATCTGCAGTTTTCATCAATTATTCTGACTCAGCAATTAGTGAATGGATGAAACAGGTGGATTATGGGCCATTGTTTCACACTAGTAGGGAGCCTTGGTGTCAAGACACCACATCGTGATGGACCCTTGTGCAACTTTTTGTGTGCAAAGATTCTAACAAAGTCATTTCATGTGGTGAGAAAATTGTCTTATGACTAGTGTCGGTCAATCACAGGTTGTTTTCTTTGCAAAGACTGGAAAATTTATTTTATTTTCTAAATGCGCCAAGACGTTGGTGATTTATATTGCGGTTCTGATCTATCAGGTTCCCTACTGGTGAGAATCGATAGTATTGATTATTGCGATTTTACTTTCCGTTTCTAAAGACAAAAGGTGAATCATATACAAAACACAATATAAGAGTGAAAAAAAAAAAGTAAAATGTAAGGGCATACCTTGGATGTCTTGAAGGATCTGTTCACAAATCAGAGTCATACATGATCAAAATTTTTTTGGTAGATGTAAAGAAGGCTATCACAAGAAAATGGCTCCAACCTGCCACACCGGACAATGGATTGACATTGTTCAACAAATGTTAATTATGAAGAAAGTCACATTTAAGTTGAAAAACAAAGAAGAACTATTTGACCGGAGCTGGGAAAAATGGTTGAAATACAAAAATAAAAACAAAAAACAAGTAATGTAATGTGAAATATTACATTATAATATTATTCCCCAGAGACGGTGTAATTATACTTTATTTTCTCTTTTTTATTTCTCTGTCTTTCTGTATCTATCTTTTAATTTTATATATAAGTATGTATATATATTTTTCTTTTTTCTTTCTATTATTATTATTATTTTTTTTTAAATATTGTTACATGTGTGCAATCAAAGTTTTCTATTGTGTGCTTCACAGAAGTTTGTAATACAATAACTGAATTAAAAAGTTAATTCAACAGTTGTGTCACAGTTGCAGGCCGATATTTAGGATTGCCATTTGTGATATGTTTATGACAAAAATATAAGCAATTTGAAATGTGTCTCTCTTCGTTGACTAGTGTCAAACTTAGCTATGCTCACTGAGCCTGAGTTAGAATGATAACCTTTGAAAAGTAGGACGATGGTATGATCCTTCTCTCTATCACCAACATTACACCTATTAAAATGTAGAGGGGTGGGAGGGAGTGACTGAAGAAAGGCCACACTCGAATTGCACAGTGTGCAACACATTAGGTCACAATTGGTGAAAACGTGTCGCTGCCAGCCGAGCAAAAGTCGGGACGCCTGCCAACTTTGTTTTCCGTCGTCACCCCAGACGTGTATGCCTGTAAGTGCTAGGAAAGATTCCCCTGTTGATGTAAACATGAGTAAAGCACGCAAATTACAAGGGAGTGCGAAGAGCTGAGCCCTTTATCGCATCCCTCCTGACCTTCCAGACACCTGACGCTTCTCATGAACGATTCCGTCCGTTCACAGCAAGAGCACTGCAGCGAGGGATCGGGTTTAATGTTGGATACTAACAAGTAAATTGCTTTAAGTTAACACATGTTCAGTTACAGAGTGGAGCGAAGCTCTGGGCTCAGCATGAGCTGCTTTATGTTTCCTGCATAATGAGCTACAGTAAGAGATGTTGCCGGGCGCCATGGAGCTAATTTGACAATGTAGGGATCATGTGACCACTGCAGAGGACCTAGAAACACACATTCAAAAATCTGATCAAAAGCAATCGGAACACGTGCATGAGAGATTGTCACCTTAATGTGTGTGAGAGGTTTTCACTTTACTCTGTTGAGTATTTCTTTACATACTTCATCATACAGTACAAATATGACAAATAATGACGTCTGTGTTTCGGGCTGAATCATGCAAACATAGTTGGACGTTACTTTCGGATGTTGTTTTTCAGTGATGCGGGCGTGTGTGTTTGTCTCTGTGGACGTCTGAGGTTGAGCCCCTCCGTCACCACCTGGAAGTCATTACACACTGAGGGAGCCATGTGGCGGGCACAAGTCTCTTAAAGTGGCAGGGGCTGCCTTTCCCACATTAAAGTCATTAGTAAAGTCGGAGCCCCTGCTAGCGCATCCACTGGGACGCTCCAGGTGACATCACCGCATGAGCAGCAGCAAGATTTCAGATTCTATTCTGAACGTCACCTGATGTTGAGCCATTCATCTGTTGACAGGTCAGACTTCTATCCTCCAGCTGCCAGGTTATGAACGGGCTCTGCTCTGAGTGGCTGATGAATCCTGAGCTGGGAAAAAGTTGCAAAACATTTGCAACATGATTGTTGTGAAGGCATTGACTGTGGAAGTGATATCGGAAAATAAGGAGCATTGATGGGAACTAATGTCACTTTAGGTAGAGGACGCTCACCTAGGTGCCATGTTGACTTTGCTTTTTACTGTAAGCCATCTCTAAATGTTCTCTAACTGGATGTATATCATTGTCCTGAATGCTGAACCGTATTTGGAAGCGACTATAGTAGTTGTGATACATCCTGCTGGGTTGTGGTGACTAAAGCTTGTATCAAACTCAATCATGCAGGGGACCAAACAAATCTGCATCCACACGGAGACACACTTTATCCGATCCTCTCTCTTTCCCTTCCGCTTTGAAAAATGTGCTCAAACAGAATGTAGCCGTCCACATCAGTCCGATGAACACAACATCAAATAATGTAGTACATTTACCAGTGAGAGCTGCAGTGCTCTAACAACAAATGAAGAAGACAGTATGGTGCATGTGCATAGGAAGCTTGCGCGAGTGTAGTCGCATAATAAGCCATCGTGGAAAGAGACGTTGGCGTGTAGTGAAAGCTGTAATGTTGTAGCGAGTCATGCTAAACTACGAATCAACAAGGAGGGAGTGTTCAGAGATTAGTATTTTTAGCAGGATGGAGTCCACCTGCTACGCCCTCCAAAAAGTTGTGGATCACCCATGAAGAATATAACTCAGAATTTTCAAGTTTACTTAGTAACAAGTAACAATTGATCGGAGACATACCAGAGTGTATACCACCAACCCAGACTCTGTGTGGACAGGACTGGGTCTCTCTTTTTCTTGGAGGGTTATTTTTTTCATGTTTTCAGTGGGTCTTAAATTATGATTCAGTAGAGTTTTAAACTTGACTAAGCTCTCGCAGGCCACACAAAATAACTTGGCCGGCCGGGTTTAGCCCCGGGCCTTGAGTTTGACAAGGATTATGAGTTGGGATGCAGATGCGTCTACTGTATACCCTTAGTAAAAGTGCTCGGCTTGCATGCTAAGTTGCATTTTGTGCGATGAAATGTGTAAATGTGGACAAATTGAGCAGCGCTACGAAAGCGAGCGGTGACGTGTAACCTCAGTGTTGGACCTGGACCACTGATGCGTTCAAGTGTGTTCAGTATTTGCAGATCATGAACCAGATAACTGCGAATATCAACCTCCTCTTCTGGACTTGTTTGGCAAATGATGGAAGAAATTCCATTTGAGAATACAGATGTTTTTTTTTCCCCCTTCTTTTGTCAAGTCCCTCCCTCTTTTCTTCGTTTTCTCTCTCTCCGTCTCTGTAGTTCTAGACGACTCAATGGAAAATCACCATCATGGCAACGACTCGCCTCCGAAACTGCTCCACTCTCATCAAACTATTCGTAACTACCTCCATGAAACTTGAAGCAGTATGACAACGTGGTTTGTATGTCTGACCATATCTACCTTCCCAGGTTTGGTTATGCACTAAGGAAAAGATCAGACAAGAGAAGGAGGAGAGGATTTAAGGATTTGAACACGTTAAAAAAAGAGGGGGATGTGTGTGAGAGGCTGAGAGTTTAAGAAGGGGAGGAGGATTTAGGAGAGCGCAGGCAGCCCGTGACATAGCTAAAGCATGAGTACATGCCTTTTGGCTGACGTCCACTGTGAAAGCTCTGCATCTGGTGCAGCTCTACCTCTGAACTTCTCTACTTCTCTAACTTCCCTGTCTCCACTTCTACTTCCTCTTCCTGTTGATATCAGGACCATGACTAGGTTTTCACTACTCAGTCACTGTCTGGTCTTCCTTGTCGATTCTACATTATGACCAGGAGAGGTAAATGTGCTGTCATATTTAGATGAATAGAAGAGTGGAATGACCATAAAAGTCCATGACAAAAATGATAAACCTGGTCACAACTGACATAAAATTTAACGTATAAACATTTAGTGTACATCATTGATACATTTGTGTTATTTTCTTTGAGCTCTATTACTTTGTTGTTCACATTTCCTCCATTTTTGTATAATCCTGGCCAGTTTCTAGACATTTTTTATGTTCTCTTGTATCATGGAAATATCATCATATATTAAAATATTTTAGCTTATACTATTGGCTTTATGTTTTGTACTGTTGCTTCCCACTGTAAAAGTTATTGAATGAGACATTTAAAACATTTAATGTTTCCTTCTTGGTAATAAATGTTGTTATGACCAAAATCCAGTCATGTTTTGTTAAGGATTTTGGTTCCAAATGAAAGGCAAATGAGAATCACAACAGAAAAGTGCTACTACAAACATGTACACCTTCGCAAAAACAAGACCTCAACGACATTAATGGGATTAATTCATTGAATGTGTTTTGAATTAAAGTGGGGGAAGGGGTGCAATGAAATACATGTCTTTTAAATTATTTATGTTTACTATTATTATATTTATTATTTAAACTGTGCTTTTATGTGATATAGTACAAGTGCTCCTCTCAGTTGAAGCTTTTTTTTTTTTTATAAATCCAGCACCATTTCACTTAGACAAACCTTTTGAATGAAACTGTAGCAGCATGGAGACTGTGGACTTATAGGGCAACAGGGTTTTTCAGAAATATGGCCCTACATATTGTTTTAAAATCAGTTTATGTTACATTAATATTTCAGTTTTATTGTTATATTTGCTGTCATCTTAAAATGATGAAATGAGTCAGGGACTAGTTGGTTAGCTCTCAGAGCTCCGGCTGCAGCTGAGCTGAGTTTATAATGTCAATAAAGTTTAACGGATGAGCCCATGTGTTAAAACTCTCTGGTGGTCTCAGGGCTACTGAAGTGTCTCCCAGTCATTCCTCTGTTTATACAGGGCAGTGAGACAGGTACAGGCCTGTCGCTATCCCTACCAGCACACACGTATGCACGCATTCACTCTTTTGGTGTCTAGTTGTCCTCTTTTTTGGTAACTCTTTTTTTTTTGCAGGGAGAGTATCATGTAAACAGGCGTTCCGAGGCTTCAGGAAACACCCACACGTCCACTCCTCTTCCAGTTGTGAGCCAGATGAGCCACACAAAACTGAGGAGGAGCTTAAACTACACGTTTGAAAAAAGGGATTTCTTCTTTTTCCTAGTCGTCTTTTTTTCTCTTTCCCAGTTGAACTCAAAACTCCTTGATGACCGAAAATTCTTCCACGTGTCCTGTGCTGGATTGAGGTGGTGGAGGGAGGACCAGAACACGTCTGGCTTCCCTGCAACACTCCGTTCTACTGACAGAATCCTCGAACAATCTTTATCAGCTGTACAAACTTAAACGAAAAGAGTAACGTAACTGTTCATGAGCTGAGTGCCCTTTGATAGCATGCTACCATATAACTGTTATTATTTATCAAAGGCTGTAGCTGCCTGTAATCTGACTGAGCTGCAGCTGTATTTCTTTCTCTTTGCTTTTTAATCCAGAGGAGAGACGTCGGAGCCCAGTGTTTTCTCATGAAACAGACATTAATACCAGAGGAACAGATTGAGAGAGACTGATTGTTATTTTACATGTATTTTGGACGTCCTGACTTTGAGCCACATTCTGGCTTCCATGTCTGGCTCAGTGGGGTGCAGTGATTTCCTAAAGTCACCTCTCAGGTAGGCTTGCCAGATTCAAGGCCTGTGACACACCAACACTTCAAAACTCATGCAGATACACACACAAGACATGACAACTGATGCTGAGCATCATTTGCTTTGAACAACCAGAGTTTCTGTGAGATTCCAGTGGAACTAGATTACTCTTCTTATTTCTAGATTAAAGCCACCTAACAACTTCTCAATTTAAGAACTGCTTTCTGGATTATAGACAAGCACAATCTGGTTACTCATATAATGTTTCAAATCCAGGAAACGTACAATATTAGAGAATGTTCGGTTAATTCCTGAGTACCTTGTGGTCTTGTTCGCGCGTGATGGGAACAACACAGTTGTGAGAAAAAGTGAGCTGAGCCAAAAGGCAAAGCGCTACATTTGTCCAGACCCTCAGCTGCGGTCACAGACATTGGCTGAAGACAGAGTAGAGCTGCTGCTTCCCCATGCTTTAAGGAGTCAGAGGAAGTGGTTTGGGTCTCCTATGAGGATGCAACCTGGGTCTTGCCCTTTGGAGGTGTCAGCTGGGAGGAGTCCGGGGGGTCGACCCAGGACCAGGTGGAGAGACTATATCTCTATACTGGTGTGAGAGCATGTCTGGATCCCCCCCGTCAGAGCAGGCGGAAGGATGTTTGCTACCACTGTACCCCACGAATGATAAGTGGGATGGATGGATGGATGGATTCTTGTCAAATTGTGTGTTACAAGTCCCCGTAATACACTGCAACAATCAAAACACTTGACAGGTGATATTATTACCATCATCGGACAGATCTGACAGAGACATTTGTTCATCTGAACGTGGGGTCCTGGCTCAAAAATCACACACTCACCACACACTTGTCATGTAGACAATGACTCAACAAGAAAACCCATTGTATATTACAGCAGTAATACTGTATTTTAAAACCACCACCGATCAGATCAGACTCGAATCGAGTGGTGAAAAGGTCTTATTCACTCATTAAATGCATTTTATGACCAAAACAGAGTTGTCAGCATGTTGAATGGTTTGGAGCTGTTCTGCAGGACGGTTTGATTTGTTCTAAAACAGGATGCAATGAATGTAAATAAAGCTTTTGGGACCAGATATGAATAAGAAAATATCTGTCTTTGAATATCAATTATGAATAAGTATAAGTTAGTGGTTAACATGCCGAATCTTAGTCAGTGGTTATAAGAAGTTGACTGAATTCCAGGCTGTATTATGAGGCAACAAATATCCTGCCATTAACAGCTACTTGGCGAGAATATTTGTTTCTGATTTTTATGTTTTATTTACCCTCAAACCACGAGCAAATACTTAGAGTGACACTGAACATCCCACACCAGTGGCATTGACTCATTAGCTGTGTATTTTGGAGTCGACCTGTCGAAGGTAAACATTGGCTTCACTTGGCCCCCGTGTAACTGCAGAGTTCACACACGAGTGTGGCCAAACACACACTCAGGTGAGCACGGTGAGAGAGGCTTGTCGCCGTATTATCTTAGCCGCTGTCCGACAGGATGACCACACTGGGTAGAATTCGGGGGTGTTTCCTTAAACAGCTCCCTGGTGTGCTCAGCGTCAACACACACACATGCAATCTGAGCACTGGAATAACTGAAGTGGAGCAGCTAAATTCTTTTTATATGGAGCTATTACTGCTGCTTTTGGGTCTGTATGTCGAAGGAATGTATGAAGAAAATACATTAGCTACAACTACATCATTCTGCATACCTCTACGTGGATGCTAAGGTTAGCTGAACGCTGCTGCTCTTTGCTCTTCACTATGGGAATCGTCTTCTCTGGGAGATGACTTTCCTACATGCAGTCCTGCAGATGACGTGGCTGGGCAGGGCTCTCATCTGCTGCCTGTGGCTCACACAGATCTCCAAAAGAGAGAAGGAAAAAAAAAAGTCCTTTAATGACAAACTTGAGCAGCCAAGAACGATTCAGCCTTTGCCCACGTCTGCCCTCTGATTGTGGAAAACAGTCATTGTCGGCGAGTCACATCGTACAATTTACAATACCCAGAGTTTACACTCAGCTACTCGCTACCGGGCTTATTACTGAAGAACATTTATGAAGATAATTTCCCTTCAGCTTTTCAAATCCTCTGGCTCCATGACTTTCCCTCTCTGCCAGATGTGCTTCTCCTCTGGATCTCCCCCTGTGGAGGCCTCCGTGATTCATTTTCCACAGACATCTTAAAACTCTCTCCCCTCCCCCACGCTTCTCTCCTCCTCGTCTCCCTCTCCGAACCCAGACTCCTGCTGCTGGTTTGTCTCAGCCTGCAGTTGTCACTAACTCCACGGAGAGCAGGAATGAAGCTCATGTGGAATCTCCATAGCCAAGGGCTTGTTTTCAGCCGAGCCCCACCGACTCTCTCCCCCAAAGGTGCGCGGAGGGAGGGGCAGGAAGAGTGTGGCCAGGTGCTGTCGGGGGCGTTGGTGGGTGGCTCAACTTGATGACGCCCTCAGGGAGGTAGCCACGCCTCCACTAACAGGGGACATAAACCAGGTAACTTTGTTGGACTTTCACTGGCAGGGGAATCCACTCTCTCTTTTGCCCTGAACTGATGTCTGCAAAGACTTTGAAATGAAGCACCTTTGTCTTTGTTTGACTGGGGCTCTGTGCAGAGGTGTTGTTCAGTCCATGAATGACCTAAAGATGAAATGAACCAGGGACGACAGAGCCAAAAAACACACAATCCTCAGTAAGCAAAAGTACAAAACCAGCCCTCCTACATGTCAACAGTTTTCAGAGAAACCCTTTACAATACTGTATCCACAAACCCGACAGACTCTGGGAATATGGGCCACGGTAAAGTTATTTGGCATGTCAATTTTGAAGAAAAAATGGATGCATCAACAACATGTTTCTGGACTGACATGAACGGACTGATGACAACTGCTGGGTCCAGTATCCAGAGGGATGTTTCCCCGGCTAAGCAGTGATGGGTTGATGGGTTTCATGAAACAGTGTCCATATTGTCAGAAGCCACCAGATGGCACTGTCTGCTATAAAATGTTGTAAACTGTTTCACTGAAACCTTGCATCATTTCTAAATCAAGAGCGCCATCTAGTGGCCTTTGAAAATTAGGACACCGTTTCATCAACCATGTCATACTGTTTCATGATACCTCATTTACACATCAGTAAACGCAAAGGCATATAACACATTATCAATCCTAAGGCGCCATGTTGACGGTTGTCAAGCGGAGCTTCTCGTCCCAGAGTGTCACTGAAGTCAGACTTCCATGTTGCATGTTGACACGTTAGGCTTTCAATGAATGAAACGTTTCCTGATGCAGTAAGGTTGTGCTTCACTGGACTGTGCAACACACTAAAAAAGAAATGCTGCCAAAAATGTGTAGTATTTCGGAGGTCTTGATGGTGCTTTGTTACTGAGATACGTTCATGTAATGAATATATCATCGATGGAGCTTTCAAGCCATTCCTTCTTATCGGGTTTGCGACCCTTTGATGCATCTACAAGCAGGTCAGGGCCACTGAGGCTACAAAATGAAAGCAACATCCGCAGACCTTCCATAACGTCATTTCCCCTTTGTTAAAGATTAAGTGTGTTCCAGCTGATTCTGTGTGGGTTCAATCACTACACAGCACTGGACCAGGGGGAGCCAGCGCTGACTTGGCTCCACATGCCCAGCGCTAAGGGACATTTTGGCCGGCTTTACAGTGGTTAGTGCTGACCATAGACAGCACATCTTTATTTGAGTGTGGACTTCAATATAGAGAGATTCAGGCTGAGGAGCTTTCCTTCTCTTGATGGTGATCTGTGGGCAGCAGTGTGCTCCTGAGGGACAAACAATACGCCATAAACCTCACACACTTCATCTGCATAATGATCTGAAACAACTTCACTTTCCCTCCACAAAAGGAAAAGCGGTTTTAAACCCACCTGCACAGCCTAACTTCACAGTAAAGAGTGTCTCTGTGCGTGCATGAGTCTGCTCTTTAAAGAGTCCAGTGATTGCACGTTGAGAGACGGACTATCCCCAATTCACTAGTAATAAAGTGCTAAATTGAAAGGTGGGCTGAGACAAGGTAGAAACCCTCCATTACCTGGCGGCTGCTGCGCAGGATGTTTGTGCTCCTGACACGCTGGAGCTCTAAAGGTGGCCTTTTTCAGGGCAGCTAGCCAGTGGCTCCAACGTATATAACATAACATGTCAGTGATACAGTCGCGCTTCGACTTACCAGCTAATAGTGGTGGAGGCCTTTACTCGAAAGGCTTGAGTGTCAAATCAGTTTTCACCATTGGAATGAATTGGAATATCACCAAACTGCTCCTGACCCCCAGAGCACGAGGAAATGCAAAAAAATTTAATCTCAATTAATCGCATTATAAGCAGAGTTAACTCACGATTAATGGCAAATGTCTTACACATTTTGCATCTGTTCTGAGTAACTTAAAGGAAGAGTTTATCAAACACAAGACTGGTCAATAATAGATGCTTCATGTAAAACATTTGTTTACAACTACAAGCCAACACAACAGATGCTCTTGGGAACATTATTCAGAATAACCTCAGAGGCACTGAAACATGAAAAAAAAAAACATGTGTTGATTAAATCTCCCTTTATGTTACATTTTAAACACATACCAAATTTGTGATCATTTTGCCATTAATTGTGAGTTAACTCGGCTTTAGTGCAATTAATTGAGATTAAAAATTTGAATCTATTGAGAGCCCTAATAAAAATGTATTATTAATAATAATTGTACTGTTTTTAATGACAGTCTCCTAAGTCCCAACATTTCCTGTCACTTCCTATTCATCCTTTGAAAAGCAAAGCAAAACAAAACACACAATAAATCAATGAATAAATAAAGAAACAAGTAACTAAGGATTCATCTTGTACCTTAAAAGGCCAAGTGCCCTTGATAATCATCTGTTTAACTTGAGAACTAATGCTGTATTCCAGTTACTTTGGAAGTGGGAAGTCGGAGCTAGGAATATGTCACGGCTCAGTTCACTGTGTTCCAGTCATCGAGGTCGGAAAACAAGACGAAAGCGAGCCTCACGCGTGCTATTATATATAAGCAGCTTCTTGACAAATAGGCTCTGCCACTGAAATCATGGACTATTGAGCTAATGGTGGACATACACTACTAGCTTCCCCTGTCAATGACATTACATGGTTCTGAGCAGTTCAGAAACAGTCTGTTTATTTACCCCATACAGGAAGTTCCACGTTAATTGGGTCATTCTGATCTTTGTGATAAAGACTGGAGGAAAATGAGAAGATTCCGGTCTGAAGTCGCAACAGAGATCTTAAGATGTGGCACCTGTTTTCATCTGTGGCATCGACCTCAGAGTGAAACTGGAATTAAACACACGAGGGCTGCAGGTGAGCAAACAACATTTAGTGTCAGTGGAAAGATAATGACTGTTTAGCTGCTGCCATTGCTGCCGTTTCCTCTTTCTCTCATTCTCACTTCAGAATTTTATCTTCGCATTCAGTTTACATCTGACGAAACCTCCTGCCACGTTGTCCCTCCCTTCTTCAACGTTGCTCTCTCTCTCTCTCTCTCTCTCCAGCTCTTCCTCATTCTCTTGTTTCACATTTTGCACCACAAGTTCAAAACCTTTTCTCCTCTTCTCTGACTCCCTGCTCTCCATTTTCCTTCTACTCTGCATGTCATTTATTGGGTCAAACAAAGTCACATGACCAATATATTACTCTTTTGACCTTTTCAATTCTCCTCAGGTGGAGCATGTCTGCTATTCTGGTCTGATATCACAGACTGGGCCATGTGACCCTGGACGGCTGGGACTGAGCTGAGCTTTGAGGAAAAATGTTAACAAAGCAAGGTGAAAAGTCTAAATGGGTTTGAGAACTTCAAAGGGAATTGCTGGATATATTCAGCGAGAAAGAATGGCCCTCATCCCAACTATTTACAACCCAAAAAGTTTCACGTCAGAACCAACATACGCTGTCACTAGGGCTCCATCTGAGCCCCAGTAAGGCGCAAAGAATGACCTGTCCAAACCTTGGAAGAGGGACATGTCTGATGCCATGAGGGTTTGTGGGGCAACAGTTTTTATTTATAGTGTTTAAACCACATAAATTAATATTCAATTGCAATAGATGGAGACTCAACTGACGCTCAGGGCAGGGTAGGAAGGCATCAGTTTATGCAGTTTGAAAGGGGGCGCTAGGGTTTGAGTAGTAACAGAACACTGTTAAATCACACCATTAAACAAGCGGGAACAACACAAATACAGCATGTGCAACAACCTGGTAGATAAAAGCACACAGGGAGTGCTGAAGTGTGCGTGACTGTCATCGCTAGAAGAAGCCTGGGTGGAGAAAACTTTCCTTGGTTTGAACAAACAGGTTTCAGGAGACAGGTAGATAACCAGGATGGATTTGGGCAAACCAGGTCCAAACAGATGTTAAATTGAAAACATAACACAGATGAATCAAGCTATTTTATATGCAGCATTTACTGCTTTTGATGAATGATGTACGTCACAGTATTAATCTGGATTCATATTTCCTCATCTGTGCACTGCAGCACGGCAACCAAAATCTTCTCTCTTAAACCAAAAGTTTGTAGAATTCTTATTTATCTTGATTCAACTGCAGTTGAAGAGAACTCCTTCCATACATGACCACAAGGCCAAAAATAATGAAGTCACAACAAAGTACTGTGTTTAAATTAAAAAAAAAACAAAAAACCTCACTCATTAAACATGTACTAAACACATTACAATCGAACTCATCTCAATATACGGTGACGTGAGGTGCGACTTACTTGTCACTTAACTGTCTATTCATGTTAACCAATAAACAATCAGGAGCCATCTTTGTTGACCAATATAGTCTCTCAGCTTCAGTGTGCTTGCAGGGAACATGAATAATAATATGCTGCGGAACAAGAGAAATGAACAGTGAGGGAATACGTTGCATGCGCAGGACAGGGTTTGAAGAAGAGGTCGCCTAGGAGTGGAAGCTAATTTAGCCTTAAGTGTGGTGTTGTTTGTTGTTGTACTGACCACTGCACACAATGGAAGAACAGTGGCAAAGAAGAGTGTGTCAATATTATGAGTCATTAATTGCTTTATTTTGAGTCACTGATGAGATGTTAGCATTTTGTTGTTTTGACCCATCTTTGCTGCCTAATTCGAGTATTCTGGCGCATAGAATATATTGTTATAAATAATAGCACGGATGTTACTCACACAACAAAAGTGTAAGTAACTTGGTTTAATTTTCCTCGCATAAACAGAGTCCTATCTTAAATAAATAAATTACAAAAACAAACAAACAAAAGAAAAACAACATAAAATCGATCCCTTGTAATATTCCAATGGAGTTTTTTCGAGTCCAGCAAAGCAAACTCTGCTAAATCATTTGACCCCAAACACGTGAAGAACAGAAACACCTCCCACAATCCCTTCTCAGCACCTCCCCAGCCATTATTAGACACAAAGGCAGCTATAAAAGTCAACAGATGCAGAGAGTTTGAGGCCTGACGTTTTACACCCACATGAGGTTATAATGGAAGCACAGGTCCATTTCATGTGAAATAAAAGTGCAAAAACATATAACCAAACAAGTGGCCGATTCAAAGGTCATTTCTCTGCTCTTAAACACCGGAATCACAAACACGGAAACTGTTGTCAGTGGTCTGCCTTGTTGCTCGGTTTTCATCTCAGTCAGACCAAGTCTGAAGTTTTTTTTTTTTATTAGACGCTCTGAGAAGCGTTTAAGTATGTATCTCATACGTGAGTGAGCAGCGCCCTCTTTTGGCTTCTTGAAGAAATTGTCGGTAACACATGAAATACTGCGTTGTCCACAGGGGGGCGCTCGTGTACTTGCTGAAATTGCCACGGAAAAAAATGGAACTAATCATTTTGTCTTCTGGTGAAATAACAAATGTATTCAGGAGGAGGCTGCGGGTGTATCTGAAGGACAAGCATCCACGTTTTAAACCTAACAATTAAGTTTGAAAAAAAAATACCATTGTTTGTCCATTGATACGGACAAATAGAGATGCTTTATCTCACCACTGCAAACCCACCGAGGCCCTTGAGAGTCACTCCAACAAAACAAAGCCTGTGATCCGTTTACGCTTGTGTTTATGTCTGTTTACTTTTGATTTAATTAAGATTGTGATTTTGACCTCAGATCACAAACTAGGAGAGTTGAATGAATCACTAACATAGTCTTTTAATACTCATTAGTGTAAATGAACACGGATGACCTACATGGATGACCTTCAGATGACCTAACTTTCTCTTTCACTGCGATCTAATGAACGGGATCTTAACCTTCTTTATCTCGAGGCTCACTTTCCCCAGAACAAATGGACCCGGGGCCCATTCAATGGAACTGATTCACTACCCTTAAGTTCATCAACAACCATATTTAATCTACTAACAACTAAGGAAACCAAAACCTTGTGAAATGACATGAAACCTGTGATCATCGCAAAGGTATTCATTTGTCATTGAAAAGTCCGACCAGCAGCAGAACCAGGTGCGAGTCATATTCAACAAATTTACTAAAGAAAAAAATGACTGTTGAGAAAAATTGGAAAAGCTGTATGAAATTCTGAATAAAACAATATATAATAAAACAATGTCTAAATATCATAAAATAAAAATAATACATTTGATTTCAACTCCAAAGAAGATATAAGTAAAGTATAAATGAAAGTATTGCCAGTTCTTACTGTTGGCATCACTTTCTTTATTGTTTTTTAATGTTCAAGAACTCCTCCATAGTTGGTAACTCTCACAGATTTGCAGCTATCAAGTCAATTCAGTGACTCACTACTGTCACCATACGTGGCTAATGTAATAAAACTGAGCATCTCCCTGCCCAAAGGTGTAAAACTAAAAAACTTTTAGCGACCCTCTAGGAGGCGCTCCCGGCCCAACCATGGGCCCCGGCCCTGTGGTTAAGAATCACTGGTGTAATGCACATTTAAGCTCATTTCTTCATAAAGAAAAAAATAACATTTTCCAATCACAGATAGCCAACAATTCAAACAGCTAAGACCCCACTAAAATCCCACATTTCCTTCAAGGTGCTGGCAACAAGTGAAGCAGCCACTTCATTTCAATCTACTCTCCTGCCCCGAGTGTAAATAAACGTGTCCTTAAGAAGCTTAAGTGTGGTACCAAGTCTCACCTGCTCAACATCTTGTCGTTGTCACTCAGCCCAGTTCTGCCTCCTAGTGTTTACTAAACGTCCAGCGGTGTCATTCAGTCGCCACCTGGGAGACAGAGCCGGCAGATTAAAGCTGGATCTGCATGTATTAAAATTGGAAATGTGATCAGATCCTCTCCACGGCAGATATACATAAAAGATTAGATTCGTAAGGTGTTGGAGGTTCAGTCACATGCTCATCAGGGAGGAGACATCACGGAGCCGCAGACCACCAGGACTCCGAGATAATGACATGCGTATGATAATTGACCTCAATGTGTCCTCGAGGAGGTGAGTTTGGAAGCTTCAGTTGGTTTTACAAAACACAGATAAGTGGCTTATTTGAAATGAAATGTTTGTGATGCCACTGAACAAAGACACCCTGCTCATGAAGAAGTGATCATATACTGCTGAAGTCAGCAGGTTTGACATCCATTTACGCTCTGGAGCTAAGAGGCTAATGTAAAGGCGCATGATGGGTGCATTTCGACTCGCCTTTAAATGAGGTGATTCATCTCAGGAGGATCTCCATTTTTATAGTCTGATATCTCCTACTCCACTCACATGAGCTTCACTGTTGTATGACATCAAGGAACATTGCAGACTGCTAGTGTGAGGCCAACATCAAAAGTCTCGCTGGATCAAGTTGCTCAGTGTTCAGGAGACAGAGGAGATGATCCAGCTGCCGAGCACATCACTATCTCATCCACTACCGTACGGTATTGTGCTGCAAAAGTTCCAGAGCACAGTGGAGAAACAGATCGGCCGCTCTCTTGATCCTCGCTTCAAAATGGAAGCTAGTGAGGGACCATCAGCAGCAGCAGCAGCAGCAGCTTGTAAAACACAGACGCGCAGCATGAGCGAGTCTGCCAGCTGAAAGAACAAATCTCATCTCAACTGCAACTCAAGTGCCCTTATTTATTTACGTCTGGAAAACATCGCCATGTCTGGTGACGCCCCAAACCCCGCTGCAGAACGCCACTGAGACGCTACTTATTTGAATAGAAATGTAAATAGGACGCAGAGAGCGGTGGGTTCCCCCTGCTGAGAGTCTCCGGCTCCGTTCCAACAATACATCTAATCATCCGACTGCGTCGTCTACATGTGACCCTCAGAGGATGTTTGCAAACGCTGATTAGTTCACCGTGAGTCCATGTCTCCAGACTACCCCGTCTGATTAGCTCCGATTTGACATGAAGGCTGCGTGTTCCTTGACACAGTGTGAGGTGAGACGACGCAGCCTTCGGTAAACTCACATTTGCTGTCGATGCTAAACTCCCTGGGGAGCCTGGAGGCGTCTGACACGAAACGTTCAGCTCCACTTTCTGTTGCTCACTCCTGACAAAGGGCATTTCAGGCGCTGCGGTGAAACTTCTAGCTTCTAGCTTCTAACTTCTATACATTTGATCCGGAGCGTCTGGAAACACCACTCATAACATCTAACATGAACATGTATTTATCATAAGAGCGACATTTGTGTCTGT
Source organism: Synchiropus splendidus (assembly GCF_027744825.2). Classification (NCBI taxonomy): domain Eukaryota; kingdom Metazoa; phylum Chordata; class Actinopteri; order Syngnathiformes; family Callionymidae; genus Synchiropus; species Synchiropus splendidus. The sequence goes on from NC_071337.1 coordinate 10,564,408, forward strand.
TCTTCCTGAGGCAGCTACGAAAACTTCGACTGCCGACGAAGTTGCTGGTGGAGTTCTACACTGCCATCATCCAGTCCAGCCTCACCTCCTCTATCACTGTCTGGTACAACAGCGCCACCTCCAGGGACAAGAGCAGACTGCAGTGTGTTCTGCTGAGAAGGTGATCGGTTGCAACCTGCCACCTCTTCAGGACCTGTACACCTCCAGGACCCAGAGACGTGCAGGTGGGATCAGAGCCGACCCTTCTCACCCTGGACATGGACTGTTTGTCCCTCTTCCCTCTGGCAGGAGGCTACGGTCCATCCAGACCAGAACCTCCCGTCACAGGAACAGCTTCTTCCCCTCGGCCCTCAGCCTTGTTGTTATTTATTTATTTATTTTTGTCAGCACTTTATTCCAAAACACTTTCCTAGTTGGTGGGCTCCCCACTGACCATGGCAATAAATTAAATTCTGATTCTGTAAAAACAACTAATCTCTTTATTTTTAAATTGATCTGTAGGAAGAGAAATTTCGATTATAGGTCATGAAACAGATTTCATTTTACAGCTCTGAATCACCATCAGGATCCAGGAAACATTTGAAGTTTTTTCTGCTAAAGTCTTGTTTGGGAAAAAGACTTTTTCCAAAGCATAATAATATGCGGCAGAGGAGCCCAAATGCCATGGAGCTGAAGAAGAGGCGTGTCAACTTTCTGAACACCACTTGAACACAGCAGTGTTCCAGAACCATCTGAAGACTGAGCTTGTAAGGCTTTGTTTAGCATTGGACCACATCATGGGTGGAAATTAATGAAGTTTGTCTGAGGTCAGTTCTGTCTGGTCAAAATAGATTTGGAGCTACTTACAATCTCAATTGAGCAATTTATCAGAAAAGCAAAAGCAAGTCACAAGTCACTGAACCAGTTCTTTTTTATAAAGCTGGTTTTTCCTGGATGCTGCCATCAACCTCCAGCTAACGTCTTTGACAATCCTACCAGGAAGAGAACATCATCCTGTGCTATATTTAGACATGAACTGCTGTTCTTCAGGGCTTAAGTGACTGTGCCTCCACAGATCCAAGTTCTCTACTTCTAACATGTTGTGACAGGAATCCGCTCAGCAAAAAAGGACTTTTTACCTGCGAGGTTAAAACCATAAAAACTTAAAAAAAAAATTCAATCCTGCTCTTGAATCACTTCCAGATAGAAGCCGTTTTCTCGCATAGGATGCAGGCTGCACTTCCCTCGAACTAGGCTAGAATGCAAACCAGCTTGGAAGGAGCAGCTGAGAAGTTGACAGGGCAACACAGGGCAGAACCACAGACTAATTCCAGTTTGACAGTCTAAATGAAGCACCTTTTATTTTGTTTTAAACGTCAAGCAACCTTTAGTCAAGTCAAAGACAATTTGATTTCTAAGACTGTTTTATTTTCTTAAATGAAGAGCTACAAACTGTGATCTCTGGGTGTTCATACGCTTCACTCACACTCCCAGATTGCTAAACCGATACATAGAGAGTCACCTCACCTGTGGCCATTTCCCTGAACAAAGTTTCTTCTTATGCTCACGCCCACATTTTACTATTTAAAAAAAAAATCCAGTCTAGAGTGACAGAATTGAAAGTGGATCTGAGACATGATAGATGACTCAAATTTGAGCTCGAACGATTGTATTGATCCCTCATGCAGCAAGGGTGGACAAGTCCTTCTCCCTCTGTTGCAGGACTAGTGCTGCTAGCTCCCCCATCATCTGGCTGTTGCTGGGAGGGGGGACCGCAAAGTTATGGACGGAGTCGCGTTGAAGCAGAGCGCAGTGAAAAGGGTATGATGACACAGACCCTCCTTACTTGGCGCCCAGGCTCCAGTGCGACTCCCAGCTCAGCTATGGGGGGACACCAGCTAGCTCACCTCACCACCATCGAGTTATAATGCTAACTGTGATCTAGAGCGCGGGTGGCACGGAAGCAGTCTCCAGACGCAAGAGTATCACGGTCAACGTTGGGTCCGGCATAGCCACACAAAAGCAAGACAAAAATACAACAGCAGACTAAACAAAAAGCTCCGAAAGAGAATGTATTTGACACAGTAGATGTAGACAAAGCATCGTGAAGAACTGAGGATTGAAGTTTGTCTTAATACTTCACTACAGAAACAAACGTCCTGCCATTTTCCATTGGTTTTCAAGTTAGTCAGTACCAGAGGTTTGTACACATGCTGTGAAACTACTTTTCCACTAAGCCTCGTGACATCTCGGTGTGACTCAGCAGCCATTCTCCAAGCTCAAGAGAGATACCGGTCCGGACAAAACCCTTTCAGTCGCTTGTATTATTGCTCTCAAGGTCATGGCCGCTGAGTGAATGCTCAACATCAAGCAGACAAAAATCACTTTCCTGCTGTAATCACTTTTCATAGCCCCTCAGCGATTAATGAAACTTGCTCTGTCACTAGAGCGGAATTTTCTGCCACTCATTACAATCCTTTTTCATTCTTCTTAAGGTAAAATACTGCCTCCCGAACATCCACCCTGAAACCAGTGCTGGATGAAAAGCAATTCCGTTTCGGTGCACGGAGATGATGTGTTCATTTTTCCTGCTGACTCATTGGGCAAAGTAATTGAATTAAAGCGGCTCAGTGCGAACACGACATTGTCTGCTCCTATAGATGTAAACAAGACAAGCGGCTGTCTTAGCATCTGCTTCACCACTTAACACTCATTGTTATTGTTACATACGCTGCAACCTCACCTCATTTTATACCGTCTCTCTTTTCACTCACACCAGTCCCTCTTCTTCCTACCCGTAGACGCAAACTAGGTTCACCAGTATTTTGGATTTCATGATTTGATAAATCGTTCGCTTTGGAATAAAACAACACACTAGTCTTTTTTTATTCAGTCAAACACTCCGCCCACGGAGCTCTGTTAAAGTGGCTGCCGATATGCTAATGCATCACCATGATTTTTATCCCTTCACAGGGGGGCGCAATTGTTTCTGTGGGTGTTTCATATTCATAAAAAAAAGCTACTGAAGACACAGTTTTGGGAAACCATTCTCGGAACAAACTAAACTGATATCCTGAACCTGAAGAAGTACACACACAAAACAGTTGTTGCACAGTTCTGAATTCAGTAATTGTGCTCACTTGCTGAACTGATATTTTTCTAATAATATCTGCTGAGCTTTCAATGGGTGGCTAACGTTCTCACTTAGAGATGGGGTTCACAGTTCGCCATTCAGGAGTGGTTGAGTAGAAACGCTGCAGGTCTGCGTTGAGATGAGCGAGACAAAAAACGGATCTTGTCAGGGTGTTTCCTGGATCACCAGAGGTGGTCCTGGTATGTCAAACAGGGAGGAAGTCTTGTTTATGCTGAGGGGAAGTGATGAGGTTTCACGATACTGTGCTCACAATTTCAGAGGTCGCTAGAACGTTTAGATCAGGGGTTCTTAACCTTTTTGATCTCCCAGAACAAATGGGCGCACGGCCCATTCAATATAGCTGATTCATAACTCTTGTGATCAACAACCGTATTGAATCTACTTACACATAAACAAACCAAAACCTTGTGAAATGACATGAAACCATGTGATCATCGCAAAGATATTTATTGGTCATGGAAAACTCCAACTGGCAGCAGAACTGGGTGCAAGTCATATTCATCAAGTTTTCTAAAGAAAAAAAGAAGAAAAAAAAAAACTGTTGTGAAAATTGGAATAAGTGAATAAATATAAGACCATGTCTAAATATCAGAAAAGAAAAAAAAAAATTTTAGCGCCAAAGAAGACATAAGTATAAGCATAGGTGTAAATGAACCATAAAATGAACAGTTGGGGGAGATTTGCAGCTGTCAAGTCAATTCAGTGACTCACTACTGCCACCATATGTGGCTCATGTATAAAACTGAGTGTCTCGCAGGTGTAAAAAGGTGTAAAAATGGGCCCCGGCCCAATGGTTAAGAATCACTGGTTTAGATAATGTCTCTTAGACTGATGAGAAATGACTAACTGAAGCTCCTTCTTTTCATTTGCTTCTAGTGTTTGGTCTGTATTGTTCTCATTTCTCGCCTATGGTGATTCTGCGTAGCACTTTAAACAAAACACCACGCAGCCCCATGATAAAGCGACCGAATCCTAATTTGCATTCACAACTGATGTGGCAGTTCACAGCGAATCTCCCTCGGAGGGAAAAAGTAGCAGAATGTTAAAGCTGTGAAAATCCAAATGGAAGTGCCCGAGTTTATTATCCTGATAACCTGGTGACGAGCCTTTCATTTGCTCTTTTTTCGGAAAGCTCTCCCCCTCTACAGACTGCTGTGGCATTTATAATCAGATTAAGTTTTATTCCACGGAATGCTACACCGCGAGGTAGAAAATTGGTTAAGGGTATGAAAAGATTATGCACCCGAGAGGTGTTCTCTATCTTCAGTTTGGTTCAAGACACTTTTATTTTTAGGTCACCAGCTCAGCTTTTTCCAAAATATGGTGAACTCAACCATAATCTGTGCACATCATGTGACCCTACAGAACGACTAAGGTGGAGTTAAACATGGAGGTTCCAAACCAACAACCTGAAGGAACAAAAACCAGCACAGACAGCGGTGGATCAGTTTCAGACAACAGACCTAAACAGAAAAGATGCTGGTTGAAACATTGGATGCAGTTCAGGAGCAGAGAACGCAGGACAGATTGGTCCGTAGAGAGACTGCACATCCCTCATGATCTGAAAACCTGATTGATATAAAGTGGTCATCCGCTCATGAGTAAGAGCTGAGAGAGCTGAGATGTCCTCCGCCAGTCGAATCTCCAAAACACTTTCACCTCAATATACTGAGTGAAGAAATGACCACATGAAGGACCCCATTTGCTGCAGGTCCTATTCTGCCAAAACGTCTTTTCAGCTCTGAAGATCTATGGAGCCATTGAAGCTTCCAGGCGGCTGGACACGACAAATAAGCCCTCAGGAGTTTGTAGACGACATAAATACCGTGCAGCTGCTACAGAACATGAAGTTTGACATTAAAATAATCCCCTGAGGGCTGAATAGCGTGAGTTCATTTACAGCACTATGCAGGCATCACTTGCCATGCAGAGCATGGCAGAGCATGGAATTAAGCCTCGCTGATACTCAATTACAGCCGGACAAAAGCTGACAAGACGGTGGGAAGAGGGGACGAGCAGGCCGCCGCCGCGCTGACACGAGGGACGCGGTGGAGCGTGCCACAGAGGTGACTGTTGCTAAGCCATTGAAATGGATTTTGCATCAGGGTGGGATTTGTCTGACCACCTGTGTATGCATTAAATGTGAACGTATGAATCCATCATAGGCGATGATCCAATGTATCTAAAGTCCCATCAGGGATGACAAGGGTCCTGACTGCTGGATATTTGACTGTCTTTCTTCGACTTTTGCCCCTCACTTGCTTTTGAAGTGTAAACACATAAGTTGCTGCGGGGAGTTTCATTTCCACCGAAACATTCTCTCTGACACTCAAGAGCCTCAGAGCCACTTCTACTCGAAACATGAAAGTTGTCATAAAGTGTAGTTTTGCAACCATCATGTTGTCCCGATGGGGAGTAACTTGGACAAAACATGATGTCGGGTTCTCCATTGCAAGTGTATGATACGGCACAGAAGCCGTTTTCTGTTTTCTCCCATTGATTGCTTTACAGGACTAATGTAGTATAACTAAAGTATAGTACAACAACACTAATGGCGTCACATATTCATGACACAAATTGTGATTCAGTGATATTGTTGGAGTTGAGACCAAGACCACACAGGGGGTAAGATCAAGACCGAATTGAATACTGAAGTCGTTTGGACACACATGTTTATTTCTCACCGCAAAATAAACATAGCCATTTTTTCCAAATGAATCAAGAACTGAAATGCTTTCATTGAAATACTTTATTATTTGTTCTCTATTCACTTATGTATCGGTCATGTCTGCCACCCTTCATTGGTCTTGGTACATGGTCTAGAACACTAGCAACTGCATCCTGTAACACCTACTGTTCCAATATGAAGTAATTGAAATACAGTTGTTGAAATAATGGGTCATTTGGCAGTATTTTCTATGTAAAAGTATGTTCACACCAAAGGTGACCTGACAAAACTTTGCGCTTCTCACATCTGAGAGGTTCCTGCAGCAACTTACCCTGCCTCGCAAGTTTCAAGAAGCAGGTCAATTTTCTGGGGAGCAGCATAAATAGGCCTTAGAGGTCGATAGCGGCTGAATTGGACCTCTTCATATTCCATAGTGGTCTATCGAAAACGAAACTGTGTTGCAAAGACTATGTGCATTTTCCCACTCAGCAACCATCGCAGTAAAATCTGTGCTTTAAAAGGTTAACGTGCCGCAAAGTGTTGCCAGAGTTCAGCCTTTTTAACTTAACAATTTGATGTGACCATGACACAACAAACATGTTGCCGTCTCTGTCGCATGTAATCGTGCCACTAAAGGACATGCACGTGACTTTTGACTTGTCCATGTGAAGTGAGAGGCAGGGGACGTCGCTTCGGCTACTACAATCTCAGTGTGGGTTTGAAAGAGGCAGGTTATGGCACATCAAAATCACCAAACAGACAGAGTCGAAGGTTTGCTTTAGCAGCACTTGAAGGTGAGATCCAAAGTCGGATCAAAAGTCGGATTTAAGGGTGCTCTGAGAATCCAGCTGCACTCCGTGCACCTGCTGGAGTGATGGGCGCTTCAAACGGAGCAAATCGAGAAGTTTCAACATAATTGCTTTAATGCAGCAGATGCAGATCCACTTTCTTTGTGTTGCATCATGCAAACATCGTGCACAAGAGGGAATCTCACTCCATCTGTAAAGTTAATGGGCAGCACGGACACGCTCACAGATAATGGGCAGGAAGAGTATTGCTTACAGATAATCATCTTCATGCCTAACTGGGGGCCAAATACATACGCAGTGACTCGACGTTGTAAGTGGAGGAGCCTTTATCGATTACCTATTTGTAGCTAATGAGCTTTTACACTCTCTCGTGTGCTTATAGACACACTGCTAAACCCAGGACTGAATGAGCTCTTTTATATTTACTTCTCTGCTTCTGGAGTCACGATGGTACTGTAAGGCAGCCTGAAGTCTTTAGATGCTGAAATAAGTTATGAACTATCGTACGCAGCAGGGGCCATTTAAGATACCACTATCAGTGCCGTTATTCATTTTGCAAAGGGAGAGAAAGTTTCCTGTCAAGTGAGATAAACGTCTTCCAGTAGTATACTTACAAGCCATCAGGCAGTTAGATAGCAAAGCATAGCTCCCAGAGAGCTGGAGCTAGTTTTGTTTTGGTTGTCACAGGTGCACGTTTTTAAGAAAGTCCTCTACAAAGTCAGCGCTGCCTCAGGTGGCCATTTCCAGGAATAATCACAATGTCACAAGATGATGCAGTGAGGTACTCTGTTCACTGAAAGACAGCTTGATCCATGATTGCAACATACTACATGCTTCAAGGAAGCGTTGACATGCTTATCTTGAATCATGCGATGCCCGACAACCACTCACAAGTCAGTGAAGTGACAGCATGCCAGTTCACGACTGAAACGATGGCCAACAAATATCTTTTGACAGAACACTATAACAGTCATCAGTAGATGGCCAACAAAGTCGCTCAATGACAATGATAAATCATGAAATATGAGATAAAGATGAGCATAGAAAAATACTCCTGAGAAGGCAGAAAGCTTTAATACCCCCCCCTTGCCTTTGGTACAGTACTGACATCCACCCACAGAGACGACAATACTCATGGAGGTGTTCATTCTGGATTGACTGGGATCTGTCTTTTGAGTGAGCTAACAAACTGTTAACGCGCTGTCATGTGGAGCCTGCATAAAGGTGCCCATACCACTTGGCATCGCTTCGAGGCAGTGATATTTTATATCTTTCGTTGCACTAAACATATTAGGGAATTTGATGCTCTGATAGGCAATGATCAGGTGCACCTCCAAAACTGGACAAATAGGTGTCCGGACTAAGGCTTCAGCGGAAGCTGGAAGACAATGAATAAAAAATAAAAACAAAAACAAAAACAAAAACGTAAAACACAGCAACATTAAAAGTATTACAAGTAACATCTACGTCCACCCTTAGTTACAACCAGCAGATGCTTTTAAAAAAAAATTTTATTAAATGTCTGGCACCGCAGCACGTAGCAGCCCGACAACGTGTACGACAGTAACAGCAGCACAGTATCCCAGCATCTCACTCTCACACAGAGATCTACCACTACAGTAGTACCTCTAACCCTTGCTTCAGCTATTTTGAATGGCATTCCACTTACGTCAACCTTCAACATTGCAACTTCAACTGAAAATATACTTGTTATGCACCTGAAGCCATGCACTGAATTCTTGGACAAAAATGCTGCTATACTGCTTTTGATTCTGCCTGAGGATGCTGAGACCCCCCACCCCACACCCCCCGTCATGCTCCACCCCACCAGAGAGATAAGTCACTTCAAGCCATGACAAATTAAACCGTTTATCTTTCAATGTTAGTCCAAATCAATAAGCACTTGGTGCGGTGAAGAATCTGCAGCAGCATTACTATTAATACACTGCTCACGTCGCTTCACATTGTCTCTGAGTTGGTGTTGTTTTCCATTGGTGTTTGCAATGGGACAGATGCAACGTCTCTTTCCAAGGTCAACGTTAGCGCATGGTTTCATTACAAACAATCCAAAGCACTTTTCGCGGCATCCATTGATTAAAAGCCATTCCTGTCAATGCCCGAGCAGCGGCGTGTGCGTCGTGATCGTTCTGAAAACAAGGCCACTCAAGAAAAGTTCCCAGTGAGGAGACGAACGCTGTGGTGAATCAATATTTCAATTCAATTTTAAATGCTTCTGCATCTCCTCCGTCGAGGGAGTCGGTGTCAGTGTCAGCTCATGAATCAATCTGAACAAGAGAAAAGAGAACATTTTCTCCTTTTTCACCCCCCCAACTGCGGGGGTCCCCGGCTTGCAAGACGCCGGCAAACAACGCAGACGCGCCGATGAGACGAGTGAATAATAAAGTGGATGCAGTGAGGTGACATCTTATTTTAGTTTGAGTTATAGTCTTGCTCATCAGCAGTGACTGGGGGAGCTCTGAAGGCATTCAAGAGAATGAATGAGGCTTGAAGCTAAAATGTGAGCTCTTAAAAAGATGAATTTGAAAAAACATCCGCCGGGTCTTCCTCTCTCTGCTTCGGAGCCAGTACACAATTGTGTCTTGTGCACATGGCTGACTTGTATTAGCTACAAAAACGTAACTTTTGTCAGAGAAATACACGCGTCTCTATTAGCTTCACTTGTTTTCATTTTCTGGACACGCAAGTGGCTCAGCTGCTGAATATTTCCCCCTCTGATGGACTCCTCCAAGCAGGTCCCCATTTACTCCAGATCCCAGGTTCTGCTGGGCCTCTCGCACCTTCTGATGTCTTTACATTTACGTTTCACAGAGAAATGTGTCCTTAAAAGTAGAACCCCCCTATTTCTCAGCATGTCTGGATGCCTGCTGGTCATCTCACTGGGGAGGCTGCATGTCATGAAGCATTCAAACATCCTTTTCAAAATATTGTCATGACTCCTAGGTTCGGTGAGAGACTGTTCGTTTGAATATAATTTCCCTCCACTGTTGCCTTCATATGCAGCTGAAATGAAGATCAAATATAAAAAGATGTGTGGGCATCAATGCATCTCTAACAGAATAAAACACTAAACACCAATGACTAGACAAATTATAGAAGAATTACTGCTGATGACAAGTCAAAATATGGCTAAAGACACACATGAATGCCTTCAAAATATGACAAAACTAATAGTACATTTCAATGTAATTGAAAGAGATGAGAAAAATGTATACAAAACCATAGAAAACAAACAGCAGGAACAGAAAGTAACCAAGGAAAACGTGACATAATGCATGTTTGCACTTGCACAAGAATATGGCCAAAATAATTTGAACGATTATATTGATCAATATTTTTAACCACAATTATTTATCACAGTTTTTCATGATGCCACATAAAGGTTCTATATTGTTATTTCTACACAACTTCCAATTCAAAATGAAACCGGTGCTAATGAATGAAAATTAAAAAAAAATGAAATACTGTATAAAAAAAAAATAAGTCAAGAGAACCACCCAAGTACTAACAGAATAAACATGTTATAACAGAGTGAAATCAGGAAGTGCAACTCTAGCATACAGCGCTAGCATGACTGATAAGCATGTGAATTTGCTAGCATGAATGTGGCTAACGTGTCGCGAAGGTAGCGCAGGTGCGTTTGGTGCTCTTGTGGGTCAGAATTGTTATTTACTGCCTCCCAGCTGCCCTTCATTGAAACAGCAACTTTCTGACACTACTGCGTCCAATACACTGTCTTCAGACAGGGGGCGGGTCACAGGAGCCGCAGCGGCATATTTCTGTTTACTCCGGAACTGTACTGCCACAAAGATCAGGTGGGCGAGAAGTTTGAAATTTGCTTGTGCCGTCTCAAACAATATCAATCGTAAAAATGCGAGTGGGAAATTGGGATTGCGATGTAACTGCGATTACTTCACACAAATAAAGGTGTAAGTACGAAACAGCAAATGTGATGAAAGACTTAAACTAGAGAAACGGAAAACATAGTTTCGCTACATCACAAGAGCTCACCAGGAACCAACACGAGATTCAAACAAGGTCGTCTTCAAGCTGTCTCTCTCTCTCTGACTCTCCCTCACCTCAAAATACTTTATTCCTCAATAAATACCATTAAAAGCCATTTCCTGCCACAATGAAAGCTTCAGGCCGCTGCTGTCATCAGCTGAGGGTCATCTTCATCACCAGCTTTAGCAGCTTCAAAGTGATGCGTGAGCGTCTAAATCCCTTCTCCTGAGACTGATGCCGCGGATAGCCTCCTTTTTTTTCTGCGGCGTGTTTGCCTCCTCCATCATCTGACTCATTCAGCTCTCCAATCTCAGGAGAAATTAGGGTAGTTAGGACGACGCACGTATTGTCACCCATCAGCAAGTGAGGAGAGGTGAGCACGTCTTACTTTCATCCAATTGCGGCGTCTTGCCAAATGGAATTCCTGCAGCGTTCTGACACATGCTTAATAGGACTGTGGGAGGTTTGGGGAGTTCCGTGGCAATAGCTAATCTGCAGTGAAATGGAGCCAAACTCATCATCAGTACTGCGATAATGCCTTGACCCCATTTGCACCCGAGTGTTTTCAGTGATCCAACCACGGTCACATCTCTGGTGATGGCTGAAGTAATTGCGGCTGAGTGTTCTAAGATTGGAGCAAGATGAGATGTTTTTAATTCACTTCCTAAGGGGAGAAGAGAAAATGAGATCAGTCCCTAGAATTTGTCTTCGGCAGCTATACGCAGCATTGCAAAGCAAGAAGAGCGGGGCAGGTCACGTACCTGAGGGACGGACTCCCGCCCAAACATTTTACAAATGTCAAAATGACAACTCATGTTCAAGGAGAAAATCACACAATATTAAGGCGTATTAGTAACTAGAGTAGCCCTGCTATGCTTTTCCATGTGACAGCCATCCTCAATTCATTGTGACACCAACTAACATTTTCCCATGATGACACAGCAGTTCTGTTTTTATTTAAAAATAAGTGCTTCTGTGAATGGTATTTGTGATCTCTTGAAACCATAATGAAGTTACGGACACGACACTTTGCTCATTTTTGGAGATTTGGAGACATTAACAAAGTTATAACAAGCTAAACTTGTTATAACTTTGAAATAAAAACATTCAGGCAAGAATAAAGGCAATCTAATCTAATCTTATCTGAAGACACTATTAGTATGAGAAAAAGCAGGGCTCCTCTCACTTGAAAGACAAAGTAAAATTAATTCAAAATTGTGAAATTAAAAAAAATATTTTAAATTTTAGTTATTTTTTTAATTTCATGCAATCCAAAGCAAAAATACAAGCAGAAAGAAAATATGCAGTATTCAAGTGTACAATGTTAAATATTTAGGACAAAAATGTTCAAAAACCAAAAGACTGCACATTCTTTACATACATCGGGTTACACATGCATTGCAATACGTATAGTATCGTAAGGAAATACTGAGACTAATACAAATGCCTCATACTGGCCTCAACCTTCAAAAAAAAAAAAAAATCATTTATCAATAACAAGAAACTCAAGAGTTGTTAAAGGCGTATCAATGATGCAACTTGGTGGCCATGAACTTTAACAATCACAATGTAAAACTGAAATTCTGAATGTGTTTCGTGGTTTCAAAATAAGAGTCAAATGCCTATACCGAGGGGCTAAATGCAGGCACTGTACTTCACTCATCACACGGACATCTGGTTATGGAGTACTGTATGTAATTCATTACATCTGGTACCTATTGTTTACAACGACAAGAATGTCCTTTGATGCGCACAAGTTTCCACTTCACCTACTCGGTGAAAAGTCCATGTTTCAGGCCAGTATAAACAAATCTGTCATTTCGACATTCGAGGACAACCATGCTCAAGTTTGTCTTTCACTTCCTTCATCACACCCGTTTTTTAACTTGACATTCATGGTCTTGCACCATCTCAATCTGTGTATCCAAGTTACTGCTGACAATCTAGCCAGCAACACTCACCTCTCACTGGCCAAATAGCAACATCACAATGCATAAATTAGAATTAGCCATTTTCATCAAAGGCACCTCTACACTTGCCTTCAAATTCTTGTCTCTCTTCATCCCACTATGAAAGTTGACCACAAAAAACAATCAAGGAGGCCGTCGCCTGGTAGCCAGACGGCACTAAAGGATTGTCCACCAGTCACAAAACCACAGAAAGAAGGCAGGACTTTACTAACACCCCCTTACACACCCAAGTGACCGGAAGGTTTGAATCCCACTGGCACTCTGGTGTGGCAACTCTTCCATGACCCTCAGAAGAAGTCTATGTGTTGAATAAACTGTAACTGAGCTGATGAGTGACGTGTAATTTTCGCTCTAACATTTCGAGCGTTGACAAATATTTGTACAGCAGAATACACAATAATGTCTATCTACATGGGCTACAGCTGGAAATTAAAACATGAGATTAGTGTTCTTAGGTGTGTTAATCTTTGGAGCCTGATGTTCTGGACCCACAGGGATTCACGGAGGATTAACACCCGCTACGGGAACCTTCTCAGCTCTGAAGATCCATCTGATAAATCCAGCAGATCCACAAAGGCAACTCAGATGCGGGCTCACAGTTCAATCAATATTTTTCACCAACGCTTGTGTCAGGGTCACGAACACCGCCTTAAAGAGACGACGGTCCAACATTGAGATGCATTGCACCGACTCTGAGCTTAAACTTGAATTTATTTGAACGATATCAGATTGAATAAATGAATGTCATTTCAGTCACTCGTATGATAGCAGCTGCCTGCTGCGATGTTGGCACGGAGCTGGTGGGGTGAGATTCATGAGAGGATAAGGAAGGTAATTGCGATCACAGCCGCCTCACTCTGGTTTTTGAGTACGGGAGATTCTTCTATGTGAGAAGCTGTGGGGGCATCTGAAACAGGACGCACCTGAGCTCAAGTATGAGCTCCATGTCAAAGGCTGTGAATATTTATTTCCAGTGGTACCTCGGTTCTCGACCACAATCCGTTCAGACGGCCGTTCGAGAAGTGATTTGTTCGAAATCGATTCGGTTTTTTTCCCATTACAATGAATGGAAAAAGAAACAATGCGTTCCAAGCCTTAAAATAGGCTTTTGTAGGAGTGAATGTAGAGTGTCTGCTGCAGGTGCACTGTTCCTCTATGTGTGTGGCCGCTGCATGTGGGAGGGGTTGCCGAGTGAGTGACGTCTCTCCAGAAGTGAAGAGGTGCCCGGTGCGTGTCCAGCTCTGAATGTGCGCTTCTGTGCAGTTTGGCTGTGACAAAGTCATAAACCAAGTCAGGCTCTGTCCCAGACTCGCCTCATCCCTGTCCCAGCTCCAGCCCACAACAGGACATCAAACCCTGGAGTGTGCGCTCCAGCCTGGTGTGGAGAGAGAGCACCTCCCCTGTGACACTCGACCACGTTCCAGTGCGGAGACAGGAAAGGTTTTACACCTCAATATGCAGAGAAAACAGTCAGTAAATGTAGCTAACGGGTTACGTCTGCATGCAGGGGCTGCGTTATACACAATAACAAAGCACATCGTGGGTCAGCTGATTGGTCCACACACGTTATGGTTTTTCCGGCTTTTTTTGGGGGCGTTCGAGTTCTGGATTTTTGTTCAAAATCCGAAGCAAAAAAATCTCAAATGTTTTGTTTGAAGTCCGGGACGTTCGAAAACTGAAGTACCACTGTATTTTATGAGATGTCTTTGTTTTCTGCTTTTAATAATAATAATTCAAATCTCTAAATAATGATAGAATTTTGAGGGGAAAATGAAATCCATTTGGGCATAAGGCTGTAATAAACAAACTGATAGTTATATAGCAGATTCCGATAGCAATTAATTAAGACTGAGTCCTTCAAGAATCATAAGAATACAGATGCATAAATGATTTACAGCAGAGGTTGTGTGTATTTAGGATGTTGTACTGTAAAATTGCATGTTATTTAGTGCTCAGTTGTATCCGAGTTGTTGAAAAGTCTGGGGTCTTAGGTTAAAAACTAGAAAAAAGAGCGAAAAAACAAGCTTCTAACCACAAACAAGTCACCTGGCAGACTGTCACCGCATTTCTTTCTTATTTAAAAGTCCGTAGCAGAGGGGAGGTTTTGCAGGTTGATGCTCTTACAAGACCTGAACCTTTGACTTTGGGATCAGGAGGGAACTTACCACCCTGCTGTGCAGCATAAAAGCCTGGAGGATGAGAATGTTCAGCTGGAGTGTCGAAAAAAAAAAAAATCACTCAATGGCTCCTAATTTTAATTGAGGAACTACAAGAAGAATGTTTTTGTGTGACAAATTGCTCAAATGTAGCATATCAAAGCTGTTGCTACGTTTATATTACTGTAAAAACGTGGCCATATTTTACATTTTCCGTAAGTCAAAACAAAAAGTCTGCGAGCGTTATCAAGGCAATTGAGTTTGACGTCACTGTCAATCGATGTGGTTTGGACTTCCTGGCCACCGTATGATGTCGTGGCATTTCCACGTCATCAGTCGCTTGGCTCTGATAACTCCACCTGAGCCACCGCCGTTATCTGGTCAATTTCCCGCGTCTACGACACATAAACGCGTGGATAGAAAACCTGTCAGTTTGGTCGTCATTGTGCCAAGATGAGGCGCGGCGTTGTGGGTGAGAAACTTTCCAAAATCTTCTTAATGTCTTTCCGACGCTCGTTAGCTACCGATGCTAATGTTGTTAACATACGCGACTCGGTTGCAGACACTGACAGGTCTGCCAAGTGATGTTTGCTATCTTAAAATGAGCATGTTATTATTGGAATGTACAACAAGTAACGCCTTTAATCTCCATCGAAGGCGAAGGAGGACCCGGGAGCTATGTGGCCAGTGGACACAGCGTCCATGAGGAGGAGAACGATCGCCTGCAGGAGGGGCTGAGATACAAAGTTAGCGCCATGAAAAGTGTAAGTCAATAGTGAGGTACCAAAACCGTTATACTGTTTAGTGTTGTAACTGTGTGTTTCTTCTCAGCTTGCAATCGACATCGGGACAGAAGTCAAGTACCAAAATAAAATGCTGAGTGAAATGGTGAGTTTCACTTTCCCTTTCGAGACACGATGGTTTCAAACTAGTCACACTCTTTACTACGAAATGTTAAAGGGCTCCATGGAATTAAAACAACTGGTAGACTTAAAAAAACAGCTGATGTCATGAAAAGTAGTCTCTATAGAAAAGTTTGGAAAGTGTCCCAGTGATGTCTGTGAACGTGTTTGTCTGGTGTTCCAAACATGTCCACATGCACTCACACACAACTGTTTTATGACATGGCATCACACCCCACTGTGTTACTTTAAATATCGATTAAATAAACACAAAGCAGTGAGCTTTCTCATCCCTTTTGATTCTGCCAGGGTCATCAGTGTACGAGACGTATTTTCTCACTTCAATATTTGTCTTGAGAGGCTGTCTGCAGCAGTTTGCTTGTAGAAGCGATGTGCTTCGCTGAAGTGACTGATGTGATGACGATAAATAATAAAATACAAAAATGACATGACACAAGTTTAATAACATGAAAGACTGAAGTAACTTTCACTCTCTAATCACTTTAATCATTGGATCTGTTGGACGATGCAGAAATATCTGGATTTCTTGGTTTGCTTAACACATCATGGACATTCAACCTAAATCCCATTTGATATCTGGAATCTCTAATTCCAGAAATCAAATGGATATTATGATGGCAACAAGTGCATTAAAGTGACCATGTGTTAAGGGGCTGTGATCTACTTGTCAGTCAAATGCTTTTAGCCTTATTGTCAGATACAAATATCATCTGCTTGTGACGGAAGAAATCCAAAATATGCGGTTAATAAAAAAATCTTTGTTCTGTTCGCACATGTTATCTCACCTTGTGTTAAGAAGTCAAGGATATAATAAGGAACTTGAGTAAATGTAAAAAGTCATTAGAAACTACTAGTTTGAAATAAAGCTAGGTAATGAATAACAAGAAGTTGCAAACACCGTACATTGAACAGCTTGAACTATAACATCCGAACTGAGATGATGATTTCACTGATTTGCTGAGACAAACTTTCTTTCCTATTGCTGATCACTTTTTCTGCCAGTTAATAAACACAACCCACTTCTGAAAACATGTGACAACACTGCACAACTAGCCTTCTAACTGAAATAAAATCGAAATTGCTGCCTCACGCCTCAACTTTCAGTGCAAGTCCTTGTCTTGTACCCAAAAGAGCCGTTTCACACCTGTGTTCCGGTTCCTGAGCGCAATTTTGTTTGCTCTATCATGAGACAGCTGCATGAACTCAGACAACAGTCACATCTGCAAAGCATATCGCCTTTGCACACACGACTCCTTTCATACCAGATGCGTCGTCTCTCTGAAATCTGAGGTGGTCATTTGAATCAGGTGTGTCATGTCAGCACCAGAATCGACGATTATGGTGTAATGGACTACATTTGGGGGACCAGCCTTACAGCAGTGGTTGGAAAACTTTAATCCCAGTTCTTAACAGTCCAACCTTTTAGAAGAGGCTGATGCAAGCAAGTCACTGACTTGGGGAGAAAAAAAATAGGCGTCAAGAGGTGGATTTGATGTTTACAGATTGTCTGGTTTTTGGACTTGCAAAGCGGTGGAGATAAAAACTTACCTTTTGCTGTCAGACAGAAGTGCTCCTGAATGTAAATGTTTGCTGAAAGAGTAAATGTCAGCATTTGAAGCAGCAGTCTTGCTTAGATAATCCAACTTTGAAGAACACTTTTATTCATAGTCTTGTTTAATAAAAAAAGTTTGGGATGTGAGAGGTGGACCATGGACCATAAACTATTAAAAGCTTTAAGAGTTGGTCAATTTAGCGTTTAAACTGAAGATCATTTGATACATTTGAATGCATGTTGGTTATAGATGAGAATAATGACCGTCTGTTACAGTTTAGAAATGGGACAATGATCATGTTTGTCACCCCAGGACAGCGATTTCGACTCGACAGGCGGTCTCCTTGGCGCCACCATCGGCAGAGTCAAACAGCTGTCCAGAGGCAGCCAGACAAAACTCTTGTGCTACATGCTGCTCTTCTGCTTCTTCGTCTTCTTCATCCTCTATTGGTTCATCAAGCTGCGATGACAGCGGTGACATGTTGGGCTTCAGACCACGGAAACGTCCACTGAAGCTCTTATCGAGTGAGGTTGTGCTCATGTATTCGCGACAGGATCGATGTCATCAACAGGAGGGACTCCAGTAGTGAGCATCTCTTTACAGTCATAACCAGACATTGAGCAATGACAAGTCCTTGATATTGTATTAAAGTTAGACTGAAAACAGATACATGCAGCACATAATCTAGTTTTGTTGCGCTCAATAAACTGTCTTAACGGTTTCTACAACCCAGTGAAGACCAAGAGTGATATTCTTCTTGTGGGAAAATTGTTTTATTGTAAATAAACAAATTTTATTATGAACATTTTTTGTCAGTGTGGTGATAGATCTGGCAGCTCTGCCTTTTATGAAAACATAGATTACAAATATTAGGCTTCTTATTAACGTCTTATTTCAGTTTCAGATGATGAACACAATGAACAAGATGTTTGTGAGACCTACTCACATCAGAAAAGGCCTTACGAGTAGCTGGTGTAACTGCACTTTGTGATTATAACCTTCACCAATAAAGATTTGCGGGTGAGTTACCGATGACATCACTTCTTGGGAAGCATGTCCATATACTTGCTGATGATCCCCAGCATGACCTCATCCGCTCCGCCACCGATCGACACCAATCTGGAGTCCCTGCGACAAAGAACCGAAAGTTTGTCTTCATTGCATAAATGGGAGGATCGTGTCACAACAAGCTTCACTGTCATTTCCTTATCAACGGCTGCAGTCACCTGCTCAGGCTTGTCACCCTTCACAACTGACTCGCCTAAATGGAGATCAGCTGAGGTCATCCTCACGAGATGCCTTCACCATCATCATGTTTTCAACTCTTCTGATAGATCAGGAGGAATCGCTTCCTAACTTGCCCCAACACTAGATGGCAGCACAGAGTCGACTTCAAACGTCAAGTCGACCTACTAAAACAAAACCATGAGAAATATTGGCGCTCAGCCGGAGGCTGATCACGATTGCAAATTATCAAAATATCAGGTAACACGCTGCGGATGGGAGGTGTCAATCATCCGCTCCAACTTTGGCTCAGAGTTACTTCACTGAAGATACAAAATGACACATCTCCAAGCAAGCACATCTACCAAGTAGAGCTGTCGCACCCTGTGATTGACACGAACACTCAGGCTGATAACAGCAGCGAATAACATGTTGGTGGGTTGTGAGGGAGCTGGAGTTTAACCTTGGTGTTACTTGGTGTGTGAGTCGCCAATTCCTCAGCTCCTCACTTTACGGTGTTTCCATTATTTTGTCCAATCCCTGTTGTTACATTTTTTGGACCGAAAAAAAAAAAAAAAAAAAAACATTTCATCATTTGTATATAAACCCTGCCGTAACTTTGTTTTAAATTAAATGGCAAACTAGTTTTGTGATAGTCAAAAGCCTCAACAACAGCTGTGTTGTATGTAATGCATTGGATTCACATGAGCAGAATCTGCTGGACATATGGTCCAATTCCACACTTAGGAACAGTTGCTAATGACATGAGGCTCCTATTATGATTTGCACGTGGCAGGACTGTCTCACCTGTAGAATCTGCTGACCAGGACGTCACTGGTGAAGCCCATCCCACCCCAGAACTGCAGGCAGCTGTCACTCAGCTCTCTTGCCAGGCGACCTGCCTTCAGCTTCGCCATGGAGGCCAGTTTTGTGACATCATTGCCTTTAATATACAAGGCTGGGAAGGAAAAAAGGGTTAGTGTTGGTATTCACTCAAGCTTAAAGATCACGTTCTATCGGCGGCATCTCACCTGTCGCGTGATAGAGGAGCGATCTGAGGAGCTCGACCTCAGTCTGCAGTTCGGCTAACCTGAAGTGAACTGCCTGGTGATGGAGCACCGGCTGCTTAAAGATCTTCCTCTGTCGAGTGTACTGGATCGTCTCCTGAATCACAATGTCCATGGTGGTAATGACTGGAGGTGTGGGGAGACGGGGGAGAGGTTGCGGACGTTAATATCAACCATGAACTCTTGCTGGGTCAAGAGTTTGTCACTCCCACATCACTCTATCCTCTTCACAGCGCCTCAGAATGATTGCTCCATCCAATCTCAAATACAAAAGTCACGCTGCAATCACCCTCAGTTTCACATCTCAGGGAAATGCCTCTCACCACTTAGTCAAACTTGAGTCCAGAACAAGGTCTTCTGGTATTTGACCTCTACTCCCTTTTGGCGAAAATCACTGACCGTAATGATGCTGATAAACTGGGTTGGATGTCATGTGTGATGAACTTACTGTTGGCAGCAGCCCACAGCCTCTCTTCCTGGAACTGAAGCATCTGATAGGTGAAGCCCATCCCCTCCTGGCCAATGATGTTCTTACATGGAACGCGCACGTCATCGAAGAACACCTCAGCCGTGTCGGAGGACCACATGCCAATTTTGTTGATCTTCCGGGCGATGTGCACTCCTGATCAGAATTAAAATAAACCGTGACAGTCTGGTGACAAACTCGAAGGATCCACTGAGTCGTTCTATAGATGCGCTAGCAGTTTATTTTGGCTACTCGCCATCAATACTAGCCAGTAAAGTAATAAAGAGGTTTTGAACTTTACAGCATGATCATGTTACGATCTATTTTCCAACATGTTCACTGTTAAACATGAAGGTCTGTCACAGACTTTCCTTAGTTGTGTGTCTCAGTTTACCACCAACACCGTCTGGGGCCAGAAACATCACAAACACAAACTGATATTTCCGACTTATGATAGAAAAAGGTCAACAAAAAAGTACCACTTAAGACTTCCTTAGCAGCAAGTTAGCATGGTGTTAGCGTAGCACTAACACATGGTCAGTAATAAAGTGTCTTCACCTAATCTTGCACATAATATTTGACACAACTGAATCACCATTTTATATTTAAAAACTATAATGTAGCAATATTAGCTTAGCCATCTTAGAGCAAGCAAGCTTCTTCTCACTTGGAAGGATTTTTTTTACACTATGAACTCTTCCGTAAAACATATTGTAGCTGATACCTCATCATAAAATACTCCATGTGACCACTCTTTTGTTTTGCCTTTATGGGAAGCCTGATTATACAAAAGCCGAGTCATCAAGTTCCAAGCCTGGAGGCTGTTTTTTCAGGCTCATCCTACCTGGCAGGTTCATGGGCAGGCAGATGAGGGATTTGTTCCTGTGAGGCGGCCCGTCGCTGGTGTTGGCCAGGAGACACATCCAGTCAGCCTGCGTGCCGTTGGTGGTCCACATCTTTCCACCGGTGATCACATATTCATCCCCCTTTTTCACAGCTTTGGTCAAAATACCTGCCAGGAGCGAGGGAATGTTTCTCTAACCGTCTTTTAGCAGGTCCACTGTTTTCTCTTTTCAAACGATGATGGTGGGGAAACGTACTTGAGACGTCCGAGCCGGCTCCCACTTCACTCACTCCCAGGCAGGCGACTTTATCCCCCATGATGGTGGGGAGGAGAAACTCTTGTTTCATCTCAGCTGAACCAAACCTGCAGAAACAAGTGATGCAAGTTCTTCTTAGGATTAGTTTTTAAAAAAAAAGGTGCAACAGTGAAACTTATCTCCATTCGGATGCCACATTTGGATGAGTGCGGAGTTGGGAACAAGTCACTCGTACATTTGTGTGGTGGCCAAACACAAGATGAGCAGTGAAACGCTTGACTCAGGAGAAGTGGGAGCTGCAGGTTGTTTTTTGTCACATCTTCTTTATGTAATCAGTAGAGTTTCATGAGGGCGCTGGCTGAGAGACAGAGCTGTCAATCTTCTGGACAGAGTCAGCATGTGTCTGCTGTTCCCATCTGTGTCCTTCAGTCTGGGTCCAACTGTCAGTCAGTGTCCATTTGTGTGTTTGAATGTGTGTTTCACAGCCAGTGTCTTTACATGCCAGTGTGCTTCATCTCTCTCACTATGTGATCGATTGTTCTGCCTTTGTTTCTCTGCATTTGTGGGTTTGTTTATCTAGCATTCTTTCTCTGTGCGAGCAATCTTTCCTTTCCTTTCCTTTCTTTTTGTGAGTGCATGTTTCTTCCGCTTTCTCTCATTCCCCCTCCGTGCGTGTGCATCTAAATATGTTGATCTCGATGGTCTCCAGTCTTGGTAATGTCTTGGTCTTTGTTTGTGTGGTCCTGACTACAACACTAGCTGATGAACAACCTGGTTTAGACAAGTGTAACGTTCCGTCACAACAGTCTCAACAGTTGCTAGACTCCACTACTCTGCAGACCTGCACTGAACTGCTGTGAGACACAACCACCGGCAACATTTTAATACCCCTGGCCATTGTTCTAGAACATACTGAAGAAATCTAGATTCTTGCTCTGACATCAGTCTCCACTATCAACTCGAAATAAAAGCGTAAACGGACATTTTGGATCGCAGTTTGTATGCTCCTTATTGAAACACGCTGTGTTTCATGATGTAAAAAGTTAGACAGGAAACAAAGATGCACCTTTGCCTTTATCATTCTATGTTCACGTTCTTTTATTAGTGAAGCAATTTGTGTGCGACATTCTGAAACATGAAGTCGAAATGAAGTTTTTATCTGGGTCAGTCGGTCTGTCAGCTGTCTCTCCTGTCGCAGCTACCTCTCCTCACTGGCCAACTGATGTTGAATGATGGATATTTCGAGAGCTCCCTTTGCAAGCATATGCTTGTGTTGTGCATATTCTGTGATGACATTTTCCTAATAAACAAGCATGGGATATGGGCATGGGCTGCTTTATGACAATATGCAATTACACTCTTTTACCAGTGGCGCCGCTAAAAACAAATACTCTACGTATCGCCTCTTTAATGTCTACATATTCTGTCTCCATGTGTACATCATCTGGCCATTCAGTGTGTGCATCTGTATGCATTCCTTTCTCTCAGTGTGGGTCTCTTTCTACACAATGTACCCATCTATAACTACGACTGTTGGGTTTAACAGACACTCTGACCGACATCATTCATGAGAATAGGCAGGTAAATATCTACCAATACTGGTGACATCTCATTGTTTTTGACATGGGCAAATACACAAGCTGAAGTATTGACCAATCAAAATGAAAGATTGCAAAGATGCATTCAGGGCTTTTTCTTACTCCAGTAAACCTACTGAAACTGTACAGAGCAAGTGAATTTTCGGTTCATTAAAATTGACAAACAACAATAGCAGTGTGTGGTGCTGGCAAGAGTGTGATTAAATTAAAGACTGTGGGACGCGCTGGCAGAGTTTGGGGCAAAAACAAACCCAATAGGACGGTGCGGAGAGACTTGTACACGTTGCCTAAGTCTCCCATTTATTTTAATATTCACAGTGAATGTGGATGGTCTAATTAAACTCCAGAGACTGTCAAGTTTCACAACACCACAACAAGCGCAACCAAGCATAAATACATTCATTTGTCATCTGTGATAAAGAGTTAAACAAATGGTTGTGGGCTCCAGTGCATCCACAGAGATGCGTGAAAAGGCAGCAGTGTGCGGCACTGAGATGATTCGCTGTGTGTGCAGCAGTGCAGTCAGCCTTTAATTTTTGATAAAACTCTACATTCAGTGTGCTGACAAAAAGGGCCGGTGAACAGCTGGCGCAGGAGCGTTTGTGAATAATTATGGAGCTGCGGCGAAACCCTTAAAAGATTGCATGCATTTATGTATGGAAGGGGTGTACAAACACATGACCCCAGTATTTAAAGCATGCACCAGAAAAAGCTTAATACTTCACCAGAAGGTCTTGTAAGGATGGGCGAGAACTTATCCTACAGGATATACAGCCAAAAACAATCTCCAGGATAAATTCGATAAACGCTTGCAAACATGAACAAGACGAGAGTGTGACGGCGCAGCCCGCTCTCCAGCTCCGCGGTGTTTGACAGCCGACACCGGCGTGTGACTGTTGTGAAGAGTGTGGTGGACTTTGGTAGTTTTAAACTTATTTTTAATACAGGGGACCTTTGATAATGACATTGGTCGACTCTTGAGTCTATGGATCCGCATTTATTTTATTAGATGGAGTGGTCCTCATAGGTTCTCTGACACGGTTGGCTGCCTTGGTTCACATCAGCACATGCAAGTCTCCCGCTGCGCCGGCGCCTCAGCAAAACACCGTGGTGAAAATAGTTAAGTGAGGCAAAGTTGAGACAAAGAAACTGTGTTCACCACCTCATTGATCCCTTCTAACTAACAAACTAGTTCCCCACGTTGGGGTCTAATGTGACGTGTCATGACAGTGTGGGCACCTGGCCAGCGCAGGGGTAGCCATGTCAGTCTGGACACCAATGGCCATCGGGATGCCTCCACAGTGGATTTTGCCCAACTCTTCTGCCACAGCAACACTGTAGCTGTAGTCAAGTCCCAGGCCTCCATACTCTGCAATAAAGAGCATCACAATCAGCTAGGGCTGACGCTTATGTCCCACACATTCAAAGGGGAGTTTCTTTCTGAGACAAAGGAGAAAATTCTGGAGAAAAGAACTGAACAAGTTTTAAAAGTTTGGTTCCACTTTAGATTAGGGAATATAGATTATCATAAACAAACTACTTGTTCATATTAGCATGTAATTCATCGCTACTGTATTAAGTACCTTTGTCCATCCTCTTCATCCAGACTATATTTTGCCCTCAAATGGCCACGGAAAATTCATTCTAAACAACACCAAAATTGGTGATTATACACAGTTTATAAGCAGGTAACTGCACTAGTTGATGTGTTCTCCATTCTATAGTGTTACCAAAAGTTCAATTGCACTATTACATTCTATTAATTGAATCAGATATTACACATAAATAAATGAAAAAAACAAACAGTTGCCTCATTGCCATAATGCTTTCCCTAGCCAACCATCCTCAATTTAACCATCCAAATGACTAACATTAACCAGGACTCTGATCCAAACTTAAACCTAATTATAATGACACAGTTATTTTGAAGTCTTCAACCTCAAATCGAGGCTTATCCTCGTGGGGTCCAGCAAAATGTCCCCACAATGTCATATGGTCCTGACAGGATCGTGTTTAGCGAAGAATTGGTCCCCATAAATTAATATAAACAAGAACACACACACACACACACTGACTATTAAGACTAAGTAGACTTCAAATTAGGAAGTTACTGTGACCATCTTTTCTGCTCTTGTTTTTTCACAAGAAAAGAGAACTGGGTTTGGTTTTCTTTTGAGTTTCAGCTGAATCGTTAAAATATGTATTTTCATGTGTTTATTTTCAGCCCATATTTTTATATTTCCCCTGAAAAATCCAATTTAGATTTAAGAACATCATGTTCAAGGGAGACATGGCCAAGAAAAGCAGCAGCTCATTGGAAAATATATATGGTTAAACAAACAACTATGACTTGCTGAGAACAGAGACAGTGTCCTAGAATAAAATGCTATTGCCGTCATTGAAATCATCTTCATTCAGAAGTGTTCAGAGTGGGCGCAGATGCATTTGCACAGGTTGGTCAAAGTTGTTTTTTCATTCCAAGCACAAACAGTTTAACCAATGAGTTGTCAGCAAATAAGCGACACTGACACTCCCGAGACACCGGACTGGGGAAAAGGTGTCCTGTCGATTGGTCGGAACAAAGACCAGCACCAACTGCTCCAAGTGATCATTTGTATCTCGCAATCATTGTTATCTCGGGATAAAGAAAATAAAGTCATGCATGTCGCTTCCAGGGACGCGTAATATGTATCGCTTAGCCACATATGGTATTATTTTGAGTAGAAGGCACTTGATCAGAGTGTTTGCGGACTTGCAGACAGTGACTGACAACGTTGACGAACAGTTACGAAGCCATGGGAGACATTGTGGTTCCAGGAGGACGTATACAAAATGCTTTGACAGAGAGGCAGTTACGCATGCGCTGACATTCACCATTGTATCTTGAGATAACAATTATCGAGATAACTGTTATCACGAGATAAAAATAATCTCGAGATAATTGTTATATCGGGCAAAAAAAAATAAAGTCATGCATGCCACATCCAAAAAAAAAAAACACATGCATGTCACTTCCATGGCTCCGTATGGATCAAACAAACAACCCAAAAGTTTTAACTTTAGTTTTAACCTAAAAGTTTTAAAGTTTTCAAATGAACGTGACAGAAAGTAAATACAGTGATAAAAGATGGAGCTTGAAGTAACATCTTTCACATGTAATACGCACCATTCAATATCAATATCCCCTGCACTTTCCTCACAAACCTCCCCTTCAGCCACATCAGAGCTACTCAACCATGGCCTGACATGAACCGTCTCGATACACAACACTTGGTGCCACTTCACAGTTCGACTTGGCTACTCACTGCTACTATGTGTCATGAGAGAACGCACTAATGAAACACAGGAACCGCTTCAGGGAAGTAAACAGTGCTGTTGATTTAGGTCACCGTTTGAGTGGCGCCTTTGCTTTTCTACATATTTAACAAACCCACATCAGTAACTTTTAAAAAGAGCCATTTATTTCTACAGACTACATGCATACTTACTACATACTATGACTACATTTACCACAACGCCATTTGGGTTTTTCCAATGGCGACAAAGTGGATAGAACCACCTTCTATCATTCCTTTCTTTTGCCTTTCATCATCAGTGGTTGTTATTTCAAAAGTCGCTCCCTACTCACCATAATAACAATTTTACTGCAAGTTTTGATCTTGCATTGCATGAAATAGGCAAGTAAAGCCTTACAGTTGCATTATTCAAAACACAATTCCAAACAATATTACAAATAAAGGAAAATTGCCAAGAACAATGACTCTTGAAAGACGATGTATGAAGGAAACCTTTTATGTGGAAATGAGTCTCGCCGCAGCACAGAGACACACCGTAATATTTACTACTTTATAGATGATCTTTCTTTCTGTTAGCGACACACAGGCTCTTCACTTTGAGATTTAGGAGGTGCTTGGTCGACCAAATGGAAGCGAGTATGTGCGATTCATTTCGGTGATGGAAACCAACACTGACTGATCATGTGCAAATGGAGAACAAAATGGTGAAAGTAGTGAAGAGGGTTTATCATCGCCAGTCAAGCTGGGTGTTCCGTCAGGAAGCGGCCGAGAGGATGAAAGAAAGAGAGGGTAAATCAACTGGGCCAAATAGAAAAGAGAAGCAAACGCAACAGGAGGACAGGGCAGCCAAAAATAAGAGGAAACAGGTGCAGCGATATGGCGCACTGAAACCCAGCGGGAAGAAAATTGGGACTAAGGGAAAGTTTTGTCCAGCTTTAAAGAAAACAGCAGGCTGCCTGGTTGAACAAGCAAGCAGAAGAAAAACAAACAAAATCTGACACAAATGTCAATCCGCAAGCCATATGCTTCTTCTGAGCAGCAGATGTCCACCGTGCCGCCTCTCATACACGACTGAGTCACAAGAAGGGAGCTTGCGTGAGATCAAATATCGATCAATTAAAAATGTTGATTGAAATATGTGTCAGCACCGGGTTCAAAATTGGTAGAAAATGGTTTTATTGGGTTCAAAGTGGTTTCAGAGAGCAGGACTCGCGGGTGTCCTGGGGATGTCTTGAACTGAAAATCGGATGCCCTACTTTTGTGGCAGGATGCCCTATTTTTCCACAACTGGTTTCCTGAATGCGATTTTGAGAAAGATTAGATGACTCAGCCTTCCTCGCAATGGCCTTGCTGCCATCATGTCCTAAATATATTCCAATCATAAATGACTTTTTGTATACAGGTGTACCATATTAACTGTAATGTAAGGTGTATTTAGTTATATTTTAATATAATATTTTAATATATTATATATAGATTTTATATTTTCATAGTATAGTATAACTATTTTTCCACCTGCCTCAAGACCCAATAGGAAAAAACCTGTATTTCAGAAAGTTTGCACCTCAAAATGCAGTAAAAAGAGAAGGATAGTTACAAAAGTGTTAGTGGAACATAGTATTTTGAGTGTGCTTGGGCTAGAGGAGATACCTTCTGAAAAAGTCCTAGCTAAAAGCCTGCAATAAATAAATAAACAAGCAAACTCACTTAAGATGCTAAAGAAAAGCCACTTAAACCACTTGTGTCTGTGACAGGAGTTGATGGTGTGTCACATTACTGAAACCTTAAATTTGTGTCAAGGTGGCAATAATGTACTCTCATTGAGTAAATATACAGTTTTAAGCGCTGCTTACATTACAGGCATGGTATAGTTCAAGTGTCTTGTAAGCCAGGGAAGTGTGGAAGCCCCTTAGGTTGCGAGTAGAAGAGGTTCAAGTACTGTACCAAGGGAAGGGATATCAGACATTGTGAGCCAATAACACCACTCTGCATTATTCAAAGCCGTGGGCAAATGTTATTTTGACGTAGCAGAGGATTTATCTGTCAATTGCCAAATTCTTGGCCACAAAGCCAGACCAGTGACCAGAATAGACTACTGAGGGGCAGACTGTGTCAGGTGAGACTGCTTGGATGAAGGAAGAGGGGTCTTCAATTTCAAGTATGCACCATAAACATGACACAACTTCATCCCCCTTATTCCAGAGAAAAAAAAAAACGTTCTTTGGACACACTTCTCAGAACATTGCACAAGGTAAAACCAACTTCCACAGCAAACATAGGAAACCGTGCCGGCTGCCAGGCTTTATCTGTTGTGGCAGCACACACAAGGTCGTTTGCACTGTGTGGACAGAAGATACCTCTGTGTCAGGGCGGAGGAACTCAGGCCGAATGCCAAGGGTCATCTGCGGCTCCTCTCTTGACAGAGCTAATGGAAACTTCCTGTTCTCTCGTGTAAATGTTTTCCCTAAACTAAGGAAATGGGAATAAAAGCAGAAAGATTATTTTCGACCAAGGAAACCACGGTGTAGGTAGCACATTTTAACAATAAATAATAAAAGAACACACTTCTGAAATAACTGAACTCCATCTGTCTCTCTTTAAATTCAACAAAGCAGAATTTTACTAATCAAAACCAGTGACTTAGAATATTAAATACTGGCTTAAATTCATTTGTAGTTTCTGAGAAGCATCCTGCATTGTGCATGGGTCATGTACTAGTTGGAGTCATCGACAAAAAAAACTTTCCCCAAATTTCCCCAAAAACGAATCATTTTTTCCTGCAAGACTCTCAAGAACAACCCCACCCTGGTCAAACCTGGGTCAACACAGCCACCTCCAAATGTCTCATGAATACCAGAAGAAGTTTCAGAGATAGAAGTAGAATTTGTTAAAATCAAGAAGATGATAATTTTGAGCACGGTTTTGTTCAAGGCATTTATTTGTAAATTATTCACCTATGTATAAATAAAGGAATTATTACTGTTTGGTGTCCAGTTGGTTTTTGGGATGTACACTTGAACAGAGGAACTATTGCAACAGAGGAAGTACTTCCTTTTTTCCACTGATGCATCATTTCTCTTACGAGACTGTAATCCCAAATCCAATTATTAGCCAGTAAAATGAATTACCTCGGTTTAGGGTGTGTGATACCACAGTCATTGTGGAAAACTTGTTCATCACTATTGTGCAGTAACCTCATGCTGACCTTTAATTTGCTATGTTTCATAGTTGTTTCATCCAAACTTGACCCAGCTGCAGCAAACTAAAACAGGTAATCTTCTAGCTCATAATTCAAAGTGTCTTTGCATCGCCCCACTGGGATGCTCCCCCCTTCTAATCCTGCCAACTAATTCTTGGGACTTGTGGACTCGGCAAATTTATAATTCCCTCTCTGACCTATACACTAGTAGAGGAGTCCTTACAGGACTCACAAATCCACAAGCACGGATGAGATCCTTTTTTGTTTGTCTTCAACCTTACTATAAATTCATTTCTTTGGCATTGTAAGGCTACAGCTGTAAATGTACATCATACACAACCTGTCAGTGTTGCTTGTTTTTTTGTCCAAGAACATTTAATCAAGAAAATATAAAAAATGACATTTCTTTAAGTACAGCATTTTTTTTTGCAGTGAAATTTGCAAGAAGATCAATTGAAGTTGACACAGAACCTCGTGCACTTCCCCTATATGCTCTTCAAAATTAATAAAAAAATATAACTCAACATTTATTAATTTATTACATGATATTTTGCAACATATATTTCACATATTTTCACATTATTTCCACTTAATTACCTGATGTGCTGTATTTGTTGCTGTTTTTGACTGTTAGCAGTCAAAACAAACTAACAAAAACAGAGTACTTAACTTCTTTAAATGTAATTTGATAGTAAATGTTAATCATAGGGCTCAGAATGGATGAGAAAATTGGGCAGCTTTCGGGAAATCCAGTTGGAACCAGGTTGGTTTCGGCAGATTCGTCATTCACTCGTATGGCCTCTCTCTGCTGCAGCTCACGTGACCTTGTCATGTTCATTTAACCAGAACCAGAAAACTGTGAGTTAGGAGCACTGCAATAAATCAACTTTAATGTGACCGTCGGGACAGATTATGACGCTATTGTTCATTCGACATTGTTTTAGGGTTGCCTGGTCGACCCTTAACATCTAGGATACGAAGCAGAGCTAACATCACTGGTGGTCGGTGCTTTCACCACTGCAGCCTGGGTTTGACTCCCAGTCAGGCTGCTTCCAGCAAAACCATCATGGAAGGCTATTTTTTCAGAAATAAGTCAGAAATAAGCATTCCACTCCAGTTAATCACAAAATGGCCACACATTAACCACACAACGTGATCAGACATCTCATCTTATCAGCACTCCTCCAACCTGCCCCCCGCCCCACTGACTGTACAAACACAGCTGGAAACACATCTGGAACCAAAGTACAATGTAGCAGACAGCTGCGGGATGTTGCTGTGACACTGGTGCTTATCAACACAGAGGGAGCGCTTCAGAACCAGACTGGATGAAGCGTATGGCTGTCAGACGGAGAGAAAATAATGGATTCATTGGTAAAACAGACCTGTCAAAACCCCTTGCGGCAGACGAATCGAAATGCACACGAACAACTCCTCATTTTCCACCGCGAAGGGATTTGTTTTGGCCCACCGATCCCCATGTTAAAGCAAATTTTAAGCCACAACTTTAAATTATAAATCTTTCTCACTCTTTTTCATTTCCTTCTTGGACGGCAGAACTTCATCCCTGACAGAGCAGTTAGTCTTCTCTGTCTTCTCCTGGTTTCCAATGGCCAATATTTATGCTGCGCCAATGCCATTTGCAACTCAACTGATTTATAATTGTGGTTACATTCAGGCTTGAGGAATTATGCTCCGAAATTTGTACACATTAGTAATCATTAATGTTTATTAAAACCTAATCTTGCAATTTGTAATTCAGTGTTCTACTTTATTACAAATAACGACTTCTATTCTTCACTCTATTTTGATGTACTTAAGCCATTAAAAACTGGAAAATGTAAAAAGAAACTAGATGACTGCTTCATGTGTATAAGCAGGGTATAAAGGTGAACGGAGGGCTGATGCTGTCGTGGCAGAGGAGAGAGATATGCACAGTGATGTGTTTCCCGGAGGTCATATATCCAAAGTGGCAGAGTTACAAATGTTTTAAACATGTTTCCTATTCAGCAAAGAGCGTTTCAGAGCGGAAGATGGTTAGAGGCTTTGGTGGAATCACACGCTAGACCTGCCCTGACAAAATGTCTGGCGTCTGTGCTTTAGTTTGCATCTGAGTCATTTGTGAAAAAAAAATTGTTTTTTGCTGCAGTTCAAATGCACGTCTCTAAAGCAATGTAACAAAGGAGAGGGAGGAACTTGAGGCAGGCACACACAATGGTCACCAAATGAAATCACATTCCGTCTCTTTCACACCATTTTTCCTAGACCATTGTATGGATCTTGATTATCTCGCTGTTCACCATCGCCCCAAGCATTTTCATCACGTGACTAAGACATGCGCTTGGCTAAATATGCCCAAGTTCTTACAGTGAGATAGAATCTACAGCGTTGAAAATGCTGCTGTATCTAAAAGCATCAACCATTAAACATTAAATTGTGAACTTTGTTGACATTTTACAAGAACATATTTGCCACTGTGTCATCTGGATAACAATGTTCCATAATTTGGTAATAATACTAATACCACTACCACTATTACTACTACTACTACTAATAATAATAAAGTATAACTTAAGTTTACTCTTGTTACATACCTTGCCATTATCTGATATTTATGTATTAATACATATCTATCTATGGGTAATAATGTAAAATATTGTTTGTTTTTATTACATTTTTCATATGTATTCAATATTTTTTTACATATTAATTCTTTTTTATTTATACTGATTGTTTCATTCCTGAGCCCAAATCAGAGGGACACCCCGGATGAGGCTTTTAGCTAGCAGTGCGTCCCAGTGTCCTGGTGAAACCTACTGAAAATGGGATGTCCCACTTTTAGGCAGGGGGCCTTCAGGACGCCCCATTTTCCCCACAGTAACTTTGCTAAATGAGATTTCAAATAAAGAGTTGCATACTCAAGCATTCCTAGCAGTAGCTTTGCAGCTGCCATAATTCTTTGCCAGTCAAATCTCGTGAGTTGTGAGGGACGCATTTCACTCAGGGTTTCCTCCAGGACATTCTGAGTCCCCCGATTATCCACTCTCGAGTGAAACAAAACAACCGGTCAGGAAGTTGAGGCTCCACTGTGCATTTTTCACATTCACCTATTTGCAGAGCAGGGTCGTATGCTGAAAGTTATTTTTATGTTCCGTAACATGTGCACAGATATATTTATATGAATGATTCATACAATATAATATAGATTTGCAACACAAAAAAATCACAAAATCACAGCTTTTATTTTGCTATGCCGATGGTCCAGAATATGTAGTGTAAACATGTAGTGTAAAACATGTAGTGTAAAACACTACATGTTTTACATGTAGTATAAAACTACAACATGTTTCCATCTATAAGATGGACGACTGTGTTTCCATCTTTAATATGGAAACACAAAAAGCGTGAGCGTCCAGGGCAAACCGGCTCAATCAATAACAAAAAATTCAACTGAGAGATTTCATTAAATCATTCTAAAGTTTGAAACTTACA
Organism: Synchiropus splendidus; assembly: GCF_027744825.2. Lineage (NCBI taxonomy): Eukaryota > Metazoa > Chordata > Actinopteri > Syngnathiformes > Callionymidae > Synchiropus > Synchiropus splendidus. Next base: position 10,597,085 of record NC_071337.1, read on the forward strand.
AATAAACTTACAAGTAACAAATGCAACTAGTCTAAAGTGCAAAAACCTCAGATGACATACGTGTTTACTGGGACAAAAAAAATACAACTGTCATTACAATAATTTAAATAAAATCATACAGGTCTTCAGGATTTAAGAAATGAGGAGACTCTGACCTGCCTCCTGAAATCTATTGGGACTGTCTTGGTAGGAGCACATCATACCAACAAAGCTTCAGCTACTACTTACTTTCTGTGTCAGTTTATTTCTCTTACAGAAAACAAAAGAAAAACCAACAAACGTCTCTTACCAACTGGTCTGTTTACACCGAGGAAGCCGGCACTCCCCAGGATTTTGAAGACTTTATGTGCCGGAAACTTCCCTTCAGCTTCCCACTGATCCACATATGGGTTGATCTCCTGGTCGATGATCTGCCGCGCAAACACAACAGGAGGGACATATGATGTGTTTGTATACCATTTGCACAGCGCAGCCGTCTCATCTTTTTGTTCTCCACATTCACTACGTTACTTCTCTACGGAGCTCAGCTAACATCATTTGATACCCTGCTGTTACATCGCTCCGCTTTAATCGAAAGTGGCGGTGGCATCATAACGTGAAACACATATAATGACAGGTACATACATGTGAATTCCCCAACGTGGGCTGTACAGATACGTATGGGACAATGTAATCTCAAACAGCAGCAAGATAAGCCATTACATATGAATGAATAGCAAACGGCAAGGAAAATATTTTACACGCCGAATCTATTGTGATGACAACGGTGAACGCGGTGATGGCATGCATAGCCGAGTTTTTTATTATGTGAGCATGTTATCAGGCTCCGACGGACGCCAGTGGTGTACATCGCAACAAGCTATGTTATGAAACATAAACGGGAGCTCTGGCCTCATCCATACAGTATATTCCAAGGTTGCACAAACACAATATTATATCTTTTACATTGAAATAAATTCGGATGGTTATTACCTACACATCTTGTTCATTGAGAGAAATCATAATCGTGTAAAACAAAACAAAGCCACTGTTGTGCGAGTTGGCTTAGTTGGAAAAGCTGGTGTGAGTGAGTCACAGACACAATGTCTGCGGGCGATTAAAAATAGATCCATGAGAGGCTTTGAAACTAACCCTGACATGACATGAGTCACAGTGACATCCTGGAAGTGGTCACCAGGAAGTGCTAAAACCCCTCATTCCATCGTCAGGTGAGTTTTATTCTGTGTGATAAATCGACTATATGAACCATTTAAAACCCTAAAAAGCGTATGGGAAAAAAAATAGATCTACCGAGGTGGTTAAAGACTGTTGATAATAAAACGATGCTCCACAAAGCATTTGCTTAGTCAGGAGCATGTGCCACAATTACGGTGTGGAAATTAATGTTTCAGGCAAAAGTGACTCCCAGTGGAAACGAGACAGCATCTCATTTGCCCGTTAACTCAAGTTAAACGAGGCATACGCTATTAAGCAACTTGATCGCTTCGACTGAGTGTGTATCGGCCAATGTGCGGACGCAACGCTGGCGAGAGTCTGCAAACAAGAGTGTGTGCATCAGCATAGATCTATCGTGCATAGAATGACACTGAAACAATCCTCACTTAGGCGGACCGTGAATACGTTTAAATCAAGATCCAATCACGTCATATCGCACACCCCTATTTTCACATATTTAATCGGGATGCTGCGATCGATCAGTCACCGTCAGCCGGCGCTCTGATGAAGCCCTGCTGGTTGTGATGCGTCCGCTCCTCTCTACTCGCTGCTCACTTGGCAACAGCACGTCTGCTGTGAAGGTTCTTTCAATTTGTCATGTAAAGTTTGCATCCAGCACATGCACAGGAAAGTGCTGTGCAGGGAAGCGCATTAAAATTAAATTTGCCATTTAAAACATCAGCACTTGATGGAGCACGGAGAGTTTTCAGGGCTCATGTAAGTGAGACCACTGGTTTCTCAGCAGCGGAACGCGAAGCGAATTGCCCAAGAAATAATCAATTGATTTCACCGGGTGTCGTTTTCGCGGGGACGGAAACGGCTGGATCCGAGTCAGGCGCAGCGTTCGTCAGTCACCTGATTCTGAAACTTTTGAAAACGTCCGGAGTGGAAACTTTCATAAATGCAGTGCTCTCTGTCACGGAGTCCTGCCACAAGCAGACATAGCACAGTCTCCAGAGATTCACCAAACTGCGACGTCTCACATCGAATTAAATGTTTTTCAGTTCTCTTTTCGACAGAATAGTTACAGCATTCTGCAAGGGTTTTCTATTTTTTGCCCAATTGAAGAGGAATATGAAAACATGTATTACAATGATTTAATGGTCCATTTTTTTCACATCATGGTCACAGAAGATCTGATCATTTTTATTACAAATTCATTGTCAATCCATGTGATTGGTGGTCGCTGGTGATCGGCACATTGGCTGATCGGCATCAGTGAAGGAAACCAAAATCCTGATCGGAGCATCCCTAATGTTTAATATCACAGTAGCCACCAGAGGATGAAACCCCTGTTGTGACTTTTACTTAAACATTTTAATGTTTCTTCCACACCATTTTATCAGGCAATGAAACAAGGTAAAGCCAGCTTCCACAGTTAGCCAGTTTACACCACAAATTTACTTTTTAGGCAAGGAAATGCCAATTTTAAGGCCAACAATAATGCAGAAAAATTGTGTTGAACGTGCAAAATCCTGTGAACATCTGTGTTGCATCAAGCGTGAACAAAGTGAACCCGTGATCTGACAAAGCATTTCTGTATATCACACTAATAGTCTGGTCTTTCAGGGAGAGACAATGGATAGATGAGGAAATTCCACATTAAACAGGTTTGACACCGCAGACTCCCACACAACAACCTGCAAAATAATGTGCTGCAACATTTGTATGATGTTGCACAAGGTTTTGTTCTAATCATGCTTTGCAATGGAACCCAAAGGGAAAATACCAGATCAGAGATCAGCACACACACAGCCCTTCTCCAACACACACAAGCTATTGATTCAACCTGACAAGGAAAGCACTGACCACAAAACAACTCAATGTAACAGCAATCTTGGGACACGCTCCTTTGAAAACAAAACACACAGATATGGCCAAACCTTTCAGTCACACACACACACACACACACACACACACACACACAATAATAAAACAAGCGCCAAAAGTAAAGACGGCCGTTAAAGTGTAGTCAACCCATGTGTGTTTACAGTTCAGGCGCTGGGGAGGAAAAGGGAGGGCTGACCTGTTGTTGGAAAAAAAAACACCACCCATTTGGGAGGCTTCCTTAATCGTTTTGCAGAGGTTATTGTGCACTATCAGCGTTGAATTCCAGGGCAAGTTTTTATCTCATGACTTCCATTTAGTAGCTGGGTAAAGACTGGAGCCTTGGGTCAGTGAACATTAAATATCCATCCAGCTCAACAAACACGTTTGAATCCTGCAAGTTCAACAATCTGAGAGGTTCAGGTCTTGCAGCCTATTATAAACTGCTTCAAATGGATCTAGGCAGAGGTGTGATCCACTAGACAAGCTGTCTGTCAAGAGAGGTCTTGAGAGTCAGGCAGATACTTTCTTTGAAACAAAAGGGACTGTTTAAGACCCATTTCCAGTCAACTTGCTTTCAGCAGTGTTAAGTTAATGGACTTTTTAGAAGACTTTTTCAGAGCTTGTCAAAGCATGTAAGCATGTAAGGATTCAATTGGTAAAATATGTCTAGATAAAAATAAAATAGATCTGTAAAATGCTAGGCTTTTTCACTGCTGCAGTGAGGGTGGGATAAAGGGGGCATGTGGACGTCAGATCTTTTTTCTGGCGAGAGATTACAGTGTATATTTCAGAGTTGTCCGCAATAGAATTTTATGAAGCTTTGATAAACATTGTCACTAGTAGTCAAGCTAGAGGAGGTTTCTAGTCTGACAAAACCACGGATGAGTGGTTGACATAGATGGATGGAACCTGACCCAATTTTATGAATTCTGAAAATAAACTGCAAAAACCCTGGACTCAATCTGTATATTTCTTAAATGAGTCTGTTTCTTAGCGTTAATCCCATGTATTAAGAAACACATTGCTAAAGCGCAACAGCCAAGCTTGAAAAAAAGATGGCTGGTATTCATGGGAATCGTTTGTGATGTAAATGTGGTGTAAGATTAAAGAAGGAGTAATCCACGGAATTTGGTTTACTTGGGATTATCTGGAGGCAAAACACTTACAGGGCAGGTACATGCAGTCTTGAGTGCACCTCTCTGCTCTTTGCCAGAGGTGTGAAGTCCTAAAAATAAACAGTCCCTCGAAAGCTTGCATTTTCAAATGACTGCCAGGAGAAACCGTCTAACGCAGAAGTCAGGAACCTGTGGCTCGCAAGCCAGATGTGGCTCATTTGACGAAGCTCTCTGGCATTCACAGGTCAAAATACATTGACACTAAGTGCAGTTTCCCTGACTTCTGTCTTATTTTATCCATACTGTTCAGCCACTATAATAAGTGAAGAGACATTAAAGTGCTCTGGCAGAGCCATGTTGAAACGATCAACCACTGTGATTGGTTGACTGGACTGCAAAGCATCATGGGAGCTGCGCAGGTCACCTTAACTGAGTTACCAATGCTGCTCTTCCCTTTGTAATACCGCTGACACTGGTTGAATGTGCTGTACTGTAGGTAGCACATTTTAAAATAAATAAATATTTTTTTTTTCATCGCCCTCTCAGTGAAAAAGGTTTCTGACCCGTGCTCCAACATCTAATTACCTTGTGTAAAAGTGCAGTGCAATATTTTGGTCCACAGATGTGTTAGTAAAGAAACACAATGGACCAACTCAAAAGATATAGCCAAACTACTAATGTTAAATAAATTAATAGACCCCGTAGCTTTCAGGCTCTTGTCTGCGTTGCAGGCAAAAAAGGAGGCCGCATTATCAAAAAAATGAAGGTAGTGCCAGGAAACAGGCTAAAGGACAGTGTAAACAGGGGCGCAAGTCAAAAAAAAAAAAAAAAAAAAAAAAAGAACACTAAAACCAGAAAAAGATTCATCATTCTTCAGACATGAAAAATCCAAAAACAGAAATTTACTTCTTGCGCAACCATAAATATCACTCATCATTTATACAAAAGTGCAGTTAAATTACAATTATTATTGTTATTTTCTTTGACTAATAGCTCTTCCTTGGTCTTTCTGCACAAAGAATTGGGAAGCATGAATCATTAAGGACCAAAACCAAGTAATAACATTATTACTATGATGTGTGACCTTCAACTGCCTCACTGGGGGATTTCCTATTGCCCCATTTCTATTTCTCATCATTAAAAATATCATAATACACTGAATTCTTTTAATAAACTAAACTCCCTCAAGTTCCTTTTCCGGCACTAACAGCATATTGTTCTGCCTTCCCTTTTCACATCTCCATCCTTCCCATAATTCCCCAGTGCCAGGTTATTTTCATCCTCATGGCATACTTCGGCAGCTTTAGTCACACAACAAGCTTCCCTTCATTTACCGCAACATCTTTGCTGCCAGACTCAAATTAGGTTCTTGCTGTTTATTTTTGCAGCCTTTGTTTCTAGTGTCTGTCTAGTAATGCGTTTCCTGTATGAGTCATTTTGATTGCTAATTATGTCTCAATATTTCCTCCCAATGATGATCCGCTCGAGTGAGACAAGTGTTTAACATAATGAAGGAAGGGATCCTCAGCTCAGTGAAATAGAACCATTTATATTTGTAACATACGTTTGCAAATTAGAATAAATAGAGCCAACTGCAAAAAGAGTCTCAAATCCCAAACAAACGACACATTTTTAGTGTTTCAGTCAGGACCACATTTGCATTTTTGTCCTCTCTTTTACCAAGGAAGAGCTTTTCTGTTGGTAACTAGCTCAACATTGTTATTTTTTATTCATTATCCTTTCACTTAAACCATTGGCAAAAGGCATCTGTCTTCAGTGCAGTTGCCAAGTCATTAAAAACACTGCTGAAGTCTATGCTATTTTTATGCAGTACATAGTTGTTGAGAAAAAGTGAGACGGATACTGACAAATAAACTTCATCCAAATTGCACTCTTGAAAATCTAGCAACTTTTTAATTAATTAAAAAAAAACGTACATTCAGTTCTAGTGTTAAAAAGCTCCACACCAGAGCACTTATATAATAAACTTATTATAATGTCCGTGCTTTCGTATTAGAGCATTATATAAATAACAGTAACATAATATTGACAGGAGTAGGATTATATTTTCCACATGATAATATAATCAAATGGGAATCAAATAAATTAGGCTGACACAGACAATATGGAGGTTGAAAGATTAAATAGAAATACAACAAAGATGTTGTGAATAATAGATAAGCATGATAGCTTGAATAGGAATAACTTATTTTAACTTAACTGGTTTATGAAGTATAATTGTGTGGTACTATGAACTACTATGTACTATGAACTTTTGTTTATGAACAACAACTTTTACAAAGGATTAACTTGTTGGAGAAGACTTTGTATGAGTAGTGACTATTTTTAGTCGGTGGACGTGTAGATATTGAGTCCGACCTTGTACATAATATACAGTAGCACTGTACATGTAGCTGTTATGTTGCCGGTCCCACGTCAGCTGCAGACATTTATATCCATCTCCCTTTCTTAACAAGGCATGTGTCATTGGCACAGCGGCGTTGCCAAAGGATGCACAGCCTCCCACCATTGTTGAGACTGTGAACAGGTGAGTTAGAGTGAAGTGCTTTTGGGGCTGAGAATGCATAGAAGAGTGCTATATATGTGCACTTAAAGTTATTTACCATCCCACTCAGCGTTGTGTTACAGTGTGGTTTCAGGCTATTGAGCAATGTCTGTCATCCGACGCATTATTTGTTCACAGCCGCTGCTGTTCACAGAATAGATGTGTACAGAAGTGCGTCGTTTCATCGCAGGGCACTTTGATATATCCTAAATCTGAAGGATAGATAGACTCGCATAGTGAGATGAAAACTATATATGACGCTGGAACGCCAATGGTAATTCATTCTGGCTATATGATGCACATAATGCATAACCCATTTAACAACAATAACAAGTATGTAGGCGTTTTTCTACTAAAGTACAACATGATCGTTTATTCATCCTTTGTATCATGTGCACGTCCTTCACATTCTACATTGATAAACGTATTCGGTTGCGCATTATTGAGCTCAAATATTACGCCACTGTGCAGGTTCACCTGCAACTGAACAGTTGACCTCTCGCCTACTTCTATGGCGCTGCGACTGAACACTGCTGGACACAAACGCAGTTGACTGTGACATAATTCTTCACGTAATAAAACGTATAAGAACGTAACGGAGACAAACACAAGCATTGGTCTTATGACCTGCGCTCGCTAGCAGCTACAATACATACCTTTTTGAGGGACTCCTTCAATGCAAAGTGCTCTGCTGTGTATATTAAATGGTCGCTGACTGACTCGGAGCCACTGTCGGTCACTTGTTTGGATGGTGCATTCTCGGACACGGAGCGGAGACCCGCCGGGGTGAATTTGTACAAGTGACGGTTGTTCAGCAGCAGTTTGAAGGCTCCTGCACGCAGCGCCATGTTTGTTGACGACGGATATTGCGCATGCGCACTGAGGGAGCATGTAGTTGTAGAAATGATATTGTCGTCAAATGGAATTTGTTTTACTTGCCATTGACTCCTTCACCGTCTGAAATGATTGATGGTTAAGTATTGACTATTTTTCACCAGCAAACGCATCTTCCTGTCAGAAACTGTGTTTAACTCCACACAACACTACAATTAACAATATTCTTCTTCTTTGAAATGCTCAATTGTCGATAAAGAAATATACAATATGTATTTAAATTAAGCTTTTCTTATTGAATGATGCCACATATCTACAAATGCATGCACAACTTCATTACAATTTTCTCTTTGTTACCTTTGTAGACCTAAAACTCGTAATAATCAGATATTTGTTACTGTGTTACCGTGTTAAAGAGATCAATTCAAATCCATTATCTGTGATGGGACCTTTGGTGCCAAAACTTGAGGTATTTTGCCATGAGTAATAGACACAGTCTGACTTTAACAAGCAAGTTTATTGACAGTTACTGTGCGCGAGAATGAAAACCAAAGCCCCTTTGTGTACAATGAAAGTGCAACCGACGTGATAAAACAATTGTCAGAGGGGTTTAAAAGGCTACAAATCTGCACATTGTTCACCTGGGAACTTTAAGGGTTTTACATTTACATGTTCATTCTGCCCAGCTAGTCTTCTCTGCAATCCATTTTATAGAGCAGATAGGTCGTCCTTGGGTACTAATTTGACATGGGAAGGCTGAGCAGGTTCGGTCTAGCAAATGACACAGCCACCTTTCTCCTTAAAGGGGTTTTTCTCCTCTGAAATGCCTTTGACTAGAGTGTCCTCCTCCACTCCAGCCTGAATATAGTCCTTGATCTCTTCACAGCATTTAGAAGTCTGAAGTGAACAGAGAGAGACGTGACTGGACATTGATCTCATAACATTAATAAATGGTCAAAAGTGAGTTAACACTTTCAACATAAATGAAAATATCTGAAGAACTTACCAACCATCTCTCCAGTTTTACCTCCACTTTAAGCTGGTTTACTTCCATTAAAGCCTTATCTTTATCTGTCAGGTCTTCCACGTTAATCACCGGCATTGTCTAGAAAGAGAAACACAGATTCACATATTTTACATGATATCATCATCAGGTGTCATCATGTTTTACATTAAGATAAACTAGTAAGAATATACTCACGGACACTTAGGCGGAGCTCTCCTCCACCTCTGCAGACCTACTGAAGAATCCCTCTCCTCTCCCTAATCTGGGTTATAAACTACACTAAATAAATGACCCAAATCTTTTAATCTGATTAAAGCAAGAGTCCGCTGTCATCACAACTGTATGCTATTGAAGGGATGGTGACTTAGTAAGGTGGGCACTCTTGGAATGAGAAAACCTTGGTGGAAGAGTAAGTGTTTCATCTCAGTGTTTACGCTGTTTAATGACCTACTGCATTCACAAGTGTCAGTATCAGTTTACTAGAAAAAAGACTGCCTTCTGAAGCTGCAATGGACTCCACAAGTGCCATCAAGTCTCACAATGTTTCACCTCCAACTTTAAATCCACCGTGTTCTGCATTCTTTCACAGTCACTGTTTTACACGTTGCCTCACTTGAGAATCACATTCACATTCACAGAATCACTTGTGACTTTCTAGTTGGACTTAAAACAAGCAATGGACATTTAATAAAAATGCTCATTATATTCAAGCAAAGCTTATTGAGATCCAAGCCCAAGTCACAAAGCAGGGATAAAGTGTTCCAGAAAGGGTTTTTATTCCAACACAACTTCAGGTGTCTGAAGACTGGAATGAGCCTTTCTGGAAGAGTTTGGCTGCCTGGATGAATGAGATCCCACAAGAGGATATTTAGTAGTAGTTACACGGTGACACAGAAGAGTGAGGGATGTGAAATCATTTGGGTTTTCATGACGTTGCTATACTCATCTATGATGAAGAAAAAGAAGAGCACAAGTCCATTAGAGTCGAAGCAAAGAGCTCAGTCATAATAAGAGAAACTTGGAGCAGAGCCATAGTTCATCTTATGAGTCAGTGGAGATGTCATGAGTGGGACTTTCGTAAGGATGACTTCCTTGGGAAGTTTCTCAACTAGTTTGTGACAAAAAAAGGTCATCAAGTTACAGACACAAGGCAGGACATTTAGTATTAACTGTGATTATGATTGAATGCCATGTCTGCGTGGAATGCAACGCCTTCTAACAACAGTGACATCATAGCATATGAATCCCCCCGAACCTTTGTCGTAAATTACGTCGTACTTACTATGATGTTTAGTCTTGATATTATACATCAATAGAATAAAACACTTGGTTTTACCATTTTATTTGATAAAATATTGTAAGTAATTTGTCCGCCCCATAATGTTTGACAATTTAGAAAGTACATATGACGACAGTCAGCGTTTTTAAATGAGAGAGGCTGGAAAGCTGACTGGGATACAAAACAGGGCACATTTTAGACACATTGGTCCACTTTATCCAGCCTTTAATCCCTTCAGTGTTCCTCCACTCAATGTCTAACCTTTCTGATCATGTATACGTTCATTAATCTTTCAAATAAACATTAAACAGCAGACAAAAACCTCTTTGAAATGAATAAATGAATTGGAACGGAACCCTTTATTGTGAAAAAATAAATATTTGAAAAAAAAAAAAAAAAATTAAAAAAAAAAAAAAAAAAAATATATATATATATATATATATATATATATATATATATATATATATATATATATATATATATATATATATATATATATATATATATTTGTCATAATTCACACACGACACATTTAAATATCCCTTCAATAAGCTGAAGGGATATTTAAAAAACAAAACTCATCCAGATCATCCTCTGAAGCGTCACCATCCTCAGCCCCAGGCCAACTGGCAGAGAAACTCGGGAGGATCCATGTTACTCACGGAAGTGTCAGCCTATTACGCAAAAAGAAAGTTAGTGTGAACGACGTGATCTGACGTCACACGGACTCCACAATTCATTGAAGTGAGTCACTTTATCTCCGCCCATGACTTTCCCAGGAGAAACTCTTCCTCGTCTATAAAACCGCTGCGGGACAGCGGGAGCGGCAAGAAAGTCGGCGCCCAAGTCAAACCATGGAGTTTTGCGTTCTCGCAATAGTGGCCTGGTCGTTTGCATCCGCCCTGGCGCTGCCTCCCAGAGGTAACCGAGGACGCTTTATTGATTTATTCACTCGTGGACGGATGGGTTTTGTCGTTTCCAGAGCTGCTGCAGGCCGTCTAAGTGCGTGTGTGCGTGTGCTTCTTCCAGGTGCGTGTCTGCTGCCAGTGGAAGAGGGACCTTGCAGGGGAGACATCGAGCGCTACTACTACAACACCATAACGCAGAAGTGCGAGGTCTTCTCCTACGGAGGCTGCGAGGGGAACGCCAACAACTTCAGGAGTTATCACGAGTGTCAAAAGACCTGTTTCAGAATACCAAGTGAGTCTTCAAGTCAGAGGCAGGAGCTGTAAACTAGTGAGCGTGGAATGCATTTGCCAATGAGCTTCACTGTGATTCTCTCTAAGGAGTGATTCTTTATTTGCCCTCAGAGATCCCCCAGATCTGCAGGTTTCCCCGAGAAGAGGGACCCTGTCGAGGCCTTTTCAGCCGCTACTTCTTCAACATGACCACCATGCAGTGTGAGCCCTTCGAATACGGTGGCTGCCTGGGCAACTCCAACAGATTCGAAGACCTCACATCCTGCATGGAATACTGCAGCCCACGGAAAAGTGAGTGTTGACAGTTCCCTGGTTGTTCCTGCCGTTCTCATTGTAAATCAAATACTGTGTCGCTCATTGAAGACAACACAGGAGGAACTTATTACTCTGGTTTGGGAATGTCTTTGCATCCCTCTGTCAGACCAGAGTAATGCAAAAATTGAATTTCTAAATTCTCTTTTTTTGAACGACACGAGTGTCTGATATTTGTGAATAATGGACATAAATATGTTTAAAATATGAAATTATCTATCCATTTGAATACCTCTATCTACTGCCAATTCATTGATTCTGTAATGATAATAATAATAATGTCTGCAAAAATGTGTGTCTAAAAGAGCTTTAAAAGAAGTCTGCAATTCAATATTTGTAGTTTCTATGGCACAAACACATAAATCTTAGTATTAATAGATATGAATGGATTATTTGCATCATTACTTTTCTGCTCATTAGAAACTTTTCCTCCTATTTTCAACTGCTGTTAGATTTTATTGCAATTGTTTCAGATCTTCTTACATAGATATTTTATCGTAGTGTAGCGCCATATTCTCCTATATTTTCCTTCAAAAACATGCGTGGATTGTTATTATTGATATTTATATGCATGTCATATGTTTTAGTTACATTTTCAAAGGATACAGAGGTATCAAATTACATTTCATCCTGTCAAGAGGAGAGACAAATCGCTGTTGTCAGATTATGCTTCCCGTATTTTGATCAAATCACGTTTAATTCTACTCAGACATCTAGCCATCACCATGAATATGAATAAAAAGTACTCTATTAAAACAGAGGCTCAGGGGTGGGGCACCTAATGATCGAGCGCTATCATCTGGTGTTTTATTATTTTTATTAATATAAGTGTAATACTCACTGTAACTATGAAGAACAGAGATACAGATTCTGACCAGTGTACAGAATACAGCACAACACCAAAATCACTACAGGGAACTTTTAAAGATCTGTATTTGACTCAGAAAATACATATATTGTACATCCATGCTCAGGCGCCAAAGACCCCAAATCTTCTTTTCCTTTCGGCTTCTCCTTGCCGACACCCTTTTGTCACACATGACACTTTTCTCCAATAATTCCATCCTGCCTGCACCCGCTTCTTCACCTCTTTCTCACACTCTCCATCGCCCTGGACAGTTGAACCTAAGTACTTCAAATCCACCACCTTCTTTATCTCTGCTCCTGTAACTTGAGTCCCTCTCATTCACACACATGTATTCCATCTTACTGCGGCTAACCTTTATTCCTCTCCTTTCTAAGGCAAACCTCCACCTCGCTAGCTTATCTTCCACTTGCTCCCTCCTTCCACCACAGATCACAATGTCATCTGCAAACATCATTGTCCAAGGGCTTCTTGTCTGAACTCATCTGTCAAAAGCCAAGCCCCAAATACCAACTCAAAATCCAGAAAAAGTCAGTTTGCATAATATGGGCGCTTCAAATCTTGTTGCAGAGAGTTGTGGAGTACAGGCTGTTTTAGGAAGAGGGGGCAGATTTGCCCAATTTCTTTGTCTGAAAAGACAAAGTTGTCAGAGGCTGTTGTCAGACTGTTGACACACGCAACCCTAACATTATAGAGGTCGGGATTGGCTCCACCAACCCTGGTTTGGACAAGTGATGGATGATGACTGAATCTATATCGTCGGTTCTTTTTTTTCAAACGTTTTTTACCGCTTGGAATTCCAATATTAAGGCATTTGGGACCAGCCGTGCCAGGAATGTGCCTCTGTGCTAAGCCTTGGAGTGTGTGTGATGGTATCCAGCATCATATCTGACATTTGAATGTTCTCTATTTTCAGCGGTGCCTGTGCTCTGCCTGGATCCTCTCGACAAAGGCAGATGTTCCGCCTCCATACCACGATATTACTACAACACCGTGTCCAAGATGTGTGAGGAATTCATCTACACTGGCTGTGGAGGGAGCAGCAACAACTTTGTCTCCAAGCAGAGCTGCACAGACGTGTGTGTCAAAGGTGAGTCACAGACCAGCACCCTCCCGGGATTGTCTGAAAAAAGGCAGACTTGCTAATTGTTTCTTTTTTTTATTTTAATTACTGAATCTGATCGCTTATCAAGTACAAATAATCCAGAGGAACCAAAACGATCTTTACCAGTTGGTATGAGTGCAGATATTCCGAACCACTGAAACCGTTTCATGATGTCGTGACAGACAAGCCTCGCTCCTCGCTCGCCTGCTGAATACTAATGAGCGGACTGTTTTAAATCAGCCGCAAATCATTATCTTTCTCTTCCAGGAGGAAAAAAACACAGCATCCAAATGAGAGGTCGTCGCATGAGGAGGCACAGAAACAATGGCATCACGTTCCTGAAGGCCTAGAGTCTCAGAGGAAATGAAGCTATATGTAATAAAAACTAACACCAGTGTATCGACGATTCTTCACTGTACACATCTGTTGCTACCTTCTGAAAAGGACTCATCCTGAAATGTGATGGTTAATGAAGAAAACAATGTTTGTATATAATGTATATAACGGTTGCTATTGTATATGACTATTTAACATGTTTTCTACTTCTAAAATGCCAGCTTTGTATTAAATACATCATTTTAAAATGTGCTTCTCGCATTATTTGTGGCACATTTGAAGCCACACAGCATCTTGGATTGTATTAGCAACACTTGACTTTCTCCCGCAAAATAATCAATAATCAATCGTTTTAAATTGTTTTTCTTTCGTGATTTTTATTCACAATAATCTATATGAATCAGTGGACAGTCTCTTTGATTGACAGTATCAAAGATAATGTTGAGATGAAGAAAAATGAGATTAAGTAATATTTATTTATTATTTAATAACTTACCTTGCAAAAAGGATATAACTTGAATGAACTTGTTTTGTAGAAGTTGTACCATTATGACCCATTCAATCAATTGACCCTTTTAATAATAATAATAATAATAACAATAATGTATATAGATCTTTTTAGAATGCTTTTCACAAAGTGCTTTACATGCAGGTCTTCAGTGAGCTAGAACTAAGAAAATAGATATTACACACCTTTTTCACAAAATATAATTTGCATCAACAATTCATTTGTTACAGTTTTCTTATTATTATTTTTACATATTTTATTTTGGTTTATATATAAAATAGTTATATATAAAATCATTCACTGGTCACTAGCATATTAGCATGTCACCTTGACCTTCTTCTGCCAGAGTCGGGTCGCAGAGGCAGCATTCGGAGCAAGGAAGCCCAAACTTCCCGGTCCGCACAAACCTCCTCCAGCTCCTCCCGGGGGATCCCGAGGGGTTCCCAGGCCAGACCGGAGACATCATCTCTCCAGCGAGTCCTGGGTCTTCCCCGGGGTCTCCTCCCAGTAGGACATTATGTTACATACATGTTCACATGTAACATATTCAATTCCAGGATAAGTTGCTTATGCTAGGATCATCAAGATGAGAAGCCAGCGAAGGCCTCAAAAAAGCTACTGTCCACTGCATGAGCCGTCACACCTTGCTACCTCCTGCCATCATTATCATTATGATTTACAAATCAAATTTCGTGACTGCCGTATTGACGGCAGTTTTTCTTTAATGCACTGAATGTGCATATATTATTTGCATTTTAGTGAATTCCAAACATTTCACATCAATAGACAGACAACAAAGAAGTTCAAAAAGATTTTTCACTTACATAATTGTGACAAAACAAATTCTGGATAGTAATTGAAAAGAAAGTGAATTTCAGTTGTAACAGCGAACAATATTTCAGGCCAACTATAGTAGCACACGATGAGCCAGAATGCAGCTGCCACGATAGTAAATCCATGAGACTGTTTTGACGCGAGAGATTACAGCTAAATCATGCACTTAGGAGGAGGAAGTTATCCAGACTGTCCTGAGTCAACCCTAGTTAATCTGTTTTTTTTTTTGACTGTTGTTTTTCAGCTGCCTAAGAGATACATTTGGGAGAGGATTATTTTAATTTCCTGAGCGGACTTTCATTAAACTAAAATCAAGAAGAAAAAAAAGCCATATCAAGAGCAGGTTATGGCTGCTGGGTGACACAGAAGTCTTCGGAACACGTCATCTCCAGTATGACTGGAGTTATAAATATCAGGTCAAAGGTCAGTTACTATCTGACATGACAAACTTTTTTCATAGCTAATTAAACATGCCAGTAAGGTGTGTCTTTTCAAGATAACAAGTGAGACTTGTTTACCTTGTCACTATCAATCCTCCTAGTTTTACATCATATATTTTGAAAAAGAAAATACTTGATATTCCTCTTTGGTATTTATAATACGTGTCTTTACAGGTCAATCCTGGATTTGTTGTTACTGTATTTAGCGGTCTAACGAGCCTATGTGAAGGTTATCTCAGACACCCCCTGGTGGTGTTCCTAAAACATGGATAACAAGTCAAACCAGGGAATATTTTGAGATGATAAACCATTAAAATAAACGTTAAATTCAAATATCTAGCGTTAACACAAACTACTTTAAATGTTTCTGGTTGGTGAAGTGATCATTTCTATCTATGGGATTTATAACATCAAGAAGTCAGTGTCACCAAATGTCATAAATTTGGAATCATGCAATTTTATATCAAATTTAACTGCAGCACACCCACGTATACGGTTTCTCATTCCCCTTTATTTTAGTGGAGATTTGCTCCAGAGTCTCTGCAGTAAGTGAGTGAGCAAGGTGAAGGTCCTTCTCCCTGTTTCGAGGTTTGGGGCGTATTAGATATTGAAATGATTAGAGCAGATACCACGCTTGATCTCACCCAGAGGCGGAGAAGTGTATTTTTAGACGGACTTCCAGGCCGGAATACTGAAGGTACACTTTTAATGACAGTGTAATACCAAAATGAATTGCATTATGACTAACCTACAATACAAAAGCATCACATAAAGACATGCTGTGTGTATAAATTGTGAGATATTTCTATTTGAGGATGTGTCTCTGTTCAGCTGTCAGCTCAGTGCAGATCATTCATGCCAGGGGACTCTAGCTCCGAAGGAAGTTAGCCAGACCTGACATGGCATCAAAGCCTCAGGAACATCCATCAGCCTCTGCATGGAGAACAAGAAGCCCTTCCGTCATGACCCAAAAAAACAATGACTGATGGGTCTGGCGGGAGCAACCTGGACTGTTCTTCACTGACCATCTGGCTGCCAAACTCATGTGGCGTTTGTATAATTAAGGCAGTTAAACCTCTGCATCAGGGCTACTGGGAATACACCAGGCTCAGTGTGCGTCTGAAATAAACAGCAGTTGTGGCCCTGATGATAGCACTAAATCTTGGATCCTGTTGGTGTGTTGAAATTGAACTTGGAGTTTCAGCTAAAACACCAATTCCACAGTGAAGGAAAAATCGCCCCTTTGGCTCAGATCATTTGAAAACAGATCTATCGGGTGAAAATATTGCCTCATTCCTCCAATATTTTCCGTATATGCAAGCCCTATGTTGTGGTAGTAAGGATCAGCAGCACAAAGGGCTTGGAATAGCCCCAAAAGCGGAGGACTAAAGCAGCTGAGCAAGCAGCACAATGAGGCAACAGATGGAGTAACCAACTTATCGAATACTGATGTGCCAATGAACTGTCAAAGCAAATCATCCGCATAGCAATTACATAACCCTCAAAGGGACCGATAATTTAACCAAGCAGTAAGTCTAACATTGAATCCACAATATAACAAACCTTTGATGGAAATGTCCGCAGGTGGGAGCATGCCAGGGAAAGGAGCAACCAGAATCTGACAAAGCAGAAATGAAAATGCTCAGCTTTACATTGACCAGAAAGGACGTGTGAATACCATAGGAACAGCTCATGTGGAGAAGTTAGGGAGGTATGGACACCTGAAGAAGAGAGAAGCAGACGACATTGACTTTTAAAACGGAAGAACGACAAAAAGAAGCATGAAACAAAATATAATTGTGCAACAAAAGAGCAGTCAGACAATGGGATTTATGAGGAATTGAATCATGCAAACACTAACTCCATCACAAGGCAGACAGATGAATGATTCAATTTGTACGCAGACAAACCATCATTGCAGAAAGTAAATTAATAAAGCAGCAAAAACATTTAATCAAAGCTGAATCCAAAAAACCTCAATGATGGAAACAACATAACCCATCACCCCTCTTGCCTAGTTACGACATAAAGTCATACAATTTGGGTATAAATTATACACATTGATCACAGTTGGAAGCCTCAGATATTTCAGAATGTATTTCTGGTTTTAAGCTTGAATGTTGTGACAGTGATGATGAGTTCGCTGGTCAGGCAAAATAAGAGAGAAAAAAGAATTCAAGATGGACAGGTGGTGTTGACACACACTGGGTTACAAAACATAAAAGGTCCAATTTCCTTGCTCCTAACAGGCTTGTTGTCCACGATGAGGTAGAGTGCAGATTAAGTCTGACACAATATGACTCATTCCCAACTCTTCTCTCCAAAACTGTCCTTCTTCATCAAGGCTGAGCTGATTAAAATCCACGCAGATGCAGATGATTGGGTTTCTCTCCGGCGATGATGAGAAGTGCTTTCAAAAGAAGTTTTTGTCACCTGTGAGATTCTGTTGCTCGCAGGAGGTTGAAGCGGTCAGAGTGTGGAAAATACAGTGTATAAAAAGAATATCGCCAATTATTGTCTGCGGACAAACTGGTCATTTAGTCGTCATTAAAGCACTGAGGGCCACGTTTTAGTGGCATCAGCTAAATCCCTTGGGTTCAGTCGGCATTACATGGTAATTATCAAACATGTATAACAAGTAAACATATATAGTGGAGTGTTTTAGATCTGAAGTAAAGATAGAATCAGATGAGTCGATTAGACAGTTGAGCCAGCATGGTATGAATATGAATAATGGGTGGGTGGATAGATAGATAGATAGACAGATAGATAGATAGATAGACAGACAGACAGACAGACAGACAGATGATAGATAGATAGATAGATAGACAGACAGACAGACAGATGATAGACAGATAGATAGACAGACAGACAGGCAGACAGATGATAGATAGATAGACAGATAGATAGATAGATAGATAGATAGATAGATAGATAGATAGATAGATAGATAGATAGATAGATAGATAGATAGATAGACAGACAGATAGATAGATAGATAGATAGTTGGTTCCATGTCTAACTTTCCGAGTTACAGAGGAATAAAAACTGGCAATAAAAACACAACCTCCCCGGTGGAGGTAACAGAACGTATAATGCATTGCAAGATCGTGGCTCAACATAATATGAAGGTATCAACGGTCTTCTGCGCTGCAGAGTCCCTGAGGCCTGAGAGCTCATCCTGGGTTATCTTTGGGTCTCCAGCTCTGTCACAGACCTCAGCAAAAGCTCCTGAAAACAAATGGGATTGTTTCTGCTGCAAATCCTCCAACAAATAAGGTAAAAACAATTGAAGCTCGTGAATTGAATTTCATTATATCAGTGCACCGTTGACTGGAGTGAAGCTTGGCATGACGTCATCCTCACAAATATGACTTTAGAAACTTGAAATGTTTCTTACTACTGCAGTTTAGTTAGCATCAATGCGTGTTCGGAAGCTGTTAGCACTGCTGCTGTTACGACGCAAACAACTACCACCACGACACATGAGGCCCAGATTCAGGTGCATCTTCGTTCACTGTTCTCTTTGAACAGGGGCAATGGATCGTGCTGCATAAACAAAGTCATGTGAATAAAAATCAACCAGGTTTTTGTGTCTATGCAATTTTCTGCCTTAATTGGTTTTTTTCCGGCATCAAAAGCTGCGTCTCTGCTTCAAATATATATAACTAGCAGAGCACACAGCAGCATTTGACCTTTCACACTAACCATTCTCGCCTCATCCAAGAAAATAAAGAAATAGTTACACCCCTTCAAGACAAAATTTGAATCATTGAAGGACTATTACATTCAAACTGTGCACTAGCACAGATGACACAGGCAGTGCATCCGCCTGGTCCCTTCCTCGCCATCATTATCCTCCCAGAGTCCCAGAGTCCCACAAAGCTGCAGCCATTTTGCCCATTTATCTGCTTCCCATCATCACCGGAGAGCTGTAATGAGGGGATTCTGGGAGGACGAGTGCCATTTCATGTGTGCAGAACAGCAGCACCGTGCCGCAGCATGACCGTGAATGTATCAGCGATCAAAGTCTAGGTTTTACTGAGTGGGATTTCTACTGAGTAGGATGAGATGGATTAGTGTTCGGTTCTAGTCAGGCAGTAGGAAATGGGAAAACCCCTCAGATGAAAAAAAGAGTGCAAAGATTCAACACATTCAGCCAACAGAATCTGTGTTTTGGTTTTCTCCTTCAAGATAAATGACTTAAAATCGGTAGCCCTCCTTTCCATTTCATTTGGAATACTCCAGTTATTAACAGATGTTTTATAGGAAATGTTGATCTTAATTTGAGTCAATGGGCCTGGAAATCTAAGATGAGAGAAATGTTAGACTATAAGGGAGCAAGGAATGAAAAGAACTCAAATACAATAGAGTCAAACAGCTGAGGAACACGTCATTGTCAAGTGCTCAACTTCTTTGCTGCCTTTACTGAATAGCTTTGTCTAACAGTTCATTTGTTTGGTTGTTAGCAACAAAGTTATGGACAGATTTTTACGAACTTTTGGGGACATGTCAGAAATTGGCTAAGGAACAGATGATTAGATTTTGGGGCTGATCCTGTCTTAATCCAGGAATTTTCATTTCCTGTAGAAAGATAAAACTGATTTTGACATCAGAGATTCTAATGAAACAAATAATGTCCGAAATCGATGGCAAAAACTTCGGCATGGCACCAACCTGATGCACGATCGAAACCAGGTTTTTGACATCAAAGTGACTGACAGAACTGAATGCCGTTTAGTAGCAATATTAACAATTTACTTTGACATATTCGATAAATATTAATATGTAAATGTCAAACGTGTTTTTTTCTCACCTCCTTGCTTTGCTTAACACTGCTCAAGTTTCTTTACTTATAACACAATAATAATAATAATAATAATAATAATAACAACTGACATTATTCATATTGGAATCGGCAGAAAATTTAAATTTTTGCACTAGCATCAGATCAGACACCATAAAAAAAAGCTTGATAAAGTTGTCAGGTGAGTGATCCAACGAGATCTACGCTCTAAGAGTGCTACTGTTTTTCTCATGAAAATAAATAAATAAACTCAAACATACACACACAGAGTAATATGTAACAATAATGTATATTTCCTGGACGTCTCAATTTCCATCCTCCCTGCTGGATGAATGTCAGCTGTTTTCCGATCACAGGCTTTGACGCTGGCCGGCACTTCTTCCCTTGCACTCGTTTAATATGCTACAAATATGCAGCGACACGCGTGCGCTATTGTATTTGTATCCAAGATGAAGTTTGTGAATGCAGGTGTGGCGAGCGAGAGAGATTAATGCTCAATTTCCGCCGACAGGATGTTTGGATAAACAGCTGGATATGTTGTAATTAGGCTGAGACTGGAAGTGGGCCAGACAAAACAAAGAACACTTTTGCCCTGAAAGCGCTACAAGAATAAGCTTCCACATTGACACATACCAGAGATGATGGTTTTAATCTGGTTCTGAAGCCATTTTCTCAGTTACTACTCTAGCAAGGTCTTAAACTCTGGGTTTAGTTAGAACACAGCTCTGTCACTCTAAGTATGAAGTTTGTATGTCGTATATTGGGTTTTATAAAGTCAGGATTTCTGTTTTAACCTTGTTTTCAGTTGCTCACTTGACCAGAAGTAATAGAACTAGATGGGCAAATCTTTACATTTTTCATGATCTGATCTGCCCCAAATATAATCCAGAATATTTTGAGTTACGTGGCACACAACAAGTGCCGCCGAAACATAATCCCAACCAAGGCGGAGGTTATTCTGAGAGAAAGACAGGCATGAATTATTGATGTTTGTTGTTTCAAATGAATGATATATGCAGCTGACAGCCAGGGAGTCTGACGTTCAAGTCCAAATTGGTTTTTGTACTGTATATACTTTCAGTGTAATACCGTGCAATGTCACACGCTCCAGTCCTGGGTTTGTAATGTGCATGAAATAAGAACAGATGCAAGTTCAAAACAGGAATAACTCATCATTTGTTTGAAGAAACAAGGTTCCTGTTTGATTTTGAGCTA
The DNA here is from genome assembly GCF_027744825.2 of Synchiropus splendidus. NCBI lineage: Eukaryota > Metazoa > Chordata > Actinopteri > Syngnathiformes > Callionymidae > Synchiropus > Synchiropus splendidus. Next base: position 10,618,551 of record NC_071337.1, read on the forward strand.
CATCTTCTTACGGTACTTTGCTCAGAGCCCGATCTTCACCTCTCACCACATCTATATAGCAGCAGCAGCACACAATGGCGTGCACAGTAACTGTATACTGGTATGTTTTGGAGCATTTGATGAATCTTAAAATAAATAATAGTGAAATCGAAAGATTCGCCAAAGTGGTGAAATTCTCCGTAAGAGATCTGTGGGTGATGCAGGGGGCATTTACTAGGTTTATTTATTTATTTATTTATTTTTGATTTACTTTTGAGGGACAACAAATACTGTTGAAATCGGTTTTACTAATTGGAAAAACTTACTCACTTACTTAACTCAGATGAACAGATTTCAATGAAATGCTCAGGCATTATTGATAACGGAGACAACAAAGACATGATTAAATAATAAATATCGCTTCAATGTGACATCCCTTGTGAATTTGACGAGGTGAAAATGACAAAAAAAACAACAAAAAACTAAAAAAAACAAACATATTTTCAGTTATCTTGTTTGAACCGACGTTAACACATGAGATGTGGGTTCATACTTTAAATGCAAATAGAACAACATTCAGGACATTACATGTTTGAAACAAATAGTTTTTCACAGGATATGAATGCAAAATACATTTTTGTTTGAACTTAACAAAAGTAGAGTAGTGATAAGTAGTCAAAGAATAGTGACGGAGCCTGAGGACTCGTCTGTTTGTCGTGTGGAAGGATGCTTTTACACACATGGATGACAGAGGAGGAGCCAGCACACGCGCGCGCGCGCACACACGCGTGCGCTCCTCCGTGGAACCGGGAGTCAGTTGGACTCTCGTGGTTTCCACCGCTCAGTCAACTGCTGCGCGCTCAGCCCGTTAACTCCGCTCGTAAAACGGGACTCACGCCGGAGGAGCGCCTCTTTTCAAGCGTGTAAATGATATTTATCGAGCTTTTTATGGCCATGGAGGAGAAAAAGTTTCACTCTTCATAAGGAGAACGGAGTCAGGACGGAGGACGATCCATCCTCCCGCGGAAAACCTCTCCGGACAGGTAAGTCATGTTTCATTCACCTCGGTTACGCATTGATGCGCACAAAGTTTCAATGGCGAATCCAAATGTGTGGGATGAATCCACCTCACAGATGTTCAGAATAAGTGCGGAAAAGATGCATATGCGCGCATTAATTCGAAAGATGCTGTTCAAATCTGCTGATTCATAGCATTCCTCAAACGGCTGCTGTTTCATGTAATATTACGCACCTATGATTTTACAATTGCGCGTAAAAACGCAAAGACCCCACAAACTGATCATGTAGAAGGTGCTTTTCTAAATTCCCTCATAGTTTTCCTAATACCTGAGTTCAAACTGAGATAAAAGGGTTTCTGCAATTCTTCTTTAAACATATTAATGAATGCATAATTTCAAGTATATTTATAAACAATTGTTTTTCCATTAAAATAAAAAAAATATACATCTACTTTTATTCCTCACCATTGAAGACATTGGATGGTAAAATGCTGTTCATTGGCTGTCAAATGTTTAACAATGTGGCTGAATGTGCTGATGTGTCTTGTCCTTTTCTTCCTGAATAAACTGCGTTTATCATTCTTTAAATCGTCCTCAGTCTTGGTTTGCTGGCCGTTTCCCCTCCTTCCTATCCATCTTTTTTCTTCCCCTCCAATCTAACCACCTCTTCTGAACGCCGTTAAAAAGAGCAATTTCAAAGAGGTCATCAATCCAACGTGACCTGCCTGAAAAGTTTTATTTATTGATCGACAGTTATTTCCGAAGTGCATGCTTAAGTCAAAGCAGATGTCTCATTGCAGGTCGATGCCACAAATCTCTCGTGTTTTGCAAGTTCTGAAATGGACCTTTCTTTCTTGCTGCTTGGTAAAAACTCCATGCCAAAATCCATTAGAAATGTGTCTTGATATTTATTTATTTTTTTAAACATCCACTCATTTTCTGACATATCGATTAGATGAAGGAGGATTAAGTTGAAGGTACATTCCGACATGGACACCCGATGACACGCGGCAGAAATAAGAACAGGCAACAGTCATCTGTGAATGCTGACCAGCCTCTGTGAACGGCAGGGAAACCGTCATAATCTGCGGGAGTCTACTTTTTGGGGATTCCTGCGTCTTAACGTAATTGTGCCTGAAACAACGGCAGTGTCAACTGGGTTTTTTTTTTTTTTTTATTTTGAGTGAAGGGGCTCCGCTGAGGAGATATGACTGTGAGTCAGATCAGTGTGCAAAACAGACAATTATAGCAACAGACAGGGAGCCATGGGGAAATAGTCAGGAGTGGAGAAATGCAGACAGCCAGGCAGAGTCCTGTGCAGAGCTCAGGCGATGATTGGGCCGGCTGCTCTTTAGGTCTCCGAGATAAGTTGGGCATTCATCTTCACGGATGCTGCATGTCCACCTGCCAGTCTGTCTGTCTGTCCAGCCGGAGATGTGCGAGCAGGGAAGCAACAAATTTGCAGCCCGTGTCAGGGAAAAGGAGGGAGGTCTTTATGAGGAGATTGAAAAGAGCAAAAAGGCCTGAGGTGAAGAGAAAAATGTCGGTCGTACAAGCGCTTTAACTACTCCGCGTTGAGTTGACGGACTGGCGCTGTTTAATGTGGATCTGGACTCTTTACATTGACAAAAAACTGCTGAGTAAACCGTAACAAATTGAATTAAAATAATGTGAGGGAGAAACCACAAGTCATGGTGAAATGAGTGGCTTCGCATGCTGGATGGAAATTCAATGGTCTTGATGCTGTGAAGTAAATAAGGACAGTCGATGCATTAAATATAAAATATGGGTGGGTGTTAGTGCTCTATTTAAGGTGCTTAAAACAGGGTTCATTTGCATTTATTCCAGGTTATGTTTCGTCTGGAACATAAATTTGGCTCGTACATTTTTGACTCTTTGGCTCAGTTGCAGTTCATTATGAGAAGTGTAATTTGAGTGTGAGTGCTCTGTAGTAAATGGCCATTAAAATATACTGTATAAAAAATAGTGTAGCTAAAGTTTATGGATCCAACCCTTGAGTTTGACAAGCATTACAATGAGTTCCCTCACCACTAGTGCTGTTAAAAATATCGTGGTAATAATTATTTAAATAAATAATTAATTAAATAAGTAGAGATTCCCATTTTAGATGGGTTGGAAATAACATACAGCTTACTCATTTTTGTGCTGAATGATTACAAGAACTTACTTCCACGTGTTTTTGATGACGGTGTGAGCTGTACTGCAAGTTCGGATTCTTTCAGCACATTGGTAGACGATTAACATCTTTGCTACATCACGTTAAGTGACGAAAAAGAAGTTGTCCTCGGTTTGTCATTTCAATTCTGAATTATTTTCTTGTTAGCAATGTGGAATATAGCAATATTGTGATATATTGCGGTACTATTGCATCGTGATCCAAGTATTGTGATGCGTAATGAATTGGGAGGCTCTTGCCAATGCTCCAGATATATTCAGAAATATATGAATCTAACTTGGGCTGACAGCTTCAAAATTCCTCATCATGACATTCATGGCTGTAATGTATTTGAGCAAAATGTTGTTGAGGAGAAAATGGGTACATCACTGTGCGATGCGGTCCTGTGCTGTGAGCCCACACTATCACAAGCCCGTGCTGCTGCTGCTGCGTGGTGATCTACTTACACTCTTGTTCAGCAAACCTTGGAGGGGAAGCCAAGCAGAAACATTCCAAGAAGCTGCATAATTTAACATGTCACATTTGGGCTCTGGAGCTCACGTGCGTGCGAGCTTATGGATGTTGGCGATCCTTTTCGTTTACATGACAGGCCGAGCTACCGGAGGAGGATGTCACGCTTCCTCATTTCATCTTACGTTCACCATCCTTCAGCTGGCTGTTGAATGACAATGACATTTGAAGAAACAGTGATGTCTCTGGACCTCCAAACAAGCTGCTTACAAGATGTGATCAACGTTAAGTGTTGCTATATGTGCAGCGGCTCCATCTGTGATGCCACTCTGTGGTCACATTAGCTTTATTTAAGGTCCACTCTCGCTTACCCTCTCCACCAGGAGAGGTGCTTCCATTATGAAATTTGATTTCAGCACCTCCCTGTGCACGCATCTGTTCGCTGCTAAGATCTTTAGCTCAAGCGCAGGTGAACGCCACGAGCGAAAAAGCAGAAACATGAAAACATGCTTCAAATGTGAAGCATGAAATCCAAGGAGGTAAGTCGGCAACAGGGGGCGCTGGAATAGAGCAAAAGAAAGGTGTCTGTGTGGAACAATGACAGATCATTTTATGAGGCGTTTGCATGTTCACGTGCGCGTCTCCTCCGACCTCCGACACGTTACTGGCGTGTAATACATCAATTTGTTGAATAGCTACTTAAGCTGCGACTCCTGCTGCAGGGCTCATGGTCAGGCGTGCTCCCTCGCATCCACCACTGATCACATTTTCCCCCCAGAGAAAGATTTTCTCGCATGCTCACACACCAATAGCGTCTTTAGAGTCTTTCCTTGTTGACATGTATTTAATTTGCCCAAAGGATTTGCACCGCGTCAACACACTCCACCATAACGGTTGGGGGTTTGCCCGCTTCTCTCCCTTGCAAAGGTTGCCATCTTTAACTCCATTTTTCATCATTAATGACTGGTTCGAGTAGCCAATATTTGACCCGACAAGTGGAGTTGGCGGTAAAGTGCCAGTGTCAGTAAATTGCAGATTTATCGGCTGAACTATCCTGTGATGAACTGGTGAGTGACGGGAGTCTTAAAATAATACACTGGCTGAGGATAATGACGGAAGCCTTCCAAAAATACAGAACTGGAAAGTTTAGTGTGAGATATGGTGTAATGTACCAGGGAGCCACTGCAAAGCACTGCTGGAAAATTCCTCCGGAACTGTGCTGTGTTCAACCCAGGCCTCCAATACGGAAATACCTGAGCAGCCTGAGCTATAACTTCATGAGATAAGGCTTTTCGGGTCAAGACACTGCGCAGAAGATGCTGGTTTGGCTCCTGAAGCCTACTGTTTTCTCTGGATAGAATGCCAGCGTTAAATAACTATGGAGGTTTAGTATTTGGTTGAACAGCTTCCATCATCTACACTATGCTGCTGCACGTTAGACTGAAATGTCTGAGGTACTCAGTCCATTCTAAGCTCGCATGAATATTCCCTGATTCAGCTTTTGAAAAACACAAAACAGAATCTTTATCCTGCTGGTTGCACAAACTATCAAATGCCAGCTGGGAGAAAGGATCCAATTAGCATGCTAATGTCCATAGCCAGCGATTCCCTTCTGCCTGCATGTGATATTTATGACTTTGTTCAGCAGCGTTCCTTGGATTTTTTTTAATAGGTTTGTTCCTTTTTTCATGGCTGTGCGTTCTCCATAATGCAATGTTGTCGATAGTGGTAGGTGGCCAGTCGTCTTTGTTCCTTGTCTCCACCTCTGATTTCTTTTTTTTTTTTTTTTTTTTTTACAGGAATCATCTTTGTGTATCGGGAAATGGTGACAAAAATAATTTAAGAGATAAAAACTACCTCACATTATTGACTATAGGGACAAAATATTAGCCTCACCCACTAAATTTGTTCATACAAATGTCGCACCGGTCTGTAAGCCGTGGGTGCAGTGGTGCTGTCTGAGCCGTAGAAAGGTCAGTGGATTAAAAATGCATGAGGATCACTTCTAAACTAGTTCTGAAAATGGGGACCAGCATTGAGACTAACTCATGAACTCATGAAACAAACTGGGCAATGTTCTAAACTTGAATCTTGAACTCCTCACATCTTTTATTGACATTAAATCGATCAAATGTGCCCGCATGTCCGTAGTTCTGACATGGCTGCTGGGCTCAGATGCTGCTTCTCCTTTCCAGTTTTCCAGGAGATCGACTCTGCTCCATCGATTTAATGTGACAGGGCACAATATTATGGCAGCACGACGGTCTTTAGTCTGTGAAAATCCATATACTAGTCACGTCATTGTATAAGCCGCGGGGGTTCAGACTGCAAGAAAAAAGTGCATCTATAATCCAGAAATTAAGGTACCGTAATTTCCGGACTATAAGCCGCTACCTTTTTTTAACGCGGTATGAGCCCTGCGGCTTATACAACAGCGTGGCCAATATATGGATTTTTGCAGGCTGAAATCTGATTAAATGAGAGGCGATGAAATCAGAGGCTAAATATACCCTTAAAGAGCTCAACGTGTCCGCATCTCCACCAACAAAGTTGATCTCCTCAAGATTTGGAATCGCAACACAGGCGCTGAGAATGCATTTTGAATGAGTGCATTTTGAGGGCTTTAATGTGAATAAAAGATGTGAGACACTCGAGACAAATGGCGTTCGGCTCAGAAGTCCGAGATGTGAACACTAGCGAGTCGGGTTTTGGGTGCGGACTTGATCCCGGCTTGAGAGCCGCACCTTGTATCGGGATGCTCTCCACGGAAGGTGAGTTTCTTGGCGCTAGATGCCGGAAGTACATCCGACAATACAGCCCACTGTAAAACAACTTTGTAAACTGGCTGAACTAAACACTGAGGTGTGTAGCCAGGAGCTGCAGGAGACTGGTGCTGTGGAGGAGCGCTGAACAGCAGTCCGGGACTGGACAATCACCAGACTATTCATTGATCATCGCTGACGTCTGGATCTGTACTTCACTGATTAAAACCTTCTCGATCATCGGTAATCTTTCTCTTCACTGTGTTCAACTTGTTGTAAGAGCAGCGTGGATAAATCAAGACACTCTGTGTTACGCAGCTTGTTTCCGCTATTTTCTCACTCTCGATGCTGGACCCTGTTTTGAAAATGGTTTTTAAGCCGGTGCACCACTGACCTGTCTACAGCGCAGACAGCACCACTGCACCCGCATCTTATAGACTGGTGCGGCTCATGTATGAATAACACAGCTCAAAGGAAGAAAGTTGAGAAGCCCACACCAGCTCAGGAAACCGCAAGTTTTGTCACTGTTTTTCGCAGACTTCTATGATAGCACATCAGGAGGGCTGTGTTGAATGTTTCAGCTGGTGACCTCATCACACCCATCACTCAGTAGCTTCTCGCTGAGTCACTGCATACATAGATAGTGCTCAAGTAGATGGAGTTATATTCGTAACTAGCTTGGGGTGAAGAATATCGCAGCCCTGTCCCTACTGAATCATTCAGTGGGAAATCACATCATATCAAAGATATTACTGACAAAGGTGTCAGCGTATAATGCAAACAGAAATTCTATAGAGATTATCATGCTGTCTTTCACAAGCTCAGGAGACCGCACGTGGGGTCTATTTATTCATAACATTGTCAGTGGCTGATCCATTTTCAATTCCATAAAACCCAAAAGCTCTCCATATGTTTGGGTGAAGCTTACACTCAGCTGCGGCCATCTTTACCTGGTCCACGACCTTTTCTGCCATTGTGTTCCCCTCATTTAGTTTTGATGAAGATAATAGCTTGTGAACATCTATGAAACTATTTTTAATCCTCTCATGTTGCACCGAGATGAATGATAACCGATACATATTAATATTTTTATATTACATATCACACACTACGACTGCACCTCTAAACCAAAACACTACACGGATGCTACACTAATACCAAAATAGCTCTTTGTAGGTGTGTATCAGTTGTGGTCAGCGTGTTGTGAAACTGCCATAGCAGTCGGTACCATAAGTCAACAGAGTTAACTGGTAAGAACTGCAAGCATCTTACTTGCTTCATCAGCCACCAACAATATATGTGGCCAGAATTCTGTTTTTCATTTGACATAGTTCATGCAGATATCAACAGTCCAGGGGAAGTAGAGGAGAAGGAACCTGCTGCCAAAAATTGTGAAAAAAAAAGCAACTTGTTGGAGAGATTTTTTTTGATGATGTTTTAATAAGGCAGTTTAAAGGATGAACATTGTTTTCTCTCCGCTTTCTAATTGGAAATCACTTAGCGTGCTATAGAAATAATAGAAATTCAGAAACGCATTAGTGTCACAGTCGACCTTTCTAAAGCGTTCCCTGAGCACAAGCCCCCTGTGGCAGTAATTCATTTATCTGACCATTTCCCTACAAGGGCAGCTTTGTGTGCTGTGAGGCTTCAGTAATACAGACTTATTACCAGAGCCCCAGACGACTGTCCAGCTCCTCTGCCGCTCTCTCCTGCTTTCCTCATTCTAGCAGTGACTGACATGTTGCGGCGTAATAGCAGGTGTAATCACCCGCCATTTAAGTTTCTACCATTGACTGGTGTCAGCCAGAGAAAGTGGCTGTGGAAGAGATTTGCAACCAACGTGGACAGTCAGGTATTCTTCAGTCTGACCCTGCTTTTTTTTTTTTTGTGCTGTGCCTGTGTGAAACATGGTCATTGAGTAATATTATAAAATATTCTATTGGTAAATTGTATCCCAGGACTCACTGGAATTTGTACAACTTCTATTATATTATTGTTACTGTCATCGCCATCAGTTAATATGATGGTTTTATGGCTTGTTTGCGCTATTTTTAGTGCTCTCACTTCATGGTTGTCATCATCATCATCATGTTGCTGTTGCTTTTGTTTTAACAACATCATAATGATATTTATCGTCTGCAGCATCATTGAAAGAATCATGAAAATGATAATTGCTTTCATTCCTATTATTGAAGAGTCATGTGAGTGTGTTTGTTGAAGCGCTTCGTGCTGCCACACAGACATCAAATATTAATTCTGCTCCTTAAACAAATCTGCTGGAAGATTGAAACAGAGCGTAACTAACGTTCAATGGGTAGACCGGAAAATAGAGTGGAAATATCCGCCGTGAACATCATCAGCAGACAACTTGTCTATTTTCAGATCAAATTTACAAATCTGGAACACATTGACCTGCAACTTCTATCTCTTTTATCCATTTTTTTTTAGAGCTCAATTCTGTCTTCCTCTCATTCCGCCATGCATTTTCCTGTCGCGCAGCAGGCAGACATCCCCTCCGCTGACCCGCCAGTGTGTGCGCTAGGAACACAGTGGGCAGCAGGGATTTGCGGCTAATGCCTTTCAGCTCAAGTCCAACAACAGAATACTTATTTAATTGCCTTCCCTCAGTCTGCAGCCTGTTCCTTTCCAACTGCACATCCATGCATGCGGAAGCTGGCGCTTCCAGATAAAACGGCATCTGCTAATGGGGTCGGAATTACATACTGATTTAAAATAGAGATACTGTGATATTGAATCACGAGCAGTTTTATGTTGTTAGCCCATTAGTGTCGGTAAGTGCTCCACACAGAAATGATGATGAGCTCTGAGCAATTTGATCTGGTTGAGAGTGATGTTTAACCAGTCGTGGTCTTTAAATAATAGACTCCGTGGTTTATTTAAAGACATTCTGGTGTGTAATGTGCAAAACAGTCCAGTCACAGTCAAACTACACAGTGTTCAGAGTGTATCTAATTGTTCCTGTTATTGGCAACAATTTGTCAAGAGCAATTCCCATTGACTCAAAGACAAAAGGTTTAGCCTCCAGGTGGATTTAAACTAAAAACAGCTTGACTTCCCTGCTTGTATTGAACCCAGACTACAAGTTCAAGCATCACTTGCCGCCTGCTCGTCTTCAGACTTCAATCCATACTTGCTTGTCTTGTCTTTTCGTGACTCACATGACTTTTCTGAAGGACCTGTCTTGACTGTCTTTTTTAGCTACCAGTTGAAGTTTTAATTTCCCTGTTTATGTAAGGCATCAAAGAACTGGCAGACGGAAAAGGAAAATGCATCACTTACTTTTTGTATGCAGTCAGAGCTACATAGAACGTATAAGTTAACTTTTCCTTATCCTAATATATGTTTTTAGGGTCTTTGGTAATGCCTATGGTTTTCACTTTTTTGCCCAACAATTTCTTTATTTTAAATCTGCTTTTCATTTTGTAGCCAAGCAAACGTTTCGAACATCAAGCTCAAGGGTTTGGGTTTTATTTTCTTCAGTTAATCCCACAAAATCATTCCTTGAAGAAAGAGTTGTTTTCTTCCTTTTTTTTTTTTTACATCTAAGTTCTGGTGGTTTTTGAATTGGAAGAAAAATAATGTGCAGATGGAGTGGGAGTACACTCTGTTCACTACTTCAACTCACCTAGATGACAACCACAGTTGGGTCCCACACCATCTGTCAATGTCTGCTTTCACTCAAAAATGACTCTTCAGGGAGGCTTTTTTCCGTTTGTTTTGTCTCCTTGTTTTTCATTGTTTATGTTCCGGTCATAATGACATACAGGATATATACAGTATTACTACTGAATACACCTGAGATGCACATGATTTCTTCAGTCGAACTCCTTTCAAGTTCTCTGTAAAGAAAGTAATCGTGATTATTATTCACTTCTAACTTAATACTAGGGATGCAACAACACAGATACCGGTAAAATTGGTTGCAGCTATAGAGCGCTGCACTTATGAAATCACAGACATTACATCTGCATTACTACTACTTCAAATGCAGAAGCTCCTGCTGCTTTTACTCACATGGCAAACACAGCCACTGTAGCATTTACTGCTACAACTATACATACAGTAGGGTACACCACCAGAAAAACAATTCTACAAATGCTTCCACTTTTATAAGTATTGCTACTACAGTTGTCCTCATGCAGTCTCCTCAATCGATCGCCATCTCTTCTCTAAAGTCACAGTCTAAGGCTCTGAAAATAAGGACGCATTTTCATGAACCGTCATCATCAGTAATTACTACTGATCCCACTTGGAGTAACTACTCCTAATGAAGGTTCAATTTCTACATATTCTGCTGCCTCAAATTCAGCACTACAATGTAGTGCAATGTAGTATAATGTATGCACTCATCCTGCGACTTCTACTACACTTAAAGTACCGGTAATAACATTAGAACCATAGGCAAACTGCACAAAATAAAAAAATAAAAAAATAAATTGACTTACAGTTACGTATACATTTTCATTGCTCTTAAACACGGGGAAAGGAATCCATGGAGAAACAAGGTGAGAGAGTTAAAAATGAGGTTTTTCTGAAGTGCTAATGGACTGTTCCCAGCGCGGCCATGGTGGCAGCTCAGCCAAACATCAGGCACATCAGAACATCTACCCGTTGATGAGTTAATAGTGGTGCAATTTGCAGTGTCCTCTGCTCTTGCCGCGCCTAAATGGCAGCCACGAGCAAGGAACAGATAATGGTAATGCTATCAGACAGAGAGGAAATGGGAAATACAGAGAACCTCTCCACCCCTCTGAATACATCTGTGTGTCGATGTGAGTGTGCATCTGTGCTGTACTCTCCATCAAGCCGCCATCGAATGTGGACCGCATTGAACTCCAATGGTGAGCAACCACAGGGAGCTCACCCCAGATTTACTGGTGAAACAAAAACGGTCTTCGGATGTTCCTGAAAAGATCATTTTAACACCCGTTTCAGAGGCAAAGCCTGGGAAAATTGTAGTTATTTTTAGAGCTCCGAAGTCGTGTGAGCTTCAGCAGGCATTTAATCGCTTTTGCTACCAAACTCCACGCTGCTATGGAAATGACTGAAACGGCTGTGGAAACACAACATTCCCCACTGCACAAAAATCACGGCACTCGCAGGGAAAGAAATACATTGAGATTGTTTTCCTGCAGAGAAGTGTTGAAAACGTTCCATGTTCGGTCGGTCGCTGCTCCGTCGTCAGCATAACATCTGATGGGATTCTTAATGCTTGATATTCTGCGGTGAGGAAATGGCGTACGTAGGCTGAGCGAATGAATGTTCCTGTCACTGGTGCCTTTTTGGAAAATGTGCAGTGGGACGTGATTTACTGACAGCATTTGGAATGTTTGGCTGGTGGATGTCTGAAAACCTGAACAAAAATGTGCAGCAAAATAACAAAAGAAAACAGAGCGGCAATAAATAGGTTGGAATCAGGCAGAAAAATAAACAGCATTTTTCTGAAATCCTGACTTACCTGAATTATGGTTCAACATGGTAGCAAGTATTTCATCTTTAAGTCATCATGAACTTTTTTTTTTATAAATATAAGGCTGAGCAGGCGGTTTTACATTCCTCGCCAACATTTGTCCTGTGTGTGTTTAATAGTTTGGACAGGTTATTAACCTGTACTGTCTGTCGACTGTGCTTCCAAACACTTTTCGCCCGCAGCATCTTTGTCACTTTTTTTGGACTATTTTCCATTTTCACCTGCCGGGAGATGACATTCCAATAATATGACACTGAAATGTTTGTAATAATGAGGGCATCACTGCTGAATTGGAAAGTTTGCTCAAGGCGTGTCTGTGTGATGTGTGTACCGCTGGTGCAGCCGTGCATCTACGGACCCCTTTAGAATGGCAGTATCCCAGGTGCCGTATTTATTTTCCCTCTGGCATTCATTTTTAAGATGATGTTTTGCAGTGGCTGCCTTTGACAGTCTTGTTTTTTCTTCAACAGCATGAAACTATTGCATTGGTTTATGACACTGTTCCTCCATTCTTGAACTCAGAATGAATTCAAAATGTAAACATTTATTTACAGTCACTTTCTGTCTTTGGGGTTTTGAGTAATAATGTGTAATATTAGTTCTCTATATATGATCTGTTCATAACTACTACTATGGTTTGCCAGATGATAAAATCATAAAACCTCTCTATTAATATGTTTCATCTCTCGTCTCGTCTTTTTTATTTAATAACATTTCTGCACAGCAATTTTGATTTCTTCATGTAATTCATTTTCTTCTGTTTATTTTTGTTACGGACTCAGTCTTAGCTTCAAAGGTGAGACTCGGGTGGTCACCGCGGACAGGTCACACAGACACACATGTTTATATTTCTATCTTGGTGGGGACCGCTCATTGACGTAATGCTTTCCTCAGCCTTTCATCCTCAACTTAACCATCCAAAGCAAATGGCTCACCTTAACCAGAACACTAAACCAAACTTATGATGACTCGGTTATCTTGATGTCTCCACCCTGGTCATTAGCTTGTGCTGCTGCTCATCGTGTTGTGCAGCAGTCCGACTGACCGTCGTGACCTTGCCGACCCTTGTAATACAACCACGCTACGTTCTGCCCATGTCAAATAGCCTCCGCTCAGTCCGTGCCACGGTCCAAGCCTCACCGTGAAGCCAACAACTCAGAAGCTTAGCCTGAACACAGGAGAACTTTTCTGGCAGAGACCCTGCAAAAATGTAAAAAGTTGCTGCATTAAAGTTGCCCAAGTTAAAAAACAAACCTGGCATATAAAGTGAATAAAACTGGTTTGTTTTTAATGATAAACATTGTGAGTTGAAAATAGACAGCGGAGGAGTTTCTTTTAAATGCCATCCCAGCTTGAATGTAATGGCACCCGACAGTGGCGACGTAGTCCAACTCCATTTTCATATTTAACCTTTTGCAGAAATGCATGATGGAAAATGTCAAAATATTGCCAGAAATAACTTTCTAATGACAAGCGATCTGTGCGCCATCATTAACAAGGTCAGATAAAGCCGCACACATCAGAGCTGCGGCACACGCTGCATAATAAGGGTTCAAAAATATAATCGCAGGAGCCGCGGAGGCAATTATATATTACACAGTATTTGACTTCTTTCACCACAGTGTCACAAAAAGGTGCTTGTACCGGGGGGATAGGTTGATCGATGGAGACTGGTACCAAGTGTGGAATCAAAATACTATTGAGAGTGACATTGTAATGGAAGCTGGTGGGAATCCAGAGACAGACTCTTATAAGGAGGAAAAGCTAAAGAAAAGTTGCTATGCTCAGCATGTTCTCATTAACCACATCCACGAACCTCATTGTTTGTCTTCCTCTTCTTTTACTGGGTAGCACGGTTTGATGTTGCCTGTCTCTCCTCTCTACGTGTCCAAACTAGCTGAGTCTATCTGACTTACATTGTCGCCAAACTTCCCCACATGAGCCGTCCCTCAGATGTGCCTGTTTCCCGTCTTGTATTTCGTCGCCTTCGACTCCTCCGATCTGCTTCTTGTCTTTGTGTCACAGCTTCTGTCTCTAAACCATAAATCATGGCGGGTCCTGCTACGACTGTTCAGTCACAGATCACCTATGTCAGCCTTCTACTCCTATGCCACCCTGTCTGCACTCTCCTCATCACCTCTTGTAATCTCACTTATTCCTTCATTCTTCTCTACCTAATACTTGAGCTTATCGGTTATTAATAGTGATGGGTAGATGAGGTTTCATGAAACAGTGCCCTGTTTTTCAAAGGCCACCAGATGGCACTGTCTGCTGTTAAGTGTTTGGGACTTGAACCTCTATAAAACCCCACATTACTTCTAAACCAAGAGCGCCATCTACTAGCCTCTGAAAATTAGGACCCTGTTTCATCAACCCTGCAATACTGTTTCGTGATGCCTCTTCTACCCAACACTAGTCAACACAGTCCTCCTCGACTGACGGTGAGGCAGCTCATACAGACACACTTCACTACATGTTGACAGAAACACTGGATAACTCCCAGCATAGGGGACCCTTAATGTGTAAGGGAGGGCTATTCTGCACTGCCAAAGCGCTGGGGAGAACCCTGCTCCTTATCTCTCACACTCACGCTGCTTCTTCTCTACCTCCACCTGACACCCACTCCAAGTTTATGGATTAAATTAATGGTGAATTAAATGTGCCTCCAAACATTCTGGGAGGAACCTGGACATTATCTAGAGTACAACACTACTGGTGCAACATCAATGGGCTGACCACCACGAGTGTGGGTCCCCAGAAGACACTGTAGACCAACTGGAATGTACAGATGCACAAACACGTTCTGGCATCAGTCCCATGTTTCTGTCAGTGTTTTCGACTTTGGCATGTAATCAAACATAAACACAGAACAAACAGCTGTGTTTACTCACCGCTCCACTTGTACTGTACTCGCACTCTCATGCGATAAGCTCGTCCTTACGGCGCATTATTATCCGCACATATTAATGCTGCCTGTTTTCTCACATTTCGACGCCAAACCGTCTGGAAAGTAAACTGCACATATTTACCTGCCACGCCAACATAGGCTGAACATTTGGAAGCAGATTCGCCTTGCATGTATTTTAAGGAGTAAAATGGATGTGAATGAGTGTGCTGCACATACAGCGATTTAAAGAGAAGTATTTCTTGTACTAATAAATGTGTGGGATCGTCCATTGTATCTTTGGACATGCTCACACACTCGCGGAATCTGCTGGCAGTTGAATTGGAGCGTACATGATGGATCGGTCGTCCTGGCGTCGACTACAGATCTGTAAAAACGTTGAAATTGTAAGGTCCATAATTATTTCCTTTTGTCCCACAAACCTCCAAAATCTTTTCTATCCTTCCAATACTGGCCCTCAATGTTCCATCGCAATGAGACCCCTTTTCTTTCTGATGTTTTCTGAACCATCCGATTGCAGTTCATGATCGAGTTGAAGGATTAGAGTGGATCCATGGCCTTGGCGCCCTCTAATCCTGGCCTCTGGGACCCATTATCTGTCCTGGAACCACAGGAGCTTACCTGTTATCTTTCAATCGTACTTCGCTCCGGAGGAATTGCCGCGTACCTGACGTACAACCATTTATTTGCACTTCATGTTTCTTTTGATTCCTTTAATGTCTTGGAAACAACAAACTTCTATAGTTGCCTTCTGTTCAATTGATTCAGTCTTATATTCTGGGCGGTGTTTGAAAATTTCAGGCTTTGAAGAAAAGAAAGCCGTTGGATTTCCCAGCCATGTTACCTTGTTTCCCAGATCCATCCATGTCTTATCTTACACTGATCCAAGGTTGTGGGGGTAGTGATCCGGACAAGTGCAGTGGTAGTGTTGGACTTGCCTTTTTCTGCTCCTCAGTTTTTGCTTGTTTTATAAATCCAAGTGCAAGCAGAATACCTTGTTTTATTTTTGACTAGACAGTGCAAATGCAAGAGCTCTAAAATTGGTTGAAACAGCCAGCAGGTGTTGCTGGGTCGGTGAGATACTAATGTCAGTAGACTGGCAGTCATCTGCCCGATCACCTATTTTAGAAAAGCTTGACCTTCCAATACCAAGTCACTTAATTTTCTTAAAAACTCACAGTATACACCTTCAATATTAAAAAAAAAGAATGTTGGGTAGATGAGGCATCACAATGACAGTCTCTGTGAATTCAGCTGTATTTTGCTTTGAAAATAAAGTAGGTGAAATAAATAAGCAGTAAATAACATTGCAATTTTTAGGATTATCTAAGAGAACAACACACTAACAGCATTGTAACAGACATGAGTTTCCTACTGGAAACGCATCATAACCGGGGCGTGTAGTATGTCAGGGTTTTTGTTTGATGATGTTCTGTTGTGCTGTTTGTGTGTTTTGGTTGGCAACACGTCTGTCTGTTCTTTAGTAAAGGACTTGCTTCGACTTTAAAACCTGATGTTACAACAATATGTGAGTGAATGTGGACGATAAGATCAGCAGAAAGGATTGGTTTCCAAAAAAGAAAATGGCCGCTGATCCTGTTAAATGAAGCATATCAGAGCTGATCAGTTGGTGCATCCCCATGTTTTTATGTATCTCTCCAAGAAGGCAAAAAAATAGAAAACCTTGCTGAATGCAGCAACTATTCTGTCAAAAGGACAACTGAAAAATGTATTCGATGTGAGACGTCGCAGGTGAACCTCTTGAGACTGTGCTCTGTCCGTGAAACATTTACATACTGTAGAGGGACTCAAGACAGCGAGCACTGCATTTATGAACGTTTCCACTCTGGACGTTTTCAAAAGTTTCAGACTCAGGTGTCTGACAAACACTGCACTCGGCAACAAATCTGGTCGTTTCCGTCTCCGGATAAACAACACCTGAGAAAGGCTGGTCATCTAACTCAGTGAAGTTAATAATTTCTTTTCACTCCCAATGTCCGGGCCCAGCGCGAGCTACCGCTAACAGCCTGCTGCTGAGGAACCAGCGCTCTCACTTTCATGAGCCCAGTAAACTCTCCGTGCTCCGTCAAGTGCTGACGCTTTAAATGGTGTGTATAATTTGAAGGCGCATCCCTGCACAGCTTTTTCCCGTGCATGTGCTGCAGGACGCCAACTTTACATGACAGTTTGAAAGAAGCTCCATAACAGACATGCAGCTGCTTAGTGAGCAGCGAGTAGAGAGGAAGGGATACGTCCCAACCAGCGTGGCTTCGTCAGAGCGCCGGCTGTCACACGTGATCAGCTGTTGTGATCGGCAGTGACAGGTAGTGATCAGCCGATCACTATCTGTGACCGGTCGATCGGAGCATCCCTTGTTAGAGTGCGCCATGTGAGGATGTCATCAGTGAGCGCCTCTGGGCCACAATGAAAACAACACACTCGACTGACAGTCAACAACTGATCATGGACAGATTGCTGACTGACCTGTCGGTGTTTGGCAGACCACAGGTCAGGATTACTGTTCGCCTTTTTGATGAACTCCAGAAAATATCCTTGGATCCATGCACAGACAAATCCACCTCCCCCAAGCGTAAAAACCTCTAGTGATTTTTTCTAACGTTTCCATCCAAGTTTATTTTAGCTATTTGTGAAAAATGAGAATGAGAATAAATGGAGGGAAACGACATTGGTGTCTGGTTTATTCATCCATGGAAGTTCCACTGTAGAGTCAAATAGGAAAGCCACATACTAAATGAGCGTTCTACAAAACTCCCAGCTGAATACATGGATTAATACTGGGGTTTTTAACTTAGCTCTCAAGATCATTATCCTATTGATGTAGGCGGTCAAGAAAGGATGAAAGAGGGTCTGCGCCTGGAGTGACTCACTTGCTTGTTTAGGATGAGAGTCATTTTGGTCTTCTGAACATGCTTTGCTTTTCAATCCTGCAGGCACAGATTTCTGTAGTGCCTCCTTTCTGTATGAAGAAGTTGGAAAGTAGCTTCAGATCAAGTCAGTGGCTTGGGTTATAAGTTTAAACAATTAAAACCTTGTCAAAGTTATTACACGCACATGGATAATGGCTGCCCTGGTGGTGCTGTCACTGTCGCCCCTGGTCTTTGCATTAATTCAAAAGAACATCTCCGCTACCCAGGAGATCTCCGCTACCCACTGGATAAAACCCCGCAGCGTCACTATTGAAAAAGAGTAAAGTGTTCGAAGCATAATATCCAGAGGTCAAGAGGAAATGAGGAGAGAGAGAAAAACGGTGGCATTTGACGTTTGGTTCTCTGTGGGGTAGCAGACGTTCTTCCAAACCCTTGGAGGTGTCATTAAATAGGAAAAAAAACATGGTAATATTTACAGAAAGTCACCTGTCATCACAACTCATGTGTCAAGCATGAAAGACCTGATGTATAAAAGAAACATTTCCCAGGAAATTCTTCTCATAAATTGTCAATTTAAAGACTATGATTAGGACCTCCACCTCCAACTATTATCTGATATTGATCAGCTTTTTTTTAATATATATCATGAAGACAGAACCACTGACAAAGCAGGAAACACAGCACGCAGTATTAAAGGAGAGACCGAACCAAAGTGAGTTACACAAGAAGGCAGGCTGCTAATGTGGTTTGTTTGGCTGTGAATTGGATTCGGGTGTCGGGGGAATACTGCGGATATTTGGGCCGTGTAGTGAAAAGACCACTATAACCTTGAAAGATGGTCCAGAATATAAAAAAAAAATGTTTGTATGCTTTATTATTTTTTGTAAATATGTTGCATTGAATTTGAAAAAAAAAAAGATTTATTTATTTTGTGTGAATGAGACTACATGGTAAATATGACAACACAAACACAAGTGTGAACGGTAGCTTCAAACTTGGGATGGATGGATGGATAAGTCACTTAAATTGATGAATGTCATCATCACCCACCTTTTTTTTAACGTAAGACTGTTCTTTTTCATCACATTTTTATTACACTGGGTGAAGTGTGTTATCTTGTAAGTGCCAGACTCTGCCTGAACAATCCTTACAGATTTATTGTTGCAGCCATATTGCAATAAGTGAAGCTTCCAAATTAATAATACACTTCTGTCTGTTTGGGCTCCCACTTTTCTTATACTTCATACATAACTCTTTCTACTTTTAACCAAGTCTGTGCAAATCAATTCACTGAAACCTCTCTTGACTTATATTTATTATGCTTTTTATGCATAACGCTGAAAAGCACAGCTTTTCCCAAACCTATAAAAAAAATATTTTTCTTTTGCCACCTCATACTGTTACTCATGTGTTGGAAATACAAACTTTTCAGATTCAGTGGAAAGCCTATTTTAGGGTAATCATTCAGTGCAATTGTCCAAATCTTACAACACAGATGCAGTTATTTGTGTTGCTTGCATTTGAAATTTTGCAGCCAAACTGAGCAAGATATGTAAAGTTAAGCAAGCATTTTGTGAAACATGCCCTCAAAGTTACTGAGCTCCTCCCTTCCTGAATCCCAAACTAAAATCAGGTTCATCAGTTCTCAGTTAAGGTCTTCAAAAAATGGTGTTGTCAACTGTTTCAGCAGACAAAGGAGAAAACTCCATCTGTCATTCAATACTGTTGACCGTGCAATTTTCCAGACCTGCTTTCACTCCTGCGTGTGAATCAGACATTGCTCTTATCTCTCTGCAGGACATCTTCAGTCACTATAGTAACCTCTCTTCATCCACTGTCAAATTTACCTGTGGTGCGCCACCAGGTTCCATTTGAAGTCTATTTTCAGTCTACATGCTACTGCCCAGACAAATCGTCCAGCATCACCACGTGTCTTTCCACTGCTATGTGATCTGCCAAGGTGTGGCTGCTGTCCTGACCTATTGATGTCACCATTTTTTTGAAGAAAAGTTTGTGTTATAATATAATAACAAGTTAAGTTCAGTTGACAGCACCTATCCACTCCATTAGCTGTTGCATTTGTCAATATACCACGCGTGGCATGTCTGAATGGGTTTTGCTTTACAGTACATCTTTATGACCTTCTGCAGAAGAACAGAAAAAATGCCGATACAAACATAAGATGCATGTTCGGAACTGAAGTTCTGAGTAATAATTGGACTTATTAGCCGTCAGACTTGAACATATTCCATGTTGTCATACTTAATGTGAGGAAATGGAAATGGCGCAAAGGCTCCCTCCAGTCTGCTGGCAGATGCTGAATTTGATGTTTGTTTCTAGTACTTGAAAGCAATTCCAGCCAAGCAACAGAAAAGCGAAGAGGAGGCAGGAATGAGAGGACGGACGAGGCTGAGCTCTTGACCACAGCGGGATGATATTCTCCAGATGTTCTATGGTACCCGTGCGTCTTTACTTGATCCGTCTTACAGCTGCGGCCTCTGGGAGAGAGACTCTGCACTTTGTCTCTGACAGCAGAGAAGACGTGTTGGAGATGAGCCGTAAATCTGCTTTCAACTGAACGCCAGGTAGAGAGGCTAAATGGGCCGAGCTTCACAGCAGACACCAGCAGGAGAATTCAAGGGCGCCGCAGCACACATGCACACAAGATGACAGCGGCGTTTGTCCAAACTTAATAGTAAGGTGATTTAAGCTCCTCCGTTTCATCAGTCCTCAAGTCCTTGGTTGATGCTCACAGTCATTTGAACAACTGTGTTATCCTTTAAATGATGAAGACCTTTACTCTAAATTAGATAGATGAGACAACTGTTTTGTGCTACTTGATTTTCTTAGTCTACTATATTGACATTTGGTCACACTTTAGATTAGGGCACAATCGATCAGCCAGACGTTTTATCGGCGCCGATATGGGCATTTATGTCATCATGATCGGCCAGTCAAAGGACAAATGTAAGCCGATATTTATGAGAAAATGATTCATTTTAATAAGATGGTATTGATAGTTTGACATGATGAGGAATGCTATTACTCTTTAAAAGTTTACATCACAATGTAAAAATGACAAAACAAAGCAGGCATTTCACACTACTCACACTACTGGCTAAGAAGCTGCGGACATGAGAGCCACCCAGCCACCATGGCGGTTGGTCGGCAATATTTCACCGTCCAGGAAAAGGACAACCGAACTGCAGTTAGCCAGGTCTGCACCCACGGACTCGGACGCAACGAAAACAAGACACTTGGCCTCAAATCACTGCGCCGACTTCCAGCTGTTTATTAGCCTAAATAAAGTACTATTCAGATGTGTATTATTTATTATGAAGTAATGGTTCGTGCCTTAAGACTGACTAGATTTTACCCAGCAATAGCCACTGAAAGTTCACTCTAAACAACACCATAATTACCAAGTATTAACTGTAAATAAACATGTAATGACTTTATTAATAGTTAATATGTGTTCACCAATTTAAAGTGATACCCAATATTTAATAATTTATCAAACACTGTGGCATTTCGAAACGACAAACAATATTGCAGGACCGCGTTTAATACAACTAACATTGCCCTTCTTGACAATGAAAGAGTTGGTAACTACATGGTAGTAACATCCTATTTGCATTATGTGATTTCTTACCCCTTAAAATTATGGCTGTTGTTAACACGGTTCAATGTATCGTGGTACCTACACTGTATTACTAATGTAATATATCGCAATGTATCGTATTGCCACGCCTGTAATGTAATGGGGTAGCCATTGTATCGCCTCTATTGAGAAGATACTGTATGGCACATATCTTCTCAATAGAGGCCAGACTGAGAACTAGTGACACTGAGAACTACACACCCTGGTGCATATTGTCCATCCTGTTGTTCCATTTTCCTTGGCGCACTGGTGGGCAAACCAAGTGAATATCTCTGAAATAGACAGCCGGGCCTTGGTGTGTGATGAATTAAATCCTGTCTTCACAACTAAATGCATATTAAGCAGAACATCTGGAAGAGACTCTGATGATCACACAGATTACATCTTCAACAATCTCCGGAGAACCGAATGGTAAAAGGCGCTAATCAAAGTAAATGCCAAAATATTGCCCACTGCTCATGGCGGTCTGATGGTTGCTTCAGATAATGTGGACGACAGCTGTGCTGCGTTCACACTGAATAATCACCGCGGCTGATTGAGGCTCTTCAAAGGTGCGGATGGATTTAGATTAAAAAAAAAAAAAATTCTCAGTTTCTCTCCGAGACACATGCAGTGCGCTTTCAAAAGGCTGCAGTCGTAACTTAAGTTCAGTAAAGTATTCTCTCAGAGAAATGAAAGGTCGCTGTGATAAGAATCCAACAATGTTATTTAATGATTAAATATTAACAAGATACACGGTGCCATCTTTTCAGACTATAAATAATAGGGGTGCAAATATTTGACCATCCCACAGTTTGACTTGGGGCCACGATTCAATTTAAAATCCATTTCCGATTCAAAACTATTTCAACGTAATGATGTCTGATCGTGTTCTACTCATGTCTGCTTTGCAAGACAGTATGGCAGATACGAGAAATGATCCTCATGTCTTAAGTTGTAGACATTTATCCATGCTGAGGTGGAATTGTTGCAACTGTTACATTAAGGAAATGTCACATGCAGGATTCTGAGGAAAGTACCAGGCGACTGGTAAAGCTGCGGCACAGCTGTCTCCGTGAAAAACGTCCGGACTCTGCTGCCTGTGAAGCACGGCCGTATGCGGCTGAACCTGTCCATGATCCCCGGGTGATGCCTCGCAATTCAAGCCAGCGCATCTGTTGTGTCGGCTACGTTCTCGGTCTTAGCGTTCCAATGCTTGCAGACTGTTTACATCGCGTCCACCTCTGTGTTTATGAGTTTTCGGTAAAACCCGAAAAGACACTAAACTCTAGCCTTTAGGTTGGATCCCCTTCCCACCATCTATGTTGTGGTGCTTTCAGAACGGGCTGCATGGTGACGTCAGGACATTGTGCAAAGCTACAAAGTGGCAGCCAGTCAACATATGTTTTGGATTTTTAAAATTTGATTTTGGTACATTTACAGAGTTTTAATTGTCATGAGAATTGCGAATTGTGCGCCACAGAGAGTCAACCCCCAGATAGTCCCTCTGAGGTGGAATGCATCTCGTGAGTAAAGCAGGTGCATCGGTATAAATTTGGACTCCTTAGTGGAGTATGGAGTAATGAACGCGCAGCTGTGGACTTGGTGAACTTGTGTTGGTGGTAGCTGCCGCTGACCTGAACGTTTTCATTGGATGAAGGGTGTTGATGATCATAGCGGCTTGAGGCGCACGACTTTTTTTTTCCTTTTTTTTCCATCGAACAATCGGCAGAAAAATAACAAAAAAACGTCCCATACATGTACCTCCCACTCCCCCGGAGCTTGTGTCCGACTATTTGAGAAGCTCTGTATTAGAGGCAAAGCTATTTGCACAAACTTTGTTTGTTCCTATGAGCAGAATGAACGTCTGCCAAGAAGGTTGTGATCACCAATTGGATGGAATGGAAACGATATTGCTGAAGACATAGAAATGCCAACCAACATTTTCAGAAATGAATCTCAAAAAGCTACACTATGGTTTTTATTTTGGAAGAAAGGAAGCAACATGGCTTTCAGTCATTCACAAATTCTGGAGGGCAGGTCTGAGTCTTAACTGAAATTGAAATATGGTTAAATAAAATTAAGTGTACATTGTGTGAAAAAATGTAAAGTCACAATAATCAGATGCAGAATTGCAATATAAGCCGAATCCGCACCTAAATAGCGGAATAAAATTCAATAGGGTCTAACAGGTCGTCTCAGACTTCCTCTCTATTCTTCAACGTCATTTTGTTACAGGTCTTATTAGAATTATTTCTGTTATAGCATGTGAAAGATGAGTTGGACATCAAATTGCCTGGTTTGACATGACGTGTGAAGGAACGTGTTCAGCTCTGTCGTGAGCCAGATATGTCGGCTCACGAATCCGTTGATCTGTCGAGAGATTCACAGCCAAAGCAATGAAAATGTCACCGGAAAGGAGGGCGGGGGGAGAGAAAAGGCAACCGTAGCAAGAGGATGGGGGCTTTTAAAGCGCAAGTTCAGAGATGAAGTGAAGCGGAATGAGGAGAGGAGAACGGTGAAGCCAGGAGGGGGTGGATGAGAGCAAGGTAGGGGAAGCAGCTGAAGGGAGCGGTAGATTAAAGGATCAGGAGATATATGGCAGTGTAGGGAAAGGGGACAGAATCTGAATGGGAACGTGAAGGATTTGGTCGATGGAGAAGGCTTTTTTCCTCTGCAGAAATATCGAGATTATTTTTAGAAACTCCACATTCTGTCTCGCAAAGAGAGAGAAACATCTTCCCTGCATTATTTTAAGTGCTGCTTTCCTAACTGGCCTTGATAGAGGCGCTGCTTGCTCTGACTTTTACATCTAAAAGGTTTCTGTTCTGAAAGTTTTCATTACTCCAAGTAGTTTTATTCCATCATTTAACTTCAATCTCATTCATTCTTGCCATTGTTTGGACCTTTTTAAATGAGTGGCTCAAACAATGTGTAATCAGTGAACTCAATAGTCAGTCTTCATTCAAACAAAGAGAGTTATTGTTGTTGTTGTTTTTTATATGGGTTCATGTTTTCTTTGGTTTTTGAAGGGGTCAGTGCTTCCAAAGAAATCATTTCTATTGTGTTAGCTTACTCAGAAATGACAAATACAGTTTAATATGATCCTGATCAGCTGTGAATGGCAACAGAACTGTGGAAATCAGGTTCAATTTTACTGACACAGAAGCTCTATTTACTTTGAATATTTTTTTTTTTAACTTGCACCAACTCGATAATTGTCAGTGCTCTTTGTAAAACAGCCCCTTTCTGCAGCAGGAACAGTCGCCTGCCATTTGTTGGCAATTAAAAAAATTATAGTATCGAATAAATAATGAATGATAAAAACCATGTGTTTTTCTCATATTAAAATTATATATTTTCCAGACAAATCTCCATTGTTTCCATGCTGTTCACCACCATTCATCTTTCAATGAGGACCTGGTCTGCCGATCCAACTTTCCTGACTTATGCATATGTTTCAGATGTTGACGTCCATGATGCCGTAAGGTTTTCCTCCTGACTGACCGTAGCAGAGTGGCGTGCTCTGGGAAAACATGATCTCTGCTCCCTTATTTGCATTTAGACAATGTTCATAAGCCCTGCACACAGAGGCAGCTATGTTCCACAGGGTTCAATATAATTTTGAAAGAAACTCAAATCAGTATATCTCTTGCTCCTGAGGTGAGAATTTATCACAGTAGTCATTGTTTGTTTGCTTGGTTTAAGCCAACTATTAAACAACAACAACAAAGTTGGGCGTGTGGTGGGTTAGTATTGGGCTGAAGGTCAATATAGTATAAAGAAAACACCTTCCCACCCTTAAAGGGCTCACATGAACTCACCACCCTCCATCTCTCATCACGTGTCTTGATGATACAGACATTTCTTTGTTTACGTTTGCTACTGGATGTGAGGTACACTTTAGCTTGTTTCTAATTCTGCTGACACATAAATAATTCATTTTGCTATGGGTTAATTTATTATGCGCTTTATTTCCTCATGCTAAATTATTCAGGACATTATCAACAACTAAAAACAGGTGATAAAAACATGGCTGACTTCGTCTGAGATGGGACACGGACGAAGACTTCCTCAGATAGTGTAAACCACCGTGTTCACATGAGAGACATTCTTGCGCAGGAACACTTGCACATCTGGACTCCATGTTTGAGATGGTTTTAATTAAAGTTTGATGATTAAAGAGTCACCAAACAATCGCGTCCAAGAGATTCATGAATCTTTTATCTGAAGTTGTGTTGTTTTCTGTTATGAAAAATATTTAAAATAAATAAATGTGTATGCATCTGTGAACAAACGGTTGGTATTGAATGAATCTTTCGGTAATGTGATTCTCATTTGCATGAAAGATAATTGTGCACCAGAGTGGACACAGAAGTGTCTCGACCCCCCGCAGGCTGAGTGATGGTGCCTTCAGGAAACGCTGTGGCTGTGAGATCTGCGGCTAGTAATGTGATGTCGGCTCAAACCCGTGGTGTCAAAGTGGCTGCAGCAGCTCACTGCAGGTGTCACACCGGCAGTAATGGTTTTCCAAGACTGATGGACTGCTGGCTAAAGGTGCGCTCGCACCCAAAGCGATTTGGTGTCACGCATCACATCCCAGTGGCGCCTGGATCTGGCGACAAATACAACTTCCCGCCACCACTCAAGTAGTGTTGGTAGTCTGCTGTGGGTGGGTTTAAAGCTGGTCAACGTGGACCACTGGAGGGACCAAAATCTGCCGTGAAAACACAAACACACACCAAACAACACTCCAAAAGTGCCCAGCTCTTCCCCCTTGTTTTCTATCAAAGTGAGTATAAATAGATAAATAGACAATTGAAATACCAGATGACAGTGTTTGGTTTGTTTTAATGACGTGAGAATTAAATGCGATAAAGATCTCACCAATATATTTAGAGAAGTTGTTTATCTTCTTCTATTTTTTAAGCAATACTACATTTTAAGAATGTAGTAGTATGTAGTATGTAGAAGAAAATGTTAATTTGCAGCAGACAAGAACTGACCTTTTTTTTTTTTAAATACGCTCCAACTTAATGGCACTTTTGTTTCCCCCATTTTTCTTCACAGTTTTGTCCAAATTTAATTATTTCAAGCAAAACAACAAGAATTGCTAAAACAAGATAATAATAATAATAATAATAATAATAATAATAATAATAATAATAATAATAATAATAATAATATCAGCAATGGTGTGTTTGAATTAAAGATTTGTCGGACAATTGAAAAAAAAAATTCATATAGGAACATTTATTCAGAAATTGTAATTATAGTTTCAAAATACGATGTTGCTTTGAGAAAACTTCAATTGTCAGTCAGTTTTAGTAAAAAAATCTACTAGGGACGCACCAATATCAGTATCGGGTGTCTGTCTGATACCGGGCCAGAGTAGTGGTACTCTAAG
The DNA here is from genome assembly GCF_027744825.2 of Synchiropus splendidus. Lineage (NCBI taxonomy): Eukaryota > Metazoa > Chordata > Actinopteri > Syngnathiformes > Callionymidae > Synchiropus > Synchiropus splendidus. Next base: position 10,645,289 of record NC_071337.1, read on the forward strand.
AATGGCCACAAAACCAATACCACTTTATGACACCGCACAGATTTGGAATGTCAGTTCATGACAATTTTTTAAATTTGTGTTTGAACTGCAGTGAAATTGTGGCATTGTGAAATTTTGTTAAAATCATGATAGATATGGGAAAAAAACTCTATGTAATGTGAAATGATGTAAACTGTGTATTGTCACCAAAAACTTACTCTCAGTATTTTCTGGTGCCAGCAAGGCACCTGGTTTTAGCTTTGGTGGTCAGCTATATCAGGTTTGTTTATTGTTTATGTTAGTTTATTTCCCTCTGACAGTGGATTCTAAACTTTCCTGAAGTAGATCGAGTTGATTCGTCTTTTCCCCCGGGCCGCAGCTCCCTCGACAAACCCACTCATGATCCTCACCGAGCCGTCGATCTGCAGACAAATAGCCCACCACAGTTCTCCCAGTGTCAAGTGTGGAGGTGTGTTGAAGTGATGGAGAAACACAGACACTCAGAAGCAGCCGCATAAATAAACCGTCTGTCACTTCTGCACCGGAACGAATTATTGATGGAGTGAGAGTGACTGATGATGTAACTGCTCCTTCGCTGGTGTCTCGAATAACTTGAAAACTCCAACCACACACATTTGTTTGAGCTTTCTTCTGCTGAAGACTCATTCGAGGCGTGTCAGGCGGGAGGCTGACAAAGGCACCGACGCAGTCGAGGAGCTGCATGAATGTCTTGTGAATCTTGGTGGAAATGGACTCAATATACCATTTGAGAATAGTATATTTATGACAATCAGACAGTGTCTACAAAGCCTTTCTTCTTCTTTGTCTTCTGCATTTCCCCTCAAGAGTTGTCGCTGCAAATCAGTCTCCTCCCTAATGGGTCTTCATCTCCCTCCCCTGTCACAGCTACCTTCGTCCTCAATGGTTGTCTCTTTCTTCTCCTTTCACTCTGTGCCTCCATTTCCATCACTCAGCCTCTTCTACACATACGTCCAAACCATCTGAGTCTGGCAACCTTAACTTTGTCTCCATATGAGCTACATTCATTTATGATCTTGTCCTTTCTTGTCACTCAGAATGAAAACCTGAGCATCAAGTCAACTACTTCCTGCCTTTGTGTCAGCATGGATCTCAGTGTCCGTACAATTATGCAGCTCAGAAGAACCAACGAGTAGAATAGAAAATGCTCACTTTACAGAACAACAAAATATGCTTCTCACAGTAATAGTAATAGGCATCTCATGATAAACTATAAAGAGAAAAGATTATCTCAGAAAACTCAATTCATTCTCGAAAACTCTATATTATATTAACAAAGACTTTGCAAAGCAATGAAAGAATCTTAAAATCATCATGAGACAGTGCAGATGAGAAGTAAAAGTTAGTGTAAAATGAGTTTTTGTCATGGACTTTATTGGACCAGAACAGTGGAGTCCTTCTAAAACAGGAGACCAGAAAGCAGAGCATGCCAAAGATAAGATGGAGGTACAGTGGTACATCGATTTTCGAACGTCCCAGACTTCGAACAAATCAGAGTTAAAACAAAAATTTCGAGATTTTTTTGCTTCGGATTTCGAACAAAAATCCAGAACTCAAACGGCCCGAACGACCTCTCCACACCTCCGAGGCTGGAGTGCACACTCCAGGGTTTGATGTCCTGTTGTGGGCTGGAGCTGGGACAGGGATGAGGCGAGTCTGGGACAGAGCCTGACTTGGTTTATGACTTTGTCACAGCCAAACTGCACAGAAGCGCACATTCAGAGCTGGACACGCACCGGGCACCTCTTCACTTCTGGAGAGACGTCACTCACTCGGCAACCCCTCCCACATGCAGCGGCCACACACAGAGAGGAACAGCGCACCTGCAGCAGACACTCTAAATTCACTCCTACAAAAGACTATTTTAAGGCTTGGAACGCATTACTTCTTTTTCCATTAATGTAATGGGAAAAATCGATTCAGATTTCAAACAATTACCACTGTAAAAACGAGGTACCACTGTACTTAAATCTGGAGAGAAAGGTCGCAACGGTGCAGTATTTTGATCACAGTATAGAAATTCATGTCTAGACAATGGCTTCTCTCTTCGAATGTGAAGGAGGTGTGTATCCCTGTGGTTATAAATGTGTTTGTTTTACGCGATAGAGCTCAATTCATACAGGCTTAAGAGGTCTTATTAAGAACTAGGCTCTCCCTCTTATCATGGCAGGCATGGATCTGACCCCGTGTCCAGGGATCAGTAGCTTTTTGGCTGCCAGACAGACACAAAAAAAAGTTGTGTAAGAGGAAAACTTGAAAAAAAAGAACTGTGATGGATGAGTCGTCCGGACGCACACACCACTGTTGGAGAAGATAAGCTTTGAATTTATGTTCGTCTGCCTGAGGTGCAAATCCCGTCTCCGCAGATTTGGCTCCGCTACCAAAGTGGTTGACGATTTAGCAGAAAGTTTGGGGGTTCCTCCGTCTCAGATAAGCTCCGCTGGCCCGAAGCGCCCCACAGGTGTGTCAACATCGCCGTTCCTCTTCAAGCCAAAACAAATAGGAGCAGCCTTACAAAGCTCTCCGAAGCCTTGCTCATGACGACTCCTGGGGCGCCGGGAGCAACCAGGAGGTCTCGGCCAGCTGCTCAGAATGATTGACTTCCAACTGAGACTCGGCAAGAGAAGGCAAAGAGACGTTGAAGTGAATTCTAATCTCACTCAGGTGCAGGTCGGCGTCGCTCACGAGTGGAGGCTCAGCGCCTCATGATTTACGACCATCAACTTGCGCTGGCTGTCTGGGTCCTCTCTTCCTTTCTGCCACGATAAGCCGCATCCTTTGTTTTCCCTCATTGATGGAGACATTTTTTTCCTCTTCAGTGACGCACGCACACGTTAGAAATGTCAGCCACTGCTGTGCCACCGCCGCACTGTTTTGCATTTCAGATTAATGATCGCAATTTTCTCCAGAGAAAGCCCTCATCCTCATTTAGAACAACAATATGTGTCTTTGTTCGCTCACGGCTCCCCTCTCTCCTTCTCTCTAGTGGTTTCCAATTGACAAGAAGGCATGGCACTGGCTGGCCTCCTACAGATCTCTCTCTTGCTGGTGAGTCCCCATTTTCACCGTTAAATAAACTCATTATTCCACCCACATTTGTCTTTTGTTTTTGATGGAGTGTGCAGCCGGGACTTTCCTTCTCTACATTAATGTCCAATTTTCATGACTTGTAATAGGGTACGCCTCGATGGTTTCCTTTCTCTCAGCATTAAAAAAAAGGGAAAAAAAATCTCATCATGCCTTTATAATTACAGTTTATAATTGGGTCTTTTATTCAATCAGTGATGGTTGAGATGAGAAAGGTTCTGTCACTATGGACTGTACTCACGTGCAAAAATGTTTTGACCGGACAGTGCTTATTCAGAAGTACAGATTTGATGTAAACCTTCAAGTAGTTCAACTTTATGGGTCTTGTGGTATTATTGACCAGTGGAGTATTATTCACAGATAAATTCATTAGTTATATGGGCCCTGCACTGCAAAAGCTATTTTCAACACAGTAAAAAGATGGGTACTATTTTTTTCTTATCTTATTTTTCTGAAGCGCCAAATGACAAATATTCTTTCCATAAATAACAAGATATGACTGCAAAACTGAGCTTAGCTGACATGTATAGGCATTTTTAAAATTTTATTTTTTTTATTTATCTGTCTATTTTAAGATTAAATTATGGCATTTTCCCATCTACTAGAACAGGAGTGGCCAACCAGTCAGTCTGAAAAGAGCCACATCCTATAAACATGTAAGGCTGTAAGGCTCAACTGAACAGCTGGTCATGTGACATAGCGGCAGTATAGCGGTTGAAGCACATCCCTGTGTGTCACAAGGTTACAGGTTCACGTCCTGTGCATGTCTCTTGTGCATGCATTTTTAAAATTCATACAATTTACCGTGATCCTCCTTGAAATATCAAGTGGCATAGATAGAAATGTTTGCCATTTATTATTATTAGGCCCTGCTGACTGGAAGGGTTCAGTGAACAACATCTAACATAATATTGTTCGTGAGCGATAAGAGTAAAACCGTGTACAAGGAGGCCCAAGATTTTTTAAATTCATCTGAGAGGATGATGAAGAAGTGCATCTGTCCAGTTGCAGTATTGGAGTTCGGATCTCGCAGAGCGGCAGCTTGATCTGAACAGACAGACCAAATACTCCAACTTGAATTGTCTTGTGAGTCGGCTGGAAGAAAAACAGGTGGAACATAAGAGCTCTTCTGCTGGTGTCCAGCCTGACATCACCGCAGTCAGTCAGCCACATATGTGCTGTTGATGCTGACCACCTCTCTGACCTGCCCAAAAAGCTTTCTACACCTGGTGGAGGGACCTGTGACAACACTGCTCGAGACAAACCTGGACCACTCGGTGGAAACACGGCATTCGCTTCTTACTGACTTCACACGAGCCAGACGTCGGAGAGGGTCGACTGAGTGCGTAAACTGGTGAAATGGTGTCTCTCAATGGGGCAGAACTAGATTTCACATCCATCTCACATACAGTATCATCACTCTCCATTGCTGTGGATTTCACACTGGCAAATAACAGCCAACCCGAGTGAGACCAATATGTGGTCGGTGAAATTCGCCGTCAGAAATGGAGACGGTAAAAGCTCCAAGCACTTATCAGATCTCAGCAGCACTCTTGGGAATCCCTGCACGTCCATCACTCGCGTCTCATTTCTGTGTGAATTGGCCCATATGACATCTCGGCTTGAAACGTGTGAAACAGCACTCTGAATTTCAGTGGCTTCTTTGACACTCATACTTCAGAAAGTGCACTGTGGGAGGAGTTTAAGTCGACACTTTTGCGGAGTGCCTTTTTTGTTCGCATAGTGTCTCAAGTTTGATTATTAGTGAACATTTTCTGCCTGCGGTCCAAAAGGTCAATACTGACTCAGTATTTGTGAGTGACTGCCCCCCGGCGATGGACACCTGTCCAGTGTGCTGCCCACATCTTGCGCTACAACATTATTGTATTTTTTTAAATCATGACAAATTTTACAGCGACATATCCCTATGCTTTCACTGCAGTTTTTCAAAGTGAATAAAAAAGTGTAACAAACGGTGGAAAAACCTGAGTGTTTGCCAGCGCTGCAAAGCTGTGAACTACTTTATCGAATTGGTTGGGTTTGAAGTTCAGCCATGGAGGAGCAGGGAAGCATCCAGTTTGATGTGAATGTTTTGTGACGTGATGTCACGCTATTGTAGGCAAACTCAAGAGGCTTCTGGAAAAGCGAAGGTCTTACGTAATCGTTTCCCATGCGATCCCAGATCTCCATGGCAACGACAGATTCTCCGACAAAGTCCTACAATCATGCTTGTGTGAAAGCTTTTTACTAAGTTGCTATCTTAAGGGAGAATTTGCAGACAATTTTCAGCGTGTTTAACACTTGACGCTCTGATTCAGGTTGCTGTTGTGAGACTGAGGCAAAGTTCCTTCTGAATTTTCTTCATGTAAAGGTGAAAAGGGCTTTGGCTGAAATCCCACTTTGGACAGTTTTGAAACCAAACATGAAGCCAGGGTCGCTGTGTCGCGCTCCAAAAATCTGCTCCACCTTCCACTTTGTTTATTCTTTGAGAAACAGAGGTTAAACCCCAACCTTCAACTCTTATTGTTCCGTTTTCCTCTAATTTGCGAGGCAAATTATTCTTGAACAAGCAAGCAAGAAGTCGCCTGAGAAGCAGGAAGAACATGGAGCTCCTGTTGTCTGTTCGCTCTTGATCTTGGTGGTGGCCTGGTGGTCGTATGTATGACGTCATTTACTTCAATGATTGGAGTGACATCATATGTACGGCTGCTAAACTGCTACAATGGACGTCAGCGTGTTCACCGTTGCTCTGCTGGGACTGTGGGAAAAAAACTGTCATGAATGAGGTTTTTATCTTCAATGTGGCCACAGCTTATTGAGGAAACATCTAAGAATCCTCTTTGAGGATTAAATTTAAGCCTAAAAATTTGCAAGATAAGATGAGCGAACAGAGCTGTTTAATCTTCAAAGTGTGTGTGTTTTACGTGCTTCTTTGTGTTTCTTTTTTTACCATTTCACATGAGAACGCGCGTTGTGTTTTACTGTTTTATAATGTGAGTATATTTTTCTCACATTAATATCAGAACTTTCTGTCAAACAATTCAATGTAAACTATGACGAGAAAAAAAAACATTTTGTAAATTCAGAAAAAAAGCCGGGGACGAAGTCCTCTTGAGATCATCTGCTAGTCACCGGAGCTGGTTGGAATAATGAAGGATATGCAGGAACTCCCCGCTGAGACAAGACTTCGGCTTGGCCTCTGACGCAGGTTTATAGATGAAATCCACTCCAGTTGGGGAAGTTGACTGGGTTCAGAATGACTCGGAAGAAATGGCGCAGTGGATGAAAATCGAGGACCTAATAGGCTAAGTGTTTTTTTTTTTTTTATGATTTCAGGGTTTGGGACAAAATAAAATTTAGTTTTCAGATTTGCTGATATGTTAGCAAAATGACTAAAAAGGTTCTGAACGTACTTGAATGACAATGGAGAGAACTCTTCATGACGTGACACAGGACAGCGATTAAATGTTGGTGATGGTGTGGAGTTCCATCTGCATCCAGGAAGGTTTTGAAGGATTCGGAATTGTACAGCTTATGGACAGTGGAAACCTCTGGGGTGGCTAAGCAACATTGCTGCAGCCTTGACAACTCAGGACCGTGAGCACCTTTGGTGGTCAAGGACTTGTTGCTTTGACGTTCCCACTCATGGCACTTCATTTTTGCCATAAACCAAGAGGAATTCTGTTGTGCCTTTACTACATAACAATGCAATTGATGAATGTTACTCATGGATGCTGTTTTATGTGAAATGATCTCCTTCATCGGACAATAATTTCAATCATTAAATGTAAAAATATGCGCGTTTCATCAGATCTCCATCACAACTTAATATGTTATTGTGCGTGGTTTTCACAGAATATCAAGTTAACTGGTCATCTTTCAGTATTCATTATTTCTCACTTTTTTTCCACATAGACTTATTAAAAAATGCTGATCAAAGTAAAATTAATAGAAAAAAAGATGATTATAAATTATTGATCAAAGTCGAGCGTCATATTCAACAAACCTCATTTGATATATGTTCAGTTTGTTTTCATTTTAAATTTTTAATATTCAATTTTTTTTTCTAATTTCTTCTGAATTTTTTATGCAATTCTAAACCATTTCCAAAAAAAAAAAAGAAATTTATTAGTATTTCTAAGCATCATTTCATAAACTTCCATTCTGGCAATTATAATTTGCCATATTTAACAACATAATGATAATAAACAAAACAACTCAGTGATGTGGTTACATTAAAAAATATATGCATACAACATTTTATTGTGACAGTTGAAATTGAAATCCTTGTGTCATCTGATCTTACAGTATGTCATACTGACAGATGAGTAGCAGCATAAACACGTGGACCTGACCGAATCCCTTATTTATTTTGATTTACAAGTTCACTTTAGACCACCTGCAATGTAGCTTAAACTAGGGTTAATCTCAGTCAAAGTTTGAAATTTATGCTTTGTACAATCACAATATTATTCACAAAATTTCAATTCAATTAATGCTAAATATATATTTATTAATTTGCTTTATAGATAAAAAAAAAAACAAGATAAGAGGGGGTCATGCTAGACCCAACCTGGATCTCACACCGCTGGCCTGCTCCCTCTACCTGCTGTCATGTTGTCTCCACAGTGGAGAGCGGTGGCAACCACTGAGCCAATTCCCAGGCAATCGCTCAAGCCTGAACCAAGGCAACCGCAGGGACAGGCCCGAGCAATGAACCAGGACCATGACAAATGTCCTGAGCTGTTCGATTTAAGCAGTCGAGGAAACAGTACAGGTGAGAGAAGCTGGTGGCCGCTGCGAGCGCATGCGTCCATTATCATCGCCGCGCCTTCTTTTCACAGGGACGTTCTGTGCGCGTGTGTGGGACGGCTTGCTGTGCTGGGAGGAGACGTCTGCAGGAAGCTATGTGACGCAGAAATGTCCAGAGCAGTCCGACACCAACCACACGAGTATGTGCTGTCCCACTCGACACGAATGTAAAATGGCTACTTCTTATTAAAAATGCCATTATTTTCATGAGAAAAATGTGTAAAAATGCTGTGTCCTGAAGGAACATGATGTCACTCAGCGACCGACACGTTCCGTGACCCAGAGTGCGTCGATGCACTTGTCCTTTTATTCTTTGATTTCAAAGTAGTGTCGATTCAATGCCACTGTGAAGCCTTCTCTAATGATCTGTTTATTAGTTTCTGGATGGCGAGGTGAGCAAAAGGACACAGCAACAAGAATGAGCAGCACTGTTGGATAAAAATAGAGCCGCTACAGGAAAGAGGGATTAGAAAGGTCACAGAGATGGATGGGGAGAGAGAGTTGGAATCGCAGAATAGAGAAGGTGTTTTGTTTGAAGAAGGCTTAGAACAGATCGTCCCGAAAATCGCAGTGATATTAACAGTCCTCTCGCCGCTACTTACTGGAACGCTGATGCGGCTGATACGAGGCTTTGGGGAAGACGTACGTTTGGACTCTGCTGCTTAACAGTTAATGAGCTGTCAGTGATGACTCGGCGCTCGCTGTCAGGAACAATGTGATCCGGGTCCAGCAGCCCGACGCGTGGACTCAAGTTAGATGCTTGAGAAAACGCCAAAAAAAAAGTTCTTCAGATGATCTGTCTGACATAATGTTGGAAGAGCGGTGCCAAGTGCAACTTACTTTAGTGGTGGGTTTCATGCCTGATTTATGTGTTTGGCTACTTCCAGCATACTGATGGTGGAAAGAATCCGCCGTTTCTCTCCTAGACAGCTGCGGTTGTTCATCTAGCAGAAGCCTGACGTCGCTTTTTTGCCTTTGCTTCAGTAACGGTGACCAAATATTGTGACTACTCTGGGACTTGGGTGCCGACTGCGAGGAACTGTCAGCGGCCGACGAAGATATTGGAGGTAAATATTTGCATAGAGTGAATAATTCAAACACTTAAATGTTTGATCTTTTCCAGGTGGAAATCTCGCAACTTCTAAGACACACTGCGGACGAGCAGCCCGCCGTGTTGGACGGGGGAAGGGGCGGAAGTCTTGAGTCAATGCTTCTTGTGAAGAAACAGAAATGCGATGAGGAAATGAAACCTTACACGAAACCAGGTGAAATTGCTAAGTGTAATATTGTCACGCTCAATCTTTATGAATGCGATTTCTGTGGCAGGTCTTTTCTGTGGTCGTACAAAGCTTTATGATCGCGATTTCTGTGGCAGGTCTTTTCTGTGGTCGTACAAAGCTTTATGATCGCGATTTCTGTGGCAGGTCTTTTCTGTGGTCGTACGTGGGATGGTTACCTTTGCTGGGATGACACCCCTGCAGGCACTCTGGCCACCCAAAACTGTCCTGACTATTTCCCCAACTTTGATGTCACAGGTGAGTGCAGAACTTGGAGACGGTAGTTGTGGCCAAAACTTTAGGCCCATTTCTCATAAATTCACTCATACAGAGGCAGGAACTTAAATCAGAGATTGCATTTCAAGTTTTGCCATCCGGTGAATTTTTGTTGCGTGAACTTACAGTAGTGTTCTATGCACCTGACACAGCTCCACTTGAAGGGCCTGGGACAACACTGAAATGGGATACATGAGTCGTGAAAATAAAGGAACCATAAATAAGACGCTCTTAGCTTCTGCCTTATCTTTTTTGTTCCATAATTTCCGGACTAGAAGACACATACATACATGCACATATGCAGCACTGTCTATAAACCGCAGGTGCATCGGTGAAGTTTATGCTATTGAAATATTTTCCATGTAACGGATTAATAAATAAAGGCTACGTAACATCACTGTGAAGTTTTGAAAATGATGATTAGTGCTATCATGTAAGTAAAACGCCTGTGACTTCATCATCTGATGTGCCGGGGCTCCATATCTTTGTAGCGTTTCACTTCAACCCCCAGTTCCACAACTTTCTCCAGTAAGTTATTGAAATGAAAAGCGGACTTTCAAGTCCTGAACAGTTGTAATACCACTGCACTATGTACCTGGCTATATTAAATAAGCTAAAAAGAAGTAGAGAAAGAAAGGAAAGTCTGCACCAAGTGCACATGATGTGGTACTTTCACCTGAGTTTTCAGGGACCAAAACGGTTTCCCCGTCTCTCAAGTCTCAATAAAAGAGGCCAACCAGTGGTGCGGGGGGCGGAGTCTAAATGAAGTGCAAAGTCAACATGGTGAAAGTAGATTGAACTCGGCCCTCTCTAGAGCCATCAGTGGTGCTAGCATTGCAGTGAGCCATGGATTCCTGCAGCCCTCTTTGTGTACGTCAACGTAAAATCTGGGCTGTCATTGGTTCACATGCCGTGAATTTTCAACGTCAGTGTTTGAATCTCATCTGAAGCGTGTCGCATGAAATGTGTCGAACCTCCGACCCTGTCTTTACGCAACGGGTCCCCTGCCGCTACATGGTAACAAGACAGCTTGATACGCCGAATTGTGTCTCGAATCAGATCTGAGTTACGCCCCGCCTTTGACCAATCACAGAAAGGACTGGACACAGACAGAGACTCACTATCATGATGCACTTCCAAAACCCTGAGTTGAGAATAACATCTGCCCTCTTAATAACATGATGGCTGTCTTCAGCGAAGGCTTCCAAGTACTGTGGAGAGGACGGGAAGTGGTTTCACCATCCAGACAGTGGGAGGAGTTGGACGGACTACACGCACTGTGACGCTTCCCATGAGAAGATGTCAAGGGTAATGTATGCAGAGAATAATCGACCAATTTCAGCTGCTGAACCATTGGATCGGCAGGCTGGCGATGAGTGTTAGGAGAAGGGGGACTGTTATTTTTAGGGAATATATTACCGACTGAGAAACATGAAACTGTAATGACAACCTGAAACAGAGCCTCTTAATCTGCTTTAGCCACATCAAATAATATATTTTATTCATTGACTCTTTTCCTGGAGACTGCATGGGAATGAAATATAATAAAAAAATACTATAAAATGCGGTGTAACATCTAATTAACATTGTACTTCATGAAAACATATTTTTATTGTTGTAATTTTATTTTTTTATAATAGAATGATGACATGAATGATATGGTTTTTATCTAAAAACAGCATTTTTTTAGACAGAAAACAGAAAAAAACAGAATTTACTATGTTACATATGCAGCCCATACATCCGCCTCAATCTCCGTGGAGATTTCTGGATTGTTTGTGGCACTGTGTCTAGTTTTGTTCAAGGTTTCTGCTGGTAAAAAATGAGTTCATGTTTGGTGAAAAATGCAGTGTAGCATGTGTCTGAACAGTCCTCGCAAGTATTTCTCATGCTACATTAGCATAGCTAGCCAAACTGACATGTTCGTGAGGGCAGGCAATGAGGTTCCCCTGTTGTTCCGCCTCACATTTCACTACACGTTGACAGAAACATTACAAAGCACATTGTTTGCTAGAAAACAATGGGGATCCAAAGCGTAGCGGAGACTGTGATAGCACTGACATATTACCGGTATTTAGTGGTATCATTTTAAGACCCAGCCACCGTGTCTGTTGTAATGATTGTGTTGTTGATCATTTTGTTTCCTTAGAACATGAAGTTAGTGGAGGACAAGTACAGATGCCTTCAGAGAATAAACCAGGACCCGCCTTTTAACAGATCAGGTACAACTGCAGCTCACTTGTCATAACAGGCTCTTTCTTAATCCTTCAACTGCTAACAGTAGTAGTTCAGCGTGTATTGTTTTTGTTAGCATAAATATGATGTGAATTATTCCAAGGATTGCTAATTCATGCAGCAAAATGAGGTCCAGGTGTCCGATGATATTTGAATATTCATGAGTATTCATGCAGGTCCGTACTGCAGTCGCCACTGGGACGGCTGGTTGTGCTGGCAAGACACCGCCGCGGGATCGTACGCCTCCCAAAACTGCCCGGATTATCTCCCAGACCAGGACCCCTCAGGTGAGCAGTAAGTTTGGCTAGCACTCATCTATTCTAATCCTTTACACAACAAATCTTGAGTTGTGATCTGACGTTGTCGTGTTCTGTTTTCTTTGAAATGGTTTGTAGAAAAGGCGACCAAGTACTGTGGCGAGGACGGCCAGTGGACTCACCACCCTGAGAGGAACACTAGCGGGCCCAACTCCACACTGTGTTCTGGCAGCAAGGAGAGCATGATGGTAGGCTTTCGTTGGAAAGCTAAACTGATTTGGCGGAAGAAAGGTGGCTCTAGCATTAGCATAGCAGCATGAGGAGGGTGCGGGTGTCCTAAATCCAGGCATGCTAGCTACCCCAAAGTGTCCACCTTGATATACTTCAGTAGTTCAGAAGTAGAAGACGGTGGATGAACAAATAATAATAATAATTGTAGCATGAGCTGCTTCACGTTGAGCCGTAGATGTTGTTGTCATGAATCACTTGTTAGAGTAGCGCTTGTCATTATGAGTATAACAACATGATTTTTTTTTAATATCTGAGTCACAAAATGTCTGGAATTTTTTTGTCACTGTTTTAAACATTTTTTTGTGTCGGTCTGAACCCTTCTCCGAGCAGATGGCGGGTCTGCACTCGGGTGACTCAGAGGACTCTGATGAGGCCGCGTTGAACCCGATGGTCAACCCCGAGGAGAGGAAGAAGATTCTGGACAGCCAGTACAAGTGTTTCGCGAAAATGAACCGGGACTTGCCGTACAACAAAACCGGTAACTTGAGACATCATAGTTGTTTGCAGACGTTTAAATGGATCATTTTCAGCTAAACTGGTGTGTAAATATTGCCGTATCAGAATGTGTCCTCCTCTACTTGCTGTTGTAAGTTCAGACCAAATCTTTTGCAGAAAAGAGACTTGTGAAGTCGATATAGAGGTGCGATTACACGAGACACACTGTTGCACCACAAATGGAATCGCACGATGTGATGCGTTTGGGACGACAAGGTCACTGCTTTTATGTGTTTTAAGCAACATGTTTCATGTTCCACTGGTCGCATCAAACAGTGAGCGTTTACCACTCATAGCCCACATTCTCTGGTGTATGTAGAGTGGGAAAATGGAAGAGGACATGATCGTAGCTGTTGCTGGAATTCACGACGCGCAGAGCTGATCGCACCACTGAAGCATTCAATTGAACCAGAGACAAGAGCAACCAAATCTTTTGCTTTTCATGTGGCTCCAAGTCTGGCTGTCTGATCCACCATTTTGATCCTCTGGTTACTTTAGATTCGCCCTCAGCAGATTGACCATCCTCTTCAGCATAAAAAGCAGTTGGAAGTCACTTTAACCAGCGACAATTTGGGTGCATTTGTATTGTATTTGTCTGTTTATCAGAGTTGAGCTGAGTTTTCCTGTGACCATTGATGTGTGGCAGGTTTGTTCTGCAGTCGGAACTGGGATGGCTGGTTGTGTTGGGAAGACACTCCAGCGGGGACGTATACCTCTCAAAACTGTCCCAACTATTTTGTGGACTTCGACCCCACAGGTAGGAGTCAGAGCTACTGATACAAGCCAAGAGAGTCATGCGCACAGGTCATCCATGTCTGTATTTTTTAACTCCAGAGAAGGCAACCAAGTACTGTGGGGATGACGGGCAGTGGTTTCGTCACCCGGACACCAACAGGACCTGGTCCAACTACACACTCTGTAACGAAAACACCAAGGCGAAGCTGAAGGTAAAGATGAATTCACGAGTTCATCTGTGGTCAGTTAACATGGCGCTCGCACTAAATAGGGTTTGAAGTATTTGTGCGCACCCACCAGTGTTGTTCCTGTAGAGGAACGGCACAGTCGATGTCACCGGCTACGGTTTGATGTTTATTATGTGTGTTTTTACATTGTGATGGATGGAATAAATCAAGTGCAATAATCCAAGTGTATTAAAATATAAGCCACTTTTTTCAGTGGTGCTCAGATAGAGACTGTTTTCCATTTTGACTTGAATTGCTTGAACTGATGAATTGTGTCATCAAGTTATCCCATTACACTCTGCGGGGCGTCGTCCAAAACAGTTAAAAAAAAGAAGGAACACATTAAAATCTGCTCCACAGAATAAAAAGTCTGCACGATGTACGGCTGATTGTTTTCTGTCTACAATTGAATGCTCCTTGAACTAACCAGTTTTCCCTCACAAGAACATCAGTAAAGTTTGTCTTATATCAGATGAACGTAGCTGCTCTTGATCTTCCTTGTAAACAGTCAAAGAGCTTTTATTGACAGACACATATGTCAATTTCATATTTTTGTCAAAACAACAAAAAGACCTGTATGGCCTTCTGCCACTCAGGGTGAAGTTCCTTTGTGTCTGGAACTTGTCAGTTTATTTCCAGGATGTCAACGGTTTTCAAGTTTTGACTTTACCTGACAAATGCAGCTCTGAAAGCTTGTCTACCTGCCATGGTGCGCTGACACATGTAAATTCACAATAATAAAATCACATCTCGCGGCTTGGCGTTTTGGCAGGAAGGTAAAAATGATCACCGGTCACTTGCAATAATTTTTTGTTCTCCTTCCAGTCGGCCTACATCCTCTTCTACATGGCGATCGTGGGTCACGCCTTGTCTATTGTGTCCCTGCTGATCTCCCTGGCCATTTTCTTCTACTTCAGGTAAATGATTGCATTTCTTCACTGGCACCAAGGATGTCATGTTGTCTGTCTGTCAGAAAAACATCAAAATTCACAGAATGTCAATGAGAATCGCTGGATTGAAGTGGGTTTGGAATGATTTGTCATGCACTTGTATGGTTACTGACATTCAGTGTCATGTTCGCGACGTGGAGCGGGACCCACTTACAGTATTAGAAGAGTCACAGGAGGCAGTCAACGGGTCAAGTACAATAATTTAATACGAAATTAAAACGAAAGACGAGACCGAGAAGAACCGAGAGAAATAAACAAAAGTCCAAATCCAAAATGTTACCGAACCGGGATGACTCCTCAATGGAATAAAGTCCAACAAGAAGTGTCACCGAACCAGGAGAACAAATGTCTGTAAAAAGAGAGAACAAACACAATGAACAATAAAACACATACTAACTACAGTGGTCGTCAAAAGAGAAAACCAAGAAGCCACATGGAGCAATGGACGGAAGAAAGAACAACACAAAATTCAGAGCACCAAGGGTTAGAAAGAGTGAACTAAGTAAAGACGGATAAGAGAGCAACAGAATGAGATCAAACAAAGAGAGCCATTTTACCAAACATCATACAGTTGAAGTCGATCTGGCACATGTTGCTGGAGTCCAGGTGCTGAAGAGATCTTGATGCTGATGAGAAGACTGACTCCAAAACAAGGCAGGATGGAATGACAGAAACCAAAATAAGAGTGAATCATGACATTCAGCATACAATCAAATCCAAAAATGAAAATGGTATTTTTGCCATTGTTTTGGGGTTGTTGGCTGACATTGCTTTAGCTGTGGCAACTCTGGAATATTAACAAGCTAACATCACGGTTGCCCTAGTTGTGAGCACTAGGGCTTCGGTTTGATTCCCTGTCAAGACACAAGGAGGATATTTATTGATTATATGCTGTGTTTATGTAAACAAGCTTGTTGACTTGTCAGTGACTTTCTATCTCATAATGAGATCTGCCTGTGCCTTCTTTATCACCCAGCTTGTTGTTGATTTTCTTTGTCTGATAAAGGTGTATACATGTATTTTTAAACCATATTTCTCACAGCCATGGATTGTTGTCAACATCCCAGAGTTCCTCTCTCCTTCAACACACAGCCTGGAAGTACTAAAAATACTTCACTGTTCGCTATTTTTCTGTCAATTTGAGCGTTGTACTTTTATAAAAAAGATCATTTTTCTGCAAACCAGGACTTTGGTTCTGAATCAGGCAGCAACAGACAAAAAGTGCCATCTCATTTTTCGTTGAATATATTGGAGGATGAAATTGCAACAGAAGTATCAGGATGTTCCAGTGAATGTAGTCTGACAGTGCTATCCAACTTACACAACCATCACCTCGCTTTATGCAGTAATGCATAATTCTTCCAGGAGGCCATCCAAAGTTTCGCCCTCTTCTTTTCTCCTCACATTTCACCTGCAAATACTCGTCAGTAGTGCCACAGTCTTGATGTGGTTTTCTCTGAACGCCGAGTAAGTCTGATGAAGCCACTTCATTTCATGCTTACTTAGCCCTCCCCTTGTTTATTTCATGGATATTTGGGCTTCAGACCTGGGGAAGTGTGACCTCCAGTGAACACTTTACTGCTCCTCTCTAATTGAAAATGTGTGCACTGGAGTACTGCTTAATCCGAAAAGACAAATGTGCTCCATTTAAATTTAGGTGATGTTGCTCGCAGAAATGTCCCCCTCAGATCTAACTTCAGCTGAACACTGCAACCTTGGAAGTATTAGTCAGACAATAAAGGAGCTGCTTTTACGACTCTGGTCATCGGTTGTAACTTTACTTTTCCAGGAATAATATTTGGAGGAGCTGCCTCGTCGGCCTTGTAGTTCCTGAGTGTTGTAAAACTTGAGTGGTGAAAGGTGTTGACCTCCCAAACACAGCTGTGGTCAGGAATAGATCTTGTGTGAGGCCATCAGTGGGCTGCAAAACTTCAATGTGCTCTCGTAAATTTAACTGCTGGGTTTAGAGGAGGCGCATTATCCCGAATTCCACGGAACGCAGAGAAACAAATCAAGCGGCGGAGTCAGTCTGCTTATTCTATCGCCGACAAATTCGGATGTCAATAGCGTGGGGGCGCCAAGGTTGGGGAAATCTATGACGAATACTGTGGCCTTCACCTGCTGAGCTTGTGCTTTTGCAAGCCCTGTCTCTTTGGCTTCTCTCAGCCAACACATTTGGTGTGAATGAAACTGCAGGGTACCTTTTCTGGCTTTTACTGTAGGAAACCTGTTATACAATCGATACCTTTGATTTCAAACTTCTTCATGGGGTTTTGTGCAGTTTTCTTTCTTTTATGGCAGTCTCCTACTCTCCACTGTTTCAGTACAACTTGAAGATATTTTCCCCAAAATGTTACAAGTGAGTCTTGCTGTTGAAGAGGTGAATGAATGCTCAGGTATTGCAGCACAATCCATCTATCTATTGACTGTTTTATATACGGTTGGGTTTCCACCGGGATTTTTTGAAACGGTGGCGGCGGCTCCAGATTCAGTTGGTGACAATGAAAAGTGTAGTTTTTACATCATGAGAAGTCTCGCTCTCTTAAGCTGTGGTGGTGCAGAAACGCTCATTTACATGGATCGGAAAACCGAAATGTGTTTGTGAGATATCACACACATTGTCTTGGATTTGCTCTAGGGCTAACACAACCATTTATTTTTAAGATTAATATTTAATTATATTATATTTAATTTAAAAGCAAACAAACTGTTTTTGTTTGCTTCTGTTCAGGGATTCCTCCATGTTTGTTGTTGTTGTTATCATCCCAGATGCCTCGTGTCTTGTGCATCAGTGGACCAGGAACTCCTGCACTTACAGGTTCCCTGATGTCTGGAGAGCAAACTGCATATATTTCAGAAGCCTGTTGCAAGCTATGTTAGCAGTCTGAAAGCTATTTCCAGAAAGCTCTCATTGGGTTATTATTATAATAAATCACGTATAAGCCAACATCTGCTGTTATCATTCTTTGTTGATCCACTCACCACTGTCGCGCAACAACACAGAATTGTTATCGAGTGCAAAACCCCACTGTTGTGTTGTGGTATTCCAGCAGTGATCAATGATTCCATTTGGCTCCTCTTTCAAAGATAACATTCCTACTGGCAGGTTCAGAGGGTTAACGCACCATATTTATGGCCAGAAGACTTATTGGAGGTCTTAATGTTTCATTATGAAGCACAGATGTGCGGCCTAGAGTGGTACGTGACGCCGTCCAGCTGCGCTACTGCCTTATTTACAGCTCGACGTCAACGCCGTCGGACTCCCGGAGACACACGGAAAAACAGTCAGCAGATAGTTGATGTGGAGCCGCGCCGACCGTCGACGTCGTGAATGGCTCTGCACATCTTTGGGCAAGCTATTTCCGACAAAAGCACTTCTGCATAAGTGCTCAGCGGTGCCAGCGCTTCCATGTATGTGCAGTACGGAGGTGTTTGGGTCGTCTGTCGGGGTCTGAATTACTGTTGCACTCATGCTAAGCTGCGGCACGGCGGGTCACAAATTTTAGGTGGAGTTTTCCCACCACATTTGCTCTGTATATCTCATCACACAGACACTTTGGTACAACAGACACAGCCAGTGCACCTGGCGCCTCTCGCCGCCAGTGGCTGTCAAGCCTCGCGCTGCTATAATGCGACTGAACAGACACCAAATGAAGCCCTGAGCAGCCGAGAGGCTCGGAGGAACAGGGGGGAGTCAAGAGTGTCGTGGCATGCCAGTAGAATAGGACTAATTCCAGGGCTTTTTTTTTCAAGCATGTCTGGCTCATTGTGGTGATAAGGTCATCCATCACTGGGTGGTGTGGTTTGTTATCATCCAGTTTTCCTCCATGATATATCAGAGCTCATTTTAGACAACGATATTGAAGCTGCATTTCCATCACGATCAGATGCGGGGATTTAATAAGAACAGATGTTTAACTAATGAGGGGAAATGATAGCAGTCACTGGCGTTCGCTCAACAAAAACAACTGAAATCAATAGTTACGGAGAGGTTTTTCTTCATTTCCTCGACATGTTGAAGCTGAGCGCTGCGGCGTGTGTGAACGAAAATTAAACCATTATTCACTCATTAGCCAAATAAAGCCATTGAATACGGGAGAGTCTGACAATTATTTTTATTTTGACTGTCAAGCATTTGATTATACTAATAACCCTGCCACGATAATGAGGAGACACCCAGGAGGCCCCTTGCGCTATTATTTAACAGCGTTTATAGAGTGCAAATTGCCCGGAAATTCTGAGGTCACTGCTGCGAGTGGATTCTCATTTCGCTATTGGATCTGTGTGCGGTGAATGACAAGGCCCAACTGCTACTTTGTGGAGGGAACCAATTGAGTCGCTCTCTAGTAAAGATTACAGGGGGTCAAATAGCAAGTTGCAGGAAGGAAAACGGTGGCGATTCCAACCTGACGCTCATTCAATAGCGTAGCAAAACCTATTAAGGTCCTGGACACAAGGCAATGAAGACGTTCACAGGTTTTCTTCTTGAGTGATAGGAGGATCCGGATGTGCCCAAGGGGAGCTGACACCCCACAGACTCATGGGTGAGAAGTAGGGCACCTTTAATACAACCAAATGCTGGAGTGTTTAATAGGAAGCAATGCTCGGCTGGGGCGTATTCTTCACTGAGACAGGAATGTTGCTCTTGATTTATCTCGGTAATAAAAGAGTCATTTGTACTAGGAACAGGAGGTTAGTGTGAGGTGTTTCTTGTCTAACTGTGGTAATCATCATCACCATTATCATCTCCACCTTATGTTACCAGGCTGTGCTGAAAGAATGCAGGTGCATACAAAGGCGGCTACTTTTAGAAACAGACATTTCACACGTTTTTAGTTGCTTACGCGTGCACTAATTCTGTGTACACGTAAAGTACATGTTTACGGAAAACACTGACCGCACACCGACCCGTTTGGACCGTCCATTTTCTCATGTTTTGTAGATGCCCAGACGCCCTCCTAGCTAATAGCCCGGCTGGTACCCACATTAGCCAATCAGTATCCTGAAAATAGCGACAAACTAGTGTAACAGAAACATGTCTCTGCCCATCTGTACAACAGAGCAACTGTTTTTGTAGAGCAACTGTCTTTGTAAATGCGATCATGCAAAGAGGGCTTCAGTCGCATACTGAGATGGCTTCAGTCCGTTCCTCAGTGCAACCCGTGTTTTTTTGAAAAGCATTGTATCAAAATGATGATTCATCATTAATCACAACTGTACAGAGTCTTCAAAGTGCACTACAACCAATAAAATATATATCATATCTTTGGTGGAAACAGCTTTCTGTCCATCATATACTGCTTGTGGGGCGCTGCAGCTCGGCCAATCACAGTCGTGAAATGGCCAGTAATTCATCCCATGAGCACCGTACAGTAGAACCTGTTGCCATCATTTAGAGCGCTGCTTCACCTATTTTAAGTGCTGCCGTCCATTGAGATGTTTGAATGAGAAAGGGGAACATCCCGCAGAATATATTTTTCACCATGCACCGCTTCTTAAAACCTTCATGAGCATGGTCCATCTTGCGACCCAGTAAGCCATTTTACGAGGTACTACTACTTGGTACTTGCTACTCAATAAACCTCCGATAACATTACCATGGAACAAAGAAAGGATTGAAGCAAGTTTTGGAGTGCATCAAACATTTGACAAAAAAGTCTTGTATCCAGAATTCAGGCTACATCCTAGAAACAAGTGAAAGTCCTCTCAAAAAATGACTTGTGACACCAAGCATTTGCAGCATAATTCAGTTATTTTAATCATAATTTCTCACCACCACAACAAAAGACGTGCTTGGGGAAATATTTAACACCCACGAAGCAAGTGATACTTCACTCCTGCTGTGTCTATGTTGTGGACATTTTGATGCCCTTCTATGTCAGTGGGTTCCTTTCTTCAATGTTTGTTTCTTTTTCTACCCACAGGAGTCTGAGCTGCCAAAGAATCACGCTGCACAAGAACCTCTTCTGCTCCTACGTGCTCAACTCTGCGCTCACCATCCTCTACCTGGTGGTGGTGGTCAATAACCCAGAAGTGGTCAACAGAAACCCGGTGAGTTTCCTCTCAAAATCCATGATAATTTATTAGACATGGAGGCAGTAGAAGTTCCAGTTAGCTTGGTTTTCCCCAAATGTGGACGAGTTAGTCAATGAGCGTAGACAGGGAGTGAATAAAAATATGAATTTATTCATAACATCTGGACTGATCAATGCGGAGGGAAGTCAAATACTCCTGTTAATACATTTTTGTGTCTGAGTTTGGAGTCGTCATGGCAAACACATTCCTTGAATCTCAGTGGGTTTTACACTAGTTTGTTCAGGATGAGATGATGAATCTGGTTCTTTGGAATGTCGCAGGTCAAATGAAGCAAAACAAGCCTTAAAATCTGATTTTAATATTGAGGCGAATAACATGGAGTTGGAAAACCTTCGATAATTATGAATAACGGCGAGCTTTTTAAAGCCTCTTTCATGTTTTTTTCTACTGTTGTAATGCAGTACACGGTCCCCAAAATGGTGGGTTCAGGGACAATTGTTCTAAATATCCATTTTAAATTCAGGTTTCCTGTCATGTTAAATCATAGCTGGCGATTTGTCAGAATCAATAACGTCAGTGTGTTGTCATTCTCATCATTTGCAAAGATTTTCAGGTGCAAGTTTTGGATTTTCAGACTACTGCCCTTGCTCTTTCAAAATAATTGATGACCTCTCCACTGTGAAGGATCAGATGAGATCTGGACGTCAGTGACCTTTGAGTCCTTTTGTAAAGTCAAATAAAAGAATGATCGCTGACACATACACCGACCGAGACATGGCAACAAGAGTCACGGCTAAAGTCCAATACCACAAACCCCAAGGGAGCAAGAATCTATTTATTTCTGTCTGGGGAGAAGGTTGTGGGAGTAATACTGCAAAGGTTTCTTCTCAGTTGGGGTCTTCAATCATTCAATCTGGGGGTCTACCTGTGATTACTTGTGAGACCTGCACATGTGAGAGAGAGTGGCGAGCCCTTTGGAAAACAGCCGGTGTCATTGCCGTCCTGGATGAGAGCCAGGAATGGAGAAATTCCCTCTCAACTGTTCCTTTGTTGGCTCTGTTTTGTTGCATTAGTTCAGTTGAATATAGTACATTAATCCTCTCACACTTGCAGATGAAAAGTAAATAGGCCATCATTTCTATAGCGCTGCTTCTACTGCTCATTGTGTTGCTCTGCTGGCAGTGAAGTGAAGAATATTTGTGACAGAGAATCATCCTTGCCAGGAGGCGCTGCTGCCTCTACACTCAGGAACTGAAAGGTTTGCTTTGGCGGCGAGCTCTTGTCCTGGCCAACTCGGCTGTGGAGCTGTGTGGTGTTCTGAGTGTTGATGTCGGTGTGAATGCCACACACAAACATATAGAACTTATTTACAGGCAAATACATGGACAACATAACCTTCGAATGTGACAGGCTAATCCACACTGAAGAAGACAGAACAGCAGTGGAAATTCTCCGTCCTCCAGTCTTACCTCGGTTTTCGAACGTCCCGGAATTCGAACAAAAATTCCGATAATTTTTTGCTTTGGATTTCCAACGAAAATCCAGAACTCGAACGCCCCCGAAACAAGACGGAAAAAGCACAACATGCGCGGACGGATCAGCTGACCCACAACACGTTTGTTATTGTGTATAACGCAGCATCTGTATGCAGACGTGTCCCCCACATTCAGAGCTGGACACGCACCGGGCACCTCTTCACTTCTGGAGAGACGTCACTCACTCGGCAACCCCTCCCACATGCAGCGGCCACACACATAGAGGAACAGCGCACCTGCAGCAGACACTCTACATTCACTCCTACAAAAGACTGTTTTAAGGCTTGGAACACATTATTTCTTTTTCCATTCATTGTAATGGGAAAAATCTATTCAGATTTTGAACAAATTGCTTCTCGAACGGCCGCCTGGAACGGATTGTGGTCAAGAACCGAGGTACCACTGTATATAGAAAGGCCTCCCCGACCACTGCCTCCTACATCGCTGCCTCTGTTTTGTCTCCTGTGTGCCAGAGGTACATCATGAATACATCTTCCACAGTTGCCATTGTTTGTTTTAGAGTTTTCGTTGTCGTAAACATTTGACTGTGGGCTGCTCCCCCTGGTGGATATATCGGTAAACAGCAATAACAATGTAAAGAACACAACAAAACGGAGGGGTACAATTTTGTACCTAAAAGAAGCACAAATGGGATGAACACTTCTTAGCGAGTGTTTTTGCTCTATCTACACTGTAAGAGAGTGATCTGTATGAACTTCTACTTGAAGTTCTTGCTCGATGGTGGTTTGAGAAAATGTTTTCTCAAAATATTAATCTTGTGTTTGCGCCAAGCTTCTGCACAGAGAGACTGCTTTGACTGTTGTGTGGCCGTCTGCGTTCACAGCAATGGTGTGAGATTGGTGTTGAGATTTACTGTTCCACAGCTGTTATTGAATGACCGTGACTCTGTAGTCTTCCGTTATTGTTGTGAAATGACGTCCTGGGAGAGAGAGACTGGGCAGTGACATCATTGTTTTCAAAAAGTTTCGAATACAGTGACTGAAAAGGGTGGATCCCAGTGGGCGAGAGGCCTATCAGACGCGGTCACTGGGAGCACAGAGCTGACACTGCTGACCTTTAGACACAGACTTACAGACCACTGTTGCAACCACCAGTCTGATCCATCATTGAAAGGATTGAGAATCCACACCCACAACTGCACTGCTGGTCTTGGATGCTTCCCTTTACACATGCAAGGGCGACTGGGGTGAATATAACATCATTAACAAACAGCAATCCAATGTCTATAAAGCAGACTGTTTCAGTTATGCCAGCTGACTTGCTCTGCTTCCTAAAACATAAAAACACACCGCCTCATGTCACCAGTTTCCCTGTGAACGACTCATGTTGTGAATGGAATGGGTTTCTGTTTGAATGCTATGATTTAGATTGAGGGGTTGATATTTGTCTTTTTTGTTGCACCGCCTGGTATTATGTATACAAAGCACCCGCTGTCCTCCCAAATATGCCTGGATCATGATAGTTTCTATCAATTTATTCCCCAACTAAAAAGCTTTTTGCTGCTGTGACCTGAAATCAGATGGTTACTCTGCTGCCTCAAAACTGGAACCTGTTACTTCAGCCATGAGGGTTGGAAGGTTAAACGTAGCATCTCCCACGTGTGAAAACAAAATCGATTACTTGCTTTCAGTGGCCTGCACCGCTGGCTGGGATTCACTGGTGTCTTCAGAGAAGCAGGTATTTTTTTGTATTCTCCTGCCAGAGGAGGATTCATGAGCCTGTTTTCTGCACTAGTGAAGAAAGCATTCTTGTATCATTCTCTCTGGCGTGGTGATTCAGTGAGGGTTTGGAATGCCGGTGGAGCGGAGGAGGGAGTGCTTAAAACCAAAACGAGGAAGGGAGATTTACAGCATGAGGCATCCCTGCAAGTAACTCTGCTGCAGCATTAATGTTTAAACCAGATTCAACATGTAACAATAAGCCCATTCTGGTTATCTTTAAGATCTGCAGGAAGGAGCCAGTGCGGCGGATTGTTGAGTGGTGGAAGCGAAGGAGACCCCTGAGAGGAGCAGCTATGAAGCTGTAAACCAGAACTTTGAGAGTGATGTTTAGATTCAAACTGACAGGCAGGACAAAAGACCATCGTATTTAGTTGCCTTATTGAAGCTTTTGTCAGACTCTCAATTGTTGCTGTGCAATATGAGACTGATAGGCAGTTGTTTTCACTGATGTGCCATCACCAAAAGAGTCATGTTGCAGACTACAAGTAACATCCGACTTCCATCCACCTGTACTTACGACCACGGCCAGCATTATTTATTTCTTTTATTCAATGTCTGGCATCGCAGCACGTAGCAACCCGACAACGTGTACGACAGTTACGGCAGCACAGCATCCCAGCATCTCACTTTCATACAGCCATCTACCACTACACTAGTACCTATAACCCTCGCGTTGGCTATTTTGAACGGCATTCCACTTACGTCCAATCTGACTTACGACCGTTTGGTCAGAACCGATCCTGGTCCTCAGTCCAAATCCAGGTCCAGCTGTTGGAAATGGAGAAGAACATGCAGAGCTCCTGTTTAACCAAAGTTCTTCAGTTCAAATGCTCTTCAGACCAAACACATTTTATTGTGAGAATAAAAGTCAAGTGTTGGAACGTGAAGTCCACATCATAAACGATTCATTTCGCCTCTTGGAACAGGTTGTTTCTAATGAGAACAGTCGTGGCGCTGCACGCTGTGATGCGCACCCTGAAGAAACAAGTTTCACTTGCCCCTTCACTTCTTTCAGCCAAGATTAGGAACCGCAGACAAAAACAGCCTTCTCAGCTTTCGCTCGGAGAGGGAGGAATAATAAACATCCTCCGCACTATCGTCCTTGTGGTTCCATGAATGAAAAGCCCTGCACTTATCTAAACATATCTTTGCAGTTGGCTCACTTGTGTGTTGGCCGTCTGTGCAGGTTGGGTGTAAAGTGCTGCACTTCTTCCACATGTACATGCTGGGCTGCAATTATTTTTGGATGCTGTGCGAAGGCATCTACTTGCACACGCTCATCGTGGTGGCAGTGTTTGCGGAGGAGCAGCATCTGCATTGGTACTACCTCCTGGGTTGGGGTGAGTATTTGGACACGTTTCAGATGTGGAAAATTATCATCTGCAGGTGATGAGTATTTGGATGCTTCTGCTTTTGGCTCATCACTCAGGTGCCTTTCATTGCTATTCATTATGGTTCACCCTTCTCACAGAAAAAGCTCAACCATTTTCAATATTCATACCTTTTTGGCGATGTGAAAACAGACCCCAGAAACAGAGTCACAGTTACTATATTTCTCTTTCAATTGAAATGTTTCCACTGAACGCTTTCAAGCTTTCGATCTCTTTTAACTGCTTATTGTTTTAAAGTGATTTTCTGGATTTAGCTGACACGTTTTAAGCAAATAAATGCATTTTATCAAATTATTTGATTCAGCATACTGTCCGGAATTTATTATATATATATTTATTATGTATATTCAGTGAATCTACTTTATTTTAATGGTCTGCACCTTTCAAATAGCGTGTTTGTTTGATAGAATAACGGGTCCACACGTTTTTTGCAGCCAGTTTGCTGTTGTCTCAGATGAAATCATGCAGTTAATTATATTTAGCATGCGGCCTCTTGGTGATCGAGCCTGTGAGCAACTTGTCTTTTCTTAGCCTGTTTTTGAATGGACCCTGTTTCCATTATATGAATCACTTTTCGTGGTCAAATTGATTTGTAAAACCGAAAAAGCTATTCACCAGTGTTTGTTTTTCATGACTCAAACGCCGTTCAATCATTTTCAGAAGTGCTGTCCTGTCAAGATTGGCATCTTCGGCCCGCATCTCTCCAAATCCGCTGTGCTGCAAACCATGAAACACAATTACACGTTTCAATTGGTCACCAACAAGTGACTCTAGCCCCACACTGTACTTGCACCCAGTGAATCACCCACTTTCCAGGCAAAATTTGACACAGCACTCACACTGTAGCACATTCCAATGGGGATCCCAATAAACGTGAGGCCCGGGGGCCCTATGCGGCCCGATGCTTGTATTTTCGTGGCCCGTTTGACGGAAGACTAAAACTATAACATGTCGCAATTTTTGTGTCTCTTTTTGTTCTTGCGCTTTTAGTCACCACCACCACTTCAGCAGTATATATAGCATGTTCTTGTTTTAAGACTAATGTTCTTTTCGTTGGCCATTTTTGTGTTTTTCTTGTTCCTCAAAATACTTTGAAGGAATATTGAACATATATGTTGAAATAAATGGCCTTTTTATCTTGAACGTCTAGTCCATAGTTGATTTATTTTCAAATTAAGTGCATATAAAGTGAATATTTCAACAGGCCTCATGCCATATTTACACTTCTTAATATCCTTTCCTCACAACCGTTACAGTTTCTAATGTGGCCTTATAGGACATTTAATTCCGCAGGAAAAGACCGGTCATGTAAACAAATCAAACATTCGGTGGTTAAAACACATTTTCAAACACCGTAGCTTCAACTGGCAATTCCCTCTTAAGTGATGAAGTTTGTCTGATGCTGTTGGCGAAATAAGCGCTTCAATGCTGCACTGCGGCTCGAAAGGAGGTGGAGAAAAAAAATATCATCATGAGGAACCATGCGGAGCTTGTAATTCCCACAGTGCTCGGAGACTCGGACAAATGTGAGTCAAATTAACAGCTTAATAAAGCAGGAAAATATAAAGACAGAACTGAGGGAAAGAAGGTTTGGGCTTTAAAATATACTTTTGTATAGCGTGTCAACACGACAGGAATCCAGCCTTAGTATTCTGTAGGTGTCTGTTGTGTTTCTGTGAGTTATATGGTGCCAATTCTAAAAAGCCAAACCACATTCTGACTGCTGCGGGAAATGACAGGAACATCACAGAGCGCAGACTTCATCTCCCTGCCATCTTTCTCTCTACAAGGTTTTCCCCTGGTGCCGGCATCCATCCACGCCGTGGCAAGAAAAACCTTCTTTGACGACAAGTGAGTAATGATCCGGAATGGTCTGAAAATAAACAGCGGGTGTTTACATGTGTGCCGTCCTCTGTGTGGCAGCCAGGGGGAGCATGCGTTTCCTTATGCTTGTCTGTGTGTGTGTGTGTGTGTGTGTGTGTGTATTTTGGGCGACAGACCGTATTGACTGATGCGGTTTTCTTTCTGTAGCTGTTGGATGAGTGTGGAAACCCATCTGCTTTACGCCGTCCATGGTCCTATTGTGGCAGCGCTGCTCGTAAGTCTGCTGGATTCTGTTTACGAAGCACACAGAGTCTTGCGAAATGAAAGTATTGAGACGTGTGTTTGTGTTGCCGCAGGTGAACCTCTTCTTCTTATTGAATATCATAAGAGTGCTGGTGACAAAACTGAGGGACACACACCGAGCTGAGTCCAACATGTACATGAAAGCCGTGCGGGCCACTCTGATCTTGGTGCCTCTCCTTGGAATACAGTTTGTCATATTTCCCTGGAGGCCGGAGAACCGGCTGGCTGGCGAGGTCTACGAGTACATCATGCACATTCTCATGCACTACCAGGTGGGTCCGGCTCTGGCAGCCCGGTTTCACTTCAATCGAAACATTTGGCGCTGGTGAATCAGCTTTTGTTTGCTGTTGGTTAAATGCACAGCCCGACTGCGGAGATTCAACTCACAATATGCAGCCTCTTTGAAAAGAATTCTTGAAGACAAGAGCATTTTCTGTGCGACCGATACTCAGTGCATGGTTAGGGTTTAGATTTCCCCAGATGTTTGACAACTAGGAAGAGAGATAGAATCTGTGCAGCATCTCAAACATTATTTTTTACCCTTTTTAAAGATGGCGTACAGACTTCGGAAGTCAGGCTATATGTTATATCTAGAAGTACAGCAGAGACAAAGTAGACATTTTAGAATAAACCAAAGGAATTAGATGACATTTAAGAGATATTTATGGATGGACATGTTCATCAAATGATCAAAGTGATCTGCAATCTGCTGGAACTGTACACTTTTGTTATTTTTACTACCCTGAAATAACCTGTTTATCACAGCTGCTTGTGCTTCTCTTCAAGGGTTTACTGGTGGCCACTATATTCTGCTTCTTCAATGGAGAGGTGAGTGTCAAGTGCCATTTTTTTAAGTCTATGAAATTGAAAAGGCCATGATATATATGATAATATGCCACATATTAAATATTTTTATTGAATAATGTATAAGCTGTACCTTTGAATTCAAACTATTATTAAATACAGAGATATATATACTTTTTAAAAATAAATCCTCCAGTGCCTCCTAGTCCCCCATTTGAGAACCACGACAATAAGTAAATAATAACAAAGTAATAACACGTCAAAGTCTTTTCCCTGTGACCGACATTTTGACATTTGTGCCTCTCTTTGTACAACAGAGCAAAGTGTAATGCATTAAATTTCTTTCCCCTTTTTCTGACAAATTTCATCGCTAGAAAAGCACTGTGTCAGCGCATACCTCTGCAGTGCAGCTCATGCCACATGACTCACTGAAAACGGCATACATTCAAATAAGAAAAATTCAAGAATTGTGTTTGCTCCATCGAAGTACCCCGACCAGGAATCCAACCTGGGTCTGGGGGTAATAGGCTAAATCCTTACCACTGCACCAACTCTCCAGCTGAGCTGCCTTCTCAAGAGTTGTGTTCTACTCTTACCTGGCATGAAATCATTTGAAATGATATGTTCCTTTCTTCTGCAGACATGAGTGCAGAGTTACGTCTAGTAGAGCAGGGTCAGAGATACACGTGTGGGAAGTGATGTCGACAGGCGGCTGGGAAAGTACTTAGGAGACAGAGATGTGGCCCCATGCGGTCGTAAAACTGTATCACACTGTACCATCAAAGTCAAGTGTCTTGCTCAGGGACACGTCTATACTAACATCTGTAGCTGGGATGGGTGCAGAAACTTGGCTATAAAAGGGACTTCCTGTCATAAAAGCAGTGCAAAACCAGGCCCAAACACTATGTGATGGCAGCAGACTCCAGACAAAGAGATCAAGTTATCAGTATTTATTGAACATGGAAGTCACAGATAAAACATGAACAATAATCAGATCCTGAAAGTCTCGCTGCAAAGCCAGGAAAGGAGGGAAACAGAAAGCAAAAATCAGGGAGATCAAAAACGCACATGGTATAAAACTCATGAGTAAACACTTGGAGGTGAAGTGCACATACATTCGAGGAGAAAAGCGGACGAATTAGAACATTGGTCGAGAAGAAACGCAAAATGTGAATCAAAAACAGAGTCAGAACTAAAGAAAGCACCAGGAGAATAACACAAACTATAGGGAGGAAGATCGACCAACGCAACAGGAAACAGAACACAAGCAACAACCGAGGATACACAATAAAAGCACACAAAACTACAGAACATGATACTTCCATCATGATGATATGGATCCATCAGCAGGAGATCATGCAAGCTTGTGTCACCTGGGACGGAATGGAAGGCCACAGATCAGCAGATCAGATCTGCTTCTGGAGGCAGTATTAGACTGAACTGCACACCTTGTTCAACAAGACCAAAGCAGTTGATGGGAGCCTGGTGCTTTGTCATTCTCCAAGAGGAGGCAAGAACAGAAAGTGGGATTTTAGGGGAGGTGCCTGAGGATGTGCCGACCATCGGCTTTTTTAGTCATGACCGTGAATCCTATTTTTCTGTTTGGAAGGTGATCTTATGGCTCACGCCACCTTCTTATGACCAGCTGAGATAGTGGCGACTTCACTGTAACCCTTGTCCTGCAGTCCGCCGCCTTATCCCAAATACAAATGTGACAGAAGGAAGCTCTCTATGTGCAAAAAAGGTGATACTTGACCCAGAGGGCTGAGCTTCTCTCAGTCCAGAACAAGTCCCTGATGCTGTGCCATTCAAACCAATGATGAAGTGCTCACTTGCCCTTTTACAAAGGTCGGCCTCGGCGATGGCGCAATGAAAACTGTTTAGGACATTACGTATTCGACAGACGGGCTCCGGCTGGAAAACGCTGCGCCTATATTTTCAGGTCAGACGCTGCTTTAGCTCGTATCAAGAGCGAGCAATGTGAAAACAAATTCAATAGAAGAGTGTTGGACGTCTGCCATTATCCTGGACTGGTGGTGAGCGCTGGAGGGGTGGAGTGAGGTGAAGGGAGAATCATTCCTTTTCCTCGACAAGCACAGGACAAATACAGATTTGAGCCGCGATATGCAAAACATTTATTGGGATTCTCTGAAGTGATTTGGTAGGAATGAGAGGTAGAGTTATTGCTGGGTCTGGGTCTTAAACTGGTGCATTTTGAGGAAGTTATTACAGTTCCTAAACTGGCTCACTCTGGAGTCACACATTAAAATGTCATTAATCTCGATTAATTAATAAATAAATTAATGAATTAGGTCGACCAGACAAAGACATGTACTGTTGAAGGACACAGAATTTACTGTGGATGCAAAGCTCAACTCTGTCTTTTTATGTTTGTAATAGACTCAGATTTCCTTTAATGTCATTGCACAAGAAAACACAGCAGTGATCAAATAATAATAACATACTAATGAGTGCAAAACTAATATTCTAAGTGCAAAGAAAGTGCAAGTAAGTAGAGTAAAGTGCGAAACAGAAAATGGAATAACCGAATGACCTATATGTAAACTGTACCAACAAACAAAAACATGTTATTATAATGTTATTACTATCAAGTAGTTTGCGGTACTGTGATCCCTACTACATTACTTTCTTTTCTTTGTAATATCGGTCTCATCAATAAAACTTTGCTGTATGTAAGTTTGTAAACATATTTAGCGAAGCATTTTATTTGTGGCCCAATGGGTTTGTTGTGAAAAGTGTGAAGGCGTTCAGAGCGGCTGTAAAGGCCCAGCATGAGGTGTCTGGCGGAGAGGAATTCACACCCGAAATAGGTCGACCATTGTCACGTTCATGTGCCGCTCCACAACAAAAGCAGCTCCGTGAATTTGCTAAGAAACGGTGCACCGCGGACGACGTGTAAAGCCCGCTTTAACGCCAAGGTCGAGCTCACACGCTGCGTGCCATGGGTGGGTCCGACTGCCAGCAGCAGGGAACCAAGGGGATTGTTTCCCTCGCCCACATAATGAGCGATCCAGTTCTCCTAATCAGGACACGGGCTTCTGGAGCTGGCTCCCATTCTGTTTTCTGGACTTCAAGGCCAAAATGCACATCCTGCATTGTCTCCACAATGGCAGCACTGTGCAGTCGGGTGGATGAGACAAACAGCTTTCATGCTGTATTTGTGACATCAAGCAAGACGTTCGTGGAGGCTGCAGAAGCTCCGGTGGATCTTTTGTCCCATCAAAACTATTAGTGTGGCGTTTCATATCGGTGCATCACAGCAGTGTGTGCAGCCTGTGAAATGAAGGGATGAGTGGCATCACGGCGGTGGAGGGTTGTAGACAGCAGATTGTGCTGTGCTCTCGTGAGCTGTTTCAGGAACTGTCATCCCTCAGAAGCGTCGCATCATGAGCTGAGCTGCTCCAAAATGTTTAGCAGATGCCTTCACACTAAAGGCAACTTGGGGACGTTTGTCAAGCCCCTTGCACCCGAGCGGCCTAAGCAACTTCCCCAATATCAGGTTTAGAAAGTAAGTCAGTCTGCTGGGGGGCGGGGGGCGGATCTAAAGTTAGGAGCAAGTCAACATGGCGGATCAGAGAGGCAGGATCGCAGCCCTTTAGCCACAGTTCAGGGACGTTACAGGCTCCGTGACTCTCGAATGGCTGCAATCGTCCTTCGCTCCATATAGAAAACTACTGCAAAGGTTATGCCCGACGTGTGTGTTTCACGTGCAGAAGCTCACACTCAGAAGCTCATTTTACCCACAAATTCACTTCCATCTGAACCATCTGGACCTTTGCTGATGTATTTTTGACGTTTATTATTAGAGTTCTCTATAGATTCTCATTTTTAATCTCATTGAATCCCAGTATTAGAATTAACTCATGATTAATCGCAAGGGTTATAATAGTTGGGGATTTTTCATAACTTTTCATTTTTAGTTAGTTTTGAATTTAGTCATTTAGTTTTTATTCGTTTCAGTGTTTTAGGTATTTGTTTTTGGTTTTTTTTGCCGCTTAAATATGGTGTATTGGAACAAGATTAGAGATTAAAAATTCAACTAAAGACACAGTGTAAAAAATAAGTTTGGAAAAATGAGGCTTTTAACCAACTTTCACCATCACACTAGTTAGCGTTCAGCTGGTTTGGCGTCACCCGGCCAAACCAGCTGAACCAAAATAGGTAGATTCTAAATCGTCCCAAAATGCTTCTTTATGAAATAAATAAACAAAAACAAATAAACAATTTCTCTGTTATTCGTTTTGGAAACAAACAATTCCGTTTCAGTTATTTATTGTTTTTTATTTCAGTTCAATTTTCAGTTCTAGTTTTTGTTTTTTTCCGTTGTTAATCGCAACTTCACCTCTTGCACTGATAATATCTTCTTATGAGTTAAATTGTCATTAATTTGCGATTAATCGCAAGTTCACTCTGCTATGAGGTAAAAGAAGGTTACAAACTTCAATGTACTGAGAGCCCTGAACAGCATGAATGCACATTTGTGGCTGTGGATATTGAGCTTTTGGGCTGATCTGGCTTTGGCGAACTGTTACTGGTGTCGAATTCATTTAACTAACTTGCTCATCTGCAGGCCACATGAAACCTGTTTCACACGCGTGAATGAAGTGATATCTATGGAAGCCCATTTACATCAGGTTAAAAAAAAAAAAAACTCAGAGAAAACCAAGTAAAAAAAAAAAAACACCAAGAAAAAAAAATAAAAAATTTTTGCTTGGTGATTTTTTTTCCTTGGTGAATATATATATATATATATATATATATATATATATATATATATATATATATATATATATATATATATATATATATATATATATATATATATATATATATATATATATATATATATATATGTATATATACTTTTTTTTGCTTGGTGATTTTTTTTTCAAAATCAAAGCTTTTGATTTTGTTAATCACACAAATGTTTGGAGTAATTTTACATTAATATCAATATACGAGTGACAGTAATAAATGTTTTACTAATAGGGAGTACGTTGTTCCCCACAGTACCTAAACGCAATCTTTTGTTTTTTTTAAACACCACTTGAAGCTCATTCTTGCAATGTGGGAGAAAAAAAAATCACCAAGAAAAAAAAACAAATCACCAAGCAAAAAAAAAAAAAAAAAAAAATCACCCAGCAAAAATATCTATATATTTTTTTTCTTTTGCTTGGTGTTTTTTTTTTTTTTTTGCTTGGTTTTCTCCGAGTTTTTTTTTTTTTTTACCTGGCGGAACTGGGCTTCCATAGATATCATTGTCTAACACTGAAAAAGTAATTAAACATTGAACAAAAAAAACCCCAACTCCCTTTTCATATTCATGTGATGAAAAAGAACCTTCTTAATCAGGTCGATCCTTATAAGTCTTTCTTTTCTTTCCATTTCTTCCGAGGCACGGTGATGTAAAAATCAACTGAAATGAAGCTCCCTGTTAAATCCATCAAAAAAAAAAACAGAAAACAGAAAGAAAACAGTGTTACAGTTGATTTGAATGTGATTTGGTAATGACTGTGATGACAAATGTCTTTTCGTCTCTTTGTGTGTCAGACTTGTCTGAGCCTAGAAAAAGACGTGTTTATCCAAAATATGATTGTTGTCTGCACTAGTCGACAAAAAACAGCCTTGGTGGTTTTAATCTTGTCGTTGGCAGTTGGGTGGAAACAAGTGCTTCAACATGTTGAGTAGATCTGATGAATGAAAGACGTCGAATGAACCATGACAGATGCGTCTTGTGATTCTGGTGTCTGAAGATGGTGTCACTTAAGATCCTCAATCCCATGAGAGGGTCAGGATTCATGAGAAATGTGGAGCAGCATTGGTGCGAGAGGACAGTTTCCTATGGAGAAGTGAGTCGTCCTGGTTCGAAGACAGTGAAGGTCCGGTCTGTCTCTCCCTCTCCTTCAGGTCCAGGCAGCTCTGAAGAGACAGTGGATGCAGTACAAGACTCAGTGGGGCCAAAGACGGAAGGACCACTGCTCGATGCGCTCCACGTCTTACACGGCCACCTCCATCACAGAGGTGCCAGCATTCATGTACCATCACGACAGCGAACACTTGAACGGGCGCCACTCAGAGGACTCGGAGCTGGTGGCACTGAAGGCGGGAGAGACGTACGCCTGAGATGCAAATAGCAGCGACGCCGGGAACGCTGCCACCTCGCAGCCAATAAATCCACCAGGCCACGGCGCGCTGGTTTAGCCCAGGAAATTAATACGGGTCCAGAAGCAAGTGGCTCCGCAGACCGATTACTCTTTGTGGAAATGGAACTTGTGGTGACATAATGACAAGCTTCTTCTGACATGTGTCACTTCCTAAATCAGCTGGAGCTACGGACATCGGAGTCAACTGAATGGAGATGTCTGTCAAAGGGAAGTTGATCCTTTCTGGTCTCGCCCAAAACCAAATGGTACTGCAAAAGTATGTCCCACATGGATGTGTCTCACACAAACACACGCCTCGTGTGCCAAGAATCAACCCTGCCTCTGTGTGTCAAGCCCTGGAACTGTGTACATATATATATATATATGTTTATACACATATATATATATATATATATATATATATATATATATATATATATATATATATATATATATATATATATATATATATATATATATATATATATATATATATATATATATATATATATATATATATATATATGTGTATATGTTCACCTTGTTTCATCCAAGACTTTTCTTTTTTACTTCTGCCATTCTTACATCCCGCAGACCTCTCGTGACTCCCACGGCTTTGCTTTTCTGTTGTGGCTGTGTTTGTCACCATGTTCAGCATCACAGGGCTGCAGCCCCAGCAGAAATATATATGATTAATGGACTTTATTTTTAGAACCCACACTTGTTTTGATTTGCATCGCCGACGATGCTGCAAAGAAATGTGGAGGCTGCCGCGCTGTCATCGTTCTTTCTTCACCACATACCGTTTGTAGTTCTAAGATGTTATATTTAGGGCTTGGTGCACATTTATTCACAGCATCGGGCGGAGTGCTCGGGGTGTCAGAGGAAGGTCACACGTTTGAGAGTGCACACATGACTCAGGAATTTGGAAAACATGTCGAGAGTGCCCACATCATCATTTATCATATGAGTGGACTGTTTTTTTTTTTTAAATACAGTAAGATTCCATCTGACTAACAGTCCAGCATGTCCGATTCTGGTCGGTGTCCTCTCATCGTCTCATGTTCCTGAGGTCCACACCCTTCAACCAAAGTTTCTCCTGTAACTCAAGCGGGACTGTAGATGTATGATGCCAATATAGAGGTGAGTGGACAGCTGAGAGGTGGCTATCTGTTTTGGGGGCACATCTGTCCGTCCGTCTGGTCATATTGTTTTGGACTGCTTCCTGCTCCTACCTTTCTGTGTCACAGACACACATGACGCCTGTATAGCGGGAATAAGACCCCCAATCCTGGAAGAGAGGAGGAGAGAAAGGCCGGAGTCCAAAACAATATGACCGCATATATGACAGCATCAAGACGGCTGCAGGTTGACTGCAAACAATGAAGCGTTGTGACTGGGGTAAGAATTGACCAGACTGAAAACCCATGGATTCTTGATGCATTTAAAGGTTATGGAAACTCACTTGCATGTGGTGGAGGTGTCATGGAAGATGTCAGGAAGTGTTTTGCTGCGTACAACACACGGACCTATCGAGCAAAATATATTTGCACCGACGATATCTTTTTCTTTTCACTGTAGGTGCTGGCACAGTTTTATTAGCATTTTATCCAAGGAACACATTTGGGGCCGTTGAAGAGGACTAGAGGTGCGGAGAGGTTGTCAGTGGGCGTAATTGGATTTTTAAACTGAAGCAAGTTTAAATTGAGTTTTCAAGTTCTAGCCGTGTACTTTTGGAGCGATTGTTGTTTGTTTGTTTTTACAATCGTGGCCACAATGAAGGCCTGCATCTGTACTAAAGCAACACTGGCACTAGTGTTGTACATGTAGTCCTATATTTCATCATTCAGATTTGTTAGGAGAATGTGGAACAAGAAGATAATCGGCTTTTTTTGCATGGATTTCATTCATCTTCTTGGCAGCATCAAACACACTGCTGGCAGCAAGTGGCTTCAATGCTCCTAAAAGAGACGACACACAGTAGCGGCATGTCAGACCCAGATCAGGAAGTGACATTAAAATTTTAGGATCAGCCGAAGGAAACACCGACCTTCGTCCTTACTCCGTTTTAAATCTTCAACGGCCCTGAAATGTTATTGTAGCAGGTAAACTTTTATCATATTCTCAAAGCTCATTTAAAAATATTATTCACTTATTTTTGATAGATATTCATTCACTTTTTTTGTATTTTATTCTACTTGTTTTTCCATTTGTTCTTGTGTTTTTCATGGTACCAGCCAGAGGGCGACGGAGCGTGACAATCAATCCTAAAGAGTGAAATCATTTGTAAAGGTGAAGTACGTGGCATTTCAAAAGCGTAGTATTTATTTTAGTATAAACGCACTGTCCTCTTAAAAGTGTTGATCCGACTTGGGTGTGGTTTACACTGTGTAAGTTATGTTCGTACTCTGATCTGGCGAGGCAAGATTCTGTATATTTTGTATGTTTCAAAACCACGTGAAAACAATCCACCACGTCCATGATATAGATATTTGCACTGTGATATAACGGCCACTATTTCATGGCTTTTATTTTGGCATATTTGGGTCGTTGTTTTCTTTCTATCCCTGTCAGCGCAGACTGGAATCATCACAAGGCTGATAAAAGCATTTTATTTTACCAGACCGTGTTGTGTGTTTATTTCATATGTAGATTTGCATCAAGGTCGTCTCTGGCTTTTAAACTTTGTGAAGCAAAAACATAAGACACTTGCACTTATTTAATATCCTCCACTTTCTTGACTCTAACTCACTGAGGGTCTAGGCGACCTTCGCAAGTGCAAACATTCCTCACTGGTCTGCCTGTAAAGCACGTAGTGAACAGCGTTCTGGAAAGTGCCCTGTCAATATTATTAATATTACTATTATAAGACATAACCAATCTTTCACGTCTTGCATGGTTGAGTTCAACACAAGAAGTTGAGCTGAAAGTGTCGGACTTCAGTCAGTGGTTTAGTGGGCCTACAAGGTCTCGTCTCCATTTGTTATAAATAGTTGCTATTTGATATGGATGTGGACACAAATTATCGCGATAAATGTTGTAATTTCGGCGATAATACATTTTCATTCTATTGCAAGTGTTGGGACACACTACAGTCTGTCTTGAAACTGGTTTATGATGAAAGTTATTGAGTGGTCTGTCTGCTGTACCTCATGTCTCTTAAGAGTTTAACTATGGACCAGTCTGGACACATTTCCTAGATGCTGTTGAAGATTTATTAGAAATAATGTGAATAAATAATCGTTTGGTCATATTAGTATAAAAACTGTCAGTCCTTTCTCTTGTGTGATGAAAAACCTTTTCACAATTCTCTCTCCTGAAATGGTTGTTTTTCATTACCTTATTGAAGATTTTGCTAATACTTTGACCACTTTAGAATTTATTGATGGTCCCTAACTGATGCCGGGTCGTAGCATTAGCGCTGCCTGTGAGAGTGTGTCCGCGATCAGTGAACCCTAATGGGGATGTGGAAGAGGACGCTGCTGCCAATAGCGGAGCGGAGCTCCGTCCAATATCCAACTATTTTCACCACGGTGTTTGGCCGAGGCACCAGCGCAGCAGGAGACCTGCATGTGTTGATGTGAACCAAGGCAGACAACCGCGTCAGAGAACCTATGAGGACCACTCCATCTTATAAAATAAACACAGATCCAGAGAGCAGAGTCGACCAGTGTCTTTATCAAAGGTTTCCTGTGTTAAAAATAAGTTTAAAACTACGATCGTGAACCAAAGTCCGGCTGTCCAACGCTGCGGAGCTGGAGAGCGTGGCGCGCCGTCATGGTCTCGTCCTGTTCATGCAGCGAGTGAGACGCATGTTTATCGACTGTATCGTGAGATGCACAATTGTTATCGTGGAGATTGTGTTTGCCGGTGTACTATACATTATCGCCCCGATCTATAGGCCACCTGGTAAAATGACTTACCTGCTGTTTTTCAGACACTCTTCTGA
This sequence comes from Synchiropus splendidus, assembly GCF_027744825.2. NCBI lineage: Eukaryota > Metazoa > Chordata > Actinopteri > Syngnathiformes > Callionymidae > Synchiropus > Synchiropus splendidus. Next base: position 10,683,697 of record NC_071337.1, read on the forward strand.
CACAGAGAAACTCAACCTGGTGCATATGACATTGTGCCATGATACGATCACATCAAGTACGCCACCTTCCAGTTAAAATATAAATAAATAATTATCTTTATTAATTCATCATCATAGCTGTTTATTTACCGCCGTCTTACACGACTATTGCTGCAGTTGTTTGAAGATTTTTGACTCATAAGTTCTCATTGATCAAATTCTTACTAGATCTTTAAAGCTCTTATGTGATTTGTGTTTAAAAATATAAAAAATGTGTGAAAACCCAAATGGGCATGATACTAAAACACCCTTTTTTTGTATACAAGTTGCAATAATAAATATGTATTAATATTAGAAAGTGCATGTCAATTATCAAATAAGCCAATAATATAACTTTTTTGTGCATGTTTTCTGTTTAACACTGCAGATTTCCTCAAATGCAAAACGATATTTATAAAATCTGCTGACATTTAACATACATAATAATATGAGTGTAGCAAAGCAAAGCCAGTGAAATTACTTAACAGGAGTGTTACGGAGAGAAAGATTGTGTTTCCCTCTCGAAGAGTAGTTTATTGCAGTGTTCTCTGATGCTTCAGCACTATTTTCCTGGCCAACATTCTTGTTCATGTTTCAGGGTTGAGCGATTTCCTATAATGAGCGGTGCAGGGAAAACAAAGCAAGTCGTCCTCCATTTGGTATCTTGCTTTGTGATCCGTCGAACTTGGCAGCGCTTTGCAGTCCATTTTAGTCGGCGTTGGGCGGCTTTACTGTACCGACTCCCCAATGAAGGGGGCAGAAGCGACGGAAATTTCATCTCTAGACGGCAACATTATCGCAATAACAAGGCAAAGTTTCATTCCATGGCGTGAATGTCTCCGGCGCCGCCATAGGAGCTAATGTAAAACGTGCAATTTCAGCCTTGGCTGGTTTCATATAGCAGACAGGAGGGATTCTGTTGTCCTACATCCACTGGCTTTTGTCGCCTTTGAGACAACGTAAGCATCTGGTGATGGATTGTTGCCGTTACTCTGATGGATCCTGTCGCTTACCCACAGCACGTTATTAAACCCATCAAATAGACTTTATACGAAAATATTCGCAGCAGTCTCTGAAATCATATGCAAACGGATCCATGTGCGAGAACAAAGACGGCGGATTTATGCCATAATCGAGATACAATGGGGAGAAATCTGCATAATTGTTGTAGTGAGGCTCTACATCGCTGCTGGAGGACTCTTGATCTGACACTGGAATACTGTCAGATACTGCATATCCATGTGGAGGTTAGAAGGCTTGGAATACACACACGGTTAGGGACTATATTCCAAGCTTATCTGGACCATTTTAAACAACATTAAACACCGTTCACTCGGAGCCTTTACCCAGGAGCAAAGGTTGTGTATGGAGGTTCCCAATGCAGTTCTTGGTCTGCCTCAAAGTCTCCTCCCACCTCAAGGTGAAGAGAAATCTCCAAAACTACCATTCTTCGTCACAATGCACCGGATCCTTATTTTTACCAGAAACATTAACTTAAAGATGCCTCACTTTCTAGCATCACTGTAGCGTTTTAAAGCAACTACGCACTTGGATGGCAATTGCAATTCACATCCCTTACTGTCCATTACCCACACAAACATGATCCTGTTTCCATGTCGGTTTTCATGAGAGTCATGGTTCTGACATGAGGTGTTGCCTTCTCGTTAAGTTTGAAAGCAGCGCAGTCAACCATGAGCGAATGAAATGAGGTGAGAAGACCTGTTGAGGCTGCTATCTGGGGCAGGCAGCAGTGGGAGCTTCGATCCATTAGAAGTGAAAATATTTTGGCAGAATCCTCCCTGACTCCCTGAATTCCCTCAAATATAAGCCGCGGATGCAGTGGTTCCTGTCTGCGACGTACAAAGGTCAGTGGTGCACCCGGCTTAAAGGAGCTTTTCAAAGCTAGTTTTGAAAACGGGCTTCAGCATTGAGTCTGACTCATGAAACAAACTGGGCAACCTTCTGAACTTGAATCATGAAGTCCTCGCATCTTCCGACACCACAGCCGGTCTCAGCTGCTGCTTCTCAACTCCAGACCTCCAGGAGATTGACTCTGTTGCCGAAGCTGCAGACACGCCGGCGAAAACAGCGCATTTCGAGCGCTTTAAGGAGAAATAAAAAGCCTCCGATTTCATCTGATTTCAGCCTGTAAAAATCCATATATTAGCCGCGCTGTTGTATAAGCAGCAGGACGGAGAAAAAAGTAGCGGCTTATAGTTCGATGATATCATTTCAACATCAACATTGCATTGACATCAGGACGATCAAAGTAAACAATGCGCTAGCTAATATTTTCTTGACGCAGCAGGAAGCACAGTGGTTGTGATGTCAGGGAGGCTAGTGAGCAGAGGTGGAAAGGTCACTGAAGCCCAGTCATGTAAACGTCCCCTGCAACCGACACTGAACGCTGGTTCTGTCTGCAGCGTTAGTGGCCACTGTAGTGCTGAGGACTGAAAGGCTGAGTTTCCTTTGTGAAAATGTGAAGTTGCATTTAGAAGAGAAGCAAAAAGTGTGACAAATGTGCATTTAATCCCAAGTTAGCTATTAGTTGTAGTGCCATTGAGCATGATTTAAAATTTGAATTGGCATCTATGACAGCAACTTTTAAGGAAGTGGATCCGCCCTGAGCCTCCGAGAGACAAACAAAAAAGCAGTTTCAGCTCTTTGTTCTACAAAGCTTGATACCACAACATACGAATTTGTCATCAAACGTAATTTATATCAACTTTTTCTTTTACAATAAACACATAATAGAAACCAGAGAACCGTATTCTCACTGTCTCTTCTTCAGCAAAATTTTTCATGCCATGCGAACAGCGTAATTCGTTTCGGTGTCGTTGGGACTGAAGATTCGACCAGCCGATCCTTCAGAACGCTCCACGCCTGCGACACTATAGTTTGTATATAATGTGAGACGAGGGATTCCCTGCTGTGTTTGGCGCCGCTGCCTCAAAGGGAATAAATCAAACCATTGAAATCTCATCTGACTCTGGGACTAATCTGCCGCTGGTCTCTATCTGCTGCCGGGAGATAGGATGGGTTGTGATGGGATTTAACTGCAGTGAGAGTCAGACTCTCCTCAGAGCGACAGCACGTCACCGAGACACAGAAAGAATGGAGAAGGAGCTTTTCTTGGCAATTTGAGCAGTGATCACTTTTCTCACTTATTAGTTTGTGATTGACATCAGCCTAGTGTTGTGCGTGGCATCGGCTGTGCTGCTCAACAGGATGCTGTGATATCAGCATGGAGACCAGGGAGGCTCTCAGACCAGTGAGGTTTCTCATCCTGCAGGATTGTCATGCAACAGTCACGGGTTCAAATGCTGAATTAGCGTTTGTGTTTTCAGACCCTTTGAAGGCGACGACAACAATGCAGGAATTCTCAGGAAGCCTGCCTGTTTTGGAACGCAGTCGGGAGAAACGCGGCAAAGCAATATTTAGGGAAACAGTTATTTCTTTAGTGTTTTGAAGTGAGCTTCAAAACTGGTTAGTGATAAAATTGATTCAATAAAGTCAGTGAATAAATAAGCCCAGTGTTTGTGCCAGGATTTTTTAAACATTATAATTATGGTCTGTAAATAGACTCAGAATTTAGATTTATATGAATGATTCTTGCAATTACAAGATGACATTTTGTAAAATAAATAAATAAATAATAAAATAAGACAAATAATTTTGCCATGTCTTGGTATACAATGACACTTACTTTGTAATGCTAAACTACGATCAACAATTTTCCAAAATGTTTTGCTCCAAATATCCCATATATGGAGCCCACACCTAAGGACAGGCTGGTTCTCCAAAGTGCTTTAACAACTCGCTCCAGTCTTCTGTCAGTCCTCTCCATATGTAGTCACATGTGACTGAGCCAGTTGTCAGTCAAGAAGGACACAGTCAGCGGGTTCAAAGGTGCAAAATAGCATGTGTGCAACCACTTTAGCTTGTTTGGGGAAGAGGAAATGCAATGGGATGTTACAAGACTAAAAGATATTTTAGAAACTGTGTCTGTCTATTGCATGTTTTGGACATGTGTGTGCAGAATTGTGCAGACATGGCTGCAGTGATTGTTGTGAAACTGCATTTTTAAATCACATGTGAAGATTTGTGGCAGTAACTTTGAGTGACTCCTGATGTCTTTGTACTTCATCGAATGGACATTTGTGTTTCTATTGTTTTCCACTGTAGCACTCTGTTGTGAGACTTGTTTTATGTCACTTATTCATCTTTTGGCCGTCAAATGCTCTGCATACACTCAGGCCTGTGTCTTGAAGCCTGAAGATGTGAGCCATGAAAGTCTTCGTTATATAGGTGCATCTCCAACACCGTCTTCGAGGGATCCAACATCCACCTCTAGGTCCCCAGTGATTTTGGATATTTGGCATTTTTTCTGACTGTGGAAGAAGAGAAAAAGAGAGAAAACACACTAGGCCAGGAGGAAAAAAAAAGCACTGACAGACAGAAAGCTTGAAAAATATTTACTAGGGGAAAAGCATGTATTAATTCAGCACATTTTTGTTCCCTGTTGATCTGAAAGTGAGAGAACCCCCAAACAAGACACCATTAAAATGTGTTAAAATGAACAGATAATAATTTCACCCTGAAAAAAAAAAGGAAGGTGATGATGACATGCAAATTCAGATGTTTTTTTTAATATGGAAATAGTGATGAGTCATCGTTGGTGCCAAAGAAATGACCAAATGAATGAGGTAACTGACATGAACGATCATCCCAAACACAGTTGACATATAAGTGTCAAGCACTAGCTTGTTCATAATCAAAGCAAACCTCCGGCTACAGTTTGTGTGGTAACATTTGCTTCTCACAAACACATTTGGAGAAATGTGCCGGCGCTGCGTTGATGTGGACCTTGTGTCTGCCAGACTTTTAGGAGCATTAGCAGCAAAATAATTCCCATTGCCAAGGTCATTACATAGGAATAAACAACGCTGCTTCTCCCACCTTTTAATGGAAAAACTCGGCAAGGCTTTTACTATATTGGTGGAGCAAAACAAACTTCCTAGCTGATGCTGGTCATTGTCTGACTGTCACTTTTAGTTCTATTCACAGCTTTTGGAAATGCAGGAGCAATGCACTCAGCGCACGTTTTTTTCTTTTTATTTCCTTTTGCAGAGCTATTTTGTCTTGTATATTCTGCAGTGTTGCCATTAGACTCAGTACAAATACATGGATGGTTAGTCAAGTAAAGTAGGTAGTAAGTAAGTAGTTCTAAAATAAAAATCTTTTAAAAAAATTCCATCACTACTTCTCCTTAATGTTTCCCAGGCAACTCAACAAGAAATGCAACAATCCAGCTCTAAAAATAACCATTTTAGAAGATCTTGTTTTAAGGATTATTTTAAGTTTCACCAGTCAAAAATGTGCAAGTTAATGAATCGTGTACCACCTTTATGCTGCTAAAAAATGCGATGCGTATTTTGGTACTAACATCAATCACCGTGCTTATGGGATTACGATCATTAAAATTTGACTTGAATCTGAACTGAAAGGCTTTGCTCTCTATAATCAGACTTCCTGCTGACTGGGTAAGAAGCGACAAAAGTTGTGCCGAGGGCGAGTTGTCCCTTGAAATCTGCATCACCGACGGATGAATGACGGAGCCGATTGTTACACAACAAGCAGTCAGACGGCTCGCAGTGAGCACTCGCAGTCTATAAAAACCTCTGATCCCTCGCGGCTGAAATGCGAGTATCCATTACTCTGGAGCCACAACTTTCAACATCCACTGTCGACACGTTCAGATTACAACGACACGGGCGAGAAACCAAAGTGCTTAAAGTTAAGGGCCCGCAGAGCCTTGTTAAACACGGGGGGACTCGGCCAAAGTCTGCCTTCCATCCCAAGCCTTGGATTTTCCACGGTGCTCCGAGCGTTTTATGAGGAGTCCCGGCACAGCAGGGGAAGCACTAACTTACATTTTGTTTTACTTTCACCTGCAGCTCAGAGTCAGAAAAGAGAGGACGTTGTCTCACGGAGCTCTTTTGTTTGGAGGCATGTGAAGCAGCAGAAGCCAAACACGTCAGAACATCAAATAAACTACTCCAAGATCTTTGTTATTTCCCAGTCGTGAACCATTTGGCGGGTGTCTGGAGGTTTTGCTGCATCAATGAAAGCAGTTTTATGTTTCTATTCGTCTGCTGATCTCCCTGCACGTTCATGCTTGTTGGTGGTCTCCAGTCATAGGTGGGCCTCAGGAACACAACGGTGCCTGTCCCTGCAGGTGATGCTGAGGAGATCAGGCTGGGACCTCAGCACAGCACAGGTGCACCTCAGGGATGTGTCCTTTCCCCACTCTTCTGCCTCCACAGTAAAGACTGCCCCTCCATTGGACCGCCGCTCAAGACTGTGGTCTTCAGGAAACGCCCCTCTGTTCTTCCAGTCTTCAGTAGCCCTGTATCCACTGAGGCACCCACAGATTCCTGGTTACGACTATCTTCCAGGATCTGAAGTGAGCGGGGCCAAGGCTTCGCAGAGTCTGTCCGATGCTCCTCCATCACTGAGTGTTTGGAAGCTGAAGACAGAATCAGAGCACTGAGCGCCTCATCTGAGCCCTTCTGCCCTTCATCCAGGACTCAAACTGCTCCAGCACACGGAAGAGGATGGGGAGCAACATGATGAGATCTCCCATGAGATCCCTCCGAACCAGAACCAACCTTACAGCAGATTGACTAGTGAGTCATAGCGAGTCAAATAAACCTGATTCTGATTCCTTCCAGACTTTACTTAAAATCATCGGTTTATCACCTTTGTCACAAACTGTGCGACTAGTACCACATTTTCTGGACTATAGAGCGCACCGGAATATTAGCTGTACCCACGAAATTAAGGAAACGAAAAAGAAATCTTTTTCATACACAAGCCGCGGGTGCACTGGTGCCATCTGCGCCGCACAAAATGCATGAGGATCCCTTTTAGCGATCCTCTAGTTCTAGTTCAGAAAACGGGGCAATATTGAAGCAATATTCTGAACTTGAATCATGAACTCCTCACATCTTATTTACTTTTAATGTGTTCAAAATGCACCGTTTTCACCCTACAGTAGATCCAGCTCCGGACACACGGCCGTAAACAGTGCAATTTGAGCTCTTTAAAGGTAAATAAAACGCCTTGGTTTGATGTGACGAGGCTCAATATTTTTGCCAGCATGACGCTCTTTAGACTGCTCCGAGAGACAGGGAGAGCACTCAGCAGAAGCAGCTGTCTTCAACCACTTTTATGAAAGTTCCCACTCTGGACGCTTGCAAAAGTTTCAAATTCAGGTGGCCAAAGAAGGCTGCATCTGACACACACAAAACAGCAGCGGATTCGGTCGATTCCGTCTTAAAACGACACCCGACGGAAACTTTACAAGACAGACTGAAAAAAATCCTCCACGCTAGTCACACTGTTGTCAAGTGAGCAGCGAGTCGGCAGGGAGGAAGGAAGGAGCGGACGCATCACAAACTGCAGGTGGTGCTTCATCAGAGTGCTGGCTGTCATGATTTTGTGATCGGGAATGACAGGCAGTGATCGGCATTCACCGATCACGCCGAGATCAGCCTTTCATAAACGGTGGCTGATCGATTGGAGCATCCCTCGTAACAATCCATATATTAGCCGAGTCGCTGTATTAGCCGCAGGGTTCAGACCGCAAGAAAAAAGTAGCGGCTTATAGTCCGGAAAATACGGTTCAACCTTTTCCACTTGCAACGTCCTCAAATTGAAATTCCATGAAGGAATTACTCCAGTCAACTCAAGGGGCCAACTTGTGAAGACAGTGAGAGCACCATCATCTGTGGCAAAGTCCCAGAATCTCTGATAAAAGACGACTTTTCACAAGACTTAGATTCTGTTCATAAAACCACAGTAGTTCACACATACTTCATATGTTGACAAGTCTTTCACGCTCCTGACTGCTGTTGAACGACACCCACAGCATCCTCCACCACTTCTTACCAGGAACTGATCGTACACCTTTTCCCAATCCACAAAACACACGCACCACTGATGGACAGGGTTCCAGGTCCAAGAACTGATTTGACATGAACAATACCCGTCGAAAACCGTTTCCACGATGGTAATTCATTATGGTCAGTTGCACGAGTGTGATCTGCGTGGAAAACTGGAGGAGGAATTCATTACACATGAGATTTGAACAATGTTCTGTTTCAGTTCCAGTGACAGCAGAACCTGTTTACACGTACAGGAGCAACACTGAAAGACATGAAGCTCAAGGTTCTTACTTACAGGAAGAAGGGTGGTTTTCTTCTTCACCTTTGTGCTTCAGTTTCAGCTTTACTTTACCATGCCATCAGTGCGTGTGAAATAGATGATTCTCAAATAAAGTGAAGGACACCAAAAGCATCAGAAGTCAGGATGTCACATTTTATCCCTGATCTCTCTCTCTCGCTCAATATATCTTTCACTTCAAAGCGTCTTGCCGGCTGCCAGTGGAGCACATGCTCTAATAATTTGGGAAAACTCCGCCACATGTGTATCAGGAATGCATTCAGCTTTGGTGAGTCAAAGATGCAAATCCGGAGTTGGACCTGGGGTTCATCTGCATATGTGAATGCAGCTGTGGGAGTCCCAGGTGGAGCGTGCGGGGCGCCTTTATCCAAGGCAGCTTTGACACTCCTTCTGTACAGTGTTTAACTTGAGAAAACAAACACACACTTTGTGTTTGTTCGGATCGTCCAGATGAAGATTTAAAGCCCTTGAGCACAATTATCCTGGAAGTTTTTGAGTGTCCCCAGCAGTTACGTGAGGAAGCAATGACCCGAGAAGCAACGTTCAACCTTCATTCATTCATTCAAGCGCAGACAAAGGAGTGAGCTACTTACAACCAGTACACAGCTTTGGCCAGCAACTGATTCAGCCTCATTCCCACATTCAACCCACCACAATGTTAGGTCGCTCGCAGGTCGGTAGATCACAGAAGCGTGGTAGCTGGCTCGCCTACTAGGACAAGGCAGATTATACCATGTCCAGCTTGAGGCATTCAACACGCTCATTCCCAATGCAGCATGTCGACACTAGTCGGCAGTTATCCAGCCTCCAAAGCCACTCAAGTCAAGTTAGAAAAGTAGGTCGGTCTGCTGTGGTTGGTGGAACGTCAGCATGGCAGAACAAAGTGGAAGAATTGTTGTAATTTGTCTACTGTGGATGAATAATACAAGCAATAAATAAAGAAAAGGACCCCCATTGTCTCTGGTTTCAATTGACCCTTCTGAGGCGCTACAGCTCAGACAGTTCCAGCAACTGCTGCGACGCTACCGTCACTTTGTCTCAAAATCTGGGCTCTGAATGGTTGGCAACTTGTCGCTCGAAAAACACTGATGCTTGTTGGGACGCTCCTAGCATGTTGCATTCCCCCCATATAGCCCGACATTTTGTTTCAATGTGTCTATGCATTGACTTTGTCGCTTTTGTAACTTAAAATGTGTGAGTTCGTATGGTCTTCCTTTTCATGTGTGGAGTCCTTCCAGGAATTCACAGACTTTTTTTTTTTCACACCAAAATATACTTGCATTTGCAGCAGATTATTTTTTTTAAAAATGCAGTGAAAGTTCTGATCATTTTATGGTCATGGAACAAAATGATATGGACCTTTGTAAATTAGCTTGTAACAAAACTAGTGTCACTTTTTAGCCCAAAACAAGCTCCAGGCACCAAAGGTTTTAACCAAATATGTTACACAGGGCCGGAGTAGAGAGCGTGGTGGATCTGGCGGTCAGCCATGTTTGTTTACGTCCTCTCTGTAGTGTTTCAGTGACGGTGTGCTCTTCACTTCTGTCTATTATACATTTAAGTAATCGGAATGTGGACATTTATTAATCTATTTGGAATCTTTCACGGGCGAATCACAGCCCTTGACAGCAATATTTTTGGGCAAATGTGAGCGTTTGAATGTTTTTCCATAGTCCATTGAGCGGCTGGGGAGAGCTGTTCAGGGTGTTCCCTTGCTCTCCAGACCTATCCCATAATAAGCTGAAGAAATTCGACAGAAAAACATTATTTGGTTGAGGTTGAAACTGCTAACCTACTTATACTGTACAAACATGACCTCCAGAACATGGAGGGGTCGACACTCGGCGACAGAACACACACATTTTAGCTCCTGTATCATGATGACGCGTGACAGTAATGTCTGTTTGATTTCATGACCAAACCCAAGCTAGCAGACTTTATCTGGAGCGACAGACTCCATGCTCCTGTATCACTACTGATGCACTGATGCTTCAGGTTCTGTTGATCCTTCTTCACTTTGTGGACTGAATGCAAATCGTTGACAAGATTTGTCTTTTATTTACTGACACTTGTCCAATATTGCTGCTAAAGCTGCCACGGCTAAAGAAATATAACAACCTGCTCAACCAAACGTCCTCTTCAGGACAATAAATCTTGACATCCGCGTATGAAATATCTTTTTCAATAAAGCTTGATTCCAATCTCTTGGACTCATGTGAGGGAAAAAAAGCCTTGTATTCCACCTCACAGCGTGTCAGCGCACAACTGTCAGTATGAAGGGGAAATAAAGACGCGGCTGGGTCGCGCTCAGGTCCGGTCCGTGTCCCTTCTAAGTTCTTTAACCGCGACCACCCAGCTCCCTCTGAGGTAATGAGAAAAAGAGGGAAGGCGTGAAGGCGCACGCTGAGCAGAATGATAAGCTGCTGATTGAAATGCAAGCTACAGTAGTGATGGCATTACTAAAGGCAATGTGTGGAGACTTTGACATATTGCTCTATATGGTAATGCTGCCTTCCCACAGAGCAACAACTCACCTTGTGTGATGCATTGCCTCGCTGTAAAGTAGAAACTCACTGACAGATCATGGTGTTTGGACCGCGGCCCGAGCAGCGATCAAGACTCACACTCGTGTAAAGACGACAAACGTCACATCATCTGTGCTGACAGTTGAAAGACTGAAAAAAAGACATGTCCGGGGGCCACATGCGGCCCGTGGCCCTTATGAGGAAAGATTTTTTTAATGCTATTTACAATTTCAATTAAAAACATTACTCTGAACTCTTGTATTTTCTATCCACTTGTTTTTTCATTCACTGTAACTAAGTAGAACTGAACTGTTCATTTTAATATATGTATAATATTTGTCCCTCAAAATGAATAAGAGACACTGAAAAAAAATCACTTAAATTTTATCCATAGCTCTGCTGACAAGATCATCCGGTATTTGGCATTTATATATGTATAACATGAAAAAATATATATTAAAATCATATCACTATTTACACTTTCTCCTTTTTTTGGTGAAGTATTTTCTCTAATGCTTCACCAGCAAAAATAAAAGTTAAGTTCAATGTAAAACTCATTCAAACTGTCTTTTGGTTTGGCAGGCCCCTAGCAAAAATCACAGTGTATAATGTGGCCCCTGGGCACATTCAGTGGCCCACTCCTGATGAGAGTCTGACTCACTGGTTTCCTTCCTGTTACACCTGGTGCGTCCATCTCTAAAGTGACTGTGCAGAATTGTCACCCAAAACCTTGTCAGACGTGTGTTTACCGGCACATTTAATGAAAAGCAGAGCTTCTTTTGCAGCGAGTCTGAATGCGCACGGCACGTCACCGACTGCTGTCGTGGGAGGTGGGTCACACAAGTCAACTTTCTAGAGCAGGCGGCTTGAGTCTTTTTATACCGTTTCTCCAGCCGCTCTTCTCTGCAGGAGATTGTAAATTTTATCAACACTCTTTGGCCCCAGGAAGCCCAGAGATGGCACCTGGTTAAGGGGGATACAGAGAAAGACCCAGGGGTCACTGTCTGAAAGCAGTTGAGAGAAACATTGGCATCTTTTTTTAGACGCTTCAGGATGAGGGCAAAAGGACATTTGAGCTAAAACACTTCCATAAAACACCAGAATTCAAGATTTCATTTGCTGCATTTTAACAATGTTTCATTTGCCAAACTTCAGCCAAGTTTTTTCTCCCATTCATTGTCACAATATTCTCATAGCAGTGCTGAATAAAAGATGTTCCCTCATATAAAACTAAGCTAAACTAAAAGTATTTACTGAGCCATATAAATAAAATATGTTACCAATCCAGTCCAAATAATAAACCACAGCTGAGCACTGGTCCGTGTGAGAGTCCAGCCATAATGATAATCTTGTTAAACCTGGGTCCCTGTCGCTTCTTCGATGCGTCCGATGAAAAAAAAGAGCTCCAAATTCCAGACTATAGACTGCACCGAAAAAACCCACTAAATTTAAGAAGGAAAATAGATCCTGTTCATGCATAAGCTACACCAGTCTATAGGCCGCGGGTGCAGTGGTGCTGTCTGCATCGTTGAAAGATCACTGGTGCACCGGCTTAAAATGCATGAGGATCACTTCTAAACTAGTTTTGAAAACAGGGTCCAGCATGGAGACTGACTCATGAAACAAACTGGCCAATGTTCTAAGCGTGAGTCATGAACTTCTCACATCTTTTATTGACATTAAAGGGCTCAAAATGTTTTTGCCCACGTGTCTGAAGTTCCGACACCACAGCCGGTCTGAGCTGCTACTTCCCGTATCCGGCTCTGTTGGTGGTGCTGTGGACACATTTTGAGCACTTTAAGAAGCGCCTGTGATTCATCGGTTTGATCAGACCAGGCTCAACATTTTGCCAGCGTGACGCTCTTCAGCCTGTAAAAATCCATACATTAGCTGCTTTGTTGTATAAGCTCCTCGGTTTATACCACGAGAAAAGGTAGTGGCTTATCCTCTGGCACATCTATATGTAAACCATCAATAATCCGATTCAAGTATTCAACTTTTTTTAAAATTATTTTAAATTTACCTTATGACATAACTTTGTCCCAGATCATTGCCGACGATGCAGCCCAAGAAGGGAAAGCGTTGTTGAGACCTGGCTACGAGGAGAGGTCGCCATCGCCGGTTCATGTCAAGGCAGAGCAGCACAGATGCGCCGTTTGTCTTGAGGATTTTGACAGAGAAGGTCAGAGGAGTCTTTGTTGATCGAGAGGAAGCCAAGTTCAAGATCAACCACGTCTTACATGATGTGCGTCTTATTTCACAGAGGGATCAAACGGGCGCAACATGAAGCACAATCCCTCCAAACGGATGATTCAGTTGTTGCTCCACTACTAATTCTCCAGTTCAATCTCTGAAGGAGACATGATAAGTAATAGCTCAGCTAAATTTCAGTCAGACATGGCAGGATCTTCACGCTCCTCTCGCTGGTCTATGAGTCACATCTCATGCAACACCTGATCTAATCGAGAGAGAGAAGGGTGTTTGTGATCTGTGTGGGAAGAAACAGCTGCTTGTTCTGGTTTTAAAAGTTATCCAACTGCTGTACACATTTTAAAGCGTGTTTACATTGGATACATTTTCATTTCATATTTAGCATTTCACTGTAATTGCACATAACAAGTCTGTATTTTGGGCAACTCCTGACAGTTTTGTGTAAACAGCAGAGCTAATGCCAACAAAAACACTGGTTCAGTTACCAATCAATGCCATTATTTTATCTGCCAATCACCAGGTTGCGTTAATAAGGGCCAGAATAACCTGCCAAAGTTCAAAACTAGTGAGAAAAGGGATCAAAGTGTCTTTGAAAGTGACAGTTGTCGGTGCGACAGCAGGTTTCCCTGCCACTGCAGATCCAGAGGGAGCACTGTGAGAGCAGGTGGAAGAGGAGGAAAATCACCAGAAGTTGCAGTTTACTGCATATTAATACGCACTTTAAATGCGCTGCAGCTCACTGTTATTACCAAGATCTGGCTTTATTCCAAATGCCTTATTCATCGGTTTGATTTTGCTGCATCAGCGAGTTATCCAGTGAGGACAGAATGGATAGACAGCCCATGTTTCAAACAAAAAAAAGACGTCTTGAGATCTCGATATGGGTGACAAATGTGATTTGCTCCAGCATAGTCAAGCCAGTGAGAGCGAGACAACATGGAGTCAAGGAAACAAGGTCACACTTCTAATAAGGCCCTGGTTCTTCTAGACCAGGGGTGTTAAACCGGCCCTGAAAGGGTTGCAGTGTGTCCAGGCCATCTCACCGATCCACTGTCTGAAGGCTGTAAGTCAGTCAATTCACAGTCTGGCGCGATTTGTTTAAGCTCACAGCTGATTTGTCGACCTGTATGTGCTTGCAGTGTTGGGACAAAAATGTAAAAACTGAAACACACCGACACAACCTTCTGCCTTACAAGGAATAAATGTGAAACAAGTGAAGCCTCTGCAGTCATTGAGCTGGTGATCTGTCTTACCCATAAGTAGTGGTGGCACTCCTGTCTGGTCTGGGGCGAACACCTTCACAGACCTTCCATATCACTTTAGACTGGGCCCCACATATTAACCATTAATAAACTTGTTGATTTACGGTTAATACTTGGTAAATTGGTGACTATTCCAGTCAGTCTTGACAAGACACTGGTCCATACTTTATGATTTATTACTAGCTAATATGTGGTGGATACAGGTATGTTTAAGTATCTTATCTAGGGTAATAAATATGTGACTGAGCTTCCTTATAACAAACATTTAGAGACTAAACGAAAGTGAAGATATTGATTTCACTATAACTCCTTCATGCCTTGATAACAACTTTCCAAGAAAGAATTAGTAGCAAAGTCAGGTCTTTGCTTCCAAAAAGGTGCTATCTACATAGACCTGTAAGCAAACGTCTGTTGGAAAAGCAAAGGTTTTCGGTCCTGATGTCTGGTTGGTTGTCAGGACCCGTATTCTGTCTGTGGACTAAAGTTGTTATATTTGGCCACTTGCCACCATCCTCCACGCACTCACACTGGGATCCATTTTTCATCTGTCAGTTAGTCATTGAGGAGCGTAGCTTCCTCAATCTTGAGGAATTGGGAATACCCAGAATCCTTTGCGTAAAGTGGTGTCAAAGATGGCATCAAAAACAAAGACACCAAGCTACAAATGAATGTATTTTCTTGAGGAATGAGGATACAAAAGACATAGACACAGCTGCAGAAGGCATTGTCTCTGATCCTGTAAAAGCTTCTTGCTCCTCCACCCCTTCTTCTTCTTCTTCTTCTTCTTCTAAATTGACATACAGAATGGCACTTTGGTGTAATGCCGCCCCCAACCAAGAGTCCCATTTCTAAGGAACAAAATCGTTTGGTTTTGAGGAACGAGGTTGAGAGTTAAAGATGGAGGACTGAGGTTGAGGATGAAGGAAGGAATTGGAATTCACCCATGATCTGCAATCTTTTGCAGTCAGCCCTCTCACATAGCTTTGACAAACAACTCTACTCCAGCATACGTCTGCTGCCAAGATGCACACGCAAGTGTTCATACGATGTTCACAAAGCCACATGCGTTGACTTCACTCAGTATTCCTGCTGCACAGCTGGAGGACGTGACTCGGGAAAGGAAAATATGGACCTCTGTTCTCTTGCTAGTGCCCCAGTAAGGATGGACCAATGGATGGATGGATGATTTCCCAAACATGACAAGCATCAGTACCTTTATACATACGTCTGTACATTTATTATTTAACACAAAAACCTAAAGCCACATTTAAAGGGAAATGACATCTTGGTGTCTGCTAACTTTTTTTAAGCCATGCATAAGGTGGGTAGGGACCTTGGGAGGAGGCCAGTGAGAGTAAAGTGATGGAGAGCTTGACCAGCTCATGGTATTTTACACACTCTAGTAAAAGCCACTAGTGAATTGTTTCGCTGTGTGAGGAGCACTACCTTTAGAATATAGCAACGCCTGACAGAGCCCAGAAATAGAGAGCGTAAAAATGGCACATGAAAATGTTTGCACTTTGTTTCTTAATCACCAAAGGAAGCAGACATGAAAATACCAAATTTAAAATGCTGTCTTTTCATTTTCATCCAGCATGAAGAGCTTTTCTGTAGGTGGGAAAAACAGACCTCCACCTCCAGGTAAACATTCGTCAAAGACCGTGTGAAGCTGGCAATTTACACCCAAACACAGGAGCCGAGTAAAATCAATGGCCTCTCCTCAAAAGACAAGACAGTATTGACTTTATGTTTTACGCCGGGGAGCAGTTTGATTCTGATGGATATCTAGGAACGTGGCTGAAAAGTCATCAGGAGCCAGTGAAGAAGTATAATGAATAGAAATGCTGATCTACAGCGTGAGCTGTGTCATGAAAATAATGCAGTACTGGAGACTGAATTCCTAATTTGCCATTTCAAATGGAGCAATTAGACTTGAAACTCCATGAAGAGTGAACGTTTCAGCAGGAAACGAGAGTGTTCCTCCTGCTGTTGCCCTGAGCAAAGAGCTCCTGTTTCACAATCACACACAGCAAGATTTGTTTTTCATCTTGCTATTCATGCAAAAAATCTGCAGCGCCTGAAAGAGAAAGATTCTCTGAGGGCAGCAGCGGCAGCGTGCAGCCGATTATCCGATATTATCTGTAAAGACAGCCGATAAAAGGGCAGCAGCAAAAGATAGCCTTCACAAATATCATTATTATCGGGCTCCGGTAGATTCTTCCCAGCATCAGAATGTCAGGCAGCCGTCAGAATATGGAGTTTGTGTCTTCCAACGTCCGACTCCTGCCTCAGCTGTTCTGATGCGGGTCCAGTGAAATCCAACACTGTCTGATTTTGTTTATGATTCTTCCCCCCACTCTCCATCAAACAGTTTTTCTTCCACAGGCATAAAGACGGCGACTCACCGGGTGTGTTCTGTATTCCTGACTCAGATGGCTGTGCAGCGCAGTTGCGTAGATCAGCACTTCCTGAAACACCCAAATGCCTCTCCATCTGGCAACAACATCGACTCCGCCGAGAGCAGGTTTCCGAGGACTTTCCATAGTGTGAGTTGGCCTCCACACATCCTGTTACTGGTTTGCTCAAGGATTTCCACTTATGAATCTGGCTAGTGAGAGGACCGGGGTTCTTGCTGTGTGGAGTTTGTTCTCCCCACGGTACTCAGGTTTCCTCCCTCCGACCAAGAACATACAGAGCTGAACTGGTGTGACAGGAGATTGTCTGTCTAAATGGGCCCTCTGGACTTCCGATAATGGGGACCCTGTCTGCAGTGATTTCCAAAAACAACTTCAAACGCAGTAAATCAGCAAATATGTTACTCTGCAGAGTCCACTGGGACCTGGATATTTACACGTAAAGTCAATGTAGAACCGCAATCACGTGATACAAACTGACATGTTTGCGGTGACACAGTTGCTGTGTTTCGCGAAAGGTTCAGCTGAGATTTGTTGTTCTCAACAATGAAGTTGAAAAATCGGAATTCTGGCAACAAGTGTCTGAGCTGTGACTAGATTCTACAGTGATATCTGCAGAGATGGAAGCAAGATGAAGTGAAATGGAAGAGAAGCTGATCATCGGAGAATTCATGAAGTGGAAGAGCTACAGTTCTGCATCTTCCAGCCTGCATTTTGACACCCACTGCCACCAGCAGACTGCATTTTTTTCTGAATGCGTCTTGAGAGTTGGGGGAAGTTGCTTGAGACTGCAGCCACGATTGGAATGCAAGTGTAAGTATTGTGTCTGGTCTGAACACTCAGATAGTCCAGAGGGACTTGTACTGTATATGGAGAAGGACCACAGACCAGTGTCATCATCAACGCCACCTCGGAACTTGTGAGTGAGGATTCAAATAAGTTTGGTGGTGTTGGAAATGCAGTAGAGTCCTGAGTGAAATTGGCGAGGGTGCGGTTTACGAACTGAGGGATGTAGAATTGAGATCCTGATGTAACAAGTGAAGACTAGTCGATGATTACGGTGGCTCCGTTACGGTGAAATGGACACCAGACACTTTGTCTTTGCTTCAAGTGTGGATTGGAACCTGCCAGACATGACGCAGGAGCCCCCTGATGGACTGACAGTGAGAAGACCTCCGCCAAGCTGTTGTGATTTTCACCAAAGGTTATCACCCTTCATTTATTTCATGAGTAAAATGACATTCATATTTAGCCAATGAAGTCGTCGTACGAATCGGTAAGTGTTAAATTAAATTGAAGAACTTTGGTGTTGCTCTCTCTCAATGGTGACGGATCCCTCAAAAGACTTGTGGGTCCAGATACCAATCCAGAGCATCACCAAAAATGTATCATCTGTTCCTCATGAAAAGATCAACAAAACATCTTTGAAGCACTTTTTCTTGTCATTTTACAGCAAAGAGACATAAAAACACAGGTATTCTAAAAGATCCTTACTACAGGTTAATAACGTTGTCAAACCTGACCAGAGCAGAGGAACATGAGCTAATGCTCAGTATTGACTCCTTTGCCATCGTTCAGAAATGGAGACGCCTATTTCCTGACAGGTTCGTCTGCCGACAGGGTTTCATCAGTAGCTCTGAGTGAGTGAACACACAAAGTTGACATTCAGAGTGAGGAAGCAGCGGGAGGTGGGAGGGTTTCCGCCATCTCTCTATCTCACACTTTTCAATTTTCTGCTCTTCCAGAGTGAGACACTGAGATTAGACAGGCTGCTGAGGATGAGTCGCACGGCCACTGAAACACACCCTGTTTCTAGCCAGTGAGTGCTAAGCGGAATGCTCTGCGGTCCAGAGGTCGGCGGACCACCGTGGTGAATCAATGGGATGTCATCACCAGGTTGAACGACCTAACACAAGTTCCATGACGCCTCGGTCTTTGATGTGATCGACTGTTCATAAATGACAAATAAATATGGATAATACAATGAAGGCAAATCATTTATTGGCAAGTACTTAAAATGCTTCTTCTTTCTTTCTCCTTAATGAAAAATAGTCACAGGCAAAAAAACGGAATTGACTCAGCATTATACCAAATTATAAATTAAATAAATCCAATGAATACAAAGAATATTAAAAGAAAAAAAAAAAACCTAAATGATGACTGACAGAAGACAAGCATTGTTGACAGTATGGGATGATCCTGACAAGTACTGGAGTGCTCAGGAGAACAATGGGATGAGAATACCAACTTTCAAAATGACCATTGATATTACCAGTGTACCAGTGTGTACTGTTACAGATATCTTTAGTTTATAGGGTTGACAACGCATAGGATGATATGTGCAACTGTGGGATGAGACACTAAATGTTACGTGTCCTTGCTGGGGGAAAGGGGAAGCAACAAAGGTAGACAGTGTTGGAGTCTTGTTTGACGAAAGAAAGAAAGAAAAAATAAAAACAAAAGTATATATAAATATATATATATATATAGACACCAACAAAAAAATACATTCAAAACTAAAATAAAATGCAACTTCAAAAGCATTCATTGGAAAACTACAGAGTGAAGAGCCTCATGGCTCATGTATTTATGTGAGGTGCCAAAACAAATGAACCATGTGCTGTTTGAAGGGTTGCAATGAATAACTGAATATTCATGCGTCCATTTTGTGCCACGTCATCAGTGGAGAAAATGTGCAAACCACAATATTGAAAGTACAGGACACTTTCACAATCAAATATAAAAACAACATTTAGCCCAATGAAAGTGTTTACAGTTTTCAGATGTATTTTATCTTTTCTAAATTACAGTGGAACTTCGGTTTTCGAACGTCCCAAACTTCAAACAAATCGGAGTTCGAACAAAAATTTTGAGATTTTTTTGCTTCGGATTTCGAACGAAAATCGCAAAGCCGGAAAAAACATAACGTGCGCGGACCGATCATCTGACCCACGACGCGCTTTGTTATTGTGTATAACGCAGCCTCTGTATGCAGACGTGTCCCGTTAGCTACATTTACTGACTGTTTATTCTTCATATTGAGGTGTAAAACCTTTCCTGTCTCCACACTGGACCGTGGTAGAGTGTCACAGGGGAGGTGCTCGCTCTCCACACCTCCGAGGCTGGAGCGTAACACTCCAGGGTTTGATGTCCTGTTGTCGGCTGGAGGGATGAGGCGAGTCTGGGACAGAGCGTGACTTGGTTTATGACTTTGTCACAGCCAAACTGCACAGAAGCGCACATTCAGAGCTGGACACGCACCGGGCACCTCTGCACTTCTGGAGAGACGTCACTCACTCGGCAACCCCTCCCACATGCAGCGGCCACACACATAGACGAACAGCGCACCTGCAGCAGACACTCGACATTCACTCCTACAAAAGACTATTTTAAGGCTTGCAACGCATCATTTATTTTTCCATTCATTGTAATGGGAAAAACTGATTCGGATTTCAAACAAATCGCTTCTCGAACGGCCATCTGGAGCGGATTGTGGTCGGGAACCGAAGTTCCACTGTACTTGGACACAAAAGTCAGATGTGAGGGGCAGGTTTGTCACAGGCAGTGTAGTACACTCATGCTGAAGATACAGTAACAAGAAGGCCATCGAAATAGTCATTAGTTTGAGCCCTGGCCACAACAACTAGTCAGGACCGTCCAGTGTGTGACACTTCATGGCGCTGCCTTCGCTCTTCAATTGATTTCAGTGGATTTTTGATATGTATAGAATCAAAGGAATTCATATGCAGCACAGTAAAGTGGAAGAACTCACAGAGTGCTCACTGATGAGTATGAACAAGACTGAGATCCATCGGACATTAGAGTGACAGATACACAACAACGTACAGCGAATCTGTGAAGGACTGACTCATCAATTCTGGCGTGCGGACAAACATGCAGGAGCAGTCAGGGGTTTCTTTTATCTGTAACTGGGCCACAGTATCACATGAGCCTTTCAATCCAGCTGGCCTCCAGAATGTGTTGGACCAGAACAGAGGGAGCAAGTTCTTTATGGAGCGTCATCAATCAAAATTCCTCTGGCAGGGAGGAGACGGGTTCACTTCAGAGACTTCTCAAAAGTGTAAATGTCACAAACTGTGCAAACAGCAAATTGGACAAGGTCAAACTGGAAGCTGTTCTCCGAGGTAATATTGATCCGGTGCGACGTGTTGTTGTGTGGCCTGGGCTGGGTGTGTCGTGAACACTGTAGCAGAGACTGTGGGAAGCACAGATGAATGAGCAGTGGAACATCTTTTAACTGGCTGCCAGAAACAGTCTTCACACCTATGGAGCTGGTGGGAATCAATAAAGTAAAGAGATGTTTACGGCTTTGAAAGGACAAAGGAAGAAAAATGAGCGCTGCTGCTGGTGGCAGGAGTCACTGAGTACATACATAAGTGTTTCACATGAATCTGATTATTTCTTTGATAACACGATTTCAAAATGCAGCTGCTGAGCACAGCAACCAGCGTCTTTTGCTGCAACCAACATCAGACATTAGCTGACACAAATTCCTCGAGGCACTCTGATTTCCTCCCACCGATTACGGATGTCTCTAAATTGTCCGTTTGTGTGAGTAGCCGGTGTGGCTGGGACACACTCCAGGACTCTGATGTCTGATAAAACGACATGAAAAAGCAGACATTTCTCAAAGCACAACTCACATTATGATGCTGTCAGTGTTGGCACATCAATTACAACGGTGCCGTTCACCACTATCCAGCGGAGGATGCCAGGTGTCCGACACATTTCCCATCATCGAAACATGACTCGAACACAGGTAGCATGGATGCCACAGCTACACAAGGCTCTGGCAACAACAGTGAAGGGGCTGTCCAGCCTCACACCTTTCCACATTCTGAATGCTGACAGATGAATGTAACGGTTGAAAAGAAAGGATCTGGCTCAGAGACATGACGCTGGAAACCGTCTCTCCAGTCCCCTGATCAAGTGCAGCAGACACAGACCA
This sequence comes from Synchiropus splendidus, assembly GCF_027744825.2. Taxonomy (NCBI): domain Eukaryota; kingdom Metazoa; phylum Chordata; class Actinopteri; order Syngnathiformes; family Callionymidae; genus Synchiropus; species Synchiropus splendidus. Next base: position 10,705,343 of record NC_071337.1, read on the forward strand.
GCTCCAGTCGGACTCATCATCCCTGAAGGAAGGCTCCAGGCCATTAGACCACAGCACCACCTGAGGCGAGTCCACTTAAATCTGTCTGTAGCAACCTGCCGCCCAGAAATAGAACCAGCTGGGAGAGACTCGCTCGGACGGCGCCAGACTTTCTCCTTGATCAAACACGAGATGACATCACGTGTCATCATCTTGTCGACACACACAGCCCATAACCACAGCTGGTGCTGTCATCTGTCATTTGTTGTGTAACTGTGGGTGAAATTCACTCACCGTTATTTTAAATGATCATCATGAAGAGTGTGACTTGCTTTTTCCCCCACATCATATTCTGATAAACTGAACCTTCCTAGTCACTCCCAACAAGAGCATCTCCAAGTCTGACTCTTGTAACTCTGCTCCGTGACTTTGTGTCAGAGCTACTGCCTCTAAACCAAACATCATGGCAGGACACACTACTGCCACGCCTGCACTCTCTTCTTCACCTGTTGAAGGCACGCCGCTCTTCAAAAGGCCATCTGTTGGACAAATTAGAGCATCACCAGATTGGTCACAAAAAAGTTGAATCCTTGCACAAAAAGTTAAATATTAGAATAGAAGTAAAGCGTAAGCGCTTCATCATGGCTGAAATCCAGGTTTGAGGTCCCACCAAACCAGCAACAGCAGACGGATTACTGTCCTCACAGACCTGTGCCCAGAGCTGCAGCTCTGTGGTTTGAGACCCCTGATCTAAACGGAAGAATATCAAGATGTTCTCAAGACAGTGGAGACGTATTGACTCCATCTTGTCCTGGACAGTAACCCACTCACGACATGTCTAGAGGACCTTGGCTACTTCTCAAAAAAAAAAAAAAATTGGAATATTTCCTGGGAAATTGAAAGTTATTTTCAAGAGAACTCAAATTGATGTTATTCTTTACCCACAGAAAATAAAAATGGAAGTTCTTACAGCTGAGGGCAGCTCATGTTGCAAAAATATTTACACGAAAAATAGAGACAAAGATGATAGTGGAATTTTGTGTGAATAAAATAAACGAATATTAAACAATCCAAGAAATTAATAGTCGACTGGATTGTAACAGTTACTATTGAAAAATGAATCAAACAGATTTTTAAATATGATTTTTTTGAGTGGAGGAGGAAGAGTTGGATTCTCTCTCATCTCCTTCTTCATTGGATTGTTGAATGTTGTAAAAGTAGCACAGCAGACGGTGGTCTTTCCAGTCGATGTGTTTATTTATTCTGAATCACATGAGTGCATGATTTCAATTAGTAAGACTTAACTTCACTGTCACACAATATCAAGTCATGACACACCTGTTATGCTCTGATATGAAGAATATAAATACAGACATTGTTCAAAACACATTCACATTTACAGTCTGAGGAACAGCTGCACACAAAAATGAAGCACAACCAAAACCTGCTCTGTTTTTTTCGCCCTCCATCTCTCCTCCGATGGTGAATCAATCTTCCTTCTCTCCGCAGGACCGGTCAAGTGAAACTAATAGAGTTTACAGAAGAGGGGAACCTTAAAGCCTTGAAGAAAAGCTCACACACTCGACACACTTCACCTATTACCTCATCAGAAATCACATCATCAGTCCACGGCGGCACAAACCTGTGAAATGGAAAAAAGCCGATGCCGATATTTCTACTTTTTTAGTGGAGGAAAGTATTTTTGATTTAAACTTGTAAAACTCTCCAGCGTTGGCTGGTGCAGATACAATCAGGTGTTAGCTACTTACATTAGCTTTGTGATCGTTCTAAGACAGAAGTGAAAAGACAGTCAGTACTACAGTACTAGTCCTCTCACCATTTACACAAACAAATCATTTTCATATCAGACCAGGTGCGAAAGTGGCGACACACAACATCTCATATTAGCACACCTGGTGGAAAGCACACCATTAATTCAGCTGCGTTGAATTCTGGTGAAAGACTCATGATATTGTTCATCTTTGAGCTGAATTTGGTTTGAAATGGAATGCACCACAAATTCACATTTACTTCTCAAAACAGCAGACTAACCTTCATAACAGATCGACTTGTGAGACAAAAAAATATTTACAGATAAAAAAACAACAGACAGCGTTTTTTTTTTTAGTAATTTAAAAAACCTAGTTGGATATCTCTTTTGTTTGTATCAGTTGGTATTGAGTGATGAGTTTTACTTCAAGAGTGTTGTTGTGGTGACCTGGTGCGTCATGCTGAAGAGTTTATAAGCTCACGGTTGTGCAAAGCTAAAAGCTAAGCTGTCACATAAGGTAAAAGACTTTGAGGCGCTCACCTCTCACACACAGCCAGTTCTATTTTCAAGACATTCTACACAGTGCTCCACCGCAAGTGCTGTTTTGGGAGTTCCTCTGTCGAAGTGTCCATCAGCGCTGAAGAGTGTGTGTGTGTGTGTGTGTGTGTGTGTGTGTGTGTGTGTGTGTGCGTGTGCGTGTGCGTGTGCGTGTGCGTGTGCGTGTGCGTGTGCGCGTGTGCGGAGCTCTCCCCCTCACTCTATCTCCTCGGTCTGTCGATGTCATCAATGGCTGCCAGAAGTTTCTGACGGGCCTTCTTGTTTATGTGTGAACCCAGGCAAACGTTCACCAAGTTGGCCAACTGCTTCATGGAGTACTCCTGCGCCGACAAAAACAATTTAGGAGAAACGCTCAAGTTTCCTCTCTCGTGTAGTTTAGTAAACTAGTATTTGTGGATCATCAATCACAACTGACGTGCAGGCAAGAGGCTCAGGTTCTGTGGTCAGTCATTCTCCCTGCATGAGCTTAAGTCTTCACTAGTGTGTTTACCACGTGTCTGTAATGTGTATGAGCATTATATTAGCAAGAAATTACCATGTCCTGACTATAGAGTGCACCGGACTATGAGCTGCACCCACTCAATTCAAGAAGGAAAATAGATCTTGTTCATACATGAGTCGCATCAAAAGGTCGTGGCGCTGGCTTTAAAATGCATGAGGATCATTTCTGGACTAAAACAGGGCCCAGCATCAAGACTGACTCATGAAACAAACTGGTCAATCTTCTGAACTTGAATCATGAACTCCTCACATCTTTTATTCACATTAAAGCGCTCAAAACGTGCCGTTTTGATTTTCACACGTCTGAAGTTCCAACACCACAGCTGGCATCAGCTGCTTCTTCTCATTTGTTGTCCTCCAGGAGATCAGCGCAGACACATTTCAGACAATGTCAACGCTTTAAGGTCAATAAAACACCAGTGATTCATCGGTTTTATGTGTCAAGGCTAAATATTTCGGCAGCATGACGCTGCTTAGCCCGTAAAAATCCAGACATTAGCCATGTTGTTGTATCAGCTACAGGGTTCAGACAAAAAAACTAGTGCCTTATAGTGCAGAAATTACACCCTGTTACACGTGACTATATTTGACCCTATAACAGTCACTGAAAGTTCCAACTTCCCAACAACACTGTATTACTTGTGTGATAATATTAATGATTTTTTTTTAAACAAAACTTACTCTTACTTACAGTTGTAAAATTGTAAAATCACCCTTAGATTACATCTTAGTTTCTGGGCCACCAGCAGGACCCACCTGAGCCAGACCAAGAAGGGCCATAAAAGTGAACAAAAGTAGATGGGATCTAAAATAGGACCCTGCGGAACGCCACCAGTAAATTCAGCTGTGGGTGATTAAAAGTCACCAAAGTAGTGGTGATCATCCTGTCAAAAAATATGACTGAAGCCAACTAAATGCAGCGTCTTTGAGTCCCACACTGGAGTGGAGGGAGTCAAAATCTGCACTGAGAAGAAGAGGATTTAAAGAGAACATACAGCCTTGGCTTCTGCATTAAGTTACCTTTGGAAGGGCGAAGAGTCTGTGTTGTGCGCCAACCAAAAAAGTAATGAAGCGTTTCAAAAGCCTCACCCTGTGATTCTTGATGAACTGCTCCATGTCGTTCTCCGTCAGGTAGTAGGCCTTGATGTAAGTCTCCACGAACTCCTTGTCTGGGATTGGTCGCAGGTCGGTCAGCTTCTCCAGCTTCATCAGAAACTGCTGGAAGTCCAGCTGCATGAGTGCCCGGCCTTCGTTGCTGCATTTCTTCACGTTGGCGTAGCTAAAGCGAAGACCGAGACCAGAGTGTCAAAGAAAACCTGGCTGCCATCGCGACGCCAGAGAATTTGCTCATTATTCTTTTCTTTCAGAGCCAGGAGAATCATCACAGGTGTCGATCATATGTGTCTGGACGATGGGGAATAATTCACATTTTCCATTATGAAACGACTCATTTTTGCTGTTCTGCCAAACTTGGCAGTAGCCAGATGGAGGAAGCAAATCACAGGGGCAGCTTGGGTGTTTGGAGGCTCACGTCAAAACAGGACCTCATTTCATTTATCAGGACAGAGAACATTAACAAAAACCCACTGCGATATTCTCCGCATCAACATCGACACTTGAAAATCTTGAATAACACGTAGGCCAGGAAAAGGCGCTGCATTTGATTGGTTCATTTATCTTCTTATAGTGAGAGTTCAAAGGCTGGACGCATCAATTTGCCACAATGAGGGAGTCATACCACTGCTCAGGTTCGACTAGGACTAGCTGAGGTTTGACTACAGACAATGTGAAAGTGTGATTTCATCCAGGACGTTGGTTCAAATATCACTCGGCTTGTTGCTGGAACACCAGCTGTGTCATCGACAGTGACGCGTTAATGAAAATCAAGTCGGCTCTCTAGGTGCCATGAACTGACCTGATGTGTGTGTCAAACCAGATGAACTCTCCTCCGCCCACGCAGGAAAACACAGTGCACTAATGATGTGACGTTGGGGCAATTTCAGGAATTACTGCGAAACACGTATCAGGGCTGACATGGCAAGGGAACGTGTTCCTTTATTAATGAGTGTCATATGGCAGAGCGGCGCTTTTGAAGACATGCTTGGATGTGATTTTAATTTGTCACATGGCAACTAAAATGTCCTTCAACTTTCCAATGAAACATGTCACAACATTTCAGAAACATGGACGAGAAATCTTATTATGTCGGAAGTGTCTTGTGTCAATATTTTCTGTTGTTTTCTTCTCAAGAGGCTGTCAAGGTGGATCAACATTTCACTTCACACCAAGGGAACACCACCCTCTCGCCTGGTTTCATAAAACGTATTTGACCGGTTAATAGCATATCAGTGAAAGCAGAAGGACGTAGGATGAAAGGACAATATGTCATACTGTAAATGAAAGTCAAAGTGTCAGGTCTTGACTTTGGGGCGACCACAATTTACTCAATAGATCTACAACATAGGCTATAAAGGTTAACTCTAACTGGGTGATGTGCTGCCATTTGTGAGAACCAGTTTGAAGACTTTGTACCGAGTTCTGAACCAGTTGACACGCGAAGAGAGTTGTGGTAGTCCAGTCGGGAGAATATACACATGGATTATTTTTCCCAAGAAACAGGACTACTACTGTTTTTTCATGTCACGGTCAAAGGAAAATGATGAGTCAAATAAAACACAGATTTTGGGGTTAAGGGTGCTATTAGGATGGTTACCGCTTAAGTGAGGCAAAGACAAAGACTTCTGTCTTTGACAGATTACACCATTTATTTGACAATAGATGGGTTAGGGTTAGCATATAGATGGGAAATAAAAAGGGACCTATAATTGAACCTTGTGGAACGCCAAAGGTAAAATTCAGATGTGCACGAAGAGACATACCCCACGGTGACTGAAGACATCCTGTGACTGACATGTTTTTAACAGCTATTACCACAAAGTGTTTCTTAAAATTAAATCGAGATTAACAAGTTATATTCAAGGTTATAGATCTTTGGTCTTACTTGATTTTGTACAACCTCTGCGGCACCCTCACTCACACACGCACGTGCCCCAGCACACTCGCTAAAAGAAAATAGTCTAGCACTTCAACATTCCACCACTTCAATCTTTTGTCCACGTTTTTTTTTTCTTGTGTCTATTTTTCCTATCCGAGTCTGATGACGAGTGCTTGGCTAAGCATGCTAATAGAGCAGTTCTGGAAGCAGCAGTCGGTGCAGGATAGAGAAATTGAATAAAAGCCCAAGCGAGTACAAACAAAGAAATCTGACCACTACGAGATGTTTTGCCAGAGGGTCTGTGTGTTTACAGTGGTGTGAAAGGAGAAGCAGGCGAACCATAGAAATCGTAATGAGCCATTAGTTCCCTGGAAAGGGTTCAAAAGTTCTCCACCTCTATGGGAATAAAATTAGGAGAACAAGGAGGTAAAAACAAGCGGCCTTCACTCGGTGGATTTTTCACTGGGAAACCTTAATGTTCTCTGGCTTCAGTTGGCTTACAATTCCAGGAAGACTTACTGTTCGCCGCACAACTATTGGTCCACACAGCATTATTGTTGTGTAACAAGTCATCAGACTGATCGGAGGGATTTATCACACCTCTGATCTTCACACGTACAGTCACACCGACGGAAAAACGGTGCAAACAAAAGCCACTCTGGCGCCCTGTCATCCATCATAAACCATATCTCGCACTTGCAACAGTGCAAGTGATGAAATGCATCACAAGTGATGTGTCAAGAGTGTTTCCCAGTGTGCGCAGGAGGCCTAGGCTGAATGCATTTAGAAAAAGTGAGGGGCTCGAGAGTTATTCCCAGTTCCGTTCTCCATCTTTTTAAAGAGTTACTTACAGATGAAGAGCCTTGTTCATTTCACTTTCAAATTTCCAAACGCAGGGCCATCAACCTCTTCACTTGCCCTTAAAATGTCTCAAGAGCCCATATGCTCTTTTCCCAAACCACATGTTAGCATTAGAAATTGCTGAATCCAGCACAGACATGAACTGTTCACCTGCAGTCAGGCAACTTTTACAGCTGCATTCAGCCTGAGACTGTATTCAGCGTCAGAAATTGTGGAACACAGACTACTGACAAAGAGAACGCTAAAACATTTTTTACCTTTCTCACCTTTCTCACTTGACAAAGGTTTAATTTTAGCCACCGTTGATGCTACAAATGCATTAGTTTTCATATTTAAGCAACTGAAATATTGTGGCTACAGCAGGTTGTGAGTGTGTCGTGACTCAAGTCACTGAAAGGCTTCTGATGACGAGGCAAACTGGTAGAACTTGATAGCGCAGAAACATCAAACGCTGATCCCATGTTAATAAAGGCTGGACTCCTGAGTTAGATGGAGACCACTGAGCTGAGAGAGAAATATCTGTGTTACATCTCCACATCGGCTGAAGCATGTCTTGGGAGTTGAAGGACATTTGTCGCTAGTGGTTTTGAAAAAGGCTGGAAAAGGTCTGGACGTTCTTAATATTTACGCTTCAGAGGACACCTTTCGCTGTGACAGTGTGTTTCCAGTGAAACAAATAAACGTGATGGTTGAAGAAACAAGTTCACATCAAGATAAACAGAATTCAGGGAATACATTCTTTGAATTAATGGATTAAATGAAGAAAACCTTTTCAAATGAAGTGCTAACACAACGTTTAGTATGAAATACTGTGACAGCCATGACCTGCAGTGACCCAGTATTCACAATTCACAGTGAATAACCAAGAGACTGTAAATTGCAGAATTTATAAAATACACTCTTAATCTCTTTGATCAGAGAATTTAAGAGGTGCACCTTTAGTCCAAAAGGCTTCCTCAGTTTAAAACAGCAATCCGGTAACTATTTTAAATCCTGCAAGAACAGCCTACGGAACACCAACAAATACTGTTTCATGATTTACTCACCCTTCTACTAGCGTTCTGTTAGCTAAGCGGATGCAATGTTCCCACAGGACATTGGAGACAGGCAGCGGAATGCGCACGATTCTGGAGACATCACCCATACGTTTGTTAAACAGCTCAAACTCCTGGGAAATAAAAAGAAATAGATCATATTCAATATGACCACAACTATCTGGTACATCAGCATCATCCATGAATCATTGAGCAGTGAAATACAAAAGCAGAAATATCTCACATAGGTTCCACATCTGTCTGATTTCAACTGCACCTCAGTGTCTTACATGTGCAACAAAAACGTTCATGGGTTAACAACATGTTAGCATTGCTGTATCGAAACATAATGAACACAATTGTGCCCATCAGGAGGATTAGCAAATATTTATTAAGCCGTATAATTGGGAAACAGCCACGTATACATAAATTGAGCTAATGGATGCTTTTCATTCAGCAGACAGGGATGAAATGTTCATCAACAGCCTCACAATGGTTTCCGACCTGAGCATATTGTCAATGAAGTAATTCTGAGGCAGCAAGAATTTCCTCACCACTTTATATGCAAATCGATGGCATTGTTGAATGTTGGCGATCAACGAGAATTCATGAATAAAAGATCCAGCTGTGTGCAGCTCAACAACAACAAAAAAAAGTAGCTCACTCATTTCAATCCACGCACATCACACAACCCCCAGAGACGATGTGCGTCTGACAAGCTCATGCTGTACCTGGTGAAGTCGTGTGGTCAAGATATAATATGTAACCCATTTAGAGCATGTTTGACTTATGATGAGGTTGACCACATAGGTGAGCAAATGAAAAAGGGCCGCTCAATTAATTGAATTTTTAGCATGAATGTTGACAATTATGGCAGCCATAATTCAGCCATACTGATCATTGGTGCTATGTGCATTGACAGGGCTCCAGATGGTGACGAAAAGAACACATTTCTGGAACCAAATAAGCCATGCAAGTGTCAAATATCGGGGAAATATCGCAGGGTGTTACATCAAGTAGCATTCTGTAATAGCATATTTCTTTTGTAAGTCCTTGGAAAATCCAAAATTCTGGGGTATTTTTTAAATTATTAAAATTATTCAAAATTATCCAAATTTAAAGTTTCACCTGAAACTGAAAGCTGTTGAAACATTTTTTAAGCAATAAACGTTAAACTATCTGTAACAACTTGAATGATCGCGATTAATAATGACCATTATAACCACCCTAGTCAGGAATAATACCAAAACCTTTAGATGGTCACAAAGCTTCAACTGTAAAAGACTTTTTTTTTTAACGAAGGTGCATCCAAAGCGTGGTTTGAAACTCTACCTTGAGTAGGACGTCCACATACACGTTGTGCTGCGACATGATATCTCTGATGTCCCACTTGACGCCAGCCATCAGCAGTAACATTTGTTCGTAGTCGATGGCCTTAGCAGCCACAATCCAGTAAATGGGTTTACGCAGTTCACTCGCAGTAGAAACAGTCTGATGGAGAGAGAGTCCAGGTGTATCAATCATCCATAACATGTTTTCCATTAAAACAGAGGCAGGAAATGAAGACGGTGGTGAAGCCAGGGTTTGGTTGGATTATTGATTTCACAAGAAACATATTACACTCGTATTCCCGAGGGCGCTTTGAATCGGAGCGAAATAGGAAAAACATACTCTCAAATGCAGCTTGCGAGAGTGTCACTTACATTTTTTCCATTTAAAAAGGCAGGAATATGAATAAATGTTGGGCTACTGCAACACAACTGCTTGTCTCAGAGGGGGGAAAGTTTTTAAAGCGATGCCATTCAAGTTGAGATTACCTGGGAATAGAACTGCTGCAGGAAAGGCTTCTTGGCAGCCGGCATCATCATGTCCAAGTGGGACTGGAGAGACTCAAATTGTTCCGCCAAAAACACCCTGGAAAAAAAGAAGATGCTTTAGATGTACCTAATTTACAAGAGTGGCTTGTTTTTATGTCGCATGTGTAACAACATGATGACCAAGTACTGTTTTGCTTTTTAATATTTACATGATATAACATGACATAGCTCTTAAAAACCTCATGAGGCAAATATTTGATTAATTTAGTGGGCGCAGATGAAGCTTTAGATGGTACTGAAATCCAAACAAAATAAGAAGTGGTCACCAGAGGTGGTTTTAGCAGTCATTTATTCATATGTCTTAAATAACCACTGAGCTTAGTTTAATAATTAATACAAGTTTGGATGCATATTAAAACACTTCGTAAACACTTTTCAAATCCAATGAGAACATATTTAATGACAAAAGCACTTAGAGTGCGGTTTTGAGTTCGGTGCAAGCCAAGAGTTGGAAAATCTCTCGCTTCATTCACTCCGTCACCAGCTTTCACAAAGTTGGTTTCAGGTGGATAAACTGCCAATCTGACACACGACTCGTACGGCCAAAGCCAATGGCATCACTGAGTGGACTCGCTGTGTGGATATGTTTCTTGTCATCAACACTTCCTGACAATGTCATTGAAAAGTGTTCCTGAGCTCCGAACAGGAGGTGTCCATTTTATTTTAAAGCAACATTGTGTGCATAAACAACAGAGACTATTTATTTCCAGCCAAAGTGTCTCTCACATGTTAACCCATGCATGTAAAATAACAGCTTAGTATCAAAGAGGACAATACATGGCAACATGAAATTGTCAAATGTTTACGAATATAATTTCTTAAGAAACACCTACGCTGCCATTCCACTGCATGTTTTAAACCCAACAAACATGAGGATGACTTGTGTGGGTGTGTTTTAGTTCGAGTGGAGGAAGGTGAAAATAATGTTCAAGGTTCTCCATTTGCCGCCTCTTTTCACCGAGGCTTTCATTCAATGGACACCTTCAGATGAGCAGAAAGTACAAACCGTCTGATTACTTCATTTGATCACTATATGAGGGGGAAAATTAAATAAACCTCACCAGCTTTGTCAACAGCAATTGAAAAGTCTGATTTTACATAGCATCTTCAAATAATACTCGGTTGTATTCGGGGGGATATGATACAAGCCAAATCTAATTCTCAAATATTTTGTCGACTCATATTTACGCAGAAAGGTTGCAGCATTGTTATCTTGGTAACCGACAGAGAGGCATGCAATAAATGGCCAGGCACTGACACCAGAAAGGTCTCTGGCTGCTGCGCTGCAGAAATGGCTTTAGACAATAAAAAAACAAACAAAAACAAAACACATCCTTGCAGTCAATAAGCACATATACACATTTATTTTGTTGAATCAGGCAATTATTCATCTTTGAGAGATGGAACAAGAAGGAGATATATGCAATGATATCTCATCTTAGACTTGATCACTGAACTAAAGCATTTCGGGACAAACATTAATGCTATTATAGGCATGTCAGGGAAAGAATTAATGAGATCACAAGAAATTTCATCATCATAAACAGGGCTTGGGAAAATCTCACTCCTATGCGTAGTGCAGCAAGTTACTGCGTCAATGGAGTTATTATTATTATTACACCAAAGGAAAACAACAAGAACCAAACAGATGGTTGATACATTAACTGAAAAAATGGATCTTCAACTTGACAAAAAGCTTGAATGTAACCAAAAATACTGCTGTGTTTTGTTAAATTTAGTTTCCAGCAGTTGTGCTGACCGGCCTTAGTATCGATCTTAGGTGATGGCTAATAGAACAAAGAACTAACTCTAGTCAAACTGGCAAGTTCAGGGAAAACAACAACAAAGAGACAAAGTCTTACTTTTGTGATCTGTTGTGACTGAGTGTCACAGCCCCAACCTTGTCGAGTGTCTCCTCAGTGCTTCCACTGCTACTCTGAGGTCTCTCATGCTTGAGTGGGTTGTACACTCTGATGCTGAACAACTCATGACTTCAACCTGATGTCCTATAAGCTGAATGTCTAACTTTCAATGAACAGGTACTTTTTTTCCGCCTCAGGAAACACTTTAAGATGTGTGGTCAAAAGGGCATACAAACATTTTTCTTGACAACATCCTTGACCTCCTTGTCAGTTTTGTAGAGCAGATAATTTTCTCTCGAGAACGACAAACCACTTAAACTATTTTTTAAAGTTGCAGAATGGTACAGTGAAGAATGAATACCCTAGGCACATAGGGGTGGACGATTACGGCAAAAATGATTTTTGAATTTTGAATGTCTAAAATATAAATAAGAATAATTTAACATCAGCCTGTTCACACTGCTTTACTTTTAGAGAAAGTGACGAGGTGACAATATTTTCACCTGTGACGAAAACCCTCTTTGGGCAGGTACTTGTGGCTGGGACGCAAATATATTTCTGTAGTTCTGACATAGAAAGCTTTGATGTCATGTTGCAAGTATCTTCAGACAATTTCAATGAGAAAAAAAACTTCTATACTTCAGCCCCCCTCCAGCAGTCTTGGCAGCGTGTTGAAAGGCACAAGGAGAGCTTGGTTTATCCGCCACATTCAAATATTGAGTGTGAGCGTCAGTACATATCCACTTCCAAATCATCTTTGGATTTTGGAACACCTCCAACAAGCAGTTATCCAACAGATCCTCGCTCCCAGTGCATAATATATTGACATTGGGAAAGTGGACTTTTGCGTCCCATGCTGACCCCGACAGCAGCCTTCAGTGTTGCATGTTGACGGGGTTAGGTAAGCCATGTGGTAGCGGTCCAACATGACAATTGCTATTTAAAGGCCCTAAAACGGTTGTAAGTTTCTGTCAAAGTGACTTTTCGGAGCCATGTTAGGGGTTATAAATAGCAACTGATATTCAACATGATTCAGTGAAGAGAGCTTCTGAACGTCTCCTCGTGTTTTTGCCCCCCTGAGCGTGACCCCACACCCGCCACCTACCACCTACACGGGACGGAATGAAAAGGCCATTAATTAGACTAATTGAACGGCAGTACATGCACAAGACTTTTATCTTCAACATTCTGCAATTCAGCCTTTTCAAAACAGTCATACGGTTGATTTGGTGTGTAAAAAAAGTGACTATCACTCCTGGGCTAAGGAGAAAGAAGACGAGAATCCTGAGAAATGAAGCCTCACCAGAGGACCCCGACAGAGAGATTCTATTAAAATGGATGAGATACCCGGGAAGAGCTGTGGTCGACAGCCCATCAGATGACCCTGATACAATGTGCAAGGTGGTTAAATGCCAAGAAGGAAAAAGCACATCTAAAGGAAAAAAATCTATATATTAATCAAAGATTAAAAAAATATCATGAATATCATCTTTACGGCACCTTTTTATCCTGTCCTTTACCATAATTCTCCAAAGTCCCCCTTTGCATTCTTCAGGAGACAGTGTTTACCTCAATGCAAAAATTCTTGTTACAGTGAAAGTATGACGCAGTCAAGATAGATGGAGACTGAAGCTTGAGATAGTCGTAACATTTTACAAATGACATGAAATTATTAATGCAAAATGAGCAATTCAGTCACCTTGAATGGCTACAGTTGTTGACGGAACAATTTATTGTGGTAAAAACTTTCTAACTTTAGAAATATCACTGCAGTAGTATTATTGCAGTCGAAGATTGTGTACTTCAAAAAGGTTTTGGATGATACTTACAGGGACTCAGTGGCAACCACTCTCTGTGCCAGCCCATAGAGGGTCCCACTGTTGGTCAGTACCACCATTTGGCTCAGATGGGGGCTCGGCACTTTCTCCTTCCTGTCCTCCACAGGCCCATGGACTCCAACGTTTTCACCACCCGACTCCTGAGAGACACAGAGATAAAGTTGTCCAAACTCAAAACACATTTCAGTTTAATTAACTCAACATATTTTGGTTAAAAATGGCCAAGAGTGAATAAACTGGGCCAGTTTGGAGCTGTATAACTGCCCTCTGGAGTGCAGTTCCCCTGCTCCAACAAACCTGCAGAATAAAGACACAATGCAGAGCAGGACCAGGGGGTGAGCATAATCTAAAATTCAATCAGTTCTCTGAAACTCAAACGGAGGCTCTAAAATTCTGCTGAGCAAACACACAATAAAGGCGGGCATTTATCTTCCTTTTGATATATTCAGCTACCTCACCAACCGGTGACCCCACCATCCATTCACTTGAGAGAGGGATTTCAAACATCAATCCACCATCAATCACCATCGTCTATGTAAAAGCCATCAGCCAGACTGAACCATATGTAGTCTATATTGATATGATAAAATATGCAGGAGTAATGTTGAGGCTCTGGGCTTTTCGTGTAAGGAAATCAAATGGTGGGAAATATCTGTCCTCTATTATGATCACATGCATTCAACAAATCAGAAAAACACCACTTTGCCCCTTACACAACAAAGAATCATACTTTACCAGAGCAGCACTAATGGTCAACTGTTGTTTTACGATTGTTGACTACAGCATACAGACACAAGGTTAGTGCTACACCTTGAAGGTGCAGGAAAGAGTTGTTGAGTGCAGGCTTAGAGGAGAAGCAGTATGGTTTCATGTCAAGAAAGAGCATGTAGAGGTGTCGCTTTCTCTGAGGACGTTGATAGAGGAATACTGTGCAGAGGTCACAAGGAGTTGCACAGTGTCTTTGTGGATGTAGAGAATGCTTAGGACAAAGTTCCAAGAAAGGAAGTGTGGCATGTGAGTGCTATGCACGACATGTATGAGGACAGTGAGACAGTAGTGAGGTGTGTGGTAGGACTGGGGAGCAGTTAGCGAAAACAGATGAGACCAAGTATTTGGCATCAGGTGACGCAGCAGGTTGGAACGAGGAGAAATAATTGTCGAGGGTGCTCTGTGACAAAAGAGGAGGATCAAAGAGATGAATGTGACTAGCAAGGACAAGAATGTAAACAAGTATATCACAGGGATGGCTCATGTAGAGAGGTTTGAAGGAAAAGCTTAGGAGGCCACGTCATTGGTTTGGACACAAGAGGGAAAGAGACAGGAAACACATCGAACCAAGAATGTTGGAAATTGAGGTACCAGGAAAAAGAAGAAGAGGTCATGAACCATTGAGGGTCATTGAGGAGATCAAGGAGAACATGAAGAGGACAGGTGAGAGTGGGAGGGATGTTCAAGATAAAAAAAAAGATGGAGGCAAGACAAAGAAGATGAACTATATAAGCGGAGGAAAGATAATAATAATAATATTAAAAATAATAATATAGCTACCTGTGGGAACAATGTGGCACCAAAAACAATTCACCAATTTAAAACTAGCAAAAGCTTTCTCTATTTTTGTATAATTACATTCATATTACATACATATTCCTGGGTTGTTGCTTGATATCACCATATTTCTTTTACTAGCAACGGTCTGCTAAGAAGGGAAGCTATTTATCCCCTATGTTGCACCACAGGTTTTTTTTTACAACAGCAGACTGATGGGGAAACAGGGTGTGGAAGGACACTGCACTCCCTCAACCCCTGATTGATTCATTCACTTTGTCAAATAGTCAATCAAGAAACACATACCAATGTTACTGCTTCACTGTCAACACTTGGCATTAAAGCAAAGCAAATAACCACCAGTTGAGGATGGTGAGATTTCAAACTGAACGCCATTAAACCAGTGTTGTTCTTCCATTTGTCCCCTCAGCGCTACCTCGGCATAAGTGAAGTAACACGGGAGGAGAACCATTGTGCAAGATCGTGTCCTGTATTCCGATCCTCAACACATAATTCATGATTCATTTGTAGAACAAAGCCACTCATAATCATATTAAATTACTCATCTGCTTATGTGATGACTGCTTAACAATTCAGATGCATTTTCCACTCTGTAATGCTGAGGTGTCTTCATTTCTGTTTGTAACTCCCAACACACACAGCAGTGTTGTGAGCTCAGCAAAACAAACACCTCACGTCAGAATTAAACCACACAATAATATGACCACTGGAACCATCAGTATCCTAATGTAGCATGTAAAAGCAGGTTGACCCAGAAAAGGAGTTTCAAAGATTCACAGCCACTGCACCTTATTCCACAGTCCCCATGTTCGCGGTCTGAATGTTTGAACCCCAGCCATGTGTAATCGAGTTTATTTGAGGCCACGCTGTCGGCTCACCCTCCGGTTCCACCGTTTGAGACACATTTTTCAGCCACTTCACAGAACATGAAGTCAAATCACAGTGGTTATGGAGTTAACCCAGATAGAACATTAGTGGGCAGCTCCAACAGCAACACATGATTGATGATTGCGGAACGGCGATAAAGTGATGCAAAAATGAGGCAGCAGCTGGCAGCCATTTGATGTGAGGTGCCAAACCAACAACTGTCTGCACAAAACCCACGGACACACACACACACACACACAGAAGTGATTGTAAACAACAGCAGATAATGAAGTTGAGGGAAATTGAATTTTACGCCTGTTTTGATTGAGTCGTGCCACATTCTTACCGGTGATGCAGATATCTCCTCTGCTTATGATCCAAAGGCAATGATTCATTTGAATCCCTGGACAGCTTTCAGAACAACAAAAGCTTTGTGAACTCGAATGAATAAAAAAAAAAAGAAGATTGTATAACAACAATTATATGATAACTGAGATAAAGTATTAAACAGATTGGTTATTTTTACCTTGTGATAAAAGTCATGGACATTGTATGAAAAGTGAAGCATGTTGCACAGTGCTGGTCATTTGGTTGAACAATAGAAGTCAACGTGGCACACTAGCAGGATTAAAACAAAATAAACGAATTACGTTGCAGCAAAAAACAAGACGAATAAACACTTTAAAGTGAATCTCAGTTTGTTTCACTGTTTTTGGGTCCAAGACAACTTCTTCCTGTCTTGTAGGACATGACTGGATGCTCATTCAATTCAGGAAATGATGTGTGGCTCCAAGTGTGATGGACCAATGATTTCCATTAACTGAAACAGGTGTGTGGTCAAAAAACAGGGATTATCCTTGAAGACATCCCAACACTAGACTACTAGACTACATTTTACACTAAACCAAAACTGCACTTAAATAGTTACAGTACAAAGATATTTGTGCATTGTTTTCCCTTTACCTCCGCTAAATACGAAGGTTAAGTAAATGTGTTGTGAATAAGCAACTTAATGAATAAGTGCCATCTCCATTATTTTTAACTCAAATCCTCAAAAGGTCAAAGTAAAATTAAAGATTAAAGCCATGTCTGACTTGAATCTTTGAACATATGAAAAATTCTTGCACACATAAATCAGGATGACAAGATTCTAGCACCTTGCTGAGTACAACATGTATTTATTTATTTTTCCTCAGATGTGAATAGCTTCATAGAAGAAGCAGCTTGTCGCTACAAAGAGAAATGGTGGTTCTCCTGAAAGGTCAGTCCTCCTGTAGGAAGCCTGTGGAGCCAGGTCCCATTACAGTAGTCCGCAAGAAAACACAGACAAGTATTGTGGCAAAAAACAATTTTTAAATGAAAAATAGCTGACTTTGTTGTTGTAGTGAAAC
Organism: Synchiropus splendidus; assembly: GCF_027744825.2. Lineage (NCBI taxonomy): Eukaryota > Metazoa > Chordata > Actinopteri > Syngnathiformes > Callionymidae > Synchiropus > Synchiropus splendidus. Next base: position 10,722,443 of record NC_071337.1, read on the forward strand.
TAAAAAAGTAAGTTTACTCCTCAGGTTTGCAGCCGGCTGAGCATATGCTAGAAGCACTTCAGTGGTGAACAGGCCAATGTTATGAAATACTACTATGAAATAATGCCACTGACAGTTGGTCAAGATGCGTGTGGGGACAAATGGGAAATGCAAATAAATAAATAAAAAAACACTAGCTGCCAAGTTCAAGCAAAAGAATGCTCTACTACACATGTTCAGACAGTTTGTGAAATAGAGTGAAAGTACAGCAGACCAGTCCATGTTCCATGATTGATACTGAAAAGGTCATACTTTGTTATTTATCTCCCCAGCTGCAGAACATTTTAAGGAGTGAATTTAAACTCCTGAGGTCATAGTTTCAACAGAACAAGTGCTGCATGCAACTACACACAGATTTGTCATGGATCACGCAGGAGTCACAGAGGACAGATGTTGGCAGTGTTCAACACAACGCCTTACATTTGGAGGCATTTTATGCAAACAGAAGGTTCCAAAATGTAACGACTAAAGAGAAAACAAGAATATGATGAATCAAACAAACAATAATTACATCTGCCTTGGTAATTACCCTATCTAATCTAATTGGGATGATCTTGTTAGCAATGTAATTTAATTTTATGAACTTGCGCAACAACGGCATTATTTCAATTACAGCAAGGTTTTTATTTTCTTTATGAAAATGACAACGCATTAAAAATAATCATGTGAGTTAGCATCCTGCTAAATTACAATTTACTCAATACAATAACATGTAGTTTTTCCCCTGAAATCATGTGCATCACTACGCAGGGGCAGATAAAAACATACTGTAATATTGTAAGTCTGTCAGTGAGGCCGCATCTCTTTAAATCAGTCATGAATTCACAAAGAAATAGCAGATGGGATGGATGGAGACGAGACCCAGGAAGAGTGTCAAGGCAAAACTGTGGCTGAGGAAGCTACTCAGAACACACTCCCGTACAGACTCCACTGAGAGAAAGTTCATCGTTTCATATTCATGGAAGCCTAATCATCTGCCGAACCCTGCCGAACACTCTCCATATGAAAAAAAAAGAATTATCATGCTCACAGGAGCCTTTTAAATTAGACAGAAAATAATCCATTTGAATAAGAACCAGAGGACATTTCAAATCGGGTCCTGAATGGACAAGGTTAGAATAACACTTAATTCTGCCAGTCATACTATTTCTCTCATGATTATCTTCATTCAACACTTGAAGTGTACTTCCCCTCGCGTGGCAAGCAGACAGCTGAATCACAGAGGACTGAAGAAGAGTAGTTATCTCCCGCCTGTCCTGCTTTTTTGGCCCTAGTATGTTACTTTAATTTCGATCCTCCGGAACTGCCCGACTCCCACTCAATGACTTTCTTTTTTCTGATACACCCAGAAGGGCTACATTCACACTTGCAGTGAACTCCACGAGCTATTATTATTAGTGTACTGAATGACTTTATCGCAGCGTAGAATGTGCACACACAGACACGCTCAAAAACGCACACATGCCAAATGGTCCTCACAAGGAGCCAGTTTTGTCAGGCTGATTGTTTTTCTATCCTTGTGGGGACATTGTCAGGAAGTCTCATTGCCATAATGCTTTCCCCAGCCTCTTCCCCTAAACCTAACCATCCAAAACAAATGGCTAGCCTTAACCAGGACTCTGAACCTAACGGAAACTTATTATTCTAATGACACAATTATTTTGAAGTCTTCATCTTCAAATTGAGGCTTAACCTTGTGGGGTCCAGCCAAATGTCCCCACAATCTCACAAGGATAGTGTTTTGTCAAGGATTGGTCCCCACAAAGTAGGATAAACAAGCCCACACACGCATGCATACGCATACACAAAAGATGAGAGGACAAAGCATTCATGACAGAAAAGAAAATTGTTGTATAATTATGAAACATAGTTTTGACGAAATATTAGAGATAGCTGGAATGATGTATCCAAAATGGCAATAAATGTTTTTATTATGTCATAACTTATCAGGTCCATAAATACAGCATCATCCAAATCAGATTGTATAATGTTTTATGAATATACTTCAAAGCCATATGCCATACATTTGAGGACAAAAGACGTACTTTAATACAAACCCTTGGATAAGAAATATACTGTATCTATTAGGGCTTGTCTAAAAACATAAAAAGCAAGTGAACAGAAAAAGTTTTGTCATCAACATGTCAGCCAATGTTTCCTTTATTTAAAAAGAATATAAATCAGGAAAAATCTATAACTGTGCAGGATGCAGTATTTGAGGAGGAAATACCACTAAAATACTACTAAAACAATTTACACAGACACTCAATTTAATGGTGCAACGACAAATGTAAAATAAATTCTGAGATCTTCACTTGATTTTGAATGTTCCATAAAAAGAAAATAGAAAAGAAAAGACTTGAAAGAACATTAGATATGATATATATGTACTTTTCATTAACCGTTGCCCTTGTGATTAAAAGAATGTGTTAAAATGTAATGCATCCTGTTAATATGAAAAGTATCCTGTCTGTTTTGACGTCCTTCTGGTGGAGATGGAGGCACACTGAAGCACACAGACGAAGGCGGCCCTCGCAGAAATCAATACAAGTTGTAATTTCCTCTGACATTTGTCTAATGAGAAGGAAATTGCTAGGAGGTGTAAGTGTGCCACTTATCCACACTCGATAGTAATAACTGGACAGATTTGTCACTTCTACAGTAGTAAAATCTGAGCTGCACAGCTCACAAAATGGCCAATTGCTTACCTTCGATTCAAACTTTTAACTTAAAGAACCCAGTTCACGGCCAAGCGTAATGATCTGCTCTCACACAGTGCTCCATACACACAAAACTTGCATTACATTTTCACTTCAGCTACTGTAGCTGTAGCTGCAGTAATGTAGTTTTCCAACATCTTTGGAATTATTAAAATGTAATTATAACTGAGTAAAAAGACACTTTGGCGTTCCCATATTTTAATTCAAGTCACTTCCCATTTTACATTTGTGATCCATTGTCTTCACTAAATTAAAATTCTTGTCTTCCTGTGTCCGCTGCTAGTTCAGGGTGGTCTATGAATGGTATAAGCGAACACAATTACTGTAAGAATCCTATAACTTTGAGCTATATCACATTTAAAACACTTTTCAAGCGCTACCCAAAAGTGTAGTACACACTTATAACGCTCATGTAAATCTTCCTCAAGCTGCAACATATTTTAGCAATTTTGACAAGCAATATAGAACTTGTGTTTTATGAATCTTTGTTCTTTTCTCACGCAGAAGAACTGAATAATTATTAGATTTTGTCAGTGAAACTGTTTACCAGACTATTTAATCAATCATTACTTGTAATTACACATATCAATGTCATACCAGATGTCATACAAACAACCATATTGTCATTGTATGTAATTCACATTTGAGCTCAATAATGAACAACTAAACAACATCGACTCTGTAGTCCCCATCCATAGTATATATTGGTTTCAAATCCATGTTAGCAACACACGGTCATCAAATGCTTTATAATTACTAATTTATTCGCTAGCTACAATGAAATAGAAGAGAAGTAAATTCTTCAGGGAAGAAAGCAGGAGCTCCTTCAAGGTTGTTAGTGAGTATTGGATCTTTGAAGAATGACATGAAAGGACTTTGTTTCTTTCATAGTGTTTCAGTAAGTAGCAACTCTCAGTTGAAATTTATTGAGCTCAAAGACTACTGACCAACTGTTTCCATTTTTCTCATTTGTTGTAAAGACATTTTTACATATTAAAGGCCCCCCATCGCTTTATATACCATTTGTAATTCAAATGTATATCTAGTTAAAGTTTACAAAATGACCGAAATGGCTCAAAATGTTCCGTTTACATTGAATGACTGACAAGGACTATAAAAATGGGAGATGCACGATGCTAGTGACTATGTTACGGTTTCAACTGATCGAGCAGTTTTAGTTGACATCACACACCAGTCAGTTCTCAGTTCTGATCAGATTGTTGGAGCCGTAGGCAAAAGGAATGTGAACAATTTTGTAGGTGTCAAGTACATAGAAGTGCACTTCACAGAAAAGGCCGAACACTGTTGTTTCACACTTCAGTATATGTTAAAGCAATGTTTCATCATGCATGACCATAATAGTTGAAGTGGTATGTTACACTTTCCACTATCCTTCGAAAGGTATGTCTTTTGTACTTTTGCAATGTGTATTTATTCATTTCTTTTATTATTCAGCTGTTAACAGTCACAGCTTAGCTTATACTAAGGTGTGAGATGTTTCTCATTTCAAAAGCTGATGGAACACCAGCTCCATGATACAGGATGTGAACATGAGAACATTGCACTCACCAATGAACTGGTCAGTTGTTGGTATACTTGGATTAACTGCAATCACCCTCAATGATGAACAAAATTGAACGCAATGTTGACTTACTGTTCAGTACAAGCCTGTTTGACCCAGTTACCAGAAGTTTCCAAGTGAGACGCCTCATAGATGTGTCCTCCATAAAATGAGGGACAGCCTCAAAGTTGTGCATCTACTCTTCTGTGCGCAGATTGTGAACAAGCAAAGGCGTGATGTGGTCCAAAGGAGGCAGCGAGCAGCAAGACAGAATACTCTGATGAAGCGTGTCGAAGCCATACCGCAGCATGAGGCAGATGACTGGGGTGCACAGAGGTCTAGTTAGAGCTTACAGGCAAACACATCAACAAGTCATGACACTGCAGCTGAGAAAGTCGCATCTGTGATCATTAATAGAATGTGATCTAATGACAACTTGAAACCCAAATTGCACATGAGTGCAGTACATAAAGATCAGCAGAATCTGGACCATAGACACTATTAGATTTCCACCAACATCAGTGAAAGTAATTATGATCTATAATCCTTGTCAAATGGCTGTTCCCTCAAGCTTTCTGCACTTTTGTAGTGAGAGACAAGGCAACAATAGAGAGATGAGATTGGACAGTGACATGGCCTCATGAGGGATACAGCGATAATAACTGGCTTAAGCTTGACAGCATGTCCTTTTTGTTTGCGTATGGCTGTTTATAAATTTCAGACTGGAATGCAGGGGGCAAAGAAAATAAATGATTCATTGAACTTCAGCTAAGTCATCAGGGAGTTAGCGTGCCATTGCATCAGGATAAATATGCTTCACCACACACTGTGTTTTGAATCATTCATTTACGTTGGCTTGTCTCTTACGTAATTTCATCTGTCGGACAACATCACATTTTTTCAGGCTGTTTCACAGACAATGACCAAGCGACATATTCCCCGGAAGATTCCTGACGCTAATCTATAAATAAGTTCAAGCTTGCTTCAGATAAATTTTGTTTTCCCTTCCATTCTTCTTATTGTAGGATAATATATTGCTGAGTACATTGTTGTGAACAAATGTTCAAACAACACACAGCACATTGACATACTCCATGTTACAGAGAGTTTCATACACATAAAACAAAAAATTCAGTATTAACGCATTTAACGCAATTAATTGGCATTTTTATTCAATTAATATGTCAACTGTTTTTTTTGTGCATACGGCAAACTAAGAAACCAAGAAAAAGGAAAAAGTAATTAAGAAAAGGGCCAACGGGAAAAAAAAAGTATAAAGTAGCTGATGGTGTTTTTCTTTTTTCCTTGCAGAGCTCCCAATTTATATCGGCTCACCTCTGTCCCCGAGACAAGATGAGATGGAATCGCTCCGTCGATCACATGGGACGCGGAGTCATTACAGTACATTGGTTTTTAGAATCAGACTGTTGCATCAACAAATGAAGGGAAGAAAACCATGAGGATTTGACTGCGCAATTGCAATGCAGTGTGCAATTAACTTTATAATCTGTTTACAAATGAGGTCTACCCTCCCTTGATCTCAGGAGAGAGTGTGAGTGATGAGTATTCAGGTGCAAGACTACATGTTACGTCACTGTCAGAGTTACTTTCTGCTGAGGCCATTGCAACACTGAAAAGAACACTACCGCACAGACGTTTAGATTTCACATTCCATCGTCTTGAATAGAAAACAGAATTAAATGACAACATTAACAAAACTATTGAAAGGATTTCATCTTCAAATCATGAAGTGAAACAAAAGAAAACCATTAGTTGTGAGGGAGATGACATTCGATACACACAAAGCTCGGGAGCATCGGGTTCCTAGGAAACTTCCAGCTTATTCCAACAATGAATGATTTACAGAGAGGCTAAAATGCTTTTTCATATGAGGAACGGCCAGCTAAAAGCATTTTCCAATACATCAGAGACGACAAATGTAGTTGCAAACCCCAACTGAGCCCTTCTCATTTTGATTCAAACAGCTCTTAATCATAGGGCCAGTAATGGCCCCAGAGTGATACCATCATGCTCATTTAAACTGCAAGCACATGCATTCACGAGTCAAAGGGCTGGACACTTTTCCTCTCTTGGGAGTGTTCATTTGTACAAGTGGAAATCTGCACAGCTCAGAGTATTACTCTCTCCTCGTCCCGTCCATTTGTCCATCTGTGCTGGAGCACAGAGGACGAGCACTTTCTCCACAGACGGTGTATGAAAGCAGCAGTTTGACATTTGAAAATGTCTCACAGTCTGACCGGTGAACAAATGATATGTAAATGATGGCAGGGCCACTTAATTATTAGATTTATGCTTTCTTACTTTCAATTCAAGCCTCAGCTTCGCGGAGTATCATTAACTTATTAATAGAGTAGTTATCAATGCTTTGCTAAGACGCAGCAGCAAATAAATGCGTTGATATAGCCTGAAAACTGCTGATGATATCTACATGCAAATGAGATTCAGGCTTGAGAACAATTCAATAGCTTCATCTTATGAAACATCCTGCCAGGATGCAGATTAAAGCTGAGCATGGCTCGATTGCAGCCACTAAAGCTTATCATCAGGCAGTTCCGTGTTGTGAAGGAGAAGTTATGGTTCGAAACGTGGCATGACTTTGAATAAGTCAGTTCAAAACCATGCGTCACACGTAGTCACTACTAACAGTGCAGAGTCATGGTACCACTGTTGCTGTACTTTCTCCAGATGTCTTTCAGCTTCTTATCTGTATTTAATAAGTTTGGCAACTAAAGCAAAACACCTAGGTGGGTAATAAACTCATGGCAATTGTTGAAAACGTGGACTTGTTTGACATAGGGAAGATCTTTGAGCTTAAGTTTGTCAGGGGCATCACATACTCTTCTTGTTTGTGAACAGGGGCATTTTAAGGCCTCCTCCGGGGTTCCCCTTGCCCGGAACAAAACAAAATACACACAAAAAAAAAAAAACTTGTGGTGTTCAAGATAGTTCGTGTAAGAGGCCTCGTTCATTAGAGGGCTTAAGGACAGTGGTCGTTGCAGTGTCTTTGGCTATCTACCATCTCAAGGAGCCGCCAAGCTACCAGCAAAATCTTTAGATGGTGTGAATGCAGAAGAAGTGTCGAAAGGAGTGCCTTTTTGTTGCCGATACCGTCCACTGTCAGCTGGGAGCCCTAATGTCATTGTTACTTCATTCTTCAATGGATTGCAATTGTTTTCACACTGGATATGTGACAAGCAGAATTCGCCCAAAATGCTCACCAGGCATCACTGTGTTCCAGACAGCGAACAGCATTAACCTAATTGTTACTACTAAATACCAGTGTGGAGGACAGGGATGGAAAGCCCTAATGGACTCGCACAAAATACACATCTGTTGAGATTTGGTCAGTTAAAGACAGAAAGGTGCAGGTATTTAAGTGACCACAGGCCACATAATAGCAAGCCATAATGCATTTTATGACAGCGGGGTTCCTTTTAACAGTAAAATTGCACATACGGTCAGAGAGAATTGTCGAAAAAAAGAAAGAAAGCCAGCAGAGCCGCATGAGGACAGAGAGACCAGACAGTCGAGAGCATGTTTGTGTCAAAAAAGGAGACAGGTAAAAAGAAAAAGCGAGTGAGAGGGAAATGAGGAATGAAGGGAAAAGACAGAAAAAGGGATTGTGCTACAGACTTACCATGTCAATGAGGCTTTCCTGGATTCGGTTCAGTGTGGTTCTCAGTCTGCTGCTGATAAGACCCACACCTGATGACTCATACTGTCGGAAATACACACAAATATTCATAGTTTTTGTCAGTTAAACGGCATAAACAGTTCCATCAATGAGCACAAACATTTCACTGTGTGATGGCATGCCTCAAAACATTGCTCTGGTTTCTCCTCACGAAGGAGACAAGAGCATCTTTACTTCAGGGCCACTTCACACCAACTTGAGTCCAACAAAAAGAGGAAAGATATTTGCAACAAAATCTACTACTTAAAGGATAAAAGAGGTTGGTGAGAGCAGAATCAGCAACCAAACACTTTTGAAAACAATTCCAGACAGCACTTCACACACACAAACCTGAGGGCTCACTGAGGGGAACTACTTCCAATGAAAGGATGAGGGGGATGCTAGTCTAATCCCAAGTCTTACCAAGCAAGCTGGCCCCACCATTCTGGTAGAGCCCCCATCCCTGCCACCGTTGGTTGGCAAAGACGGGCTTGGGACAGGCTAAAGATGCCCGGAAGCACAATAGAAAGGGGGAAAAAAAACTTAAGAACAGAGAAGCAAGAACAAAAAAATAAAAAAAATAAACAATATGGGCTAAAAAAAACATTTTAAAAAACAAACAGTGATGATGTGTAGGAGCCTTTGAATAAATACAATATGAAAAAAAATTCTAACAATATAAATGCAATATTTCAAATTGTAATCCGCAACTATTTCATCAACACTGTTTAATCCTTTAATAGCATCCAAAAGGCAAATAATGTGCAGGTAAAGTGCATTGAGTTTATGCAGTTACAGTCACACTGTCAGGTAATAGAAATTTATACATCTAACTAATTGCATTTTCAAAAATGCAGCATTTAATTTTCTATTCCACAGGCGTATGAAGAGCAGTGCCTAGGTCAAAATGGCTGCATATGTGCATGACAATTTCCCAAACCGCTGAAAGATTTATGAAGTCATTAGTATTTCACTGTGGGAGAGACCTGTAAAATGTGTGAGTTTAGAAAAATGACACTTAATTAGAACACAAGGTCCTGAAGAAAAGAACATTGTGCGAATTGCAGATGAGCGACAAAGTGAGTAATAAAATGCAGGCATCGCGAGCTGGAACTTGTGACATTGCAGGAGAAACATAAAGACGCAAATTACTAATGTATGCTGGGCTAACCCCTACAGAGAATCTCATCGACTTTGATGGGATATGAACGCGTTTGGTGGTGATCATTACCACTTCCCTCAGGCTAGCACTTACGCAAATGTGCTTTTTTTTTGTTTTGTTTTGTTTTGCGGTCCTCCTTTGTGAGAAATTACAGTGTTTCAATGGAGAGTGGGGGGAGGTGGGGGCATTGAATGATGTAACTGTAACTACAATTCACTTGGAAGGTTTACAGCAAGTCACATATGTAGATACACCTGAGATTATTAAATAATACAGAGGAAGAAAGAGATGCCTCAAAGTATTTACAAGACAAATATAAGCAAAACAAAAGAAAGCAGGTCAAGCAGTGATTGCTCAGACTGTTATTACAAAACGGGGATAAATGAATAAATAGATGAGTTGTATTGACTTGAGCATGAGGTCAAATTTAGTCACCATAGTCCGCCACTGACTAGAGGGCAAGACTGTCTTTTATCTCTTCCTTTTACCAGAGACTGTAGATTGTCTACCTTTACCAAGTAACTTTGGTATTTATGACTCATGATTTGATGGTTTTTGCGCTGTCAGAGGAAACAAGAGTGGCTGGACAAAACCCATGTATGCACATACAAATGCCACAGAGAAATAACCACGAGGGTTGTGTTTAAGCAGCCTGAAGGTGGATTTGAACTGGAGACATTTTAGCTCTGAGGGAGCAGGGATGGAGAATGGAGCACTCCTAAATAGAAATAATACCTACTAAGAGAAATATACCAATGAAAATGTATTACCATATCGTTGCGTCCAAAGAAGGTGTAGACAGCATAAAGGTAGTAGTCAAAAAGCTGGGACACACAGTGGATTACATCGAAAGCAATCGGCTTCAGGATGTTCATCATCTGCATGTACTTGCCTGAAGAGACACAGTAGCCATTACAGGTCATGAGTGAGATATCCTCATGTATGATGACACAGAAGAGTCACATGACAGGATGACATCAAAACAAAAAATGAAACAGTTTCATTTTGTTTTCATTTTTGATGATGATACTGCTGCTGCTGCTACTACTACTACTAATGCTATTACTACTACTCCTACAAATAATAATACTAATAGTTTTCCTGATATATTGCGGAGGAAAAATAAAGTATTTTCTTCAGCTGCGATGCTCCTCTGTAGTTATTTCTGCTGCTCAGAGAAATAAAAAAACAGGCAATATTTCCTTCCTCATCTATGTTGATGCTACTTTTATCGACCTTATCTATTGAAAAGCAGAAATGAATTACAATCACAGTTTGCAAACTTTAATCTCACTTCAAAACTGTGATATTGGTGATCTGCAACTCGTGTCTCAAGAGGAGCCAAATCTGGCTTTATGTATTTTCTCTTCCAAAAGAAAATGTTTACGTGGACGATTCATTGAATTCAAAACAAAAAGCTATTCAGTCATTAAAATAAATGATAAGAAAATGTACAATCTATATGCAGAAATTAAATGGACATTCAACCTACTGTCAAAATGACAAAAACTCTTGTCATAGACCAGTGATTTGAATTATAGTCGCATCAGTAGATACTAAACATTTCTCCGAGCACTACTGATATTGGATCACTCTGTTACAACTGAACTGAAGTCCATTCTATATAAGGTAATTTAGCAGGATGTTAAACTTGGTGAAGCAAGAGTCGGAATGTCTGCAAGCCACATGATAAGTGCTTTAGTATTGAAGGTCAGAGCAGAGGGCGAAGGCTAACCCTCTTAACAGCAGCCAAGTCACATCACAACAGGAACTGGATGACGAACCAAATGACGTGCTATATCGATAAGAGTATGCGTGCGCATGGAGCACTCACCGACCAGCCGGATGACGTTGAGGGTTGTGTTGGTCAGTATTGGTGCGTTCGACTTATTCAGGTTATAATCAGACCTTTTCTTGCTTCTTATCGTCTCTCGGGAAACACTGATGAGAAGCGCAAAAGACGGTTCACCGTGTAAGTTCCAAAAGACATTATGATTCTGTGATTCATGCACTAAAAGAATGAGTCGATCATGTGTGGGTTCATGTCTTATAATTGCTCAATCAGAAGCCATTAGACAGAGTGTGTGACATAGAAGGACCTCGTGGCCAAGTGTCTGGATCTGGAGATCCGGACCCCTGACATTCATTATGAGATTTATTAGCCTCTAATCATTACATGGACGGCCTAATGCCAGGATGTGCTTATGCGACCCGTTTCATTATTAACTGTTAGTGGCACCAGCTTACAAGAGGTTAATGAGCGCAGGGGAAACGACTCAGAACGGGCAAAAATACCAGCCGTGTCAGAGCCATGAATAAATGAACTCTGGCTACAAACAGCATGCGCAAGCCACAGTTTATTACAAGGCAGACCGTGTTTCTTTCTGGCAGCCTCTGAAAAAGTAATGCTGATGTTTTTAGTCTGTTCCACGGTACACGATTATGAGGAACAAATGGCATAATTGCTAACGCGTCGCTACAGAAGATTAGTCAAACTGAAAGTGATATGTGTAAGATAAGTCATCATCTCGACGGTACGTTCGCCTGAAAGGAGAAATCAATCCACTCCCAGAATAGCAGTACATGTTGCAAGGTTTGCCATTTTCTCCATGGAACCATTGAATCTAATCTGTAATGCTGCAAGGTGGTGAACAGAACAGAACCAGATGTGCGTTTTTTACGTTGGAAAATGCAGCAAACTTTATGCATATTTACGAATATCTTGCTTACGTTTGACATTTCAACACAAACTCATGAGAATCTTCCTCCAGAGCAAAAATGCCTCTTTCCGAATCCTCTAGTCAGCATCATCTGTATTTTAAATTCACAGCAAAAAGCTGTATTCGAGCATATTGCCTGCACATGAGGGTGAAAAGGCACGGGCGGTGCATACAGAAAAAGACACATAAAAGAGCATTCCTAGTTAATTAAATTCATTGTCTGTCCTTTCTTCTCTCTCTTTTTTAATAGCTGCAGGGGGGAATGATTTCCACATGGTATGTTGTGCGAGTCCCCTGTAGTCCCCAGAGTTGTGTGTCACAGGAAGCAATATGACTGACCTTTTCAAGGGGGCGTCGCCCGTCTGTTCGTCAATGTAGTCCTGCTTCAGCTCCTCCGGGACGTCGCTGTCACTGTCATAATCTTGATACACATTCTTCTCCAGCTCATCTGACTCATACTGGCACACAGAATCAGGGGAAAACAATCAAGAAAAATACAAAGCCAATGAAAAATCAAGAGCATGAAAAAAAACTGCAACTATCAGATGTAAGTAAATGTATACTGGGTAGTTTCTGAGAAAATGAAATGGATTTGAATACATGTGAATGCATCTCCGTTCACGTATCAGTATTTATTTCAGTTTAATTTTCCTTATTCAGTTTTGGCACAACTGATAATCCACAGAGAGCAATAAAAAAAGTCAAATGAAAAAAAGAAAATGTTATAATATAAAAGATCAAATTAACTTTGTATTGAACTGAAAAACACCTCGAGTAATAAAAAAAGATTTCATTGAGTTTTTTTTTGTCCTTATAACAACCCTCGGGCCACTTATGACTGTAAAGCAGAATTGACTTGCTGAACGGCTTTTCAACCTCAGTAGTTAGCTTATTCCTCAAGCTCAGCAATTCTATCACTAACATTCCTCCAACACGTTCCTTGTCTCTCCACTCTACGTCTGAACCACCTGAATCTCACTTCCCAAACTTCTCCTCCAAACTCCTCTGCACGTCCCTCTGATCTACTCATTTCTAATCTTATCCTTCCTAGTCACTCCCAAAGAAAACCGGATCACCTTCTGCTCCTATGCTGCCACTCTTCTGTCATAGATCAACCCTGACAGTCGTCTCTATCCGTTCTACCCAGTCTACAGTCTCCTCTTCATCTCTTTTACTCGCTGTCCATTGTTGTGTATAATTGATGCTCAACACTTGAACTCATGTGTTTTCACTTCCTCTACTCATTTCACAAGTTCTCCATCCTCTCTCTCATTTCCATACATGTATTCTGTCATGGTTTCAACAAGCTAAACTAACTTTCCATTTCTAAAAGAATTTTGCACCAGTATGAGGTTCCCCCATGGGGCAGAGTCCAAAGCAGATCCAGCCAGCAAAATACACACTGAATGTACCACATGTTATTTGACCTCTGTGAGATTCACTGTCAATTCATAAAAAATAAGAAAGAAAAAAGGTCAAAGTTCATGAGTTAGTCTCTTATTTCCTTCCATCTGAATGTGAATTCTGTACAACATACAGTATGTACACTTCATTCCTGAACATGAGGCAAATCACTGCATCAGTGACCCTACTTCCACCCAAGAGAGCCTTGCGCAGTGATGAATTTCTCATGTGGTTTCCTTACACATATGGCTTCACAGCAAGCTAGAAGTCCTGACAGTTTGACCAGCAGGGAGGAAGATGGGCATTCTTTGATATTTTGCTCTTCATTCCAGATACTCGACCAGTTCAGGCACACACTATTGACCTTCCACAACAATATGCAAGATGCCCTTTGATAAGTAACATGCTCCTATGGTACACACTCATAGTACATGGACTTATGGCAAATATGATTTCAGAACTTAAGAGCCTGATCACGCTCAGCTGGTGGTTTAAAAAGCACCTCATCATCTGTCAGCATCCGATGTGGAGTGGAATAAGCTGTTAGAAGAGGAGAACAACGCTTCTCCATTTCAATTATATATGAAGCCAAAGTGGCGCATCCAGTAGTTTTACTTCACCACAAACCCCTTCAGCACCTACCTGGATGAGTTCCTATATGGTGAAGCACTGCCACTTTTAACAAGAGAGCAAAAAGCACACACATAGGGATCTAGGGATCTGTCCTGCTAAAGTTTAACAATGGAACAGACACTAATAAGTGGGAGTTACTCAGCATCATAAAAATAGCAGACTAACTACATGCATAAGGATGTTATTTGAAAGATTTGTGTTGTAGAAAAAAGGGCAACCACATAACTGCTAGTGCTGAAATAAGATTATAGTCAAAGACTGGTAAACTTTCACTTTCCAGAGATTTATACGCTGCTTCATCAACACTGTTGATAACAAGTTTGCCTTAACTCTCCCTCCCTTACTTTTCATTCGTTCTGAGCACACGTTTGCCACTTTAAAAAGGAGATGTGATTTTCAAATAATCTTCATAATAAAGCCTATGGCTGGCGAAGTGAATAACAGTTATTATCTTGTTGTTTTGGCAGTGGTTTAAGTGGCGTAAGAGGCATACAGCAGGACATTCTGCATTGGAAATGACCAAGAAAAGTATGTGGTTTTTAGTCGCTGTGGAAGTTTGTTCCACCAAAAAAGTCCTCCAAAGAACATATAATGCAGTATTTGACGTGTATACCAGGTGTACATGGCAACCAAAATATTTGACTGGCATTGTTTGCCAACACTGACCAAGGGGTTAAACTCAGTGCATGAATATTAAGAAAAACAATTCAAAAACACAATGGCAAGATTATTATATAATCCACGACAATAAGAATAAGACAATTTCTTACCCCATTCGAGGCCAAAACATCCTCCGTCTCCTCCTCATTCTGCTCGATGTGCATCTCAAAGGGGTTTCCATCTTGGAGGAACTGTTGGAACAGGGACGGGTTCTCCTGTGTCTGGCTGCTCGACGATGAGGCCTGCCTACTCGGCGAGATGGATGGGGAGCGACACTGGGCCATGAAATTAAACTCCTGGAGTCAGAGAGATGACAAGAAGATTTAAAATAAAAAACTTAAAAAGGACTGGTTTTGTATTGCAGCTGAAATTAAATTTTTACTTTCATTGTTTTTAGGAATGCTGTGTGTGTCCCTTCACAAAGAATGAAACTAAATGTATCCATTTTTGCACAAGCCACCCTTTTTTTTCCCCATCAGTACCTTTTCAAATTCATTTATCATTCATATATGCATTCATCATTAATCTTTCTTGGCATCCATCCTTGCTTCATCCCATGCTTTCACCAATCCATCCCTCAGAGAATCTTTTTGTGCCTGTCTGTCATCCTTCCAATGTATCTAAGCATCGGTTCAGCGTTAGATTCATTCTTGCATTTTTAATACAATCATTTTCCAATTTTCAAATACATCCATCCATCCTCCCACTTTGCATCAACCTGTCCATCCATCTTCCTACATTATGCAAAAAATCCGTCATAAAAGTGTGTTATATCACCAACAGCCGAAAAAGTAATTTTTGAAATCAACGCAGTCCATCATGGTCCATCATTACACATCTTGGGAAGAAATACGCAAATGCATGACATAATGTGGTGTGAAGTGAGAATGCCTTTTGTGACTCATAATTGATGACACTAGAACCTATAAAAAGAGATGTACTGTCGGTGGTAATGAGTGTTCCACATCAGCTGAAGATGCGCCTCTCCGTGTCTGAACTCCATGCAATCATTCATCGTCATATTGTTTTAGACGCTAAGCAGAGAGAAAGCGACGGAGCTTGTTATTTATACATCACCTTCTGACAAGACCTTGCTGACTTTAAACCTAGACTGAACTGTACATAATGACTCTGATCATCATAAAATATTTTTCAGTCATATAAATCAACACATGCATGAGTGTAACATGTCACAAAAAAATCTCAGGATAATTTGTTTTTGTTCACCAGCCAACAATGTGATATTTATATTGATTCATAAAAACCCAAATTAAATGAAACTAAATTTTAAATGAAATTGTGTACCACCCCCATTGTTATTTAGATGAGTCAGATAAATGTGAATTGAAGTGACAAACATGATTCTTGCTACAGTAATGGCAGTCACACTCACATGGAGTTGAGAGATGTTGAAGTTAGACTTGACAGGGCAGAGTTCCCATGTCTCGTTTTCCAGAAACATTCTCAGTTCTTCCAGTCGTGCCCTGGAGCCGCAGGAGACAAAAGATAATTTCAAAGGTCTATCAGGAGGCAGTTAACAAAAGATTGATACATTGTATATTTCTTCACACAAACAGCATATTTAAATGTTTCAAATCATACAATAGTCTTTGTGGCAGAGCTCTACGTAGGTTGGGTTAGTTAGGAGAAAAAGCGTTGTGTTTGCTGCGAGCTTGCATGGACATAGAAGATGCCCTTCACATTGCTGTTGGCTATGTTCATGGGGGTGGAGATGGGTGCTGATCAAATCATAGCTCGGTGACCCTTGGTGCGCAGCCCAATCTCCTCCTCTCTCTCTGTGGTCAGGTCACCTTTCACACTCTTTAAAATCCTGACTGACAAGCGACCCCAGGTACAGCAGGAAGGTAATTGTCATTATCATATTCATTCATGTAAATCAATGACTTGGCAAATTACCGTTGATGATAGAACTTTGCGTCAAAGTATACATATTCATGCCATTATCAACATGTAATCAAGATCCTCTCAGCAAGTGTTCACTGATAATAGTGTCATGATGGGACCAGAGTTCACTCACAGAGGTGATGCTGTGATCCTTAACCATGTGCAGGGCGGTTGACATAAAGAAACAATCTTGACTGACATTCACTTGTCACTGAATGGAAAGATTGATTCGCTCTATGCTTTCATCCACATAGATGAGAAATCTTATCTTGTCTGAAGCCATTCAATAAAGCTTTAATGCGAGGACTGAGACCCTTGATGTCACATCCCATGCTCTTTATCTGTCAGTGGCCACGCTTTCTGTTGTCAACCACAGAAGGTTAAAAAAGAAAAAAAAAAAAAAGTGTACCGCATTTATAAAATAAAACTAAACTGTGACATCACAAACAGGCAAAACACCAGGCTGGCATGTCTGGTATTTAGCTCTTGAACTGTGATAATTTCACAGATTCCTACCTGTGATAATTTTTGAAGTAGTTGACGCTCTGGCGTTTGATGGACTCCTGCAGGACCTCTGACCTGCTGTTGCAGAACTCCTCACCCACCTGCATCAACCTAGAATAGATAATGAGCGAATGAGGACACAACAACCATTCATGAAACACTTTAAAATCTTAAAATGTTTACTCACAATCGGGAAGGAAACAAACAAATAGAATTGCTACGACTAACATACAGTTTCATTTTACAATCCTATGTTTAATTAAAAAAAGAAACAAATGCAGGTATTTACTTGAGGCTCACCCGATTCTAGAAAAATATTACTTTTTCATATGGTATTATTGAGACTTAGGAAATGACTACAGCCTGGACAGCGGAATTAATGTCATTCATGCATTAAACATCTCCGAAACAAACTGACAATGAAGTGAACGTACTTGTGTGTTGAATGGAAAATGGATATATGCAAGTTAAGATTTCACCATTAAACAAACATACGACTGAAACACAACAAGGAGAGATACAACCAAAAGCCATCACCTGCTGATAACGTCCAACACCACAATAAAATCATCATATTTGAAGTTGGACATATCTGTGCCCAGGATGTAGGCCTTCACTTTTAACTGGACGTCCTGGCAAGAGCAAAGAGAAGCCATATTGTTGAAGAGTTTGAAACAATACCAAACCAAAATCATATGATTTGCATAACTAATATAAGGAAAAAGTAAACATGAATTTTCTTGATACCAGATTGAAATCATTGGGATCCAAACTTGAGGCACACCTCAAAAAAGTGTTTATACAGTACATGATTATAGACTTGTACAACATATACCTGAGCTGTAGAAACTACGTACTGAGTTTCTTTAAATGTACAGCATAAACAATCGATTGTACACAGAGACAGTGCACGTCCGCAACAGCGTGAGCTCACAAATGTGACATTCATTATCCTATAGTTTATAATAGTACTTCAATCGTACATTGTTCTGCAGTCTACAATAGTATCCGACCTGCCAAATTCTTGTCAATCCGTGCTCCAGCTTCTTCTTCACGTAACTGCGGTCCACCACTGACTTGTCTCTCTCTGCTGCGGCTGGATCATCTAGACATTTAATCAAACGCAGTACAAAGAAAAATAACACACTTGATGGTACAAGTAAAAGATTTCAAATGAATTTTATATTATTTTTTAAAAATCAGCAAACCACTCTTGCATATTTAAACACTTCTCCAATGTCAAAGAACTTCAGTCTCAAAATGTTTATAGTTTCTTATTATTACTGTTAGTAAGCACGTAACAAAGACACTATCACTATTAATTCTACGAGTCTTAGATCCTTAAGTGAGATCTCTGCAAAGACAAGCAACTGATGAGGATGATGCACAGAGTCATGTACAATTTCTGAAGGAGTTTGAGGGTTGATCATTAAGCATTTTTTACAACAGTCTTAGCATCAGACAAAAGTGTAGGACACAGGGTCCGTCAAGCTCCTGTGGCTCAGATGGACAACCAATGACAGTTAAATTAGGAGTGTGTCCTCTGAGCTGTCAGGATGCTGACAAAGACTTCTCCACTGTGTCAAGCCACAAAAACTTTTCAAAACGCCGGTGCAAGTTCCGAAAAGACACATTGGATGCAATTAGAGCAGTGATTCTTAACTTTGGGGCACATCCTAAACATAAATGAATAAATAAATAAATCAGACACCTGTGGGCCATGAGGGCTGCATGATGCTCATTTTTATCCACCACCCACTATTTTCATTTAGTTGACAAAAAGGTGAGAAGAAGCAGAAGAAGACAGCTGCCAGTTAACTTTGACAACTCATTATGAATAAAAAAAATGTTAAGAAAATGAGGAAAAAACTGATGCCACCCCTAGATGCTTCCAAAAAATGACTTTGTAGGAAACAATAACACTTGGATCTAAACTTTATTAATTCAAATTCGAGAATGGGGGCATGGAAGAAGAACCGAGGGCTGAGCACCTAGAAACTAAACTGCTTGTCACTGATTCAACAAAAATACTGGCATGCTGTTCTAGTTCGTCTGATCATTGATCAACAAAACTGTTGTCTTTTCTCGGACTTTTTTCATTAAGTCATGAAGTCATAAGTGCATCAAGTAGTTTTCAGGGCGAAGCAAGCTTTTACAGTGTGGTAAGGAACTATCCCAAACTCTCTGGCGACGTGTACTACTTTTTGCAACTCACTTGTGTTTTGATTGGTACCTGACATGCTGTCATTCAAATGGGAAACTTAAACTTAGTCAATTGCTGTTTTTTACAGTGCCATTTCAGCTGTGTCAAGGCAAGAACATCAAATTAACTGTATATATTCTACTGATTTGTCGTTCTTGCATTGGTCTAGTTGTCACCTTCTATGCCATGAGAGCTTCAATTGTAGGAGTTAAACCATTTGGATGACAATGTTGAAATGACTACATAGTCTGTATCTACAGTGCAGAAAGTATTAAAAAAAAACAACCCTGAATCAGAAGGCGTGTCCAAAGTTTTGGCCTGTACTGTATATTATAGCAGTTACATTCGAGTTGGCGCAGCGAAATGTAAACAGCAAAAAAGATAATACAATAATCAAAAAGGAACCCTGATATAACCCTGATATAAAGTGTTGCAATTGTGGCATGTCAAAATAAAGAACTACTGATTCAGATGGAAGATCAGAACATCTAATCTCTTGCCACTGACAGATTTAATCAGGTATTCATCTTTGGATCTAGCATGTAAAATTGAGAATTATCATTTGGAATTATGTTTCATCTAGTAGTTGCATCACATCCATGATATCCTACTTTTAATATCCCACTTAATAATGTGTTTCAAATTTTTGTTTTTTATAAATTCCATGTCCTCTTAGACATCAAAAAATAAGGTTCTCAGTGACCTTAAGAAAAGCAAAAAGGGGGGAAAGTTGGTTTACTCAGTGGGGTACACTATTAGGAGACAGTGTGCCCAAAAATAAAAATCTTAAGGTCAATTATAAGGACACCCTCAAGTTTTCCTGCCTGTGGGTGGCAAGTTGTATATGACCTTTAGTGGGACTGTTGCAGGGCAAGCATCGGCAGGAGTGAAAGATGCCCACTGTTTTCGGCGATGAGTCATTCCACAACAACTGCATGACTTTTAATCAGGTTTTCACAAACACGACTGACTCCATGAATATTGTAGAAATGTTGCTCCAGCTCTAAATGTGTTACCGATCCCTGGAGACGGAGATAATTAGTCGAATGTGCTGGGTTTTCTTTATCATGGGAGCGCAGACACCAACATGAGCTCATGCACACTTCCACAAATGTGTCTGACAGAATGTACTGTCATTGAAACCTGTCAGAGCACGTGCTACCACAGCAAATTCCTTCTGCCAGGTTAAGGTTGACCCTGGCCTCTCTTCATTACTCAGATAACCTTTACTTTCATCATGCGACAAGATTAATTACCCATGTGTTGGACAAAATATATCAACTCAATACAGGAAATTGCATGTGGACGAAAGTAATCTTTACCTTGTCCAACCTTCACAGGAGTTCAACAGTGACCTCTTAGTGCGAGACAGAGGTCACTGCCGTTTCAAATGCCTGTGCACTACATCTCCATGAGGTTGACCCTCACACACATTGAGAAGTTGAAAGGTCAAAACAGATTTGATGCGAGGGTCAGAAACAGCTTCACACGAGAGCACAGAGGTGACAGCCAATCAAATAGCAAGAAGATCGATGAGACTTGCGACAGGGAACGAGGCGTTTGTCCTTTCCCTGTATCTAATGAAGAGAGCTGACTTAACCAATGTACATTCGCTCAGTGTGTAGGACATGGTTAAGTTGTGTGATGGATGGAGTACAGAACAGCAGCAGAAAATAATCCATCTTAATGCTTGGTAACAGCGAATAGGACCAGTGTGGAGGTAGACAGGGGACACCCAGAGAAAAAGCAGAGGTGAACCACACATCATAGAAGTCTTCAGACCAAGTCAAATCCCAAGGTCTAGCATGAGTGCAAATTCAGTTTTAACATGAACAAGCATTGATTCAATACTGTTCTTAACAGAACCAGCCACTACTTTTCATTGCTTTAATGGAGAGGGTTTGCAGGTTTGACTAACTTTTTGTGGGAGGCAAATGGCTGATTAAAAGGCTTCAAAAACCCAGAACTGATGTACACCAGTCAGAAACGGCATGATAAAAGGCTTCAGTGTTTTTGGCTCGTGTTTTCTGGAGGAGGCAACAGAGATTAAGGTCTGAAGCGCCTCCTGATGGGTGGTTGGTATCCCTGAGCATTGAAGCAAGGTGCTCATCTACAGTTCCAGACTTTCACCACCATTTCTCTCAGATGAAATGTGAAGGTGGTTGTGGCATAGAGACCAAAATAAGGACTGGTGGAGGGATTTTTTGTACCTCACTTGGAAGCAGAATAAGCTATGCAGGAAAATGCAGGTTGCAATGAAACAGGCGAATAAATGAAATACACTAACATACATCGGAACTTGAAAAAGTAGCAATATTCACAATATTTGCATAAAATATAGAGATGTTAGGGTTAGGTTATAGACAACAATCACACAGGCTGAAGAAAGTAGCATGTGTTTGCAGGTTAGACATAACAACTGAGCGAGTTCAGATCGTTTAGTCCGAAGTAAAAATCTACACCCTAAACTTGATAGTAATGCACAATGTGATCATCCCCTTTCAGTAAACAATGGAACAGATTTTCAATATAAGTTAAAAACTGCCTATTTAGGTGCATAATATGTGAAAATATAAAAGAAGACGCACAGTTGGAAACTAGCACCATAAGAAACAAATGCAAAACCCTTGAGTTGTCCATTACAAAAATCACTTTGAAATGTGAGCGTACGATCGAGTGTAGATTGAAAGTGTCCGGCTGCTTCAGTGTTTTTTAACTTTATGATGTGCACTCTGGTTTAACTTTACCTGAAGTGGGCGTGGTTTCCTGCTTGTCGTGCTCCTCGTGCCACTGCATGGTGCAGTGATAGCTCAGCATGACCTCCCACAAAGCCTTACACAGATCAGTCAGGCAGGGAATGTAGCTGTCCAGAGTGATGTGCTGCGCACACACAGACACACACAAGCAGGAATGTGATGACAACAAGGTTACTGAGGCTCTTATCGAGATACAACATACAGCACAGCTTTTATTGTGAACATATCTCTCTCAGAGGGATAAATTACAACTATTATACAATGTGGACTACTTTAAACAAAATTATATAATTCAGCAGAGACTAAGAGCTCCACATGTGTCCCTTACATCTAATCTAATTAATTCATCTTCATTGTAGCCTCCAGCTATGGTGTCCAACATGGGCGTGCCAGTATTAACTCTTTCATCTTATGCAAGTGGCAATTGCTCTAACACTCATTTGAATTAAGATCTTGGTGACGTGCTTTGCTAATAAAAACACACTTAAATGAAGTTAAATTGGTCAACAATGGCTGGTCAGTAAACAGTAATAGTCATATACAGCATATATAATAAATAATATGTTGTGATTTTTTTCATGATTTTTTTGTGAATGTTAAGGGAAAAAAATCAATCCAGATTTGGATTTGGATTTAATACCAGGAGAACAAAATATAAAGATATATTTTGGGGTAATGTGCACTGGATCTAGTTTTGTTTAGAGGAAAAACCGTAATGGATTGCAAGTGTGTGGTATCAGTGATTCATAGTGCTAAAACCTGTTGCAAGACGGTATCCAGCTCTGTTTTTTCCCCTGTGTTTTTGATCATAAACCAAACTGGGATTTGTCCAAAAAAAAAACAGTAA
Source organism: Synchiropus splendidus (assembly GCF_027744825.2). Classification (NCBI taxonomy): domain Eukaryota; kingdom Metazoa; phylum Chordata; class Actinopteri; order Syngnathiformes; family Callionymidae; genus Synchiropus; species Synchiropus splendidus. Next base: position 10,745,251 of record NC_071337.1, read on the forward strand.
ATCTATTTCACGCTCACATGTGACAGGTAAGCCAACAAATGTGAAGTCGAAAGAACAGATTTCAATATTATACACTCCATGCTCTTCCTCTGTCAAGTGTACCAGAGCAGCATGTTGCCAAGCAACTGGGGTGCAGGGAACAATGTGGGGGTAAGATGTGTGTGGGTTTAGATCTTTAGCTGGTATAATGAGAAAAAGCAACCTCAGCTTTGCCCACACAACTACAGCTTACGTCTGTGTGTGTGTGTGTGTGTGTGTGTGTGTGTGTGTGTGTGTGTGTGTGTGTGTGTGTGTGTGTGTGTGTGTGTGCGCTTTTTTACAAGGCCATCAGGAAACTATAATGAGTGTTTGGACATTTTGGAGAACAGAAGATGATGTTGCTTCCATTTTCATCTCTCAAAAAATAAACATGCATACAGTACAAGCATGCATGTATGTATGCTCAATCAATGCTTCAAGTATACATCCTGCTATTGTTCCATGTAACTTGGCTATCGGTCCATTAGTCTGCTGTTGATACCATTTTAAACCTTGATCCATTCAATGGATCTCAGGTTTACATTCAATAATATGTAACAGTTTCTAAACAGCAATTTTACAAAGGATATACAGTGAAACGGGAAAAAAGTTTGTCCTAATACTTAGGACTTCTATTTTGTACATGCTCCGCCCTCTAATGGACTTTCCTCTAGGTTTGTAACCAAAGCGAAATGCCTTTTCCGTTGACTCCACCTGTTGTTCTTTTGGTAGTGGGGAGGAATCGGTCAGGTTGTGTCCCAATCCTTCTTTCCAACCTCCATCCGCTGCTTCATGAGGATATGCCAGGTGGTGGCATACAGTGCAGGAACACCGTATCACCAATTGTTGGAAGACCAGAAGCTTGTTTGTCTACCATTGGGGTAAGAATGTGGGTGCTGGCGTGTCATCCCAGCATTTCACCAATCGGATTTGCAATGCTATTCATAAATCAAATCAAGGATGGTTTATAAACCAACAGTGAAATCAGTTATAGGGCTTTGCATGTGCTCATAGAACTGGAGTTACATCCAGGTGACTAGTATTTTACCTGTTCCTTGAGGTCGTGTAAGACAAAATAGTTTAATGTATATATGCACAGAGCAGAAATTAAAAAGTGGAGGACATAATCATTCACCGTATGCAAAAGATTTTAATGAAGGATAAAATACCCCACATAGTATTAATATGCAACACAGACCGAAAAAAAACTAGCAACTGATGGTGCATTAGATATTAAAATTGGAAATATGTCTTTGTAATTACATAGAGACATAAACTTGCTTAATGTTCAATGAAGATGCAAAAATGGGGGTGATGACTTTTTTAATGTAATTTTTCAAAAGAAAATGAAGCCATTTTAAACAGAAACCAAGGCAGGATAATTTGCCGACTAACACCATTAAAGAACAAAACGGGGAGATAGAAGTTGCTGGCTGGAATTAAACCGGGATCAAATAGTTATAGTCGGGGGTACTAGAAAAAAGTCAGTGTCGCCAATTTCAATGAGATGTTGATGCAAAATTAATAGGACCCTTTCACAATCAGAACTGACCTTTGCCAGATTTTTTTTCTTGCTGTGGAATTTAAAGATGCATGACTAAAAGGCAGATTCGAATGCTCTCCAGTGAGCCCGGAATGTCACCTAGTTCTTCAACACAAATCCCCCCAAATATGAAGTACGCTCGTAATTTCTTAGATTTATGCCAATTTTACGATTACCTTGGTTCACTATGGTAACTTGACCTTGAACAGATACATAGACGCTGATTATGACTATTTTTGCACTTCAAAAACAATGCTTAATGTGTGGGTGGACAAGAATGTTACTTGTAGCCAAGGCAGAAGGGTTAAAATGCACACACTACTGAAGACTGTGTGGGTGGAAACATTCATGAATTTTTCAGAATGATAAGTTCAGGTAAACAACTGGGTCTATGTGATGTGTATGGGTCGAGAACAAGATTCTCAACAGTTGATTTACATCCCCATATAATTCAGTCCAAATATATACATCAGCTTCATAGACAAAGTCATGCATTTGTTTTTGTGGGTGGTACTGCTAACATACATCATAAAAATGACACTGCACACATTATTAAAGGCATGAGTGGTGGGTGTTCATGCCCAGAGACAAGCGGGTGTAAGTCCACATCAGGAGACTTCTATTTTTAGCATGTAAAATGCATTGCAGATCAAATCTCAGAGGAGAATGACCGAAGTTTATCCTTTTATTTTCTTCACAAGATAACCTTGAAAATTTCCCTCTGAGTAGGAGCTCCAACTTCTAAATACCTCTCAACCCTGCTCCCTTATAATCAATTTCAAAATGATAGCAGGAGAGGTGAAAATGATCATCAGTTTTTCCAGGCTCTAACTCAGACTTAGAGAGTGAGGCTGATTACCCTGGAATATAAAGAAGATGTGCACCATTACTTCCCTTCACTTTTCTGTGGTACTTTACATTCCTGCACTGATAAAAGGCACAAATCACCAGCCTGTCTAGTTTAGTGGTGCTATCCACTATATCTATTTTTTTTTCGTCAGACACTACTGTTGTCGCTCCAGCAATATTGCAAAACAAGGAGGGAACCCATTCTAGGTCCAGATGGGCACCTCATTTCATGTTCCATGTATTAAATTATTAATGTAATTGTTTTTCAATCAAACAAATAAATGACATGACAGTGATGGTATTGAAATTCAATTCAATTCAAGCACGAGGTTCTGCTGCTTCAGAATCTCTTAAGTCTTTGAATGTGCCAAGGATGATGCACCCCCTCACATTTAATGTGTGTCATTGTAGTACCTTGCCAATAATAATAATAATAATAGGCCTGACATAAAAAAACATTTCTATTTCTATTCTGATATTGATTTATAAAGAGGTATTAACCCCTGCAGATGATCACTGGTGAAACCAATCCTTAAGTAAACCCAAAACATTTGAAAAAATGAAATGACAAATCTTACCGTGCAAAGGTCCCTGTATTGCATTTTCTGAAATTTGGTGTCGGCATTGCCAGCGCAGAGTTCCACATATCCCAGAACTACTTGGAAGACAGTGTTGTGGATGGCCTGGGTGAAGTGCATGTGCAGCTGGTCCATGGCAGTCTGTCAACACAGCCATGAAAATTTCATGTCAATCTTCTCCAAAAAGGGAAATGCAAAGCCCAAAAATGAAGCCAACATGTACAAATGGCATCCAAACACCATCAATTGTGTCACTGTGGACGATGAATGAATTATAGAACTGGCCCTAAACTGTTTAATAGGAAACCCACCAAGCGAAGCTAAATAAATTTAGAGTTTGGCCTTTTAAATCCGACTTCTGTCCCCAAATCTCCTTCTTGACAATTTCATCAAATGTTCACTAGCTTTGCTTCACTTTGCAGTAGGTCTGAAGTGACTTGAGGATACACAAATGCCTCACTTGGGATGAGGCGTAGATTAAAAATCAAGCTAATAGCAAACATCAAAACATCGATTCATAACTCAATTTTCTTCTGGCTTCAGTGGAGACTAAACTGGCCAATGTTATTTATCATCCAAGTGACAATACATCAGATTTTATGAGCATTAGCAGTTCGCTCTGGGACAATGATGTAATGACACACACTTCAAATCACACAAGAAAACACAAGTAAAATAGACCACTGTAATTGCTTTTACTTTTCTGGACAAATTGGAGCGGTCCGCTTGTTGCATCACACAGCCATGTTACTCTGGGACGAAATGAACCCGCCAGCTCAGGGAGGCTGATTTAAAAAAAAGACTCATCTAGCATCCCGATTTTCCAAATGGCACATTCGGATTAAACTTAACAGCATTACAAAGAGAGACGTCAAAAACTTCATCACCCTTGGTGTGATCCACAGAGGCTGATGCAAGAGTTGAAGTTATCGAAATGTTTCAGAGAACTCTTTCAGGCGCAACCAAAAAATTTAACTGCTGTTTTCTACAAGGTCAGTCATTTCTTACAGCATGTTGAGTGTGAGACAAGTCCTGCCAACTGCTGCGCATGTCAACCAAGTTAGCCTCATTGTTAACCTGCTATGATCTTAAACTACGGAAATCAAGAAATACATTATCAATATTTTAATGAGGGCTTCCCGTTTGCACTGTGACCTATTGTTGAACTGGCCTTGAATTGCTACTGACATTATCACCTCTTTTAGCTCTCAAATGCAAGTTTTTTTTTTGGTTTTTATTTTGTTTTGTCGGTGAGAGTTCCATCTCAAAATGTGCCTCGCCCCGTGCTTGTGTTCCAGACTTTCTTCATATAGATTCTGTTGGATCGACTGCGTTTTGGATTTTGGTCTTTGTTGGTTTTTATTTATGTCATGCTATGTTCTGGATTTACCCTTTTCTTCGTCTGTGCTTCTGCATCTGGGTCACCTCAGTCACCAGTCGCAGGTGCGCCATATTAAATGATGTGATGTCATAACTAAAACACCCATGATGAAATGAGACCGGCTGATGAATTCAAGCTCCAAAATTTCAGAATAGAAGCCCAAAAAAATGTTGCATCTCTTCTCCGATCGGAAAAAAAATGAATGGAAGGTTATGGGGAGAGTAAAGTTATTTTCTGGTCCACTTTGCCCTCATGCCCTGGAGCACATTCATCAAAATTATGTGAGTTTCGACTATGTTGATCATGTAATTTATGATTTATTCACTAGTTAAAATACTTTATTTGGACTACAAATCAAACATTGCAGGTATGACGTCACAGCAGAATCCAACTGCTCCAGCGCTGAGGCAGATGCTAAAGGTACTAAGACCTTTGACGCCCGTTCATATGTTTTCTTAACTCACGTCTCTTGAGGCGGAAGTAGATGACTTAGGCTCCCCATGATTTACAAAAACATTCAGATGAAACATACTTAAACAAAGACAGATACAAAACAAACCTCGATAGCAATTGCAGCACTCAGCCAAATCTATTCCCGTAAAGAAATTCAGGACCACATGTTCAAAAACATCACATGTGACGCTGAAATTCATCCACACCATCTTCGGTTATCAATGGACTTGATGTGAGTCAAACGACTAACCTGTGTCTTTCCCAGGAGCGTGTAAGCCAGCTGGACCTTTGTGTAATGGGCAACATCAAAGTGCTTACAAGTCTTTGACAGGGCAACATCAAGCTGCTCCTGAAGAAAATAAAAAGAGGTAAGAATTAAGACAAGCAACATCAATCTAAAGGCCAGATGTGAAGCTGTACATGTACAAGCTGTAAGATATACAGGAGAAAGTTGTGTTCTAAAGAGGGAGTGAGAGGTGGGAAAGTATAATAAAGGTAGCAGTCAGCTGTTTAAGATAACTAATGACCCCGACACATTAATCCTCCCTCGAAGACAAAGGAGCTGACAAAGGCCAAACGATCAAATACGTTGCTCTCCAGCACTTCCTGTGATGCCGCTGGGTTAAAGGTTCCCAAGAAGACTAGAAGCCAATTTACAGCAGTGTCTATGATCCATTTGGGTTCATCTTGTTGAGACCGAGTTCTGTGTTTGATGCATTCATGACAGTGGTGAAACAGAATAATCTGAGCATCAATTTAAGTTTTAAGATGAATCTAATTTAAACTACCTATGCATTAAAATCATTCCTCTTAATATAAATACGTCTGTACATGAATGAATCCATTGACCTCCTATTGAAATGTAAATTCCTATACCATTACTCTACCTTCAATTATCTGTACTGAATCTGTACAGTTGTTAAATAAATCAGATCTCCCCATGGTCACAAATCTAAGATGGCAGGTACACAAACGCACATCAGTGTGAGCAGTAGCATGCACGCATGCGCTTCCTTGTCCACAGACAACGGCTGAAAGTAATTGATCAACTGCAGAACAGCAACAGCGGAGCAGAGAAAATTGCTTTGCATACCATCTATCATAGCCACAAAACACCATGAGCTGACAGTGAGATCATTTACAAACCGCCGCACTGACAATAATGACTCGCTGAACCTATCGATATTAGCTCAGAATTATAAAGCCAAAGTGTGATAAGGTTTAAACTGGGTTTGAATTGCATCTTTCAGATAAGTCTGCTGAGGTACAACAGAGATGGAAGAAATTGTTAGCTTACAGTAAGTGAAAAACCTTGTTATATTCTGTTATTATTGTCAGGAGTGGCTCATACCTCTATTTGCTCCAGTGTGTCTTGTAGTTTGGAATTTAATTCACTGCAAAGTAGAAAGAAAATACAGAACATTTCAGCATTACATCAAATCAAACACTTATGAGTATGGATTCAAACTGTAAAGAACAAACCAATAGAAATGATTCATAAAATAAACAAGAAAGTCTGAATAAAAACTAATAATATAAAATATAAATTTATTGTCACACCCATTGTTGGAGCTTTCAGGAGAGGACTGGAGTCAGAAAGGGCACCTTCTGCTGTGGCCAGCAGTCCAGTGCGTGTTCAGACATCTCTCCATTACAGCCAAAGTAAGCAGTAAACTGCAATGTTCCATTCAAAACTTTTATTGATGACCTTTTGTAGTAGCACCAGTAAACTGGTGGCCCTGAACAAAGGGTTGCCAGCAAAAAGAGGACATGTACAATATTGGACATCCAATCATATTGCTAGAGCGGCCCTGTATATGAGAGTAAATATATATATATATATATATATATATATATATATATAATGAGAGTACTGCATTTTAATTCTTTAGGTTCTCAGAGCTGTGAGTGAATTCTCCCCTATTTGTTCATAACATTTTAGAATAACTACATGTGACGTCAGAATTAAACTCCTATATTAAAAATTACATGACATTTAAGGGAGGGAGTTGGGCAATAATACATTTTTAAAACCCATCACCAATAGACCATAGCACCGTAATTTCCCTCATATACCTGCAGCCACCTGATGACTACCCTGTGACCAACACATGCTCGGAGCAAACTGTCTCATGCTGGGCCGCTTTCAACTCTGTTTCTGCCGTGTTGCAACCTTTTATAATAGCTCTCTGTTGCTCTGTTTCTGAGCATTTGTCACAGCTTACTTTGGGTTCCTTCACAGGTCAGCACGCTTTTTATCATGTCTTGTGAGACTCCGATAGCCAAGGGGAAAGAGTGCTCTTTAAAAAAAGACTGTTAATTAAGCAACTTCTTATGAATGTAGAAATGAGCAACCTGCTTTGAGATGCCTGGTTAAAGAAAAGCAGGATACTATGTGACACTAAACGAAACACATGGGCCTGGAATAACTCGAGCACTTGTTGACAATATTCAGCATCCTTTCGCTTTGCGGAGAGACTTGCAGGCTCTCTAGGTGCTACCTAACCATAACCCACTGACCACCACATCTGTAGCATCAGGTCTCCACCGGCTTCACATGATCTGTTTTCATTTAGAACATAAACTCCAACACGGGCACTACTTAACGGATACATAATTTCTGTTCATGCACCAAAATAAAATCTGCATCTTCATCCTTTTCAGAGTAAATTCAACTCAACTCAACTACAACTCAAATGTAAAGGTCCCCATGAAACATATCTACATAAGTAGATTGAAAAATATAGAGTGACTCGATAGCTATATACATGCTTTTATTGAGAGCATTCCATGTCTTTAAGTTTTCCACCCGTAGCAGTCTGATTTATTATTTTGAAGGACAAATAATATCATGGTGTCTCAGGATGGATTTGTTAAGGAATCTGATTTGTTTGGCTACCTACGTAGAGACCGGTGCAATGCAGTTGCTCTGCCCCATCACCACTTCTGTCAGACTTTCTGATCAATATTTTTTAAGTGAAGGTGGTCAGTTCACTCATTGATTGGTGGAGCAAGTAAATTATATCCATAAAATGATAAAATGAGCAGACAATTATAGCTAAGATGGAAACGGGAAGCATGGAACAGAATTTTCAAGTCTCATTTCCGGAGGCAACACATTCCAAAGTCAAGGCACCCTTTTGGTAACCCTGGGAATTAGGCCCATGAAACTGCTGCTACCATAAGATCCAAAAGTCCAGCAGAATCATGTTGGATCCGAGCTTCAAAGACATAGCTTAGAGGCAGGTCAGTACAACTCCTTAAACTGATCTAAATGTTTGAAATCGACTTTTACATGGTCAGGAAGCAAGTAGAGCGATTTGTGATGTGATGTCTAAAGCGCCATCGTGTCAGTGGCCCCAGTCAGAGGTGGAACAGATGGTTTCCGAAAAAGCCATTTGAAGAAGGCTGCTGATGAAACTCAGTATGAGAAACTGGTCAAAGTGCTACGAGAGTAACTGAAGGAAAATTATTTTTCTCTTTCTGCATTATAGTAAGAAAGCTGAAAATTTCAGGGATTGATTGATTGATCTGGAAATTCTTCAAACACTAAAGACATACAGAAAGCAACAACAAAGCACAGAAACAACACAGTCAACACTGTAGAAATGTAATTGGACACAGAAAATAAATAAAAAATAAATAAATAAAAAAAATCTAAAATAGGGTTTAAAAATAATAAAATATATTTTTAAAAATCAACCAATCAGTGAACCATCAATTAATAAATGAATAAAAATACAACAATAATGTGCAGAAATGGCCAAAAAGCCCAGAGATTTAGATTAAGATTTAATGAATGATTACAGTGGCAGAAACTATTTAAAGTTAAGTAGGTATTTAAACATTGGGTCTATTTATTGGGTCACCAATATTAAAAGCAAATTGATGAGGAAAAACAAAATATGATTTTCATAGATAGATATTGAAGTTCAATCAAGAAAAAAAAAAAGTATAATGCAGTCATCAATTAAAACAAATGTGAAAGGTGGTGAAAGCTAAGTTTGAGTCTCTTCTAATGTAATTGAAAGTAGGGAAGGCCAGTGTTTTACATATGCTGAGAAGCTGTGTGTGGCTAAAGAGGAGCCTACCTTTAAGTCTCATTCTAGGACTACTATCACATTGTCCGGTGCATGTGTGTGCAGATGCATCTCCTCCCCACACACTGGCAGCCTTCCACCATCAGACAGAATGCATAAATATCAGATGAGGGGGGAGAAAAAAGCTAATTAACAATCTGTTCCCTGCAGGGACTGTGAGGACTGATACAGAATTATGTGGGAATCACTGGGTTTTTCTTTTTTTTCCTCAACATCTTTTCAATTAGAACTGGCACGGGCTGTCCATGGTGCCTCTGAGCTGGTCCCTCCACAGTTGCGTGCTGACTTGATAAACAAGCAATATATGGTTTCAGAGGTGCCGCCGCGAGCTCAGAGTGTGCCGTTTTACCGTAGTCATCAGAGCTAGTTGAGGACAGTCGGAGGAGAGCAGGATTTGGGGAATGAAATCCAGTCAAAGCGACTCGTGGTTACACAAGATGGTCCTTAGATAAGTGAACTGTAATTAGAAATGGCCTATAGAAGTGAGTCAATAACAGTGAAGCAGAGGAGGAAGCAGTAAAGCTTATAAAGGGTTATATGACTACAAGTGTCAAGGCCTGTCTGGTCTTCCTACTGCCCAGGAACAGAGACTGGTGTCTGGAGACTAAGTTACGGAGATGGTTTGGGAACTTATTGGCCAAAGAATATTAGAAATACTAGGCAAAAGAAAAAAGTGCCAGGCAAAAGAAGAATAGGAGGACAACCAATGAGATACATGGCTGCAGTGAGGACATGAAGGGGATAAGCGTGATCAGGGAGGATGCACCAGACAGGTTAAAGCGCAGGAGGCTGACTTAATGTGGCAACCCCTGAGGGGAAATGCCAAAAGACAAAGAAGATGCAGAGTTTAAGTAGGTCAACATGCTGCTGCTTTTAAAAAGGAAACGATTAAAAAAACAAGAGAAATATCCAATCCACAACAATGTTTCACTTCACAAACATTGAGTTTTGGCAGCCACTAAATTCCCTCCTCCTGGCTACCATAAGCTACCAATATTAAAGGAAACCAAGTTGTTTTTCTCCACCACTCATCCACTACAGTCAAAGCATTACCCTGCGGTAACACAACAATGTTTATATAAATATTAACTTCCTATCCTTGCAGGCAAGAGGGTCTATGTGACTACAAGAACAACGAAGAGGCTGAACAAGACCTATCTCTCATTGAGCCACATGGAAAATTGTTGGCCCAGGTCTCTGCGTTTCCACCTGAATGTTTCATTGGCAGATTGTGAATGTACATAAACACAGGCAGTTTTGGAGAAGATGGGAGATCAAATGTAGATTTGGGCTTTAGGGAGCACGACATGTGTGTCTTTTGTGAGGCAGTCACAGTCGTCAAACCATACGCCAATGAGACACTTAAAAATGACCAGATGAAATTCATCTCGCCTCATTAGTCATAGTGATGACTTCTATCCAGTTTCATATTTCTTGTTTAACCATTGGCAGCAACAGACAGTACATTACATATTGATTGATTGTTTGATCTGTTGTTTCAATTCCCCCTGGTGAGATTGAGTTTGACATTCCTGCCCTTGACTACATACATCTCATCGCTTTTTGATGTGCCACCATCGGTTACACAGAGCAGAAACCCTGGATTGAGACAAAATATTGCCTAACAGACATCCTAACTTAAAAGCTCCAATATCAATGCCTGAATAAATATTTAGGTATTTGACTCGGTTTGACTCTGAAAGTATTAGATGAAGTGGTTTCACTCAAGTTGAGTTTCTATCAAGTAAAGGGCTGAGATAATACCTTTAAATCTGTGGCTCGAAATCAAGAGAGAAGTTTGTGAAACTTAGTTCCTTATAAAACAATACTGACATTTAAGAGGCACTGGACAATAGCGGGCGAGGCAAAATCCTCCGTGTAGGGCAGTGAGCGGAGCAAGGAAAAACCTAGACGCAAGGTTACACTGGAGCTTACCGGAGCAGCAACAAACTGAGCAAATCTGCTGTCAGCTGTTCGAGTCACTGCATAGGACATGAATGCTGATGAAAAGCATGACAGATTTGTAATCAATGTGGTACTGTAGAGTCTGGGAACAAATTATTTAAGTGGGATTAGCATATTGCAAAGGACAGCAAATACAAGAAGGGCAATCAAATTTCCACCCAGCTGCCACTAGCATGTTTGGCGATGCATGCCTTCTGCATTGCAATGACTAAAACTCTCAGCTTCTGTGAGAACTTCTGACCATTAAATGTGGACTGGCAGAGGGAAAATAGCTCTCACACGAAACCTGTCAGACAGTGAAATAGGCCAATGGACTTTGCTTGGCTGGCTGTTTGACACAAACCAGCTTATGTCTATTGAGCATGAACAAGATTACTTCTTCGGAGGTGGGAGAGGGGTGTGGTGCAATGAGAGCGTGGTGCTGAGAACCAGGAGGAACTGCAGCCCAGGCTGCTAAAATGAGAAATATAAGTGAACTCTGAGAAGAGATTTTTGTAGAGATGCTCTCAAACTGCACAAATGACTGAAGAACCATTATATAAATCTCGACGAACATGAATATACGATGCCACCAAAAACTCTATGCTTCATAATGTTTTCCGACCAGTAAAAAAATGTATCTGCAAGGAGACAAGGAAGGGCATTTTCCACATCACAACCTGGTGCATAATATTGAAAATCCAGTAACTATTTTCCATCAATCACGCTGTCATTTAAGCAGCATTATCACAGAGCTCGCTACATTGTGGGCGTTCCAGTTCCATGGTTGGATTCCCTCATGAAAAATGCAATGATGTGAGGAACTATTTATTAGGCACATTGAGACACATACGTGCCTTAACCCAAACCTACACAATACATAAGCATTGTCTTTGTTTTGGGCAGGCAGGCTGGGTGGCTGTGATGAGACGCTTATCTTATGAGACCAGACCTGAAATGGTTTATAGCTTGTTTCCATGCATGAAATTCTTTTTGCAACTGAAGTTACACATCTTTTTCCCAATAGTTAACATCAAACTTTTGACAATTTAAGCAACTACATCAAACAGTCGACTTTTTTTTTTTTTTTTTTCGAGATGACTGGACTTATTGATGTGCGAGACGCTACGTAAGGGGCTATTTTTCGCTCACTCAGTTGTCTTGATTCATTGTGTTTTGAGCCATTGAAACCCAAATGTGTCATCAGAAAGATACACTGATCTTTTTGTGCTGTTCTGTATTTGTATTCTAGAATTTTCTAGCATGGTGAGCACAATTCTTACACTTGCCTAAATGATATCTCGCACCTGAGTCAGATCTTTTAGTCATAGTCACTGTTTCTCTTTCTCCCACTCTATTACTGCTCTTTATTACCGATCAGCAGTTTAAGAAGAAAATAAAGCGTGCTTAAACATGGCAAGCATTGATACATATCATACATATGTGTAGCACTAGATTCCACAGATCTTCCAGAGATGCAGTACCTGATGCAGCTGTAGTGTTTGAAGGTGCTGGCAGCCTTCTGACATTCCAGACAGAGTTGGATTGCTCCAGGATAATCTTCCTCCTGAGGCAACAGAGAAGCACGACCGTACTGATTGTAAAAATATATTCTTGACATCTTCACTTTAAGCTGAGCATTGTAGAAATGACATTTAAAAATGTTTTCCTACACATCCATCAAATAAAGCACCATGTGGTTACCATCTGTCTCAACATTTCAAATGTACTGTTTGGAAAATGGGCTTCACTTGACCTTCACAGCAGATATACATTTGCCGTCTCTAGTTTCAGAAATCTTCCCGACATTTGACCTTTATATATTAATGTTGTGTGCATGCGACTTTGTTGTGTTGGTGTACAGTGACTGCACCTACCTCAAGCATCTCACTGAGCCGTACATCTGTTCTTTGCTGAAATAGAAAATGGGGAGACTCTCAATGATGCCCACAGTAGCTTCGAAAAATTATTGAACATAAACAGTTAAAAGAACATTCGCGTATCTATGCTGGGTGACTGATGTGTGTTCATACAACTTAATTTCTAGAGAATTCCCTGTTACAGAATTATCAGACCAGACCAGACACAGATGGAAGAAAGAAATGAGCTCAGAAGAGAAGTGAGAAAAATACGACTGACTATAAAAACATAAAATAGGCGCATTCTTTTAAACACAATCAATGCTTCTTTCTTTCAGTTATATAATTACACAAAAGCCCTAGGACCATCTACCTTGGTCAGCAACTTTAAATGGTGTCTAAATGTGTGCAGCTCAGTTGTTTCTGAGTGAATTTTACCAGGGTCTTGATGGTTCTCAAGGACTTAAGCAGGCCGGTCAGAAGGTGCCGTCTTCTCTGGTTGGCCAACAAACCCAGACTGGCCTCTGTGAAGCCTTCTTTGGATACTCTCAGTTGCCTTAAAAACAACAAAACAAAAATATATGGATGCAAATAAATGAAACATAAAATGCCAATAATTGAAAGTAGAACTTTAAACAATTTCAATTATTTTATATGACAAACAAGCCGACCATGATGGTAGGTTTCATGTAATTCTGGCAGAATGAGTGCAGGTGGTTCAACATTTACGCCAATCAAGATGTAAGTCACATTTTTGTGAATATAACGGATTCATAGTGAATTTCAGTGATGTGTCGGTGCAATATTACCTTCTTGCATTCGTGCAAATGACAGAAGCCAGTTGCAGGTTGGTCTGTAGAGCAGTCACTCGCTCTAATTCCTAGGGAGAAAAAGACACATTAAGAAAGAAAATGTTGCAAACAAGCATTCAATTGAGCTGAACAAAATACACTCTAGTTATATTTTGGTCCCTTGGGGGAGATTCATTCCAGGACAGGACAGAAAGGGTCAATAATGATGTAGGATTTATGTCTACACAAGTGAGTTTCAACTTAAAATTCTTAAAATTCCAGCATTTCTTTCATGGGCAAATATGATAAATGATGAGTGGAGAGCAATCCATAGGAGGGAAAAGGAGATAGTGTCATATTTGGGCAGCAGCTGACTCCAACAGTGCCATTTATCAAGCAAATCGCTCCCTTCATTATTCACTCACACACTTGACTAGAGACGGCCACATGAACTGTTTGGAGCTTCGCGATGAGTTATAACCAGCTGAGTGCATTTCATGAAGTCTAACAGATGGCTCCACATTAGAAGAGCAAACAGTGATTAACTGAAGGGTAAACGCACACCAAACTCTAGTGAAAGATGTCTTCCCTGTTGGAGCTGTGACATTTGGAGACGGATCAATACCTGCCTCGCTGAGTGAGTTCAGGCAATACAACAATTCACTGACCTTAGCCTGGGCAAACAACACAATGAAAGAACTTGATTTACTATTTTATTTTCTATTTCTGTCTGCTAAAAGGAGGTAAGTCTGTCCCTTGATCCAAACACTTGTCAACCAAAAGATGTCTCATTGACAAAGATGCCCTCTGGCCAATGTCAGAAATGAGAGGAATGCAAGACTATTCCATTCTGAGGTCACACTCCTGAAGGATAATTAAAATGTATTGTCAACGTATAAGTCATACCCAACTATTCCAACACCCTGGTATGGAAAAAACACATGGTGAAATTTGACTTTTGCTCTTCTAATAAAATCCAACGATTACATGCAAGATGATTGATTGAAGTGCATCAAAGATGTTTTATAATTCCTTCAAATATAGATACAATACTTCATATTTTTCACAAGGCAGCATCGGAGAAAAGCCTGTCTTGAACTTTACACACCACCATAGGCAACAATGTTGTCATGACACCAATGTCCTGTCAAAACAATTTCACTTTTGCCCTTTCTTTAACATTTAAAATAAACATACACCTGGTCTACAATACAATAAAACATTTCACAATATTTTGACACGGGCATGAAGGAAGAGCTTTGACAAAAGAAGAGCAAATTAAAAGGCAAAAACAAACTCAATGCATAGATTAAATGAGAAAAAAAAAAAAAAAAAAAAAAAAAAAAAAAAAGGATCAAATTCTTCTCTGTCAAACTTATCACCTCGTGTACTGATATCTGAGCAAATTTGTATTGCACTTTAAATCCCCATACTTTGTCTCCGCTCCATATAAATGTAGCATTTTAAGTCCCTTGCAGTGCTTTATACAATAAAAGAACAAAGGGCAAAAAAAGAAAGGGATCAAGTTTTAAGTCCTTTCCATTCATCGCACTGGAAAAAAGCTCAGCCAAATGGAGTTCCACCGCAATAAAGAAGAGCAATGTTGCGTTTTAGTCTCTCATTATTTACATTCAGCTATGGCAAATGTGTACTGTAATTTTTATTCATGCTGACAGAGAAAAGCAATCTGCCCACTGTAATTATTATCAGCAAAATGGGAGATGACAGCATTCATGAAAAAATGTCTAGAAAACAAGACAAGAGACAGTTGGGCATTTCCTTATGAGTGGTCTGACTGGTACAATGAGCAGGCAGGGTGATCAACTTACATCATGTCAGATTAAGACCAGCAGCGCTCAGCTGGTCGATAAAGACGCTGTTTATGGCGGCAGTGAAGTGAGTGCGAGTTTAGCTGAGATTTTTTTTTCCATAAAAACACAGACAGAAGTGCACATCCAAACATAATGCATGCAATCTTCGGGCAAGAGTCGTGTTTATGTCACGCTCTGATGCACACATCAGTGTCAGTGACCAGCAACATACTGTTAGGGAGCATTTTCACACATCTTGGACAATGTAAGCGTGACAGGAATACTGTACATGCAGAAGTCACTAGTGCATAGGTTAAAGTTCCCATTGTTTTATTCTAATTTTCAATAATAATAATAACAATAATCATATAAAATACCACAAAGACAGACAGCTAGACCATCAGTGAAAGAGAACTAAGGAACTGTTAGGGGGATATTACATAAATGGGAGCCTAAAAAAGGGATTTAAAGGTGGCGTTGCATGTTTTGATTCTCTTCTGCCCATCTGTTCTGGAGTTGTGGAGGGACTGTCATTTCTAGATTTAAGTATACTTTTTTTGGGACAACAAGCAAGGACCCATTTAAGGATCTGAGGTTTCCTGGCCTGCTCGTAGGGTGTCAGCAGTACTACAATGTAGTCTGAGGCCCATGCAAGACGGGCTTTAAAATTATCAATAAAGTCAATTCTAAAGTGGACAGGGAGCAAATGCAGAGAAGCCAACACTGGGGTGATGTGCCTCTGTCTGTTAAAGCCAGTTAGCAGCCTGCTGCTGAGTTCTGGACCAGCTGGAAGTTTGATAGAAATCTGTTGTTGATGCCAGTGAGGAGAGAGTCAATACGAACATATTAATTTGTTTTTCCAAGCATGTGACAGCATAGGTTCCATTTCAAAGAAAATTTTCAACTGGAGAAACAGGAATATATCACAACGAAAAAATTGTTCAATGTGACCCTAGAACGTTTAGCATGTCCTACAGTGGGCATGTTTCCATTATTATCAACGTCACATGACCAACAATACATATTGTAATTACACATAAAAATATCTGTATTTCAGTGATATTTTTTATATATATTTATGTTCTGAACATTGCAGAAGATGTGAATAGCAGGCGTTTTCAAATGATTTTGAACGAACAGTTTTGTCAGTCAACACAGACAAAAACAAAGTGTCCTTGACAGAGGTCATAATAACTAATCGAATTTAAATGGAGTCTAGAAATATAATCACAGTCAGGATAAAACATAGGTAACAACCAGGATCCAGGAAGGTAAAAAAAATGGGCAGCAAAAGTCTCAGAACTCACTACCTTTTTATTCAATTCTGATGCACAGGCTCATGGCACCTCAGGATACCTTCAATATTTGTGCTGCCTACATGTTCTGGACTGTTTAACTTCGATCAATTGAACCTGTCTGATACAGTAGACAAAGCAAACTGTGTACAGTGGTGGCAAATCTGTATATAGAGGAGAGAGTGGGAAATGTTGCAATGAGAAACAAAAGACCACCATACAAACTGAAATGCATATTTCAGTCTGCTATTTCTGACAATAATAAAACCCAAAAAACCAAAGCCACTGTTAAGTGTTAAGTGAGGAATGGATGCAGACATGTTTGGATGCATGAGACTTTTGTATTTATTCATATATTCATAAAAAGGTCTTCAGTTTGACCTTTACGGACATTGAATATGCACTAGCCCCATTTTACCCACTAACTATACATTCTAATGATGCTGCCGTTTCAAGTGCGTCCGACGAGATGAAAAAATGGTCCAGAGCAGGAATATTTTTAAAGTTAAGGTTGTGAGGGACCAGATTTAATTCAACTTTTTAAAAGTGGGACGTTTCAACATTAAATGGGCCTTGTGTATAATTTATAGGTACCAGTTTTTCCATCAGTCACAGAGATTTAAATGATGATTGTATAAATAAAACATCACAAAAAAAATCACAAACAACTTTCTTGCTCATGATACATCTTCGTGACATGTGAAAGGTCACGAACCAAGAATAACTCAAGGCAAATGAGTGCGGCATCCCAGCTCACACCAATTACCTGGCTGCCAGTAGTGTTTCTTGTCAATCTCATTATCTACCCAATAAAACAACCTTTGGAACCCGCTATAGTTGGCAGGCGCTACCATCAAGGTTGAACTAATTACTGAGCTTTCTTTCAGGAAAGTAACAAGGAAGCACAACCAAAGGCACAGGCCAGTTGGGTAATGAGAAACTGCTAGTGCAGGACTATTAAGTCAGAATCTGTCCGATATTCTTCTCTGAATGGCTCATGGTCGGCGGGTACAAATCCATTAGAGACTGAAAACAATTTCCTCTCCAAAGGTTGTACGAGTGTGGCCTTTGTTTCTCAGGCAATAAACCTTTTGCGATGGCAGGAACAGAATTTAAGCACAAAACAGGGGGAAAAAATGTAAATAATGTGAAACATCAGTTGAGAAATTCCAAACATCCAAAATGGGCAGATCAGGGGAAAGGGAAGCCATGTGTCGCTAGAAGGATGTGACTGCGATCAGACAGGCTTTTCACAGGATTAGTCACTCCATCGCTACGGTTTATATCTAGCCATTTAAAGCCCATAGCTATGGCTTCGCGTCTGCTCCACATAACTCATTGAGGAGTTACATAAGAACAAAAAAACAAAAGGGTGATCAAAGACACACCTAAGGAGTTTATTTCTTTCATGATCACAGTGGCAACCACAATATTGAAGGTCTTTTCTGTCCCATTTTAACTAACTTACAAAGAGCATTAAAAAAGTGATAGAAATGTTATATAGTTCTAATAACTTAGATTGGCATGTCCAAGCATCATCGTTATCCAATTTAAAGCAAAGAAAATAAGATAGCCCTAAAGTTGTGTGAAGACATTCAGACTTTCCTTTTAGTTTCTTTTAACCTGGGGGGAGCCCCTGGACTAGACTCGAGTAGAGTAGCCAACTGGTGCCAACTGGCTCCTTAAACAAAGTCATGTGTCCCACATTGAGCTGAAAAAAGATGCATTTCATCAGGGTATTTCCCCACACTGGTGGTGGTAAAGATAGTTCAGTAGGCAGCGTTGCCAACCAGATGTCCCGCGTTTATTTTTCACATAGTTGGCAACCACGGTTGGGACATGAATACAGGTGTGTCCCTGGCAGCTCTATGTAAGAATTGAGATAAACTGTGTTGAGTAACTGTAATGTACGGGGGGTAATCCAGATGTACAGCAGTCCCTCCTTTAAGGCGGGCAATATGTTCCGGGAGTAGCCACAATAGTTGAAAGTACGAGAAGTAGCAGCACCATAATTTTTCTATGTGTGTTACTGTTCCTCAAAGAGTTTGAGCCTGTGACAAGAGAGAAAGGGGCTGCACAGGCAGGATGGAAGAGTGAAGTTGTCCATGTGTGAGAGGTGACTTGTTTCTGCTCCTGTTCTGCGTAGTTAAAGCTGACAGAACAAAGTCAGGAATAAAGTCATGAAGCTGCTTCTAAGAATAAAGAGAGTGATGAGATGGTAGAGAGAAGGGAACACCGTGCTGCCATGACCGACCTGAATCGGCTATTGTCTTGCTGCAGTTTCACAGACTGCATTTATGACATAGAAGTGTATCATGGGAAAAGCCTCATTTTGGTGAGTGAGAGTAGGCAGCCCTGGAAAAATGCATGATGCACTGAATCTGCAGATGGTCAACTATATCACATGGGCTGGTTAGTTTGGTAAGTATGAACTATTTGGAAGAAGACAGCTAGGGGGCATTTTCCCTTAATGGTGAGTGTAGTGTGTTAAATCCCAAAAAGTGGGTAACATGACTGAGCAATGATGTACAGTCGTTGGAGTAATCCATGAAACATAGCTCACCTGAACCAAGTACCATTTCGGGTATTCCACAATGGTATTTTATCATCCAGGTTGTTGAAAAATCAAAGGCGCATACACATACAATGAGGATGACAACATTCTGCACCAATCCTGTTTCCCGTTTAGTGGCCCGAAATGTTCAGAGGGAAGGACAAAACTTTTTGACTCAATCCAGAATTAATGCAGAGAACATGGGAAATGAGATGACCTCTGAACTGTATCGGGCAGTGGTGGACAAACGCAGCAGAGAAGGGTCATCGCAAGTGCCCCTGAAATCCTGCCAGAGGAGTTCACCATTATGTGCTGCTGCCATTATGACTTGGCAGAGTCACCAGAGGTCATCGAAATAATGATCAGTTTATTATTCAAAGGGGGACAACAATGGTAGACAAGGTTAAAGACCCTTTTATACCCTGATTTTGAAAGAGAATCAATTGAAAGCTTAGCAGAAAGACACTGTCAAAGGAAGTTAGCAAATATAGCCATACAGTCGACGTTTAAGAGTAAATCGATTACTCACCTTCGCGCAAGGTGTTTCAGAGGACACTTTCTGAGGAGCATCTTAGTAGAGAGGTATGCAAATATTGCTCTGCACTTCTCTGATGTCTCCCCGAGATCTAAAGTTCTGTTGTCATAATTTTGTTTGAATCGTTCTCTCAGCACAATTATACAGAGCAAGAACAAGTGATGACCAATAAACTTTCAAGTTTTCAGGTAGGATTTAACACAACACGGTTAGTGAACATTTATAAAGTCCTCAAGAAATCTGCTTTCTCATTTTAAACGCTGTCGTTTTCAGATTATTTCAGGAGATTAGCTGTTAATAGGGGCTCAGATTGGATCAAAGAAACTGATAACCTGCCAGTGTCTGCTGGCTCAGAGTAAAAAATGCGTAAGTCATTGCTTCTTTGACGATCCAGAAAAATTCGTCATCCTCCCCAGATCATTGCAGCATCAGTAAAGGATCAAAGAGATGCGCTCAAGTGAAGCTTGGGATTCATGTCATATTTCTAAATTGAGATTAATTATACATTTTGACTTTGAGGCATTAGAAATGTCTGATTTAGGAGGCAAGGAAAGTACATTAACACCGCTATATAAACTGAATAATTCAATTATAATTGCAGAGTCATTTTTATACACATCTACTTCCCATGTTACCAACTCCAGATATCACCTGTAAATATGCATGTATTCCACAAGACCATTAAAGGTCACACTAAGACCTCATTTCAAGTGAGACGCTCTTGTTTGAACAGTTCATCCCATAGGCCGCCAGTTTAATCCAGAATGCTTTGGTTTGTTTTCCTCCCATCTTTCCTCCAACGCAAGGAGTCAGCTGCCATCAGGGAATTCAGAATTGTGACTAACTCCTGGGTCCAGACAAAAAAAGTTAGACTAGTTAAATCCTCAATCGATCATCATACATAAAAAACATACAGTTAGAATTAATTGGTGAATGAATTTTAGAGAGTACACAGACATCGGTGGCGGCTCCTTGGACCATAGATGTGCAGTGGTCACTTGAACCATGAAGTCCACTTCAAATCTGTAATTTCACAGATGCTCTAAGCATTCCACCTAACAGTCACACTTTGTCCCCCTTCAAAGACTGTCTGATTACGCCTCCCTATTTCTATTGCTATTAACACATCAAATACGAGAACAAAATGTTCACTTGCAAGAGATTTTTTTTTTTTTCCACAAACGCCCGTGGTGTTGTGCATTTTTCCACATTAACAGCAAAACACTTGTTTAGTGGTTGCTAAATACAGAATCTATTTAAATGTCTCTGTTGATATACCACATCTCTCATGTCCCACACTCAAATATTAAGAACCTTTTATGACACGTTGAATCAAACAAATATAAGAAATGATGATCCATCTCTCACCTTGACATAAGAAGGTTGCTTCTCCAAAATGAGATCTGCGACTTTTTTGGAAACCTACAGTGACAGAGAGTAAAATTAGAAAAATAATAAAAAGCAACACAAGAGTGACATATTATAACTTTACTTTAGATAATATCATCACTAAATAATATCATTGTCTATCTCGTGCCTGTGTAATTTCCATCCTTCTGTTCGTATTTAATATTGGTTGTATTGGTTATCATGCCAAAGTTGGACTCAGAGTGAAGCGACATGCCATTAATTTTAAGAACACCTTGATGAGTATCAAGGAAAAGTTCTGAAAGTGAAAGTGAAAGGGCGATCGGAGTCAAATGTGGTGCAGAAGCATAATACAAGTGCACACACAAGGTCCCTGAGAAAGAGTGCACCAGCCACGATAGCTAGCTGACGACAAGGTCAGTTGCAGAGCTGCACCCCTGTAGAGTTGGTTTGCAAACACTTCACTGAAAAAGACAGGACAGTTAAAAGACGTTGTGCATATGGCACCATTACAGGCTTCATCTGGTCATCATTGGAGGTGTTTCTACACACATTTTAGCATTCATGAGCAAACCTACAAGTGGAGGGTACCTCCCTTTTTTAGAAAACTACAGTACATCTGAAGTGCCTAACAGGTTCTACTGATTGGAGCTGACATACAAAGAACAAACCCATTATCCTTCCTGGACCACCTTTAGCACAAACCCCTCTGCATAACGTGGGGTTTTCATGTAGCAATAAAGATCTTAATGAATCTCCACAAAGCGCTCACTTCTAGCACTCATGGGGGAAAAACTCGAGTTTCAATCAGTTTCAATGACAGGCATGAACCTTTGAAAGCGCAATGCCTCAGAGTACACTGACAAAATGCTCCTCGATATGAGCAGAGCAGACTGGGATGAGAGAGAGAGAAAAGTCTTCAGCAGTAACACTAAAGACAAACAATCTGACTGATGCAACCCACGCGCAGTGATTCATCCCATTCACATAACTTTGAGGACATGGAAAACACACACAAGGTAGACATCCAGCATTCACCGTGTTTCTGGTCTGGTACATCAGTTGGCAAATGCATTAGTTCAGAATAGTGACCAGATATTTATACCAAATAGTTAGATTTCCCATCTAAGTGATCAGAAAGACAGTATTTGAAATGTATAGATAAGTTTACAAGACCATTGCCAAAATATCTCTAAATAACAGCATACAAAAACATGACACCTTAGCGAATGTAATGATGAATAAACATGTGATAATTCCTACTTTAATCCATGCACACATATTCTCAGCTTTTGCCAGGTCCCCCCACACAGGCCTCCATAGGCTGAACTAATCTTTCCACACGAGTGTGTCCAAGTGACCCAGTTTCATACTGAAGACTTCATGTGACTTTCTTATTATCTAAAAATGCAAATTATGGATGGTGCATATATTCAAACATATACATTCTAGAATGCCACTGCAAAATGCACAACTTTATCTGAGCCTTAATAGCTGGTACTGATACGAAAACTAAATGGCTTATGGTAGTCCAATTCTGGAGGCACCACATTATACAATGCCAGTCACAACCAAAACATGATTATGGAAAACAATTTGCACTCAAATATGAAAACATCACCACTTGAAAAAAAACACCAAACATTATCTGCAGTGTCAATCAAGCAAAGGTTATATTTGAATATTTTATTTTTGTAACACTACATTCCATTACTGACTTCCCATTTCCATTTGAAGGGAAATTAGCAAATTCAAAACAAACGTGCTCACTTCTATTCAGTAACAGTGGAGCACACAGCAGATCTTAGAGGAGCAATAAAGCGGACTCAACTTTTGACCAATCAGAAAGGTTGGGATCTAAATCAAATTACCTGGCCATATACCTTGTTAGAGTATTTCATTAAAAGAAACATCACAGTGGTCCACGACAGCTCCGTATTATTTAACTGAGCACGACCCTTTAAATCAATTCCTTTCCCCCCAAAAAGGAACTATGCAGTTACGGTGATGTTAAACAAAGCTGACAATCGACATGGAAATGAAACACCTATGACTCTGGAAGAAAATGGGGGATTCAATTGTAAAGGTTCTGGAATCCCTCTGCTGTGTCATCTCACTGAAGAAGTTGAGTCAGTACCTCAAAAAGACAGCACAGGTTTTCAGCACACAAGATAATGTGTCCTCTCGATACTTCTTGTGTTCTCACAGGAACACAAGCTACCTGGACTGGCTTTGTACAGCTTGAAGTGCTGAAGAGGCTTGAATATAGAGACAGATGAGTCCGCACAGTGAGTGGCCAAAGTTGCTGCAAAGACTGCTACGACGGACAAAAGAAAACACTCAAATAGTTAAGCAATAATTTAGAACATCTGTGCATCGACACATGTAATTTAGATCAGATGCTGAGCATAATTAAATCAAAACAGTGACTTGTATATCTAGAGCTGCAGCCGTATAACTACGGCGTCAGCTCTGATGTACCATTTTATCAGAATGCTGGTCAGCAGGGAAATCTTTAGTACCAAGCGGTAAATACCAAATATAATTTCTTGTGTTGTTTTCACACCAATTAACTTACAAATAAGTACAAGTGTTGAAGTCGCAAGATTTGTTTTTTCGTCATAACAAGAAGTAAGCTGTCAGATGAGACAAAGCTCCAGGGAGTAAATTCTAACACGTCTCATAATGAATCTCATGATGAATCCACTGGTAACCAATCGGTATCAGGTTTGGTCAAGGCCAAAATGACTGGATCAGTTTTCAGATTTCTTTAAAAGGAACCGCTCCAATCGATCCACATCCCAAAACGAACTTGCATGTCCTCACTTCCACTTTTCATGACATGCCATGAACGCAGGCAGACTGTTGCCGCCATGCAGGTGCCATTGTATTCCAGCAGAATGACAGTTGTGTATACCGTATGGAAGTACTTTATGGTGATGGAGTAGAGGAATAAAACGCCAGAGGATTGCATGTGCTAAACAGGCTTCATGAAGGGTGGCAACGGAGCTGGAAATTATTAACACAAATAACTTGATGAAAATGTACAGATGCATCATGAAAATGAGAATAAACACGTTTTTGTTTTACGGTCGAAAGTACAGAGGGAATCACTGGAGGACACACTACAGAAGTGTGCAAAACCAGAAAGTTCCTATGCCAAAACGATAATGGAGAAAACTGTGTCGTCCATAAACCGAATGATGAGCCACTTTGTATAGTGGGAATTATACGTTTTGGAGATTTGCTGCAGCATTTGGAACAGCACCAACTACCAAATCAGCCCTCCATCTCAGATCCACTCAGTGCACTGAAATACAAACAGGTGAGCAGCTGGGTCTGTTGTGCTTACTAATACAGTCAAAAGCTTCATGTTCTATCACAGCCAAAGCGGTTCAGCATAACTCCAATATATATAGTGTTTTTAAATGACAGTGTCACAACTTTTTGTGTGACAAAAAAAGGTATCAGATCAGTTTCTCCCCATCCTAAAGGCTTTGGTACTAGTCTCAGACGTGGTATCAAGCCATGCTGTACTAGAGAGATAGTTGCTTGCACTACAGTTGACTTATCAAGATATAGTCTGCCATGATATGGATGATCATCAAAACTTGTGATGACTATAAAAGCAGATGTCACTGAGGAGATGGACAGCCAAAGTAGGATTCTGTGTGTCCTCTCCCTTCAGTCATTACAAATGCAGCAGCCCTGCAGTCCCAGACCACACAAAGTCTGGGGCTTCATTTGTGCTCAGCAGACAGCTCACTGGGCAGCTACCAAACATGTTAGACTGAGAGCCGTGGGGAATATGAGTCATGTACGAAACGACAAGATAAGAGCTCAGAGGAAGCGATCTAGAAACGGGGGAGTGAGGGGGGGTCACACCAAAGGGGCATAAGCGATTTTTAGGTGTGCAGAAATGCAGTAGCATGTCACAAAAATGGAGTTGCAAGGACTTATAAAGCAAAAAAAACACCTCTTTCTATAAATAGAGCATGTTGACAGTACAGGATTTAGCCACATTTTGCAAGTTTTAAGTTGAGATATGCTGGCAAAAATACATCAGAAACTAAATTCGGTTTGATGTTTTTCATTACCCACAATCAGAATTCAGACATAATGTCTTCAGGAAGGTAAGAAAAACAACACAAGTCTGACCTGAAACAACGGTCATATAATACAGATTATTACAGATTCTTTGCTCATCAACGGGGTAGTAAACACATGAGCACACTGAAAAATCCACAACAAAGAAGAGGATGTGAAGCCGTTTTATACTCACTAAAACTGATGTGCAAAAGGTGGAAACACATCAAACCTGGCTAAACTACTGAAGTAGGTCACTGCGGATCCGAAGTCAGTGAGCTTCAGTTTACTGTCGCTTGTGTCACATTACACGAACCCTGAACACACGTTGCGAGGGAGGGCGAAGGAGCACGCTATACTTGTAGAAGCTCATCATCTCATGCTCGCTCAGTCACATTACGTTGACAGCCACTTAAAGTCGTGCCACAATACCATCATGTAACAAGGCATTATGAGTTGCTCTACTGTATGATGGTCTCTGTGCTCGTCATTTGTACTGTACATTATTTTTGTTTTTTCCTTTTCATGATCAGTCTGAGTCATACGCTAACTCAGCCAAGCATCACGTTTTTGAAAGGAAAATAAAGAGTTCTAAAATCCAAGTTAAGCCCATGTTGGAAACAGGAAAGATGAAGGCACAAAGTCACTAAACACTTGGTCTTTTATGTGTTTCTTATTATCCGATTAATGTGATCATTGATGAAATGACATTGTGTGTAAATGCTGTTTCTTCTTAAAGTCCTTTTATAAGAACATTTTCCTGTTTTATAATGGTGAAGTACACGTGAATACTGTAGACATTTTGACGATTTGAAACATTTTAATAATGTAGTGAACTTGAAGTACTGCTTTTTGATATTTTCACAACCCTAATTTAGTGTAACTAACTTCATCCATCATGCATATTCTAGAAGTATTCGTGAGTGTGCAGTGTTGTCTTACTGCTGCCTGTTGCCTCTTTAGCTTGTCCCTGTATTCCTCCAACTCCAGCAGACTGAGCTCAGGTGGGAGTTTCTGGAATCAAACAAGCAGATAGTCAGACATGTTATCACACCATTAGCAAAGTAGCATCCCACACAAGTTAAGGCGCCAAAGATGTCAGGGTCGAATCTTCAGCTGAGCACTCAGATGGACAATGCTCTGATTATGACTATAAGAACTCAAGCAAAATGAATTAGAATTTTATGTTACCTTCCATTTTTTGCAGCCACAATCAAAAGACAGAATGTCATTACAGCAAAGTTACTACCGGTAGAATTGAACCTATTTAATCATTCACATAATGGGCATTCAAATAATGTCAAATTCACTTAAAATTTAAGGATGAACCACCCGTCTTTTAAGCTGAAACATCAAGTTTTAAATCACATCATGAAAACCTGAAAGTTCAGCGAGTTCTAAGAATATTCCAGTTGAGTTCCCTTCATATTGTCCTTTACTAATAAATTATATATGTGGGACACGAACCTCACACTTTGAATTTGAATGTATTCAAATGATAAATGACCCGTTTAATGATCTCCCAAGAATGTTGTTTGATCCTGCCTTTATCAGTGAACCATCAGTCAATCTGAACGGCCCTTGGGTCCACAGGACCATTCACCATCCTTCGTATGTAGAATTTCAATCATTTTGAAGTTCAACTTTCCGCTTGCTGACATCAAAAGAGTTCTTAGTAGCCTTTTCAAACCAACGTTTGCTGATGCCATCGAAGGTATTGCCTTCAATTGAAAAGAATTTCACTCAATCCATAAATATTATCGGACTCAGTATGATTAGTCATGAAGGTATGGGCCAATATTTTGTAAACAGCAAACAAACTCCGCGAGGCAAAGACGATATTACAAATCCATGCCCCTAAGGATGATAGGTAATTACTTTCCCCTTGACTGAGAGTCTCATTTCAGATGGCGTAGTAATACCCTGATAAATCTAATTAGATTTCACACCCTTCTTCTGTTCAGCAGTTGCAATCCATCAATCTGGAAGTCAATGGTATGCATGCAGCACGGCGGAAGCTCTAAAAGAATCCACGACGATGGAGCTCAAAGCAGTGGAAAAAAGTGTTTGTACTCTCATAAGAAATGCAGCCGTTTTGCCGCTTACTGAACTTTAGTTAGATCGATAAAGTTTCTCGTCCTCAAGTTCCCAGGTAAGAAGTGCCAGCTCATTCAATTAACCGGACGCATCGAAAGGCATGGAGCAAGTGTGGGTGGAGTGCAGGTTGTGGTTCCAACCAATCGATCACACACCGTTTAACCGATGTCAGCTGAAACAAGCAGCATCAGACTAATAATCAACCTGTTATACTTCTTAGATTGGTGAAAAGGTGTCCTCTATATTGGTTGGGAAAAAAACCTGCACCCACTGTGGCCCCTTGTGGAATAGTTCTGACCTGTAGTTCGTGCTGGACCATGTCAAAGGAGTCGTTAGAGAAGTACACGTCCTCGATGCTGTCGATGATCTCCTGCTCTTCCAGAGGGTCAGTGGGTTGCTCTCTCAGCTCGCGCAACTCCTCCTAAAAGAACACAGAGAGAAAATAAATCAACAACCACGGGTTCAAAATAGAATATTGCATCATTTAAAAAGCCAAAAGTAAAAACATGGGAAAATTGCATCAAAGGAAGAAATAAATGGGGAAATGTGGAATAAAAAGGATATATGCTAAAGGGGGCAACAACAGAAGGAGGAGATAGGCTTAAAAAAACAAGGCATATAGAGTAGTGTCGATACAGAGGAAGGGTGAAGGACATTGTGAGGAGAGGACGGAATCATAATGAGACAAAAAAAACTGGCAGAGAAGACTGGAACGAAACATGCAAAGAGGGAAAACGGTGGAAGACGGTAGGCTTTGGGAGACGATTGCAGCCTGTTTCACAGGACTGCTGTCAAGTGGGGTATCAGAAGAGGGGCGCAGGCTTGAGCGGAAAGGAGATAAGAAATGAAGGAATAAACTAAAATCCCCATGTCAGAAACATCTGAGCCTTATCGATTAACATGCTGTGTATTCATTAAGGCTCTTTGTGGCGATGAGCCTCCTCTTATTTGAACTCCACATCTGCCCCAGCTGCTGCAATAAGCAGTAATTTAGTATCAGGTCAATAACAGACTGATAGAGCAGTGAAGTTAATGGAATACAATTACGAAAAATTTGGATCGAATTACAACATATAAGGACTCAAGTTACCCACAGTGGGTTGAGCTAAAGTGATTTGCTGGTCAACAGTCACTCGTGATCATCATCAGATGGCGTCCCAGGCTCTCTAACCAGATTAAGCACCTCCCACATTTGCATCCATTTCCTCTGGATAGTTGTCAGCAAAACTGTGCTGCAATTAATAGTTTATTTTAACACGCTGTCACAGTTACTTTGCAAATGCAAAAAGTGTTCCAATTGCTTTACAACAAATTTGAAACAGCTGGTAGACTCTTACTTTGGCGCATGTGGTTGCGGCCAAAGTGTCATAACCAGGTTTTGCAATTTTTCTACTCTAGCACAAACTGTAATGGCAATAATGAAAATCATGACAAAATAGATTAGAATTACATTACATGTACGGCTCACCGCAGTTTGTCTGGAAAGCCTTAGTGAGTGGTTTATGCCCGGGTAAATGAATGAATGAATGAATGAATGAAGATAGATAGATAGATGGACAGATGGACAGATGGACAGATGGACAGATGGATAGATGGATAGATGGATAGATGGATAGATGGATAGATGGATAGATGGATAGATGGATAGATGGATAGATAGATAGATAGATAGATAGATAGATAGATAGATAGATAGATAGATAGATAGATATGCTTCTCCTCATGTTGTGAACCAGAGGAACTTCCCTGTCAAACCCACAGCAAGTGAAAACCATTGAGCAGTGGAAGGGTGTGGGAGAGAGTGTTGTGCTGAAAGACACTTGTGAGCTGTGAGTCATTGCAGTAAAGTAAAATCACCTAATTCAATTCATGCACAACAAAAGGACTTTCATCAGAGGTAATTGGGAGGGTATAAATTAACCAAGATTAAAATATGTGCTACTGTGTTTGCAGACCTTCGAGCAAGTGTGAATGTATGCATTGGGAAAGGAGTGCGTTAGCTTCAGGGTAAATGTGTGGGTGAGTGTGTTGAGCTCAGTGAGGAGGGGCAGAGTGAGAAGATCACGGTCTAGCATCAAAAAAGGTGGGTGGGAAATCAGCTCAAATGAGAGGTGAAAGTGAAAGGGAGGGATGATGTGGATGACTCATCGCTGGAAAAAAGTTGGCGCATGGTTAAAAAAAAATGTGAGAAATAAATGAGAATGATGTGCCACTCTAGCATAGCACAAAGAGTTACTCAACACCCCCTCCTCTCTCTCGCTCTCTTTTTACAGTGAGCTACAAAACTTTAGACATCTTTTAGGCGAATGACTCATGGAGAGGCTACCTTGGGTTAAATTAATTCCCTTCCTACACAAGTGCTGAGCAGGAACAAAATAAAACAGATGCCCCCGTGCCCCACCAGTGAATCCCCACTTCAGCTACTGCAGGGCTTTGATCAGATTTTACTTTGATGGACACAAATTCTAAATCTCATTTTGTCGTTCAAATATAAGATCTATTATCAATGGATGGTGGGAAGGTGAACCACTTCACATCAAAGAATCAAAGGGCAGTTTGTATTCAAGACTTGAGGGGGAAAACGAATGACAAGTGTAAATGAAGGAGATTGACGATGATGCTGCGTCTCAGTTTTGTTCACCACATAAATGCCATCGAATCCAATCTAATCTAATCTAAATACTTGGGAGTCGAAAATTATACTGATAATAGAAATTTGTAATTCAAATGTTTTTCTTTTAAAAAGTTTTATGTCGCAGAAGTGGGAAGATAGTGTGAAGTGAAGATAGACATGGAGGATATACAGAAGAACACAGGACAGCCTGACCTCTTACGTCCAACAACATGGTGGCGCTGTCACGGCAAATCACGCTTGACCACATATTGACAAAGATGACAGAACCCCCCGCCGCCCCCTACTTGGAGAAATGCGAGGCTCAGGATATCATCAACAAAGGCGACAATGACGGGAACAAAAATCCCAGCATGGAAATGGGAGGCTTGGTGGAGGTAAGTGCTAACCAAGTGCCTTTCTAGTTTCCAATAAGAACATATCCCTTCATGAATCATTATGCAGGCCCAGCAGTTCTAAAGCAAGGGTTTAACTCTTTGGTGTGAAGGACGCAATCGCATCCATCAGCAGCAACCTGGCTGTTGTCGCCTGCTAGAGATTTGAGCTCCCCAGCACATGATTATTCTCTCTTAGCAGTCATTAGCTATTAACTGACTGCAGATCCTGTATCTGTTACTTCACATATTGATCTACAGTCACAACAAGCTCAGCCAGCTCACACAAAAATGAATGAGTGGCTGTCGATGACAGAGGACAAGGTATTTTAAGTTTGTCCTGCAAAACATCAAGAACTCAAGATTCAATCTATATCATCAGCTCAAAAATGATAACAATTGACAAATGCATTTACACACAACAGTGTACTAAGTAAGTAGCTTATGTAGCCAAATGTAGTAGTTGTGTATTTTCATAGCTGGCGAGTGAGGTGTAGTGGGAAGAGCAAGACTGCCCCCGTCTGGTGGAAGCTGCGATTACATCGTTACTGAACGCTAAATATTTTCAGTCAAACAGTTCCACGATTCTATTCTTCTTTGTTCTTTTCAAGACAAATTTATGAAGCCCATCCTGAAACTTCAAACTATGGAAAGACATGCATTCATTTTGAATCTAACTTGCAACCTGCACCAGCAGTAGAAGTGCTAGAAGCAGTCGCAACACAAGAAGAGATAAAGCTTTTTTTAGTGTGTTTTGTTTAGAGTGTTTTACAGTATCAGTAAGGAAAGCAGTGGCCAGAGCAGTGCAGATTGTTTGACAGATCAGTAGTAACTGAAACTGAAACACTTCAGATTGGGGAACACATATTAATAAAGTAATCACTTGCTTATTTAGGGTTAAAACACTTTATACTGTAGTTATTGTGCTGTTTAGAGTGAACTTGACTGACTATTTCAGGGTAAATCAACTCAGTCTTAACAGGAGATTAATCAATGCAATATAATTACAAATTACTGTGTAATATGCCATGAATACACACATATTATTTAGGGTAATAAATGTTACCTAATCTAAAGTGTTACCCTGAAATTTTATAGGCATTATGAAAAGCAAAGTGATGCGTAGGATGAGTAGTTTGATGAGTGGTCAAACTGAATCTCTGAATTGAACTGACATCATTGAAAACAAGGCAAAACATAACCAAAATAAGAATGAAATTGCGAGACACAACAACTTGAGTGTAACCATAATAATGAGGGACATTTCACAGCTAAGAAAATTAGCAGAGTAATTAATAAGTAATAAGCTCTGCACCAACAGAGCAGGACCAGCATTCAGCAGTCTGACAGCTGAGGCAAAGAAGCTGCCCATGAGCCTGGTGGTCCTACACTAGATGCTCCCCAACTTCCTTCCAGAAGGAAGGCAGGGGGAAAGCCGAAATGATTATTGGAAACAGGAACATTTATAAGGCCAGAATTTATTTTGATAATTATAAATAGTTGCCAAAAAATGCTACTATAAATTGTGAAGTAATAAGTTGGAGAACTACAAGTAATAACCCAACAAAAGTCGTATGTAGGGGTTGGCGTTGCAGCTGTTCCATAAAAGTTCACATATCAATCTTTTGTACAACAGTCTTGAAAACTGAATTACATTCAGTGGTGAAATAACAGTTTGATGAGCACGTGTGAAAACACATAATGGCCCAAAGCGCACCAAATGTTGCGCACAACCATGCCAGGATGAATTTCAGCCACAGAAGGTAAGTGAGCTACTCAATAATCACAGAATGATATTCTGAACAGAAGAAATGAATTATGATCAGCAGTGACAATGAGAGGATGATGACAGAGTTACTACATCTTACCAAGTGAGTTTATTGTCCTTACATACTGCTCAGAATGTAATAATAATAATAATAATAACCATCATCAACAGTAAAGACAAATGTCCAAAGTGTTAATAAAAAAAAAAATAAGTTAAGCACGACACAACCATCACAAGCTAGACCTTATCACACCTGTATTTTGCTTTGAATCAAAAGGGATAGAATATGGTACACAGAAGCCAAGTAATGCAGGGAAAGTACAAGCCATGTTTGAAGCATTTCACAGAGAGATTTAGAACCTTGCTGATCCAGTCTAGCTTCGTCATTGTAAAACACAGTACTAACTACAAGACAGCCTGTGTCCATGACAACCTGCATGTCTTTGGAAGTATATCTTGTTTCGCTCTCAAATTACACGTCAACAGTGAGACACTTTCTTCATATCTCAATTTTTGATCTTCAATAGATAGGTGGGGAAAACAGGCCTGACTACAAAAGTCAACACACTTCAGAGGGCACACAATAGTTAGAAGTATTTGTATTTGTATAAATGGAGGCATTGCCAATAGTAGTGTGGCAGGTAGACAAGTAATAGCAATAGAAGCTGTTGATGTTTTGGTCATATAAATGGTGGTAGTAACACATAAAGGAGGAAGATTAGAAGTAACAGTAGCAACCGTTGCACTAATAGCAGAAGTTGAGGCAGGCAGTCATCACCACTGAAATGAAACACTGAAGATACTATGAAGAAAAACACGGAGAGAGACTTCTGTTAAACAACATCATCATCATTAAAATAATATCCATGTGCCCCTCCAGTTATCTGAGAGTGGGCCGTGAAGGCAGCAAGCAAAACTAAGCCTCCGCAAATTCATCGTCAATGCGAGAGTTCACACAACTTTCAACGGCAACAGTTGGTAAAAGATATATTAGCCACATGCATTTAAATGTGGCATTTAAACACTGTTACTTCAACACGCAAACACGTTTTTATTCCACACGACAACTGTTTAAAGAAGGTAACATGACACGCAAAGGACAGCAACACAAACTGTAAATAGTTAAATTAAAAATAAAAAATAAAAAAAGAGTGGGCTGGATTGCTCAAATTAAACTTGGTTTCTATGATATTGTTACAAAGACAGAGAAACCGCTTCAAATATCGGCAATAAAACAGAAAAGCTTTCAGTACCTTGCTTGGAATCCTCATCTTCTCCACTGGACTGAGGTCTGTCATACTCTCCTGGGGGCTTTTTGGACCCTGTCAAAACAAAGCGTTCTTTTGAATGGCAAGTCGTGATATAGTCAGTGACATTCAGTCTTGTAGTCACCGCAGAGGAAAAAAAAGGAAAAAAAACAAAACAAAGAAGATTGTAGAAATTATTAACCAGACAAGCATGCAGGGAACAAACACATTGACAGCAAACTGAAAACTTCCCTGTTTGATCACTTGATGACAACACTTCACAATTACAATGAGCATTTGCAGCTTTTGTAGGTAACACATTTGGTGACTAACTGCCAATCAGTGTTTTGCTTTTTTTTAACAAGAGCATTTATTTTCATCAAGCAATAAAAATGTTAACATGAAAATGAGTTCATTGCTATGAACTCAGAGCAGAAAGGCCTTCAATTAAATGAATGAACAGCTGCCTTCATCAACAAAATAACTGCAAAGCACAGATGGACAATGTTCATAATATCAAACATGCTCATACAATATTGTTTGGTCTATCACGAATGATGCATATCCAGTATTTATGTATTAAATATCGATATAGCAGACTTAAAATGTTGACTCAAGGTAGAGCAATAAAGTATCATGACATTCGAGTGCACTGATTTTTGTCATCCACCTCTAATGAATACAGCTAAAAATGCTAAACATAAGTGACACATTCAGTGGGCAGAGGGCGGAGTTACATGGACGTGCCACCACTCTTACTTTGACATGATAACATTTTACAATGGTTCAATGGGAAGCTGGTATGAACACTTGTGAGACCACTTTAGATCGATTTGTTTACCACACTCATACAAACGGTTAAGGTCGATCCGTCCAGTAAACAGAGAAAGACTGAAACGTAGTGCACCTGCCATGAAACAACCAGCCAATTCCACTTGGCCACCACCAGAGTCGCTGTTTCCCTCTTTTGGTGCGGACCAGCTGATTGACTTGAAGGTAGCAACTAGCAGATGATGCTAAGCTAGTTTGCAACGTCCACTGACAAACTGTGTTATTGGGAATCAGAAATGTAGCGACAGATAAGAGGGAAAACAACTGCTAGTTAGTGGTGTTAGTAAATCTGTTTGGAAGATTTGGAAACACTTATTACGGCTGCAGTGTTTATACGTCGACGTGACATCAGAACATGAGAGACTAGCTTAAAACAGCTATTATCACAGACACACGAGCCCGACAGCAACACAGATCGAGTTTCAATATCTTGCCACAAATCAAACAATTGCTGTGAATGCATTACAAATGTAAGACATCTGTCTGAGACAGTTAGGTGCTAGTTGTAAATTCGTGAGGTGGGTACAAGGTGGATGACAAGTCTTCTCCAGTCTTCCGTCTTACCTGGCGGCCCATCAGCGACTTGATCTTCTGCATTGTGTTTCTGTCCGACTGTAAAGTGAAATGTCTGAAGTCTCTGGTGTATCTGGGTGTCAACGAAGAGCCTCCATCACTACTGGGAGGAAGCTCTCTCAAATGACATATTTAACCACCATGAAAAACAAAACAAGAAAATCGACCAACACGTCATTCAACAACACAAAGCAATATATCCAAGTACGGAGCTAGAGTCGCATTCGAGGGAAAATTCGGGGGATAAAAATGTGAAGGACTGTACTACAAATCCCCAGAATCCTTTGCGAGGGACATGCGGAGCAAAACTTCCGCTCCGATGACAGTGGGAGGAGCACGCGTCTCGCGATTGCGCTGGCTTTGGGGGTTGATGAAGTAGAAATGTTGATTCCATGTCTTTAGTTCTGGACGAGATTTGTTTTTGCCAACTGCATAACACTTTCCGATTTGTAGCCAGTGCATTAAAGCTAGTATAAGCGTAACTGTTCTGGGTAGCACCGCGGTGCTTTGACAGCTCATGTCACGTGTCTTAGTGCGAAACATAAGTGCATTCTGGGAAAGGTAGTTCATAACGTAAAGGTACATTCGTTGGCTGACAGCAAGAATGGAACGAAATTTGCATATTGGATTCACTTAGGCAAATACAACTGTCATTTATCTGTAGCTGTTTTTTTTTTCATTATTTTTTCTGTTCTTTTGAGTTATTTTTTCTGTTTCTTATTGTGTTTTAGTTTATATCGTGTTTTTTTTTTTCTTTTCTTTTTTTTTTATTATTATCTCTGAGGTTTTCTTACCTGCAAAGATTGCGAGGGACAGCAGCTCAGGAGGCAGGGCAGAGGTGAGAATCATTAGAAAATACCAGGGTGGACAAAATTAGCACTATAAACAAAATACTTTTTTTGGGTTTTTTTCTTCAAGTGAATGCAAAATGTAAAATAAAGTATGTCTCAATAAAATGAAGAAAAAAAGACATATATCGCAATAATATCAGAAATTAATTGTATTGCTATTTTTCCCCAATTATTTTTTTAACCTTCTGCCAAATTTAACAATTAAGTACGGATTGATCACAGATTAATGAGGCTAACAGATCCCAAAAATGTATGTCTGCAGTTGAAATGCAAACAATTGTAGTTTACTTTGTAGAATCCTCTTCATATGTAAGATTGTTGACATGACACACCCTGGTTATCACTCTCTAATCCTCTGCGGACAGATCCGACCTGTTGCCAAAAACCAAACACTGAGATGAATTGGGATTGGACAGTCCATCCTTCTAGTCTCAGTGCTCTTCCAGTAAAACAAATGAGTGATCTGATACTACCACTACACAAACACTAGATGTCCCTGGAGGGAGTGTAGCTCACTCAACCTAGACTTATCATCAATGAATATAGGCTATAGGCAGACTATAGACAGAGCACTGATATCAGTAAACAACTGCAGGCACTCGGATCACCCTCAATAATCATTGCCTTTTTTTGGGAAGCGCTTGTTTAAAAGCAGGTGACATGCAGCAGTGAAGAGAAAGTCTGCTTCAGTTCTTGGTTAATTCGGCCTCTGGCTATTTCCCAGTCAAATGAAGGTGGGGTTGTACTCTTCTGCCGAATTTCATGTTGTTTGCCATTGAGTCCCAGTGTGGAGCCTCCCTATAAAAATACTCAGGAACAGATGGTGACCTCCTACTGAACAAAATACTGTATGCACCATATTGGTTAGTTAAGAACCTGAATCTGTCACAAGAGAAAATCATCTGATTTGGTTAACTGCAGGGATACTAGGATCATGGAATTTGTTCTAACTTGGTCAAACATTCCTTGTATGTTCTTTAATCGAGAAAGCATCAACCCAATATTTTGTGTGAACGCAACCAAAAGCACCACTAGAGGTCAGAAGTTTTAGGAATTTTTTTAGGACTATATATATCTATATCTATATATATATTCCTAAAAAATATATAAATATATATATATTGATATACTGATATATTGATATTAACACACCAAAACACGAACAGGGTTTTTGGACACGAGTTGCCAAGCAGGAGCAGGTGGAGAGCTCGCTGCCACACACGGAACCATCCATCTGTTCCGGCCAGGCTTCATATCCTTCCAATACACAACATACCAATGCAAAAAATAATGAAATAAATAACAACTGCGAGAAGTCTCAATTGTTA
Source organism: Synchiropus splendidus (assembly GCF_027744825.2). Classification (NCBI taxonomy): domain Eukaryota; kingdom Metazoa; phylum Chordata; class Actinopteri; order Syngnathiformes; family Callionymidae; genus Synchiropus; species Synchiropus splendidus. Next base: position 10,782,117 of record NC_071337.1, read on the forward strand.
GAGTTGCTTTCACTGCCTGTGAGACATCAGTGAGCAACTGGTAGGTGGCAGAACAACTGACATCTTTGCTCACTTCCAGTTCTTTTGTTTGTTCTTTCTGAATTTGAACAAGTGCAACTCCATCTCTCAGTTATCTAAAAGGGAGTCGATTGGTGAAGGACCAGAGACTCACTACTGCATATTTCAAGTATATTAGCAGATCTCCAAAGACTAAACTTTGAATTAAAAAAAATATATATTCTGTATATTTTGCATCCTTGCCAAAAAAAAAAAGAAAAGATACAACGCCCAAGAGTAGTAAACAGTGTGAATTTAATAATGTACAAAACAAACATCTGAATACAAATAGACATAATTTAAGAATAATTTAAAAGTTCCCTTGGTCCTGCTTTCACATTCAAAAGAAGTCTGATAAAATGCTACATTAGTGGGAACTAAGTGAATAGATTTAAGACACAGGCTGAGAACATGATTTGCAGTCATATTATTTACAATATTTACACACTTATTTTACACACATATTTTAAATAGAGAAAAAAAATGCTTTTTTTATAACACTTACAAAACGGTGTTCTGTCTGCACAGATAAAGACCAGGTAGACACAAGAAAATGTTTTGCATCCCTGGCCGATCGTAGAATACAACACAAATTGAAATTCACTTAACATTTAAATAAAGACATCATATATTAACTTTTTTGAAGCGTCTCTGCAAAACAGTGCACAGCGAAGTTGCATATACTCACACTGAAGTCCTTCATCCTTCAAAGTGAAACCACAAAATCCATTGCTTTGATGAAGAAGACAAAAGCTACAATGGTGGAACAGCTGAAAGTAACGCCTTAACTGGAATGTCACATTTTACATAAGCAAAGTGTGGTTGGGGGTTTCAGGTACGTATTGGATCACATCGTAGATGGTGGTGTGCATGTCTTGAACTGACTCCAGGCGAGCCAGAGATCTGCATGATGCCTGGAGGACAGTTGGGTAGGAAGATCGATTCTTGTTAAAATAAACACAAATTCCTTTGTGGGTTGTCTGACGAACAGTACCTGCGCAGACTCCATTTTCCCTGGAACGGAAACAAACTCGTAGATGCCGAAGTCTTCTGTTGCATCTTCATGACCTGGAGAACAAACACCAATATTCAGTACTCAGTCACTCACATGAAAAAGTCCTGCTTGCTAGCAAACTAGCTTTACCTGAACGATGCTGCAGTTTCCCCTCTGAAAGAGGCCTGCACAAAATAGGCAAAAGAAAGTGAGGTAATGTTTGCACGAAAACCAGACTGGTTAGTTTGTTTTAATTAAACATCACACTCCCTTACCTTTTGTAAATATTCATGAACACAGTTTCAAGTGCTAAAGGGACGAAAGGAAATACAAGCTTAATGTTTGTTCTACCATTTTAATGCATAAACAAACCTCAATTCTAACATGATCTCACCTCTTTTTGGGTGACAGGTCCTCCTGAGGAACAGGAGAACCATCACGCCGATGACAAAGAGAGAGCAGACCACGATGACTGTTGGTGATACAGCGCTGTTCTCCTGTGTACGTTTTTCTTTTCCTGAAACCAAAAACATCGGGATATTTGATACTCAAATTAAAGGTGAGCCGCTCTCTGTCTTTTGAATGATGTCATGTTTTCTGTTGACTTATGAAGAGCGGATTAGATCATCACCTGCCTCAACAGTACTCTCTCACAAGCGGAGCGCATGGGTACGAAGCATCACATGAGCTGAAGGTTGTTTACAGATGGAGAATTGCTATGAAGGGGCTCCACAGAGAACAACCCTGGTACCTTTTCTTTTCCTTAAAAAGTTCTCTACCTCATCTCAGACGGGGAAGAATGAAAGCATAGAGACCAGAATGTAGTCACTGGTGCGACTAAACCTCTTGCCAATGAGCTGATTTCTGCCAGTCTATCCTCCCATAACAGTTCACACTGGGAGGAATAACACTGACATGAGAGTCTACCAGGGTTCAGGGTCAACAAGCAAGAAAAGACCTCATGAGTCTCGTATAGTTTGATTTACAAACTGCGAAAGTTATTACTGACAAAGCTCCTCATCTGTTCACCAAGCATTTTGAGGAATTTATTAATATAAGTGCAATATTGTTTTGCATCTGGCGTAAAATATACTTGCTTATCAACCAACACTGATTACACTTTGGGGAACATGTACAGTATTACCATAAATAAACTACTCAAACTACTATTTGTTTGTGTATTACAGTTGAATCATATTAGCCAGTTATTGTTGTTGACAAACTACTGGTTACCGTCTTGTTAAGCATAACTAGAAGAGTCACTGAAGGTTCACTCCAAACAACACCATAGTTACCGATAATTATCAGTAAATAAACAACAATATGTGCTATTCAAATGGCACTTTTGAGCAGAGACGTCGTTGTTCTGGAGAATTATGATGAAATCAGTTTGAAAGTATATATGAATCCATAACATACTCGAGGGAAATGCATTTGAGGACCTGTTGCTCAACAAATAACAAATGGGTGACCAATGTGCAAGAGAGGTTTTAAATCAAAAAATGGATGTAATGATGAAGGATGGTTGATATTTTACAGTCTTTAATTTGTTTTTATCTGGTTGTTCATTTCATATTTTGATGCTGTTCCCTCCTTTGCCAATTCCACACCCACGATATTCTTATCTTTCTTATGAACTGAGTAAACAGAGCCGCAGCTGTTGTCGTCTGTTTGCTTTCCCAGCTGCTCAACCATATAAAAAGAGGAACCTAGAGATCCATATACATCCGTAACGTTGCTCCACACGCCCACATACCCACAGCTCCAATCAAAATGCAGAAATCTAGCAGGCCTTTGGCAAGGTTTCAGTCTCCTGCCCACATTATTCCTGCTGTGATCCTCCCTCGTACACACCTGTTCCTAAACTGGCCACCACCAGGGTGAATTGAGCTTCATCTTGTTTCTGTGTGAAGTTGTTGAACGCTCGACACAGGTACTCCTCAGCCTGGGCCAATCTGTAGGAGCGCACCTCCAACCGAGGACCTTCAGTGATGACCTGTGTGCTGTTGCGGCTCTTGGAGATCCACATGTAGCTGTTGGGCGGGTTAGAATCCGCCTGGCATTCAAAGAAGACTAGCTCTCCAGGGTTGATGGTGAAAACCTCCCCAGTGCGAAGACCCTGGTCTGAGTTGACCTCAAGGTTGTATGGCCCATCTAAAAATTAAAAATAAAAAACAGTCGAACAAGTGTGTTTATGGTGTTGGTCAGTCAAAATAGTAGACAGGAAGTATTGGAATCTCAAGTGCCAGTACAGAACACTCTTTGATGAATGGTGTTGAGGGTAAACTGAAGAGAGCGGAGAAGTTTGTTTTCACTTTAAATATGACTTGATATTTACTGATAAAGTAAGTATACAGTCATATTTAATTTGTGATATAATACATATTTGCTGACTTCAAAATGTCTATTTAAATACTACTGTTTTACTATGGGTGTTTTTTTTCTTGAGCTTGTTTTCTCAAACAACTTTTTAGGTTCTTCTTTGGTAGTTTATCTACTCAAACTACAATTTTGGCCAGTGACATGAAATAATGTCTTTATCGTGGAAGTAAAAAATATATTGACAAAATATTGCCAATCATTACAATCATTGCTTCACTAATATTTAGTGACTTGTGCTCTGGCTGTTTCCACCACCAGTTCTCCAGACTATGGTGGCCTCAGGAGGACATAAGAGAAATCTCACAGCAACACCTATATAATGTCGATTTGTGCCAAAGACTGCACTGGCTGAGCTGGAGTGCACATGTGGAACATGCAACTTTTGGACAACCCTCTGGCCACCACCCACACTCACGCACATCCATAGCCATGTTCGATCATGTGCATGGTGTTGGCTGTACATGCGTCTACATGTGTACTTGGGAATGTCTTATTCAGCCCACAAATGTTCAACATTTTGGCCATAGGCTGATCGGTCCGCACCATCAGGTGTCGTGCCTGTGTGGCCTAATTTTGTGTGTCTCCTCAGTACAAACCTTTCACTTCTCAAATATGAAAATGCTACTGATGATGAATCATAGTTTTTGAAAGCCAAAACATTTCAATCACTGTTGTTTTTTAAATGTACTAGATCGGACAGTTAACTGTAGCATTATGCAGGGTTTCCACAGTGAAACAAAATGTACTATGCCACTGCAGTCACATTGCTGTTCCTGAAAACATGTGATGAAGAAGGTCTCCCTCATGTTTCTATGAATCTTTTGTGTTTAGAGGTGAGATGGTGCTTTGTACGTGTTGGAGCCACATCAAATCGTTCAACTCTACCATGCTTTTGCAGTTCACTGGGTGGAACAGAGAAGTTATCTGTCAACACCTCCAGGCTCCTGCACAGTCATTACTAAACATGCACAGGTTTCCAGCTCCCTATCAGTGGCTGCACTGGGAACCAAAAGAGGGACGTATAACTACTAACTTGGTTAACTCACTGAGATGTTCGGGTACATTCCTGCCATTACTACGCACAGACATTTAATCAACATTGAGATCAATGTTACTGAAGTACCATGAGACTGAAATGACCTTTTAACCTGACTAATTGCTGTTTTTGGTTCAGCCATTATATGCTCCATAAATCTGTGACAATAACCCAAAACTTGTTTGGCAGTGTGTCAATTTAGTGGCCATGGTTGCTTAGAACTCCCCCCAATAATTGTTTTTATGCCACGATATAAAGCCAAGAGAATGTTGGGAATTAAGCCTCACCACACATAAACTAAACTGCAACACAGGTTGACCATTTTAGGGATTTCAATTTATGCAATTTCCAGCAGTGAGACACAAAAATAGGCCTGTACTCACAGTAAACGTTGACTTCTACCGGCCTGCTGTAGCGATGCTGGCTCACTGGGTTTCTGACAACACAGCGGTAACTTCCCTTGTCTCCCTTCTTTACAGGGCTGATGAGCAACGTGGAGTTGTCCTTGGTGAAGTAGTGTCTTTCACCAGGACCAACAGGGATGTTGTTCCTCAGCCACTGATACTCAATCCTTGTTCCCTTGTCCACAGAACAAGTCAGAGTCACGTTGGCCTTGTCCTCAACCACTGCATGTGCCGGACTTTTCCAGACGACGGGATTAGAAACAGGGACTGAAGAATGAATGGGAAATTAGTTGTCATGACGGTTTTTGTTGTGAAGAAGTCCGACACACTCACCATCCACAGTTACATGCACTGTCCTTGACTCCTTGATCACCTTCCCTGTCTTGTTGTGGAACTGTATGTTGAGATTCAGCTGGTAGTCGCCCTCATCTTGTCGGGTTAAATTCCGAATCATCAAGGAAACTTCGGGTTCTTTAAAGAGGAGGCGGCTTCTGTAAACCATGTTCGTGATCGCGGAGTCTTGGGTGAACGTCACTAATGTGGTTCTGGTGCCGTCTGCCGTGGTGTGGGACCAGGTTCCCTGGATCTCAACCTCCTCTAATGGGAAGTAAAGGGAGACAGACAGAAGCAGGCGCTTTCCCTCGACGCCATGGAGGAGCAGCGACGGGATGTGGATGAACTCAGATGTGACTCCTAAGTGCATAAGCAGACGTGAAGATTGTCGTCAAAACAGAAAACAAGTTTGAAGAACAATGGAAAGTCAGCACTTAAAAGGAAGTCACATGTGCTGTAAATGAAACTTCATCATTTGTGAAAAATAAAGAAACAAATGAAAATAAAAAAAACAGAAGCAGTGTACAATCCCAGTCCAGATGATTTTAAGATAGGGTAAATCATTTAACCACGCAAAACCATAATATTTTTTTGCTTTAACTAGTTTAAATCACAAGATAAACCACAGTGTTCATGACAACATCAGTGAAACAGTGGTGCCAGTAGATGAGCAATATATCCCAAAAATCACATTAAATTCAAGAGCTAATGCTTTTATTCCCGCTGACTTTCACTAAGTGCTTACAAATACAAAGGGTCCAGACCCAGAACTAAGTCAGAAAAAGCAACAAGTTATGGTTTCAGCAGGAAGCAGCGAGAAGTGGGAGACACTGAACTTAATAAGTCTAGCGCCGCCGTCTGACCGGCCAGGTGACAGTTGGAGTGGCTCAGTCATGAGACTGCTAAAGCCCAGAGAAGAACATATACATATCATGACTCGTCACTTTCAGACACGAGTCACACTTGCAGACATGGTAATTCCCGTACATAAGAACAGCTTTCACTGAGTGTCACCATTGTATATGCGGTGTAAAGTACGGCAGTGATGGGCCGACGTGGCTCCATAAAACAGTGTCCTCAGAGCTCAATAGGTGGCGCTCAGCATAAGAATGATCCAAGGTTTAGTTGAAATGGCTGTTCAAATCTAACCCATCAGGTTATGCATGACTTGAGAGGCAGAAAGAAGCCAGTACACACTGTTTCGCATGAAAGAAGCAAGACATGTTTATTCAACAAGGGCCTGTCATGGTGATTTAAGGAGCCCTTAAAACATATTCCATGGATAATGATGGAGCACAGCAATATGTTACTGTTTCTATGTAACTCAGCAGCTGAAATCCTGTCCATCTAACATCTAAACCAGCCCTCCTCCTTATTTGACTTTGGCTGTACGGATTTCTCTCATCTGACAAACTTGTTGAAAAGTCAGCTGGAGAAATGGGCCAGTGGCTACTGAATATCGATAACTCTACTACTAAAGTAAGAATGCATTCTGGAAAAAGGAAGCTTTGACAGTGTAGGTATCTTATTGAGTAAAAATAATTCTAATTTTGTCATTGATTTGTTCTGCTTATCCTTTTTGATCCTATGGATCAAGGATGAGAATGCATTATTGAGAGAGCATATCTATCGATACCAGGAGGTGAGTACTGGAACATCACTTTTTTATATATTATACTCCACCTGCAGTGAAGAGAGACTACTTTTGCTTCTGGGTGCCACACTGACTCACTCATTTTTATATTTAAATCGATCATCTAAAAAGATGAGTTCAGGAAATACAGCAGGATTTAAAACATTAAAACTGTGATTCTCAATTATTTGACACGCCACGTTTCTGACTTGTATAAGTCTTGGCAGAAAGTGAGGTGCCCCGATGACCTCCAGCTTAAGGTGCAGACATTTATTTATTGTTTTCAAGGGATTGTTTGCTCTGAAAAAGGCTGGAGGTTGGAGTCTAGACAGTGTCAATCCAGGACAGTAAACCAGAGGACATGAGTGATGCCCACGAAGCCCAGCAGGTTCTCAGTGGTCAGGACGATGTTACTTTTCATCCTGTTATTTGTGTACTCAACAAAGTAAGAAAAGCGCAGCTTTTGTAAGGAAAATGTAATTGTATATAATGTTTTGATTGTGCTGAAAGGATTTGAATTGGAGTCCATTTTTCAGTGACCCATTGCCAACAATGAAAAAGTTGTTCACCATGGTTAGTTCTGATAATTGCCATGGTAGAATTGCAGCTGCGTAGTTTACGTTATGTTATGTTTGGACTTTAATGTTGAAGTTGTTTTTCGTTACACAATTTATAATCATCTTGTTAAGACAAAGGGTTTTCTCATGGTCTCTTTGGTTTTGAAAATCAGGTTAGCAATTTTTCTGGTTGGCTTGGCTGCGCTACTTGATTTGAATGACGGAATGAATGTGTGAATGAATGAATTAATGGTCAGGAGTATTGACAGTATGCAGACGCGTCATAGCTCTTGACCTACTTGAACATATTGAAGTAAAGTCATAAAATGGCAAATACTTCCCATGAATTCTTTAACTGATGGCAATTGTGTACAATAAAAAAGTCATGTTGATCATCATGGTATGATGATATGTGACATACATACAGAAGTCATGTTGGTTCAACATGACCTAGTTTTGTGTACATGATAAGTCTTTTAATTGAGCTAAAATATTATGATAATTTAACATATAGGGGCTGAATACATTTCAAATAAATGTTTTTGGTAAACATAATTTTAAACCAATACTTTCTCATATAAATTGAACAGCCGTTTTCCACATAGATGTCATGAAACAATACTTCAAATATCTGCAAAAAAGTTGTGTCAGTTGGGCATATATGAATCCAGTATACTTGGCACAAATAAAGCAATTTTGGGAAAGCCAATTTTAGCATGAGCAACCGATGTACATACTAAAATGGGGTTTTCCGCATCAACAGTTTCCAGTGTGAAGATATTAGACAAACCGTCATTTCACTCAGCCTTTATTGGATTTATTCAATCCCCTCTGTCAACAGGTGCTCAATTATTTATATTTAATTATTTATAGTTTGTCCTGTCCAATTTGATTCGCCAAACTGTTTGTTTTCTCCTCAAGTCATCTTAGGCCAGATCAAATATTTACCATCAATGTGCCTGGCCAGATCAAAACAAACATCTTTCTCTGTCTTTGAGACATTGTGTAAATGTAGCAGTGTTTATGTGCGTGTGTGTGTTGTTTCTTGTTGAATACGTCAGAAAACCCTACCGACAAAAGTTATGTTATGATATGTAAAACTGAAATATGAGTTCATTTTTAGGGAATTATGGAACTATGGCAGACTTCTATATATAATTCAACAGGGCATATTGGAGAATAGAATTTCATGCTCACATAAACTCACCAACAATATCATCTATATCCTCATCCGAGATAATCCATGTCCGGCAACTGTACAGTTAATATTGACTGAGTAGTAGGCATCACTGTTGCCAGACGGGGAGAAGGTCTTTCTTTAAACCATTGTGTCACTAAACAAACAGAGGGGTTGTCTGAGGAAACTAGCTGATCATGTGCCGTGACTTGTCGTTTGTTTAGGTCCCAGTCTGTTGCCAAGCAGGTTGCTGACCGAGTCGAAACACTTGATAAGGACCGAAACAGAAGCGTTTGACCTTTCAAGGCTCATACTAAAAAGTAAACAGCTGGCTGTTAAATGGATGAGCCTTTAAAAAAAATAGCATTTCCACTACAAATTGGAGGAGATTACACAAAACATATTGTTGTAATTAACTCTTCAAACATATCAAAAATAATATAAGATATTTCAAAAATATCAGAATCAAGCCTTAGTTTAAGTGCTCACAGAGATTTAGGATGTGGACGTGTGTGATGTTTATCAGTGGTGAAAAGGATCAAAAAAACTTGGAATTCTTGTTGCAGCATGTATAAAAGCCAAGTCATTTCCACATGTTAAAATTACATGACACCAAAGTAAAGGATGTTTTTTACGTGGATAATGCATGGAACCGCTAGCAAGGAAATGGTAAAAGCTACCAATTCAACGGTAAGCATTTTTTTCAGTGCTCTACTAGACTCACATAATATAAACTCAAAGCCTGTGGAGACGTCATCTCAACGTGTACTAGTGGGTCACCTTTGTGATCTTCTGTTCTCCTTTCCGCCAGTTTTCTAGTTTCCCTCGATAAGTCATTTATGTCAGCATTGAAAACAATAATTTTGTACAACTGGTACTGTATTTTACTTTACGGTCAAAATTTTCGACTTATTTCGAACAGGTTCACCTGACATGGCTGTTGACTTAAAGAAACGAACAGGTTCACTGCCACTCAGGAAAGGAAGACGCTCAACGGGATTTCCACTAAGACCTAGGTGCAAATGTTGAAGTGAACATCGGAAATCAATGGTCCGTCTAAAGGCACTCTTCATTCACCTTCACCTTTGTATGACTGATTTACCGTCGATTCATCATGAAACCTTTTCTCTTGGTACTCTGTGATTTTAGAAGAGGAGCTGTGCATGTGTGTTCTAAGAGAGGCTGGAAGACTTGGGGTCAGGAAACAGCCAGAGGAGGTCAGAGGTTGAGCTGTGAGTGTATGGTAGCAGCAAGGAGATGCTGGCATGCTGGGAGCTCCCGCTTTATGGCCTTCACCAGAGACATCATTCAATAAATCTTATATTGGACCAAATAAAGTTACCTTACAAAGCGATTAATACGGAAATAACTTGTACTGAACCAAAACAATCCTGATTTAAGTGACAACAAATGTTGAAACTTTGTTGTCCAAACATTTTGGATGAGGTTTTTTTTTCTGTCTGTTTGAGTGCCAGGTTGAGCTTGGTGGCAGAATTTGAGTGGGAAGTGCTAATGAAATAAAAACTTCCCTGCACTTTTCAAAAACTCACAAATCCCTCAAAGAAAAAAAAAATCCAACCACTGTTTGAAAGTTTAAAAGCTTTTATCAAATCTGTATGTCATTTAAATCTCTAAGACACATTTTCCTTGCTGACCAGTCAATTCCTGTTTCTGGAGTCTGCAGCCCATGTTGCTCATGACAATAGACCCACTGTCTCTCTGCTGTTATGTCCTAAATAATACATGCAATGTCACCGCCCTGTGACACGTCTCGCTGTGGACGTCGCCTGCAGGCCGGTTTGTGTGTGTTGTCGGCAGCCGAGTGTGCCTGACACCTGGTGAAAAGGCAAATTTAAGAGAAGTGTGCCGAGCCCGCTTCTCCATTGTTGTCCCCAAACAGCAGGCTAGATTGTCCTGGTGATAGGGTTTACTCTGACGGAGATTAGAGGGGCAGTGGGCTTTTGGGAGAGAGGATGTGTGTATTACACGTATTGTCGGTGCCACAGGCACCTGTCTCTTATCACCAACACACACATCTCAGCTGTTTGGGTGTTAAATAAAGTCACGTGGTACAAACGGAGGAACAACTCTCCGCCTCTGTGTGGGGTTTATGATAAAAACATTAACACAGTTCATGTGTGACATGGTCGGTTATATATGCTCACATGACGGATGTGTGACAACTTCTCTTTTCCACTGACCTCTTCCCTTGAAGTGCGAACAGAGAACAAGCCAGCAGAGAAAACAAACTCTGTTCGGCTGCTCATGAGTTTGAACAGATGTAACACGTTGACAAAAATAGTATGAGTTGATCAGAAATTGGTTGTTTCTAATTTATTCATTTAGATTCATGCGAATTGACGGTGCATATTATCAATCAATATCTCTTAATATCTTACTTTTTTAATCTTCTACTTCCTTTGATCTTTCCTACGTATGGAGTTGCCTAAAAAGTCAGCCTCCTCCACCTTTACCTGTATTGATCTGCCTCCCTGGTCACACCTGTCCTCTTCCTGTCCTCCCACACTGCATACATGATGTTTGAGAAATTGTTTCTCATTCGTGATCAGCCTTTAAATTGACTTTAATATATATATATATACACACATATATTAAAGCTTCGCTACGTCTTTACGGTAAACAACTTAACAATAACAGCAAGCTGGGAGCTACTTGGAGTTAACAAGGTACTTCGCAAAATACTTTTGGGCTTCACCATTTACCTTGGATGATTCATTTTATTTTAGTTAGTTTAGAAATGTTTTACTCTGGATGTCAGATAATATATATATATATATATATATATATATATATATATATATATATATATATATATATATATATATATGAACAAGCTAAAACTTCTTGCCTGACTTCTAAGGCTTTCCCCGCCAACTGAACAAACACACGCAGCAACTTTGACAGCTCAAGTGCACACACTCACCTGTCAAGAGGAGCATAAACGAACAGAAGTAAAGTCTCATTCTTCCTGTGGCGTCCATGGCATCTTATCCTCCGGGAAAATGCGGTACGTCTCAGACAAGGACTGAGGAAAATAGGAAGAGTGGAAGGGAATGACTTTGAGAAGGAGGAGTAGCAGCAGGAGGAGGAGAGTTATGTGACTGGTCGTGGTTAGAGCATTTGCCAGGGAAATAAGGAGCTAGTCCTGGCTGCACACCACCACCTCACACGAGTGCCCCTCCCATGTGACACCAGGAGCAACCAGGCAACAGTGACAGGACAGTGTGCTCCTGACACACACACACTTGCCCTGAGGCCAAGTGTTTCATGTAGTCAAAGAATTGTAAAAGAGCAGTTGAGGAGCAGAATGGAGGTGAATCTTTTGCTCTCGTTACGTTGTAACACACCAGCTGTCTGCTGCGTTCCCTCGGGCCGACAAGGGCAACAACGATGGCTGGCAGATGGTGATGAGCTTTTAACCGCTAAAACCCTCCATAAATCAGTTACCCGCGCTTTGTAGAATGTAGCAATGCCAAAGTAACCATGTCACTTGTGTCACTTCGGGTCTATGACTTTTGCCTGACATGTATTTCTATTCCACCGCTCATGCGCAGATGTTGAGCACAAACAACGTTTTGAAAGTTGACTATTTACATAAGCTTCTCTACATCTTTACGGTAAACAACTTAACAATAACAGCAAGCTGGGAGCTACTTGGAGTTAACAAGCTACTTCGCAAAATACTTTTAGGCTTCACCATTTACCTTGGATGATTCATTTTATTTTAGTTAGTTTAGAAATGTTTTACTCGGGATGTCAGATAATGTCAAATGAACAAAAGATGCTTTCTTCTAGATATTTGCAAACTTAAAATTATCACACAAAAACACATTGATGAATTACTTTAGAAAATATCCAATGATTCTACAACTGACAATATTTTGGTGAGGAATATGAAAGTACACAGAAAGAAGTTATTTTTTGTTCGTTAAATATAATACCAATTGCTTGTTTACATGTTTGGTGTCAAAACATCTAAACAGACCCTGTTAAAAACACAGAAGGCTCCATGATTGAAAAACAAATATTTGCTTCAATATTATTTATTACTTGGCCATTTTGGGATTATCTGTTTGACATTTATACAACGAGTTGTTCTGGAAGTATGTGTTGCTTTTCCAGTTCCAAAATGAACATGCTTGTTGGGGACCGGTTTTCTTTCTGATGTGTGGACTGAATTTGAAATTATGCCGTTCCAGAGTCGCCACATTATACAACACAAATATCATAACCAAAGCATCCATGAGGTTGCATTGATGGATGGAAGATTTCAGTTAAAAAATTAAAAAATAAAAAATGTTATGTAGCATTTTTATGTAACATTTTTTTGTAAAAATACTACATTAAAAAAGTCCCAGTCCTAGTTTTTTTTATGTCTCGCCTTATATGGGGGCTTTATCTGAGACTAGTTGCCCTGAAGGATTACAAAGTCACCTGGGGATTTTTCATGGCCGTTGATGTTGAAGAGTGTGTGGGGTGGTGTGGTGTGGTGTGGACAGACACCTGTGTGAAAGAAAGGTAGATCATCTTGCAAACACCTGTCTCGTGTTGTTGTGGCTGATAAAACACTTGTCAGTGTGTGTGTGCAGCATGCCGACAGTGGCATGGACGTTTTGCCGCAGTGACAAATGTTGTAGTGAAGACTGAAGTTTATCATGTTCCACCCACACTTTCATGATTTAAGGGGCCAATCCATTTGCTAATTACTATTGGAGTTAACTATTACATGTTCTGGCCCCAGGGGCCTCATGAGATAATGTGACTGCTAGGATTTGAATATTATCTTGGATTTTATTAGACACACTGTATTTGTCCTACAGTGGTTAAATTCAACGTGCCAGAGCGGTAACAGACAACAAAGACATAAAAAATGCCCATGACATTAAAGATACAAACATCAAAGGCATTCACAAATCATCAGAAAACATAAAAACACAAAGCTACATGAAAAAAAAATACACAACAATAAATGAATAAATAAATACTTGTAACATATACAAACACAAATACAATGAAAAAACAAATAAATACATTTTCAACAAGCACTTGCGGTACTTGTTGAATATTTGAATTTGAATACATTTTGCCATATTAAAAAATAACTCCAGAATGAACTCAGAATGATTAACACAGCGAAAACAACAGTCTGCAGTGTACGAAGGGTTTAAGTAAAGTGGTTCTTAAGTAGTCAGGCTTTAGAATTGAACTCAAATATAATCCATGTTGCTAAAACGTCCACCGCTCTCACAGTAGTGGGGAGCTTTCTTGAGTGTTTCTGTACTGCGCAAATAAATGCAACAACTTTGTTACTTCCGTCTTTAGATTTGCCTTTTGTTTTGTAGTGTAAGAGCACTGCACACTATGAAATTTTTAAAAAATGGAAAAAAAAATCCCTCCCAAGTAAATGTAAGAGCCAATGTCGATTTCATTGTTTTAACATGTTCTCAAGGCTGCGCCTTCTTTTACATTTTTTTCAGGTGCTATCAGAACATGTCTGCTTGTAGTCACCTCAAGTCAACTTCTGCTTGTTTAAATTCTTCTCATATAGTTTTCATATTTCAGTTTTTAATTCACTTTGCACTTCACAGCTCTCAGTCTGTGCCATACAAAAATATATTTTTTTAATTTAAAAAGAGCATCAGTGTTGGTTCATTTCTAAATACACCTGGAGAGGTGATGACTAGTAAAACGGGGGCCACCATTGACTCGTGACCCCAAAACACAGGGTGTATAGAGACAGTATGTCGCCACACAGCACAGGAAAACAAAGGCCAGCGAGAAGGACTGTTAAATTACGATGCAGAGAAATACTCCAGAAGAAGCACATGACAATTCAGGTTATGATAAGCACGATACGATACTTTTATCTGATGTCATAGTTTATTTCTGTTTCACAGAACTCATGAAAAAGCAACCACCTGAATACAGAGCCTTTTGACTAGCTCGCTAGCTTGTTGGCACTTACCAATGATGCCAGCGCCTTCAGAGAATATGAACCTCTCACCAAGCTTTGCAATCGTAAACAATCTTGTGCTTCTAAAAACACATCAATGTAGTGTTTGTGTGGAGAAAACACCATGAGGTGTCTAGCTGACTCAGCGTTTCATCCTTTAAATATGTCTGTGCTTTCCTTACAACGACTGCGTCATTCTGTGAATTGACTGTGAAAGAAAATGTGCTTTGATTTTACACAGCACGATGATATGTTTTCATTCTTCTTTTTTTCTTAAAGGTAAACATTTAAATTACTGTTAAATGATTTATTTGTTTAGATTTTTTTGTCAAAATTCTAAACAAGAATTTAGAGCGTTGCAGGGTGAAAAAAAAACATTGAAATTCATAATGCGTGTAGGGGCCTGTCGAACATATATGTGTGGAATACGGGCTCAAATCTTGGCTGAAATATGCGAAGGAAAGTGTAATTTTCCATCGTGTAGTTCTCATGATCAACACTAGATAGAGCCAATTCCCCGTGTGGCCAAACTCCCGCACACTCATTCATCAGTGCATCAATGATAAAACATGCACTGTTCAAATCTTCTGTTGAGTTGGAACATGTCAGTGATCTAAACTTCAACCTCATAATCCAACATGGTGGGTGTCTTTGACCAGGTAGGATGAGCGGGGCAGGTTTATATGGAATGAAGAGAAACAGACCAGTAAAATAAGTTTGACCCTTCTTTCGCTAGTGATGCGAGCGTCTGTGACTGGAATCTCAACATGAAGTGGGTTCGTTCTGTTCACCCAGGCGACTTGTTTGAAGATGAAAATGAACGGTGCTGTGCGGCCTCTTGTGGCATCCAACCCAAAACCAGGTTATGAAGGCGGACAGACACACCCACACACACACCCACCCACAGGGAACCTCAAAAGGGGGGCCCTCTTGCTGAGCTGAGGCACATTTCAGAACATTGATGTCATTTTTCCAGTTTCTGGTCAGGTTGGTTTTCCACCAAAAACAAACACTTTCTCTCCTCATCACGCCTTAAACTAATGACCGCTGGCTTTGCGTTTCGTGACGCGTATGCTTCTTTAAAATGAATGTCTTGCTTTATCGCTCTCATGTTGGCCCATTTTCGTTCTTTTGTTTCATGGCGGATTCCATGTCTACCACTCTTCTCCTGGAGAAATGTTCCCCAGCACTGCAGCCCACATCAAGGTCTGGCACGTGTGTGTGTGGATGTGTCTACAGTGGAGCCTCCTGGTGTAGGCCTGCACACATACATTCACTCAAAATGAGAGCTGGCTTAACACCAGTCAAAACATTACAACCATCTAGCTTCTTCTTGGCCAACTAAAACTGGAGCTTTGAAGGCTCCGTCCAGCTCAATATCCGTCATTTCTTTGTGTATTTGATGAGCTAAACTCCAAGCATTGACTCTTGCAGTGTGCAGTCGTGTGTCTGGCCTCACCCTCAACTGCATTCCAGCATCTCGCACCCACGCATCCAACATGTGACCCACCGTCAATGACAGGAAATGAGCCGAAGTCAATTCCTACAGCCTGTGACCCAGATCTTCTTCTGCCTGCAGTCACAAGCAAGACGCTGGCTTTAGCATCAGAGGGGAAATTTTCTTTTCTCTTTCACTCGATGCACATTTGGGTTTGATGAGAGACAGTATAACTCAACCTGGCTGTCAGTGGTTGTCCTCCCTGGGTTTGCTTTCTTCGAGCAGCTCGAGAGTTTTCAGTTGCACTTAACTGCAAAAGAAACCCCGATCAGTTCATGACGTTACTCAAGCTCATTTCAACACATTTTCAGTGCAATATTTACATCCGCCAAGGAAGTTATGCCATCGTCTGTGTTATCTGTCTGTCTCTGTCTGTCTGTTAGCAAAATAAGTGAACATGAGATAAACATATTTCAATGAAATTTCCAGGAAATGTTGATCATGAGGCAAGGTACACATGATTTGATTTTGGTCTGGTTCTGGGTCCACAGTTGTGAGGACGTCTCAGTCTCTATCAGACACGTGCACAGACATTTTATGTTTCCAGCAGCCAGAAACTGTCAGGAAATTTTATTCAAATGTTCTTCTGTGTCCCCATTCATTTCTATGGCCATGTGACCAGCTGCTGCAAAAACATGTCGGAAAATTCAACTTCATAAAACATAACAAACATCGAAAGCACTGAAATAAATCAAAATTCATATGGATGCAAAATGTGTTTTGTTTTTGACATTACCATGAGGGCTTGTTGGCTCCAAGGCGCAGGTCAGGCATCAATTCTCACAAGAACCCAAACCAAAATACTTTTGGTTGGACATTAGAAAGGAAGAGCGAGGTTTCTTTCTAGAGGATTTAAGGATGAGCTCAGAAAGGTGGCTCGACAATCAGGAAAATCTTCCGGGCTCCAGCACAAACGGATACCACCGGGACGTGGCCAGGTTTATCACTGAAAATGAAGATCTGAAACAACTGCTTTCAAAAACTGTGGTAGGAGAGACTGCGTGAAACTTGTGAGTCATCGTCAAAAAAGCTTTGTTATCTTACAGCTTACAGACTGATCAAATACATTCTGCCTTATCTTGCAAGTCTCTGGAAATTACATGAAAATCAGCCCAGATCTCGATGGTGCAGCTTTGCTGGTGCTGGTTTTCTCTCACACAATTACTATTACTACTAGTACTACTATATACTCTTTTTGGCAGCTTTTCTGCTCATATAAAAAAAATGTTAACGCAAATGAATATATAAATATTATACTCCAAAAAGATTACACAAAAAAAAGTCAACTAAACTCATTAAAATGTTACTTTTTTTAAACTGAAAAGCATGAATGTGTGTGTACAGGTGGGGGCATTCATGAACACGAAGCAGCCTTGACACAGCCTCCTCTATGCCTCCCTCACTGTGAACTTCTGAGGACGGAACATCCACATCCGAGACTGGAAGCCACTGTTCCCCGAGCTCAAGCCTGAGCTTGTCCGCTCGGCGTTGTGTGGTCGTAAAGCCGGGGATGAAGGAAAACAACGCAGCACGTGCAGCAGAGAGGAGTGAAAGGGTTTGATATAAATGCCGCTTCAAGTGTGAACATGAAGGCGACTGCGGAGAATATTTTAACCTGACTTGCTGGCTGCACTTTGTTTTTAGATACTTAGTTGGCAACGGTTGGGTGGTGACTAAACATGTGCCACCCAACGCTAATAACCCCTGTGAAATCGTTGTTTACGTAATAAAGTCACTGGTGTGGTGTTGATATCTCTGCTTGGAGGTGTTCAGCTGTGAAAGCGGTGTCTTTGAGGGTGGCAAATACAGAGAATGCAACCTTGGTTTATCGGTGAACAACCTTAGATAAGATAATGGACAGAACAAGAGGAACAATTAATATGTATAGACGTCAACATTCCAATGCTCTTCAGTCAATAAGTTGGATGGGAAAGATGCTGAAAAAACAAACATGCTCGCTTTATGCTGCAATAACATTTTAAAACAATTATTTAGGGATGCACAGATACAAGTTTTGTACTAGTGTACTAGTAGTTGCATTTGAGTACTCACCGATACAGAGTACTTATGCCATTACACATAAAGTTACTATATTTTTCAATATATATATATACTCTTCATTCTTCAGTTTGTACAGTACATGGGTGACAGTCACAGGTTTCACTGCAGTACAAATACAAATTTTATAAAATTGTGATAAAATGACATGCATAAATTGTGTGCTGTCGGTTTTACTGTATTGGTGGCTATTCTTTGAGTATGAGTACTCAAGCCCAGAATCGGACAGATACCAGATACCAGCCTCCCCGATGTTTTACCCATGAATATGCAACTATTTGCCTGAGCCTGAGACAACCGTCTTAAGGTCCATCAATATATGTGAATGAAGAATTAGAACAGAGCACAATCGCAGCCCAACTGAAAGTCAACGTTTATCAACACCACTCACACATTCAAGCACACTTATGACAACATGAATGAATTTGAAACTGAACTGTAATGGTGTTCTGAGTTGTCTGACCACATGTAAAAATTCCAACATGGCTTCAGAAAAACACCCATGTTTTCTTGTGAAAGAAGACCATGAAGTCCCAGTTTGATTGTGGCTTAAATGATGCGAACACAGGTTCTTTCCATTCCTATATTCTCCTGTGCAAGGGCACTCTGGTTTCCTCCCACCCCTGACGAGCATGCATATATACATTCATCTTCAGTCCACCCAGAAAGGTCTGGAGCTGGATTTGAACCATGAACCTTCTTGCTCAGAGGCAGCAATGATCACCATTGGTAGCCTTTGTGATGGGAACTCCTGCAAAGTGGAGTCCCGTGGTTCCTACCCTAACTAGCTGGGATAGGCTCAAGGACACCAGGAGTGGATGGATTGATACGAAAAAGCAGCTTTGAAACATATTTCAGCGTTTTGAAACATTTCTCCTGTTATGTCTCTAGTTATGGTTGGCATGTCTGTTTGGGATAAATTCAAAGGTGTTGTGGCATCTAAATTAAACATTTTTTATGTGGAATATCAATAAATTTGAGTCATACTTTGATATAATTTCACATAGTTTTACATTTTAGTATGACTGCCATGAGAAGAGCATGCGCTTGCTTCTTTTATAGTCTTCACTCTGAGTTACAGGACTGTCTATAAAGAATGGTAAACATTCATGTGTGTTAAAACATGCATAATTGCAATTGCATTGCTGAAAATCCCCCATCACGTAATTATCTCCCCCTCCCCAGGATGTTTACCATAGCACACATACACACACACACAGCTTCAGTGGAGGCATTTACCTTTAACCAAACCCCTCATTACAGAGAAGATGCATAATAGTTAGCAGGTGAGACAACAATAAATGACTAGGTAGAGCAGCAGTGAAACTGCAGCGGCACCTTTCAAGCTTTCTCCCACAACAGATAAGGAGGCGGTTGCAAAACATTACAACCAGCTTTCACAGTAAAAGGCTCGCTGGTATTCCTCTGGGTTGTTGTTGCACTGACTTTGTTGCATGAGTCTTGTTAGAATTCATCAAGATGATGGCAGACCTGTCAAGCGGTTCTCAGTAGGAGCATGTCGCAGATTTTAAATCTGGTTTCAGTTGCAAGTAAAATTCAGAAAAAAATGGGTTATTAATGGTTTAAGTTGTCAGGTTTGATGTTGACAAATATGAGTTCCGTTTTTTTTTCTCATTGGAAATGCATTTCTTAATCACCTATTCCCTTTGAGTTGAGCTGAGCCAAGAGGTAAAAATAATGCCTTGCTAATAGTGTTAAAAATCAACAATCCGCTGTAGCCCGTGCTATTCCATAGAAAAAGTTGATACGCATCCTTGGTGTTACTTTCTAAAACCAGTTAAGGTAAAGCAGTTTTCCTTGTTGAATTTCAATCCATATCCGGGAGTTTGTTCCTGCAAATCTTACATACATCAGAAGGGCAGAAAGTATCTCTGGAAGAAAGTGTTGAGCTTCCTGAAATGCTACACGGCTAGCCACACCTCTCATTCAACAACTGTCAAGGTAAGGTGATAAAATAAACCCTTCCTATTGTGATTCTTAATAAAGTGTTTCCTCCGTTGAGCTTCTTATTGTGGTTATTTAAGAGGCGGCCCGCCGACACAACCGCCTCTTTCAGTCTCCTCAAGCACCAGAGGAAGCCACTCTTGTGAGTCAGCCTTCCAATAACCAGGATTTTCTTCATGAAAAATTGAAGAAATAAAATGATATTACAGCCCTCGAGCGGTTTCCGGCGATTAGGGTTAATTTTCTGAGAAACATGAGAAGCAGCTGTCAGTTTAGCACATGAATGAAGCCCGTTTGGTGGCCCACAGGCATGGATCAGCAAGAGAGGAGGGACAGCTGGGCCTGCTGGGACAATAGCACTCTCAGTTAATCATTAATACACTTAATCAACAGCAGAAGTTCATTTGACAGTCGCTCCAGAAAACTCTGCTGCCAACCAGAGGAGGCCCACCACCGCAGCAGCAGGCCACGTGACCCCAGCTGACACTTGTAGATTGTGGACTTCACTGAGACGGCGGGAGATGTGGGTGCGTGATAAAGCGCTTACTCCTCAGTCTGTGTCTGTGTGTCTTCCAGTGCAGAATGATTGAAAATGAGATTTCATTTTTTTTATTTAAAAGAGTAGAAAACTAAGAAGAAATATCAACCAAGAAGGATTGATATAAAATAGACTTAATTAAATAAAAAATATTTTTTTTGCAAGATATTGTCAGACTATGAAAAAAAATGACAATGAAGAAGAAATAAAATTGTTATGTAATATCACACTAGAGCAAAAAAAAAAACTTAAAACTAGTTTGATTCAGTAATATTTTTTTTTCAATTGAAATTTAGTACTTTGCAAAATTATTGTTGCAAAATGTAGGAAGAAAGGAGTGTTAATAAAGAAAAATTGAAAATTAGATTACATTTTTAAAAATTCACTTCTAATTAAAAAGAAAAACAAAGTTTGCAAAATGTTTTCACTTTGAAAAAACATTAAAGTAAACTTAATAAATAAAATGTACATATTAAAATACAATCATAGTATTGAAAATGTATCTTTCAGTAAGAATATTTGTAAGTAAGATAAATAAAATGTAATTGAATAAAGAAATGAGAAGAATTTGAGAATATATTAAACAATGAAATAAAATTAGAATTTCAATTGTACAAAATGCAGTCGCACAGTAAAAAACCCTTTCAATTGAAAAGATCGATTCATTCATGGATTAATATATTATTTTCTATTTTTTTAACACGAGCCATTGCCATGCCATATGCCCATTACACTGCATTAAATAAAGCGAATTCAGTTTTGCTTTTTGAGGCCAAAGCGTGTTTTAGAAAGAAAGCTTGAGTGTTAGACTCCATGTCCTGCATGTGGACTAGTCTTCTGTGATGGGGTGGTTCGTTGACCACATGCTTCTGTATCTGTATGCCTTGCTTCAGCGCAGCCCTCCCCATCCTTGTCAGTGGCAGGTGTTCCAGTGTCCACCAAAAAAAAAAAAAAAAAAGGCCAGATTTTTATGTTGCCTCCTCAACTTAGTGGCTCCATTGCCATAGTAACGCGCCAACAGAAGGAGGATTGTATCTAAGGGGCCAGTGGCAGGGAGAAGAGCAGGACATGAGAGCAAAAAAGCAGGGGAATATGAACTGCTGACTGTAGTACTAAGTAAGGGCAAAGATGAAAGAGAGGAACTAAGTGATGCTGCTAACTTCGGACAATAGATTCGGGGAGCCACAAAGGGAATCCGATACATTGCATCTGCTATCAGATTCCACCTCAGGTGTGACAGCTTGTGGCTATTATCAGTTTCGCTAATACCTCGTGGTGTAAACGTCCCCTCGGGTTATGGACGGACCACGCTCAATCTTTGCAGTTCAACGTTTGTGTGTGTGTGTGTGTCTGTGTAAGCAGATCTGGGAGCAACTGGGTGTCACCTGCCCCTTGTTGGCCTCTCTAGTTCCACATGGGAAGCCTGTAATTCTCTCTTGGCTGAGCTGTTCCGCAGCTGCCACACACACATACGCGCACAAATATATCCCAAATCCAATCTTAGCTTCAAGACAGTCAAGACAAAGTTCTATTACAGGGATAATTTGATAAATGGTGAGTAACGATTATGTTATATTAAACGACTTGTCAAGGATTTACAAAGGTCATTTTGGCCTTCACTTTTTAGCGCCAAGGAAGATGTTGCTTTTACAGAACGCTGATCTCACCACACGGTTGTGTAGATGTCTAAGCCAACTTTTCTGTGTTTGATCTGGTTCTGTTGTTGTCATGACTCACGGTACATGATGTGAGGTGTAGAAGGAGGGAGTTAAAGGATCTTTTGCCAATCATGGCTCAGCTACTGTTATCAGCTCCTGTAGTCCTCTTAAATATGAAGATGTTTCATATGCAAAGTGCTTGTACCTACCAACCCATGGCCTTTTTCTTGTCGCTCATCCTTGATGCCTTTCCTCTGCTGTGAGTCCATTCTGAAGTCTTAATTTAAAGTAGTCTTGCCAATGAATCCAGATATTTATTTTGTAATTATGAAAACAAAAAATGATGAAAACGTCATGTTTTCATCACAAAAAAAAAGCACAAGCCTGACAATATCTTTGGAGCATGTTAGCCAAATCAAAAGCTATTCTTTTCATATCATGGTTAACACAATCTTTCCACGTTCGGTTTGTTATGCCATCTTGCTCATACAGAGCATAAGCTTCCTATGAACATGTGTCCTCTTCATTTGTTGGTAGAGCATCACAGCGCCTACCACTGGCCTGGCATATGTACAACATCATTTTAGGTTATTTTGATGAGCGACTCCTTGTGTGTATTGCCTCCATTCCACAGCATGATGATTCATTTCCACGTTCATTCATGCTCTTGATATGACCAGGAGGAAAGGACCAATCCATGAGGTCCTTCATTATCTTGTCTGTTTTGTCAGTAATCGTGTTGCCAGTTTATCAGCACATAATCCCTCTCTTCGCTCAAGGACTCAAGTATTCTCCTCACATCAATACATTCTTTTAGAGCACAACAAGGCTTGTTGTAATTAGTAATACAATATGGCAAACACAAAGCAACTTAGCAGGGAAAAACTGACAAAGAGGAAAACCCACTGGAGCGCGCAAACATGTTTTCACAGTCTTTGGTTTCTGTCTATTCTCATCTCTGAGCTGCCAATTGATTCTTTTTCTTTTGTCGCAACAATGAGCAGTTAAACGTCACGTTTTAATGGCCGACTGTTTATTGGACCCGACAAGCTGCGAGACAAGAGGAAGCTTCAAAGATCTCAAATGATTATTTTACACAAAAATTCAAACTGATTTAATCTAATAAATATGACAAATTAATAGACAAATATTAAGATATTAAAAGCTTTGTTTAGACATTGTGCTGCCTAGGGGATATTTGTGCCATTTTGGGAGCCTACCGTATGTATGCCTCAATACTTAATTTAAATGTGTTATTTATGTTATTTATTTTATTTATTCTATTTTCCCTCTCTGAAGTGGCATCTTTTGATCCTGTTGAGTTAGAAAATATTATCTGATATGATTATCTATATCTGATTTTCCTCTGACTGCAAATGCATACAGATGTTAATGGATGTCTCTAAAGTATACGAAAGATTAGGTGTGAGTTTGTGCACGAAGGGTTTTCTGTCTCTGCGCTGTGATCAGCCGGTGACCTCTGCAGTGTGTCCCCCTTTTCTTCTCCCGTATAACTGGGAGAGCACCGTTAAAATAGCTTTTAATGATCAATTAAGACAATGAACTGCGACATCTCCATCTCTAAGAACTAACTGTGTTCTTTATTTCAGTATGATCCGATCATTGCGGCTCCACATGCTGACAAGCGGTGATAACAAAGTTTTCTAACTTTTATCAGATCTTAAGTGCCATTGTTCATTTACACGAAGCCTAATGTAGCCACATGTATTCACCCCGGTCCATGCCTCTCACAGCTCATTCCACAAGAACAATACTGATCAAAAATCTCCCCTCCAGTAGGATTGATGTGCAAAGCAGCGCCCCCATTATGATGGAAATGGATCGAATTTTGGGCTTGCCTACAAAATTGAGGAGCAAATTTTGCTCCAAATACTTTTTTTTTGTCAAGTAGGAACCCCAAAATGTTATTGAGTCAGAGAGAAATTGAAGTTAAGTCCTGTCTACAAACACCTTTTTACAATTCAAGTGAGTCATTTTGGTTCTAAATTTAAGTTACAGAAGACAAAATCATGTTGAAGAAGGACAATAATTTGCTATTGAAGCGGTCATCTTGTGCTTATGCAGGAAAAAAAAAAAATATATATATATATATTTTACTGAGTGCTGTTAGTCACACGACGAGACTGGACTTTAGATTGGGCGCACGTATTCACGATTAATAAACAAATTGATAGCTTTTTACAGTCAAGTATCAGTAAATATGAGGATGTTTACAATGAACTGTTAGACAACAATAAATACCGTATAATGACTGATTACGGGCTAATGTGCTGCCAATGCACATACTAATAAGTAGTTTATTTATGCTAACATACAGTATGTTCATTGGTCAAAAGTGTGAAATCTACAGCTCCTTCAACGCATAACAGATGGATCAAAGGAATTCTTAATCATGCAAAACTGGAGAAGATTCAAAATCAAATAATTTGAAGTCTTTGAAAAATTCACCAAATGTGGGACTCTTAAATATCCAGAAATATCATAGGGACTTTGACCTTGTAAATATATATGAGAAATAGGTTTATTCTTGTTGTTAATAATAATTATCATATTCTACACACGTGGTTATGTAAAACAGAAATTGACTGTGGCCTGATCTCCAATTTAACAAGTGAACTTGATTTGGTTCAATTTTATTGAACAGAATCTAACGCTGTTGGACTCATAAAATAATGTGTTTATTTTGTTTTGTTTTTTGTTATCAGAAGGATTTATACTGTTCCCTTTTATTTTTCCTCTTTATGAATATTCAAATAAAAACAACTAAGACACAAAAACCCTCATTTATTTAATATACTTCACAATGACAATTGTGTTTTTATTTTTTAATGTAATAATCTACTTGGTTTTCCGTATGACACAAAGTAAATACTTAAAATTGAATGTGTAAATTGTTTGAAAACTGTAGTTTGTATTATATAACTTGAGAATGTCAATATTTAAAAAAAGAAACACTAAACACAAAGAAAAAATCAGAGAAAAATGTATTTGTTTTTACCATGTGACATGTTTATTTAACATGGATTATTTCAAATAAGACACAACGAATTTAGTGACGCCAATTGTCAAGTTGTTGCTTAAAAAAACTTTTACTGAGTCATCAAACGCAGAGCCCTGACCAAACCCGCACAGCCAAACGTTCTGATGCAGCTAGTGCCATCCGACCACCCAGTACTGGAGTCCCCCTCCTCAGATGGAGTCCCGGGCCTTGAACCTGACCCCTCCGGAGCATCCAGGGTGAGCTTGTCACATCGCATCCCCGCTGCCTCTTTTAAGCTTCAGTACTCCCTCAAGTGTTGCAGATAGATAGTGTGTCCGATGTAAATAAAAAAAGCCTCCCGTTCCCCTGCGCGACCCCCGCGGTGCTCTCGGTCCCAACACAGGGAGGAGACCTCTGAATGGCAACAGCACCGAGGAGGCGGCGTGTCTTTGTAGTCGGGGAGGAATGCGGAAATGTCCCCGCTCCGTGTCAAACCACTCTCTGAAGGGGGTCAGGCCACATTCAGCCGGCGTGGGAAAGGCAGCCTCAGACGGAGCTCACACAGCCAAGCCGGGCTGTAGTTGCATGGGCCTACCCGGGGTAAAAAAAAAAAAAAAAAAGAAGAAAGAAAGGGAGAGAATCCAAAGAGGAGCGTGGTTTCTTGAAGGCTGAATCACGCCTTGCCTTTGTCCTCTGACCCCCCCTTGCTCAATTCCAGATCCCGTCCCCTATAACACACACCCACCGACGCGGCGACACCCCCTACTCCTCCGCCTCCAGCGGCCGCCTCCGCCGAAGCTGCTGCAGTCTGCGGGAATGGGGGGTCGGTTCGCGCACGCACCGACTACCAACTACCTGTGTGGCCCCGGCATGGACGATAGTGGACAGTGATGCGTTCGCGACCGCACTGACTGTCGGAGACGCCAGTGCCTCCTCAGCTTCTTGTCGGACATGTCGACTTTGCCACATATTACTGACCGCAAATAAGGTAAATAAAATCAAAGTGATTACTTTCCTTTAAAAAGACGTGCCAACAGTGGCATGACGCGTTGAATCATTTATTTTCACGCATTCTGCAATTAAAATAAGATTTATTTAAATATAGCAGGCAGCGCACAATATTATTATGCTTCACACTCTAGCACATTTTTTTTGCCTCGTGATATGTTTCTGTAGAGCTTCTGGGGTTGAAAAGTCACTTTATGGGTTTGTGAGAGATGCAGTGAAGCAGTGGGAGGCGAGGACAATGCAGGCGCAGACAGCCACGTGCTCTCCGAGTTGGTGTCGCTAACAACACAAACTTTATTTAAATAGGACAAATGGACAAGATCGCTGTTATGTTTCCACTCGCTGATGAAAGGTAGGCGCTTTATTCACCTGGGTTCACTTTAAATGCTGGCGTTTAGTTGCCTTTCGACGTCCTGGTCACTTGCACGGACGAGCACGGACTATCTTGGTTCTTCAGGCTGATTATTTACAAACTTTTTTTTTTCTCCTGTTAAGTGATGCTAACGTGTCGCTTAATTCACACGGGTTTTTAGCAAACCTTGCTAACCAGTAACCAGGCGAGGAGTGGACGTTGATACCGAGCGAGTTGCAGCTGGACGTTAACGTTGACATTCGTGATATTGACTTCCAGGAGAAAGATGACATGTCACGGTCCTTGTTTCTGTCTGTCGTGCAGGCATTGCGTGTGCCAACTCTTCCCTGCGAATATGACTTTGTGAGCAACTCTCTGGCTCGCCACCCTCGCCGGGATTCCCCCTCCGCTTTTCCGACCAGAAACACAATATATTCTGCAAAAATGGACAAAGACAGTCACGTCCATCAATATGAACCTGTGGCCGAAATTGGAGAAGGCGCTTATGGGAAAGTGTACAAAGCCAGAGATTTAAAGAACGGAGGGCGATTTGTTGCCTTAAAGAGAGTCCGAGTGCAGACGGAGGAGGAAGGGATGCCACTGTCAACCATCCGGGAGGTGGCGGTACTGAAGCAACTGGAGGCGTTCGAGCACCCCAATGTGGTCAGGTGAGCCATGACGCAGCAGCTCGCTCTCCTTCTGATCTCCACAGCGTGACACACGCCTCCTTCATGTACCTGACATGTTTTTTTTTTTTCTTTTCCTAAGTCCAAACTTCTTCCATGACCAGCTACTTCTGCAAATAGCTCCATCGCTATTGAGTTTGAAGTGTTTCTTTGGACTGCATTGCGGAATACCACCTAGTTTTTCTGCAAAAAACACAACAAATAAGGCCATCATTTGCATTATTTTTGCATTATTCAGAGACAAAACAATGTGCACCTTCTTGTCTAATGGAGTCAACAGTGATGTCCTATGGCTGGCATAGATTAGAACATAGTTATAATCTATTGTAATATGGATAAGGTTTACACGTATTGTGATCTGAATATTGCTTTAGTGACTCCTGCTTCACACCCAGCACCCAATTGGCATGAAAATGTTTCCATTATGTTATCAGCCAAGATAGCAAATGTATTCCTGCGGTGAATGTATGAGCATATCTCTAGGAACCTTTGGTAAACAGTTGCCTCTATGGGGACTTTGAAGAGGCTGATGTCAGCGACACCAAAGGAGGGGTGTCCACACTGGTCCACAAGGGGCTGTAGTGGACTGGTTTAGACACCCCGGGGTTAAAGCATTGGGGTTTTTTTAATTTCTTTTTTATACAGATTTCTCCTGTACTTCCTTCACTTAGTTCTCAATCTGCCCAGTCTTTCATTTGCACACACCGTTTTCGCATGAGTCACAGCAGTCCGACCTTGCTCCACAAGCACCTTATTTTGGAATATTGGGTGCCGTGGGACTGAAGGGGAAGTTCAAATGCATGTTGTTGTGACCTGGTGTGTGTTTTGCAGCCTCTAACAATTATTCCCCAGTGCATCAATGAATAATGGCCATGGTTTTATCTTAATGGAAACACATGGGCTTGTGCTCTGGCTGGGAGACAGACATGCTTCAGAGATTAAATGGTTTTGAATTGAATCACAGGGTGTGCGCAGTAAAAAAGTTCTTTAATCAAGTGAACATAGCAGAATGGATTTTGATTTAATCAGATTAGCATACACCCCTGATCTTGGACGTTGTGTTGTCTGCCTTCTGTATGACTCATGTCGACACCTGGATGTTGCTTGTAAGTACTGTTATTTATTCCATATGTTTGAGAGGCCTTACTGTACACCGACAAGCTGGCTGTTTAACCCTGGCGCTTCAAGAGGAGGCCCTCATCTCCCGTCTCCCATCATGAACCCATCGCCTCTTCAGCGACTCCATTGCTACGAGTGTTGGGCTGTTGGCAAAGGCACCTGAAGAAGAACTTCCACAAAGATACTACATTACTTTTGCACTTATCCATTGCAGTCATCAAGACACATTTCACTTTGAGGAAGTTGAAGCTCATTTTTACGTGTTAATTATTAAATAAATTCCGTACTAATCGAGCAATTTAAAATACTTCAAAAAACTGCTTGGCTGACTGGTGTGACACATTGATTTTCTGTCAAATATTTACCAGTGTTATCGTTGATGAAACATTTCTAGTTGCCTTCCACCATCCTCTTTATCATAGTGAAAGTGAGAGTTATGCCAGATTTGTGAACTCAAACAGCCTTTATCAGTTCATTGCTTTATACGATGAATAAAAGTTGCTGTCATATTTTATATAACAATGGATAATCAGTAACAAAACTTGCCAGAGCTCAATCAGACAGTTGTTATATGAAAATGTAATCAATGATGAGTTGGCACTTTCTCACTATAAAGGAACGGTTTTCCCATTCTACAGGGTTTAAGTAAAACAGAACTCCATGCACTTTCCAAAAGCAGTTTTGGAGCTGGATAGTTAACTGTTTGAATCAGAATCATAAAAACTTTATTAATCCCAAGGGATTTTTTTTTGTAACTTAACATGCTCCGTAAACGTATGTCAAATATAAAATGCAAAATACATTTTTTAACAGACAGTTAGTGAGTCTGGAAGGAGTCACTAGAATCCAACAATTTCAAAGTTAACTTTGTAAAACCCATTATTCCATGCACTATTTTCTGCTTTTCGATGATTTATGGAGCTAGAAACTAGGTTCATGCAATTGAAAGACTGACATATTGATTCTTTTCTTTCTCAGATTGTTCGATGTCTGCACCGTCTCTCGAACTGATCGTGAAACCAAACTTACTCTTGTGTTTGAGCACGTGGACCAAGACTTGACCACATACCTAGAGAAGGCCCCGGACCCTGGAGTACCGCCAGAGACCATCAAGGTAAGTAAATGTGCGATAATATTAATATTGACAATGACATGTGGCTCTGTTAAGTTTTTGTTGCATATCTATGGAAGAAATCTATTAGAAAATATGGCAATTCATGTGAAAAGTCAGTGAGCAACCTCAGCTGAAGAAGGTCTGAAAATCTGAATTCTGAAGATATAATTATAACACTGTGAGACTAATAAAGGCCATCTAATCTAATATACATGGAATAACAACAACACCACTCACAAGTGGTACAATTGTTTTGAGGCTAATTTCATTTTGAAATAACCACTGTAAACTCGAGATGTGAATCAATTGATCAAGTTCTCTGTGTTTCAATGTGTCACAAGTGTGGACATGACCAGAGCTGCACGGCTGATGGTGCTTCCCCAGATGTGCTTTGAGTGTTAAACCACATCTATGAATACCCAAGTGCACGTGCAAACTCCTGTAGCACGCCATCAGAGGAAAGGCAGCCAGTTAGCTGCCGGCCGTGATGAACGCCAGACATTTTAGAAACAAAAAAAACAAACAAAAATCTTTGTTGGTTTGATTCTTAATTTAAAGTTAACTTTAGTGTTCATGTGGCAGAGTGTCATGTGTCCATTGTACACTCCCATTGACATGTTACTCATGACTCTTCTATGGTGTTGCGTGTTGTGGCTGTGTGCATGGAGCTAAGATTATGATTAAGTCTATAAGTACCAATATGCAGAGTAGTTGCAAAATAAAAACACATTCAACCACAACCTCCATTTAAAAATTCTAGAAGGTTATTTGATGCCAAAAATGATCTGTGAAGTGTAATAGTGTTGAGTTACCCTTTTTCGAAAGGGTCGGAACTGGACGCGTCGCCACTTCCTTTCCTGAGTAACTGTTCCTCTTTATTTAGATCTTTCTCATAAACATTTCTTTCTTTTCAAATCTTTATCATGTTTCACCCTTAGGTCTCAGCTTAGTAGGATCATGTGCAATACTGGAAATGTTCAACTCAGTTTTCAAAAAGAAGGAGCCCTCCAGTCCAAGTGTCACATTTAAAAAAGGGGAACTTCTGGGCGTTTGAGTAGCAATCGCTTTTATAGCCTGGAGCCAAGTTAATGTTGGTTGCTATTGTAGTGACAACCTTTAACTTTGTGTTGCGTGCATGGAAGAGCTCACTCTCTGTCTGTAAGCACTTATAGACACATCAGCTGTTTCTTTGATGTATATGAATAGACCCAATGAAACATGGACATGAAAGGGTCCACATCCTAACATTCAATAATTTATGGATGTGTTTTGAATCACTGTCTATGTCTATTTGATAAGCGTCTCTGTTTTGTGGGACGCACTGGAGAAGATGGTTACAAATGATGTAAAAGTCATGTCCTCAACCAATTCATGGTTGGCATCCCTGGAAATATGTTGGAACATTGTGATAGGTCCTCGCATCCTCTCATGGATCTTATCAAAGCCATCTGGTATAATTTTGACCATCGTGGCTATCTTGGCAAGACTCTTTCCCTGGACATCATTAGATTTAAATAGAGCTGGCAGAGATGTTTTTGATTGTATTTTGAGTGGGTCTTGGTTTTAAAAATCTATTAATCTATCTGTATTTTCCTGTGCACGTCCTGATACTGATACCTAAAGGTTTTTTTTGAAGGCCCTGTGTGTAGAAGCCAGAATGTAAACATTAGTATTTTCAGTAATGCAGCAAGTTGAGGGTTCTTCTACTGTTTATATAATCAATTCTCTGAGAATCTCCTCCATATTTTAGCAAAGTTGGTAAAGATTTAATGGCCTCGATTCACAGATGAAATCAATGCGGCCATCCTCAGCCATCAGGAAAATGTGTACATTTATTACATATTCGTTTTTTAGATTGTGTGTTATTTCATTTTCCTGATCTGTCTGAAGTCACTAATCCACTTTTATTCATATCTAAGTAAAACCACTCAATGACCTGTGGTTTTGGAATCCACCTCCATTCCAAGCTATCGAACAGACATTGATTTATTTTGTATACAATTTCTTTTGTAGTTCTGAGAGTAGGTGACCATGTGAACTTTACCCTTCATTCTCCTATTGCTCACCAACATGTATGATTCGGGATTAAGAGAAGATAAAGACACATCCCAAAGACATTCTGGCATCCTTCCTCAATTTACACCCAGACACCCAACTTAAGGTCAGGCCTTCCTTTTACAACCCCCCCTTCCGCTGCCCCATTCAGACTTAAGACCCACCACATGGTCATTGATAAAAGAGGCCCTCATCCAGGAATCAAATGAGCTGGAAGGACATCAAGCGGCCAAGCTTCCCCAACCTCACTACTCCCTATTCGGCTGGACGCTTGGGTCTCACCCACCCTTCTCCGTCGCCATCGTTCAAGCTTCCACAGTTGTGTTCTCAGTAGCCCATAAAGGGGGAGGTTAATGAAGCATGGGTCGGGAATTACACTAACGCTAACCGGCAGATGTCCCATATTGTGCTTGGCTACAATAAACAATATGGCTGCCTCTGGTGCATTTGCATCAGAAAAGGTGGTGCGCTCGGAAAGCAGTGTTGTGACTGCATCATACCGAGGACATTCTTGCTCCCCCTGCCTTATTTGGATCAAGCCAATTGCCTTTTTTTTTCTTACGGCTGAGATGGATCTTAAGATTCACATTTGTCATTAATAGTTTTCACTATTTTGTTACTACCCATTTCAAACTTAAATATGTTTTTTTTATATGCTGAAATTGATGCCTTTTTTTTTTTTTTTTTTTAAATACAAACCAAACTTTGAAGCTAAAATGTGTCTTCCTTCTGTCTGAATGGTTACAAGGAAACCTCAGACTCGATATTTCACTAATACATACCAAGCTGTTGCTTATTGGAAGCACTGAAAGGTTCACAACTAGAAACACAAACACGATAATGGAGAAAAGGCCGCCACAGACATATTCTACTCGCTGTTGCTGCCAGACACGATAATGTCTACCAATCAAACAAACATAAACTTGAGATTGTTTGAGGGTTCAGGATAAGTATGGCAGGTATTACGAGTTACTCCGCATATCATATACAACCCGATTCATCCGAGTCACAGAAGCTTGATATAAATGACCAAGTTGGTGGTCGCATGATAAGCAGTGTACCATCCCACGAATGCATGAAGATGCAGCGATGATGTAGGTGAGAGCAAATGTTTACCCCTTTGCAATACTGTGAATGTTTTTGTTTGTAGACGTTTGCATATTCAATCATATGTCTCGTCACTTCATGCTGTTGAACATTTCCCTCAGCCACGTTCATTTAGGGAAATTGATACAAAAGGTGGGAGGGATCAAGCAAGACTGTGTGTTTGTATACAAGTTGCATCCAAGGTGGTGTTAATGAGCAAACCCCACAGAAAGGAAGCCCCGTGAAACAGCTATTTAAAGTGGAGAGGAACTGATGGGGTGTGCTATTGTGACAGCCCACCCACTCACAATAACCAACTGCCTTCCTGTGTCCAATGCTTGTGTCCGTCTCTCTTGCCCACTTTGCTGGGTCATGGTTGGATGATTATATAGAAAGGAGGGTTTGTTTTTGCCACCTGCTTTGAGGTCAACATACACTTGCTCTGTGCCATGGCGAGATTGAAAAGCAAAGATGCTCGCGTTTGATACTGACACGCTTTTGTGTCTCCATGGCTCTATATAATCTTTCACACCATTTCTTTTCGCATTGTGGGAACCAAGGCAGCAGACAGCAGACCACTGGTGGTTGCTGAGTTTCGACTTGAGTGTGTAGACCCGTCAGACTCACTCACTAGCTGGTTAGATAGTGACAAGAACCCATCAAATCGATTGAAAAGTTGATGTGCATTTGCATTGTCATTTTTTTTTGCTCATGTCATAGAGGAATGTCACGACGTAGTAACTTAATAACTGTATTTCTAACAATGTTGTTTTTCATGCGGCTTTTGCCATTAATGTCAACTTTGGATCTGTCGATGGATAAGCATGACACACCTGAATTAAAATTTAGCGATGGAAGACAGTACAAGAAAGAAATGTATGTAGACATCTCAGTATCATGAAATTAAAACAAAAACACTAAAAATATTTAGGTAAAAATGTTGATTGACAGGTTAAGAAAAATGGCTAAATGATGTTACATTTTGGCAGTTTGATTCCTCCAACTGTATTCAATGACCTCATTGAAATGTATTTTTGTTTTTCTAGACAAGCTGCATCACTATTCCTGGTTACTCTTTATTACATTTGCAAGACCTGTTTTGTTGTTCAGTTAGGAAAGAACAAGTCTAAGCTGGTCTAGCATGGCTCACTCTCGTTCACATCAGACTAGTTTCACTTGTGTTCCACGGACACTGCAGCCAGTTCTGAGGTCAGCTTTTGGACACAGAGGAAGAATGGGGCGCCAATTAACTGAAACAGGACAGCTGCTGAGACTCGGCGGTCCGTGCTTGCTCAGAGAGGGGCCGCCTTCTGCCTCTATCATTTGTGTGCGTGTCAGTTATCAAACATCTGCCACTATTGACAAGAAAAACCTCCCCAGTTAACTCTTTCCACACAGCCGTGTCTGCTGCCATTAGAGCTCACTGGTTACTGCGTCTTGTCATTCAAGCTTTTTATTGTTGCCAGCTCAACAGGATGAATGTGATGGGTCAGGAAACCACATGTTGGTCGCATTCAATGGACCTAAGGAGTTCTTCAACTACCCATAACTTTGTATATAGACTGCTCTTAATCGTTCCAATTACTGAATCGATTGCTAGTTATTACAACAGTTCATATTTATCGAAAAAAAAATCTTCATGTGACTATTAAATAGTTGGATTTCAACTGAA
Source organism: Synchiropus splendidus (assembly GCF_027744825.2). Lineage (NCBI taxonomy): Eukaryota > Metazoa > Chordata > Actinopteri > Syngnathiformes > Callionymidae > Synchiropus > Synchiropus splendidus. Next base: position 10,816,474 of record NC_071337.1, read on the forward strand.
ATAAAAATAAATAATAATAAATAAACAAATAATGTCCACAACAAACTTTCTAACCTATTTTTGTCAAACATGTGTTATAATTTCTGATTGTTATTCTCATAATTTTGTCACCTTGCAGGATATGATGTATCAGCTCCTCCAGGGTTTGGACTTCCTACACTCGCACAGAGTGGTCCACAGGGACCTGAAGCCTCAGAACATCCTGGTCACCAGTGGAGGACAAATCAAACTGGCAGACTTCGGTCTAGCTCGGATCTACAGCTTTCAGATGGCATTAACTTCAGTGGTGAGTTTTATTACTGATGCCCGGATCCATTGGTTCATATAGTGAAGGAATAAGACCCTTAAGCGCATCATCCTGTCACGAATTAAGCAATGTATTTTTTTTTTTTTTACAGACATTTTTGACCACTCCATTAAAACCCTTCATTACTGAAACTCACTCAACAAGACCTGCTTTACTGAACTTTAAGGAATTATAATCAACTTTTTATGTAAACTTGAACTGAGGACGTGTTATAATTCAAATTTTTATTTAGTAATATATATATATATTATGTGGTCAATCGTTTGATGCTAGTCGTTCCTAGTCATCCAGAGACTTTGACATGCCGCCGTGAATCGCACTGCGGCTCAAGAGAGTTGAATGAAAAGTGTCTAACGTGGTGGGTACTTACAGTGCATCCGTGGGTCATTCTGCAGCACTGGGGTTGATGATAACATTTCTCTGTGTAAAGTGAGAGCCGGGGCCCCTGGTGGCCCGTCTCAGGAATCCCTGAGTGGGATGGCACAGAGGAGGAGAGACGGGCACTCCTCCCTTCCCACTGTCGGTGCTTTGATGTCCCGCTGGTGAGCGCTGGCGTCTGATGACCAGATAATATCCAGTGACTGAATGGAGTCTTTGGAACACATTGAAATGTCGGGAGATGGGACTTGTAAGATTAAGGGGATGAGAATGTTCATCAACACTTTATTCCTTTCACATTAATCACATCTTCAGAACTAAAAATAGAATTCATTAATATATTATTTTTGCGAATGTCTGCTTGATTAAATCCAAAACAACACGTTTGATTTTAACAGCAAAATAATGTTATTATCATAACATTTAGATTTTGTCTTTTTGTCAAAGTTAAGGATGAATCCGGGCGAAGCCTCAGGGGAAGTAATAACCATGGAATTTGCATAATGTTACTCATTTAGATGATGGGGTTTTTGTGGCAAAGTTCACAGCTCTTTTTTTTGAATGAGTAGATCGGCTTATTATGTGTTTGGGAATTCACCTTGAGATGTATGAAACAGTCTCAGAAACTTGCTCACAGAAAAAGCCATCCACATTTCCTTCCTCCATACACACTCGTGTGGTGAAGTGAAACCAAAAGGTGGACTTTTTGGTGTCGGTTCATTTAATAAATCATCTGTGTAACTCTTGTAACACGTTTCTTGGGCAGAATCAAGTCACTGTTAAATGTCTTGCACGTGTTCACAAGCCGAGCAGATCGTTCCCCTTTGCCCTACAGTTGCACATTGAGTCAGTAAAATGTTGAATTTACTGGTATGGTGAGGAGGTTTTGCGAACTTCTTTTTGTGAAGCAACACCTCAGAGTTTCGGTCTGATTCATTTAGCGCTTCTACAATGACAATAGTCGACTGCTGATGTGTGTAACCAACATGTGTGACAGTTTGTGAATGTTTTATGTGATAAATGCTCTTCCCCTTCTGTCATGAATCTGCTTTCTCATTTCGCACACTGTATATGGTATGCCGTTTTCACATGAGACGTATTACCACATCTTATCATGTAGAAATCCCATTGAACACATTTTACCCTCCGTGGGAGACCGCCGGGGAGACCACACATTGGCTTGGTACTGAATTCTAGATGAGACCGCCCTTGGCTGTCCCTAGGGGTCTGTTGCTTTGTTGATGGTATTTTAATGACCCAGTCTTGCTGCGACCTCATTGTACTGGCTTGAGTGACAAGTTGTGTGGAGCTGATGGGCTCATCTTAAGTTACGAAAATAATCTGGGGTTCTGTTGCTCCAAAATCCTGAAAAACACATTAAATTTGTGATATTTAATTTGACTGTTTTCCGTTGTTAGTGTATCGGATCCTGTATTGCTGTGATGTGGGATTTTGCTGCCATTTATTCCCCTCATCAATCAAGTCACTGTGTTTGTGTCACATTAAGTGTGTCCACCAAAACTTAATATGGGCTTATTTGCAGGCATTTAGGAGCATGCCAATATTTGGGCCGTTATTTTTTTCTTTCCTTCTTTCATGGCAATTTGGCTTATCCGATATCACAATATCTCTCAAGAAGAGGACTTGTTTGGAGTCTATTTCGGGCTTATTCTGCTATTTCATTTTTGTATTGGTGGATTTCACGTGTGAAATCTGGTGATATGAAATTCAGTAAATCATATTCTATTCATTTTTCAACTGGCTTACAAAGTCCATGAAACGCTTGGAAATTCCCCACAGACCAGACTGCAAAGTATGAAATTGACTTCCTGTTGATATACGAATGTCCAATTATTGTTGGTGGTCATGTGATTTTGTTTTCTTCTTGGTTGGACGCAAATTGTTTTCAGTCGATGTGGGAAATGTTCTCGTAAGCTTCAGAATTTCCCTGCCAAAAAACGTTATTTTACAATGCATGTTGAAAGAAAGCTGTCTTTTAATCCACGCCATGCTGCAAAATGTCTGGTCGATAGATGAGAGATAAGCTCTAAGCTGTGATATTGATTTTTCCGTATCAAGTCTTATTTTATGTTCCACATTTTTTGCTTGTGAATGAATGAATTAAGTATCTTCAGAGGTGCATAGTTGTCTGTCAAGGAGTTGATTCTGATTTTTTTTTTTAGTGATATGCTGATCAGTGATATGAAATGAAAGCAAAAACCTGTACATGTCAACCAATGGCGATGTGTTGTTCCGCTGACCAGGAAGTAGAACAGACGTATCTTCGACCTGTTGACAAACATAGTCTTTCACGGATATAAATGTTCCACGCATTTCGAAGTTTCTCTGGCTCATAACATTTAAATAAGTATGGACGTCATCAGCCGGCGGCAGTTAGACGACCCATTCTATAAGGGGACCCCTTTGGTACCGCCACAAATTATGAATGTTTGAATGAATAGAAATAGTTTCCAACTTGTGGGCATTCAATTTTACAATTAATTATTAACTGCGTGATCTTGTTTTGTGCCACATGCTTCAGATTAAAGTAGTTTGGACTGGATCAAAGTGGCTTCATTTTTTTTTTTCTCCTGAAAGGCCTCCCACAGTGCATACAAGACTAATATTGCCATATCTTGAGTAACTTAAAAGAAATCGAATCCAGGTTTCCTGCAACCCTGTAGTCTAGGCGGCCAATTAAAACAAGTCCTTGATCTTTCTCCATCTGTATTTTCTTTGCTTCCTTGCCTTCCATCACTAATTGAAATGATTTTTGCTTTGAATAGTAATGTTTGATACGTTTTTTCCACATTACCGTTGAGGAAGGACTTAAGTCAGTGATGTTTAAAGATGAAGCAGGCAGTTTTGTCTCTGTATCTGCTCTTCTGCCAGACAATGTGTTTCTACTCTGGACAGATGGGGACCAAAGAGTCCAGGCATGGTGAGAGAGAGCTGCACGCAGGAGTGCACGTGCATTGCACTCTGGGAATGTTTAGATATCGCCTCAAACAGCTCCACGTGGGAAGAAGAGAAGTTCTCCTGCTTTGACTGACGCTGGCCTGAGAGAAATTTGAAGACCCCAGTTTGACACCCGTTGGCTTGCCCCAGACTCAAGTCATACATGCACCACGTTGCAAAATGATATCAATAATGTTCATATATGTTCTTTGACCAATGCAACTTTCAAAAGTTTGTGGCATCCTGATAATTAAATGCAATGGCTGTTATTCCTGCGCTTACGACAGCAACTGCATATCAAAGCATTGTATGTGCCAGCAATGTCCCGAGGAATAACGAAACGGGGGGGCAGAAAAAATTACAGCATATATCAGGAATTTTCCAGCTAATGATGTGCGGATGTGGTAGCACTGAGGAGAGCGAGCCACTGACTGTGCTGTCTTTGTTTCGCTTGCCCAGGGCCCCATGCTGCATTCCTCTACACTGTGCATACTTTGGCAACAGATGTAGTTCCATTTTTTTTCCTCGCTGTTTTACTGTATACAGTTTATGTGCTGGTATTGCAATTTTCTCCGTAGTCGGTTTCTGCATGAAACATTGCAATACTGTTCTGTATCATACACAGTAGTGGAGCTCGGTGCCCTTTTCAAGTGGTCTACCATCTCAGCTCGATAATGCCAAAGAAAATGATCATTACTTTCATCTCAAAAGTATCTCTGCAGTCTATTTGTTGTTTTTCTCTATCCAGCATTTTGCAATTATGGCTGCAGAAGTAAAGTTGTTAAGGTTAATAAAAGTATACTTATATATTTTCACTTCTTTTCCATAGCCGTCTTTGACAGTTATTTTTAAACAGCCTTTGTCTCTATCTGAAGGCCTTTCTCACCGGGACACAGGTACTGTTATTTCCTGAACTTAAATTGTTTATCGGCCAATGGCATGGCAGCAACTCGATGCGGTCTTTAGCCCTTTTGTCGCACTTCTGTCCCATTTAATTCACACGACAGTTTGCTGCAGTGTCGTAATGTGTCATTGTGAAAAAGGTTTACCATATCTCATCTGCTGATTAATCTGTGGTGAAGATGACTTGCTGTAGTTCAAACCGAGCGTCAGAATGAGGAAGAAAGGAGATTGAACGTGTCATGCTTGTTGCAGTCAGAAGGGCGGAGAGACTGGGTTTTTCTCGCACAACTGTCTCTTGGGTTAGCAGAGAATGGTCTGGGAAAAAAAGAGAAACTATCCACTGAGCAACAGTTGTGTTGACAAAAATGTCTTGTTAATGTCAGAGGTTATAGGGGAACGGACAGACTGGTTTGACATGTGAGAGGCTCCAGTAACTCAAATAGCTGTACGTTACATCTATGCACGATCCCATCTCTGAACGCATGTCAAACCCTGGCTAGATGGGCTCAGCAGCAGACTGGTGTCTCTTCTGAACTAGGAATGGTGGCTCAGTTTCTGCATTTAAACTCTACGATGATGAGTATGGCTCCATCCTACCTTGTCTCAACAGAACAGACTTGTGACAGTAGTGCGATGTTGTCACAAAGCTTCAATTGTCTCAGGCTGCTTCTTAATCATGACAATGGGTTCCCTTTACTTGAGTGACCTTCACAGTCAGTCTCAAGCCAACGGACCTCTTTTGGGTGTGGTGGAGCAAAACGGCATCACGTGAAATTTCCACCACCTGTTTGAATCCATGCTACAAAGAACAGAGGCGGTTTTGAAGACAAAAAGGTGGAGCAAATAAAGCAGCGGATTAATGTATATTATATTTACAAATGGCCATTCAGGCTTTCCAATAAACTAAACCAAATGTGATGCTGATGTTCATTCAACCATCAAATACAGGAGCCTACAGGGACATTTTCCTGTTCGTGGTATTTTAACATCTTATTTTCTCTCAAGCACCAGTTTCCATATAGCGGGCTTACGTTTATGGTTTGAATTAGAAATGAACAAGGGAAATTTGTGACCTTAGCCTCGGCTATATTTCTCTAACCATAAAGTCCTTATGCACCTTGAACAAGTCCTGTACATTGAATTGTTATAATTGGCTACTAGGCTTCCTAGTTTCTCCTAAAAAGAGTATTTATTTCTACCTGTGGGGCTTCCAGAGTGCTCATCTGTGAGAGCATGTAGGCGAGACGGCATGTCTGTGTGTGCACTTTCATCCTGTACTTCCTCAGCGAGAGGGAATGTAAATATGGGAACATGGCCAAGCTTAAGCAGTCTCATTGCAGCCTCGAGCACCAGCTTGGTTATCTCCACTCTAGTCTGCCAACTTTCAGCTGTTCATTCTTTACTTTAATGATGCAGGAACAGTTGGATCTTTCACTTACTGATAATTGATTTTTCTTTTCAGACCTCGTTGTTACATCCGAGTATTACTGTTAACTAAAGCGTGCGTGCGTGCGTGCGTGCGTGCGTGTGTGTGTACATACATATACATACACACACACACATATATATATATATTTTTTTTTTCTTAATAATGCTTTATATGCATGAAAATAAATCCAGTTAAAATAACAACTAAAAAAATAATTTAGTCATACTAAAATCAAGTACAAGCTGCCGATAATATGCACACGTTTGGCGACGCACACACGTAATCCATTTAAAAGCAGGTGCACCGTCAGTCACGTGCTTGTGCTCACACATACACAAAGATTCGCGGTTTCAATCTTTGTTTTCGTTCTTTATGTTGCTCGCACACTTTGCCACTGGCTATGTGCCAGATGAGGCAAGTCTAACAGGCTTGGAGGTCCAGTCCAGGAGGTCCAATGTGCTCCTTTGGGGCAGAAGAAGTCATTTCCTCCCTTAAGCAGAGTGCAAAGGAAAGCAAATGAGTGACAGTGGAGCAGGACAGTGTTGGTGGTGAGGGGGAGGATGCTCTCAGCAGAATGGAATTTTCAGAATGTCGGCCTTTAATCTGGAGTCAGCCTCCACACTCTCAGGCCAATCTTACATTTGTGCTCCCTGCTTTATCTGACCCCGGTCTTTATTGTTGACATGTGGCAAGCAATAAAGGTATCCAATTTAAAAATGTACAAAAACACTTATCCTTGTTACCTAAGACAAAATCACTCACATGCTTTGCTCTTCCATGTCTAACATGCGTATGCAAGACGTGAAGTAGATTTAATCTATAACAAATCTGGATGAGCGGGACAGGTTAAAATGTCATGACAACAATCATCTATTACCAGGACTGATCATAAAATGTTTTTTTTTTGGCCACAGTTTAGTTGATTTATTTTATTTGTAGACTTGAACTGTAGTGACATTAGTTCTTTGAGCAACAGTAACTTTTTGGTGAATAAAAGTTTTAGTTTGCTGACAGTTCTATTGTATCCATATGGACGCAGGTGAAAGACTGACCTACACAATTGAATTATTTTGAGACAGCAGTTGATGAGCTTCTTGAAATTTAAGTCCAGCAGATCAAAGATATGCGAGTTTTAAAATCATAGGAAGCAGTGGAATTTCAGCTGACGATAAGATCCAGTGTGGATGTCTTGAGACGTTCACATGTTGGGACTCTCTTTGGTGGAATCCTGCACTGACTTGTGCAGTCGCAGGCAAGTTCGTGCACACAAACCCCCATAACGGAACCCAATTTCGAAGCATGGAAAGTCAGCCTTATGATTGGAGCTATCGGATCATGGAGTCTTTTGCCTTCTCTCCGTCGTCCGTCTTATCCCATAGCGGTCTCAATAGGCCAACTAAACCCAAACTGAATGGTGCAGGATTCTGCGTCCGGCTTCTGCTGAGCATTTGTCTGTTACAGGAGCACTGTGTGGCTCTAATCTGAGATGCTGTTAACGTGTGATTTCTGAGGCTGGTGACTCAGATGATCTTATCCTTGGCAGCAGAGGCGGCTCGTGGTTGTCCTTTCCTGGGGTGGTCCCCTTGGGGGCCAGTTTTGTTGTAGTGCAGGCTGGTTTGGTGACTGCACTCAGACAAATTCAAAGTTTTGCAAATTCCTATGCTGACTGACCTATATTTCCTTTAGTAATGATAATTCTATCGTGTTTTGTCTTTATTATGCATCGCCAGTGTCAAAGGTAGTAAAGCCTAGGCAACATGAATGAAAATGTGTCAAAACATTTGAATGGTAGTGTACAAGAATCTCAATGAAATAAACACGAATGGAAAAATAAATCACATGACAATCATTAACACTGTTGAGAGAGTGTTTCTAAAGATGCACTGCTACATGAGCAGGTGTTACCACCTTCTATCTCTTTGGTGTGAATTTTCACCTATCATACAGCGTTGATGAAAGCGGATATCCTTCAAGGTCTGTGGTTCTTCCTAGAAGGCCTGGTTTATCTGAGATCTGCATGCTCTTTAGCAAACCTGACTCAACATGCAGTTCATTTCTGCTTCCATTTTTTTTCTTTTCAAATGTTAATTGTTTATTAATTTCTGTTTTTTATTTATTTGTACCAAGGAAAGACAAGAGAGTGCAGTTTACTGCTGGAATTATGCTAATATTGTTGGTATTATGTGCTTCAAAAACTCATTCATGTCTGCTCTGTATCTTGTTTTTTGCTGTTGCAGTGCTGATGCACATGTATTACTGTTACATAAATTACCTTGGGGTCCACTTAACTTCATCATCTTGAGACTTCACTGGAATTAATTAGCTCTCAATTCTTTGAAAAATAACTTCCATTCATGATTTCTTTTTCTTTTTGTGGTTTCTCTTATGAATGGCCTATGGGGTTTTTTGTATTCAGTCATATGGCAGGGTTTGTGAGGACAGCTAGCATCAACTTCCTCCTGGTTTCCACTAAAGCAGGAAACAGGAGATGAGAAAGCATTTGTGCATCTGTAAAATGCAGCCGCCGTTTCTAATAATAGCATCATTCACTGTAGATAGAAATGTCAGTCTGCAGCACAACTTAACCCCCAAAAAGTTTATGATTTTTAACCCCTTTCCTGCCGCAACAGAATATATTCATTCAATCCTGCCTTGTTGTATTTAGAAGCTGTTATGAAAAATCTCACTCTTATAATGGGTTTAATTTGACCATAATGCAAAAAAATAATAAATTAACAGCATATATATACATATATATTTATCAGCATATCGACTGACTGCAGCTGAAAACAGTTCTGTCCCTTTGGCCTGAGAAATTCCCTTCCTCTTTAGGAACTGGGTTTTCCGTGTGGAAACCAAATGGTCAACAATAACCAAATGTTGTTCCAGTTCCCTGGACGCATTCTTGACAATGTTAGCTGTAGTTCTGCTTTAACTGTATGTTAAGGATGTGACAACTTTACAATTGATACCTTAAAGTGAATTGCTTTGTGCTGGTGTATAATGCTTTTTTAATTATTTTTTATTTACTTATTATTTAGTTTTTGATCAACACCACTTTTTATATATGTATGGAAATCTGATTATATTCTTTAGATCCATGACTGGATTTTCTTAGCATACAGAGGAAACTTTAGTGGATGTGTAAAATGGCTGTTTGTATTAATAAAATACTGAGTTAGACAAAAATGACTGAAGGTTTTAGTTGCTGAAGCAAACTCTTATTTTTGCAGCATATTGTCTTCATAAGTCATTCCCCTTGAAAGTAAAACTGCTTCAGTTAAAATGGGCATGTATAGTTAAATGCACATCACATTCAAGATTTGTGGGAATAACTTTCCAGAAATGCTCACAGAATGAAAGCCCTTTTTCTTTAAAGGCCTCAGTTCTGAGTGAGCAACTGCTGCTGTGCCAGACGAAGGAACTGTAGCCACAAACTGTAGAAGAAATCTGCAGTTGAGGAAAGCACCTGGAACCAGTCCACTCTTCGTAGGGGTCACTGAGTTTTGTCTGGAAGCTTTCCCTACTGTAACAATGTTGCTGCTTTTCCTGCTGGTTATAACTGTACACACACTGTTTCATGGCTCCCAAAAAAGCGACGACATTAAATGCCCTGGCTCTAATAATATTGGGGCAACTAGTCGGATTGAGACATCTGTTCTATCATAGCGTCAAGTTTATATTGTAACTGAAGTATAGTTCCTGCCTGTAATTATTTTCATGTCTTGTTTTATTTTGAAAAGCAGAATTATAGTTGTTTTCAAAATATAAGTGAGTCATTTTCAGTGTTACCGCTACTTAAATCTATGGTTGTTAACACATGTGCTTGTATTTTGTCAATAGATTCATCTAAATATTCAATGTCTTTTCTTCTTTTAGGTGGTGACTCTATGGTACCGAGCTCCAGAGGTGCTCCTTCAGTCCAGTTATGCGACACCAGTAGATCTATGGAGTGTGGGCTGCATTTTTGCAGAAATGTTCAGGAGAAGGTGAGATGAAAATCCAATATTTTTCAAAGGTTTCTCACTCAGAATATTTAAAATTATTTTTAAATTTGCCTCAAGTGACTATATGAGTTATATGGCGGATCCATATTAAGTCTACTTGAGTGATTATTTATTATTATTCTTACTCTGTTTTTTAATATCCTCTTTGTTTATTGTGTAGCTGCATGACAGTCAGTATCACTGTCTGGGCTTCATGATAAGTGCATTTATCATGAAGCCCAACGGTTAGTTTCAGGTTGTCTGTATTATTTAAATACTTCATTCGAACATTCTTTACCCACATAGCAGCTGTCAGATGCATAGTGTGCTGCAATCACTTTTCAGTTAGCTTATCAAGCGTTTACAGTAATGACAGTCATCTCTGTGTGCTCGCTGCATGCTTGTCTGGATTCCACTTCTTAGAATGAGTATTTGTCAGTTTGTGGTCTAACGAGCTTCAGACACCGTACTAATAACGGACCCTTTTGTAGCTATTATACTGTATCTCTTCTCAGCATTAATGTGTGCGTGTGGTCTTTGGGCTTTCATCTTTTAAGCAGTTGTATCTTTCAAGCAATCTAGTTTTTGTTTAATTTTAGCAGGTTGTTTGGCTTGTGTCAGCCTCCCGTGGCAGGTCTTGCTCAAGAGAGCAGAGTCTCACTTGGTTTCCTTCCCTAACCGTCGTCAAACCCCAAAACGCACATCCAACTGCTTTCACCCTCCATAAAGAATTATTGTAGAATTATGAAGATAGATGATTGTTCAAGACGACTTTCAACATGTATGTGAGAGTGTATGTAGTTGAGATCCGTTGATAGAGGCTCATTTATAAAAAATGGCATTATTTAAATTCACTTTCAAGTATAAAGCCTTTTGACCAATAATAAGCTTTTTTTCTGTATTATGAAGTTATTATTGACCCCTTTTACCTAATGCTGATGATGATCAGTTAAAGAAAAAAAAAATAATAATAATAATAGACAAATAATAAAAATAACACTATCAGTCGGAATTTTTAGAATCATGTTACTACTTATTACTACACGATCTACTTATTACTAGGGTAATAAGTAGACTTATTACTAGGGTAATAAGTAGACCAAAAGGATTATATATAATTTTAAAAGAAAGTAGACTGCAACATTCTATGCTACGAGGGCATACCTGACAGTAATTCAAGTAAGACGCTCATGCAGTCAAGCAGCTATTTTATAGATTGGTATTGGAGATGCTGTGATGAAGTTCCTACCCTGTTTGTTGTTGCAATCCTTCCAACTTGTCTAACAGGTAAAACTTTATTCTTTTTTAAATATTCATATGGCTTTCATGAGCAAATTCACTGTCATACGTAAAGTTCACGCTTTAAGACACGGGTAAACTGATTCAAGCAATATGCTGTTCTTACTGTGCCTTCATGGACTACTGACAAAACAAAGAGCTCATGTACAGTGTAAATAACCTTTCTACGGACAAGAGAGAGACACCTGAACTGCGTTCATCTGGAGTGTCTGGTGTTGGCTGCTCTTTGTGTGCAACGTGTGTCTTTCTTGTTCAGGTTTGCACAACTGCCTTTGAAAAAGCACTGATGTGTAAATACTTTTTTCACAATCTGGCCCATTTCCAAGTTAGCCTGAAGGCAGAAGGTTCAGAGGTGTGCAGGCCGAGGAGAACATACACTTGAGCACACACTCTCTCCCTATGTAGGCGATTAGATGGCTTTTAAAAGCCACCTGTTGGAGATTAAAGGGCACCTGGGAGAAGAAGGGAAAGAAAGCACACGTTTGATTGAGACTCAAGGAGGTTTCTGCCTGTTTTCTGTTTCAATTCAATGTTGGCGATTGTTGACGGCTCAGCCACTGTGATTTACTTGCCTTTGTTGAGTTGTTTAGGGTCACCTTAAATCAAAGCGTGGGCTTCAGGTGTTACATTTCCAGACTCAGTTTCATATAAATATTGTCTATTTGTTGTTTCCATAAGTCTCTGACATAGATTCACAGCTTGGGGTTGAAGGAATGTAAAAGGTTTTAGTTCTGAAGTGAATTGCCATGTAATAAAGTCTGAGACCTGAAGCTTCATCTCTGCTTTCCTGCAGTTGCTTCTTCTCTTTTATGGCATCTGAACTCCAGTATTGCAGCGTTATCTGTCTCGACTCAGGAAGTTCCTGAATAGGAATAGGCAGTTGATAAATCTGGACAGACTTGTTTGGATTCGATATGATGAACTGCTGACTGTGAGCCTCGTGGGTTCACTCTAGGACACCACATTTGGCTTCACACTGTTTGGCGGTTCGTCCTCCACCAGCAGCAGTTATAGCCTCTCTCCATATCAGTCTGTGAGAAGCTTAACCTAAAGATAAGAGGCCTACCATTGGACGGCCTTACTTTCCTGTTGCTTTCGAGGAACAGTTGCTTTTTGGACAGATCATAGTGATTAACCAAAAAGCTGTGAAATGTTTCTTTAAAATGAGAGCTAAATTAAATTATTCACACCTTCAGAAGTGTTGGTGGCTTGTAATTTAAGCACCACACAATTCAACACCTCATAAAAACACGTTGCCTTTTAAACATCTGTGTGGCAGTATTTCTTAAGCTCACAAAACTGTCTTGGTTGCATCAGTATTTAGTGGTCTTTCCCTTATTTGTAGTTTTTTTATGTTTGTGTATTGGTTAGGCAAAAACATTTTTATGTCCCTTTAATAAATGCAACTTATTCAGTAAACAAAGAGTATATTGCATAACCGGCAGAAAAAGAGTGGTCATTCAATTTAGCTAAATCTGTTGACACCCTCTGGAAGCCCCGCCCTTCCCTCTTAAAGAGTTCAGTAATGAATACTTTGTTGTCAAAGGAATGTGCGCAAACATACAAGTCTGCATTTGCATGGATGGAATGGCAGAACTGTGAGTCATGGCTCAAGTCAATACAGTAGAGAAACGCCTGCAAGTTGACTTTTCTCCCATCAAAAAGTCTGAATGTGTTGTGTTAATGCTCCAGAACTCCAGCCCCAGATCCTTGTTGACTTTCTCACGGTGTGGAACTTCAAACGATTCTCCAGTCAACTGATAAATTGCCAAAAACACACAGCGTTAAGTCCTGCAACAAAACAGAGACACACGACGAGAGTCTGCCTTGGCCGTGACGCTTCTATCCAACATGTTTTTATTTGTTTGTTTGCTCCATTTCCCACTTAAAGTTGCTCTTTCATGTGCAACCGCATGCATGCACACACACTGAAACACATTCCAGAGGTTGTGATGGAATGTGGGTCGTAGGAGTGTTAACAGTAAGGGAAACGTGACTCAGCTGATGGTCCAGACACACAGAATCTCCTTCTGCCGCTGATGTATGTTTGAAAATGTAACATTTAGAGACAGTCTCTGAATTCAACTGCTTCATTTAACCTCAACTGTTCCCTGTGCATGTCTTAACTGTACATAGTGTTTTTTTCTAATACTTGTACAACTTTCAAACTGACTTAAAATTGAACTTTACGGTAGGCAAATTTTTCACCTTCTTTAACAACAGTCAGAACAGGTTTGGTCTGCTCCAGAGTTCCTCTGACCCAGCATAGTTCCAAACCATGAGGGACCTCTTGTGGTCTTCCTTCCATGACAAGAAGTCACAGGGAGGATTGCCTCAGCAATGAACGACCGTTTGACAGTTGAAGCTGCTGCTGAATAATTGAGTTCTGCATCAGGGATACGAGTCATGTGACTTTCTGCGTTAAAATGTGCTAATACCCCCTGGGTGACGAATTTCCTGATGTCTCACTTTATAGGAAAGTGTGGGTGTTCAGCTATGCAGCGCTTTCCTGCTCACTGGGAAAATACAGAAAGTCAATAGCGTCTGAATGGACCTTTGCTTGAAAACAGAACACACACAAACACATGTTTGTGACACACTGTATAACATTGACATCTGCTGGTGACGGATCCATTGGTCAATTTTGTTTTTCAGTGCCCTCAATGAATAAGCATACACGACATCTGAGGACTAATAATTTGACGTAGCATTATTTTTATTTAATATTTTTAAGGAAATGGAAGATAAAGATAAAACTGGTCCCTCAGCTGTTTTTGTTGAACCTGCATTTTTCACATCATACATGCTTATATACACATATGATACAAATCATTTTCTGTTAAGAGGGTTGAATTCACAAGACCTATAAGATGGTGCTGCTTGGTTTGCTTCATCATTGTTAGTCAAGTAGGTTTCATCTTGTCGGAGTTTTTTTCCAACCCCAGTAGAAATACAGAATTAAATCTGTCCGCAGACATGCAAATGTAAACAGGATAATAATCCCATGTGAAACGAGAAGTGCACTTGTGAGGGAAGTCTGCCGTTAAGCTGCTTGTTTCTACTTGTTTCAAAGTTAAAGCAGGTGGCAGTCACGTTACTGTTCACATTACTTACTTTCTAACTCAGTGATGTACTGGACGAGTACAGTGTTTTTTACAGTGTGTGTACAGTCAGATTTGTCTGAGTTGTAGTCGTCATTCCCAGGATAAGCTGGTCCAGTCTGTTTGAGACAAAAGTTCCTAATAAATTTGCTACTTTTCCATAGCTTAAGTTGCCCGACGGACACATCTAGTGGAGCATCAGAATTAGGTAATATGTTAAGCTCATGACTGCAGACCAGACATGAGGATAAGTGCCTTCATCGGCATCCGAAGTTAAGTGTTCAGACAAAACTGGCATCATGGCAAAATATGGAGAGTAGACATCCCGATAACCTTCTTTGGCTAGATGAATAAAATGGTCATCATGTTGTCACAACTGTGTTTGCAAACAGACCAACTTATTTTCACACGCTGAGACAGCAGATATTTTGCTCATCCTTTTTGAAATGTGCTTGCTTTGCTGGTTTGATCATAAACCAGTGGCTCCACAACTTCCCTAACTGCAGCACATGAATGAAACACGATCGCATAAATACATAATGACCAATAACTTTCTAACCCATGTCACCATTAGGTTACATGTCACTTGTATTCAAAGCATTGTCCTCGTCATTTACCTTCTGTCTATCATAAAATACACATTTTTAAACTCTGTTTAATATTACAAGATAATAACCTGTAATAAACAGTTAGCTTTGTTTGTTTAAAGTCCGTTTCATGAGGGTCATGTACCTTTCTGTCCTGTTCATTCTGGGGTGCAGCAGCAGTAAAACACAAATGAGCCAGTTTCAAAAGAGAGCAGAAATAGATCACATTGAACTCGTGTGTGGTTTCTCTACTTTGCAATGTGGCTATTATGCCCATGACTCGCATAAATGTTTAAGCAGCAGACTTGATCCCCAACTTCCTCTTTTCCAGACCTCTGTTTCGTGGGAACTCGGATGTCGATCAGCTGCGGAAAATTTTTGAGTGAGTGCACGATCCAAATCTTTTTTTTTTCACAGGAACCCACATAATTGTTGACTCATCAGAACTTTTGGGCATTAATGCCGACAGCTGAATGTAGCTGACTGTTTTTTGTTTTTTTTTCTTCATCGTTGCAGTGTTGTTGGTGTACCTCCAGCAGAAGAATGGCCACAGGAAGTGGCCCTCCCACAGAGTGCCTTCACCCCTGTGATCCCAAAGCCAATAGAAGACTTGATTCCAGACATGGATGAGCAGGGGCGGACTCTCTTATTGGTAATCTTCCGTGTTCTTCTTTATTTTTGTTTTGTGTATTCATTTATTTATTTAATGTTAGTTTTCAATCATTTGTGATTGGAAATATGCCTGTTTTTTCACAATTTAACTTTGCAAATTCAAGTCACATTTGCTGAATACCATTTAAAATTCTTATTTTGGTCTGTTAATGTGCACAGACTTTCATTTGAATAATTCATACAACATAGCAATTTTGCCTAGTGGTGCGCCACCATCATTTTCAGTGGAAACCCTGAATAATTATTGTAAATACTGGTCATGTTTAAACCATTAAAATGGTGGGAAAGAGGGAAGTGGTGCATGTGATTATCCGCTAAACTTTTTTGGACAGTGATCAATGCCTCGACTCCATTTTTCACATCATGTATTCATTGTTTTTTCTCCTCTCTTTGCAGCAATTCCTTGCCTTCAACCCCTCCCGGAGGATATCTGCCTTCGCTGCGCTGAGCCACGACTACTTCCAAAGCGTGGACAGCCACAGTCGAAGCGTGTACGCAGCACAGCCCATCCTCTGCAACAAGCCCACTATTGAAGAGCGGTCTGCGTGATGGGCTCCTTTTAAAGAGTTGATTTAGAGTTCACTCAGTCCATCCGCAGAGTTTGCTGCCTGATAAAAGAATCAATTCAAGATGCTGCCTGAAGCCGATATATTTAGACTTGCATGAATGAAAGGAGAGTGCTTGGTCAGAACCTTCCTCTGACTTGGGTATTATAATGTGTAAATGTAAGAATGACTCCGCCCCTTTGGGTGGTCCACTTGGCAGCAATTTTAGAATCACTGTCGATGAGTCTGTTTATTCAGTTACAAAATTGTTTTTCAATGCAAACGCCTTCTGAGACATTCAGAAAGGATGGATGGTTGATTCACTCTGACGTACCCATAAACGCGCACGGACCCTCAAGTCCCTCCATGATTTCGTGGTAATTGCTGCTTTTAGGTTGTTGAAATGGAATGTTTTAACAATGCAAAGACTCTTGCGACTTCCCCTGAGATCGCAAGACCGACTCGATCACCTCCTGGCTAAGAGGGAAGATTTTGGGGGCGTCAAGAGGGACATCGCCTTTGGGTTTGCTTGCTCCGCTAATCTTTACAGCACAATGACTGATATGGACTCCTTAAAGTGTGTGCACTGCCGCTGACATCCACACACTTGCGTCTTCAGTCAAGACAACAGAGGCACCTCTCAGCCACTCACTGCCTTCGTCATTATTTTATTGATCTCTGTTTGTGTTTGGTGCCACACTGAGGATGTGCTGAGTCACTGCGGACCAGTAGCAGGATTCTAGTGGTAGTTGAGACTCAACACTTTCCAGCACATTCCAGGCTACCAACATGAGGAGCTTACACGGCTGCTAAATAAACAGTAAATGCATGGATGTTTGTCACCACAACGATTATATTGACTATCCACATTGTACACAGGCTTGAAGAAATGGAGGAGCACTGTCGCTGTTGCAGACGTGGTCCACCCTTCTGTAATGAATTGTAACATTGGCAAGTCTTATATGCATGTTTGCTGCAGCTCATGCCTCTTAGAAACCGGGCCTTTTTATATCCGTACACCAGCTTTTTAGCCTCCTGTCTTAGGGTAGTTTGACGACGCAAGGGTCATATAACTGATAGGCATTGAGGTTGTGCAGAACCTAGGTGTAAAACAAGCAGCAAGTGCGACGTGTAGAGTTATTAGACGGGCAATGGAATGTCGAATGGTGAGAGTATTTTGTCTGATTCTGGTTCCGATGGGTAGCTCAAGTCAGATTTGAGTGATGATTTTTCTTTTGAATGAAATGCACATTTATTTTTGTACAGCTTTTTTCAGCCGCATTTATTTTAAAGAAATGTTCCATTGTTTTTTTGTTTTGTTTTTTTATATTTAACCTGCAGATAAAAATCAAGTCGAGCGGGGTTTATTTTTCCTATCGTGGTTCTTTCAGAACAATAACACCTTGTTTACACACTGGTTTACCTTTTCCTACAGGTAGTGCTGCTAGCACACAAACACACACACTTTCTCAGGTTCTTTTTCATGGACGTCCATACTTTTCAGACAGTTTGCACAATCTTGGGCTACTAACTGACTACACCACAACTCATTCAGGTTTCTGTCGTCTTGCACCGTGATCAGACCATTGATCATTTCTCTGTTTCTTCCTTGGCATTCTTCATCTTACTGTTGTCTCCAATAACTGTTTGTATTTGCCACAAGTGTCTTTTGTCTGCCGGACCGTAGGCAAATTATACTTGTACAAATAATTCACCAACTCAAATAGGCTTGTGTATTTTATGGTGTATAATATTGGTTCTTTTACATGTCGAGTACAATAAAATCTTGCTTTGATGAATTGATACAATTATGTGCCATTTTGAGTCCACTGGTGAGCTCTGCTGTTGTTTGCTTTGAAACCAAGTTCATCAACACAAATCCGAACCATGTCACATTTGTGTACATCGTATGAAAATGTATTGTTTATTCTGTTTCACCAGTCAAATAAAACTTTTACGCCATTTCTGTGTATCCAGCTCATGTATTGTCGACTGCTGAGTTTCAGCTGACTGACATTTTTTTTAAATATTTAAATATTAAAAAAAACAGTTTGAAGATCTGAAGAAGAAAAGATGTTGAAGCAAGATTCCAAGGAGGATCGAATAAAAAGTGAATACACAACTCAAAGGCGCTGGACCGTGGGTACACTGAGCGCCCCGCAGGGGGCGTTAAGGGAAGCTGATAGTCACGTTGGTATCATTACAGTGGTGACGAAGAAGAACGCTCACTATTATGTGTTGATGTGGCTCCGCTGTGTTCGTTTGATTTCTTGTAATTTATCTGTTCTGTCGGTCACGTTTCAGTGTTAATGGCCAACCATGGGGAAGAGGGACAATCGAGTGGTGAGTGAATGTGCAGCATGTGTGTGCAACGAGTCGCAACAGCGAACCGAGAAAGGCGACTGCGCTGCAGTGTTGGCTGGGTTAGCTTATGCTAGCCTGCTGCAGCGGGATGCTGAATCACAGCATTGGATCTTACCTTGTTCGTTGTATACGATGCGACAAAACATACACTTCGCACAGGCAGGTTTCCGCCAGGTGCATACACTTCAATGTATTTTCAACGTTTACATACGTGGTGGGTGTTTCAGTTGCTACAGCATTCAGTGCTAACTGTAACCCTCTTTGATTGTTGCTGTGCTAACATTCTGCTTTGTCTGGGAAATGTTAGTCGCCGTCAATTCAGATGGTGCTATTTTGTAATGTGTTTGTCTCCCTCGTCACTGTGCATCAATCACAGTCAAACGATATTGAGTGCCTTTGTGTTCATCACTCTTTGTGATCAGATAGAATTGGCTGACGATATATTCATATATTTTTTACTCTGGAGTGTCTTTTATTGTCATATAATGAGCTGTTGACAGCAGACATTTATTTTCCCACATGAACGCTCTCAGTCTCCATGGTTCGTGTAGTAGCATTGTAGTTATTGTCTTCAAATAGTGTCGGGCATTTTATTTTAGTTGTCGATGTAGAGCTGATTGAACGCAGTAAGGCTGCAACCACTGTTAAATTAGTCAGGGGTGAAATGTCCTACTCCTGATGTCTCTTCTGTGTGCACGCATGAGTGGGCGCAATACCAGAAACGACTGATGCTCCGGTACCATTTGCAAGGATGTCTTTCTCCCAATGGTACATCTGCCATGCGTTTGATGCAGATCCCAAAGCTTCTCTGTGGCATAGGTCATAAAACCACAGCTAGATGGTGTTGTGAAAACTATCATTCTAGCTAAAGTCAGCAAGCACCTTCAGGGTTTACTGGAGACTTTTACAGTGACGCTGGCTGCTTGTATACGTCAGGGATCTTCCCGGGAATCACGAAGTCGCTGTTGCACACAGAAATAGTTAGGTTGCACTGAGCAGAAGCTGTTAAACTGTGATATTGTTTTAAGTACACTTTAAGGCTACCATGGGGATGAATTGTAGCATTAAACAGTAGGACCAATGATGGAAAATCTAACACTTTTACATGTTTTGTTTTGTCATTTCAGGCGTATGTTAATCCCATAGCTGCTGCTCGAGCCAGGGGGCCGGTACAAAATGCCGGACCAACTATTCAAGATTATCTTAGCAGACCTCGACCATCATGGTGGGTAAAGACTTGTCAGGTAGAAGACCTGAGAAACAATACCAATGTGTGAATGAACTCGTAGAATCTGTTGTCAATTGAATTTCTGCGAGATTTGTCCTTTAGGCAATTGATATACTGTGATCTTTGAGATAATGCTTTGTTGTGGTATTGCATCATTAGGGAGGAGTTGAAGGAGCAGTTGGAGAAGAAGAAGAAAGGATCCCGAGCCCTGGCTGACTTCGAGGATAAAATGAATGATGTGAGTTGCATGTGTCAAAATATCGATCACTTATTTGCCATTGTTGACCGTGTGGAAAAAAAAGGAATTTATTGATCAAAATGAGTGGAAGATTAAGCACTTTTTTAAACAAATTTGAACATTATATGACACACACAATCATTTTGGCTTAAGAAAAATGAAACAAAAGTAAGGACCTCACCTTTTCATCACACTTTCTTCACTCTGGTGGAAGCACCCTTGATAAAACTTAAAGTCTGACGTCGTGTACGTTTTGTGACACGGTGTAAAATGTATTTATTTTTTTCCCCCCACTGTTTGCTGTGTTTTTAGAGATGGAGGAAGGAGCTGGCCAAAAACAGAGAAAAGCTCTTGGGTGGAGGCGACAAGGACAAAGAGAGAGACAAAGAAAAAGATGAGAAAAGGGAGAAAAAAGAAGTAAGAAAGATACTTGGACGAAGCTGTCCCACTCATGATGCTCCTTTGCCTCACTCCCACCTTTCTTTTCCAGAAAAAGAAGAAGGAGAAAAAGAAGTCCGCTAGGGTGAGAAGAGACCTCCACGACCTCACTCTGACATTCATGCATGTGTTTTGTAATAATGGCAACTATAGTAGAATATATTATGTGTAAAGGACGCGTAATATTGAATTTAGAATAGGGATTTATGAGTGAATAGTTGTACCAGAAGCAAGTTTGCTTTGTGTCTAATGAACCCTGCTTTCATTGTGTTTTGGTCAAGCGTTCTTCATCTTCTTCTTCCTCCTCATCGAGTTCTGATTCCTCCAGCAGCTCTGCCTCCGAGTCTGAAGACGAGGTGAATTATTCAAACTGTTCAAAAAATGTAGTCCAGTGTGTTACTAACATTCCTTCGTTGCCATTTTTATTTCACAAGGTTTATTTTTGTTTTGTAAAACTTTAAATTCATATGATTAGGCAGCATTAATATTTCACTATGAAGATAATAGATTAACATTAATACTGCAGTGAAAAGCTATTTTACTTGATTTAACTCCCATTTCTGCTGTTAAGCTGTATTTTTGTTATTTTGAAATTATCCTGTTGGAGAATAATATTCATCTTATTATTGTATTTTCTATATCCATAACATTAATGCAAAAGTTGCTGAATCAATGACTTATGTTGTCATATTTTTATAAGCATATTAGCTTGTAAGCATCAGGCTCACCCCTAGATGTCGCTTTTTCACAACTTATATTTGGAATTTGTCGCTGTCAATGAAGGCGTTCTAAAAAAATGTTAAATGTTGTAAAAACCATGTATTTTTATTCAGGATGAGAAGAAGAGTGTGAAGAAAAAGCACAAAAAGAAGAAACTGTCCATCAGAAGACGTTCGAACAGTTCTGACGCCGGCTCAGATGCTGAGTACAAGGTTTGTAATCCACATGATCGCACAGGTTTCACTCCAAGTTTTGCCTTCATTTTTTTCTTTCTCTTGTGAAGAAAAAGAAAAGAATCAAGGAAGAAGGAGACAAAGAAAAGGTAATGATCTTGTCATATATAGATGACAGTTTTCAGTGAGTATTGTGTGTTTAGGCCCCTGAGTCACGTCATGTCCGTCTTGTGCTGCTCAGGATGAAAGGAGTCGCAGAAAGAAACGAAAGTCTGAACGTAGCTACAAAGACTCTGCGTCCGAGTCGTCTGCTGACTCTGAGGGGGAGGAGCCTGTAAGTGTTGAAAGACGTTTTGACATTTAAACACTGATCTTAGAGGATTTAATGTACCAGACTCTGTATTCAAGATCTATTACTCATCACGAAGTAATCTTTGAGAACAGCATTATGAACAGTTTTAAACCTGTAAATAATGCTCCGGCTTCTGTACTTTGATTTAATATTCCCTGGAAACACTAGTTAACTCCGTATGTGTGGTCTCATAAGGCACGTGCCACCATTTTCTTTCCAACCATAGAGCACTAAGAGCATTAACCAATTAAGTATTTTTACCTTAAACCCAACCAGCCGGTGCAATGAAGTACTTTTCTAATAGTAGGCTGGTCAATGTTATGTTTCCTATACTGAAGAGAAACCTTTTTTTTAACTCATTGATGTTGGGGTGAGCAACTTCCAACATCTTTTATATAATGATGACAAGAGAATCCACAAACTAATGCGATAAAATGTAGAATGCAGTGATTTGACACCATGTGCTGCCTGGCCACCCTCAATAAACCGTCCATATCCACAACTTAATTCAGTGAGGAAGTTGGACGTGTGATGAAGAAGCCTGCTCGTGATTTACAGCATCACTTGTTGAGTTTATCGCCAACATTGTGTCTTCAGTCTTTTACTTTGTTCTCTCTGTTTACCAGTTATCTTTTGGTGTTGATCCAAACACATCTTTACAGATTTGCTTTTCATTTGAAATACACATTATATTTAATACGTCAGTCCCCTTGCGTTAAACCATGTGACCTGATGACAACTGTCCTGGTGGATTGCTGTCCTCGGGTTGTTTTATTGTGTGAACAATGATTGCAAAAAAAAACGGTCTCATGAATGTAATCAGGTTTGCATCACATCCTCATTTCAGTTCTTTAATTCAGCTGATAAAACATCCCTCGTCCTCGACTTTCATTACTGTTTTCCCCCCCTCAGACTGAAGCCAAGAAGAAAAAGAGAAGCAGTGAAGAGAAAGAAAAAATCACAGTAAGCAGAAGGGAAAGTCATTTCACCCTGTGTTAGTTGAACAGAAATGAGAGTGAAAATCAAATGAATATATATATATATATATATATATATATATATATATATATATATAGCTTGTATACCCCAAGAGCCAAAGCAATGGAAATCACAGTGACTCTAGAAAGAAGCTTCTTAGCCAGATGGAGCTGAAACCAAATGTTTTCCCATGAATTCATGCTGTTGATGAGCTTTCTTGTAATTTGACGAAAAGATTGTATTAATTCATGCCATCTCTCCCAGGATAAATCAAAGAAGAAGAGGAAAAAGAAGCACAAAAAGCACAGCAGGAAAAAGAAAAAGAAGGCAGTGTCTCAGTCGGACTCTGAGCTTGACTAACTTTCAATCTCTCGATCCGCATCAGAGGAGCGTTGCCGTTGTCGTTGCCTTTCATTGGCCCCAAATACCTTCTGCTCAGCTTGACCCACTCTCAACAACCAGGAAGTGGTTCTTTGAACCTGACTCACGTGAGAGCAGGAGGTCTACTTTAGTTTGTGGTGGCGGTCGGCTTCCATAGCTGATGGCCTCCACTTTTCTTGGACTTGCTGAGTGGCTGACCTTGTAGTTGCTACTTGAAGCTGCTGCCCGTCATCGTGCATGTGGACTAGATCACTTCACGTCTTGCGTGGCAACCTACCACAGATTTTTTTTTTTTTTTAATGCAGCTCAGTTGTTTCAGCACCATTGTCCTGAAGCGAACAACAAATGTCAGACAGCATTGTTGCCTTTTTTTAATTGGCAGTGCAATGTTGTAATAGAAATAAACAATTACACAACATGTACATTCATACTCAATCTGTTGTCACATGGTTTGTCTTGACTGTTGCACAATGTCACTTCATCTGTCAAAGCTCTTCTCTTCTGTATTTTGTCTCATTGCTGGAATTTCCTCTGTTGTGTTCTACTCAAGCAATAAATCTTTCAGTATCCAGAATTCTCCTGATAGAGCAAACAAAAACCTCAAGAAACCAACTGCTTCTGTTTTTCACTACTGCGTTTACAGGTAAGTCTTGTGATTTAAATGACAAAGTTCAGCTTAGTACACCCTTTAATGGCTTATCTTTATTTGGGAGGATTTTATTGTACGTCTGAGGGTGCAGCCATTTCAGCTTTGCCTTTCATGACAAGGATGAGTTCTGGTGCCCTATTTTTTTTAAACTTCTGGTTTCATACAGTAGGAGGTTTGATTCTGCTGCGAGAGTTTGCTTTGTATTGACGCGGAAGACGAAAAAGGAAGCACCTCTTACAGTAAGTGAAACATTTCTGTCTATAAACTATCAAAATTTCTGACGAAAACCTTCGTTTATGCACAGTTTTTAATGTGAGAAAGAGAAATAATTGAAATTGTCAATGAAATGTCTTGTATGTTGTATGTATGTTGTTGTTGTTTTTTCCAAGTTGTCGGTAGGAGTGGTTTCAGATTCTCTTTTTGTTGTTAATTTTTTAAATAGTTTGAGTTTGTGGCTTGAAAAGTGCTTATTTTAAATTTAAAATATTTTTATTTAAATATATGAATAAATGGCTGCACAATTGATATGTTCATGTACATTTAAATATTAAAGTCCCTGTGTAAGAGATAAAATAATAAGCAAACTGATTAATTCATGTTCATCTTAACCTTTTTTCCTCCTATAATTTTACTATATTATTCTTTTCTGTGATGTTTTTTTTTGTCTAGTTGCATTGCTTCATTGTCATAAGTTTTTCAATATCCTCAGAATTTTCATACTTAGCCACTTAAGTAATATTTAATCCTGTGAATTTGTTTTGTGTGCTCTTGTTTTATTTATTTATTTATTTGCTGTATTATTTATTTAGTAAGTAATGCACCAGAAAGAGCTGTAATAGTGGTACACACACACACACACATATATATATATATATATTTTTTTTTTTTTAACAAGCTTACTGAAGAGTTTTTCCCCCCCTATCTAGATGATGCGTTTCCTGCTGTGGCTAACATTGGCCTCTTCGGTTTCCTGCAACATCATTTGCCCAGATGGCTCCGTGTGTTCGACTCAGGCCACCTGTTGTCGAACAGCACACGGATACAGCTGCTGTCCGTATCCAAATGTACGAGCCGTGCAATAACTCGAGAGGCTGTTCTGGAAACTTAACTTGAGTTGAAACATTTTCATATTCTCTCCAAGGCTGTGTGCTGCACTGACCTGTCTCACTGCTGCCCGCCTGGATTCCAGTGCAACCTCCAGGCTCATCTGTGTGAACGGACCGGCCAGCCCTGGCTCACCATCCCTCTGACGGCAAAAGTGGAATCCCAAAATCCAACTAGGCCCCTTCTACTGCAAGACAAGGTAACTTCATTGAACTTCATTGAGTTACTTGTCAGTTTAAAGCATATGTCTGAAACAACTGTAGCAACCAATATCACCAGCTACACTCTGCAAATCCCAATGAGTATTTGTTATTAAGGGGAGTCAATGTTAGACTTGTTTTTGTTGTGTGTGTGGGCCTGTTTATACTGCCTCCTGCGGACCAATACCTGACAAAACACTCTCCTCGTGGGGACCTAATGGCTTTGTGGGGACCTTTTCAAAGTGTGTAATTAAAATCTGAGTCTCATTCATCTGTTTCCCCTTTTATAATGAATGTCCCTTTTCATGAAGAAAAAACAATGAAGATAATGCACATTATCCTAATAATAATCTTAGTCGTGACACATTGATTTAAATTTTTACGGCAGTTTTAATCCAGATTTTTCACATTGTTTCTACAAAGAATGAATGCATTTAGGTTAGTGGTTTAAGTGAACTTTAAACTCTGTTAAAACAAAATACGAGGTGTAACCAGAACTAAACTCCACTGAGGATTCGCTCAAATCGGTGACTGGCTTGAGGCAGCAGTATTTGAAACTTACTGTGAAATGTATCGGAATGAAAGCAATAGAAACTTGGGTTGTTTGGCGTTTCTCTGTGCTGGAATTCCCAGTCTTTCACATTTTACTTTCACTTTTGCCAGACCGTGAGTGAGGCTCCAGAGGCCGGTGGTGGTGCAGTCATTCGCTGTGACTCTCAGTTCTTCTGTCCGGCCGGCTCCAGCTGCTGCCTCGGATCCACGGGCAGGTGGAACTGCTGCCCCTACCAAGTGGTGGGTATCTCACCTTCTATTTCACATTACAACAGCACATCAACTTGGAAATGTATCGTAGAATCATCTTTATTGACTGGAGTGCTTTATTTCAGGGCGAGTGTTGTCCAGACGGCGAGCACTGCTGTGCGTATGGATACCACTGTGACCCTTCCTCACAGTCATGCAACAAATGGTTCTCACAGAACTGATCAAGAACTGTGGAACTCTGGGATTCAGACTGGTGAACTCTGCCAGCGTGTTAAAAGCGCTGCCACTTCCTCAACACTCTTTCAAAATCACATCATGAGAAGCATCAAGGCTGCCGCTCAAATCCACTGCTGATGAAATAAATGTTTGTGTTCTGTGTGTTGGTTCTGCTCATAAGCCGCTACTTACTTACTTAATATACTTTGGGTCTTCATGAAAAGCCATTTCACGCTGAGAATGTCCATTCACTTCATTCACAACCTTCAGCTCGAGATAAGAGGGTCCATCTCTGTATGGTATGTAGCTTTAAGGAATTGAAGCCCTGGTTCACAGCATCTTGCTTGGAAGATATACACAAATGCATGATTTCAAAGAATTTTATGAGGTATTTTTGAGCAAATGTTTGTGATTTGTGGTGGAATTTTTGCCTCGGTGAGCAATATATCGTCTCATTGTGCTCCAAAAGTATATCTTGGTGACATAATAATTTCTTCCCCAAGGGGGCGTCAGGTATTGACATATGCCTGACCGGGAACAGATTTCTGTGTTATTTACATGCTCTTGGCGTTTCATATGTTTTCTGTAAATGCATTGAGTTGTGTGTGTCTGTGTGTGTAGCTGCACAAACACACAAGGAGTTGCTTCAAGCGTGTTTGGTCCCTCTGTGGTTTTATATCGTGGATTATTGGCTCTATGATTCTGCTAGAGGACATTCTCCTACTGAAAGTCTGAGTCTGAAAATAAATCCACACTATTAATGTTAAATAATGTGGAATACTCTCTGTATTTTCTTCCCACCATAAGTGCGCGCTAATGGATGGCACTGTGTGTGTAGCAGGGATTCTCTTACAAGGTGTCAGAAGGTCAAAGCAGAGGTCAGTGTAATTTTACACTGGGCTACTGTGTCCCATTGCTAAGTGTTGCATCTTTTCCTGGGTGCACACACACTTGAAGTATATATTTAAGTCAAACACAGTATAGATTATGACCAGGTTGTGCAACCACCCACTGACTTATTTTCTTACTGACCTGCAGCAGCCCTGAGAGCCTGAACATCTGGCCTACATGTGTGTGGATTGAGGAAAGCATACAACCTGCTCTCCTGTCAAATGGAAGCTTCTCAATAGCTGGTAAGAATGGCCTGTTCCTCCTCCATGCTTTCCTTCTCCCTCAGGGTCATGTGTTTTTTGTCCACTCACGAAGCTTGTTAAGCATTTGTTTGGTTGTAGCTCCTTACAGCTTGATGAAGAAGTCTTTGCCTCAAGTGGGATTTTTGTGTACCGACCACATGTGCCAAACTCAAGGGTCAGGGGCCAAATCCGGTCAACCAAGTGCAGAATCAGACATGTGCAAACAATGCCAGGAATCAGGAAGAAACTCCCAAGACAAGTGGTTAAAAAAGAGGAATTTGAAAACAGATGGAAAAGTGTATGTTTGTCCTTAGCGGCATCTTGACGTGATGCTAAACACTGTGGACTGAACACCTAGGAAAGCAAAGTGAAGGTCCTTCAGAATGGTAAGAAGATTATTTCAGTCATTCACAGAACTAATTGGAAAACCACTGGATCAACTGAAACCTGTGGGACGGTCATGTCTTCTGTAAGTGAGCTGTAACTCCCAGCTACTTCTAGTGGGAATCTAGTGGGTAGTCTAAATGGTTTTATGGTCCTCAAACAAAGTAAAATCCTACTCTTCTGTGTATTATACTTACATCCAGGGTCAGTACGCACTTGAGTCACATATTTTGAAATAATATCCACTCAGTTCAGCGGGTGGTGGTCTTTATCTTGGAGAGTCATTTTCATACACAAAACAGACCTTTCGCTTGAAAACCTCCCTCCCTCTGAGTGAATTTGTTTGCGTGGTTTGGCAGGACCGTTCATCGTGGAGCGGTGTTGAATGTGCAAGCAGACACACACACACACACACACACACACACACACTGGTCTCGTTAGCTACCCTCACATTCTCTGGCAAATCCGGTTTGTTCCAGTTTCATAATGGGATGGGACTTTTGAGGCTCTGCCACCCAAACACACGCTGGGACCTAACTAACGTTGGGCTTCGTTT
This sequence comes from Synchiropus splendidus, assembly GCF_027744825.2. Lineage (NCBI taxonomy): Eukaryota > Metazoa > Chordata > Actinopteri > Syngnathiformes > Callionymidae > Synchiropus > Synchiropus splendidus. Next base: position 10,844,515 of record NC_071337.1, read on the forward strand.
TCACAGTAGTTCTCAGTAGCTCCTGCTCAGTCTCAAGAGATGCAGAGTCTCTCCTCACACATGGCTTTATTTGACCTTTTATTAACCATTTTCACCATTTTCCCCATCTTTGACATGGATATGTCCTGGAGGATTTCACTCTTTTGTTTCTCTTTTCTGCACCTATGTATTCAAATGTAACTGAGCTGAGCAGACAACTGTCTCCTGTGCCTCCCTGTACATGGACCTATTGTTCAGGTTGTTGGGGCCTGTTTGTTTCTCTGTTACTCATGACATTCCTCCGGTTCAGTTACCCTTCATTCTTTCTTTTCTTATTTTTTCTGTTCCATAAATACCCCCATGGTTCCACTATCATTGTTTTTGTTCCTGTTCCACCAACCCTGTGACTTTTGCATTCTATTCTCCTTTGTGTTTACGCTCTGCTCTTGACTTTGTGAAGTGTGCTTAATAAATAACGCTGACCTTTTCCGACATAACTCACTGCAACATTTTACTCTCACTGGAAACTGTTTTCTGGACTCTGCATGTGTATCTGTGAATTTGAGTGGAAAAATGGCACCTCCACTCTCCCTCTGCTCCCCTCTCCCCATATACATTCCAAACATTTTACGAGCCAGAGACCTGAGGTGCACAGCTGCCACCTTACTCCTGAATATTTCATCATCCCTTTAAAACAGAGGCAGCGGTTGCTATTTTAGATGAGCATGGGCTTCGTCTCACGCGTGATGTGTGTATACATAGACGCAATCACTTGATGTGTACTCAACTGAAACGCAACACTTTGCTTTTGCTCCCATTTGTCATGAGATGGACTTAAAGATCTGAAATTCATTCCAGATACACAATGTCACCAGTTCTCACATTGTTCACAAATCTGTCTTTTGCTTTGCTGCGATAGTCCAACCCACATCACAGATGCTGATCAGGTGAGCCTCAGACTGTCCGCAATAAAAGGCCACTCTGAAATGTGCAGTTTTGTCACACAGCAAAATGCCACAGATGTTGCAAGCATTGAGGGAACGTGCAATTGCGGCATGCTGACAGCAGGAATGTCAACCAGATTTGTTGCTTGTGCACTGAATCCTCATTTCTCCACCATAAGCCGTCTCCAACGGCGTTTCAGAGACTATGGCAGTACATCCATCCCGGCCTCACAACCACAGACCACGTGTAACCACACCAGCCCAGGACCTCCACATCCAGCAGGTTCACCTCCAAGATCGTCCTCACACAGCTGCTGAAACTGGTTTGCATTGGATCTGTACACAATTCTTGGAAATGTCCCAGTTCTTGCATGGCCAGCATTCTCACCGGACATGTCACCCATTGAGCGTGTTTGGGATGTGCATGACTGGTGTATGAATATCCAGCAACTTCGCACAGCCATTGAAGAGGAGTGGACCAACATTCCACAGGCCACAATTGACAATCTGATGCGAAGAAGATGTGTTGCACAGCATGAGGCAAATGGTGGTCAGACCAGATGCTGACTGGTTCTGAGTCTCCAGACGCCCAATAAAGCAACAATTATTGTGGACAGTCTGAGGCTCACCTGTGCATCACCTGTGATGTCAGATGAGCATCTTGATGTGGCGCCTCTGTGAGGTGGAATGGATCATCGCAGCAAAGCAGAAGTGCTCACTATCACCCAGATTTGTGAACAGTGTTTGAGAGGAATGGTGATATTGTGTATCTGGAATGAATTTTGTGATCTTTAAGTCCATCTCATGACAAATGGGAGCAAAAACAAAAGTTTTGGTTAAGTATATTTGTGGTTGCTGTTGAGGTCTTTCACTCACCGCCCAGATGTGCACATTCCAAACATGCTGTGCTGCGAATTCCTCCCATTCTAACCTTGCCTCTTCTCTCTTTCTTGTCCATCTCCATTCATTTCCAGGATGTTGTGCTGGGACTGTTCTGAATCTCCCTCCCTCCCGCGGCTCCGCCCCTCCCCTCTCCTCACCGCGCCTCCCGCTGAAAGCGCTTGCTTCAGCAGTCTGCCTGGAAGCCGGTGATGCATTCCCACTCGGCCCACAGCGAGTGGGTCCGTGTGCGCCGGGAGGATACGGAGCTTCCTGTCTGAGCTCGATCTGCCGCAGAGGACTCCCCTGCTGCTGCTGCTGGAGGTGAGGGAGGGGAGAGCGGCGCTGACAGATGAAGGACGGCCTGATCTGGATCAGACCGCGAGATGTGCAGCCTCTCTCCGCAAGGACACAGCAGCTCCAGGGACGACCTACCGACACATGTGCAGCTGGATTGTGTCAACAGGAAGTGAGCGTGAGTGACTGTGTTGTCGGGCGACCGGGATCCTGATGCGATCAGAGCGGGCGAGCAGAGTGTGCATCGTGGTGCTGGAGGAGGTGGAGGAGGATGAACCCACCTCTTCACACGGGCCTCTTTGGCCCAAACCGCCCCCTGACCACAGACACCATCAGCCCTCTCCCAGGGCTCAGGAAGACAAGGTAGGTTGGCTTTGCTCGTGACTTCACGTTTAAACCTGAACTCAAGCCTTGATGCTGCTGCATAAAAATACATCCCACTGCAGACACATGTCCTCCACCCAAATATAGCTCCAATATACTGAGGCATATTGCTGAGCTGGAGTCACCGTGAAGCTGCTAGAGGAGGGGAAAGTGCCCACAGTCTGATCCAGGATGCATATTTCCCTGGGAAACGAAACACACCGAGCTTGAATACATACGACAGAAGTCCAGTGTTTATACGTGGGGGCGGTTGTAAACCACTGAAAGGCTCCAGGAGAGTTGCAGGTGACACTTCTGGTTTGAGCACAACCGCTGCTGAAAACATGAACTTGAGAGCGGAGCGCTTCTCATGGCTGTATCAGGGGAGAACCATTTAAATGACTGGACTCTTCCCTGACCGTGTCGTCTGTCGAGCGATAAACTCGCAGGGATCATTACCTGTGGTCGGCTCCAAGTCTCTTGGGCGGATGATCTGGGACCAGAATCACAAGTTTGACATGGGGGCTCCTCACAAAAGTTGGAAAACTTTCATTCCTGATTCCAAAAAGGGAATTATTTTCTCCCGAAAGCTGAAGCCTTCTGGTATTTCCAGGTCCTAATGTTTTGGTCTTATGCTTGTACTGTGAAGACTTTTAGGTTTTAGATGTCTTCAACTCAAAGTGTTGCTCTTGTCTTGTCTTAAACTCTGGAAATTATCGGTTTTGTACTGTACCAATCTCAGCTGTCTAGGTGTCCAGTACTCTGGCCCTTTTCAGATCAACTCAAAGACCCCTGCTCTAAAGTCATGCTCTCAGAAGTTGGTTCTCAGACTTGACATCTAAGAAACTGGTTTCATTTCCGTAACACCTAGACGTCTTTGACCAGTTGTTTTCCATGGCTGCTTAAACATTGTTCTATAATCTAATAGAGATTGTCAGACAAACCCGGGGCCCCTGTGATGTCCAGCATTAAGAACAATTCCTGCTGTCATCTCCATCGTCCTGTGGCAGCTGCTGCTGCATGAACCTGGCACTGATGGAAGGTTTAGTCTGCTAGTCATCGTGGATCTTATCTAATCTGAGAGTTTGTTCAGTTGTCGTCAGGCTAATATGCACAGCACAGAGGGCAACATGCCTCGCCTATTTTTAGAAGGTGGAGTTGTGTATATATAAATGACTGAATGGCATAAATCGAATCTCACCGCCTGCAGCTCAAAGCTGATGACATTCCAGTGAAGGTGGCACCGCCGTCATTTAAAGGAGACGGGATCATTTACCACGCTCATGTTGCAGGTCAAAGGTCGGCCTGACTCATCAGGTCAATATCAAAACATCCTTTAATATGCAGATGAACTTCCCCCATCTTAGGGAAGTTGGAGGATGATGAGCAACACGCAGTCTGGACGGTGAATCTTGTTGAGTCTCAGGGTGATCTTTTCTGGACACGCAACAAAAACGGTGTTCCTCAGAGGTGGGACCTTGGACCACTGTTGTTGAGCACAGTTATGTGCTCCAATGTCTGGCTCTGCCAAATAAAGAACCGTTCCGTTCTACTCTGAGTCTCCTGCAGATGTCACTGAGCAGTTCATCCATTGTAATTGAAGTACTATAGAGCTACTAAATACTGTACATAACGTGACAAATACTTTCAGACTCATTGCAGGCACATCCAAAGTCTGGCTCCGGGGCCATGTGTGGCCCACAACCAAGTTTTATATGGTCTGGAGACCATTATAAAAGGCATTATTTGTGACTTTTCACCATTAAAACTAAGAGCGCGAATTCAATTACACGCCATGGGTGAAAAGAAAACATAAGGAAGTTGTGCTGCTGTGTGGTGAGACATTTTGAACTTAAGATTTGAAATGTGTCCCCGTTCATCCTTCTGTTTTAAACCAAGCCTGCAGTTAACATATAGGACACCGTTTGGCCCCTCAACTCATTACGTATTTGCATGTGTCGATCTACCACGATAAAAGTTATTCTCGTGCTTTTGAATGAAAATGTCTTTTCTTTTTCAATTGGAATTCATTCATTTGTGTTGCCCTTGCAGCAGGCTCCGCCCCACGGTAGTGAAAAACACATTGGTAAACTTCATTCTTCATTTCTGGTGAGGGAGAGTGAAGCTGTCATCTTTCACCGGCGACTTCTCTGCTGCGCTAATCCACACCATATCTGTCTTTGCTCCACAGCCTCCTCTGCTCAGAGCCATTTTCAGCGGCAGTGCCGAAGAAGTTCGTGCTCTTCTGCTCAACAATGAAGATGTCAACCTTCAGGTCGGCCCCTCAGTTTTGAGGCTCAGTCTTGTTTATACCATGCAGCAGTGGGACAGGCTCATCGGATTTCCAGCAGCACGTTAATAATCAGTTGTATTAAATTGTATTATATAGTTTTAATCACTGACAGAAGAGTGCATTTTTGTGCCATTACACCACAAATGTAGGGCAAAACAAGCAGGAAAAGATATGATTCTCCAAAAAAATAATTCTGTCCGTAATTTTAAAGAGAGTTTTTCATTGAAAAGCAAATGCAAGCTATTCAGTGGTATTAAAACACCCTGGGTAAACAGCAGCATGTGAAAGAGCTGATAAACTTAAAACCCGGTTTGTCAGGATAAGAATTTAATTAATTCACACAAATCTGATCCAGTCTTGTATAGGAAGTGTGTTAGCTGCAGTGTAGCAGTGCGGGACTCAATACATGGGAACAGTGTGGCAGATCTATGGAGTCACTGAAGCCCTCACCTGATGCTCTCACACACGCTATTTAGCCCCAAATATTTCTAATTTAGCTTTTGTTTGCGTTTGTGGCGTGTTGTAAATTATGCTGATGTCATCACCCCGATTCTTCCTGGAGTCAGCAACATAAGCTGCAGCCCACGGTGGTCACATGACTTGTGTTTATAGCCCACTCTGCAGAGGCTACGGTGGAGAGGAGCAGATAAATGCATCAGCAAGCTGCAATGGTCAGCGCAGAGAGTGTTTCAGGATGCCTGTCTGTCGCGGTGACGAATCAGATTACTGCAGTTTGGAGTGTTTTCTGTGTGTGTGTGTGTGTGTGTGTGTGTGTGTTTGGGGGGATCGGAGTCTTCTTCAAATTGTCACGCAATAACAGAATAAATCAAAGATGTGTTTACAGGACGAGGAGCAGCGGACTCCGCTTCACGCTGCAGCCCACGTTGGCCATGCTGACATCATTGAGCTGCTCATCCTCTCAGGTACCTTCTGTCCCTCAAGAACATCTTGTTCACGCTCAGTGTTGCCAAAAATGTTTCGTTTTAGATGAAGTGACATCTAGATTGTGCATCAAATGATGTGAATTGATGACAGCAGCATGCAGCAGGGACGTATATAGAGGGGCCCCTAGCACCAGCCCTGTTTGCATATAAGTGAAAAGTGCCCCTCCAAACCCTAAATTCTTGAAGTTTGAAGGTGATTTATTTCAGCGATGAACCAACTCAGCAACAACAATGATATAGTTTGCAATGGATGCCCCTGGCTTGAGCTCCAGCCCCCCAAAATGTCACATGTGCACATGCCCACTAGCGTGACAGCACAACAAAATGTAAACAAATTCACTCAATAATGCAAGATATTGAATACATTTGAGTGTATTCTCAACTGCTCTCTGTAAGAAGGGAGTCTGTGTCCTGTGCCACTTTCAGACCCCGGACACCAGTCATGTGTCAGAGGTGTCCGCGTGCTCCCATTTCTGTGAAGTCACCTGAGCACTCTGGGCGTCGTCAGCAAACACAGCAGCGTGTGATCACTGTTTCCCAGGCGTGTGAAGGCAGAGCGACAGGTGCATTTCAGGGCTATTTAAAAGAGCCACGCCAGACAGGATGATGGGAGTTTTCGCTCCATCTGGCACCATTGGCCAGCAAGGACACCTCCTCTATGGGCCACATGTTCTCTGTTTACATCCTCTGATTTCACCGCTGTCTCTGGCCTCAGCACTGCCACGTTACAGGCTGTTTTCCTGCTCCACTTGTCGACTTCTCTGTCTGTTCCCTGCACACTTTCCTTATGTCAATTTTCACTCTGTTCAAGGAGCCAAAGTTAACGCCAAAGACAATATTTGGATGACTCCGCTGCATCAAGCTGTCGCCTCTTGTAGTGCGGTAACTGTTTACACTACTTGTTTCTGAGTCCAACATTTGCTTCTCATCTGGTTTCACAGTTCACTCTGCTACTTATTTTTCAAAACCCAAAGTTCTATATAGTCACATATTAGACATACAGAAAGAATGAATCATGAAACAATATTCTGAATATTATCAGATGGCATTGCAACATTCATTTATTTAGATTATGCTTGTAGTTTGATCAGAAAATTTAAGTAGTAGCTTGCAACAGGTTTAATCGCTTCAAAGGGGAACAGAAAACTATATTTGAAGTTAAAAAAATAATAATTTTAAATGGCGAATTAGAAGTCTTTCTTTTACCATGTAATAAGTGGCGACCCCTGAAGGGAGAAGCCGAAAGAAAAAGAAGAAGATGAAGACAACATATGGGGTGGAAGAAAATAGGATGTCAAGTAGCAAAAAATAGGAAGATATGTAATATTAATGTTTTTTCCCCCCTAAAAAAATGATGAAATTATCAGAGAAATTAAAAGATTGCTCTGTAGAATAACACATTAAGCTGCTGTACTGTAGGGAAAAGATGTTTTGTAATAATATAAGTTTTTAATTTATGAAAGCATGATGAAGTGGAAATGTTTTTTACATGATATGGTGATGGGGAAAATGCTAACAACATTATATGTACTTTGAAAATTACAACAAAATATTCTGTTAATTCATTTTAAAAATGTATCACCAGGTAAACATTTGTATTAGATATATTAGAAATAAATTAACAATATTAAAATTATACATTTTTTTAATTTATAAAAGCAAGAAGATGACCAAAGAGGATTTATGAAGAGATGGACTTCTTGTTTATATATATTACTGGGGGGGAGTGATCACTTTGTTCATGCCTGCTGTGGGTCCAGGAGTCTGCGCTGATGCTGCTGAAACACGGTGCTGATGTGAACGCTCAGGACAAGAGAAAGGTCACGCCGCTCCACGTAGCAGCAAGCAGCCGCAGCCTGAGACTCACCAAACCATCCACTCCTCCGCCCAGCGACCCTGACGCTGCTGAAGAGGACGGGCCCTCGCCACTTCTGGATGCCACCGACGGCGCGCACTTGTTGGAGGTCTGGTTCTTACATCAGACTTTCCCACTCAGATTGTGTAAAGGAGCTTATTCTGACCTCGCAGATGGTCCAGCTGCTTCTGTGCAAAGGAGCAGATGTCAATGCAGAGGACGAGGACCAAATCAGAGCCATCCACTGGGCAACCTGTCTGGGTAACAGAGATTTTTTTTTTCCCAAAAAGGTCAAATTTCTTTTTGGATGAGGTCGAAAGACTCTCACCTGTTGTTAAATCCCGGAGTAAAGTGCATTGTTGTGGCAGTGAGTCCATCCATGGCTACTCCTTCAGGTCACCTTGATATTTTCGAGTTGTTGGTGGCAAACGGCGCAGACATCGACTGCGTGGACGCCATGGACAACACTCTCCTCCACCTCGCCGCCTACAACGGGGTCATGTCCGCCGTCTGCTACCTGCTGCAGCTTGGGGTCTCGGTACGTGTCCCGACACCTCCTGCCATCGCTGGTTTCTTTACTTGTTTGGCCCCTGCTGTGTGCAGGTGAACTCCAGTAACATCTATGGAAACACTCCGCTCCATCTGGCGTGTTTGAAAGGACACAACCTGGTGGTCTCTGCCCTGGTTGAGTGTGGCGCTCAAGTTAACCAGGTGTGTGGCTGAAGAGTCTTTATCGGGATGATGCAGTCGGGGGAGTGACATAGCAGCAGCAGTGTAATAACTGAACAGCCATCTCACCTAGATGCTAAAAGCAAAACAACAAATCTAGCAAAACCTTAAACTTGGTCAATGATAGCCAGCTAGAGTTTATGTTTCTTTAATAATACAGATTCTATGTAAAGGGAAAGCTTCAAAATTGTACTGGAAAATGATCTTAAATACTACACAATATCACGAGAACATCTGGACTGGATTTGAAGTTGAAGTACACATGCATTTTAGAAAAAAAGGTGAAATACACCAATGGTATTATACTTTTTAGCGCAATGCTTACAAGAATGTTTTCAGAATTTAGGTCCAAAATGTAGAATATGTAATATATATAGGCATATATTATTATAGTTAGTGTTATGTAGTAGAGCAAAATGATAAGAGGAGGGTTGGAGTTATTAATATTTTTTGTGTTTAATGAATATATTTATTGTCTGTAAGAAAAAAATAACAAGAAAATGTGGATTGGAAAGAGGCACAGGAGTAAAAATATATAGTGTTTCTGTGAGATCTGAAGAATGTGTCTGTATTTAGGATTTCTTTGTATTTGAATCACGTGGTTCGATTTACGACACCATGTTAATGGTCTTGACTTACCATATTGAAGTCCAGTTTCTGCCTCTGAATCCCAAATGTGTTGCTCAATGCTCTGCTTCTGTCCTCAGGTGAACAACAGAGGGTTTTCAGCCCTTCACTACGCCTCCTCCTCCTGTCAGGGCGAGCTGTGTCAGAAAATACTGTTGGTCAACGGAGCCTGTCTGAGCCTGCAGGTACACTGATGCAACTCAAAACATGTGGACTAAACATGTGTTTACGCTTGAAATATCTCACCACACACGTAAAAGCTTTCCATTGTAGCTACCAACTTGCACCATCAATAGAATATTTTTCCAGAATTCTGCTGCACTTATTTGATTTTGCCAGGTCATTATTAAGTTTTAGATTAAAAAGCTTTCCTGACGTCCTGTCCAGACCCAGAGTGGAAAGACCCCTCTGCACTCGGCTGTAGCAAACGGCAGTCTGTCCTGCACCAGGACCCTCATCCGAAGTGGTAGGAGACGAGACTCAGCGCCGCATGAATCCATATTCTGGCCTTGAAACAAAACCAAACCTGGTCTGTGCAGGAGCTGCGATCGAGAGCGAGGACAACAGTGGGAACAGTGCTCTGCACTTGGCTGCCCTCTACGGCCACAACCTCATCATCACAGCTCTTCTCCAGCATGGGGCCGATGTGCTGAAGTCAGTCACTGTTTGATGATGTCTTGAACTTGAACTTGACTGTCTTGAAACCAAAGTTTGATGCTACTTTTTTTATTCTTATTCTTAGTTACACGAAAAAGCAATTCAAATTTCCAATGCAAAGACAGTGTTGTAGCTTTCTTAATAATATTAAACAGATTAAATATTACAATTAGAAACACTTTTGATGTTTTTCGGCCCCTCAATTGTTTGATTATGTATTATATTATTATATGATAATTACATTATTATTATATTATTATTATATATAATATATATTATTGTTGTTGTTGTTGTTATTATTATTGTTTAATAATACCATCTGCCAGTCCCATAATGATTAATATTTAATGTGACATTTGACACTACCTTCAATAGTGAACCCATCTGGAATATAAAAAAAAAGAAAGAAATGTTTCAGAAGGCGATTCTTGGTCTGAAAAAGCTTAAGATTCACCAGAGAGAGAGAGATGAATTTTTCAAAAATATTTTTGGTGTCTCTTCTGTACCAACAAACGAAGAAGGAAGAAATGAATATTAGATGTGAAAGAAACCAACGTTCTGTGTTGAGATGCAGTGAAGCTTTTGCTGCTGCCTATTTCACTTTGAAACACTGCACCTGCTCCTGTGAAGCATAATCATCATGTTCCAATGAATTTTCCTGCTCTGGCGTTGCTCCTCTCAGACGCGGCGTTCACGGTCTCCTCCCCATTCACCTGGCCGCTCTCAGCAGCCACCTGGAGTGCTGTGACAAGCTCCTCCTCTCAGGTGAACTGACTGCTCGTCCTCACGTGGAGACCTTCGACTGATGCTGTTGGTTTGTGTAGGTTTCGATGCCGACACCTCTGACCACTATGGGAGGACGTGTCTGCACGCAGCAGCTGCTGGAGGGTGAGCTGCTCCTGCCCCTGTGCTTTGGCTCTGATTCCTCAGCCTCTGTCTCCACAGAAACCTGGACTGTTTGGAAATGCTCCTGAACGTTGGAGGGGACCTGAACCGAAGGGACAAGTTTGGAAGGTGAGCGAGCGAAGGAGGGGATGGAGTTGAGTCTTGGGACCTGACGTCCTCATCTCTCACAGGAACCCTCTTCACTATGCAGCGGCACACAGTCACTTCCAGTGTATGTTTGCGCTGGTGGTCTCCGGGGCCAACGTCAATGAGCGTGACGGGAAGGGCTGCAGCCCTCTGATGTACGCAGCTGCTGCCACCAGCTCTGACCCTCAGTGAGTCCTGTCAGCGACATGGTCCGGCAGCCAGTCCACCGTGTCTCACTGGTGTTCTGTTGGCAGATGTCTGGATTATCTGCTGAGTAATGACGCTGACCTCAAGATTCAGGACAACCAGGGTTACGGCGCACTGCACTATGCAACAGCCAGCGGCCGAACACTGACCCTGCTGCATGTAGGTATCACTGCGGCGTGAGTCAAAGTGAGAAACACAGACTCACATAAACAGGGTGTGTTGACCAGGGAAATCACATTTCCATGTTATATAGAGGGGCAGTTCTGAGTTGTCAAGGGGGAAATTTATGGTAAAACTAATAATGGAAGATGGGTAAGAAGTATTATTAGCAGTTGAAGTAGTACTGCATTATTACAAATAACAATACATTTATTATTATGCCTACTTGTATCATTCTACATATGAATATATGGCACTTTATTCATGTCTTATTTTGAGAGTTGATCTTATAATTTCTTTTTTTTAAGTTTTGAATGTAACATAGTGAGCTGACAGAAACACTTCCTATGATCAGGTTTGTAGTTCTTCTCTTATGAGGGCTGCGTACATACAGTCAGTGTCCAGCAGGGGGCACCTTGGTTGCACTTTGCCTTGGTCTGATCCAGACACACTAGTCCAGAATGAGGTTTGTAGGTTTGAGAGACGAGGAAGAAGAGGACAGGGTGAGATGGAGGAGGATGATCCACTGTGGCCACCCCTGAAGGGAGAAGCTGAAAGAGAGAGACGAAGAAGAAAACAATAAGAAAAAAAGAATCAAACTAGGGACTGAAAAGAGTATAAAATAAAGTGGTATTTACATCTGTCTGTATGGGAATTTAAAGCCAACAGGCATCTTGCCGCTTGATCAGTTTTAGATTTTCCTCTGACCTCCTAAGGGCCAGACCAAGGGCTGCACGTGGCCCCCGGGCCGCTGATGTTCACTCCCTGCCAATGAAGACATTTCTCTCTCAGTTGATAGAGACTTCAGGACCGGACGTGCTGAGCCACTTTTTCCGCAGTGCACCATTCAGCCTGCTCCATCTGGCGGTGAGTTCAATGACCTCTTATTGATCAGGTCAGAGCTCAGCCAGTCATGTGACCTTGTCCAGGCTCACCACGGACACAGAGACTCCCTCGAGGTCCTCCTAACCTTCCTGCAGCAGGTGGACGTATGCAGCGCGGCGGGCCGCACGGCTCTGACGCTGGCCGCCAGCTCAGGTCACCAGGACTGTGTCTCTCTCCTGCTGGTGCACGGCGCCTCCCCTCTGCTCCAGGATGGCGCCGGCAGGACAGCGATGCACGCTGCAGGTAAACCCGTCTGCTGATGAATGGTTTGAGTTTGTCGGGGAAAGTGAAGATTCAGCAGTTTGGGATTTCGGTTTCAGCGGCGAACGGTCACCTCCAGTGCCTGAGTCTGCTCCTGAAGAGCAGCGGCGGAGCTGCAGACCTGCAGGACGCCCACGGAGAGTGAGTTCTTCTTCACCACTCCTCCACTGTCAGACCAGCGGACCAGGTTTATTATAGCAGCCTCAGCCAGTCAGAGTGGTGACAGTATATCAGGGCGTGCATGTGACGGCGTATATGACTGAACACTACCCTTGTGACCTTGTGACCCCACGAGGTAAAGCATCAGTTTGAGGATGAAGACTTCAAAATAACTGGGTCTGGTTTAAAGTCCTAGTTAAGCTTAGCCATGTCTTACCGTGAGAGGCCTGGAACAGCACGCTACTGCCACCTACTGTCCGATTGAGCTCAGTGCAGTTAGTGATTCCTGCATTGCATAGCAATGTTGGGCAATAATATGGTGTCAAATATGAATACATTTAAGTAACTGTGAATGGAAATAAGCAGCTTGGTGGAGGTCTGCGCTCTCTTGAGTGCTTCTCCAGTTATTGGTGGGAATGACCTGTATAGTCTTATGGTGCGACTGAACACATGAGGTTGGTCAACCATCAGGTTTTTTATTTGTATTTTCACACCATAGACCATACTATAGCTGCTCCAGCAGGGCAGCAGGCAATGGGCAGATTCAGAGCTCGACAGATGGCGCTCTCGGTTTAATAATAAAAATGATAATAACCACATATTATTATTTACAATTATGAGTAAACGCTGAGTTGTTATTATCATTACTATGCATTTGGCTTTCCAGATGTATTTCTCTCTTGTCACTGTCAGTCTCTCTTTACAAACCTTCTCCTGCTGAAGTGGGTCTCATTTGATTCAGTTTCTTTTTTCTCTTGTAGATTAATTAATTTATATTTAATTTTCGATATTTTTGCCACAGTAAAGTTAAACTTTTTCATGTAACAATTTGAGGAGGCCTCTGTCTGTTTCCATCTAATTCAGTTTTTCATGTTTGGATTTTCCAACCTTTTCTTGTGAATTTCTGTGATTCATGTGATACCAGAACTGTGACTAATGTGCGCAGGACGCCCCTGATGTTGGCCGTGTTGAACCAACACTGTGACTGTGTCGACCTCCTCCTCAGTAAAGGAGCCAGAGTGGACGTCCCAGACTGGCAGGGGCGGACGGCGCTGCACCGAGCTGTGAGACATCATCACACACCTGTGTATGACCAAGCCTTGCTCTCATTGTTACGGTGTCTTCTCAGGCGGTGATCGGGCGCGAGGCAGCTGTGGTCTCCCTGCTTCAGTTCGGAGCGAGTGTCTGCACCAGGGACGACCAGGGTCACACGCCTCTTCACCTGGCTTCTTCTTTTGGCCGAGGGGCAGCTCTGAGGGTCATGCTGCAGGCCACTAGCGCCTCCCACGTCCACTCCCACATGACCGACAGGAGGGGCTACACACCCTTGCACTGGGCCGCCTACAATGGTACTTTGAACCCTCCGTCGAACTCATACTTCTAGATGTTATTCATCTAGAAGTGTGTTGTTTTCTGCAGGTCACATGGCCTGTGTGAAGATGCTGCTGAAGCACAAAGTCTGCTGGAAGGGAAACTCCTTCAGCCCGCTGCTCTGTGCTGTGTGAGTTCACACCTGCTCACACGTCGCCTCTTGAGATCATTATTTAATCCAAGGTTCCGTCTGGATCCACAAGTATTTTGAAAAATGCATCACTTTGTTAAGAATATTTTTTCTTTTTTTACTCTGTGTTGCGCAAGAAACACTGCCACCTGCTGTCCAAATCAGGTCATTTGAAATGTTGTAGTCTGCATCACAAAAATCTGAATCAGAATCAGATTTATTGCCATGGTCAGTGGGGATCGAACTAGAACTAGGAAAACGTGCGGTCAAAATAAAATAAAATAAAATAAATGAGAGATTTGAGTCAGTGACATTGAGAATAAATGACAGTAACAACATGCATCTTCCCAGAGCCAACAACCACAAGGCAGTGGCGGAGATGTTGATCACCTCTCTCGGTAAAAGGACGGTGAACTCAGTCGACTCCAGAGGAAGGTGAGACTCATTCCTCACTAAACGCGAGCGGCACGTTCTGAAGCCTCCACACTCTGACGCAGGAGTCCTCTGCACGCTGCTGCTTTCTCCAATCACGTGGAGTGTGTTTCCCTGCTGCTGACCCACGGTGCCAGGGTCGACGCGGCGGACCGGCCGACTGGCCGCACGCCGCTGATGATGGCTGCACACCTGGGACACACAGACGCCGTGGGTCAGTAGGACGGGTCGCTCTCCTCCTCCACAGTCATGGTAGCGCTTCATTGGTTGCAGGGCTGCTGGTGAGCAGAGCTGATCTGAGCGTGCAGGACGTCGACGGCAACACAGCCTTGCATCTGGCCTGCAGCCAGGTAGAGTCGACGCTGAGGTGACCCAACACAGCTTCATGGACTCTCGTTTGTTCCATTCAGGGCTATGAACAAGTGGCCTTGTTGATTCTGAAGAGCAGCGATGAGAACGTCACTCGCCTCAAAAACTCCTCCCATCACACGTATGTAGTCGTCCCACATCACCAGCGCCACCTGAGAAGATCTGACCTCTGACCTCTCTGTCTGCAGAGCTCTGAATGTTGCAGCCAGGAACGGTTTGGCCGCCGTGGTCCGGATTCTCGGAGCTACAGTGGAGCAGGACACGTAGCTTTTCCTGGTGGACTCAACCCTGATTACCATGTAATCTCCGTCTTCTGGAGGTTCTACTCCAGCGCTGGTGGAGGACCTGTGCCTCGGACACGTCCTCGCAGCAACACTGTGAACAATGGCTGTCTCCGATTCAGAAGCCTCTCTGCTGCTCCTTGTCTCAGCGCCACGCGCTGCACACTCCAGTCCCAGTCCTGGAGGCCGGGTCGCTCCAGCAGCTCTGACTGGGTCACAGTCAAACTGCGGAGCCGTCCACACTTGAAAACCCATGTCTCTTGTTTCCTTTAACCGGCCTCTTGATATGATGGGGATCTGTTCTCTCTCTTTATACTTTAAACAAACGGCATCATGTACTTTTTTCCTTTTATATTTTTCAGCACAGATCACAGTTTAGCTGGAAATGTTTAACTTATATTTTCCTCCAAAATGATCAATCATCATGTCGAAATGTTTTATGTTGCCTTTCTACTGTTTCCACTTTAATCCTAATTTTTAAGACATTTTATTAGTTTATAATTCATGCATTTCAAATTTAAGATTTTATCTATTTTTATAGTGATAATATAGTAATAAGTGATGATATATATATATATATCTCAAGTTTCAGAACCTTGTTCACAAAGTACTTTATTGTGCATTATCAATAGTTTCAATTTTTCTAATTTATCAGATTACTGCTATTAAGACAGTAATCCCTCACTACATACTTTTCTTTACATTGTGTCACTAGAATCTATAGCAAGATCACAGCATTATATTTTGGCTTTCTTTATTTTAAAATGATGTAAATAAAGATAAAATTATAAATCATGTTGTAATGGAAACACGACTGCATTTATTTAATATTTAAAACTGGGATTTCATTCAATCTGTTTAATAATGTTTTGCTCACACAATGTCAAGCTTGCTGTATGGTGGTAGATTTGCTGACTCGTGTTTTCCAGGCTCAGATAGAAACACTTTGCCATCGAAGGTTGTACGAACAAAAGTGTGCATGTGAGCGGTGTGTTTCATTTTGACAGGTCAGCAGTTTTAATACTTTTATTGGAACGTCCAGCATGTCTGAGGCTCGTTCAAGGCACAAGGTTGGTTCCAGTTGGCATAAACCTGATGCATCAGCAACAATTTCTTACATTCGAGTCTGACAACCGCTGGACATTTGCAGTTCACAGTTCTTGTGATCAAGATTTTGTATCGACTTCAAGGTGAAGGTTCATTATTAAACTCTGACTCAAAGACTGTTGATGTCTCACTCTGACTGAGCTTCTGTGTCTCACTCTGAGACACAAAGTTTGAAGGCGGGTGAGTTACACTGGTGTTTCCTCTACTCTTCAGCCGTCGTCCTGACCGTCCCGGTCCAGGTGATACAGGCGTCCGTACAGGCAGGCGGTGACCAGACCGGCCGACATGTTGCCGTGTCTCATGGTCACGCCGCCTTCTGCTGTCCGCTCCAGGTTCTCGGGCTGCTCCAGAACCATCCTGCTAGCCAGAACCGAGGGAAACACGTGTTTGGTCCCAAAGTGTCCTGCTAACACAAAGTCCACCCGGGTGTCAGCCCGGTCCACTTCCTGCCCACAGGAGCTGGGGTCGGACCCGGCACAGCGCACGACAGCACACACCTGCCAGTGAGGAAGCAGCCAAAATATTATGAGAAGCTTTGTGATATCTTCCATTCTTCCTTTTGTACCTTGGTTCTCGACCACAATCCGTTCCAGACGGCTGTTCGAAAAGCGACTTGTTCGAAATCTGAATCGATTTTTTCCATTACAATGAATGGAAAAAGCAATAATGCGTTGCAAGCCTTAAAACAGTCTTTTGTAGGAGTGAATGTAGAGTGTCTGCTGCAGGTGCGCTGTTCCTCTATGTGTGTGGCCGCTGCATGTGGGAGGGGTTGCTGAGTGAGTGACGTCTCTCCAGAAGTGAAGAGGTGCCCGGTGCGTGTCCAGCTCTGAATGTGCGCTTCTGTGCAGTTTGGCTGTGACAAAGTCATAAACCAAGTCACGCTCTGTCCCAGACTCGCCTCATCCCTGTCAGAGCTCCAGCCCACAACAGGACATCAAACCCTGGAGTGAGCGCTCCAGCACCTCCCCTGTGACACTCTACCACGGTCCAGTGTGGAGACAGGAAAGGTTTAACACCTCAATATGAAGAAAAAACAGTCAGTAAATGTAGCTAATGGGACACGTCTGCATACAGAGGCTGCGTTATACACAAAAACAAAGCGCGTCATGGGTCAGATGATCGGTCCGCGCACGTTATGTTTTTTCCAGCTTTTTTCGGGGGCGTTCGAGTTCTGGATTTTCGCTCGAAATCCGAAGCAAAAAAATCTCGAAATTTTTGTCCGAACTCCGATTTGTTCGGATTCCGGGACGTTCGAAAACCGAGGTACCCCTGTATCATTTTAATGACTAATTTTTATTCACACTTATTGGTTTAAGACAGACACAGACTCACTCACCTGGACGGCGTATCTGCCGTTGACTGTGTGCGTTCCCGCGAAGACACCCAACGCATATAGCTCTCGACCGCCCTCTTGTGGCGATAGCGTGTACTGCAAGTGGCAGCAGAAGGCGCCGTCACAGACGCCGAGTTCTCCCTGCAGGTCACTGAGTAGCACGAACTTAAACGGGTCGTGCATCATGGTGGAGGTGAAGGACGGCGGTGAGGCGGGGCAGCCGTCTCTGCGACAGTAGCCAGGGGCCGGACTCGAGTAAATCTCTGAGGTGTTTTGCCCGAGTGGTTCCAGAACCGGCACCGAGGCCACCAGCAGCTTCCCTTCCTCGGGGTCCCCGAGCCGAGCGTGGTGGTAGACGGCGCCGGACGGCCAGTAGATGCCACTTCCTGTCATGAGGAGCGCATCACTCCGGATGTTGGGTGAGAGCAGAGTGATGTTGCTTCCGAGGCTGAACGCTCGCTGGAACTGGATCAGGTCCAGGAGAGGAAGCTGGTTCATCCAGGCGGCAGGGAAGATCAGCTGACGGACGCCCTGCAGGGGGCGCCAGAGTCAGGTCATCGAACACACACACACACACACACCGACGACTCTCTCACCTGCTCCAGCAACGTTAACGTGGGCTGGTCGAACAGGATGTCGAAACACGTGATGAGGCCAAATTTCCCCGCAAACGGCGTTTCAAAAGTGACGACCTCGGGCCGCGGCGGCGCATCGAAGGCCGCCTCAAAGTAAAGGTTGTTCTTATGGTAGCGAGCGACTAAGACGCCCTCAGAACTGCGTGAGAAAGAGAGGCAGGGAACTAACATCATTGGAGTCACACTAGTTTTGACTGTGTACCTGAAGACCACATTCGTGTTGAACTGCCAGTGGCCATCGGGAGGACAGGGAGCGGAGGGGTCAGACGGCAGAGGGCACGGCTGTACATCGGCCATGTTGGCCACCAGGTAGATGCCGTTCCGTCGAGCCATGCAGCTCAACCTCTGCAGCACCTGTGACGAACACCAGCGTGACCTCACTTCGAGCCAAGCTCCAATCACAAGCTCTCATCTTGAGGTCACATCACCTCAGTGCCGTCGTGTCTCCCGGGCTCCGTGCACGGGTTCCAGGTTTCCTGCTGAGGGTCAGGAATGCTTTCCAGGTAGCTGGAGATGGACGAGCGGCTGAAGTTGAAGCCCTGCAGACCGTCCTCTGGGAACACCAGGATCTGTGCTCCCTGGGAGAGACACACACTCATGTTCAGCCCACTCCTCACTTCCTGCAGCAACACAACATCACGCTTCGGATCTTCTAAGAGGAGAGTGGGGTTCACCGTTAACACTTCTGTAAACTTTAACTGCAGACGTTAACCATATCAAGTTTTTGATGGGGCCAGAATGGGGCCAACTTACATTGGCATTAAAGAAAAATGGCAGAAAAAAAGAAAATACGAATTGGCTGAAACATTTTTGTATTGAGGTAGAAAACTAGAATGGTATTAAAATTAAAAATAAGAATATATTTCTATATTTATTTTGTCAGCCAATATTCTTTTTTTTTTCAATGCCAATGTAAGCTGGCCCCATTCTTGCCCCACAGTTTTAAAAAAAATTCTAAACATGACCTATTGAATATATTGAATTCACTGTTAAAGCCATGGACCTGCTGGGCCGCCAGAGCCGCCTGCTCCTCGTACAGATCCAGGTTCTTCTTCACGTGCTGGAGAGCAGCCAGGCGGGAGGACGCGAGCCAAGGCTGCGGGTTCAATACCGGGTGGTGCTCGTACACCGCCGCCGTGTACGTGGACCCAAGAGAGGCTTCTGTTTGACTCCACGACAGAGTCAAAGCAGCGAAAAACAGAGCGCGCAGAAACATGGTTTCGTCCCGGAAAGCTGGAGCGCTGACTAAACACTATCACCAGGGAGGTCAGAGGTTAACGTGGGAAAGTGTCGCTGTACATGCGTCGCAGCGAGGCTCCATATATAAACGGGTTACCATTATTTGTTTACTAGAGTTACATTTAGACACCTACGTGAGGTCGCAACGAAGATAATCGTCCTGGTCTCTGCATGTAAACAATGATCTTATTTTGAAAGGCGGAAATGGGACTACGTCGTACGCGGAAGCGATGATTTCTGTTCTTTTACGCCCCAAAAGTGACAAAAACGTGTACTTTCAAACAATACAGGGAATTAATATAATTGCAAACAAAAAGCACGCACTGACTGAGACGTCACATCTGTAAATCGTCTCTACCACATTTGTGGTATACATGTTTTATCTTCTAAATTCCTGATCATAGAATGGCACCAATTATTATTTTTTTATTTTTTTAATTAAAGAAAAAGAAGAAAAACAATTTGGTCTTCTTTGAGAAAACAAAAAAGAGAATAATTTTAAGACAAATCTTTTTATGAGCTGTATTTTTAAAGCATGAAATTGTTTTCAAATTATCATTGCTGAGAGCAGGTAAATAATTTATATGTAATAATTTAATTTCTGTTTATCGGTTCGCGTTTGTTATATAGACTGACATTACGCTGGCCACCCAGACTCTTATTTTGAAAAGTAAAAAACAGGATGTCAAAATACAAATAACCCGGAACGTTATGAAGCGTGACCCTTTCAAACTAGCAACAAGGGAAACACATGCAACATAAACATGGAACGAAACCTGCTCTCGCGTCGAGATTTGATAGTTTAATATTGGGCGCCATGTCAGCGGCTCCTCCTGAAGGGCAGAGCGGCCGGATGAAGAACTGCTGGAGCTGTCGGCTCCTCTCCGGCGGGGGACTGTTGCTGTCAGCCGTGTATGTCTTCCTGCCCGCCCGCAGAGTCATGACCAGAGCCGCCCCGGTCACTCTCGCCTCTGTCCTCCAGATCTCATTCGCCGCTGGTAAGGTCGGAATTACCCTCCGCTCCTGCTACCTGGAAGTGAAAGCGACTGTTTGCTCTTCAGGTTTGGCTGCGTGTGGAGCTTTTGTCGTCTTGGATCCAAGGAGGAACCCGAAGGTCACCTGACCGAGTACATTCACTGAAACATTAGAATAATCTGACATATTGTCAAATGTAAATAAATCTATTTTTTACTACTGAGCACTACATCATCTGATTTTGTTTAATTTAGACATACTGTATATTTCTTGAAGCAAGACAAAGACGAGTTGGCCTGTTAGTCTGCCGTTTATTAGTGTTATACTGATCTGAGCGCTGACGCTCCGGAGGAAGTTTGAGAAGCCTGCAGGAACATAAACACACACATACAAATAATTTCAGTCGCATAAAATGATTATGACATTCTGATTGACGTTTTTTTTTTAGGTTAAACAAAAAATATGAAAATAGAGTTGACAGTACATTTAGGCACACTAGAACACATACTGTACACACATATGCACATTTTGTCATTGTCATATATACTGAGGTTAAAAAGCCTTCCTGTACGAAGATGTGCGGCGTTCACTGTGGTCACGTCTGAGGTCACGACCCGGGGGCTCTGTCAAGAGTCTGCCGTGGATCATCAGAGCGAGGATCACTGCAGCAGGAAGGGGCTCTGGCTCAGCCAATAGGAAGAGTTCTCTCCCTCGGTTGCTACTTAAGTGCTCTTTAGCAGTGATTCCATCGTCCGCAGGCTCCCTGTGAGCTTCACCGCAGACGGCATGTTCGTGCTGAACAACCCCTGCACCATAAAATACTTAAAAAAAAGAGCTCCTAACTGCCTTCGTCTGATGACACCCGCGCCAGTGGGAGAGACGGACATGTGAGAGGAAGCTTCTTTAAACAAATAAAACGCAGACTTATAAAACAAGTCCATAAAAATAATATTCTTTTTACAACAATGGAATGTCAAGTTGTCGATATTTTACGGTGTAACATTTCAATTTTCTATTAAAATAACCTTTTTTTTTCAGTATATAATGATTCAAGAAATATTGCACAAAACTTAAAAGTGATTCGGGACACAAGGTGGATATATATATATATATATATATATATATTTATATATATATCTCAGTCATGTCTCAGTCAGTGATGAGGAGCTGTAGCTCGCATGCGTCTGGCGGTCAGTTTACGTTAACAACTTTAAGGCTGGCTCAAAATCACGCACAGTTACTGACTGAAGAGGGTTTCAGCTTCTCACCTCACACACACACACACAAACCGACACAAGCCAAATACATTCTTGAAGCGCCTTGTGTCGCTTCCGACAAGGGTCTCAACCTCCCAGACTGCAGGTACGGAGAGAAGGAGCTTTGGTCATCACAGGTCTGCGACACTCGATTTAAAGGGGCGGAGTTTTAGAGCAAAATAATGTAACTATCATTAAAAAAAAGCTTTGTTCTGTAACCGTTTTAAAAACCGCGTGACGGAGATATTTGGTTGCTATGAGAATGTGTGCAGCTCTCAGGGGTCGGGCGGGGTGAGAGGACGACCGCACTGACTGACAGAAGCAGGGCGGTAAGGCAAGGTGTGTGCGTCTGCAGGTTCACAACAGAACAGTCGTGTCCAGACCACAAGACAGCAGCATCGATGGCCCAACTGAAGTCTAACAGAGAAGGGGAGTGTCGGCAGGTGTGAGGGGCCACAACACAAAACGCACGTCATGTTGAAGATGTGTCTCGCTCTCAGCACGCGTGTGTCCAGTCGTGGTCTCCTGTCACCTCTTGAGCGAGGAGGATTTGAATTTCTGGCTGTATCTGTGCAGGCGGGGGGAGCGGGAGTGCAGTTTGACGAAGAGGTCGGGGAATTTGTACTGGGGAAACATGGTCTCCAGGAAGCCTTCTAGGAACACGTAGACCAGGCGCCGGTTCATGGGCTGATACTGGAACATGTCGAAGACTCGCAAGATCCCCTTCCTGGTGGTGTCCGCGCCGATGATGTGCTTGAGCTCGTCTGCAGAGACCAGAGAGGAAGCGGGACGTGTTAGTAGTCTGGTGACCTTCAACCAAAGCACAGGTGCTTGTGCCACCTGACAGTGATTCAAGTTGTAGCAATCTTTGTGTCATGCAAAGTCAATGTAGAGCTGCGATCACGCGACGTGTGCCAAACTGTAGACAACAACGCAACAATAGCTTCAGCTTCATTTGAAGCGTTTGTAGCGCCATGTTTCAAGCGACATTTGCTGCACCAAGTTGAAGAACCTGAACCCCCGCGAGAGGTCAACAAGACAAAGAAGTGAATGGAACAGAAGCTGATGGCAAAACTTATACAATGGAACGTTTGTGTGAACTTGTGTGTCTGTGCTTTTTTATTTTTCATATGCGAAACCCAGCCAGTATTAAGTTTCTGGACATGAAGCTTGCAACACTAAAATCCTATAAAACTTATCCGCAACTAATGTTTGATTTTGAGCTGGACTGACACTATTCAATATTCAAGCAAAATAATCTACAGTAACTGAGGAAATCTGAACTTATAAACACCAAGACTATTTTTATTTTATTTATTTTCACTTATAAAAATAAAAAATAAAATACTGATTTTATTATTTTCGTTGTTGACAAATCTATTCATTATTTTTTCGAAATAATCGCAAATACCTTTGTTTGGACCCATTTTGAATTTCTTTTTAACCTGAAGTTGCTTAAATCTTATTTGAATAATAATCTAAAATGAAGTGTTCAGTGTGGCTCCCTAGTTCAGTTCTGGTTATTACGAGTAGCGCAGATGTGATGTGTGTGACATCATTAAAAACAAATCAAGCTCCTCTTACAAGTTAGTGTTCCAAAGTGTCGGTTAGCACGGAACTATTACTTCTCGATGCCCATCCTTTGGCCCGTGTGTGTGCAACAGCAACACGATGCATTGACGCACAGATTTTGACGTCAACGTATTTTTGTTGTCGACCTTATCGATGACGTCAACTAATCGTCGCAGCCCTAACCACGACACAGACCCAAACTACTGTAGTATTGTGACAGTCCTCAGGAAGAATGTGAGTCACCTGGCATGATCCCCAGCAGACTGGTTTTCGCAGCGACACGTGTCCTCATGCGCACGCACTTGTCCCGGCGAGGAGACTTCTCTGCCAGAATACCGTTGGGCCAGTAGGAGTCCCTGCAGGGTCCAACAACGGCGTGAGCCCAACGCAGGCTTCCACATTCAACTAAGCCGAGCAGAGCAGGAAGCTCACCTGAACTTCTTGACGTATTCTGCCACCTGCTCTGGGGACGTGAGGAAGTCCACATGGTCCACGATTTTCCTACAGGGAGACGGCAGGGGTCAGGTTGAGGTTGGGCAGAGTCATGTGTTCAGTGGGAGTCAGACCTGTTGATGGTGTCTCCGTAAGTGGCTCGGATGAGCTGCTGCAGCAGGTTCTTGATGTTCCTGCGCAGCCACTGGTTCTTCTCCTTCAGGTCGAACACCTCGTCCATGAGGAGCAGCATCACTCTCAGAGGGATGTTGTCGTCCACCTAGAAGCGCCGTGGTGTGAGTCCACTCAAATGAATGACAAAAAAGCAACGTGGCAGACTCACGTTGTCGTCCAGCTGGGCCGATACCCGACAGTGCTCAGGGTCAATGTCAGACTTGGGCAGTAGGGGGGGAACCTGGGAGAGACAAAACAATGTGGTGAACCAAAAAAAACATAAAACCCGGTACCAACGATGGAAGGTGATGTCGACACCTTAAATATGGACTGTTTGATGTCCTGGCCCAGGCGCTCAGACATGCGGCCCATGTTGTCCGACACCTTGTTCATGCCTTCAGCCAGGCTGTCGGGCAGCGCCTTGACTGCGTTGGACACATTCCTCATGGAGCTCCGCAGGGGATTCACAAGCGTGTCGATCTGGAAAGTCAAAAACAGCCACAGCACAATGTTACGGACACGGCAAGTAAATGACGACGGAAGTGACTTACCTTGCGTGCAAACTCTCCTTTGCCCTTGCTGTAGGCCTTGTTCTCCAGGAAAACATAGACGTGCTGGATCAGGGTCGGACAGGCCTTCACCGTCTCTGGGTTCAGCAGCACCTGCGACACAACATGGATTATATTCTCACCCCGTAAACACTGACAGTTGTGCTTGTCGTCGTACAGCCGCACCTGTAGATATGCATTGAGATCTTTCTTCCTCCGCTCCAGAAACTCTCTGTCCATGTTGTTGAAGGTCTTCTTCCCAGGCAGCTTGAGGATGGACGCCAAGTTTTCAAACTGAAACGGAGACAACAAAGATGAAGGGAGTTTTACAATCTGACAGACACTGTTTATTTCTATGATCAGACGGAGCACGATAACAAGCACCTTGTTCTTTCAGAATTTCCACACTCCTTCACCTACAGGTAGCTTGATCACCCTCAGAAGTCACACCTGTCCCTAAACCTTAACGGGGGTCTTCCCGTTCCACTTCTGCCGCCCTCTAAGACGTTCATGACCCATCAGATGAGGCGGCTCTTTGACGTGAACAATAGGAGTCGTCTCTGATTCCTCGTTTGTCTAGTATTTTTTTTTTCCGGTTTCCGTCGTACGTGATTGGTCAAAATGTTTGCTGACACCGTGCAGAAATAGTGAAGAAGGCGAGGCTAACACAAGCAGCACTGTCAAACATGAAGAGGAGAGGCAGACCTGTTGAAGGAGTCAATGTCAACCGAGAGCCCAAAAAACTGTAGCCTCTGAATCATGTTTGATGATTGATTTTTCATGATATTTATCATGAAAGACATCATGTCCAATTCAAAAAGGGTTGTTCTCAATGTTCCCTCTAATTTTCCATGTGTCGGAGAAAAGACAAGACTGAATTTTGTCCACTTCAGGCCACCATATTCTGCGACCGCTGGTCATGGATCAGGCAAAAATGAAGGAGGAACAGGTTTATTTCACTGACCACACAGTTAATTTCCTCACCTGACTAGCGTGTAGTCTCTGTGTATTGTAGTCTGAAACCACTGCACTGATTCTCTCTCTCTCTCTCTCTCTCTCTCGTTTCTCTCCCTCCTGTGCGTAATTCCACCGCCCCAATTGGCTCAGTGTGCACACACATTTTGACCAACCATGAGCGACTTTAAGAGAAATCAGCTCATAAACATCAGCCAGCTCCAGTAGTTCACTTCAAATATTGGGTCTTCTAGTTGCTGTTTCTTCCATTGTGTATGTAGCGGCGTCAGTCGGCGGACGGTGTTAAGCACCGCTACACCCGGGGACCTGTGGAAACTGCTGGTTAAGGACACTCACGGTCGAACAGCGCTGTGAGCGCTTCATTTCATTGGTCAAATACAGGGGTTTATGTCTTGACGGCAAGAAGCCCTGTTATCTGGAAACTGCAGTAATTCATATTCAATTCAGGATGAATTTTTGTTGCGCAGCGTAGATATTTTTGTGCGCCGAGATCGTATCAGCTGTGCACAACTGCGCACGCCACAGCTTAGAGGGAAGATTGGTTGTTCTTTAAGTTGTCGAATATAACTGAACACACCTCAATACCAACATCATACCTAACATCAAGACAGAGCAGTGTTTACTGAGCACAAGGGTTCACTGTGAGATCAGTCGAACCTTCCACGCATATATCATCAATGTAATTACACACCCAAAAGACACTTAATACCTGTGTCTTAAAACAGGGCGACTTCAATATTTTTCCTTCATCTGTCCCGTCAGGAGCTTATGAATATGGCCCTATCAGTAACATTCATTTCATATAATAAACCTCAGAGGAGGCGTTTGGAAGCACTCTCTCAAAGGAGCCGAAATGCCGACCACAAGTCTCTTAACCATACATCATTGCAGCTCTCACTATGAAGATCATTTTTCACTCCAGCTGCTCCTCTTCAGTGACAGATCACCTCCACCTGTTCCACCCTGTCTGCACTCCACTTCACCTCCCTGGATCTCTGCCATCCAAAACACTCACTACCTCACTGGACTCCACTGCCATGGTTCTACCAACCTTCACTTCTCTTCTCTGCATCTTGCATATTCATAGAACAGAATTAGTTACTTGATTCTTTGAACAGAAGTTTTGTGATTTTGCTATAAAAATGGTACAAAATCTGACAGTAATTTTGGAAATATCAGCTAAAATATGCTTGCAAAATAAGTTGCCTGTCATGTTATTATAGCACTTAATTTTATTATTTTTAAGATTTTTTTTTTTAGATTGAAGCCAACTTATAAAACTAATTATGAAAGTAACAATAACATTTCCTCACCTGTTCTGTGATCCTCATGTGGAAGTCATGGAAGTCCGAGTACCTCCGGTACGTCTTCCAGCAGTCTTCGCTGCCGTCCGGGTTGCGTCTTAACACAGTGATGGCGTACAGTGCGTAGGTTTTACCGTGGTCATTGCAGACCCCTGCAGCAGCCCAAAAGCCAGGGAGAGACGCATCAGCTACCCCAACCAAGCACATACAATCCACAGGGGGAGGAGGGAAGCAAGAAGAATGAAAGAGAGGAGAGCGTGTGCACAGGTGGTGATCGAGGGAGCAGAGTTGGAGCCAACGAACAGAAAGCAGGAGGGGGAAGGATGGGGGGGTTGAAGCAGAATGACAAGGAAAAGAAAATGGAAAAAAACAAGAAAAAACATGAAGATGATGGAATGAAATATCAGCATGATTCAACAAAAAAATAACATTTAAATTTTGAGATGAAAAATGAAAAGAAAAAAGTGCGCAGGGGGAGAGCAAGAAAAGGCAACATCGAATGGGCAGAAACTAGCGCTGGGTGATACAGTGAAAGTCATCACAGTATTTTTCTTCAGATCAGTCGATCTCGATTACTCAAATGATTGCTTTCAAAATGATAGTTTTTGAATGACTGGTAATGGAAACTATAGAAAATACAACTATTTTTAAAAGTTTGGCTTTAAACAAAGTAAATTAAATTCAAAAAGATATAGGAACAATACATTACAAAGAATACAACAATGATATCCACCCATGGAAAACAGAAAAATATAACAGTGACATCTTTAACAACAGATAGAATTAATATAATAATCTCATGAACAACCTCCACTCACTGGGAAAGAGTCGCAGGAAGTCACATAATGCCAGTGGCACCTGTTAACTTGTTAGCTAATGCTACAAACAGACTCCGCAATCCTCAGCGAATGGGGCCAAAAACACCAACTAATCGATCGGTTGAATAAACGTACTCCATTATAGTATTAAACATTTTAAGAGGACTTTATATTAGAGCTTTATATTGGACTTGAGCATCTTCGCCATCCTCAAATCAGAACACTCTGGCGACCTCTGGTGGTCATAGAGGTGGGAGTGCATCCATGTAGCGGGCAGGACCGAGATTAATCGAGAAACGGTGTGATAATCGAAATCGACCTGATAATTTCCATTCTTTGAGCGTTTTAATTTAATGTCATTGCAGGAACATATTATGAGAATACTCCTCCAGTTGACTGATACTTTGCAGTTCGCTCACCTTAACTACAGGAGCACATGAAGGCTTGTGTTTTTAGGCCAGTTAAATTTGCAGTGAAGCTTAAACACATGATCAGAGCTAACTCAGTGTATCAAATCCTCGTATGGTTCGGCGTGAGATCAGCGAAACACATCCCAAATCCTGCTGGAGAACAGCAACAAAGGATGTGCTGGTGTACCTGTATCAGAGATGAAGGCATGGATGTGCATAGATTCGTCATGGCAGGAGTTGGACAGGTCGTCCAGAGACTGGAATCACATAAGATCCGATCATTCACACAGATTATCCACAGCCGCCGTCAGCAGACGTGTGAAAGAGGCGACTCACTACGTTTATGCTTCCAGTCGGAGATCCGTTGAAAGACTCGCCGTCGCCATCGTCTGACCCCCGGTAGCTGGGCTCCTTCAGCATGTCCAGCTCTGCCAGCATGCGGACGTAGAGAGGACTCTGCTTGAAGGAGGGGTAGTAGCGCTCATCACGTAGCATCATGTCATACACCTGTGATCACGAGGACAATGAGAACGCCAAGCACTGATACTCTATCAGGGAAGAAAAATAAACCCTAGAAACCTTTCTCTGGATGTCATCAAATATCTCCGGAGTGGGGTCATCTCTCTGCAGCCTCTCTCCCAGTTCTACCACTGACGACTCACTCACTTGAACGCGGGGAGAAGCCTGCCAAAGAGGAAAGCACGATCACAGCCTGTGTTTGCATCGCCAATTTTACCGATGACCATGAGACTAAACACTGAACACAGGAGGCTGTTGGAGGCCACCTGATACTGTGGTTAATCCAAACACTGATAGCATTAAATGACACAGAGTGTGTCACCACTGCCTGGTCACCATGACAATGACATGGCTGGGATTTCAGCTCACTTATTCAGATGCACTCATGTCTGAATGTCTTACCTTGTCTGAGAGGTATTGCTCATAGACTCCCAATGCAGCAGCCTTTAGCAGCCCCTTGGTGGTGCTGCTTTGTTTCTTCCCATCTTTCTGCCAGTCATGCATGGCTTCCAGCTGCTGCTGAGCCGTCACTCTATAGCCCTCCACCGTGAGCCAGAAGAAGAGTTCCGCCTGGGCTCCCGCTGCCTGCATGAAATCTGGAATCCAAAAGACACTGTAAGATTTCCTCAAGAAACACTTCGACATACAAGGGAAAAAATGTAGAGGCTCATGAAATGCGTGAGTGGAGTTACCCATAAAGAACTGCAGCGCTATGTTGTGGACGAGGATGTGGTCCAATGGGATGACACACAGCTTGCCAAAGTTGGCTGCCAGCTTAAAGGCATCCACATCCTGTACAACAGGACATAAAGAAAACATGACTGTAGAGTGTACAACTCCCAAATTTGTCATCATTCATTAATATTGGAAATCTATATATCACACATTTATTAGATGTTTTTCTGCATACAGAGAGTTCTATTATTTTACAGAGTAATGATAATTTTCACAAATAAATAAACAGAAGCTATTGTACCAATATCATTCACGTTCTATCCACAGTTCTGTTTATAACATATCCACCTCTTGTAAAGGTGTTTTGACACTGTCCACTGATATTTCTCTTTATTTCAATCACAGTCTGAATATAACTATAAAGTCAACATAATCAAAATTACATATTTGTCTTGTCTATCTGATTTGGCGTCTACAAGCACTCAGTATATAGAACCTGCGCAGTCCTTTCTTTAGCTTAAAGTGGATATCTAATTTCCTCCCATGGTTAGTTCTGACTAAGAGCTGCAGTTGAGGATTCATCACTAAACTAGCGGATGGCTTGTTCAGTCTGGGCTGAAGCTCCTCACCTTGCCAGAGTGCAGTCTCTGGATCCTGGTCTCACACACCTTCTTCACAAATAGAAGACTGTTTATCTGGTTCTTGATCACATTGATGTCTGGGACAGGAGAGCGAGATGAGAGAGGATGAAGACAACAGAAGAGCAATAGATCAGAATGAAAGTTCTTGCAGTTCAGATTCTGCGCAACCACTTATCACCTTTCGCTGTGTTCAGAGGAGGTCAATGATAAATGGTGCAGCTAGTAAATGTTTCAACTAAAAAAAGTGAAATTGTAACAAGAGCTTCAAGTCTTTTTCAGACAAGCAAGGCTCTAAACCAATGAAACCTGTGACAGGAGCACGTACCATCTCCAGCAGTGTCCAGAGAGCGAAGATACTGCAGCTCCTCCAGCACCTTGTCCTTCACAGCTTCTAGCTCAGCAGGCTTGTCGGTCAGTTTCAGAATGTTCATGAAAGCTTCATAGTTACAGCTGGTGTCCCGAATCTTCAGCAGAAAGAACACTCTAGTCACCTCCACGACACAAGAAATGTTTGCTTCAACCACCAGAGGTGTATCACAAACATCTTAACATCGCTCTCTTACATTCTACCATGTGTTTGCCTGAGCTCGGACATGTGTTACACCCAAACCAAGTGTTTTGACTCTCACCATCCAGATGACAAACTGGTTGATATAGTCTGGATCGCTCAGCTGGTTGATCAGGGGGAGGAGCACGCCACGTGCAAGAACCTCCTGAAAAACATCGGAATGGTTGTTCATGCATACATTTTAACTTGCAACACAATTAAATAACTGGTGACAAAAATTAAGATTCTCAAAATTGCCTCAGACATAACACAATTTACATTATTCTAAATTGAATCCACTAAAAACATTTGCACTGCACAACAGGAAGACACCAGATAATCTTTAAAAATAATTTTGGTCAATAAATCTAATCAAAATATTGCGGTATTGTAAATCAAATGTCACTGTCCAGAACTATACATAGACATTTTAAAAGGTGATCCCTCAAGGCGACTCTTGTGAACTCACTCTGAGGAAGTATCTCATATTCTTGTTGTGGAAATCTCCAGGAGGTAGTAACAGGTACAGAAGCAACTCACACAAGTCACGCAGAAAACCTACGACCAAAAACATAGAGACACGGTGAATGTTTCTTTGTCATCAATCCTCGGTCGGGAGGAGTCCTTCACTCAGGTTATTAACCTTCCTCTTCTTTGAGTGACGTGCAAACAACATCTCGACAAATCTTTCGCTCCATCTCCACTTCGGCTTCGAAGAACGAGTCCACCAGTTCGTCTGTGATGTCCCCTGCAGCGATGACATTCATCTCTGTTACTGTCACGAGCTTGGACACCAAAAGATCCTATCCAAACTGAAGACTCACTTTGCTTGTCCTCCCGATCAGGGAGCCGATCCTGGGCTTTGCGAAAGACACGTAAATGTGTGGCGAAGTCGTCCACCAGACGAGTTGTAAAGTAAGGCTGCCAGTCCACCTCTTTAGACCTTTAGAAGACAAAACAACCCGCAACACTGAGTCTAAAATAGTAATTTCTGGGATGGTAAGAAGTGAGTGCTGTACCTTGTAGAGAACTGGACCAGGGCATTCTGCAGTGTTTGTCTGATCTCCAATATAAAGGACTCATCCTCACTCAGCGTGTAGTACCAGTACTGGATATAATCTCTCAAAGCAAACTGGATCACCTTCACAGGCACAGAAAAAGATTGTTTTGATGTTTAAACTATGGATGGGATTCAATAAAAAAAAAAATAGAGAATTTGTGATTAATTAATCGCAGTTTAATGGTATAAGAATATTTGCCACAAGAAGCCACATTTTTCAATTTGAATGAATTTGGTATATTACTGAATCAAATGATGGACCCATACATACATTTAAACAACAAAATATTGTTTAGTTTGCATCAGATTGACAATAGCACAATAAATCACAATGGTGGCTATATTCAAGTTTTTATATCACCTTATTTCAACTAAAGCTCTTTTCATGTCTTGAAAATATTTGGATAAGAATTTCAATTTTATAAGAATTTCAAGTCCATTCAGAGTAGTGGAAACTCATTGTGTAGCGAAAAACATCCCTGAACAAAAGCAAACAGATGCTTTTGCTTGCTTTTGTTCAGGGATTCCTCCATGTTTGTTGTCGTTGTTGTCATCATCCTAGCTGCCACGTGTCTTGTGCATCAGTGTGATCAGTGGACCAGGAACTCCTGCACTTACAGGTTCCCTGTTGTCTGGAGAGCAAACTGTTCAATTGAATTATTTTTTATGTAATTAATTAGTTGTAATAATGTTGTAATTAACTTGTTAAAGTCCAACCACTTAAACACATTATTAGGTTACAGAAAATTCATTAAAGCGAATAAATAAGAAACA
The DNA here is from genome assembly GCF_027744825.2 of Synchiropus splendidus. NCBI lineage: Eukaryota > Metazoa > Chordata > Actinopteri > Syngnathiformes > Callionymidae > Synchiropus > Synchiropus splendidus. Next base: position 10,876,362 of record NC_071337.1, read on the forward strand.
CCAAGATCCCACCAACACCTAGAACAATGGGAAGCTAACAGGTGGAGCCATTTCATCTCAAAAAGTACAAAACTCAAAACACCTTATGGACCCCAAATCTCAGTAAAAGGAAGTCAGAGATGTGATACAACATGAGATTGGCACCGCAACTCTGTAATAATATATATTTATATTATATTTATATGTAATATTTTGCTTTGTTTGAGTCCAATATAAAGAACTTAAGTTGTTCTGAAAGAGGGACGATGCGACACTGTGTGAGGCCATGATAACAATAATGTAGAGTCCAGCGAACAGCAAACAGTGAGCAAATGAACAGATAAGCCTTTCTTTATTGGATGAATAAACAAAGCAGAAGCGAGGCACCCACCTGCTGCAGCGGTTCATCTATGAAACTGGAGCCGGTCAGCCTCCTGTCAATTTTAATGGGCTTATTTTCAAGCCTCATCTCATCTAATGTCTAAAAACAAGAGAGTTAAAAACAAAGTTATATTATCACGAACAAGAGCAATTTTCAGAGAAATTATAATTACATGACATGACATTTTACCTTTGCTATACCAATTTGGGTGGGGGGCAGATAAGAATGCTCGCACTTCTCCAGGTGTCTCTCGGAGTTGATCTTTCCAAACAGCAAAGTGACTGCAAAGCCCCTGGGAATCAGTAGGACAAGAATTTAACACCTATGCCACAGCGGCTCATTTCACAATGACTAGCTCTCCACTCACCCTCCAATGAAGCAGAAGATGTAAAAGGCCAGGTAGAATATGGCAAAAGGTCCAAATGTGACGAGGAAAAGCACAACTCCAAGACCCCCCCATCCCCAGATGGACAGACTGGCCTGGAAGAAAGCAGAGAAAACGTTAACTAAAAAAAACCAAACAACACAAAAACTATTAACAGAAAAACATTCGAATATTCAAATATTTTATTGAATTCAAAGATTGTTTTTGCATCATCTGTTAAATTAAGGATTCACACACTCCAAGTAAACAAAGTCCGTTCAAGAGAAACAGAAAGTTGAACACATGTATTGTAAACTGGACATTCGCAGAAGAGTAACAATCATTGCAATAGAAAGTGACACTTGCATGGTTGAGTGAGCAAAATTGCTAACGAACAAAGCCTGAAGAAAGCCCTGAGGGAGTAATGTGAAACCTCTCCAGACTTTTATAGTTTGTAAATACACTTAGAACCTAGGCCGCGTCCCAAACAGCACAGTAAAGCTCTCACATCACAAGAATAAAGGGCTTCAAGATACAAGTTATGTTTATCTTGTAAGGAAGAACGTCAACAGAACATTTTTTTGCTTAATTTCTTAAAATAGTATTTAAGAATTTGTTTTATTAGAAGAGCTACTGGCCACACTTGGAGAGGAATCTCTTGTAATACAAGTAAGCAGCTAAATTTACAAAAAGCCCTTGAGTTTTAAGCATTTCTTTACCAGTATGACGTGACTTTTTCAGGAGAAGCTAACACACTTGTGTCTACTCTCTCCAGATGACAGGTTCGCCTTCAGGTCGTGTAATAAAACGTGTTTCTGTACACTTTTAAAACGATCTTCCTGAAACACTAATCAAACCTTGGTGCATCGGGACTATTCTCTGCAGGAAGAGACTCGGGTCATCTGAGGTCATTGCCAGGCCCAAATCTCATTAAGTGTCTTAATCAAAGCTCGGAGGACATCAATGTCAGCACGCTGCCACATCAGGCCTGGGTGTCTCAAAGAACACCGCGCTCTCCTCTGATGGAGAATCTACTGCTGCGATAAAACAAGCTCACTGTCTTATCGAACAACGTTCGATAAGATACTCAAAGTAGCCACAGTGTCAATCTGGAGGACCACTAAATGGAACAACAGCAGGCCAGAAACAAGAATCTATTTCCAAATGTATATAGTTTGATGCAAGTGTGACAAACTGAAATGCTATTTGCTCTCACACTGCTTATACCAGCATCCATGAGAACCTTTTTACAACCAAGTTGCACAATGGTCCCAAAACATACAATATTAACAACACAACTCTCAACACTCCCTTTAGCTCAGCATGCTGTTTTGCACCTACTTGTATTTGTCAACCAATGTCAATAAAACAGTGTCATTTTCAACCTACTTTGTACTAACTCTCACTTGATTCAGTTCCACACTTGTCAATGCTAACCTCAAAAATAGCACACAATCTGTACAAAGAAGCCACCATCAACAACCCTGTCATTTCTGGCTTCAGGGTCTGCGCTCAGATGTGAACTAAAAATCCAAGGACTCCTTCGACGCTACACCCATTTCCCGGCTGAACTCAGGAAAGCGTGGTAGGAGTCACACCTGGCTGCCATTCTGTGGCCACTTGTGTTGGGTTATTGAGTGCTGCAGGGAACTCTGATGTGTGGCCTCTATGGTTGGAATATTTGAATGTACTTGCAGCAAAACTTACCGCCATCAGGGGACACATATTCAGTATACAGGACTGAACAGAGGAATGGCAATAACAGCATGGATGATGACTGTGGACCAACTCAGTTTTACTTTTCAAAAGGGACATTGAAATGACATTACTGTTACATTACCATTACACACAACACTTTGCTGTCCCGCAAATGAGAAATCCAGAACGAGCGCTTGAAACATTTCGAATACACTGCTGACATCAGCAGAATATGAGCTTTGGCTCAAGGGAAATTTAATTAAGTAAATTCATTAAAGCATTTTTTCTCCATTACATTATGACTTTAAGAGTCATACCACACCACTAGCAGACAATGTTCTCCCTGCAATGACTTCAAATGTATCAACCTGAAAGTCACTGCAGACTCGTTTCACAGCCTCTTCTCCCCACCAGAATGGAGAAACTTTGATTGACAAAGTAAACAAAAACAATACAACTGCAGGACGACCAATCACTAAAGAGCCTCATGTCCTCATGTATCACTCCAGAAACATTGGCACAAGTCTCCCTTTCATTTGAAGATGAAAACTTTATTTTTTTTATTAAGCAGGTAGCCCCTTCGGTGACGGTGGGATTAGCGATAATCTGACAGCTCTATTCGACTCACATGAATCAATGGGTCTCCTGCAGGAGCGATTTTATTGGCTCAGCTGACCTCTCAACTAGTGCCCACGCTGATCAGAGTCTCAGCAGCGAGAATCATCCAGTTGTGGTGAGGTCTTGACGTGTGAGTGTGTCTTGACGTCAGAGTGAGGGAGAGAGTACCTGGTTAATCCTGATTTGTGGAGAGCAATTCTAGACAATACACCTTCTAAGGGCCTTATGCCTTTGTGGGGACCCCACAAATTCAAGCCTCTATTTGAGGATGAAGATGTCAAAATAAGATGGTCATTAAAAGGGCAGCATTGTGAATTATTTTACATTGCAATGTATATATATTGCCATATTAACACAAACTAACAAGAATTCCCACCAGATAACTTGAGCAGTGAGAAATGGGAAGAATTAGGTTGATCCTCACAAGTGGATCTCATAGAAGAAACAAATTGGAAAGTAGATAAAAATGATGAAAATATGAAAAATAAACAAGACAAAATAAACATGTAATTCAGTTACCAGGGAGAGTGCTGGCAGATCGAGGTCCCTTTATGCAACTCTGGACTTCCAATAAACGTTATTATTATTAGCAGTAGTAGTAGTTTTGAACAGCAAAGCACTCATGTTCATGGAACAGAACAAGTGTAGGTTTTCGAGATACAAAGTTACTGCATCTGTGATATTTCTGTGCCGTAGGTTTCTGGTTGTCAGTCGCGCTCTGTGACAGTGTCTCACGTGACCAAAAAGATTTGCCATGTTTACTTTGGATTGGGGCAATAACAGCGAGACACGGTTGGCACAGTACCGATCACCTATAAGAATAGGTGATGAAAAAAAGTTCCATATTTCTCACATTGACTTTGCTTTGAGAACTTCTACCTCATCCCTTGCAGAATGTTTCTCCCGCTCACCTCTCATTGGGTGCTGCGCGAGCTGAGAGAGGAGGGGCTGTCAGAGAGCAGACGGCTCAGTGACTTGCAATGACAACCCCCGCTGAGAAAAGAGTTTCCGCAAAATAAAAGTTGAAAAGTCAGGGAAAAAAAGTGAGATATCGCACTGCCCGCCGGTGTCACTATCACACACAAACATATCACCATGATGTTTTAAGCGGCTATCGCACAGCCCTGGTCATTACAATCAAGTTGGTTAAGAGTCTTGGTTACGGTTTAGCCATTTGTTTTGGGTGGTAAAGTTTAGGGGGCAATGGTCCCAACAAAGATAAAAGAGATACAAACATGTATGTGTGTGGGCTTGCTTATACTGCCTCGTGGGGGCCAATTCTTGACAACACTGTATGTCTTCTGGGGGACCTTTTCTCTGGTCCCTACAGGTCCAAACCTCTATTTGAGGACAAAGACTTCAAAATAACTGGGTCATTATAATTAGGTTTAGGTTTGGTTCAGAGTCACGTTTAAGATTAGCCATTTGTTTTGGAGGGTTAGGTTAAGGGTGAGAGGCTGGTGAAAGGGTTAGGTCAATAAGAAACCTCACAATGTCCCCACAGGAATAGCAATACAAATGCGTGTGTGTGTGTACTAGGAAATCACAGGAATAATATGTTCAAAGACACGGTGACAAGCAGCTATGCAAGTGCTCTCAACAATTCTTGAGAAACATTACGTTGATGGACGAGGTATACAAGCCATTCTGGTCTACAGCAATGGTTTTACTGCTTCTATTTTGTGTTCAGGAAGTTTTGCTTTCCACAGTAGCAGATCAACTATTAAAAAAACACCAAATAAAAACGAAAGTAGGAGTCTTCATGTAAACAAAACACCCTCAGCCTAAGTCAGAATCCAGATTATGAGCAAGGTGTTCATAAAAAGATCTGTTGTTGGTATAAATAATGACTGAATGTCAAACGTTGTGGAGTCTCCTGACCGTCATAATCAACCAACTGTGATGAAAACATTTTGTCAAACATAAACCAGCATGTTAAGAGTCTCATGTTTTCATGTTGCGCAAGTTGTGTTAGAGTCTGTGCAACGGTTAATCACTGTAACAGATGGTTCATGTTTTTAAACCGAGTATAAGCTGCAATGACTCACAGTGTCGATTATCATCTCTGCCACTGGGCTGAGATCCTCAGGGTCATCCCCATCCTCACACTGCCAATTCAAAGTGTCCAGCGCCTACACCAGCAGGCACTGAACCGAACCATCCAGACTTCGTGCTGACCCCTTTTCGAATGACACGGAAAAAATGCCCAATAGTCACTGTTAATCTGATCATGTGAAGTGTTTAGCCATGTATTGAAATAGTTTATTAGTGTGTCCTTTAAGGGCAGTGGGGAAAAGATGCAGATGCACAAAAATGCAATGCTGTTGAAACAAGTAGAAATATCGGCAATGAAAAGCAGTAGCATAACATTAGGGCTGCGTCACGCGACCGAAAATCCATATCATGGTTTGAATCGAGTCCTGTCATGGTACATGTAGCACAACATGAAGTTAAGTGTAAAAATTGTGTTTCTGAATCGGTTGTAAAGACCCGTGTCAGAAGAGCAATCGCAGTGCACCAAACTATAAATCAAAATCTTGCATAATTACAAAGCTATTATTCCCCTTACTTTGAATAGAATTTTTGCCCACTGTAATGTTCCATTCCATCGCCAATGTTTTACAGAGCACATGCTTGTCTATCATCATTGCTGTTGGCAAGAAGACAGAGAGAAATACAGCGCCACTTACAGGACTGGCATGTGTATTACATGTTTGTTGTCGATTTTATGGAAGACCTGCATGTAATATCTTAAGATTTACTCAACACAACTATAACAGCCCTGGAATAGAGGACAAAGGTCAACGCAAATGCTGAGCCGTGACATGTGAAATGTATATTAGCTTAGCAATAAAAAGGATCAGAGGGTTGACAGTGTTGAAAATCAGTCCAATGACTGAGGTCAGCACAACGAATAGTCACTGTACTCAGTAAACCTCGATCATCCTGTCTCAGGAGAAGTATTTTTCAACTGCATTATTCAAGAAGCATAAACTGAAAGCAGTCCGTGCTCTTGAAATGAAAACTAGCTCACAATGGAAAAACAGTGCGGCAAAGGAAAACCACAAATGCTGAATAAGGCTCTTAAGCAGAGTCTGTTTCAGTGCTGCTTAGCAATAGTCCTCACTGGAAATGCAGATAACAGTTTTTCCAAATTATAGAATAATCAAAGAGATTAGCCAGAACAGTACGGAACAGTAACAACTTTGGCTTCCGTAAGGGTTTAGCAGTTTTTTTCCCTGAGTGACTCATCCACGATGAAAAATAAACACAGGACGTGTTACTTAAGTTCAAACTGCTCACCAGAAAAACTGCTTTGAAGGTTCTGCTTTTCCCTAAATCTGGACTTTAGGACGTGTGTGCAAATCAGTCTCTCACGTTCACATTCCGTCAGTCCTAGGTCAACAGGTGGAACCGTCAACATTCACAAACCCTCCTGTCACACAGGCCTAACCCCAAAGCAAGACACTGCTCAAGCAAGTTTGGACTAGAAGGGTCTTGTTGAGCCAGTTTGACATGGAAAACAGACTTACTCTGTCAAAGCCAGAGAACAATTGGAGCATCTCATTTGTTTTTTACATCGAGGCAATCCATTTCCAAATGGAATTTTAAGTAAGCAAACCCCGACGTCATCTGCTCTGTAGGCTAATGCATGCTAATGGAGCATCATAAAGGAGGTGAAACTGTGGGCTGGATGACTGAAAAAGAGCAGATGGAAGGAATTTCTACTACTATTGGTAAATGCTTACATATTACAGCTAGGATCTTGCCAGTGCAGTGGAACTTAGTCGGACTCTACTCCGGGAATTGGATCCCATATATGCTGTGATTTCCACCCTTAAACAGAATTGTATTTCCTCCAAGAAAATAAATACATAAAATAAATAACAATTTTGTTATTTATTTTTGTAGTTTTTTTCCTAAAATCATTCAGCCCTGCAGCACAAGTTAGTAGAATCATTGTCATGAAACTCATAAAAGAAATAAATTCTTTCATTTTGACCACATCATTATACCCTTTGCTTCTCTCTTTCATATTTCCTAATCAATCCTTTCCAAGATTCGATCCCACTCACAAGGCTCAGAACATGGGAGCGGATGATGCATCCGATGGTGAGCGATGGTGGATTATAGCTTTCTGTGGCACTACAAATGATCCAATGAGGCCCTCAGTGTATTGTTGGCATAGAAACAAATCCTGGTCAACACCCACTAGCTAAGGAGTGACAGTTCCGGGGCCACAGATAACAGAAGCGGATGGATAGACCCTCTGTTGAGAACCTAACACACCGATCACTTTATTAAAATAAATGTAAAAAAAATGTAGGTGAGTAGTGGCACAACAACTCATATAGTAGAGTGATGTATCAGTTAATATACCTATGATGCAAATACCTAAATTAGATCTAAATTTTAAAAAGTTTTTTTTAGATTGGCTGGTCTGTGATCACCATGCTTCAGCAGCGAACACAACATGGAAGCAGCAGAATGCTCTGTGTTTGTTAAATAAAATAAGAGTTGCAGGTTCAACCACTGCTCATTTAACCTGAGAAAAGGTTGCGCTTTATTTGGATATTTGTATTGTGTCTTCAATTAAAAAAAAAAAAAACATAACTGAAGTAGTTCAGCTTTTGTTTTTCAATGAAGAAATATTACATTATGGAAACAAAACAAAAAAGGTGAAAGCAACATTTCTGTTTGTTTTGTGTGGTTGGCTATGAACATGATCTACAGCCATATTTTCAGACAAAACAAAAGACATGATCAACCTTCAATTCAGTCAAATAGTGTCAATATAGTTTTAGATTGTAGAAATTCCATTTTCATGGTCATTTAAAAAGAGTCACATCAGGTCATATATCATGATAAAGAAAACATATTTTTAAATGGTTTAAATGGAAAAACAACACAATTGTCAGGTGCAGTTCTAAAATCTCTGAATGGATTTAACATCAGTGAAACAAGCATGTGTTGCACTTGGTTCATGCATGGACTCTGTGAAGCCTGCACCATGAAACGGTAGAGAAAGTCCAGTTCTTTAAACAATCGATAAACAGGATGACGGCCGATAATCGTCAAGGACCAGAAATTTTCCGGGGACACTTCATTGTCAAAACAGACATGATACTAGCGCAAGTAAGATTAGATTAGAGTGGCTTTATTCTCCCCTCAATGGGGACATTTGGGTTTTTACTGGAGAATACAAGTAGACATCAAAGACAACCAAAGCAACAACAAAAATCAACTCTGTAGGAACAAAGAATGTGACTTTTTTAAAACAAATCTCTTACAACACCATGGTAACCGACATGCTAGCTGTTAGCTCCAGGGTGCGTGGCAAAACAGATCACTTGGATATTCTTTTTATACCATGATGTCGGGAGGTCTGGTCATCCTACAGCCGCGTTAACTGTGCAAACAAAATATTGCCCCACTTTAGTATTCTTCACCACCCATTGCCGCTCACTCTCATCCATGACTGAGTTGAGCTGCAGGCACAGGTGGTGACGCAGCGCTGTGAACGCACAGTGACTACAGCGAGGGTTGAAAGTGACTTTAGAGTCATAAGATAAGAGGAACCAAAATTGACATTTAACACGTCCAGAGAATTGGACAATATCTTCTCGGTTCTGATTAGATGAGGAACCGCTTCCCAAAGACCATCCCTAACATCAGGATTGTCACATAATCTCAGCCAAAACTAAATATTTATCCAATATGTGATCCACACATGATTCTCAAGTTTGCTAGATTTGATTTTCACATTTATCTGAACTGATTTAACTTGTGTATTTGTTGCTGGTGATCGCCGTCACAGCATTCAATTCACCAGCGCTAACATTAGATTAGATTAGAATGGAAAATAAAATAAAACCCGCGTGGGTCTCTGTGAAGAGTTTCTTTGTTTGACAAGGTAAACATTCATTGAGATAGTGAAAGTAAAGCGTTGATGATGAACAGATCTCAAGAGAAAGTGTCAGCATACGCCACCATTAAAACTCGCATGTCAGTCTCACCAGACTGACATCAGTCAACAACCCATCACCATCAAAAGCAAAACACAGCATTTGGGACGGTGTTTGTGAAGTGCCAGTACAATTAACATATTTGCTAAGCTGTGCATGCGCGGCACAGTGGTTCTCACGATGAATTTCTAAAAATAAATGTGGCTAGTTCATGAGTCTAGATGACAAATCTGTAATCCATGTTGCCCCAACTGAGCAATGTTTATTTAGTAGCCGTCTAGTCCGACATGTAATGCTGGTGTGTCCACTGCGGCATTAAAAACAATGTCGCCGAGTCACAGTCTGGCTCCGGCAGTGGAGCTGCTTATCTCAGCAACACAGCGAATGTAGGGCACAAGAAGATCATCACTGCTGTGCCCATCATCACATCTTTGTGATTAAGAGTGACATCGTGTCACATAGTCAACATACTGCCAGGCACATCCAGATTATTTATGTTGGAGTTTTATTAGACACCACATGTCTATGCTAACACACCATATAGGCATCAAGCACATGACTGTACAATGCTGAGTCAGATCTCTTGAAGTAAAATTTGACCTTTCTTGAACTGCATGATGCAAACGCAATTACGAAACCATTGCCCTGACAGATGGACTGTTAGTGTGCAATGCAGTACCCAGGGAGAGTCAATTATGTATGTTGTTTAAAAGAATTATTTTAAAGCTGGAATGGACTCGCAACCTGACCGGGATGTCCCTGACCTTTAGCCCCTCCTGACCACATCAAGCATCAAGGGATACAGAGGAAAATTAAATCAAGTTGTTAGGTTTAAATGAAAAACGTGTTTTACACACAATAGCAGGCGACGGAAACTCAAAACAATGGATTTCCAGCTGAAGTTTACAGTTTATTATGCTACACGTCTCTGGCATCACACAAGGCGGAAGACGTGGATTCAGGGTGCGGTGACGGAACCCAGTCGGGGACTTGTGTCTTATTTGTGAAAGAAAGCAACAATTGGTTCAATGGATAAATTAAACAAAATATATAGCATATGCAAATCTCTTATATAATCTAATATTAACTTTACACGCATAGCATGTCGGCAGCACCCATAATAATAGCTCATGAATCGGCCAGCATTTAAGACAAGAAACCCTAAGTTCACCATTAAAACAACACAGATAACAGAGATGATACTAAAATCAACATTTCCTTATTTAACAGGAAAAGCAAGGTCCGTATCTGAAGCGTGCATCATAAAACCATCAACACCAAACTTTTGCAAAGGTTTAGCCATTCAAGACATTAAACCGGTTTAACACCGGGCACTTTGAAATCAGCACTTCCTGTCAGACACGAAGAATCGTGCAGTCACGGCTAAAGCCTCATTACTCAGGCTAAACTTGGCCAGGAGAGATGCCAGGGGGATCACCTGCTCAGGTAAAGTGGCCAGCGGCCTTTTCAGCTTATCTGCAGAGGTGGAGGTGAGTTGCAGGCAGTCAATACAAGTGTGAGCTCAAAGTCAAGTCAGATGTTTCTTGGAAACATGTGAGAGCCGTAGCTGAAGGACTATGTCATCAATATCTCAGAGCAAGCCAAAGTCTGGTCTGAGCAGCAGCAACAATAGAGTGAGGAGGTGTGGTGACAAGTCAGATGACTCTGTCTCGAGACACACATATCATGACATGTAACATCATTGGAAACAGCCAAACGCAAACCAAATGGCGATAAAATTCATTTGTTGAGCCTTATTGACTCGATTAGGTTAAATCATGCGGTCCAGATTCAAATGGGCCAAAGACAAAAGACATGATCAACCTTCGATTCAGTCAAATAGTGTCAATATAGTTTTAGATTGTAGCAATTCCATTTTCATGGTTGTCAGGTTTTACTATGTTGCACATATTACAAGAAAAACAACACCCTTATTGAGTCTTCACAGTTGTTTATATGGACACATATTAAAGATAGTAGGCCTGATGCGCTGGTCAGCTTTGGGAAAAATACACTTTATTTAAAACCTCAACTTAAATACGGTAAAATCCCATAATTTATCTAAAAAAAAAAGAAAATAGGGATTACATATTGGAGATTAAACTGTTGAAATTTAGAGGGTTTTTTGAGACTAAAAGACATGCTTAAATGTTATATTTTTACAGACAGACAAATACATTAACACAGTCATTCTACATACCTGTATATACTTTCTAGATATATTCACAGCAAGAAACTACAAAAATCTCACGTGACGACAAGTCCGACTGCATCATATACTATTTGTTGGTGGCAGTGAAGGTGTCACTGTTATGGTTTTATGACAGATGTGTTTCGTGTTCAGGCTGCATTCCATTGATGTTTGGAAGTCATTAGTCCAGATTTTCCTGGTTCCAAGTGATTTAAGTAGGTAGACATGAGAGCGGTACACAGATTACCTGAGTTTTAAACGTAAATGAATAGCTCTGCTAAACGTTTAAGTCAATAAAATGAAGAGATGCTACTTTTACGTTTACACTTGACTAGCAAGCATGATTTCATCTAAGGTTGTATACAGTAGTTATATGTCATATTGAACAGTTGCACAACTAATGCTGCTGGTTGCAGAACCAATTATTTTTCTTTCCAACTTGGGTTCACTATCATAAGCAATACTCAAACATTATAAATGTCCAACTATGTGGCTTTATCTCGTGAAAGCTCACACAAGCTAATAACTTACATTTAAAGGACTTATTGCTGAGTAGCTATATTACAAAAGTTGAATGTCGCACTGTTTGGTTAATCTAATCTTTTGTTGAGCAATTTAACATGGTGACCCAGTATATCCTCGCTTGAAAGTAAAAATATGAAGAGGGACATTACCAATTCATGCAGGTAAACACTCGCTGCTATGTAAACAAAGTTTGCTTTTTTCCCGTTCCTTTTTCTAGCTGGTAAATATTGTGATGACTTTGCATCACATTCAGAAGAAACCTGTTCAAAGAGAGTTCCAGAATCTAAACAGGTCAACAGCAGTGATGCAATCCTGGTCACCAAATACTGTAACTGTGCCTTCGCAAAAAAGGGATGAGCGCTCATTGGAAAAACGGAAACAACCAAAACAAGACTATATTTTTCATATAGTTCTTTCTCCTTAGTGTTTGTATGATCCAAGTTTCAAACAGCTCTACACCTGAGGACAAAACCAAGGAATAGGCTTCAAATAGACATCCATATAACACCATAAAGACTTGCCCATGAGAAAGACTCAAAGCAAAGATGTAATCTGTGACAATGACACTGATGATATCCGATTTAACACTGGCATGCATCCGGTCCGACTCACCTGTGTTCGCTGTTCTTGTTGTTGCTGCTGATGGACATGTATCATTATCCAAACAGACCACAGACCTTCCCCGTCGAGCTAAATCCAGCACGGTCTTGACAGCTCACACAACCCACAATAGACGTAATACCTCGGTGTTAACCGTGTAATCCCGGGCCGACTGCCACTTGTAGCAGACAGGGTTTCTGGAAACACCGAGGCTGACAGTCTTCTCCCCGCTCCCATGGGCTCTGTTTACCTGCGGCTAATGCTAACGCGATAGCAGCTACCAGCTACAAGAGCCAGCGTCGGATAAAAACATGACAAACTAGTGGCAACTTACCTCTGCAAACATCGTTTAGAGGACTAATCCCACCACATTGCAGCATGCGAACGGGGTCGTTTTCATCTCAGTTAAAAGCGCTCGTATCTCCGGGGTCCATACTCCCTTTCGCGCATCGCCATGTTTGCGAGGAGCACGTCTGCGGTCAAACCAGCCGTCATCCGAGTTTGCGTGTTGGAGCGAACCGCCCATAGCTTTGATGTGCGCTTCCATTCACATAGTTATGGTACAAGGCTTTGACGGCATCTAACACATGTACAACATGTAGTTGTACATGGGGGCGAGGGGTTGCATTATTTTTCTATTTATTATCATTATTTTTTTCAATCGTCACAAATTATATATGATTGTAAATGGTGTATCCCATATTTTCCCTTCCATAGCTGCATGTATTTGGTTCACGCGGAACCATAACTGAAATGTAATTGTATAACCGTGGAGATATAATGTGTTCTACGGACATGTATCATGAGTATTTCCTGTGGTTTTTCAGGGATAAATATTATTATTTTTTATATTTATTATGATTAATAAGTGCTATTTCGATTTAATAAAATGGAAAGAATCGTAATCCAACGACTAATCTTAAAAAAAAAAAAACAAATGCATAACTCTAATAAAACATAGAAGTCACTGCATTCATACTATTATTATTTTGAATCTGATGGTTTAATATACATTTTAAATGAAAACGGAGGTAAGAATTGGAAAATGTAGGGAAAGTGTTTTGTTTTTGTTTTTCGTTTTTGCAACCGGAAGTATCTGTATGAAATCAGAGGAAGTGGTGAACTTGGAGCGCAACTGGGCACATTGGTACCGTAACTTGCACTGTACGAGCGCATTAGAAAATCATGAGTTCTTGAACCACGCAAACGGGAGTGACGGACGGGTTTGACCGCAGTTATGAGTCCTGTTTGACGGCGAGTGTGAGGATAGTGCTGACGCATGAACTCACCCGATTCCTCTGGAATGTCGCGTATTTAATTTACAGTTGTGAATCAGTACGTTACAATGGATCACCACTGAATTAATTTCTCCAGGGAGCTCAACTTACTTGATCAGTTTAATTCAACAAAATCCTAAAATCTTACGGAGCCATAACAATTTTTTTTTTTCATTACAACGTGACGCGTTACAACGCAGCGATGTGATCATAACTAGCCACGTGACAACCTCCTTTATACGCCTTTTAAATTACCTATTTTTATATGAGCACTGTATTATCAGTACATGAGATTATGTGAGTCTTTTAATATCGATGTTTTGTTCGTGAAATCTCAAAGGTATGTCATAAAACTAAACTATTGGAGTTACAGTGTTGTGATTATTTTTGCTGAGCTAAGCAAAAAAAAAATGTCCACTAGAGGTCCCTATCTGCGCATAATTAACTTTTCTAATATAGAAAAAAAAAATCATTTTTCCGTTTATAAACGTTTTTCAATATGGAGATACTTCATTCCCGTCTGTGTCCCACTGCACCTGTGAAATGAAAAAAAGAAAGAAAGCGATAGAATCATTCCGAGCCGATGTTGAACAGTCGAACCACCTCTATCACTCCATTGCTGTGAGTGACGCTCCACTTGTGTGACACTGCAGGGTGCAGTTCAAACGGGTCTTGTGTGGCCTGCGAGCTTAGGCACACAGTGATTAACCTGAATTGTGTCATGAGCAAACATATTCAGAATGTCCTATAAAACAGCCCAAGGGGTTTTCTTTTCTCAGACATCTAGGTCTGAGTGTCTTTAACATTTCTCTATGGAGATAAATCACACTGTTTTGCATCATTTACCATCTAAATTTGACTAAAATTTACGCTCAAACACTTTCAAAAGGACGGGACACAACTGATCTATTCAGATGACTTCATCTCTCAGATGAGGAGCTTTTTATTTTATTTTACTTTTTTCAAAGCCATCTTGAGCAAAGACAACTCAAGGCCTGTGAGTGTCATTCACATGGAATATAGCCTTACTTCATCTGTAATAATCCAGTGTTGATGTGAGGTGGAGCAACTCACTCCGTTCAAGTCCCATGATGTACTCCAACAGTTAGCAGGAAGCAAAGTTATTAAGTCTCGAGTATTGGTCCAATATGAGACTAGAGTACTCGTACTCAAAGAATGGCCACAGATACCACGAAACGGATACCACTTTACACCAGGGCACAGCTTTTGAATGTCAGTTTATGACATTTTTGTAAAAATTGTGTTTGTACTGCAGTGAAACGTGTGATAGTCATCCATGTACAAGAAAAATATACTGAGGAAAGTTGTTCAAATAACTTTATATATGGGAAAAAAAAGTCTCAAAGTAACTTTGTGTGTAATGGCGCAAGTACGCCGTATCGTTGAATACTCAAATGCAAGTAAAAAAAAAAATGGTATCAGTGAATCCCTCATCAATATATATTTATTTTAGGGGTGGGATTCGATTAAAAAAACAATCTAGTTAATAAGAGAATTTGTGATAAATTAATCTCAATTAATCGCTGTTTAATGGTATAAGAATATTTGCCACAAGAAGCCACGTTTTTCAATTTGAATGAATGTGGTATATTACTGAATCAAATGATGGACCCATACATACATGTAAACAACAAAACATTGTTTGTTTTGCATCAGTTTGACAATAGCACAATAAATCACGATGGTGACTATATTCAAGTTTTTATATCACCTTATTTAAACTAAAGCTCTCTTAATGTCTTGAAAATATTTGTATAAGAAAAGCACATCTACTCTTAACACAATGTCATTCCACCATTGAAGAAATCCCTTCCCAATCCAGTTTAACAGAAGAGGATGGCAGGAGACATTCCCATGCCAGAGTGCAGATTCTCCAGCCGTCTCTGACCATTTGGACCTCAGCTCGCAACTTACTGTTCAAAGAAAATATGAATATCAAGATCGAATTATTAACCATAAAGACCTTTTTGTTCTGGGATTCAGTGATTTTTGTCTTTCATTTAGGATTGGTTGTTGTGTGGTTGTGCCAGGATGCCCATCCTGTGGTGGCATGATGACACAATTAGAGGTGACACTGGCTAAATGTTTGCAGATGAGGAGCTGCAATATCTAATCACCCAAGTAACAAGGGTCACCAGGGTGGGCCAGCGGGGCAACTAGCCCAAGGCACCGCGTGGCTTTTTAATGGGAAATATATTAACTGCCAAACTGGCTGGCATGAACGTGTGTGTGCTGACCACTGTTGCCGAAGGGAGAAGTGTGTTCGACTCTGGCCAACTCTGCTTAGCACAACCTTTCTCCCCCCTGACCTCTGAATAATCCAGGCAGTCACCGTCCAGGTGGGGGAGGAGAGGGGTCACTTCCTGGTGCACAACAACTCTGTCATTCTACTTGTGTGTGCACATTCTTGACTCTTGCAGTCTCGTGCACGCAACTCATGATTGATGGTTTATGGACCCTTCAAATTGCGTAGGTAGAGCCTATGCTTATTTTAAAATATGTTTCTCTCTGATTAAATTAAAACTTCATATTGAATATTTGCCTGTTGTCTTTCAAAATTCTGTTTTGCTCTTTAATCTTTCCTTGTAGGACCTTTTTTTTCCCTATTTTTTCAATTCTTCGTCAAGTAAAAATTGAAATAACTCCTGGAAAAAATCTGACAGAGCTGAACAATTTAATATTCTGAGCTGGACAGAGTCAAATATCTTGGACAGGTTCTTCTCTTTTTTTCAATTTCTACAGGAAGAGTGTGGGATTCTTTGGGCAGGATTACTGCTGGCCTGCAGGGATTTGAGCATTAGGGGTCCTGGTTGCCACTCCTCCCTTTTACGGTAGGACGTTGCTCACTTTG
Organism: Synchiropus splendidus; assembly: GCF_027744825.2. Classification (NCBI taxonomy): domain Eukaryota; kingdom Metazoa; phylum Chordata; class Actinopteri; order Syngnathiformes; family Callionymidae; genus Synchiropus; species Synchiropus splendidus. The sequence goes on from NC_071337.1 coordinate 10,892,834, forward strand.
AGATAACACAGGTAGTCGAGTCTCTCGCCCCCTTGACTGTTACTCTCAGGAGAGGCAGAAATAAAAACAGTGGATGGAGAGAGTAAGATGTGGGGAAGAGAAAGAAAATACAGAGAAGGGAAAACAGTGCATTTTTGAAATGAGGAATAATTTGTCTTCGCTGACATGATGATGCACAGGACCACTTCCTGCGGCTCAGGTTTCGCTGTGTGTGTGAGTGTTAAAGGGGGAGGGTCCACTTCCTGCTGTGACTCAAGAGTGGGGCCTCATATTCGTGGAAAAGTAGGAGAGAAGTTGAAACTAAGTTAAAATCTTATATAATGGAAGTTTCTTCGCTTCTTTCAACTGACAACAAATACCATGTCAGGAAGCTGATTCATATTTATGTTAGCTTGAGAAAATCTTGAGTGGAATGACTCAAAGTGACCTCCACTGAGTAATATAAACTCTTTTAAGATAAACTCCCTCCTAAACTAGGCTTTGATATTCTCCGCCACTAATCTTCAAATTTATAGTAATATAGTGGGAAATAGGGATGAAGAGAAAGTTGTTTGTGCTGTCTTTATTTATTCGTTTATTTTAACATTTTAAATAGTTCAAATATAAATAAAATAAAATGGTAATTGTAATACAAATAATTCCAAAATCATTTAAAAAGATTTTTAATGAATAAACAATTTAAAAAATAGATAAAAAGAGCTTGCTGGAATGAAAAATGGGCAAAACAGTAATTTTTGATTTTAGTTTCAATAAAATTGTTTGGCATTAATTTGATTATGAAAGCTTATTGAAACTGTTTCAAAATTACATAACATTCCCGACCAATTTGGTCTGAATAGCAAATTAATTAATATGATACTAAACAGAAAAAAGAAAACAAGGATTTCCCATAAAAAGAGACCGTTTTCATTTCAATAATGCCATTTAAAAATGAATAAAGTACTAATTTTAGACTTTTTTTTATTAAGCTATTGAGTGAATTTTGTGAGTGGGGGGAGATATGTCTTCTTTTTTTCATTTTATGGATGAATACAATCTTATTAGGGGAAAATATATACATATGTTGGGGAAAACTGTAAAAGGGCATCATGTTTTGATGTGATATAAACAGACAGATCTTAGCCATGAAAGCTCACAAATGTTCAATGTACAATTTAAAATCTGACTTGCTGAGCTGGAATAACCTCGGCCCATAAGTTGACACAAACCAGTCTTCTTCAGTCAGACCCTATGATAACCTTGAAACCTGTTTCAGAATATTTATAAATATTGTGGACTGGGTTTAAACACCTACAGTGGACCTCAATCACAGTCCACACTTTCTGCCTTGTAATATTCCAAAATTATATTTGCAAGTGGGAGCAGTTTTTGGCCCGCTGGCAAATCTTGATTGTTTTTTTTTTTGTTTTTTTTTTTTGTCCATGTATCACCACTGTACCATTTTTAGAATACAAAAATGGAGCACATTCGGACATTACATGTTTCTAAAGACAAGAAATGGTTCCAGAAGAAGACAAACATCGACTGTATGTTTCAGAGTTAAGTTATACCAGTTATTGAAGTGCTTTGAGTGAGTATTTGTTTGTCTTCTCATTCTAAACTATCTTTCCCCAGGGTCACTGCCTCCACCTGAAGAGGCCTCTTTCAGAAACAACAAGACTCCAACAAGTGATGTGTTGCTAACTCATCTTATATAATGTTCATTACATTTTCTGAATGTGTCTAATGGGTCGTCGTGTGTTAAAGTTAGCGTGTGTGGCCTCTCCGTCAGCTCTAAACCAAACAACTCTGTTCCGACATTTTGCCTCTCCGCCCTTCAAATACAAGTCAGTGTTTAATAATTGATATCCCCAGTGAGCTTTTCCTAATAACTCATGTTTGTCTTGAAGTTGTGGTCTCTGCAATCTGCCACAGAAATGTCCGACCCTCAGCACTGCTTAACTACCTTTCACTCCAAAGTTTTTTTTTTTTCTAATCCTGCGAGCCTTTCTTCACATGAGGTTGTTAAAGGGAGTCTGCAGAGAGCACTGCGGCTGCTGCAGCGGACACGTTCACTTTACACCGTAACTGTAATGAGCTCCAGATGATGTCGATATTTTTAACTCTCCCATGGTCACATAGATACACTGTGACCTCTCTTTACAGTCAGGTGTTTATATATTTATTCAGTTACTCTGGGCATTAATGACAGCCAAAGTGTATCTACTGTAAGTGGCAAAACTCCGACTTACATTAAAGGTACGGTATGTATTTTCCTTCCTGGCTATATTTTTTTTCCTATTGCTTTAGTCCCCTTCACACCTTTACTACACACATGAACTACATGATCTAACTCAAAAATAATTTGAATCACCAGTGGTTCGTGCACTGCTGTATAAACATTGTCCAGTGATTTTGAGTGACAAAAAAAACTGTTTAAAATGACTGGCTGGTGATCCAATGCCATTCCTTCTGCTTTCCATGAGGCCAAGTTCACATGTAGCCAGGCATCTGGCACACCATGTAATGTTTAAGGAAATCTACATTTTTGGCTCTCAGCCTTTCATGTAAACAAGGTTGAACAGATGAATGTCTATCTAGTGACGTGTAAACAGGTATCAGTCACACTTAGTTAATAGGGAGTCTAAGTCTCCGCTCCTTCCGGTCGAACCATGGAACATATGATCGGGGAAAAAAATGAAGAACAAAGTTATTTTCTGCTCCACTTTGCCCACATGCCCTGGATCACACATGTGCCATACCTCAAAAATGAATTAAATGATAAATAATGACGTGTATTTCAACTACTTTTGTCATGTAATTTATGATTTATTTGCTCGTGAAAACACCTAATTATTTGGACTACAAAACAATTATGTATGACGTCACGGCAGAATATGACTGCTCCAGCCCTGACGCAGGTGCGAAAGGTACTAACCTATCCATGGTAGAAGATAGCAAACATTAGCTGACATGGTTAAACACAAACAAACAAAACAAACGTGGCCATGTAGAGTTTGTCCCGCATGCTGGCTCTCACTCGACCAACTATGGAGTGAGAGACTGCGACAAGCATTGTAGTTCACTACTACGTATCACACAAAACCTAAAGTAACTTTCGATGCCAGTCAAAAAGCTGTGCTCTCACAACATTAAAATGTATCTTTCAAATTCGCATCACATGTGCGATCTATGACGTATTTCAAGCTAGATCAGAAAATATCTCTCCATTGACTCTTGTTCATATTTTTTGTAAACCATATCTCCCATGAGGTGGAAGCAGACGGGCGTGACTTAGGCTCCCCATGGATGCTATGCAAGTTTGGAGGTGTGGCCTCAGGGAAACCTCAGAAGGAAGACAGTTAAAATTGAAATAGCAGTTTGTTCATTTTCATGATCACCCAGCCATCTTTGTCAGCAGGTACGGAGACATGCATCACATTAAAGTGAGCAAACAGTTCAACAACTCAGACAATAAACTTGTAGTTCAGGTGTAGTGTTATAAGCCTTTTCACACAGCTCTCATGTATTAGCTCCTGAAATGCCAAGAAATCATATGACTATCATGTGACATTTTCATGCGCTTATGCTGAAACACATTGTAGCTTTTATACTGAGTCATGTCCGCTACCCACATTGTAAGAATCCAGGAATTTCCCTGTTACTTATTCATGCTCAAAACACAGTACAATCACGTTCTTTCTTTCTCTCACACTAACTCATTAGAATGAGTTCTCTTTCTTTTAGTCATCGAAGGTTTTTGGGCGAACCCACATCATCCAGTCTCCATTTACATGTTTCAAAGAACGAGAATAAATAAATAGACTCGCCCACAAGACTTGGGGAAAACAAGCTCAACTCATAAAAACACACTGTCACCACCTTAATATTTGCGAAAGGGGCCGTCAGAGAGAATGTTCTATTATTAAACTCTTTATAGGACATGAGAATAACACACCCACGCACTGATTCGTGAGCCAGAAAAATGCTGGCCAGAGACAATCACGGCAGAGTTTCAGCCCCAACAAATTCATCGCAGCAAGCCTTTTCCGGCTGCGTCCTTGAACTTCCAGGGGAATTTGTGTGAAAACCGACCTCCTCATTAAAGGCTATGCTGTAACATACAAAAACATTAAAGACAGTTGGCAAACTTGCGTCTTTTTTGGCTTGTGAAGTGCAAGCCAATGCCTTTACTTCAAGACAAAACTAAAATATTTGGCCGGCCCATAGATCTACACGAGCCAACAGAAATTATGTTTACAGTCGAGGAAAGGAAGATTTTCTTTCACTCAGTCAATGAATGATTTAAGTCCTTGTGAATCGCCCTGACTAGGTGTTGGAAGAGAATGTCAATGTGAACACAATGGCAATATCAAGCCTTCAGATATAAAGTCAAAATACTGTTGTTATTATACTGTAAAGTGCACAAGCAGCCAACCATTTATGGAGAGAGGAATAGTGCGGTTGAACTAGTAATTCTGTCGTCCTGAGCGACACTTTTGAACCTGTCCACAAGAAGGATCCATTGTCAACAAATATCAAATAATGTATGGCATCAACACCATTGTTGGTAGCATGTGAGATGGTAACAAAAATATTTATTTATTCCTGTCTGTAACTATGACGAAGGCAGTGTTATAGCATGACAGGGAGGTCATCACTGTACGGCTTGAGTCCGGGACCAAATCAGATGCTATTCACACAAGAGACATACTCTTTGCTGACATCAGGAAAAACATTTTAATAGAGAAAATAAACTTTAAAGAGGAGCAATGCCGCAGCTAGAGAGAACATGCACCGCATTTGGCAGATAGAAAGAAAACTTGGAACTGTTGTATACACAGGGAAGAAGAAGGGCAGAAGTGGACCACCTCAAAGATAATAATGATGGTGGGCGAAAGAATGAAGGTGGGGGAAAGAAACAGAAAGACCACCCCGCAGTAAACACCAGAGACGTCCATGGTTTTCATCGCCAGCTTTCTCTCAGCCCTCGCTCCCCTCGGACCAACACTGAGGCACCGCTGCTGCCAAGTCATCCCTCATTCCAACATAATACGTGTTTGAGTGTGCAGGACCTGCGTGTTCCTGCGCTCTCTCCACATGAAGTACAGAACGAGGTGGCGAAGCCACACTTGTACGGATAACGCTACGTTTCACCAGACAATAAGGCCAGTCTTCTTTATAGTTTTTCCACACTGACACTCCAGATTTGTGCGTGATAAGAGGCCAGTGTGGTTTAAGAAGGTAAACATGGAAAAAACCCCTTAACCTCCATCAACAGACCCCCTGAAGTTCCATATCTTCACCAAGAATTAGACATTCAAGCATCCACAATCCAATAAGGGGACTTTGCAGGGCACAGGTAATTAAGTTAGGAGAAAGGGCCTATGTGTTGGAATGAGCCAAGTTGCTCTTTGATAAAGCGTGTATGTTTATATTCCTAAAGCGGGGCCACAGTGATATTGTCTGGTATGTGGGGAGTTATAAGAAGCTTGTGCTTAACTCAATCTGCAAGACAAACAGCTCCAGGCCGGAGCGCTGAGAGGATCCCGGAAAGTTTGGTTCCCATCCTCCTGCCTCCTCTCGCCTTCTATGTTCCCTCACTTGGACGAGGTACATTTTTTAATGTGTCCACTCCGCTGTTCTTCCTGTTCCGACATCACCAATGAATGATCACATTGTGAGGGGAAGCACCTTGGCTTGTGGTCTGGCTGGGGTCACTGTATCTTGGTGACCGGGTCAATCTCTGAAGTCACAGGTCAAGAATGATGAGTGAAGTGGGCATCGTCCTCAGGGTGTGTGTGTGTGTGTATATGTATGTGTGTGGGCAGGTTTTGCTATAGTTATAAGTACCTAGCCAAGCCACCTTCCTGTGAGGACATTTTTGCCAGTCCTCTTTAGAGGGTTGAAACATCAGTAAAAGTAGTTTATTATAATTGGGTTTGAGTTTGGTCCTGTTTAAGTTTAGTCATGTGTTTTGGATGGTTAGATTTAAGGTGAGAGGCTGGGGAAAGGGTTATGTCAATGAGAGGTCCCCACAAAGATAGAGATACAGTCATGTGCATGCGTGTGTGTGTGTGTGTGTGATCCTTGTATAGCTACACTTGTGGAAACCACATAATGGAAACACACCCACTCGTGGGGACCTTTTGGGGACATTTTGCCAGTCCCCCCAAGTTTAAGCCTCAGTTTGAGGAAGTGAATACAACCTCCTGGTCAAGGACTGGAATATAACCCACGACACAAGTGACTAGTTATGCAGTTTTAAATCATGAAATTGACATCCACGTTTCTCTGTTAGAGCAGAGATAAAGTCCTGCAGACCTACACCAACGCTGGCTCAGCAGCAGATCCGCACTTAAGAGTTTGTTGTTTGTTTGTGCCTGCTATTGCAATAAAGTCCACTCAAAGTCCCCGGCAGATCAACAAGCGCCCCAGCGGCCCAGATCACAGGTGTCCAATTGGATCTTTTAAAAGAACCAAAAAAAAATCATTCATAAGTTGCTGGGCAAAACAAGATGAAATGTATTTAATTTATGAAAGACTTAACTGAAACTACAGTATTTGTCCTTCTCCTTCATAGCTTAAACTTCAGTACAGCAATGTGGGACTTGGACAAAATGACTTCCATGGCTCGCATCACGTTAAAAAATGTAGGTCAACTTGCCGGGGGGCGGGTCTTAAGTGAGTGGTAAATCATCATGGCGGGTCGGAGAGCGAATTGTATCCCTCTATCTCACTTGGGGAGTTTGTTAAAAACAGGGAAAAAAACAGACTTGGACGTCGGCGTTTCTGGGGCCATCAGAGGAGTCATTGCTATTCACTTCATTGTGTTGCTGATGAATCATAATCTGATAATCTGACCAGTAACATCACCATAAAATCTGGGCTCCAACTGCTTAATCTCAACGTCTAACCAGAGTAAATTCAGCTTTGATAGCATGTTCCTTGAATCAGTCCATGACTCTGTCACTCCGAACGTGTCCTCGCCAACAACGTGACTGTACATTGACCTGGTACGTAATTCAGCTGCTTTTATTGTTTAGCATGAGTCAGCATGTATAGTTACTCTACTGGGAGGAATAAATGTAAACAAACATGAGCAGGAAACAAAATTCCCTTGTACTTTGTTCCAATGACTCATTCTTTATTTGGTCTATCTATCCGTCCATCCCTCCATCCATCTATCCGCCCATCCCTCCATCCATCCATCCATCCATCCATCCATCCATCTATCATTCTATCTCTATCTATTCTATCTCTATTTAAATACATTACTTTACTAACATTACATTTACTATCATTTAATAACATTACTACAATACATCACTTCTTGTTCTTGGGCTTCAACCATTTCCCCTAATGTTTTGAAACGTTCTATAATCTTAAAGCAACATCGATAATATAAAGATTACACACCACAAAGTTTAATTGTTGTAATCCAATTTCACTTCTGAATAAAAAACAAAAACCCAAACCTCATCTGAAATCTGATTCTTGACGTGTTGTTATGATTGGCTTGACGATAAAATACAAGGAAGCGTTCCAAAAGCCTTGTTACAAGCGTCTCTGGAGGATCGCGTTCGGCTGGAGAAGATGACAGGGCTTTTCACAAAAGGCTCAAAAGACGTGCCACGAGCCAAAGAACATATTTACGTCTGGACTTTATCTGCTGCCGGCTTCTAGTTACAGTAACTGGGCTGCAATCAGGGATTCATTTGAGTTGAAAACGCCGTCGATAGCCATTTCTTGATTTGAGAGCGTAAATAAAAAGCGACTGCATGGGAACAAAGGTACGTAAACACAGCCATGATGAACATGCGCTGCTCCAGGTTGAGATGAAACACTTGTAATTAGCTCTAATGGGAACCAGACTTGGGCTCTCTCTGGCTGGTCTGTGCGTGTGTGTGTGTGCGTGAGTGTGTGTGTCCTCCTGTCTTTTGGTGGTTGTTAGGGTTAACGTAAAACAGGGCCTGTTTCCCTGTTATGAAAGAGCTGGAAGTGAGAGAGACAAATGAAACCGGGGGGATGAGAAAAATAGGTATTTCTGCGCTGAGATGCAACAGTTCAGTGAGGGAAAACAACGCACTCCCGATACGACACCTTTGACTAGGAGATGGCTTTAAGGATTAAGACTCCAAAGAGATAGTGATTCATGTGTTTGGGGCATCAAAGAGCCTATAAATCAGGGCTCACTCAAACCCAAGAACCAGATGCCGTCACACTGATAACAAGCCGTTACCGCGGCACGTCAAAAGCGGGCTCCTGACCCCCCGTTTTCTCGGTGGAATGCCTTTCTGTTTGGTAGGCGTGAGAAATCCTCGTAACCCATATGTGTGTGAATGTGTCTCACGTGTGCTCAGGAGCCTCAGAGGTGACATTCCTCCACGTCAGAGCCTGAAGTTTAGGATAACATGGACATGGTGATCTAAGGGTTGGGAATCTATTCCTCTCTACAGGCTAATGGCTTTACCTTCCGCATGCAAGCAGCGATCCTGTCTATTGATCAGAAAAACAGTCTTTATTTTACCTCTACTACCCAATATTCCTCCTCATAGCACACATAGTAGAGCATTTGAGTTAGTAGTACATGAGATTCCTCAGCAGATAAGGTGTTTATATATATATTATATATTATTTTTTGACAGCACTTTATTCCAAAGCACATTCCTAGTTGGTCAGATCCCCACTGACCATGGCAATAAATTTGATTCTGACCATTCTGGTATAGACTACTGATCTGACATGAGAAAAAGCATAAGCCCACTGGCCCTCTGGGAGTCAATATGAAGTCATTGGTGAAGCAGGAAATGAAGTTTCAAAAACACATTGAGGCAGCCCATGTCATTTAGAATAAAAGAATAGCTTTTGTGTGACTTCAAACAACCTTTGGATTTTCATCTAAACAGATTCACTTGCTGAATGCTGCATCGCATGTTCACCCCAAATGTCCAATGTTTAGACTTCTTGCCTCGAGTGAAGATGCCTCATTATTCTGTGGTGCTCCTCATGAATGAGGCGATGATGTGAGACTTGTGTAGGAGGACAGCTCCTCTGCATTTTGAGATGGTCACCAAGATGCAGACCGCAAGATGAAGCAAAAACATTTCTGAGTGACTCTGTCCTGTCTGGTTTGTTTTGAAGTGTCTTATGAAATATTGCAGATGCATTCATACATGTATATATTCGGATATGCAACACACATCAGACAGTAAATACGTCTTTAAACTCGGATGTGCAAAAATGGCCTTTGAAGAACGTTACTTACTCTTTCCAACTCTCTGTATTTTTGGACTGATGGAGGAAATCAGAGTGCCTAGAGGAAACCCATGAAAGAAAACATTACAAACTCCACACACATCTTCCTGTGAGGTGTTTTTGATTCAGGTTATGGAAACTGCATAGAGCTGAAATCAATACTATTTTTTAGTACACGTTCCCCTTCAGGAGCACTTCATCTGAAGACCCTATTGTGTAATGCATGCAGGTGTGCTGTCATATTACAGTAGCTATCAAGATTTGACCCTTATCTCCTCATCACTCAAGGCTTGTGTCGTGGCTGCAGCAGCACCTGCAGGAGACTCCCACGCTGACCTGTCGCTGTGAGGACATGGGGGAATATCGTGCATGCCTCCCAAATCTCCCTGTTTAAACAGACCACCGGCTAATTATGGCTTTTCCAGAGCCCCACGCTCATGAAATCTTGACAGAGAAAACCTTTGGTATGAGATGTTTTCTTTCACCCCGAGGTTTAGTTTTCTGGGGATTCAGAGCCGACAAATGAAAACAAACACTTTTAATTGGCTGAAAATGTGTCAAAGGAGGATTTTTTGTTAAACTCGGGGTGGGAGGGGTTGATGGTTTATGTGCAAAATATATTTATGTTATGTTAGAGGAACACATTCAGAGAAGAACTTGAGCACAGAGAAAACATGAAAAATACACTTTTTATTCTTGAAATATTTACAAAACTCAAAATGTGCAGACTGCAAATTCCTTCAGCATCCTGTGGTATTCCCGAGAAATAAATACCCTTCATCTGAGTGGGCACACTGCTTCTTTCGAATAGTAGAAAAGAATAAATACTTCATTTACTGCAAGTCTGAGATTGTCACGGAGGAATGTGAAATGAGTTGTAGTTCTTCTCTTGCCTTTCAAAACAGTGCAGTTCCGCGGAGATGGTTTTGTTTTCACAACATTCATAGTCGCAGTGGTCTCTCTTCATATCCGTTCTGTCCTTTAAGTGCTCCCTTGCAAACATAACAGTCCCATGCAAAGGGAATGTGAAGCCCAGCAGCTGGTCAAGGCCTGAACTTGGTGTGTTCCAATCTTGAGTAGGTGGCTGCTCCGCTTGTTCGTGACGATCTGCTGGAGACAAAAGTTGAAGGTTAATCGCAGTGTAAAAGGAAAAGAGCCAAAGGTGAACGGCCCTTCCTGTAGGCAGACTAAGCAGGGACACAGGTCTCAGGGAGAGGAGGAGCATCGCCTTATAAATATAGACAATTTAACTTTTGCAATATCTAAATGTACTTGTGTTTATGTATGGGTCAGATCACAATATTAAAGTTTGACATGTAAGTACTAACATATTCTGTACGTGTTACTTTTAAGAAGAATACATTAATGAAAAACCCTCAATAAAAGAATAAAAACTTGAAGAATTATTGGTGAAAATGCAATCCTGACTGATACGGTCCTTTAGTATCCTAAATAATATAATAAATGAGGTACAATATTTGAATGTTTAAAACTACTTTGGGGTTAGCTGTGGTTGTGAGGCAGCTCAGAGTCTTGGGCTGCCGTGTCACAGAATAAAGAAGTTGACTCGATTACAGATCCATTCAGAATTTCAAAATGGGACGGTTACGCCTCCTCCGCTGGCAAAGGAGGGATAGAACACACACCAACTCTCATTGGCTGTCCATGTGTCCACCCCATCGTCGTCGGTTTATATTGAAATTATTAAATAATTATCATCGTGAATGGATAATAAAAGTGTGGCTCCTCTTATTCAGGAGCATTAATGTAGTTGTGTAACTGTGACCCAGACTTTGGATTCAACAGGACATCTGCTTCATTTGAGCTTGTTTTGTTGATAACTTGAAATGAAGACCACGATACATACCGTGATGGATCATCGGGACCAGCCCTGCTAGTGGGATGTCGTGGATAAGGACCAGGCGCCCCCCATCCTCCACACGGAGAACGCGTAACTCAGGCGTTCGTGCGCCACGTAGCTGCAACTGGCTCCTTTGGCGTCCAGCTCGTCACTTTGCAGAACTTGGCACAGGAAGTCAATGTATCTGGCCGCCAGCTTGAGCGTCTGGATCTTGCTGAGCTTGTCTGACGGCAGAGTGGGGATGATCTTCCGCAAGGACGTGAAGGCTTCGTTGAGCGACTGCGTCCGCTGGCGCTCGCGGATGTTGGCCATGACGCGCTGGGTCTGCAGGTCTTCGATGGAGCGCGTCGGGCTGCTGCTGGCTTCGCTGCCGCCGCTCCCTGCGCTCCCTCCGCCCACGTCACAGCTTTTTCGGCGCGTCTTTTTCACCAAACTCGATCGCTCCGCTTCCACCTCCTCGTCTTCGTCCACGGTCGAGGCTCGGCGCGTTGCGCGTCGCTTCCTCGCGCCTCTGCGCGGCACTAGACGCTCAGTCTCCTCCTCGCTGTTCCCAGCACTGTCCATCGGGGAGGAGTCCTCTTCTCGCATTGTCTTGTCCCGAACCAGTCACCTCCTGACCCGAGTCCCAGTGACTTGGTGAGGCCTACAACATCAGTGAAAATACTTGAGCTGAGAATCAAGGCTGGTTTTTTAGATAAATCTGGTGCGTCACGAAGAAGCCGGAGGTGTTCGCCAGACTGGGAGGACCGGGGCTCTTATATCGTATAGCGGGGCAGGAGGATTTTGGGGAGAGCTGTGATTGGGAGAGGAGGGGTGTAACTTAATACCCAAAATGAAGGAACTATAATATCAGGGCTTGAGTAAGGGCGTGCACAGTTATGTCAGCATGTGATGAACGATTGAACAAACATTTCATTCTGGGCCAAAAACAATCCACAACCACCAACTATACATTAAAAAACTATTAGATGGATAAAAATATCCTTTAATCTTCTCAGTTATTGTCAACTTTGAGTTTTATTAACAACAATACACGCCATAAAACGAAATTAATGTTTTTTTAATTCACTATTAAAAGGTTTTATTATTGTTTTACTTTTTCAGTCTTTTCATAGTGTTGTTATTTTTCCTCTATTTCGTCCAATTTACTCCTTTATTCTCTCTCTCGCCACTGCTCCAGTCTAGACCGGTGGCGCTGAGCGCCGCAGACCTGGAGCCCAGGATTCCGTCACAGCTGGAGGCCGCTCTCTCCTCGTAACCAGAGCGGTGTGTTTATTTTCCCGTCAGCGGCCTCGCGTCGAGGTATGTGCCTAAATGGGTCTGACCCCCGCAGGGATGTCGACACCGAGGCTCAGGTTAAAAGACGGGCCGTCCCAGGGCGGGATCCTGCGCGCAGCAGGGTCGCTGAGGCGGTGCAGGGCTGAAGGCAAACATTGATGGCTTCGACGGAAGCAAATGTTATATTGAAGCCTGTTGTGAGAGATGCCATCGAGATTGGAGGGACGTCGTGGGGAGACCTAATCTGGATGAGAGGGGCTTCACCTGGTGGTCCTCCATCAGCACCTGGGTGCGAGAGATAATCTCATGCTGAAGGTAGATTGGTTGCTCAGATGATTGGCGGAGCTTTTGCTGATGAAAAAATGCACTTCTCCTTTTTTGTTGACTTTAAACCCCCACACACGATACGGACCCGAACACTTGCGAAAAGTAACGAGCAGTGGAAAAAGTCGTTCCGCGGGATGCGAGTTCATTAAGTGTCAATCGTGTTTAGTCACACGTTATTTTAATATATTGTATTAATATTGATCTATTTAATGATTTATTTCTCAAGGAGTTTTTTAAGTGGGTGTAGGAATCGATAACTACAACAACCACAAAAAGAAATCGCATTAAAGTGATAAACTAGATGTATTCATTTGTTCTTTAATTCATAATATTGCACGTTTAAAAAACATACATATTTACATTACATATTTATTTCTATTTTAAATGATGTTTCTCAGCTATCAAAAGAATGCACTTAATCACTGACTTCATTATTTTAAGGTGTTCTTGCATGGTTTACCCCCCATACTATGCATTTTAATAACATTAGGGAAAACTTGCTTTTGTGATAAACCCAAACCTAACCCACTTAACAGTCCTGCATTTGATGGGGGTCGTATATTCTGATAAATAATATTAATAAAATGGCTTGTTTGTTATTGAAAACTGAACCAATGTAAATCAGGTTGTATTTAAATTCCTCCATATTTTTTTCCGTAAAGTGCATTTTTAAATAATGACATTTTGATTGAGGCGTTGTGTGTGTGTATATATATATAAATCGCAGTTGTTCAATCTGTTTCAGGTCCATAATTTTGGCTTGATTTCTGTACATAAGGAGATCATAACAATACCCTAATGTCATGCCAATTGAAGACAATATCATCGATGTCTGACTATCACTCTTCATTCAGTAGTAAAGCATCCGCTGAGATGCATTTTTAAGAGGACGCATGCAAATCAGGACTCAGTACCTGCTCAGGTGTACCTCTCTGTCGCTCTCCATGGTGCTGACCAACACCTCCAGCAGGTGTGATTCAGACAGGAGGATTCAAACTATTACTGCTCACATTATATTCCACCTTAGATAAGTTACATGTAAGGCGGAATTTAATTCTGGAAGTCTAAAACTCTATAGTGCATTTTCCCTTCTCAATAATAAACGGTTTTATTTGATAAATTTTCCATCACTGCATTTAATGAATAGTGTTTACTGATATTGAATATTCATCATTATTAAAACAACTTCCATTTAATTTTCATAAAAGTAGCAAAACATTGGAAGAGAATGGACTTACAAATGTATAATTTAATTTAAACAGTCGACTACATTCTTCTACAGTAGATGGATGGAAACAAGTGTTGAATCCGTCACCAGTTTAGCAGCTCTGTCACAGATCTTTTACTCATTTGATGAAGAGCCTGGCGGGAAGAAGCTCAAGTGGTCTCCAGCAGGTCCCTCATGAAGGAGATGTAGATGATGGCCAGTCTGAGAGTCTCAATCCGTGACAGTCTCTTCTCGTAGGCAAATGTAGGCACCTTCCTTCGCAGCTCATCGAATGCCTCATTCAGACTGAACATCCTTTTCCGCTCCCGGACGTTGGCCGCTTGTCTCTGGACCATGTTGATGACTCGGCGCCGCTTGCTCTTGGACTGACGACTGCGGGTGCAGCACTGGGACGGACTCACCACGGTGGGTGGTCGCACTCGGACCAGACCGGGCGTCCTGGCATCACCTTTGTGAGGAAACTCCATCAGGTTCACATCAGTGACAAAGTCCATGTAGTCCACCAAGTCCATCGTCCGTTCAGACCCTTTCTGCCCGGTCCACTACGCTCAAGAAGTTTGGGCGCAGCAAAGCATTTCAACAAGGAAAATCCTGCTTTCCTGGAATCCGGACCGGCCACACCAGGGTGAGATCCTTTTTGGCCCAAGTCCAATGTCCCCTCCAGCTGTTTTAATAACCCACCTCACAGCACCTCATCTTTCACAGCCCCTCTAGCCTTAAATTGAGTCAATTTCCTCCATCGCTTCAGTGTTAAGTGGGTTGAAGTGTTGGACCCAGCAAGGCAGGAGTCCAAATGAGCCGCTGTCCTCCTGGACGCTCTTAATGAGCTTCTGGAGGGCCGAGGCTCTTGACAGAGGGTCATCCAGTCCTGTTTGCACTTTCCCCTCCGCTTGTGAGGCTAAATAATGGCACTTTTATCACTTAAACAGGCCAGGAGAAAACCAAATAGGACATTCCCCGACAGTCACTGTCCACCTCCAGCTTTTCTATTGCAAATTAAAGCAAATAACTGAGCGTTCCCATGGCAGGACCTGACGGACACGGAGCAACTGCGAGGTGTAATCCTCAGAGAAGAGACAAGCGGTAATGCAAGTACTGTGGGGTAATTTTATTTATAGTATCATGCATTATTTTATAATGAATTATATCCTTTTTCACTGGCACTTGAAACAAATATTCTTTAAACCTCCAAATGTTTTGTTGTCTGTCTTTTGATTCTGTATTATACGCCATGACTATTTTCTATTGTAAAAGTTAATAAACTGAAACATCCACCATGATATGAAATTGAACTAATTTTGGTCGTGCTAATGTTTTATTTATTCAAGAAAGCTTTTTAACTAGCGTGCTCTCGTTTCTATGGTGGCTGGGAAAGCTCACAGGAAATGCAAAACGCTGCAACAAATGCAACATTAACTCACAATCTGCAAAAGTCGCAAAAAATTCAAGTGCAACAACATGACATTAAGCTGCAGCATTATCACACAAACTACAATGGAAGTCACAACAGAAGTTCCCAACATCACAAAAAGGACAATACATAGTAACCTGCAAGGTGGAAAAATATTTGCAAGTCCCAATACTCGTTTGAATTATTTGTTGGTGTTCAAAATCGGAGTGTTGGTGTAATTGTAGCGAGAGTTACTATTAAACATAGTAGATTTCTGAAAACCAGAAAGCAACATCAAGTTTCTCCCTCAGTCGTTGACATCCGCAGTCCCGTATGTAGTAACGTATGTAGTAATGTTGCAGATAATGCAGCTTGATGTTGTTGTGCTGTAGCATGAGAATTTGTTGCGGCTATTGCAGATGTGTTGTGAGTTAATGCTGTTGTGTTTCAGTGTTTGCATTTGTTGTGAGCTTTCCCGACCACAGTATACTGCCCTCTGGTTTTTAAGCACATACTGTAGGTCTAAACAGAATATAGTTACTTCCCATGTCTGGTGTTTGATAACGTGAGGTCACAAAGCACGTGCCGAGTTAAAGATCTGTGCAGTACATAATGACCAATTCAGAAACTATGATGTCAGAGTGTTTTGCTCATGGAGAAGTCAGATTTTATCAGTGGGACAGTTAAATATGAAGAACACTGAACATGAAAACAAGCAGAGCTTGTGGAGAGGCGAGGCTGGGGACTGCTGAACAACACCATCGAAGATCATGGATGTGATGAATGAGGACATAAGGAGGATTTGGGAGGATGATCAAGATTGTTGAAGATGGCGGAGAATGACTTGATTTGGCAACGGCTTAACTCTAATATAACTCAATTATTCAGGTCATAGTCGGACAAGAGTGTTATGAAAACCCAGTCTTTACACACTGATATATGAGTTGTAAAATATGAGTATTGACATTTCAACCCTGCACAAACACATTTTTGTGAAAATAAAATAAATTCAACGTTACTGCACTTTTAGTTTTTCGAAAACTGGTTACACACAAAACAATAACTGAGGACTTTTCCTCCAGATTTCTTCCTTTTAACTCTGAAAATGATTATTTAATAATGTCTCACCCACATACTGAATTATTCAATCATTATTTCCGCGCAGAACATTTATACCTCTTCCGATGTAGTGGAGTGTGTTTCAACATCGCAGACCAGTCGTGTTTTACCGTCTTGGGTCAACAGTGCTGGTGAGCCACGGTGTTTCCTGTGTGACTGAGGTTGTCATATTTGAGAATCTGACCGAGGGCCCAGCAAGGCCCACAGATCAGACCTTGGACCTGCCTGATTTATAATGTCAGCAAATTTAATACATGGAGACCACAGAGCATTTCCTTATCAATGTCACCGTCCTTACCTCAATTCCATTTCAGGTCAAACATCAAATGGACTTGTGTATCTTCCTGTATTTCGTCTCTTTGTTTTCTGGCCAGGCAGATAAACACGATAGGACATTCCAACGGTTGTCATGGAAATACTGAGAAAGCACAGCTGGGCGGCCGAATATGAGGTAATCTCACCCCGGGGCTGCTGGGTAAATATTGGTCTTAAATAAGGAGTAAAGATGCACACAAACACTCTCTCACACAGACACACACATACCTACAGGAATTTAATCCCACTTTTTTGTGAGTGGAAACTCACGAGGAGACCTTCACACAGACTCTGGTAATAAGCCGCTTCCTGCTCTGCCTTGTTGTTGTTGCACACACCAAGTGGAGATAATGCCAGTTTGAGGAAGTAAACAACTGAGTAAACAGTCTTAAATACAGCTACAGCTAGACTCAACCTGGAGACTGAACTTTATTTGGAAGCATAAAAATCATTTGCAGGCGGATTTTCACTTGTTAGCTAAGGAAGAGAGTGGAGTGGGGCTAACGCTAGGCTAGTTTGGGGGCTAGCGCTAGGCTAGTTTGAGAGACAGAGCTTCTCTCGTAAAACTCCTAGATGTTATGTTTCCTTAGCCTGTGCTACAGATGACACACACCTCTCATCACCTCAAGCACATGAATCTAGAATTAAGTCCAACATAAATGCTAACCCTCATAGCGGGAATCAGATTTAAGCTAATCACATCGTGAATAACTCAGGTTTTTTCTTTGAACTCAAAAGGCAAATTTTAAAACTACCTACTGGCCGCAATGCTAACAATTGAGGCGATGCCTCAGTATAATATTTGTCTCACAAATGGAGCGCATAAAGCCCAGCGCTAGAAGGAAAAGGCGCTCTCGTTCCTGTCATAGCTAATCTTTAGCCACTACACTGACTGGAACTTGTTGAACATGGAACGTGTGGCTTACTACAAAAAAGGCGGTGTAACCATACAATATCTGTAAATGACAGTGTGTGTTTTCCAAAGTAAGATCAGGTGACAGTGTTGCGAGAGGTGCCGACTCCATGAGCTGTGCAAGGATTTCAAAAATGCTGACTGCCGAAAGTGGTTCTTCCAACGATAACCGTAAGCTTTCAGCAGTGACTGACAGTTCATAGTCACAGGTGAGAGAATCGAAGAAGTGATGTAAGTGAAAGCCCCTACTGCCGTCTCCATTGGCAGCCATGGATGGGCAAACACTTGCAGAGTATTCATCACAGTTTTTAGCCCAGAATTATGAGCACGTGCCTCAGAAACAAATGAGAAGCAGTTGGTATGCAGCAAGGAAAAAAATGGAATCCTCTACCAGGATTCAAGCTCAAGCTCAAAAAACAAAGGAGATAGAATGAGTGACCAAAATTGCTTGATAAAGCAGTAGGAGTTAGGAGGTTGGGATGTGTCGAGCGTTCTGTGCTTGAGCAACCAGAGCTTTCGCACTGTGTAAATCTGTCATCGCAATTCTTCAGCAAGCTGCAAGAGACCGAATCTGAAACCCAACCCTCTCCCTTGATTTTGCTGCTTTTCAAAACATTCCGTTTTATAGGTTTCTCAATGGAATTTAAGTGTTGGTGACAAAAGTTCTGGCTGGGGTCCACACAGAGTCCCACTCCAGAAGGAAGCAGTTGTTGGACAGTGGGAGTAGAGGAAGATGAGTTTAACTCCTGACCCTCTGATCCTGCAGTTCTACTCCCCTCGGCCTCCACACCCAGAATCACTTGTCCACTTGACCATCCTCCACCTACATCTCACCGTCTCATTGGCCGAGCATCTGAGCAGCGGCGGGCTGTTGACACAGCTGGGGCGGCCGCCGAACACTATAGGCCTCATGCGAGTGTGTCTGTGTGTTTGTGGAAGTTGGATAAACCCCAAAACCACATCATATATCTCCTCCTCCCCCCCTAAAAAACACACCCCTCTGAACCTCCCACTTGCGAATCTGCTGCATGTCTTCAACTCCTCCTTTCTGAACGACTCCCTCTTTCTCTTCATCTGGACTCTCCACTTGACACACTCTAAAATCATGTTGTTTTTCTCCCCCGTCCAGCCTCACCCATGTCAGCACCTTGCCTCCGCACAGCCCCCATGTCCATTCAGAGCAACTGTTTATTTTCCGAGGTGTCGCCCACTCTTTCCTTTGTGTTTGCATGGTGCCTCGTTTCATTTGAGTAAGAGTCAGATTCTGCACTCTGGTGTTCGCTGCGATGATGGTCGGAATGATGACTTGGTGAGAAGCGGCTTCGCCCTTGTGCTGTGTGAATTCCACTTGTTGATAATGTGTGTTGGCGCGTGATGTTTACGTTTAGGTGGAATTCCATTTCCATTACAACACAATCATTAGCCCCACAACAGTCATCATGTTGTCATTCTGAAGGAATTCAGCAAAACTCATTTCTCTATGAGCAAAAATATGAGATACATTTCAGCTATATAACTTAAAAGAACATTAAATTGGAATTGAACTCTATTTAAAAGTGTCTCTGCTAGATACCATAAAGGACTGGCTATATCGATTTCTAGCTTAATAAATATATGTAAAAAGCAAATATATATGCAAAAACGTATTTTATGAAGGAAACAAAAACTGCTTTTATTGTTCAATATGATTAAAATATTAAAACGTCTTAACAAATTTATTATTATTATTATTCTTACTTTTAAAAATTAAAATCAATAAAAATCATAGATTGGTCAATCGCATACTATTAGACAGTTTAAATGTATACATATATCCATAAATACATACATACAGTATACACATATATATATCATATCATCATCATAATAATATTGTTTTATTAATCGTATCATGGTTAATAATAATAATATTTACTGAGCATTGTAATATTTCATTACCATTTTGAGGGCCAGTCAAATACAGCACAGGGGTCCCTGGTTGGACATATGATCGCTCTCCGAGTCTCTGGAGGTTTGTTTATGAACAACATTCTCCCTCCCAGACGCCTTGTCCAGTACGACTCCCTCCTATGGAATGGGCCCAGGAAGAGCTGCAAGGACTTTACAGGTACGCTTGTCTCTTGGTTGTCCTTGGTGCACCCCTGGTAAACCCATATTAAAAGGTTGAAGGACAGTGAAAGGGAAGGTGTCCAAAAGGGTGGTGAGGCCAGCAATGTTGTATGGTTTGGAAAAGACAGGAAGCAGAGCTGGAGGTAGCAGAGATGAAGATGCTGAGGTTCTCTATGGGAGTGAGCAGGATGGATAGGATCAGGAAGCAGTAGATCAGAGGGACAGCACATGTGGTCAGGTGTTTAGGAGACAAAGTCAGAGAGGCTAGATGGAGATGGTTTGGACATGTACAGAGGAGAGAGAGCCAGTACATTGGTAGGAAGATGTTGAGGTTGGACCTGCCAGGCAGAAGGTGGAGAGGAAGACCAAAGAGGAGATTTATGGAGGTGGTGAAGGAGGACATGAGGTTTGTAGGTTTGAGAGAAGAGGAAGCAGAGGGGAGGGTGATGGAGGAAGATGATCCACTCCTGAAGGGAGAAGCTGAAAGAAAAAGAAGAAGAAGCGCAATGACAAATCTGGGCCTCTTGCTTGCAGTCGCTGCCCCTGCGACCCGGCAAGCAGATATCCATAGATGTTTTCTGGAACATGTGCTCGATATATTAAAAAGCTGAGCAGAAGGGGAACATTTCCATGAGCTTGAAATCCCCTCTCAAGACATTAGACAAGAACACGTAATACGTATTGGAACAGCAATTGATCCGCGTCGACGACTGGCATCCGACAATGGAGCTCATAACACTGCATGTGAGTTATTTATTTTTATGAGCCTTTCATCGTCACATCATCGCCTTCACCTTCACATCAATCCCCTTTTCTTTTTCGCTTCGACGAGCTTGTCATTAAAAGCTGATAGTAAAATATTTACTTTTGTCCTGGGTATTGTCCTGTAAAACTACACCACCAATCATGAGATCATTTTTTCCAGACCCACAAGCTTTTTTTTTTTTCCCCCCTCGTGGCTTATTTACTTTTCTGTGGTTTTGGGAGGCTGTGGTTAAAAGTCTGATGATATGCTGTGTGTGTTCCTCATACTCCTCCCATCATTACTCCTCTCTTCTCTTCTGCTTTTCCCTCGATGAATGCAAGCGGGGACTGATAGGGATAAATTATATTGGTGTTCCACGGTTGGCTCTCAAAGTCCTGGCCTCGAAACTGTTTGAATTGGCCTTGTTTCCTTGATATTGATGTTGTCTTTTTGAATACATTTTAGATCAAACATGCAACCACATAATGGCTTTGAATTAATTTCTCATATTACCCAGTGTTTTGGAGTGTAGGAGTAAGATTTTGTGCTGAACACTGTCTAGACACATGTAAGCCTCCCGTCCTGATTATTCGGAGCCTTATTAATCTCACCGAGTTGGACACAAACACACACACACACACAGATGTTTTGTTAGTGGATATCATGAATTATTGCAGTTTTGCTTTGGTGAAATGAATTTGACAATGGTTGTTTGTGTTTTTATAAATCTTTGGTTGAGTTGAATCCAACTCAAATAGGAGGAATAGAGTGAAATGGGTTTCATGGTTTTTGGGGGAAATTAAGAGAGAAAATCCAACTGTGTCATCACGTAAACAGTAAAAGCAACTTCCTGCCTTATATGTAGTGGATGAAACTGTCTTCTCTGCACACCTATCTTTCCTCAGTGTCAAAAAAATTCGTAGTACAAAGAATTCATAGGTGAGATCTATCCATCCTCACTGCCATGGCGTAATATATTGACGTTGGCAAAGTGGGGCCTTGCATGTTGATACATTGGTGTTTTTATGGAATAAAAAGGCGAGGCCCAGGAAGACGTTTGGAAGCTCTCTTCGCTGAAATACATTGGATGTCAGTTGTTATTTACAACCGGCAACATGGCTCCCCTCCTTACCGACAGTGCCCACAGAGGGTCATTGTGACTGAAATGCTCGACCATTTGGGGGGCTTTAAATAGCAATTGACACAAACCCATGTCCACAGCATCAGTATATGCTGTAGAAGGTATATGCCTAATGCGTCAACATTGAAAGCTGAAGTCCATGTTCCCAACGTCAACATATTAAGTCATGGGAGTGAGGATGTGATACAGAAATATGAAGTTAAACACTGATCTTCGTGGATCACAATATATCAATACACTGTAAAAAAAATGGTTGATGTTTCATCAAAAAAAATCATCAAAAAATTCATTCAAACATTTTTTTAAATTTTTTTTTTTACAACATCAGAGATACTGTCAGGAACATTCTTCAGAATAACTTCAGAGGCACTGAATGCTTAACAACGTGCTAAGAGCTCTACACTGTCAACACATGCTCCAAAGAACGGCAAGGCATTTAGCCACACTCTGAAGTGCTTTAAGGAGTTTGACAGCCTTTAGTAATTACATTTCAGTGGTGTTCTAGATTACCACCTGGATCCTGTAGCCACAGCCATCTTGCTGCCAGCTTGACTTTCTTGCTCAGTTTCTGCTGGGTCATATGAGTGAGTTCCAGAACGCTAGTGCCACCTGCTGTCCCTCTGCGCTCAATTGAGTTTGACTATTTATGATTCAAAGGTCAATAATACAGGTTTACTACCACGATATGGGTGGAATGGAGCTTCTTGTCTGTGTTCTCCAAGTGCTTTTCTACTTTGGTCCTGAATTTAATTTTTGACCAACAACATGCACTGTCAGCTCTTCCAGGTCACAAGAAATGACTTGGAGGGCCCGATTTGGGTCCACAGGTCTTGGGTTTGACACACATATTCCAGAATTGCAGAAAACAAATTTAAAATAGATTTGAATTTCAAGGTATTTTATAAACAAAACAGGATGTTTAACTCTAATCAGCCTCACCATGAGTAGCATTTAAAAGAAGAAACAAAACTTTCCTCACTCAAACGTAGCTCACAGACTGTAGGATCCTTCATGTACTTATCAAAGTAGAAGTCTGCTTCTTTCTGATAAAGTCAAAAGTGAGAGAGACTGTTTTTGCCTGACTTTGTGGGACCATAACTGCCGTGCTACATTCCGTATTTATGTAAGTGTCTTGCAACGGTAAAAGTGACATCATATTCCTGGCTGCGTAAAAGAAACATCAGGATGGAATATCTAAAAGAACTGAAATCTCCAGAGGAAACTGTGGATAGTAAAAGATTTGGGTGCAGTTAAGCAAGAAATATTGACATCATAAAGTAGCATGGAAAATATATCTACAATATTATTATGAGCAAATGTGCTGTCACTGTGAGATGATAGTTCACAGATTTGGCAGGACACGTATTGAAAGTAGCCGGTTGCCGTTCTTCCCCCCCCGCTGATTCTCCACTGAGCATAATGAAGTCTGTCACCAGCACCTGAAGACTTTTATTTGACCAGGGTTGTTGCACAGGGTGTTAAATCATCACTGATGTTATGCCATACTACTTTATCCTCTTTATTACATTAAATAAAGAACGTCTCTTTGCTGAAGACATTTGTGATACCGAAAGTTTCCAGTGCTGAGTCACTCAGGGACACATCAGCATGGAAACTACAGCACTGTGGATCTTGAAGTCCCTTCAGACGTCCTCATAAAGGTAGGGTCATCTGTGGGCCGCACAGTACTGTGAACATATGGCGACATTTGTCTCATTACTGGCATCTGACTGGTCAAAGACCTGACCTGAGGCCGAGTCACAACAAAGACTGCAGCACAGCAAGACTGAGACAAGACATTTGAGGGAGAGAGACCAATGAAAATGCACTGAGAGTCGGCGCTCTCTGTTTCCTTTGTTCTTTAGTACGTTAATACGGTATCAACTGGCACAAAGATGGCACTTTCTACGGAACAAAACAGTTGACTGGTTGCATTTCAGCTCTCGATCTTCACACATTCGAGATGCTGAGTCAACCGAGATGAGTCCGAGTTTAAATGCAGACCATACCGAAAGAAAGTGGTTCTGAGAAAGAGACCGGTTGGAGTTGCTCTGATTTTTGTTTGTTTGACACACCAGATGTCGCAGATCACCTACCTGACCTTTAACATTCACTATACTAAAACAACAAGTTCTGGTTTACCTGTAATGATGGCTGGTTCAGAGACAGTGTCTCTGGAGCTAAAATTGGGATTCAATGGTTTTGTAACACAGTTTCAAAGGCAGCCATTGTTTAGAGCAGTGATTCTTAACCATAGGCCCGGGCCCCACAGTTGAGTTAGATGGCCACTAAAAGTATTTAGTTTTTCACCTGAGGGTCGTGAGCGCCACGACACGCTCAGTTTTAATACACTTGCCACATATGGTGGCAGTAGTGTGTCACTGAATTGACTTGACAGCTGCAAATTTGTGATAGTTACCAACTATGGAAGAAAAAATGATAAAGTGAAACTGTAAATACTGTTCATGAAAGCTGTTTTTAAAATTCATTAGAAAATTTGATGGCGATACTTTCATTTACACTGTACTTATATCTTCTTCATTATACATTTAGAATAAGAATAAAATAAATAAATATATATATATATATATATATATATATATATATATATATATATATATATATATATATATTATTCTTATTACATGATATTTAGACATGATTTTACTATATTTATTTTACTCCGAATTTTATTCATGACATGTAAAGTTTTTCCAAATTTCTCAACAGGATAAACTGTATTTTTTTCTGTTTCTCTTCAGTAAATTGAAAAAAATGACTATGACTTGCACCTGCATCTGCTGCTGTTTGGACTTTTCGATGACAAATAAATATCTTTGCGATGATCACATGGTTTCATGTCATTTCACAAGGTTTTGGTAAGTGGTCATGTATCAGTAGATTAAATATAGTTATTGAACACAAATGAAATCAAAAGCAATGACTCAGTTCTATTCCTTGAATGGGCCTCGAACCCATTTGCTGTGGAAAAGTTGGGCCCTGAGATCATAGAGGTTAAGAACCCCTGGTGTAGATTGGATAGCTGTAAAAAATGGTCAATGTTAAGGCGGATTCCATCATCACGATGATGGGATTTGACTAGTTTGCATCAAGAGTGTCCAGATATCCAGCCCTTTGTCTGCTGTCGCCAGGGTAACTGAGGGCAGGTCACCGCGCGTCGGGCACCAAGGAAACTAAAGCGAACTATCCAGAGGTAACGTTTGCTTCTAGGGTTAACAGTGTGTGCGCATGTGCTCCTGTACACCAGTGTGTGAACATTGATCTCCTGGGAAAGAGTTTAAGACCTGAGTCAATCTGTCTGTGTGAGCGCAGGCTCTTTGCCTGGTTGACGGAATAAGCTCAACATAACACATGAAAAAGAGAAAAGTGCCAAAATTCTCGGCGAAATGCCTTTGAAAGCCCTGTAAAGGGATTTCATGGATGTCGGTGGACTTGTGAGAGATGTGCTTTGATGCGATCTGGTCCTGGTCGGGTCGTGTCTCAGGATATATGGCCGTGGTTGCACAACACGGAATGGTGGAACACTTAAGTTTTATGACCTGCTGCCATTTGGGGCTCTGGAATGGAGCTGTGTCGACCACATAACTAATTGGACCTGGCCAAAGGGGGGCGAGCGTTGGGGATTTGTGAATTGCGGTTTGTGGACTCTGTGTGGCTGAGCGAATGCGGCAGTGGGTGCGTGGCATGCTCGGTTTCCCTCCGTGTGTGCGAGTGTGTGTGTGTGTTCTGGACCCGGAGGGTTGCGTCAGGATTTGGTAAATTCCCCTTAAAGAGTGCACAGTGCCTTTCATGTCGAAGGTCTGGAAAGTTTGAGACGGGAGATAGAAACGGAGCCAAGTGGAGACACAAGTGGCCGCGGAGGAAATCGCAGTGACTCATTATATAACCAATGAAACATGACTCATGATAATGTCACAACAGAGAGAACTTGCTTTCATACAATCCAACTGGGACTCATTACAATAAGAGCACAACTGCCCGGAAGTTGCTCAGTATCAGCGCATGGATCTACTTTCATCGGGATAAATGAAATATGTTCAGTTTAAGAATCTGATTAACAAATGGAGAAATGAATTTGAAATAAAAAGGGTAACAATAGCTGATTCTATCTGAATAGATGAGTCAGCATTTTACCTAAAGCAATTCACAACTTGAACCTGGTCAAATTGTGAACACCAGCTTTTCTCCCACCATAACTTTCAACTGGTTTACTTCATGCGCCCCTGCTGGTGGGTCGCAGGTGTGTGCATTTAAAAAAAAGGGGGTGGGTGGGGATTGGAACTGTAGGCAAAACCAATCTGTGAAACAAAGTGTTTTGTGTAGGGGCCATTTTTGTCATATTTAATAGCAAATTACTCAGCAATTCTTTCACAATTCAGTTCACGTAAAGACGCTGTTTCCGCTTGCTAACACAGCAGACAACTCTCAAGGCATGGAAGACCACAATAGGGCTCCTTTAAATGTACATGTGAACTCAAATTGGGTTCGAACACAAACCCCAATGGAAGAATCTTGCCATCTAAGTGTCAGTGAGGTGTCACGGCAAGATCATCTGGCCCTCTCTACAAAAACAGACCTTGCCCTGCCCCTCATTCTTCACCCCATCGTAGCATCATGAAGATGAACGACTCTGCCTTGATATGAGAGTCCAGTGGCAGGGAGGGGAGGAGGGGGGCGTCTGAAGTGGAATGTGTGTGAACTGCACACTGCCTTCTATAAATCAGCGAGACACGTCCGAGGAGAGGGAGGAGGACAGCGGGAAGGCTGGAAAGGAGTGGGCTGCCACGAGGGAGAGATAGCAGCCAGGACAAAACGAATGATGGGGATGTTGTGCAGGTGCACTCCGGTTGAGCAGGTCACGGGGGCACTGGTGGGTCAGAGCAAACTTTACCGCTCAGCAAACACACATACAACTCTGTTAAAGGCAAATAATAAAAGAATAAAACACTTGAAACCCAAAAGCAGAGAGTGAAAAGGAGTCAGATTTATAAGCTGCTTTAGCTGAATATTAGGAGAAAAGAAAGAACCGGAAAGTGCTGTACAGAGTGCAGGGATGTGCGAACGAATAAAACCGACTGACATTTTACATAAATGTCAAAATATTAGGGGTAGGGATTTGATTAAAAAATAATAATCTAAAAAAATAATCTGTTACTTAGAGAATTTGTAATTAATTCATCTCAGTTAATCGCAGTTTAATGGTCTAAGAATATTTGCCACAAGAAGCCACGTGAATTTGGTATATTACTGAATCAAATGATGGACCCATACATACATTTAAACAACAAACTATTGTTTATTTTGCATCAGTTTGACAATAGCACAATAAATCACGATGGTGACTATAATCCAGTTTTTATATCACGTTATTTAAACTAAAGCTCTTTTCATGTCTTGAAAATATTTGAATGAGAATTTCAATGTTATAAGAATTTCAAATACATTCAGAGTAGTGGAAACCCTGGTCATTGTGTTGTGAAAAACCTCCCTGAACAAAAGCAAACAGATGCTTTTGCTTGCTTTTGTTCAGGGATTCCTCCATGTTTGTTGTTGTTGTTGTCATCATCCTAGCTGCCACGTGTCTTGTGCATCAGTGTGATCAGTGGACCAGGAACTGCTGCACTTACAAAGGTTCCCTGGAGAGCAAACTGTTAAATTAAATTACATTTTGTTGTAATTAATCGTAATAATCATAATTAACTTGTTGAAGTTCCACCATTACATAATATATAAACCTTTTTTATATAATTTTATATAGACTTCTTTGCTTTGTCATGCTATTTCTGTCACTTTTATACAGCTATTAACAAAGAGACAACAGTGTTTTGTTTCTTTTTTTAAATAACATTTTCAGCAGACTGGGGTCCATCAGAATTCAAGTGTGAGGTGTTTCGCGCAGCCCCACACTGCCAGCGCACCTGATAAAAGAGGACGAGGTGGGATGAGAGCAGTTGCTGCACCTTATCTCCTGTGTTGGAGCAGCAGCTGATAAGCTCTCTTCACACCTCACAGCTAATGAGACTCCCCACTGGCCAACAGCGAGATGTGAGAGCAGGATGGGGAGGAGGGGGCTAAAGACAACAACCCTCTTCTGAAGAGCTTTTACATGAGAGGATTCAGGACTGAGTAAGACGATGCTTGGTCGACAGGAGAATACGTGTCAGTGTAAAACATGTATTTTATTCAGGCACTATTTCGTACATGACCCTCTAATCTGAGCCAACAAGTGATGCAGAAACCTCCTCCGCTGATATAAAAATAGATGATTTCTCCAGAGTGATGGTCACAGTTGTCAAAGAGTGTTTCAGAAAAAAAAAAGATTAAAACGCACTTGTGGTGGAACTTGGGTGTCAGAGTTAGGAAGCCATCTGAAGAGATGTCGCGCCCTCTTCAGGTGGAAACGTGGAACTACAGCTACACCGTGCCCACTCGGTTGCAAAAGAGGTAGCAGGAATATCATAATTTAATTATATATCATGTTTCTTCTTTTTCTTCTTCGACTTTGGTGGATCGTCCACTTCATTTATATCCATCGAAACATCATGTTTTCTCTTTTTACTGGGCTTGTCGCTACGGTAACCACTGGAGTTGCTGGGGGAGTCGTCCTCCGGTTCTGCCTTCACCTCTTTTTCCTTCTTTTTTTTCTTCTTCTTCTTTTTTCCACTAAGATCATTGCCATTTGTTTCATCCGTTCCGTTCAGTTCTGGAACTGTGTTCTCGTCTTGAGAAGAGGCTATAACCACCTCGCTGTCCTCTTCTTTGAATTCCTTTTTCAGGGTATTATCAGTGGAGTCATGTGCCGTTACAGTTGTTTGTTCTGACTCTGGCTCGGATTCTGGTTCTGCTTGGTCCGCGTTGGACTGCGAACTCTCACCCAGAGCCATCAGCTCCTGAACCCTAGAAATATAAAAAACAACAGCAACAGATGTTATGGATTCATTGTACTCCATCTGCAAAGGCAGTTATTACAACTCCCATAAAACATGAATCATTTCTGGAGTTTCACAAAAAAAAATAAAACAATAACCAAGTAGAGCACAAATGAAAATCTCCACATTCATTTATAAATAAAAATTTAGGGATTTAAATCATACCATAGTGGTAAACAAATGAACCAGCAACATGCATTTAGTAATGGACCTGAAAGACGGTCAGAGAAAAGAGAATATTGCAATTTTTAGAGGTACCTGGATGACATTCAAGAGAAACGTGGCTGCAGGGAACAGTGTAGTGTGGTGGCTATTACAATACCACTACTACTACTACTACTACTACTACTACTAACAATAATAAGATATTATATATATTTACAATCCTGTGCCAACATTATATTCATCAAAAATTGACTTCTGGCTTCAATATCATTGCCATGTGCATGTATGTCCGTTTCGTCTCTTCCCTTAAAACAAACACTCTGTGCATCGGTCTCAGCACCCGAGATCACGCAAGATATCTCAGCAGAAATTGAGGGGAAAAGTTGCATCACAAAGCCTAATTCCAAAACCACACTGATCCCCACAACATAGACAAACCAGTTTGCCGAACTTGTTCAAAAGTGGCGACGACAAAAAAAAAAGATAGCACAACAAACGGACATGTTCTCCTGGATCAGACCCACCTGACCTACTTAGAACACATTATTTTTTATGGTTTGCAATTTCATTGGAATAGTAAAATTAGTGATAAGAAATAATAATGTATGGTTTTTGAAATGGTGTACTGTAGTTGCATTACTCATATATTGGCATTACATTCTAAATATTGTGGACAACCATGTTGTTTATTGGCATATAACATATGATCATATGATCCAGCTGAATTAAGTCATCGTGACTGACATCCTGGTTCAAGACCTTTCTCTCACAACTGGACTCAACTGAGGGTCAGCTAAAGCAGTGAAGTAGCAAACATGAAAGTAAATCATTTAAAAACAACCGATGAAGAAACTTGCCTGGTGCTGTGTAATTTCCCTCTGATGAGCAGAACTCCAGCAGTATCCGCATCAAGTGCAGTCACATCAAACTCCAACTCATCTCCGATCTTAGGTCCAAAATCCAACCACGTCTGCAGCGGCACCGGTCTGGGTTTCAGAATGCTGGCGTTGAAGCAGCTGTGCACCAGACACCCGACGTGACTTTCACCCAATTTATTGACTTTACCCTGAGGGAACATGAGCGGGAAGGAAATCAAACAGGGGAATTATTCAAATCAAAAACACAAAACAATCGGAAAAGTACTCAGAACACAGGGAAAATGTGTCAGTATAAATAAGGCAAAAGCAAGATAAATGATGATGAGGTAGAACTGTAAACAAACCCTGATTCATATATATGTTTTCATGGAAGCATTTCTGGAGTGAGACTCACCACAAGCTTCTGTCCTCTCTGAGGTCGGAACAGAATAAAGTTGGCCTCGATGTCCATGTGGATGTAGCCACTATCGTCGTGAATGTCTCCATGTGGCCCCACGATACGGACATCGTCATAAGCAAGTGGCACTCCGTTAAAGCTGGGGTGAAGGACATACAAGTGAGGTGGCAAACCACTCACAGATACCGATATTAACATGAAAATAAACTTTTTTTCTTACCTCTATTAAGGCATGGATTCATAATATGATAACTTTTGTTTAAGATAACAATGTAAACCTGGAGATACTAATGTACAGACACAAGTCAACGTCTCATACAGCGCTCTGCTGAAGCCAGTTTAATAAACGTCAACTTGAAACTAACTGCTTTTACTGACATAATAATAATACAGTACTGTACGACAGGGGGTTGACAGCGTCTTCTGGTGACGTCAGAGCAGCGAGAGCGAACGTCCTGCTTTGGAGTTACCTCTGAGAAAACTTGAGCAGCTCTGACCCCAGCTCTTCCTCTATCCCGGTCCTCTTCTTCTTCAGGTACATCGGCGGCAGCGCGACGTGTTTTCGGTGCGTGTGCATGACCAAACACGAGTACGGCGCTGACAGCAGTTTAGACGCGTCAGCGAAGGACGGGACGGCGCACGGCAACACGCCCGCGTGCATGACCGGATTCCCCTGTAGCCCCACCGGTGGGACTTGAGGGCAAGCAGCGGTGATTTCGCTGGACATCTTCACGCCCTACTTGTCGTCTTCAGCGTGCTCCAAGTTCGCCATGCTGCTTTAGAAGACCGGAACCACAACAAGGGACTTCCACGTCAAAACAACTATTGGTTACCCGTCATCACTGCCGCCCGCTGGCGAGGAGGGTGCATTACATTTGTAATGATATTGCGTTATTACGGGCTTTTCCTCATCAGTTATGTCTCACAAGACACACGATACTAGTGTTTTGTAATACAGGTGACATATTTAATTGTTTTTGTTTAACCATGCCAACATTCCCTTTTGATATAAATGTCGGTGGCTGCGATCAAATTTTATTTATGTTATATTTATATTGAGGTTACAGGTGATCATCATGAACTACAAAACTAACAAACCGTTATTTTATCAAGCGAGGTAGAAAATACCATGGCCAAAAATTGGCCATGGTATTTTCTACCTTACATTTTTATAAAATTTTATAAAAATGTAAAGAATTTTGTGTTACTGTGTAGTTGTGTATGTATTGATATAACAGTAATATCAATACATATATATATATATATATATATATATATATATATATATATATATATATATATATATATATATATATATATATATATATATATATATATATATATATATACATGATAATAATAAATAAGAAAAAGGATAATAATGGAAAGAAAAGTAGAGAAGCTGTGACTGTCTCTCACAGTCATCAATGAGGACACTTTAAAAAGCACTCATCAACCATGCCCTTTGATTGATAAAGTTCAGTGCAGGCTGACCTGCTCAGCAGGAACCTGCCATTGATTCTGTGTCCTGTTCTCATCTGCAATGGCAAATTAAGATCATGAGGGTGACCTGAGGTGTCAATTAGTGCAGTCGGTGCGCACACACTTATATATAGACATGCGAGGGAGCATGCTACACACACACACACACACACTGGCAGTAGGGCTCCAGAAGCGATTGCCTTTTTTTTCCTCAGTGATAAATAATGATGAGACTTCGTAGTCAGCAAGAGCTCTCAGCGGGCAGACACACACAGACACACACACACACACACACACACACAGAGACACTGCTATATTGAGCAGCTTCATGATTTAAGTACAATTGTTTATCTTGTAAATATTTGTGTCTCAGCAACATCATTTAAACCTGATGCGGCTGAGGTAACTGGTGAAGTTTACAGCAGGAATAAGAACAGACCTAAAGAACTGACAGTTACTTTGGGGTGTCATGTGACTTACTGAAGCCAGGTGTCTATTGATCATGTTGGCTGCACTCTGAAAAGACATTTACTTTATAGAACCAACTATGTGATGCACCAAACAGTCAAACAAGAGTAAAGTCTATTCAATTCACGATTCAATCACAATTTAAAAACCAATGTCAGCGCTGATATGGCACTTAAAAACACCCCAGGCAGCTGTTAAGTAAGACTTTATTTCTCTTTCATAAGAAGCATTTATAAAAATAAGTCAGATTTGTGTCCATATATAGAAGCATACAAGTTGTTATCATTCCAAATCAATCCATTATCAGATACAACAAACTATGGTCATTTTACATTGTCGCATTCCATAACAAGAGCGGGCGAATTAAAGGCAATGAGTCGGAGACAGTAGCAGCTCTCCAGAAGGAGTGAATCATTTGCATGATGGCTGCTGCTCCTCGCCGTCAGGCATCTGCTAATCCATTCTGCTGGGAAGCTGAAAGGTCAGATGTGATGTGGTCGCACCTGAACGGCCGCCCAGATGACAGCTCTGGGGGTTGGCGGGATCCGGAGGGTGTGACCCCAGATTTGCATAAGTAGTCGGAGAACAATGTCTTTTCCCTGTTATCTGCTTTAAGTAATAGATGCTATGACATGAGAGGACAACCGCATGCCGTGTCTGGTGAAGAAGCCGGAATCAAGTCTTCATGGTGAAGCAGCATTGTGGCCATTGTAGGTGATCTGAGGGATGCCGTTGCTGGAGTTATCCAAAATCTCCTGTTGAGTAGATGGACACAGATTTGACATTTCAGGATTAAAACTTTTTCATTATTTTTTTTTTTATTATATGGATTTGGTATATGACTGAATCAAATGATGGACCCATACATACATTTAAACAACAAAATATTGTTTATTTTGCATCAGTTTGACAATAGCACAATAAATCACGATGGTGGCTATATTCAAGTTTTTATATCACCTTATTCAAACTAAAGCTCTTTTAAGGTCTTGAAAATATTTGTATAAAAATTTCAATTGTATAAGAATTTCAAGTACATTCAGAGTAGTGGAAACTCCGGACATTGTGTAGCAAAAAACATGCAGATGCTTTTGTTTGCTTTTGTTCAGGGATTCCTCCATGTTTGTTGTTGTTGTTATCATCCTAGCTGCCACGTGTCCTGTGCATCACTGTGATCAGTGGACCAGGAACTCCTGCACTTACAAAGGTTCCCTATTGTCTGGAGAGCAAACTGTTAAATATATATATATATATATATATATATATATATATATATATATATATATATATATATATATATATATATATATATATATATATATATATATATATATATATATATTGTATAATACATACAATTGTTGTTTTTTGTAAGTAGCTCATAAGTAGCTAATATTTTCTGATTTTTTATTAACATGAATTTCTCCGTAGCATTGTTTGTTTTTCACTTTGTATGCAGACAAATTGGAAATAAAATGGATGGTTTATGTATAAATTTGCCCATTTTAATCGGAATTTGAGGGGTTTATTTGGCTAATTTGGAGAAATACATGGGCTAAAATGCATATATATAAGATGTGATAGTCAGGGTACCTCAGAACAGTCTTCAGTTGCAAGCTAGAAAAGTCAGATTGTTCTATACGCTAGTGTTTCAGAGGTGACGTCTGCATGTCCTTTGCATTTTACCTTGTCAGTCATCTCATGAGAATGATGAAGCGAGTGCTCTCTCTCAAGGAACATCCGTTGTTGTTCGGAGCTCGCAAGGCGACAGGTGAGCCACGTGGATAAGGTACATGAGGAGATACCTGCACAGCATGAAATAATGCAGCAAGTCTCAGCCACAGTTTGGTTTTTGGAAACACAAGTGCAAGGTCTCTTCATGCTGTGGATTATAAAGTACGTTTATACCTAGACAGGCCAGCGTCATGGCAGCCAGGTGGATGGAGTGCATGGAGTCCGGGCGTTTGCTGAGCGCACGCACAAACTGGAAGTTGAGGATCCCACCGATGAGACCACAGATGCAACATGCTGAAAACAGGATCATCTGAGAGGAGAGGAAAGAGAGCTTCAGCCGATAACAGCTCCACACATCAGCTGCGGCCAGACAGTTCATATACTATCACGACTTTTCTTTATTATTTTGCTCTTTTGGCTGACAGCTGCTGAGTCATCTACGTGGGTCGAAGTAAATTTCATTGCCTATTAGAAAATTGGATCTCACTCAGAGGAAAGTGTCTCATGCAGAAATGTTGTGTGGCTGGTTTATGTGCTTGCATCACGCCGCTGGTGGGTTCGGGTCCCCACTGAACACCGGCTCCGCTTAGGAAGTCAAAATAGGTGAGGTAAGATGAGGCGAGGTATTTCAGATGGAAACCAAGAGATTTGTTACACATTAAAAGCATCTTTAGTGACTGCATCTTTAGTTTCTTGAACCATGGATACCTTTAATACTGCAATTGAATCTTAAAAATCCCAATAAGTTGAAGGCCCCCAAACATTTATTAAACCTGAATGTTATTGTGTGTAGCTGTGCAGATTCCTTCTCAGTGCCCCCAATAAGGATTCCTCCGACCGCACGGAAAACAGCATCTCCAGTTTCCAGTCATTACCCGGCAAAGTGAGCAGAGCGACTGGCAGGAGTCCGCAGCCAAAGCGACCTAATGCAATCTTCACCCCACAGGCAGACAGTGACGGAGGGCACGGGGCAGAGATGAGCAGAGAAAGGATGAGGTGATTGAAGCGGAGAAACCATCGGAAGGGTGAAATTGAGGAGCCGGAGAGATAGATGAGAGTGATGGGAGGAAGGAGAGTGAGGAGAAGACAAAAGTTGGCGGGTGATAGGACGAGACAGAGGTGGATGTCTCCGTTACAGCAGCTCGTGCTGACATTGATCCATCATTAGTTCCCTCCCTGCAGCAAAGAGTTGGACAGAAACATGAAGACTCGCCGACAGCCAGAGACTGCAAACTGATCCCCGAGTGAAAGGAGAGTGACAGAGAGAGGTGACTGCTTGTCTTTTCCACTTTTCCCCGGAGTCACACGTTCACACACGCTGCGCGGTGTTTACCTCAGCGAACATCCGAATGAGATGAATTAAGTTTGGCATTAGGCCGGTGGATGTTATGAGTCAGACCCACAGGTTCTATCACAACGACTCAACGTCGGATGAAACAATGTACGTTACAGCAGCAAATGTCAGGATTTCCAGACATTATTTTAAAAAATCTAAATCCGCCTATTCATGCATGTGACACTACAAGTCCCATTATGCACGGCGACAGCTGACATCAAATTTGCATTCTGGATTTAACACTTAGTTAAAAAAAACTTAATCAATACCATTGGTCATGGTGGTGTTTTCACATAACTTTTGGCATAAAGAAATGCATCTTATCGCAACAAATGTGAATGATGGATACATCATATATCACATTTGCAAGTCGAGTGTCATCGTTGGTAAGTGTGGTCTGCAAGTTAAACAAGCCAAGAAAACGTTGAAAGAAAGGTCACTTTGAAGTGAGAATGATCACTAGGCACTCGCGTTGGTCGACTCGCCTTGTCTGCTCTTGAATACCACTGTGGTGACAAGCACCCCAATGCTGCTCCCACCTCTATGTATCTTCATAGGGTTCCCATTAAAATAGAGCATCTCACAGCACACGCTCCTTGTTCCCTTGCATAACATTTTCCATGAAACATCCCAGGCTGAACTTGTAGTGGTCTTGTAGTGGACCAGTGGTCAGTGATCAACTTTGCAAATTCAAATGTCATAAATGTGGCTGAGTCAAAGACGCTTGTCATGTCGCATTTTATTTTGTATTTGTAACCACGCTACATGAATCAGGACAATATGTAGTTATGTAAGGTGAGATATAATGTTGTTACATTGTTGTGTAAGTTATGACGAACCATGACTCAGTCTCTCAGGACTGCATCGCTCTGCATAGGTGGTGCACACAGTAAAGATGCTGAGATGCATAGATAGATAGATGGCTAGATAGATGGCTAGATAGATAGATAGATAGATAGATAGATAGATAGATAGATAGATAGATAGATAGATAGATAGATAGATAGATAGATAGATAGATAGATAGATAGATGGCTAGATAGATGGCTAGATAGATAGATAGATAAATAGGTAGGTGGGTGGATAGATAGATAGATAGATAGATAGATAGATAGATAGATAGATAGATAGATGATAGATAGATAGATAGATAGATAGATAGATAGATAGATAGATAGATAGATAGATAGATAGATAGATAGATAGATAGATAGATAGATAGATAGATAGATAGATAGATGATAGATAGATAGATAGATAGACAGACAGGCAGACAGACAGACAGACAGACAGACAGATAGATAGATAGATAGATGGGTGGATGGATGGATGGATAGATAGATAGACAGACAGACAGAAAGACATAGATAGATAGATAGATAGATGGATGGATGGTGACAGCCTCGGACAACACCCTCACAGCCCTTCCTGAATTCACGCCACGAATCAAAGCTGAGACATCTGATGCCCGAGTTACTGACCTGAAGTGAGAGGAAGCGCCATCCTGGACTCACTTGGCACAGGTGCTGACCATACAGTAAACTTTCTTAGATTACAGTAAGCTCCTGAGCACATTAATGGCCCTGTTTCAATGGCTCTGGTGCTGAACTTAGTGCGTGATCATTACCAGTAATGCAGATGTCCCATGACACACACCTAGACTTTTCTCTTGGTCTCCCAAAAATCATCTGATGACAGTGAGAGATTTGAGATTAAAATGAACTAAAACACAGGATGACAAAGCAATTCCCAGCTATTTACAGAGACTCATGGCCGAGTAAGTATTTAAAGAACACAGTAAATGTAGTAGCAAAGCTAGCAAATAGAGAAAAAGCGTGACGCAGATCACATGCAAATAAGCTGTAACGTGGCTAATGTTGTACATAATGTTTATTACCAACTTAAATGCGTTTGCTACATAATGATCCAAAGCCTCCTCAAGGAAAATAGACACAAGACACTCGGCTATCATTTAGCATTTAAATGAACATCTGGTTTGATTGTGGCGCCAGACACTGCTGAGTCAGCATCGGATAAATCTCCCTCCGCATATTCTCAGCGGGCAAAGTGTCTAAATCTTGTGTCAGAGCGGACGTTAACTGCCCCCTCTGCTCTGAGTCGCTGGGAAGTTTTCACGGAACGCCGCTCCCTGCTATGAACTTTGGGCTCCACACTTTCACGCAGTGCTCAAACAATGACAACATCATCCGTTTTATTTTGGTAATTACTCTTAGCGCCCGAGGGGCCAGACAAAAGTTCTGCACTGTAGATTTAATGGATGTTGGAGGGAAGAATAGAAACAAATTTACATAAATAAATAAGCACTTACAATAAGACCCGTCCTCTTTCGAGCACACAGCACCCCGCACATCCCGCAGACCAGGAACTGAGGAGAAGCACAAGTTTGAGGTATTAAAATCCATTCATCCTGAGTCACATGTATATTGTATACGTTTGTATGTTATGTTCTTAACACACACACACATATTGAAAGAAAGAGGAAGGAAAGATAATGTCCATGTCTCTGTATATTAATTCATGACATTCCACTCATTCTATTAAAAGGGAAACAGCGGTGAAGCCTATCCCAGCTACTCAGGGTGAGAGGTAGGGGACACACTGGACAGTTTACAAGTCCATCCCGGGATAATAGAAATAAACATCTGTTTAGTCACACATCTATGTACAATTATGAATCACTGATATATATGTTTTTATATGATTTTGGAATGACGCATAATGAATAAAACAAACCAAAAATAATAATAATTTAAATTAAAAATAAATAAAAGACAAAATAAAATAAGTGGATGTTTACATTTGACTACAGGTAAACATTATTGCTACCTCAATCTATTGAGAAAACAGCTAACACAAAAATAATAATCACATATAAATGACCCAAAAAAGCGCCAAGAAAATTACGTCAATGTACAGCATTTATAAAGGGATCAGGTTAAACATACTTATTCATAGTCAAAATAAAAAGAAAATACAAATAAAAACGTTTCCTTATCATTTTTTTTTTCACGAGAACGAGTCTTGGAAGGAGTGGAATAGTCAAAGTATCTTTCAAAATAAAAGCACCGATGACTCATTTAACTCTTGGTGAAACTTTTGAGAAAAGCTTATCATATTCCCATAAAGCTCAGAGGACGGAATGAGCAGAAGCGATTTGGGACCTACACACAGACCGCTCCACACCGGGGACGCGTCGCCTTGCTGCGGCTTGTGCTCGCCCCGCACCCAGCTGATGCCCACCGCCCCCAGGACGATGCTGGCCACACCCAAGCCCACCTCCACCACCGACAGCAGGAGCAGGCTCCACAGGATCTTGCGGCTGGAGCACATCCTTCCCCGGGCATCGCTCCCGCTCCAGCAGGAGGCTCTACCGGACCATGGTGGCGAGAAGAGCCGAGGGCGAGACCAAGTTAGTCCGAGTGCGGGAGAAGTGATGGAGAGCACCGGAGCGGGTAGGAGGTTTGAGACCGTTGTACTCCGAGTTCATCCGTCATCACAAGTGTTCGTGTGCGCTGCGGAGCGACGCACGCAACTTTCACACTGCTGGGTAAACAGAGGAGGCGCGGGCACGCGCTTCTGCGCGCACTCACCGCCGTCACCAGAGCTGATGCTGCTCAGGGCGCGCGACCCTCCTTTCTCAGTGCGTGACGGATGACAGCGTCCGTCGCAAGAAATGACTCAAAATTTCATCATGTGTAACTGTAAAAATTCAAGATGTGATTTAAAGAGATTCATTCATTGCAGAGAATAATCCCGAATTAATCCAAATAGCACAGAATAATTGTTAAGTAGAAGAAAGGAAGTTGTTTTGAACACTTTATGTCGC
This sequence comes from Synchiropus splendidus, assembly GCF_027744825.2. Lineage (NCBI taxonomy): Eukaryota > Metazoa > Chordata > Actinopteri > Syngnathiformes > Callionymidae > Synchiropus > Synchiropus splendidus. Next base: position 10,931,754 of record NC_071337.1, read on the forward strand.
ATTAAGTTCGCGCAAATGTCTAGTGATTCAACTTCATTTTGAGCATTCTGCAGTCAAATATGAAAAGTAATTAATGTCGATGTATTAATTATAAAACAAAATTATTATTATTCACTTATTCATGTATAAACAAGTGGAAACCCCAATGATTTTTTTCCATTTTACCGAAAAAAATGTTGCCAGTCTAATTTAAAGTTGACCCTACATTAAAAGAAAAATACTTCTTGAGTGGTATTTTGGTTGCAAAAAAAATGTGTTGCTGTAATGTGGAAAAATGTGAGAAGACCAAAAACAAACCAGTGGATACAAATGTTGCTCTCTTGTTTACCATGAGAAAGAATTACATATACACTAAGAGGGGAAAAATTCCTTTGAAAAAAATTGTGATCCTTTCATATGTTATGTGAAAGACTCAGACTTGGAAGTGTACATATGCATGGTTTGATGTTTTTTGGTACACCTTGTTACTTGGTAAAGACTGGGGTGCAATGGGGCAAGCAATGGGGTGGGTGTTCAATAGTTTTATATTTTATGTTATTTTGTGTCATTGGTGTTTATTTGTATTCATTTTTTGTTGTTCTTTGTTTTGTTTAACAGCGATCAGTCAATTTTACCGTCTTCTTTTACCGATACATTTCTTCTGCAGTCTTTCAATGCAGGACTTTTCCTTTGTTTTCATCGCCATTTTATGTGTTTCACATTCATTCCAACATTTATTAAATTATATACTATAAGAAAATCACACCTTTCACCAGTTAAAATATTTGTGAACGCTTCTTGTCCCTCAAAATAAAATAAAATAAAAAATACAACACTTTTAACATTAAAAAAGAAAATCTTCAAATGCAGACATTTGAGCTATGAAAATAAATTATGTATCAAATTGAAATAAATCAATCAATGGGAAAACGTCGACCAACAACATCTAGGGTAGTAATGCCGACTTGGCAGTACCGGAATCTGGAGTTGCAGCAGGGCACAATCAGGGAATTGTTCGATGCCAGGACAAGATACTGAGGAAGACACCTGACACCTGGAATTGAGCGGGCAGGAAGGAAATGGAGCTCACATTGGAAAATAACATTTTTGATATAGAAAAGTGAGAGAACAGGTGACTCCTATCTCCCTGAAGCATCCTGACCTCTGCCAGCATTTGCAAGGTTACAAGACTTCATGTGCTACGAGATCCTGCAACATCCTGGCTGTATACTCACAGAGCATCACCTCACACTTTCTCGGTGGATTTTAAGTGTTCTAAACAATCAATCAACAATTGACTCTCAACTGTGAAAGAACAAAAATGGGCTTTAACAGGATCCACAATCATCGGCCGATGTTGGAGTAAGCAACGATTCCTGAGGAAGTTTGTTGTTACAGCAGGATGCTACAGGAGGATATACACATCCTCACAGACTTAAACTGAGGCTTTAAAAAGGGCTGCGAGTTCTGCACCTCAGCTTAGGTGTACTTCACAAGTGGACATTCATAGTACAGTAAATTGAAGTAAATAAATGTATATGTGATGCTATGTCCTCCTAAATCAGCCACTCTTTTGGTTGGGTTTTTTTTTTTTGCACAGTGTTCAGTGGTTTGTGCTGCAGCCACTGTTCTCTCTGTTCCTGCAAGGGTTTCCTCTGGGAGCTCTGTTTTCCTCCCATAATCCAAAACTGACCTGGGACCTGAGCAATGGCTGTATTTCACTTCTCACAGTTGGATGTTGTGAGTCTTGGTGTCTCAGAATATCATAATACAAGCACAAGTTTCAACTCAGTTGCAGCGGAGCACTTCTGGTGTGCTGCTGTCGTCTGCAGTGAGATAAAAATAAAAGTGCTTAGTGTCAAGAACTGACTCCCCTGTAATGATCTCAGTGACAATAACGGCTCCTCACATCTGTGGAGCCGTCACACTCCAAGTGCTGATTTGGGAGTCGCTTCCAAAGGGTTTATGCCAATTACGGTCAGAATTCCCATTTCTGTCTGCCGTGTTCTTGGAGTGTCGTCTTCTTTCTTCCAAAGATTTTTGATGACAGTTTAAAAAAAATCCTAGTCAACATTTGTATGACGTAAAGAAAGACAATGCTTTGATATTTCAAATTTAGAGTCGTGAGCTGAAAATATAACCTCCTTTTGCATAACAAAAAGGATAAAAGTGGCTGAAGAATCTAGTGGAAATATCAGCTACACTTTGCCTTCATATTGGAGGATGACAGAATGGATCAAACAGGACGTAGATCCAGGGGCAGGCTACTGTTTTTATCCTGCTCTTGCAGTGAGGGTTTAACTGCTATCGCTCTTGACCGAACATGTTCCTACAACCCTATTCCTAAAGACAAGTTTTACTCCCTATGTCCAATTGTGCCTCCTATCCACAACAATGTATGTACTTGTTACCCAAAAGAGGAAAAAAATATTCTCAGCATTCCAGACTAAGACTTTTTTTCAAAATAAGACAATGAAAAAGGGAAATATTGAAATGCTGGCAGCCTTTCTCTGCTTCCACACAGCCCAGGGCAGCAGGAGCTGTAGAACTTCCATAATGCTAAGTGGATAAAGAGGAGTGTGAGCTAGAGAAGCCTGGAACGATGACCCCCTCCCCATCCCATCCCACCCCAGAGGCCTATTACGTGCTCCTCAGTCACCATCTACATGGAGAGGCGGTGAATCACCAGCAGATATGCGGCAGCAGCTCAGTAATGAGGGCAGTGTGAAATGACAGAGATATTGAGGGCCAACTGTGTGCGCGCTGCTCCTGTGCTGAGGGGCCGTCAAGCCCAAATACACAGGGAACTGACGCTGCAGAGGAATGGAGAACTTGAAAACACATTAAGTGATCGGACAAAATGATGTACTGCACTGTATTATTCCATTGTTATAGTTTCCCTGTCATATTTGTTGTTGACTTTTTGGTTTCTCATTTTTTCATTCATTACCATTGGGAAAGATGAAGAAGTGATGAAGAGATGGGCCCAAATGAAAATATTGCTATACGTACATATACATATGACAACCCAACATAACACTTAAAATTTGAATAAAATATTGTTGGTTTTTTAAATTAAAATTAAGAAAATTTAAAATGCATGCAGATATTATACACGCTTTTTCCTTTTAATATGTACAATTCATTTTAAGATGTTCAATATCATACATGAAATGAATGGTAAAATGAGAAGATTTTGTTTTAAAGGCTCAAGTGCTCAACTAAGGGTTTCACCAACACCAAAAAATAAATGTGCAAACTCTACACAATTACAAATGAAAATGGCACCAAAATTATATTTAAAAACTGAAACCATAAAAATGCAGAATGATAAACCACAATGTATAAAAGGCAAGAATACAATGCAATGAAAAATTCAAGAAAAATTAAATACAAATTTTCTTTTCAAAAAGGAACAACTTACAACAAACCAACTACATGTTAAACATGATTCTATTCTTTATTTGCAGGTCATGAAAAGACACAAAAGGACTAATAACTTTTAATTTTTAAGTCCTAAAACCCAGTGTCTGAGTTAAAATATTATAACTAGTGGTAAAGTAGTTGCACACTGACTAGTAGCCAGGCCGTGCTTTTCCTGGGTCTTGGGCTTCATAACTTGTCTATTAATGAGCCATTTAGCAGAGGCCAGTGAGATCCTTATGACTGGGAATGAAAAAGACATGAGTTCAAGTTTTTTATTTCACTCGTGAATATTTTGCCATTGGACCTTAGAATAATGACTAGTGATGCGCAGTAGTCTGACCCTCCAGTTTCTCAGCTCACACAGTCATTCACTTCTGTTTCTGGTTTGCAAACGTCTCCAGTCCTCAGCCTCTTGAGCAGTATTGAACTGTCCAGCTGCCACAGAAGACTTCAGAGTGGTTTGAGAAAACATCTGGCTGACTCTTGTTTTTTTATCTTTAAAGAGTGTCGCTGTCAGCATCGGGGGGAAGAGGAGAAAGCAATGGAATGGAGGGAAGAGTTAAGCGAAAGAACACGACCAATGAATAGATTTCTTTTTTTTTAGTGTTCTCTCTGAGGAGGAGAACCAAATCAATCCCCAAGCTCTCAGCGTGTCCACGCTGCTTCTATCTCCAGCACCACTTACCTCCCTCTTCTTCTCTCAGCGCCACCTCGGAGCTGTCACCTGCTCCTGACAGGATGCCAAACACGTAAGGGATGGGAAGAGCCTGCATTGGTCCGGACAGGTGAAAGGTCATACGTCTAATTGATGTCTCAGCGCTGAGAAGGATAACAACCTCCTCTATTTGCTGAAGTGTGAAGAGAAACATTAGCTTGAGAATAAAGTGTCTCATTAGTGAGAGTGAAGGGAGTGAGGGACGCAGAGGTCTCCCGCGAGGGGCGAGACGCAAACATGTGATCACAAAAGGTAAAAAAAAAAAAAAAAAAATCTTGAAAAAAATCAACTTTTAATCAGAGATCATACAGTATGTATCATGTGATCATGTGTTTAAAATAATAATAATAATATGCTGTTTAATGTCACATGATATCATGACCCTCATAAGGGTCAGAGTCAATGGTGTCAATTCTGTGTATTGTTCAAAACAAAAGGCTTCTTATATATGTTGTTCTTCTTATACATTTTTTTAACTTTTTTTTTTATCCTATTTAAACTACACAATATCTAATAATGAGTCCATATTGAAAATGAATGCCAATCCTAAATATTTTCATTCATTTAATTGCCATTTGGGAAACACACACACACACACACACACACACACACACACACACACACACACACACACACACACACACACACACACACATACACACACACACACACATACATATATATATATATATATATATATATATATATATATATATCAGATTGATATGAGTAAGATGAGCTCAGTCTTCAGAATTACATTCATTCAAACATTTCCTGTTAGTGGCTTTTTTTTCATTAAAAAAAAAATCATTTTCTTCTATATATTTGTTGATCCATAATGAATGAACTTGTTAAAGTGTCTTTTTTATGTCAAGTTTTTTGGGGTGTTGCCTGTCCAGCATGATTTTCCCTTCCCTGCTTGTGGCAGTTGCAACGCTGCTGATGGTTTGCCAGGAGACTAGTGAGAGTCCTTGAAGGTAGGACCTGAACTCCACACACACACAGTCAACTCCCACACGTGGAAATCTTCCAGAAATTTTGCCAAACTGCTGATTAGTAGGTTTCTGGACTTACCTGCTGCCTAAGGGTTTTTAACAGAGCAGATGGACGAGGGGGAAACAAATACTTGTAGTAGTGGCGATTTATCACTATCTAGAGTACGTTTTTCCCTTTTTTAAATACAAAAAGTACACGCAAAAATGAATATTTGAAAGGAGAAGTTCACCTACAAGGGTTGAAGTTTTTTCCCCCAAAATTATAACACAGAGAACAAAACTAATAAATAAATGAAACACAGCCAAAGTTTTGTGTAATCCACATTAGAAACCACATCTATTGATGACTATTGGCCTGGTTGAAGAGCTAACAATACACAAAGGCAAACGCATATTTATGGTCATCGTTGAGAAAATCAATTTGGTGCATTTCACCGCAGCATCCCACTATGAGGTCATTACTCAAACCAAAATGAGCTTGTTAGCCAGACGTGTGCTCAAACACGGACCCTAATGGTGCGGCCGCTCTCAGGTTGATCTCCTCGCTCCTGCCTTCAATGTCTCAGGGCTTTCCAGGAAACTTGTTTGTACATTCATGGGGCTGATATTTGGCCGCATAAAAACAAGTACAAATAATATATAACTTTCAATAAAAAAGGGCAAATATGTTCAACGAAGCTAGATCAATATAGCTATAGATGGAGGGAGCAGCAGATAGAGCACCATGTGCTGTGTGGGCACCGAGTAAACAAGACTCTTATTAACTATTAAACACCTCTGCAGGAGGGACCGCACACGCACACGCACGGCTACACACACACATGTGCAAGTGTGCCAGTGCAGAGTCAGAGGCCTCAGTTTCCTTCAGTGGCTGTGAAATTGGATCGGCACATCCAAACATCCTGTTGGGAGGTGTTGCTTTACACTTCTTAGACGAATGAAGAGATAAGTGCGAAAAGTAAAAGAGTAAGAAAACAGTTTCATAGAGACTGTGTCAATGACGTTTGTCCACTAGGGGGCACTGCCAGACTGCAGCAACGCTGATGGACGCGGAAACATAAACAACATAGTGGCGAAATACAACGCTATTACGTTTATGATCAATTATTAATTGGATGAAGGGACGATTAAACAGGATAAAAAGGCGTGGGTAATGAAGGAAGGCAGATTGGAAGTGGGAAAGGAGGGAGAAAACGGAGAGGACCGTCAACAAAGAATAAAGTAATAAGTCATTTAAGTTTTCTTGTTTTTAAATTAGTGTTTATTTCTCTAGTTATTGCCAAAGAAATTGTGTATTTATGTCGATTTAGAAGTACACATACATATTTCTACATCGATTAATTTTTCTTTAACCCCACTTTTTTTAACCTAATAATGACACTCTGGTATTAAAATATAAGTAAGCGAAATTGCAACCAAGACAGAAAGAAGGGAAAATTTAAAAAAGTAAATGAAGGCAAACGCAACCATTTATGGTTGAAGTAAGCAAGTGTGGAAGAAGTGAAACGTAAGCAGTCAGTTGTGGACGTGAAGCTGTGAGTAAGGGAGGAAAAGAGAAAGCAGGAACAAGTGAACAACACGAGGAGAAGTGTAATGAAGTGGCAGGCATGCATTATTTTTAGTAGCACAGAAGGAAGTGAGGCTAAAAAAAAGCAGAGAAAGAGAAGGAAGGACGGAAGAAAAAGGGTCTTGTATTTGAGCAGGGACGTATTTTAGAAAGGAAGAAGGATGCAGGGGAGAGAGAGAACAAACAGGAAAGCAAGCAAACAAGAGAACATGTTGAGAGATGGCCGGTCAAGTAACAGAACAGAGAGCAAAAGGTTTTAATAAAGGACCAGGGGTTGGGTGCAGATGGTTCAAATCCTGATCATGAACAGATCCTGGACAGATACAAGCATGCTTAAAAGGTAAAAAATCATGGGAGCAGAATGGATGGAGAATGATGATCGAGAGATCTGTGGGTGAAGATAAATAGTGGATCTTCGGCATAGAAAAGTCGGTTGTGTTCACAGATAGAGAGGACAGCAGCGTGTGCTGGAGTGAGATGAGAGAGTGAGTGAAGATGAAAACGTGTGTGTCTTCTGGTTGACTGCCTGTTTACATTCTCTGCTTCTCCTGGCTGATCCCAGATCAACACAGGCGGACAATGGATGACACAGTGAGTTGTTGACAGAGCAAGGAAAACCCCTTCTCTCTAATGGAAGACGCTCCAAAGTCCAGTCATGTTTAGAAAAGAAGGAGGGTTCTTGACCGGCTGACATGAAGCGACTCCTCCGACATCAAAGACTCCGAGAGCTGCAAATACTTGCAGGCAATAATTTAAATGGAATCTTTCTCATCGCCAGCGGCTGGACGGAGGGATGAGAGACGCGGCGGAGGAAGCGGCGTCTTGCTTTGCTGACAAGAGTGACGCACGGGGGAGTGGGAGAAAGACAAACTCGCCGTCTCACTTGGACAAATTTAATCACACTCACGCAGAGTTGCACACTGGCTGATGTGATGCAACTCTGAGGCTGCAGTTTCCACAGGAGGAAAGCAAGTGATATCAAACTCCCATTGTTCACAGAATACCCCTGCTATGACTGTGCAGCATTGCTGGGCCACTTCCCACCAAAACCACGCAATAAAAACGTCTGTGACCGACTGATCACTGCTTTACGTTCTCTTTATGACTGTTCTACTACACAAGCGTAACATTGTTGTCACTCGGAACAAGGGAAACTTGTCGGTTAGGTTATTCTCAGAACTTCGTAAAAGTTCACAACAAAGGAAACAATTCAAGTTCAAACTTAGCTCAAATGTTACTATATCTACTTAGCAATTGGCTCATCTTAGCAATAGAAAAGCATTGGCATAGCAATTAGCATTAGCTTAGCGATTGGCTTAGCATCAACTAACCCTAACCCTTCGCTGTGAGCTTAAAATATCACCAGCATTAGCATGCCACAACACATAGTCTACCACTGAGCTCATGGACGTACAAATAAACATGTAGATAACGCATCACAAACAAAAGCATTTCCAACATCGTTGACCAACAGCATCCCTGGACCAGAAAGCAAGATCTTGCTTCTGGCACCTGTTCACTTGCTCTTCCTTCTAAACCTTTCCTGGGAAGGAACTTCCTATAGCTGTGTGTTTGACTGGTTGTCTATCTCCACGTGCCTGCAGTGGACTGGTGACCAGTCTGGGGTCTCATCCATCCAGCTCAGATCCTCAGAACCTGTCACTCTTCAAAGGAAATAAGTGAAGAAAAACTGACAGAAAAAAAGATTCTCAATATATTTGGATAGACCATCATTCATTCTCAGATTAGAGGGAGTTGATTTGGGCAGCAGGTGGCGCTAGTGTTCCGGATCTCACGGTCAACAAAGAAGAAAATTAATGAAGCTTGCACTGCAACTCTCGCCTCAGTTGTAGGACCAGTCCCTCCAAAGATTTGTGGGTCCAGATGGTAATCCAGAACACCACCAAACAGTCATCTAATTTTGTCTTTTTTTTTATCACAGTACGTTCATAATTGTACAAATTTGATGCATGATATATTGACAATAAAGCTGGATTTAAGTGCAGAATACTTAATTCACTACTTCATTTCTTTTTATTGTCATGTTCATATCACATAAACTATGAATTTAAAAATATTATACCTTATTAACCTGTTCAGTTTCTCACAATCCTCTGAACTTTGTGGCTTTATGGCTCATTTCAGTCCAGCAACGGACATGGTTCCTTTCTGATTCACAAACAGAGAGAAAATTCTTTTGGCACAAAAACAATCAATGAATTCCCGCTTATCTTCATCCACACTGTTTCAAATGGCTGACCTTCAAGTCATTTCACCTCTTTTTTATCAGTTAATGATTGCTGAGCAGGGAGGGAGGGAAATAGCTAAAAGGAACTCTGTATTCTTTCCATCAGGCTTTGTTCAACGACTTTCAGTTTTGGTTTTTTATCTTGAAAGCAGCTTTGTCATTCGACCTTCATCTATCCAGCACCATCTTTGCTTGAAAACATTCGCAGCAATGACTCACCTTATGGCAACAACTGAATCAGGACAGCTGTTTTCAAACAGATAGCAGCAGATAAACTCCTCCTATTCTCAATCCGGTCAGGTCAGGGAAATATGACCTGGGTGGTGCATTCTTAAGTCTCCACCCTGCTGCCACACAGCATCCACGATTGTGTCGTTTCACCGACATAAACATCGTGGCTGACGGACCTGGAGAGTGAACTTAGTTTGCCTGCTTCCTTTCTCTCAGTCCCCTGGTGAGCCTGGCTCTGAGCCGACAACGGCTCTGGCCTTGATACAGTCAGAGCGCTGAGCAGCTGGCACCCAGGATGTGAGGGAGAAAGTCAGGGACTCTCCAAGGCATCCTGTTGAGACGAAATGGGAGCCATGAAAAGAAGTGAATGCCAACCTCCCCGGGAGGTTTCACTTTCAGAGTAGACAAAAACAAAACAAAAAAAAATTGTGACTCAGGCATTCTGCGCTGGATTTATACTTCCCTAGAAGCCGTCTCATCTTTTCCTTCATGCCGGATATAAACACTTGAAGTTGGCAAACTGAGGCTTGGGGGCCACAAGGAGACATGTCAAAGTACCTGATAGGTCCAGGGGAGGATGATGTCAAAACAGATTTTGGGGGCTGATCCATTGGTTAGTTTGGGCATTGTAAAGATTTCCCCCATTCAATTTCACTTTTGCTGTGACTGGCTCTGATTAAAAAAAAAAAAGAAACAGCTCAGTCCTGACTTAAGAAAATACAATCTACAATCACGGAAATAAATCAAATGGCATGAGACTATGATGAAAAAATGAGGATTTGCCAATGGTTGTATGGTTTCCTTCTTCATTCTACTGAAAGTGCTCATAGGTCCATAACTCCACTGCCACCTCCTGTCTGATGGAGGTAATTGCACTTGGAATAAATTTAACACAAATTCTATTTGATTTCTATTTCATTTCTATTTTCCAATTGAGTGTTATTGATCAACCAATTATGTAATGTTAAAATCTAAATTATTTATTCATTTAAATTATTATTATTATTTAATTCAACTTCTAAGCCAATCTTGATCTTAGATGCGAAGCGTGTGGGAGTTGACTATGAAAATGGAATAGACTCAGACTGTGGGAACATTTTAAGAGCCATACCAGTTTCAGTCTGGTGATAACTGACCACTGGCTCTGTTTTTGTGTTGTTGCTTCATTGTGACGCGACACACCGTCTTGGCAGAGGATCTTCTGACCGTGTCAACTGTTTGTACCATCCAAAGACAGACAAACCGGGTCACTGTGGTCTTGGATCAACTATGATGTGCTGACAGTCATGCTAGTGGTTTACTAAAATGTAGGTGTCTGCCTGTTTTCGTGTGTTGGTCTTCGCCCACAAGCCCCATCGACGGTGAGCGCTGACATTGAGCGAACCACGGGGTTTCCTCGGTTACATTCAGGAGGGGAGCAGTACGACGTTTTTGGAAATTTAACATTCCAACCTTAGAAACCACAGAGGAAATTCCTGTGATCCTACAGATTGGCTCCGCACTAGTTACAACTCATCTCGGAAGTCGTCCTGTTTTGACGTGACGGGCCTCTTTGTAGTGGTGACGAGACTGAAAGGGGAAGTGTAGCGAGTCATCAGGAAAACTCCTGCGACTAGTGCTTATTTAGCTGTTCACTGGAACTGAAAGAAATATCAAATATAATAAGGAAGTTGGGGATTTTGTTGTTCAACGCATCTCAGACGTCATGTGGTGAATGCGGTACCAAGCATCACATTACCCCTTCATCTTTGGATGTACTCTCTGGTGGGAAATCGTATAACATAAGAAATGTGTTTGCTGTACATGCAAACTAAAAAAGTCTTTGTAGCCTGTCCAAGTACACAGATTTATACACCTCCCCATGATGTTGTCAGTAGCTGCAGCATCCTTTACAAGGAGCTCTGCAAGATTTTCAGCAGATCAAAGCAAAGATGTCAGTTGCCAGTTATTCCAAACATGCCAGGTTAAAAGGAGGAACTTATTAACAGGTGTGCGTGGGCGTCCGTCATGTGTCATATGATGTGCTGGCAGTGCACGGCACGCACTCCCACACTCTCATAATGATACAGGCAGCAGAAAAAAATGAACAAATTGAAAAATTACATTTAGTTTAATCCATCATTTACAGCAACATAATGGGGTAGTTGTCATACATTTTGGGGTCCCCTAACGGGCCACCCTGGTTCCTGTCTGAGCTAGACTTCTACAGTGGCTTTAGGACTTTGAATTTCTCACAGTGGACAGATCAGAAAATGCTCACTTAGGAGTAAACACTGGCCATTTAAGCGACTGGATTTGGAAGTTTGAGAGTCATTTTACTCTTCATAAAATTTGAGTGCAAAGGATGGTTTTCATTGTGGTGAAGAAAAAGAAAGAAAAAGTACAATGTTTAGATTTTAATGTTTTATTCATGCGGAGGGCATTATGCGACTTGTAGTGTAAGGAAAAATAATGCTTAGACAATGTAGCTTGTAGGGATGTTATGGCAGTTGTGATGGTTTTCCTCTCAACTAAGTAACATGTAAGCAGTGCATTAGAAAAGAGAAGAGAGCGTTAAAAGATTAACCAGCTTGTCAACGTTGGGTGACGTACAAAAAAATTGCTCAACATCATGGAACTATAAATATTTTACAGCGGTGACGTGATCACATCATTTGGGAATTTTGGAGGGCATCCAAAGCTGTGACAGGAGCAGCATCGGTAGCAAGAGAGCTGGTGGAAATATCGCTAATATAAGAAAAACACACAATATTTTTAGCTATCAATGGTTATTGTTAACAACTGCCAAACTCAACATAATTAAAAAACAATACGTTGTTAAAACCTTAGTCCCTTTATACAGCCATTGTGACGCCCTTTATTGTGTTAAATCAAACTAAACAAGTTCCTTAAAAATATTTTACGATTACGATTAAAATAAGTCGGTTTAACCTTTAAAGTGGGATGTGGTTAAAGTACTTCTCGATATCGTTTTTCAACAGATTGTCACAGTGGAGACATTCTGATGAAACACAGCGACTGTGTGAAAACTGCAGACATTTCACTTCTGCATCAGCAATAGCAGCATTATTAAAGGAAACAATTGGTTTATTGGTAGTCTTTTTCTGTCAATTCCTCGCTCCCTCTCCATTAAATTCTGTGTCCTACTAAAAACACGTAACAATTATCCAGGTTGATGAAACCCATTCAACACCATGGCCATGTGTGTCGTGCACACATCTGTTTAAAATCCAAAACACGCTAAACTGTGTCCCTCAATAAACATGGAATTCACTCTAATATCGGAGAAGACATGACAATTCCCTTTATCAACGGCCATATTAACAGGATTTAAGTGTAGTAAACACATTGTAGCTTTTTCAAAAATGTCAAATTAAAATGCAAGCTCAACCATTTTCAGCAGTAAACATTTACATTACATTTCATCTTCTACAAAGTACCACAGATCATAACTCAGGAAAACCTCATTGTCAGCTTTGTCTGACTTGCACTGAATGGCATGCAGTTCCGAATTTACCTTCTTTGGCATGTTTTTTTCCAGTTTAGGAGAGTTTAAAGACACTTTTTTTTAACATTCATTAGCGTACATGAGTCAGTGTGACATCACTGGGTTTTACTGAACTGAAACGGTGGGAGACCGGATGGATAAGTTACAAATTCAACCATGGTCTGTGAAAACAGTGTTACTAGCATGAAATAAAACAACTGAGAATGCTAACTGCTAACACACTAGCTGAGGAAATAAAGCATCCAATAATGAAACTTCAAACCAAACAAGGGGCAACAGTAACGTCAACTGTTGGAAAAGTCAAGACAAAAGTGAAAACCCATAAATGGCAAAAGTCACAATGACCTCATTGTCTGAGTCAGGTGACCCACAAGCCGCTCATAGCATTGGAAACTGACTCATCCCCATCACTTTTAATCCAAGTAATTCCACAATCTTCTAGTTTGATCTTCTCTGGCCTCCGCCCCACCAGCAGAAGATGGCGAGTGTGGGAGAAACATCAGAGGAGCACCGGTGAGAGGAGTGGACTTTTCAATTGAACTCGGACAAAAAATGCGCAGGTGTCAGAGGGGGAGTGTTGCACCAGATATAAATTGTGCGTGTGTGTTTTTTGAAAGACTGATGAGAGCAGACCAGCGTGATGAAAAGCCCAGTGGACTGCTAACACAAACAGAGGGAGAGAATAGAGAGATGGGGGGATGTGGCAGGTCACAAAGTTGGGGGATGCCTGCTGGAACAGAGAGTGTTTTGTGTCATCTTTACAAAGTCGTAGACTGCCATCCACTCGCCCACTTGAGGAGGCCATGGGAGTGTTTACACAGGAGTCCATTATCAAGGTCGTTCTGATCCAAAACAGATCCATATTTTTATCACCAGAGCGTGTCTGCCACTTCAGCTATGAGAGGAAAGACCCCCAGAGGAGGGGCTCGGAATTTGGATTGCAAAAAGGTTTCACACACACTTAGAAAACAGTTTGGTGTGTGTTTGGATCATTACCATAATTGAGAGAGACTGCGAAAGGAGCATGGGTGGGGAGGTGTTCCAGCTCCCCCAACTCACAAGCCTCCACTCCCATTTGACAAATTATGTGTATGAATGAAAAGAGGCTGGCGCTGGTCCAGGCCACAGAACAACACTCGGGTTCACACAGAGAGTGTGTGTCGGGCAAGCTCCGCATTAGCTTGGCTCAATCACAACTCTGGAGCCACGCCAAGTAAAACATGGCACTTTTTCTCACTGGACGGTCACAATGAAGCGACAAGCATCCGATCACGACGGTTCACTGTAGTGTCTTTTGTTTGGTCGTGTTGAAAGGCTCCACTCAGCACAGCAGCTGGTGGTTGCATGTGATCAGAATCAGGGCACAATAGAGCCCAAATTCTTCTGCACCTTCGCCTACAGCACCAGCTCATGGTGCTGCAAGCGCTGGACCACTAGACTTGAAACCTGGTCTTAATAGACACAAAAATACACCTGTATTATTATAACAAAATTCTTCAGGTTCAAAACCTGAAGCATGAAATTGCCCATAGTAAAATAACTCACTATTCGATCCCATTCAGGTGCGATTGTATGAGCATGAGCTCCAGTGAATGTATTTGTGGGAAGTCTGAGGTTTAAAATACGAATAACCAAATTCATTCATTTATTTCCGTTTATATACATTTTAGATTTTCCACATACGTAATGGAAGATCTCTGCAACAGAATAATTTTCTGAATATATTTTTTCAGTATCTTTTTCTTTTTGCAATTACACATTTTATTACACCATCACTACTATTTTAAATGATATAACTACCAGTGGAGGAAGAAAACAAACAGAGTCGGGGAATCCAATAAAGACCCACAAAATACAGAATGAGTTATATCTATGAGCAGCTTCTTTTTTTTTTTTGCTCTGCCATGGCCTCATGAGGGCCTCACAATAGCAGGCCAAGGGCCGCATTTGGCCCCCGGGCCACACTTTGCCCATGTCTGCTCTGGCGCATCATCTAATCCAATTCTGATTAGACCCCGCCCACGGAGCAAGGGCACTCCCCCAATATTAAAACAGACGCCAAAACCTTTTTTAAAATGTAGTACGCATCTTTTCTTCATTTGTTTTTCTTGTTTGTTTTTTTTATTTATTTATTAAACATAGTAAGTGTTGTATTTTTAATAACATAATGTGTATGAAAAAGAAAAAGAATTATTGTTTCATCACAAAGTTCTCCACTTCGACGTCGCAAAGACGAAACTTCACACAAAAACATCGAACTTTTTCATCTCCAAGTGAAGTCCGAGTCCTCCCAATGTTCCCTCGCGAGATAAACATGGAGAAACAATTCAAGGACAGGACAGGGTTGGAATGAACGCGAGTAGTTCAACACTTCACTGTCACTTTCACTGTCTCTCTCCGACTCTCCTCCCTTTGGCGTCGTTACCATGGCAGCGCGGGGCAGGACCCAGTCAGGCTCCGCCGGTGACAGCCGCGTGCTCAGTCGGCGCGCGGATCCTCCACGACTCACACCGTCAGCCCAGGGGAAACGTCGCGCACCTGAGATCGGAGCCTCGATGGAGGAGCGCAGAGTTCACCTCCTCGGCTGGGACGCGGGGGCTAGTCAGCTGATCTGACCGGGGAATGCGAATATCTCTCCGGGATTAGAGGCTTACCGAGGCGACAACAATGCCCCGCGTCCCGCTCCCGCACTCCCGGCTGGTGTTGGCGCGGCGGCGGACGGCTCTTCGTCAACTGCTCTAGCTGGTCTCGTGCCCAGACAGCGGGTGGTCTAATATGACTCCCTGGCCCTTCGCATACGGCAGCTTCCCTCGGTGTCTCCCGCTCTGCTTGTTGGTGCTGGCCGCGTGCGCTGGAGCTGCTCGACCGGGTGAGTGGCCGTTCATTAGGGTCAATTAGGACGATTAGCACGACTGTAGTTCCTTTGTCGTTGTTGTGACGTCACTGCTGGACTGTCCATCTAGCGGACTGAAAAGATGAAAGGATGCTGCTCGGGGACTGCGGGAGCTTCTGTCGGACACATGTTGGTTAGATAATCGGTGGCATTCCCTGCCATGAAATATGAAAAGTGACATTTTAAACCCAACTGAGAGCGAAATGAAATATTTCAGATCAAGTACAGACGTGAAACAAACCTCCTAAACTTCCTATTTCCACCTGCTGATTATTGTTAACCAACTAGGGAAGACCCACCGACTGACCTACATATGGACCTCCTTATTTATGTGGAGCGTTTTAAAAAAAACAAAACAATAAATCATTCACGTTGTTTAAATTTCCATGTTATCCCCCCCAGTGTGTCCTCAGCCAAGAGCAGAGTCTTGACTCTCAGCATCCCATCCACCCAACTGGGTCATAGCTGTTCCTGAACAGCTCCTTCTTTGCAGCCGTACCTGCAGCACTTTATTGTCTCCGTGTCCTTTCGCCTCAGTGACAGTGAATCGCCCCTGAATAATTCATCCGCAGTATGACACGACTCAGCTGGACGGAAATCAAGTGTTTCAAAAAGAACGCTGCGCTGACGGATGACTTAGTGCGAGCGTGGGAATGACCTTTAGCGCGACTGCAACATCTCACACACCTGTTCCCACACTCCCATGCGCCTCAAGGTCAGCCGATACACAGAGCCGCTTCAGATGAGATGCAAAGTGCTGCTTCGATCC
This sequence comes from Synchiropus splendidus, assembly GCF_027744825.2. NCBI lineage: Eukaryota > Metazoa > Chordata > Actinopteri > Syngnathiformes > Callionymidae > Synchiropus > Synchiropus splendidus. The sequence goes on from NC_071337.1 coordinate 10,948,085, forward strand.
TCACAAGTGCTTATGAGGTCTTTAAATATCCATGGGAACTGTGCGGCCGACACACACACACACTTTAACAAATGCTAATAACGTCCTTCTCTGTGCTATTTCCGTCCCACAGGTGAGGGTGAGTGTTGGTCTTCAAGGATCAGTTCCTGCGCAGAGTGTCTCACACGTGGACCGCAGTGCGCCTGGTGCTTCAAGGAGGTCGGTAGCCATTGAAATCTGTATTTATGTTTCTTTCGCTGAGCACAGATGGCACACCGAATTCTTTGATGCCATCCAAACAAGTGCGCTTCACCGTGCGACCCTTCACCTATATACACTTGTTTTTACAGACGTGTTCCACGTGTTTAGTCTGGACCAGATCTGAGCCGCCCAAAACCAGGTCAATGGAAATGAGCAGCCAAATTTATTCGTGCGCAGCATTTATTCACTTAAATCAAGTTTTCTCTTTAGAGAATATAAAACATATACACAGCACGGTCATAAAATCCTCACCAATTCAAAGGAGTTTAAATAAACTTTTCAATGTAATTGCCAATTTACATCTCTAAATAAATAGATGGACATAGTACATCCTTTGTCGAGTTAATCCACAGTTTACAGACTGCCAACCACAACAGTCCTAGTTTCTCATCTGGCACTCGGAAAAATAAATTGCCCTCTTTAAGTCTAGACATAGATCATCTGCTCGTGAGTGCTCTGCTTCTGTCTGTCTAATAAAAGGATCCACCCGGACTGACTGGAGATCCTTCAGACGCTATAAACACCCAAACCTTTGCACCAGCGTGTTAACAAACAACACTTCGGCAGACACACAAACGGCGCTGGCCAGACGAAAGGGTCATGGCTTGTGTTTTTAAAAGGCTTCAGGTGTTTCCCCACCCTGTGAAGCCCAAACCCTATCTGACACCGCGGCTCAGCGATGTGTGAAAACATTCAGCATTCAGAGGGGCAGGGCAGGTTGAAACTGAATGCCAGTAGAAAAAAAGTACCTGGGAGTTCCTGCTTTTAATATTCAAGGTTATAAATCATGCAGACGGCAGCTGTGAAATATTACCCAAATCCAGTTCTGCTCGCAGGCCCAGCAGGTATTGTCTACACTTCAGTGAGACTCCGTGTGATTCATCGTGTTTAAAGTCCATAGAGTAGTATTCAAGATGACTCTGTCCAAGACAAAGTCAACCAATACCTGTAAAAAAAAGGACAATATTTTCCTTAATATGACTGAATTTCTTCCTTAATGCTAATGCAACTGATAATTCAGGTAATTGATTTAAAATCTATGTTCAGGATTTAACATATCGATAGCCAACCCTTCTCACCCTGGTCATGGACTGTTTGTTCCTCTTCCCTCTGGCAGGAGGCTGCGGTCGATCCAGACCTGAACCTCCTGTCACAGGAACAGCTTCTTCCCCTCGGCCGTCAGACTGTTGAATTTGTGATCAGTCCTTGTTTTGTTTTATTACTATTATTGTTTTGACTGCACATTTTCCAAAGCACTTTCCTAGTTGGTGGGATCGCCACTGACCATGGCAATAAATCTGATTCTGATTCATTCTGTTACTGCAGGACAGTTCATAGTGCGACGTCATCAACAAGCGTCCGACCCAAATCTTCAACACACATACATTCAAAAGTCTCACCATTTTGTGCTAATAAATGTTTCATGTGTAGTAAAAAATGCTTTTAAAACTTCATTCGGAGTGTCATTCACTAACGAAAACAAAAAAGGGTGGCAGCTCCGGCACATTTTGCCCTCACAGTTGTTCGAGTACAGAACAGTTTGTTCATGAAATAGTCTCTCAGGACTCCTTTGTTAAAACTAGTTCAGAAGTGATCGTCACATGTTTTTAAGCCGACATTTCCACAGCGCTGCACCCGTGGCCTATGGACCTGTGCGACTTACGTATGGACAAAATCTGTTTTCCTTCTTAAATTTCTTAATTTTAATATTCCGATGCGCTTTATCATCTAAAGATATGGCAAATCCACCCAAGAGCTTTGCCTTCCGGCTCAGCTTGAGTAAAATCATGACCGAACACCTCACTCAAACTCGTCTTATGTGTTGTGTCTATTCAATATACATTTACTTATGAATGTATAACATAGCCAGGCTGTGTCTGTACTGCCTGGGAAGGAGCAAGCAAATTGGTTTTCACACAGAATTAAGTTCCAAAGTTCACTAATCCAATTTTAAGCTGCGAGGCATGACCGCTGTTTGTTTCCTCCCAATTCAAGATTGGATCAAATAATTTCCAAATGAAAAAAGGCACTTGAGACAATGAAAGCAACATATATGAACACATTCAGGAAATGTGAATGAATAATGAAGAGTGAGGTGCGAGTTTTAAAGCCGATCTTTGACAGAAAATGGAGAAGTTGAGATGGCATTTGTGACGCAACACCTGTGCTGACTAAAGACAGTGCCAGGTTAATGTCCCTTTATTGTGTTTTATTGGAATTATTTTCACCCAGGATTGTGTCACCCTGCTCATTATACTGTGATTCATCCTTTCTTTACTAGACTGTTGAAGCAGCTTCGGTTGCCTTAAGCTGTTTTTGCAAGTATCAGCAGACCCACTTCTTGTTCTCTTGTCCCCATTTCCGATAACTACAGAAACATCTACTGCAGCTTAGTGGTTCTAACAGTTCTCCAGCTGTTTTCTAGTCCCTTTACTGTTCAGATGTGACTTTCAGGACTTTCTCGAAGGAGCTAGCTCAAGCTATCGCTGTGACCTGCCAGCAAACCTGCTAAGAAGAGGCTGCGGACCAGAGTTCATGGAGCAAACGGAGATCAAGGTGGAGGTCAACGCTACCATCAGCAGCACGCAAGTCTCCCCACGGGACATCAGCATCCACCTCAGACCAGGTTAGGCTACAGCCTGCTCCTGATGCCAGTGTTATCTCTAAGATCAGAGGTCATTTCTCACACTATTGCAGGTTCACATGCCAGTTTCATCGTCGCTGTGAAGCAGCTGCCACGCTACCCTGTAGACCTCTATTACCTGGTGGACGTTTCAGCATCAATGCAGGAAAACCTTGATCATGTAGGTCGTAGCACACACATACACAGCATCATCATAAGTTTTTTTTACGCATTTTCATCCATCATCATTCTGCTGCACTGCTTTATCTCTCTATCGCTTCTACAGTCTCTAGATGTATTTTTCATTTTTCATTTTTTGGTTCAAATACAGTTGAAGACTGTTGGTGTGGCGCTGACTCTCCGTATGACGGAGCACTCGTCTGATCTCTGGCTGGGCTTTGGCTCATTTGTCGACAAACCTGTCTCCCCATATATTAATGTTCATCCCTCCAAGATCAACAACCCCTGCAGGTAAGGCGGAACACTGACTGGATAGACTCAAGGATTTCCAGGTTTACAAATACTAACAAGCCAAAATGAAAACTGAAAATACTAAGGGGAGGCCCATAGTATCTGCAGGCAAATAGAGTCATATGATATTTCTTTCTATATAGATGTGTGTATAGATCACATGTAAAGTATAAACACAAGTAACCGCATAGGCTCTGATGCACCAACTCCCATATACTTATATTGCTTTACTTAAAGGGTCAGTCGTATTATTTTATTTATTTATTTATGTAGACAAAACAAAACAAATTGGTCTCCATAACCTGTTCTAAAACTACTTCCTGGTCAATTGGGCCAAACACACTTGAGGTGATGTATTGAGGTCAAACAAAAATGTAAACAAGGACGAGCGATATGCGCGAATTGTCGATAGTTTTTAAGAAAGAAGCAAGTCGAGAGACGAGGATGAACGAGTTGAAGCATTTACCAATGCTTATTTGGAACACATTGTTTAAGAAGCAATGATAATTCGCACTTAGAGATGGTAAAATACAATTCTAAGAATCACACTCTTAAGTATAAAAAGAGAACTTACTTGTTTCCCGGAGAGGAGTTTTGACGCTAGCATCTTAAGCTGTTGGTTTTTGTTCAAAAACGTGCGTTCTTCGGAACATTTCAAAGTGCCGTTCACCTCATAATGTTGGTGTTAAATCACAGATGTGGAAGCTGAACTGCTTGTTTATAATCTAAAACGTGGATAAGTTGACTCGAAATGACATCACATCATGGCGTCTCGGGACATCCCGTCGTACAGCTCACTGCTGAATTTAAATTCACTAAGAAATAGTATAAGATAATTTCATACAGAACATTAATGCGTGGTATAAGAAAAATGCTTAAATATGTTTAAAATATAAGATAAAATAATATTTGTCACTGTGAATTAGGAAATAAACAGCCAAATACAAATAACTGATCTTAAACCGGTTTTGATTGTTAATGTTTGTTATGCTCACCAGTGACTATGAGATCCGCTGTCGGCCGGCCCATGGCTACCACCACGTCCTGAGCATGACTGGAAATATGAGCGAGTTTACACGTGTCATCAAACGCCAGCGTATCTCTGGAAACATGGACACACCAGAAGGAGGACTGGACGCCATGCTGCAGGCGGCCGTCTGCCAAGTATGCCCATTGTTTTTTCTTTATTTTCAACTGGAAACATGTCCGATAAATTGTGGAGGGCTTAGTCTGCATGATACCTAAAGTGGCACTTGTTATGGAGGCTGGTGGAGCTCTGACTCAGCACTGGCTGCTGCCACCGGAATGTCATGACAGCACTGCTGCGGTATGACAGACACACAAGCTCACACACACAGACTCACTGTGGATTACACTCACTTGCCAAGGGGGGGGGTGAGTCATGCTGCAGGGGGTCCTGAGTAGCCAGACAGCACGGGAAACACCACGGTGGTCATTATTCCTATAAATAGAAAATCCATTATGTCAGACCCGCTCTGTAAACTCTCTGGGTTAAATATACACGCCAGCCCATAAATAGTATTTCTCTCTGTGACGAGTCACAGGCATGAATGAAGTGGTGGTCTGTGATGAGTGTAAGAACTCCTGCAGCTTTTTCCAGAAAAACCAATACATCATGGATTAGTCCTGTTGGGTTTATTGCATCGAAAACAAACCAAACTCCTGGGCAGAATTTATTTGACTCAATATTTACATGCTTCTAGACCAAACAGCAACTACAAAGGCTTCATTCACTGCCATGGCAACTTAAATCCAGCTGTTGCTACAGTAACAAATACTCATGTTGCTACCATTTCTTTTAATTGTATTACATTAAAATACATTATTAATGGAAACTCTGGGTCTAAACCTTGGCAGAAAGCGGTGGGTTGGCGGTCAGAGGCGAAGCACCTCATGCTGCTGATGACAGACCAGCCATCTCACCTCGCCCTGGACAGCAGACTGGCAGGAATTGTAGTGCCACATGACGGACGGTGTCACCTGGAGAACAACGTTTACACCGAAAGCACCAGGATGGTGAGTGGGAGCAGGAGGAGCGCCGCGTGAATGTTAATTCTAATAGTAGCTGATTCTCTTCCATTCAAGGATCATCCCACTTTGGGCCAGTTGTCTGACAAGTTGCTGGAAAACAACATCTACTCGATATTTGCTGTGGAGAACAAACAGCAACAGTGGTACGAGGTAATGCCACCCACCAATGACAGCAAACAGAAATCGGCACAAAGGCGCAATTATTTACGCACTAAAAAGTTTGACGGTTATGTGTTATCAAAGGTGGTCAAAATGTATAATTTTCCTATCTTTTATTGAATTCCCTGCAAACTTTTTTTTCAAAGTACATGACATGTAATACCAGAGCTTGCTAGAACCAAGCACTATCATCTTTGTGAGATGGTCTAGTTTTTGGTGCTGTGATCATTTATTGTTGAGTTGGACCCATAAAAAGACTCAGTGGGTCAGATTTGGCCCCCCGGCCTTGGGTTTGACACACTTGCTTTGAGTATTCATTTGAACTGCCTGAATTTAATTCCTCTGCCAGTATAATTTGTTGACACCTAAAACATATTTTTTTATCGGTGATTCTCACAGGAGTTGGTGCAGCTGCTTCCTGGCTCCTACCTCGGGAAGTTGGGCATTTTCCAGGCCCCTAACCTCATTGATCTGGTTGTGGATGCCTACAAGGTACGAATGCCTCCCTGCTGATGACCTTTTTATGGAGAAAGAAAACACTTTGGGAGTTAAATTTAACAATAACAAACTGAGGGATCGATTAGTGATGGAATTAATTTGGTTATTTGGGAGTCACTTCCCAATGTTTGCTCAAGTCGCCTGCAAAATCCAGTTTCACCTCACCTGAACTGTTTATGAGGCTGTGGGCCACAGTTTGTTAAAAAAATTAAGCAATGTATTATGAATCACAAATGTTTGACTCAGTAGAAGTAAGTCAAGTCAGAAACCCTCCTCACTGACAAAAAACCTGAGCAGACCTCTGAGCTGCAAATGTGGTGGCACTGATCCCTGTGTCTGGACAATTTGAGTGAAGGCTCAAGTTTGTGCATTAATGAAGCTGCAGAACCCAGTGGAGAAATCCTGGGCTCACTAAGGTGTAAACCAGACCTCCCTTCCTCTGAAAAATTCTCAAAAAGGGTAGTAAAATGGGGATCATGAAACCGAGTGTAAAGAGTGGGTGCGTGGGTTCCTGGGTGTGCGTCTGCAGTGACTTGTTGGCAGCAGCTGAGGCTGTAATCTGGCCTCGGGCACAGAACTCCATTGTTGCATTTTGCCGGAATCCAAAGGTTTTTTTTTTTTTTTTGCACCGACACACATACATACAAGAGTAGATGCACGTGTTCATCTCCTTAAACAGAGCCTGGCATTATAAAATAAATCCCCCCCAACCTGAAAAGGCCACACATAAACACTGTCTCGACCATCCATTTTTCTGTTTCTCTGTTGTCGTTGTTTGTAACCTGTATTGCATTTCGGCCTCTCAGACATTGCTGTCAGAGGTGGACGTGTCAGTGACAATCGATGACCAGGCGGCCAGCAGGTACTGGGTGTCTGTGTCGCCTCTCTGCCCACCAGGGTCCACTGCCCACGGCCAGCGCTGCGTCGGAGTCAAACCAGGGCAGACGGTAAAATCCTTCTCTCCTGTCTTCTGTTGTATTTTGAACACCCAGCTTAAGATAAGCGCTCAGAGATGTCAGTGATAATTTATTGGTTGTATCACATTACTTCCACACACCAACACACTTACCCTAAACACACATCCCTGGGAGACTTGTATGACTGACAGCATTTGGTAAATAATCCGGATTTAGTGGATTAGAGGCTGTATTTACCAGGGAACACTGCCATGTGATTTGTGACCTTTTTTTCTCCTTAAATCTTGTCTTTGCAAAACACAACAGCTTTTAAATGGAACACTTCCATTAGCACGTAGCCCACACAACACCAACATTACTTTATGTGCTATAACAACAAGATAAGGTACAACTGATATAATAAGATAATAAGATATTTAGAATTATATTTACACACTGTTTATGAGTTTCTGAGGAAAAATAGTTGTGTCACGCATGATGCGCTTACAACAGAGCGACACTTGTTTTTCTGTGGGGCTAAATTTAGCACACTTAGATCCATGTTTGCTGTCAAAATGATTCATTGTCCTTCTTCCCCACTGACCCACAACATAATATATATATTTCTAATGTCCCTTCCTTTTGCCTCATTTCCTCTGTGTTAGGACATTTTTTACAACTTTCATGCTCCACATAATACCGCAACGTAAACCAGATTCTGCCAAGAGCCTGGAGTTTAACTCATGACATAGTAGGGATGGATGGATTACACCACACCTGGGCAAAGTGCGGCCCGGGGGCCATATGCGGCCTGATGCCTGTATTTTCGTGGCCCGTTTGACATCAGACTAAAACTATAACCAATATGTCCTACTTTTTTGTTCTTTGTCCTTTAGTCACGACCACCACTTCATCAGTAAATATAGCCGGTTCTTGTTTTAAAACGAAAACTTTCTTCTTTTCATTGGCCATTTTTGTTTTTCTTGTTCCTCAAAATACATTGAATGAATACTGAAAATATATTTTGAAATAAATTGCCTTTTTATCTTGAACGTCTAGTCCATAGTTGATTTATATTCAAATTAAGTGCATATAAAATGAAATATTTCAATAGTTTTCACGGCATATTTACACTTTTCTGAATATCCTTAATTACATTTCATCTTCTTAGGTTCGTTTTGTGCTTGTTATTGAATTTCAATAGATATTTTTCCATCATGCTTTGTAGTCATCACTGTCTTTCTGCCTTTTGAAAATGTAACTGCCACCTCTGGATTACATGATTACACTTTAATATTACAAGGTCTGAAACAATGCACAGCTTGAATTCAGTGGTTAAATGCAGCGTGTGTCTCCTCTCTCAGGTGTACTTCAACCTCACAGTCGGGCAGCAGACTTGTGCCACGGAGGGCGAAGACGAAGAAATAACAATGATGGTTCGGCCCATCGGATACAATGAGTCCACCAAAGTCAGGATTCATTCGAGATGCCGTTGCAGTTGTGGATCGACTGGGCGCTGCCAAGACGGGGACTTGTTTTGCCCCGCAGAAGGGACCAAACAGGAGCAAATGCTCCAACACGAACTGAATCACAGAGATTCCAATTGCAGAGCTGATGGCTCCACAGTGGACTGCAGCGGCCGGGGCACGTGTGTATGCGGGAGATGTGCGTGTGAACAAAGTAGACTCGGGCTGGTTCATGGGAAATACTGTCAAATCGATGACTTCTCTTGCCCCTACCACGGTGGGCTTCTCTGTGGAGGTAAGAAACTGATGCAGGTGTTTCCACTGAAGGAGGAAATAACATCCAAATCTGTCTGTCAGGGCGGGGAGTGTGTGTTTTAGGTGAATGTAAATGTGAGGAGCAATGGGAAGGCGAGAGCTGCAGTTGTCCGACCTCCACTGACACATGCCAGTCACCAGATGGCAGCGTGTGCAGTGGGCGGGGGCGGTGCGTCTGCGGCAAGTGTTCGTGCGACGACCCTAAATTTTTGGGGAGCTTCTGTGAGAGCTGTCCTCTCTGCCAAAACAGCTGCCAAACGTACTGGTAATTGAGGCTTTCATTGAGACTCGGGTGGTGAGAGACATGATGGTTTGATTCTGCCTGTGTGTTTCAGGAAGTGTGTGGATTGTCATCTGTCTGAAGGTCTGGCTCTGGCAGATCCTGGAAAGTGCAACAGCTCTTGTGCCTCGTCGGTGGACTTTGTGGAAGATGTTTCAGGTCTGACAACTCCTGCAGCTACGAGTGGTGGGTTGATGAGGTTTCATGATCCGGTGTCCTCACTTTCAGAGCCCAGTCGGTGGCGCTGTTAGTTTGATAATGATGAGTTTCATTGTAATAGTGGGCTATAGAGGAAACAGTGCCATCTAGTGGTCTGTGGAAATAAGGACACTGTTCCATGAAGACTCATCGACCCTTCACGAGCTACTACTGCACCATACTGTCCTGGATGAAGGCTTTTTTACTGGTCTGACGATATTTTTTCAGTGGTGACTGTCTAGTATTTTAAATTGGATGTGAGACTGTTTTTTACCAATTATATCGAGGTTATGAAATTGATAAATCATGATTAAATGCATTTCAATATTTGACAGCAGAGTGATCAAAGTTTAATCTGTTCACAGGAGCTTAAACTTCAGGATCACATTTTAAATGTGGTGCACTGAAAATGTTGCCTTCAAAAGGATGTTTATTGGTAGGAAGTCTGGAGTGGCAGAGAAGTCTGTTGGAGTGGTGCAGGACATGTATGCCAGGTGTAAGACAGTGGTGAGGTGTGCTGCAGGTGTAACAGAGAAGTTCAAGGTGGAGGTGAGACTGCACCAAGGCTCGGCTCCCGAGTCCCTTCCTCTTTGCGATGATGATGGAGAGTTTGACAGATGAGGTTAGACAAGAAGCCCTTTGGACCATGATGTTTGCAGGTGACATTGTGATCTGTGGTGAGTGCAGGGAGCAAGTGGAAGATAAGCTAGAGAGGTGGAGGTTTTCCTTAGAAAGGAGAGGAATGAAGTAAGTAAGACGGAATACATGTGTGTGAATGAGAGGGACCCAAGTGGACAGGTGAAGTTACAGGATGCAGAGATAAAGAAGGTGGAGGATTTTAAGTACTTAGGCTCAACTGTCCAGGGCGATGGAGAGTGTGAGAAAGAGGTGAAGAAGCGGGTGCAGGCAGGGTGGAATAACTGGAGAAAAGTGTCAGGTGTGATGTGTGACAAAAGGGTGTCGGCAAGGATGAAAGGGAAAGTGTCCATAAGGGTGTTGACGCCAGCAATGTTGTATGGTTTGGAAACAGTGGCACTGAGGAAAAGACAGGAGGCAGAGCTGGAGGTAGCAGAGATGAAGATGCTGAGCTTCTCTCTGGGAGTGAGCAGGATGGATAGGATCAGGAAGCAGTAGATCAGAGGGACAGCACATGTCAGGTGTTTAGGAGACAGAGAGGCTAGATGGAGATGGTTTGGACATGTACAGAGGAGAGAGAGCCAGTACATTGGTAGGAAGATGTTGAGGTTGGAACTGCCAGGCAGAAGGTGAAGAGGAAGACCAAAGAGGAGATTGATGGAGGAGGTGAAGGAGGACATGAGGTTTGTAGGTTTGAGAGAAGAGGAAGCAGAGGACAGGGTGAGATGGAGGAGGATGATCCGCTGTGGCGACCCCTGAAGGGAGAAGCCGAAAGAGAAAGGAAGAAAATGGCCTTTGCTTCACTCTGATAGAAACCCAAACTCTAAATTTATCTCTAAAGAAAAGTCACATTTTACTCTCATCATGATGGTACAGATGATTGATCAATGTATTGAATCCTGCAGCTTTAATGTCAAAGACACGTGACCATGTGTCAGCTCCCTGCCAATTTGGTCGTGATTGATTTTGTGTCACGTGTTGTGTTCCCACCTCTGATGTCATCGTCCTGCCTCTGAAGGTCACTCGGGAGAGATCCTGTGCAAGTACATCAGTAACGACAGCTGCCGCTACCGCTTCCAGACAAGCTCCCAGTCTGGAGAGAGACACCTTTATATCAGCACAAGACCAGGTACACACGCACCTTTATCTCACTCTGGCTGAGTTAAGCCAGCAGAACTTGGGTTACAGCTGCAGTTCACCGTTCCTACCACGCTTTTCTCTCTCTCTCACACACACACACTGCTGAAGACTTGCGCCAGGTTCACACACACACACACACACACACAAGTGTAGCACGTCCAAGTGTTACAGTTAATCTCCTCCCCTCTTGATTATTGGAACAGCGCTGCTCATTGTGCGTCCCCCGTCTCCTCTCGCTCTGCGCCCAACGGGACGCTCTCTTCCTGCCCTCGCCTACTCCTCCTGGGTACGGCAGCAGCCAGGTCGCCATGGTTACTGAATGTCAGGGCTCTTAAAGTTCTTTGTGAAAAGTGATGAGCGCGTCATGCTCACACGGTTCCCGACAGCTTGTGAAATGCTCAGAAAAGCTAAACAGACCCTTTGCTTTGTGCCGTACAGTAGGCGAAACAAATTGTTGGTTAGATTCATACAGTAGCTCAGAGGCCGAGACCATGAACTGAGTTCAGTTACGTTCAGGGTACTTTTGGAAATAAGGAGCATTAAAGGACTTTTTTTTTCATTGTCGTGTGTGAACGTGTGTTTTTGGGTGTGTCCACAGAATGTTCCAGCAGAGGTCAGCTGGTGGGAACTTTCCTGAGTGTCTGTGCTCTGACCGTGATGTGTGGTCTGGTGCTGGTGGTCTTGTCCAGGATGTTCTTACAGAGGAGACTACGCGCCAGAGAGGGCGCTCCTGAGGTGGACGGCTTCATCTGCACTGGCAAGGTACAAGGTCAAACCCCTGTGGTCACTCTGCCAGCAGATGTGCGGAGCGGGAGGAGGACCTCCCAGGAATCAAAACACTCGGTTGTTCTCCGACGCGTATTTGCCAAAGGTCGCCGCGTGCAGAAATAGACAAGGAAATTTGACTCCAGCGTTGGAAGTACAGCTGTATATTACATTTCCTCTCAAATCCCACGACTGCAACTGCAGAGTGCAGATTTGTGACCTTACAGCGATACGTACGACCAACGAGGAGACGGAAAAGATGCTTTTACCAGGGTCAGGGGAATATCACTGGGCTATTTCGGCTTAAATTATTTTAATGACCGGCCGTTTAAATGAGAAATAAACGCGTTCTGTTAGCCATGCTGAGCCACTGGAGACTCAAAGGAATGTATCTCTTTAAGTAAATGGGAGTGTTTTTTTTTTTTTTTTTTTTTTTTTGGAGAAGATAGGTTAAACTTCATATAACTGCTTGTCTATGTACAAATATTTCATATTTTTCTTGAAATATACAGTATGCAGAATCACTCAATGGGACCCAGAATTATTTTATGACTCACATTTTACTTGAAAAATGAAAAATAAAAATAAATAAATAAAAGCGCAGAAATGCAGCTCTTGCCGCCTTTTAGTGCCCTCTAGTGGCCAATGTAGATTTTACAGTCCGTCTCTGGGTATTTGTAAGAATAAAAATGATACATAAAAAACATTATATTATAGCTTTAGGATTGGAGCTAAAAAAAAATGTAATAAATTTGAAGTTTTATTTTATCACTAATAACCACATTTTATTGTGTGATTCAGGATTATCAAACATAAGATGAATCTGTACACATAAATGTCAACGTCTGGGTGGAAGTGCTGCCCCACTGTCGAGGAAACTCTTTGCTGCATGAATTGTGCAGAACAGCATTTTAAATTAAAATTTTCTGCCCCATTTCATTTACTCTTCTTTACCATGGATGACATCTCATTATATAATGTGGTGCACCTGGAATTGTTGCCCTGAAAAAAAAGAGACTTTATATGTGAGTTATTTGCATCAATGTCTATATTATTTCTGCAATTGAAGTGTCAGCCTGGATAGTTCCATAATGTATTTCATCCATGGATAATACCTATGTGTTTGTGCTCTCTGCACCACCCAGGATTTAGCCTACATCCCCACCACCAACGAGAAGACTGTCACGTACAGGAGGGATTGTCCGCCTGAACGGCCGGTGGAGTTGGATCTCCATGTTCCCAAGATGCCGCTTGGTGACCCTTGGCCGTAGTGGCTAGAATATTTATCAGGTGATTCGGGGAAAGAAGCTTTGGACTGACAGTTTCCTCTCTGGTGAACAATGTTTAACATCCTCCGCCTCTTTGTGGAGGAAATGATGAACTCAAACTTGCATGACCCTGGAAAATCAAGCATTAACTTGGACTGTTGTTACTTTCATGGCCAGTATCCTAGAAACTAAGATCCTCATCTTGTAGCTGCTGGGGTGCTTTTAGTGGGGAGAAGTGGGGAAACGTATTTATAATTTTGGTGGTTTAACTCTACTTTTTAAGTCTTTGTGATTGCCTGACACTGTCCTATCCTTGAGTCGACATTTGGTACTACTTTTTTTTTTTTTTCAAATACTGTAATATTACTGACCTCAGTTGAACTTAACAATCGCCTTCATAGCACAATTGTGGCTTATTTAATTTGTCTATTTTTGAGTTGTAAGGTATGAATAATCTGTGTAGTCTTGCACTTGAAGCATTGCTCTGTTGTACTACTGAAATCTGAGGGTGGCATTGTAGTTTAAAAAGTATATTTGCATTTCTGAATGTTCAATTGGGAATAGTAAGTGGTCAGAAATAACTAGGAGAGAGCTCCTGTCATTTCTGCCGTGGTCTCAGCGATTGAATGAAACTGAATTGAACATACGGTACAAAACAGCTCTGATGGTACAGAGATCAACTGTCACATGCACTTGTTGTTTTCAACCGCTGACTGTTTAAGACATATCTTGATCTTCTTGTGTGGATTGTTGTTGTTTGCAGCAGCCGCTGCTCTGTTTTACTGTAAGTCGGGAACACTAATAACTATTTATTTGTGATTTTGTTCTCTTACTATCATCAACAGTCTTGGCTGTTGAGTAGTGACTTCTATCCTTCAAATGTTCCAGCAATATACTGATGATCATCTCATCACAGCAGGCAAACTGAAGCACTTTCTAGTGTAGTTTTTGATGTCAAGAAATGTGACTGGTTGTCCACTACAATTGTTTGCATCCAAATTAAAAAATACTTTTTTTTTTTTAATATCTTGCCGTGTCTGATCATCACTTTTTTGTGTCGAGTTTTTGACACAACATTTCTTGCTGAAATATAAATAATCTAATTCAACCTAACAACGGTGCAGTGTGACCACTAGGTGGCGACGTCCACCAAGTACTTACGTCATTTTTCAGCAAGAAAAATGATTTTACTCCCACAATTCAAATAAAGATTAAAATGTAGAAAAATGCTCGGAAAACTAATTGTTTAATCTATTAATGTATTAGTATTATTGTATTGAAAATATTTGAGAAACAACAAATTAGCCACTATGTTACATTGTAGTTGTTATTGTTTTGCTAATTGACGTGAAATCGATGAAGCCGAAAAAGTTTAGCTTAAAAAAGGAAAAAAAAGTTGAGGAGAAAACACTTGCGTTACGTTAAACTATTTTTTTTATTATTATAATCCCCTTAAAAGCATCAATAGTTGCTCATAACTGAAAGCTCCATAAAATAAAATAGTGTTGATAACTTACAAACATTTATTCAAAGCAAGACCCAAAAACAATGGTGAGGTCGAAGTTGATCCGCCGCTGATGCTGATTTTAAAGTGCCATATCCGTCTCGAGGAAAGCTCCGCCGGTCATCGGCGTCAACTCTGTCCGTCAGCGGTCAGCTCCGGCGATCGCTGCGGACTCAGAGCAGCGCTACTGTCCGTGTCGCAGCTGACCTTCAAGGCCGCCTCCTCCTCCGCGCCCTCCGCGCTGTGCGTCCGCGCGTGCTTGCTCAGGTGGTCGGAGCGCATGAAGCGTTTGTGACAGACCGCGCACTCGAAGCGCTTCTCGCCGGTGTGAGTGCGCAGGTGCCGCTGCAGTTCGTCGGAGCGGGTGAAGCGCTTCCCGCAGAAGAGCCAGTTGCAGACGAAGGGCCGCTCTCCGGTGTGCCAGCGCAGGTGCGCTTTCAGGTGCGACGTCTTGCCGTACACTTTTCCGCAGCCGGGAATATGGCAGCTGTGGACGCCCCTCCGCCGCGGACTGGAGCCTCCCTGGCACAGACTGTCCGCCTCCTGGCAGTTGGGGCAGTCGCAGGTGGACCTGCCGGTGTAGCGGCGGGAGGAGGAGGAGGGGCGCGGGGGAGCCGCGATGGGAACGATCGGGGTGGGCGCAGGCGCGCTGGCCGCGTTCATGTCTGTCGGAGCAGGAGGTCTGAAGGGGTCGAACAGACCCTGAGAGCCGGGAAGCAAATGCTGAGCGGCACCAGGGGCAAAGGTCGGGCAGTAGTCGCCACTGTAGCCGCTTAAATGGGCAGGTAACCCGGACTGATGCTGTGGCTCCACCCAGGTGTTCCCGAGGTCCCACCAAGAGGCAGAGCTGACATCCGACAGGGGCTTGAACCAGGACTGGTGAGGCTGCATCCTCGGGTAAATTCCCTCCACAGACGGGGGCAGCTTGGTGAGGAACATTGACCTCTGATCAGAAACGGAGGGCTCGGCCAGGGGCGCAGCAGTCTGGTACACTGAAAAGTCATTTCCGAATGGGGAAGAGGTGGAGGTCACCGAGAAAGCGCTGGAGGTCTCTGCGGGGAGTTGGGTGGCGACCGCTGAGCTGGTGTGTTTCCACGGGTGGAAGCCCTTCAGCCGGCCTGCTGCCCCGTCCGAGAGAGCTGGAGACGAAGACAGACTCGGGTCACCGATTCTGTTGCAGGTCGCGGCCAGCATGGCCAACGGAGTGCTGCCCAACCTGGGCTCTTCCTGTGGACACAAACCTGTCAGTCCGCTTCAAGGAGTCTCACGAGCGCTAACATGAATGAAAGTGCCGCTGTTAGCGCCCAAAGTGGGTGAGTTTTGAAACTAGAAAGTGGCTGATAAAACGCTACGTGTTCAAGACTTCCAATCTAGAAATCTAAAGTGAGTTTGATAGTCTTGTCAAACAGGCTTCACCTCTGCCCTGAGTGATATCAAGTAGGTCGCGATGGTAACTTTAAATCACTGGGATGTGTCAGAAGGAAACTTACCCCCAGCAGCGTTGCAGCCATGTCAGAGCAGTGTGTGTTTGTGAGCCAGTGTGTTCTGTCTCTGTCTCTTCATAATTGTGGCCCGGCTTTGAAGCGCCGCCGGGAAACTGCCGACCAATCAGAGCGCGGCCCATTTTGTGCTGGAGGCCGTCGTAAAGAGTGAAAAGTGGCGTCATTCTGAATGTGGAAGAAGTGGAATGGTCAGAGGGGAACAAAAACATGTTGGCGGTGCAGCCAAATGCACTCTTGGTTGGGGAGTTGGCTGAAAAGAAAATATAGGTTTTTAAAAAGCTGCTCTTTAATGGTTGAAATGAAGTGATAAAAGATTTTCGATGTTTAAATGCTGAATAGGAAAATAGGAATGTACGTGCGAGTAATGTCTCAGTCATGATATGACATGCCGTTTATGAAATATATATGACACTATACCAAGTCACTATTTAACGGGGGGATGTGGGTTAAGACATTGACACAGATTTGTGCGCGGGAAGATTTTCTGAGTGTTAAGAAGTCACTTAGACAGAGGCCCCTGATGAATGAGAGGCAGGCCCAGGACGTCCCATCCCGTCCCTGGGGCGGATCCAGTCAGCCCTGGGGGAGGGAAGGGAGGACACCAGTACCCTTCCTCAGCAATTGAATCTCATTCAGAACAAGTCACACAAAAACACCTCGTACTCCACACTTCCTCTTCTTATCATCCATCTAAATGGACCATCACACTGCCAACGACTGAGCACGTGAGAATGCATGAACCAGCATGATGACAGAAAGTGAAATATTTTCCACATACAAAACGTCATGAATAAAAGTTGACTTACTACATGCGGCTAAGTCAGTGCTCCACTTTTTAACTGTGAAATAAAAGCTGAATACTAGCCAGGATATGAGGGCTGGCTTTTTCTAGAGGTGAATATTTCAACAGGCTGAGAACAACCTAAACTAGTAGACTATCCAATACACCCCAACTGCAAGGGGAAAAGTACACAGACGGCTGAGCTGTAATTACCAAACTATAGGAGCTTGCTAGTTTGTGAATGTGTATCAGTGCAGCGATTAGTTTCTTGTAGGTATTGTGTACGCAAAGTACATCATGTGTTTCTTTAGACACTGGTTTTGTAATTGTTATAATCCAGCTAATGACGCAGACCTTAAAGGAAACATACGTGGTTGAGCAACAATACACACAACCATTATCCTGTTGTTGCTTTATAACTGGTATTTGAAGGTCGGTCTGAGCAGTTTTTGACACGAGGTGGACGCCTCGTTCGGGCAACTATGTTGCAGAGTGGACAGCTCCCGCCATTTTTCGATAAGCGCAACGACAACGTCTGTTTACGACAGCGATTTTATAAAGAAAATGTGGATGAGCCAGTGGAGAAGTGGTCCCTCGGTGGCCCCGGAGCTCCCCCTCGGGCTGCACCCACAGCACAGGTGGAGTTTACAGTTGGTCTCCTTCTCTTTAACCTGATCGCCACAGCTACCAAAACAGCTGTCCCTCTTTCAGAAGCATTCTTTTCCCACACTGAAAGTGCTAGTGTGTGTGTGTTTATGTGTGTGTGTGTGTGTGTGTGTGTTCTTAAAAGGCCCCTAATGAAACCCTGTCTGAAGCCCAACCTGTTCCTTTGCCGACGATAATGACCACATTATCACGCGCCATCGAGCCTCCACAAAAAAGATTGTCGTGTGCTTTCCACTCACTTTGTGGACGCCGTGACAGAAAAAAAAAGCCGAGAGAAAAGAAAGAAATAAAGATCTGGCACTTCTCGGCGAGAGGGGCAGGGAGAGTATTTTATTTCTCCTTGGTGGTTTCCTCATCTTCGCTTTTGTTGGTGGAGTTTTGTCAGCGCGGTTGTCACGCAGGGAGGGCAGCCATATTGGTCAGCTGCCCCGCTGGGACAATTAGTGGTAGAATGTGGGAGAGAAAGGACAAGCTGCTAAACTTGACACAAAAATACTCTGTGTAGCAGGAGGACGGCAGCTTTTTGTCCAGGGGGGGAATAAAGCGGCACTGTTTCTGAATTTTGGGAGGAAGAAATATGATAAAAAGCCATTATAAAATGAATTTATAGTTTCCATTTAAAGGAACATGTATTTCTAAATGTATAATGTAGAAGAAAAATGCAAAGAATATGTACATAACTTAAGTTCAAATGAAAATGATGATTAAAATGGTTTAAAATAGCAACCAGATAATGTATAGTTTTGATAAAGTAACAGAAAATAAATAGTTATTTCTTTAATTCAAAACAAAAACAAAATGAAAAAACATTTTGATTAACGCAATATATTGTTATAAATGTCAGTCTTTCCGTGTACCAGTGTGTTTGTACACACTTCCGTGTACCAAATGTAGACTTGAATTGCAATTGAAAAGCACAATCTGTTTCATTACCTCGACTGACAGGTAAGATTACATCATAAGAGCAATGACTGGTCACATTACTGTAGTACAGCTAATCAAGTGTAATTACATAGCTATTATTTTTGTTTGACTTTACAACTGATACACCGTCAGATATTAAAACTTTTATTTCGGGTGTTATTTGCACGGCAATAATACTTTTTAAAAGTATATATATATAGTATATAGTTTTTTACTTTTTAAAAGTATATATATATATATATATACACACATATATATATATACACATATATATAGCATATACTTTTAAAAGTTTTATTGCCATTAAAAGTATTATTGCCATGCAAATAAGATCCAATAAATAAATAAATATTTTTTTAGCTTTAAGTTGTTTCTATTATGTAAAATGGAAAAAATGTTTAGACTTAAATTGGTCTTTTTTTAAAGCCAATAATAACATCTATAATACCGTATTTTCTTTTTAACTGACTCTAATATACACATCAAATGAACGGAAGGCAGTAGAGAAGAAAGGGATGTTGGCCACTAACCTATGGACCTGACTTCATTATACTAGTTGAAGAACATGAATCCACCTTCACACTAGTGGGTGAAGCAGTAGGCTTCGAGGCAGTGTCTTCAGCTGTCACTCCTTTGGTCTGGAGGGAAATGGAAACGCATTATTAGCAGCATATTTATGTCTAAAACACACACTGACAGGTGACGACGGATAGATGGTTTTCTGGTTCAGTCATACATCATAGGCGTGATTCAAACTGCCAACACATCTGCTATCTCCTAAAGAGAGGAAGGGGATGAAGGAGAAGAAAGATTTACTGCGGCTGTTTGACTCGGAGCCTTTCTGCACGGGTTCCGCCATGTTCAGTGGAACCTCTTTTTCTCCTTGTCTAAAACTTTATTCTAACGACAAAAACATTTTAACATTATTTAAACAACGAAAACATTTTGGCATAAAAAGTTGTTGTATTTTTATGTATTTACATATTTTGTTTAGTTTAGCTTTTTCTTTTTTTAAAAGTATATATATATATATATATATATATATATATATATATATATATATATATATATATATATAGCAGAAAAGTTTCCCATGGCCACACAATGCTGGTCTACGCTAGTGTAACTTAAAGATACAGTAAAAGCCTATTGGCCCATATGGACGATGTGTCCTGTGAAAATGGCCAATCGTTGCTCTCATGCCATCCAGATGGTCAGTGGAGGCCATCAGCAGTGGGATCAGTATACTACTGCTACTGATCCACTGGAGAAACCCAATAGATGCAGCACAAGTGCAAGTAAATTGTTGCTTCTTGAGGGTAGAAAGTTGAGGTGATACAGAGATGGGCGAACAAACCAGCCTGCTTTTTCATGTCAAGGCCAGTGTAGACGGTGTGCCACACAAGACCAGGGTTTGAGGCCAGGTCAGAAGGATGTTGTCCACTCAATGACAGTGAGATGGAAAGGGATGTTTTCATGTCAACCATCCTAGTCCTGTTTATCACCATAGATGAGTGAGACCTTCAGAAGCATCACTTTTTGTTGCTAGATCCATCAGATATCATGATAAAAATTGGGCAATTTTGGGACTGCGAGTTCACATTAAAAAAAGACGTCCAGAATGCAGTTTGAGATTGGCCATCACTTGTTGAAGGAGATATTTGGAGGATGCCGTGAGATGTTTTTGCTTTTGGTGACAAAAGAATCAGTGGATAATGACAAGATGATGTCACGATGACTGCAGTTAACAAGACAGGGAAGAGCAGATGTGACGTTTACGCTCTGTAATTACGACAGTTTTTTTTCCCTCCTTCAGCAGAAGCTTACATTCTCCTGACACGCACACACGGTTTTTGGAAGTGTGGTTAAAGAAGTGGGGCATCAAAAAACATCTTCAGCCTTTAAAGTCTGGACGGTCGTATCATCACCTCTCATGGAGTTTGAGTCCACTCTGATCACTGTTACGATACACTGGTCGTTCAGGAATGAATCCATCCCTGTTTCCGTGCTCTCCTTTTTCTGAGTCTGATTGATGGACTGAAGCCTGGGGAGCAATCGCGCACTTCCAGGCCTCATTATTCACTTTCAGTATTGATGGATGGACTTCATGGATCTGATCAGAGCTTCCTCAGCGTGGGGGGTCCAGGTCATCTCATCTCATCGACCATCTGCTTGTTTTCATCCCTCATCTTTTCCGTGTCAGTTGCCGGTTCTGAGCGTGGATTTATGAATCATAAGTGATGAGTCATGAAGTCATGAAGACGTTGGCCAGTCCTCCAGAGATAAATGAAGGAGAACATCTAGCCAGAACTTCCTAGGCTAGTACCATGGCCTCCTACCAGTTGGAACACCAGCACACTTGTTCAACCACAACATGCGCAAGATGAAGTGACAAGATTCTGATACCACCACAATTACATTCTCATATTTGGAGAAGCTTTTCATGACCAGCTGATATATAGATTTAATTCTAAGACACATTAAACTGTCTAATGCCAAAACCTAAGCTTTATTTTTATAATTTCACTCCAAAAGGAGAACTTATTTTCGTTCAGTTTACTACGACCCTTGAGCAACAGCATCGTAAACATGAAACATTCTGAGTATTTCCACTCATTGTCTGAACTTTGCATTGTTATTTTTAGATTTTGAAAGCAACACACTCCATTGATACTACGTCTCTGGTTAACAATCACTCCTCCCACACTGAGCCTCACCTCAGCACAATGCTCGCCATAAAATTCAGGGTCCAAAAGAATCACAGGGACGGGAGGGGAGAAGGAGTGATGGGGTGCTGTTAAATTGACTGGAAAGAAGCCGCTTGCTTTTTCATGCTAATTGCCATGAAACAAATTGCTAATTTATTCCACAATGACATGCACGAGTGTCGGGAGAAGACTTCTCTTCAGTGGCCTCAGATTATCTGTACATCTGCTGCATTGTAGCTCTGAGAACAGCAATGCTTCAGATTTAGTATCAAGATGGAAGCTGCACTTGCCACGTTGGGAGGCCACACTGAAAAAGAGCTGATCCAACTCATTGACTTGTACATGTCAATATTAAGGCTTGCAAAGATGAAAGCAAGTGTTAGTAGAAAGGCCAAGTCTAAAAACTGCCACAATTAATTTCCACAAAAGGGGGTGGGAACCCAGACGGTATAGTGGATGCATGTTTGTGTTACCACAGCGAGTGCTCTGCTCTTTAGTGCCAGTTACAGACTCTACTGTCCATCGAAATCTTTATTTTGTGTTTAAATTTGTGTGTTTACATTTAATGATGTAAACAGTGTGGCTGTTAATGATATTATAACATGGGTCACACTTGAGATGAGAGAACATTTATTACCCTAAATATACTACTTATTCATTTGTGTATTTGCAGCATAGTAGCAAGTAATAAATCAGGTTCAGAATCAGAATCAAATTTATTGCCATGGTCAGTGGGGATCCCACCAACTAGGAAAGTGCTTCGGAATGAAGTTATAATAATAAAATAAAATAAAATAAAATAAAATAGTGTCTTGTTAGTCCCGACTAACTTTTACCATGGAATAGTCACTGAAAATTCATAATTACCAAGTAATAACGGGAGTAAACAAGAAATTATTTATTAATAACTATTTCTCCAATCTAAAGTGTCACCATATCATATTTATGGTATTTATAAATCATATTATACTATTGCAACAACAACTGCAACAACATTTTCAAAATAACTTCAAGAATTTTTGTTTGTTTTTATTTCTTTGAACTTACTGTAAAAGAACTCCAGTTTCTCTTTTTTCCTTGTACTTTCATTATCTTTTTATCATCAGCTATATTCAAGATTCTGAATTTTTATGGCCACTCTCCCGCAGGACGTCTGACGTACAGGACTATGAAATCACGTTTCTGCTCTCCAAGCACTCTAATAGTGTGATAATGATTATTTGCCACCTCAGAAAACATTTAGAAAAACAGCATACTTCTCACTGTGTTGTGCTTATACGACTTTTTTATGATAAAGATGCTGCCATTGCAAGTCATTTGCAAATATATATATTTTTTAATCAAACCCTTTCAGTTTATATTTCAAGTTTTGCACCATGTTCTTCTATTTATGTTGGTTCTATACTGTGAACTGAAGTGGTGGTCTTCCCTGGTGTGTCCAAGTTATACTGGCAAACTCCATCAATAACGCACCATCACAAGCTAATGGAAGACAATGTTTGATCTAAACTCTCGAGCGTGTCTCAGTGTATTAGCAGCTTCATTCAACACCTTAGGTAAAGACAAAAAGACAGTCTTGTCAATAAAAACAAAGGTAATGAATCTGTTAGCGAGGCACTATAAATACTGATGGGAAGGAAGCTCGTCCTCCACACTGTACTCACTCACACATCTCTACACACGTTCTCGCAGGCGGGTGGTTTTGGTGGTTACACTTTTATTGATGGTTCCCGTCAAACATGAAACACTTCTTTCACCTAACCAAACACACACATTCGTGCACACTGCCCCTGGGCTCTCATTCAGGACATAGACAGACATTCAGAAACGAGAAGTTGGCGTCAGCCCTACTGGGCTAGTGAGTCTTGTTGAGTCCTGCACCAAAGACTCACGCACACACACACACGCACACACACACACAGTGAGACACTTATCTCCAATCTTTATGGCGCGCTGCACCCTCCACTTAACAGTGTTGCAACTGTCTTCCTGAGCGAGCCATCTTCAAAGGACACACACACACACACACACACACACACACACACACACACACACACAATACAGGTCCAAGCGGACTTCATCACTTCACATTTAGCTTGCTTCAAAGAGACTGAATAGCTATGTTTGAATGAGAGTTCACTGTGAGTCTCAACCTTGTCCAGAGACCTTTATGCTGACTCCTGCATCTGTCGGTTTAATATACAAGCAATTTTTATTTATTATTTCTGATATTAATAAAGGATGGGTATGACGTGATCATGATCATGCTAAATCACGCTCCACTTTTAGAGTGCAGATCTACAATAGATAGACAGACAGATAGATAGCTAGATAGACAGATAGACAGATAGATAGACAAATAGATAGACAGGCAGACAGACAGACAGACAGACAGACAGACAGACAGATAGATAGATAGATAGATAGATAGATGGATGGATGGATGGACGGACGGACGGACGGACGGACGGACAGACAGACGGATGGATGGATGGATGGATGGATGAACGGACGGACGGACGGACGGACAGACAGACAGATAGATAGATAGATATTATATAAGAAATTTAAATCCTCATATCATCAAGTTATTTTTGATGCTGTACTGATGTACTTGATGTTGCAGCTGACATGAAACACCTTTGGGCATGTTTTCTCAGTTGACTGAGTTTTCTTTTTAGTTTCCTTGTTCCAAGGGTCACTCAGAGTTCAAAAGACCAAGGCAATCTCCAAGCATCTCATTCCAATATCTGCCTCCATCACCTCTTGTGATCCCTGAGGTCACGACAACAGTGCTCAGCAGTGTCTTCACTCTCGCGCTCTTCCATCGCCATCGTATGAGTAGAGCGGTCCAGACACTGCCGGCAAAATATCTTTGTCATTGTCACCAGTTTAGACATTCTACAGATTCTGACATTTACAGCCGTTCTTTGAAAGCTGTCTGTTCAATTGTGAGGCCTTGTAATTACGTTTCAACTGTCTTATGTCATAGAGAAGATACTGATGGTTAACTTTGATGACAATATGCACCGATCAGCATCTTTTTTCGGGGGGGATTTTTTTCTCTTTTTCTTTTCTTCTTTCTTTAAATAGAGCACTATATAATTAATTTCACACTTTGATAGTTTATTTTAATACTTATTCATTTTAAATGGTCCACTAATCTTCAACCTTCAAATCTATTTTTTTGTCGTGATACTTCTGTCTAGAACATTTCTTTGTTCCTCATTGATTTAGTAGCGCCAATTGTGGCATATTTTTTGGAGACATGCACGACAGGGAGGAAGCCCGGGGCAGACCCCGGTGAGAGTGTGGGAATGCCTCGGTATCGCCGAGGTTTCTCAGGAGAGGAGAAGTTGGCTCCTTTGCTTTGCTGCTTAGATAACAAAGGCAGTTGAGTTTTAATGTTTCATGTTCATGGGATCACTTGCTGCAGTGCAGCATATCTGCATGCAGGCCCCTGGGAAGCTCAAGATTAAATGTTGATTCTGTCTAAAATAAGTGGTGCATTCATATATTTATTATTTATTCAGTTCTGTTTCAGGCGTCCAGGAATTTTACTATCGCCACTTCCTGTAAGAGCAGCAGCGCGTCAGACTGCGTGAGTCTTCTGCGTGATAGTCCACCTCACTCTAAAGAAATCCAGGAAAGCTGAGTGTGTCACATGACTCCATCATATAGACACGTATGATTCATGGTGCAGCGTCTCTTACCTGATATCCGGCAGCTCTCGTCTGCAGAGGTGTGCGTTTGTCACACGAGCCTGTGGCGTCAGGATGTCTCCTCTTTTAAGGTGAGGCTGTAAAGGAGAAGAGATTTATGAGTGCTGTCATCAGTAAAACATTTGGCTCATGTCTTTGTTGTTCATGTGTTTGTGTGTAGCTCAGATGTTTCTCATAACTTTCCTATTATTAAGTAAACAGTCGGCTTCACTGCCACCGTCCCGGCTGTCTGGTTTAAATGTCACTTTGGCATTGCATCTTGAAAATCACTTTTGAGGAACGTCCCTTTACATTGGTTTGAGGAGCTGTCGATCATCTCATGAGCTATTCTTTCCCCAACAGAAGGAGTTATCCATCGTAGTGATTTCGATATGGTGGAAAAAGAGCTGAGCTACAAGGAACAGGTTTTAATTCACCTATCAATTCATGTGCTGACTCAGATGATAATTATGGGGCTACAATGGGACTAGCTTACATTGGCATTGAAAAAAATTGACTGAAAAAAAAGAATATAGAAAATGAAAAACAGAATATTGTCTGAATGGGTGTCAAACTGCTGAGCCACAACGCTTTGACCTATTATAGGTTCTAAAGCTCCAGGTCATGCATGTTGAGGCCCTTAATATATGCACATAGGGACACAACATTGTTTACAAATAGATTATTGCCATAATGTAGTGCAACAAATGAAGCTGTATTATTATGCATTTATTTATTCATTTTTGGTTCTACAATAAACTGTTATAATAAGTGTTGCCCATGTTGCTTTAAGTGTTACACACTTGCATTATTTTTCAAAAGGCGCATGCACACTGTGGTTCTATTTCAAAAGCAGCATTTGTTACTGTAACACATCAAGAAAACGTATGTCTGCTCTCTCATGTCGACACAACCCCGTCAACCCCATCAGTCCACATTATGTCTCTATCCAATTTTGTTTCATGATACTACTTTGCTAATGCAGTGCACAAGCTTCCTATGCGCATGTATCTTCCTCGTTTGCTGCTGGAGCACTACAGCGCCTACTAAAGGCCTGGTTTATGGACTACACAGTATTTGGTCTTTTTCAGTGGATCAGAGTGGCCCCCGAACATCTTAATAAGCCAATAACGTCTAGAACAGACCTGGGCAATGTGCGGCTCGGGGACCAAATGTGGCCCTTTGCTTCTACTTATACGGCGCAAAAACTGACCATCTAGATTTTTTTTTCTTTATTAGTCAGTACTGTTCAATTCTAAATATAACATAACTATTCTTATATAATTCTAAATATATAGGTAAATACAACTAAAAATCATTTAGGGATTACGCTCGTTTTTTGCTTTATTTGTAATAACATTGCTTGCACGAACATTTAAGACTGGCGAACACATATTGACTTTTAATAAACCAATTACTTGCTTATTAGTAATTACGTCGCTGTTTAGCGTGAACGTCTGGTGACCAATCCTGAGTAAAATGTAGTCAGGCACAACAAGACACTAATAAGTACTTTATAATGATTACTTACTGGCTATTAAGCTGCTGATATACATATAAATAAGTCGTTTATTTATGCTATTACGTGTTCCCTCTAGTCTAAAGTGTGAACCATGAATTGTATATATATTATATTTGCTTTGATGGTCCCTCGCAATAGTGGCAGCATAAGACGTGGCCCCTGGGCTAGAAAGAGTTTGGACAGGAAAAGATGTGTCTCTGTCTGGAAGTGCCCTTAAACACTCAAATGACACTTCACAGGTTTAAATCACTTTGAAACAAGGATGAAACTGTACTCTCTGTCTTCTATCATTGATGCACAGTCTTGCTTCATGTCCCAAGCAAAAGTACGAACTGTCGTACATGTACTATTCCTCCTCCTTTGAAAGATGTAAACGATAGATTGCTCTTGATAAAAATGCAAAATAATAAATGTATAAATACAAACAGGTTCTGTTACGATTGAGCGTCCAATAACTAACTCCTCACTAACTTTCAAACTCTCTAATCGACTTTGAAGTCCACCAGCCGAGAACATTCACTTAATGATCTTGCCGCATGTCGACAAACGTGACACAATAGATTTGGCTAAACTGGAGCCGCACGGATTTCCGTCACTTGGCAGCCACTCGCGGTGATGACAGCAGAGTGATTGATGCCTCCTCGTGTCTGATTCAAGTGGAAAACAAGCAGTGCATCTCGGTGGGCACCGTGCCAGCCCAGGGTGTGGGCAGGAGCTGCAATAACACTTGTCATGGTGGGTTTTTCCACTGGAAGATTTACACTTTTAGGTGACATGTTATATTGGGATGTTTCAACAAGATGCCTCTTTGATTTAGGATGAAGTCTCAGGCAGAGGAAATTGAGACGTTTGTCTGTGTTTCAATTCTTTCAATTCTCCTTGACTAGAACAGTGTGGCTGAATGCTCTATACAAGCATGTGTGTGGGTGAGTCAACAGAGTTTGTTCTGTGCTGGAACATTTTTGCTCGGGAGGTTTCATTTCCTGTAACACTGGGCCCTCCATACAGCCAGATAGTTGTTCGTAGACAGGGTGTATGAGGTGTGCCAGGCCCTAACACTAGCCCCACTTCAGTTATAATGGCATCTTAGTGGGAGAATTACTTTTAAAAATTGCTTTTCTCATATCAAATCTGACTAAAATGATATATATATAAACAATTTAATTGTAGCAGGTTCAACCCACAACATCAAGGAAAGGACTACAGTGGGGTGGGTGGGTCATTTTCACTGTTCATTTTGTGGGTGTTTCTCCAGCCTGCCTTCTGACATCATCGACGCTAGTTTCCCTGTGCATGTTATATTAGTGATTTTTTTTTCTTACTTGAGTCTCACAGTCTTCAATATCAATTTTTTATAAGCACCATTCAGGCCAAGTTATGGCAGCACAGTCTGAGGCTTGTTGATTCTTGGAAACAAGTGAGTCTGAAATAGCAGGTTTGTTGACTTTGGCCGTCGTTATGATGAGGCGTCACAGAAAACATCTGATATTGCGCAACGTTGTCGTGGCGCTAGGATTTCAGCTGAGGACAGCAGGACAATAAAACCTAACACACGTTGAATTTCCAGCTTCTCTTCCTTATATCTATTATTTCCGGGTCTATCTACTATACTTTTAAAATGTTATAGTCCCATGTTCATCTAGTTTTATTTGCAGCAGCTTCTTGTCTCAGACATGAGTTAATTTTTAAGTATATCACACTTCTTTTGATGTCCTTTTTTCGTTACATTATTTGATTTTATCATGTGCATCTCCTCAAATCCATAACTCAACAGGACCACTAACTGATCTGAATGACACAAACGTTGCAGTTTCAGAGCGCGATTGTTGGTTCAGTGCGTGAATGAATGAAGGTCATAAACTCTCCACTAGCTGATAAATAGCTACATCTAGTGGCTGATTTGCAAAACTACATAGGTACCTTTAATAATATCGCGACCAATATACGCGTCTTTAATGTCTGCGACATTGAAAAATTGAACTGTACATAACTAAATGAATTATTTAACAGCAGGATAAATGAAATGACTCCTAAATTAATAAATAACAGGCGGCAGTTGATCCTGAACCGCGTCGCAAGTCACCGCACTGGACCCTGTGCGGCCCTCAAACACTTCCTAAAACATATAAATGAACCGTTCTGTCGCGTCACACACGCTCACATCCTCATCGCAAGTGCACGCAGACACTCCTTTTGCAGCGCAGACCTCGTTGCCTAGCAACGCCCTGCCGAGCAGCTCAGGAGGCGGGAACAGTGCAGTTGGTTTCCACAGTAATTACAGTGTGTGTGTATATGGGCCAACCCAGGTGCGCGTGTTTGTGTGTGCACTCTTGTTTGTCTATCAGTGCGAGCAGCAGCCATTTATTAGATAGTTCATATCCGAATAGCGATGTAAATCCATGTAGATGTTGCCAAAGACTTTGGGTTCTCTCTGTTCGCGCTGTTATAAATGATGCCATGCGAACTCCATACACTCTACCAATAACACAAACACAACATGCAAATGTGTCATGACCATTATATCTCTTTGACTTGTTCACTAAAAGTTATGCCTTCACTAATTCTGTTGTGGTTTACTTTGTATATGAGTGGCACTTTGAAGAGCTGAACATTTAAATAACATAGTTTGCTCGCTTTGAATAAGAATTAAATCAATTTAAATCCACTGAAAGCCCATCAATACCATCATAAAAATTCTACAAATGTGTATCAAGATATAATTTCCTGAATATTTTCATAAAATACTAGGCCAAAAAATGAACAAAATAATTCTGAAATTAATAAAAAATAATAAAAAATGTATAGTTATCGGTCAAATGTCAGGAGATGATATTTTTAATAAGTGGGTTGGTGTACACTGGATATTCATCTACAGTATAATAAAGTAGACACAGAACGCACCCCAACAATAAGTGATTTGAAGTGAAACACTACACGTACACGAGTGGCGGGATGCGTTTTGTCCGGCGCTGAGAAATATCCACGGACACCTCATCAGCTGTGTGAGCAGTGCAGATCCTGCCAGCCACACATCACGAAGTGCAACCCGTACAACCACGAGAGATCAAGACAGATCTGACTCACTCATGTTGGCACATAAAATTCACATCATAATTTGCTCAAATACGGCAGTTGAGTTCTTCTACAGATTAAATATGGATTTACAGATTAACAAATAGAATTAGTTTAAGCAAATGTTTATTTTGCATTTGAAAAAAAAAACAAAACTCAGGACCAAAGTGTGCCAAGCGCATGTGGCAGATCCAGGAGTGTTCAAGTGAAATAATTGAGGACATAGACAGACATTAAGCAGGCTGTTATCAGTCACAAATGCTATTTAACTTTTGCTTTCATTGTCAAATCTGGAGCACTGCAGCCTCAGATGACAGCTGTTGTGAAGTTCCCACCGATCAAACAGACTCACCTTCCAGCTGTTGCTGATGTAGTTTCTGTCTACGGTGTTTCGACACATGCCATTAAATGTACAAGCAAACGTTCATTGTGTATGTACAATATAATTATGTTGTTTAAATTGAATGGCACACGTATAGAGAACATGAAATTATACTGCACGAACAAGGCATATTTGACCAGCATGATATTATATTGTGCTCTAATTGCATGGAACAAAGGAGATAATGGGATCGCACAAGCCTGATATTATTCTTTAGAAACTGTGTTTCAGTGTCATTACGGTCAGAGCAGCAGCATCATCGAAATAATAAGGTCAAATAAGTCTGGAGGGAAAAAATGACAGGCAATGAGAGAAAATGAAGATCTTTGTTTGTGAGGCGTGAGTCTTTGGTTTGGGCAGGAATGTAGTGAGTCCTGACCTTTGTTCCAGCCCTTTTCACAGATAAGACATGATTGCTGCAACTGCTGAACGAAATACGCCACTGTGGTGCTCAATGATGACTTTTCCACTTTGGATTCAAACTAAATAGAGAACTGAAGGTTGTGTGAACAAACTTCAGTTCATGAGATTTGGATGCCTGTCTCTTCAGATATGCTTTGTAAAAAAAAAAAAAAACATATACAGCAAAAATATCGATATGGGTAAATAATGAACAACAAACTGAAAAAAGGCAAATGGTGTTGGACCTGAAATGTCTCCTGTGTTCCTGTAATGCAAACTCATGATGGTTTATTGACCTCAGGGGTTAAAGATTAAGGGACAGATTCAGCCCTCGGTATCATAGTTTATGCCAATCTAAAATCTGAAAATATGTGCATGAATGTATGTATTAATCCTCACAATCACATATGACACTTACTTAAAAAGTATAAGAACTTATAAGAGGGTTATCAAGTATTGTAAGATGCACAACCTGAGGAAATAGTGTTAATAAGTGGTTGGGCTCAGGGTAGGGGACAGGGTTATGGTTATGGCACAACTTATAATACATTACGAAACTTTTCATACATTACCATAAATGATTATGAAATGTCAAAAAAATGTTATATAACGCATTACAGCTGTATTGTGATATCTTATGAAGATCCCATTTAGTTTAATGCCAGACTAATATGAGGACTTCCTATGAAACATTGTTATTTGACTAAATCAATTACGATTTGTCATGCAATTTACATTACTCTACATTAATAATGAATGCATTGATAACCACTGTTTTTGAGGTGATTCGTAAAGTAAATCTCTCTATCTATTAAAATAGTCTATAGTTTCTAGATTGTTTCCTCAGATAAAAAAAAAAAAAAACAGGTGGCGGTTTGGAGACATGTAAACATCTACCTGAACTCCCATGAGTAACAGATGAATTGGCCCATATTGTTGAGATGTTGTGAGCAATAAACAAACAGAAGCTCTAGCAGTATTCAGGCAGTCGCTCCTATGATTGACATGAAGTGACAGTGCAAGCACCATCGTTTTTACTGGATGAAAACATGTGTAACTGCTCATGGTGATGTGTGCTGTTTGACTAAACTTGCTCTAAACATGAATATTTATTGAGGCTCAACTGAACGACGCATGTACCTCTCAGCAGCCTGCTGTCATGTGACTACACGCACACTGTACAGAGAACACATTTTCGCCCAACCCCCTCCCTCGGCGGCCCGCCCCCCTCCTGTGGCATCATGGGAATTGTAGTGCCCACCGTCCAATCCCGTTCCAGAAGGCGAGGCCTCGTCAAAATACAACTCCCATCTCGACCCTCGCACGCCAAACCCCGTCGTCCAATCTGAATAAGTAGGAGGAGCACGCCCGCCCACAAAAGCCACAGCTATTCTCCGTATCTCGCATTAAAATAACCATATTCCGCACCGAAAAACCGGGGACTTGGCGTCCGAGACAAGCGGCGGCGGCGGTGTGTTGTCGGCGCGCAGCGGACAGCGACGAGGATTCCGCGAGGCTTTTCGGCGGGAGAAACGGCGGCGACAGGCAGCGCTGAGAAGAGGGTGTTGTCCTGATGCTTAAATGGAAGTGGGTGGGCCTTCACGGTCGCACACTGCCAACTCCTCCGTGGATGCCTCTCTGACAAGCGCTCGCTTCCTCGTTTATGGACGGTGTGTCCGGTGAATCGCGGAGCGGTCGGGGCTGCCAGCGGCGCGGTGAACACCCACGAGCCCTCCGCTTTCAGCTGCTCGGGGCGCTTGATTGTGCCTCCGCTTGGCACCGCCCTTCCTGGCCGGTGGGTGGTTTCGTGAACGGGCAGATCCGCCACGGCCCATCGCCAAACGTATAGGCCGTCCTCCGCCAGTGTACCCGGCCGGCCTTCCACCGTGAACTAACACCCTCTTCTTGGTATATTAATGCGGTATGAGTGGTAGGTACCCTCCCCCTCTGCGTCTCCACCCCTCTCTGTGTGCCCTGTCTGACAGATAGGAGGCTCCCTGTCTCTGTGGTAGCCAACATAAGCTTCTAGTGAGTGTTGTGCGTCTGCTCCTTTTTCCCCCCCCACGTGCAATTAAATTGCAAACATTTCATCCAAGAATATTAATCTGTTTTATTTTTTATCCCCTGCCTGCAGACTCGAAGAAGGAATCATCTGCTACTGAAGGAGGGAAAGCGTCTAAAAAAGGAAAAAGTTCTGGATTGCAGGTATTTGGACAACTTGAAAGCGCACTCTCTGTACTTCATGCGCGGGGCCCAAAACTCTTCCAAGGCTTCCTCCCCGCTGACAGACCCTTGAGGGGGCGTTTCTCTGGTGAATTCCACTTCCTGCTTCTGTGCAGCCCTGCTGCTGAGAGCCAGCCCTGAGCCTCATGAATAGGTTTACACGCTTGTCAAACTTCAGCTACTGTACCTCTCGCCCGCCTGATCAAACACCTCTTATGTCATTCCGTTTTGTGCCTTGATTCATCTTCAAGACTTTGGTATGTGAGTTTTATTCACGCTTATTCAGTCCTTCTGACATGCGTTTTGGTGGCAGTATTTGTAGGGTGTTGCAAGAGCGGTGTGGAGCGGAGCGATATATGGCGCTGAATACTGCCCTAGTTCTTCTGACAGGGAGGAGAAGCAGAGAAGGCGGCATTTTCTGTTCTGAGAAACGAGAAATGTGGTTCTCACACGCCCACCCACTCGCTTCCTCTAATACCGCCTACTTCCACTGACAGCTCTCTTGCTTTGTGTCTCAGCTTTGTATTTTTTTTTTGTTTCCCCACCCATTACTCTGCTCATCGTCCTCCTCGTACATCCTGCATGTGTGAATGTGTCCGTGTGTGGCTCACCCATCCCTCCCTGTCGGCGTTCTTACTTTACTCTTGTACTTTTTTGTTTGCGTATGCATATGAGTATTGCCTGCCTCTTACTCTGACTCGCCCACTCTTCCTCCTCCAGCCCTCACTCCTGTTTAACTATTCCTCTCTCTGTCCATCTCTTTCCTCTCTCTTCCGCTCCACAGGATTCTTCCCAGCCTTCTCCGTTGGCTCTGCTTGCAGCCACGTGCAGTAAAATCGGTGGGCAGGGAGTAGTAGAAGGGGCCCAGGCCGGAGCGCAGCAGATCCAGCTCCAGGCTGGCCAGATCCAGCTGCAGGCTGGTCAGCTACAGGGCCAGATAGTGGTGGACGCAGCTGGGGCCCAGACTCTTGTGCCTCAGCAGCTGGAGCTGGTCCCAGCCCAGCTCACCGGGAACGGTTGGCAGATTATCACAGCGGCTCCAGCCATGGCCAAGGAGAACGCCGCCCAGCCTGTTGCTGTGACCGTGGCAACCACAATGGCGAATGACAGCTCCTCAGCTGGACGCAAGGTGATGGAGGTGCGGGAACCTTTGACCCTCATTTCAACTTTCTCCCCTTTTTTTTCAGCTCACATGACATAGGTTGATATCTCTGTGCAGGTAAAGGCTGTTGGTGGGGGCAACAGTGTAGCCGCCAGTCAGCAGCAGCAGCAGTTCCAGATCATTCAGGTGCAGAACCTGCCGAACGCTGGCGCCGGTGTCCAGTACCAACTCATCCCTCACCTGCAGACTGCTGACGGACAGCAGATCCACATCAGCCCAGCTCAGACCACCTCCCTCGGAGCACTTCCTGAGCAGGTTCAGCTGATCCAGAGCTCCAGCCAAGGACAAACACAGGCCATTCTCCAGCCTGCCAACCAGCAGGCCATCTTGACCTCCACAGCCAATCAGACGGTGCCGCTGCAAATCCGCCCGGCGCAGTCTTTCCCGCTCCAGCTCCAGACTTTGCAAGGCTCCCAGGCGCCGGTGATGACAACAGTGCCAATAAACCTGGGCGGGATGACCCTCGCTGTACCTGTGATCAATAACGTGGGAGGAAGCGGCGCCGTTCAGCTCATCCAATCGGCTGACGGAACATTTTCGGTCGCCAACGGCAACCAGTTGATGACGACGGCTATATCGGGAGCCGTTCCTCCTCCAGCATCAAACTCATCCACGACTTCCGCCGGAGAAGGGGACGGCGTGTCGGACGGGACTCAAGTGGTTTCGGCAGGATCCGAAGGAGGAGTGAGCGACGGTCCGGCGCAGAGTAGCGAGGCCGACTCCCAGAGCCAGAACCAGGCCAACGGAGTCCAGACCCAAACGGAAGCAACCATTCAACAGGTGATTGTGGGACAAGTAGGGCATCAACTGGTACAACAGATCCAGGTTCAACCGCAGACCCCGAATCAAAACCAAACCCAGACACAGCAGCAACCCCAGCACATCCAGACCCTCCAGCTGGCCTCAGGACAAACGCTGCAGCCCATTCAGGCGTTCCAGAACCCAGCGCAGGTCCTCATCCGCACGCCCACCTTGTCTCCAAATGGGCAGATCACTTGGCAGACCCTGCAGCTGCCTGGCGGGGTCTCGCTGCAGGGCGGATTGGGGGCCACAGTACCACAGCAGCTCACTCTGGCCCCCGTGGCCGGTGGGGCCACAGTTGGGAGCGGGGGCCTTGTTTCTTTAAGCGGCGCTCCTTTGACCTTGAGCGCAGCTCAGCTCAACCCTGGATCCGGGGTTCAGACCGTCAGCATCGCAGGGCTGGGCAGCGCTGGGGTCCAGGTCCAGGGGGTGCCTCTCACCATCACAGGTCTCCAAGGTAGGAAGACTTTTTTTTTTTTTTAATCTGGGCTATAACTTGACCTTTAACCTGGACTGATTTGAAGTAAAATATTGGCACATTCTATTGTGTTTAAAATGTATTTTGGATGAAAGAGAGAGATCAGGCTTTTAGCTAGGACGTCCCTAGTTAGTAGTTCGCCAGTAATTTTATTTTTATTTAAAACGTAAACTTCCCGACTTGTCACAGCAACCATTATCAACACATTATTGAGGGAAAAACGCAACAATCACTCTCAGGCTTTTAGCTAGGAGGGCGTCTGGGCGAAAAAATGGACACCCGATTCTTGACCGCAGCTTGGCCACCAGATGCTGGTTGCTGAGACAAGTCGGGAAGTTTACATTTTAAATAAAAATAAAATTACTGGCGCACTACTAATAACTAACATATAACTAATATTGAAAGTCAGGTCATGAATCTATGTTCCCTCACCTTCAGGTCAAACGACGGCTCAGGAAGGGATCAAAGTTCAGTCGTCTCCAGTGGCTGTCACCGTGGCACCGGGCTCATCGATGAGTCCGGACCAGCTGGGTTCTGTTCAGAGCTCTTCTGACCAGGAGGGTCCACCCAGCAAGAGGCTACGCCGGGTCGCCTGCTCCTGTCCGAACTGCAGGGACGGAGAGGGCAGGTATGAGCACGCAGCACACGGATCTTTAGAGGGTGATGAATCGTGAAGAAGACATCAGACTTGGTTTTTATGTACGTCTTGGAGTGCCGGGTGGACAGGCTGGAGGGCCAGCGGATGCTTGTGATTTAGTTAGAAGCATAAATCTGAAACCTAAATGTAAAATGGTCGTGAATAATAAACCCACTAGCCTCAAATTGTTAAAGATTCGATGAGACAAGTGGTTCGACAGATGGGACAATCACTGTGCAGCTTGTATAAGCGGTGCGACCCGTCACCAGCCAGCACTTCAGCATGGAGAGGAGGAGAGGGAAAAGGATGAGGAAAGAGGTCTGAATATTAACTTTGGATTTAAAATGCTAAAGAAAGGAAAGCATTTCCACACTAATATCAAAGATCTAGTTTCAAGTATATTATTTGATAAATTCCTTTAGGGAAGTGTTTGGCATTGACTTTGTGTTGGAAAAACCAGAGCGAAAGAGACGGAGAGAAGTGAAGGAACTGTGTATTCACAGTGTTTAAAGTTGTGGTTTTCAAAGTCAAAAGTGAAATGAGTCTGTTTAAGTTCAGAAAAATAATCCAGTTACTGGTTGACAAAGGTACTTTCTGACACAGACCTTGAGAAATAGAATTTTCTGCTCTGCATTTATTTCACCAGATATAAGGGATTTTTTTATTGTCTGTACTATGCTTAACATCCCTCCATTTCACAGCATCAAAATGAGTATCTTCTCATTGCTGATGTGAATATGAAAATGTTTATTCATTTTGACAAAGATCAGTTAAATATTCACATTAGTTTAATATATTTTAATGAAGACTGACTTCAAAGGACTTTCAAACAGGGATAACAGTTCTTGTGTTAGTAGTGCATGGAGAGATACGCTACAATAAATGTCTCTAAAGCCGAGAAAACAAATACTGGTGCAATATAATGAAAATGTAATGTGTATTTCTTGGCGTCCTGGCGTTTAGAGCGGACCACATGTCCTGTCTTTGTAATACACAGGCATAGCTGGTCGACTAAAAACATGTTCATATCTTGGGTGGGAGTTCACAAGGTAAAACTCAATGCTGTTGAAGTGGCCTGACCAGAGCATGTGTCGCAGGAACAGTGGAGATCCCACTAAGAAGAAGCAGCACATTTGTCACATGGAGGGCTGCGGGAAGGTGTACGGCAAGACCTCCCACCTCAGAGCCCACCTGCGCTGGCACACCGGAGAGAGGCCGTTTGTCTGTAACTGGATCTTCTGTGGGAAAAGGTTCACCAGGAGCGACGAGCTGCAGCGGCACCGGCGAACGCACACAGGTGAGAGGAGCAACAGAGAAAAGGCTTGAGTCGACAGCAGGATCGCGAACGGGTTCCAAAACATTTGATATCGAGCTACATCCTGCACTTATGTTAAGAATAGGAAAGGTTTGTGTGGCTAGGGAGCACCCCCCGTAGGGTGGGGGTGTGAATGAATGTATCTTTTCAAACCCATGAATCTGGTGTTTTAATTAAAAACATTCAATCATATATATATATATATATATATATATATATATATATATATATATATATATATACAGTGGTACCTTGGTCTTCGAACGTCAAAATCGGAGTTCGAACAAAAATTCAGAGATTTTTTTGCTTCGGATTTTGAAAATCCAGAACTCGAACGCCCCCGAAAAAAGACGGAGAAAACATAACGTGCACAGACCGATCAGCTGACCCACGACGCGCTCCGTTATTGTGTACGCAGACGTGTCACGTTAGCTACATTTACTGACGCTCTCTACACCTCCGAGGCTGGAGCGCGCACTCCAGGGTTTGATGTCCTGTTATTGGCTGGAGCTGGGACAGGGATGAGGCGAGTCTGGGACAGAGCGTGACTTGGTTTATGACTTTGTCACAGCCAAACTGCACAGAAGCGCACATTCAGAGCTGGACACGCACCGGGCACCTCTTCACTTCTGGAGAGACCTCACTCACTCGGCAACCCCTCCCACATGCAGCGGCCACACACATAGAGGAACAGCCACCTGCAGCAGACACTCTACATTCACTCCTACAAAAGACTATTTAAGGTTCGGAACGCGTTATTTCTTTTCCCATTCATTGTAATGGGAAAAATCGATTCAGATTTCAAACAAATCGCTTCTTGAACGGCCGTCTGGAACGGACTGTGGTCTAGAACCGAGGTACCACTATAGTCTTCTATTGCAGTTGCATTGATGTCTAAGCGCATGTTTGTGTTCGTGTATTTAGTGCAATGTCATGTATTAACACTAGGGGGCGTATGCTGATGATGCCAATCCTCCAAAAGTAATTCGTTTTGTCGTCATATTATGACACTTTTTTCCATGGCGTGAAAAATATTTCTGACAGATGTGCTCAGTCTGAGTCATGACTGAGGCCCGTGCTGATTCTCTCCCCCCTCCCTCCCCTCTTCCTCCAGGAGAGAAGCGCTTCGAGTGCCCCGAATGCTCCAAACGCTTCATGCGCAGCGACCACCTCTCCAAGCACATCAAAACCCATCAGAACAAGAAGAGCGGCGCCGCCGTGGCGATCATCACCACGGAGGACATGGAGGAAGAGGTCCCGGAGAGCCTGGGCGCCATCCCTCAGATCGTGGCCGTGTCCACGCTCTCTCGTGACTCTGACCCCGCCACCCCCACCACGTCCAATCACCTGGAGGAGGAAGAGGATGACGAAGAGTTTGAGTAGAAACCGTTTTTTTTTCCAGCGTGTCCTGTGATTTCAACTATCTGGACTGAAGAGTCTTTATGTTTCTAAATCAGTCGGTCAGAAATGTATTTTTAGTTCGGCATTTAAAAGGTTCCTGCTGGGGAACGAAATATCGATGAAGATATGTGAGAGTGGTTTGACATGGAGAGTTTTCCTAAGCTCAACAATCTCTATGCACAAAGTTGTGTCCATGTTTCACGCCTGTCAGACAGGACCCAGGGTCAATCGAGGTACAGGGCTGTTGCAGAGCTGCTACATCCACACTACTGCTGTTCACTTGTCACTTCCTGGGAAGTTCAGTTCAAATCTGGATCTAGTTGAGTTTGCCCTGATTTAAAAACGATGAGTTTTTTATTGGTTCAGAGAGCTTGACATTAGCATCTGTGATAAACTTTCTTTCACTCAAAATTAGCCTCAGATTTTAAAGTTTGCACTTCTAAATGTGCTTTTTGATCATAAAATGACCCGACTTGGGCTGGAAAATGCTTTCAGTTCTTGAAACTATGGCTTATTGATCATTACTTAAACTTTTTATTCGCTCAGGAATGTCGCCATTCGACAACATATATTGTTTGCTGGTTACAGGCAGTAACACAAATGCTACAATGTGGAGAGTGTAGTATTTAAAAAGCTCTCATCCGGCCTTGTTTTTGTTGAATCATAAATCTAAATTTTTTTCTGATGTAACTATAGTCCAACACTTGCACAAGCTATTCAATCAGGAAATTATTGGTATTGTCCAGACGTCAGAGTAGTGTGGATGTAGCCAAGTGATGATAGTGGTGTGCGTGTGTTTGTGTGTGCATAAATGAGAACCATGTTCATGTGTGTGTGAGTCTCCATGTTAATTCAAATCTATCTAATTTGAGTTTTATTCAGGTTCAGTCCTGCGACCAGATTCAGGTGAGGATTCTTTTTTTAAGAAAAGGAATAAAAAAAAAAGCACATATGAAAAGATTTATGAATAATGCATTCCTACTGAGGCACAGGGGCCGATTAAAAAAAAAAAGCCGTTTGTATATGAAGAAGAAACAATCTAGCTTTCTACAACTGTGTGTGTGTTGAAAGCAATACAACAATGACAATCTTGGTGGAATCTTGTTTACATCGTGAAATTTAAGTTTTCCTTGAGGGCAGGAGAGACGCGTCATCGGTGCCGACGTCTGAGCAAAAGCTGAAGGTTTGGATTCGGGAGTGTTGTTTTTTCTGAGATGTGGCTCTGACGCTTTTGGTTTTCAGCTTCTCCTCCAAACTCAAACAAGCGCCAACTATGTACCACAATTGCCTTAACACAAGTTGAAGTACAGGCGGCGCTGTTTGGAGATTTCAGGAGGAGAGAAAGAGGAGAAGTGTTAACTGGATGTTTTTTTGTGGTTGTTGCTCCGTGTTAGCTCAGTGTGAACATTGTTTTTTTTTTTTTTTTTTAATTAAAAAACATTTATTTTAAAGAGTTTATTTTAAAGTCCCCATGTGTTTTGACACAGGACGGCACAAGCTAATTTATTGTCCTTTGCTTTGTAATATTTGATGGTATCTGTGTGTGTATGTGTACAGCATGTTTCAGTTTTTGCCGTAGTGCTGCTTCTTTTTTCTTCTTAGTGCTTGTTCTTTTCTTTTCTTCTCTTGGCGCCGTGTTGAAAATAAATAACAGACGAAGAAAAAAAAGACGTTAAAAAGACTAATACCAAACAAGTTTCAATGTTCTGGGTGATAATTTTGTGTGATGTTTTTTTTCTTTTTCAAATGATTTGTAGTGGAATCTCATTTGTAAAACTTTTTCTAAAGCTGTTTGTTTGTCGTCATGACGTTTGATAACGGCTTTTGCCACATCGGCCTCAAAGGCTGCAGTTTATTGATATTTCTAAAAAAAAAAAAAAACTTGTTTGTACAAATGTGTTATGTGGATACAAGAGTGAAAGAGGCGAGAAACGATGCTTTGCCTGCATAACACTTGACAATAAAGTGGTTGAAAAGTTGAGATTGGAGTGTGAAGATTGGAGTTTGCGGCGCTTTGATCTGAAAAGAGATGTTTTACATTTGCAGCTAGCAATTTCAACTGAATAAGTTCAATGACATACACTGGCTTAAGTTTCCATGAATACATTTCACAGCAGTTTTGCGTTAATAAAATGTTTCTGGTCCACTGACATCACACGCAGAGGACTTGACCACCGCAGCGGCTGCATTTGTAAGCACAGAAGCGAGTAGAAAACCGTGACCAAATATGTGTCTGATATCAGTGCGGTCACTGATGGCGCGTCCTGACTGTGAGAAAATACATGCTGTGGTCACTTGAGTCAGAAAACTCATTGAAGCATGTGTAGCGATGCAGGGGGAGAGTAACCTGTGACGAGCAATTGAATACAAAACTTTTTGATTATCATAACATTCTCGAGGAGTGTTCAAAGCTGTTTTTCGTCTTTATTTATTAAAACTTTATTTTTACTCATTCAAAACTCGATGGAAGAGCTCTCCCTCCGCAATTAAGCACCGATCTCGTCTTCATCATACAAGCATCGCGCAACAATTGTCACTTACTTTTGTTACTTTTTGATATCTTAAACTTCTCCATTTGAGGCAAGATCTGTGGGGGGATGTGAGGGGATTAGGGATTTGGAGATTGGTCGGCGAATTGGGGCAGCAGGGGCGGCATTGCAATCCCTTTGGCGCACTGTTGTCCATAAGAAAGAGCTGAGCCAGAAGGCAAAGCTCTCTATATACCAATCACTCTTCGTCCCAACCCTCACCTACGGTCATGAGCTTTGGAGCAAGGTCCCGGATATAAGCGGCTGAAATGGGTTTTCTCCGAAGGGTGGCAGGCGTCTCCCTTAGAGATAGGGTGAGACGTTCTGTCACTCGGGAGAGGCTCGGAGTAGAGCCGCTGCTTCTCTGCATTGAGAGGAGTCAGCTGAGGTGGTTCGGGCATCTCATGAGGATGCCCCCTTGATGCCTCTCTTTGGAGGTGTTCCAGACAAGTCCAGCTGGGAGGAGACTGAGGGGTCGACCCAGGACCAGGTGGAGAGATTATATCTCTACTCTGGCCTGGGAGCGTCTCGGAATCCCCCAGTCAGAGATGGTGGATGTCGCTCGGGAGAAGGGCGTTTGGCGTGACCTCCTGAAGCTGCTGCCCCCGCGGCCCGGCAAAGGATAAGCAGGCGACGATGGATGGATGGATGGACTTTTTGATATCTGAATACTATTTTAATAAGTGTAGTTCAGCACCTGTTTCGAGCATGCGCAGTAGCCTTCCTCCTCCGCGCGCGCTCAAGTTGTCTTCACGGCTTCCTCAACAACTTCCAGCGGGGAATAAAGAAGACCACCAGTCGAGCTGGAGACGTCACATAAAAGCTAAATTTTATTCTTCTCAGTAAAAGTTGAACATAGTAAAACACCTCTTTAGAAAATACTTGAGGGGGGACACGAAAGGAGGAGGTGTATTGCTTTTCTCTTCTCCGTTAATTTAGAACATAGCAAACATAGCCGTATTTACACATCGACAATAGTACATAAGTACAAACCTTCAGCGAGTCCTCTTCAAAATATTTAATCATGCAAACATTTTTTTTTGCGTTAAACGAAACTACAGTCATGGCAGCGCCGGGCGACACTTTCAACGAACAGCTGGTTGTGCTTTTCTTCCTCGGGGAGGGACGCGCACGCGGCAACGGTGTTGCGCGCCTGTGCTGCCCCCTGGTGGTAACAACACCACTCCATCACTTGGAACCACATCTGGAACTCTGGCACGTAAACTGGGACACTTTGCCACCCAAGAAACACACAAACTAGATATAACAATAAATAACTACCAATCTGTTATTAGAACATGTTTGTGCAGCGTCATGTACAGGTTAATATTAAAAACAATGTCCACAACAGCGAATATTAACAGAACATGGCTGTTTTCACTTGCAGTTCTAGCGGTCGGTGACGACGCATCAGAAGTCAGAGTGAATGTTACGCACACGACTCACAACTTTGTAGTGCGTGACAATGAGTGACGTGAATAAATGTGGCTCACTCTGACTAAGCTGCTCAAAACCCGATCAGCATTCAAAAGTACAGACAGGTTAATGGAACTGAGCACTTGACTTTGGTGTTGCAGTGATGCAAATTTGGCACTGGAGGAGTTTGGAAAGTTAGAAGAATTTGAAAGGTTTGGGATTAAACAATTGTGGTTTGCTACATTCTATTTAAATCGCCTGTGGATGCAACTGGTTGTATTGGTTTTCAAAGGAGAACACGTGCGGCAAATTCTGCAGAAACACACTGCGTTTACAGTTGAGGGGCGTGTCGTCGCTAAACCTGTGTTTCATAATCTCCATTTTTCTTTGATGTTATTCTAACACAAAAACGTTTCAGTCTGCTTCAGTCAACGGTTACAAACCTGCATCACAGAGGATGAAAGGAAAAACGACATGATCAGCTGGTGTTGCTATGGCGACCACCTACTACACGTTCTTGAAATAAAACTTGACAACTGCACAGTTCAAAAGAAGAGTTTACAGTGCTTTTAAGACCAAAAAAAAAAAGGTTGAGGTCCATTTATATGAGCAGCCGAGTGGGTCAAAGGAAGATGCGTCACAGACTTGTGACAGATATTCAGCCGAGGACACCATCGAGGGCTTGAAATGACGAGGCCATTGTGAGTGACACCAGCACATCTGAGAACCAAATGAAGCGGACATTCATAAATATCAAAAGAAACAAAAAAATAAAAACCACAAGGACAAAAGCAAGTGCATGTTCAGTCCATGGATTCTGTACAAAGCAATGACAGTCTGCATTGCGCTCAGTCTCAGTTTGGCCTTCTGTGTGTGTGTGTGCTCACGTCCTTCATTATCAAATGTCCAGTGTTAGAAAGCCTGCGTCGAACACGGGTGAGCAGCGAACACATGGCACCGGAAAGTCCTCTTGGCACCACTGCTGGTAGGTTTGTGTGTGTCATTGGTTGACGGTGACTTGTTGCTCCACAAAGCAGTGCGGCGTGTCATACGGTCACATGACGGCGGTGTTTAGATGCGAGGCTCCAGTTTGTGTGACAGCTCGAAAAGTGTCTGCTGATTGTCGATAATGTGCAGGCAGTGAACGCTCGCTCGTATTTCGGCGCTGTCGACCCCGATGACCTCATTCCCTGGAAAATAGATAAAACAGAACACGGTCCAATTCAAAAGACTGAAATCTCTTTCTTCCTTTATGACTTTGACAGACTCTGTCAGTTCCATGACTCCAATGACAGCCGAGCCTTCATTGGTGCTTTGAAAGCACGTGCCCAGTCTTGTTTCAAAATAAATTGCTGATGCAAACAACAGATTCATCCAGTTTAAACTTTCTTTCTGATGCAACATTTTTATTTATTTATTTTTATTTGCATACGTATAACAAATACTGAGTAGATCCATGTATATTTCAAGAAAAGAAAACTGAGAGAGAGAGAGAAAATAAGTAAATACATGAAAAAATAAAGTGTATAAATGCTCAAGGGTTGAGTAAAAAAAAGGGGTCCTAAAATGGGCATGGAAACAACACGTACCCATTTGGGGTACATGAATACCACGCCCACTCCTTGTATCCCACATGGATAATTTCATTATTGAGACTGAGAATGATGTCTACTGCAACTCTGAATATTCTAGAAAAGGTTGTGTTCTCCAAGAATGTTCAAAGTTGTGATGGCTTTAGGATTAGTGCTCATTGTAATTGTTTCAATATAGTGATTTACATAAGTTTGGAAAACAGAAAGCTGGGTTTTTGTTGAGAAACTTGCTAGTATGAATAAAACATTTGCTAAACAAAGCAAAAAAAGTGAGCAACATACAATACACCTTGATGGCTACATCCTCATTGTTAGAACCAAATAACACGCTCAGCTTTTGGTTGTAGGTTTATGTTTTTTCTAAAAGGAAAATTGTGTCTAAAAGATTTTGGGGGAACATGTAATCCCAAAAGACACACGCAAGTGTTCGCCATGAGCTTGCAAAATGCGCACAAAATGCTGATGTTAAGGTGAAATCTTCCATTCAGCATCTCTTTT
This sequence comes from Synchiropus splendidus, assembly GCF_027744825.2. Taxonomy (NCBI): domain Eukaryota; kingdom Metazoa; phylum Chordata; class Actinopteri; order Syngnathiformes; family Callionymidae; genus Synchiropus; species Synchiropus splendidus. The sequence continues at coordinate 10,992,307 of NC_071337.1, forward strand.
GTAGAGCTGAGATCATGTAAAAGTCATTTCCTTCACCTCAGTGCACTAAATCCAGGCGCACCACGTTGATGTCAACATGATGTCAGAACCAAAACATCGATGATGAAGGAGACTAAATGCCATGGAGACAACGCATGGAACATTAACCTCAGAATAGAAGCACACTAGTTCCACCCTGATTTTTAATATTCTGTACTGATATAACTTAAATGTAGTCATCAAATATTCAGAGGAGATGAATCACAATGAATAAATTCATTATAAAACCTCCAGTTAAATCAACCTTCCCCTTGACCCTGAATAGCAACACGCCTGATGTGACGTGATCAGTCCCATCACTCACCTGGCACGTCACTTTGGCAGTGTCGGATCATCCTCACCGTGTCTGCGATCATGTGCTGTCAGTCAGAAAAGACAAGTGGGTCACGTCTGTTCTACGTCAGGCCACAGTGAACACAGTGGGAGGAGCTAGGTATCCAGTATCAAGGCACTTACCAGCTTTTCAAAGTTCACCAAGTTGTCATGGAAGGTCTTGTTTCCCTCGTGGATAAAGGTGATATCTTAAAGAAGAATAGAGGGCGGATGGGCTCATTCACGTCAACAATAGAGAGTGTGTGACCGTGTGGGCTTGGGCTTTATCCTACTTTGTGGGGACCTGTTCTTGACAACACACTATCCTTGTGAGGACCATTGTGGAGACATTTGTGGGGGGATTTGGCTGGACCCCACAAGGTTCAGCCTCAATTTGAGGATGAAAACTTCAAAATAACTGGGTCATTATATTAAGGTTTAAGTTTGGATCAGAGTCCTGGTTGTTTTGGATGGTTAGGTTTAGGGGAAGAGGCTGGGGAAATGGATATGGCAATGAGAAACATCACCATGTCCCCACATGGGTAGGAATACAAATGTGTGTGTGTGTGTGTGTGTATGCGTGCGTGTGGATACCTTTCAGAAGAAGAGGCATGAAGGGGATTTTGGGAGGCTTCATCCTCTTGAAGGCTTCTCTGTAGGCCTTGTGGTTGAGGGATGGATCCTGGAACACACCCCAGTCAGTATGAGCAGAGAGGAACCAGGAGAGCGCAACAAACTCACTGTGATGAGCTCCAACTCGGAGAAAAGCTTCTTGAACTTCCCTGGACATTTCTGAAATGAACATTTCAACTGAATTAGAGATGAAACTCAGAGAGGCAAAGCGGGGGGCAACACTGACCTCCCACGTTTGGTTCAGTCGACTGACAGCAGCCGTGTTCAGGCCCATGATGATGGCAAACGCGGAGTTTAAATTCCGCTGAGCTTTGCAACTGAAAAACAAAAGACAGGAAAATATTTGAACTTTTTTGTGTGTGCTTCTGAGAACAAACTGTGATTGGGAAGCGGCTCCTACTGGGACGCGATCTTGATGAACTTCTTGAGCAGCTGCACTCTCTTGTTGAGCGACACACACATCAGGACCTCAGACATGACCCACTGCTGGACCTCATTACACCGCTGCAGTAAGAGTGAGAGTGCCGCCGTCTGGCCCGAACCGGGAACACGACTCAGAGTGTAGTACACCAACTCTTGCTGCACCACAACACAAAGAAAAGCCTTGTGTCACCATCTCAAACTGATGACTTCAGTGTTGACATTTAGACAGATTAAAAAAATGTTTTTTTTTTTGGCGGAGCTTTTTCTGCAAAGTGACTTACAGTGTACAGTATACAGTGGTAAAAATTGCTGCTATCTTTGTCTCTTCTAAGCATTGTTTTTTTTCTGCCTCACAGTTCAAAACAACGGACTTCATACCTCATGAATGGACTTGAAGAGGCTCCAGTCCAGGTGTGTGAGGGCAGCGGCCACATCCCAAGTGTTCATTCCCAAAAGTCGCACAGGTCTCCTGCTCAGCTCGGCACTGTCTGTTAGAGGAGGCTGCAAACAGACAGACAGGAGGGATTGTGCGTGTGTGAGATGGGACACGGAAGCTGTGACATCAATATCACACAAATCGGACCAGAAGCTCTTTGGCAGTGTGACGTCAAGCATCACTGTCCTGTTCTGACTGGTATCAGCTCAGCAGCACAAGTTTATCACACAAATGAATAACTTGTAAAAATCACTCCCCACACTCCGTACTAGCCAGTTCCAAAATGTACTGCAACAAGTTACATTAAGGGTGTATAGATTTGGTTTGTGTTCTAGATTAAACAGAAAATGCATATTCATTTGGTCTATTTTTATGCATTTATTAATTCATTTGTCTAGTCAATCTGCACAATCTGCAACCTACTAACACGATTCATTACTTTACAGCATCTCTAATGGGAATTATTTGTGAATTGGCTTTTAGAAAATATAGCAAAACAAAATGCAAAGCATGTCAGATAAGAATTATTATTAAAAATACATTCCAAAAGTTGAAGACAAAAATGATAAACTGTAGAATAAAGAAGTCCACATAAAATAAATGTGAAACAATATGGAAAAAAAGCAGATAAAAACAAAAGGGGAAAACACATTAAAAGATTGACTGAAAATAAAAGGGGAACCAGGTGAAACGGCTCAAGACGGAGCTGAACCCCCCTCCCTTGTTGGGAGTAGGAAGACTCTAATTACGGAGTGATGGATGTGGGAGGAAGAGAAAGGTGGTACCAGCAGCTCTGTGAGGTCCCGGCGGCAAGCGAGGAGCTTCCCCTGTGGCGTCAGTGACTCAGAATAAACACAGTCACTGGGCTGCAGCAACCGCCGCTCTGAGGAAAGAATGCCATTGATCAGTAACGTCCAAATGAAAAAAATAAATAAATAAAGGAAGCTAAATGTGTGAGTGTTAACCTCCACTGAGCAGGACCACGGCCAGCTCGATGTCTTCTTCTGCTCTATCCATCTTCTGAGCCACGATTCGGATCATCTCGTGAGCCTCCAGCAGAGGATGGATGTGGACACTGAGGTAGGAGTCAGTGCTCACGTACACACAACAAATAACTGGGAGAGGAAGGGCAGGACACTTAGCTGTCACATAATAAACCGGTGAGATGGCTTTTATTTTGAAAGATTCCTTTATACTACTGCAAACACACGGTTTTTAGGTTTAGCTTGCAGCTGGCTTCCGTCACATTTTCATTTTTGGCGTCCTCACCGACTGTGATAAGTGCAACCTTTAACTTGTTTTCCAACCCCGTCCTGACCACTGCGGGTGCAGCCAAAGACCACTGGCAATGTTAGGCAGGTGGTCGTAATGTTAATGGCCTGTGACTTTATCTTCACATTGACTAGTTTTGGGCAAAATAATGTAAAGAACAAAATACAAGTTGAAGAATTCACTGATAATAACGCTGAAGCACTGGGAAGTACAGCTAGAGGCCTCGTAAATACAACCGCATATGTGCATGAATGCACCAGTAATCTCATCAGAGATTATTGTGTACTTCTCTGTGCAAAGGCTTTCCGAGTTTGATGTGGCTGTGTGTGAGTTTATGCAAATGTACATGCTAGAGTGTGTGTGTCTGTGTCTTGTTTTTAGAAAAATATCTCCTCGTGGCAAACCTAGGATCCTAAAAAGTTTGTGGGTGAAGACTTGAAAATAACAAGGGCATTATAATTGGGTTTCAGTTTGGTTCAGAGTCCTGGTTCAGGTTAGCCATTTGTTTTGGATGGTCAGGTTTAGGGTGAGAGGCTGGGGACATGCTTATGGCAATGAGTGATGGAGATACCGACACATGTGTGAGTGTAGGCACTCACCCTCTCTCGTCTCTGTTGGCGAACTTCTTTGCTGCAGACAGTTCTCCTTCAAGCTCAGCTGCTGGTGCATGTGTTTACTCTGATGGTGAGAACAAAAGCAGAATTAGGAAACCCATAGAAACACATCGGCACACCGGGAGATTCCGGTCCAAAATGCTCAGATTAAGGCTCAAAAATCATTAAAAATAAGACCGATACTATTGTGTCTTATAACGTTTTAAACCAGTTTTTATAAGTTGCTCAATATGTTGAAAGAGGAGTAACATTTCTCACATTAATAGATGAAGAAAGTCATCTGCAGTAAAAAAGAGCAACATCAGAACCCCACAATGGAGGTCACAACATAAGAGTCAACATGTTGGGACAAATATTGCACCGTTTCTAAAACCTCCTTTTATGGTATGGCATGTGAAGTATTGAATTGCTGTCAGTACCTTCTGGTTTGGAGGACAGTCATCCACGGTGCTGTGACACAGAAACCCACGTCAGTCATTTTGGAAAGCAGCAACACAAACAGAATGACTTCACTGCGGCACTTACTGTCTGCGGCGCAGAAGCTTCTGGAACTCCTTCAGGTCCTTCTCTAACGTGGGGAACTCATACAGGTCCTCCAGCACGCACCGGTACAACGTCTGTTGGAGACACCAGACATGTTTCTATAGCATCTAACGGACGGGGTTTAGAAGGAGTGTCTGACCCCCATATGACCCCAGAATTTAGAGTGGGAGTCACACAATGTATTTATTTATTCCTTACATTTATTCCTGCATACAATTTGAATCGTTTTGAATTCTAATCCTTAATCCAGCATCACAGTTTAAAGGCAACAGAAAACATCCCGTGGGCTGGAAGTCACAGTGAAGGCGGAGGGGGGAGCAGCACTTGAACACACAAACACCTGCAATCATGTTGTTGTCAGCCACGGTACCCCCTCTGTTCCATAACCCGCCTCTTTCCTCAGTTGCTAGGCAACTATCACCTGGGTTACGCACTCCAAATGAGATTATACCCATGCCAACCCTTGCTCTTTGGTCTCCATGGCAACCAGCACCAGACGGTGGAGTCAGTCAGGTTATGGGGGGACAGGTGCACGGTGAGTGTGTAGCTATGTGCACGTGGGCCGTGTGACGTGTGCATTTGTTTTCTCAAAAGGCTTTTTCAACGGTTTTCTAATCCGGTTAAGCTCGGTGTATGAAAGTATCGCAGGGACGCAGCGCTCCCAAGAAGTCTTTATCACCAGAAATGTGACACAAAGAAACGGCATGTTTGACAGTGTCTGTGCGTGTGTGTGCACTTCTTTATCCTGCATTGTGGGGACCAATTCTTGACAAAACACTATCCCTGTGAGGACCATATGACTTCGTCGGGGCCATTTGGACAGACCCCACAAGGGTAAGTCTGGATTTGAGGAGGATGAAGACTTCAAAGTAACTTGGTCATTATAATCGGGTGTAAGTTGAGGATAGCCGCGTGTTTTGAATTGGTTGGGTTTATGGTGAGACGGTGAAAGCATTAAGCCAATGAGAAACCTCTCTCTGTCCCCAGAGTAATAGCACTGCAAACATGTTTGTGTTTGCATGCCTGGTTGACAAATGATTTCACATGCATTTGTCTGAGTTGGATTAAATGCATCTAATGAGGGTTTGTACTTCTTTGGTGTTGGCTTGAGTGATCCTGTTAGCGATTGTCTGGTTTTCCATGTACATTTAGAGACTCATGGAGCTTGTCAGTGACTCTGTTCAATCGGGTTTCTTGCTGAGTGTGTGTATGAGTTTGTGTACTAATAAGGTTTTTAAATTACAGATCATGTGTGTGTTTCAGAGAGTATTAGAGAGTTTGTGCGCAGCTTTGTACATTTGTGTGTGCGTCGGTGGTGTGCGTGTGCTTCCCACTGACACACGCAGGCGGGGCATTGCAGCTCAAGTAGATAGAAGAGAGGCGAGGATTTCATTGACATGAGCTAACTGAGATCTTTACCTTCATGAAGCTCCTGACATGCTCCTCCTCCTTCAAGAAGTCCTTGTAGAGTCTGCTCCAGTGGGACACAAGCTGCAGTACCTTACGCTTCCTGAAGAGGGTGTCCTTGCCTTCCTCCTGGCCCCTGCTGCGGCCACTGCTATAGGTGAGGCCAGTCAAGGACACACAGGCTATGACGAAACATCTCAGTGTGAGGGATTGATTTGTGGGAGTGAAAGTGTGTGTGTCTCACTAGTGTGCATGCCTGTCATGTGTTTCCACAAGTGATCAATTCTGAATGTTGTTATTAGAGTGTGTGTCCACGTGCAGTGGGAGCGCGCCACTGTCCACGCGTGATCGATTGTGATTGTGTTTATAAGGATATTGTCCCAGCAGGGCCTGGCAAAGGTCACTCGTGGACATGAACACTAGATAGGTCAACAGGAAGTCATCCAGCAGCATTTCTGAAAGACAAGAAATGCAATTCCAGTCAGTTAAACAGCAAGATCAGGCAATTATTACAAGTTAACATTTTAAAAGCAGCTTGTTGCAAATAAATTTGGAAATAAGGCTTGGAGCACATGACCAACTTACGGCCTCAACTCACTTTAAGTGGCCCTCAAGAGAAATAAATACAGTGTTTCCTTTCAATTCAATACTTTACTAAAGTTCACCAAAACATTTGACCTTCAATGTGTGTCACCATTACAGCGCACAAAGCGTTTGTGTTGTGTTTCAGGATGTCTTTCTCAATTGTCCCTTGTATAATGTGTGTATTTTGGTACAATATCTCACATGAGATACTTTATGTTACCGCTTTCTCTTCAAATTTCCTGTTAAAAATGGCAGTTAGTGGCTCTATAATTAATATTAATTTTATTTGTTCAATGACCTCGACCTCTTTGGCGTTAGGGTTAAAACATCAGCAAAAGTAGTTTTTGTTCAGAGTCCTGGTTAAGGTTAGCCACTTGTTTTGGATGCTTAAGTTAGGAGTGAGAGGCTGGGGAACGCAAAAATAGTGAAACAAACGTATATGTGTGTGTGTGTATGTATGTGTCTCTTCACAGTTATCTTAAAATGTAAAAGGTCATCGTCGCGGCAGGGTGACGGTGCTGTTTTGAAAGCATACGCGAGAGTGTGTATGAGCCTTTGCCTGGGAAAATGTGTGACCCAAATAGGGTTCTGTTGGGCAGAGAGCAAAGAAATCAATTATAGAAGCCGGAGCCGAGGCCATGGCATTAATATTTGATCAACCACCTTCTCTTTAGAAATAAAAACAACTTTTTAGCTCTATTTTTCCAGCGCGTCTAGTTCAGCAAATCTCTCGTTCAAAAGCCTGCAACTCGTTTTTTTTTTGTTTTGTTTTTTTTCAATTATCATCACTTGGTGCTACTGTTTGACCAAAAAAATATTCATTCCATCACTTCACATGTCCTCGAATCCTTAACCCTCATATTTCATTTTTCCCTCGTAGGCTTTCATCGGCTAAACCCCGGCTCCTGCACGGGCCATCCCTCCACAGAGATGATAAATATCCTTTTTCATCATCAACATATGCCCTCTACATTTGCCTGCTGGCACACACAAAGTCAAGCAGACTCCCTGTTAGGCTCGCACACACACACACACACACACACACACACACTCTCTGCTGATGAATAACTCATTGAGCTCTGACCTTGGGGACTTCGTCTTTCCTACATCCTTTACAGCAGATAAACAGTGTAAATGAAATCAGCTCCAGAGTGGGTTGGTTGTTCAGTAAGGTGCGCACATATAGAGGCTGGGTCACACACACTTGCTTCCTCAACAAGCTGCAGCGTTAAGCCAACACAAAAAAGCCCTGTGCTTCTCGCTTGTTCAGCACCCATTCACTAAAACACACAAGACTAAACAGGCAGCAAAAGCGAACCATTTGATCTCCAGCACTAACAAATTAACCCAACATTTGTTATTCATAAAGTGAGTAAATATGGTGTTTCTATGTAAACCAGCCATTCACTTATTTACTCTCTGCCTGTGGCTCATTACAGCGGCTCTCTGCGGACGCTCAGGAACTGGCAACCCTGAGCGGCTGACGGAAACAGGCAGCTTGTGAAAGAACAGGCACAAGATTCAGCGGCAGAGACAAATGTCTCTGTGTGGTCCCAGTGAAAACAGCACCATCAGGACGGAAACCATTCAAAACATTACGTCCCCTGATGTGTTAGAACCAATGATGCCACACTCATAACAGAATGACGTGGTCAGATTAAATAATGAGTCATCAAAGGAGCACTTTCCAGCAGTAATGACTCTCATAAAATTAATTAAAATCAGGATAAGAACGGTGTAAATACAATTTACATGAAGAAGGCAGCGTCCAGTTTCATGGAATTCCCCTCCGTGTTTTTTCATGTTCATCGCGTGTTTAAGATAAGAAAGTTTGAATTTAAAAATGGTATTTGCCATCACCCAACCATTTGTTCACAATGTTATTCTGTTCGTTCGTATTCACAGGGTTCCATGTACTGAAGTACACTCATGACTCAGTCAGGTGCTCGCGGCTACTGCAACAACAGCCTGACAGAACAAAACTTTGAGGAGCCAAGGTAACTCGAAACGAAATCCAGTCTGTGGCAACAGAGTTGTATACAAAAGGTTAACTCTGAAGTTTCTTATCTATTGCTCATGTTCCGCAAAAGACAGGAAATACATTACAATTTACTACGCCTCTTCCTTCCCCATTCTTTCAGAACTCTCTGTGACAGGTAATATCAGGGGAGCGCCACAGAAGCAGCACAATACAGATCAAAATATCACTGTTACTTAAATGTCACCAGATAAACAATGAGGAAGGTAGAGTTGATTTTCTTCTGCTCCTTATTTGCTATGTAAACAAAGTAAAAACAATCTGACATTTGCTTGCCGTCTTTAACATAGATGCTATTGTTATTTGCTCAAGAAAACAATAAACACAAAAGTAGCTGTGTGCTAGAACACGGAGCCAATAGCTACATGCACAATGTGGCATACAGTGGTTTGGTGTTGAAACATCTTCAGGAGTCTGAGGGAGTCTTTACAGACTCATTAGAGCGTTTCACCTCTGGATGTTTCTCTTATTTACACACTGTGACGGCTGACTGAACACACACAGTCATGAGAGTGACGGGGAGGTTCAGCCCTCGAGGAGTCGAGATACTTAAGGAAACAGAAAGGTTAAGGTTGGGAAATGTTGTGACTTGTTACAGGGCATTCAAGGTGTAATTCCCTGGAATGAAAGGAAGGCCAGTAATTTAGTAACGGCGAAGTCAAACACTGCTGTTTCAGTTTGCCTAAGCTTTTCCAGATTCAAGAATCTTCTGAAATCACTTTGGGCTGTGAGCAGGACTCTTCAGTTTTTCACCAGATTTGGAAGCCAGACTAGAAGCAGGCTGTGATCTCAGGACAACTCACCGCTCTCTCTGCTCTCTGGCGCCCCTCTCTGGTCATCTAGTCGCAGGTCACTGAGCAGATGCTCCAAGATCTTCAGCGGCGTTCCAGACACCACCACATACCTGTAAGTAGAAGATGCACAATAGTGGTCCTCATTTGCGCACCAGACCAGCTCTCTCTCCTGCTCCCTTCGATTCTTCTCAGTCTCCGTCCCCTCATCATCATCATCATCATCAATGAAGCGGAAATGGGGAACATCAAAGGTAGAGATCTCGGAACAAGTCCTTTCAGCCTCTGAACTGCTATCATCTTCCTCATCATCGCCATCTACGTCCTCCTCTGCTTCAGCAAGTGTAGCTAACAGTGTGGTCATCTTCATGTCAACAGAACTCGGACGGATCGATCTTCATCCGTCAACCCTCCTCACAGCCAAACATCCATGCCTTTCGGTCGGTGAGAAGAGTTTTGCTGAGAGGCAGATGGTTTCAAACCCTCTGAGCATATAAACACACCCACTTAACCTGTCTGTCACTGACACTCCCTGCTCAGTGCCTCAGGTCTTGGCACACAATGACTTAAAGATACAACAGCCACAAACAACCCAACCAGCTCACAACTTGGAGCATTTGAGGAAGGAAGTGTTGTCTTGGTTTTCTTTCACCCTCAAACAAATGGGTCATTATGCTCTGTCAGCCGAGAGCATCAATTATCTTCCACACACACGCTGCTTTGGGTAAAACTGAGGGGTTGTGACTACACCGGAATCCAGGAGGAATTTAAAAGAGAAGCGCTATGATTTAGTCGGGGCACTAACCTTTTGTCGCCATCCTCCTCTCTGGATCCGCCCCCGGATGATGTGGGCGACGGTCGCTCTGACGGCGACGTCACCGACGAGGTTACTCTTCGCAACACCAAAACATCACGGCCTCTCTCCTTCAGACATACTCGACCCAGGGCTTCCTGTAAAGAGAGTACAGAGTTGGTTCTGGGCGATGTGGTGGAATTGCAGTGATCTTGTGAGGCCATGAAACATGAATGCATGCAACGTTCATCAGAAGAGGACGCACTCTTTTCTAAAATCTTATCTCAAACACCAGCTGTCAATCTTAGGATCAACATCCTAAGTTCCTTTGATGTACCACCACCAGCTGGGGTGAACCAGCATGTTCTTGGCCTGCTCTTTGATATCAGCTGCGAGACGTCCTCACACAGTGGCCAAACGACCTCAAATAACCCAGCCACCCCCTTTAAGTAATACTTGTGCTAATCTGAGAGGCTGTTTAATGACTGGACATTTTCTTTCAGATTATCAGTTTGTATGAGTTATAACTACTGCCAAGTCATAGTCGGAGACAAGTCAGTTGTTTGCATCTGCAGTCATCCTTCATGTTTTATGCCACAGTCATCTTTTTGTCTGGATTTCACTTCATCTTTGTGTATAACAGCACGTGGGCCGGCGGATCTCAATGAGAAGGATTCTCGTTCACAGTCAATGTTTTACCAAAACACACTTAGTTTTCTGTCTTTGAGATTGAATTGTGTTCAGGGACTGTCCACCAGAGAGCACTGGCAACTCATCCACGGCATCAGAGGACAATAAGGTTTGGTGGTCATTCAAATTAGACTTGAGCCTCTTTTTCACGATTCTCTCACATCAACACGCCTGGGGTGACATTGAACTTAAATATTTCCAGATGGACGAGGCATCTAAGCAGCACAGACTGGGAGGAGAAGGAGGAGTGAAAGAGATCAAAGCAGGAGGAGATAAGTGAAGAAGCATCTCCACCATATGTCTCTCAAAGACTGACAATTTTAATAAATTCTAACAGACTTCACTTATATATCGTTCCAACAATTGTAACCATGCATTTGCACATAGTGTCCTTAAGTCATACAACACCTTAAATTAACAGAGCTTGTTGATTTTTGTAGTTCAAATTTAAACATTATTAAAGGGGTCCTATGATGCTTCTTCATGTTTTAAGAGTTACCTACAGTGATAGCAAGAGGAAACTAATCTTCTACCAGATTCGTTCATATTACAAACTACAACTTGATATAACTTTAATATTAGACACATTTTATCTTGACGCAAAGCTGCGCTAACAAATACTCAAGTTTGGGACGTGATTACTGAGGAAAATAAGCCATATATGAATTGTACAATAGGGCACCGTTAACAGTAAAGCAGTGATGTTTTTTCCTTTTCATTGTACAATATTTTCCATTTGTATTAGTTGATAAAAAATAAATAATTAAAAAACATATCAAATATTACTATAGAATTATGTATGTACAATATTATTGTTTGCCTTCACTGGAATGGGAATGGGATGCAATTGGAGAAATCATTTAGTATAAAGGCTATTTATTTTTTAATCAAAATGAGAACAAATCCATTAGCAAGGAATCAAGAAAAAGATTGGCTCAGATTAAAAAAAAAATAATTTTAGACAATTTTATGAATTAATAATGGGTGCATTCATGGTGCACCTCTCTGTCTGGAACAAAAATATTTCCTGTTCCAGGGTTCAGCCCACTCCAGCTACATGATTTCATTAAATTCAACTAGCAGACATGAGACATCAATCATATCTGCGTAATTTTGGGTTACGACCAGTTTGAGATTATTTTTTACATATAATCTAGTTTCTTATTTTCTTATTTTCACTTCTGTGTCTGAGTTTTAAAGGGAAACATGATGAAAAAAGATGAATGACAGAAGCTGAACAATAACGACCATTGAAGCTCAACCGATCCAGCAGCTATTATGCAATGACTTATCCAACAGATTTCAAGTGACACAAAGACCAAAAAAAGAATTGCATTGTGTAACCAATTACTGTGCAGCTCGACACCGACTTCTCAGCTAAATAAAGCCCAAACTTTGGATTCCTGCCTCTATACTCAAACGCCAAGAAAAACAAGAGTGCGCCAACAGTGGTGATGCTGTAACACACACCAAAACAAACAGGATCAAAGGCGGACTGAAACATCACAAAACATCGGCAGAAATATCTGTATAGGCAAAGAAGAAAGAAGTTGCACACACAAATAACCCCACGATGATGATGAGGACTGAACAGCGGCTCCCACAATAACATGACTTCAGTCTGAGAAAGTATGTGAGGCATGAAAAGTAAAAATATACAGAGCAGACAGTGTTCTGAGGAGGGGTCACGCCGTTATGCAACAGGGGAAGCGAGAGGGAACACGAAAGAGTTGGAGGAAAGTTGGAAAACTAGAAGCACTTTGGTAAGAGCAGAACTCTGCTGAAGTGATGGGAGACCTAATAACACTAAATTATGAAGCAGAGGAAGACGTGCGCGCACCCTTTGTATATTTAAGAAGTTATATTCAGACTAGAACCGGTTTGTGTGCATTATAAAAATCATTACCGCAGCCAGGAAAATCAACTACCCAAGAGTTGTGTTGCAGTACTGAAGTCCACCGGTACACCGAGTTGTAAGATGAGTGTCCTTTGGGATAATAAAGCGCAGCCACGATTTATTGATAAAGTTTGTTGACATCTGACAGGAAAGACGGCGGCACGTTTTCAGGCGACAAAAAAAGACTGAAGCAAATCATTAAACAGACTTCATGACACCTAATTAGGTCTTGAGGAAACTCCTGGCAATGAGAGTGATTTATCAGTCCAACTGCGATTTAAACCACCGACACAAGTGTGCAGGAACGAACCAAACTCCAGGAGGAAGCTGGCTCACTTGAAAGAGGCGTTAAACTATTGTTGTTCTTTGGCACATGGTCAAAAAGGCTTCAAGTTTGCAACCACAAAATGCCCTACTTGAGAACCACAAGAGAGAATATCGCCTTCTTAATTGTTATATTTCACAACCCCATGTTTCTGCGAACTAGCTCCAAGGTCATCAGGTGGCACAGCCGTTCCTCCAAAAATTAATGTTCTCTGCAGCAAAGAAGAAGAAGTGTAAAGCCAGGAGAAACCTCCTCGGCTATAAAGGGATATAAAACAACACACTCCCCATGACTTATCACTCAAGATTTTTTACTGCCTATATTTGCTTTCAGATTTTGATCAGACCATAAAACAGCTTTGCACGTGTCTAATCTCTGAATATATGACTCCGGCGAGTTTGGAACTAACTTTACTTTACAATTGAGGCCGCAAACTCGTGCGTGTACAATGACGGTTTATTTTGTAACCATTGAAGTGACAGCCTCCCACCACTGGGGTGCAGTGTTTCAGCTTAGGCTACAAAAAAGGCTGTTTTCCAAGAGGTGGAAATGATAAATGTCATCAGTTTATCTCAGAACATCCAAGGAGCTTCAGAACACTGAAGGTGACGGCAGTTGGATGAGCTGTGCAATGAGTTTACGGAACAATTGACTTTTCGACAACAAACACAGAGTAACTCAGCTATGGGAAATAGAATATCCACGAAATGAAAGGTAGAATGACATTTTTAATTTTGCATAATAGATATTGGCAGCTCGTGTGACCAATCACTGGCGCTGATTCAGCAGGTAAGAATATCTAAAGAAACATCCATCCAAGACACAAGATTTTACATCTCCTTTTCTCTTTCCTAAACCTACAAAGATAATAGAAAACTGTTTGTTTGCTGCTCAATAACCAGAATTATATTACAAATATGAATATATATTTTTTTATTCACCATGTTATGGTGAATAATCCAATACCTTTTATCATTTTACTCACCGTGAATGCAGAAAAGTCAACATAAATGAATGAAGATATTGATGTGCTAACATTTATGCTATGAAGAGCCTGGCGACATGCTGGATCCAAACAAACCATAATAGTCCACAACACTTATCATTGATCTACTACCTATGATACATTTCTTCCAGAGATTTTATCTTCCTTTTGTCAAAATCCTGACTAGTGATTCCAGAGTTTACTGAATTATTCAGATCATTTTCTGAGAGGGCGAGAGAGGGAACTTTATCATTGCATGAGGTGGCAATGTTCTTACAGCCTTTAATCTTCTGTTAACAGGTGCGTCACTCTCCTTCCTTCCACTCCACCCAGCCCCTTCCCTTCCAGCTGCAACACCAGCGCTTCTCCACCCTTCCCTCCTGTTTCCGAAACACTCTCCCTCGTTCACTTCAGCAGGTTCAAGTCAGGACTCTGTGCCTCAGAATGGGCAGACTTTCTGCTTCACAGATTTGGATTTGGGGAGAGAGAGAGAGAGAAAGGAAATGGAAGACATACATTTGCTTCGTGTTTTTCACAAGGCCACACATTCCTCTCTGCCGTGCACACACACACACATGCATGTTTGTACCTCTATCTTCGTAGGAAGCCTCATTGCCATAATTCTTTCCTCAGCCTCTCACCCTAAACCTAACCATCCAAAACAAGAGGCTAGCCTTAACCAGGACTCTGAACCAAAATTTGGTTAAATTTGGAGTTGTAATGAAGCAGTTTTTTTGTGGATTTGTGGGATCTGGCCAAATGGTCCCCACAAAGGCAGAAGGTCCTTAGAAGAAGGTGTTTTGTGAAGAACTGTTGCTCACAAGTAAGAAAAAAATCAGGAACACACACATACACAGGTTTGTCACACCAACTTTGGGGGGGACTGTATTCATTCTCAAATTGATGCTTAACCTTCTGGGGTCACACAAACACCTGAGGGCCCCACAAGTACATGCAGTTGGACTGGACATAATGCTTTCTTCAGCCTCTCACCCTAAACCTAACCATCCAAAACAACGGGCTTAAGTTAACCAGGACTCAGAACCAAATTTAAACCCAATAATGAACTACTTTTATTGACGTTTTAACTCCCTAAACCTTGTGAGGACAGGTCAAAATGTCTGCACAAAGGAAAATGTCCACACAAGAAGGTGGCTGGTCAAGACTTTGTACTCATAAGTATTGTAAAACATACCCACCCACACGCGCGACTGAGCAGAAATGGACGTCATGGCAAGCCTAAAGGAAGTATGTTATGAAGCTACTTCCACCAGCAACTGTTTCTGTTTCTGCTGTCACATCGTCCTGGAACACTGGCTGTAACACATACAAAACCTACAAATGGGGCAATAACAGCTCCAAAAATTGAGGTTAACCTAAAAAAATGCCTGCGCAATAATGCAAAAATAATGACTTTCTCAGCCTTTGAACATTTGCTTGACTGAAATATGTAACTGTAGTCTAAAGCAAGTCTAAAATCTAATCAGAACTGAATAGAAGGCAGAGTTACATCCAATTCACTGCTTCCACATGAGAACTCGATCACTATGGAAACAGCCACAGTGGTCTGCCAGCGCTTATCACTCTTTCAAACGGGATCGCCATGACAACCAGGTGAAAAGAGTTCTCTTTGGGGCCATCTGACAAAGCATTGTGTTGTTAATCTGATGGAATTGTTTTGCCTTAGCATTGTTTATAAAGATCATTCACAGCACGCCCCAACATCACACACCCTAGAGTCGTCTCTCACCAACTCGCCAGCACAGTACACCTTTAATGAGCTCGGTGAAGTCATTTGAAAAAGGGTTATTACTATATGTTCATGTATATGAGGTGACAGAGAGAAAAGCGTTCCATCAGTAAAGCATAACTCACACTCGCTTGATTTCCTGCCCTCAGGTGTACGAGGGAGTGAGATTACACGGCACATCGCTTCACTAACACCCCGCTAATTATGTGCGCACACTCCGCCTGCCAGAGACTCAGCTGTGCACGCGCACACACACACACACACACACACACACACACACACACACAGTCTGTCATTTTCTAAGAGTAAGAAATTACAGTGGTCTACACAATTATTAACACCTACGCACTTGACTGGGTGGAAATCTGGAGCGTCAGTGATCCGAAGTGATCACAAGAAGCAAGTGCATCCGCTGGATTAACCTCATGCCCGTCCTACATCATGAAACCTGTGTTCACACTGACTGGTTTTGCTTGTGTCTGTCGTCATGGTTTCTCCTCTCGGTCTCAGCATTCTTCTTTGAGTGAGCTTCAGTCTGCAGATGGTAAGTTTGACTGAGGCCTTCAGACAGTCTGTGTCACACTCCAACTCTGAGTCTGTTAGCAAGTCTGTGTCAAGGATTCCGTCACTATGTCCACCATCATCGAGCTTTTCCACGTGTGGTCCACACAAGTTTTCCAAGTTTGAGAGGGTCTTCCCTCAAGTCAGAGAGCAAGTGCTTCACAACAAGTGCGTCAAGGATTGTTCTAACAAGCTCTTTCAGGAGTCTGACATCAAAAGAGTATGTGCCACTGAGGCCACCCTCAACTGTGCTTCCAGGGAATGGACTGCCAAGTCTTTGACAGAGCTACCAACCAATCTTTTAGGCAGAACATCACCAAGTCATTCAGAGAGTTAATTACCATGTCTTGCCAGTAGTGTACCACCACGTCCAACAGGGACTGCACAACCTAGTCTTCCAGTGAGTGAATCAAGTCTTTCAGGGAGTTTGTTACCTAGTCTTTCAGAGAGTCAACTACCCACTGTTTCAGTAAGTGTACCACCAAGTCTTTTAGGGAGTCTACTACCATGTCCATCACAATCACCTCCAAGTATTTTAGGGACTGTATCAACAAGTCAATAATAATTGAACCACAAATAACTCTTTCACAGAGCTACCTACCAAGTCGTTTTGGCAGTTAACTACCTAGTCTTTCACTGAGTGTACCACCAAGTCTTTTAAGTACTGTACTGCCAAGTCTTGCAGGGAATGGACCACTAAGTCCAGCAGGGATTGTAAAACCCAGTCTTCAAAGGTGTGTGTCTCCACGTCTTTCAGGGAGTGTAACACCAAGTCTTTTAGGGAGTCTACCACTAAGTCTTTAAGGGGTTGTGCCAACAAGTCAATTGGGATTGAACCACAAATTGTGGCAAAGAGTGTGTCTCCAAGTCCATCAGCAAATGCGTTTTAGCTAGAGTACCACCCAGTTCACCAGCATGTGTGCCAACAAGTCTGAGAGGTAGTGTGCCTCCAAGTCATCACAGTGTCTCATCAGGTCCACCAGGGAGTGTTCAACCTGACAAGCCTCCTTACAGGTCTCTCAGCAGGTCTGCCTCAGAGTCAGTCAACAAGTCAGACAGTGTGCTTGAGTCTGTCAAAGTAACTCTTCAAGTATGTTTTTGTGTGACAGCGTATGACAGTCCCATTTTACCGGACCTCTGACTTGACTCTCTTGACTCACTCACACCTGAGGTGACACCAGATGTGACATCCACCACATGATGACGTCCAAAACTTTCTACTCACTCTGACTGTGCTGCCAGAGCTCAGTGGCCAGGATGAGTCAGCGACCACTTGACATCAGCAATATCACTTGGCTTGATAGAATCACATCAAATATTCATCACCCTTTCAAACTCACCGCCTGGTTTCTGTCCGGCAGTCTGTAGTTGTGGTTCTGCAGCAGCCTGCAGCCATCTTTGGCCAGGCGCTGGACGGCCTCCAAACCCAGCCTGCTGGTCAGATCCTCGCGTCCACACATGGTGCCCACTCCTCCTCCGCTGCTGTTGCCGCCACGCAAAGTGCACACTCCCCCGAGCTGCAACACAGGAGGCAGGAACACGTATCTCAGACCGCAGTCCCAGGACATTTTGGACAGCGTTTCAGAGGGATGAAAGTCAAGAAGGTTCAAGGTCTCTTGTCCAAGTGAAGCACTTAGGGCATAATCCAGAAACATTAGATTATAATCCTGTTAGGTCCGAATCAGATTCTCCCTCTAAATCCTCCTCATTCTTTATAAACTTGATTAATTCTGCTGTTAATCCAGCGATCTGTTGCACGTTCTGTCTGACTGCCTCTGTCTGACATCGGTGTCAGCAGATATCTGGCAGAGAGGGAGTTTGTGATTAGTAGAAGTGGGTGTGTGTGCTAGAAAAGTGTGTGTTCGGGTGTCTCCTCCCCTTCTGTGGTCCAAAGTCGAGGGCTGAGCAGCCCAGCCCAAGTGTATACAGTGCGTATCATTACTGATACATGTGGAGCCGCCGCATCTTGTTTACATGGTGCCGGTAGAGAAACAAGCTATTTGCAGACTTGTTTAGTCTTTTTATGAGTTGTTCTGAGTAAAGTTTCATCAACACAAGAGAGTTAGATGTGATGGGTTTTTTTTTTAGTTTACCAACAAATCCTCACAAAGCCGCCGCAAACATGTTCCACAGACTCATTAAAAAAGGCAATAAGTTTTACAGTGCAGTACAGTGATGTAAACATGCTTCTGAATTCGCATGGTGTTGTGAACGTTGCTTGAGAGGACGAGCAGGAGAGAGGTTAGGTTTCCCTGGAAATGAAAGCGGAGTCCCCTGTAAGACCCGGTGACAGAGAAATGGCTGCTGGCGTACTCTGGTGAGCTGCGAGTACGATTCTTATCATCAGTGGCAGGAAGCAGCGTTTGTTTATTTTCCTTGGGAGAAAGAGAGCCTGGGCATATCGTCTCGCTACGAGTTGTGTAACCCTTCCTGTGAGCTCAACTATCCCACGGTGCACACAGCTAACGGTCAACACTGAGTCAGACCTGGGCATGCTGCGGCCCCGGGGCCACACCATGTTGGAGGGGACTTCCTGAGCTTTACATTTAGGGATTAGAGATTAGGATTGGGATAACACATACATAAAGTGAATACATCTACAAAATAATGTTAATAAGTATAAATTATTTTTTTTCTTTTTAATTCAGACCCTTCGATTGAAATATTTTACAGTTTTCTCTTGTATTATTATGTACTTTTAGAGTTTTTTTCCTTCTTTTAGAACACTTTTTTTTTTTAAATTTGTACAGATTTTATCATACGATTGCTATTTTCATTGAATTTGGATAACACTGATTTTTCCTTTGATATGATGCTAATGCTATAGCAGCGGTGTGTTCATATTTGGGCATGCAGGAAAACAAACTGCCTGCCGAAGCTTTGTTTCAATGGATGACCACCCACCATCCCAACTCTTATCTGGTCACATGGCTGCAGACACACACAAACTCAACCGCTGGCTCCAGTCCTTTGCCACTTCCCGCAAGCTAGATTTCTGCTTCCTGCCCTGGACGCAGAACACCCCGAGATAAACCCGTTTGTGGGTCACGCCTCTGTATGTGCAGCTGACTCTGAGCGTCACCTGCGGAAGCTTAACATTTCAAAAATCCCAATTGCTGCTTTGATGCCTCTGAATATTTGCAGAACCAGCTACTGTGGTGACCCAGCATTTTAGCTCACACACACAGTCCAGCCTCTAAGCAACAGACTATGGATGATTTTTTCATAAAGACCTTTGAATTCTTTATCAGGGGGATCCATCAACAGGAAGGGAAGACCCACAATATGAATTAATCCGCACAGTCCTTCACACCCAGACTCATACGAATTCATGTTTTCCACATATTCTGGGTTCAGGGTTGATGTTAAGCGCAGAGCGAGGCGATGTTTAAAAGATGACATTTCCTTCTCCCTCACCATCTCTCCAGGGTGATCAGCCTGGATAAATTATTGATGCAGAAAAGGAGTTTTCCACTGTACTGAGGTGTTGACAGCGAACAAGCCCACCCCCCTCACTGCTCCACGTTCTGACCCCCTTTTCCACATTCATCATCTCACCGAATTACACTCAATAACCTTCCCTAGCTCAGGCAATAATCGCTTGTCTTGTGCTGGTCATCCCAAAATGCAAAACTAAATTTGAAATGTAAAGTTGACCTTCTGTGTTTTTTAGCTCAGCATGCTTCGTCCTTGTCTCGTCTGAGGATGACTAATGTGCTCGGAGCAAGGTCTACTGTAAAGGCCAAATTGCTTGGAAGGCTTCCTATGCGAACGTTAGACAGTCTCGCCAGCGTTATTACCATCCGTAGCCTTCAATTTAGTCAAAGCCCAGCAATTTCATTGCATCTTTCCATTTTTGAATGTTTACCAAGCAGCTCCGTGATGCAACGTACCTCACCACAGTCTCTTCCTGTTTACTGCCAGAACACATTAACTTAACCCTTTGGGCGCCAAAGTTTTTTGAGTTAAATATTTATATATATAAATATATATATAAAATATATTTATATATATAAAAATGGAAAAGTTAAAAGTAAAAAGACCCTTCAGTGACACGCAAAGTTTGTGTTGGGAGTAAAATCACACAGCTATTATAACATCACCCTGCTCAACTTATGCAGGTGTTTATCTGTTCCATTGGTGATATTCATCTTCATCTCAAAAGAAACAATGATCATGACGTATGGTCATCCATCGCTGTCATTCACAGCCGGACCATGAACACAGACCATGCAGCCTCCACTACTGTGCTCAGTGTATTTTCTCCCACGGCTTCTATCGCATCTGCTGCTATTTCCCATCGAATTATTTTCACATTCCGGCTACACAGTAAAGCATCGGCTCCAGTATGCGATGCCTACGGACTGACGGCAAACAGAGATGTTGCAACTGTGTGCAGAAGCAGCATCACTCTCTGTCATACTGTATGAGTGAAAAGCCTCATCAGAGGATGAATATTTCTCTTCAGAATCTGAGTCAGTCAATAACACAAAGGGCTGAAAAGTTAACCTAAAGGTCTAGGCCAAAGGTGGGCATTACATTTCCTAAAGGGCCTCATTAGAAACTGTAACAGTTGTGAGGGGCCATCATCAAAAGAAAGACAGCAATGACTACAAAACATGACGATGAAAGTATCCAAAATACACACTTATGTAACAAGGACAAAATTAACCTAAAAAGATTAAATGTAATTAAAATATGCCAGGAAACCTATTGAAATATTTGATTTTATATGCACTTAATTTGAATATGAATCAACTTAACTGTGGACTAGACATTCAAGATAAAAAGGAAATTTATTTCAAAATATATATTCAGTATTCCTTCCATGTATTTTGGGGAACAAGAAAAACACAAAAATGGCCAATAAAAAGAAGAAAGTTTTTGTCTTAAAACAAGAACATGCTATATTTACTGCTGAAGTTGTGGTGGTGACTAAAAGAAAAAGAACTTAAAAAAGCCAGAAAAATGAGGACGTAAGAGTTATAGTTTTAGTCTGACGTCAAACGGGCCACAAAAATACAGGCATCAGGCCGCATATGGCCCCCTTTGCCCAGGTCTGGTCTAGGTATTCGGAACGATCACTCCATTTGAATTCTTTGATTTAGCAGAACTATCTGTGTCCACCACTGAACACATAAGCTTCCTCCTAATTTCCTTCCCACCAAAAACTACCGTCATTGCTGGACTATTGAGCACATCTCACTGTAAATGTTTTGAAAACAGGGTCCACAATCAAGTAATGAAACAATCAAATAATAAAAACAAACTCAGCAATGTTCTGAATGTGCATCATGCCTCCAATTATTTATTTTTTAATGTGTGCCTTCTTGGCTACTCAGTGCTGTAGCTGAGACCAGCTAAGGAGGCAGGAAGAAGTATTTTGTGTTTTTGGAAGTTCTTCTAAAAGCATGATATCAACAAGCATCTATACTCAAATCGGAGACAAGCATCACGCGGACCACATGAAACAAGTTGGTGGACTGGTTTTGTCCCCCAGGCCAGAAGTTTAACACTAATGTTATAATTTTGTTAGTGACCATGAATTTCTGGTCTCACCGGGCTGCTCTCCTCGCTGGGTGTCCGAAGCTCCTGCTGGTTTGTCTCCGTCGTCTCAGAGTCCTGCTCCGATACTGGAACAAATCAAAAAGAAGTCCTGAATAGAATGATTGTGATTTCATTTAGTACTAGAAAAAGAGGGCATGAGTGATGTCATGCTGACTTTTAGCCTTTTTGTGATTATTATGTTTTATTAAATATGTGTAATATTTTTAATAGTTGATAATATTGCAGAGCGGCGGTGTGAAGTTAAGATAAAATCATGGATTATTTCTGGACAGAAGAATGTTATCATGGACTTTTATTTTTTTAACCTTAAGCGGGATGTGTCTCTCCTCTCTGGTTTCACACTGGATAGAACACTTGAGACATTTCAACCCAACTTCATATTCAGAATTGATCAGCAACAGCATTGGTGAAGAGAAAATGCAGACATGCAAATCCATGCAGGTCACATTTACTTACACGCTTTGCGAGTCTTTCTGGCGAGAGCAGCCGCCAACTCACTTTGTACCTGAAGGAGAAAAGTACATGAGTGTGCTGGCCTAAAAACCTGTGACGGTATCTCATTGGTGGGGAAAGATTAAAGAGTTTATTGTTTTACAGACAATCACACAAAACAAGGAGGCATTAAGCGCAGAGGTTAGAGGGCAAAATAAACACAACAGGACAGTAATATTTCATCTGAGCTATGAAATTGGGTCTCTACAGAAGCATGAAAGAGAGAGGATGGTGGGTCATGGGTGCGACAAACTATAAAGACGAAGGTGTTTTGACACCGTACAACAACCTGCCTGGACCAGCTGGGTGAGACAGCTCATCATATATGTGTTGGGTGGAAGTGCTGTGAGACGTGTTGTCTCTCAGCAGGAGATTCAAATTTTATGGGGAAGGGTGATGGAGAGGAGGAGATCACTGAGCATTCTTGAACAAGCATGAACCCACTGACCGTGGAAGTGAGTCTCTCGAGAGCTTTCATCTGGAGGATCTCACTGCAGATGTCCCTGTTGCCTTCCGAGTCCTCATCCGACCTTGAAAAGCACACAGAAATAGGCGTATTATTTACCATGCGTGTGCTTCTCTAGACTGACCCCTGGTTTGAAAGTGGTAAACTGCACATTCCTTCTGGTGTTTTATTTAATATCTAACCTCTAATTGTGATATAACGCATCCTAAAAATCATTTTGTTCTACAGCCAACAAGAATAAAAACACATGCAAATGTGTGGAAATAAGAAACAATATGAGACAAAATGAGAAAACTTTCATTAATAAATAGGTTACGACTCGCATTCAAAAGTCAGCCGACACATTGCACTTCCATGTGTTGGTGAACAGTTTCCTCAAGAACATTGTCGTTCATTTCGCTTATCATTACAATCTTTCATGAACAATAGCTGCAACAAGAGTCTTGAAATTGTCACACTCTGGTGTGGTTTAGCCACAAGACCATTGTTGGAAGCTATGAAGTATTTCACGATTAAATTAAAAATGTAAAACATATCAGAAATAAACGGCAAACTGAATAATTGTTGTGTTGAATCAGTAAACTGGAGCAAAAGCAATTAGCTAATACAGAGTGCTGTAAGAGTTGTGTATAAAAACACCATGATATACGTGTTCTGGCGCTGAGACGAGGATTAATCATAAAGCTGTCCTGACACGGACTGGAGCATTTGCAGTCTGGATGAGTCATCCGCACAGGCCGCCACAATATCATTTCCCTACATGCAAATGTGCTTCTGAACTCGGCATGTTTGCCATCGGAGCAAGTTCGTTCACGTAAATAATTCATCCCTAAAAAAAAAAACTCAACAAAGAATCTGCCGCGACTTGTAGCCTTGAGCCACGTGGTTTCCAAACATAATAAACGTTCCTTCCGGGATTTTTAAACTATGTAAATCTGATCATCTTGTCTGAAGCTGGCTCATACATATCGCACCCACGTTGTGAGGAAGCCAGAATAGCTAGGGATTTTTGAAATGTACTTTGAGGACATCCATGCCGGGAAAAAAAAAAGAGGGAAATGCAGAGGGTGACAATACGGACGCTGTCAAAATTAGGACACTGAGCAGAGTCAGGCGGTGAAGCAAGTCAATTTATTATTACCTCATCCTTGTCTGTTTGTGTTTTTGTTTGGGTGCAGCACAATTCAAAAAGTTATGTTTGGATTTGGTTGAAACTTTAAGGACAAGGGATTAGGGACAAGTGATTCTGTTTCGGAGCCAATCCGGAGGTCCATTTGCATTTAAGAACCTTCTAAAGATTTTGAAATTCATTTTTCCAGTCATGAGACAATCTCATGTTAAGAAGCGAACACAAGCTGCAAATCCTGACTTCACAGAACACAAATCAAATCACTGAAATAAATTAACTATCATGTGTTAGTGGTGAGAAAATGCAGCGTTACCAGTGCTCTGAAGGTTTTCTCCTTCAGTCATCACTACTGCTGACAGTGTGTGCTCCCGTCTCAACCCTACTCCCACCTGCTGTCCAATTCAAGACATCACACTCGGAATATATTTACACTAAATTATGCTCACACTTTAGATTAGGGAACATTTATTACCCTGAATAAACTACTTATTCATATGTGTGTTTGCGGCATATTAGCCAGTAATTAATCATTATAAAGTACCATTTAGTGTCTTGTTAAGATTTAAGACTTAAGATTAAGATTTTACCCAGGAATTGTCGCTCACTCTAAACAACACCATAATTACCAAGTAGTAACCATAAATAAACAAGTCATTTGTTTAATAGTTAAAATGACAATGAAAATGAGGGTCCAGGCAGAAGTACGTGCTGTCCCAGTACCTTTCCTCTCTTTTTATTTTTTTTTATTTTTTATTTTTTAAGTCAAAGTCTACCAATGGAGAGAGGAAATGGAGAATGAAAAACAGTATCTCGCTTAAAAAGATTCTAATTTAATGGAGAAAATATAAAAGAAATTTTGACACCAACTTTAATTTAATTATATAAAATAACCAAACAAGAGAAATACAATTTTCAACATAAATAACTTGTTAAATTAAATGTTTAAAAATTTAAAAATCCACTAATGACCATATTATCACGGTTCAATGAGCGATAACATAACCCAAGTATGACTTAATTTTAGACTCGCAAAGGTTGCTTAACTTATTTGTATCTTCAAGTGTGTAGGGAAAAATGAAGAAAATAACAGTGATGAATGCACCCTTCATAAGAAGGATATTTCACATTTCACAGTCGGATGACGAACCAAGACAAATGGGCTTCATCTGCCGTGTAATAGTTTTTAAAGCAAACATTGAAATAAACTCTCACCCTGCTTCAGCGAGTGTATCGACTGGTGGCAAACGTGGCGAGCACATCAGGAATGGGATGGATTTTGCCTCGATTTGTCATTTTTAATAACAGCCATAAGTGAATATAGATGGGATGTCATCATGCTACATTTATTTGGTAATTTGGTGACTCACCAGGAGCCATAATGAAGCGGAGCTGGAATGGAGCAGGAAAAGGGCCCCAGTGGGAGGCGTGTCACTAACCATTAAGCAGCAGCGAGCTGCGCTGATGGAGGATTAACATGATTCCTACACACATTCGAGATGCGGGACTCTTGCTTTAATCAGGTTTTATAACCAACAAAATCATCTTATATAACTTGGAAAGGATGGAGGTGTATTGTCATCGTTTTCTGCACCCACAGCAGAGTATTACAGTCGGCAGAACGTCAAAAATGTGACAAAAGAAGAAGGTTTTCTTCGTAAGTCTGACAGGTTCCTTTTTCCCACTTTCTCTTTTTCCGAACCTGCACCAGATTTTCCTCCAGTTTTGGGTGATTTTTGCTGAATCACTAGGCGAATTAAACGCTGAACAATAGAGAACTGACAAATTAATTGCACAGGAAAGGAGCGCCATGGTCACATGACTGCAGGCAAGACACTAGCCGCTGATGTTAGAGACTTTGTAAAACCTAAACTGACATTATCAGGAGATGAATCCAAACAAACAAGAGTTGAGATGTCAAGTGGAGTTTACAACAGTAAAACACAGCAGCCAGTTGCCCACAGCACAGGTCAACTGTATTTCACCAGATTCTATTCCTCTGCATTTAAATGGGTTCTTTGACACATTCACTCAGTTATGTAACAGCAAATTGGCTGTAGACTTAATACATCTCAATAAACCATATTAGTTTGGATTGAATTATATAAAAAAAAATAATAATAATGGCATTAAAATGTAAAAAAAAAAAACAGAGTGCAGCAACCTCTTTCTAGGTTACAGTTCACCTGTAAAGTCTAATAGCATGGAATATTTCACTGGATTGCAGAATGTAATTTTAAATCTAGTGATTATTTTGGTCTTAAAAGGGTGAAGTAGGTTGTACATACAACCACTTCAGTGTCTAAAGATGAGTCTACAGCGTCACCGGCAGGGTTTACTTACATTTTCCAATATAAATATCTCAGAATACAAAGAGTTTTCTGCACAAAGAAATATACTGCTAACTTGCAAATAAAGGGGGCCACATAACATGTTATAGTGAGGGGCTGTCAAACCCAAAAGAAAGAGCCGACGAGAAAAAAGAACGTTGACATGAAAGGAAAACCAAATGGAAAAAAATCAAGTGAGGATATTATGTCTAATTGTGGAACTACATCAGAAAAACAATACGTAAAAATGTTGGTTGGCTGGTTGTGTCTTAATAAATCTAAAACACAAGATTATTAATTCTATTTTCAATGCTCCTAAACTAGTCAACTGAAAAGATGAACAAAAACAGGGAAGTTATATTTCAGTTGCACTCACAATGAACAAATGCTCTCCGAAAAATACAGACGTGACCAGTTTAATCATTTTACTCTCACACCAGGAGGGCCACATAAATATAGTCAAAGGGCCGCACTTGCTCAGGACTGATGTAGCTGCTGCTTAGTTTTTGCTAGCCACTGGGTTAGCCATTTCCATTAACCATTTCTAGGCGACACGGAGAAACGCATGCTATTAAAATGTGTTTCAACATTGTTTATAATGGTTTAATAATCCATAACTCTTACCAACTTTTCACAAGGTGTGGGTCTTTTTTAATTTTCATTAACAATATTTAATATTCAGGCCATTATTTTCATGTAAAAAGTTTTCTGTAACTGAATGGAACGGGTGATTGAGTGACAGCAGGACGCCGACAGGACACGTGTGTGTAGTTTCGATAATTACTATTTATATTACAATAAAAAATAAAAATCTTATTTCATCCTCAGCCTATCACACTTCTGTGCCGTCTCCCTGAAGTTCCAGTGTCACACAGAGGTGTAAATAAAGCGATGTAATGACTTGTACTGCAGGGCATCTTCACATACTTAAATTTTAATAGCTTCTGCTCCACTAAGAAGCTCTCTATATGCAGGTACGGCTCTCGCACACTTGTCACATTAAGGTGATGGAGGCTGACGCGAGGATGACAATAGAAGTGCCTTTAATTGGAAATAAATTGGACTGGATTGCAAATAATGTGAATTTTATTTTCCCTTCTTGCTCAGACGCATTGAAAGCATCTTCAGTGGGCCATTACTCATTCTTGTGTATTTATATGGTAATACATCTCTAAGTGTTGTTGAAGCCTAAGAAGAAATTCAATATGCAATTCAATTACGGCCGTTATTCAATAAAATCGCTAATGCTGCAGAACATCACACAGAAATACTGGCAGTTATGAAGGTCAACGGCAAGGTTGGAGTAATAGGATCCTGTTTGTGAAAAAACACAGCAGCAAAAGTCTAACGGTGGAGTTCTACAAAATCTATGAGTTCACTGTTAAATTGAGATATAAGAAACTCTGTTGAGCACTGATTTGTTGGTGTCAGATAAGGTGGAAAAATGTTAGAAAGGTTAAAAAAAAAATCTTTTCGAATAAATTTGAGTTACAATGATACATAAACTGGACCATAATAAATAAATAATACAAGATTTTTCAAATCAACACATTTAAAAAATAATAATGAAGAAATTATTCTATATGATTAAGAAACTTGAGTGAATGGAAAAATAAGATTTGCTTTTATAATAATTCCATGAGAAATTAAATATTAGAGGAAAAACTGCTGCAATTTCACAAAATTATTCATCACTAGGATTGAAACTAGATTCATTATGATTTCAGTTGCTCTATACATATTTTTATTCTTCATCATAAACACAACTTAGCCCAAAAAGGATAAACATTCTCTAAAAACAAATGACGTTTAGTTAGGAAAATCAAATAATAATAATTATTATTATTGTTATTATTATTATCATTATCATTATTATAGATTAGATTCTTCCCATAATAGGGAGATTATAAAGTCAACCATCATAATGTGTTCTTATTTTACATATAGTCCTTTAATAATAGACATTTTAAACAGGAGTATATCTAAAGCCGTAGGTTGGCTGCTGACTGACTTCAACTTGATTTGTTGTCCCGTGAGGTGAAAACATGAAAGACAATCACGTGGATTTACACACTACACTGAAAAGTGTAAACACACAAATACACAGGAGGACGACTGAAGGTACAGCCGATGACAAATAAAGGATATCTACTCATCATAATATTTGTCGTGTAAATTGACTGAATCACACCGTCTTCACTAATAAAGTTTAGTCACGGCGCTCTTCATGAAGGGGGCGCTGTATACTGTCCAACAAGGACTTTGAAAGAATACTGACCATCAAAAAATATTCAGATTTAAATTAAAAATAAAATTTTCTCTAATTTTAAAGCCATTGTTAGAAGTACTTTAACAATAAAATGATGACACAGCTGTCAGAGAAGATGTGTGGTGCCGACTTCCACAGCAAATTTATATCCTCAGGTGAGATGGGGAAAAGCTGCATTTAACACGGCTTATAGGATCCAGGCACTTAAACACGCTGCGGATCAGTGACGGCCAAGAACCTCACAGCTCCGCTCACTCTTCCACACCAGCTTTAGGAGGCATTTACATGCAAAAGATGTCCGACGTCCTCGGAGGATTCCGCTCCTGGAATATTCATCGGGTATTTACATGCCAGCTGCTTCCCTCCGCGTTAACTAGTTGATTCATGTATAAACAAATGCACCGTAAAGTATCAGGGGCATCTTTCTGCAGGTGTTGACGTCTGTGGCTGCAGCTATTCTTTACACCAAAGAAACCCAGACAAAGAATGATGGACATGAAGAGGTTGGTGGGGCGGAGAGATCTGACGAGGGAGTCGCAGTAAAGTAGTGGACAAACTGAGATGTTTAGGGGAAACAACGCCAGCACACGAGTCAGCACAGTACAGCTCAAATCCCAAAGCTGAGTTTGTTTTGCAGCAGCAGTCATGAGCTCGGAGCAGATTAGCTGCTCCATCACCGCACTGGCCCGACCACATAAACAGGGCCCATCAGGATAATAGAGAAGATCTTTATTGATCCTGCACGAATGCTCCTGCCAGGGTTGCAATACAAGAAGTGCCATATTTAAAATACAATGGAATATGATGAAACACACACGCTCTTTCTGGGTTTTGACTCAAAAATACCTTTTTCACTTCTTCAAATGGTCGCAAAACTTGATGAAGGCATCAACTTAAAAATAAAATTGTTCCGTACAGCCTTACAAGAACGTGTAACTTTTAGTTCCTCTCGCTCCCCTGCTTCCTCTCAAGTATCTTTAAATGTGCGTTTTTAAGTGGAGGCACAAACGCTGACACGGCCGGGTTGGTTCCCCTTCTTCCATCATCAGCAGCACCAATCTCCCTCTCCATTTCTCTGAGTGACAGATTGAGTTCAGTCGCAGTTTCAGCAGGAATCGTGCACTCGGGAGCAGCAAGGCAGTCAAGTCTGCGTGTGTCGGGAGGACGGTGGCCGCGCGCGAGCGCTTGTCACTTCACACTGTAGATACCCGCCAGACAAATGACCTCAATGCGGAGTCTAGCATGGAACAATGCCGCTTCGGTTCGGACATTTCCTCGGAGGATCCGGTCCGCTCTCCAGGTCAGCGAGGATTAGCTGCCACTTCTCTACCGAGTCATCATCAAACTTTTAACAGTCTCCTACAAATCCCATGCTACTGACACAGCAAACTAGCCTGTGGATAGATGGTGCGCCACATGCCCCTCTAATACAATAATAATTGAATAATCAGTGACACTATTTTTTTTGGTAGGAGCTCATTGAACGACAACGCATGAACACTGTTGTCTCTGTGGGTCATGAAATCCCTCCAAATCCTTAAGTTTCTATTACCGTAATTTCCAGACTATAAGCAACTACTTCCTTCTCGTGGTCTGAACCCAGGAGCTTTTACAACAATGCAGCTAATATATGGATTTTTACAGCCTCGGCACATCAAACCGATCAAATCACTGTTTTATTTTTTTTCCTTAAAAATCCTGAAAATATGCTGTTTATACCCGCGTGTCCACAGCTCTGTCCACAGAGCCAATCTCTCGGAGGACCGGAGACAAGAAGCAGCAGCTGAGCCCGGCTGTGGTGTCGGAACTTCGGACATGCACATTTTGAGCACTTTAGTGTAAATAAAAGATGTGAGGAGTTCATGATTCAAGTTCAGAACATTCATGAGTCAGTCATTTTCCACACTACTTTAGAAGTGATCCTCATGCGTTTTTAAGTCGGGTGCACCACTGACCTTTCTATGCCGCAGACAGCACCTGCAACTTATAGACCGCTGCAGCCTATGTATGAACAAGATCTATTTTCCTTCTTAAACGTAGTCTGTGTCGCTGATATACCAGTGAGCTCAATAGTCCAGAAATGATGTTACATTTGGAACTTACTGAAATTCAAAACTCTCCTGTGCCACAGAAAATGGTTGACAACTTAACACCGGTTAAGTTGTTAACCGGTGACTTAAGGGAGACCTTGTACTTTAGGTGACATTTGTCAAATGAAAATTTAATAGATGATGCATTACTGTTACATAATTACAGGATTAGCTTTCTTACTTGACTGGTTATTTATTTAACAAAACAGGCCAAAAACCTCATGTTTATGACAAGTAAGACATTTGCCAGACCGATGTGAGTTAAACTATATATAGAAGAGTGTTGATCAAAAAACGTTTCAGCAGCTCCGCAGTCCTTCAATAACAAAGGACAAACCGGTGATCAGACACTATCCACTGGCCTTCTGTCATGTGAGAGAAATTTCAAGGTCACTTACGGGCTGGAGGCTCCGCCTCCCGAGCGGAATTGAACGTAGGGCGCGAGCTGGAGCAGGAGTCGCACAGCCTCTGGCCACTCGGACTCGTTGGAGCGAAACTCGCAGGAGGACGAGTCGCACTCCTCGAAGCTGAACTGATAGTAAGAGTTGGAGTCGGAGAAGACGACTCGCTGGTCCACTGGAGACAGAGGAGGAGATCACATGACAGGAAGATGAATATCTCTAATAATGATTAACATGATTTGGCTTCATGTCTGTCGAACGTCGCCTGATTGACTTTGGTTTGTAGAGTGGGCTAAAAAAAGTGTGTGTCACAAGTTGCGAAGACCCAAGAGGTTATTTGAGCATCTTATAAAGTATGATTATGTTTTGGGGAAGAGACAGTGTTTCCCAGTCTCCAAGGATCTATTAGATGGAGGGTCACAGTCACAGTGAGAACCAGTTCCCCAAATTATTGGACGCATGAATCAAAGTCCTCCATAGTTTTCTGTCATTGCTCCTTTTTACAGATACACTTGTGTCTCTTCATGTAAATGAGAAGAGCAATTGCTAAAAATCCAGCTGAAAAAGTGTCCAGTGTATCTATTAATCTAGATGTGCTGAAGATTAACACTAGCAGCATCTTCACACGCGTCCCTGAACGAACACATCACAGCAAAGTTCTTCATTTGTTTTTAACTTTGACTTAATAGCCACCTAAGGTGACACTGCACACACCACCGTGTAGTAACATTACACCCACATGAGTGAGAACAAAATGCCCAGCATGGCAGCAGCAAAATCAATCATCAGTTGCCAGTTAAACATGAACAAAACCTAAAATATTTTATTCAGATTTTCAGAAAAAGACAGTGTAGGAATTTCAAGATTCATGAGGTGCTAAAACAGACATTTCCACAAGTATCAATAGAGAAAATCATTGTAAAAACTGTTTTAAACTAAATTTGGTAACGTTTGTTTTTGCTTATCCCAGTAGCATTTTCTTGTGGTTTATACAGTGATTTTGCTTTTTATACTTGTTATTTTGAGGTCCTTTATTAACCAGATACATTTTATTAGTATTACCCATGCTTCGTAAATGACTTCTGACTCATCACAGCTTCCGATTTTGAAATTCAGACTCTTCATCACAATGATTTATAATCTTCAATCATGACTTTATGGTGTTGACTGCCAAAACTTCATTCCCTCTAAAATGGAACATCCAAAAAAGTGGTATTTGTACTGTTAAAAAATGAGGACATTGTAAGAATAAGAATGAGGAAGGGCCCTAAAAGACCAAATTTGAATAAATGGTAAAGAAAAATTTCAGCGCTGGGAGAGTAAGAGTGGCTGAGTTAGGGTAAAAATAAACTCATCTCCCCTCAGTTTCTCCTCAGAAGATGAAACGATGCTTCTCTGGATCTCTGCCTCATATAGTTAAACCTCTGGGTATGTCGAGTGTAATTGCATGAGTGTGGGTGTGCGTCTGTATGTGTGTGTGCACGTGCACACGCGTGCGGGCGTGAGACGGGCCATTTACCAGACAGCAGGACTCCAAGCTCCAGCAGCACCTGCCAGACGCGCACAGCGGTGGTTCGACATCGTACATAGACACACTGCTCGCACAGCCACTGCACCAGCTCCACACCCACATAGCTGCGCCTGGAGGAAGACACACACACACACACGCAGGCGTTGGTACACACACAAACATGGCAGCGCATTTCAAAGATGCAGACTCCGCTTCCCGGCACAAAGACCGTCTTCACTCTTAATCGATGATTATTGACTTTTCATTAATTGTCTTTAAATGTCTGGAGCACTGAATAAGTTCCAGCCTCGGACAACCTCTCAAGATATGCTTTGTCCTCAAGGCGCAGCGCCCCCGAGTCATGCTCATTTCCTTGGAGGAATATTGGAGCACACAGACTGTGCACTTAACTAACTAGACATTAATAAATTATTGACTGAGATCAATATAATGAATTCTAAATGATTTATGGAAGGCATGAAATTTTCAACCCTTTTAGTCACCAGTGGTTAAATCCAAGTGTTAAGCTCAAGGTGATCGGTTGCAGACTGCCTTTTATTTTATTTTATTTTATTTTATTTTATGATTACTATTATTTTGTTTTTGACTGCATGTTTTCCAAAGCACTGTCCTAGTTGGTGGCATCCCCACTGACCATGGCAATAAATCTGATTCTGATTGTGACTATGTTTGTGAAATGTAATGCATGATGAAACAAATTGTTTTTTATATATATTTATTTGTTTTCACAGTTGCATTTTTCAAGAAAAAAATAAATATAAAAAGGGGTGGTCCATCGAAAAAAAAACAAAGCAAAATCTGACCGTAATGCTTTACACAAATACATAAAACGAATGTTTATTTACAGCTGCATTGAACGATGACAGTCTGTTGCAGTAAGTCATGAGGTGAAGGGGCAAGTTCGAGGAAAAAAGGAAGAATAGAAATAATAGAAATAATTTGTCTTATCCTTACTTAAACTCTCTTCATCTCTATTCCAGCCATAAAATCATTTTTTATGACGATGAAAAATTTGTTTTTAATTAATCGGGATGAATCACCCACCAGGATGACTCAATATAAGTTGAATCTGTATACCAAAGCTGAAACAAAGAAGGACGGAGGTGCTCCAGTGATGAACAAACTCTTCTGCACTAAGTCCACAGAAGTGAGCAGAAGATCAACATCATAGATAGAACCAGCTCAAATGAGTTTTCTCTGAGGGTGCATTGACCCATCTTCAGAGATGGGGGCAGAAGCTCAGTCGCCAGGCGCAGCTCAGGAGTATAGAACATTTGCTCCTCCATGTGAGGTGGCTCCAGGACACCATGGAGAAATTATGTCAAAGTGGGGGGTAAAACTAAGATGAAAGAATAGCGATATACTTTTATATATAAAAAAGCTCTTAAACAGAGATTACAGCGCTCCTTTGAATGCAGCAATCTTGAGAATCACTTCAGAACATCAAATAAAGCAGCGGCACTATTTTAGTCTCATCTAAATGAGAATTTTGCTCCATACTTTTTTTTATTTTTCTCTATTCTGACAGCACTCATAAGCAGTTTTCTTTGTACACACCGCACAGACTCATTCTGAAATTAGATTTTAAAAGCAAAAATGACCACATAAAAAGACAACGTCGACATTTCCCGCGCATTGATTGCCCTCCTTCGGATAAGCCCGAGCCGTCGAAGACCCTTCGGTGTCCATCGACGTATGTTCGTGTGCAAAAGAAGAAACACGTCTCTATTTATAACTTGGTCCAGATGTTCCCATGATTATTGCATGCCACCATACTGAACACTTTACAAGCTTGTCTTCTACTCTCAAATTTACACGTCACATTCCGCATACATGGGTCGACCGGCCAATCACAAAGAGCGGCGGGTGAGTCACTGTGTCCGCCTCAGAGGACTCATTGATTCAGTTGTGCAGGCACACAAGCGCCGACATGCACTCTCTCACACACACGCACATCAAGAGAGCAAGCCTACCGTATGATTCTGGCCAGGTGAATCTTGTCTTTCGCTGGATACGGCCCATGAGACAGGAAAGCGTTCCTCACAGCTCGGCCAGCACACGGAAAACTCTGAGAGCAAGACTGATAAACACAAATCGTGAGAGACACACACATTGTGTTTACTTTTAATGTAGCTATTTTTTTGGGCCACAACGCGCTTCTGTTGTGGGTTTGTCATTGAGCAATGACGGCTCAATTTCTTTCCCCGGAGGAATTAAGCATCGACTTTGTGTACACGCCGCACGCTAATCCTGCTATTGATGCTTTTCTCAGTAAGACGCAATTTCAATTAGGCTGTTTACATCTGCTTAGTTTGGGTTATTTTTATTTTTTTTTCCTGTGACACGCATAGCACAACAAAAACAAAAGAGAGAAGGCAAAAAAATGTCATTACACACTGCAAATATTGAATTATAATAAAAGAAAACAATGGCTTTTCTGAGCAATTTTACCAACAAGTAATAACTAAACAGTCTTTTGCTTCTTCTAAAATTTATATTTTATTCAACGTAGTGTCACTGAAAACAATAGCTCATATTTCATCTATTTTGAGTGACAGCAACTAAAGCAACCTATCCCAAGTCCAGTATTGATGAAACTAGCTTGGGAGTCTGACATCACCTGTATTGGGCTAAACAAACTTCAGTGCTCCATCACAGCAAAACAAAAACGGGATGAGATCATGTATGTGCGGCAGCTCACCTTGTGTACCGTCGGTCCGGAGCTGGGCCCAGGTATAGTGTCAGGTGATTGCTGTTGAAACACAACACACACAGCCTGTCAACGACAACGCACACACAGTCAATACACTGAACATACAAGAGTCTGGGATGAGAAAGACCTGTTCTTCAATTCCGAAAACATGAGTCAACCAGCCCGCGAACAAAGCACTGATATTTACCAGATTGTAATCTGTTTTGCGATTACAAAACAATGATAATCCGAATCTAAATCAATCATGGCAGCTAACATGATGAGTCTGCTCTCTGTGCAGCAACCATTAATTCACAGAACAATCTCCTAATCTTTGGGGATTATTACGGCGCCGACAGGGCTTGTTGTTACCGATACTAGTCTTGAAATTGATTGATATGATACCGAGGTCAGGTCTGGCTTTAACATCCTGGATTTTCAAGACACCCTGTCATGAATTTTCATTACTTCTCATATTCTTACTGCACCATAACTTTTTTTAATGATTATTATCAAAATACAGATATCACGATGAAGATATCCCAAGTGTTAATTCCATAACATTAAAAATACAGCGCCAAAACAGAGGGCGTCCCAGATAGAAGGCACTGGTGGCATGTATTTGGATTCTGGTCGCATGGCCAGTCTTCATTAAAGGCTGACAGCAGCAATTCTTGTGCAACAGCAGTGCAACCAGCGTACGAGCGAAACACACTTTGATTCCCTCCAACACTCTCAACAGCTGATGCTAATGAAGCAGGCGAAGATGACGAGCAGAAACATTAAAGCGCTGTCCAATTAGAAAACAAACGAACAGCGCTAAGTGTCTGCGGATGATGAATGTCGGAGCGGAAGCATAAATCAGGACGAGCACCAAGGAAGGAGGGAGGAAAGTTGAACGACTCATAACAGCCCATGAATTTAAGCCATAAATCTGTGCGTGACAGACGAACAGAGAGAATGGAGGTGGTGAGCTTCCTTTATTCATGATCCTGGAGAAGACAACAGCTTAAAGTAAGATGAAGTTTCTGTCAGACGCAGGAAAATGGAGTGTCAGAAGGTTGTGATCGCACTGAGATCAACTACACAGCTAGGATTCCTCGCCATGAATCCAAGTATCTGTATGCATTTCTATTGTCGTTTCTCCACACTAGAATGGATTTTGCAAATTCACATTCTCTTAATTTGATCATATGGTACCTGCAGGTCGACTCACGAACTCCACCTCAGTTACAATTGAGACAAAGGAGTCAATGTGGATTCATTGTCATGGCAGGGTGGTGACCGAACCGGTCAAGTTAAAGACCTTTGAGAGACAATAGGTATCAAATTTCCAGATTGAGCAAACAAGGATAGAATATTAGCAAGATTAAGCGATTCTGAACAGTAGCGTTGGAAACACTTCTTGGTATCAATAGATCTTTCTGCCCCAGATCTGACTGACATCACACAGGTGCTGGGAGTATCAATATCCTCAGAACACTTTTAGTTTGGCATAATTTATCTGAAAACAAATTAACTCACTTCTTCTCCATCACTTTAACAACAAAATAAATAGCATCCAGTAGTGCTTTGAAAGCTATTGGGCCATTTGCCATCCAGCTTTGACACAAATTCTGATTCGCTCTGACACATGCTGAATTTCAGGTTTTGTCAGCAATATCATCGTGAACGCAGGAGGAGGCGACGGCTCTAAAATAGCATTTGTCCCCATATTCACCCCCATGGCTTTTTTACTCGCAATGGTTATACAATAAATAATTTTCTTTCTGTAATCATTTTATTATCACCACATTTAACATGACATTAAAACAACACTGCAAATGCGTTACAATGAATTCCTTACTTGGCAATGAACTATAACTTGATTGTGCTGCCAACATAAAGAATCAGAAATTTCCAGTAAACATGGCAACACACCATCACATTGCATTCTATAGAAACTAAATCACGCTCCACCACTAGCCATTGAGCCTGATATTGTCTCCAACCATGACCCCTGCATCGAGCACAAGCTCAGTTTAAAGCTAGCTAGACCATGTGAAGCAACATAACATACTGTATTTTTGCGGAAATAAAGGGACAAAAAAGACACGATTGCAAATCCAAATGCCACAGGAGTATTTTGGCTTCAAACTTCTAATGTGCAAGGTGAGCACAATCACGTGGACTAGCCAGTTTCTCAAATTTGTTGTCATTTGGTGACAACAATAACTGCAACACATCACACGCCCACCTGAACCACGAGCACCAGAGCAGTTTTATTAAGTTCAAGTTTTGTTCACTGAGACTATGATTGCATTTTGTTTTGTTTTGTTTTTTTTTCATTTAAAATACATAAAGCACTTTAAAAGACATGTATACTACATTGACAAAATACCGATGAGAAATAAAAATGTGTGTACTTGCATATTTTTTTATACATTATCAATACATTAATGGTTAATTTGGTCTAAAAAATGTCAGAGTAAAGAAAAACGAGTCAAAACTCACATTTGTTAGGAATGAGATGAGCACAATAGAAGAAGAGCAGTAGTAGAAAGAGATGTGTCTCGTGACATTACATCAAGAAACACTGCATTGTGTTTCTAGTATATTGGACACTGAAAGTCACTCGTCCACACATCAAGCTTGTGCATAGAAAAGGAAGCTTAAACTGTGAGGCTCTGACACAATGGCAGCTGTTGTCACTAAATTAATCTTCACAAACACTAATATTCATAATCGGAACAGCTCAACTGAAAGAAGCCAGTCTGACAAAAAACAAAACACCACAGTTCAGTCTCTATAATTCTAAATAGGACACGTGCCTTTGAGAATTTGCTTTAGATGCACTACTAAATAATGGACAAAAATTATTAAGTGGTGCCAACATTATTCCATCTGAACAAAATTTGGTTTCGGGACGGTGTCATTTGAAACATACAAATATTGGACTGTTAAAATAACTGCTTTACCAGTACAACCTATCCCTAGTTTGTCTGCTTTCAATGATAACTTGTCAGAACAATTGCCCTTTAAAGATGATTTAAACATTTTTGCATGATGACTAAACTGCAACTGTTGCTGGAAATATGGCTGAGTTTTGTCTTCCTGTTATTAATAACTTGTTTGTCAAGTATTGGGAGTTTTATTACAAACTTTTAAATGTGTTTTATTGTGCAATGTGCGACATAATGAGACATTGACTTGAAGTAGGCTGTGAATATGGTTCTTGACCTGAGAAGAAACGGCCTCCTGCAGCGAGACAGCAGTTTCAACGCTTTGGTTTTCCAACAAACAGGGATTCTAAATGATCAACCCAAAAGTGTACAGAGAGATAACAGCGCAGAAGAAAAGCAGTTTAATAAAAGAGGGGGAAATTAAACGTGTTTGTGTCTTGGCTTTATGAGGGTGTAGCAATGGCTTAAATCTATCCTCCAAGAAAGTCCAATACAAGGCAGACTAGAGTGGATGTATGTATAGATTTATGTGTCTTAGTTTCATTCTGTTCGGGTGACAACTCTGCTGCCCCCCATTAAAAAGGTTCAAATCTTTGTTAGCGACACAAGGTGCACGAACAGGGGTGAATTAGTGCACGACAGCCAACAAACATTCAGACAAAACAAATACTCTGTGGCTCCCTATCTTCCCTCTTTTGTCTTTGTCGCCCCATCTTATCTCCTCATCTCTTTGTCTCCCTGTCTGCTGAACACTACTCTCTCTCTCGCGAGGCTTTTCTTTCAACGCAATCATCTCAGCGGCAAAGCCACCCGAGGTGTTTGATTCATTCATGCTCGATCACACGACGGGGAAATGTCTGCTGGCCATGTTGCTGCTCGTCGCACCTTGTGATGTCCTCCATCACAGAAGGCAGAGACGACAAGGGGAGAACAGAGAGGAGAGGGCTATGAAAGAGAGACCGAGCACATGCTGACACGCTTATCAGTGAGATGACTTCAAAGTGTGTATACACACACAGAGAGAGGGAGGTCATTATTTGAAAGAAATGGATTACTTTCAGATTAGAGTGCTGAGCTCGGCAGCACGGCATGCTTGGCAAGACCCTCCTTTCAAACACGTACACATGCTAAGCTGCAGTCAACGCCTCGTCAGATTCGTCATACGAGGAGTCAGGAATGAGATATCTCATCAGCATCGCTGGCACAGCTCCGCTTCACACGTACACACAAGTCCACTTCCATTTCAACGCTGTAACTGTGGAAGTCTAGCACCTATTCAGCAAGCAGCTTGACCACGAGCCAGCTACTGAGTAGGACCTTCCAGTTCCAAGAAGTTATCCAAGAGAGTGAACTGCTGACAACACTCAAACTAGAAACGCTCCCCAACACCCTGTGTTCTGACTCATTTTCTCAATACTGTTGCCCTACGCAGGGGGCAACAGCAGACTAGAACCCGCTTGCACAACACACACAGTAGAGATGTTTGAGCAGCTGCTACAGCAAATCCATCAGAAGATCCAGATGGTAATTCAGAACTTCAGAATTTCATCATTGGATCCATGTCATACGATGAATAATTTCTCAAAATCTCATTGAAGTCTGTATTTTGTTTCGAAGTTATTTAGTCAGAAAGGCAGACCTACACAAAACCTCCTCAGTGGCATTACTGACACTCCAATTCAGGAGACTAATGAAAAGCACAACAAAAACTGTCTCAACTTCTCCCAAATAAATGTAAAAATCCCAACAACAATAACAGATGTTGATCTCAACACATCTTCTGTGCCTTTTTCGTGAGCTGGGATGAAGCCACTAACATCGGAGCTCTCAGTTCTCTCATTCCCACTCCTAAAATAAAATGACTTGGAACAATGTCATTTAAAAAATGAATCGATCTTTTTTTATGTTTTTGTTCCCCTTGTTTCCTGCAGCAGGGTTGCCAGGTTGACAAAAACTACTCTTTGTTCTCCTGGGGAAAAAGCTTCTTTTCACAAGAACATTAACAGATGTTGATGCTATTAGAAATATCAACAAAACACCTTTTAACCCCCAACATATTTAACCCAAAGATAAAACAGAACACAGTCTCTGATGATCAGAACACAAAGAAATTAGACTTCACCCATCAGCACACAAAGAGACCACAAATTTGTGATTGCGTGATTTAAAAAATAAACTTCTTTGTCTGGTGACTATCAAATAAATCTCACAAATTCTCCTTAATCTGTCATAAGGCACTGTTCAAAAAGTAATGGATTGCCTCATGCAAGACACAAAACTTAAGACGCCAACACCTGAAGTCGTCTACTGGTCTACTGTGGGAGGAAACAGGAGTGCCCACACAAGTGCAGACAAACTCACAAATGTCATACAGAAATAGACTCATGCTCTCGAAGTAGACAACATAAAAGTTTCTTCTTTGGTGGGGGCTTTTTCATACGTTATGAAAGCTCATAATTAGTATTCCAGAAGTGAGATATTTACCCCGAATTCCAGGATAGAAAACATTCAGCTTAATGCCCACAGGAGTTTTATAAGTGAGTGGGCTCCAGTCTCAAAAGCCCCTAATGCTGCACTTTCATCTCTCATATATATATATATATATATATATATATATATATATATATATATATATATATATATATATATATATATATATATATATATATATATATATATATATATATATCACAGTCATATATTAAAAAAGAGGGTATCATTAACTTCCCTCCACAAAAACGAATGAGCGCCACGAGAGCAGCGAGTATGAGAGCGTTTTATCATCTGTAATCTGTTTGAATGGCACATTTAGGGCACATTAGCGCTCACATCCAGAGGTTATGAAGAGCAAAACGCATTTTGTCTTTCTTCAAGTCCTCTTCAGAACAAAGCCGTCAGGTTAATTAATTTAAATGAGAAAAGCCGAGCACAGAAATACATCATCACTTCTTCAACCATGCGATCACATAACTCTCTCGAATCTAACATTCACTGCAGTTTCAAAAAAAAAAAAAAAAATGGCCAGTTGAATTAAAAGTGCTTTTGTCTTAAATGATTAAATGTTGTAAAAGCATATCCATGATAGCCAGCAGAATCCCCACAATGCCTCCATACAATAAGAGCAGTGAGAGAGAAGTCGAGATGGAAACTGATCCTGAAAGGAGTCTGGCCAATATTTGCTCTTTTTAAATGCTAATCAGGCAGATTTACAGACAGAAGAACTTGTTTCTCTGGAAATAATAGTTGGTAACTGTCATAATTCGGTCACATAACATTGTTAATAGAATAAACCGTTAAACCATTGCCTTTCATTTATCATTTAAAAACTCATATTAACATTTTATAGGTGAATATGATGTGTGAACTCAAAAGTGTCATATACTTACTCATACCTTTTGTTTTTTACATGATTTTCCTCATATAAATATATTTTTTTATTTAAAGAAGGAATGTTTTTTACATGCAGAAGACCATCTCCTGCAGCACAGACAATGCACGACAAGGATGCAGCCAGCACTTCACCAACATGCACATGACAGCATTATACACCTCAGAATCTATTAATCTGGGCATTAAAAACGAGATTGAAGGCAGGCAATCTTCCAACCGACATCTGTCATTAGCACTGCAGCTGAGCACTGTGGGCGCTGGGAAGTAGGTTAAGAGTTCCTCTAAGCAAAACAGTACGCCGCTGTCATATTGTCGCCAATAAAGAACTCATAACTTGATACAGGAACAAGTCACAACAGCGATTACTGTTGCAAAGAATCTCTGAGGTGCCGCTGCTGGAGGCTGCCACTGAAGAGGAATGACATCTCTTAGCAATACAAAAGTC
Organism: Synchiropus splendidus; assembly: GCF_027744825.2. Classification (NCBI taxonomy): domain Eukaryota; kingdom Metazoa; phylum Chordata; class Actinopteri; order Syngnathiformes; family Callionymidae; genus Synchiropus; species Synchiropus splendidus. The sequence continues at coordinate 11,034,143 of NC_071337.1, forward strand.
AGAGCAGACAAGCATGCAGTCGATGAAAGAAATATCTCTTTTATAGTGACAAGTATGCAGATGGAAACAGAAACTCTTTGATGCAATAGTGTTAAGTGTAGGAGATGATTCTCTTCCTCAACGCACTGAGACGAAATGGTCGGATTTTAGATCACGACAGCTTCTCCAAAATATCACCTAAGTATGTTGAGTTTTTTTTTCATTTGCCTTACATCAACACCTCTGCATGACTCACCTGTCTTTGGCTGGAGCGTGTAAATTTAGAACAGCACCATGACATCACAGCAGTTGCACTGTACATGAAGCATGCTGTTGATTATTACACGCTCCGAAATGAAGCGTAAAACCAAAGCTATGTTGATGTACACAGTCAAATAGATCCATGCAAGGATCCTGAGGGAACTTTCTTAAATTTTTAATCAGATTTATCTGGAGGCAGCAGCTGAAGCAACTGCAGCATTTCTTTCAAATAGTCGAGAATTTTAATTCAAACACATTTCTTTACTCCAACAATACAGCCTTTTTTTCAGCAACACTGCAGAACATGCTCAAACTTATTTTACTCGGATAAAATTGTACTTTCATTTTGAATATTTTCTTTCAGCATTCAGTACAGCTATTGAATTATCGCCTATTTACCAAATACTTTATCAAATCCAAATGATATTTCAGTCCCATTTCTTTCACATTTAGCTGTTCTACCCGACCACCTCACTTTTATTAGTCATTTATATTGATGTATTTATATGTTAGATGTACTTATTTGGAACGCAGGGACCCAACCTGGAGCGACAATACCGCAAAGATGGAAACACTCTGACATTGACACATCAATAGAAAACAACAACACCCAGCACCAGTACATCAACCTTGCATCGTTCATTCAGACGAAACACTCTCCTTTATTTACGTCCATCCAACATATTGTCAAGCAAAACTTGTGAAGACGGAACGAGCAAATCATCTGCGTGTGAGGAACTGAAGCGTATGTTCAGTTATGTGTTGCCTTGACTACCGAGCTTCCTCCAGCTTCGGCGCTGGTTCTGGATGTGCAGCACGCGCGCGCGCACACACGCACACGCCCTCTGCGACACTCACGGTTGTAACAAAATAAAACACCTGAGTCGTGACAGAAACACAAAACCCGGGTTCCACCCGCCGCGCGAGCGTGACGTTCGAGACACTCACGCTCTTCTTCCGCAGGTGCAGCCCGTGCTTCAGCAGCCCCGGCAGATCCCGAATCTTGTGCTTGAGCTGCGCCTGGTCCCGCGCGCTCCGGTTCCAGCGCAGACCCGCGAGCAAGCCGTCCTCCGCGGGCTCCGAGTCCTCCATGCTTGGCGCTCTCCTGGAAGTGCCGCCCCGGGGGTCCCCGCCGCTCCCTCTCGGCGGAGTCTAGAGCCTCCTCTCGCCGCCGCCTCTCTCCTCCTCCGCGACCCGCATCTGCAAGCGAAGTGCGCGCGACGTCAAGGACCCACTTGTGTTCCGCAGGACACGACGTCACCGCTCCACCCAGAACCAGCAGCGGCGTGTGTGCGAGAGCAGGTTAATGCGCGCGCGCACGCGTGTGTGTGTGTGTGTCTCACAGGTGCACAGGAGGATTGCATCACTTCCACCTTCTAAAAATGAAAAACACACAAGTTGAACGGCGGGGCGTCACCTGCCTCACCTGACCGCGGTGTGGGGGAGGGGAGCGCTACGTCATCACGTTACCTGTCTCGGATTTCCATAGATAAACAAAGAGAGAGGCGTCAGGAGCCGGGGGCGCGCGGCCTCTGCTGCGGCTCGGGTTTTGTCTGTGACGCCCAAAGCGACCAAATAGTTGCAGTTTTACCGGAGGCAGGACTCACGTGAGGCGCAAGGTTCTCAAGGTGTGACGTTCAAATAAAGCCGGAAGTTATCCATCAGCCGTTACTCGGCGCGTTCCACTAGTGTTCAGTAACTCGGTTTATCTGGGGCCAAGTTGTAAAACATTAGTCACCTCGACTCTGACAGAACTGAAAGACCTCGAGGTGCCTGGATTGTTTTTGGAGATGAAACATGACACGAGAGATTTAAATTTACATATATATATATAAGAAGTTGAAGTGAAATTATTGCTCAGATCAACATAAAAAAGAATATGTTTTGATCTCTAAACATATTTTCACACGAATAAAACACGTTTTGCTTTGCTACTTTATTATTGTTTTCTAGTCATTTTGTCTCCAAATAATTCAGGTTTCTTGCTTTCTTTGTGAACATGACACATTATATGATGATATGACTGTGTTATTGTGTTAAATATAGGCATTTCAAAAGCATATATTAAAAGAAATATCCAATCACTTGTGACCGAAGCTGACTTACTCACGATGACTGACTTCCCCAAACTGAAAATTGAGCCTCACTTTGTCATTTTTATCTCACCATCTTACTAGTCCGATCATTGTTTGAAATATCATTGACAGCAGTGGGCCGTATTGGACAGCAGGTGGCAGCAACATTTCAGAACCTGTGTGATCACTATTCTTCAAACGGTTGTGGATCCAGAAGCAACAATCTGTCCCTCTTTCCAATTTCAGAACATTCCAAGTCTCTTCCTCCCTTTGTGAGTTCTTTTGCAGAGACGGACAGATGAACGCTGAGGATTGCATAACCCTCCTAAACAAACAACACCATTCTGAGCTCCAACTCAGATTTCCCAGCCAAGTTACGAACAACAACAGAAAAGTGCGTTCCACTTGATCTCAGATCATCTTTTCCCTGTCACAAGTCTGGGAAATGAACTGGTACCAACAGCGGATCTTGTGTTCATGCTTGTGAGACATTATGGGTGGATGTCATGGGACAGCATGCAACAGGTGCACATCAGCTTAAACATCAGGGGAGATATATATATATATATATATATATATATATATATATATATATATATATATATATATGTTTTAATAAAACAGAGGTGACGAAACAAGATAAAGGTAGATTTATTGTCAATTCTGCCATATGCCTTGCATATTGAGGATTGAAATGTCACGTTGGACACTAGGCTCAGGTAAGAGGCAATTCCTGGTCCTTTCATGTGAGTTTGTTTGGCTGCTTGTATAGGCACTTTTTTCTTTCTTCAACAACCAAACAAAACTCTCTGACTCTGAGTGGTTTGGCTGTGCCTCTGACAAATCTGTGACACCTCACTAGGGCCGCTCTTCATAGCTGGGGTTGGCTCCAGCAACACTGGGGCAGAAACCAATTTGGATTCCGACACATTTAAACAGAGCAGCTTTAGTTTCCCCTTAAGAGCCTCCACTTGAATAATGGGGGCTCTACCTTTGGAGCAGAAGCCTCAGGAGAACCAGACCCAGAGTGAAAGGCACCTGCAGTTCATGTGAAAAGAGAAAAGAGCAGGAGAAAAGCAGGAGTGTAGAATGAGAACAAGAACGTTGTGTGTACGCCGATGGAGTCAGGTGGTCATAATGTTAGAGCTGCCTGTCAGTGTTATAGATGATGATGACGATGGAGTGATGAATGGATGGAGAGACGGATCCCCTCATGAAGCGCGGCGCCGCGAGACGTGAGAGGAAGGCTTTGATCTAATTACAGAATCATGTCACTATAGTATGAAAGAGAATTCATTTAAATAGAGCAGATGTGAGCTGGATCCTCCAGACGCCATCAAGGCGAGCAGAGTTCATCTCCAGTGCGCTTGTGTAACTCGGAGCACTTCTCTGATAGGAATAGTAATCTGGGATAATTGGCCCCTCACAGGGGCTCCGACGATCGCGAGGTAATGGGCCGGCGTGCATCGTGCCTGGCAGCCCAATAACACACTGCTCACATGGAGGGGAAACAATTCAACGGTGGCCAGTCAAGTGCGAGAGCCTGATTCACTTTCTAACAGCACACCTTGTTTGGACTGAATGGAGGGATGAAAATAGCACTGACAGAAAAATGATTTTCTGAGGAGAGAATTGTGTTGAGCACTGGACAACTGTGTCGAAACTAGGCAGCAATTTAAGAGCTCCTAAAATAAAAATCAACCCAAGGTTTGAGAAAGGACTTTTGGCCACTAGATGGCAGACACATTGGTATTTGTTGCTGTGGGTGGGTACCTTCTAGCTCAGCTCCGCTTAATCTATGTGGTGTAAAAACATCTCTGTGTTCAGTATTTGGGGGGAAACAAGTCATATTTCCAAACACATCTCTGATCGTGTGCGTCAGCAGGTGGAGACAGAGATCTTAAACTGTGATCATAAACTCAAGACCATATTTCCTCTCCAGTTTGCTGCGTCTGAGCCCACATTACTGACCACTGAGTGGGAAAAGAAGGTCGATCCTTCAGTGAGGACTGCAGTCCAGTGGACCTGGAACATAACACGAAAGTAAATCTGAAGATAGTGGTGGGGGAAAGTGTCTTTAAATGAGAACATATCTTTCAACTAAGGTGACTGTAGAAGGGAACTTCTTGTTGTTTTGTTGTCAACATGTCAAGATCAATCTAACAATGCAGAATCACAAAATTCCTCCCCAAAATACAACAATAACAAGTGTCATCCTGGCTTGCATTTCCATTCCAGATGGACAGATCAAATTTGTGATTTTACTTTGTTGCTTTTCATTTGATGCATTATTTGTAAACAAGTTGATTCATGCATCTGAATCCTTTTGACTGATGTATCATGAACAATAAATGCGGGTAAAAAAAAAAAAAAAGACCTGAGTTGAGCAAGAAAGCAACAACATCGTCCAGTTATTCACCATCACTACTCATTAGAGAAGACCTGGGCAAAGTGCGGCCCGGGGGTCATATGTGGCCCGATGCCTGTATTTTTGTGGCCCGTTTGACATCAGACTAAAACTATAACTTATATGTCTTCATTTTTCTGCCATTTTTTGTTCTCTCTCTTTTGGTCACCACCACCACTTCAGCAGTAAATATAGCATGCTCCTGTTTTACAACTACAATTTTCTTCTTCTTCTTTTCATTGGCCATTTTTGTGTTTGGCATTGAAGCAATACTGAAAATATATTTTGAAATAAATTGCCTTTTTATCCTGAACGTCTAGACCATAGTTGATTTATAGTCAAATTAAGTGCATATAAAATGGAATATTTCTATAGGTTACATGGCATATCTACACCTCTTAATATCCTTAGTTACATTTCATCTCCTTAGGTTCATTTTGTCTTTGTTATTTAAGTATATATTCCGGATATTTTTCTGTCATGTTTTGTAGTCATCGCTGTCTTTCTTCTTCTGATGGCCCCTCACAACTGTTACAGTTTACAATGTGGCCCTTCAGGAAATTTAAGTGCCCACCTCTGCATTAGAGGGTCCCAAACACTCGACGCATTCACCGACGTTCAAAGGATTTAATGCAGTTCACACACCAGTCTGAACTGGAGGTAGTCTGGAGGGGATTTGTGGGAATGAGGCCGGGTGCGCCGTGGTGAGAAAAAGTGTTTGCTCCCACTTATTTATGTATTTTCATTTAAACATTTTAGACATTTTATATTATCCACCAAACATAAATGTTAGCCCAAGATAACACAAGGTTTTTAGAAGTGGACATCATGCTGAGATCCACTGAAATTCATTGAGATGCAGTAGTCTGAAAAAGCCATTTCTAAAAGCTTGGGGTCTCCAGTGAAGCACAGAGTGGGACCAACAAACGGCTGCATCTACCGCTTCCTGCAGAGAACAAAAAAAGTTTCCATGTACTTTCACAAATATGCATCTTGGTCATCTCCGATAGATGCCACACTGAAGGACAGAAGGCCAGTAAAATGATGTCTGTGGCTTGCAAGGAAGACATCACTAAGAACGGGTGAACAGTGGAAAGGCATTCAGACAGAGTGGATGAAAATCATCTCTGGAATTCAACAGATGGAAGCGCTTTTCCACTAACAGAAAGAAAAAATGGACCAAATAGAAATTCATGCCACAACAAGTGATTTGAAACCACACAATTGTTCTTCACGTCTGCCATTTTTTAGTCTTCAGAGCAAGCGCAGGACAGTATTTTGTCGTGTTTATTGGAAGAAACTTTGTAAAAACCTAACAAAAAAAAACCTTCAAAAGTGTGAGTTTGTTTCCCCCATCAGTAAAAACAGAGTAAAAGGCAACCCTAATCCTTCATCTGAAAACTTGTGTTTACCTGTTCAATTTTTGACTCACACAGGGAGCCAACACTTCTTCACACCAGTGAAGAAGGACTGGTGACATGGCTGAATGGGGAACATTTGTGGTGTGGGAGCAAAGCTTCTCAGTTAGTTCCCTCAGACCTCAAGACAAATTGAAATGTTAGTAGAAATGCAGTTATGATTACGATATTAGAAACTCAACTTCTGAATTGGAGGTGCAGACACATGAACGCTGACTGAATTAGACACAGACCATGAGCAAAGGGAGGTCACACATCCCGGACTTCTTAACAGGAAGATAACTTAATGGAGTCAAGGTGTTCAGAAGGAAATTCACATTTTTTGAAGTCCAGAAACGACTCCTTGTCCTTGTCCTTGTCATTGATCGGTTGTATATGGGCCACGTGGTTGTGGTGCTGTAGCACTTGAGATTGGTCTCGGTCTCAAATGCATTTTAGCCTGTCTTGTAGACTCAGGCTTTCTATTCAAGACCGGTCAAGATCAACAGAGAAAACTGAATAATTTGCAAGCATAAATGGTAAAAGAAGGACTCTGCTTCTTTTTTCAATTTTGCTGCGTTTTTTTCTTTATTTTCCAGTGGTTTCAAACTGATCTACAAAAGTGTGTACAGGTTTTTGCAACTGATCAGGAGGACACCCAAACACCAAGGTCAGACCGGTGCTGCTTGTTTCAGCTGACACCTGAATGGTTAAGCACTGCCGCTCACTCGTGGGTCAGTTTGACCCTCCTACTGTCTCGGTATTGATCTTGGTCTCGGTTGGTGTGGTCTTGACTACAACACCATGTGGTTGCATAGATACTCTAATAACAGCTTCATAATTACACCACCAAGATACGGCTGAAGCAGTGAGGCATCTCACACAAAGCAAAGACATCAGTGACTGAAGCATCAAATACAAAGCTCTCAGAAGAGCATGATCACAGGTCTGCTTCCCTCAAACGTAGTCTCTTTTCAAAAAAGCTTGAAATATACTGTCATAAACCATCAGATCACTAGAGTAATAAAGTCGGGAGTAGGAACTGGAAGTCATCATCCCGCAGATGGACGTTCTCTCTCCGGAGAACTTGACCTTTAGCATTAATAATAAAACTCTACCTTCACCAAATGTAAAGTACCGCTTCACCTGACTCATAAAATAGTCAGTTTCCTTATTTATTTAAAGGGCTGGCTTTTTAAGACGTCCATGATCTGCAGCAGTCATAAAAAAAGTGGCTCCTTCATCCCATCGCCTGGTCTTGTGGGCGTCACAATCTTCCAAAGTGCAGTTTAAAAAAAGGAAGAGGAGTAATCAAGAGCACTTGACTGCCAGGGGAGATGTGTCAGCTGTGAGCAGGAGATAAGTCTGGTGAAAGCAGGAGAAGCTGTGTGAACCATGCTGGAGAACACAGAAGTGCTGAGGAAGTTTTGTGGCACTTATGTTGCGATGTTGACACACAGAGGCCAGCAGGTGCTCAATGGGGCTGTTTTTCATTTGTTCGTCCCAGCTTCCCAGGGTAACAAGTAAAGGAACACAGATTATTTTGTGACCATTAAAGTGAATGCAAATGAGGCAATATACAGTGGTACCTCGGTTCTCCACCACAATCCGTTCCAGACGGCTGTTCCAGAAGCGAGTTGTTCGAAATCTGAATCGATTTTTCCCATTACAATGAATGGAAAAAGAAATAATGCCTTCCAAGCCTTAAAATAGTCTTTTGTAGGAGTGAATGTAGAGAGTCTGCTGCAGGTGGCTGTTCCTCTATGTGTGTGGCCGCTGCATGTGGGAGGGGTTGCCGAGTGAGTGACGTCTCTCCAGAAGTGAAGAGGTGCCCGGTGCGTGTCCAGCTCTGAATGTGCGCTTCTGTGCAGTTTGGCTGTGACAAAGTCATAAACCAAGTCACGCTCTGTCCCAGACTCGCCTCATCCCTGTCCCAGCTCCAGCCCACAACAGGACATCAAACCCTGGAGTGTGCGCTCCAGCCTCAGAGGTGTGGAGAGCGAGCACCTCCCCTGTGACACTCTACCACGGTCCAGTGCGGAGACAGGAAAGGTTTTACACCTCAATATGAAGAAAAAACAGTCAGTACATGTAGCTTACGGGACACGTCTGCATACAGAGGCTGCGTTATACACAATAACAAAGCGCGTCGTGGGTCAGATGATAGGTCTGCGCATGTTATGTTTTTTCCAGCTTTTTTCGGGGACATTTGAGTTCTGGATTTTCGTTCGAAATCCGAAGCAAAAAAATCTTGACATTTTTTGTTCAAATTCTGAGACGTTCAAATACCGAGGTACCACTGTAGTTGCAACAATTGATGTGAATTAGGGAGGAAACCAGAGTTGTCTCCAAGCATCGCAGTTTCAGCTTTTACTGAAAGATTGAGTTAAATTGAGTTGTGTTTTCTCTGAGCCTAAGAGATGGATCACAGAAATTCACGCCAAGGTTGTGTTTTTTGTTGGTGTCTGCGTAAACCAAACAACTGGATAAATGTGCAACTCCTGACAGTCATCTAGCTCCTTTGTTTGCTGCGATCCTTCCGCGGTTTCGATTTATCGCACAAGCCGACTCCTGGAAAATGGGAAACAAGAAAACGACTTTTCCGAAATCGCGGAGTAGGCAAATCTAGAGAGCGGGATTTTGGATTTCCTTGTGTCTGGATGATGAAATATGTGGCGCCGTAAACCCCCGGGGAACACGAAGAGTGCTGCTGGTGCGCACCGTCACATCTGCACACGCAGCAAACACACAGTCTGAATAAGTGAGCACTAAACAATAGTTCAGTCTGGCTGGTGAGCAAGAGGATGCACGGGGACAAGGATGGATCACCGGGGGGGGCGGGAGAAGATGGGAAAGGAGGAGGAGCAGGAGAGGCAGCGATAGCAAACCAATTACCACCAGCCGAGAAAAAAGGCCTTTTATCCGCAAGTGTCCCGACGCACAGAAAATGCACAGCGCTATCGTTTCCCTTCCCTCTCCTGCATACAAATATGGCCCTGGCGCTCACAAGGACGGCCATCGCGCCTTATCACTCGCACACACTCGCGCTTGCCTTCAAACAAATGCACTCTGGATTAAATATTGACGAGAGCCTGTGGTGAACTGGGGGAGAGACCAGACAGTTGTTCCCCGCTCTTTTGGAAGCTGCAGCCGAGGGAGATGGAGGAAGAAAAAAAAAGTGAGGAGCGGAAACTTGGCGGTCGGCGAGAAACAACAAGTCGTGGTGGACACCAGGCAGAGTGAGGGCAACCCTGACCTCACCTGGCGCCCAACTGTTGTTCCAGTGGTGCAATTTATATTGCTCACCGGCACAGTTCAACCTCATGCTGAAGAGTAAAAATGTGTCCAAAATGTCTAAAATATAAATAGTATTTTCAGTGACTGTGACAGACCCAAAAATGCCCAAAGCATCACATGAGTGTGAACTGGCATTCAAAGGGCTAAACACCCGACTGAGGGTGATGATGATGAAGATAAATATTTTATAGTAACATTTACAACCAGCCAATAAAATCCTCTAGCATGGAGAAAAGTTACTGGCCCTCAGCAGGGTCTTTGGATCTCCAGCTGCTGCCCCCACGATCCGACCCTTGGAGAAGCACAGTGGAAGGTTGTTTGGGTTATGATTTATGGGTAAGTTCTTATGTGGACAAACATATCACTGCATCCAAATGTAGGTCATTGTTCTTAATCTATCCAACCTGTGTGTGGGGAATCACATTTTCAGAGCGTTTTTTACTCTCCTTCATCATGTATATTTGCGCTATGACATATATACGTGATCAATCTGTATCATTTGGATATATATATATATGTGTGTGTGTGTGTGTGTGTGTGTGTGTGTGTGTGTGTGTGTGTGTGTGTGTGTGTGTGTGTGTGTGTAATTATTTTAAATTAACGCATTAAAGTAGGAGCAAATGAGTAACAAAATGAAGTAAAAAATAAAATCTGAGAAAACACTCAAGTTCATGGAGAGAATAGATAGATAGAACTATAGAATAGTATAATCAGAATCAGTATCAGCTTTATTGCCGTGGTCAGTGAGGATCCCACCAACTTGGAAAGTGCTTTGGAATCACGTGCAAACGTGAACAAAAACATCATAATAAAATGAAGTAAGTAGACTGTCGGGGAAAATGTTTGAAATAACGTCAACGATTAACGGTTAAAAATGACGGTCGTCAATCTCAAACTAAGACTACGGAGCCCTCTAGTGGCCACTCATCACAATTGCAACGACTAGTTTCTACTTCTCCGATTTTCATGAACACGCTCGGGATGAGAAAAGTTGTCTTAAAAACCACCTGAGCCACAGTTGGCCTTGAGGTCGAATCAAGAACCTTTCGTAAATAAGACATTGTACAACTTCGTGGTGATGGAGGTGCGGCAACAGTGAGTGTGTTGGCGACTTACGTCACATTGGTATTTCAAATATCACTGAGGTAACTTTCTAAAGTTCCATTTTCGTCTCGTAGTGGAGTTTTTTCAAGTTATCACACTGTTGCAATTGTTCGCTCATATATTTCGCATATTATATATACACTTTTCTGCATTGATCCCTGGTTTTCTTCTGTTTCTATTAGATTGATTTATCTTCTGCTATATCGTGGATTTTTTTATGATGAGTCACTTCTCTCTTCCGCTATTTCTTTAAAATCACATTTTTTATCTTTACGTCACTTCCTCAGAAGCTGTCATATTACTGTACCGTTTTTTGATGTTATTGACCCAAGCGAAATCTATCTATCTATCTATCTATATATATATATATATATATATATATATATTTTTTTTTTTTTTTTTTTTTTTTTTAATCAACTATATATATATAATTGACTATCAAAACTCAATTTACTTCTCAGATGAATGACGGTCACGTTGGCATCTGCTGGAGCTCCGACATGGTGATGGAGGAGTGGTTTAAAATAAAATATGGCATGATGGTTATTTTAATCCATGAACAGATGACAGCTAACTTGCCAATCGTAGGATTTCCACAGGACTTTTATCACTTTAGTGAAACTAAAAAAAATGTTTTGGATGAATTCAGACTTCCACGTCACCAACTCAAAACAGCTTCCAAAAGTCCTCCAAGAAACACTTCCTGTTCTTAAACTACAGAGGGTAAAACCAAAGGAGGACCGAGCAAAAATGGAGAAGAGGGTTTTTTTAGTTTCGATAGAAACTACTACAAATCGATAATAATAACTATGAATAGTTATTATTATTGAGGGGTCCCGAAGCCTATTAATTCGAGGGACCTGAATTGGGAATGTAGAAATATCTAGTGTTGCACAAATCCTCAGCAGCCAACTTAAGGTTATGACTCGTACTTCAGCTTTATTCCTCTTGTCCTTCCTCCATACATCAAAACATAGTCCTTTATTAAAGTGAGCCAATGTTAAAAAACACAATCTGTCAGATTGTTTTGACAAAAACAAACAGTTCAAATTCATGGTTTAGAATGTTGAGAAAACTAGTTTCACTAAGACATGTGAAAGCAGGGATTCCACCTTAACAAAAAGGTCATTGGGTTCCACTGGGTTTAGTCATTAGAATTTTCAACATTACGGAAACAAGTAGGAGAATTGAAAATTGTTAAATACTTAACTACCTCTTTGGAATAAAATGGAAATTAAATGAGAAACAAGTAGGGCAAGCCCCACCCCGACACGGTGGAAGGGGGAACCCGGCCCAGTGTCCATCATGGTCCCAAGTAGCAGAGATAGCTTCGGCCCCAACAACCCCACAGAGGGGCAAATAAATAAAGAAATTATCTATTGAATTTCTGAGTCAAAACATGCTCACAAGATATCAAAATAAAGGGACGATGACTGTAAAGAGGGCACAGACCCAAAGCACTGAGACACCAGGTGATGGAATGTATTAACTTTGAATTAAGATTTGAAAACAGAAATGAGGACCAGAGAAGAGCCACCAAGTCAGCTACTAAATCAACAAGTCAGTGACTGAGCCAGTGCACTGTTGAATTACACGACACCCAGGCAGAATAAAAGACCAACTCAGGTGAACATTTAGCTTTTAATTCACTAAAATATTAAGATACTAAGTAAAATTGATGTGAAAAAGCAGCAATGATACTCACTCAAATATATTGAGCTGGAATATTTTGCAAGTCAGATTCTAAATCAGAATATTCATGACCAAGTCTAGTCAGTTGCTAGAAACTTAAGGTTAGTCTGCTTTTTATGGTTCTTTAAAAGAGCGTTTTCCATTTGCATGTCATTTTTAGGTACAAAAAAAAAAAAAAGAAACCACAAATATTTCCTGGCTTTCCCTTAAAAAGGTGAATTTTCCCAGTCAAGATTCATTTGTTTATCTTCTTCTCTCATTTTTGCTCAGAGGTCTGAGTGTGTAATGGTGGCTAAAAAAAGAAAAATTCATTCATACTAATAATAATCGTCAATTTCGACATGTTTCTTGGGGACACCCATAGTAGCTTTGGGAAACCCCGCCAGCTCGAAGACGATATAAAATGAGGGCTTCCTCGCAAAGCAAGAGCAAGTCTCCTCAGGCCTCCCTCCGGAACAGCCCCAAAACCAAGCATCATGCCGTGCAAACTGAGTGAGCCACAGTTGCTTCTGGTCATTGGTCATCTTCCTCTTTTATTGTGAGTCATGCGTTCACTCTTCTCCTCACAGACGCCGTCTCCGCCGTGATGCTAGCAGCCGCCGTGGCCCTGTGCCTACGCGCCTCTCCAGTGCCGGAGGTCAGCTTAGCAGGCGACACGTCGGGCGAAGAGGAGCAGAGCACGGTGACCCCTGAGCGCCTCAGCACGGCTCCATACTGGGATTTGATACGCAAAGCCGCCAAACTTGACAAAGAGGTGAGTTTCTTGGTGAGTGAAGAAGAAGCAGCAGCTCTGACTCTGTGCACCGTGGTTTCAGTTCGAGGATGAATTCCAGAGCATGAGCAACGACTCTCTGGAGCAGTACAAGATCCCATCACTCCCGAGACCATGTCCCAGCTCCAACTTCTCCAAGGTTAGTGACAAAAAAGGAGGCTCCGGGTGGAGACAATTGAAAATAAATGGACAAAATATAAACCATTCAGTGGGAAATTCCTTATTTTAGTCATATATCAAGACTGTGATGAGATATTCAGTTACACCTCACACTCTAGAGTGACGGGAACTAAAGAGAGTGGTGTGACCAAGTCCTTCAAATGAGCCTAAATTATGGAATACCACATGTTAGTATTGAAAACAAGACGTGCTCTGTTGATGGCTCACACTGTTCTCCAGGAGGCCTGTCTCCAGCGGCTGATTCACGGACTCTCCACTTACGCTTTCCTGCTGAAGCATGTGGAGAAGGAGTACCCGGGCAACTCCATCCTTCCCACAGTCGACTACTACATCAGTGTGCTGATCAAACTCATGAAGAAGAAGGTGAGACGCCACTTTAAAAACAAGTGCGTGTGAGTGAATGCACAAGAGGAAGAGTCAAGGTAATTGGCAGTGATGAGGAGAATGAAGACATGGTGACAGGAGTGATCTGTGACAGTAGAGACGGTAGTGAGACCTGTTCGGTTTAGAGACAGAAGCTCTGACACTACAACAAGAAGCAGAGACGAAGATGCTTCAGTGGGAAGGGACCAGAAACAAACAGGGGGCATGTTAGAAATGGTCCGGGCTATAGAAGACAACCAGTGTGGCTCATGGAGGTTCACTTTTGCTGTTGCTAACCCTGAAGACCAAGCTCACAGCATGACCGAGGTCTCTCTTCCGTCACCAGATGAGAAACCCAGAGTCAGTCGTCATGCTGACCAGCATCCAGGAGGAACAGCTGCAGAGGGAGCTGGACAACCCCAGCGAATTCCACAGGAAAGTGACGGCGTACAGCCTGCTGAGGGAGCTGGGCTTCTTCCTGGTGGACGCCAAGAGGGCGCTGGCCAAGCGGGAGCGCTCCAGAGGGAGGCTCGGCCGAAAGACAACACCCTCGGCCTGATCCGGCGGCACTGGCTCGACGACGTCGCTCGCGATATTATTTATTTTACCTATTTAAATCTGCTATTTATGAATATTTATTTTGCCATCAGATTACTCAAACAACTGTAATGGTGATGATTGTCGCTTGTGCTTTTTAAGTGTCGATTGTTAAGAATAAATCATTCATTGAACTCCAGAACTCTTGATAGACCAGCTCTGTACCCGCAAGTCAACATTGATAACCTAGAAACATTCTTCTCGCCATCAACTTGTCCAACTGCGGAGTGTCTGGGACCAGCAATTCAAATGTGAAGTCTCAGAACAGCACTGTACAAGTGTTATACTATATACAGCACTGCAAGTCACAGGTTTGTCGCACCCGTGCTGACAAGTTGACTGAAGACGGTTTCTGAAAGACTCTTTATGACACTTTAACCAACGAGTTCAGGAATTGTAAAGCTTGTAAGAAGCAGGAAGAGGCTGAGTTGAGCTGTAGCAACTCTTCGTGGGTCTTTAAAATACTTTGAAAAAGTGCTTGTAGCAGCTGATGAATTTGGCAGGTAAATGTAGAAAAGATAAATGATGCAGCTGGAAACACGCATCGTTTCGGTAAAGTAAATGTAAATATTAGGATATTTATAAACCTCTACACCGCAAACTTCAGTTCATTGCGAACAGTAATAAAAGAACTAGGATTATTGCCACATTCACCGGGATGATAAACGCTGTCAAAATGAACACATTACTTTGGCTTCTGTATTGCATTTTGTTGAGCAAGAACTTTCACCCTAAATGTCGATAAGTTTCCTCGAGCACATGGGACAACGAGAACCTCAGAGTTCGTGTGACAATTCTGCAGAAACATTGTCAGCAGGGCGGAATAGGACTTCCCATTTTGCAATGGCGTTCTTGAGCAGCAAATATCAAAGTCACGTTCATTTGAATAACTGAACAGGGCTCTCGCATGGGTGAAGCTCGAGGCCTCGACATGTCGCCCAGCTTCTTTAATGCGTACTAAAGTCCCAGCGTATCGAGGGTTTGACAGTAACCCCTCAAGTGGACTACGTCATTCAGTTTCATTTTTTTTTATTTTATTATTATTCTCCACTGTGTAATTCTTTTTGAAATGTGCCAGAATTGTATTTTGGTGTAGTTTTCCTTTTTATTTTGGGGGGTTATGGAATTTTTTTTTACTTTTGATTAATATTTTTTATGATGATAATAATAATACTTGGAGAAAAAAAAAAAATATATATATATACACATAAATCCAGGATGTGAGCACAGACAGATTTTAAGGGCTGCAAATAGGTTCTTGCATTGGGGGACTGACTACATGAATATCACAATGGAGGGCAATGCATGGATTCACAGGTACGTCGCAGTGTTGGCTTTGTTTCAGGGGAAAAAAACCCTCCAAGAAGCATCAACTTAATTTGCAATACCAGCTGAAGATGTAAATGAAAAGAAAAAAATTGTAGAATTGGACCTGTTCAATACGAAGCAATCCTATGATTTGCTTGGCTTCAATAGAAAACAAGGCTGTTCCGCCCTAAGCAATAATGGTTAAAACATCTGAAACACTTGCAGTAATTGTTTGACTATTGACATAAATTCCTTTCACATCAGTGATCGGTTGTTTATCTTTCCAGCTGCTCTGGTTTGATGGAAAAGAAAGGAGCGACATCTGATTCAACACACTAATCCAGTTTAATTTACAAGCAAGATAGACTCAACACAATGGAGAGCAAGTTAACAATCCTGTACATGCACGTTCGAACACAGGTTCAGTCTCACATGTTGAAAGGAAAGTCCTGTTTTTTTAAAAAAAAAAGCCATGATGTCAAAGGAGCAGTGGGTCACATGATCCGGAAGGGAGGAAGTGCAGCCGTGTACAGACGATGTCATTCAGCCCCACAGCAAGCTGGAGGAACATAGTAAAAAGGGAACACTGAGAAAGTGAGAATTATTCTGACTAAGCATATTCATGACCCAGTGAGTCTCGATCATAATCTGCTTTCACTTGCTGTCAATGTCATGTGGACACTTAGATCCTAGAAACATTCATAGCAACATTACTACGATGAATTATGAAGACCCATGGTCAGGGTTTCTACCAGGGATTTTTTGAAAGTCTGGCGGAGAATTGGCAGAAGGTGAATTACAATGTAGTGAGGGAACACTGTAGAGAGTATCAGGGGATGTCATGAGTACAAAAAAGAATCAGGACGTCCCTAATACTAACAGCTGGGGAGTTTACCACAGGTAGCGGTGCAACTCCAATAGGGATGTAACGGTTACCAGGATAAATGGTCAACTGTGCTCCACTGAAGCTGAAACATGACTTTCCTGGAGTCACCCAAGCCATGGTGCGAGGTCAGATCATCCAGCAGGAACTTCAGATGTAGATACATTTACATTTGAATGTCTTACTTTTGTGTTGAATTTTCACAGCCAACAACACTTTGTTCATTCTGAAGCAGGGACATGTCTCTAAACTGCTTCATTTGAATTGTTTGCATTGTTTGTGTTCCGTGTGTTTCAGTACTTTTGACCACATTGCTACAATATCGTGATGATAATGAGAATGTTATAACTTTGTCAAATCAGCTTTTCATGCCATGACATCCCTACACTCTGATCCACTTCACTCAGAACTTGACCATCTTTCCTCACCTTAGGACTGTTGGCTCAGGCATTCCTGGATCTGCTCCTCGCTTAAAACCTGAAAGGAGATGTTTGTTCATTACTACAGAGAAACATTAGCTGAGCACCTTTCACAGCTCAAGAATGGGGCTCTGCTTTCCTAAAAATCAACTCCATTTGTTACCAAGAGTTTGATGCGGTGTAAAGCGAAAGACAAATCCAACGTTGCAAGACAAATTCAGTTATTGCTCAAGAGCAGCCACTGAATTACTCTTCTTAGAAACAGAGACACAAAGGCCTGTGACCTGCTGACTAGATGGATGTACAATGTGTGCTACATCTTCTTTCCCTAGAAAGAAGATCTGTGAACAATTTCTCCTTCCTCTCCCAGACTGAGTGCCAGTTCAATAACCCCAGCAAGTTCAAACGCAATCTGAAACTAGCATCTAGCTGCAAGGGGCTGCACAGCAACCCAGCTGTGGCCAAAAGCTCACAAAAGCTGGTTCTGAAAGAAATGTCACAGAGTGAACATGACTCATGTGCATAAACATCCCAAGCGTGTTGAATGCAGAGGGGATGACAAACCCACAATCTTATATTGTTACTTTCATGGGCCATACATTGGCCATAGTCAAAATGACAAAACTATCCAGATTTATAAAAGCCACTATTCACAGCAAGCATTTCCCCAGGAAACCAGTCTCTTCAGTCATGCAACTGAGCTGCCATGACATGAAGCAACGGAGGCAGGCAATAACAACCCCGTCCCACTGTCACAGTTGTATGTGCTTCCACCTCACTCATTGGCTTCCCCACAAGGATTCACTGGGGCCAAGCCAAGGACAGTCCAACTGACTTTAGTACCGACTTCTGATGGCAGGCTGAAGTTTCCTAGGTCACTACCAGGCTTCCATTTTGGTGAGTCAAGGTTAAAAGCCTGAGGAGATGTTTATTGTTTTCATGTGGATATTAGGGATGAACACCAGCAACAAGGTTGGAACTTGTTCTAATGGAAAACCAACCAAGGCCCCTAGTGGCACCATGTAGAGAAGCACAAGAAACGCACTTTCACTCTGCCAGTCACTGCATCAGTATCAGGCTTTAACCGACCTGACATAATCTAATCAACCATGGTGTGTATTTAGAGATTATAACTATTACAATATATTTATAGTAACACAGTAAACATTTGTACAACAAACACTAGCACATGCAAAATAAACAAGGCAAAAACAAGGCCATACAACACTCTGCAGGCAACTCTTGCAAACATGATTATGAGAGATGAGATGTATTTTTTTAATATTCAGATGCTATTCTCGTAGGTTTTCATAAGAGAAAGGGAGGCACATGTGGTTTCCAAAAGGCAACTGTAAGTTAAAAGTCTGAAGTTCTTGGAGGTGAAACAAACGCTAGATTTGAGAAATTTCTTTCAAACAAAGCAGAATATTGCAAGAATGAACTTAACAATGCTACAAACAAATGTATATTTCACTTAAAGAATACTCGAATATAATTATAAGCAGAAAAAGGCAAAACACCAAGAGAGTGCAAACCTCCACCAAGCAGCTTCAGTCCAGCCCTAGCACAATCTCCTAATGACAAAGTAGCCTTCAAAGCAAAACTTCCTGGAATCAAACGCCAATCTTGGCACATCTCTCAATGTTAGAGAAATCGTTTCAAAATTCCTAGAGTCAGGCGGTGACTCGGCTCACACCCCAAACTGAATCATTCGTTGCATGTGTCATTTCACATATTTCCTGGAAATTTCATGCAAATCCGCCCATCACTTTTCACGTTATTCTGAACAGAGACAAGAAGATAAGCTAAATCGTCAAAAACAACACAACCTTGGCAGGTAAAAGAGAAGCCCACCTGCAGCGTCTCACTATTAGTGCTGTGTTCAAAAAATCGATTTTCCGATTCTGAATCGATTCGTACATCAATTCCATAAAATCGATTCGTAGGTCCAAAGATCGGATTAATTAATTTACGTTTTAACACATATTCTCCGGGTCAAGTGCGCATGCGCGCACCTGGGACACCAAAGTCAAAACAACATGCCTCCTCACAGTGGCAACACTAGCAACGTTCAGACGCGACCAAACCAAAAATGCGCTCGACAAAAGCATAGCAATTAGCATGTTATGCCTAATGGAGCTATTGGAAGTGTTGCAGTGCAGCGGAAATACGACCCACTTCACGAGTCACGTGACGCGACACCACCCAACGCTTCTATCCAAGCCATCCACCGGGCCACAACAAATGAAACTCGAGCGAACTTTACCACTAGCGGGTAATTCTGCAAGCTCTGTCAAAATAACTGAAGCGATTGCGGGCTTCATTTGCAAAGATATGTGCCCGTCTTCCGTCGTTGAGAACGAGGGCTTCAGGCGGCTAATGAAAGTAACAGAGCCACACTACGTTACGGTTTCTCGCAAACATCTGTTATCCCAAACATGCACCAGTCAGTAAAAGAAAAGGTGAAAAGTAAGCTTCAGTCAGCAGTCAGGGTGGGCATTACAAGTGATACATCTTCGCAATCTTACGCGAGTCTGACAACTCACTATATTGATGAGGAGTGGGACCTCTTAATAAACGTAAAAAACGTAATACAGACCACAGAGAACTGTTCACATACTGACCAATGACCGTCAGGTTGCTGTGAAGTCAGTCACCAGCACTCCGTTTACATTTTCAGTGGCTGAGAATATCTTTTTTTCATTTTGATAATAACATAAAAATGCATTAGTATTAAACAGCATCATCTTTTGGGTGAATGTTTAATGTCATACTTCTAATAATGCAGCAGTCCCATGAGCAGTCACATCTGGCGCTCTGTGTCTGGATCTTTATTATCATTTACTATCAATCCTTCATTAATTTCCTGTTGAATGTCAATATGATACTAGTATTAATACGTTAACTTGTCATGTGATTAAGGCAACAGCTCAGAAAATGGTTTAAATACTAACCTGAATCGAGATCGGATCGAATCGAATTGAATCGTGATAATCGATTCTAAGTCATGAGAATCGGAATCGAATCGATTCTTGAAATTAGAATCGATACCTAGCCCTACTCACTATTGCTTCACCATAATGCTTTTGACTCCTTTTAAGATAGCTTAGGCTTGTCTGCGCCACAAATGTTTATTCAGTAGTGACATGTGTTGACAGTGCTGGCAGTCGTGCACTACCTTACTTTATTCTACTTGTTATGCTGCCATCTTCTGGGTTATTATGGTAGAACACCATACAATATTACCTTTGGCAGGGTGGAAATTGGGCGTAATAAAAAATAACCAGTTGAGTTTATAGTTAAGTATGACACAAATTTGCTCATCAGATAGACTCACAATTATAGAATAAATGTCCTGCGTCATTCATCCTGACAGTCATCCTCTATCTCTACCTGTCCTGGCTACATGGTCAGGGAGAGGAACCAGAAATGGAAAATGACTGGATACGAAAAACCCATCGCCTCAGGCAGATTTGGGTGATGTTGCTCTCCTGTGCTATTTAAGTGAAGTCACAGTTTCATATGTAAATGAATGAGAATGAGCCCTTTCTAGCTAAGGTGGAACATCAACACTGTTTAATGGTCCTGATGTACATTTTTTTTGCTTGTTTTTTTTTGTAGCATAATGGTGACTGCTGCACAGTCACTGGAAGTGCAGTGCCTGGTTGTCATGTGCAAACTCTCTGGTTCTGGGAGCGGTTTCAACCAAATGTTGACAAAGCGGTGAATGCATCATTGTCAAACATTCCTACTCTGGCTACCATTAGCAAATTCGCGTGTCACGCGTGTCGGCACTGCCGTATAAACAAACACTGCATCCAAGATGATGCAGTTGTTTCTGTCTTGGAGTAAATGGCACCTAAATTGAACAATTACAAAGGGAAAAATATGTGTAATTATATGGTAGTTTGTTATTATGGTCATTGGATTATAATTCAGACAAAAAGGGGGAAATTCAAAATAACATTTTCGCACGTCTCATGACAGCATCTTTAGAAGATTGAATGGATCAAATGATAACACAAAGCTGTAGAGATGGGTCCTGCAACACCGATGTGCCAGGGTCGCGCCGAGCTCACAGAGCAAACCCCGTGTCTGTGCATGTACCGCTATCATGTGACTGTGTCGACTCGGCAAATACACACCAAACTGTGTGGACAAGGAAGCGCATCTGTCAACAGGATGCAAGTGCTGAAACAATCTGATCTCACGGTTCCTTGTGAATGTCTTTGTGGATGTAGGGAGCAGCTCCAAGGGAAACGCAAGATGTCTGCCGTGTGGTACCATCTCCTATCGGATGTACGTATTTATTTAAATCATTACCAAGTTTGTCTCAGATTTACGACTTGTCTTGTTTCATTCTAATTCTAATTAATTTCAAGGTATAATTTAACTTAAATTTAAAAACATTCGAAAAACTTATTTTTTGAATAAAAAAATTGTTAAATCCACAAGCGTCCTCATTCACATTGTTTCCACGTTTATCACATTATGATGCATGTTCACATTATTTAAAGCTGTGGAATAATACAATATGAATGCAAAACTTAAATTATATTATTGTCAGTCTGTCAAGTCGGTTGCCTGCAGGGAATTTGAGTCTCCAGCAGGTGTCAGTATTCAGTGATACAGTACCAACACACTATCAGTACAATGTGTCATTGTGCCAAAACGCTTTATGATGCCTCATTTACCCATCACTAGAAATAAGTGGCCACAGATTTAAAGCAGAAAAAGGTCTACAATAAGATGACTATTGAATGACATTACTATTGGTATCCTAAAACATCGCCAAATATTTTACAAGTCAAAGAATGTTATGCACAGGACACGTTTTCACCCCACAAAAGCTAAAGGCAGCAAACCCATGTTTGCAAAGAAACTTCATTTGCAATTTTTATTCGCGGAATGTGATATTTAAATGTTTACGTCTGACTTAATGACTCAAAGACAATATTAACAAGTAGATTAAAAAAAAAAGTCGTAGAGACAGAGACAAAAAACATGACATGAAATCAACGAGGGTATGTGAAGGTCGTATGACATTTAAGCGCTGAATTCAGAGTTTAAATGTCACACGACCTTCAGGGACCCAAACACATCTGAAATTTACGTCGCAGGGTGCTATGCTAACAGGCTAACACGAGTAGTTACGACTCCGCAGCTCAGTTCAAGTTCAGTAACTTACCAAGGTACAGCACCGTCGGAATGAAACCCCATCGGATGACAAACTGTCCGCATTGGAAGAGCTGTTGCACTCGCTGTTTGGTCTCTTTACTCAGTTTGGCCATGATTTCTCTTCTCACGGCGAGGATATCTCGTCCCTCGGCGACACAGGAAAAGGAAATACGTCATCGCAACAGTCGCTGACAATCTCAAGCAGCACCCCCTGGTGGTCGATTATGTCACAGTCTGTCGGATGCGACATTTCATATTTAAAGACAAGATATATCATCTGCAAAGCACAAATACGAGTTAAGTGGCAAAATAATTATTTTGAATGCGTATCTGAAAGAAGCCAATTATTGGTTAATCGCTGTTATGTATTACAAGTAATAAGTATAATTAAGTCTCCTGGTGCTGAACAGTACAATACAACGTTTAGATAAACATATAGATTTAAGACTTTAAAAATGTAACGCAAATATGAAAACATGTAAAAAAAACAAAAAAAACTAGACAGAGAGTGACGGTTGTACACGTTACTGAACGATAGAATAGTAATTCCACAAACACATGAACTGCTGAAATATAGAAACATTTATTCCCATGAGTCGCAGTGACTAATACATGATCAGACATAGAAAGGCAGATGTAAAACCAACTTTAGTACAACTGTGTGATGTTTAACAAGAGAAAAAAATAATTTACAACCTGTAAACCCACATCCGAAAATACAATTTTTATTGTTCAAGCACACAATAAGGTAGACAAAAAAAAACACTTAAATGTTGTGTGTCTTCTGACGCAGATTTGTTGATTTTATTCCTTTAGCGGCACACAAATGTACCCTGTTATATTAAAACAACAACAAGAGACAAGATACACATCACCCGAGTACCATGAACAGCGGGGTACTTTAAAAATGAAAGACACGTCGTTGATCGGAAGAATTTCCCAACACACGAGATTCTGTGACAGTTTTGGTTGAGCTGCTCATCTTGTGGATATTCGCGGGAGTCTGTACAAAACAATCAATTTACAAAGAATACCACAGTTATGAGATAAAACTCTTGTTCATCATAGGAAAATACCTTCATCGACAACTCATTCTGAAGTGCAAAATTTAAAATTTATACACATTATTTCTCACGTCCTCAATGGTTTGTGGGAGTTTTAATTTTGCCACAGCAGTTCAAGGAAGGCGCTGGAGGAACGAGAAAGGGAGGACTATTGCTTCTCTACCAAGATAATACTGTGCAAATGTTAAAAGAAAGACCCAGTTCATTATTTGGAGAGGAGCAGAGGGGGCCGGCACTGCTCTGGAAGTCTGGATCCAGCAGGTTTAAAATATACATGGTTGAAAACAGCGGAAGGCTACAATGTCGCATTAGAGGTATTGAAGATCACCATGATCTAAAAATACATATTCAAGCTGATGTGTTTTCAGGTTTTGATGTGGACATTTTGAAGGAGATTTACTTCTTTAATTTGTGGACGTACAGGAATCAATGAAAACTGCTTAAAAAAGACAGAAATGTAACGGCAAAATTTCCCAGAAGAAAAAAGATATCGACTGAAAAGATGAAAAGCATTTGTATTCTTCACAACATTAAATAGACTAACTGCTGAATAACGTTTGACTATCATGTCGTAAAACTCCCAACCCGAGCCGTAACGCACCCAATAGAAAAAAACAACTTGAAAGCTTTTTGGCCTTCAAGTCTGCACAAGTGGTCACTGCACTTCCGAGTTGTAAACCTGAAAGTTCCCCTCCTAACATCTGCGACTGAAACCTTTAATACGACATTGTAACAGACAGTATCTAGATAAAAACACAAGTGTTGGTGCTCCAGTGGAGTTGGCATGGCTTGGAGTTCCAGGTCACAGGGATCATAGTGGCAGGCTCATGTCATCACATGTCCCACAGGTTTAAAGGTCAGAGCCCAGATGCACGCTGATGCTGGGAGAGCGCTGAGTGTGGTTTGGTGCAGGACTCAAGTAACCGCTGGCTTCGTCCTGCATGCTGCACGAGTAGCGGCCCGCTTCAGAGGGGGTGTGGTTGATGGCGGGTGGGGCGTTTCCGCTCACCACCTGCTCGAAGGAGCGGGAGAAGACGGCGCTGGCGGTGCGTGTGAGGCTGGTCAGCGCCCCAGCCTTCGGCACCGACTGGCTGGAAGTGAGCGTCAGCCTCTTGACTGTGGCCTCCGCGCTCTCGCTGGCTGCCCGGACGATGCTGAACGGACTTGTCTCCTTGTCCTTGCTATTCCTCCCACCGAGGCGACACTTCTTCATTGCCTTAGCGCCCAGATTAAGAGTAGTAACGCTGTTACTGATAGTTATGGTAGGCGTGACCATGTCGGCCCCCATCGTGCTTGGCCACATTCCTTCATCCACCTCTGAGATATCCATCAGCTCATCCGGGGAACCCAGATCCACTGCGTCTGCAAGACCAACACAATCCAGTTAGAGAGAATGAAAAAAATAATGGAGGAACTCATCTGTCATCCAGCCAAAAATACTTCTAGAGTTAAGTTCAGTATTATGGGGTGCACTCACTAAGAGGTGGGGGGATTCTCAAACTTAAATCCGATCAATGTGTCACTGAAGAATCACATCACATTTACTGACCCTCGGCGGTCGAATTGAAACTGGAGCTGTGGCAGGCACAGTGTGGCGCCTTCACACTGAGAGAACCACAGCAGGCGGTGCTCAGAATTACTCACATTCCACTGAAGGCACTTTTAAACGTGAGAGTTTGCACGTTCTCTATCAGAACACTTTGTGTTGGTCAGATATGAAGTGACTTCGTGAACTTTATTTTTAAAAGAAAATTTGTTAGCATGTTGCCTTGATGAGTTATGCATCATGTTATCATTACAATTATTGTTATCGGAAGTAGTGGTAATTGTTACCAACATTATATTAGTGTGCTAGGGACATTTTAAAAAGAACATTGACCACTAAAACTCTGCAAAAAAACACTTTTTTTTTTTCAAGGGACTTGTATTAAAAAAAACTATGGCTCTTCTGAGTAATTTATCAATGGCTTTTGTGGTACAAGTTTATATTTTTGAAAGCCGATGCTACTTCAGAGAAACATGACAAAACTAACTGTTAGCTGCATGACAGATGAGCTATACTCTAGTCCACCGGCGTGTGGAGCATTTGCACCAGAACACAGTGACATTTCATGAGTTCCAACAAGAGACCATAAAGTGGAAGACCAGAGTGAAACAGAAACCAGCAGCAGTGAGACCACCATAAAAGTTTTGTTTGAAAGGCAGGAGTCCCAGAAGAGAAGCCAGGAAACTGGAGATTGGTTTCTTTTGTTAAGGGCTGTACATCCACGTGAGTCACTGATCTACGACCAAACCACAAACACAGACTTCTGATGTGACATCAGAAGACACGAGGAGAGCTGGCTACAGACAGACAAGCAGGTCCTGAAATGATGATCCAAAGTTTCAGCCACAATTA
Source organism: Synchiropus splendidus (assembly GCF_027744825.2). Classification (NCBI taxonomy): domain Eukaryota; kingdom Metazoa; phylum Chordata; class Actinopteri; order Syngnathiformes; family Callionymidae; genus Synchiropus; species Synchiropus splendidus. Next base: position 11,059,517 of record NC_071337.1, read on the forward strand.
GTTCAATTCAGTTGAATTTAAATATAAAATGACTCTGTTGATGTGAAAATCGACACAGGAAAATCAATGTTTGCATAATCTCGGCCAACAACTTGAAAACGCATGTAATCCCCGTGGCAGCAACAAAAAAAAAAAAAAAAGAAGTGAAAAGTCAAAACCCTCTTTTGCAACATTTGTGACATGAACGTCTTTCAGAACCTGCTCATCTCACTCCCATCATGAAGGATGAATCTCCAGATGCAACCCAGGAGTGTGTTGTTGAGGCGTGACAGTGTGTTAAGACATTCACTGAACTGATGTAGCCGGTCTATTTGTCTGAAGAGCATCTGACAAGCTCTGAATCTGAGCTATAGTCGAACTGCTCACTTCCTGTTCATTGGTGTGGTCTGCTTTCTATGATACGTAACGGCTTATTAGGGCCTGATTTCTGTGCAAATTATCGAACCAATTACGCAGCGAGATGATAAATAATGCGTCTCTCAGCAGGAGGAAACAGGAGGAAGCAGGAGTCACGTAGGAGAGGCCATTAATGAATGAGGTCAGATGAACAGATGAAAGGGAAAGTGCATTTAGGTGAAGACAGGCCGGTTGAAACCAGCGCAGGAGGTAAAGGGGAAGAAGTCACCGTGCAAAGTAAGAGACCACGCCCCCACACACAGTTACCTAGGTTACCCCAGGAGTGGGGCAGAGGGAGGGAGGGGCAGGACCTTAGTACTGGTTCCTCCCTATGGAGGCGGAGCCAGAACCCTCATTCTCCACCATTCGTCTCACAGACTTCTGCCTCCTGACCTCCTGAACCCGCGTGCTGGAGTCATAACCTCTGGAGTCAGGGCTGACGTCGGAGGTGGCCCCCAGAGGATCCCCGTCCGTTTGGGCGCGGCCTTCTGGGCGCGGCCGAAGAGAGTCTCCGTTGGGCATTCGCTCGCCGCCCGCACTTGTCACACTGATCTCGGGGATCGCGCCGCCAGGCAGCGCCGCCTCACTGTCTACACTCACCTCCTGGGACTCTGGTAGTGGGGGAGTATGGGAGGCAGTGGGACACCAAACGTATAAAGACACACAACGGATAGATTCCATGCGCACACAAGCATACGCGCACACAAGCATACACGCACGCACACAGGGAACAGAAAGACATGTGCACAGGCACACATGTCAACACAAACACACACAGAGGTCATTAATGTGATGGCGGAGAAAATAAAAAGACAAAAATTAAAGTGATCAGAACATAAAGCAACGACTACATGAACAGAGATATTTGAAGTGACACAACTTAAAACACACAACAAAACCTGAGCTGTTGACTTCATATTTTGTGAAGATGATCCTCATACATGAGCTGGCAGTTCATTTCCAAAGTACGTACACAACGCTTCTTTATTAAAAATATCATATTGACATTTATTTACTATAAACTGTGGCTCGATAATGCACTCAGGAGATTTCAGTCGGGATTTAAATTTAATTTTAAGTCTAAGCACTTTTGTATTTATAATTATTGTTCGTAACTTCAAACATTCGCACTGAAAGCTGGAGATTTTCCGTTCTTTTCCCCTTCACCACCACACAACACTATGTATTTAAAACATCCTCATGATCTGATCATCTAATTATAGCTCTTTATTGTCTATGACTTTTCACTCATGTTTTGCATTAAACAACTTATTCTGGAGGTGGGTTAGACACAGGGCGAGGCATTATACGATATATATTTAGTACGTACTACAACTCAATAGAATTCTACATTTATTTTGAGGTCATCGACTTTTGCTTTACAATAAACAGCATCTGTTGAACTGTAATTTACAGACCACTATTTATCAACAGCAAATAAATGAAACTGTCCAGATTTTGAGGGACAAAAAACCCAAATCAAATAAGGGACGATCAAGAAAATAAAGAGTGACAACAGCAATGTGACAGTAGGACAATGAAATGATGGGATGATGATGGCGAGTCCTAAACCTCCCATTAATGTTCCTCAGAGCAGCAAACTTCAAAGCATGTCGATGCAGGACTGTGAGAGTGTTTGCCTCACCGTGTCTCTTCCAGCGGTGTCCCCGGATAGATAGTGAGGTCACAGCATTTCTGGAAATTCTGGAGGAGGTGGGTGTTATCTCCACCTGGATGCTTCGGGCGCCCTCCTTGTTGTTGCTCTTCAGAGCGGCGCCGTGCAGCGAGGACTTAATTGCGTTTCCCACCTGAAAAGGTTGAGGCGCAGGGATCAGTGAGGAGATGACATTTCGAGGGCACACCATGTCAGAAAAGCACTAGACCTAGGAGGCAAAAAGGGAAATGCCCAAATCCCCAATCTAATAAGATGTTTTTTTTATATAATTTGGGAGGATTAGAGAGTCACAGAGGGAATCCAGCTATCAATGCACATTTATATTTTGACATTGAACAAACCGTGTTAATGACCCACTATGCAGGAGCTCCAGAAATGCTGCTTGATGTCCAGAAATGCATTGAGGCCAAACAATCATATTTTCCGGCTTGTGATCATAGAAAGACATGTGGCCACTCATCGTCCTTTATCTCAGCAGGTCAACAAACATATACTGAACTGAGCCAATTGTTCATTCAACCACTGAAGCACATGTTGGACTGGAAACACTGCCGCGAAGAGAAGTGATGCAAATTTAAGCTGAGACTTAAGTGCAGAAGCTGTTGCCAAACAGTCTGATTAACAATCACATTCCATTTGGATTTATGATTAGAGATAAGCCTGTAAGCTCAGTGGGACTTTAAGAGACTTGTGATATCAATGCCTCATTCACGTATTCAAGTTTTCTCAGAAGACTGAAGCTGGAGTTGCTAAAGTTCACATCACAGCTACACTTTTGTGCAAGTCTCTGAACTCCCTGGTTGGAGAGGTGACACGCTCTGGAGCTGTGAGAAGCTGGGAGCCAGCGGGCGCATGCCACAGCTCGAAATAAACACCTGCAACACAATCCTCATATTTGGCAGCCGACACTTCAGTTTACGTAACGACTGTAAATCTACCTTAAATATATCTTGCTTTTCCAGCACTAAATGATTTAAATGTTGTGATTCTTGTGGAGGAATACACCTGAACATGTGTAGTAAAGCTGCGGGCTTACAGTCAATCCTCTGCTCTCCGGGCTTCAAGGATTACAGCTTAACCAGGCAGAGAGGAAAGCATGTAAATAATCTAGTGGGATTACGTTCTGCTTGCCGTCTCCCTCCCTCACACACAGACAGACCGACCAACATGATGCAATGGCTGGTGTTAGGATCAAAAACAGAGCATGTCTGTGGAACTCACATGCAAACACAGACACGCGCACACACTGGAGAGAAGGGGAAATCAGCTTAAAAATAGAGTCAAAATATTATTGCACCTACCAGTAGAGCTTCAGGAAATAATTCAAGCTGTGCTCGGTACAGAACGTCATCCAGCGCTTTAGAGGCTATTTCCACTTCACCGTTACACCTACACACACACACACACAAATGAATATGAATTTCCCTTCTGCCATCATATATATATTGTAAGTTTTGGCCCCAGGGATGAATACGCAAAGGAAAAATATCAACAACATACAACAGCTTTTCTTGTGAGTGGGTTGGGGATGTACAACAAAATGATTTTTTTTATAAGTAGGACAAAGTATGATGAAAATAAATCTAATATTGAGGAGTAATAAGTACATGGTGGAAATTCCATATGTCTAATTGTAACCTTAATTCTCGCTCAAGACAGTTGCTCACATTGACATTTGTCAGGATTCACGGTGCCCCAGTGTGGAGCAAAGCAGGCGTGGCCCTGCTGGGATGTTTGCTTTTGGAAATCCGGTTCAATCAATTGCAAACGTTTTTCAGTAACTCCTCACCAGTAATTACTGCTGTATCCCTCTCCACCCCCATCTACCCTTTGGGAGGGATGCTCTCCATCTAAATACGTTGATATTTGTTTACTACTTTTGTAAACATGAAATAAAGCACTCTTACAGCACGAGTAGTCATGGACCTGTACAATGTAGAGACAAGAATGTTCTGCTATGGGTCAAAAAATAAAATAAAATACATATGACATGTGAATGACTTGCATGTTTTTGCATTACAAAACATTGCTTCTGACAAATCACAAACAGTGTAGTTGATATTCGTTTAACATTTCACAAAAAGTTTTTTTTTAAAAGCTAAATAATAGCAAACTTTAACCAAATTTGTTTTTCTTTGTTATTGAACTGACTTCCAGGTGGGCAGATAAGGTCAACCAAAGGCACCGCAAAAGCGGCCCACCTTCCTCCCTTTGTGTGAGACATAATGCAATTGAAGGGCTAAATAAAAACAGATGTTTGACTGAGTTTGTGGGGACATTTTTGTCATCCCCACAAGTCAAAGCCTTAAAAGTCAAAGGCAAAAAATGACAGGGTCAATATAATTAGGTTTAAGTTTATTTTGGAGTCCCGGTAAAGGTAAAGGTGAGCCATTTGTTTTGGATGGTTAGGGTGAGAAGTTGCAAAGGGGTTGTGTCAATGAAATGTGCCCATAAGGATAGAGATGCAAACCTGTGCTTGTGTGTGTGTACGTGTACTCACAAGGCATAGTGGATCCCAGTTATCAGCTGAACAAGGAACTCTGATGTGACAGTCATTCGCGTGCTGATGCCTTTATAACGGCGCATCTGTTGCCGTGGGTAACCACATATACAAACTCTAGATGTCGAAAAAGAAAATAGAACAAGGCCGTGAGGGTTCTATTCGTAGGAGAGTGAGTCATCCAATAAAGGAAAATGCCTATTGGCTCACAGACAAATGATTTCCAATTGTAAACTTAACAAGTTGCTGTGTTTCTTAATAATACACAAGCACACGATTTTCCATCAGCTCTGAACAAATTACTTCAGCCTGCAATTACAACAAAAGTCCAATGAGAATTACAACATCACTGCTGATCGGTAGCACAGTCTTCAAGAGAAAGCGTTTCAAAGCATGAGTTGGTGGACTATTACACTGATCTGCAGCATTTTTTATGAAATGAATTAAAGAAAATGAAACTGTGTTTGAAGTCAACACTATATTTGCAGAATTAGAAGAGTAATTAACTCCAAATGCCCTGCCCCAGAACATTTGTTTGCCTTTGTCAACACAAATAAAGCTAAATTAGAATGCACAGCAGACGCTGGCTGTCGACCAAACGAAATCAGTGCAGAAAAATATGCGCACATAACAACTCATTGCTACATCATGGCGTCAGGGCACTTATCTCGCAGCAAAGTCTGTAAAAAGATCAGATAAACAAGTAGTTGTGAGAGGTCACCAGCACTCATACGGTAGCATCTGCAGAAGGATTTCAAAACAACGCTGAGGCCTCATGTGACATAAGTAAAGCAGACGTGTGTTGGTACCTGGAGCTGAGCTGGCAGAGGGACTGGAGGGAAGTGGAGGACATGTAGCTGAGAGCAGCGTTGTAGCACAGCAGCAGAAAGGTCAACACCTCAAACCTTAACATCACACAGACACACTGGCTTTTAACGGGTCCCACCAGATATAAACACACATAAAACAAAATAGCAATGGCATTCCGGGACAACGTGAAGATGATGATATCTGCAGGATTTGTCCGTTGTTTAAGGCAAACACCTCTCAAGGCTTATCGGAAGAGCGTAAACACTCAATAGCAATTAAAGAGTGAGTCAATCTATGAGCCTGGTCTTGCATTGGTCGTCCACTTTTCTGTCAGTGCAAATCAGGGGAATTTGCTAAAGCTGGAGAGTTTGAGGTCTGCAGACTTCAATTCGATCTTGCAGCACATTAGCGTGTGATTCTATAAATGTCTCCTCAACATTTAGATTGGTGTCACATCAAACAGGTCAGCTGAATTATTTATTTTTTTATTACATAAATAGAATGAATTTTAAACAGGGATCTGAATGTTGCCTCTCTGGTACTTCACAGCTTTCAGTACGTTGACCAGATTTACAATTGGACAGCTTGGATATATTCACAGATAGTTTTACAGACATTACAGGAACTTTCTCTTCGTTCTGCTCTACAGTCTGATTAAAGAGCTGTGTGCATTCTTCTGGAAAATCGACTTAGAGGGCATATATCCAAAGAAGTCAGCTTAAACTATTGGTTGCTAACACAATAACCTCCGAAATAACTTATCTAATATCGAGAAAAACAAACAAAAAAAACAAAACAAAGTTAACGATGACAATATTCATCTGTAAATGCATGTTGATTTCTGTGGTTAAAAAAAACAAGAAATGCAAAAGCCATGCAATATGTAATGAATTTATTGACAAAAAAAATGAAGTTAAAGCAAGATGACAATATCAACTATTTGGTTTGATCTTCAAACAAAAGTTCAGTGTCATAAAGTCCAGAAGTCATTGAACCAGTGTATCATCTTTTCATCCTCATTAACAGGACTATAATAACAACATCAGATCAGAATGTCCCGGTTTCTTAGTATAAGTTAGACCGCATCCTGTTTGTCCAACGTTTCAAAGCAGCTGAATGTCCGCTTGTAAAAACACATTTAAATCTTGTTTTCATGCAAATTAGGCCATAACAATAAAGAGCTTCCTCTATTTTAGTAGTGCGGGCCGCAACACTGACATTTTTTCTACTTGACCCAAATACTTTTTGATATTAATATACTATGGATATTTCTCTTATATGGTATGTTTATAGCTGCCATTTAAATATATGACATAAGCTATGTTAATAAAGTTATATTGATCTAGGTATTCAGAAAATATACATTTATTTGGAATCAAATCATTTAGTTCTTTGCTCCACCAATAGCCAGGTGTAACATCCATCTCATTACCTGTTCTGTGCAGTGAAGGTTTCTCTCTGGAGGTGCGGCCCACTGTAGACCACGCGGCTCAGCCCATGATTAGCCAGAGCCCCTTCTGTCAGTGAGCCGATGGCAGAGGGCTGCAGGGGAGCAAACAAGGTTACGGTGACATTCCTGAAATAAGACGTTCAGCCACTTCCGAGCGCTTCTCACCTCATGGTACACGGATGGTTTAGAGAGGGAAGGGACAGTGAACGACAGGATTTTACTCTGTCCATCTTTATCCACAATTTCCTGCAAACAAGGAACAGGAAGTTACCATGACAAAAGAGAGATGTTTCATGTTTATGAGACCTAAACCTCTTGACAGCTTATCCCTAAGCACTCATCTAGCATGAGTGGGAGTGTGACTGACCTCAGAAGCTACACAGCTCTACTCCTGCTACTGTTTCTTCTGTGAGTGAAGAACACTTTGACATTGCCAATAGATGGAAAATATTACACGTGAAACCAAACACGAGGCAGCAATGGACAAAAAGTCCTCCCATTACACATAATCACACAATCCATTTCCTGAGAACAGGACATTCAAACATCTTTTTAAAAGTCGTCTAAACAGCGAGTCGTGTCAGAGAACACAGTGAGCAGAACTCGAGAACAAGCCGGTTATTTTTGGCACTTTGTTATACAGGAGGTTCAGAGCAATGAGGTGAAATTAAATGAGATGACCTTCATTGCGCTGCCAGGGCTTTTGATCATTATTTCCTCCTGGACCTTTTCACAGCCGGAATCAACACTTCAAGAGTGAAATGATGCATGTATTGTGAGCAGAACTGGCGGTGCCTGTGACGTCATACTCACATACTTGGACACTACCGTGAAAAGACACCTGAAACAATTGATCATGTCGTATACTGAACTTGAACTGATTCTAATGAATGAATTTTGCTTCAACAGTTTTCAGCTGATGTATGTGATGTGATGTGATGAGATCCTTTACTTTCAAGCTGACAAACCTCAGCTCGTCTGTTAGTTCTCAAAGAGTAGGCACACAAAAACAGGAAGTACAGCACTTTTGTTCCACACAGCGAAAAATAACCACCACTCTCATTCTACTGAGAATGAAAATTACTGTGTCCTAAAATAAGCACATTCAGTGAGTGATGACTGTGACGTTAAAATGGCTCGGATTTCAATCACTTTTGGTCTGAAAGACTAACACGCATGCATGCTGTGACAGAGAGACTGCAACATTTACCACACAGAGGTTTTTCCCGTCACAGGGAGAACAGACGAGTAGCTGGAATATCAATACGGTATTGATCGAAGAATAAGATGTGTTTGCACAGATGTGTGAGGCTTTGTGCCATTTACTTTTCCAATAAAGAGTCAAACCACAGGGGGGAAAAGGAGAGGGACTTGTATAGAACTAATAGAGTTCACCATTAACAACCAAGGGATAGGTAACAGTTCATGACAACCTCTAGATGAAGCTACATTTATAACTTTGCTCATCAATTCTTGTATTTTACTACGTTTGTTTTTTGCATGACTTAGTATAAAGCATCAAGAGTAGTTAAAAAGTGCCAGAAAAGGGAATGTTTGAATGAGAAATATCAGAGAAGTGACACAAACAAAAAGTAAATCTTACCAGGTTGTAAATGCCCAGGAGCAAGGCCTCAATGCAGCCAGATGTGTGCGGGTCTCTGGCAGCACTGACAGACAGGAGGCTCCATAGGAGTTCGGGTAGGAACTGTAGCGTGAACCGCTGTAGCTGAGGCTCACCGCTTCTGTAAAACTCGAACAACTGGTGACAAACTGGCTCCAGGAGCTGACAACAAGACAGCAGGAGTCAAACTCAATCACAGGAATACTTTTTTTTTGTCCTGGTCTATGGATGGAGATGGTATGCGAGTATACGTACATCACTGTAGTTTTCTCTGACCACTTTGTAGAGAGCAGGGACCAGGGCTCCCTTGTCCTTCAGTGAAGCAGCATATATGGAAACTGCACTGTCGGGGAGGGTCTAGGTCACAGAAAAAAAATGTTCTAATATCTTATACCTGTAATAAAGCCAAGGTTTCTGCAATTCTTTGTTTCACTGATATTAGCCACATAAATAGCATTTATACTTAATTTATACACAAAGTATACAGAAGAGATTAGACAAAACAGATAGAAACAAAACTCTGTGAACATGTTTCTTCTGAGAGGCTTTGGCCCTGCACTTAAATGGCAATTTTGTAGTCAAAAATATGCTGCAAGTTAAGATGTTTATTCAAGCGTTCTCTCAAGTCACTTCTACTGGTGATGACTCACACATACTTTTTGGTCTAGGACATGTGCTGCGTTAACACACGTTCATGATGAACATGTGCAAAACACTGCATCATTCCCTGCAGTGATTTCTGGACAGAACACTCAAAACACCCTCCGTTCAGACTGGCGGGAGCCCTTTGCTAGCTGACAGGCATTCAAGTCCATGCAACACACGCTGTTTTAAAGGTCATGTTGTGGAGTTGTTTCACTTGAAATGGCTAAATTGGAAAGTAGAATTATAATGGAAACAAGACAAGATAGTCCATTATTCATCCCAGGACACAAACGCTGTAGGAAGAATGTATTTTTCTGCTGAACAACAACATTCAATCTTGAAAGTATTACTTTTCTAGGTCAGCAAAAGTAGTAAATTGGTTGGTAAAAATATATGTTAGTCACAGTTGGTATGGTTACAAACAACATCCATTTGAATATTTTGATGAGATACAAAGATGCGTCGAGTGGTAGACTTTCAAAAATGAAATACCTTATATTCTGACAGCCATTCCTCCACCACTCCTTGGTCCATCGCCAACATGTTCCCTCATTTGAAGAGGAGCCACCTCAACCTGAGAAAGAAAGACATAAACAGAGTTGTCGTCTTTAAACTCTAATTCTTATTTTAAATGAAAACTTATCTGCCTCCTTTATCTGTTGACATTCAGACAGAGTGTTGCTGAATGTTCACACTTGGTTTAGTCATTTTCACAGAACATCACCTTTGAAGGTTTGTGGTCTTGTTTTTCTCTTATATCCCCTGCGGAGACACACACACCTCTGCAAAAAGCACCTTTCTTGTCTCAGGCACAAACTCACCCACACAGAGATGCCGGGTATTGTACAACTGAGCGGAATTTAGATCCATGCTGGACTGGACGATGCTGCCTCCTAGTTTGCTTCTCGTACTTCGCACTGACTTACTGATGATGGAATTGGCCGTTCACCTTGCAATCATCACAAGACAAACACTATCTGCAATTCATGTTGAATTCAAAATCAACACACTGACTCACAGGAATGGATAGTGCGAGCTGTCGCAAAATATCTGAAGGCCTTTTTGCGATTAAATTACATCACTATTATTAATGGATGCTACGTTTCCAGACGAGAAAGCCTAGTGTCTGTCCAGCCATGTCTGAGGGATTATCTCTTTTCAAGTTGCAGCCTGTTTAAGTTGCAGGTCATGTCAGCTCTCAGACACTGTCTGAGGAGAAAATTCAGCCAGCGCGAGGCTTGAATTGTAGTTTGGCTTAAAACTCAAGCCCATGTTTGGCTCGTCTCGTTCTGGACCAAAATAGCATGAGAGTAGGTGGAAATGTTTCCACTCGTGATTTGGGAAGGTTCAGGTTGAATCTACAAATTGGCCGTTATCTAAAAACAATAACAATAGCATGCAGAATAAGTTATATTTGTCTTTGAAATGCTGACAAGTTTAGTCAACATATCTTACGATAAAACTGCCAGCTGTAGAGAAGCAAACAAAGACAAAACCAATTAAATTATATATATATATATATATATATATATATATATATATATATATTTAACAATTCTTCGTCACAGCTTTTTATCAGCATATTTAGGTAATAGACTGAATACTCGGCCCAAATCGTCATCATACTTCTCATAATTCTTCAAAATTATTTAACAAATTAGAAACAGATGCATTGTATGTATGTATTAGAGAGGGGGCCGTTTTGAAGGCTCTTGGTCATTGAAGGGAAGCCCCCATGACACATCTAGGATACATCAAGGAAATCAAAGGTTCACACTTGTCTTGAGGCTCTTTGCTTATGATACCGTCCCAGTAACCTGACTAAGCTGGATGCCATGACAACAAACAACTGGATTACCGACTGCACAGTGACATGGGAGGCACAAAACACAGAAGAGGTCATAATGAAAACTTGCGCTCTGGCACACAAAATTATCCACAAAAGGGTTTCAGATTACATTTGCGGTAATCCAGGATTCTCTGAAACAATGCCTTTCCAGGAAGTAATACGTGTATTAGGGGAGACTAAACATTGACATTTACCACAAACAACATCCAACCGCAAACCTGTATATATTTTTTACATATTAAGTGTTTATTTCATAGCATAGTCTTCATTTACAGATCAAAGGGTTGACAAGAATTTGAAAACCGTGGAGAGCCAACTACTCATCAAGTGAGAACTGTGCGAGGCACACAACGTTCATTTTGAACACGATTTCTTTGTGGTTCACATCTATTTACGGGGTGGGAAAATAAGGCTTGTGGTACAGTGTTTCTGATGCACTTAATTGCTGTGTAAACTGACAAAATAAAAGGTGTAATTAGAAGTGACCCTGCAATAACAACAGTTCTTCATGGTATCTTGTTTCTTCGTTGCCTTGTGTTTATTCACATCTGTGTAATTAAACAAAAAGGGGGGGGAATCTTTCCATCTTAAGCATAGAATATGAAAAAACTATTCAGTGAAGTGAACCAAATGTGACACGAAATGAACAAGAAAATGTGTTTCATTTCCTAAAATTAGATAAAAATGGAGAAATGACTGCAACCTCTGGTACCACAGTGTGGTTTCACTCAAACTCTAGAAGAGAACACAAGACGATGTAGATTTCTATGAGCATTCGAGCCACTGAAGGGAAAAAAAAACAGCATGGGGGAAAAAAACTCCGACATTAACAAGGATTTTCCTTTGGCGCAGAGGTTTTCCTGTCAGCCATCTTCAATGTCATGCGACAAACAACAATAGCCCAGGGCTCAGTCCAAGCATGCGCTGGGACTGGTAAAATCAAACGTTCTTGCTAAGAGTGCTTGACAGTTATCATTTGCAAATCATGACCGTGAAAAAGGTAGGACGACAAATTCAAACCTGCATGTCTGATGTTTTTTTGAGAATGTGTCCCTTTAAAACAGTGATTGCTTGTTGGGTATTCACTAGGGATGTCTCGCTACTGATACTAGCATCAATATTTGTAGCAATTCTGGCATATTTTGCTGTACTTGTACTCCTCAAACACTCACTCATGACAGCACCCGATAGCTAGTGCAGTATTCCCTCATTATATCACACAGACATTTCATGATGGTAGTTTTAATGAATCTGCCCTGATGAAATAGCAGATGTGCCGTCTTTGATCTACTGATTTATGACCCGCTTCAGCTGTGATGTGAGAGAAATGACTCAGATAGTGGAGGAAACTTTTTCCATGATCATAGTTTTAAACGTGTTTAAAAAAAAACAAAAAAAAAAAGCTCAACAACAACATTAGAAGTTACAGAGACTGATCTGCGACACGCTACACTTAGTAGAGCTAAGTCTTGGCAGGTTTCTTGAGATATGATACATATACACGTGATACGATATTGCAATACTGTAAGTTTAGCAAAATACTGTCATATGTGTTAACATAAGCCATCATTTTCAGGGTGAAAAATGAGCTAATGCAGTACAATATTATGTACATGAAAACAAGTTCATTGTTATAAAGTCAGTTCAGTTAGTCAGAGTGACAGAGGAATGAACAGCTACCTTAACTAACAACATATCTGCAGTTTACAGTAAAAAAAGTTTTTAGTATTAAATATGTCACAAATGCAGCACCATGTCAAAGCCTTTAGGCATTGAATATCAATATAGCCAACTTGAAATATTGAGACAATATCACACAGTTAAGTATTGCGATATTTCTTAAAAAAATATTGACACAATATGGCATAAATCAAGTACAGCAACATTAGATCATATCAGTATTTTCTTACACCACAAACACTAAATTGTGGTTAAATTATGGTGCTGCTATTTTCTTTATTGCGTGTGGAAGTAAACCCCCATGATAAACGAGGAAACACCAGTAGTAGTAGTAGTAAACCAGTAGGCATTACCAGGATCTTATGCATTATACATCAGTATATGCACGGATTGTCAAGGCTAAATCTGACACATTAAAGATGTAATCGGCAGCAGCTGTGCCATGTTTACTCAGGAAACGTGCAGAATGTAAAAATAATAATAATAATAAAATGGTGAATAGATGAGTAAATGGTCAACGCAAATGTGTTCACATACTCTTGATGTAGTAATAGAAACATGCAGCCACACAGCAGTAGCTGTTGACCCCTCTTCAGCAGATCAGTTTGATTATTCCACATCAAGAGACACATAAGAGGTGGTGGGTGACAAATTTGTTTGAAATATCTGTGACTGTTGTCACAGCTTTTTCCTATTTCGCACAATACTGTCATCTTTCAGCTCTAAGCAAGAAAAAAAGGATCTTATTTCACAAGCTTTGGCCTAATTCGACGGGAGCAACCACTGTGCATTTATTATTGCATTCAAGACAGACACCAGCAGACATGATTCCATTAGTGCGGATTGGAGGGAGAGGATGGACAAAAAGTGGCATAATGAGGAGGTCGGCTCTCAGAGCGCGTGAAGAGACGTGTGTCTGAATAATTTGAGTGAGAGATAAATGGATGCATATACAGTAGAGACCGGGGTGGTGGGATCGTAAGACAACCCCAGGGATGACTCAAGAGAAATTAGGCTGCCTGGTCAATAAAAAGACCATTAGGTTTATGTCTCACAAGCCCCTGACAACCAACCTAATGAGTTAGAAAATGGCATAGTTACTCGGAGCAAAATGAGTCTCATAGATGCATTAATTCACCACTTAGATTTTTATTTTTTTTAAACACTTAAAACTCCATGAGAGCCTAGTCATGACAAATAGGCGACAAAAAAACATAGTGCACGCTGCACAAATATGTGCTTATTCAATTGTCAGTTTGACAAAAACCTGTTCCTGTGAGCCAGCTACAGCTGGTGGACAGTTTCTCTGAATTGACGCCCACGCACGTTCAGACAGACTCAGAAACAAGTGCACATGGCTGGCGAACCAAATGAGATTATTTTTGGCTCCTCCTTCCTCAAGACTTCATCCAACAAGCAGGTTTGCACTGCATTTACACGAGTAATCCCTGTTCCAAGTGTGCGTCCATGAGTGGACGCCAGAAAACACAACCACCCATGAAGGAGCATATATGTATGGGCAGATGAGGACGTCACAACTATTACACCTCAAATTTTTCAGTGAAGAAAAGTGAGGACATTTTCTGCTAAATTATTACCCAATATTTCCAACTCTCGTATGTTGCGTTTTGCAGGAAATGAGTCAGCCAAGAAGAAGGAAGCCTTGATCGGAAGGCAAACAGTGGATGCAGTAAAAAAAAAAAAGAAAAAAAGAAAGAAAAATAGGAAAGCCTGCAACTGCTAAAACGACAAATACAAAAATAGTCTTTATGCAGTGATGATTAAAAAAAACCCAATCATACTCCACAAATCCATAGTGACCAGAATGAATCACCAATGAGAATGAGACAGCAGAAGGGTGGAAGTCGCCACCCAAAAAGCCAGACTGGTTTTGTGATTGAGTCAGCGAGCAGGACCAGTCAAGCTAGTTTTCATTACAATGGAGGAAGAGCGTTGCACACAGCGTGTTAAGGAGATGAGAGGTGGGTGGAATGTTTACTTGACTGTGCTAAAGGTTAAAGACTGGAGGTGTCACAGCTGGAATTCACCTCCTGCTCACCATCCATGCTCAGAGCTATACAACACAGACACAGGCAGATGCTGGCACATCCTTCCTTCCCATCACATTTTACTTCTTTCGTATTTATCTTAGCCTGAGGTTGACGGGGTTGCATCACATCCTCCCACCGCAACCCTTCCTAAGGTCTGCTTCAATCCTTGAAACATCTTTTGTACTACTAAGCAGGTCATTTGGCCTCAAAAGGAATATTTTAGCAGTTCGGAAAGTAACTGGTTTGAAGACAAAAACGGACAAAAACGTAGCGGACCCTAACAAATGAAGAGAAGTATCACCAGCCTTGGATAAGCAATCACACACAGTAGACATGAGATTCAAAATAGATCAATCATTAAGTCCATGGAGTTAACCTTGCCTCACCTTGTACATAAGGAACCTTTAAAATTGATCACTCTGTCCCAATATTTACAGGAGTCCAATTTGCAATTAAAACACCACAACGTACAATCTCAGAAAAACAAATAAAACAGACTCACAAAACCAATAGTAAAATGATTCCAATGACTGTCTAATGTAAATACAAATACAATCTCTACAGAAGTTTGACCTGTTTTTTTCCAGCACATTATTTTGTTAAGTAACCAATTTTCAACCGGATTCTCCACAGTATATTCTCCACTGAGGAAACTCAAAACTGTGTCAACTGTTGCAGGGCAAAATAGATTCTGAGCTTATGTGGTATTGCACATGAATTAGTTTTGAGACATTAGACGACAAAAATATATTGGCTATTAATAAAAATATCCTGCCAACATTCGGCCTCCACAGGGCCAGAACTGTAAAGGACCACACTTGCATCAGATGGACATCGACATCTGCAACAAACTTATCAAATGTGCTTGCAAATTGTGCTTGTGTTGGTGATCTAAAAGGGTAACAGGCAAAATCAGAAGAAACTAAGTGACAAATAACTACACGTTTATTACCATGTACACAACGTTTGGCTTCTACTCTTCAACGTTTAAGCAAGTGATCCATCATCTACACACTCCACTAAAAGCTAAAGAAAATGTGACAAATTGTGAGAGCGAGAAAAAAAAAATTTTTATCCCACATTTTCACATTCTGTTGATCCACTTTTTATGTACCTTCTAGAAATCATGGAACACAGGAATGTCTGATCAACACATCTACAACATGTTGGTGACCAAAGTTCGCAGTGATACTTCCTGAAACTGTGGGCGAGATTGTACTTGTGATGTTGGATGACAGCAGAGCCATGATTTCTTCCTGCCCCATGACCTGCTGGGCTTTTCTGTCAGATACCATTAAGAGGTCTGAGACAGAGGCAACTACTGAGGACATTAACAAGCATGCGCATGGCTTCATGCGCGCGCGCGCGCACGCGCGCACGCACGCACGCACGCACGCACGCACGCACACACGCACACACGCACACACACACACACACACACACACACACACACACACACACACACACACACAGAGTCCACTTTTATAAGTACACAACCACACAGTTAACAAGTCCGGATGCTTGAGGGCAAGCCTACAGAACGAACATCACTGAAATGCAAAGGACAGGCTATGAAGTGGAAATTCTTCAACAGTATTGTACAGTACCAACATCTAATATATATATACTGTATATATATGATTATATTTTGTAACTGTAAATAGAAATAATACTATTTCTGTCAGGATTCTATTCTATTAAAGACCATACATATGCGTAAATAATCCAGTTTCAAAGTCTGACACAAACATACAAATACTGCGTGGGCCGTTGATTCAGTTGACTAAAACAAAACTTTTTAAACAGAATTCCAAATGTATTGTTAGAAATTACATTGTATCCACATCCAACAAAGGGTGGGAAATCGGAAGTGCTGTGGATTCTTTTCAATGTATAACCCTTGGGCTTTTTGGCACCGAGTCCAAGTCGTACAACAAATAAAGGGAATAAAAGAGTGCAAATAAGATGAGAAATCCAAACACAGAAGGATTAAAACAACCTCAAAATTGGTACCAAAAAGAAAAAAAAATGAATAAATGAATAAGCGCAAATGACCACATCTCAAGAGTTTTTGTGACTTAATGAACATAGAAAAAGCCGTGTCAAGTGACTGCTGGAAGGGAAATGATTACAAAGCATTATCCAACATTCCAGATCTGCTTACTTCCTTCAGTAATGCAAAAACACATTTATACTCCCCACGGCATTGCGTGCCTGTTGATACCTTGCACAGTTTGAACACTGGATCCTGTTAAATAGCTTTGATATGATAGGACTGTTGGAACTTTAAACACATTCTGACAAATCCTCTCAATGGAGGACAAAAAACATACCACATCTAACACATACTATAACAAACCTCACAGTACTTCTGTGTCCAACAATCATTACGTACCACTTGTAATTCTAAGTGCTCGAGTTGAGAAAAACGTCATGAGTCGAGCAAAAATAGTGATGATTTTAAATACAAATAAACTCTCAGATGTGAAACACTGACACAAGGAGTCACGCTAGGTAAATAACAGCTCCTCTTTTGTGTTCTTTGCACCATACAACAACTGCGACAACAAGATTATGACCACTCTACATTCTCCACTGACTTCAATGAATTTAACAGTATAATGGTGATTATCTCCACGATTAAGCAATCTTATATTATGTCCATCAAGCAGTTCACATGATCAACATCTGTAGGTTCTGAACATATTAACAAAAAAGTCAGACGAGAAGCAGATGATTCAACTTTCGTGATGTTTTGATGTTCAGGGTCCAAGCAGTGTTTGAAGGATTCATAGCGAAGCGGCTGGAAAAAGTTTGAGTCTTGGTTTGGTATAAAACAACATAGACCACTCCACTCCTCACATGACGAAGGACACTCACGTCTCTCTTTAAGAAAATAGCGCCGTTACCAGCGACATCTAACCACCTGTATTCTTTTGCAGACCAGATCAAGTCATCTTATGGTAAACATTTAAAAAACGAAATAAAAATAATTCATGTAAAGCGCCCCAATTTCTACCAAAATAATGGAAAATTCATTGTACTCCGTTGATCCTGTTGACAATGGTGGCTCAACAGCGCAGAATGGCAAGTCGATGGGACAGTCTCTCCCATCCCACGTAAATAAGTAATGAACAACCTTTAAAGAACATGCAAAAAAAAATTCAAGAGATGTTTAATATTTTAGAATGTCAATTGGAAGCTTCAGTGAAGACCCAACTTCAGCTGACTGCGTTTAAGTATAGTCCATAATTCAATTCACTTTGCTAAACCAGTCATGTGTTTAAAACCAAGACGGCCAACGATTACAACTAACAGATGAAATGTTTGACATGGCACGCTTAACTTCAGATGTTGACATAAATCGGATTATTCAGTGAATTGAAGCATTCAAATGTAGCTCTTTCTCCATATTTGCACAACAGCAATTGTTGGATTACCTGAAATAATGATAATGAGAGTGCAAGAAGAATTACTTGGCATTCTGAGAGGAAATAACTATGATACATTGGAACACAGGAGTGAGGACATGTTTCCGTTATTCAACAAAACGTTTTAAATGAGTAACATGTAGCTCAGATCAATAATCCTGTCCGTCCAAGTGAGACTAATATGAGTTAACCATTTCACGTAATTGTTACACAAGGAGCCATAAATTCCTACACCTGTTGAGAAATAAAGAAGCGCAATATTACAGCTGATTGAAGAAATCAATAGCCACATCATGACTTCAACAGCTTGTATACACCCTCTGTCACGCTGCACTGCAGCTCCCTCACCACTGGATCAATAATGTGCTATTCCATCCTGAAATCATTTTGGATGATACTCCATATAACTTCTTCAGATTAAATGAACCGTTTGGTATTTTAATACATTTATACATCTGTTGAATCCATCTGCTTTCTACCATTCTAAGAATAATACATGTGTTGATGAAGAGCTTATGCAATTCCACGATCAACAAGCAGCCTCCAGTCCCACCAGCCAATGTTTTGAGACAAACCATAAAACTCCACAATCGCTCCAACAAGTATGGAGTCTCCCAGTGGTTTGCATATAAATGGGGGTCCTATTCTGAATCCTCAATAATTTTCAGTGTTCCTCACCCTTTCTCCTCCAAAGTCATATAACACATCAGAATTCACAACCTCTTCATTCAGTGATATAGAGCGATGAAATGTTTGCGACCCATATACCAGACCCCAAAATGAATTAAGCCATGGTGACAAGAGAATCCACGCCTTCATAATTCTGGGAACAATAGCTTTTCACAGATTAATCATCAAGAGGCTACACGACCATGTGGTTGGTGGCTCTTACAATAATAGCAGCAGATGGAAATGCGTCAATTTAATCATTTTGGTGGTGGGGGGAAGCACCCTCCCGGTAGGAAATGCTTAAAAATGTCAGACATGCACCACGATCGAACCGAAATAAGAGTTCCAACAGTTTAGAAAAAGGTCAAACTCCTGTCCTCCTCGACTAACTGTCGGTGTGTTTATTTACCAACTCCAGAACAGTACTTTGCACAAAGAAAAGCAAGTTTAATCCCAAGCAAACACACAACAGCCAGAGCCTATAGAAGGAGAGGCAGTTGGCAGGGGGTCACACGGAAGCCCGACTGAGGAGTGTGGAGGTGAATTCCCATCCTTCACACACTGATCTCGGGTGGCTGAGGCACTTCCAGCTGTCATGACGGTTGCTTATAGATTAGCTAGTTAGCTCGTTATGCTAAGGCGCGACAGAAGGATTTATATCCGAGTTCACTTACCGGCATGCTATTTTCTATTTCCTTGAGTCGCTGTCCTCAATTGTTCCGACAAGACGGGGGAGCAGATATCACTTCCCTACTCCATAATTCATCTTAATAATTCAACACGAGCTCCTTCCATCCATTACTTTCTCCACTCAAACCAGCGTTACGAGACAGGACGAGACACGAGCTGCAGCCAATGCGCACGCTAGATTTTATCAACTGACACGCCCCCGAGGACAAGGACCAATCCGATTTGACGTAGGACTGGCGTTCATAATTTCCGTGATCAAGGTAGGTTGTCAAAGTCATTAAACCTTCCTCTCCGCCGGAAAACACGGCGCACCTCCAATATTCAAGATTAATTTGTGAAAAGGCAATAGAATAACGCCACTAAACAATACACGTATCGACATGAACATGGAGATAATGCGTGCAACCTAGAATTTAACTCGCATGACGAGTAGAGTCTCGTGTTTTGATAGATCTATTTATATCGGCACAGAAAAGTGAATATGAATATGAATGTGAATATTCATAAAATGAATTATGATCCAACCTCAAACATCAATTCATAGCTCACTCGTGATACCTGGTGAAGAGATATAATAGTGCAGCGTCACCTAGTGTTACCATGAAGAAATACAACGGCATGATATTTGTTAGTAGATTAATCTCCATACACCTAAGTCAATATGCTTATTGTTATTCCACCGACCTTTAATAAATTCAATGGTGGATCAGATAACGTAAGCAACGAATGGCTGTGGGTTGCTTCAAAACATACATAGGTTTATTCTGTTATTTTTAAATCATATATTTCATGTTTATTTGGACAAAATTATGTACTACGTGCATGAGTTATATTTCCATTTCTTCACGTTTGGGCATTCAAAACTGCAAAAAGCTGGGATTGCCCTGTATAGTGTACTTTTACTTGGTTTTGATTCAAGTCCTCTCCCTCAGTTCACTTGGCAGCTGTAAATACGAAAGGCCTCTTCAGTGAAAGTGATACAGTATTCGCTTTACATCACACATGGATTGCGTATGATCTTTTCAATTACTGGTAGGACCCTGATAGCTGTGCGGCCTCAGTTAAGACCTCGCCAGCTTTTTGTCTGTATTTCAGGGACATCTCCTTGGCTCGTCTCACTTCCTTCATATTCTCCTCCAGGTTCTCCAGCAGACGCCGCTGCTCCTGGTATGATACTGCGATCTCCTTGACTTGTTTCGACATCTGATCCTTGCTTCGGAGGAGCCAGCTGATCAGCTCCTGAAGCACAGTGCCCTTTGAGATGGTGGCTTTGGCGTTTTCCGATGTGTTCCTCAGTTCCTCCTCAGCTAATTGTAGATTTGGAGGGATTTCATTGTCCGCCTCTTGCTCCACAGGTGCAACGGAGAGGAAGAAGTCGTAGCCCTTCATCTTGACAGAGACCACATGCTTGTTCTCTACAAGCAGAGGTGAGAGGTTAAGGTCAGGAGGGAGATGGTAATAGCGTTAAAAGCTTTTGTGCCGCTCACGGTGCTCAAGTCTGATGGTCTCCACACATTCAGATAACTCCACGCGATCTTTATCACAACCAAACCTCTCGCACAGGTTGGTGATGTGCTGAACCATTGACCGGTAGCGTCTTTGCTGTTCATTAAAGGTGTCGGACACATCAGAAAACCTCTGGTCCAACTCTGGCACGCAAACCCGCCTCATCAGCAGCTTGTCAGAGCGAGCTGGATCTATGGCAGAAAAACACAACAGTTGAAGCAAACATAATGAATGATACGTTGTGGACAGAATAATAATAAAAAGATTATTACTATTAAAATGACAACAGCAAAGTTTTAACCACAAAAAAAACGGTAATGAAACGCATTGCTGCGCAGATATTTAATGCTTTAGAAACTGGATTACATCAATGTTAGCCATCACTCCTGCAGACGCCGTTGCTCTTGGTACGAGCCCATTGGCAACTGTGGCACTGTTTGAACTTCAATGCGACCGTCTTCTAACAATTCCTCGTAGCATAATCCCCAAAGCTCCATCTTTATTGACCCTGTATATTCAGGTAAAACATGCAGACTGTGTGTCAATGTCTACTGGTGAATGACTGTTATAACAGGAATGATCATTTACCAGCCTGTGCGACTCGCGTCCTCCTGGCAGACTCAATTCCACCAGCATTTGGGTCAGTAGGGACCGGCTGCAGGAGAGGCTGCCTCTGTCAAGTCAACAACAAGTCCACAACTGTAGTGCTTCGACACACGTACTGTACATTTGATGAAGCTTGTCTTTTCTCAGGCCTGTTGCAGGAAGTGATGACGCCCCACACTATTCAGTGTGCAGTGATATGAACACAATGACTTACTGTTGAACTTTAATTTCAAGTAAAACTGTTGCAGTTATTACAGAAACTAGGTGAAACAAGCTTTCTGATTGACAACATACTGTTTTCTCCTGAAAATTGTATAGCTCTCACTTTCTAACACACTTTTAGTTTGTTCTGTTGTTGATAATGCAAGACATCTGTTCACAGAGATGTTTGTACATTTTGTATTTTACATTGGCACCATTCGCTACAAATACTTATTGTACTAATCACATTTCACCTTTCAGTCTTTTCTGGTTTGTTCGTTCTTAGTCTGGACGACATTCCTTCAGATCGTATATCAACTATGGCACTGAAAATTGTATCGAACGAGGAAATGAGACGGCATTTGTTTGGCTTTGTAAACGGTGGTTTAAAAAAAAAATAGAAACCTACCTCGTTTAGAGAGTTTTCACGAGATGAGCAACAGCAGCAGAGAAACGCTAACATTTTTCTGTAGCCGCAGTCTCTTTCAAATCGTTTCCAGGTCACTTATTACCGACAAAACAGTCCGTATTCCCGATTACGTCATTGTCATGCGATCATGAGAATCTTTTATTGTACAGTGCGGTTTACGTTCAGGTGATCTCAATCTACAAGAACGAACGCGAGAATAAAACTCCCTCTCAATGTAAAGTTAAATAAGCTGTCTGACCAGAGAAACATTTACCAATAAACGTATGTGAATTTCAGTTTTTGAAGCAGGGGACTTAGATGTGTTGAAAACGAAAGCACATCAGTTCCGCAATCCTGCAGGTTAAAATGTAGTGTTGAACTAGACCGTACGGGGGCGATCGCGAGCGATTTACAAACCTACGTTACAAAGTGAAATGGACTATACGTATAATGTAATGAACAGTAAACCTCGTACGACAACGACTATATTAAATGAAATATAAATATTAACTTCTGTGACAAAAATGCAATGAAGAAAATTAAAGACAATATGTGGTGAACACAAAATAAACCTTTATTGCCAGGACTATCAAGCTCAAAATGTATTATAAATGCGAACTTTTAGCTTTAAGAACTACACTTAAGTCTTCCCCCCATAATATTAAATTAATTTCCTAACTGTTTATATATATATAAAACATGGGGAAAAAACCCACCAAAATTTAAATTACATTGACATTGTCATGTCAGAAGTCCAAGTAGCTTTTAGTACTCATACTTCAGTTAAGAACAACACACAAATGATTTAAATTTAAAAAAAAGTCACGTTTATTATGTTCACGATGCAACACGTGATTTATTGCAATTGACCTGTTTGGATTTATGTCTGAACCTTAAAGATCCCATACAACACTCACATCAATATTCAATCTCATTTAATTTGTCAAGTCATATTTACGAAAATTTTCCATTGCTGGATGACATCACACTCAAATAGGTGGAGGGAAGGCAGATCAAGCCTCCCTTATTAGAAATCTTATCCAGCACATCTGGGGGAACATAGAGGAACTATCTGGGACACTAAACAACTGTATAAACTAACTGCTAACTGTATAAACTTTGACTCTGCTAACTCCATACACAATGAAATGCATATATTAATTATGATTTTATAAATTATAAAAAATATCCCAGATATAAGAGGGATCAAGGTCATCTGAAACGTGCAAGAAAACTTTGTAGGAATGTAAGACAGAGAGAATCAGAATATGGGACCTTTAAAACGCTGCATAAAAACGTTCCTCAAAACCAGAGGTTGCAAAAGCAAGTCTAACAACAAGGCTGGTCATTTTTATCAGCTGCGTTCTCGTCTTGTAAACATCAACTGAGAGACAGAATAGTGCAAACAAAAACAAGCAGTGTGAAAACAGTAAAAGTAAATCAGAATTACATTTCTGCTCACGATTCAGTTGGTCAGGCACAGTGGCACATCACGTCCTAAAAGAACGGATTACACTTTAAAGTGCTTTAAAATCAGCTGACTGACTGACAAAGTCATAATAACTCGTGACTGAAAAATACAAAAAACAGTTTTCTTCAGTGACATCTGCTTGTATATTGAAATTCATACGCTTTCTTATTAGGCAGGCTTTTTAGGCATTGAGTTTTTAGAAGCAGTAAGCAAACAGAAGTCTACGCCTGAGCAGTGACAACAGCTTCCAGATGGGAACAGTGCACACAATAATAACATAGAGGAAGTGCTGATACAATCCGGATTGCGCATCAGAATGTCATGTTATAATTAAAAATGTATAAATGAGTATAATATGTAAGTGGTATATGAAGCTAAGGGATTAGCAGCTACCTTAGTAAGCATCGACTGCAACTTGTTTGATGACGCATCACACAAAGAGAGAATAAATTCAGCATCGACCTGGACTTGATGTGATCAGAGAAAATTTGGCTGCTAGCTTTCAGCATCATATGCAGCAATACAGTTGGTGAACATGTGATTAAAACGAAGCATACATGCTTTGTTTTAATTGACATGAGCCTGTATTACTAATTTAAATTACTTTTGTTGCCATTATGTCCTCTATATGGTAAAAACATGTGACCTCAGTATGTCAGCGTTTCAAATGAATCCATGCTGCTCAGGTGAACCACAAGTCGAGGCACTTTAACAGATGCACAGTCAGTTAAAAGAATAACATCATCATTATTTTCTGGGAACCCAGTTCTGATGAGTCACCACGGCCACCCTGACTTGAAATATGCATTGTGACTTATAAAGTTTTTAAAAGAGACTTGTGTCAATTTTGGGTTACAATTTAAGACAAATCCAACATTTGAAATACACTTATCGTGTCAGTTCTGGAAACAGTCGCTTGCTAAAATTGCTGCTCCCTGAAGTACACACACGAGTCAAAACTTCATAACCACCTGCTCCTCATGTTTCCGCTTCATCCAAGAGGCACTAGGAAGGAGGAATTAGTCGAGCGGTGCCCGGGTCAGAGAAGTGGAAGCAAGAAGTTCATACTGGTTCTGTTGCGACAACAACAGCAGGACAGTATGTGGCCATAAATGAGTTCATGTGAACAGCATGTTCACTCCGCTTGGCAGACGGTCAACATTAACAGCCACTCACGGCAGATATATATTCCCAGTCTGACGGGCACATCGAAAGCTTAGAGTCACGGCCCTAAAGCATCTCAGCATCTTTGTTGATATCACACAAAAGCCACATTTACTGATTCTTCACTTCATCTTTTTTGTAGTACCCACAGTAGGACCAGTAGGAGTAGTTTCCACTCAATCCATGGAAAGAAGTGCAAACCTGTTAATGGTCCCAGATGCTCTCTGTCCGCCACCTGCAGCTTTTCCTCCTCCACCTCTTCCGCCTCCTCCTCTGCCTCTTCTGTTACCCCCTCTGCCTCTTCCTCCTTCTTGGCCTCTTCCTCCACGCCCTCCTCCACCTCTACCTTTTCCACTACCGCTATTCTCTGCATTAGAAAAGGCAGGAGAAGTCGTGGAGCTCCAGTTTCTGGCAGCAGAGAGCATGTCGTAGAAGAGCTGCCTGGCGTAAGACTCTTCCATCAGGAGAGTGTCAGCTGACTGGCCAGCTTGCTGACACATGAGCAACCCGTGCACCAACCTGCCGTTGAACAAGCTGAGAAGAAGGCGTCCTTAAATATTGTACACAAATGTCATTGGCATAAAGTTAAAAATTTTTGAAGCCAGTTATTTTTAATATGTGGAATGCAAATTTAAAATGATGAGAGGGGATTGACAAAGTTTTCGGGCCAATTTCTCAAAAAAGTTAAAACAAAAAAATCTTTAATTTCTGAAAAGGGATGCCTCAAAACTTCCATATTTGAAATGTTTTTTTATATGTTTAATGACACTTCTCCTCTAATCCTCAGTAACAATAATTCCAAAGATTTCTACAACCTTAAGATACCAACCCAGTAAGTACAAAACATAGCAATTTATGTGACGTTATGTGATATTTTTAGCACAACTCACTGCAAATGAGTAGTTAGTCTAGGATTGGTCACATTGAGGAAGCAATGAGATACTTTATTTACTCAGTAGCTATATATTTTACATCCGGCATAGCAATGGCGAACACTGGATGTCTCACCATGCTACGTCAGGCTCAGGCAGCGGCAGCAGCAGCAGCTGATTGAGATGCAGTGAACTCCAGAGACAGGCCGTCCACTGGCTGTAGGCGTGAGCCGCCCCCAGATTCAGTGGCCTCCTCCCTGCTTGCCCCACTCTGCACAGAGCCTGGGCTGCGATGGCATCTGTCAAGCAAATCACAAGAGATCAAAGGGCTAGTAGTTAAGGAGATGCTCGTACTTACCCCTCTTTGACCGTCGCAACAATATTTCAAATGCTAACAATGTATCACATCAGAAAAAAAAACAAAGAAGGACAAGTGTGAGTTTGTCTATTTTCAGATCGGTACCCACCCAAGTGTCATATGTATGTATATGTATATATATATATATGTATGTGTGTGTGTGTGTGCGTGTGACAACTAACCTGTGTCTGCGCAGTAGATACCTCCCATATGACTCATCCGTGTCAGCTCAGCACAGACAATCCCCAGCAGCAGTGCCTCCAGATGGGCCTGTGAGGGCTTGGGTTTGGCCTCCTGCAGCCAGAAGTGGGTTACTGCTATTGGTAGCCTCAGGTTCAGAGGGACCAGGGCCAAAGCCGACTCTTTCATATTGAAGACTTCCAGTATGACGCCCAGTCGAGTTGCTAGAGGAGCCTGGTTGAAATCAAAGAGCAAAATTTGAGGTCTTGTGCAGCAAACCATCAGCAATCTAGACAGATTGTGGTACTCCTTTCAGGAGATCAAAAAATTTTTTTTGGCTTTCAGATTTTACTAAAGTAAAACTAAGAAAAAAATGTCATCTGACATTGGTGACAAACATTTTTCTTTGCATCTGTGTGTCAAAGGAGCTCTCCAATGCTACTGCCACCCGCTGTCTGTATGATCTCACTGCACTCAGGATATTACTGACATGGATTATATAACGCACAAGTAGGAAAATAATATTGGATAGAATAAATTTATGAAACAGTGTGTACGGAAATCAGTGGAGCTGGACTGTGGTGTTGGAACCTTGGACATGTGGGTGAAAACAGCACATTTTTAGCGCTTTAATGTCGATAAAAGATGTGAGGAGTTCAAGATTCAAGTTCAGAACATTTCCCAGCTTCTTTCATGAGTCAGTCTAAACTAGTTTACAAGTGATCCTCTTGCATTTTTAAGCACCACTGGCCTTTCTGGAGCTCAGACAGAACCACTGCACCCGCGGCTTATAGACCAGTGCGGCTTATGGATGAACAAGTTCCATTTTCCTTCTCAAATTTAGCAACTGTGGCTAACATGCCATTGAGCTCTATCGTCCCGATTTATGGTAATTTTCACTTCTAATCAGTGACATGAGTTTAAGATCCTTACTTATACCAGAATCTTAGCAAAGTTAAACATCTTATGCTCACCTGACTGAGTGTATCCACACACAGGTTTGATCTTAAATATCGTGCCTCCACCTGGTTTTTCTTGAAGGAGAGATCAAGTCGATCATATTCCTCCACAAATATTTGAGTCTGCGTTGCTGTTGAAGGCGCCGCTTGTCCTCGTGCTGCATGCTGGGGAAGTGCACCTCGCCCTCTCTTGCCCCTGGCAGTGTCTCTATTCAGCATGTCAGGTAACTGGGGGCTTCTCCTCAGCAGTATCCCATACGCAGCCTGCCGTATGGGCTGAGCACACAAGTGGCTGCTGGGAAGTTTGCTGTTCTCCACCTGCGCTATGAGCATGACCTTACGCATCACAAAAGCATCCACCAATAAAGGAGCCAGGCACCCGTGTTCGGCAGCCCGAGACAAAGACTGAGGGAGCTGCGCAAACTGAGGACTCTGCTTCCCGGCAGCTCCCCTTCCTCCAGAGAACCAGCTGGCGAGAGAACTCCCACAGCTGATATTGTACTCCTGCATCCCCTCCCACAGCCTTGAACTGAGCCCACCACTGCGCTCATCCTGTCCCATCAGACTGTCAACTTCTGCCAGAGCTTCTGCTGAACTGGAGAAGGTGGACAGCCAAGTCAGAATCTGCTCGATAGAGGAAGCGGTTTTGTTCCTAGCGCCACCTCTGGACATCCCATACGCAGCTATTCTCGCAAGAAGTTTCTGGAGATCCTTTGGTGAGGCGTAGTCATTGCCGGCTAGAACTGCTAGCAAGGGGAGCAACTCCGGGTTCATACCACCGAACCTTTGACACAGATGGCTCGTAAAGTAGCAACGAGTCTTGATGAAGAAGAGGGAGCCTTGGGATTTGACTTTTTCCCATTCGAAGTATTTGAACGGCAGGTATCCTCCTAATGAAACGGAAACACATGAAAGCAGCTGCACTTCTGCAGGCGATTGAAACTGGCTTTCTCACTGAATACTGTGGACTTACCTGGCAGGTCAAAGATGTAAAAATCACTGTCAGCAGTGAGAACAGGACAGTTCCACTGCCGTGCGAGACAGGCAATCTCCCAGTCTGCCTCTGACGGACACTGGACCACGGGAATGCCTCTTTGTTTGAGGACTTGGGTGAAGACCGTTCTGGTGAGGAGGGGCAGTACACAGCCATGGCGCCCTTGAGAGATCAGGTGGGCTTCTTTAATCTTGCTCTTGAATCGATCCTGCAATGTTGCCATCTTCCTGTTACTGGGGTCGATGCCTGTCACAAAAGAGAGAATATTGATCACAATAGATCAACATTATCTTTCAACTAGGGCTAGGACAATATGCTTTGGTCCCGACTCGATTCTATTCCCGGATCAAGGATGCAGTTAATGTGCAACAACAAGGTCCAATAACCTCTTCTGTGAGGAAACTTTTGGAGACAAATTGTGTCAGTAATTGTCTGGGTGCATCACTAGATGCAACAGGAGAAAACTGAGCTGGACTTGATCACAGTCATGATAAGAGCGTGCTAACTGAGTTAGCATCAGCTACATGGCTCCAGTATACATTAGACTCAAGTTCTTGTTTTAATTCAAAATGAAAGTTTGCATTGAATATTAAACTTGCATTTTCCTCTGTTGAACACATGTTCAAGAGCTTTAGTCAAAATGTAAAAAAAAATGAATAATGTCGATTCTGTTATCACGATATATATCAAAATATCAATATATAATGTCATCACAAAAAAGTAAAACACCACAAACTTTCAACAATACCTTTCTCACTAATAATTCTGTAAATATGTCCAAATAGTAGCCACTCCCCTGGTAACACTGTTACCATGTCAAAAACAGAAATGTGTCTGTGATGAAGTGATGAAATTTATGGGGCATTAACTCACCAAAACTGAAAAAAATAAGAAAAAGAGAAAAACAGTAAAAGAAAAAAAAAAAGCTATGTTATCTAGTTTCTGGATTTTGGCTGAAAATAAAGCGATAGCACAAGTTCGTTTTGGCAACAAATTACAAGTCAATGTGTTGAGTTAGATACACTCGTACTCGTAAACACATTATAATAAGCGACAAAGAGTTAAGCATATTTTTGAGTCACTGTATCTCAACATGGTTTAGGAAGTAACAAGGAGGGACTTTTGACCCCGACTAAAATGATTACGAGTAATGAATGATGCAACAAATATAGATCGTCTTCTAGAGCCTGTTTTCATGACCAATCTTGGCCAAGAGCAACAGAAATATGCAAGGAACTTAAACAGCCTGCGTGAGAGGCATCTGTACTATTTTTGTTTGTTTTCAGTGCGGTCTCTTCTGCTTCGGAATACAGACTTGAAGAATAAATAAAACGAATGTACATTGCAATATTTTGTTCTGTTTTCCTTAACGCAGTTCTGAAAGACTTATTTCGTACAACTTAAAAAATCGTTTTTCTTTCCAGCAACTATTAACTTCTTATATTTATTTTTAAATATAAGAAGGATTATTTAGATTTCCTTACATTTTTTGTGAGCTCAAACCACTTAAGCCAATGCCATGACCAAACAGCAAAAGAAATGGTTTCGATTGATTCAAAACAAGAATTTTCCAAGCACAGTTGTTACAGACGTATAAAAACAAGCTCTTCCTACCGCCGTCCAGCACCACATAGGGCTGGATGTTGCACGCAGCCAGGGCGGAGAGGAACTCCCCCAGCAGGGCAGCGAAAGCACCGTAGTCTCCTCCATGAAGCTGGTCCAAATGGTGATCGAAGTAGAGGCGGAAGTACAAACTGTTACCGTCTATAACCAGGCGAGAGTCTTTCAGCTTCACGGTGCTGAACAAACGACCGTTTCCCTCCACATATGTAGTCAAACCATGGACACCCATCTCCTCAAGGTTTGGGGAAGTTCCTGCAAACACGTCACGGAGAGGTCACTTCCACATGTGTGGAAATATTGACTCAACTGTTTCGTAAATCCGGTCATTAAAAAAAACGTATTTGGTGACGACTGTGGCGCACTGGAGGGTTTTCAGTCAGTAAAAACTTCTGATCGCTCCATGTTTTTTTTTATTTGACAAACGAGAATAGTGATTTTACTGCCATCTATGGGACTGGAATGGGAATTGTTGTCATGGCGTAAATAAAAAAGAAACAATATCAGTCTCTCCAAAACGGACCTTTTCTGAAACAATTGTGAAACGAAGTGTAGACTTATTGGATGGCTTTATAATTATAATTTTATAATTTAATATAATGCCTTTCATCAAAGGGAAAGACTAGTCGCTGACCACATTAGAAATATAACCGCCTCCTGCAGGGGGCGCTACGACCAAAATCAGTAGCTGCGCCGACAACAATTGTGAAAAAGAAGGAGACCCAGAGCGCTAAACAGCTAGCACACATTGTGACAACAATGTAATTATTCAAATTTCCAAGCGAAACAGGACTGCACGTCTTACTATGAAACCAGCTTAATTGGTTCGCCTACTCCATGTGTCTGCATCAAGGTGTCTGCATTTCTCTCGGAAAAGAAAAGGTTAACGTAAATGCTAGTGTTAGCACAGTCGCATTTGTCAATTTTCTAGTGCAGTTTAGAAGCGATATATATAAGCTCGAGCAGCTCAGGCCTGTCAGCGTACGGAAAAGACGATGCATGTGTGAATGGATGAATGAACACGGCCACTATGTCAGGAGGATCAAACAATGAGTTTTCCGGATCGAGCCTGACCAGCGGCGGAACGGCGTCATATCGGAAAAAAGACGGGAGCCCATCCGCCTTGTTCTGGGAGAGTCCGGAGACTTTAGTGCAGCTGGAGGGAGTGAGACAGTGGGTCGTCAAACATTACAAAAAGGTAACAAGCGCTACCCCGAGCTCCAACTGCGAGATGGTGTGTTCTGACACTGATTCGTGTCCTATTGAATACAGTTTCCACTTAACGGTTCTATGCTATCTATGAATATATTTCAGATGAGTTTCTCTATAGTATCTTAAAATTGTCTTTTCAAATCATTATGTTGTTAAGTAGGAAAATGTATCTAGTGCTCACAATGTCACAAGTTCTTCATTCTGAACGATTGCAGATTCTTTATATGCGCTTTTGTATCCCCCATGTCCTCTTTTCTAATATAATTCAGACCTCAGCTACGTTTTTTTTCTCACTGCTACAAAATATGAAGTGTTGGAGTTTTTGTCATGCACTGCATCTTAGTTCAGTTCTGTACCAACTTTGGTGTCTTCTCAATACTTTTTCCTCATTTGGGCAAAATTGTTTTGTTTTTTTAACAACAATTTGTAGCCTTTCCCTAAGTTTGTAAATTGTTTTTCCTCCAGTTGCCGTTTCATGAGACAATATTTGACCATACTGCCTTTGTCTGCCTGTGTGTGTGTAGTATGTGCTTGTAGATGCGCCATCCTGTCAGGCCCTAGCCGCAGTGACCCTGCAGCTTCTCCAGTTTCAAGAAGATGCTTTTGGCAAACATGCCGTCAGCCCGTCTCTCACTAAACTGCCTGTGAGTCATTCATGCCCTCCAGATAACTTTGCATTTGATGATACTGATCTTACTTTACCCATCTCTCTGCAGACTCGGTGCTTCCTGGACTTGCGGCCAGGTGGCGGACTCTGTTACATCCTTGGTAGTGCTTACAAGTTTAAAGCTGAGCAAGGCTGGTCTGTATCACATCTTAATCCTCATTGAGATTTCCAAACGTTTCCTCTCCTGCGTATTGTTTCCTTCAATCTCTGCCTCTCCTTTCTTCCCTGCTCTATGAAGGCGAAGGTTTGACTTGCAGAACCCATCAAGGACTGATAAGAATGTAGAAATGTTTGGTGCGATTGAAAGAGCACTTACACAGGTACGGAAGACCACAGCGGTCACCCAACACGTGAAACCATTTCCCAGTGTTCATTGTTTGCCGTCTCAACAGAACAATTGCCTGTCGCTGCCTTTGGTTTTCCTGGACCTGTCTCTTGATGAGGAGATGGCGAGTAGATTAAGTGGCATCATCATCAAGCACCAGGTCAGAACAGACCAGATATGAAGACCTATTTGATCTGACAGAGAGAGAGATTTATTTTAATTGTCAGGTTAATATTCATTGAGAAATTGTTGACAATTATTACTTCTTTTCCGATCAAATTAAAAACCAATACACATTCATTTTTACCACCTTTAATCTAATGATTTTGGACTGGTGATCATGCTTTAAGTAATTTTGGCTATAGACAGACAATGACGCAGAATCACAGTCTACGGCAAAGTTATTATTAGGTTATTAAGCTATTTTAAATCCATCATTAAATTGGACTTTGTTGGATTCGTAAGTGGTGAATCAAAGATCATTTTTGTGTTTGTCCACAGGGGTCACTCACTGAGGACCCAGCACTTGCCAGCCACCATGTTACTCCTTTACTTCCGTCCTCAGAAGGTCAGATAAACGTCGATAAAAATGTCTGACAAAACAACATTAACATTTCAATTGTTGCTTTCATTTGCAGATGACTGGATGCGTCCAATCATGCGTAAACTAAACCACGTTTTGGTTCATTGGGGCAGGCACCCTGACAGGTGATGTGAAAAACAAGAGACAGTCACTGAGCACAGACTCATTTCCGATTCTTGCCCCGATAGCTACGACAGTTGGGTGCCTGCGAGTGAAGTAGAAAAAGAAGTGGAAGAGCCACCACAGTCAGTGAAACCATGCAGGGTGAGCCCGTGCTTCTCTGAATTGTTGGGGTTATGAACTGTACAGCTGTGTTGACACATGTTGTTGGTTGGTTTTTAGGTCCATGCTGGCTGGGTCCTGGATACAGATATTTACAACGAGTGGATGAACGAGGAAGACTACTGTGTGAATGAAAGAAATTCACAACAAATGTTTCGTCAGCGCATTTTCTTGCAAGAACATCAGGTTTGTGTTAAATAACACGTTACTGTCTGATAAAGGTGACGTGTCTTTTGTCACTGAATACTTGTGTTTCAGGAAACCAAGTCAACCCCCTTTAAAAAGAGGAAACGTTCCCCTTCTCCTTCCGCTGAAGGCAAGAAGAAAGGAAAGAAAGGGTACGTTTTGTTGGCTCTAAGAGATCTCTGTCTGCTCGGATTAATGTGTTTGTATTATGTAATAATTTTTAAAAATCATATTGAAGCTCAAAATCAAAATACTATTTATTTGAGAAGTGGGTTGTGACATCATCACCACATCACTCCACACCCTCAGAATATGACTACATTTTCATCGTAAAGAAATGGACTAGAGTTGGTTTCTATCTGTTCTTCACTTGTAGGAGGAAACGTGGACAACCAGAAGAAGAGCCGGAGGAGGACCTGACCAAAGACATGGAGGACCCCACTCCCGTTCCCAACATGGAGGAGGTCATTTTACCCAAAATTGGTAAGAGAGTTAAAGAAATTCACTCTCGCTCTTAAGACTGCGCAAGTTCTGATGCATAACCGTGTGAGGGGAAAATTGCTGTTTCAGTGAGATGATGTTTCCATTTCTATTCTCTAGTGAACCTGAAGAAGGACAGTGAGAACACTCCTGTCAAAGGAGGAACAATGGCTGACCTCGGTAATGAAACTTCGCTGCACTGTCTAGTTTGTTGCTACGAAATGCTTAAAATAAGTAATTATTTCTATAAAAAATATTATTCACATTCATTCATTTAAATAATAAACTTGTGAAAACAGTTCAGTCGACTGTAGAAAAATCCAGTGGCTGTCCGCACAAGATGCTGTAATTATGCAGGGATTAGTTTCAAATTAATATAAAATATTATATTAAGTAGTGTAATATTAATAAAATACAAATGAGAAATAAGGTTTAATCGTTGATCAATTGTTTTTTTTGTTTGTTGTTTGTTTGTTGTTTGTAACATTTTATGTGCGTCAAAAGAAACTTGATATTTATGTAATTTTTTCTTCTTTGTCGCAGCCCTGGAGGTCTATCACTTGAGCTCAGTGGCCAATTTTGTCATGTATTTCCAATGTAACCACATATCATTTTGTCTCATGCATTTCATGACTTTTGTTTTGCAACAGATGACCAGGATGAGGATTTCCAAGGACGGGTAATTCTTTTGCTTGTCTTGCAAACTGAACATGGCTCTCGATGAACTGCTGAATGTGAATCTTTAATGACATAAACCACTTCATTCATATCCACGTTTATCATCCAATTCCAATTCATTTGTTTGCTAGTGTATCGTCTGAAAAGTGAACCTCAGAAAAGCTTAGTCAGTCTAAACAGTGACTTAAGAGGCCTGCTATGTTTTGCTTTGAATATTGAGGTTTGTCTTTTACACCCATTTAATTTCTTCATGTGCATTGCAAGGATGATGAGGACGGGAGAGTAGAAATACCTCGCCTTCTGGAGGGGGAAGAAAACATCGCCGAACAAACGCACCACATTATAATTCCCAGCTACACTGCGTGGTACAACAACAACAGGTACATTTATTCTCAAAGTTGCTCAAAAATAAATGAGGTTTTCAAGTTCTTTGCTCCTTAACCCAACTGATCGATTCCTGCCAGCATCCATGCAATCGAGAAGCGAGCTCTGCCGGAATTCTTCAATGGGAAGAACAAGTCGAAATCCCCAGAAATGTGAGTTTATTGCAGCAATTTCAGCGTAAGATAGGAGTGAAAACTATAAATGCTCTTGTTGTGTGCAGCTACCTGGCATACAGAAATTTCATGTTGGACACCTACCGGCTCAACCCCCAAGAGTATCTCAGCTCCACGACCTGCAGACGCAACCTGACTGGAGATGTCTGCGCCGTCATTAGGTAACAACATGTTGAACAACAGATCTTAGAACGTCTTTCTATCAGTCTCCCTGCAGGTCTCATTGCTAATATGGCCTTTATCCGAGTTTCACTCTTTGTATTTCAAGGGTCCACGCCTTTTTGGAACAGTGGGGTTTGATTAACTATCAGGTGGATGCAGAGAGCAGACCGCTGCCCATGGGTCCTCCTCCCACTCCTCATTTCAATGTGCTGGCAGACACCCCGTCTGGGTTGGCACCACTGCAGCACCGACCCTTGCAGGTACCACAAACGCCTGTCATCACAAAACATGTGATAGAAACGGCCAGCAGTTTTGACTCCGCACCTCCCACAGGTGTCGGCGTCGCAGCACATGCTTTTTTTCCCTGAGCGCCCCAGAGAGAAGCCGTCCGACTGTCAGAACTTTGGTTTGCGCACCGACATCTACACCAGGAAACATCCCAAGGTCAAGACCCAGACTGCAGGAAGTTAAGGATTTCTGCGCTCTTTCATTAACCTGCTGGTGTTTCTCTACTCAGACTAAAGGGGCGAGTGCAGGCAGAGAGTGGACGGAGCAGGAGACACTTTTACTGTTGGAGGTACACTGACTTGTTCTCCTTCCAAATGAAATGATTTTGTCTCTGCATAATTTGACTGTTCTCAGTTTTTGTGCCGTCATTATTGCCACAACATATTATTGTCATTAGTATTATTATACCTCATTTTTTGAAAAAATCCCAGGCTCACCACCAACGGAACCTCAGCCAAAACGTACTTGTGCTTAAAGTCCCATAGAAAATCCCTATTCATTTGTCGAAAACTGTAGCTGCTGCTTTCCCAGGCTATCTGTGGAAGCTAACATAATTGATTTATATGTTATGTATATGTGTTTATTTTTGTCAGGCTCTTGAAGTCTACAGAGACGACTGGAACAAAGTGTCGGAGCACGTGGGCTCCAGAACGCAGGATGATTGTATCCTTCACTTCCTTCGTCTGCCGATAGAAGATCCATACCTGGAGGATTCTTCAGCGTCTCTCGGCCCACTCGCGTACCAGCCCGTGCCTTTCAGTCAGTCGGAGAACCCTGTGATGAGCACCGTGGCCTTCCTCGCCTCCGTGGTGGATCCACGCGTGGCTTCAGCCGCTGCCAAGGCCGCGCTGGGTGAGATGAACTGAAAAGACGAGATAAAAACGCAGTCAGCTTGTGTCATGTGTTATTGCTTGTTTGCCACTGGACTGTAAGATCTTAAAATTGAGTGGCAATATTTGAGGCTAGCTTAAATAGAATCCAAGCATTTGGTGTCAATGTCATAGATGAGGCAGAGAATCATTTTCAAGATTTAGTTTTCAAGTGAGTTATAAACACGTAGTTGCAGCAAAACTTGTTTCTTGAGTAATGAAGATGGAGGTTCGATGAGAAGATAAAAAAGGTTCATCGTGTTAATCTTGTGTCTACAGAGGAGTTTTCCCAAGCCCAGGAGGAATCAATGGAAAAACTCTACAATCAGCATGAAAAAACTGGTATGAAGAGGATGAACATCACCCACTGACACTTTCTTGGTTTTGACTTCACGATTATTTATGTCCTCAGAAGCCATGGATGTCACTAAAATGGAGGCGAGCGCACATCAGGTGAGAGACTCACTCTGATCAAATCAGGGGTTTAATTTAACATCGCTGGTGCTGACCTTGTTCATGTTTTACAAGCTAAACGTGGACGGGCTGAAGGTGGAACTGGGAGCCACGAAAGCCGAGGCAGAACATGTCAAAAGAGAAAATGTGGAAAATCTTGTTGATGAGGACAGAGATGGTGCCTATCAACCTGATGAAATATTCAGATTATACAAACAGGCCCGAGTTGATATCGATCCGTCTGATCCAGGAAGAGGAAATGAGGATGAGTGCTTGCAGCCACGGGAGGGCGATGAAGGCCCCGCCACCCTGGAGCTGGACCTGGTGGAGAGCACGGTTGCCACGGCAGCAGCTTCCGCACTGGGCTCTGCCGCTACAAAGGCAAAGGTGAAACCAGCCTCATCCTACAAAAACCATCCTTGCTGACATGAAAGGCGTCGAGTCATTTGAAGTCTGAATTAAATGCAACTCATCTTGTGACAGCACTTGGCCGCAGTAGAGGAGAGGAAGATCAAGTCTCTAGTGGCTTTGCTGGTGGAGACGCAAATGAAGAAATTAGAGATCAAACTGAGACACTTTGAAGAGCTGGAAACCATCATGGACCGAGAGAAAGAGGCGGTAAGTGATGCTTCTTTCTCATTATTTCTCATTCATTCGCACACTGAACTCGCTGGTGTGTCACAGCTGGAGCAGCAGCGGCAGCAGCTACTGTCGGAGAGGCAGACTTTTCACACGGAGCAGCTCAAACAAGCAGAGATGAAGGTTCGCCAGCAGAGGGAGCAGCCGGGATTCACAGGGCAGCCGTCAGGTACTTCAACACTTGGAATGACACATCTAAAGGCTCAACTAAGCTGTGCAACTGATACAAAAATATTGATAGGCACTTTTACAGTACACTTGGATGGAAAAAGGATGAATATGGCTATGATGTAGAAACCCAGAGGTTGAAGAGGAGCAAGTTTTTCTAACTTCAGCTGAGGGATCTCAAGATGTCTGTGACCAGATTTAGCTCCTCAGACAATTCATCGGCTTTACATGTGTCATCATGTGTCATTTAGGTGAAACTGCTCATACAAAGTCTCTTACTTTGGATCAGAATTAAGCACTAAGGACCTTGTTCAAGCGCCCACACTGGCTCTACCTCACTGGGTTTCAAACTTTTGATCCCGAGTTTCTCATGTTCATGGTCACAGGTGATGTCATGAGTAATACAATTTGAAGGTCCCTGCACTCTGGCTCAGCTCCATTTCAGTCATCAAGGTCTGCTAACTTCGGTTGCCCCGATGCCACCTGAACTTGGGGCACAGTGTGCGTCACAGGCTCCAAAATTCAAGACATTGATTCAACTTTCAGTCACAAACAACCTCTCTGTTAAAAAAAAACAATCCTGAACTTCATTCTTTTATGATTTGTTCGTCACATTTGTTCCAACAATACGCAAAATATTTTGTGGAATTTTCCGAATTTCCATCAAGGTAGCATTTTTGTATTGTGCTGTGCTCTTGATGTTTAAATGTAACAAGCCTGTCTGATCTTAGGGCAGCCAATGGGCAACCGCTTGCTACCAGGAGGGACTCCGGTGACCCCCGCCCGACACTTGGGAGCCCCCAACGGCGTGTGTGAGTACTGACCATATAAAAGCTATTTACAAACAGTCGTGATTTAGGAAAACGCGTTCGTCACCTCTGGTGGTTCCCTTTTAGATCCACAACCCGACGGTTCAGCACCAGCACAGCCAGGACCAACAGCATCCTCCTGAAGTGACCACCAACCAAAGGAGATGATGACTGGTCCCTTATCAACTCTGTCAAAGGAAATGAGCAAAGCCGGCTTGTCAGTGAAATTATTATTTAATTTCCCTTATTGTTCCCCCAAGCACCTAAACCACACTGCTGGTGTGAGTTTGTTTTACAGTTTGTCTATTTCTTTTAAAAATATTTGTGACTACATATCTGAGTTGAGGAGTAACCAATCTGTACTCCACTTAAAATAGTTTTTTTTCATACTAAACTGTTTTTTTGCAAATACTGTGTGGCCTTTTTTGATGGTTGTGTGTGACAATTTATTTACTAGTTTAAGATGGATACAGCATTATCTCAGGGAAGTCTTGTTGACTGAATTATCTGCGCTGAAGCGGGAGCCTTCATGGATTGAAGGAAACTACCAGCTGTAGTTTACCAACCAATACATGGTATTGGTTGGTATTCTTTCGTGAACAGAAACAGGGAAAATATTCAAACCAATAAGTAACACTTTGAATTTAGGAAGTGACAAATGTAAAAAAAAAAAAAAAAAAAAAAAAAAAAAGTCTTGTTGCAGTGTGGCATAATGAGGGCCTGCTAGGTGGTGATGAAGAAATATAAAACTGCTTGTAACTTAATCGTTCAGCACAAATAATTATTCTGACTACAGATACGGCATGTAATGTATATTTCAGTTTCACAGTTTTTATGGTACTCTCATAACAAAAAAATACTGACTGCTCCGTAAACATCAAATACATTTTTTGTTCATTGTGCAGAAATATATGCAGTGACACAATTTGTGAAGGATAAATAACTGTCTGAATCTGAAAAAGCATGAAGTACAATGTTCTAATGAAAGTACCAATGAAACCACTCATAAAATCTCTTGCCTGAGAGACAAACTGGACCAATGGCGTACGGCAGTGTGATCCTGAGGTTTGCTCCAGTCTCGATGGAAGATGTGCAGCAGCTCAGGACAAATGTGAGGCAACTACTGGTCAGTTATTCCGAGGCCTCTGGATGACAGTGGCTGTGATGGATTGGAGGTCAGGGCTAGTAAACACCTCATTCTCACACAGAAGCTGGTGAATAATAAGGTAAAAAGTTTTAAAAACCACATGTGCTGCAGTCAAACTAAGACATTCAGTTATAAATTAATTTATTCTTTTCCCTCTCCACAGTATTTCTAGCTAAAAAGGTTTCCAAAAATGCAAATTTGATTCATAAATAAAGATAAACTGAACAAGGCAGCAATCTGCTTCTCACGGTGCTACTTTCTTTCTGAGAGTCAAGAGAATAGTAATCATTTGAACTTAAAATACAGTTCACTAGAAATCACCACTGTGTTTTTCAATATGCAATTTTGTTTTAATTCGAAATGCACAAGCCAAACTGAGTGTGCTGGGGTCAAATTCAGGCATCCAAACTGCTTTTTCTGTTCCCTTAAATGTGCATTGCAGGTTTACGGGAAGACTTGTAATTGCAACCACAGCAAAACTGAAAAACAGTGAAACTTACTCAGAAGGCAACACCACTCTTGTTTTTGGCCCCCAGTATCTGAGGGCAAAGAAAGGAATATCCTACAGTAATGTTCTAAATGTAATGTTATTGACAAACTCTCACCAGTCACCGACAATCCTGCTGCAACACAGTCACACAGCACAGCAGAACAATTGTTTAGAGGTAAACACCGGCTCGATATCGATCGAGGTCCCACCATTTAGTACTATTTCCCTGTTGTTCTGGACAGGAAAGGCGGCAAACAAGACATGGTATATTACTGAATCAAATGATGGACCCATACATACATTTAAACAACAAAATATTGTTTGTTTTGCATTAGTTTGACAACAGCACTATAAATCACGACACAAAACACAAAGACTTCTTTGTGTTGTCAGGAAATGAATGAATTAGACTGGTAAAAACTTCTCCCAATTGCACACTTTAACCCAGACAACATTGTGATTTGTAAACAGATTTGTAAACAAACAAATTGTAAACAACCCAAGCTGCAAATGTGAAGCCTGCTACTACTTTATACAAGCAGGTGGCGGACACATGTAACTTCAAAAAACTGACTCATCAGAGTGACTCAACAAAGATCGGACAGCGGTCGGCAGCACTACTTCGGCATGTAGTGACAGCGCGTCTGTTTGTTGTGACAGTCCACAAGAAGCACCAACTGGAGCCATTTCAAGGTCAACACACCATGACACTAGTAGCAGGAATGTTGTGATGATGCACAGTCATCATCATCATCGTCGTTGCTTGAGAGATGAGGAAGAATAGTACAAGTGGGTCAAACATCAGTCAAAGTTATGTAATTCACTATGGTTGCCATCTGGTGATGTCATTATATAGACATTAGATGAGTGAATTGACTTCCATCCCAAACTTTGAGTCACTCTGTACTGAAGGCTTTTTCACAGTGTGCCTTCATCTCGAACAGTTTCCTGCCTCTCAAGATAGAAGTTTTGGAAAGATGAGCATTTCATTGAACAAAACTCTGGCGTCTGAAGGGTTAAGCCGGCGCCCATCTAAGATATTGATCCCTGTTCCTGCATTTTGCAGGAGTTAAAAAAATAACACTTCTGCACCAAACATTTTCTGCTCAGGAACATCATCTGTAGCTGGAGGCCTCTCACAAAGCCACGAATATTTGTGCTGTATTTATTTATCCACATTCATACGAGTCCAACTGAGGAGAACTTCAAATTCAAGTGAGAGTCCACAAGTGCGTTTCAGTAATTCCAATGTCTCTCAGGCATTGCTTTCTGAATCACCATCGAGGAGGAGTCCGATCTGCAAACTTGCAGGCTTGCAGAAACATGATGTCATGCCAAATTCCTCTTTCCAACCTTAAGAGACTTGTGTTGTGGAATCAAGTGGAAGAACAACAAACCATTTACGCTGGAAACGTAGATGAGAAAGGTCCTGCAGTCCTGTTATCAATCTGAGCACGAGATAAAAGCATGTCAAAGACTTAATGGCTTGCAGGCAAACCAAATTCTTCTGTGCCTTTTGGGACCATAAAAAGTCTCTCAGCACGGAACATTGCCTGTTGAAAGCAAAGGTGTTTGGCTTTGACAGCAGATGATCACACACATATACTGAAAGTTTGGCATCTGAGTTTGAATTAGATCAGGAGTGCAGAACATTACTGTGAAAACAAATGTTTTCCACTGGTGAGGTTGAGCCGATTCCAAATGAATGACTTTTACTTTTCCGTAATAAGCGGTTTTGTAAGATTACAATGAAGTCAGCAGTTCACTGTTTCCATTTGCTCATCTGGCATTCAAACATATCTCTGTAAATCAGTGAACGTGAAACGAAAGCAGGAAATATTTCTTTGTCTTACTGATTCGAACATGGAACCCTGACCTGAAGGCTGCTCCTCCAGACATGTTATTGACCCTGTAAATATCAGCGTCAACCACTGCCGACGGTGGAGCCAAGGTAAGCGCTACGCTCTTCAAGGTTAGCACTGGGAGGGAGCTATAAACAATGATCATGAAAACGTCCTAGTAGAGTCATTTGTTTGTTGGTTCTGTGATGGCATCATTGGAGTCATATCCCTCAAAAAAAAAAAATTAAAAAGTGATGAGCAGTAATGGGTTGAGTGAGCAGACGGCTGGGTTCCTCCTGAGGGTACCATCATTTCCACTCTGCCCTGCCTGCATTCATTTATGCTGCAGATGAGGCTTTTCTTGTTCAAAGACAACACACTGTGGTCTGGTTTTCATTAGACACCGTGTGCAGATGAATTCAAATATCATCACTAACTGGCTGATTGAATGAGAACGGCTGGAAATCTCACCCAAACTGGAGCCACCACCGTGGTTCTATGTTTTGCAGGGGGCTTCAATTCCGTCACAGGAAGCAGGTGACCAGTCTATCTGCGAGGGAACGGACCCTTTCAAATGTGATTCACCCACCAGCAGTGCGGCCACCCCCCAGTACCATTCCTGTGACTCCTTCTGGAACAAGTCGAATGAGTTCCTGTGCTACAGCACTGTGGTCGGCAGCACTGAGGACAGCAATAAACAGCGATAAAGACAGTGCCTATATATTGCCTACAACAACACCCTGGTGTGATGAGAAGACTCAATGGAGGAGTCTCGAATCTTCATCGCAAAGTACAGCCTTGAACCTGGACTCATTGATGCTGTATGTCAAAGAGGAGGTAACAAGTCCTGGCTCGTGGTGCCCTCCATTTGACCTCCTTGGGGACCACAAAGTGCTTGAAGTGCCCCTTTTGAGCCACTTTTTTTGTCATTTTTTAATTCTTGAGAAAAATTAGTAGTAGTAGTGGGACGAGTCAATTAAAAAAAAACAAAAAAACATGTTAAAATATATAAGCATTTACGCTGTCGTAAGACAGTTCTCCAGTTCCTGGTCCACCAATCACACTGATGCACAACATCGCAGCTAGGATGATAACAACAACAACAAACATGGAGGAATCTGCTGAGAAGACGTTACTTGGACTTATGGGGGGCAAGTTTCATTTTAAGACAGATATTTTCAAGACATTAAAAGAGCTTTAGTTAAAATAAGGTGATATCAAAACTTGAATATAGTCACCATCG
Organism: Synchiropus splendidus; assembly: GCF_027744825.2. NCBI lineage: Eukaryota > Metazoa > Chordata > Actinopteri > Syngnathiformes > Callionymidae > Synchiropus > Synchiropus splendidus. The sequence continues at coordinate 11,102,403 of NC_071337.1, forward strand.
TGATTTATTGTGCTATTGTCAAACTGATGCAAAATAACAATATTTTGTTGTTTAAATGTATGTAGGGCTCCATCATTTGTTTCAGTAATATACCAAATTCATTCAAATTGAAAAATTTAGCTTCTTGTGGCAAATATTCTTATACCATTAAACTATGATTAACTGAGATTAGATTGTTTTTTTTAATCAAATCCCACCCCTAATAATTACTATCCTACCAACTCCATCCAAAAGTATCAGGTATCTCTTGTATCTTAGCCCCTCCCACTGCACCTCATGCCACACAGAGCGGAGGTCCTATGAGCTCTGACATGCTGCATCAGACTGGTAAACTCTGTGTATGCATAATCCCCTGTAGCCAGCGAATTGGTATGTTTTATTGAGATATTGTTGAATTCTCCAACATATTATTTAGTTTATGAAAAGTGTACTCTGTGGCCTTGTTATTTGGTTTGACATTTTGAATTAGCTTTTAACTTTAAATCCCAATAGTAATAATCATTTTTGAGACAGGTGCCCTTTTTTTCTGGATCGAATACCACACACTCCACACACGGGCACGTTGGAGTTTTACTTCATTATTGAACACTTTTCTCTATGACTGTAAACTATAAGCAGCTTGTATAGTGTCCCCACGCTTGTGCTTCAATATCACAGATTTGACTTTAGGGCCAGTTGGACTCTCACAATTGTCCAGTGCTCTCCAACACTCAGGGGTTTAAGTCAAGTGGAGGAATGAGAAGCGAACAAAGAAAAAGACTTTTGTCCGTGTTGTGCGTTTTACAGTTTAAGTGGGAATCTTTTATATCCTTTTCTCTTGAATAATAAATGCCTTGTGAAATCTACACACCGAGGGGTGCGGGGATTTGGACTTGGTGTCCCCAGCTCACCGTTTGACACTAGAACAGGATGAAAAGACAACATGGTCAGTGGACAGCATGCCTGCATGGCACCATCTAAGGTGTGCCAGCCTCCAGTCCTGGAGCCCAGTCGGATCCATCTGCTCACCCTCCACGATAAATCCCAGAACACAGGCAGAGAAGAGGCTGCCTGTTGAAATGTGTGCAGTCAGTATATTTTAATAAAAATGAGGCTTCTTGTGTTAGTGTGCATTAATGAGGCAGATATTTTAGTGTGTTTGTGTGCGTGTGTGTAGGGGGATGTAGGCGGGTGTGGAAGCAATTTTGTTCTGCTCTGTTTGGCAGTGTGTCAGTGACTGTTTTTCTGTTTCTCAATCCCTGACTCTCCGCTCCTCCCTTGGTTTACCTCTCACACTATCCTCCGACTAGCAATGCAAACCACTTCTCCTCCTATGCAACGAGTTCTTTTATGTAAGTCATTCAAAATAACTTTCCCCTGAATCTGCACCTCGACCTAGGGATGGCAAATCAACGAGGAACAATGGAGTGTTCCGACAGCTGAGCCTCAGGTCTTATCGCATGAATTATGTAAAAGTGTTGTTAGTGTGGCGAGGAAGACGAGACAAGAGGATGATGACACTAGAGATGTTTCATTTTGAGAGACCCCTATTTCACGTGGAGCGTATGAGAAACAGAGACATCTAGTGGTCAGGTCAAAGAGTGCAACAAAAGTTCACCCAGACTCGACTAGTCCTGTGAATATCAAAAGTTTCTCCGAGCGTCATTAAATATTCTGAGGCAACATCTACTGAATCACTCCAAATTACAGTGTATCCCATCTCTGCGGCTGAATTGCGGCTGTTTAACAATTTAAAACCTGCAGAACAAGAAACACCATGGGAGCAGATGTGGTCTGATGTCCATTCAAGCGATAAACAGGATGTTTATAATGTCATCTTGAATAAGAGCAGCGGCTGGTGCTCAATAGGGGGCGCTGCCTCAAACCTCCTGCCTGAATCCATATGGTACATTTTAAAAATAAACATTTTATTTAGCTCTACAGATGAATAATCATTGCAGTTTGGAGTACCAGACAGTGTTGAGAGGAAACAGCATCAACTTCATCACACACTGCTAGTGGGGCACAAGCCCCTTCAGCACAGCAGCTCAGCCAATCACAGACATCAAATGGAAACATGATATTTTGAGGGACATTTTTTGCAGGGCCCTGAGTTTTGTGACCGAAATTCCCCTTGAATTCAGTAAGAGCTGCTTCCCATAATTGCTGATTATTATTTTGTATTTTTGACACGGTCTTTACTCTTCAATAAGAAGTGTTGGAAGCAACCTCGCTATTCTGTAGTTGTGTGTTGTGTATTGAGCAGCAACTGGACAACAGGACTTTTAAAAAGATTTAAAACGTACATTTTATTAATTAAAGGATAAACACATTTACAATGATGAGATCCACATGGAGCCAAAACAGTTTCCTCGACTTTACATATTAAGAAACCAGACTTTTAAGCCCATTATTCCATGTGAAACTGTGTTATGACTCAACAGTGTCAATGTATTTGCTGCAAACTTAAACAAAGGGTATGTATGTGTCTTGGGAGTTGTGTCTATGTGTGGGCATGTTTTGCTTTGTGTGGACATTTTGGCCTCTTTTCACATCTTGGTCCTCACAAGGTTTAGAGGGTTAAAACGTCAATAAAAGCAGTTTATTGGTGCAGGTTGGTTCAGAGTCCTGGTTAAGGTTAGCCATTTGTTTTGGATGGTTAAGTTAAGGGTGAGTCCCTGGGGAAAGCATTATGTCAATGAGAGGTCCACACAAAAAGAGCAAAACAAACGTGTGTGTGACAGAGAAGAGAAAGAGGTGCTAAACAAGAGCAGATGTCATTGTCTGGAGCTCATATCACAACATAACAGTAAGAGGATTATTGACCCAGCATGGACACACACACACACACACACACACACACACACACACACACACACACACACACACACACACACACACACACACACACACACACACACACACACACACAGGCTTCATCACACATTTGGGGTGTAAAACGGACCATATTAACTTTCGGAGGCGACATACGCGGTCTACTTCTCACAAGGCACGGAGTGAGCGCGAGAGTGCGCAGTAGGGCTCTTGGAGAACAAAACGCTGAGCACACTCGCCGGCTCATTACAATCTCGTCCCCCGGCGGCGCGCATTACTACTCCAGCTGACAGACTCCGGTACGCGCGCGATAGGTGTGGAGGAGAGAGCGCCGGCTCCGAACAATGGACCTGAACCCGTGAGCGCTTCTGAGACAGACGAGCAGCCAGGGGACGATGGTGGTGTCGAGAGTGATCTGAACTTTATTCGCGGAGGATTTATCATTGACACGCACCATCTGACCGGGGAAACAGCAGAAGGGAGCAGAGCAGAGGCGCAGCTCAGCATGGCGCGGGGTTACAGTCGGCTGGGGACATGGCAGCTGCTTCTGACCATCTCGATGGTCATTGCTCCGCTGTCCGCTCACGGTAAGACACGCACGACCTGCACGCGATCGGCAGGTGTTGCATTCAAATATTGCGTGCTTTTGACATGTATTTTCCTCGTGCATGATTCGGGGCAGTCCTCTCTATTTCATTGTCTTATCTACGTTGGATAAGAGTGATCTGCTCAATAAATGATGGCAGCACAGTTGGGCAAACAAAGGCAGCACAATGAGGTGATGTCATTTAAAGCAGCGCCATTCCAACACTCCACTAGTTCGACTTGAGTACCAGACAATAGCCCGGTGACAAGTGTAGCAGAAGGCCGGGCGGCGGCGCAGGCTCAATCCGGATTAGGTGCACGGCTGGCCGGCAGCAGAAAACCCTGAATTCCTCCAGACACCAACGATGGCAGGAGGCGTTTTGTAAAGAAATGTCGCGCTGAAAACGGCGCGCCTCCGTCGCTGCCCAGCAACAGGGTGGCTCGTGCACGCGATGGGTCGCCGGGGTTCACTTGGGCACGCGCCGCCGGTGTAGCAGCGACCCCTCCCTCCCCACCCCGACACCCCCCCCCTCTTCACCGCATCCCGCGCCCTCGATGAGTAGCGGCGCGTTAACACATTAACAGGCTATTTTGTCTCTGATGATCGAACCACGTGGCTATTGATTCTAAATATTTAATTAGAAAAGAGGTTTCCCGCCAAAAAAAAAAAAAAAGGGGGGGGGGGGTCAACTGAAATTATCAGACACGTGACAAAATCAAATGCACTGTATTTTCCTGCAGAATTTTTTTTTTTTTTTGCAGAAATATTTTCCTGCAGAAAAAACAGTACATGGCTAATCGATGGCAGATTAACTGACCGTGCCTCCTGATTGGTCGATCGCTCTCTTCTGATCTTATCTGGACTCTGTATGAATAAGACTCAAAGATCAAAGTCAGCAGACAAGATAATTAAAGGACTAGTGATAATGAGAGAATTGAATGGAGAACTGGAGGAGCCATCTATAAAGGCGATAACTCTTTTGGACTGAGAAATAAAGAGATTATGGATGGAAGCTTGTATTATAGTTGAACGCGAAACTCAAAACATGCCCTTAACTCAACCTACAATTTCGTCAAATACAATCCACAACCAGTCAGGTTCACTCCTATCATTCATGTTACAGTCCCATAATACACAGCAACAGTCAAAGTCTGATGGGAAAAAAACAGTAAATCCCATCGTGCCATTGAGGTTGTCCCATCAAGATACTTGAGGTCAATAAACTTGTGCTGAACATCACTTATATTCGCGCTTATCTGTGGATGTGACCACACTCTCAACGACGTCTTAAATATTTACTGTACAATCTACAAAACAGCCTCCTTTTTTCAGAGTGTTCACATATTTAATATCTGTCCTTATAGCAGCACCACACATACACAACTAAAACATCAGGAAATTATAGAAGAAATTGTTTCTTTTAAAAAGCAGTGGTTACTTTTGTCACCTGCAACCATGAAGATGCAGCTAGCTTAAGTCCAGCATTTTGATTTTCCACTATGCATAAGTCGCTGTTACTTGAAAAGCTTCGGCAGCAGTGAAACCACAGCCATTAATGTGTTTTCAAGACGTGATCTTGCACAAATTTATTCTGATTCCAAGAGACTTGTGAAGCTGAAACAGGATTCCTCACGCACTATGGGTTGAGCCTCAGACTGTGTGATGTCATCTGTTATACTTTTACTCATTGGGGGTGAAAAGGAAAATGTCAAAAGAAGTGACATAATGTAGTCAGTAAAATTTCAAACGAGTTATCACCGACATAACAGAATGACGTTATATAAAAGTAAAAAAACAACAGCAATCCATTCATCTGAATCCACGTGACTTGGAAGGATCAGAAGAGCGAAGCCTTGGAAGTGTCGGAAGTGAAAAAGGTCAGGAGTGGACTCTGATGTCTCTGAGCTACGACCTCTGCATATATAAGTACAGGGGAGTCAAGCGCACCTGACAGCTGGAGTTTGCTGTTGATGCAAAAAACAACAACATTCATTCAGCAGCATTGCACACCCAATTAGAATTAGAGGATTTTAGGGTCCCAGAAAACGCTACAGAAGTCAGTGGTGAGGAAAAGGGGAGTTTACATTTCTGAAGCTTTGTAACTTCACTGAGGTAGCTAAGTCATGAAGGCAGACACAGGGAATTCAACCCTCACTGACCTTACTACGATGTGATGATGGGGTTTGCTGCCTAGAAATAATGCTGGCACTTTAACACGCCCCTTTTCCAAAAATCCAATATACATCTTCCCTAGTCTATTGATCCAGTCTCCATGACCCCATTGACAGGGATGTATGTCGCCAAAACAACATGCTTCTGATCTAGCGCATGATGCTATCTTGAAATGCAGCCGCTGTGTGCTTGCATGACTGCATACTGCGAGGTCCATCTGCCCTGTAGCCGCAGAAACCTCATGCTACGCCAACACGCATCACATCAACATTTTGTCACATCTTTGTACACACATTTAAAAAAAAAAAGGGTGGAAGGTTGTCTCTCGTCATGGATACTGCATCGCCATCGCCCGAGGGAAACCCGCTTTCATCGGCCTTCATTTGATGCATGTATGATTTTAACGCTGACAACGCTGGAGAAGGCTGCCGGCAGCTGTTGTCTACCTCACACGCCCTTATTTCACATTGTGTCCAGCTGGTAAACCAAGAGCTGCTGGGGATGTGCACACAGCATCTTCAGGTAAAGCCTGTTACCATGGTGACAAGAGGCAGTACGCTCGGCGGCGGTTATAGCCACAAATCATAGCCTTTCCGCGACGGAAATTAAATTTCAAAGCAGCTGCTTTCAATTTGTTGTTTTGGTCTAGTAATCTCCCTGTGTTCCCTTTAGGTCGGGCCATCTAAACGCAAAGTGGCAGGTTCAACCTTTAAATGAAACAGAGCTTGTCACTTCTAATCAGACGGCTATAAAGGAAGCTCTCTATTAGTTTGAGATCATGAGTGCAGCATGAGTGTTGCGTTGGCAGAGCTAGCGTGCCGCGCTAACCGCTGGCTGGCCGATTGATTTAAAAATGCGGGAGTGAACGCGCGAACACTGGCTCCTCTGTTGCCTCCACCGCTCCCTTCGCTCCTCTGCTCCATTCAACATGGCACCTCTTTACATCTCACCATGGCAACGGTGGTCTGTGTGAGGGGTCTCTCATGGTTCCTCAGCCACCGCCGCTTTTCGTGACTCGAGGCACGTTCAGATGGTTTTTGTATGAGCTGTGAATGAAGGGCCAGACACTGAGGGCAGCGATCTCATTGGACACCGCCGTGTCAGGACAGCGGTGGGAAACGGAAAAATCCAACGTTCAAGTGTCTCCTTGAAATTTCATCAGCTGTGGGAACATTCGTTTCACTGGGAGGGAGCGCAACATTAGTCTTTAAATAGCAACGCAGCGATGAAATAATCAAACCTGACGCAGCTTCATTTCCTCACAATTAAGTGAGACAAATCTGGAGTCTTTCAAGACTCCTTTAAGACAGAGTGATTTATGCTGCAACAGAGCTGCGAGGCAGAGTAGGAGTCATAAATGAACTCAGGTTTCCCTTCCCTCTCCATCTGGCAGACGATCCACTGGTGCACAAAACAAAGTAGAACTCTGTCAAAAATGTTACACACCCACTATGCTCCAGCAGCAAGGAAGGAATTTTTCATGCTGGAACGAAAGATGAGGCTAAAACTGAGACAATGGAAGAGGCAATGATCAAAGCCTATTGTTCTGATATTTTTCTTATCTTCTAAGTAAAGTGCTGCAGTGAACATCTTCAGGCAACTGACAGAGATAATAATAGAGATTTATGTTAATATATTTTTCATACATAACATAACATTTTCGCCACAATTTTCTATTGTTGTGCTCTTTATATATATTTTTGTATTTTTTTTTGTTCCTATTGCCTTATTTTGTTCTAGGAACTCATTAATGAATTGTCTGCTCATATCAATTTCCAGAAATCTTTATCGACCGTGTGGCATATCTTGTCCAAACAGTAGATGCACCATCTCTACACAGATAATTAGAGGCTCTACTCAAAGTCGCCGACAGTTACCTTCATCTCAGTGACACATCAACCATCTGCTGACAGAAACTTAGGGACCAATGATCTTATTCTTGAGGGCGTGAACCAGAGTCCAAGGCCATGGGTTCATGGGTCAGAAGGACGGGTGGAAGTTGTAAAGCAGTTTTCAGATGTGTTGCTCTCAGTCACTGCGTTCACGCCAATATGTCACCTAATGAGAACAACATTCTTCCTGAGTTTTAGCAAAAATATATTTAAATTGTACATAATATTGTATATTTGTAGTCGCAGATATAGTTCAGCCAAAAAAAACGACATACCTAATCTAATGTATTTTGGTTTGTAATATTTGAATTTTGCTTAAGTATTTATTTTTTGTGCGAGAAAAAAAATCATAAAAAGAGCTGCAGTCGGAATAATAAAAACCTTGACCTCAATAAAGCCTCCCATGATCGAGATAATAAAGTCAGTACTGCCATTGAAATTGAATACGACAAAAGCAGAACGCTGTGTCTCTTACCATGAACCCGACCTAGTACATTGAAAATGTTGTGAAACTGCTCTTTCCTAGTGATCCTGTACCACAACTTTTTGCAGGTGTTCCCGCTGAATATCAAGTGCAGGCAACCTACCAGTCCAATCTAAATCCTAATCTAATCCTAACCCAGTCTCGGTCACTAGAGCACATTAGCCAGTCACTCATTGTGCCTAATCCTACATCGTCTGATTACACGACAGTATTCGGCTCAGGTTTTGGTTTGAAACAACAAACAGGGAACACGGTGCATTACAGATGTAGCCTGGTAGTTAGACTCTCGAATGAAATCCCCACCAGCCATGACTCAGCGATTATTTTAGTGTCATTACAATGGAATTATCAAAACTGACTGTACAGTAGCTGAAGCTGCGGGAGGTGCAGGGGGAAGTAACTCTGAGTTTAGCATCATGGTTCTGACTAAACCAATGTGGGAAGGAATCTGAAGGATGAAAGGGAAAATGGGAAGAACATCAGACAATTTTCCATTTTCAAGATGAATAAAAACAAGTTGTTAAAACATGCAAAAACAAAATGTGAAATACAACTTCCTTTTATTAGATTGATAGTAGGATCTTTTTGTCTTTTACCCCGCTGAAACAATTCAACTAAAGACGTCTGTTCTAATAAGTTTCATTATTGTAAGTTTTTGCTAGGGATGCTCAGATCAGGATTTTTGCTGCCGATTACCGATACCGATCACCGATATCAACCACATGGATTGACAATGAATTTGTAATCGAAATAATGAGGCCTTCTGTTTATATGATGTGAGAAAATGAACTTTAAATCATTTTAATCCAGACACGGTTTTAATATACCTCTTAAAGGTGGCAAAAATAGAAAAACCTTGCAGAATGCAATGCAATTCTCTTATTCTCAAAAGGACAAGTGAAAAACATTTAATTTGATGTGAGACGTCGCAGGTGAATCTCCAGAAACTGTGCTATGTCCGTGAAATATTTACATACTGGCTGCTGACAGCGGGAATCAGAGACTGAGAGCAATGCATTTATGAAAGATTCCAAACGTTTTCAAACGTTTCAGATTCAGGTGGCTTCAGTCATTTCTGTTTCCGTCTCCATCCCTATTTTTTACTCATATTTTATTTACTTGTTTAGGTTCTTTACACTGCACCAGCAGGGGAAAAATAACTGTGCTGGAATATTACTATATTTTTTTTAACCAGAGAAAATAAAACATCTAATTCTGAATTAGGGAAAAAATGGAGCTTGGAGGAAACCCCTACTAGCACAGAGAAAGCTTCTCAGCTTCACTGCACGAGTTCCCTCAAGCTGGAGTTGAACCCACGACCTTCTTTAAAAGAGGCTGCATCATTTTAGTGCCCTATTTGAAAAGTCAAAACATTAAATGATCACATGAGCGACAAATAAAAGTCAAATGGCTGAAAAACGCTGAGACCCAGAAGGCAAAGCTCTTTCTAGGTCATGACTGAAAGCACAACACCCTGTCTGTTATCTAAGCGGCAGGAAGAGCTCAGTAAAGCCGCACAGATGACACTACTTTGGTGAAGAGGAAATGTGTTTTTGAACATCACTAGGAGGCCGTAGTCTAATGTTCCAGTCAGACTTCATAATGAAGCGATAATAAAGGTGTGTACAGAGCAGTGTAAAACCATTTTCCAATATCAGCTATTGGAATGAGACCAAATGGGCTCTCAGGCTGCGAGCAGGAGTTGCGATTTCTTTTCTGAACTGTCTCTTTGATCGACAGGGAGGCATTCGCTGACCAGACGCCATCATCACCACAATCAATCATCTGTCAACAAAGAGGCCTTGAATGCCAGGATGGTGCTTAGCGACGACTCTGCAGAGCGAGAGCACCTGATTGGAGCGGGTCCCGGGGTGAAGCTCCCCGTCCGCTCCCACAAGCATCATCACTCTCATAAGCATGCTCGTCCGAACTTTGCCGAGGAGCCTGCAGGGGAGGAGCTGACCGCGGGAGGTGCCGGATCAGACCACCAACTGTCCGATGACATCGTAACGGTTGAGTTTCACAGCCCGGCCCCGGATTTTGTGCCCTCTGACGAAGGAGTGAACTGGGCTAAACCCCCTCAAGCCCAGAAGCAAAAAGGAGAACCAAGTGATTGGACTCTCTCTGACTTTTACGACTACACATCACGGGATGATGATCTGTCGGCACTAGATACTACCCCAGAACCTGAGCCTACACCGTCTCCTCCAGCTGACATGGAGGATGAGAACCCGTTACTGGCTGGGTCCCCTGCTCTCCCAGAGTACGTGAGCCCCGGTTTGGCCAGTGGTCCTGCTCTGCAAGCTCCACCGACACTCGGAGGAGACAAAGGTCAAGGCGTTTTAGGGGTCGCCATGGGGCCCGACGGATGCAGACTCGGCTTTGCGCGATCCACTTCTGGGGCTTGCTTATCTCAATGCGAGGTCGAGCCTAATTTCTGCTTTAATGGCGGAGTGTGCACTGTGGTTCCCGGGTCGGCTGCCTTCTGCAGGTAAGAGAGTTTCTACAAAAGACTTTTTACCCAAGTGTATCTGATTCATGTGTGTGTTAACTGCAAGTTCTCACTTCTAAGGCACAATAAACTGACAACCGTCACATGGAATGTCACGATCAACATGGACGCGGAAGTCGGCTTGATACTTATCAATATGTTGATGCCTTAGAAGAATGTGTGGGGCATTTAGGATGGTCATGCCAGGCCAGGAGAGCATACCGATTGTGTTAAAGTCATACAAGGAGAAGCGTATGCTTTCTAGATGGGTCAAGTGGTAGCGCTGTCTCTTTCATATAAGGTTAGTTTGGGATTCTCCCCTCAGGATGAATCAAACTTTAAAAGTTAAACTTCAAGCCATGTTTTTGAAGTATTTTTGGGATAAAAAATTCCTCTTCTATTTTCTAGGAAACTCCCTGGGTGTGTATAGCGCACGCATTTCATCTGTGAGACTGAGGGATCGGTGGATAGTAGGGGGTTGATTACGACTTAAATGTGGTGCTCATTATCACCGCATTAATTCTCCAACACAAAAAGAAGATTTAGGGCGCTCCACTCAGAAAACCCACAAACAGACAGAAGGCAGGCTTAGTGCAGTGAGTGATGGTCTGGATCACAGCAGGGTCGCAGTAGGATAGACTGAAGGAAGGGTGTGTGGTGAGTTCAAGGCCTGAGGAAACAGATTCAGCCTGACCACTGACTTCTAACTTCCCTTTGAAATGTACTATATATTTCTACATACAAATGTAACCGCACTTTAAAATGGGCAACTCAACTGCACTAGGAGAATAGGTCTCCTTCATTAAGGAAGGTTAAAGAGTCAGTGTAAAGAGTGTCCTGACATTAATCCCGACACACAATAAAGGAAGACGCAAATTTGATGTGAAACCTGGCAAATGTGAACTATTTATTCTACAACTGCTTTGTAACTGAACTGCCAAGTCAGGTACTTTTTAATGGTGATAAATCAGAGAGGACGCAGACATTGAAGGATTAAAGCTATCGAAATATTTCTGTCTGCATCAGCAGGCTCCTTGTCATTTTGTTGAAATAATAGAACTACACTCTCACTGCGAGTGACACTATGTATTTCTCATGTGGCTCTCAACACACACTGCATTTTTGACTTCTGAAGTATGAATTTGAATTATTAAGGGGATCGCTGGTGTTCACTCCTGCTGAGTCTGCTCACTGGAGCTCATCATCGGTTGTCTGTGCAACTACAATTACAATACGATAGTGGCACACTTTAGTCAACAAATCCACCCTCCAACAAAACAACCCAGCAACTGTACATACATAAGTCATCTTTCAGGGACAACTTTCTCCATTGTGTGCATCGATACAAATGCTTTTCTAATAATCCATTATTGTGACAACATAATTCTTGTTTAGATAAAGTCATAAATTGCTCAAATATGAGTCCTTGAATAAACCAAAATGAGCAGCATCACAAGGTGGAACTTTAACAAACAGATGGGCACGCTTCATGCACCATCATGTGTCCCATTTAATATTGACACCGGTCCCAGTGTCACAGCTAAAGGAACAAATCATTAAAGGCAGAGTATCGTAACTGATACTGTGAAAATCATTTTTTTTTAATCCATGACACACTTTCAACAGCAATCAACTAAAAAGTATCCTAAATTCGCCTGCGTGGGCTCAACACATGATTCGAGCCCATAACCTTTGTAGTGCCATCTGTCCCATCTTGGCTGTCTCTGTCGGATTACAAGTGGACTGCAGCTCAGCGCATCATACCTGCTGCATAATAGCACAGCACACATGCGTGCACGCACTGGCAAGAGTTCTAAAACTTGCATGCTAGGAGGGAAGAATGTTGAAAACACACACACAAACACACACTAGCAGTCACACTCACACAAACAAATGCGTATGGCCTGATCCTTTGATCTTGTTAAGGGAGAAGTGCAGGTCCAATCCCTTCTTCGAGGGACAGGCCTCAAGACACTGAGCCACATGACAGCGTGCTACTTCGTGTTAAAAAAAAGTCTAGAATGATGATATCGCAATATACTTGTGCTAACTTTTGCTTTATCTAACTCAGGTGCAATGTGCAAGACTACATCTGGAATAAAGGCGCCCGCTGTGATTGGGCAGTCACTGAGTTCCAAGTGTTGTCCGTGGTGGTGGGCGTGTCCTCCCTGGTGGCCCTCCTCCTTTTTATGATTATTGTCCTCTTTGCCAAAAGTATGCACCGCCTCAAGAACGAGAACAAGCGCCTCCGCAGACGCAGGTGTGTTTCTGCAGCTCACCTCTCATTCAAAATTCAAAGGCAGATTATTGAAGGCGACATGAATTGCCCAACTCTCCGGTATATTGAGAGAAAAGCTCATATCATTTTAAGGGATGGACTTTTAATCTCCCCTGCTCATTGTGTAACTGAAGGAGAGCACATTTCTGTCCTCCTTCTAGACTCTTTGAAATAGTAATAGACTCATGGAAGAAGGAAGGAACAGATAAATCTTGCTCCACCTTTATGAAGAAGACGTTTTATTTTTAAATTATGGACGTCACATGTGATCTATTATGATCTATTAAGCAGCCACCTCTGAGCAGATTAAACAAGTCTTTAACTGATGATTCATATTGTACCCGAGAGTATTACTTAACTACGATAGTGACATTTAAATGTTCATTTATGATCAACAAAATTTTCATTAGTGTGGGAAAAAATAATGAAAGGTTTTAAAGTGAATTAAACAGGGATTAATTCCATTAAACCATATATATATATATATATATATATATATATATATATATATATATATATATATATATATGCTATTACATCATTTATACCCCTAAAGCAGGGATCTCAATTTATTACATGATGAGTTTCTGCTTCAAATGGATGGTTATATGGTTATTATTATTTTAATAAGTGGTGCCCATTTCATGAATTAATAATGCAAAAAAAGAGAGAGAAAGAAACCAAGAGGAAAGATCAGTCCCCAACATTCAATGGTTAAATGTTTCAAGTGTCACTTCCACTTGAGCAGCGGGACTTTTTGGGGAGAAAGCATCCAGAACTTCATGAATAGTGAAAGACCTGCTCCTCTCTCTTTGCTGTCTCCAGTAAGTATCGCCCGCAGAGCAGTGAACCACAGACGGACGGACTCTCGGTCTCAACAACGGCCGATGGCTCCCAGCCAAACGTAAGGAAACTGTGCGATAGTCCTCCGCCTGCTCCCCAAGCTCACACTCACAACCTGGCGTACTATGACAACATTATCTGTCAGGTATGCCCCACACTCTCCTCTTGTTTACTCTCCACTGTCATGTCAATCACCAGCGTCGAAACTGTACATCTGTCTGTGTCATTTCTTCCTCTCTGCATGTGTTGATCCTTTTGTTTTACCCCCTCGAATTTTAAAAGCAGCACTACTGAGTTATGCTTCACACATTACATGTAGCTAACGTCTAGCTACACGGCGTACTACGGCTACTTGACAGTGTAGTTCATCGCGTAACCTTGAGCCTGGATGGATTTATAGTTACATTATATTGACTTTGATACCTTGAGGTTTACAACATTCTTCATTGCCAATGACATCATGGTCAAGGTGTTAGCATCTGTTTGCCTGAATGATGCTCGGCATTGACACAAGTCTCATGGTTCTTCGCAGGAAAAGCATGCTTGACTGCGAGAGTGGTCCCCGCCTTCGATAGAGAGGTTCTATATATCATGAGGTTTGAAGTGGGCATGGGATTACACAGGCTGAGCAGAGGGAGGGCTCACAAGATCGATTTACTTTAGGGTAGACGATCTCAACAGGCTACCTTCCTTTTGAGGAATTGTACATCTGGAATTCCATGATAAACCTACCCCTGTGACCCAGCAACAAATGAGCGCCTGAAGACAAATTACACATAACTGCCAAATACCTCACAGAAAATGCTTACATTGGTACCAAGCTGCAGAAATCAGAGCAGGAGAAACGTTTCTCTTGATAAATGAATAAAAGCAAAAGTCTATTTTTTAGCTTCGCCTCTCACCGTTAAAACTACTCTTGAACACGCCAGACGCATTGCTTGCTTGTGCTGTTTAAATATCCGCATACCTTTGTGTGTGTATGTGAGTGCATGGCTTTGTCGTGATCTAATGTGCTGCCTCAGAATACCCGAGTACTAACCAAAGCCAGCGATCGCACTGGTGTCCTGTACAAACAAAATTGTCATTGGCTTTAAAATTATTAGTTTAATGTGAACATGTGTGTATTTACCTTAACGCCCCTCAGAGACCATCATCAACCAGCTTTACCTGGGAGTCTAAACATAGAAATCCTTATAGCTACTATCAGGTAAGCCGTTCAGCTGAAGTGCTCAGCGCCCCGCTGCAGTTTCCTTCCCTGGCCTCGCTTTGAACCCCTGAGCAAAATTCCAGTCCCAGGATGTTTGTGGTTGACATGGGCATTTCTAATGGAAATGAAGAAAAAATGATTTGTATGATTACCAAAATGTCAAAATATTAAACTATCAACTTAATCCTAAATAAAACCTATAGCTTTGGGAAATTCATAGTTATTCACAGCATCCAATGCATTGGACAGCATGCACTTAAAATGTCTGCCAACTGAATGTCAAATTTCAAGAGCACAAAAAGCATCGACGCTCCCTTCCTTCCTTAGTTGTGAATTACACAATTTATATTGACTTGTAAGTATCAGAAAGTCCTAAACAAAACAATCATGCTTGTTAACTCCCTTTAATTTAAATCAATGTAGTCTACAGTAGGGATGCTCCTCAGGATTTTTGCTGC
Source organism: Synchiropus splendidus (assembly GCF_027744825.2). NCBI lineage: Eukaryota > Metazoa > Chordata > Actinopteri > Syngnathiformes > Callionymidae > Synchiropus > Synchiropus splendidus. The sequence goes on from NC_071337.1 coordinate 11,117,628, forward strand.
CGATCACTGATACCGATCACCATCGATCCCGATCACATGGATGGACAATGAATTTGATCGAACTGATGAGACCTCCTGTGTAAATGATGTAATAATAATAATAATAATAATAAATCATTTGAATTCAGACACATACTAATATACCTCTTTAAGAAGGCAAAAAATAAAATAAAAAAACTTGAAGAATGCAGTAACTATTATGTCAAAAGGACAGCTGAAAAACATTTAATTTGATGTGAGACGTCGCAGTTTGGTGAATCTCTTGAGACTCTGCTATGTCCGTGAAATATTTACATACTGGCCGCTTGTAGTGTGACTCCGAGACAGAGAGCACTGCATTTATGAAAGTCGTCACTCCAGAGTTCTTCAAAAGTTTCATATACAGGTGGCTAACAAACGCTGCACCCGACTCCAAAACATTGACAGATCCAGTCGCTCCGTCTCATAGATAAAGGCTGGTCATCTAGCTAGGTGAAATTAATAATTATTGCTTAGGCAATTAGCTTAGCATTCCGAAAGTCACAGTCGGACCAGCGAGTGTTGTGAAGCGTTAGCTGTGCTAACAACCTGCTGAGATTATTAGCGCAGATAACTTTCAAAATTTGAAGGCGCTTCCCTGCGCAGCATTGTCCCCTGCATGTGCTGCAGGATGCATACTTTACATTACAGACTGCAAGAAGCTCCACAGCAGTTTTGCTGCTGCCCAGTGATCGATCGGAGCATCCCTAGTTAATAGTTTAAACAGTTTTGCTGCATTGTGACGGGTCAGTACTTCTTTGCTGACATGAACTCCGGGAATTTACAGTTATAATTTACAGTAGCAACCTTTTCATTCATAGCAGCAACATAATTAGTGTTTATATTACTAATATGTACCAGAAAAGAAGGAAAAAACAAAACAATTACTTCTATCTTATTGGTAGGAACAAAAACCCTTACAAAAAGCAGCTTATTATGTTGTATTCATGTCTATTTAATGATTTGTTGAAATAAGAATCAGCCACACATAGTAATTGATGGGATATGAACAGGAAGGATCCAGACTTGTGATGTATTCCTGTGTCTTGTATGTTAGGAATGAGCTTGGTTAGGCTGTCCATCTAAAGTTGCCTTTGCTGTCTTGTTGTGCAAGCAGGCATTCACAGCTACCCCCTCCTGTAGCAACACCTGCGCACTTCTGCGAAGTGCAGACGGCAGTCCTCCATTTTGCTTCATTTGCCTGACTCACAAATTTTCCTACACAGCAATTCTCAAACGACCTTCATAGGTTTGTGCTTGTTTTGATGGGTAAACAGATTCTGTAGCAGCACATGTGAGTTTGTCTGAGTGTGTGACTTCATCTGTGTGTCACTTTATACAGAATATCCACATTATGTCGGGGTACAGACTGTTTTATGAAGATGTTTTATCACCTTTAATTCTTCTTGCTGCTGAGACGTGCACATTATTTATAAACATGTTCATGTTTAAAGACAATAAATCAAGTGAATTACATTGTCTGTCAGTCACGGCATTGAAGTGTTGAGAACTTTAAAAAGGCAGTCGTTGAGTTGCACAGCTGTGTCAGCGTAGCCGATCGATGGCACCCTACTTACTGTCTGCTGTTGCCATGACCTTCAGAAGTCTGTGACTGACCAATCAATGGATGGACTCCACATTTTCATAGCGATGAGCAGATGTTCTCACCAAACCTGGTCTGCGCGTCCTGCTAACACGGACGTATGGACTTTAAATTCACTCTACCTGTAACATTTTTTAATCACCTTACTTTAATAGAAATAAAAACCTGATGGCATTTTGCCGCACTGGATGACCTCTGCTGCTCTAAATGTCAAGTTTTGAGGCTAAAAGCCCCTGCAGGCAAATGATCTCCAATGCAGCACTTTGAATGTCAAAAGTCTGCTTCTTTCAATGTCCAAGCATTTTGAGCTGATCAGACTAGCGCATGGCCAGATGTTTAATAACACTGCTGCACGCTCACAAGCTAATGAGTGCACTAAAATAAAGAGTTGCAGCATGTTTTATATTGTTAATAAATCTAACAAAAGAGCTCATACTTAAGATGTGGTCAAGTCATAGTATCCAAAGCCACAGCATGTTTTAAGGTTTATGCACAACAGTGGCGACTGTGCAACAGTTGTAGTACCACTCGTGCTCACAGCCACTTTCCCTGCCATTCAAGTGGCATTAAAAAAACAGTGACTCGGCTGCGGGCCTAACATTACTGGGAAGTCAAAATGGTGAATGGACTATAAGCACAGGGGTAAACAGACGTATTTACAGGAAATAATTCGCCGACTCACTTCCCTCTGAGGTAAAGTATCGATTAGAAACAAATGTTTTGCCCAAAGGTGACTCCCGATGAAAACATCCACAGTGGTGAAAGGGTTGGGTCAGGCTTACCCAAACGCAGAAGGAAATGAGCTGGCTAATTGTTTACATGAGCAGTCCCCTGAGCATTCAGTCCATTGTACCCCTTTATCGACAGTGGAAGTACACTGAAAGCAAAAAAAAAAGATTTTGATGCTGTCCCCTCTCGGGGTCCATCACATCCTTCCTTCAGAGGCAGTCATCAATTGCTGCAACCGATCCGATCTGTCTTTTCCACTTCACGCCTTTGTCAAGGCACTGACTGATCAACACCCTGTAACTTGTCACCGGAGCTTTAAAGTCGGCATTCAACGCGACAAGTGTCGCTTGGAACACACCGAAGCTGCAACTGTTGCCTCAAATGTTGCACCCCAAATTCCATTTGGTTGTGTTTACTGACAGTTTACTACAATGAAAACAGATGCCAATGTACCACAAATGTAGCCTTAGATCAGATTAGATGTTCTTTCTTCGTCCCACACTGCGGATATTTCAAGAAAGAGTAGTTCCCATACCAGGAGTCGAACCCAGGCTGCCTGGGCAAGAACCAGGAATCATAACCGCTAGACTGGCCAGGTGTGTCATCATCGGTGGAATGTGTGAGGAAAATGAATTCCATTTAATGGGCAAGAGGTAAATCAGGGACAAGAAAGCTTAGAGAGGTTATGGAACTACTGTACCTCAAATGGGTGATAAAACATTTTCTGGTCTTTGTACTCCGTGTGCATGATTTGCTCTACAGAGGGCTGTAATGTTGCAGCTGGCCATGTTGACCACATCACACCCGCAGACCATCTTCAGTAAGATACAAGTTGAGAACAGTAACAGGCAAAAGCAGATCTGTTCATAATGTCAATTCTGCATCACTTATTCCCCCATTTAAGACTGAGTCGGTCCAACTTCACTACACACGCTGTGAACATTTGACTTTCAGACACCACACACTTTGTGACCTATTAAAAATGAACTAACCCTCCCTGACAGGACGATCCTCAGAAGCAAGAGGACCCGGCAAAATCCCCTCAACCCAAGGAAGAGGGCTCCATGAACATCCTCAACTCTCATTCCCCCAAACACGAGAACAACCGCCCCACCTCTGTGGCTCACACCCCTAACAACACAGAGGAGAACAGCGAGGTAAACGCGCTCCAGAACAACTTGGTCTGAGGCTGCCGGCGTTTATTAAGTGCTGCTGGAGAGTCAGCGCACAACCTTTAAAGCACACACAGCGTCTGCCAAGAGCACAGCGCTCAGCGAAAATTAGGCCTCCTGTCAAAATAAGCACAAATTTAACACAAACGTCCTGTTTACACGTTTTCCTTGTAGAACACCCTCTCTTTGCCTCGCGCTGGACTAAACTCTCTGGCTGGACCAACTCATTACTGACCTGCTTAACCTCTGTCTTAGTCTTGACAAATAGAGCCCCCGTTCTTAACTCCTCCTCTGTATGCCCTCACCCTCCACCTCTGCCTGCCCCGCCTTACTGTCTCTCTGCTCGCATGCATTGGTGTTATCAAAGAAAAGTGTCTGAAAATGTACTAATTCCAAAAAACAAAACAAAAAAAAACAAAAAAACAAGACGTACGTGGAACTAAAGTGACCGTATTTGCGAACTGTTCATGTGTGACGTTTGCTAATAAGTGGATATGTCTAGATTACATGAGGTCAAAGTAACTGCTTGGAGTTGATGTTTTGAAAATATATATACACATGTAACACACGGCGTGTCTTGGTTTACAATGTGATTTATAATACTTTAATGTACCGGAGATTCTTTTTGTACTCTTTTGGGGTATACATTGAGGATTACAGTACACAGTTGTGGGAATAAAACCTTTTTTCATTTTACCCGGCTTGTCCCCGTGTGTTGCTACTTTCCTCCTCCTTTCAATGCATGTAAGCTAACTGCTGCCCAGCTGCTCCTCTGCTATTAATGACTGAACGCACGGCTGACCCTGCTTTTATGCTACAGTAGATCGCAGCACACACACAATCATGAGCGTGTGGTTTCAGCGCCGTGGACAGAGACTACAAGAGCTGAAAATCGGACTCCTTCTAATGAAACAAGTGCAGTGAGGTTACATGGTTTTTAAGATGAATGAAAACATATATATTCTTCCACCTCAGGCGATTAATATTATCCTTCTTGTTGTGGTCATTGGAGACATATTCATTTAAAAAGTTGGATATCTGCCATGAAAAAGGGGCCTCAATTAACATTGGAAATTATAGCATGTCAGTATATTGGACATGTTACCATTCAGCTGCTGATGCTCAGATGCTCAGATAAGGGTTTTTGCTGCCGATCACCGATACTGATCAGCAAGAGTGCCGATCACCACCGATCACCGATACCGATCACATGGACTGACAATGAATTTGTAATCAAAATTATGAGACCTTTTGAGTACATGATGTGAAAACATCAATCATTTTAATTCTGTTTTAATATACCTCTTCAAGAAGGCAAAGAATAGAAAAAAAACCCTGCAGAATGCGGCAACTTCTCTGTCAAAAGGACAACTGAAAAACATTTAATTTGATGTGAGACGTTGCAGTGTGGTGAATCTCTTGACACTTTGCTGTGTCCATGAAATATTTACATACTGTAGCGGGACTCCGAGACAAAGTGCACTGCATTTATGAAAGTTGCACTCCGGATATTTTCCAAAGTTTCAGATTCAGGTGGCTAATGAACGTCCGACCTTCTCCAAAGCGGTGACGGACTCTGTCGTTTCCATCTCCACACCTGAGAAAGGCTGGTCATCTAGCTCTGTGAAATTAATAGTCATCATTTCTTATCATTCAGAATGTCCCGCTAAGGCCGGCGGGTGTTGCTAAGTGTCATGAGTGAGCTCGAATAACCATTTTTAATAAATGATGTTAAAAAAAGGGCCGCATTGTGATGTGGGGAAAAAAAATTACAACAATGAAACATATCTATATTCTATATATTCAAATACAAATGACCAAACACACTTAACGTATAATAATTCTGAGGCATAGGCATAGAGAAGCAAAAGCGTTGTGAAGGCAAGCACTATGTTTGCACTTGCTCTTCTAACAGGGCTGTCCAAACCAGTCCTCAAAGGGCCCGGGCGCTGCAGGTGTTTGGTCCAACCCATCAACCAATGAGGTGTCAGCTGAAACAAGCAACAGTAGACACTTGACAAGCAACTGCTTTTATCCCTTTAGAGCACAGTAGCTTTTCCAGTCAGCATCACCATTGCTCCGGTCGTTATTAGCAGTGCAAGACTCACAACTCTGTGACTTTGTCCTTGAATGGCTTCTCAAATGTTTCCTGCATCAGGATGGAGTCACTATCGGCCTTGAGGTCCTCCTCCCTAAAGAAGCCAAGCTCCACACAGACTCGAGTGCGCCGCTTCAGTACGACGTCTTCCTCTACAAAGTCCCCAACAATGGAGACCCAGCCAACTCTCATCCATCCACTCATCTCATGTCCAAATCCCCCAAGCACAGTAAAGCGTCGTCGGTGAGGCACTCATCACCTGGCTGTGATCTGTCACCGGGACGACACCCAACCACCAGTCGTCACTCGGCTCCTGGGTGCTACTCTGCTCCCGCCTCTCACGCGGCTTCCCACTCCACCCAATACAAATGCCAGTCCTCCTCTTCCACCACTCCTCCTCAGCTCCGAAGGCCCAGAGGCCGCTCGCAGGAACGAGGCCCGCGGCAACCCGGGATGGAGATGGAGCACCAGAGAGGACACATACGTCCGTCGCCTTCATCGCCTCATCTATGCCAGCCACCTTCTTCCCCATCCAGGATGAAGAGTAGTCCAGTTAGCACCCGGTCTCTACCGCCGCTCTCCTGACAGGACGTCGCACTCTGACTCTCCTTCTAATCTATTGTAACCCTCAGCAGCCCGTTGTGACTCTAACCCATATAAAAGTGATTGACAGATAATCCCTCTATGATCCCCTTAAAAGTTCCCCGACCCACTCTGATAAGAACGCATTGCCAACCACACACACCGCACTGTCGGCGCTTCAGCCAAATATTCTCAGCATGGTGTAAATACCAACTTCAAATCTCAGGTCATAATCTTTATCTCGACTCAATCTGAAATGCAAGACACAGCGGTAACACTCCTTGACCGTTTTTATTAACACAATTTTAATAGATGATCTGTGGGGTTTTCTATTCACATTTTTTTATGTTTTCAGTGGATTTTTAAAGTGTTTAATGTTTCTAATCCTCAATAAAATATTTCAAAACAAAATGTACTGTTTGTCTCTGAAAAGTAAAAATTAAAGAAAATATTTAACGCAAAACATGAAGCTTGAACACTTCAAGAGAGCGTCAGGAAGAACAGTTTTGGAACTCTGCTGCCCATCAGTGGACAAAGCTTACATTACAATAAATGGGCCAGTTTGACGACAGCAAGCGATCTCAGTAACGCTTGACTGGCATCTAACTTGTCGATCAACAACGATTATGCAATGTGATATTGCAGGACCATCAGCTGGAAAGAGGCGATTAACGAAAAGGTAATGACAAAGTCTCTGTCATATACAAGTTGAAGATAACACTTGGCTCTTACAGCAATTTACAACTCACACCAGCAGTAAAAATAAATATGTAGGTAGCTGAAAAAAAAGAAAATGCTCCCCTCAAGTTCCTCAAGTTAGGTCGCCATGAGAAACTACAATTCACAATTCAGCCCTCCAACAAGAGTGAAAGACAAGGGTATATTTCAGCGAGACAGAGTGAAGGTGAACTCATCCTTCCTGCTCCTCTCATTCATCACAGAGAAGCGAAGGCGAGATGACAAGTTAGAAAGTGGGATCTCCTGGTGACACTTCATGCCTGTTAAGAGCTCCAGTGTGGAGTGCCAGCAACAAATCGGATTGCTGTGTTCTCAGTCTGTCCTTAGGAGTGATTCCTTTTGCTCAAGTCAAGGTGAAGACGCCTGTGTTTCTCTTCATCCGTTCCCAAGTAAAAGGCACATAGTTTCATCAGAGCGAAAACCTGTGAACCATTCTTCAGTCTATAGGTAAATCAAGGGCTAAAAATAAAACAGGAGCAGTGGGTCGATACACAAAGTGTTTGTTCCCTGAACTCTTGGACAGTGATGAATGGTGTGCACATAATGGAGGACTTTAACAGTGTATAGAGGGTATTTCTCTGGATAATGAGCTAAGTTTGTTAAGTGGTGTTACAACAATTATAGCGCAATAGTAGCATACAGATGATATTCTGCCTGTTCTTGACCAGTACACAAATGAAATCGGGTTTATTGACCTTGACAAAATTTTAAATAATGTTAGATTTGATTACTCTTCATGACAATGTGTGTCATCTTTTGTCGTCATCGTGTGATGACTGTCATGCTTCTGTTTTCTTGTGCTTTTATTTTGTCACTTGTCACTTTGTTCCCATTTTCTGTTTACATTTCAGCTTCACAGCAGCACAGCTGGAACCTATCCTGTCATGCCTCACTGGTTTCAACACCTTGGTTCCAGTGTTGCCAGATGGTTACTTTCCATCCACCGGTAAAGCTCTTCCTCTCGTGCATTTGTTCCAGTGTGTTTGATAACTTTTAGATTGTGCGTACCTGTCTTATCTGTTGCTTTCTTGGTTTCTTCCTTGTTTTCTTTTCTGGTTTTTGCTATTAACCGTGCGCTTTGTGTGAGTGTTTCTGTTACTCACCTTTTGTTTTCTCTAGTTAGCTTTCTTCCTCGTGTGTGTGCGTGTTTATTCCACCACCAAGAGCTTTTCGATATTTAGGCCTCGTGAGTTTATCTGAGTGCGTTTTTGTTGTCCCTGTTATTTAGGCTTGACTTTTATTTGCCTATTTTCTGATACAGTTTTTTTCCCAGTCCCTGTGCGTTTTCCTCACACTACGTTTTGGTGGCAGCACAGTTCGTGCCTTGTCGCTCGTACACGTTGATAAAACCTCTCACATCATATTTGACAACCTCTTTCACCTGCATGTAATAACCGTACACAAGTGCTGACCTCTGACCTGAACCCACATGTGATGGCCTGTGGGTTAATGAGGCCAACTCTCTCTTTCACACACACACACATTGCAAAAAATATATGATGAAAAATGAAAATATAATGAGAAAATCTCTTTCCAGCAAATGATTTACATTAAAATGCATCAAATTAGATATCACAATCTACCATTTAAATATTGATGGTTTCATAAAATATGCGTGAGAGAGTGATATCCGAGTCATTCTGAGCTCTAATCAAAAATGAAATAACATCCGCGCCTTGCTGAGAGGATTCTCTCTCCAGTCTGAAAGCATCTCGCCCTCACACTGTTCAAGTCTCTGAGGAGAGTCCTGCCTTCACTACTAATCAAGGAGCAGTCAAGTACCTCACTGTCTGCGAGCCCTGCACCCATTTCTAAGGCAGGATGTATGTCTGGAGGTTGAACTGAGGACAAATTCCCTCCAACTTTGAACTCAAGTTAACATATAGTGAAGGGATTTCTGCCTTATCCTGACAAACGTATTTAACACAAGAAAGCAGACTCTGCTTGAACAAAGACCCTAAAACCTGCTTTGTGCTTCCTACAGAAAAGACAGATCAAATATTTAAAACTGGGGTGTAGCCATCCAAAAAAATGGGGGGGAGTAAAGACTCGATACAATTCTTGAATATTTCCTTGAAGGCACAGGTGGTCAATATTTTGTATTTTTAGCTGACAGCTACATCTGTATGGTAATATAGAAGTTGTCCAGGAAAATGCACAAGCTACCATTGCTAAAGTTACAAGTCCTTGTTGTTAATAAGTGAAGCTCCTGAGGGACTAACCCTACTGTCAAACATGTGATCCTGAAACAGCAAGGCAGACAAAATAGTCCCGTTCAAAAGGTTCAGGGACAGAGTGCTATATTGTACTTGTGGTGGTACAATAATAATCCAACAATATCATACTACAACATAAATAGCAATAATGGTTATTTAACAGGGAAAATATTACACAATACTTAACATAGAAAGAATATTATCTAGTTGTTATGAACTACATAATATTCTTAGTTGTTATGAACTCCATCCAGCTGGTCCTACAGTTCATTTCACAGTTTCAAATAAAACCATCACAGTGGTTAGCTCAGCTGACAGTGACGTTCTAACCAAGGCTTGAGCCTAATACAAGGAGCTGAAGGTGGATGTGAAGGTCAAAGATCAAGGAAGCTTTATTGCCAATTCTGCAATATGTGGAACATACAGAACATTGGAATGGCAATACCCAACAGCACTGTTGGATATGTCAAGTGTTTGCCTTAATGCATTTAAAAAGTATAAGATATTTATTATTTAAACATCAATTTACACTTAAAATGTCGATACAATCTTGAGATTTTCTTACACCCCTGAGCAAGACAGATATTTTGTATACAAGCAAATAATTTGCATTTTTGTTTGAAATGTTAAAGCTGGTTTCGGTCATCTGCTCAGAGCAGAGACTTGATGGAGCTGTTGGCCAACATGGCTGAAGATTTCTAAATGTAAAAATGCCTGCTCAAAGCAGTAATCTGTTAGCTGGAATAATAAAATGGCTATGGAACTATGAAATCCTTTACACTACTCATGCAATTTAGCTCAACTTATGGAAGCAACATTAAGATAATATCTTTGCCAAAGTGACAGATTAATGATCAACACAGCCATATTTGAGCTTGTAATACATTATTGAACGCAACAATATTGCTGCATTAAAATCCAACTTTTGGTGATTGTTATTGTAATGACCACAAGTAGGGTCTTAGATGTTTTAACTCCAAAATGTATAGAAGTACTGAGAAAAAGGAAGGAGGTACATAGCTTTTCCATTTATGCACCTGACATTGACTCCTGCTCGGTTTAACGTGTACAGTGAAGTGACGTGTGTGCGGTATCATGACTGGCCACTGGGTGGCAGCTCGGCACCACTGGCCACCTTGAACTGCTCCTGTAGCGCCAGACAGGGACCGCTGGGACTTCGAAACTGCTGAGCTGCACTTGCATGTTCTTCCCTTTCTATTAGTGTTTGCTGATTCAACATGCCGTCATAATTGGTATCTTTATCATGATAAAATTAAAGAGAAATCGTTGGCGATCTTTATTAATGACCTCAAAGAGGCGAGGATGTGAGGGCAGGTTGCTCTGTGAGTGGCAGATTGATAGCTGTCTTTAGATAATGCAGTCCAAGTCTTTCTGCTGACTTCTGACTGAATCAGATGCAACTCTCTCTCTCGCTCCACACACACAGCACATTCGAGCACTCACACACAGCCAAATGATTTATGTATTGGTGGACTTTTACGTGACCTTGATGCACCTTTCTGTGACAGCACCTTACCACAAACAAGCACAGTGCAATTGCATAGTTGGGGCCCGATTGTGCAACTTCTTTTTTCTTCAGCACTCACTGCTCACATGCTAATATAGTTGCTGTGCAACAAAATAATGTGTCAATAGTTCAAGTTTGCAAAAAGGCCGCTTCACAAGAAAAGCTACACTGACGTTGAAAGTGAGTGTTGCGAGTGATATGGACTACAAAAATGGACAATGTGAGTCCATTCCACTTTAACTGAGCACAACATCAATCACCAAAGCAGCGTATACAAACCTGTTATTTAAAAACGTAACTCATTCATATATCAAGACAATAGTTGCTGTATTTCAACATGTCAGTTCGTGTAATGTCGAAACCACATGACATCACACTCCCATAGAAAAGGCAAAACATGTTCCTCTCGATCAGAGAAAAAAAAACAAAACACCACATAATTGAAATTAAGGATGTCTCGATAACGTTTTTTTGCAGACAGAGTATGAGTACTGACAACTGAGTACTTGCTGATATAGAGTATCGACATGAGTACTTAACAATACAATAGCAACCACCGTAAATGATAAGGGGAGCATAGTTGTCATATGAGAAAGGGTGAGTGTGGCATAGGAGCCGGGGATCACCCTCATTTGCGGGAGAGTCAGATATAGCCCTGTAAAAACCAGCCATGCACTGAATCCACGGAATATACCAAGGGAACACTGTAGTAGGCATCGGGTGCTGTCATGAGCAAGCGTTTGACAAGAACAAGTACAGCAAAATGGGCAAGTATCAGAGAAAGCACCGATACTGGATATCGGTATCGGGTCTTCTCGAGTTGAAATGTTGCTCCATGAAGTCCAGTGCGGTGCATCTTCAATCCCATAATCCTTTTCAGGTGATATGAACAAGCTTTCTAAGACTTCTAATTAAATAAGCAGAACTATAGGCCATATTTGCTATTTTTAAATGATCACAAATATCGCAAAATGATCCTTTGCAATACATTATATGGTAAGTTGGCATTTCATCTTGCTGACTCAGTAGACCCCAGTATGCCCCACTAAAGACCTGCTAAAGAGGCACTGTAAAAAACAGTCTGTAGTTAAAGATGCACTGACCAAATATCTCACACATCATCCAGTTAGCACAGCGCTAGTTCGTACAAAAAGGTCAGAATGCAGGCCAATGAATTAAGTAAAGTCTTGTCCTGTTTATCGCTAGTCTCCTGTGTAATCCCTACATCAATAGTTGGATCCGAGGTGGGGGAAGAAACTGCAGTGACAAGGCTTTTGGAAGCATGAATCACATTACAGGCAGCTCTCTATAGACACCCGAGCAAAGTATTATTTAACACCAGAACCTGCTCATTGAGTGTCAAAGGTCAACACCTCCTTTCTTCTTCACTCTCTATTGTCCTCATTCCTTTCTGCTCAGCCTTTCACCTGCAGCGTCATCCTTTCTCTCCCACCCCCTCTGGGCTCCCATGACTTCTATATTGATTTACTCGATGTCCCGCGGTCATATTCTTGCGGCGAAGGTTTCCGGCTGAAAACCAGTGACATTTATCGCCGCGCCACAACACGGGTCATTTAACCCCCACCAACAAAATACTGAGAGGTGATGCAGTGCTCATGGGGAAGGCAATGGGCTAATGGTGCGATAAAATATAAATATGTGTGCCGGGAATAACCCTCACCCTCATGTGTCTATGACTGTAAACTTTCTCCTTTTCTTAAGATTCTTCTATCCAACCTTGTTACCATGGCGACGTTTGAAGACGTGAGGTTGACTTTAATTAAAGGGAAGTGAGTAGAATAATGACAGATGGTGTGCGAGCGAGGATGACACAATTAGAGGTGAAGAAAAAAAATGCTTCTGTAAGGTCATGTAAGAAGTGTGAGCGGGGACACACACCCAAAACACACACACATAACATTCAGATTAGAATTCTTATCTTAATTTTTAATATTATTTGTGGGATGTTTTAAAAATAAAAATTCGCACAACGCACAATCGATGCAGCGCATGAGTAGCTTAGGACTGGCCATTATCACAGTGTAGAGTTTACAATGTTTAACTGGTACAATCCCATCAGTAAGGTTGGGGGTGAGGTATTTTTGAAGGTATTTTTTCAAGTTTTCAAGTTCACACATGGGCTCTCGGATCAGACTTCGATCGAAGTGTCCAGCTGCAGGAGCGATAACAAGTTCTTTGAGTCTTAAAGCAAAGCTCTCAATTTTCATAATTGGCGTTGGGTTACCGCTCTTTTCTGTTTTGAAACCAACTGCAGGTCATAAATGAAAGAAGATCAAATCACAAGCTCGACGACTTGGGTTGTATCTTTGCATTCAATAAAACCAGGTATAATCTTCAGCGTGGGGTGAATCAAAGAAGCGAAGGGAAGGGAATATTGACATTTTGACAAGCGGTTTACGCCTTAAAATATGTGTGTAGGAGTTTTTTTGGCCGACACCAAATGCTGATTTTTGGAAAGTCCTAATGGGAGAACATATTTTTCTTTTTTTTCCGTAATCTAAATCACACAAAAAAAGTCACTTTACCTTTAGATTCATTACACAAACCTACTAAATAACAACTATACACTATATAGAAAACATTGCAACTTTTTAACACAAATAAATAACAAATAACAAATAATAAATTGATGTCTTGTTTCAGCACTGCGTCAGACTCTGTGCACATGTTGCAAAGTGCGATTCGGTTGTCATTTTCCTGGATAGAGAAGAATTGCCAAACGACCGCCATTGTTGCTGGCTCACTGTCAGCTGCTGCAGCAGGCACTATAGGTGTTGCTGCAGCATCACAACATGTAGCGATTTTTTTCTGGAGAAATGCCTCCTTTGTTTTGTCATTTTTACATTGTGATATAAAAAATATAGAGAAATAACATTTATCGTCATGTTTGAATAAAAATATCTTATTAAATAAATAAATAAATAATAAACAAATGTATATTTGTCATTTGTCCGGCCGATAAATGCCCATATCGGCGCAGATCAATCGGACCTGCTACACAAAACTAAGTCCTTCATAAGATGAGAAATTATCTAGTGATGTAGTTGATACCACCTAACCCGAGTCCAAGACCAAGATTTTGAGGGGCTGCGACTGAGTCCAATGGGGGGCTGTGAAAAAACAACTACCCTTCTTTTAAAGCAAGAAATTAGCCAGTTAAAAAAAGCACCAAGCGACTTTAAAAGTTGATTTTTACAAGGCTTGCTAATGAATGTTACATTTGCATGAGCTAAATATGTCTCAGACACAGGCGCACACACATGCCACAACCAATAGAAAACGGTGAAGTCCTGTGGAGACGTAGGTGGGGACCCAAAGGCTGCACCCTGCTCTTCCCCGGAGGTGCTGGGAGGAAGGAATCCAAATTCAGCGACAAGGGTGGGTGGTATCACACACAGAAGGACACACATCCTCACGAGATGCAGGTGTGTACAACCACAAGGGACTCTGCACAGCAGGACCATCCGCGATCAGGCTTAAAGGGATCAGCGCTGGAAAGTTGTCTCCAAATCCCGACCCCTTTCTGTATGTTCTTATGATGTGATTTTATTGCACTGACTGTGGTGAATAAGTGGTAAATAAGTAACTTTGGTGAAATGTCTTTCCATAAGAAACCATTGGCTTCTTGCCGTCTGTTGACATGTGAGATTAACAAACACGTCATAATAGATGCCTAGAGAAACAAGTCAGTGTGAGATTGCATTAACGCTCTCTAAACTTCCATTCACTTGCTCACACTGGTTGCCTAAATGAGAGAGTTCATGTGTTCAAGAGCCAGCTGTCCCTCAAATAACACACTCAATAATTCATACGCCAATACACACACACACACACCACCACACACACACATGCTTATCTTTGTGTGTCCAAGACTGTAATGCGAACTGGTGGAGGAAGAAGTAAGTGCTGACCTGAGTTCCACGGTGAATCTTTGCTTGCTAAGGAGACATTAAAGAATGCGTGTGTGTCGAGTGGGTTGAAGCCAATGAGGGAAATGGTGGGTGTGTATGTGTGCGTGAGAATGTCCTCTTTACTAATGGAAATCAGATCACTCAAATGTTGAGCCAGCAGAAGCAGGGCAGGAGATCTATCATGTCAGGCCCCGGTCAAAAATGCTCACTGACCTTTAATCACACACTCCGAGTAATTTCCCTTAAAATGTGCCAGACTCTGGCCAAGCCGTTCATTGAACAAATGCTAATGGATTCATGGAATCAAGCAGTTTGGGGTGGACATCACAGAACTGAGTCAAAAGTTCATGATAGGTACTTAAGTTAATAATAAAGTTCTGCAAAACTGATGAGTCTGATCCTCATTCATAAGCATTTTGGCTTGGTATCTATTGGTGTCCACACGAAAAATATAAGTTGACAAAAGTCCACGTAGTATTTTGATGGGAAATCAAATACTTGGAAGGCAAGGGACTAGTGTCAGTTTATATATATATCTATATCTATATCTATATATATATAGATATAGATAGATAGATAGATATAGATATATATATATCAAACACCAAAGAGAGTTCCTAACATCATTGAAATACATCATGAAATGTTCTTCACTAGGGATGCACCACTGCCTGTTTTTTCCAAAACAAGTAGTGAACGAGTACTTGCGTTTGAGTATTCACTGATACAGAGTACTTAATACACATCAAGTTACATTAAGCGTTTTTTTTCCCCCATATATATCGTTTTTGAACAACATTCCTCAGTATGTTTTTATTGTACATGGGTGACGGTCACAAGTTTCACTGCAGTACATGCACAAATTTTAAACAAGACGACTACACAGACAAGACTTCACTGTCTGGAAGAGAAGAAAATAAAAGAGTCTTCTTTTTTATGACCTTAGACAAAAGTGACATGCTGCAATGATCTGGCCAAGTCAGAGAAAGACTGAACTATGGCACAGACATTTATGTTTTGCCTGTAGCTACAGATTTTGAGATGATACCTAAACAACTGTGATGGAATTTTTGACATGCAGAAGCAGATGCTCCTTTGAATTTAGGTGATTTGAAGAGCTTTTCAGACGCAGGATCTTCCTCTGGGATGTTGTTGTGAAAAACGCACTTCTCTAACTTTTCACGCTGCATAACAAGGCTTGATCACTGCTCTGATCTCTGTATAGGTAGCAGGGTTGAGGAAGCTACTCTGCAAGGGTTGCTTGTTAAAGTACATTTAGAAGTAAAGCGAACAAAGCTTGAGCTACTATTTTTGCTCAGTATACTCTGCATTACATATATCATTGTGTGGAGTATATAGAACACAGAAATGTCACATGTGCGTGCTCGAATATGGCCATGGTTAGGCTTGTGCATTTGTGAAAACGAAATCGTGTGTAGTGTTTCAGAGGGCGGTCCATGACGTACTCGGCAGTACAGACGCTGCCTTCACAGTACAAATTTATATTACATTATATAGGTGTATATAGCAGATCATGACATAAAGGTAAACTGCAACTTGCTTGTACCGATTGGAAAACCTCATATCACAGGATTTAAGGAATAGAACTGAGTAGTCTTCATATTGTGACAACAGGTCAGTTTATATTCTTTTCTAGATAAACATATGTTACTGGCAAAAATTGCAGTTTGTTGAAGAAACTTATAAATGTAGTTTAAACACAGAGAAGTGATAACAAATTGTAAGCTATGTAGTTCAACAACATGCGGTTTTATACTGGCATTAAAACTGCCTCTGTGATGCAAGTGGATAAGAGAGGTCTTACCTTGACAGGTGAGGCTGAACCATATGACACACCGTCAAGTGATGAAATATGAAGGCTTCCATGAGGTCTGGGGTCGTTTCTGTTGGCTAATATGAAACTTTATTATTCATGTAGCTTTGTAATGCTCGAATGACAAACGCTCAGGCTAAACGAACTTAACATTTTAGCTGTACCCAAATTACATACAACGCAGCCTCGTTAGCTTGTTCGATGGGTTTGTCAACCGGCAACCGTAGCGTCCTATGAATGATGCAGGTTTCAAAAGGAGAACAATTTTTAGAAGAGTTTTAAGCCATTAAATATGTACTTACCGCTTGGCTTCCTTGTTGTGCTGTGTTGACTTTTTTAACCAAGAACTTGAAACACTTATTAATCGGTTAAAACATCGTAGTTGCTGTTAGCCGGAAATAGTTCTACAGAACATGCCGGTAAGACATTTCAAGAGTAAAACAATTTTTTTATTCAAGACAATTATTATTGTTGTTGTTGTTGTTGTTGTTGTTGTTGTTGTTGTTGTTGTTGTTATCATTATTATTATTTACTTAAAAACTCTTGCCAATAATCAAATATAAACACATTTTTAAATACAGTTTTGAAATAGAGAACATGATGACAAACAAGTTTCAATGAACACATAACAGTTGCAGGTATACCTGTATTAGTTGTTTTCCACACTGGTATGTGAGTCCCTCATTTTCAGGGATACTGCAATGGTTATAAATATAGTTCAGTATTTACTAGTCTCTTAGAATGTGCAGAATAAAAGCATCCTGAATATGGCAACATGTTTCAAAATTACTAACAGAGGTTCATCTGTTCAGCTCCAAATAAAGAAAATAATAAAGTGCATGTCTACCATCCGTTGTATTTATTCCAGCCGGCTGATTCTTTCATAAATATTTTGGTCAATATCACATTAAAATAGTCTCCAAGTTGCTTCCATAACTACCATACACAGGACAAACACTCACAACGTGGTGTTGGAGGTCAAACCTTTGATATAGGTTAGTAAAAGACATGAAACCCAGAGTATAATGTGGATCTGTATATTCCTCACAGCACATTAAACGCCTTCCACCCGTCTAGGAAGAGCAGCTCATTTTCATATCTGACAAGTTCAGATGGCTCATCAGGCAGCCAGGGAGAATCACCATGTCTTTTCGGGTGAGATATGAGGCAGAGTGCTGACAAGAGTGTGGAATTTTGACTTCCTCTTTTGGGAATTTGAGGCTGGATGTGAGGTTCATAGTCATGGTCCAGTGGTCAGAGTGGGATTCCAGCGTGGACATGTCGTTTTCCGTGACTGCACATTCTTGCTTGACACCGATTCAGATTTCCATCACATGACATGGTTGAAGTTTGAAGGAAGTCAGGAAGTTTTGTTATGTTAATAACTAGAATGAAAACATCGGAACAAGTCGTCTATTTTTGCTAGAGAAGGTCATGAAAGCACGACAGTCAGTTGGTATCAATGCACCAATTCCTCCACCTTGAATTTGCATTCATTGAATCAAAATTCATATCTGAAAGTCCCTGCCCTCTAGTTACATGCATGAATGTATATGTGTAAAACTTTACACAATGTTGAATGCTGTTGTGTGCATAGGCTGTGCGAACAAAAATGTACTGATGATCGAATTAAACATTAATGTTGTGTTTGACAGTGAATTGTTCCAGTTCCAGTTGGCAGCTCATTGAATACTTGATAACGCAGCCCCTCAAAACACACTCATCGCTGCAGTTGGAGGAGAGAAATATATGAGAAGTCAACAAACCACTGCCACCATGACGTGTCCGTGGGACACATTAACCCTTCGTGTGCGTCGGTGGAAAGACCCACCCTGACTCGAGTTAATGTGTAGGTCTCTCGGAAGTCAAAAACAAGCAGGAGCTCATCTCCTCTTTCTGCTCGGCTGCTCTAACAGGCAGTGAACACCCCGCCGCCCTCCACCCCCCCCAGATGATGTGCAGTCTCCACTGAACAGGACTTTCAAACGATATCATTACCATTTCAAAGAGCCTGCTGCTGTCTCACAGACCTACGAGCCGTGATTTGATGGAGGACATTATCTTAAATATCTAGTTTCTCACTTGAAGAATTCTCATCAACAGCAAACTAGTGTGATGTTGGTTTTATGTGCTTGAAGCCTTTTATTTCCTCCATGAAGGGAGAGACATCAGTGGTGCCGTTCTCCTGTGAGGCATCGCTGCTTCAAACAAAAGTCTGCTGTCAATTATACTGCAGAAGCTGAGGCCAGGCCAGCAGGCCGAACGTTCACTCTTTAGAGGGCATGAGTCTCATTTCAGGGACCCACATGATGCTGTAGGGAGCCCCCAGCTTAACGCTGGCTCATTTAAATACTGCTGAACACAAACAGGCACAGACTTAAGCACCCAGCGGTCGCTGCTGCAACATTAATGTGCTCATTTATCCGCTTATGCACAAATGTCAACCTTTGTCAGCATCCATCCCTTCCCCTCCTCCTTGTTACTCACCCATCACACCTTCGGCTGCTCAGTACAGCACCCGCCCACCCTCCGTCGCTTCGCCCCTGTCTGCATTCACATCACTGCAACTGGCTGCTACCGTTTACAGCTCAGCTAACTGCCTCCCTTCTGTGATGACTCCTGCATAGATATTACACATTTCTGCATCTTTGCTTCACTGTCTTCACTCTCTCTTTCCCCTGCTCGGGGATCCTGTAGTGACATCACCATCGTGCCTACAGTTACCATGGTTTCAAAGAGAGGGGGTCTAGTGAGTATTTGGATCAAACAGACAGGCTTGTCGCTGTTGTATAACACAAGAAATATGTCTCCACACAATCAAAGCACTTCCTTTTTATTACAACATCTGCAGCATTTCCATGGGTGGTTTTAAGCCAAAGTCAATGATGGATCTGTGTGAACAAACATATCCTCGTCGTACAAGTCCTCATCAAGGTCGCCTTCCTCTTCAGTGAAGAAGGTGGGGAAGGGCGGATTAAGAAGGGTGGTCAAGCGGGTTGGCAGTGATGTGTCCCTCACCTGAAATGCACAGCGCAAGAGTTCCTCTAATTTAATGATGGTGGTGTTAACAATGTTTCACACACGGATATCACGGCTATCAAATCGGATGTTTCCCAGGCTTTTCTAACTGAGCTTGAAGTAGTGCATTGTCTTGTTTTTTTTCTTTACTGTTGGGTGGTTGGTGCGGCGTATTCTTCGCCTTTTCCTCCCTAATTTGTCACATCAGTTGAGACTATTTGCAAGCATTATCCTGTGATTTCTGTTGGACGAACTGAAGGGCGTCGCATTAGAGATGACATATTTATTACTGTAATTTCCAGACTATAAGCCACTACTCGTGGCGTGAGCCCTGCAGCTTAAACAACAGGGCTTTTATTTACCATTAAAGCACTGAAAATGCACCGTTTTCGCCCACGGATCCACAGTTCCGTCAACGGAGTCGATCTCCTGGGGGTCTGGAATCGAGAGACAGCCGCTGAGACCGGCAGTGGTGTTGGAACTTTGGGCACGCAGGCGAAAACATTGCATTTTGAGGGCTTTAATGTGACTAAAAGAAGTGAGACACTGCCTCGAGACAAAGTGCGTTCCGCTTAGAAGTCCGACGTGAACACAAGCGAGTCAGGTTTTGGCCGTGGACTTGATCCCGGCTGGAGAGCTGCACCTTGTCTATCGTGAGAAGAGCGTGAATAATTCAAGACGCTCCATATTACGCAGCTTCTTTCCGCTATTTTCTCACTCTCGATGACTGGCCTCATATTCCAAACTAGTTTCGAAAAGCATTTTTAAGCCGGTGCACTACTGACCTGTCTACAATGCAGACAGCACCACTGAACCTGCGGCTTATAGACCGCTGAAGCTTATGTATGTGAACAAGACCTATTTTCCTTCTTAAATGTAGTGGGTGTAGCTAATATTCCAGTGCACTCCCTAGTCTGGAAACTACGGTAATCACAATAACTAAAGATGCCCATATATGAATGAACTGTTTGGAAATGGCTCCCCTCTTCAAGTTGAATGTTGTGTGAGTGATTCTCTATCACATTGGAGCTAATGGAGTTCAGTCCGGGGATGTTTCCGTGAAATTGCTGAGCAGTTGAAAATCTGCGCACATTTGTATTCATTATCACTAAATAAATTAATATCTAGCGCGCACATATACACACACAGCACGACGTGCTGACTCTGGAGATGGATGTTGTGAATCTCACAAACATCATTAATGCTCACCTTCCTTTACAGCAAAAGGCCACAGACACACACAGACACACACACACACTGCTGATCCAAGCACTGTGTCAATGAAGACGGATGGCGCTGTCCTCATGTGAGATGACAGTCTACAGGTGCAAGGTCATTGGGTTCATGGCACGACAGTAAACCCACTGGGTTTGACCTTCAGCACCTGCACTAAGTGTGCGCACGTGTACCGTTCCTTTTACCTTCACTAAGCAGTTCCTGTGGCCGGGGACGGAGCCGTTCACGTAAAGCACGTTGTGTTTGGTATTGACCCGCCAGATCTGGACGTGGAAGCAGATCAGAGAATATTGAGCTGAAAACGCCGCCAAGGATAAACAAGTTCAAAACCCAATGTGTGTGAGAGTGTGAGTACCTTCAGTCCTACGGCTGTGTCGTACTTATTGCCCATCCTTCCGGGCATCTTCTTGCCCTTGAAAACTTTGGCAGGATCCTGGAGCACACACAGGGATGTTTCAGAACAAAGCAGGGACATTTGACTTCACTGGCACTTCACTGTGTGTATTTGTCTTACCCCTCCAGGCCCAGAAGCTCCTGGTCTCCTATGTGTTTTGGTTTGTCCGTGACTCGCTGGTTGGCCACTGAAGCCCCATCTTTTCATAACTCCTTGAAAGCCTTTGCCAATTCTACAAGCACACACACATTTGTAGGTCAAAACATTTGTCTACACTGATAAACACTCCTTCATTAATATCCCAATGAACTGGTTTCCACTATTTACCTGTGATAACACCAAACAAATGACTGCACCTATGGATTCTGGTGTTCCAGCATTTCCGCTACATGGAATCGAGCATGGTGCTCTGCCACGCCTTCAGAAAAATGGTCTCTTTTTAAAGAAACCACACATGATCCAACGTATTTAAATGAAGTTGAAACATTGAAACAAACGCAAGATGCGTCATGGAGGTGGACATGAACATGGCGGTTTTAAGCGTCTTTGTAACAGGAAAACCCCAAAAGAAACATCATTGCCCTTTGCTAGCAGAACTCAAGTTGCTGCAGACTGTGGAGAGATTTACTTCTTGTGATTAAAAACTAGCATTTTTATCATCACAAATTCAGCATTTGTCCAAACTTTCCCTTCTGCTTCAAAGTTCCTCTAATGCTTCTTAAGAGGCTGCATTCCCTTCTGTTTTTCTGCCACAATTTCAAAAATCCTGGCCTCGATGTGGCATAACTTCGCAACTTTCAGAGGTTACAGAGCAAGTCAGCTACACTATCAGGGTTCTCCGCAGGTGATTCAGCCCCTACACTGGGAGTTCACCCACCTCAGGGGTCAAAATCCCAGCATAAGGGGTCCCTTCCCTAACTGAAGCGCTGGGGAGAACCCAGACAATTGACATGTCTGCAAGCTCAGACTGAGCTCTTTTACTCATAAAAACAATGTAACTATGGTGAAGCAGCTGCACACACCTCTGCTTCCATCACGGAAACAATAGATTTGATCGAGTTGAAAGAGCTGTGATGATTCTCAACAAATATTCATGCAGTGTTTGCTGTGCCTCCGACATTTTAGAATTTGGAAATGGGTCTCCTGGCTCCACAATGAAAGCTTGACACCATTAAGTTTCCAGCTGTGTTGCATAAACACAACTATGAATAAAAGATTAAAGTGATTTCTGTCGTGTATATATACAAAAGAAAATGAGCCGTCATTACTACCTTTAACAGCAGATATTTCTGTGTCACCAAGTGGCATTGTCACCCAGGTAATCCCAGACTATATCCTCCCAACAATGCTTCCATGCAGTTGTTTGAAAAGGTGAACAGTAATGAGCCATTTAAGTGAAACTGCAATTCAACATGAAAAATACATTTCCAGATCCCAGGCGGCGTATGAGTAATGATATTCCTAACATGTTTCACACCAGGATTAAGCTAAGACTTTAAGAATCAAAGGGGCATTTGGGGATTAGAAAACCTTCTTCAGGAGCAAAGAGACACATTTGAGGATTAAGATAAACATGAGGATTGAAACGAAAATGCATTTCAGGGTGTGTGAATGCTCTTTTGAGGACCCAGTTTCACACATTTCAGTGATAGTCCTTTCAGGCTTTCAGGAGTATTATAACAACAACTCTACACACCGCAATAACTTGATAGAGTTATTGTAGATAAGCAAAAGTTTGATCAGCCCCGCGCCTCAAAACAGTCTCAGAATCCCATCCATGGCAAAAGCAGCTCCATCTTCACAGTAAGATGCTGATACAGAGTCAGTGCCAGAAGCAGCATGAGAAGCCAATAAGACGACGTGGACGGGAGGAGATAATTGGCAGAGAAGGGCTTACGTTTTGGCGGTGACGTCCACATACTGGCCTGGACGGAAATGGGCTGCGTACAAGGGAGTTCCTGGCGGCACAACAAACAATTATGGATGTAGCAAACATGCTGAGGCAGACAGGAGACGGTACCAAGGACATTTTTAACCGGTCAATCTGCGGTGCTCGGGGATACCTGGCTTGATGACTGCATTCTCTGAAACGCTAAAGGTGGTGATTTTCTGCTTTGGAGGAACCCCAGCGTTCCTGAAGAGCTCCAGTCTCATTTCAGATTTCTGCCAATCAACCACAGAAAACACAAAGGAGGAGAACAATAAGCCGTAAATAAGACTGACATTTTTGAATTTACAGCAGCCAAACAGCAGACACAGACTCTCATCCTTGGCAGGGAGTCTGACATTTGCATTTGCTCGACCTGCTCATATCTCGGCCCCTCTAGCCGACGTTCCCCTTCTGTCGGCTGAAGATCAGGCTGCCAGAGCTCTGAGCGTACACAGATTCCCTGTGAGTGAAGCGTGACGAGGGTGTGTGAACAGGATACCCGGCGCCTGACGAGTGAAAGGGACTCCATCCAGATTGTTCAGTTGGAGAGGGAGAAAATCATTAAGGAAGGACTGAAAATATCTTGTTTTGGAGTCGGGTTATCTATATTTTCATCAGTCAATGTGCAGTTATGAGTCCACTTCTCATGACTTGGTTTCAAATATGAAAGCCAGGCAGAAGATATACTGAGCTTATTATCGAATGAAGTTGTTTGCGTCTAACTTAATCATAATCATAGCCTTAAAACTAATATCTTCTTGCTTAATATTCCACAGAGGTTTTTGTTTATGATCAGCGGATGGAAATCATTTCCCCACCAGAGGCTCATTTTGAGAGAAATGTCTGAGACGCAGCCTCCCGGAAAGGAGCTCAACACTAACCACTGAAGGATATATGCTTGGTTTCCATTAAGCCACACATTCCGACTCAACTTTTGGGTGATGATAGAGATGCAGAGCAATAATTGCACATCAGTCGGGTGTGTGTAATAGCAGTAACTTCCCAGCTCGGGATCAATAAAGTTAATCTCTCTATACGTCAGTGATGAGTTGGATGTGAGGACAGAGTAACATTTTGTGGAAGAAAGCATGGCTGAGAATTTTAAGAAACATAACTCTCAAGTCTTCAAGTCAGGCCTCAAGTTCAGTTCACACTTTAAACAGGCGCATCACTGCGAAGCTGGGAAACACACAAGGCTGAATTACATTCCTTCCACACTGTGCATCTGTTCCTCGCTGCCTCTTTTAACCCCTTGAGAGGCCATCTGTTTTCTACTGTGATTAATTACTCCCGTTTAATACTTTTTTAGATTAGTGTGTTTACTCTGGTGTCGCTTTCCTAGACGTCCATGACATCAGGGAATGTTTTCATATCCAACAGTACCGAGAGCCTATCTTAACAAAACCGTGACTGACAGAGGTGTTGATAAGTTGTGAGCCACTGTTTAACCAAAACCACCATTTTGGTGAACACATTTTCATTCAGAGAGACTGCTACTGCTCCCGAAAATGTGTCTCAAGTGACCTTGTTGATTCTGGATAGGTATGTGGTCACAGGACCTTCACGCACAAGCAGAAAGTCCCATGCTCCAGTGAAACTCTCTTGAGCATAAGATGTGGTAATAAAGATGCGATAAATGCATGATACATATCAAGTCGGAGTCAGATTAACATGGAAAAATAAACTCAATAATTATCATTTAAGAGACAATGACTGAGCTGATGATTAAAATTTGACAAGTCTGACAGATGCGTGGCTCAATCTATTGTCTGACCCAGAATCTCAGCAACAATGAATATCATTATTGAGAGTTCTGTGTGATAAAGTGAAAACAATAGCTGTTCAACAGCTGTTCTGTCCCCTTTGTATTGGCACCGATTGAATTAAAAAAAAAATCTGGTGGTTTGGAGATCCCAGCTATACAAGAGGCAAAACACTGGGTGATCAACAAGTGTGAGACATAAAATACAATAAAAAAAAAACCTCTTACTTGGAATGGTGAGCAATTTTTTCCACCAACAACAAGAGCTGGACATCGTCCATTATACTGCTCTTTAGGCAGGTATTTGAGCACATGGCAGTCCTGCACCTGAGAAAGAAAGAACAGATGTTTTAAAAATAAATTTAAGACGTTTTTAAAACATTTAAGCTTTGTTCATTCACAGGGGTCACAGTGAGGCGAGGGCACCCTGGCGGGGTCACCAGGCCGAGCACACGAGACAACCACACACAAATTAAACTCACCAAATCTCTATTTTCGTGCGTGCGTGCGTGTAGCACAGACACGATACATTCATTTTCCTTCCGCTATGACAGGGGTGTCTTGGGGGTCACATAAGACAGATGGTGACATCATTCTGTGTTTCAGTACGATAACTCATGTATGCAGAGATATGGCAGACAGACACACTTCAACACAACGACAGCTCAGCGAGCAAACACACAATGGATGCCACACAAATGAGAATTATTTAATTGCATGCTCAATCTTCAGCCCTTGCAGATGATCTTCGTCGGGTCACTGACACCTATTTTTAAGACCTGGTGGAAGTTCATTTCAAGTGTGCAATTCTAGGGTTTATGCCACACGTGATGATAAAATAAAGTGTAAACATCGACGCAACTGGATAACGCCGTGCATCATGGAGGTGGACATGAACAAATGGTTTCCGGCATGTTTTTCACCGAAAATCCCAAAAGCAGAAACATCAGAATGACTGAAGTCCATTGCTTGCGGCCACTCAGACAATATAAGAGAAGGGCCGGGTGAGGATGGCCACAGACAGGAAAGACATTTAATTCTCATGATTAAAAACTAGCGTTTTTCATCACCAATTCAGGAAACGTCATCATATTAAAATGGAGAGGTAAAATAATAAGAACAAGATCAACTAAAATTTTTTGGAGCTGACTGGTGTATGTATACCTGGAATATGTGCTGGAATATTGCAGTACATGATGGTGGAGTGTTTTTTTTATCAGCAGGCTGATTAATATCAAATATGTCATAGGCCACATATTGATCAAGAGTTTGATGTGGGCCACAAGCCTCAGGTTTGACATGCCTGAGTTGTACTAAAAATGGTGAATCGCTCTGTTGTTTACTTCCCATGTTCGGTTTCTGTGTTGTGTTTCTAGCCTTCTAGTCATCTTCAACTCAAGATGACTATTTTTGCTTAAGGATAGAGCTCCTTATGTGATACATCTGGTTTATTTACATCACTAATCCCAAGCTTTTAATTAGTTTGGACAAACTTTTTAGCATCATCACTGTCACATCTTTACCAATTAAGAGTTCCTTATGCCTAAAACGGTGCAGCTGGGAGTAACAATCTCCCTTTACGATCAAATATACAGCAGTAGCTCCTAAAAATGTGTAATAAAAAGAACAACTTATACATAAAGTTTCTTCACCATTTATAAAAAAACAAGAGTGTGATGAGACATATTCGTAATATTGGTTATATGGTAGCCAGTAGTTATTAAAGTTTTAATAACATTGCACATCTTCAAGAAAGTCACGAAATAACTTATCAAAATGCTTCCTATTGCTTTTTCATTCTGACAAGGCTGTGTCAAAAACTTGAACAATTTGCAGTATTTACTGTACTCAAATACATTAATATTAATCTTGCATTCAACAGCTCAATATTGAGAGCATTTGCTTGAGCAATAAATTGGCTAAATTGTGGATCTGGCTAATAATTTTGACAGTCAGGGATAGAGGTACAGAATGTTGGCACTTTAAAATAAATATCGGCATTAAGGCATGAATCACACTGCCTTTTGTAGAGATGTGTGAGCTAAATGCAGTGCAATCGCAAAATAATTTTCATAAATATGCGCAAGATGAATTTCTTTAAAGCACTGGGTGTAAAAATCCATCACCTTGAAAGAGTGAATTCATTCTCTTGGAGAGAAGCGGTGAATAAACATGACAGGTGAACCAGGTGAGTACAGAACTCTGTTTGGCCTTGGATTTGCTGCTGAGTTAAATCGGCTAGAATAGAAGTAAGAACGGTCGATTTTTCATACAGTTTCATGCCGCACGTCAAACTCCACTCAATGGAAACATTAGCTGATGAGATTCAGAGACCTGGAATGCTTTCCTTTTCACGCAAACCAACACGTGACACACCAGTGCATGGCAGCATTTTCACATCAAAGTCAGCAGCGAACTTACATTATTAAAAAATATTTCTCATTCTAGGGTCAGATGAAATATGAAAGACTGCTCCGTTGAGATGCTAATCTTTGGGATTATTTGCATTTCAGGGATCAATCCATATCTTTTTGGCAGGGGGAGAATCTTTCCTTTTGTAAAAACATCTCAGCAACTCATTGCTTCTGTTCTCAGCCACTCATTGAGAGAGAAGTAATGGCCTGGTCAGCTTGTGCACCTGTGTTGGTGACTGAAACAGCACATCAGATTCAAGATGTGAGGAAGTGTTCTTCTAGTTGGAATATGGGAACGATGGATTGATTCATAGCCCTATGATCCAACCACATCAATCTGTGTTCCGCAGGTTGGCCTGCTGATCAGCATGTGTCCCACTGAAATAGTTTTAAAATGTAACCAAGCAATTGTATAGATATTAGAAAATGCATTGCATGTGATGAATCGTTTGGTGTAATTATTCTACAAAATCATAAAGTCCATGATACAGTTAACTGCACCGTTTTTTATCACAGCCCGTGTGAGTTACAAAAAGAGGAATTGCCTTGAATAAACAAATAAACAAGTGTAAGGAAAGCTCATTTAATGAACAATAATTTTAATTTTAATATAATTAATTGTAAAAATAATTAATTTAATTATCAATCTATGAGTAATTTCGGACGTGACTGATAAAAGTTATTGATTCTACCTGAGTTGATTCAACATTCTTGTGGAGTTAAGACTCTGTGAAACTCAAACACAGCAGTTCTGACCGAGGTTCATAATAGACAACATTTTGGATCGCAACTACAAGTGCAGTTATGAATATGAAATGAAAACTACTCAACAGTCCAGACAGTACCACTTGCCAACTTGTCAACAAGACATAAAGTCAAGACCAAGAATTAGTGGGGGTCCAAGGAGGGGGACAGGGACCATGTCACAGGGACACAGAAGTACTTGTCATATAAAAATATATATTTCTTTCTTACTTTGTTCGCCTGCAATTAGGGATGGGCGATATGGACAAAAAAAACATGGCTATAATTTCATATTATATTATTATGTTGTAATTTCGGCAATAACAATAATTATCACGATACAGTAAATACATTTTCATTGTATTCCATATGTTGGACACGCCATAGTCTCTCTTGAAGCTGTTTCATGATGAAACTTATTTGTGGCGTTTGTCTCCAACATCACTATTTGTTTATGTTTAAATATAAGAGTTAACTAAGCGTAGAGATGACAAATTCAGTCTTTCACATCTCTGTTAGAACCTGCTCGTGTCTGACTTCTCTGCCAGCTTTATTTGAGGGTTAAATTGAGCCGTCTGTCTGCTGTATCTCATGTCTCTTAACAGGTGACTTTAACTATGGACCAGTCTGAACACATTTCCTAGATACTATTGAAGAAATATTAGAAATAATGTGAATAAATGATAATTTAGTCATATTCACAATTCACACACCTAAAATTGTTGTTTTTCATTGCCTTATTGAAGATTTCACTAATACTTACTAATACTCGTTTTAGAATTTGTTGATGGTCCCTAACTGATGCCGCGTCGTAGCATTAGCGCTGCCTGTGAGAGTGTGCCCGCGATCATTGAACCCTAATGGGGACGCGGAAGAGGACGCCGCAGGCAATACCGGAGCGGAGGTCAGTCCAATATCCAACTATTTTTATCACGGTGTTTCGCCGAGGCGCCAGCGCAGTGGGAGACTTGCGTGTGTTGATGTGAACCAAGGCAGATGACCGCGTCAGAGAACCTATGAGGACCACTCCATCTAATAAAATAAACACAGATCCAGAGACTCAGAGTCGATCAATGTCATTATCAAAGCTTCCCTGTATTAAAAATAAGTTACAATCGTGAACCAAAGTCCACCACACTCTCCACAACTGTCACACGCCGGTGTCGGCTGTCAAACTCCATTGCGCTGGAGAGAGCGGAGTGCCCTTCACAGTCTCGTAAATGTTCATGTATGCAGGTCCAATGCCGTAAGCGTTTATTGAATTTATGGTGAGATGCAGAATTGTCATTGTGGAGATTGTTTTTGGCGGTATATCGTGTACGAGAAGTCATTGCCCATCCCTACCTGCAATAAGAATGAGTGGTGATGCACCACGGCACCAATCTTTGAAAAGATTTTCTGAAATATTTTGATTGAAATGTGATACAATGTCAAGATCACACGTTAAATAATATGTTGAGGGACACACACACGCACACACAACAGGAAAGTAAAGCTAACAGTGGATTAGATTATTGTGAAATTTAGAGCACTCCTTTTCCCTTCTCACCTATGACGTAATGAAGCGCACATTAGGTGGTGGTTTAACAAAACAAGACTTAATTGCTCGCAATGGGAGGTTTAAAGACTCTTGGTTAATGCTGCTTTAAATTAGAACTTCATTAAACCGTGCAACGAAGTTCCAAAGTTAAAGAGGATGTTTCACAGGACGTAAACAGTGATTATGTCATAATGATGGGTTTAAACCAGTGTGCTACATTTCAGGCCAATACTGAGTAGACCTGGCAGTGAGAACCTCCAGATATACAGACACTTGTCACTTCAAACACAACAAGTAAACAAGTGAAGCTGAACTTTTCTTACCTGCAACAAAGTGACTACATGCCTCTCTCCTGTTTTTGACCAGAGGGGAGCCATTCCCAACTTCACAGCTACCAACCCAACCCGTCGACTCCCTAATAGAGATGCAAAATCAGAGCAAAAAGGATCAATAAAATACAAAATGAAATTGGATAAACTCAGTCAGGCAGGCAGGACTGTTTTGTTTGTTCATTTGTCTTGCACACTGGATGATATCGATGTCTGATCTCTATCAAGCTCTTTTTCAATTTCTGTTTTCTCACCGTTAAGGATGGGGAAAAAATTATGAGCTTTTCAGGCATTAGCGCGAAGAAAGTATGTCACATTATTATGATTGTTATGTCATGCTGTGTGAAGAGGTCTGGATGACAACTACCTTCTGCCCAACTGTGTCGCTGCCAGGGTTCATCCTTCAGTGGGTTGAGTTTATCTTCAGTTTGTTTTCTGAATTCCGCAGCAATCTCCGTCCTCATGAATGTCTGGTTGTCTTCTGTGAGGTTTTCTTCAAACCATGTTGTGGTCTTCAGTGTTCTGATACATCCAACTGTCTGTGCAGGGCTACAAGACCAATGAAAAAACATCAACATGAACAATGTGTCACTTATATTGGACAAACACTGCTGCTAGGTCTATTCGGTGGGTTAGAACGGAGTACAAACTCACTTTCAAATAGTGCTTTCGTACAATAATGTTTAGAGCAATAAAACATGTTATTTAAGTAACTTGAGATGTTGCAAACGGACAGGAAAGTATGTAGCGTTCACCTTGTGGTCGCTCCTGCTCGGACTGTGATCACACCAGAGCACCGGTGAAGAAGTCGAAAGCTCCACGATGCCATTATAGCACACGGACAGACAGTTATATATCGGTATCGTCTTGTAAGAACCTGCGAAAAACTCAGAAGAAAGTGTGGTCGCTTAGAAGACCCATAACCATGCTGCGGTGAACAGCTCCAAATGTCACCCTGAGCTCTTCCGGTACGTCAACGTAAACAGTTCCGTCAAACTGAGCTGACGAGTAGAAGGTTCCGCATTCCCAGGAGTCCATCCAGCTTCAGAAATCTACTGTAAAAAAATAAAAATAAAAATAAAAATAAAAATAAAAATAAAAATAAAAATAAAAATAAAAATAAAAATAAAAATAAAAATAAAATAATAAATAAATCAATAAGTAAATAAATAAATAAAAATAAAAATGATTCCACACAGAGGTTCTAGACATTGACTTAGACTTAGACTTTCTTTATTGCCATTGCACATAAACATATCACTATATGATGGAACAAAATGTCGGTCTGAGGCCTCCGGTTTCCTAAAACAGAACTACATGTCCAAAAATAAATAAATAGATAGATAAATAATAATAATAGATACATACTAGTCCAGAAGATGTACAAATAAACAAATAATAACAAATAAATAATAAACAAATAATAATAATAAATAAATCCTGATACCAATGGAAAGTCTGTTTCATCCATCCATCCATGTTTGTTCAGTTTTACATTTAATATCATCGAGAGGTTTAAATGTGAAGCCACTTGCATCTCCATCCTGTTTTAATCTTAACCTTTCTCTTGCTCTGCAGCCTCTGCCCGTGTGTGTATGTGTGGACATGGACAGGAGTAAATTGAAAGGGGAGATTGTGGCAGTGAGTATCCATGGACCAGAGCTGTTGTTTGTGTGGGCTGTTCATGAAAACCATGGAGATATGAATTAGCTCTGCATGAACAAACAATATGCAACAACAGAAACAGTAAAGCAGTAAATCCACATAAAACTCCACATAAAAGTAATACCTTTGTGAAAATAATGAATTCTCAAAGGTAATGTAGTGATTTTACAAATAACACTGGAAGACAATAAAAAAAATGCAACCACGCAGTGAGAAATCCCAAAATGTCTTTATTATAATTGACATGCAGATTACAAGGAGGAATAAAACAACCGTTTCATCGTACTGACAAGAGTCTATCCTACCACAACTATCTTTCCAGAAAATCTTTACAATGTAAGAAGAGTATTAAGAAATTATTACAATTGTTTGTTTATTCATCATGGAAAAAAAGTCAAATAAATTGGTAGAAAACAACAAATTCAACCACCCTGTTGCGCAGATGACAGAGATACTTTATTTTGTAGCTAGCAAGCGGCTGAAAAATGGGACTATCAAATATAACATAACCATGCTAGGGTTTAGTCTTGGAGAGAAAAAGCAGAAAACACAAAAGTCCTTTCATGAACACAGAATTAATTTGTACATTCTGTGCTAAAGGACTCCAAAAGAAAAAAAAAAGCCTCTACTGTAAAAATTCATAAACTGCCCATGTCTCGATGTGGTAAGAGTTGAACCTCTGCAGCAGCCCTGCTAAGAATGTGCTTTAAAAACATACTTCAACATGGTGCCTTCAATGACACCAATGGCTGTTGGACATTTGTGTGCTATTTGTTATGCAGTATACTGTTTAGCAAGTTATAATTCGTGCTGATAGGTGGCATTTTGTACATGAGTTTGGAACTATTGTTGACTTGTTATGAGCGATGATTTCATTCAAAATTTGATAAGGCGAAAGCGCTTCGGGATGTGTTTGGTCATTTTTATTATTAGTTCCAGGCACAGTTATTTATTTCAAGACCTTAAATTCATCATCTCTTTGTTAGCCATGATTAAACAACAATGTTCTGCTCTCAAATGAGCTTTTTTATCAATTTTGGATGGGAAATTAAACACAGCAATTTCACTTTTTGTCGCTCTGAAGACAAGGCTTTAGGCACACGGGTTGGTCAAACAATCTTGACATTTAATAGAAACAGTGAACACCTTATTGTTATTTCAGACCAGAGAACTGGGGAAAAACAAACGTCAAAGTCAAACTGAACTTTCTTGAACTTCATTCACAGGCATGTTTATAAGGGGATAAAAATTCAAAGTACTTTAGATGGTCTCAGATGAAACAGCATCGCTGGTGAGTATGTCATCAAGAAAAACACTTTAGCCCCAAAGATTTCTGTGTATAATGCACATATCGGATCAGTCCACAGCATGTTAAGTTCAGGGTATCAAAATGTAATACATCAAAACAATAAGCAGATCACTGGCTTGAGAGAACTGAACGCAATATACAAAGCAAACATCAAACTGTAGAGCTGATTTGTTTGGAAATTGGCCATCAAAAGTATGAAAAACTCCTTCTGGAAAATGAAAAGTCATGATCATCGCGACGGTAAAATATCTTGACTCTACTTGCCACTCAGCAGAACCTGTTCACGGTTGGTTAACAGTCTGAATGCTCTCCTTATTCCTTAAAACTGAAAAGAAACCCAACACACACAAAACCTGGTAAAAGCGTCAAGCAAGCCTAACCAATAAAAGCAGTAACTCTGATTTAAAGAAAAAAAGTTGGGTGTCCAATTTGAATTTGTCCTTGAGATTTTCAGAAAGACTATGATTTGAGGAGCACATTCTAAGGTTCTCGAGGTTATACAGTCCAGCATACTCATATTCCATGTACTTGCTAGTTATCTAAATAAGGTAAGAGTGTCATTTCCTCGGGTTGGCTATGAGTCTGCATGCTTCATCGGGAGACTGCTCTTAGTTTCTATAAACGAGTTTCAAATATACATTAGAGAGTAATAATTCCCAAATATTGCCTTTGTGGCCAAGCATGCAATAGTCATCGACAGTTCAAATAGTTTCACCAGAACAAGCTAATCCTCTCAGCTAGACTACTGTATGCATGACTGAGTGTCTTCTTGTGTCAAGGTTCCGATCCTTTTGTCAGGGGCTGAAGGTTCTTGTGGACTCAAAGTCCGACATGCACTTGGGTTTGATGCCTTTTGCGTTGTAGTAATCCACCACTTGGTTGGGAACCTCTGCCAAAACACTCTTAGCCAGTGCAGCCGGGGACGCCTGCAAACAAAAACAAACCATGAGGGGAAGCTTGCGCACACACTCACACACGCCACTGCTGACGCACGAGTGGGAGAGATGTAGAATCTGCTGAAGCAAACGCCAGCTGTGTCGCCTGATACTAGAAAAAGCCACTATACACAGCACGTTTCCATTACACAGCTAAAGCTTCTAGTTTTCATTTATTTCATTTAACTGTTTTTGTATTTATAGCACATGAATTGAGTTAAAATATAAACACTAATCACACATTTAAGCATAAGTTAAAGCAGTCCTTCTCCAATAGTGGGGCGGGCCACCGTGGGAGCGATGCCAGAAGACCCGCACGTGACCTCGGGGAACATGCTTTTTTGCCGTACTAGAATAAAATAAATATAACATGCACATCCAGTTTTTTTTTTATTTCAGGCAAATTGATGCACTTTAAGTCTTTTCTGTTAAAAACAAAAATGATGTTCATATAGTTATTTTGTATTGGAACTTTCTTTTTTCTTTTCTTTAATGTTAACAAGGATACAATGTTATGCAGAGGTGTACTCATGATCATTTTGTAGATGATTTACAGAGGCAGCGGAGAGTTGGGTGGGGGGCGCGAAACGTTTACTTCTTCCTGGTTGCAACAGAAAATAATAAATAGATAAATAAAGAAGCACTGACTTAAAGGAAGACTATATCAACGCAGGACTGGCCAGTAATAGATGCTTCATGCAAACATTTCTTTACAACAACAACCCACCACAACAGACACTGTCAAGAACATTCTTTAGAATAAAGAAAAACATGCTAAAATCATAACATTGCACGCATTAATGGCCATGCTTCTGTTGATCAAATCTTCCTTTAAGTTACATTTAAAACAGATCCAAAATAGTTTTTAAAATTTTTCATTAATTGCAACTTAACTCAGCCTTAGATTAGTGCGATTAATTGAGATTAAAAATTGTTACCTACTGACAGCACTAAATTATAGCTGTATAACATCTTAATTTAAGAAATGAAATGCCGCTATTCAATTTGTATGAATTATTATTTTCTATAAACAGTGTGATTATTATTATTAGCATTATGTCAATATAATTAATCAGCCACAAGTCATTTTATTTGTCGCCAATCTAAAACAGTTACATTTTGAGAAATCTCTTCCGGAATGCTGTGAATGGAAAAGTGCCAAAGAAGCTAAAGTGAGGAGAAAAAAAAGTCTGGAATAATGAGCTTTGTGCTGCAGGCCTCTAATAGACAGTGATGGATGCATCCAGTAGACTTCAGAAGGAGCTAATTCCACATGACTTCCTAAAACACAGAATGAAATCAATAAAACCACTTCCATGATCCAAGTCTGGTGTTGGTAAGTGTCACAGAATTGGCGGTTTTCCTGAGAGTTAAAACTGACAACCCTAAAACAATGTTGAATGAACCATAACAGTTTTTTTTTTATTTTTATTGTTGTTTATTATCTTTCTTCTGCCGCATGATTTTCATTTCATTAGTTGTGTTTTATTAAGTCTTTATTAAGTAATTTAACTTTATTTTATTTTCAGGGTGGAAGCATTTAGATGCTGAATAAATTTAGTTTTGTTGATGGAGCCTAAATGAAGACAACACTTCCCAACTCATCTTCTAAAACAATAGAGCAGGGAACTCCTCGCCCCACTCTCCTATCGACCTGCCCTTCCTCTGTCCTGCGCTGTCACACTGTTGCCCCGTCCGCCTAATCCTTTCTGAAAAGAAACGACAGAGCAGAAAATCACCTCACCACCTCTGTCACACCCCCTTTGTGTTTTGCCATGTTCTCCGGTGGACCTTCCATTTCAGAACCATCTCCCACCTTTTACATCCTTACCCTTTCCAAAACACTCACTTCCTTCTCTTGCTTAACCGGATTTTAATTTGTTGATTTCCTCACGTGTCACCGGCCAAAGTCACCATATCAGAAATGTCACCAGACAACACACACACAACACACACACACACACAGGGCTGATGAGTTCTGACGGGCACAGCGAGCGTGTAATGACCGCCCTCGCACTGGTCACTCCACAAACCCACAATCTTGCAGATCAAATAAAAGAACAAACTGCTTCATGAAATTCAATTTCATATGTTGTCTCAGAAAACTGCAGACAGTTTTCCATCAATCTGCTCTAAACCTTACAATTCCACCAGATGCGTAAAAATAACACCAGTTCCAAACATGGATTTGGATTTAATCAAACTTCTGTGTGTGAAACGGGTCAACGCACAAACATTCCGATGACTGGGGCTGAGAATTGCCTTTTTATGAGTTTGGAATTGCTGCTGAAAAATTCCCAGGAGATTAGAAGCACCCAGAGCTCCATTAATCAAAGGTTAAGGGAAATCCGCGATGATAACGGGGCAGCGTGATGCGCACAGATGGCAGCTGATGTCGTGCTTATATGGGGACACAAATTGAATCCCACTGGGCCGATTGATTCGATAGCAATAATCTGTTTTGTAGTTTAGAGGTGCTGATATCTCTTCCCACTTTTTAGTCCGTGACCTAACCAGCGCAACCACCGGAAGAAGAAGAAGCACACAAGCAATGCATGGGTTAAGGCAGAGGAGGCTGGCTTGCTATGGCAACCCCTGATGGGAAATGCTGGAAGAAGAAGAAGTATTGCTCAAAACAAGTAAGAATAAAAAACTAGGGGTGTCTACAGATAAAAAATGTTAATCTCTATAAATCGTACAAAAGCTCATTCACGAGTTCACTCATGATTTATGGCAAATTAAACACATTTTATCACATTTAAACACATGATCAACACAAGAGTGGACATTATTTCTTTCTCATTCAAGAACCAAATTTAACATACACTGTCAAGAACATTCTTTGGAGGCACTGAAAAGGTTCATGTTCAAAGTATAACATTGTTAACCTTCTTGGCCACTCCTGTGTTGATAACATCCTTAACAATAGATATAGAATAGATATGAAATTTGTCAATAATCTGCCATTAATTGAGATTAAACATTTAAATCCATTGACAGCCCTAAAAACATAAAGCAAAGAGTCAACATTTACCAGAAAAAAAGAAGCCTGAGCACTATTTTATTTAATCCAATCGTGGCAATAAATGTTTTTCTGATTATGATTCTGAATAAGTCACTTCAATGGCTTAGAAGTCTATAATGCTCTTTTTTCTGAATCATAATTTCTCTTCTCACTCTTCTCACATTGCCAAATTGTTGAAGCTCCAATGTTCTCAATGAATCATGCTCGAAGCTACATGATGGCCAATAGCCCTATCATGGCCACCTGCACGCAGTGGCGGTTCTAAGCAGGGGCCAACAGAGAAAGTGCCCGGGTCGGAATTATTTTGGAGGCGGCAGGAGCAACGTGAAGAAAAAAAAATCTGAATTGCTGAGCTTTTTTTTTGTCATTTGCCAGTACAGTGGTGCCAGTACAGCCAGCGCACAGTTAGATGTGACAGTGCGTCACCTCCAGTGCGACTGGAAGTAGGAAGCAGGTGGTGAGGCTGTGTGGAGCCTAGAAACAGGAAACGGGGCTTCATGCAGCACAAAATGTCATATACATGTTATTATGAATACAGAACTACAACTCCTTTATTATGCTGAATAGAAATTAAAATTATTTTATGATTTTTATTTAATAAATTACTATACAGTATTAATATTAATATTCTGTTCATACTACTGTTATTTTTTAGTCATACTTTCTTTTTGCATGTTCTACTTTTTATTTTCAGATTTTATTTTTTCATTTCTGCATCACTTTTTATTTTTGCCTTTAGGGGTGGGCTGCACTCACTGTGGCCACACCGACGAAAAATTTCTAGCTCCGTCCCGGTCAAAGGAATATTTCTATGGAAATTTTGCTGAAAATGAATTTTCGCCAAATCTTTGATTTCACACCGGAATTCGGTTCCATATTTTGGTTTCATAAATTAACATTTAACCCACAATCATTTTCAAAAGCTATACTTCCCTTTTAAAACCAGCAGGTTTTCCAGTCCTCACTTCGACATTGTTTTGGAACTTTTTTGTCACACTCAGCAGTCTTAAAATTACTCTTTAGAGTAATTTCTGAATGAAACTTGACTTCTTCTGTTCTGATTCAGCCATACGTATTTGAGTCTGCGCCCCATCTGCTCCCCACTTCTTCAACAGTGTCATCTTTCTCATTGTACTCGACAAATGAAGCAACTACACATGCATGTATCTTGCAAGCCTCTTCCTCTTTAGCTCTATGAATAAATGCCATCCTTTGGAACCTAAATCCCGACTGCAGCAAAGCAAACCTTTTCTATTGATAATTGTGCTTAATATTGTTGTAGAATTAAGAAACGAATTAACAAAAGATTAAAGTAATGTATAATCTGTGATTTCTGTTTTGCAGGCTCCTTCCTCTGTTACAGTAATTAAGTATATTTATATATAACTATGCGGAAAAACAACTGAAAACTGAAAAGTGAAATATAGCTGTTTCTTAAATATTTTGCTGATTATTTATCTAATATGTTTAAAGAGAAATAAAGAGAAAGAAATCCAGAACAGAAGAGTGAACTGTAAATTCAAGGAGCATGCAGTAATTAAGTGTATTTCGGTATAAACTCCAAGCAATAATAGCATTGCAATCTGCCACAGTCTCCTCAAGTACCTCTCCAGCATTAGTCACAGCGTCTGACAAGAATGTGTTTTTTCAAAATGTGATTCCAGACCCTTAATCCCCAGAGCCACCCACATGCTTGAAGTCCTTGAAGGGGACGAACTGCACGATGTCTCGGAGCACCGGCTCCCCCTTGGGTGAACGCAGGATTCCGTCATCTCCATCCAGAATCTGCATGTCGGTGAAGTCTGCGTTTCCAACCCCGACGATGATGACCGACATGGGAAGGTGCGAGGCGTGCACGATGGCTTCGCGCGTGTCTGCCATGTCGGTGATGACGCCGTCCGTCAGGATCAGCAAGATGAAGTATTCCTGTTGAACGCAATGATTTAATCCTGGTTAAAAATGACCCGGGAAGGAAAGAAGAGGTGTCTGCGGAGACTGATATACATCTGGTTTGCTGACACAGCGTCTCATTCATCTAGCTCCTGTGAATAAAGAGACAAACTTTCAATGCTTAGAGTGAAAAGATACAGTCACCTGACATGAAGAACCCAGTGAAGAAGCTTGTCTCTCTGGAAAAAGAACTGGTTTGACCTTGTGCTTCACAATAATAACAAGTACTAGAGGCGCAGATACTGAAATACAATGATGCCGTGTGTTTAAAACAGAGGGTTTGTTATACTCAATATTATAAAAGAGAAACCTCAAAAACTTCATCTTCTGTCAGTCCTTGATGTACCTCGTGACTTGAGTATATCAAGACGAAGGTCACATTTTTTGCTGCTGCATTCATGTCCATTTTTCAGCTCTTTAAAGGCGAATTTAGTTTGGGGTTATATAATTTTGGTTTTAATGTCTGATGATGTGGTCAAATAAACAGATTTAATCTAACAGGGATCAAGTATAAGAATAATATGTGGCCAGCATAAGTATGCATCCATACAAAAGGCAAAGAGGATTAGAAATAAAGTTTGAGGCAGACAAAGCAGAAAGGATACATGTTCGATAATGTTTTCAAAGTAGCTTCTGGTCCGAAGCTAATTTGAATAAAACTCATTTTAAGCCACTGGAGTGGAAGAAAGCACGCTGAAATATGCGCTCTTAAACGTATGGCTGGAATTAAATTATTATCAATCACTCCCTTAAATGTGCTCTTTTTTTAACACTCCTTTCTTCTCTTGTACTAGTCACCGCTTATCTGTTGCCATTCGTCTTCTGCTTGTGTCTCCTCGTGGCAAACAAAACCCCATTAAACACAAGTTCAGGAACGAAG
Source organism: Synchiropus splendidus (assembly GCF_027744825.2). Lineage (NCBI taxonomy): Eukaryota > Metazoa > Chordata > Actinopteri > Syngnathiformes > Callionymidae > Synchiropus > Synchiropus splendidus. The sequence continues at coordinate 11,157,209 of NC_071337.1, forward strand.
AAGTTTCTCTCTCGCGCTCTCACCATGGCCTCTTTGGTGTGCATCTCCTCCGAGGCAGATGAGGCCACTTTCTGAATGATGGGGGCGATATTGGTGGGCCCGTAAAGCTGAATTTTCGGGAGGCAATTTTGGTACGCTTCCACCACACCTTGAATACCTGCAACACACACACACACACACACACACACACACACACACACACACACACACACATTTGGTGGATCATTTATCTTGCCACCCTTGCATTATCCTTGACAGGACGAAGTTCGGGTTGTTGGTGAAATATTTGCGGGAATAAATAGGTTTCTGTGGATGTGATCGCCCTCGAAGATGTCGGGGCAGTAAACAACACCAAATGTATTCTGTTACCCTCTTCACTCACACCCAAGATAAAAGGCACACAATCTCAGTTGGAATTCAGAGGAGTGTGAAGAAACAGAAGCACATTACACAACTACAGATAAGTATTTTTTTTCTTTCAATAGCTATGAAGCAGAGTGGATACTAGCGAGTTTACATCAGGATTTAATTTAAAATTGCATATTGAATTCCATGTAGATGCCTACCACCGTGATATTATTGCTTATTTGTAAAGCCAATTCCATAATCCTCAGTGGCCATTCATCTCCAGCCTCTCAAACCCCAAAACACCATCAGCTGTTCAAGATATAACTTAAATCACTGGGTTCATAGTGCCCAGTCCTCACAGACACATAGTTGAGACTCATCACAGTGCATTTCTGTGCGATCATAAAACACGTTTACATGCAAATGTCGCTCCTAAAGTGGAACATATTTACAATTGTCAAGTGAAATTTAGCCCCCAAGTTGCATGTTGACATATAAAGCTTTCGCCTGAATCAAATGTTTCCCAAGGGGCAAGGAATCCGGGGAAGGCATCAGGAATTATTGTGGAGCTGCATATGGAATTTTCTGAAGCTATAGGCTGCCCAGCAAAAATAAAAGAAAAAAAGGGTTGGTGGTGGGGTTAGGTCATCGACTTGCGCTCCTTCAGGTTCAGCTTCTTCAGGTTCAGCTTCTTCATATTCAACTTGTCATTTCAGTTGGTTTGTATGGAGGTAAAATAGGTGCAAAAGTTCCTTTGAGCCATCACATGAAATTTGTACCTTTACAATAAAGCAATTTCTGAAGAAAATGCATGTGAATGCTTGGTAGCGCAGTCATGTGACTGGGTGTAGCGTTTTGGTTACTGAATTTTGGCTATTGGAATTGTTGCCAGGGATTTCAGATACTCAGGATGGATCTCGTCCACCCCTGGGGCCCTACCACCGAGGAGCTTACGAACAACCTCGGTGACTTCGGCCCGGGTGATGAGAGAGTCGCCTGAGTCCTCAGTCCCCGCTTCCTGAATGGAAGACGTGACGGCGGGATTGAGGAGACCCTCGAAGTATTCTTTCCACAACATCACCAGTCAAGGTCAGCAGTCTCCCCCCCGCACTGTAAACAGTACTGGTGAATATGGGGTACGGGGCCCTCTGCTAGGGGCTGTCCGGTCCCTGTGTGACCGGAGCAGGAGCATGGTTCGCATTGCCGGCAGTAAATCAGACCTGGTCCTGGTGCATGTTGGCCTCCGCCAGGGCTGCCCTTTGTCACCGGTTCTGTTCATCACTTTTATGGACAGAATTTCTAGACGTAGCCAGGGGTCGGAGGGGATTCAGTTCGGGAACCACAGAATTTCATCTCTGCTATTTGCGGATGATGTTGTTCTGCTGGCCTCATCGGACCGGGACCTTCAGCATGCGCTGGGGCGGTTTGCAGCCGAGTGTGAAGCGGCCGGGATGGGGATCAACACCTCCAAGTCTGAGGCCATGGTTCTCGACCGGAATAAGGTGGTTTGCTCTCTCCAGGTCGGTGGAGTTTAAGTATCTCGGGGTCTTGTTCTCGAGTGAGGGAAAAGGGGAGCGTGAGATTGATAGACGGGTTGGTGCAGCGGCAGCAGTGATTCGATCGCTGTATCAGACCGTCGTGGTGAAGAGGGAGCTGAGTCACAAGACGAAGCTCTCGATTTACCGATCGATCTACGTTCCCACCCTCACCTATGGTCACGAGCTTTGGGTAGTGACCGAAAGGATGAGATCGCGGATACAAGCGGCTGAGATGACTTTCCTCCGCAGGGTGGCTGGGCGCACCCTTAGAGATAGGGTGAGGAGTTCGGTCATCCGGGAGGAGCTCGGGGTGGAGCCGCTGCTCCTCCACATCGAGAGGAACCAGCTGAGGTGGCTCGGGCATCTGATCCGGATGCCCCCTGGACGCCTCCCTGGGGAGGTGTTCCGGGCATGTCCTACCGGGAGGAGACCCCGGGGAAGACCCAGGACTCGCTGGAGAGATGATGTCTCCGGTCTGGCCTGGGAACGCCTCGGGATCCCCCGGGAGGAGCTGGAGGAGGTTTGTGCGGACCGGGAAGTTTGGGCTTCCCTGCTCCGAATGCTGCCTCCGCGACCCGACCCCGGATAAGCGGTAGAAGAAGGAATTGTTGCCACCGATTTTTTTTATGCTGAACTTTTGCCAGTGATTGATTTTGTTTCATCAAATTTTACGTTTATATAGAATTTATTTAGACGCTGAAGAAAATGGGAGGCAAAACAATCTCACTGCTAGAACCTTGATGGTACTTAAAATTCAAACTGATTTGGAAAAAATGAAAAAAATCTGAATTTTGAAATTCATTTCAAAGTGCTAATATACTGCACAAGTACAAGGCACTGACTGAAGTTGGCCAACAGAGATGATGAAGTTACCCAGTGAGAGTATTGCTTGAAGTGCAACATGCTCAAAATACACATCCAGCAATTTCTGAAGACAATAATATGTAAGCTCATGAATGCCATTTGGCATTATGTACAGATGTAAACGTGTATGTATGTAAACGTGTATGTGAATGACTCACCAGCACATTCAGGATTGTCCTCATCAAAGTTCACGGCAAAATCATGGGAAACCTTTCAAAGGACAGAATCAATTCACAAGTCAAGTAAAAGAATCCCAGGGCAAATAGAAGAGCAAAAGGAAATGATTCACTCCTGACCTTAAAGTCAGGTGGTATTAAAGCTCCAAAGCCAAAGGCGGGGAACATTTTGTCGCTGTAGAAAAACACAATTCACCCATATAGAAGAGAAGTCAGTCATAATGAAAGGCTTTGACATGATCGGCGGAATTGCGTGTCAGGATTTTTACGGGAGTTGATTGACGAGGCGGTACTACCTGTCGTAGTCTTGACAGATCTCTCCGACAGCCACCAGAGCTTTCAGGTACTCGTTCGGCTGGTAGGGGTGGATGTAATGGAGGGAGCAACTGTTTCTCGGATCCCCGTTGGACGCTGTGAAGTCTATTGCCACCTGGGAATATCGCACATGTGCACGCCCTCAAACACGCGGCGCGGCGGAGAACATAGCAGGCAGTGTGACAATTTTGTGACGAAACTTACTGTGAACTGAATCTGACAGCCTCCCATGATGTAATCCAAGAAGGAGTACATTTTAATGATCTGTGGAGGAAGCCAAAGGAACAAAGGCTGTGATAACTGGGTGTTCGATGAATGTGTGACAGCAGTGAAAGAGAAAGTACTGTGTATCATTAATTACAGACAGGATGCCAAATTAGCGCGACATGTATTTGAGATGACAAGAGTGAAAAGTACTTCTCAGAAGGAACAAAACCCTTTAGAATGTTAATTCCAATACAAGAACGTCAACCAAATGATTCATGTATTGAAACAATGGTTGAATTTTAATATTTTTCTGAAACCCCACACAAAGCCAGAACATTGCCGGTTACCTTGCAGTGATTGAGAATGACCACCCCGGAATTCCTGTAGTTTTTCTTTTTTATTTGGTATTTTGGATTGATGCACTCCCACTGAATCTGTGGAAACAAAAATATAGTGTTAAACTTATACTTATAAACTTATATAGTGTTAAAGTTTTACGAGAAAGGCATTGGGGAAGTGCATCTCTCCACCTAGCCACACTGAGGTCTTTCATACAGACATGGTTCAGGAACCAATGCTGTTCGGGATTCTCAGAACCTCGGTGCTATCTACCGAACTAGCCCGTGTTCAAACTGGTTTCAGTGAAACTTAAGTGGGTGGGCACCATTTGTTTTTGTCATCTGATGAGTCAACAAGTAGGACACATCTGGTATGTGTGCGAAAAGTTCTTTTCCCCGTCTGAGCTGTGTTGGTGTCAAATGGCTCACTGTGATTTCTTTTTTGGCCCATATTATAGCCTTACACATATTTATGTATATTATATGTATTCCAAGTGTATTGAGCTCAAATGGATCACAGGTGGCGGTATTGTTACTGAGCTCTCACAACACACACAGGATATGAAGAAATATCCTGAGAGAAGTGTCATTTAATGTGTGCCTGTAGACTGCTGTGCGAGTTCTCGACCTTGTCTTGTTGCTCATTCTCTCTTGACACATCCAACAGTGTCTTCACAGTGTTAGATTGGGGCTCAATGAAAGAGACTGGAAAAAGCTTGTATCTGATTGCTCTTTGGTTTCCAGAGGCAAAGGATGTTATGGCATGAGAGGAAAGAAAGTCAAAGAGGGCAACCAAACGCTCAGAAAGGCATTGTGCAAAAAGATCTTTTTGTTTCTTCCAATGGTTGTTTACTGGAATAAAACGTATTTCCAAAATATTGCAAAAGTTAAGGAATATAACGCCGTCATTTCCAACTAACCATGAAAATTTTATTGATCGATATTGGCGATAGAGGCCTACGCACATAACCTCTGCCACACTGTCATTGGCGAGGTAAGAAAACTGTGGCCAATTCTTGGTAAAAACTAGGCATACGGGTGGATTTGCTCACCTGTTTTCCTTCCTGCTCCGTCCTCAGCTCTTTGAAGGTCGTCTGAAATTCTCCAATGAAGTCGTGTTTTCCATTTGAGTCCCAGTCCCAAACAGTGCACTGTAAAGACAACTTATGTCACAAACTGTGATGGGTCCTCTAAATACTGCGTGACAAGGTCAGTTCACACGGGAGAGGATTTCCCCCTCACACTTCCTGACCTCCCCTCACAGTCTCTTCAAACTGGCTCGCTTCCCACTCATCACTGCAGGATTGATTTCAAGCGTTTAGGCTCGCTGCGCCATTGTACCCAAATCTAGCTGACCAGGGATTCTGTCCTTCACCCAGCAACCTGACTTCGGGACTCTTTCTACAACCTCTCAATAGTTCCTGCCTTTAACAGCTTTCAAATATACATAACAAAATTCCACCACTATCATTATGTAATGTCTTTTGCAGATTCTTCCAGTTCACAAATCAACTCGATATATTAGAAAGAGGATTTATGACTGAGGACAGGGAGTGCTGCAGTATTTGTTTCAGAGATGCTGGGATAGAATATCAAGCAGCCTCATAACCATGCATCTTCAAATGTGATAATGTGTCTATTAGCAGTCGTTTAGGTAACCGCAAAGATAAGACGGCGGGATTAGATAAAAACACAGATGAACTATAAAGCTTCTCTCCAGATCTGTACTTTTGAGGGGATGAAAATGACACCTCTTAGCTAGTTTCTGGACAAAATCTTAACACTTAAGCAGTCATGAAAATGAACACGCAACCTATTCAAATTATGACAATCTTCTTGAGTATTGCTGACCAGCTTCATCCTGTTTCACTCACTCTCTCACTCACTACGCTACTTTTTTCTCACGGTCTGGAGGAGGTGATGAAATCGGAGAAATCAGGGGCTTTTTATTTACCCTTAAAGCACTCTCGTCGATCTCCTGGAGGTCTGGTATCAAAAAGCAGCCACTGACACCGACTGTGGTGTCGGAAAAGATGTGAGACAAAGTGCGTTCGGCTCAAAAGTCCGATGTGAACACAAGCACGACGGGTTTTGGCCGTGGACTTGATCCCGGCTGGAGAGCTGCACTTTGTGTCGGGAAACTCTCCACGGGGGGTGAAACAACTTTGTAAACTCGCTAAATACTGAGGTGTATAGCCGGGAGCTGCTGGAGACTGGTGCTGTGGTGGAGCGCTGTGCACCGGTCCGGGACTGGAAGATCACCAGACTATTAATTGATCCTTTCTGACGTCTGGATCTGTACAGATTAAAACCCTCTCAATTGTCAGTAATCTCTCTGACTGTGTTCAACTTGTTGAGACAGCAGCATGGATAAATCAAGATGCTCCGTATTACGCAACTTGTTTCCGCTGTTCCTTCATCTTGAAGCTGGACCCCGTTTTCAAAACTAGCTTTGAAAAATGTTTTTAAGACGGTGACCACTCACCTTTCCACAGTGCAGACAGCACCACTGCACCCGCGGCTTATAGGCAGGCGCGGCTTATGGATGAACAACATCTATTTTCCTTCTTAAATTTTGTGGGTGGGTGCGGCTAATATTCCTGTGCGCTCTATAGTCCTGATATTTCGGTGCATAAGAAAAACTGGTGAATGATTTTCCTCTCACAATGTAACCTTATTAGACAGCCTCAGCATCTGCACTTAATAAGTGCTCCCTAATCAGATGACCTCTTGCTAGCTTGAGAAATGTTATGAAATGAAATATGATAAACTCGAGAGCTCTACGGTCTATTTGTCAGATTCCATGGGGCTCATCCAGAGAAAACCGATAACCATCTATTGTTTTCAACCCTCAATCCACCTGCTTAACTCTGACAGCTTCATATACAAGTCTAATGGAAGCATATCTACTCGCTATTTCTTGTTTCAATCTGACTATTGCGACTTGGCGAAACATATAAGGTCAGGAAACTCATAAACCTGAGACAAGAAATGAAAGCGGAGCTGATAAATAAAAAGGTCGGCAGGCACGGATCGATAATCATACTCTGCATACAATGAAGCCCTGAGTGCATCTCTTGTCTACCAGGCAACACTATGAGCTCTGCATGAGCTCAATGATCAATTTCAAAAACGATTACATCGATCTGAAAAGGGTCTTCAACAGTCAATAATGAACACTCAGTGGCAACTACAGTCTATTGTTTTTCATTGAATATTTATGAATGCTGTGTGGTAAATGGTGATGCATCCTGTCACTGAATATCAATAGCTGTTCAGTAAAAAGGATTATTTCTTAATGCCATTTATAGAGCAGCGCAAGGTACCATTTATTGAGGAAAAAAAAATGTGTCTGAACAATCAAAATTTGCTACATATGAATCGCAATTTGGAGTGAAGGGAGTCTCACGGAGAAGGCAACTCTCTTCTAACGTGCCGTCTGATAGCTGAGGCGCCATGCTTAAGTGGAAGCAGATGGCATGGTTTACAATTAATTTTAATAAACAGTTAAGAGAATTTTGAAGGAGGCGAGCCACAATTCAAATCAGAATTCCATGTTAAAAACTTGCAGGAGTCAAAATATCAATAAAACAGGATCTGGTGTTTGAATAAAAAGGGGCAACTCATTGGTAAGTTTTTGCTGAGTGTCAGCAACTGCTGGTGGTCAGCGGTCACCCAAGTTAAAAACCTGTCGCACAGGAGGACATTTTCATTCAGTCCAAGCTGTAGCCCTGTCACCCCAGCACACCCACAACAACACCCATGCAGGGAAATGCCATGCTGAATGATTGATAAGGAGGAGTTGGTGGGGGGGCATTGGAGCGGTGAAATATTAATCTGAGGACGCTGAGAGGAATGAAGCTTAAGAGACAGCTTAACGTGCGCGTGCAAGCCAGTGTGTGTGTGTCTTCTTGTCTTTGGACATAATAGTTTATTTTCCTCTCAGAGGAGCTACACGACAAGATAAATGGCAGCAATCAGCCGTGAAATGTGGGGGTCAGCGGGCCAAGGCGTCGCCCACCACAGGCGCACACCAGCCATAATTCCAACACATTACAAAAGGCATTTCACAGCCCCGCATGGTCCATAGGATCGATAGTACCAGATACCAAGACGGGCTCACACATAACAAAACCACCGTCAAATATTTCATGGCCTGCTGTTGTGTTGGAGTGACCTTATTCAATCATTTGTACGACTCAAAGTGCTCTTGATGATGTCCCAGCATCAATATGATGTTCTTGAGGTGTTAGATTTATGTTCCTGGTGTAACCTGTGGCCATGACCTCTGGATCTTTACAGTAAAAACAAGAGATACATGCATGAAATTGTCATCTTGTGAAGGTGACTCTTTGTTTTCTGGGGGATAGCAGCCACTGAGAGGAATCATCTGAGGGGGGGAGAGCATCTTCTCCAGGAACCTCCAATGCCTCCCTATGGAGGCATATCTAACTGGGATGAAACCCTAGATGGACGCTGAACTTGATTGAGAGAATACATCTTTTGTTATTGGACGTCTTAGTATTCTGGCTTCCATGCGAGGGAACTCAGGTTCTCTCTGCTTGGGACTCCGATAAAAATCAATCTCAGACGAGCAGAATGGGAAAGGGGAATGTATACGTTGATGGAGGAATGGACTCCCCTATGCCTCCTCTATTTTTGTTGATGGTCTTGTTTACAGGAAATAGAATGAGGGAAAGACAATCATAACAAAACACAAAAAGGAGACAGAAAACAGAAAGTCACAGCCACATGGGGCTACATGGGGTCACAGCGGATGTGGGCGAAATGGTTGGGCAGATCGGGTGACAAACTTTGTCATCCACCATACTGCTGTGGAAGGAAAGAAACGTCTTTTGTAAGTACTTTTGGCAAAGGTGGGTGGGACCCAAGAAAAGCCGGAGAAATCATATTTGATTTGGAGTTAGTGAAGTGTCAACGGAAGGATGTGTTTAGAGACTTTTCAATCAACATTTAAGCGATTCCCCCCCCCCAATTTTGGAGGACGCTTTAACAGAATTTGTGGTACTTTTCATTCAATATTTTAGGATGGATTGACAGCCTGCGTTATATCACAGACCAATGCAACAGGAGAGAGACTCTGTGGGAGATGGATTAAATAACCAATATCTAACTACTTTCCCCACAGGTTTACAGCCCAGGATGACCATTGATCACAGTATCTACAATTCTCCAGAGCGCAACTGTTGGCAAAGAGAGCTAAAAGTTAGCACAGGGCTGCCAATTCTCTTGTAACCAGCAAAGAACTCTAGGGGCTTATGTAAGGCCACACGTCCCATTTGTATTTCTTTCTAGCCAAGTAACTGAATAGGTATATGTATAATGAATGCAGTCCTGGGCTTGCGAAATGGTACTGTGGAATGACAGTTGGCTGTCCGATGCTAGCATCAGATGTGAATCCAGCAACAAGTGCTTGCTCTACCAAGTTGCGTGTTTGACAAGATGCGCTCCCAACCAGGAAACGAATATGACATCAAAATAGGTATGGGGTGCTGTCAGTAGAGAGTATTTGATGAGTACAGCAAAATAGGCCAGTACAGGTGTGAGTACCAATTCTGGTATCGGTATTGGGTCATCCTGAGATTTTTTTAGCACTTAATCGTAAAAGTCTGTATAAAATCCCAGGCAACTAGCAGAATACTGTGCGAAAAGTGGCAAAAGGAAAGGTCAACGTCCTTCTTCTATAAAAACATCTTTTGAAATTGGGATCATACTAAATATAAACGTCCAACATGGCCTGGTGCTCAGAATCTTGGGAAGGCTTGGCGTTATTTAGGGGCTTGGCAACCAATCATCCAAGGTATTTAATTCGTGTGTGAGCACTTGTTTTTGTGCACTTCATTCAGAGATCTAGTCCCACTTCAGGTTGCGAAGCGCCATTCACCAGCTTAATGAAAAAATGAAGACCTCCACTTCATTTCATCGATGGTCGGAAGGACAGGAGGAGGGCAAGAGCGAGTGACCGCTGACGGGATGTGTAGAGAAGTAATCAAGTGGAGAGAAAGCCGTACAACAACCGACACACCAAGACACAAGGAGGGGGACGCGTCAGTCAGTTAATGAATAAGAGATCTCAGCTCTGACATTTCTCAATACAGGGTTGATGCTTCAAACAGGTAGCCGTGGAAACCAACGCCGATGGCACAAAAGTGTGTGAGTGAGCGTGTGTTAGCCCTTTCTCCTGCTGTCAGGAGCCACGCAGAGTTAAGAAGCCTTTGAATATTTAATGAACAAGCTCATGTTTATTCAAAGGATGTACAACTTTTCTGATGCGCGGGCAGCACTTTCACACAAAAAGAGCTTCGTAACAATCCGGCTTTTTCACCCCGTCATCAGAACTCAGAACAGGTTGTGAAGGTAACGAATAGTGACATCTGACGGAAGACTGTCTGTCTGGTGAATCACTGTTTGGAGCTCTTTGGCTGTATTCTTTAATACGGTAGTCCAAAAAAATCATATTGCCACCAGTCATCACCTTTTCATGAATACTAATCGTGCCACGCTCACCTTCAGCTCCCGTTCATGGTCTCCACTACAGAGTGTGTTCAGCGAAACTTTGAAAGATTTCCACACCGGGCTCAGGTTGTTCATTACCGTCTAAAAAGACACACAGACGCCACGTCGATAAGAGATGAAACATGCTCGCAAGTGTGGGAATTGTGCTTCTTCACCTCCGTCCGGTGCACTAGTGACTCCGTGCCATCATTGTTTATTCTAAAAATCTCCAGGAAAGGGTCTGACTTGCTGAAGAAATCCTAGGGAGGCAAAAGACAACGGTTATGCAGATCCCCGGAACGATCTTTGACTACAGCAAATCATTTATTCATTAACGGAATCATTATTTTACCCCACTCCTACTTTGTAGCTTCCACCCATCTCTCCCCTGCCTCTAATTTGTCTGCCCCTTCTTTTCTTCCTCCCATCGTTTCCCCCCCGAGGCACAACTTGGATTAGTCATCCGTGGCTGCGTGAGTGCATGTGAAAGCAAAAAATTAATATAGTTATCTATGTGTGTCGAGGGGCAGGTGAGATAGGAAGACTTATTGAGGAGGGGGAACCCATCTATCTCCTCGGGCCTCATTTAATGCCAGATTGTTCTTCAGTGTATTGCGTTGTCAAGTTGCCTCCCTAACAAATCCACCCACGTTCTCCGTCAGACACGCTGGCACACAAACACACCTTCTGACAGTGCGCGCCAGCACTTGGAAATGCAAGCCCCTTCATATCGTCCACGGCAAATACAAACCTTGTCGTCGAGTTTACGAGCGCTGAAGGAGAGTTCAACGTAATCGTCATTGCCAGACAACTCCTCTGCTGTCACCTTTGTGTGTGTGTTAGAGAGAGAGAGAGAGAAATGAGGTGAGTGGAAATGAGATGGAAATGAGGAACAGAGGAGAGCGAATAGGAAAGAAAGAAAAAAAAATCATCCAATTAATTATTCCCTGTGTGTATAGTTGCAAGAGCTATTGTGTGTGTGTCATCATAAGTTTCATACCGCTATGGAAGACTTTCCAGCGGTGTTGCCTTGTTTGAGCAGAGATTTGGTCAGCTTCCTCTGAGAGACGATCTGAAACAAACAAAAACAGACAAGAAATCCGACGTCACCTCCTCGCACTCCACTCCTCCTGATGCCACACGCCGCTCCGGCTCACTTCACAAGCACTTGGTATGCCAAGAGCGAGTGAGAAAAGATCTGATCCCACAGCAACATTCTGAAGTTAATAAAGTACAAGGAAGATAGTTTTCTTGGTGTTTCAACTTTTTTTGTGTTTATTTTCTCTTATCTTCATGCCACAGGCACTGTAATATAGCACTGCTTAAGTGGAGCGTTGAAAGAAAACACTCAACTCTGGCTTGCTTGTTCCCTCACACCAAAATAAATAAATAAATAAAAATCACACGCTTTTTAATTGGCAACTGAATCAACAATAGGTGTCTCTTTCTTTTAGCTGAGCTTCAGTTCCAACAACCCAGGTAGGATGGGAATCATCATTTCAGGAATGAAGGTAATAAAAGTATCCGAGGCCAAATCTGTCTCAAAATGAATCGTAAAATGTTTCAGTTGAAAAAAAGAATGCAGTCAGAATCATCAAAACATTCCCTTATAAAAAAAAAAAACCTCATGAAGGTCAACTGCCTTTTTAAAAATATTATTAAAAATGTGATCTAAGCTTTGTTGATCGAGGGTCCTCCCTTTTTGTAATTACAGATTAAATGGTCGCTGTATTTGAGCAAATTGGAGTCTGTCTCTTTAGTTCCTGTTTGGCCTTTAGGCTGACTGAAAGGCCATGTTTAACACTTGGACGAAATGATGGCAGATGTTTTCATTTATGGAAGCAACGTCTGCCTGCTTGGTCAAGTTTTGCATATTCTTTTCCCTCCTATTGGCCAGTTCTGTTATGAACTATGTCAAAGCAAAAAAAGTCATCAGTCAAACATGGAAAAAATTTTAATTTACTTAATGTAGGCTACATTCAAGGTGCAATCGTTTTCCATGATGTTTTTTTGAATGTCTCAAACAAGGAACCAAAAAAACGCACAACAAAAAGACAGAAAGCACCGTCATGGTATTCCTTTGTTTTGTTTTGTTAGTCCATGTATTTCCCCCTCTTTGTTCCCTGGAGCTTGACCAGGCAATGGCACTCACCTGGCCTTCCACCTGCTGCTGCAAAGTGCTGTGTGTCAGATCAACACATTCTCACTCCGTAGGCCTTAAATAGCAACTATTTTCAAGTGGAGTTTTGTGTCCAATGTTGAAGTGTTTCATGACTCCAGGGAGCAAGGAAGAGTGTGAAATAGGCCCCTAAAAATCAACCCTCACATGGCAAGGAGGTTGCGTTCGCAAGTTCTGGTTTCGCTAATGTTAACGCTAAAGTGCCACCTACTGAGGTGAACAGAACATCAAAACATTTCAACAAATCAACATACCTGAAACAAATCCACATTTGTGGATCTGTAAACAAAGAGACAGCCAGAGCAGCAGGCAACACAACAGCATTAGCCAGCATTTTTCCGGAATGAAAATAGTCGCTCGCTGGGTCGACTTAGCGTCTGATGTCTCTGAGCATGTTTGCTATGTTCACTATGCAAATTTGTATCCAGTGGTGTCCCATTTTCATACGGAAAAATTTCCCCTTGTTGAGGGAACATAGCTGTTGTGGGCACTTCGAATCATGTGGAAGATTTAAGGGGGTAAATTGGGACTAGGCCTAGGAGTGAGAAAGCATTGACCAGATTGACTGAGGACTTATGCTGGTAATTTCAATTTTATTGGTCTCTTGAGTTACACGTTTCTCTCATTACGGATTCTGATGCTTGAGCTTTTGATTGGATTTCTCCATGAGCTAGTTTTGACTGCCACACAATCTCTGTCCTTCCTGCTGTTGAGTAGCTGTGAGTGTGTTTAGTCCACAACAAGCTTTCTACCTTGTTCTTATTTCTTTATTTCCTCTGTGCGCATGTGTTCGAACCACCATGTGTTTTCCAATTCAGTTGATACCGTATTGCAGTTTTCTTTAAGCTTGTTTTGACTGCCAATGTATTGTAGTTCCAGCTAGACCCGTTCAGTACAAGCACATTTACTGCAGCCAACGCAGTTAAGGCGAAGTCCAGTTGGATTAGAAGCTAGTGACAGAACAACCTGCTGTGAAAAGATTTTAATTCGTCTGTTTGAGAAAATACATCTCCATACAACATCACGTCTACTGTCAGGATTCAGTTAAACTGAGTCCATTGTTAGAAGGTTCTGAAAACTGACCTCGGAACCACCAGAAATATTTAGTGCCGAAAACCTTTTTTGAACAAAGTTCACATGCACATCTTTGATAGTAGTTGTACTTATTTTTTTTTTTGATGATAACGACTGTAAATGTTGTGTATTTGTTGTGTTGACCGCCGCGTGCGCTCTGTTCGCTACTTCATGACGTGTTTCAGACCACTACTTCAGGCCTTGTGCCCTTGGTTTTGTTCATCCATTTCTCTGCCGGTTCTGTGATGCCTTTAGTCCTCCATCTGTCTGTCCTTGTTAGTGCTTTTTGCATATTAATAAACTGTAAACCGTATTATCTGTCTTCCTGTGCATGGGTTCTGCCTTGCTTTGCTAAATTGCATTGCTAAAATAATAACAAGTATTCATCGACCCAAAAAAAAAATCCAATCAATGCTATTTTTTGGCATACGTTTGGATCCATTAATAAATATGAAATAGCCATAGAAGAAGAACAGGCTGAGATCTGAAGCGCTGGGAAGCAGCCCTTCAGCTCGTTCATCAACTACAAATATTTTTATTGATTGCAGCCGTTGGGGTGCAAAGGCCATGGTACTCTCACACAGTGTGCATATCAATGATCACATACACCGGATATGATAACCTCCATGCTGCTTCTGCTTATGCCTCAAGGAGATTTAAGGTACAGTGAAGAAAACTACAGTAGCTGACCTCAGGTGAAAACATCCCATTGAGATGCACCACACGGATCATGCAGATCTTTTAAATCTTTAAGTTGCTCAGTCTTAGTGGCTCAATTTCACTTTGATCAGGTTTAATTCAGCTGGATTCTCACGGTGCATCAATGACATTATTAAATTCAACCATACCAGCATTGCTTTATAGACTCCTCCTGCTCCTCCTCCTCCTCCTACTACTAATAATATTAATGCCACCATTCAGGCCATGAACGTATTCAGCGATAATAAATAAATAAATATTACACTGAGTCTAAAAAAAATCCTGAAATAGTTTATTTAAAAAATAAATAAATAGCACAAGGATTCACAAATCTGAAAAGAGTTTACGTTGCACTGTAATGTTGGCACTATCTTGGGGCCAAATGTGGTCACGAGGTCAAACCTAAACTACAAAAGAATTTCACATTGTTTCATGTGCATTACTATGTAAATTTGAATTAGAATACTTTGAGGGTTCTTTCCCTCTTTCTCTGTGTCAAGCTTTCATCCCCTTTAGCTATTAAAGGCCATATTGAAATGCTAAATTAAACACAATTCTTTTAATTAGAGATGCTGCTTTGAACAGTATGTTTTCTCCCTCGAAATACAGTAAATAAACACTGGGGGAAAAAATGTGATGTAGTGCATCTCCATCATGCTTCTAACCCACAGTTCTGTTGCCAATATTATCACCACTTAAAAGGCTCTTTCAATAACCATGGTGGATATTAAGAATCTTCCATAAATAAATAAAGAAATACACAAATAACTAATTAGCTACATTTATTTAAGACCCTTCCTTCTGTCCGACTGTCATTTAACTTGACAGCAGCTCATAACAGTCAACGTACAATGTGGCAAATGTAACTGGCCCCCACTGCGGCGCACATGTCGACTCCAAATTTGAAACAATGAGATCGATCACCTGTCCCAGGGTGCACTCCATGGATCCCAGGAAGTCAGCGTCGCGAAGGCCATTGTTACCGGAGCTGATGTCATGGAGCTCAAATCGCAACCGTTGAACCTCCTCAAAGTAGTAATCCACCAGGAAGATCTTGGAGAAGACCGGACCACTGCTGCTCCGAATCACCTCTGTGCGGTCCACCTGCAGACATTCAGACACACCAAATAAACATGTACTGAGACTGACGTTATTGGATGTGGAAATAAAAGTGGTTACATTCATTTTCTTTTCATCTATAGTTGCATTTATTGTTACTTTGCATCTATTCATCTTCTCATTCTCCATTTCCGCTTTTATTTCCATTTCTTTTTACTTTTTTACATCCATATTATTTTCTAAATATCTCACTCACAGGACTCCATGCGTCTCTCCTTTAAGCATGTATGTGTTTTTAATCAAGAATAAAACTGAAAATTGCGACATCATTTGTCATAGATGATTCAAATAATGGCAATATTTCAGATTGGGGAACAAATAGGAACTATTAATAAGACAATTGCATGCTTATTTGTGGTCAATAATTGGTAATTATGATGGTGTTTAGTCAACTTTTTCCTGGCTGAAAAATGCTTTACAAGACAAAAACAAATGCTTTATATTGTCAATTAATTACAGGGTAATATTCTCCAAAACATGTACAAATAAACAGTTTAATTTATGGTGATACATAATCTGAAGTGTGACCCAAATAATACAACGCACTTCCACTTAGAAAAAAAAGATTAGAATCAATATGCTTTCTGATTATTTCCACATCGAGACAATTCTTGCTTGTTTTGAATGAAACATACCCTTAGTTGAACTTTACTCACAATAACTAACAATTTGATCTATGAACACATAAATAATTAAGAACATTCATACGAGCTCCTTCCTCCTCCACTAGTCAGCGCAGATAAATTCTTCCTCACTTAACATTCATTTATTGCATTTTTAAATGAAAGCAGACACTGACTGTCGCCTCTGGTGTTTCAGCGCACTTCATTATCAATGTTCATTATCAAATCCTGCATTTTCTTGGAGAATATTAACATTCTCATCAGCCATGTTCATGGAAGTGTCTTACAAGAAGAAAATACTTAATCTCCAGAGACAGTTGTAAATGTTTTGCTGTCGTTGCTCAGACAGGTTCAGTGCTTATGTTCAGGGCAACAGTGATCGACTGGCCGGATGATGAGTGGTGTTATTACTCATCTAAATTTTACACAATGATGAAAAAAAAAAGACAAAACAAAGCAGGCATTTTTGTGGTAAATCACACTACTTCAGCAGAGACGCCTATCTGCTGCAACAGCCGCAGACGGAGAGCCACCTAGCCACAATGGCAATGACATTTGGCAATACTTCTCCAACAAGGAAAATGACAACCGAATTGCAGTTCGCAACATGTCATCTGTTGCAGCGTTAAAACAAGACACGAATCAAAGCACAGAAACTTGAGTCTAACCGGGCGAAAGCTAACCAGCAAGCTAACAGCAGGCGAAACCATTGATAATAGAGTTCATTGTTTGGACAAGAAGTCTTGTTGTGAAAGACTTACAGCAGCTAATATCACACTTGGACACCAGATACTCATTCCCAGGACATGACGTCGACGAAAAGAGGAGCGGTATTATAAGGCAACATTCCAGTATTTAACAGATGATGAGTGAAGTTTTGAAAAAGGAATAAAGTTATTTATTTTAGATTAAACACTTTTATATTGTTTGTTATTTATTTGGCTTTAAAATATGCAATGGTTTCGATATACTGCTGCTCAGTATTATTTAGTAGGTTTGTGTAATATATCTAAAAAAAAAAGGTACTTTTTGTGTGATTTAGTTGAAAAAAAACCAAAACCAAAAACAAAAAAATCAGGAAAAAATGCAATCGGTCCGTTTAAAAAAACTGTTCAAATACGTAGAAATATGTGCCCACATATGAGGATATACACGTCCGCTGGATGATCCATTCAGACAAATGAAACAATCCATCTGTAACTGCAGGAGGCTATTATCTGAGTGAAACCACACCCGGCGACGTTTCTTCACCTGAAATGAGATTATTGCTATTTTGAAGTTAAACGCGAGCTCTCTGCTGCCGGCGCAGTTGTTGGCCACTTTGGCTGCTAATTAAGCCGTACTCTGGTTGTTTTCATCTCAGTCTGTCTGGTGATGTGCAGATAACCAGTCGACGTGTACAGCCTCTGCCTTTTCCAACAGCGCTTTCTGGTGCCTTGTGCTGTGGTGGGTTATTAGATTTCATTCAACATCAAACACCGCCCTGATTGTGATTCTCAACAGAGCTTACACAACAACAACAACAACAAAAAAATCCATTCTCACATTGTTTACAAGAATCAACTTGAGCCTGGCAATATAGATTTCTCCTGACGGAGACTGCATTTCACCAGTTTGACTACACTCAGAGGGAAGGGTAGAAAAAAAAACATCAATCTTACTTTTTCTTCTCCGACACAAAGAAAACAATCACAAGTCAAACTGAAGTTTTACTGTGTTGCCTACATAAAGCAGTTGATTCAGAGGCTGGCCGCGTTTTGTTGTTGACAAGACGTTATTCATTTCGAAAGATTGACATAAAAATGTGAAACAATGCTTGAAGCTTTACCATCAAATGTGTTAACATTTTAAAATCTCATGCTAACATCCTAATTTAAGACATTTTTAGGAGGGAATCATAGAGGAGAGGGATTCTGTAACTTCATAATGTCATTCTTTTGCAGACGACATTGTCCTGTTTGTACGGTGGAACTACAGTGCAAAAAACTTTAACAACAGACTGTACAAATGAATGATTTGCTCAACACATTTCTTTATTTCCTCCTCCGACAATCTTTCTTTCTCGCCACAACTAACATTTATATGCAACATTTATATAAGATTTGTCCTATCATCCACCTGATACTCAGAGTAGACTGTTTTATACAGAAACTGCCAACTGTAGTCGCTCAGGAAATGGTGATGGATGCAAACCAGTCTGCTTCCTTTCAAGGAGTTTCACTGTGGAGCTACCAGAAATTATACAGGCTAAACGTCAGTCAAAGAAAATACCCCTGTGATCAGAGTCACCTATTAAAAATGATTCAAGTAGAGTCATACACTCACAAAATATTGATGATAACAATATACTTTTAGAAGCAAATTTGTTCTATTCAGAAGAAGAAAGGAAGGAAATACATGGGGAAAAAAATCAGTGATAGAAATTAATTATTATATTAAAAAAATATTGTTAATAAATCCTTTTAGAATAATTTGAAACTTAACTGTACAAGACGACATAATAAATGCACACATACTGTACACATCAGAAAGGCAGAAAGCAGTGTTTCACTTCCCCCCTCGACATTATTGTCTTTAATAATGATTCTATTGTGACACTATTCACTGCATATTATAAAAAACAGCAGGAAAAGCCCTCAGTGAGTGCAGACCTCCACCATGCCCAATACTATCACCCTACATTTATTTTAAAATAATGATACACAATTTTAAGCATTTGAAATGACATTGATAATCGCCAGTTCTTTGTCCCGATTATTATTATAAAAATATCCTGCTGTGTGACAGACAAACAGCCAGCAAACAGTCACATAACCTTCTCGTCGAAGGTAGCAAAGTGAAAGTGCTTTTTCATTCAAAACAGTTTTAAGAAATCTTAACTGTCTCGATAAGCATTCGAACAACAAAAAGACTGCATATTTGTGATATTCTCATTTTCCCTTCATCTCCTAAAAGTCAGACAATATACGGGGGAATGAGATCCATCAGCGGCTGCCTGATGAGCGTACCTCAAACCACTGGCCGTGTGACTGCATTTTAAGCACCACGCAGGGATCCGGTTTAGACAGGGCGTCTCGGTCTGAGATTCCCCGGCAGGCCACTCTCAGCTCCACTTTGGTCAGACACGGCGAGCTGATGAAGCCCAGCGTGGCCTCGGCGGACTCGTAGATGTTGCTCATGCTGGATACAGGATCACACTCTGAAAGCAGGAGAACAAATAAGAAATGCTTTTGCTGGGAAATCGAGCAGGAAAATATGCCTTTTAAAGATAACGCAGAGCAGTGGGTGAATCTGCAATACAGTACTTAAAATAGATCTTATTATATGAAATACACTAAGTAAATTGATAAAACGTTTCAGTATATTAAGGGCGTTTAACAAAACAGAACCTAAAACAGCATTTAATGTCATGTAAAAAATAGTTCATAAACAGTGTACTATAACTATAATTGCATAATTTATTTTCATAATAATTTTATGATTAAAAACATATTCTGTTACACAGTGATTGAAGTACAATTAAATACTGTATAATAATTATATAAAAAAAATACATTTTTGATAGACTTGATAGACTTAAATTCTGGAACAAAAATATGACAAACTACAGCAAAGAAAGTTAAAATATTGTTTTCAAAGTAATAAGATCATTTTTAGGTTAAAATGTTTAAAAAGAAATATTGCTTCAAAATGCAACACTGTTGAACACAAGCTTTTACAGGCACTAAGCATAACTGTGGAGAAAAGCCAGATGAGAATAATACAATGCAACTGAACATCTTGTGGATTATGTGTTTCGATGAGGACATAAAAAGATCCACCACCCTTTATTCACTATGAATCACCTACCTGATGCAACATCTTAAGCAGCTTTAAAGCAGCAGTAAAGTAAATAGATAAAAAGTCTACTGCGTGAATGTCAGAATGAAGTCACGAAGATGTTAAAATAATGTACAGTTATTGATGCAAGGCACCTCAGAGGTGCAGAAGGCAACGCTCTGCACTACAGCTGTCGGTTGTTTTTCTTGCATTACAGTGGAACGGTATGAATATTTAAATCATTGTACGACAGTCAGGAGGAAGGACACTGTCTTTGTGGCCAAGGCCCGTAAAATCCGGCTTTCCATATGCTTTCTATATTGCATGAATGAAGCAAGCAATGTACACTCTATATATTATTCAAATGTTTATTTTAAATACACAAAAACTGTTTTCCAAAAACCTGTTTTCAGTTCATTTAATAATAAAATTGTACACGTCTGATCATCTTCATGAGGTTATCATGATGTTACATGATGATTCTAAAACAATAAAACTCTTGAATATTAATATTTCTATGAATTATTATGCAATCTTAGACTGTTTTTTTATCGCCCAAGAAACTAGACATTACAGAATACTCCTAAACCAGAGTCAAAGGTTCAACCTGTTGCGTAAGTCATGAAGCAGAGCGAGCAAAATAATTGATCGACATAAATCTTTTTTCACTCCCTGTTTGGAGTAAGTACATGAGAAAAACAATCCTCAGAATTGTCATTATAATGTCACAATTAAATACAGATATCAGAGAAACTTAATAACTCACTTTCAATTACACTTGTTGACACATTCAAGCAATAAAATTCAACACGCGTCTTGCAACAGAGGCTATTCCTTTTTGAGCTTCTTTCCCTTCCAACGTCACTCCCTCAGTGACAGACTGATTCATCTGTGGTGTGTGAGAGAAAGATACCGTCTGCCTATTCAGACGTCCTCCTTAGTTTTGTCAGAGGCCACATTTACAAAAAGATTTCTTCTCTATTTATTTTGTCAGTTCATAGATTCTTGGTTGACAAGATAAGACTTGACTGATCCTCTTGTGAAAAACTTCACTTGTCAAAAAGCCTCATAGCACATAAAGAAGTATAAAACTAATAAAAAAAAAAAGGTTACAGATCAAAGACAACTGACAGATAAGAGTGTAATATATATAGTGGTCGTGCAGTGAAGAAATTCTCATCAGTGACACGAATGGAAGATCACCTTATCTTGCCTCATCCTAAATAAGGTTTCAAAAAGATTCATATGAAAACGACGAGTGTGTAGATGCAGAACTGGACTTGTTTATATTGTTTGTTCATGTGTAAGTGCTGATTCCTTGATGGAAGAACAAACAGGTCTATGGATAAATGAACCAAGCACGCACACACTGGATCAATAGATGTTGACGTTGCATGCCATATTATCAGAAGCATCGATGGAAACATGGATGGATGTTTATATGTACTGGATGAGCTCATACATAAATGTATAGCGACGGGCCGTGAGACTGCATTGCAGTTGGATGGACAGTCTTTTCTAACTGGAGCAGATGCAGCAGCCCTGACCAAGCAGCAGCACTTCTCAAGGTCGGCACTCTGGAGACGCTGAATATCAACCCGGCCCATCAACAATCTCTGATACACAGAACATAAACCTCAACATTAACTACTTTTATATTGGCTTGGTAGCCAAAACTGTGGGGAAATTCTGGTTCGTAGGGGTCAGTGCTTTTAGAAAATAAACAAACCCGTGAGTGCTGAGAGCTTTCTTATGCAAGCTTATTCACGTGGTCTCATTCAGCAAACTAACTAGAGCGGCTAAACTTGTTTAAAAAGTTGCTCCTGGTGAAAAGAAGCACACAGGTCAGCCTTTACAGCAGAATCAGTGACCCTTGACTCTCGCTGTCTTTGGTGCAGTCCATCATAAACTGGGACACAGTCTAAACTTCTTTATTTATATCGCAAAAACAGAGCGCAAGTTCAACCGCACATCGTTCATAAATAAGGAATGGACACAGGCGTGCAAGAGGTTTTATGACCGAAGAATGAACTATCGGAAAGTATCCAAACTGATTCAGAGAAAGCAGTGGGCAACCATTGTGAGGGAAAATTGTATCCATTTTAGGCCGAAACCTTGACAAAGTCCAACTGACGGCCTTGGGGCTACCATCTATGAAAAGAACACAAAATGATTTGTGTTTTCAAAGGGGCTAAATAATGTGATGTTGTGGACTGTGCAGAAGAGTACTTATTCTTGTAACACTAGCTTCTGAACAGAACTGGGACAGTCCTGAAATAAGGCAGCGCTGTCCAAGGTCCTGAACGTTGGGTCCTGCGAGTTCATTCCTCTCACCCTGCTGCAAAGCAGGAAACTCACTATCACACTATTTAGTGAGATTTAGTTAAATCATTTTTTGTGCCTCTTTAAATTGCTCACATTATCTTGCATATGGGTATCTTAGGAAATGCTTTTTGCTTTTCCACTTGCTCTTATACTTGTCTAGTTATTGACAGTGTTAGCAAGACGATGCAGTAGACTGTGGCAGAACTGCATTTATGGTATTTTATTCATTCCGATTTCTCATCATGATCTCGTCCCATCTGCTTTCCAAGACACAAGTAGAGACACATGTATTACGTTTTAAACATGTTTCCATGTTCAGATAGAATTGTTGCAAGTTACATAAAAATAATATCACATACTGCAAGTGACAAAAATAAAAGTTCAGTTAGCTCAGTTAAATAGAAGATGGGGGTGTCCATCAGGGTGCATTTACCACCAGATGAAACTACTTGTCAACAGGGTGTATTGCACATTTTCAGGGAGAATGGGACAAAGAACAGCATCAAAACAAAAGCGTAATATAAAAGAATTAACCAGATCTGTTGGTCTCCATCAAAGGTACATTATTGGAGATACAGAACTGGCACTGGTACTCTTCTTCATATGTTGAGGTCCCATCTCTTGCACAGACATTTTGGATATCCACCAATAATAATATCAAATTAATAATTAAAGCAGACTGTCCTCTTCTATTTACAGTGACGATCCAGTCCCACTGGAATCTCTCCCAGCCCTTCAGGCAGAATGGGGTACAAACTTAAATGCTGAGCTCAGAGTAAGCAAAAAACTTTTGTGGTTCCTATACTGGGTGCCGTGGAAGCCTCTGTGAAGCCTTGTTTTCCTTTGATAACATATAGGTTTTCTCTTTTTCTTTTGTTTGTCAGAAAAGTTAAACAACTTTCCTGAGTACAAAATAATGGTAGGCATCGAAATGCCTGGCAAACTAGGGAATCAACATTAGATCTTTACTCTTTACACTGAGCTTTAGGCAAGTGTCATTAAGTTCTGGGGAAGTGAGCTGCCTTTAATTCACTTGCTTTCCAGGATGCCCATGGGTTCTGGGTTCCCACTACAGTAAATGAATTAAGAATGTTTGTAGGAAGTAAATAAGAAACTGCAGTCAAACGTGTGAAGCGGTCTTTGCGATAAATACTAAGACACAGGGAGCTTTTATCTGAGCAGATAGGAACTTTTTATGGAAATTTATCATTAAAAATTTAACATATTTTATACCTTCCAGGGTTCTATTTATCTCAGGACCCACAGCAGCTAGTGTTTATACCAGCAGCTTCCTCTTTCTAAATTAAGAATAAGGTTAAACTTAATATGTTCCTTAAAGCTATCTTGGTGTTCTAACGTATGACAATCCATAAACTGAAGAATCATCATAATCGCCACATTTCACAGGAAATGTCGAAATATCCTCAACAAATGGAATTCATTCTTCATCACATTTCATCCATCTGGTTATCATTCCTCAGCGTAGCGGGTGCTATAAAAGGCATTTGTATCGTGTTGACTATTATGTACAGAAGACATTAAGATGTAATTATAAAGCTGGAATGCGGCAGCTACTGAGATTTCCTCAACACTTCCTCTTTTGTTTTGTTGCACATGAGAGACAAATAATAAGTTTTATGGTTCACCCAAGCAGGAAGCAGTGCTGCTTCTGTAGCAGCTGGGAAAAGCAGCTCATAAATTAGGGTTTGGCTGTTTGTTTATCTCGCTCTCTTATAACTCACCGTATCAACCTAAAAATGTCAGGAGGGATTTTTGGTGAACATGTTGTACCTCGCAATAATAGAAAA
Source organism: Synchiropus splendidus (assembly GCF_027744825.2). Lineage (NCBI taxonomy): Eukaryota > Metazoa > Chordata > Actinopteri > Syngnathiformes > Callionymidae > Synchiropus > Synchiropus splendidus. The sequence goes on from NC_071337.1 coordinate 11,181,157, forward strand.
CTCATCTAAAAGTTTTATGCAGTGAGTGATCACTAAAACAGTTGAGGATTATTAAAGAGTTATATAATCTCCTGTAGTCGGATGAATACATAATTGAGCTGCAGGTTTTCTTTCCGTATGAACTTTATTATCATTTTAATTTATTAAATTCCTGTGTAACAGAGCCTTGATTTGCCCCTGAAATTATTTTTCCACAACAAATCGGATTTGGTCACTACTGACACTGGCTCGATTTGTATGTCAATTCCTTGCTTCCTCACTGGTGAACAAGACCAACATATTTAAGGTCCATTTATGCTCAATGTTATACAGTATTTGGATCCAGATTCGGATCCCGGTGGTGCTTTCTGTCCGTCTTCTGCATTCGTTTTGTCCGTATTTATGCACAATTCCACAAAGTTCATGGATACGGACCAAATGGAGCAGTACCACTGGAAACTGTGAGGGCAGTGTTGTTGCTTCCTGATATGTAGATCTAATGAGACACAAAGAAAGCATAACACTGGCAGAAATTCTCCATACTCCAGTTGAGACCAAAGCTTCCTACAGCGCGGCCTCTGTTTTCCTCTTTTGTGCAAGAGGTAAATGATCAATACTTCTTAGACAGTCCCCATGTTTGTTTTGGAGTTTGTCTTTTTGGATATATTGCTCAACAAATTTGAAATTTGCGGGTGCAATTTCGTAGGTAAAAGGAGCATAAAGGGGCCATTAAACTACTGTGAACTGTCTTCCATCAGAGAACTAAGGCCTTAGACTTGGAGGTGCTGATCCCCTGTATCCCAGCCATTTCACACTCTGAACCATCGCAGTGCAAACAGAGCTGCTTGATGATGCCAAGAGGACCATCATCTCAAAAGCAGATTCGAAGGTGAACCAGGGTTCTCCCCAGGGTTTTTTCGCAGCATATGGGGTGCTCCGTGTGTCGGGGCAGCAATGTGCAGGATTTTGACGACAGGAAACACAAAAGCAGAGTGCATTGTACTGTCTTTCATGGTTCTCTTTAAGGCGCTACCTACGCTGACATTGGAGTCATATTTCAAGCTGAAAACTTTCTCCCAGCGTAGGGAGCACCAATGCTGCCAAAGCACTTTGGTGAATCCTGTCCTTAAAAAGTTTCGAACAGAACCAGCCACCACTTCGACACATCCGACTTAAGAATTTGACTAACTGCCTGTGATGCTAACCAAACTCTGCTGCATTCACTTCAGGGAGAGCAGCTCCACAGGCAGGCGGATTCACAGATTCTGGCAGGGACATAAAAGTTAAGATCCAGGACCAATCGTTGGAAAAGTACTTCAACACAGCCTGAGTGGTTTGCTGCAAAGCCTGTCTGTGAAATGTCCCTGGGTAGGGAGAGTGCTACCTGGCTGCAGCTTGAAAAGCCTATAATATTAATATAGGGTCTTTAATAAAGGCAAAATAAATTGTGGTCTCCTTCAGACACATCCTCATCTCACAGGAAAAGTTGGAACTACAGTAGAGGTCGCTCTAAGAAGACGGTCAGCAGACCAGCAGCCTGTGCAGGTTCCATGAATGGAGCGAGTGCTGTTGATCTAATGAAAAGCAGTTGTCGACCGAATCAGTTTACGGCAAACTTTTAGCAAGAGGGTGTCCGGCAGACGCCCTAAACTTCAAAACAAGAAAAAACGGACGCCCTGTTTCCTCAGCAGGACGCCCTAAATGTATTATTAGTAACTCGTAGTGTCATCTCACTGGTTTACATTCAATTGTGTTTCCGCCTGGTAATTTCACCGAATATGATGCAAATTTGCAGATTCTGTATTTTGGCCATCACAGTCGCCATATTTGTTTACTGCCGTAATTTCACGGTGATCTAGTGAGTCACGGCGCTCGAGGCATTGAAGCGCGCTGCTATTGATGGGATGACTGACAGAGTAAACCACAGATAAGTTCCAAACTTTAAACAATCGTTCACAAAACTTAACATTAATGAAATTGAATTTGGTTAATTCACAACATGTTATTGGCTGCTATCTCAACATGTGATGACATTAAGTGCATTTATTTCCTGGACATACAGACCACAGCCACAACTTGGTTGTGCAGAATTGAGTTCTTGTTGAATTGTTATACATGGTGAGCCATCATTCGTTCAGACACTGTTTTGTGCTGTTCCTCCTCACGGCCCCAGGAGGATGGTTAATTGGTTAAAATATGTTAATAGGGCGAGGAAAACTGGTGCAAAATGTTCTCCAGATGAAGAGGATTAAATTGATTTGGGTGCAGCATGAATCTTAAATAAACTGATTACTTCTTGTGATCACAGCATAAATACTGATATTTAAACTCTCAGTTTAATCTTCTGATTCGCGAGCCACAGTTGTCGCTGCCACTGAATGTGTTGGACGATAAACTTGGAAAGATATATAATTTATGTTGAAATGAATGTAATGGTTTTTTAAAGGTTCTTACTCTACATGGTGCACAAGGTCAAGCCCTGAGAGTCCGAACTAAAGGATAGGCACTGGTCTAGCTGGTTCAAACTGAATATTAATGATGAGGTCTAGTAGTTAGCAGCTTCCTGAGGGAGCTCAGCTCTTGGAAGTGGGTCTGACTCTGACCTGGATCTCCCTCTCGCTCTCGTTCTGGCTCTCTGTCTTCCATAATTCATAGTCCATGTGTGTTCGCTGCTGCCGATTATTTTTAGCCGAGGCCCGAGCACACACAGACAGACGAAGACGCAGCCACAGGGCAGGTGTGCGACTTACAGCAAACGTGTGAATGTGTGTAGGTGGCATGTAATCGCTGGTGTGTCCGTGTGGCGCCATCTTCTAAGGGAGTGTGTGCGAAGCTGTCGGTTCTGGTTGAAGGTAGATGACACTGATAACATGGGAGGCTCTCAGCACTGTGAAAAAGTCCACACAACGTGGCGCACACACATTTACATCGCACACCCTGAATCTCTGATTCACCAAACGCCATCAAGTGCAATGAAGTATTTGGACAGTTGTCGCTGCATCATTATGACCAGTCACATTGACGTCACTCTCAGATCAGTAATGTTAAACATTTCACTGCTAAATATTTGTGTCAATGAGATCATTGAGGCACGGAGATCGATGGGCTGTTGTCTTTCATTGACACCACTTTTCAGCAATGGTCCGGGGACTGGTTTGTGCTTAACCTGTTGCGTACACAACACGCTCCAATGCCGTCTGGCACCTCTAGGTGAATACAGGTGGATACGACCTCTTTTGGAAAACACAGGGAGGCTGATATTCACAAAAATAATGTTGTCTAATAATGAGGTCTCCATCAGAAGTACAGAAATATTGCTCCCCTTTTTAAATACGCACGCACTTATGGATGGTAAAAAAGATTCACTTAAGTAGAACTAAGAACGAAGAGTCGCATTGTTTCCAAGCCATTAAACATCAGAGGAAAAAACTGTTTGCTACAGAACAAACATTTTCCAAATCCTGTCAAGTGACTTGGGTTAGTAAGCTAAAATAAATAGGCTTACACGCCTGGATGTTCTGTCCTTTATTATCAAGGCTCCAAAATGTCTGTGAGCTTGGATGCATGCAACAAGGGGAAAATGTAAAGCCGCTCCGTAACCACTCAATATGAATTGTCATAAATTGCTGGAGTGCATGTGTCTTCTTTATTTACGTGGCACTTTGTGTCGCATATAAAGTGCATGAAATGGGCTACATAAATACAGTTTGATTTTATTTAATACATGTGACTATTATTTTTTTCCAAACAGGCTTGTCACGAGCCACTAATGTTTTGTTATGCATTGTAAATCTTTGGAATATGTTTAACTTAAAGGTCCACAGACTGCCGTTTTTTTTGGCCGGTACCAAATGCAGATTTACTTTTTTTTCAAGACTCTTCATCAAATAGTTTTTCAAGATGATTTTTGCCAATTTCTCCCTGGTCAGTGAAACAATTTAGCAAATCCATTAAAATCAATCGGTAACACTTTAGAATAAATAAGGAACACATATTAACCACATAATAAATGAATTACCAGCATATTGACTGTTTGTGAAAGAAAGACATTTACTGAATTGGTGACAATAAAAACACATTTTTTTATCAGCAGCCCTAATGTGCAACTGGAGTTCTGCGATCAACATGCTTCAGTTGTTATGATGTTTCTTTCGTGATTTTCTGTGAAAACCGTCATGTTCATGTTCACCACCATGTTAGGTTAAGTATTATGCATTTGTTTTGAGGTTTCCACTTCATCATTTTTCTGATGGCGTAGCGACTGTCATTTAAGCCGTGGCAGTGCACCACGCACGTTTATATGTAACAGAAAACCCTCAGTTAACTTACACTTCCGCTTAGTGTCTAATTTGACTTATTTTATATCATTAATTAAAGATCATATTTAGATAAGTGAATCAGTTGCTCAGGATTATTTGTAGTTTGCAATTTTCCCCATTGCATTGTACAGTACAATATAACCCAGTAATGCTATTTTTATTTATTATTGTTATTTAATTTAAATGTTTCAACACTACTCCTGTGTTTAAAATTCAGATTGTGATGTTGACTCCTAGTTTCATTCTATTTGAGTAATTACTTGGATCTATGGATGTGGATCTATTTTTTTTTTCACCTGATGGCTTTTTTCCATCTCATTTCATAATTTGGGGTTAAATTTCCCTTAAAAATATCACATTTTAGATGCATTTTCAAATATATTATATTTTTCCCCATCATATTTTAACTTTATTGTTTAATTTGAACATCGACTTTAGTTTACTTTATGACTAAGAATACATTAAAAATAAAAACAGGATGTTTGTATCCAGATTTTTCCAGTACATTTCAGTAGATCTACATAAACAATGGATGTGGCCTCTCTTATTATGAATAAAGAATCATCAAATGGAGAAGTTTCACCTGCACGGGTAAACTTTGTCTGATGTTAACTAAATTTTAACCCACACAACTGATCATTCTGAATTGAAATGGAATTTAAGAAACACTTCTCAATTCCAGTGAACAAAAGGTGCCTTCCGCTCCTTCTCCAGTAAAATAGCTGACCTTTGGATCAAAGTCCCTTGCCCTCTAGAGCTCATGTGTAAATCAAAGCGATACACAAGCAAAACACCAGAATAGCAAACATTGATTGTCTGACAATCTTAGATGTCTTAAAATCATTCTGGGGCTCTTCACTGTCATCTCTTGTTCTCTCCACTGAGGCAATCAATCAAAGCTTAGCTCAATTGCACTGACCCTCGACTTCTGTGTGAGTGTGTGTGTGTGTGTGTGTGTGAGTGTGTGTGTGTGTGTGAGTGTGTGTGTCTCCTTCACATGTGCATCTCAACTGGGACTGACGTGACATTAATGATTCAGCTACAGATAGGTCGGCGACACACAAGCACACAGTAATTGCGCAGCCACATATTGACTATGAGACATTAAGCAGCAGTACATGAAGGAGAGACAACAAGAGCTATTAAGCAAGTGTGCTAACTTGTGCGATTACTCAGCTAAAAGGCATCGGAGACTCGTCCCGTAATCAGCAGGCAAACAAGGTTCAGGAATTAATTTCGGAAGCTGTTGTTTGCACTGGTGGAACCCGGTTTATGTTTTGCGCAGCGGGAGCACGATTTATGTGCTTTGCTGTTCTTTTGTGCAGCACCTCAGCGGTAAAATGTAACGGCTTCAATAACAAGCCAACAGATTGATGCCCATGTGTGCTGGAAGAAGCGCCAGCCGATCATTTACAACAACAAATATGTCTGCATTTGAAAGCCTGGTGTTTTGATCGTTTAAGTGTGTGTTTAACATGACAGATAAGTCAGTTAACTAACCATCCAGCGGTGAATCACAACAAGAGGGTGGTCTATAAATCAAGGTCACACCACGAAACAATGAACCTCAAATATATTTCAAGTCCATCCATACTTCCATGCTTAACCCCCTAAGTGAATAACAGCTTCTTCGGTCTCACTTTCCATACTTGTCCTGATGCTGCATTGCTATGCTATTTTTGAGCAAGAGAAAGAGAAATCCTGATTCTTATCCTTCACTTTAATGTCTTGTTTTCTTATTTCCCCCCATCTCTCTGTTGCAAATGGTTCCTTTAAGGTTTCTGCAATAACAGAAACTTCCTGACGAATCTAGTGCCTAGTTCAAGTTTGCGTAATGGCCGCCTCACTGAACATTCTTTTTCACTTGTAAAGAGCGACCAAGAATACAAAAATGGCAGTTACAAATAATCCAAACTTGTAGGTAGATGTCTCATCATTCTTTTGCTTGAACGTGCCTACGACTAGTGTTATGACGTAGGCAAAGAAATTAAGGAGGCAAGAAGTGCACGTTGTCGTAAGTGCACGTTGATGTATCAGGCATTCAACTGCATCTATACTGGACTCTTACCATACCATGTACACACAGTACTTCATGTGATCATGAGCTTGACTCAGTGTCACAATTTTGGCAGCAGTGCTACATATACCAAGTGCAATGATATTGAACTTGCCAGAGCGGAACCTTACAGAATGCCACTGCTTGGCTTAACCTTTACCCCAACCACCTTTTTTTACATTGTAGACTGTCCCATTTCTGCCTCAAGCATCAGGACATGCCGCATGAAGCGAAACAATTGATTCAATCGGAAGGACGAAAAGTCAACTTGACAACTGTCAATATGTGAACATGTTTACATGATAGTTGGGAGACCCGAATTCTTGCGTTAGCTTACTCCGACTACTGGAGAGAAATTCAAATTTCCGTGAAATCTTTACATACTGGCCGCTTGGAGCGGGACTCCGTGACTGAGAGCACTGTATTTATGAAAGTTTCCACAAACGTTTTCAGAAGTTTCGGATTCAGGTGGCCAACAAATGCTGCACTCCAGAACGGCGACGGATTTGGTCGTTTCCGTCTCCGCATAAACGACACCTGAAAAAGGCTGGTCCTCTAGCTCGGTGAAATTAATAATTATTGCTTGGTGTTCCCAAAGTCATGCTCGGACCGGCGGGTGTTGCTAAACGTCAGCTGCGCTAACAGCCTGCTGCTGAGGAACCAGAGATCTCACTTTCATGAGCCCGGAAAACTCTCCGGGCTCCGTCAAGTGCTGGCGCTTTAAATGGCATATTTAGTTTGACTGCGCTTCCCTGCATAACATTTTTCCGTGCATGAGCGGCAGGATGCAAACTTCAAATGACAGATTGAAAGAATCTGAAGCAGACTGAAGCAAAGAAAAGAAGTAGACTGCTGCTTCATGGCTGCTGCTGAGTGAGCAGCGAGTAGGGAGGAGCGGACGCATCACAACCAGCGGGGCTTCATCAGAGCGCCGGCTGTCACACGTGATCAGTTGTTGTGATCGGCAATGACAGGTAGTGATCAGCATTCACCGATCACGCTGAAATCAGCCAATCACAATCGATCTGAGCACTCCTAATATATATAGATCACAGACCGTAGGGCCTCTTAAACAAAATCAAGACCAATAAAACTTCCTCCAATTTTCACCCTATTCCCACCTTTTGCATTTCTTTCCAAGAAACACAATAGATAGAGCTTAAACATGCAATGGGACTTTTTTTTCATTTTATTAAATTAAATGAAGACATGAATAGGTCACTCAGGTTTAAGTAATGCTTTGTTATGAAGAAAAGAAGCGACTCAGGTAGTTGACTAAGCTCCAATTACTCTCAGAATGATTTGACTTTGGTCTTCTCATCTGTTTGAGTAGGTGCCATCGCTTTTGAAAAATGGAAGCAGTTCCTCTATTATCATTTTAGGTGCAGCAAACACCTTTTTTTCCACATGGGCCTGTTGAGGTAGCCAGGGGAACACCACATTTGATCAATAGGCTTATACAGACAGATTCAATCTTTAGACGATGAGATCCAGATGGAAAAGATAAACATGGTTTTGGAACTGCTGTAGGCTCACTTGCCCATGAGCGACACAGGCTTCACTCAGGATACAGGTTCTACTCAGGCTGGAATTGAATTCTGTGACCTTCAACACACAGCTGCACAACATCTCAGACAGGATGGAGAAATACTTCATCCGTGAGTGGAACTTTTGCCTGTATTTTAGGACTCTTCGAATTTTGACAAATACAATGCTATTGATGTCAAATGTACAACCAAGTCCAGACTGATTTTAGAATGACACCCTGTCAAATATCAAACATTTCTACTTTGACACTTCAGTGCACGATTTTCTTTTTTTTGGTTCCATCCACCACCCCAGAAATTCGTGCAGCCCCATCTGGGGAGAACTATTGAACTGTTTTTAATAGCCCACTCTCAAGGCTGCGTAACTGAATTGCACTTTCAGTTTAAGGCAAGCCTTCCTGCGCCCAGCATTCCTAAACACATTCCTCAACATCTGGACAGCCATTGCATTGAGCTTAAAAGAATGTGGATACAATGTGGCGTGACCTTTTGCTGCACCTGCCATGTCATCTGCATTTTAAATGCCTGGCAATGGCCGTGATCACAGGTTGCAACAAACTTGTCAGCATAATTTGAGACAGATGCACCCAGAGAGGAAATGTAAGCGCTTTAGTCCCACAGCATAAGGAGAATATGAATGAATGTGTTTGTGTGTTTACATTCCACTAGTGAAACAAACAGCTCAAATAGAACTTTGCATGAGATGTAAAATGCATGCATCTGTGTTTCAGCGAAATTATCAGCCTGTTAAATTACACTCGCGCATCTAAATATGGTAAGTTTCCCTCGCTGTTAAATGGAGGCGCAACATCTTCAGCATGTGCCTTACTATCCTGGATCACCCTGGGATGGTGTTTGTAAAAGCCCCGACTGACTTCATGGCACATCGCAAAGCACGGCTATCTCCCGGATGGAGGGACTCACCTCAGCAACCTGGTGCAAAGAGCCGAGCGGAGCTGAACTTCTCTGTCGTTTACGTGACAGTCACGCACACCTCAGCACCTCCGAACCCATCTTCTGCTCCGCACTGTTGTCTGTGTGTGTGTTCGCGGGCCACTGCGGAGACAGCGCAACACAGCAGAAATGCAATTCCCACGGGATGCTCACGGTGTGGATGCTCTCCGTGGGTTTACTCCGGGTGAAAAATGGGGATGTGGAGGGCGGCGCGCCACTTAACTGGAGTTTGTAATCCGCTGCCTCCATCGGAAGAGAGAGGCGAAGCGCGCGCCGAGCAAACGTCACCTGCTTTCCAACCTGACTAACTTGCGCCATCTCGTGGTGGAAGCGCGGAGAGACCCACTCCGGTTTGCCATTTCTGGGATTTGATTGGTTCCGATGCGCTCGAGCGGTTTCATAATAAGCACGACCGCACACCTGAGACCTGCCAGCAGTTCATTTGGAGTCCAACCTGAAAATCCAAAATAGAATATGTTTCTTAACTGGAAATAAGGCAAACTGACATAACCGCCAGCATTTATTGCCGTTATCAGATGTTTACAATTGACTTGATGTTCCTAATATATTCTATTGATCGTGTCGCAATTAAGATCGCCTTTGTAGCGATACATACACAAGTTTGTTAATACAATCGTCCACTCACTGCCCTGTGTAAAACAAGGAAATCTGGGAGAATATTACTAAAAATAATAATAGTTGTAGTCGTTGTAGTATTGTTATTATCACCGATCAAAGTTCTATAGATAGATAGATGTAGATCTATCTATCTATCTATCTGTCTGTCTGTCTGTCTGTCTGTCTGTCTTTCTATCTATCTAGCTATCTATCTCTGGCTGCTGCCCCCGCGACTTGACGTCAGACTACCGGTGATCCATGATCATTTGAAGTTTTTTTGTGTGCAGTACGCCCTACTAATTCTAAACAATTTGAGTTGACAATGTTATTACATTCTTGAAGTAATGTTGGTTTTCGTGAGTCTACAATGACTGTTTAAGGAGATGCGTTCCAGCATCACTATTTATTTAATTTCCTAAACCCACCACATTGGACTAAATCGAAATTTCGGATCGTAATAATATTCACTAATCTTTGACGTTTGTGACCGACAGTGATATGAGCTCATCCGTGGCTTTGTGCGGGCGAACCACGCCCCGGCTCCGGCGTCAGCCGATGCTAACACGGAGCTACTACATCCGGGCGCTCTGCTCAGTTTCCAAGCCCTGCGAAGATGGCGACTGCGGGGAGGAGTTCGCTATTATCCTCCAGCTCCGCTGGACCTACGAGCACTTTGGACAGCTCCGTTCTTGAAGAAGAAGATGGACAGAACCTATGGTGGGTGGCAGCCCTTCCCGCGGCGTTTATAGCCGGAGCACAGCGTCAGCGAGGATGTATTGTCCTGGGCGGAGGATGGTTTGACAGCTAGGCTGCTAACGTGGCTAACTAGCGTCAGCATCAGACCTGACTGACACGCTCGCACCATCGTGTTTGCTCGGGTTTTATCGGAACTGTTCTGTCTGCAGGTCGACCATCCTGAGTGAAGTATCGACCCATTCAAGGTCCAAGCTACCGTGTGGGAAGAATGTCCTGGTCATGGGTGGGTATCTGTGGCTGCAGCCTCCCGCTTATCCAATAGGAAACGCTAGCTCCGGTGTTCGGGGAATAATGGCTGGGAGTGATGCGGAACTGGCGATGTGGTGAGAGGAGGTTTCAGCGCTAGTGCGGTGACAGGTGCAGACAAGCGTGTTTACGAAGAGCCTGCTTGCTGTGTGGACGAGCACGGGGACGCGCACATCACCTCACCCTCGTGAAACCGTGCAAGTCATTCTAGCATGCTGCAATGGATAGATGTGATGCTCCTGTATTTGACATCACTTATTTGACTCCCCTCCGGCGAATACATAACCGGACAGCAAGGCCCTCCTCGCAAGATAAATGTTTTCAGACCCTGTTGTAAAGCCCGGCAGTGATCGTTGCTGCCAGGCGGTGAGACAGCGTGGCCACCGGCCTGTCTCTCGTCCTCCCCATCACAACACCAGCGAGCTTTCTTTTGTCCCCCTGTCGGCAGAGGTGAGTACGGCACTCGTAGGAAGGAACGCGACCATGACAAGAAGCTCAAACCAACACAAGACTTTCTAAACGCCTGTTCCAACTGTAACGCGGTCTTCTCTATGCTCACGGAAGTCCAGCTGTTAACTTGAGAAATAATGTTTACCTTCAGATTAGGTTCTTGTGAATGGAGCTTCAGTGCTGAACTACTGACAGTAAGAAAAAATAAACAAACAAAAGCCCTGTGCTTGCGACAGTGTGAGCTAAGTCTTCTTTTAGACAACCTGTGTTTTGTGTGGAGTGATCTACTTAATCAGTACACTTGTTTTTTGATTGTGGGGTAGTGGATCTCCAACCATTTGGTTCTCAGTGCCAAGTCTTATTTTAGCTTTAAATAGAACAGGTAATGTTTTGATAAATGATATTTAGAAAGTGCACTTGTATGAACAATGTATTTAGCATGAAGTATCTTAATACTAAATTTTAATTCTTCCCTATATCTGCATGCCTCTAGGTGAAGTGGGCTCGGGGAAGACCACCTTGGTTGCAAAGCTTCAAGGAGTCGAAGAGTATATGAAGGGTCGTGGTTTGGAATACCTCTACTTTAATGTCCATGACGATGACATTGATGGTAATGTTTTCGGCATACGTTACCACTTCAGTTTGTGCGCATTACATTTGTTCATCATTTTTACCTGTTCTTAAACAGATCACACAAGATGCAATGCATGGGTGTTAGATGGAGACCTTTACCACAAGGGGCTGCAGGGAGTGGCCGTACCAGTGGATGCTATCGGCAACACGTTGCTGCTTATAACAGTGGACATGTCGCGGCCGTGGAACGCTCTGGACTCTCTTCAGAAGTGGGCAGCTGTTGCTAGGGAACACATAGACAAACTCCGGGTCTCCCCTGAAACACTGAGAGAACTGGAGCACAGAAGTGAGTCACTCTGCATGGTACCAGATTTACATCACATTACTGACAGACGTGTTTAATTACTGTCTTTATTGAAGTTATGTTCCGTCATAGGAGTAGTAAATTGTGCTGAATGGGCTAATTGGAAAATTGCATTCTGTCAGTGATGTTTTTCTGAAAATGATGCAATGCTTTTGAACATGTTTAGTCGTAAAGCAGTTCCAGGAGTACACGGAACCCGGCAGTGGGGAGGACGGAACGCCACAGAGGAGAAGTGACGAGGAGGAGAGCATACTGTTACCTTTGGGAGATAACACACTAACGCACAACCTGGGCATACCAGTAGTTGTTGTGTGCACCAAGGTAACCCCAGACACCACCATGGTCATCGCCTTTACCTCTGTAACCAGTACATGCCAGCATGTGATTGCATTTAAATGTATATATTTTATTTATGGACACATTTATGTGTCTTCAGTGTGATGCCATCAGCACACTGGAGAAGGAGCACGACTACAGAGACGAACACTTGGACTTCATCCAGTCCCACATCAGAAATTTCTGTCTTCAGTGTATCCTTTTACAGCAAGCTGCATGTTGGGCATCACAGGCGGCGACAGGTGAACAAAAGAAGCAGTACAAAATTGCATGTTTTTATTCAATCTTTGCCGACTTTTTCAGCTAATGTTCTTCTGTTATGTGACCTGTAAATGTTTGATTTGGCTTAAATGCATTAATATTTTACCTCATAGTGGTCATCAGTCAGTGGCACCGTCATTTTAAGGGTCTTGGACCGAAAAGTTTGGGAAACGCTGTCTTATATCAGGCAAAACTAGATGTTAGTTGTTCACTTGATTGTAACACAGGCAATAAGTTTTGAGTTCCTTCAATTGCAAACTGATGTTGACAACTCAAAACGTTTGGGTAATCTGGCCGTTTCTGTTTCATTCCAATAACTTGACCTCGTGTCACCGCTGATGTGACCATAACCATCAATACAATGTGGCTGCCCCCATGTGAGCCTAGTAGTGATTATTAAATCATGTGTGATCTATGTGTTAAGGTTGTCGGAACAAAGTTTTCCTTGACAGGCTTGTCAGATGGAGCGTCTCTTGTTTACACGTCAGTGAAGGAGATGAAGAACCTTGATGTGTTGTATAAATATTTGGTACACAGACTCTACGGTTTTCCCTTCAATTGTCCGGCGCAAGTAGTGGAAAGAGATGCCGTCTTCATGTAAGCGAGTTCACCTACTTCGGTGTCTGAGATCACATCTTTCGTATTGAAATTTGTCTGTCTTTTCCACCGATGATCAGTCCATCAGGCTGGGACAACGAAAAGAAGATCGCAATTCTCCATGAGAACTTCCAGACGTTGAAAATAGAGGATGGCTTTGAGGACGTTATAGTTAAGCCGCCAGTTAGAAAGGTATGTTTCTATTTGATCTCACACATGCATGTTGAATTCTGTCCATACATTTTTTTCCTCTTCCATTGTGAGCATTTCTGGTTGTATGATCATTCCCAAATAATTTCTAGTGTCACTGTCAATTTTTGGATTAAAAACGAGCCTGATCACATTTGCTCTGATTTGACGCTCGAACACAGCTGCCTCAGTTCAGAGCAAATAATTGTGTCTGAGGCTCGCTCGCGTCTCACTAGGCTTTTAGCTGGGATTTTTTTCAGTGGGTGTCCCCATTTTGTTATCAACTTAAGCGGCTTGATGGCGCGGTTGGGATCCGGACCGTAACGCTTTGGTACTCTTATTCCCTGCATTTGATGTGCAAATGTTGTGTTTCCAGCAGGCGTGCTGATGCATTTGCAACACTAGCAATGGCTTGGACTGTTTTTGTCACGCTCGGCTCCATCTCTCTTCTCGCTGGCATCGAGTTGTCGACTGTAATTGACTGTTAAATTAGTCACAGAAGGCTTCATGTGTCAACGAGTCACAACCTCATTTTCCGCACCTGCACTAGATGAAAAAACTCTGCCTGTCCGGCAGCATCACTACCCAAAACATAAAAAGGATGGGAATCAAAGTCTGTAGTCGGATGCAATAGTGACAAACTTACCTTTCAAAAAAGCATTTTAAACAAGTCAAAACAGCATTTAACGTGAGGCAAGTGATGACAAATATATACATATATTATTTGCAACTCTGCTGTCAGACGTGCAGCATGTTCATTAATCTGTACATTTCATATGCAGAGTAGTTAAGATAGTTGGTGACTGTTGCAACCTTACTGTCATCATGCATCTCTCTGATGCATATGGACATAACACATCGCAAGCATGGACAATTATTAATCCTTGTGCGAACATGAAAGTCGAGCCGCTGCTGTACTGTGGCATGTGCCAGTGCGACATCGCTGCAGCGCCACCACTTTCATTGGAAACCAGAGAATAAGAATTTTGATCACTTTAAGCCTAGTTGCCATGGAAAACAGGAGGAAAAATGTGGGTATCTTTGGGGCATTCTTCCTAAAAGTAGAGCCACTGAGGGTGTGTCCTAAATGCCCTGCTCCCTGAAACTTGGGTTTCGCAGTGATGCTCTTAAATCTGCCTTCAGGTCGTTCATGAAAAGGAGATTCAGGCTGAAGATGACCAAGTGTTTCTGGTAAAGCTGCAGGTAAGGAAGTGTATATTTTTGTTTGACAAAGTTCAGCCATGCGTTATATGAGATGGAAAGTGGAGTGAACCCGTTCTTTCCTCTCTTCTGCAGTCACTGCTTGCCAAACAGCCAGCTGCGACACCTGGCCGACCTGTGGTGAGAGATATTCTCGCTCGTCTTTTATTTTTAGAGATGCTCCTAGTTGCAGTTTTCAACTGGAAAATGAACTTACTGTATAGAAGAGAATCAAATATTGATGGTTTTTGTTGAGGAGACTAGTGATATGGAATCAATTCAAGGCAAGGGATTCTGATCAAGTCCAGGCATTTAAAGGGAATAATGTGTTTCTTTCAATTACTCACTATATAGTCTGATTTCCCAACATGAATTCCAAACACATTCCACACATTTGAGAGAAGGTGTAAATTTTCCCAGGACACGACGACCAGAGCACCCAGTGGTTCCCCCAGAACGAGTAATCGCTCTGCTGCGGCGAACGTGGCCAACGCGATGCCTCAGTCAGGTGATGCATCATTCTTTTCCTCATCATTCTTAGTTTTGAATCTAAGCAAGCTCGCAGTTGATCGCTGTTCTAAATTCTGTTTCCCCGTGTCTGCAGGTCAGACCAGTGAGGGTGTGTTGGCCAATTTCTTTAACAGTCTACTGACAAAGAAAACGGGAACGGGAGGACCTGGGTCGCCAGGAGGGGGCAACAACACTCCAGGAACAGTCCGCAAGTCAGGTGAGGACGCATGCCCTGCATGTTGCGTTCATCCATGCCATTTCTAAGTTATTCACATCATCTTTTGTTTCGTCTTCTATTATCCATCTGAATTTTCATAACAACACCTATCTGCATAATATATGATAGTAGATGTTAACAGTAATAAAACACCAGCACACAGAATCACCTTAGCATGTTCATGATGTATACTCATTGTCACCATTGTTTAACCTCATTGTTGACATCATTCACAATGTGGTATGATGTTGCCCGCCTAGTCAGAGGATGCTGGCCTCGATAAGGTGTGTGCCAGCTAGATACTCCCACTTTATGACTGCTCGTCTTTATCATCATTTCCCTCTGCGGCCCCATTTTTTTACCCGTGCCTGGCTTGAACTTGCATATCTCCCCGAATTCGTTTGGGATCAGGCCCGTCTGCTTTGCACAGGTTCAGCGTGTCCAGTGGTTTAGCTTAAATACCTGACAAATGTGCACAGCTCCATCTGCTTACAATGACCCAGCATAAAGACTGCATGGCCTTTTGGAGATGATGCCACAGCTTTTAAATCTGTTGTGCAGCTTTTTATGCACTTGCACAAGTCAGTGCATATTTATGAGAGTATGTTCACGATTGTAGCAAAATTTCATAATTTTGACAGGTCATATATTATTTAATGATTTATTATCATGCATGGCAACATTTCTGTTAACCCATACTCAAGTTTGACCCATTTTTATTTTCCCAGGCATGTCGCATTGCCTTTCTCAGTTTCCTCTAAATTGCACATGGTTTGATTAAGGCTGGCAGATGTAAGGGGTATTAAGTGAATGTTATATTGACATTTCCTGTACTTGAGCTGTATTTGCTGTTGTCTCTTTCTGCTTTTATTTTAAACATGCTCCCAAATATTGTGTGTCTTAGCCATGTCAATGGAGATAAAATGGCATTAAAGAAAACAGTCTTTTCTGACAGTGATCTGAACTTATGCTCAGAATCAAAAGCGGGATATTAAAGTAGGAGTTTCCTGGAATTAATATTGCTATCACCCCAATTATATTTACTTTAGTAAAAATATGGATCCGTCGGTCTTATTAAGACCATGCATTGTTAGAAATACCCATTGACTATCTATAAATGTGAACTTATATCTGCATATAATAGCTTTGCTTTCATCAACAGGTCTAAACTTTTTGTCAGTCTGTTTATAAAAGGTTTAGAAAGTGCGTTGACATAAAACTAAAGCGCAAAATGTGTTCATTAATTTGTATTTGTTTGTGTGTAATTTTAAGCCCATGTACACACAGTTTTACATGGTGACAAACGTGCGAAAATGACAAAAATGTGGTTTATGTAGACATTAAAACTAAAATGCCCGATTCCAAGAGTGGAGGGATTATTTTGCCTTAGTGGATGTTGCTAGAAATAGATTCATTTTCACTACATGATGTCCATAGTAATGTCCATATTTCATTTCTTGATTTTTACTTTTTTCCGTGTTGTAGTCGACTTCAAGGACATTTCTTTTCAAAGGGTTTAGATTACCACTCCATGGTGTTGGATCAACAGATGATGTTGACATTAGTAAACAATGGTTTGCTCTGTTTAAAGGTTAGTGGTTAGTGTATATTTAAGTCATTCAAAAGATACCTTATTCTCCATTTCTTACAACTCTTGATTTACTGTCGATAATGTGTGCCACATCTCCTGGTCGCCGCATTTTCAAGTTGGTGCTGTGTCACTACTTTGCATCTGTGAAGTTCATGTATTGCAGCCAGCCATGCTGCTCAGCAACAGCCTAGCGATAGCGCCACCAGTGATAACTTGGCAGACATTGCCACAGGAATCTTTCTCCTGGAATCTGATTAAGCAGTGCACCATGGACGTCCACTATCATTCTAGCCGCTCCTGAAATGAGCAGGGTAGGGCCTCTTAAAATTCTAAGCCTTATTCCCATTTTCTGCTAGAATAAATGCATTTCTGCAATTGGTTTTGAACAAATGACAACTTTTAATGAAGTTGGAAATGAGGAAAGTTTTGTTCTGAGTTGTGGTGTCCTTTTGCAGAACATTTTGTGACAACATTTATTAGAAATTTCATAACAAGTCGAGTCTCAGTTCCTGCTTTCAGTCATGAGTTGTAAATTATAATTTTATTCAGGAACATAGGGAACTTCTGTTGTTGAAAAATGAACCAATGGAGTTTGAGTTCTTTTGGGAAAGGGAAAAACATCTGTCAAATCTGCTCTGATATTTGAATACAAGGTGAGATCTCCAGTACACAACACTGCATGTGGGTATGACTCACCTCTGACATTGTCAACATTGCCATTTGAACTTGTTTTATTCTGTAACGGACACCATGAGTCATGAGCCGAAGCACCCCAGGAGATTATCCTTTGTATCTCACAACGTTGGTGAGGTACTTTTCTGTTAATCATTGCACAGCTTTTAATGGGATTCAGAAAGGGAGAACTCACTTAGCTCATTTGTTTCTGACACTGTCAGTAACTTTTCTGTTGCACACCCACTTGCCCCTGTTATGGTCTTGACTAAAATCAAATGCTGAGTGCTAAGAAAACATGTCTATAGAATGTGTTGCTCTCCTACTGTGGTGGGTCATAGTACTGGATTTTGAGTCCATCTGCTCAATATTAAGAAGTACCTTGTCAGTGACAGGGTACAGGCTCAGAATATTCACCTGAAACCAGCTCTCCGGTCTATAGAGGACGCTCTTGAGTTAATGCTTATAAATGACAACCAGAACGTTTCCAGGTAGCTTCTTACTCATACCTTTATTGACTTTTTAAGCATGCTGACACTTGATTTAGTTTTTGGAAATGTGAACTTTGAACAGCTTTTAAGTACCACATCATTGTTGGATTGTGTATTATTTGGCCAGCCCTTATTTAAATCATGTGGAATTGTTTTATCACCCATACCTTATTAATGCAATGATGTTTTTAATGCTATATAATTTGTGTTATCATCTGTTATGCTGAATGTACTGACTATGCTGCAATATGGATGCAGGGTCAAAACTTGGTCTGAGCGACGTACAGGCAGAGCTGGACCGCATCTCCAACCGGGAAACTGACTCAGACTTGCCCATTGCCAACGAGACCCCTGCAACTGATGGCCAGGAAACATGAATACAACCCTTTCCAGCGTGTTCAAATTCTCTCCTCCTCCTCCACTTCCATCACCCCTCCACCTTTTTTGCTCTTCCTCCCTCTGCTCTGTTGCAATGCGGGAACCAAAGAGGGAAGCAGGGGAAAAAAGGAAAAGGTGGACACTTAGTTTTTGCACCCCATCAACTCTTACACTAAACATGACGAACAGCCCTCTCCGAGTGTCCACCCTTCTCCCCCGATTGTTACACTAAGGGCAGGTGTTTGTCACTGTTACATACATGACTGTATTTCCTGAGAATAACTGTGTGTGGGGACAGATGAGGGCTGGAATAATATGAACTGCTGAAGGGTGCATGATTAAGAAACGGCACTTAGATAATAGGGATGGTTGTGTCTTTTATTTATCAGAAGGGAAGTGATGTTTGGCCAGAGAACAAGATCATGAACAAGAAGTAACATTGTTGTAGGATCTTTTTTTATCATGAAGGGACAAACATACCAGTATTTTTATTTGTATGGGTGTGTGTGTGCATGTGGCAGTAACATTAAATAAGAGAGGATTATGATTTTACTACAAATCACACCTGATTTTTTTTGACAAATAAATCTCTGCTTTTACACCACTGGCGTTAAAAAGGGGACTTGAATCCGTCTGCATCTGCAATGTCTTATATTTACAGACCAAACGACAACTTCATTGAGCGACAGTCAACTGATGCTCCGTCAGTTCTACAGTTGGCCAAACTCTTACTTGAGGTGCATTTTTCTTTTATTTGTAGATAACAGATTTTAGATAAGTGAACTTTACCTCCACACAAAAAAAGATGCACTAGCGATGTAGGTAACTGATGGCTGGGTGGTGGGAAGGAGAGGGGGGTCAAGAGCAAAGAAGGGTCACATCCAGAATGTACAGTCATTGTCTCGCTGATTGGTCCTGTTATTTCAGAGCTCTGTGTTGGCGTTTGTATAATCTGATCTGTTAATCAGTCAAAATAAAAGGTGTATTTATGCAGATTCATCCAACTGTCCTTTGGTTCTTTTTCAAGCTCTCACCACAGCTCCAACTGTCGACCAACACATGTCCTTCACATGCTTGACTTGTGTTTATGTTGAAGCAGGGTTGTATGTGATTTTTGTGGTGGAACAGTCATGTGTTTTTTACTATTAATGTCACAAGCCCTGATCATGACGATCACTATGCAACAACATATGGCGAATAAATAAATTACTCGGTCTCTTTGTGTTCTTCTATCCAATATAAAGCAACGTCTAATACCTGACAGTTAGCAAATTTCAGTTATGTATTCACAGCTCACTGTGATTTAGATGTATATTCTCCTGTTGAAAACCATAAAATTCCCATTCTCTTGCTTTCAGTTTTTTATAACCCGAACATACTGCTTTTGTTTTATTCCTATTGACACTGAAAAAAAACGTTTTAGTCCCAATTGATCACACTATGCGTTAAGGCAGAGGTGGGCCTTACAAGGGCCACAAGTAGCCCTTGTAAGGTGTGAACAAAAGTACTGTTCATAATTTGAATTTTAACTATAACTTTCTTTTTTTAAGAACTTTTTTTTTTTTAACTTTTTTTTTACCAAGCAATTTGAACTGTAATTCTGTCCCTAAAAATAAATAGAAGATAGCTACATGATTTATAGTTCAGTAGCCAATATAGTCACCACTTCAAATTATCTTCCATTATTTATGGATTTATATTAAGAACTCTTCAGTAAAATTAGATAATATATAATCAAATAACAGGCATATAATCTCTTTTGGATGGACAGCCCCTCACGTTAGTCACAGGTGAGAACCTTGAGAAATATAGTTTAAAGGTCAGAGCATTATTGATCTGTCCATCCATGCTTTGTGCACTGTTAATGCTTTTCATTGATGGTTTCCCAAGCTTGCTAAGAGCTTAGCCAGGGCCTACACTGTTCCCAGGAAAGGTCACTGGAGAATGACCTGGCAGTTGCTCTACAGGATCCCCATACACCACAATCGTCTTCAAATATTAAAGACTATTATTCTGTGCTTTAATGTCTTTGATGTCTCACGTCCTGAGTCTGACGTCATAAAGGTGAAATTTCCAGACGAACAAAGTGGCCATAGTTGAAAAACTTTGAAGTAACGTTTTAAAAAACGGATAATTACCTTGCCTGGTTTTCCTTTTTGAATGTTAGAAATTCCTCTTCAGATCACCCTCACCAAGCCTTCTATTTACCAAAGGTGGGTAACTGCAAATCATTTATTCGTTTTCTATTAAAATAAATTAGAATTCTCAACAATGTGCTTCAATTTGAGGTGGTATCAGCTCGTGCCTGTAGCCTTCTCATTTGAATGGAACTAATTTGTCACCAATTTACGCTTTTAATATGCAGTATGAGTTGCCGATATTTACGAGTAGGTCAACTGATGTATACATGATTGTTTTACGCGATAACTTTTAAGGATAAGGGCGCCCTATTTTTCCCTAGTGCGGCAGGATACTAACTCTTCTCGACATCGCGCAGGCGGAAGCAATATCTTCGGCGGCGCAGCAGCGGGTGTGGTTCGGACTTAAACGGGTGCTTCTGCTCTTCCCCCAATTTTCGGCCGCGTGAAAAGAGAAAATCCCCGATAGGAAACACGGAGGAGCCTCTTTACTCTGGTAAGAGCAATTGAACAACACGCGCGTGTCCGTGGCTGTCGATTCTGTGGAGGAAAACCATCTTAGGTTCGGGAGGGTTCGACTGGGAGGATTGGTTCGACTGCTAAGCTAATCATATCAACAGTAAACCGCCTTTAAACCTCACTTGCGTTACACCGACCTGCTCGGATATTAAGCCCGGCTGTAGTATTTAGCATGTGGTGTAGAAAATGCTTTGCCAGTGTGGCCGAACCCTTCGGTAGTGTTTGTTTATGTTAGCCAACTAGCCGAGTAGTAGGCTACGCATGTTAGCAGTCGTTCAAGGTAACATACGCGGGACCTCTGTTCGCTGCACACTGGGAAGGAATAGCAAAAAAAACTGCACCACATTTCTTTTGTACTTGTTGTTCAGGTAGCTCGTAGTTGGAGCTACCGTGAGAGGAGGAGTTGTAGAAGTGATTGCAGGGAGGAGGAAACCCAAGCTGCGAGGTCGGAACTTGGCCGTGGTCGGGGGGGAGGAGGAGGAGAAATATGCCTTTGATGTTCTCTGCTGCTGAATGGTGAATTGTGTTCGAGCTGGCCTGGAAATACCCACCGCTTTGCTCTCTCGGCATTTCCCCTCATAGCTGCATTAGCAAAGCAAACAGACATCTGAGGGCGAAAAACCTGGCCCAGGTAATGTTACCGCACAAGGCTGGCTACATCACTGGGGGCGTTTTATTCCCAGGCTAATGCGGGATAAGTCGACTTTAAAGTTGTCTGTATGATTCTCGTCATTTGAAGTATCGTTTCCCTGTCTACACAGATACATCTGCTGTGCGGACTGAGGGCAGGCAAGAACAATGGCTACCCAGTGTAAGTATGGAAACTCAATTGGTCTACATGCTTCTTTATTCTTGGTAACTCTTTTGATGGATTCTCGTAATGGGTTCCAAATCCAACTGTAATCCATGTTTTTATCATTCTGGATAGCTGTTAAATACTGCAATTTTGGGATTGCTTTTGGGTTATGATATTTTTCAGATATAATGCACACTTTTGAGGGAAATTTAATTCACAAAATCCATTGCAAGAAGCTGCTGTCACAAAGGTTCTCTAGCAAAACCATTTGTATTCATTGAGCTATAAGCGGGCCAACTCAGAAGCAAAGGGAGGATTTTTTTGTACTGATGACCGTTAAAAATACTGCTTTTAATCATGAGAAGTAAATATAACCCATGCAGCCTGTCACACACGGTCCGTCCCTTCAGGTGTCTCGAGCTTCACTTGTGAACTTGAGTTCTGTGAGTTGCTTTAAAAAACACCACAGTCATGTGCACTTTTCTGATACGGCTTCAGTTTCTTTATTTTGACACCTAATCACGCAAGTTGCTTACCATCGTCTTAAACAGTGGTGAGATGGAGTCAGAATTATCGAGGTGCATCATAATGTACTTGTAATATATACAAGCAGCACCTTAGTATTAGTCACAGGACCAGTGACGGTTTAAAAAAGAAACAAAACCATATATATATTTCTACATGGTAGGATTTTTGCTGCAGGAGCAATTTGTAAATGTATGCCATTGTAATCTAGTCTTAAAATGAAGATGTGACTTGTGTGATAAATTATGTCTAGGGATGGGGTGATGTGGGCTAAAAAATTGTGATACATTTTGCTATTCTGGCTAATGATAAAAAGGCGCGATAAATACATTTTCATTCTCCTGCATGTGTTTGACGCACTATATTATGTCTTGAAAGCCCAACTGTTTCGTAATGAAACTGACCATTTACTAATTGGGCAGTTGTGTTCTCTGCATTACTGGAGCCTGTTTCCAACATGAAATTTAAATATAATACAGGCAAGCAATTCAATGGTTCGCGCTGCTGGTGGAAACCTGTTGTGTCCTTAGCTTCGCAGACTGTGTTCTCCCAGCTTTATTTTGTGCTAAAAATCTTGCGGTTTGGGGCTAGCAGTGAGTTCTCATGTTAGCAACATGGTGGCAGCTAGCGAAAGACATGGCAGTTTGTTGTGTTTATATTTCTGTGCAGATCAACATCGGATAAGGGGAGTGGGAGCAGTTTTTGCCAAGGCGGCAGCGCTGCGGGAGACCGTGTTTGTTTTGATCTGATCCACATTAAACAACCTTGTCAGAAAACTTACTGGGACCACTTGATCTACCAAAACACTGACCCATAGTCTCAGTATTTACTGTTGTCAATATTGAGAATTTCCTGTGTCTGGTTCATTATTCCCCTGAGAAATTAGATGTGTAAAATGTCAACCTTAAGATGTGCGCTCTCTGGCCTTGAAACAAGTACAGTATTTTCTAATGATTTGCCTGTTATTGTATCGTCTTCCCTGCAGCTGATTTGATGGAGCTGGACATGGCAATGGGTGACAGTAAAGCTGCTGTGAGCCAGTGGCAGCAGCAGTCTTACCTGGATTCAGGCATTCAGTCTGGAGTCACCACCACAGCGCCATCTTTGAGCGGGAAAGGGAATCCAGATGTGGAGGAGGACGATCCAACTTTGTATGACTGGGAGTTCAACCAACCATTCACTCCAGAGCCGACAGGTAATGTGAATATGTGATCAGTAGTAAAGCTTATACTGTTTGTTGTGATTGTTGCCCTCACTTATCCTTTTTCACAGACATTGAGGGCTATGCCATGACTCGTGCCCAAAGGGTGCGTGCTGCAATGTTCCCTGAAACTCTGGAGGAAGGCATCCAGATCCCCCCAACTCAGCTGGATACTGCTCACCCCACTGCGGTGCAGCGACTGGCAGAACCTTCTCAGATGCTTAAGCACGCTGTGGTTAACCTTATTAACTACCAGGATGATGCTGAGCTGGCCACTCGTGCAATCCCTGAGCTCACCAAGCTTCTCAATGATGAGGACCAGGTATGGCTTCAATTTAAGTTGGTAAGTTCCAAGACAGTTCTGTTAACAGAGACGTTCCCTTTTTAGGTTGTGGTCAACAAAGCTGCTGTGATGGTGCATCAGCTGTCTAAGAAGGAGGCGTCACGACACGCGCTGATGCGCTCGCCACAAATGGTTTCTGCCGTTGTTCGTGCCATGCAGAACACCGTGGATGTGGAGACCGCCCGGTGCTCTGCTGGTACCCTGCACAATCTTTCCCTCCACCGTGAAGGGCTCCTCGCAATCTTCAAGTCTGGTGGCATTCCTGCCCTCGTCAAAATGCTGGGGTAGGAAGCTGGAGTGGGTTTTTCTGCTGTACAAATAATTCAGGAGACATTTTTAAAATGGAATCATGAGTAGGTTTTTGCCAAGTTTTACTTTTGATAAGCTACTGTAATTTGCTGACTATTAATTGCTCCAGGAGTTAAGCAGCACTAGATTTAAGAAGAAAGTAGATTTGATACACACATGAGCCGTGTTGGTTGCTTCACAGCTTAAGGTACCGGGTCTGCAACAAATGTACAAAGGATGTGTAGCATTGCATCCAGCATAGAGACTGATGATTAATGATGGAAACAAACTCAACGCTCACATCATGCTGCCAATAATTCTCATCACATCAGACAGGTGTTTTATTCGCATCACCCTGTGTGCGCTGTTTTCGCCCTTGTGTGTTCCCGGCACTTTCCTTCAGTGTTCCCAGAGCTCTGTGCAGCAGTTGTTACTGGCTATGGAGACTGATTTCCGGGAACACTGGGATAGTGGTTGAAAGTCTCTTCATAACTGTAAATTGTGCACATTCTATTTTGCACCTTTACTGCCTTTTAACAGCCTTTAACATTTCATTTTACATTTATAACATCCCCATTTCTGGTCTATAGATGCTGTACATTTGTGTGCCACTCTAAGAACTGTAACAGTGCTGAATGACTTTAATCTTTTTTCAGCTCCCCTGTTGATAGCGTGCTGTTCTATGCCATCACCACGCTTCACAACCTTTTGCTGCATCAGGAAGGAGCCAAAATGGCAGTGCGCCTCGCTGGGGGGCTGCAGAAGATGGTGGCCCTGCTTTCCAATACCAACGTCAAGTTTCTGGCCATCACAACTGACTGCCTCCAAATTCTTGCTTATGGGAACCAGGAGAGCAAGGTACTGTCATGCACTTAAGACTGAACAAGAAGGTCAACAGTGTCCAGCTTGTGTTTATTATTTTCAGTCCAATGAATACAAAGGTCTGTGTACACGTTCTTACACATGTTCTGTGAATTTAGCTGATCATTCTGGCCAGTGGAGGACCCCAGGCTCTGGTCAACATCATGAGGACCTTCACCTATGAGAAACTGCTCTGGACCACCAGCAGAGTTCTCAAGGTTCTCTCTGTCTGTTCCAGTAACAAACCTGCAATCGTCGAGGCCGGTGAGCGCGCACAGACACACATATATTGTAGTGTAGCAGTGCAGAAATTGTCAAACAGCTACAACTAAAATACATTCGTATGTGGAACTATGATTCAAATGTATTTCTCTGTCCAATTTTATTTTGAGATGACAGTTTAAAATTTTCACCAACAGCTGTTTTTATTTCATTTAATTATTTACACAATGTTGTGTGTTTTCAATATTTTCTGTCTCTCCACCTTACCCCCCGAGCATTATGGCTTTTTGTGGCTGTGTCATCAGGTTTTGTGTGTACCTTGTTGGTCATCAAACTCTTTTGGAGTTTGATTTCATTTGACTTGACCTCCTCCTGTTTAATTGTCTGCCTGTAGGAGGAATGCAGGCTCTGGGGCTCCACCTCACTGACCCAAGCCAGCGTCTGGTCCAGAACTGCCTCTGGACTCTGAGAAATCTTTCAGATGCTGCTACTAAACAGGTAATAATAGGAGATATGCAAGTTTAAAGTGGGTTGAGATTTGATTGGCTGGCTTTTCTTCTGTAGGAGGGAATGGAGGGTCTGTTGGGGACACTGGTCCAGTTGTTGGGAAGTGATGACATCAATGTGGTGACATGTGCTGCCGGAATTCTCTCCAACTTGACCTGCAACAACTATAGCAACAAACTCATGGTCTGCCAGGTAAATTCGCCTAGTTTATCCCTCTTGACTCTTGGTGATTTACGTCTACTATGGTTTTCTCCATTTTAACTTCTCGATTACTTGTTTTAGGTTGGGGGTATTGAGGCACTGGTGCGGACTGTTCTGCGGGCTGGGGACAGAGAGGACATAACGGAACCTGCCGTGTGTGCACTCCGTCACCTGACTTCCCGGCACCAAGATGCTGAGATGGCCCAGAATGCCGTGCGGCTTCATTATGGACTGCCTGTCGTGGTCAAACTTCTTCACCCACCATCCCACTGGCCACTCATCAAGGTTTTTTTTCTCCGCCGTACACCATAATACATTTATTATTCACCAAAAAAAAGTACAGATTTTGATGTTGTGTCCTCCTTTTAGGCCACTGTGGGTTTGATTCGCAACCTGGCTCTGTGTCCGGCCAACCACAGTGCTCTGCGTGAGCAGGGAGCTATCCCACGCCTGGTGCAGCTGCTGGTCAGGGCTCACCAGGACACCCAGAGGCGCACCAGCATGGGCGGCAACCAGCAGCAGTTTGTAGTGCGTCTACAAAGTCTTGATATGGAATCAACATTCTTTTTGTTTGACTTCCCTTTCACTCCCTCATCTGCAAACACAGGAAGGGGTGCGTATGGAGGAAATTGTGGAAGGCTGCACTGGAGCTCTGCACATCCTGGCCCGGGATGTCCACAACAGAATTGTCATCAGAGGACTCAACACCATTCCACTTTTTGTCCAGGTAAACTAGACTGTCATGTCCATGAGTTGGCTAGTAAAACTTCCCTTGCTTGTGCAGATTTTGACACTTAACGATAGGAATTTAATCTTTTGCTCCATATGAATCAACATGCCTTTGCTATTGAACATTGTTGGACAAAGATATGTAATGCAATGTTTGGTGTTACCCTTTTTTTGGGAAAAATGTATAAGACTGTATTGTCTTAAGCTCCGTTAACAGTTGTACGAGGAGCTTAGTTTTTCAAAATCTATCTGTGTTTTGTGTTATCCAAGTTTTAGTTGAATTCATCTTGCATATTTTTGTCATATTGTGTGTTTAAAACTATGTTTCAAATCTTCACCTGCCGTTGTGTTCTCTGCAGTTGCTGTACTCTCCAGTGGAGAACATCCAGCGTGTGGCTGCCGGCGTTTTGTGTGAACTGGCTCAAGACAAAGAAGCTGCCGAGGCGATCGAGGCTGAGGGAGCAACCGCACCCCTCACAGAACTTTTGCATTCCCGTAATGAGGGAGTTGGTATGTTTTTCCAGCTAAGACAAACATGTTGCCTTTTGCGTGTTAAAACTTTGGTAACCTTTAACCCCCTATGTGCAGCGACCTACGCAGCAGCTGTCTTGTTCCGCATGTCTGAGGACAAACCTCAGGACTATAAGAAACGTCTGTCGGTGGAGCTCACCAGCTCTTTGTTCAGAACTGAACCAATGGCCTGGAACGAGGTACACTATTCACCAGCAACACCTGCAACCCTTTTGATACTGTGAAGGTTTTCAAGCATGTGTTTTCTGCAGGTCGCGCCCTGTATTTGTCAGAGGTCATGCTGAAATTTCTGATGCTGAAAAAACATTATTTTAATCAACTTGGTTGGAAAAGTGAATATTCAAGGCAATTATGTGGATTTATGGGGTATAGTCAAACAATAGTCAGTCATAAATTGGAATTGCCTTTTGCAAATTTGCACAAATCGAGTATTCAGTACTACTTTTGCCTCCATCTATGATGCCCTTGAACAAATCTAAAGATATTTAACCATCATTTAAAATTAAGCTGCTTTTCCCTTTGTAAATATGCACAAAATTATCATTATTGAAACATTCACTTCAGGTGATCAACTGTCAGGTTTTGCAGCCTTATTATAATATAACCAACCCCTACAGTTAAATACACTTTTAAAATGTTACGATCATCCAATACTCTGTCATGTTATTCTGATTCCCCATGTGCATCTCCCTTCAAAGACAAAACTGCTATAATTGTGTTTTGATTTTGCATGAAAAGCCACACTTTCTGACAAATCTCGAGCTTCATTTCGTTGTGCAAAGGCAGACACATGTTAAATTCCTAATATAGAAGTGTACGTGGCTGCAGGCTCTGTCCTCCCACATGGTGAGCCAAGCTTTGTTCCTCACCGTTTCTTGGTCCTGATTCTAGACTGGAGACCTGGGACTGGATATGGGAGCTCAGGGAGACCCACTGGCCTACAGGCAGGATGGTGAGCCTCGGCTTTCTTATCGCACTTTCCATCTTAAATAACATGCGCCGTTGAGTCATGCAGGTGCAGATGACAGCACTGTTAAATATCTGTGTGCCCTGCTTTTAGATGGCGCTTACAGGGCTTATCCAGCAGCCTACGGCCAGGACCCCTTGTTGGACCCCATGATGGAAGGCGCAGACTACCACCCTGACACGCTGCCAGACCTGGGCCACCACACTGACCCATTGCCAGACCTCGGCCACAGCCAGGACCTAATGGACAGCAACCAGCTGGCCTGGTTTGACACTGACCTGTAGGATTGGTGAGTATGACTGCAGCCACACGCACCACAGCAACCATTCCACACTAACGGCAACTCATCCCGTTTCCTTTTGCAGTTGTATTCCGAGCGAACCTGCGTTGTGATTGACCTGTAGAGTTGTTGAAGGTTATTAGAAACTACGGCGTCTAGGAAAGTGCCTGACACAAGAAAAACAAAGATGGTTGCCACAGGAATGTTAAAGCAAGTTGTTAATGGTGTTTGAGCGGTTGAGTTGGCGTTCTGGTGCGTTCAGAGGGATCACGTGACGAAGGTCTTGGAGCAGGTTTCATGTATAGACGAGTGCACACGAGGCGGATTCTAAGGTTGGACTCACTTTTGTTTTAGCCTTGCCTGTATTATCATTATCTTTGTTTCTAATTCTTTTTTTAATTTTCTTTTTGTAATACTCATTCTGTGTTGAAGGTACTGACCCAGCTTGCCTTTGCAATAGCCATCTTCAATTTCTCGTCACAGCTAAACATAAACATTTCTTTTTCTTTTTTTTAAAAGCATATATTACACGTAGTGTTTAAGTTATAGTGATATATTACAATGTTCCTTTTGGTTAATGGCCGAATGTGTAGAACACTAATAATCAAATGAATCGTACTCGACAACTTAAAGTGTAACATTGTGTAGTTCATTTTTTTTATAATCTCAAGAAAAAAAATGGAGACTTATGACTTAATATGTGCTTCTATGAGCATAAACTGTCAGTGTCACAAATGTTTTAAAGGGGTGGGGAAGGAAAGCGGGGGGGAGGGATAAAGTGTTTTATATACAGTCTCACTGGTAGGTTACTATTTTGTATGCTATGGTGGAGATGAGTTGTGACGCTATCACTGGTGGTCTCATAAAACCCAGTTTGATGTGCTATCAATGGTAGCTAGCTTGATGAACCAGTTGTCGTCCTGCTGTGATAAATTTGGAGGTTGTGACACGGCTGATCAATAAAATAAATTTTATTTCATTTGGTCTCTGTGCTGTCTGTTTCTCAATGTGTACTGTGGCCCACTCGGGAGTCCCGAATGCGACGCGCCCCAACAAAACACCCCTTAATGTCACCATGGTATCCTCACATCAATGTTCATCTGGACTTGAGTGGTGGAAGGTTGAAGACCTAGGGGTTTGCAAACAGAATGTGATCATAACAGTGTGCTCAAGGGCTTGTGTTCTGAGGTGCTTTTGATCAGAGTCCTGTTGCAGGCATCCATATACCTGTTTTTATATACATTTTCAGATTGTGTATTTTAAAAAAGGGCACCCAAGAATAAGCCATGTTGGACTCTTGTGTCAACTGGCATCTGCATCAGTTTGATAGTTTTTCAGCTATATTAGACCTGTTATGAATCCAACTTTTATACTATAAATTTCCCTTAGCAAATAAGATTCATAGAAGACTGTCACGATGTACATGCTCTTCTGGTTGAAGATACTGTGCGAAGGAACTGCAAAGACTTGACGTCTGAAGTGGAAAATCCCCTAACTTGGCGTGAGTTGACTTGTATTCATGAGAAACACCCCGGTCGTCCAGGGGTCGTTCAGAGGAGCAGGGAGGGGTTGTGGATTCTTGTCCATCTGAATGTTCACCTTGGGTGGGGTCGAAGTGCTAATGGGTTGTACAGAAGCGCTCGTTGTCTCAAAGAGCCAGGGGCTTTGATATTCATTCTCAAATAGTGTGGCTGAAAACAAACCTGTAAAGAAAGATGTCAACTATCGTTCTGTCTTCATGACTTGTTCTTAGAATCTTAAAATAAATAAATCATACATATTGATATTACATTAAAACAGTTCTAGATTGGTTTTCTTCTGAAAGCAAAAAATATTTTATATAAATCATATATATATATTGTGATGTTTTAGCAGAATACCTGTTGTATTCATTTGCTCTACATACTCAAGCTTAGTGCACTAACATTGCATTAACACGCATGAAAACAAGTCCTCAAATTTTCATTGTATTTTTATTGGAAAAAAAGTGCTAGAAAACGACAAAAAAAAACAGTAAAATCAGAGACGAAAACGGAGAGCGTTGTGGGTAAAACTGGCAGCAGGGCTGGAGACATGACCAAGTGTGGAGTAGACGGGGTAGGAGTACTCGGAGTTCACGTGCAGCCGCTTGATGGCAGGATGGTCTATGCTGCCCCCTGGTGAGCAGACAATGGAACTTCCGGCAGAAGGTTGAAGGTGCAGCAGCTCCTCAGAGTCCCAGCTGAAGCTCCTCTTAGTTGGAGTGATGGAGGCTGGAAGCTGCAGGCTGCTCAGAGGGGGGAGTCTGGGGGTCCCAGCTGAGGAAGGCTCTCTCCTCAACAGGGACTCGATGGAGAAAGGCCCGCTGAACTTGCCCTCACCAGTCACATGAGCCGCTGCCTGGCTGCTTTTGGAGGAGCGTCTCTGCTCCACCGCCTCCAGCTTGGAGCAGAGCTCAGGGAAGAAATGGAGAAGGTCCTTGAAGTGACGCTGAATCATCTTGGTGGTCACGTGACTGAAGTCCACTTTCCAGTAGTTCCTCTTGCTGCTCAGAGAATCGTGGACCAGAGGAACCTGACGACAGGACACACGCAGGAGTCAGAACCCTCCAGGTGGATCATGAGTGGAAGAAGAGGCCAGAAGGACAAAGCCTGACTCACCTTGATGAAGCACTTGTTGGAGGACAAACACACTCTGATGGTGTTCTCCACACTCTTGTGCTTCTCACAGACCAGAGGATTCAGCTTCTCCATCAACTGCAAGACAAGACAGGTCAGTCTCTCCAGGCGACACGGCGGAGCCACTGGAAAGGTGCGGACTTGTGTGTTTACCTGGCTGAAGGTGAGCATCTTGTCTGGAGACCACTGCAGGACCAGAGCGATCTTGGCCAGGTAGGTGGTCTTCCTCGTGACCGTGTCCCACTGAGACCTGCTGAGCGCAACACGTGGAGGCAGCTGAGATCCTAACGTCATGTTGATGGTGGAGCTGTGTGGGACCCTGAACGTCTCACTGGTGCTTTTAAGGACCCAACAAAGGAGGGTGTGCACCGGGGCTGATTGAAACCTTTGCACAGACAGATGGGCCATTAGAGGCGGGGGGCGGAGCCACAGTCAGGTTCGTCGGTGTGGAGAACCTTCTCTTTATCATTCGACTGATCAAAAAGTAGCTACTTTCAACATAGATAAGGAGACTATTCTCCTCTGAAAACCTTCGGCAGTGATTGTAAACATTACAGTTGTGTGATTCGCGTCTCCCATCACATTGTGGAGACCAGACTGGAACAACAGAAGTAGCCCAACATCAGCGCAGCGGCCGCTTGCTCCTCGCTAACCGCACATTTGCATGAGAAAGACTGTGAAACTCTGTATCTTGTGTTGACATCGCGCAGCCTTTGCTCACCTAATGGCCTGTTAAACCCCGTCCGTTGTTATTCGCCTCGGACGTCAGCCGCCATACTCTGGTTTTTACACGGCTGCCACAGGTAGCGCTTTAAATTGGGACCAATGAGGTGCATTTAAAATGAACATTTCATCTTTGTAAAGATTATCGTCTGCACACATTGGATGCGGTGTTAAATTCACATCGAAACCATATAATAGACAAGAAATAATAATTTAAAGTTATTATTTTAAAAAGTTAAGTTTAAATAGTCAATTTAATTCGCATTCCGAACAACGGTGAAACTGTTTAATATTTTGCGTGGCAGATATATCAGGAAAAAAACAACTACTTGTGTTTAAATCGCTTCTGTAAATCAATAACCAGAATTCATTATAGTTGAGATTTTAAAATCTGATATGTATTTACATTTACAATAATCAAACAAATCAAACCGTGACCAGTATTTAACCTGTTTTTATTTAACAAACAGGACACATGCACTTCTTCATATCGTGTAAAATAAATAAAAGAAACACATAATAAGAAACAATAGAAACAAAAATGATATTATATTTTTGCATTCCAGCACTTTTATGTTATTTCATTTTACAACATTTCACATTGTTTTATTTTAAAACCTTTCTTCTTTCTTGATATTTCAGGGAAGATATGAGGCAGTTGGGAATTTAATAATGAATACAATATTAAAGCAAAAACACCAATATTATGCGAAACCACCAATGACAAAAGAAAAATGTGGAAACCAATTGTTGAAAGAGAGAAATTATTTTCAAGGCAGATGGAGCCCCTTTGGAGTGGTGAACTCTTGTGAGTGCCTCTCTCAAAGCTGATGTTTTTTCAAGCTGTTGATGTTGGGTAAACATGTTAATGAAATGGGGATCAGTTATGTAAATGGCCGGGAGCTTCAAACTAACAGCTCTCAGTCAATCTATGTGATCGACGAGGAATGTTGTCAACCTCATTTGTCTCAACTGTGAGTGTTGTTTTCTGCCAAGTCTTCCTTTAAAGACGGGCCTTTCATTCGCTCCCCTGCTATTTTTTTGATTCCTCAAACTGCCCACGATCATATGACAGGTTGGATTTAAAATAATTTCTGTTCTTGTTTGTCGAGATCATATGCATTTTGCCAAAAAAGGAAGTAATTATGTTGCAGATCCATTTGAAACTAAACCACAAATACAGTGAAAGCAACACTTGAATGAAATAAAAGACTTTAAGACTCATTGATTTCACCATATTTAAGAGCATAAAATAAGATTTACTGGCAAGACAATGTCAGTAAACTTAAAATAGTCATATTTGCACTTCAAAAAAAAGCTTAAAAGATGTCAGGTGAAAGTCAAGGCTCATTCTTCAGCCAAATGTATGTTGTGTACCTTGAACTATTTGACTCAGTTGCCAAAATGATATAACAGGACTAGATCAAAGAATTTAAATGACACAATATATTAAAAACAGACAAGAGAAGTAAACAAAATGAATTTTTATATAGGAAAAATATCAAAGGATTGTGTGAGTCATTTCATTACGAGAAACTTGATAGAAGAATCTTAAAATAAAAACTTATACAAATAAAATAACTGACCATATACTCTGGAAATATTTAAAGAGGAAATCACACAAAACACAAAATGGGAAGTACGTTTGTGTTCTTTTTGTTCTTTTTTTTGATAAATGAGTTTTACTCATTCACTCACTGCTCATTTATCAATGAGTAATGCTATCAATGACAGTTTTACTCGCTGACAGCCAAAGACGCCGTGATAACTCTCAGCGATTCTGAAGGCTGTACCACTCTTTAATATTAATGGCAGCAGCATCACTGTGGCTCAACATCCAGCACATGAGAGGGATTCAACCAACCACCAACTTTCTTATCAACTTCAGAGAAGCTCAGATGACCGAGGACATGAAAGTCTCCAGAACACATGCAAATCAAGTTTTGAAACGGCCGCGGGTCAGTGTTGGAGTGGCTTCGCCCCCTCGCCCACTAAAGTTAAAGGTTTCAATCAGCCCCGGTGCACACCCTCCTTTGTTGGGTCCTTAAAAGCACCAGTGAGACGTTCAGGGTCCCACACAGCTCCACCATCAACATGACGTTAGGATCTCAGCTGCCTCCACGTGTTGCGCTCAGCAGGTCTCAGTGGGACACGGTCACGAGGAAGACCACCTACCTGGCCAAGATCGCTCTGGTCCTGCAGTGGTCTCCAGACAAGATGCTCACCTTCAGCCAGGTAAACACACAAGTCCACACCTTTCCAGTGGCTCCGCCGTGTCGCCTGGAGAGTCTGACCTGTCTTGTCTTGCAGTTGATGGAGAAGCTGAATCCTCTGGTCTGTGAGAAGCACAAGAGTGTGGAGAACACCATCAGAGTGTGTTTGTCCTCCAACAAGTGCTTCATCAAGGTGAGTCAGGCTTTGTCCTTCTGGCCTCTTCTTCCACTCATGATCCACCTGGAGGGTTCTGACTCCTGTGTGTGTCCTGTCGTCAGGTTCCTCTGGTCCACGATTCTCTGAGCAGCAAGAGGAACTACTGGAAAGTGGACTTCAGTCACGTGACCACCAAGATGATTCAGCGTCACTTCAAGGACCTTCTCCATTTCTTCCCTGAGCTCTGCTCCAAGCTGGAGGCGGTGGAGCAGAGACGCTCCTCCAAAAGCAGCCAGGCAGCGGCTCATGTGACTGGTGAGGGCAAGTTCAGCGGGCCTTTCTCCATCGAGTCCCTGTTGAGGAGAGAGCCTTCCTCAGCTGGGAGCCCCAGACTCCCCCCTCTGAGCAGCCTGCAGCTTCCAGCCTCCATCACTCCAACTAAGAGGAGCTTCAGCTGGGACTCTGAGGAGCTGCTGCACCTTCAACCTTCTGCCGGAAGTTCCATTGTCTGCTCACCAGGGGGCAGCATAGACCATCCTGCCATCAAGCGGCTGCACGTGAACTCCGAGTACTCCTACCCCGTCTACTCCACACTCGGTCATGTCTCCAGCCCTGCTGCCAGTTTTACCCACAATGCTCTCCGTTTTCGTCTGTGAATGTGTTTCTTTCTGTATCTCAAGCACTTTTTAATCATTAAAAACGAAAAGAAAAATATGCTTACACCATTCTTCCTATAGATGACGCCTTATTTTTTCAGTACATCGCCAACGCAAAACAGAAAAAAAAAAAAAAAAAAAAAAAAAAAATATATATATATATATATATATATATATATATATAAAACAGCAACAAAAAAATGTATATATATATATGTATATCGCTGTTACAATGTAACAACGTTACTGTGCTGACGATACATAACTGGAAAACGAAAGCGGTTCGTATTTCATTCTTTTGCTGTATTTATGAATTAATGAATCTATAATTTAATCGAGGGAAGCCCAAACCTTTTGTCAGACGCCCTGTGCTATTCCCCTTTTCTTTCGCCAGGTGGCAGCACAGGTTGCTGAAATATATATATATTTTTTATCTATTCTTTTTGTGATTAATTCATATTTTGCCACCACATTGCTTTCAACAACTTCTAAGTGTTTTGGATGTCATTTATATTTTCTCATTCAAAACATCTCAGATAAAAACACTGTCTTTTTAAACCCATTTCACGTGGAGTTGCAACAAAAATACCACACATTTTTCATGGGTTGAACAAAACCTGTATCTCATCCTGTCCGGCCTCGTCGTGCAGGTGACATAATGAGTTGAGTGACCAGAATGGCGAAGTTGAGCTGAACAAATACAAAAGTGTTTGCTTTTTTTTTTGCTTCACTTCTGAGCAGGTGAAAAGATCACGAGCCACCTGTGTCAACTGCCTGAATGATGCAGCTCACCAGGGTGGACAGGTCATCGCTGGAGGTGCTGTCTATGAATGTTTCGAAATACAAAAGGTCAGAAATTAGATCAAATTATATCAAATACTGTTTATATTTGGAACATAAATGAATGAATAAGAATTTAAACACAACAATATGTGTTGTACGTAATGTATAATTTATATTATTATAATTCCATCATCTAGAGCAAAATTTAAATGCAATATCCAATATTATATATGAAATGTCAGAAAATAAAATCTATAAAAATCTATTTAAAAAAGTATATATATATATATATATATATATATATATATATATATATATATATGTGTGTGTGTGTGTGTGTGTGTGTGTGTGTGTGTGTGTGTGTGTGTAGCTTCTGCATCTGTGAGGCAGTGACACAGCAGTTGTGTTGACTCATGTTGTGGTCCACACACCTACGTGATGTCGGTAGTGGAATACACTCTGTGACCTTGTACATCACAAGGTCGGTTTGGCAGCAGGCGATTCCAAACACCCACACTTATTTGACAGGTTCCTGTAAAATCTCTGACCAGTTGAATTGAGAAAGAGCTGCGTCTTTTTCAAATCCTCGTGTTAGAGTTTTGTATTTGAAATCCAAACAAATGTGTTCTCTGTCACGTCATGTCTTTAGAGCAGGTCTTGAAAGCTCCGCGCCTGACGTCCAACACTCTGGAGGATTACAGAGGGACGACCTAGATTACAAGTCCTGTCCTCTGTTTGCGGCCCTCCATGTGATCGCAGACTATTCTGGACTCAACATGTGACTAGAAGAAACCAAAACGCCTTCACGTCGCCGTCATCAACAGCCTGGATTTGGGGTCACAGTTGTCCATATGAGCGATGTGGTTACGCCTTTCCATCTGAAGCATCAGAGGAAGCCACCGCCCGCTGTCCGTCTGCTGTCCGTCTGTCCGTCCACTGCCAGGGATTTACCACACTTGACTGTTTGTGTTTACAGACGCTAATCCGGCACGGTGTTGTGTTGCTTCGTCACCCTGCCGGTTAATCTGCACCATATTCTAATGTTGACGTTCGAAACATTCTTCTGCTGTAATCTGTCTGAATTAGGATGGAGCTGTCGCAGAAACCGATCAGTGAAGTTGAAATGAGGATGTTTGTTCTTTTCTTCGGGCCTTGCTCCCATCACACGCTCTTCCCTGCTTTCTTCTTTTCTTTCATCACACGTCTTCTTAGATATCACTTCCTTTCTACATCACTTCTTCCTTAGCTTTGTATTCTGTCTTGTCTTCACCTCTCTCGATTCTCACTTTGTTACTTAGGATCTTCGTGCTTTTGGGTCACTGGCTCAATGATTCCCTGTCTTTCTTCTATCCTTCGTATCGCTGACAGCCTTCTTTCTTCTCTCCTTATTTCCATCCTGGAATTAGCATTACAAAATTAGTATTTTGTTCCCTCCCTCCGTCCATCCTTCCTTCCTTGTTTCATTCCTTCTGTCCTTCTTTCTTTCCTTTGCTACATCCTTCCTCAGTTCCTTATTTCTTTGCATGCTTCCCTCTATTTTCCTCCCTTCTTCCTAAGTTTCATCTTCCCGTCCTACCTTCCTTCCTTTTTTCATTCATCATTTCCTTCCACCCTTCTGTCTATCTGTCCTTTCCCCCATCGTTCATTCCTTGCTTCCTTCCAACATTTGTTTCATCCTTCCTCAGTTCCTAATCTATTTTCATCCTTCCTTCTGTCTTTCCTTCCTCCATTAGTTCCTTATTTAATTCTTTCTGTCCTCTATTCCTTCCGAACTCATTTCCTTCCTTTGTTTGTTCCATCCCTCCTTCTATATCATTATTCCGTCCTTCCTAATGTCTTTCCTTCCTTAGTTCCTTCCTCCATTCCTTATTTCCTTTGAGCCTTTGTTCTGCCCTTCCTTGGTTCCTTATTTCCTGCTTCCTTCTTTCCATCCTTCCTTCCTTCATCCCTCATTTCCTTCCTTCTTTTCCCCATCACTATTTTCCCATTTCATCGCATATTCCATGTAGGATGAAAAGTGAACGTCTGGATTATAAGCCAGTGCCCAAATATAACAGAGGTAGTGAAGTGAAGTCATACACAAGAGAACAAACAACTGCTGGAGTCACGTCCCACTCGTCTTCCTCGTACAGGATTAGCTGCGCATACTTACACCCACGCAGACATGTACACAGACAAGTGAAGCAACAGCATGTTCATCCCCCCCCTTCCACCCCTGTGCTGCGTTCACAGACGACGTCTGCAAGTCATCCACTGTACGACCCAACAGCTTGTTGACAACATGCAGCGTCTTTTTCTTTTCTGAATGGTGGGGAGCTCCGTGTGCAGGTTGTTATTTGACTGACAGGATGGAATTACATGACCTGACCCGGGAGACGGGTCGCTCTCTGGACGAACATTAACCACGGGCTGATCTGGGACAGCAATTATTTCCTACACCAATAATTAACAGCAGACACATTCAGTGTCCTGATTTTTATGAAGGTGAATAATCGACAGGCTTGGATTTAGGTCATTAGTGAGTGTTAAACTTTGCAGCGTGACATAGTCAACACACCGACAATCACATGATTCTGTCTGATACACACTTTGTGTGTGCGTGTGCA
The DNA here is from genome assembly GCF_027744825.2 of Synchiropus splendidus. Taxonomy (NCBI): domain Eukaryota; kingdom Metazoa; phylum Chordata; class Actinopteri; order Syngnathiformes; family Callionymidae; genus Synchiropus; species Synchiropus splendidus. Next base: position 11,219,364 of record NC_071337.1, read on the forward strand.
TGAGCCACACATCCTTCCTTCTTCTGCTGCTTATCCGGGGTCGGGTCGCGGAGGCAGCATTCGGAGCAGGGACGTCCAAACTTCCCGGTCCGCACAAACCTCCTCCAGTTCTTCCCGGGGGATCCCGAGGCGTTCCCAGGCCAGACCGGAGACATCATCTCTCCAGCGAGTCTTGGGTCTTCCCCGGGGTCTCCTCCCGGTAGGACATGCCCGGAACACCTCCCCAGGGAGGCGTCCTATCTCTAAGGGTGCGCCCAGCCACCCTGCGGAGGAAACTCATCTCAGCCGCTTGTATCCGCGATCCAAGAGCCAGAGAATGTCCACACGAACCACTGCCACACATCCATCAAATTCATTTTCTGCGCCTTTCCCCGAACTGGGTCGAGACACGATGTACGTCTCTTCTGCTGGACATTTATAGTCACATTATCACGTTGATGCAACACACTTTAAAGCAATGGCTTTTATTATAATAGCACATTCATTTTTAACAAGCCTTCGATCAACCCATTAAAATATAAATAATAATTATTAAATATGATCATATTTCTAGCTGTGTTTATTTAAACACTTAATATTATGACTTTTATTCTTTCTTTCTTTTTTATTGACATTTATTCATTGTAATATTGGAATGTAAACAGCTGGTATTATGAGGTAAATAGAGGTAGATGCAGCTGGTAAAAATACAGACATATAAATACACTCGTAAACAAACAAGCAAACAAGAGAACGACTAAAGTCACTACTACAACGGCCCAATAAAATATAAATATTCAACTTCTTTTCTTGAATATGATCATATTTCTAGCTGTGTTTATTTAAACACTTAATATTATGACTTCATTTATTCATTGTAATATATGCATGTAAACAGCTGGTATTATGAGGTAAATAGAGGTAGATGCAGCTGGTAAAAATACACCCATATAAATACACTTGTAAACAAACAAGCGAGAAGAGAATGACTAAAGTCACTACTTATGGAAAAAAAATATCGTTTTTTTTTTTTAGAAATAAATTGTTGAGAAAGTTTTGATTTTTTTAAATAAAAGAAAATAAATTTAAAAAATATGCACAAATACAAAATACGTTTCAATTTGGGGTGACACTCGATTAAAAATATAACTGGAGTTACATAATAAATTAATCTCGATTCATCACATTTTAATATTTGGTTCCAGATTGATCAAATTCAAGATGAATTTATCCACATAAGCTTAAACACCAGGGTCGACGTGCTCCAGCGATTGCTGCATGGAACAAAACGTTTGGTGCTTCTAACTTTTTTACGCTACAGTTACTACAGTTTTTTTTATCATATCTTAACATGCCAACATAAAATGCTGCCTGCAAAAGAATGTTTTTGAGCGATTAACTTAGATCGATTCTTTTTTTTTAAATGCAATGAATTACCTGAAATTCCTCTCTTCAATCCCCTAGTTTGGATATTTCCTCTATTGGCTGAGAGGCCAATCTGAGGGGGCAACAAGGGGCCAGATATTTGACCCTGCCTGCCGTCTAACATTCATTTTACAATGTCGTGATGTCATTTGATCATTTTTATGTTTGATCCTATTATTTTTGTATCCCACTCTCTTTAATCCTTTGCTCCTCTTTTTGATCAAAAGCAGTTTCATAGTTGATGATTTCGCCACATTATTTAACACCAGTAGTTTAAGTGGCGGGTAAATTCACTCAATGTCATCAAGTGGACATGATAAAATGAATAAAAGGTTTCTTCGTTCATACTTCTTTTCATAATTCTTCTTTTACATGACAGGAAGGCCCGCACTCTGGGCAGCTGCCATCACCACCGAAATAGGAAGCCATTTCAAAAGGAGCAGTGGGAGTTGTTAGATCTCACTCCTTCTTTGTCACCGTGACCCTCCTCCTTTATCTCCCACTGGAACCAAGCCGGCCACTTCTGCGGTCCGGGTCAGATCCAAACGCCCCACCTTCATGTGGTCGCCTTGATTGTTGCGGGGGAAAAAGAGCTCCAAGAATGTGCGGAACATCAGAAGGTTTGATTCCTGGAGTTAATAAAGATGTTAGCGACGGAGCATGTGACCAGCAGTGACTGTGAGGGGATCAGATTAGCTCCAGTCTAATCGCTGTTTGTTTGTCTGCTATTCTTACGCAACACACGCAGATGGATGCATGACACTCATCTGAGTGTTCGGCGCCGTCACTGTTGCACTGCAGCTTTTGTTACCAGTCATGAGTTCTGGATGTGGCAAGAGAGAATCAGCTGCCAGATGTTACTATTATCAGAACAGTATTTGTTGGTGTACTACTGCAAAATGAAGTGTCAGCTGGTCTTCACAGTGCAGCTGTGGCTTCTGCAGCACTGACCACTGAGACCAGTGAAGACCTCACCATGGTAGACCGACCCTCTCACAACAGAGCGACCGGCCAATAAAAGACGGGAGTTTAGTGAGCGTGACCTTCATCCTGAGGCCAAACAAACACTGATATGAAAACTTTAATTGGGGTAATACATCAGCAGTAATAACTCCAACAGTCGTCTCAACATCAAGAGACAGCAGGAGAGTCATATCTCGACTGTTAGCTCGGTGAGATAAGCCATATTGAGGTCATGTGGGAGGCAGGCTTTGGAACACGTCAAAAGAAATACATCTGGATTGATATGTCATGAAATCCAAACGTTTTTCTGTTCATTATCAATTCATGAATAAAGTATTGGTGTTTAGACTTGTAGACACAGGAAGCAGCAACAATGCTAATAGCATAGTTGCTAAGGGTTAGGGCTCAACATTAAGTTGATAACTATCAATTTTAGATTGAAAGAATCCAAACGGAATTATGATAACAATAGTTTCAAGTGTTATTTTGGAAAACAACTTTGAACATTTAGAAATGTCTAAGCATTAGCTTAGCCTGATGATGCTAAGCTATCAGATATCACATTAAAGAAAAAGGAAACAAAGCATTGATATTTGTACATGTTCATTTTAATATTTGTAAATGTCTAAAAATGAAGTTAATAAACAGCGTGTTATCTTTAAGTGAGTGATAGCATTTACTCCTTTACAATAGCGTCATTCAGGGTTCAGTCCAGTTCAAGGTTAGTTAGTTTTTCTCACCAAAGCTTATAAATGATTAAAATATATATATATATAAGTACTGAAAGCACATTAAAGATTTATCTCTATTGCAAAGAATGACCCCCTGAGATAACAGATATCAGCCCCAATAAATAAATAATAACATTATAACGTCTTGAAAGTGTATTTCCAGTTTTACGTATTATATTCCTTCTCTGAGGAACATTACATAAGAGGCAAACCCACATAAATCCTTTTGCCAAGCTTGCCTGAACTGCCACATTTGCCATTCTAACAGATCTAACAACCCAATGCTTCAGGCAGGAGATTTTTTTTGTCTTTTTTCCATGTTCAGTGACTTCAAATGTTACACCAGTGATGTCCATGTAAAATTATTTATTGACTAAGGCAGGATAAAATCCCAAAGGTGAACCAGTGTGTGAGAATTAAGACATGATGTAACTTTTAAAAGATGAGACAGAAGACATTGAACCTTTGCGGTTGTCTGTCGCCATCTTCTCTGTTTGCAGTGAGCTGAGGTCATGCACTTTGTGATGAAACGCTGTTCAGCTTCATAACCTCTTAAGAGACTATATGAGGGTTCAGTATTAAAGCTACATGCACACTGGAGCCACTGAACGGTAAAGTCCTGCGCCATCTTTGTGGTTTTCCTGGTAACTTCCTTTATTTACAGTGAGGTCCAGTGCTGAAGTTGGACCCAATTGACAAGGAATAAAAATAAGGTACCCTGCTGCCCCCTGTTAGCCACATGATACACTGAACCCGAGTAAGAGGTCATTTCGTCAGGCAAGCTTTTGATGGGTGCACCCTATACAGATGCCATCATCCCATTGAATGGGTGGTTTTCAGTCGCATGGACCAGTAGACTCCTCCAGTTACTACTACTGCTAAAATGCTGCAACCATCATTTATTTATTTTTGGACATATAGTTTTTGTTTTTGGAAACTGGAGGCCTCAGATCGAAATTTCGTTGCCATAATATAGTGGTATGTTTTTGTGCAATGACAATAAAGAAAGTCTAAGTCTAAGTCTAAGACTAAGGCTGGCCAAAATGATTTTAATAAATAATAATAACTGGCCAGACATTTGTTTAGTGATAATATGATATTCTCTAGCTGTGTTATTAAGGAAAAAACATGCGTTTTGTGACCCATAATTCCTTGCAGCAAAACGAAACCCATACCTCTCTAATTGAATGGTGTGATGGCTGCCAACTCTACCAGCTAGGAGCCTACTGGCACATCTGAATGGGTGATGTGTATCAAAAAACTCCCATTAAACAGGGTGTTTTTGTCTGTATTGGGTGCCCCCGATGAGGTGGCACTCTCTTTGCAAGTCAACCCCTTGGGTTGCCCCTGTCTGTGTAGATGTACACTGAGAACCTTGAGGTTTTGAGCAACAAATCTAAGGAAGAAGATGGTTTTCTCTGTGAGAAATGGTATCAGAGGTAGGATGGTAAAGTCAGGGCCTCAGAAAAACCCATGTGAGGGACCAAAGAGAAGGGATAGACCTCTGGTGTGGATGTTGTTCCATGAAATACTACTGGTTAGGTGAGGCATGCAAGGGTGAAGACTTAAACATGCATTGTCACATGGTTGGTGCAAGAGCACAGTGTGTATGTTGTTATGTTGTTGTTGGTGCGTTAGTTGTGGGGACGATAAACAGGACAAACCTTTTTTTGACAGGTGTCACTAACAGTTTTTTTGCTGCTGACATGAGTACCGGGGTAAACACTTGTACGCTCACTGAATACAATGGGAGTCTGGAAACTGCAAGTGTTTCGGTGGATCACTGAAGAAAATAAATGAGAAATGATCAAAACTTACCAGACAAACTCAGACAGTAACTTTCATCTATTCTTAAAGGTACAAATCAGTGCGGCAGAAACAGAGACAGCTCTGCCACCTTCATCAGATGCTTGAGGGGCTGTCAATGATCATGACAGGGGAGCCTGTGAAGTCCTGCTTATTCCTGCATGTCACTAGAAAACTCAGTAGCGCGACAGTTTAGTGACTCTTCCTTGACTTGCTTTTAATATGTGCATCCAATTTGCCATGATCGTACAGTCACCTAATATTATCTGTGCTCACCACAAGTTATCAACTTTCAATGTCACATTATTTTTTCACTTTTGGGCAACAATAGAGTAGCTTTTGTGCAACAAACAAAATTATCACCGACAAAATGACAACATCACAAGGCTAATCTTCCTGTTTTGGTTTCCAACGTTGCTTTGAAATGGTATTGTATTTACAGGAAGGATTTCTCCTCAGCTCAGTTTCATGGTAATATCTGGAAATCTTGAGAGAAATGAGCTATTATCGCCACAGTAGGGGAAGAGTGAACCCTAAATGTACTCATTCCTGAGCTCCGTTCTCTTGTTTTGGGCAACTTGTCAAGGTCGTCGCTGTTCTCACAAACATTGTAATCTGTGGTGGTGCAAGTCCACCTGCTTTATCATCTGCTGAGACATGATGACCCACATTTGCTGCACCACGCTCACAGATCGTCTGCATTCATGAATAGGTGGGAAAAACATAAACAAGTCCAACGGAGTCCAATATTTGCACACATTAAGCAACTCAAGAGGATTGTTATTCAACCTTGTATTGAAGGGGAACTTGACTATCACTGTCAGCACATTAACAGCGCTGTGGTGCATTCATCTGAATACTTGAAGCCTCCCAATCTAATAACATGCACTTTCAATTTATGTCGATTTAAGGTAAAGCAATTACTTTTGTACATAATGGAGCTTTGACTTAAATGTCTTAAATTATTTTTTAATTTTAAACAAACTAACATGACAATAATGCTTGAGGAAAGTGCAACTTTCTGATGCTTCTTAAGTTCCTGCTTCACTCAGTTATCAGCACACAGCCATCCGTCCAGTTTCCCCACTGCTCTGTGCTCAGAAGTTGTTGAATAACTTTTTATTCAGTATCTCAATAACAGAAATTCTTGGAGTTCAGTTGTCTGTCACATGACTAAAAGTACTCGTTCCTCTTCTTTGTTCCCGCTGGCTCTTATTTCCATGTCCCTTCCAGTCGACATGGCTGTTGCCTGTGACTGCGCCTCATTGTTGCTGCAGACGACCGTGATCATCCATGTCAATTCCACAGAACTGGTGGAGGCTCAATGTTTTTCCTGTTTGTCCAAACAAAAAACACGTTCCTGGTATTTCAGTCTTTGAGATGAAACTAAATATAGGGAAATGGCGCATGCATGAAAACCAATTGTGCATACACATTATAAGAACGACTTCAATGGAATCTTTCCTTTTTATGACTCGTGTTTACTTTCTCTTAACAAAACAGAAAGAATGTATCTTATTGAAATTGTCAATAAACGTTTGGAGTTTTGGATGATTCTCTCCTACTAACCTCTGACCCTGTGTTGAGTCTGCACTGTGCAAATCAGCTCATTTGAATATGTTATCTTTGATATTTCAAATGGGAAAAACTATAAATAAATGAATAATGTAGAACAGTGATGTTCAATGAAAATGTCCAGAAGTCTCAAGGTGCTTTTCTAGTTTTACATGTGCTAAAATGTGGACACTGTGGAGCAGTATAGACATGTGTTGCCAAAAAAACAGTGTGAGCAAGTTTTCCAAAGAGCTCACGAACGCACCTTGGGAAGACACACGCCCACTGCTGTGGAAAATTCCACAGACGGCTGATGATAAGGTACGCCAAATTGATTACAGTCAGCGCGCGCCGAGTTAGTGAGTCTTGTTTCACTCTGCTAAACTTCGGCCCCGATGACCACAGTCAACTTTTTGGTCGAAAGTTACAAATCCCAAACTGTCAATGCAGCTTTCATTCCAGATTAGATACTGGGCTCAACAGCTCATCTCTCAGATAACTGCAGTTCTAACTTCTGAGTGACCAGAATCTCGGTGATAAAGCAGAAAGCCCAAAAGCTGAGACAGTTGCGAAGGGAGGGGTGGCTCTTAAGTTTGTTCAGACCTCTTGGTATGAGCTTCCTTGGACTATAATCAAACCTGCATTCTCAGACTCGCAGGATTGTCAGGGAACAATGGAGACCGAAGCAAACTTCCAGTGACTTTTATGTATTCTGAGAAATGGTATTAGCTGCAAAGCTCCATGTGAAGAAGATGGAAATGTTCCCATGTAAATGTCTCGGTCCAATCTCTACCCCAGGTCTTCCTTCTAGTCTACTCTTATGGAAGGTGACTGTTTCCCTTTACAAACGTTACAAAATAAGTACAAAACATACCAAAGTGAAGAAAATTCACACTTTTGTCAGACTTTTTCATTCAGGTCTTATGTCTTAATGAGAGAAAAAGGGTCTTCTCTTGAAGCTCCAGGAAGACTCAGGAGGTCATTTCTTAAAGGGACCTATTGAGCTTCAGTAACTCCCCCATTGCCAAAAACACGTCTTTCTTCTTCATCTCTGAAGACAATTGTGGCTACTGTTAAGAAGTGGCTCCATGAAGTCCGATACAGTGCAGGGTTAAGGTCCCTGGACACCAACAGCGATGTGAACAAATGGCATGAAATTGCAAACAATTCCGAGGTGAAAAGTGACGCGATTAAATACATAGAATTTGCGTCACACAAGTCACAGGGACCTATGATTTGCAGGATCCAGGACAGAATCGTGGAATTGTCTGATTATGGAATTTACATGGACTGTTTTGTTGACCTTTCAGTAGGAACCTGGTCCGACACACACACGCACCGTCATCATATTCAACCTCCGCGGCTATTCTCCTCCAAACACATTTATAATCATGTTTTTAGTTTTTCTGTTTTTTTTTTTTTTTTTTTTTTTGTAAAGAACTAGGTTCTGTGGTATGAACACAGTCATGCACTTCGCCATGTTGAATGTTTTGATAATCAACAACAAGTGTTTCTATTGGTTGGTGGAAGTTTCCCCCAAGTTTCGCTTGGGGACGAGTGAAACTTCGGAAAAAAATCAACCTCGGTCCATAAAAAAAGCTGCTATTTCGTTCAGCGACATTGCTGATGTGCAAGTTTGCACTGAAAAAAAGCAGGTTCGAAAAAAAATAAATACAGTGCGAAATATTCACACCAAAAATAGGACATTTACATGGCGAGCTTTGGTGACATCAGGCCTGACGATGTCAAGAGAACTGAAGGCAAACGGAAGGAGTGTTTTGTGTAGGTGCTATGTTTTTTTGTTTTTTTTTAAAGAAAATTGCTTGGAAATGAATGAACATTGTGATGTCACACTTCTACGAATGTTGAGGTGACGGTTCACTTTCTGCTCTGCACACCTCCACCCATGTAAAAAGTCATGTGACAACTGTACCCCACATGACAAACTACCTGCCAAAGGACTAACAGCAATTCAAATCATCCTTACGCCAACACTAACCACATGATGAGTCTAAACTGGCAAGTTGCCGCTGCGGCTCTTCACTCTCTGGGAATCTCTTTGTTGGAATTAGCACTGAACTGATGTTAAACAAACAAGATTCCAAGTCACACCCCAGTTGCAAGCAGCTCTGCTCTGCTCCGAGTTACCTGACACGCTCAGATATTACATCATCACACAGACAGGGAAGCATGCTTTCCTCTATCAGATCTTGCCTTGTTATTAAGTCGACAAAACCCACGGCTGCACTTCAGAAAAAAGAAAAAAAAAACCCACACAATTTTGGATCAACTACGAGTCTCCTTGGTGCACTTCCTTGTCATGCAACCTCTGGAAAGAGAGGAGCAGTTATCACTCTCCAGCTGCTGTTACCCAATAGAGGAGCGGCCGGGAAAAGTGGGCTGGACTGCCTCCACCCCTCGACCCAGGCTTTATAAAATTCCCTCATACATCCGCTTTCAGCTACACGTTGTAAACAAAGCAAGGTTTTCTGGCAGGGCAACAGTTTTCCTCACTGAAACAAAAAAGAACTTTTGTGGACTTTGGCTGTCAGAGCTCTTCACAGGACAATCAGAGGGTGAACCACTCAGGTGAGTTTGTGAGTGTTTTCTTACCTCATGACAGTTTGATGCAGCAGGTTACGGAAAAGGTACTGGTATTGTAAATACAAAACATAATGACCGAGTTAAAAAATAGTTGTCAGAGTGATCATTTTGTGGGCTTGTTTTCCTCGTGATCATGTGCATGTGTGACCACAGCAGTTGTACAAAGAGGAACGAACTGATCGCTCACTCACACGCCCACATGCCTGCTCTGTGAAACATCTGCCTTCTGTCCTCTAACAAACACAAAACCCACATTTATACGACATTCTTTTAAACCATGCGCAAGTGTTCTTTTGTTTACATGTCGCTCCTCAACTTAAGTCCCCTCGGACAGATGATGACTCCGACCCCAGCTGCTGTTAATAGAGTGTTTTTTTTTTTGTTTTTTTTTTTTTATAAATCCCCTCCTCCACTGTACAACTTGTCGTGTACAAACCACAGACACCCACATTTTGACAATCTGAAAATGTAGGTCTGTGACAGCTTAGCCGCTCGGGCCTGCTGCTCCACTGATATTTCAGAACCAGGGATTTGACAGATTAAGCGAGTTCCCAAAGATTAGGGAAGCAATCATTGTTTCTGCAGATGGACACTGCCGGCCTGTGGATTTAAAAAGTATATGGCTGGTGCTACCATGACCTGGCTTCCTCGCTAAAACTGAGAGCGCAGATCTCATCTGTGCATCCAGCGTCGCTCCTTCCTGGTAAATAGAAAGAGTTGGATCACAGATGCTGCTTTGCATCTGGACGTTTCTCAGGAATTACTGAGGAAAATCTAGTGTGTAGTGCTCTCAGAGGCAAGGGAGTATTTACTGGCTGAAAAGTGTGAAGTGCACCAGGAGGAATAGCTGAGAGGAAAATTTGGAGGCAGACCGTCATCTTTACTCCATATCCTCCAACTGCTTCCTGTTGATGGTTGCATAACACTCTCACTTCTGCCAGAGTCCAACTCCTACACTGGATGTGTCGGAGTTGGAAACAAGAAAAAGCATATCATTCAAAAGGGACGTGCATGTCGCAACTGGTTTGACCTGCTTAAACACAATGCATGTCTCCTGTCAACGGAGTTTGGAGAGGAGCCAGTCAGAAGCCAGCGCCCCCTGAGAAAAGGCAGCCCAGAATGTGTGTGCGATATATCGCATATCACTAGCTTCCTTCACCTTCCGTTGCACTTCCGTAAAAGTAAAACAGTCAATATTCTGTAGCCAAGTTACAGTTAACAAATGGAGTTGTACTGATGGACGTCATAAAAAATGTATGATTTATAAAATTTATAAAAACAAATAGTGTCATACCAACCGTAAAATCACCTTTTTTGTTTTAATAACTGAGTAAATAACTCAAAATGAAGTTGGACAATTGACATAGTAGCAGCAATGTTTTAACAATTTCTTGCTTTGTTTGTGTGCAGTTTACCCCAACACGCATAAATATGCAGGAAATAAATAAATGAATAAATAAATAAACAATACAAAATGTGGGCTGCGACATTAGCCAGTGTTGATCCCAAATGTGTCCACTTGTGGAATGTGTCCAGGCGATGATGTCACATCCAGCAGTCGCAGTTTGATTTTAGGAACTTTATAATGAGTAAATGGTCATTCAAATGAAGGATTTAACGGCACTTTCTACCACCTGCGAAAGACATTATTTGTTGACCAGAGTGTCGGCTAGTGTCGAGTCACATGTACCATGTCGTCAAACCACCCGGACTCAATTCATAAGGGTGAAAAGGGATTGATGCATAGACACACTAGTCCGTTCATGTCAGACCATCATGAAGACCAGGAAGTAGAACACATGCTTGGTCTTTTGCTGATATAAAGGTGTCACTTGAGCCTGAAATTACCATAAAATTCTTCCTGTGAAGTTTAGTTTACTTATTAAAAAGTGAGTAAATTCAAAAGGAGCAGTCGATGTACCTGTAGCTAGCAATGAGACTTCATGAAACAGTGTTGTTATTTTTTCCTTTTGGTTTAAAAATGAGGTGACGTTTCAATGAAATGGTTGTTCAAATCAAAAGCTTTTCAGCGCCATCTAGTGGTCCCTGATAATGAGGACACTGTTTCATGAAGCCTCATCACTCCCAGTAGCTCCAGTATAACTGCTGACCAGTAGTGTTTCTACACACATAACACTAAGTACATAGAAGCAAATGGTGTTTTCATCCACGTGAACAATAGTTCCACTTGAATAGCATCTATTATCGTTAACCAAACAAACTCTCGTGCAAACATGAGGTGCTCAAATGACACTTTCTGGCACATACTGCGACGTTTGACACTTAACCCTACCGAGCACATGCACCATACATCCACGTTCATAAATCTCCATGTTGGCCATAGTTTAATAGTTTTCTTCCCTTCATGGAAACATGGCGCTCAATAAAGAATGCTGGGATCCATAACCAGCATTTAGAAAAATATTGTCCATCACAGCGTTTCATAAGAGCTCAAAGTCCCAGCATGCAATGCTTGTCAAGGACCTACTCTCTGGTGTTTCTGATGGATTACATGACACTGTATATATAGTTTCTCTGTGGCATTGATTATTTACGGTTTATGCTTATTGACAAGAACAGTGTTACGTTAGTTCACTAAGAACCTGATAAGCGTTTACAGTGTGTCAGCTGAAATCTGAATACAAATCACACACTGTTCACTGTTCTTGCAGCAGCAACATTGTCAACATTATGACATGTAAACTTCACTGTCAAAGATCCTGCTCATTCCTATTATGACAGCTGAGTTGTCACTCAACTTTCATCATTTGATCATAATGTTTCGCAAATGTTATCACGATGGAACAAACAATTAAAAAAACTGTCCATGCATGAGCATGTTTTCTCCATTCTTTTGGTTTGGGAGCATTGTTTGTTAAAATCAATTATGTGGTGTTTAAATACTTCAGATGATATCAACGCTATTTTAAATGGAAGAAGCAGTGATGATAGCGCCAACTACAAAGCGTCCTCATAACCCAGATTTATTAGGCTTGTTATCGTGACCTGAAGGAACTAAAGACCACAGATTTATTTCCACGATTATTCTCCTTTGATAGCAGCTGGGTCAGATAGTCTCTGTTATCGCGTTAAACATTATCTGGACACACACCTCTTGAGCAAACAGCAGGCGACCCAATTGTTTAGGCCGGTTGCCCGGTCAGCTTCTTCAACAGCACATAGATCTGGGAGTCAGCACTTTCTAAACAAGCAATCTGGCTGGGGTGGACTGTTCTGCAGATTAGAATGATAGTCTGGGTAAAACACCACCTGCCAGTTGGGTCAGGTGCCAGCGCTGATGGGTCAAACCTGTTTCTACTTTGGTCACAACAGCTGATCTTTTATTTTTTCTTTTTGTCTTATAGGTTTTGCGGTTGAAGAAAACAAAATTAAATATTAATTCACTTTATTTTATATTACATTAATTTATACTTTATAACAAATTACTTTCATTTGTGTGAAAAAAAAAAAAAAAAAAAAAAAAAAAAAAAAAAATATATATATATATATATATATATATATATATATATATATATATATATATATATATATATATATATATATATATATAATCTGTGCATCCAGTGTTGCTCCTTCTTGGTAAATAGAAAGAGTCGGATCACAGATGCTGCTTTGCAACTGGAAGTTTCTCAGGGATAACTGCAAAAAAAAGTTTCATTTTGTGAATAAGAGCAAAAATGACTGGCTTTACTGTCAATGCTTGCATCTGGTCTCTTTCAAAAAGCCCTTTTTTATTCCCGGGTTACATACTGTATCAGCCCGTCCTCAACTGATTTTTCACACATCATCTTCTAGAACATTCTGTGTGGCTTCAGTTGGCTATCATCTCCTCTGTGTCATGGCGGTGGAATCTCAGCGAGGGCTGATCTCTGGTCCTCCGAACAAAGGTCCTGCAGTGTCAAGACGGCCCACCATTTTGAAAAGCCGAGCAGAAAAATGAACTAGTTGTTCCTTTCTTGTCGTCTTTGTGCTATTGTGGGATCTGGCTGGATGTGGCCTCCGTTGTGAGAGCGCGATTGTGTGGTCCATTTGTCCAGTGGGAGCACAAGCACGAGGGGCGATCGCTCAAATCCACGTTTAAACAAAACTGCTCTTGTTGAGACTCAAAATCTCTTGCCCAGTTTAGTTCATATCACGGCCGGACATCACCAGGGATAGTTGGAGGATGAGATCAATAACAGCATGACAGCTATTGATGGATGACAAGGGCGTTTGGAACTATTATCTCACATTATTCTGGCGAGGTCTTGAGTGCACTCAGTCCAAAACAGAGCAAACACACGGGCCGCAGCCAAGCGAGTAACCAGGGCAAACTTGAACCTGGCTGAGAAGGCGTGAAAAGTTCTGGACGTTACGATGGGAAAGAGGGTGTTCTTCCACTTCCTGTGGACATGCGGGTCAGTTTGGTGACCCCTCATCTGTGAGAGAGAGGAGTCATGGCGTGAGACAAAGAGCTTCTTGAACTGACCGATTAGATTAGCATGCAGGACGCTTGCCCTGCTCCAACAGCATCATGATCCCGGAACCTTCTCCTGCCTGGCGTCTCCCTTCACCACACGCCCGCCTTTCATTCAGACTCACACACTGTTCTGAGGGCATAGCAGGCATTTTCAAGGCGACTTGGCCTCTGGTCATGAGACTCTTACCTGGAGGCGTTTTAATCTAACTCTGGACTATTTTACAGATCAGTTATTTTTTAGTTATTATTATAAACTGTGACTGTTGTGAGGGGCCTTCATTCCAAAAGAAAGGTGGCGATCACTGTGAAATGTGACAGAAAACAAACCTTGCATCCAGCATCCAGAATGAAATAAGCCATAAAAGGTTCAGTGGAAGCGAGGATATTAAGAAGTGTAAATATGGCATGGAATATATTTGGAATTTTCTTTCAATGGATTTTCAGGTAAAAATGACAAATGAAAAGAAGAAACAAAAAAGTTACTCAGGAATATGTTCTATTTACTGTTACTGGCTAAAACAGGATGAAAAAAATGACCGAACATGACAAGTTATCAGTTAAATAGTTTCAGTCTCGCCTCATGAGGGCTGCAAGAACACAAAAGCGAAGGGCCGCACAAGGCCCCAGGACTGCACTTTGCCCAGGTCTGGATTTATGGAGTCTGGTCACAAGTTCAATATAGTTTTCGTTGCGATAACTGTAAAACAAACCTCAGCCTACTGACGCAGTATTGAAGGCTACATTTAACTCTGTGATTAAATTGGACTTCAATATGAACTCAAAAATGGAATCTGCAGTGACGTCAATGTGAAGTCTACAAGCAGTCAAATGTTCAATTCACCAACTTCTTGTGGAATTCAAAATGTATTTGAGCCCTGAGGTGAATTGATTGAACAGGAGCTTTGAGTTTGTGACTGTTTTTTTTTTTTTTTTTTTTGGTTGTGAGAATTCGCCACATGATTGCCATGAACATGTCGACGCTTGGCATATCATGGGTTTGTGGGTCCTGAAGTGGAAAATCCACCCAAAAAAGCATGAGAAGGTTCATGACAGGGTGCAACATGGCGGGAAACACATTGAGCAAGCTTCATTTTGACTCCAGCGCTCTGAAGCCGCGCCTCCAGAGTCCATGTACAGTAGCTTCTTGTTGCACTGTAACACAAAAAATTGTGTTGAAAATTGATAGCAATGAGGACAACCATCTATGAGCATGTTGACAACGTGGGTGAGAAGATCCAGGCAGGATAGTCGACTCAGAGGGAGAGTTTCACTGGTGTAGAACCATAAAATGCTTATTGGTTTTGTCCTCAAACAGGCTTAGATACAGATACTTACCAAAGTGACAACAGAAATTTCTGTTCTTTCTGCTGTAAACCGTTCCACTCATCTGTTTGTTGCAGCTCTTTCAAAAACGTCTTCTGTTTCCTGCCCGTCGTTGATGCCAAACCGTGGCTCCGTTTCGAGCGTCAGTGTGACTGACCCATCATCATCCAATCGTCTTGAGCGAACCGTTTTATTGGCTGATGGAAAATTACAACTTTTAATACACAACTTTTTATGCAGAAGTGATTTTGCCTGTTTGAGAGATTCATGAAGTGGATGGGTTTAATGTCCAGAAGAAAAAAGTCTCTCAAAACAGAAGGGTCCGCCACGAAACACTGCAGTCGAGCGATGGCATGAGTCTTGGCTTAAAAACCAGGAATCTCTGAAATTTTCTGTTCTATAAGCAACCACAGGTAGCTACAGGATTGACACATCAGGACAGGACAGTCTAAGGTCTGAAAAATGAAATGACCTGGAGGAGCTTTTCAAAACTGAACAGCCACTGGGGTTGTTATAGCTTAACTGAATTACAAAGGTGGTATTCTCCAGGGTAGAGCTACTGACTTGAGCGGTGCTCCAAAACATAGGATTGTTTGATTTATGTATAAAAAGATGTACAACTTCATAAAAAAAAATGAAACATTACCCATAAACCCTGAGCAATTTCAGTCAAGAGACAAACCTAAAACGAACCACCGAATGGTTTGAGTTTCAGCGCATTTCTGCTCTTCCCTTTCTCGACCTGTTCTTCCAGTCGGCGCTGAGGGATAATAAACATTTTTAGTAGTCAGTCTCCACCGGTGTGGGTGGTGAAAGGTGTGGTCTGCATGTCACTGCAGGTCACTGTGCCAGTGCGAGCGTGTGTGTGTGGACGTGTTTGTGCTCAGGTTCACAGCAGATAGCGAACACACCCACATCCAAAGTACAACTAATAAGTCTTTTGAAAACTTAGAATTCAACATCCACGCCCATTTTTTTCCACAAGGTTTCTGTCTGTTTGTTGTGTCACCTGGTTCACCGCCGGAAAAAAAAAAGAGCTGAATTCAATCGCTGTAGATTAAAAAGGTTGTGAAGCAGGTTTTCATTGAAATGCATGCAAATCATTTTAAAACAAGCTATTTGAATTTTTCCCACTTTTCCTTAGCACTTCCCTCTCAATTATAAGGAAGTATTTGCTCAACACTAGTCAGCTCCATGAGAACTTAAAACAGTGGATTATTGAAAGCACAAAGCAGAAGGATCAGTGGTTTTCACATCTCCTCAGAGGCAGCTGAAGTAAGACCAAAGATGTTACCACCGGAGGCTTTGTCTGTCTTTTTTAACGGCTCTGACGCTCAACAATCATCTTCTCTATTTTCAGACGCTGCAGATCGACGAAATGGACGACATCCAAGTTGAGACCAAACACCTCCTGGTGGACCGGGAATTGCCGGTATGTGCTTCACACCACAGATTTTTAAAAGCATCTGGAGTAAAGCACGATCCACGAGATCTTCCAGGACCTCCGATGCAGCTGCATGCCTTCATGGCTCTCACGCCACACAGCTGCACCACGTCGATTCAGCCACATTACTTCCTAAAACAGACAAAGAGACTCTACCACATTATAGCTAAAGAATAAAAAACAAAACAAAACTGCACACTTTGCAAAATGTCACACTGTTTTCGTTTGATACTTCCTATTGACGTAAGTCTGTCAGTGTTGCGGAGATTTAATCCTGTATACATATACTGAACTTGGAAACCTATTCACCAATTTGAAGAAAAAAACTTTTTTGTAGAAAAAAACTATTTTTTCCTCAAGATGGCAGTAAACATATCTGAGAAATCTGGTGGTTTTGCAATGGTCACTTGTCTCCCTGTGGCAAAAACGAATTCATTCATTGCATAAATGAGCATGATGAGCTAAATAGAGCGCAGTGTAGAAGCTTTGGTGCCGATAAGAAGCCAACAACAAAATACGTGCTTTGAGTATTAGCAAAGAGTAAAACGTCTGCTCTGTCCTTCCCTGACATTTGTCCTAAATATGCTGCACATCAGAACATGCGTGAAGAAATCTGTTTCAACAATAACAGCAGATGAAATGAGTCATATTAATCCAGAAAGAGGATGTTACTGACTGTGAATTGGGTTTAAGTGTGTGTGTCTGTGTTTGTGTGTGAGAGATTGTGTGTCTGTGATCACATTAGCTGATGATGTGTGACTTTTCTTTCTTTCAGGGCTTGAGAGAGGCTGTGGAGCAGCTCGCCATGGCGGTGGGTGGACTTGTTCGACCTTTTTGTTTTGAATATTAAAATCTATAAAAATACTATTTTTTAAAATATGTATTTTTTTACATTAAAAAAAAACAACGAAAAGTGACACATCAATTCAGTTAAAGCAGCAAAAAATGATGCGTAAATAAATGAATAATATCACGTGAGAAAATCAATTTGAGAACCCTTATAAAAAAGAAAAATTATATAAAACAATGCAAAATATTTTTAAATACTTCTCTATATAATGAAAAATAGTCACTTTACTGAAAGGTAGCGGCTATAATGTATTATTAGTACATTAATAAGGCATATAATGCATTTACAAGGATTTATAGAGCATGTTATGAATGTTCATAATTATGTATGATAAGTAATGACATGGTTTATTAAGTATTGTAAGTTGTTGACTGAATTTAGTGATAAAGACTCAGGAACCCTTCAGCCTTTTAATACCTAAGAAACATTGTCATAAGTTGTCATACGTGAATATGAACATTCATAGCACCTTGTATAAAGCCTTATAAACTGATGTCTTATGAATGGATGAATAATGCATTATAGATGAGACCTTAATATAGAGTGCATCCAAATAGTCTTCATGAGAATTCAAAAGTCAATATTCTGCGTGAGAAAAAAGCCTGTGGGTTGTGGCCTAGTGAGTCATTTTATAGTGAAAAGGTTGTCGCGATCACATGAGGATATGATGCAACCACAGTCCTTGTAATTGAAAACATGATCCTGACCACAGCGAAGGGATAGTTTGGGTTAAAAGCATGAGCTGCATCTCCTTTTATTTGGACCATCATTAGACATGACTAGTAATGGCTCATTTTGCTTTCTTTAATGCTTAAAAAAATATTTTGCTTTTGTTTATGGCTCCTTTTGTTGAGTCACAGACAAACAGAATTGACCTCTGACCACGGAAAAAAAGCACCAGTGACTTTGTTTATTTGAGAATGACCGATTTGACTGGCTGGCCTGCTGTTGGGTTTTATGAATGGCCAAGACAAACACACCCGAAAACACATGGGACACTTGTTATCTTACAGGATTATCTCACCAAAGTAGTCGAGTGTGTCCTGCAGGGTGGCAGAGTGGGCGGAGTCAAGTGTTTACGCGCACATTACAGCCGCTAAATAGGTCATGAGCTTGTTTGGAGCTTCATCTGCAACTGATCTCAGGCAGTCTGAACTGGTTTGAAAACCTTCATTCTGAGATTTGCCGTATGCTATGATTTAAAGAGGACAAAGAAAAAGCACGTTCATGAGCCTGACCTCGGTTCCCACGATGGTGTGCAGTGTTTTTTAAACTGATGTCATTCTCTGAAGCAAAAGAGTGATTTATTCAGTAGATGTTCATTGCGCACGTCCACGCTCACCTCAGAGGTCCCTGCTGCCCCTCTGCCTGACATTGAGTGATCCAATTTAGGGATCGCTTCATCTTGAATTAGCTTGTTTTGACCAGCTTGCAAGGCACCATGGGAGGCCAGCGGCTTAGGCCGACTGGTCAGCGCCGCCGATATAAAGCTTCTGAGCGCACAGCTTACTGGCATTTGGATCTATAGCTCAACGCCACGCCACCGCTTCAGTGTTTTTGGAGTCTGATATCATTGCGCTTGTCCCCTGCAAACATGGTTCTGGAGGACTCGGATGTGGAAATGATTGTGCCAGAGCTTGAAATAAGTGTGAGTACACACTGAGATTCACGTTTTAGCTGGATCCTAGTGGAAGCTGGCTGCTTTCCAAGGAAAATTGTCCCTTTGTTTTCTTTCATTTTTAATGGATGGATCATAAGCAAAACTTTGTTCGTGGATTATAATTGCATTTTCTCGCCTTTTTTGTTGACTTGAATTGAAGATGCAAATGCCGGTGCCTCAAGGGTCCATTGAATTGTCCTCTGAATTACTTATTTATTTAGTTCTGCTTTTATTTGCTTGACAATTTGTTCTGTTTAAACATTTAATTAGTACTCTATTGTTTCTGTTTTCATCCTGTTTAAAACTTTTCAATCATAAATCCTATTTATTCTTTCACTACACAATACAAATGAAAACTAATTTCCATAAAAAGTAATTCAAATGCCATCTTGAAAAATGACTCGTGTCCACAAAATCAATTCAAACTTGTTTATTAATCTCAAAAGCGAAGTTGCATGTGTGAGGATTGTAATATTCCGTCCTTCGCTGTCACTTAGTTTGAATAGACAGACAGATAGATAGATAGATAGATAGACAGATGGAGAGAGGGAGAGAGGGAGAATAAAAGAATAAAACACATAATTGTTCATGTTCCTGTTTGTGAGTCACTCATCCACGTACGTTGTGTTGACGTCTACAGGAGCATGATGTGGAGACTCCATACGGTCGAATCCACTGCACGATGAAGGGTGTTCCCAAAGGAGAGCGTCCAGTCATCCTGACCTTCCATGACATCGGACTGAACCGTGAGTTTGCACTGTCGATCACAACATCTGGCCTCAGTCCTGGGAAGATTTCACCAGATCTGTTTTGAGTCAACTCCATTACACTATCCAAACTTTGCTCACTCACTGAGAGTCTTATGACACATTGGGCGGGATGAGGAGGCAGCGACACCCGACAGGGAACTCTGCACGTCCCACACGTGTATCAGCTTCTTCTTGTTTGTTCTCAGACAAGACCTGCTGGAACACGCTCTTCAACCACGAGGACATGGCAGAGATCACGCACCACTTCGCCGTGTGCCACGTTGACGCGCCCGGCCAGCACGAGGGCGCTAACACCTTTTCCACCGGGTGAGTGGGACACACAGAGGCAGGCCGTGACCTTTGACAGGGCAGGTAGATCAGTGCGGATGTTCTCACCGGTGACCTAATTTGACAAGTGTCTGGCCTAATCTCTGCTGTGGCGGCGGGACGTTGTGACCTAAACACTATCTGACTGTGGAGTACATCTTGTCTGTCACACGTCGAGCTGGCGGACATTTCTGGATGCTTTTATTTGTTTTCAGTTGCCAGTTACATTTTGACCTGAACATTAAAAAGCACTTTGTTATTAAATACAGACTACTAAAACCTTGTTTACTTTATTGTTGTCGCATGTTCATAAAAAAAAACAAAACATCTTTTCAAAAGGTATTTTTAAAGAACTGGCAAAACATTTCAGGGTGTTACATTTCAAAGTACAAGTTGCGTTAGAAAAGCGCATCATAATGGCAAAAACATGATGCTTACGGTCTCATCTCCTTTCCTCACAGATACGAGTATCCCTCCATGGACCAAGTGTCTGAGACCCTCCCTCTGGTTCTGAAGCACTTTGGGTACGTGGAGCACCAACTTGTCTCCCGCTTCCTCCTCTCCTTCCTCCAGGATGCGTTTCTAACCGGTTGTTCTAACAGTTTCCCCGTCTCTATGTGCCTCTAGGCTGAAGAGTGTTATTGGAATGGGCTTCGGAGCCGGCGCCTACATCCTCACCAGGTTCGCTGTAAGTGAAGCTCAATGACAAAGACTTTTAATCAACCTGGGATTATGGGCACCTGCTAATGGGCCTCTACTCGCTGTTGGTTTTGGCAAAGCAGCGCTGCTTATTGCTGGATCCTGCTGAGCCATAAAAGCTGCTGGAATGCCAAGGATCAGCTCCAGACTAGGGTAGCACTCAGTTGGGAATCTCACTGTGTTGACTCTGTTGCGGCTCGGTAGCTGGAGGAAACACATACATACATGTGTTTGATACTATCTGAAAATAGTTTTCAAACTTACCAGAACTTTGACATGAGGTTGACAGTGTTGTGTGTTCAGTTTATACCTCAAACTCTTCTTGTTGAGTTATGAATGTAACTAGTTTGACCCTTTACTTTGGATCCTCTAATCCTAACTGATAAGCATAAATTGTATGTAATAAAGTATCGGCATCTGGAAGTGGTGAATGGTAAAACCTTCTCAATATCTCTGAATGTTCTGTGTTCTCAGCTGGACTACCCAAATATGGTGGAAGGTCTGGTGCTGATCAACATCAACCCATGTGCTGAGGGTTGGATGAACTGGGCCGCACACAAGGTACCTGGGAGGGAACCACCGGGAGGGTTAGCTGGCGCAGAAAGGAAGTGGATAGATTTTGGATTTGGAGTCATATTTACCACAATAAGGCTCAGGATTATGAATCAGAAATGGACATCATCTTGCTCATTCTTTTGCCTCCTCTTTGTTAACTCAATGCTAATATTGATTCAACGGAAATGCTTTATAAAAATGTCAACAACAGAAGCAGAATAAAAGCTAATATTTAAACCTCAACCAGAAACTATTTAAGTAGGTCAGGCAACATTATCGAGAGAAACCTGAACAATAGTGGATTTCATCACAGATTCTTTTCTGTTTTTCAGTATTGTTTTTCTACTGAACACTAAAGAAGAATGATTTTTTTACACCCAAAATGCATTGTTAATAATTATTTATTTTTAATATATTGGATTTAAGACATCTACAATGTAGAAGTATTTTGCATTAAATAATAACATGGTTTTGAAGTGTCGGTGAGAAATTATATTGTAACTTCACCATTATGTAATATGAGAAAAAAGGCGTCTGATGGGGGAGTAATTATATATATATATATATATAGTATATAGTAATTATATATATATATATATATATATATATATATATATATATATATATATATATATACATATAATTTATTAAATCCTAAGTTTTTCATGGGACAAAAGTAATTTCTATATTAAAATCCGTCAGAATTTGATGTAAAAACAGAATTATTCACAATAAATATTCATTGTAATATATGTGCAAATCATGTCTTATGATTTGCTGAAAAAAAAAATCTTAGTTTGACGATAGAATAACAAACATATTCAAGGCTGCTTGTTTGGCACCTGCAGATCAGTGGGTGGACTCACGCTGAGCCCGACATGATCATCTCCCACCTCTTCGGAAAGGTACTGATTTCCACCGATCCTCCCTCGAGACCGAGGCCAGGTCATGGTCAGGGTTACCTCAAGATATGTTTGTGTGTAGGAGGAGATTCACACCAATCAGGACTTGATCGGCACGTACCGCCACCATATCGTCAACGACATGAACCCGTACAACCTGCATCTGTTCGTGAAGTCTTATGAAAGGTAAATCCAGCGGATTCCTTCACAGATTTCAAAGACACTGAGCTCAAAATGTAGTTCAATCTTTGCGTGTCTGCAGCCGGAGGGACCTGGAGATCGAAAGGCCTGCGCCAGGATACAACAACCGGACCCTGAAGTGAGTTATTTGGGAGTCCACTCTCGATACACCGCATTATAGGTGACAAAAAATGATGTTTGTTTCCGATGTTTCTCCAGGTGTCCTACACTGCTGGTGGTGGGCGACAGTTCCCCTGCTGTGGAGGCGGTGGTAAGTCGATGTTCCTCCAGCGATCAGTTGCTAATAATTCGACTTCCTGCCCGAGTCACCGGCTAATTTGACCTCAATGTGTTTTCCATTCACTTGCGACGCGTGTGTGATACCAGTTGTTAAGAACATCACTCTTACACAAGGCTTCGCTGTGGAACTGTAATCCATCAAAGTCAAAGATTTACTGTGATTGTTGTGCCTTTGATGGCGCTCATAGGTCAGTCCCGTCCTCTAGAAGTAATTCAGTCGGACCGACAACGATCCTCTTCACATATGAGTGAGAAATAAGATGCTCCACAAAAACACCGTCACAAGTGACTTGTTTCTATTTCGCTAGATGACCTTGGTGCGTGTCCTTGTTTTGCTGCAATTGTTGCCACAGCAACAGGTGTTTATTAAGCTGCCATCTTTAATCATAAACCTGATACAGGGACTGTTCCTTCCTGCAGGTTGAGTGCAACACTAAGCTGGACCCGACAAAGGCCACCCTGCTGAAGGTGAGAGTCCACTTCAGATTGATGGAAAACTATCAGTAGATAAGAGTTCAGGAGCTTAGTGTTTACCTGGTGACTGATTAACCAGTTCCTGAGGCGGCAAAGCGGCCAGACGTGCGCGCACGACCTACTTTGCCTGGCCCTTGGCAGCTTTTTATGTAAAACCAATGCTCCGAATGGCCGACAATAATCGGGTTTAAGGGCCGTTGTGTGGAGAGGCATGTTCACGGAGGTTAATGGTCAGTGTTGGTGCGTCACCTGCTCGACTTGCTGATTTTGGTTTTCCATCCTCTCCGCAGATGGCTGACTGCGGCGGCATGCCCCAGGTTGACCAGGTGTGTGCAGATAAACAACACTGTTGTCGCGGTGTGGGTGGCGGTGTGGGATGGGAGGCTGCTCTTAAGAGCATTATCCATCCGTGTGCCGGTGCAGCACCTGCTCACACCAGCTGCCGTGCAGCAAAATACTGTCCAGACGTGTGAGTCAAGTCATCTGACTGCTTATCTTCTTCTCTGCAGCCTGGAAAACTGACTGAGGCGTTCAAGTACTTCATCCAGGGCATGGGATACAGTGAGTGTGCTTTATCTTAGCAGTTTCAAGCCTTATGAAAAAAAAACTTGGCGTCGCACTGCCATCTAGTGGCGAAAAGCCACAACCGCTCGCTGACTGGTCTGACTTTTGTTTATGTTTATATCAGAGGTTCATCTGCATTCTATAAATTCCCTCCCATCAATTGTTCAAATAGCAGCCTTTTTGGGGTCGTGATATCGAAACACTATCACAAATTATATAGTTTTTGGTGAGTTTTAAAGTTGAAGTGAATTTATTTTCAAGCCAATTATCGGGTTTAGCGAGGGCCACATTAAATTATTTGGCTGGACAAGTTTGGCCCCCGGTCTTTGTGTTGGATTGATGTGGGTTAAGAGATTTGATGGAGGACTATCTGCCATTGTTGGTATTTTTTTATTTCATATGAAATAGATGCTGGAGCAGAGGAGTTGACGTGTTTTTGAATAGCCTTTTTAAATTTTATTTTCTCTCTCTCTTTTATATGACCTTATTCGGCATCCATAGCAGTTGGTAGTGATTTTATAATGTTAAATATTCTGCATATTAATTTTTCAAAATCAAGCATGTATTTATTTTCTGAAAATAAATTGAAAATATTGAAAATATTCACCAGTTAAAAGGATTCAGTATATATATATATATATATATATATATATATATATATATATATATATATATATATATATATATAGCCATAGCAATAAAATGTAATTTAAATGTAAGACTTTTTCTAAAGACGTTCCCTCACAACAGTCACAGTAGATAATATGGTTCCTTTAAATCAGGGGGCCTCGAACAGGTCCGCAAAGGGCCACGCCTTTTCATCCAATCAGGTGTCTGAAGACTGTCACGAGCGGCTTGGGAGTCTGGTGCTGTTTGTTTCAGCTGCACCTAGCTGGTTAAGCAGTTTCAGCTTGATGGGTTGGAACAGAAACCTGCCCCCACTGAGGCCCTTTAGTGGCCCAGTTTGAGACCCCTACTTTAAACTGAACCAGAGGATTAGGAGTTTGTGTTCCAGTCAGCTTCCACTTATCCCACTTGTCTGTGTTACATAACAAGAGGCTAACTCGCAGCTTCCTCCTCCCCAGTGCCAGCAGCCAGCATGACCCGGCTGGTCCGCTCCCGCACCGCCTCCGGCTCCAGCGTCACCTCCTTCGAAGGCAACCGCTCCCGCTCCCACACCACCGAGGGGAACCGCTCGCGCTCGCACACCAACGAGGGCCGCAACCGCTCGGCGGACGGCCAGCGTGGCCGCTCCCACACGGCCGGCTCCATGGACGGCACTGCGGACCAACCTGTGCCCAAGTCGGCGGAGGTGTCCTGCTAAGTGAACCTCCACTCCCCAGAAACCTCACGGGGTTCGTCCGTGTGCGTGCTGCGCCGCCTTCAACTGCAAACACACCTTCCACATTCCTGATCGCACAATCTGCCGCCGCATTCTGTGCCGTCATCATTTGGGGACTTAGAGCAGTTCAACTCCTCGGTCAGCTGCGTGTGCAGCTGAAGGCCGCACAGCATCATGGGATACCGAAGCAGAGAATGTTCAAAGAGAGCACCAGCTGTCTCTTGTAGTCTTCAACCTTTCATTTTTATCTTACATTCCTTCCGTCCTGTATCTTTCCATTGTACCACATCGACAAAGATTTCTCCATTATTCCTGACTGTAAATGACTCTTCCTTTTTGTTCTCACTGTAACTTCCCCAGGGTCTGTACATTGTTAGAGCACATTTGGAGAGGGTTGAAAATGGCCTCACAGATCACGTTAAGGGACACATATCCTGTAAATACATCGGCCCATTTTCTTTGTTTCAAATTCAGGTCGTTCTAACAAACTCATGTATGTCTGACAGCAGCGTAGTTCACATTCCAGAATCACTTTTTTTTTTCTGTGGGATTTTCTCATCAGTTGCACAAGCAGGTTGCTTGTTTCACGTATTAATGGCTGCAGACGAAAACAACAACCTTTTTATATGATGATTTCTATGCAATGATAAGCAGGACAGAACAAAGAAGTGCCATTAAGATGTTGACAGATTTAGACGCGACGCTCCAATGTGGCGGTGGAGGAGGACTTTGGGTGAGTGATAGAAAGGTTCGCAGATTGAATAGAAGGAAGCCATAGAACTTACTCTCCCACCCCACACACACCTCCTTCTCCTAATTTTTACTGTATCACACACTGCAGCGCTGAATGCACAGTAGAACAGACACGGCTTCGTGCAGCGATCTGAGGCTGTAGACAACATTAAAGTGACATAACAGTTTGTATTTATTAAAAAATGATGAATAAAAAACTTGTAACACACGTCACATGATTGAGTCAGTTTGTTTTTTTCAGCCTCTGAGTCCATTTATCACCAGTTAAAGTTGACAAAATCAAATACAATAACTGATGTGTGTTGTAAAAATAAGCAATGAGCTCCACAATTATTCTTTTTTATGAAGTCGTTTTTTATTAACATTTTTGTGTTCATCTTTTTCAATCGTGAAAAAAGGAAGTTGATTATTTTCTAATGATATTTTTCTTTCAAGTTCTTATCATGTTTGTTTTTATTGTGCTTACTTTTAAGACAATAAAACACCTAAAATAATGGAGACTGGGAATTAATATCGATGTTGCTACGTAACTGTTGAGGACCGGATACAAGCTCAAGCTGCGCCATTATTTTAGTCTGCTATAATGTACATTATGAGCATTTGGTTTGAATCAGAAAGTCACGGTGTTATTCCTTACCTAAGTGGAGACAAATCTGGGTGGTAGCAGCAACTTTGGATGCCTTTTTTTCATTGAAATTTAAAGTGAAACAACAGAAACATTGTCGAAAATACTTTTTATCATATACAATATAGAATTATTCCCCTGTTAATCTACATCACAAGTGGAAAGACTCCCCCAAAAATCGCCTTCAACAGTGGTTTCATGAAGGAAAAACATATTTTCATTTTAATTTCACCATAATAATGGGCAAAAATTCACCGTACAAAGGCCCTGTCCTAAATGTGTGTATGTTTAAGTTCCCAAATTGCCGTATTTAGGAAACAGAGTAGGGATGGACAATGAATTTGTTGTCAAAGCTCCACCATATCCTCATCGATTATTAAGTACAATGTAGAGAAACTATGTCCAGATAAGTGAGTTTTGACGTAAACATAAAGACTGACAACATAAATACTATACTGTACAATTCATGTTTTAAATAACATTGTGCTTGCGATGCTTTCCAAATGGTCTTTGCTGTGTAGCGCCCTCTACTGGTATCTTTCTGTCAGACACTTCGTATACAGTTCAGCTTCACATATTTGTGCACATTATGGTCGAAACACCTGCCTGACAACAGATCACAGGAGCTGGCTGCACCTTAAATCACCTGCTCTTCTTCTTGTGTTGTGCTTTCCACTGTAAAAGAGGTTGTCTGAGGTCATTCTCAAAGCACAGACCTAAAACCTGAATGCAGAAGTGGAAGGGTGGTTCCTCAGTTCATGACCTCCGGGTAGCTGTAGTAGCTCTCCAGCTCAGCAAAGATGTCATTTGGGTTCTTGCAGCTCAGGTTGCAGAAGCAGGCCTGGATCCACATCATCTTCCAGGTGAAGCCCGTCCCGTTGGGGCACTGGAACTCCACTTCAATGGTCTTGGACTTGTATGGGATGCAGCAGCGCTCGTCCGTGCACACGCCGCAGTATTTGGGTCGGTACTGCTTCTTGCTTGTGCAGCCGGAGATGGTCAGATTGAAGGGGTTCTCCTCCCTGTAGATGTTCAGACACTTCTTCCCTGGCTACGATCAAAGGCCACATTAAACCGGCAGGTCACATCTGAGAGCCTCAGACTTGGTGAGGTGTTTACCTTGATGTGTTTGGTGATATCCACCTCACACGGTCGCAAGTTGCAGAGGCGAGATTCTTTGACCAGCTCACACTGCTCATTGGCGTTGGAGACCCTCAAGGACAGACCGCGGCCGCAGGTCTTGGAGCACGGACTCCATGAGGTAGTCTGGGTGATGCAGTTCTTGTGCCAACTCCTGGTCTCAGCAGGGGGCACTAAAGTCAGATCACCATGTCACTGAAGAGTGAAATACTTTTAACTAGTGGTGGGATTTGATTTTTTTTTTAAAAAAGGGAATTAATCTCAAATGAATCGCAGTTTAATAGTATAAGTATATTTGCCACAAGAAGCCAGATTTTTCAGTTTGAATGAATTTGGTATATTACTGAATCAAATGATGGACCCATACATACATGTAAACAACAAAATATTGTTTATTTTGCATCAGTTTGCCAATAGCACAGTAAATCATGATGGTGGCTATATTCAAGTTATTTAAATTAAATTAAATTACATTTTTTTACGCATTTTTTTGTTGTAATTGATTGGGTTTTTATAAGTCCCACCACTACTTTTAACACATTGTGTAGCTGCAGATAGCAACTTTTGATGCTAACAGTGCTAAGATCGCAACACTGCTTATACGGAGTGCCTCCTTCCCTCTGTTTCTCTCTTGAAAGTTCACACTATAGTAGCGGACTTTCACGCGGAACAGCCACATTAATAGCTGGCTTTGTAAAAAGTACATATTTGTTACCGTTAATACAGCAACACCCGTCATTTAAGGAGTGGAAGGAAAAAAAGCTGGGACGCCTGCCCAACATCTGTTTCCAATCTTAAAACGTCGCCTGGGTCTCATTCGTCTGCTGATGCAACATGAGCAACACAAACAGTCTGAAATGTGTGGGGTGGATCGAGTACCTCCACATCGGCAGCGTCTTACCCTCCACTGCGTGTCTGGGCGCCGTCTTGCGCCCTCTTTTGGGTTCGTCGCAGATCCACTGCTCGCAGCACTCTCCCTTGACTTTGACCCGACGTGGCGACAGGCACCATACCCTGGGAGGCTGGGACTCTGTGCATTGTGACACACAGCCGATGGCGCCGTTGACACACACGCACTGGTATTTGCAGCTGGGCTTGAAGCTCTGGCCGTTTCGGTAGAGCACGCCATCGTGCTCACAGCCGCTGCCCACCATGTCTGGCGAGACACATGAGCCCCCTTGTAAATAATATCTGTGGATATTCATGGTAATATTGAACCACTAAACAATTTTAACTCGTCCTAGTTTCTAACAACGCTCAGTGAGCTGTCAACATTTATGCATATGCATGTGGTGTGTGTTTAAATGCTCGGTTTGGGTGACACTTACATGCACACACTCCCTTTTCGTACCTCGGGGCGTCCGAGCTGTAGTCACAGTACAGACCTTTGTGATAGTCGCACGTGTCGGCCTCATTGCACGACTCGCCCACCTGCTTGGCGCAGGCCTTGCAGCAGTCACATCCGTCCACGAGGAGGCTCACGCCCAGCGGACAGGCGGGAGGCACCATGGGACAGTCGCAGGGCCACTTGCAGTACTGCGTTCGGTTGTAGTGGTCCAAGCCTGGGGAGGTGACGGCAGCACTGGGCGGCATGGTGGTGGAATTCTGGGAGTGGACCTGGCAGAGAAGAGGCGGAGCTTGTTATAAACAACGACTGTACTTCCAACATCAGAGCACCAACCTCCCTTTATGTCTCTTCCATCTACCTAGGACAATCTGCTTTATTTGGAGAACAAAAGTTGTATTCTTAATTGTACAAGTTTCTTTAAGATGATGCACACAACAACGAATCACTGAAGCCGAATAAAGAAATGGGACTTTTTATCGTCTGCTCGGCGCTGAGAATTAAGATCACCAAGTCACATGATCATGACAACAGAAGACCCTCATTGTGCTCAACAACAACAAATGTAACGGGCGTGTGTTCCCGAATTGATTTAGCGTACGTATCTTTACTAGGAACTGAGGTCATGAGACTGACACATTGGGAGTGTGGTCCAGAACAACTCGGTGACACATTCACGAGTTCATGTTTACAGTAATTTTGCCTAGAAAACACAACAGAGATTTGGTCTACAAATTTCCTGAGGCATGATTGCAGCGACTCTTCCACGACGAAATGTTATGAAATATGCTAAATATGTTGAAAACATTTTCCGTGAACATTTCAAAGCAATAAGTCGAAACCAACGTTTCTGAAGAAATGATCGCGAGTCCGGTAACATGTATTTCCTCTTAGCTTCACCAATTGTGGTTTGCCATTGTGAACTCTCAAGGAAGTAGAGACCATTGCTGTCTTCTACTCTACAGTTCTGAGCTCACCCTCAACTGGCTGGTGAGATTCACAACAAACAGTGGCACTATTACAAGGGTTTAGAAGAGTAGTGACTCAGTCATGTCCGGTAAGTCAACTTTCTGGTCAGACCTGTGGACCTCCGCAGGTAAATGTGAGATTGTGTCTTCATCACAATTAGCTTCTCTTAGTACATAAATACGTCGCAGTCATCAGCTTTTTTACTTGCATTTGTGTGACTTTATGGTCCTCAAAAGTGGTGAAACCAGTCATGTGAGTCTGATATAGTTATCTCTAGGAGGTTTGAGTATCAAACTACGTAGCTTCACCACAATCTCCACACAGTTTTATCCCCTAAATCCCACCCTAAAGCGCTCAACATCTTAAACAGCAAATTTGGTCTCACGTAACCTCAACATGACATAAGGCTTCCCATTTAGACGACAACATATAGTTGGGTCAATCACTGAGTTTGTATTGCAGTTGTTGTTCCATCCCACTGTCGGGGAAGGACACATGCATGATATAAGCAGATAATCTCAGATCAGACATATGCAAGGATAAGCTGCTTTTGGAGCTCAGACTGTCGTCATATCTCTGAATCTTGGTGAAGTGTTTTTTTCACAAGAAACCTTATGATACGGTGACAAGGTGACAAGAACTGACGACTCCTCTCTTCTCATCTTCCAGTCCTGTCACTCTCTGACCAGATCAGATGATGACTTCACTCACCCAGCGTGGCAGGAACACAGCAGCACTGACGCAGCTGACAAGCTTGTGAATCCAAGAATCTAGTCATTTCCCCAACATTTGCTTAACTTTGAACTACATGTCTGATATTGGTATGAGACTTGGCCATGATATACACATGACCAAGTACAAAAATATTCTCTCTGTGCATGTCACAAGGCAACAGTTTGGTATGTTCAAGATCAAAATCATTTTGTGTGTGTGTGTGTTTGTTTAAATATATTAATGTTGGGACTTGACAAGTTAAATATGATTAATTAATTACAACATTTATATGATTTATTACAACAACAACAAAAATAATATTTTTTAATAATAATAATTTAATTTAAGAGTTTGATCTTCAGACAACAGGGAACCTTTGTAAGTGCAGGAGTTCCTGGTCCACTGATCCCACTCATGCACAAGACACGTGGCAGCGAGGATGATGACAACAACAACAAACATGGAGGAATCCCTGAACAAAACATCTGTTTGCTTTTGTTCAGGGATGTTTTTCACTACACAATGGCCTGAGTTTCCACTACTCTGAAAGTACTTGAAATTCTTATGAAATTGAAATTCTTAAACAGATATTTTCAAGACATTAAAAGAGCTTTTAGTTGAAATAAGGTGATATAAAAACTTGAATATAGTCACCATCGTGGTTTATTGTGCCATTGTGAAAAATATGTTGTTGTTTAAATGTATGTAAGGGTCTATCATTTGATTCAGTAATATACCAGATTCATTCAAATTGAAAAATGTGGCTTCTTGTGGCAAATATTCTTGTACCATTTAACTGTGATTAATTAATCACAAATTCTCTCATTAACTAGATTTTTCTTTTTAAATAGAATCCCACCCCTAATATATATATACACACACACACAGTATATACAGTATATGTGCGTGGTGCTTGTATACCACGCATGACCACACGGGGGGAGTAAAATCCAAGTGGAAAAAAGGGGATCTGCAGGTGGTCAGTGAACGCATCTCGGCCAGGGGAAAAGTTCATATTCATTAGGTAAAAGTGACGAGACGAGACAGAAATCACATCTAAAATACTAGGTAACATCGTGTTGTCAAAGAAGCTTTTTTTAGTCATACATTAGTGGAGTTCACGAGAAAGCTTATGATTCTGTTAGTAAATGCAAATAAAATATAAAAGCTAGCTTTCGACTCATGTTAACTAGTATCTTGTTTTATGTAGCGTTTTTGTTTCCCGAGGTAGCTTTCAAAAGTTGGGAATAGTCAATACCACAAATTATTCTGCGAAAAGCGAGTCTGCCTCGTCATTTTCAAGGCATCCAACACAAACTCAGTGAAGTAGAATTGATCAGAAACTTGAATGAAACATCCGCCTCATTCAAGTTGTGAGAGCAGAGAGCCAAAACATGAGGAGACCTTCAGATCAGGTTACTTCCACTTCATCTCCGCTCCTGACCTGCTAAACACTGTTGAGCTTCCAAACACTTGGGATCTGAGGACAAGTTGTGCCTTCGTTCCTTAAAACATGGGATGCAGAGGTGGATTTAGTTCCTTTGTTATTGTGTTTGGTGAGCGTTTCCGGACATTGAACGCAACGCAACGTCTGCACGACCGTAAAATACGAATCAGAGGCGGGTCACGTGTCCGCAAAGTGACTTCAGCATCTTTGCAGAAACAGTGCGTCCTTCTGTTTATCCACGTAGCAAACAAGGCGCGGGAAAGAGGAAGGCGGAGGCTTGATCTCACCTGCTGAATCCCGGCTGCTGTAAGAATCCAGCACAGAAGCCAACTCATCACTGGCGACGGTCCGCAGATGCATCGAGTCCAGAAATCAGCGTCGCTTCCAGCGCACACACCTGCGGCCCCTGCGCATCCTCGACACGTGCGTCCGCGTCCAGAGTCTGTGCTGAGGCTCCGGGTGGACGAGCCCACATGCTTCTGACAGGTCGGTCATCCCTCCATCTGCTCCACTCTCACCCGGTCCTCCTCCCCCGCACCTTCCTGCTGGTTCAGGGCGGGTCTTCCAGACCCAAAATACACCGCAGCCTCGCTGCTCGTGTGCAGATGTGCAGAGAACTTGTGGCGACTTTATGATTATTATGCATTTGGAGACACATGGAGCCAGGTTTGTGTCATAAGCCGCTCCAGTTTTCTGTGGCTGGTTTACAGCAATACAGATGAAGTGACCAAAGAAAGTGGACTCCAGTCTCCAACTCTGGATGTTGCAGTGAAAAGCTGCTCCATGTCACTGAAGAAAAGTCGTACTAAAGTCTTGTTTTGCTTGTTTTATTCATGATAAATGATAGATTATATGAGGCATTTCCTGGGGGTTCAAGTTTGATCTTGTGCTGCTAAAACTCTTCACACAGCTTGAGCTCCAGATCATTCCTCCCATTATTTTGAACTTCACCTTGACTGTGAGAAAACTCGGCTCTGCAGGCGAGAGATGAGAAATGAGCAGCCTGTCACAGAGAAAGGTGCCCCGGGTCTGAACCCCTATTATTTACAGCCTGCACTCTAATCCCTGTCAGAGAGCTGTCAACCTCTGAGCTGATCTGACCAGCACTTCCCTTTCTGCGCCGTCTGAGGTGACCCGACACAATGTGCCCTCTCTCATTCGCTCCCTCCATCTTTGTCAACCCTGCGGCCGACTCAGAGGGGTCACAAGGCAAACTGGCTGGTGTGTGGGAGCTTCTTCAGATGTGAAGAATCCTGGCCAAATATGTGACTTTTTGTCATGATAATCTGGATTAGTTCTACTGTCAAACTATTGATGTCAAAAATTCAAAACAAACAAACACTATCTGTGTGTTGAAGGTAACTCAATCTGTTGTAGTTACCAAAACTTGAGAGGTTGAAATCTAATGTTGGCACATGTTGGCTTTCAGTTGAAGCATGGTTTAAGAATGATCGTGTGATTTAACGGTGCCTACTTGGATACCAAAATAAGGTGCTATAGTTACCAAGTATCATCAACGTGCAGGTTGCTTGCTGTCTAAAGCAACCAACCCCTTCCAACATCCAACATGGAAGGCTGACTATGACGCCAACAAAAGACAAGCCGTGGCAGTGACTGGAAGTTTTTGATTCAGGCTTTGTATTTCAACCCCATCCACCAACAGTAAACCTCCCTCGATCCTTCTCCCTTGTCATGTGTCCCTTGCGTCTCATGTCCAAACCATCCGTGTATCCCTCAATTTGACCTTGTCTCAGGATATATAATTCGTAAGTATGTTGATTTGAAGGTCATTTGACTGGAATTTTTGCATTTTAAGGGAATATATTACTTTATATAAAATAATCTAACAATTAAATTACACCTTTACACCATAATATTATTCATAATAAGTATTTTTTTTATTATTATTGTTTTTTAATGTGAGCAACAGTTTTATGTCATTTTTTATTATCTGATCTTATTTGACTTTTTATGCAAATATATATGTTCATGTCTCTCTATACTTCTAAAACTGTTTTGTTTTCATTATTCAAAATATTTTTTCGACTGTGATCGAGACCATTTTTTTCCAAGCCAGTGTGCATCAGTTTGCTTCCATGAAAACTAACTTTGCTTACTTACAGCTCCCAGCATAATAAAATGTGTGACATTATTTCATGATATTGTGTTTATTCGAGCTGGATAATCGTCCCACAACAGCAGGCGGCTGCAGCGCAGGGCCTTTCTGAAGCAATGACGATGGTGCTGAACACTATGAAAGTTGATTCTCAGCTGGAGTTTGCACTTTATTTCCTTGACATTTGATAACTTCTGCACTAGTCTGTAAGCAACATGTAGTTTCCTGCGCCATTCAACAAATGCTGAGACTTCCAGCAGGTGAAGAAGACCCTGACACAGTGGACAGATAGTAATTTAACTGAAACTTGACTTTCACTTTAACTTGACTTTCACTTTAACCATCTACTGTAATAAGATTATTCCCCCAAATGAGACTCTTGCAGGGCTTCAACTAAATAGTCATTTTGAGACTTGATGTAATATAATTTAATTTTCCAAAATATGGTGTAAATCCTGTCATGTAGTCTATGGGAAATGGTTCCATACTTTTAATGTTTTGTATTGTTATGGTCCTGTAGCTGCAGACTGAGTGATGACCTCATGACTAGTCGACTCATGAACCAGTCGGCGACTAGTCCATTATTTTCAACTATTCATTGTGTCCTATCACAGTCACAACAGACCCAGTGCATGACACGGTGCTGGTGAATGAAATAACCAACCCTTGTTTTCAGGGATGATCACGATTAAGTTTGCTCAATTGAATGTTCCCTGACTGACACGACACAAGTTCACAGCACCGTGCGCGGAGGAAACGTCAATATTTTGCAGACACTCCCTACTTAGCACATTCCGCTCCAAACTTGGCAGAACTTGAGATACGTCACCTGACGTTTAAAATGTTCATGTAAATCTACCGCAGTTGTTTTAGACCAGAAAATCGGAGGCAGATGTGGACAGCAGAATGAGTGATGGAGTCAAACATGCTTCCTTCACTGAGTGTGTGTGTGGGACGCTACAAGTCAAATGTTATCGTGGTGGAGACTGAAGAGAAGAAACAAGGAGCCAGTTAACTGAAATGATTCCCAGAACTTCCTGAATTCATAACAAACACATTTCCCTGCGCAGAACTGGACGAGCCAAGAAGCCAAATGTCTCAACAGTCAGTGACACATGAAAAATGTGCACTTCAGTCTGCAGGTCAAGTTCGGGACAACGGAGTGAAGCTTCAACTAGCGTGTCCCCTTTAGTCTCTGTTGCTCATGGTCAAGAGCAAATCTCACTTAAAAGTGTTGCTCAGTCAATGGGATTAGCCCCCGCTTTCATGCCAGATTAAGAAACTGCAGCATAAGGACAAGCATGTCTGAGCAGTGGTTGGCTGCTTCTCAACAAAAGGGATCTGCTTTAAAACTCTTCCTCCATTCTCAGCACCTGTGTGAGCTCTTTTTGCTACACTGGTTCCTGTAATGGGCAAAGAAGCTGCTTTGCTAAGATGGTCCTGTTGTTCTCCCTTTGCTTGGCTGTGTTTGATGCCCATGCAACAAGGGTGGTGATGTTTTGTAGCCCACACTTATGACCCTGCTGTGCTTCTTCTTGTTTTCAAAGCTCCAGTTTTGAAGGGGTGCAGAGTGTTCTGCAGTCCAGAAGCCCGGACAGAAAAGGCTCTGCCACCTATATCTGAGGGTCCTGTCTGGCTGGAAGGGGATGAGCATTTCTACAGTGTAATCGAGGGCCAGGCCAAGGGCTTCAAAAGCTATTAATAAAATATCCAAAATTAAAACCCATGCTTTCACATGTGTCTAAAGGACGACAAAGGATTAGGGCCAAACACACACACACACACACACAAAAAAAACTTTACTTGATTTACGGGTTTAATCTCGATATATTACGATGCAAATCACGTACTACTACTACAACATTAATCGTAATATGAGATCAAACTCGTAATATTACGATGCAAATCACGTACTACTACTACAACATTAATCGTAATATGAGATTAAACTCGTAATATTACAACGTAATCACATACTACTACTAGCCCTGTGTGTGTGTGGCCCTAATCCTCCGTTGTAGTGACCAGCGGTTTTAATTTTGGATATCAATTTTAGCTGAAGGAAACTGGACTTTTTTTTTTTTTATGTGGGGATCAGAAGAGTCGAATAGGACAAATGTCATCAGTTATCGCAGAATGCTTGAAGTGATTTACAACCCCAATATACACAAAAGTACACGCAGTCTTCAAAAATAGACTCAGAAAGTGTGGTGTCCTTGCAAGGCTTTGGCCAAGTAAACAAAAGGTCGACCACAAAGGTGCATGAGACATTCTTAATGTGATTACTATGAGACTCATCTGGTTGGCCTTGGAATTCTTGGGGCCCCAGGTAGCTTGACTCATGATCAAGACCACCCATATAAACCAGCAGAGCTACAGTGTCTGTGCTGGGACTGAGCTCCAGAGAGCCCTGGGCGCAATTCAGCTTCTGGTTCTTAGTTGGAATGGAAGATACAAGCAAGCAGAAATGTTTCTTATCTTCAGGTCATCTAGACCAGGGGTTCTTAACCTTTTTGATCTTGTAGCTGAAGGCCCGGGGCCCATACAAGTAATAGAACTGAATCATTCCTCTTGATTTCATTTGTGACCAATAACCATATTTAATCTACTTTAGACATAAACAAACCAAAACCTTGTGAAATGACATGAAACCATGTGGTCATTGCAAATATATTTGTCATGGAAACGTCCAACCAGCAGCAGTTGCAGGTGCAAGCCATATTCATCAAATTTACTAAAGGAAAGAAGAAAAAAATACACTTGCAAACTGTTGAGAAAATTGGAAAAACTGAATAAAATTCAGAATTAAAAAAAAAACAAAAAACCCATGTCTAAATATCAGGGGTTCTTAACCATAGGGCCCCGGCCCTAGACTGTGCCTCAGTGGAGATATTTGAAGGTCATTTGGGCTCTTGCCCCGGTGTCTCCTCGACACTTCCTGGGTGAGGGTCTTCAGTTTTGCTCTACTGGGATGAGGCCCATGGCAGACCCGGACATGCTGGAGAAATCTCTCTCTTCACCTGGGAACACATCAGTAGACGTCCTGCAGCAGGTGTCTGAGTCGAGGATCAACACAAAAGACCTATCAAATGAATCATGCAGCTTTCAGACTTGCAAGTGTTTCTGTGCTCAAAGGACCTTCTATGACTCAGGTCATGCTTTGCTGCTCTAACCCAAAAACTCTCTCATTAAAATCTTCTGGGCTCTGAGTGGAGCCTTGAAGTCGGGCCCTATTTTGGAAATCTAGGAGCTTCAAAGTCAAGTCCAGTCAGTAATCCGTCTTAGAATGGAAGAATTAGCTTACAACACCTCGGGGCCACCAAAAACAGCCGAGGTGACACATGAAGCAGAATGGGTTGATGGTTCACCGCCACCTTCACCTCGCTCTCTTTCCAGTTCAGCTGTAGCAGCCTGAGAGATTTCCTGCGGAGGGGAGCAACACTACAGTGGGATTCACATATTTCCTTGATGACCATGAAGTTTAAATAGCTCCGGTGCTGCGTGTGCGAGGAGGAAGAGGCTGAATTTTTGGGCCGGTCTCTGGCCAGTCTGGTAATTATGTCTTTATTTAGCTGTGGTCAGAGAGTCACAGACGGAGGGAAACATCTGCTGGACTCCACAGATGCTCAATGCAAACAGCTTCATGTGAACTCACAGCAGCCCAGTCGTGCACAAGTCAACCATTCAGACATTCCCTGTGTGTTCATCATCCACATCAGTGATGTTTTTAGTGGGACCTTTTTAAAAAGTATTTCACCCTGAAGAATCCAAGAGGATCATGTCCACAAACGTAGCAGTGAGATGTATCTTTGGTAAATGTTTGCATGTTGGGATCGGCACACGATAATATTCCATGACGCACTAAAGCCGTTTATCTTCTTTTGACGCAACTGAATGTGAGGTTTCAAGGTCATGCGCAAACACAGTCCATGTGAGGATAGAACTTAATGTATGAACAAACAAAATCTCTGATTTCAGGCTCTGATTTTGATGACTGATGTCAAGAATCTTTCCACTTTTGTTTCTGTGACTTTCCTGGCAGCATGTTTCCACTCTCGGACAAGTCGAGACGGATTGCATGTCCTTGTGCGCTCTTATCTCTGCAGTGATCATCACGCTCAAGCGCTGCACCACTGCTGTTGCGACAACTCTCAGTCCACATTTTACATTTCTATTGCACCATTTACGAGCAGTAAGTGAACAGTGCAATGAGATATGAAGAATCATTTAGCATGAATAGCATGACATGGTGGCAAGGCAGACGTGGGATGTATTGCACACAGTGGGTGAGGCGAGAACAACCACCATAAGATGTCAAACTTCAGGCCAGGGGGCCAAGTCTGGCCTTCCAAGTCATTTAAAGTGGCCTGCAAGGAGCTCCAAACCAAGTCATTTTAAAGCAAGCTGTTTTGTAACTGGTCGAGAGTAGAGTGTCAGAAATGGTAAACCAGTGTCTGTTATGTTTTATGATTGAGTATTGTGAACAAGGAAAATTAATGTTGTTTTAGCAGTCATTATGCTAAATGCAGCACGCAGGCTTTGTTTCCTCTTAGTGGCAGAGACAGATTGGTCTACAAATATAAATGTTTTTATATTGGAACTTCATCTATGAAATTATGACGTTTTGTGCGGCACTTTATTATTTATTATCTTTTTTTATTAAGAGGTAAAACATAGGAAAAAATAAGTAGCTTTAGAAATTAAAGTGTAAAATGTACAATTGTTTTCCAAGTGCATTAGTATTATTATTATTATTATTATTATTATTGAATTATATATTTGGGATTTTAATCTGGGTTTTTACTCAAAACTAGTGGAAATGTTATTCTTACATAATTTATCCAAGATGTCTACCCTCAAGATGTTTCATCGTCATCTTCTGTGAACATGGATATAGGTTGACTCTGACATCAAGTCCCTCAAGTCACATGTGCAGGACCACCTGATGCATCCATCTTGCTTGGGATTGGGAGAGTCTGAGCTATTTTCCGTCAGACCTCTCCTCCACGACCTCATGCTGTGCTGCCTTGTTCATCTTTCAGCTGTTGGCAGGCTGAGCGGTGACATGTAGACACAGCCGGGGATTTCGGATGATCTCAACTGCTCTCTCTACACATGACTTTTAACAAAAGACCTTTTTTTTGAAGATTCAATGTGTGGGATTAGAATAAGAAGCACAGTGAGGAACGTCTGTTTCTACTCAGTGTGGCTCTTTGGCTTAAGAACAAAACAAACTCAGCCTGGAGTAGACACTCGCATGTAGACGGAGGGCAAAACAAACACTTTTTTTGGGATGTAAATGGCAAACTTGTGGGCATTGCCTGATTGCACCTCCCATCGTAGGAATGCTTGGTGTTGCGGTGTTTATCCTGGCTGACCTGCTATCTCTGAAACCGCTGCTCTCTGGACATGTGATATGTGAGGAGGTTCCATCTGTTGCCAAGAGCCTGTGCTGCTGGAGTCACTGATGGGAACACGGTGCACAGATGAAGGATTCTATTGAGACTGCCCTAAAGTTAAAAGAACAGACTGAAGGAGACACATTTTTGTGATTCCCAGAAGCATCTTTAGTTGGGAGCAGTTCCGTGGGAAGAACCCAACGAATTTAAAGTAAGTAGGGATGGTCTGATGGTCAAACCACAGGCACACTCTCATTTCTATTCATTTACTTTGCAAACCCTAGGCAATGAAGCATTTTAATTCCCTTAAATTACAAGTTGTTGGGCTATAAATTAGCACAATGGCTCCACAGGAGAATGGTTTTATTTTCCATCTTATTAGAGTTTTTTTCAGTGACTGTGACCACGAGTGTGGTACAATGACAGGAGCACTCACTCGGCCACCATGCCTGAGCATCTCTGTCATTTTGACGTGGAAGTTTCTATGAACATTTGTGTCCCAATACAAAACTTAAAAAACCATTGACAGGAATCTGTCATGTTTCCTTTCTCTTGTGCTTTTATTTTGTTATTTCCGGTGATCCTGTTGTTTCCTTTTCCGTCTTTCTTCAGCTTCACAGCAGCGCAGCTGGGTCCCATTCCGCTGATCAGACTCCATTGATTTCTACACCTGGGTTCCAGTCTGCGCCGCCAGATGGTTGCTTCGCGTCCTCACGATAAACACTCCTTGGACCCTCCGTTCTCTCATGCTCCTGTTTTATTTTCCAAATTCCGTGCACGCTTGATCTTCTTTCTGCCGCCTACTTAGTCTGTTCTCGCTCAGTTTTATGTTTCTCACATCTTGCTATTTGATTGTGTGTGAGTTCTTTGTATAACTCACTGTTTGCTTTCCTCTTGTCATAGTTATTTCCTTGTATGTGTGTTTGTGTAAAACCACCACCAAGCACTTTCAGTGTATTTGGCCTTGTGACTTAATTTCCGAGTGTGTTTGTGCTCTCCCTGTTAGTTAGGCTTGATTTTTATTTTCCCCTTCCCTTGAGTGTATTTCCTGTTCCGTGTTCTGGTATCGGCACCCTTGGTTCTCCGTTCCTGTTCGTCTTTTCAGTTCCCGTGTAATTGCTAATAAACCTTGTCAAAACTACTCTCGCTCTTCTGAGCCTTCTTCTGTCAGCCTGCAACAATCCAGTGATGGGCTCTGATCCCATGGGCAGCCATGACAGGAAGAAAGAGACATGCTATAACAACCTGCTGTTGGAGGCAAGTTGAAGTTGGCCTTGAGATGCTCAGCCGAGGAAAGCAGTCCGTTTGTTGGGCATTAGTGTCATCTGCTAGTCAATGCCACAACAAAGTAACTTGACAAATAGAAGCTACCTGACAATAAACCCTTCATTGCATCTGTAAATGGCAGGGTGGCCGGCGAAGAGTAGCCAAGGATCTTCTATGAAACATGACTGATCCGCACACGATGTCAGACCCGAACGTTGTGAGCAGGTGGCTCTCATGAGGAGCCCTTCTTTTCAAGCTCACTCTTCCATCTCCCATGTAAAGCACTTGTAGACGTCGGCCGGTCTCTGCTGAGCCTTTTCATCACGGCCTCAATGACAGACAGGTTTAAAGCAGTCTAATCCCCACAGCATTTGAAGAATGACTCACATTTTTGTAAGTATTTGCTCTTCGTGCTCAGGCGACGGGGACAAAAAGTTCCATTGAATCAAATGTCTGACTTACAAGTGCTAAATAACAATCTATCAGCACGTTGAATCGTCTTATCAGATTCATCTGCACAGAAATTCGGGAGGAATCTGGGAACAGTCGAGGCTGCATGAATTTTGACAAAGTAAAAAGCAGTCGTAAAGTAGATTAACAAGTTAATGCGTTCCCCGAACAGGTTGGCTGGTTCACGCCGTCACATTTCCAGACCTTCTGGGGCCATTTGATAGGAAAATATTACACTTTTTACTTTCCTTTATGGCAATTGTAAGTGGACTGGAAACTTGTGAGCCTGTGATGACTCCAGTTGTGGCCAGTCGGTTTCCCTTCGTCGTGTCACTAAACCTGGTGATAGACCTGGGGAGGCCCTTTGTGTCATGGATGAGTAAAACCTGCTCATGGCATCTGGTTTCCCCAGCTGCATCAGGCCAACTCTCATCATTAACTGAATAAAGAAGTGGCTTCTTGAGATGCCACTGGCATCTTTATCCAGATTAAATGAATGACCAGGGGATTTCCAAAGTAAAAGAAAGGTCAGGCTGGAATGT
This sequence comes from Synchiropus splendidus, assembly GCF_027744825.2. Classification (NCBI taxonomy): domain Eukaryota; kingdom Metazoa; phylum Chordata; class Actinopteri; order Syngnathiformes; family Callionymidae; genus Synchiropus; species Synchiropus splendidus. Next base: position 11,261,041 of record NC_071337.1, read on the forward strand.
CAGGAATGGGAGAAATGGACCCTATCAGTGATGCATCCAGGGGTGGAATGTCGAGCCAGGTTGCCTCTGACTTTCAGCCATGCTGCTTTAACAAGTGCTGTCAGTCAGGTCTGATGTGTCAATGTATCGATTCTGTGAATGTTGGTGTCTCTCACAGTGTTATCAGTGAAACAAAAATCATTTAATGGCATTGTGATTTTCCTCAAAATCTGTCTTGACTTTTTACCAAATTTTGAGTGTGGCCTCTGGCTGACGTCCCTGCGACCTGGACCATGTCAACTGTTTCCCCCATTGAGCTTGACTGATGAGAAAAACTGCATGTCATCCCTAGACCTGAGGTCCAACTCTGGCCTGTCATGTCATTTCTGTTGCAAATAAGGAATATAAATGTGTATATTGGTCTTGAAGTGAAACAGTTTACTCACTATTTGAGTCCTTGGCTGAGACTTGACCTCCAGGGTCACCACTGACCATGACATAAAGGTCAACAATGAATCCCAACAAACAGGCTATTTTAGGAAAGTGGGCATGAAAGCATGTTTATGTGATGATGCAGTACCAGTTGTACAGGACAAATGAGACATTTTTGCAAAATTTAACCTCCAAGATAAACTTTTTTTCGTGTATTTATATGTTTCTTTCCAGAATGGCAGACTTCTATTTCACACGCCAACTCATGTTTCAAATCCAGTGATCCTGCAGTATGGGTTTTATTGATCAACATGTCTCCTCAACAAGGTGGTACCTCCACTGGAGCCTAGGGAACCTTCTGGTCAAGCTGAATTATATTCCCAGGAAAAGGCTCACCTGGGGCGTTCTGTCTGTTTAAAGATGAACTGAAAGATAGTGAAAGGGGTCAAAAGTAAAGGAGACTTGACTTCCATTTAAAAACATTGTGTGTGTTCCTGTCGTGAAAAATATTGCACCTAGCATCTTATTAGATTTATTGTAACTTGAGAAAATAAGTGGTATTGATTAGGGATGCACCAATACCATTTTTTCCCCAAAAACAAATAGAGTACGAGTACTCACTGATACTGAGCTCTTGTGCCAATACACATGAAGTTACTTTGCGTTTTTAATATTTGTTATTTCGTTATTTGAACAACATTCTTCCGTATGTTTTTCTTGTACATGGGTGTCGGACACAAGTTTTACTGCAATACAAACACAGATTTTACAAAATTGTTGTACTGTAAAGTGACATTCTAAAACTGCGTGCTGGTGTAAAGAAGGTTTCATGGTATCGGTGGCCATCCTATGAGTACAAGTACTCAAGCCGGATATCGGACAGATACCCTTGATAGTTGATACTTTCTGCTCAAGATGATGTGCATTTGTTTACTAAAGTCTTCGGCTCCAGTTTGTCGGCTCTGAAAACAAGTGTTTTGGGCTTATTTTGCGAGGGGCTTTCAGGCACTTTCACAGGTGCAAACACACACCATGAAAATATCTCCCTCGGCCTCTAATGATGGGTAATGGAAGATGACGCAGCGACAAATGCTGAACTCCCATCTGGATTGCTGAAGGAAGCCCACGGGTCGGCAGGCGCACGCTCTCATTATGGGCTTGGCAGAGCCGCTGGCAAGGTAACTGATAGTTACCCCGCACCGGCGGTCAGGGCTGGCATTATCCGTGTGTGTGTGAGTGGAGAGGTGGAGGGCGTGTGCGCACTTTGGATACACAGGTGGCCCATGTACGGTCCATGATTACAGAGCTGCAGTGATCCCCTCACATTAGAAACACTTTCTCCCTTGCTGAACACGCATGTGAGGGTTAGCGTTGGGACATTTGCCACTTATTGAGCAGACGCTTCTAAGGGTCAATTTTGAGGAAGAACTTTCCAGGGGTCTTTGAATCCAATGAAAATGAGTCTAAAGTGCTTTCATCTTTGGAGCCTGTAATAAAGTTCATTCCGTCTATGATAAGATATTTCCGCTCCACGTGTCTCATACCTTTCCTCAGCTAAATGCCACGACAGAGCTGATGTTAAACTGGTGCCCCTTATTCCCATGAGTAATACTTTCCTCCTCTCTGCCTCTCTAAACCATTAGGTCATGTTTACTGTACTAGACTGGAATGATGAGCAGTGTGTGACTCCCCTTTTCTTCACCAACTCACTGCCAATGGTGTCGAGATCTATGTGATTGCAGAAATATTTCTTCTTTCTTGTGTTTCCATCATCCGTCATGCTGTCTGGGATAACAGCGACCAATTTTGACGGTGCTATGCTTTTGCTATTTCGCAGGACATGACCTGTTAATGCTTTTGGAAGGAGATGGAGAAAAAGCTCAAGGTCCTCAGTCCACTCCAAAAAACACACCACCGTCTTCAGCAAAAGGATCATTTAGTAACTGAAAAAGAAAGGATCGTAAATATAAGATTTTGACAGAATTGAATCAGTTGGTTTCGTGTTGAAAGTATTTACACAATTTCAGTCTCAAGTTTATGATGTTTTTTTTGTGTATTGTTTTGTTCTCAGTATTGTGACACGTCTTTACTTGACAACAGATAAGTGGCTGACCTAACATATGTTTTTGGTTGGGAAATAGGAGCAGGGACAGATTATTCTTGGTCGTGTCCCAAATGACCATCTGGATTCACAAATCATTTGAAGATTTGTCACACTGAGATGTAGAAGGAGATAGCGCCTTCCCAAATGCTACTGCCACCTACTGTTCCATTAAACTCATTGCTATCAACAATATTTCAAATGCAAAAAAAAATAAAAAATCACACTCCCATTTTTCACTTACTGAATAAGTCTTGAGCAGCGCATTACTCTAAACCAGTGGTTCTTAACCTGGGTTCGAACCCTAGAGGTTCAGTGAGTTTGTCTCAGGGGTTCGACTGGCCTCTGCCGCAGCACTTGCCAAGGTGAAGCCACGCATATCTGAACTGGTCTCTCAAAGCAGAAGTCACACTGTCACACTGTCACAAGATGATGTTCATACATGGTTCATTTTGTGCACCAGTAAAAAAACGTATACCTATACACACATATGAAACTGACGGGGTTCGGTTCCTCCAACAAGGTCCAGAGCCACCGCTCTAAATGCTGTAAGATACTGGTGTAGAGAAGGAAGTTATTGGGCATGAAAATAAAAAATATATTAAAATCAAGGTGAAATGAAAGAGCAACTTAAGTAAAAACATCCAATGTCGAAAATAAAAATAAAGAAAGAGAATGAATGAATCAATGAATAATATTGAATGATAAAGAATTGAATAATAAAGAAATAATAATAGTGACTAAAATGACAGGTATATGGATGTTAATTAAAACGTGATGAATCATTTCATTCCAAAAATTGGCTTAATAATGGTATGATCACAAAACTCTGGTTTGGCAGATGAGACTTCCCAGGTGCAGGAGTGACAACACGCTAAAGAGCGATCGCGGGACTATTTAAAGTCTTTAATACTCCCGTTTTTTTTCTTCTGTTTTTTCAAATGATCAACATCTGTGGATGAAACTGAGGTTACAAACAAGGAGTCTTGTCTCTCCAGCGGTTTCCAGCTGCAGTGAGGTCAGCTTTACTTTATATGCTACAATTAGCCTCCACCACAGACGCGCTAACTAGCAGAGGAGCAACAGTGGAATGTGTATTGTTCTGGGATTCGAACAAACCCTGGAAGGCTTCCTTTTTAACGCCAGTGCGGCCTCCACTCCCTATAAGCAGATTTAGCTGTGGAGATGGAAAGAAATTATAACGTGAATTCCTCCTGGTCAGTAATTTTAGACGCAGGGCGGAGACGTTTCTGTTCGGAAGCCACGAGCGGAGCACAACCTTGAGAAGACGCAGAGATTTTTAGGAAACTGTTTAATAGGGTGTTAAAAAGTGTTATGAAGGACGTAAATCCTGCGGAAGAGTCCATGTGCTGAAATCCCAGACAGCCAGTTGTGATCTTTATGACCTCTTTAACCTCCCCAAAACATCTGTCAAACTGACTTTATGAGCAAGATTCGAGCTGAAGAATGTACGGACAAGGTGGATATTATTGTTACGTAATACGCCGATCTCATGTCTCTCAGTTGAGACCTGGTGAAAACACTTTGTCCACATCGCTACTTGCTTCATTTGTGCAGTTCCTGCTTCTGTAGCAGCTTGTCAGTAAAAGGTCAGCTGGGTCTTGACAAGGACTTTTGTTAGTGAGTCATTATGTTAACATAACATGGGAAAGAAACTATAAATGGAACTACAGCATTGAGCAATTGGTTTTGTCATCGGATGGCAGACATCTGCAGAGATAGTGTCCCTTTTCCCTGCCTGAAGAAAGTGCCCATTTTGCTGGAGCCTTTTTCTCTTCTCTTCAATTTTTGGAAGGTTTTTTTGGTATCTGAAGAGGGATTTAGTTGACACTGATACCCCACCTGCAGTGTCCCAGTCCTCCTCATGCCGTGCTGATGTAACAGGAATAACAGCAACAACAGAAATACAACCCTGGATTCTTGCCTTGTTGTATTTACTCCAACCTTGGTGGAGCTGTTTGTGCTACTTATTTAATCGTACAAGTTTCTTTGGCTCATCATTGTTTCCTGTTTGGCTTGTTTCCTGGATTCATGAAAATAATTGCGTATGAGAGAATATCAATGTACACTTGTTGCTAAACAGCATCAATCATGACTGTGGTATCATTTTTGCCCTACTGTATATTATGATACACATATGAAACATAATTTATTCCCAAAACTAATCGGATGTTTTGGCATAATATGTATTTATTAATTTTTTTTTTAACTGTGTTCCAAAAGAGACATTTACAAGTATGACTGACATTCCACTTCTCTTTGTATACGTGCGCTTGTGAGCAGTCTCTCTGGACACTCTGGATTTCTTCCCCTTCCCAAAAACATACATTTATTTGGTTTATCTTTACTCTTTGTTGGCAAAAAACTAGATGTCAACCTAGTTTAAGTTTATGGGTACCAATGAAATTATTCATTTTCCTCAGTAATCTCACATACTCATAGAGTTGCATCGGAATAAAAGTTTGAAAATCTTCGTATTTACAAGTTATATTTATGCTCACAAACTTGTGCCTCACATATGAAGCAACTATTCTCTGAAAAAGCAAAGTAAAGTATTAGTACTAAGTATATACTGTGTGAGTGTTTAAAAAAAAAAAGTCAAAAAATGAATAGAAGCATTTTGTATGTGTCCCGTCAGAACAAATCACCTTCACTAAATGAAAAATACACATCTCAACCTGAAACCAGCAAATGGCTTGTTGAGCTGGAGGTCAAAGTTCAGCTCTGCTCTGTCTGTTATGATTGAGAGCGACACAGCCAGTTCGGAGGGGGAAATGAGCAAAGACGGAGGCTGCAGTGTCGCCAGTAGGAAAGTATTTGAGAGGGGAGATTATTCTGGGTTTATGGCCCCGGGTACGGATTATTATGAAGGCACCATCAAGGCCCATCAACTCTACACATATATCACTGAACATTTTAAACAAATGTTTATTGTCCTATAAAGACGTCCTTCCTTTACTGCTACCACAACAGCCTGTTTTGGCTCTGGGCTCCACCCTCTGAACCACAGTAGCATAGAACTGCTGGTCCCACACCCCAGTCAGGGTCTGAAATACTTGAGTTATGACCTGATGTAACATGTGATCCCCTCTACTTCCTCCAGGTGATATATAATCTTTATCTTTCCAAGCTGACGTTCATCCGCGCACACATCTGGATTCAACTGGCCGCAGGCTGGTCTCCACTGTCTGAGCCCTCAGTATGGACTTTAAATCAAGCCCAGAAATGGAAACATTGAAATAAGCTGACAGAGCCGTTACACTTCCATGATGTACGGTCAGATCAGGGAAAAGTGCTGTCATGTTGAATACATTTCCATCCGTGTCGGCTTTTCAGGAAAAGAGGGAGATCTTTTTCGAAGCATCTATTATGTGATTGTGGTCAAAACAAAGTCAGCCAGAAAGCGCACCCAAATATTCAGGGGCGAGTCAGCGAATGCAGAGCTGGTATATGCTCTATAAGTAGAAGTAAGCAGTGCAGTGTGAGTGTGATGTGTGAATATACAGAATCCTGGGGGTCAAAGGTTACATGAGGAGTACCACAAGGATCTGTTTCTGGCCCTGTATGAGTCCGTGGCTACATTCTGTCTCTTCGCACTTATTTGTAGTGTTTCAAGACTTAAGTGTACAAGTTAATGCCTCACTGGACTCTATCACTCCTCCGACGTCACACCTCCACTCACCTCTGTGTCTCAAGCTGACACCAAACCCAAGTTGTCTCCCGCTGGTCCAGTGCCTTCCAAGATATTGTGCCATGTTCTTGTACCCTCCGTTGGTGTTCTCCTCTTAGTATGTGCTCTCAGTTGAAGATGCCTTCCTCAATATTTCACTCAGAACTTTTACTTCTGTCTGGTTATAAATATTCATAAACTGATATATAGGGATGGTTGCTATGGACAAAAACAAATTATCATGATAAATGTTGTTATTTCAGAGGTTTGTTTACAGGTTAAATTGAGCCGTCTGTCTGCTGTATCTCATGTCTCTTCACAGCTGACTTTAACTATGGACCAGTCTGGACGCATTTCCTAGGTGCTATTAAAGAAATAGAAATAATGGGGTGATGAACTCTAAAGAAGACGCCGCCGGCAATACTACAGCGAATGTTAGACAAATATCCAACTATTTTAACTGCGGTGTTTCACCTCCATGTGTTGATGTGAATCAAGTCAGACAACCGCATCAGGAAACCTAATAAAACAAACACGGATCCAGAGTCTCAGAGTCGACCAGTGTCATTATCAAAGATTCTCTGTATTGAAAATAAGTTTAAAACTACGAACCAAAGTCCACCACATTCTCCACAACTGTCACACGCCAGTGTCGGCTGTTAAATGCCGCGGAGCTGGAGAGCGCGACACGCTGTCACGGTCTCGTCATGTTCACGTGTGCAAGTCCAATGCAGCGAATGAGCCGCGTGTTTATCGAATTTATCGTGAGATGCAGAATTGTCATCGTGGAGATTGTTTTGGCCGGTTTATCGTGAACGATATGTTATCGCCCATCCCCCCTGTTACAGTACTGTGATAGTAAATGCTATTATTGATGCCTTGTTGTGGAATGAAACATGTGTAGCAACACAGTTGGTTGATGATACCAACACATTTTGACTCCCATTGTGTAACATAGACATAGACATACGGCAGAAGCAGCTTTCAGTGTTGCGTGTGGACACACTGGCAGCACAAACATAAAAAGAAGACGGAGGTTGGCGCTGCATTCACTGTCTTTGTAACAACGTGTCACTTGTCCTCCTCGCGAGCCCCTGCATCCCACACCTGCGTGCACCTTACGCTTCATGACATGTGATTCCCACCTGGACGCTACATGGGAAGGAAACCGTTCTTTTAACGTACGCGTCATCATGCAATGCAGGAGGCTGCCTTTGCCGTCAGAATAGGACGCAAAGGTCCACTTTCCCAACCTCAATATATTATGCCATGGTAGTGAGGGTGGGTTAATAATACTGTTGACTTATCTGCTGATGAATCTCTTTATAAAAGCTACAAGTAGGTGAGGACTGGAAGGATTTGTCCTGGCTGGTTAAAACTGCAATACATCACCAAAAGTAGCTGTAAATTTCCACTCGACAACGCGTGGTTTATTTTCAAAGGCAGTAAGTTCTCCGTCCTGCAACGTGTGCAGTGGAGAGGTGGCAGGGTCTCAGATTTAATGGCCCGCAGAAGAGCCATCATCACGCTAATATGGAAAACATGTGTGTTCAGCTGACTCCAGGTCCATAAAGTGCGACACTGAGGGATCACGTTGTGAAATCAGGACGTAAAACAACGCGAGCCAGGTCAGCTCGGCTTGTGTGACCTTACTTTGAATGCTCTCACTTTATGATCGATTGTGAATATGTGCGAGCGTGCGCTTGTGTTGGCAGCTACCCAGTCGCCACGTGGAAAGGGTCATAAATCACTTTTTCACTTTGTTCAGTCAGGTATGCAACAGCTCAAACACAAGAGGACAGACAGCCGCTAAATGCAAATCAAGTCACATTTAGTATTGAAATCTGTCCGTGAAATATTGAAACTTCAGCCTTGCTTGTTATATTTAAAAAGACATTGACCAATGGAATTTTTCGAAGTGGAGCTCACCAGATGGTGAAGCATTGCTAAGTATGATGGACGGGTGAAGGTTGAATGAAGCAAAACAGTTTGCTGTCCAGACAAGCTTGTGCTGAACGCTACTGCAACACCCGCGGCTCTGTGTGCTGTGTATTTACATTCTGATAATGCTTCATTTTTGTTTTTAATATAATATAATAATATAATTATGTCACTTCAACTAACCATTTTAAAAGCAATTTTTACTCCACATGAAAGATTTATATCCACTAAAAGATCAACTATGTGAATGGGCCTGGTCTGCTACTGCTTGTTGGCACTTGTTGATGATGTCACTCTACAAGGATGAAAAGATGCCGTTCGTTCATATAGTGAATGCTATAAGAGGTTTTACTGTTTAGGGATTTGCTTGCCAGGGATGAGGAAAAACATGTTTCCTCAAAGCAACCTGCCGACCCTAGTTGCAACTCCCTTCAGCCTTGATGGGTTGGTCGCTTTAAGAGCAACATCGTCCCCAGAAAAAAAGTAAAATATATTACTGTAAGTTCTGGACTATACAGTGCACCGGAATGTTAGCCGCACCCAGTAAGTTTCAGGTGGGAAAATCGATCTTGTTCATACATAAGCCGCACTGGTCCATAAGCCGCTAGTGCAGTGGTGCTGTCTGAGCTCCAGAAAGGCCAGTAGTGCTTTAAAATGCATGAGGATCACTTCTAAACTAGTTTTTCAAACGGGGTTCAGAGACTGACTCATGAAACAAACTGGGCAATGTTCTGAACTTGAATCATGAACTCCTCACATCTTTAAAGTAATCAAAAATTTCACTCGCATGCCCGAAATCCTGACACCAGAGCCGGTCAGATCCAGGAGATCAGCTCTGTTGGCGGTGCTGCGAAAACAGCACATTGTGAGCCATTTTGAGGTCAATAAAATGCCTGTGATTTCATCGGTTTGGTGTGACAAGATTTTGACAACATGACACTCCATGACAGCCTATGAAATCCCTATATTAGCCACATCGTTGTATAAGTCGTAGGGATCAGACGTGAGAAAAAAAGTAGCAGCTTATAGTCGGTAATTCCCTAAATAATTAATTTAAAAAAACAAAACATGCTATTGAAGTTTATGTGCTGCGTTATGTTTTGTGACGCCACCTGTTTTTCTTTAGCGAGGAAGGGAATAAATGTCCAAATCTTGTATCAAACTCTGGATGGCGTCCGGCCTGCAAGGTCAATTTATGGCTTTATATACATATTGTTAATTCGAATTTAATATTAAAATGAAAACATGAATGTTGATAATGATGCGCTAGCTTCTGTCACAAAATCCTATTAATCTGCAAGGTCATCACAACAGAAATATTCAATGAATGTGGGGACCGTGGAGGCATATTTGGACCTCAAGCTGTGTGCTAAAATTATCCTCCGATAATGAAAAGAGAGACTTACTGAATATGTCATTCCGTTTTAGACTCATATTCCCTGAAGAAGAGTCTTAGTTATAGACTGTTAAATAAATACCTACAAGAATTGAGCTTGATATTTTGTTAAAAATAGTGATATATTATTCACACTATAATTGTGTAATAAATTGTGCCTCAATAAAAAATGAGTGTGGGAAAATAGAAAAGAAAAAAATCATTTGTTTTGGACAGATGGTGTGACTCATTGTTAAACTATTTTGATGTTGTGAAGCAAAACGAAATCTGAAACTAGAAACTGGTTGGCTGCTAAATTTAGCATCTCCTGAGAGAAGACACTGTTGTTACAGTAAGTGAAAAACATGATGGTAGATTGTTTTTAGTGAAGCGGGGAGAAGCGTAGTTTTCACACCTACATTTCACTTGGGATTTAATGTGCCACTTGCTGCTGGCATGAAGTCACACCAGCACGCATCGCTTTCGATCGCATTTTTAACTGCTCATCGTGAGAGTGGAACAGATAAAGAACATTACAGTAAAAAGCGCAAATGGAGCGTGACATTCTGAATGTGTTTTCAGTGAGTGGATTGCTGAAAAAAAAAACTGACTGGGGACACGTCATTTTATCGCTAGTTATTTTTGATGCTTGATTCCGATATAGATTCTAGGCTATGTACAACGCATCAGCATCATCTATATTTCGTTCCATCTCACCACATAAAATAATCTTGCACTAAATTTGTGAGTTTTGGACTCAACTTGTCATGAGGAGATTTGACTTTGACTCTTTGACTTTGACTTTGGTGATGATTCAGCAGCTGTGAATGCGGGAAGTGGATGACAAAAGGAAAATTTTTCAGTGTGTAAACATGCAAATGCGTGACATGTAGATGAGTTCACCGCACTTCAGTAACTTTGGTGTTGTGGGAAACCACAGCTGCAGCGTTTCTGGGAATTAATAATGAGAGGCCGGTCCACTTCTGCTTGAGTATCGAAGCACAGCTGAAAACACTGTGTTCTGCAGTGATGGTGCGAGTGGCACCGGCAGCGCGGTGTGATGTTGGGCCTGTGCGTGTCAGCAGAGTCTGGTTCACCCAGCCTGTTACTGTGACGAAACCTCAACGACGAAGGCAGGTCTTGCATGCGTGCTTCCTGCTTTCATTACAGGAAGTGACTTCGTCAAAAAAGGCTCAGGTCCGCCACCGCTCTGTGTCACCACTTCAAACCGGGACCGGGTTCAGACGCCGCCGCCTCCACTACAGACGAAACCCGTGTTTGTGACGCTTGATGTCTTCGCGGCGCCAGTGCACGTTTCAAGTCCTGCAGGTAGTTTCACTCAGCTGACCACTATTCAATATCATGAGTCACAGTCTGTTTTGTACACTTGGCGTGGAAAGTTGAGCAAGGCAGCCGCTAGCCTCAGCTTCCCCTTTTTCACGCCGCTGATGGTCAGACATAAAGGAAGTCGAGGCTGCACATGAGCGCACAAATAAGTCAGTGGTGGAGGGTGCATCCGTGACCCGCTGCTTGTCTTCAGGCTGCAGTCTTGTCCATCAGGAGGATGGGGAACCTAGTGCGAGGAGCCTGCCCCAAAGCCAAGAACAAGAATCTCCAAGGATCATCCAATGGTAAGAAATGCATCGCGTTGAAATAAACTGCACTTTAAATGTTCAAGATGATTGGTCGAGCCACGGCGGTGGTAAAAATACATGGATCACAGTGTTTTTCTTCGACTAATGGAAAGAGTACTACAGTCGACTGCTCGATACAAACTTGGGCGTTACGCTCTTTTTTTAGTCAGGAGTGAGTCAAGTATTGCGCATACGTGCTTCCCAGAACACCAGTGCTTCAGAGAAGTCAGATTATGAAGCGATAATTCCGACGGTGAATCCGGACATATCACTGAAAATCCAAGACACGAATGTCGCTTCATAGACTTGGATGGAAAAGGTGAAAGGTTACGGGTCACTAGCTGTTGCTTTTTGTCGTTTACTGCTCGCAAGGCCAGTGGCGTGCAGGTTACCACTCAGATCTTTAGGCTTTCCTCACTTTATTTCCCAACAGTCAATGATTTAAGGTCATTTTTTATCAACTTACAATCGACAATGTCTTGAGAACTGCAAAGCTAATCTCTATCCACGCATTGTTCCTCTTCATTTCCCTGCCTTGCAGAAAAAGACATATAAACAGCATGAATCTGTTGAGCAAAGCCAAAGTAGATTTAAAAGAAAATGCCAGGAATCGTTGGGACAGGGCTTTTTATTTTCTATTAAATAGTCACATCAAAAAATATCCATCCAGCTTGTTTCACAGGGAACATTTTTCATCGCACTAGTTCCTGTTCCTGTTCTTTTTTCTGTCCAAATCTATATAAAAATGTGAAGTCAAATGTAAAAAAAAAAATCTTGTGGCAGATCTGGAAGAGGACGTGATGGTGGTTCTGGAGGACCACCCGTCTCCTGATGTCAGCACGCCCATCCACAGGATGGGTGAGAAGCTCACCCTCATCAGCCAGTAAGACCCTGCAATCCAGTTTTGCCAGCAAGTCCAACAATGTGCTGAGGAAGTGACACCAACTCCTTATTTTACTCCTCCAAGGGAGTCCTACTGTTGCAGGGTCGTCTCCCACCGAACAGGGAAGGAGAACTACATCCCAAAAAGTCTGGTGGCCAAAGTTTACCACGGGTGAGCAGCAGTTATGGCGTTGCATGAGCTGATCTGAGGATAAAATATTTAGCTTCTTTTGAAAGGAGGTCTCAAGATGCTGTTGTTTCACCAGGTGGTTGTTTGAGGGGGTGGAGAGGAGGAAGGCTGAGGAGCTGCTGATGCTTCCTGGAAACAGAGTGGGATCCTTCCTGGTGCGAGAGGGGTTGAGGGAGCGAGGTGAGAATGGTCACCTCTCCGCCACTGTCTTTGTGACGATGCACGAGCACAAAACAGCAAACATCTTCTGACGCCGCTTCTATCTTCTTTCCACTGTGGTTATAAGCTGCTGCCACTGATTCCTCAGCAGAAGCGTTTCTAACACCCGTGTTTGGATGTCTTCAGGTGTGTACGTGCTGTCGGTGAAGCACAGGACCGTCAAGCACTATCGGATCCTCCGACTGGACAACAACTGGTACTACATCTCTCCCCGCCTCACTTTCCAGTGTCTTGAAGATCTGATCAGCCACTACTCTGGTGAGTCGGCACAACCCGCACCCACCACATCAGTGCTCCTAAAAATAGACACAAAGGAAGCCGTAGTGTCGAGTGTGCAAGCTCGCTGCTCAGAGATAAACCAGCGCTGATAGCCATCGCGCGCTTTCTTATCACGTCTGATATTTTTAGCCACGTTTCGTGACTAATAATCTGTTGCGTGTTCACTTCCATCGTCGACTAGACAGATGCATCTTAAGTTTCCTTTTGCATCCAGAAATAACACATTGAAATCACCACTCAATTTCTGCCTTTTTGCTGACCAGCCTCTGCTAAAAAAACCCATATATATTTATATATAAATTTTAAAATAAATGTATATATGTTTTTTTTTATTATTATGACATATAAAATTTGCATTGTATCCACCTGTTTTGGCTAAAATTTTATTCGTATTCATACCAGTGGTTTTTTTTTTTGTTTTTTTTTAAATAGTTTTAAAGCACAATAATATTTCCAAAATAGATTATAGCACTCCATTTTTCTGCATGCTTTCAGTCCAAGTTTCTAAGAAATTGTGATAGAATTCCAGAATATTAAACAGTTTTCTTTCAAAAATATTTCTAGTTATTAAAAAAAGCTTGCGACTCTGCGACACCATTGACCATAATATTTAAAAAGTGGAAGGTAATGGATCGGAGGTCGATGGAAGTAGTTAACGTTAAATCAAGAAAGTGAGAGGTAGAATGTGGAGTGCCTCAAGGGTCAGTTCTGGGACCCAAATTGTTCATACTATATATTAATGATATCAGTGAGGTGTCAGAACAAATGAATCACCAGTGGAGAGACACAAAAAAACACATTAACACTGAAATGGAAAAGAAGAAGTTTAAAATTGGCTCGGTATAAATACACCGCTTTAAACATAGAAAAAAACTAAATTCTTGGGCTTTTCAATTCAAAATATGGATGGACAGAATGAGATACTTCCGGGTTTCAGTACGGACGAGCAGCTCACATGGAAACCTAACACGTAACCAAGCCAGCTGTGCATAATGAACAAATGTAAATATTACTTGAACAAATGCAAATACTTCTTGAATGAAAGAGCGTTGAGCGTAGCACACCCACACCTACTCTTTGGAGTGGAGGTGTGGGGGAACACCTGCCACAGTAATACATGACCTCTGCCTCTGCTACAAAAGATGGCTAACAGAATAAGGCATAAAGCAGAGAACAGAGCACGTGCCAATGAAGCATGATTTCCGCTAGTCATGTTGAGGGCCAGAAATGCTGCTGGATGTTCTGGAACATCTAACTAACTCCTGATGAGGAGGAGCAGAGAAGGAGAGGGACCTTCTATAAAACCTTATGTTAGAACAACAAATGGACACTGCAATAGTGGGAGTTAAAATGTGGAACTCGCTGACAAAGAAAATGGAAACACCATGAGCGTTTTCAAGAAATAGATCTGAGTCGGAAACTGTCAGGAAACTTAGAGAAGAGCCTACACAGATGAAAAGCAACCAACACACAAATGACTAGAGCAAACACACCAAAACACTTGGTAAGCACTTGCACTAAACTGACTGAATGACAGAAACAAGAACACACAAAAAAGACTGAACACTAAATGACTGACAATAACTCAAAAAAATCATCATCATCATCATCTTCATTACTCACCGACTGGTTCTTCCAGACTGTGCCGACGGCCTGTGCTGCGTGCTGACGTCGCCATGCCTGTCCACATCCCCTGCGTCTCCGGAGCTCACTGCTGGAACTTCCCCTGTGGTTATGAGACGCGACTTTGACTGGCAGAGGATCGACAGGTACAGGATCTGGCTCCCCTTATAAAGCTGTGTGATGGGCTCTGACTTTTTTTTTTTATCTGGTGATGCTCCAGTGGCCAGCTGCTCAGCAACACCAGTAGCAATGACATGGTGAGCTACGGAGTCAGGAACAGCATCGCTGCCTATCTGTCCCTGTCCGGAGCTCAGGACCAAAGTAGGGCAGAGAGCAGGAGAAAGAAGAGCAAATCTGTGTACGCCATCCCAGAGAAAGACTTTGATGACTTTTGAATCCTTCTGGAGGTTTTGGACTTGACTTTACACATCGCATTTCACTAGTTCCAGAAACTAACTTTATCCTCTCGATGTCGTGCTGCCGTCACTTCTCTTGTTCCCTGCTTTATCCAAGTATCAAAATGACCTGCCACTAAACTTCATAAGTGAAACTGTTGAGATGGAGAAGTGCAGAGTTCACTTCAGTTCACTTCACAGCCAAAAAAAAAAAGCTGTCACACCACAGCAGCGATTGAGGAGATAGAGGAGATTACGGAATCCGAAACATGACTAGTTTTTGCCGGCCATTTGCACCCGGTAACACCACGAGAAGTTGCTTTATCTATTCAGATATAGTTGGGGATCGACCTTGTAAATATTCGAGCACTTTAACGCTACTTTTAAAGTGGACGATATGAGCTCAGCATTTCGACATGACAGCTCCACATCAGAGGGTCTCAAGTGCAATACACATCAAGTGGCTCCAGATGAAGGCGGCGAGTGTTTACAGCCGGATGGAGTTTTACCGAGTTACCGATGGAGGTTGAACCTGCTCCTGCTTTATTGACATATGATGAATGTAAAGATAAATGCTGCATTATCACTCAGTAAGAGACGGTGTAATTACTGTACATTTTGTAAAAGCTTGTCGAATAAACATTTATTTAATGCAACAATAAGCCTCAACATTATGACCACCTCTGTGATATTTGTCTAGCTGACGGAGCTGCTGCTTCAGGATCTACAGGTGTTACTTCTGAAAACAAATCAATAAATAAATAGGGACCAAACCACCCGACAGTAGATTGCAGTTTTTCTTGTTCCTAATACTTCTCACTTGTCATTCATGAAAAACCTGTACAAACAGAACATCTTTTGACTGATATTTCCAGCTGAGAACAATGCCATGTTTATAGTTATTTAAAGATAAAAGGCGTTTCTTCTTGACACGCTCTTTACACTGCAGCCATTAGCCCGTGGGCGAGAGGTTTTCTGAGCGTAAAATTCGCTGGACTTCTATCTGAGCGAGAGGTTATGTTTGTGTATGACTGATTTCATATGAAAAAAAAAACGCCTCTTCCTCTTACAGAAAGCTTTCCCCGAGTCAGGCCCTTCATCTCAAACCTTAAGCACCGTCAGTCGACCCGTTTCCATCGGTGAGTCACGGCGCTAGCTCAGCACTTCTCTATCTTTCAAAGAGCAAGATCAAATACAGCCAAAGTCTTGTAAAATACCTGGAGGTCAGTGATTGGCTGGGTGTGTTTCGTGGAACAGTCAGTGATGCAGAAACACACATCTGGTGTGGCAGCCTCACGCAGGGGCGGCTGTCGACTCAGCACCGCTCCCTGCTCATATCAGGCTTTCCTGGCAAGCTGTGTGGCGAGAGGCCAGCCAGATCAGGTCCTCGCAGGCCTGTGGTTGTGCAGCAAATCACCGACAACTGATCCATGAGATAACCTGTCAGGTGGATGTGTGATGAGCAGTCAGTCAAACGTGTCTTGGAGTGGTGTGTGTTCACACTGCCGAGTCATTTTGCTCAGTCTTTTAACATGGAACTGAATCAGATATTTTTAACTGGGTGGGGAAGCTGAGCTGAGAGCAGATCGGCCCGATGTGTCACTGCCTTTCTCATGTCACAACTCTCCGTCCATGGTTGGTTTTGCAGCTGAGATGGACAGTTCAGTCTCAAGTCTCAGTCTCAGTCTCAGTTCAGTTTCAAGCCTGAAACCTACGCTACAGTTCCCCAAACCTTCTCACTTGTATATAAACACAAGACACAATGACACTGAAGGACTTTCTCTGAAAATGCGTTTCTAATTCTGTATGTGACATGCAGATATCATTGTTGATCATGTGACCTTAGACTAGTGAGATTTTCCACTTCACCGTCTTCATCACCGAGGACGTTGTGTAACACCGTTCGCATGTTCGTTGGAATAGCGTCAATGTTGAGTTTCCAGTTTAATGATGAATTCAGCGTCCACATTTACAATAGAGATATTTCATATGAATGTTCTGCTCTGCTGAACAGCCATTTAATAGATGGATGAAGTCCATCTGAGGTTGCTGTTCTCTGCTTCAAAGTGGTTTTTACTCATTTATGCTGACAATTTTGAGAAAAAAATGGAGTATGGACTTGCAGAGAGGGTTCAGGGAGCATGTGAGGAGGTGGAGGTATTAGCTGAAGTCAGTCTGCTGTTTATGGTGAGAAATAAAAAAAGATTTTCCTTTTTATTCATACTTTATTTTGCCATAAACATAATTTAACACAAGGTTTTTATTCAAATCTGTCCTTAAATATATTTACGTTTCACTATATATTATCACTATATATTTACAGTCACTATTTTAAGGAAAATAACTCTCAAAAATATGCAGTCATTGCCTGGAGGTTGTTCTGTAAACAACTGTAACATTATTCATATTCCACTCTGCAGAGATTATGTCGACTCCAGCATCTTTTCATGTCAGCAGAGATTGTGTCGTTGTGTCCTGGTTGCAGAAGCCCAGCGACTATCTAGTTACCAGGAAAGATATTTTACAGGACCAACGCCTTCGCTGTTGTCGGCCGACCCAGAAAGATGCTAACATGACGAGAATCTTCTCTCTCATGTGTTTGATGGCTCCACCATCAAAATGTGTCATGAGGACGTGTGTCGACAGCTCAAGACCATTTCAAAAACCAAACCTATGCTCAATGAATGGGACCTAGAAACACTCAGCCACACTCTACTTTTCCATTGCGACTCCCACCTCTCCGCTTTTCCCCAAAGATCTCTCTTTTAAAGCTGGTCACAGATCAGCTCCGAGCTACATCTTCGAAATGTTCACAGCCAACTCGCAGTCTTCCATCCTCGGGCGGAGCCATTTTAGTCCAGGTTGAAATCAAAGCGTTTTCAGTGTGAGCACCTCCACTTGGGAACAGTCTGCCCGAGGAAATAAGAATGGCTGAGTCTGGGCAACAGTTTCTCTGTCATGTCACTGCCACTCTGTGTTTTATTCTCCTTAGTTTCTCTGTGTGTGTCAGCCTTGTTTTTATCTCTCTTGTGCTGTTGTGTTATTTGAATTCTGTCTCAATGTAAAGCACCTTGTGTCTTTATTTTTTTAAATTGTAATTAAGATTTATTATTATTATTTATGATATATATTCGGCACTTTACAGGCTGTTTGGCATCTTATCCTCTTTGCTGCAAGTCAATAAACTTCTTCTATTTTCTATTTAAACTGTCCTCTCATTTATTGTCAGCTCTTTGCAATGCATTTTCTTCCTCTCAGAGCAGGATGGCACCATGTGCTTGGGGAAAACTAGGTTTCTCCAAAACAAAGCCCATGTTGTTCAAACAAAGCAGTTCACCCGAAGATGTTGAGACGTAGAGTAATGAGATTCCGATACTGTCTGCAGGACAGAACAGTCTTTAGATCACAGCAAAAATAATTTAAATTTCAATCCAAACAAAGCCATTCTGCTTGGCAGTAAGGCAAGAGATATTGCCGATCCATCCGTTTTCAAAAGTCTCAAAAGCCTTTGTAAACAGATCACCCCAGAGATCTGACACACCTGAAGTCCTTCAGTGATACAGACTCGCAGTTGGCTGGTGAAGTCATTGGGAAATTTGGAAAAATACATCAGCATCCAGTTAAAAAACATCCTTGTGATTGCCAACATGACCAGTTGACTAAGGCATCGTGGAAGGATTAAAGCAGGCCTGGCCAACCTGAGGCTTCCGAGCCGCATGTGGCTCTTTGCCCACTTTCATGCGGCTCTTTACGGAGCCGAGACGAACTGGCTGCGACTTTGGTCAAGTTGCTATTCAGATGATTGTTTATACAGGAAATAAGATGAAAAAGTAAGAGCTATTCCAACAAAATATCAAAATATTGTTCAAAGACTGTGACACGAGTTTAACTTTGGAACATAAACTATAAACCTGGACACACGTGCTCCAAGCCGCCGCCCCCCGGCTCAGAGCACGTTCAATGCCGATGTGATCCACGGTCCTAAGACTGTCATCAGATCCACGATCAACACAATTTAACATGACCTGGTTCCACGTTTCACTTTGTCATTCCCTAAACTAAACGTATGGCATGTGTTTCACCTATTATTCATTGTGGCTCATCGTGGAGTCGTCGTGTTTAATTCAGTGGAGTGAAGATGAGACTGTCCAGTCTGCAGCGTTGCTCACATGACACAGACTGGGGTGATGTTATTGGTGACATGAGGTAAGTAAAAAAAAAAAAATTAAAAAATATAGAAGATTACACATATTTCTGTCGACGCCGATTTTAAAATGTATGGATTTTAAAAATACATGCACAGGAGACATATGCCAGAAGCGAAGCAGCAACCTTGTGACACACAGGGATGTGCTTTAACCACTATACTGCCGCGAAGTCACGTGACCAGCTGTGTGAGGTGAGCCTTACATATTTGTAGGATGTGGCTCTTTTCAGCAACACAGTAAAACAATGTGGCTCCTAGCCTCTGACTGGTTGGCCATCCCTGGATTAAAGTGACCCAGACCAGACTCAGGTTTGCCTCAGCCACTTTAGCCATCTTGAACTTAGTACTTATTACCATGACTTGTACTCCAAACTTGAATCTCATGTTATTGCACAATTGTCTCGCTTGTCTTGTCTTGATATTGTTTACTTTTCGGTAGTCAGCTTGTATATTGTATGCTATTGTTTTTTTTTTTACTTTTAGATCATTTATATTTTGCACTCTTGTCTTTTTATTATTCATTTTTAGTGCATGTGTTTCTGCAGGGCCTTTGAGTACTGACCATACAGCTGCCTTGACCTTGACCTTGAAAGTGAGGCCTGCTAAAAGTGCCCCATTCTGCTCAAATTCCACCGCTACCCAGTGGATTCTTTGTACAAAAAAATGACCCAAATAAAACAATGTTCATTCGCATGAGTTTCATCTCCCACTCATCAATGAACCTCTACTCGTGGCTGATTTTGGGAGGTTATTTTCAGCCTGATTCAAATCTGACGGTCAACGGATGCACTTTTTGCATGTGCTCGGAGCAGAGCTGCTCCAAAGAGGCACTTTCCACTAATGGCAACTGCTTCGCCTGGTGATGTTGCAGCTATTCATATTAAGCCTGTGCGGTTGAGACTTCTGCTTGTTGTCGCCCTCCATTAGCGCTTGAGCCTCACTTGTCTCTCAGTTTAACACTTGAGCGTTTCCGTTGTTTTGCAATGTCTTATTTAAGCACCTTTATCTCACCATCACTGACACACAAAAGATGTTCTTTCCACTTCCCCTACCAGACCCGATCAGATCGGCTGCCTGTGTTGCAGCCTCAGCATCATGCGTCTGTTCTTTTGCTCCAACTTGCTTCAAACTGGTTCCATTTGCGGTCAGTGCCAGAACATTTCTGTGTGGAAACTCATTGGACTCCAAATATTAATAAATAAATATTATAGTCTCGCTCACACTTGAGCTACAAGTCAGAGTGGAGAAAACACGGTGCCAACAATCACACTGATGTCCAGGTTGAAAACACAAGCCGTCCTCGGAGCGGAGAGGGAGAGGTCGAGTTCAACGCTGAGCTCATGTTGTCAGAAAAATAGAACAGCTTTTCCCGAATTTGAAATGAGCCCTTGTTCGTAGTGGAGCTCACAAGGATTTATAGGAGCTGAAGGAGTGATGTGTGGTGAAAGTGGAGAGGAATCCTCCCCTGGTTTTGTTTCTGTTATCGTGAGTTGTAATCTCACTACATCCATCCAGCTGTCTAAACCTCTGACTTCACCACTCCGGGGCTGGACACACACACACCTGAAATAAAACACCCAGCAATGTTTGCTTTACTTTATTACCGATACAGCCTCCGCTTCCTAGTTGCTTATTAAAACCGAAGTCTGCCATCTGTGACGGCGTGAAGAGGAAGAAGATATTTGTCGCCTTCTCTTTTAAACACTTAGTAAGTGTTAACTGGCAACGCCACGTTGCAACGTTAGCTGCTTCTCACTGCGGTGTAGCTGGCGTAGGCCAATTTGTTTATTTTGCTTTAACGTTGCACTGTCTTTGATGTTTACGTTTAGGTTCAGAGTGCTAATTGATTAGCATCTCACGTTTTCTTCAGAGCAAAGTCTGACAGAAAAGCTGACAAATGTAAAGTTGTAAATGGTTGTAAATGCATCAAGAGTGGTTTGCGGTATTTTTTTGATGAGTTAAACCAGGATATGTGTCATTAAATAGGAGAAGAGAAGGACTTTTTTTTTGCTTTTGCTTTTCCCGCCAAAATATCTGGATTAGTTTATCCGTGACAGTAAAAAAGAAAACATTAAAATGTCAAGCTAAAACACTTTCTGGAAGCAAGAAACAACTGAACTTTGCTTGGAAGTCGAACGTGTCCAAATCATCATTCTTACCCAGTTGATTTAGTAAAACAGCTCTTTTGTTTTAAGAACAAGAATCAATTGAATCATGGCCGTGAGCTGGAACTTTTATCTGGTAGGACAACAGCAATCCAGAAACCACTATTTCTTACTGGCAAAATGATCTGAGAGAGTAGAAAGAACTCAAAAATGTCAGTAGAAAACAGCAACTTTTTTAAAAAATGTTTTACAGCCAACTCTTGGGGAATCAAGGAAAGCGGCTCTAAAGTTGTGGGCCTGCCTCTGTGTGCGGGCGAGGAAAAGTCTGTATGTCATTGTTGTGTTTTAGCTGCTATATTCTCTGGTCCTTCCAAACTTAGGTGTCCGTTTTTTTGCTGTTTACTTTTTGCCCAGGGTCATTTTGTTCCCACCGCACACAAATCCTGAAACCCATTGTAACCTGGTTATTTTCTGCAGCAAACCGGTAAATTATTTTCTTGACTAGCAACATTTTCTCAAGGTGGGGTCGGGACCAGGCATTTCCACTGACGTCCGATGATGTGTGATATGTTTATTTATTGATTTATTTTTTTTTCATTTTTCCATCGGAGCTGGAACACAACTTTGATGTCTGGGCTACAACACAAAAATATCAAGGAAAAAGACATTTGCTCTCGGAGGGGTGCTGGCCTCCAGTGACGTCACAATACAGAGACCAAATCATTTACAAGATTCATATTGAACAAACAAACAAATATCATGTTCACAATACAAGTGAACATGATATTTACACTGATAGAGCATGTGAAACACTCAAAGTGTTGGATTAACTCGGAGGAAAAATAGTGGTAGCATAACAGGACAACAAAGGATGTACAACAGATAAACAAACAAATGCTCTGATAATATATAAAAATGAACAACATTAACTGTATCTTATAGTTAGTTACTTCGTCTCTGAATAGGCAACATGCCGTGAGCAATGCAAACATGTTTTATTTACATTTTTCAGTTTAGATATTGCACCCCAAATATTAATATGTGGACAACATTGCCCCCTTCTCTTTTAATTGATTTAATGTGATGGTCAAATATTGGCCATGTTTAAAGTAAAACTGGTTATAATCTATATGAAAGACTCCACAATCCAGTTTGATTTAATGATACTGACAATGCTAGTTTATGAAACTGTTTTTAACGTGTGTAGGTTACATAAACGCCTCATGTTTATGTATATATCTTAAATATTTCATGGCCTCACAAAATGCTTTTTGGCAACACAATGCGTCAACAACCTGCATCCAGACTTAAATATATATATATTTTGTTGTTGTTGTTGTTGTTGTTGTTGTTGTTGTTTTGTTCCTGGTGCTGTCAGGTTGCTGAACATTGGACAATAGCTGCAATACTGTTTATTTGTTCAATTGTACATCCTCTGGACTGGCACTTATCTGTTATTATTTTATTATTATTTATCTATCTATTTATTTTTGGACATTTCGTTTGTTTTGGGAAACTGGAGGCCTCGGACCGAAATTTCGTTGCCATCATATAGTAATATGTTTTGTGCAATGACAATAAAGAAAGTCTAAGTCTAAGTCTAAGTCTATATATATATAGGAGGGTGAGAAGCAGTTTTAGTCCTTGCCACATATACATAGGTGCAATGAGGATGTTTAAAGGCCAACTGTGGTCACTGCGGTTGAGCAGCCAGCTGAGTCGCAGCCCCAAAAAAAGTTTCTCTTGCATTAGTAGTATGATTCCCCTGAAGAAAGTCTGTCCCACGTGGCTTCTCTCAGCACGAACATCGCGCCTCATCTCATTAAAAATGAGATCATTGAACTGCCTAAACGACGCTGGCTGCTTTCTTTATGTGCGTTTCAACTTGCCATTAAATATCTTGTAAAATGTTTCTGTTTTAAGATAACGCTCGTAAATCCTGTAAAATATGTCTCATGGCCACGTACATGTGCATGCAGTTTCCCCACCCCGACCCCCGGTGGCCATCTTTCCACTCCCCTCAGCTTCTGCTGAAGCTGGCAATGACCCGGGGGACGACTGCACACACAAATGGTGCTCAGGAATGAGCCGCTTCAGTTTTGGTTTGGTGAGGTGAAGATGTCACGCAGGCAGAAGGTCGTCATAGGTCAGTCCGGTTGATAGGAAATAGTTGATCAGGTGCAAAAGAGATGAGGACACCAGATACATTACTTTTTATACACACAAACATATATGTGTGTGTGTGTGCGTGTGTGTGTTTGTTTCAGAACAAGTCGGTTCCCAAGAAACGTTGTTGAACCGCAGTGAAGGTGCAATGTATCAACGCTCACCAGTCACTAGTGCTGTGCAGAATTTAGTGTACAATTGTGGCAGGAGAATATCAAAACTCGAAACACTGTTATATTTGCAAGCAGTGATAGATGGAGGAAGTCTATTTTTCAGTGGACTTTTTGAGCTCTTGCAGCCCAAATAAAATCAGGTGGCAGTTCAGATTTGGCCCCTGAGTCGAGTCATAGCTTTGTTCAAGCAAGAGACAAGTTAAACCATTCTAACACTATGTTTGAGCCACAGACGGTGGAAACAGTGATTTGTCTTTTCTTGTCCATCCTATAGTCTTTAAAGCCATATTGAATCACGTGATCATACATACAGGTTGTCAGGGTGGCTAGCATGCTTATATAATCGAAAACAAAAACAATGCAGAATGTTTTTAATAATTCTCACAATAACAAAGAAAGCAATGGCTTGTCAAGGTACTGCATGCATGTCCAAGTCAAGTCTCAAGTCAATGTCAAGTCGGGTCATTTACCACTGTTTGTCAAGCAAGTCACAAGTCCTTGACCTGGCGACTTAAGTCGGACTCGAGTCTCAAGTCCTCTATCTCTGGTTTACCGTGTCCCTGCCTTGCGTGACAATACTCCATATGGATATGATCCATCAGTCACAGACCCTTTTTGTATCTGTTCTTCCACAGAGGTTTCACACACTCACACTCTGATAATAGGCTGCAACACAGAGGAGTCAGTGGCCATGTGACTTGCTCAGGGACACAATGATACCGACATCTATGGAGTTGGGGTCCAGCAACACAGGCCGACCACTCAGCCGTCTGTGACAGCAGAACACTTGACCCAGTCATATGGACCAGTCGTCTCCTCAGGTCAGGTATGCACGCTGACCTATCACCCTGACTCTGTATATTCCCTACAATAAGGTACATACAGTAACCCCTCACCCTGCAGCAAACAGCCCTTAATATTGAGGGATCTGTAGGAGCCTATGTGAATGAGTGATAGCTGGGAATGACTCCAACACCATTATGGGGATAAACGGAAGAGAAAAAATGACAAACAAATACTGACTGAAGTGTAGATGGGAACTGTTTTTCGTTCTCGTTCCTCTGAAAACCACATGTATTGTGTCATGGGTAAATGTAGTCCGGTCAAAGCAAGACTAAGAACAGACTCACAGGCTTGGATGCTGATCTACTGAGTAATTATGTGCTACAACATAAATCTCTGACCCAGACGCATGCGCTTACTCAGCATCACCTCAAAGATGACATTGTGTTTTTCTTAATCCAGAGAGGCTGAAAAAGTGTTAAGCCAGACAAGTCCTGCATCCATTCAGTCTGTAATAAACAAACTTCATATTCAAATGACCTCATCTGTGTCGACTCCCGGCATCGTCTCATGTGAGTCTCTAAAGTCCAGTTTTCGCATGTGTGAGAAATAAAAGCCCTTAATAAGCAACAGTTTTCGTCTCCTTCGATCACATGTGGCTCCATCATCCTTTTGCCGCCGATCCTCTCGTGCTAAGTGAAGCTGAAGCCGGGTGGAAATGAGCTCCAGTGTCTGGTCGTCATGGTTAGACTTATGAAAATAAGAGAAAACATACCTCGAAATAATCACAGAAAGTTCACTCTAAACAACGACATTACCATGTATTAAGCATAGATAAAGAAGTATTTCGTTTATTAATAGTTCATAAGTGTTCCCCCATTTATTCCCTGAACAGGGTCAGGACAGGTCGCCAGGTTAAACAGACACTCATAAACCTCAGTATGTCTTCAACTGAAGTAGCTACAGGGAACCAGCCAGACCCAGGTGTCTAAAGCTGGATTTGAACCGACAACCTTCTCACACTGCAGCTGCAGCACGTTCTTTCAAAGCAACCGAAATGAAAAACGTTGAGCGCCAAAATGCTAGAATGGAAGATGATTTATGCTCACACACGTTTGAGAGCCAGAGGCTTGGCTGCGTCTGGAGAGCAGCCAGAGAGAAAATTAAAAAAGATCTGACATGATTTATTTCCTCCCTTGACTCTGGGTTATCAGATGAAAGGTTGCAAACGTGTCAACAAACATGACTGGCGGACTGTAGGTGCTGTTGCAAGTTATTGAAGATCAAAACAACAGCTTAGACTGTTTGATCTTTTTATCTTTATCTGTATTTGGAGACGATTAGCAGAACCCACTCATTGAGTTTGCGTGTTCCTAAAATGAATTTTCCACTGTGTCGTCTGGCAGGGAGCAGAAGCGTGGAGCACAGCAGTAGCTGACGTGGAACTGTGTCTGCTTCCTTCACAGCTGGAGTGACAGCACAGCGCTGGAGCCAGGATCTGCAAGGAGGCCAATCTCTGCTCTGGCATGTAATACACAGCTTCCATTTGTGGATATTTGAGGCCTGATGCAATACTTCAAACGTGTGAGGGATCATGTTTCATCTTTTGATTCATCCTGTCTAACCACAGGAGCAGAAGCCATGGAAACATTCATTAAGGACTGGCTCTGACAGCCCTACAGAACTTTCCAGCTCCTGGTCGTGATGAGGCAGAATCAGGAGAACTCACTGTGCTCGCAGATTCCAGCCCAAACTTTCCCTTTTCTACCGTTTCTCAGATGATGTCATCCAAAATTCTGCCTTGTGCAAGAGTGACATTTATCCACAACTCTTAAGCTTTATTCTAGCAACATTTTTGGAAAATGATTTTTTAAATGCGTGTAATCCTGAGAGAAAAAAACATTCCTTCATACTTGGCTCTATTTTTCATCCTCATTGAGCAACTCTTTTAAAACGGAATTTTATCCTGAGTTAATTTTGATTATTTTTCATTGTCATTTATTTATTTTACAGATGAGATTATTCATAACCCTATGCTGTTGAACATTTAATTTCAGTTGCAATAGCTCATATCTATGTTTGGGTGTTTTTATGACCTTTTAAGGCTTAATGTGAACAAGGAGTGGCGCAAACCACATCATATATAATTCATGTTTGTCTGCTTGACGCACTGAAACTATTGATTTCCAAGTTCTAATGTTTATTGGTTGGAGAAAGACGACACTGCTGTTGCAGTAACGTGACCTGGGGCTGCTGACTTCGCAGTATTGTGGTAGCCTGACATCTAGAGGTGAGAAACAGTGGTGTCAAGAATCTGAATGCCACTTAAAAAAATGTCAAAGTGAAACTAGCTGAATACGTTCTGAACACATTTTAATAGAAGATATAACTATCATAATGATCACCGTATTATTATTATTATTATTATTATTGACAACAATGTTCATTATTATAGTAACACATTTAGCAAATTCCCGTTTTCTACACTGAGGGAGGCGTAAACACAATCTTATAATAATAATAATAATAATAATAATAATAATAATCATCATCATCATCACGGTTTCTGTTGAGGTGTACCATGCGGAACGATAGAGCCGTAGATTCGGATATGATTTCCGTTGCACCCAGTGTGTCACATGAATTACTGTCCGGAGTCTGTGAGGACGAACTGTCACCACAATTGTTACAACTTTAAAAGAAACATAAATGCGAGATGATTTGATGGACGACGTGGAGCAGCAAGACTCGGAACCAATTGCACCTTCAGTCATTGACAGATATTACACACGATGGTACCGAACCGGTAAATAAGAGTCATTTTCTTGCTGAGGTTGACTGAAGTTAGCTTAGCATGTGACGCGGAGTCGCTGTCTGTTCTCGAGTTGCACCTGAGAATCTAAATCTCAGCGTCTCCGACGTGTCTTGTTTTGTCCGGGTTTAGATCTGAAGGGGAAGGAGTGTGAAGACTACTGCATCCTGCAACACTCAAACAGGTAACATCACCGTAAGACTGTCGTAGTCCATTTAAAATACATAAAGCGAGTCACTTAGTTGCCTCAATTTTCGACAAAACACTGTCCGTAAATGGTCTTTTGCATACAGCTAACTCAAGCTGAATGTTTTTCCCTCTGCAGGATATGTGTCCTCACTCTCGCAGAGACTCACCCGGTTCTTCAAAACGGGCGATCCATCAAGACCATCAACTACCAGATCAGCAATGGCTGCAGTCGGCTCAATAACAGAGTGTCTGGAAAGTCCAAACGGGTGATTCTGACTTCTGCATTTACCTCCTGTCTAGTTGCATCCTCAAGTGACCGCTGAACCAAGACACTTGTGTTGTGCTGCAGGGCGGACAGTTCCTCACAGATTTTGCACCAGTGTGCCGGATAACATGCACCGATGACACCGAATACACCGTTTACAGGTGAAGGCTTGCATTGCTTTTCTTTTCTCATCTCTGTGTAGTAGATTGAGGGTGACAGTTGTCTCCTCCTGGCTAATATTCTCCTTCAACAACGGCATTTCTTCTGTTATTGTCAAAATGCTTTGTTCATTTTGAGAATATTCTTTTTAGTTTTATTTAATAAAGCTGAGTGCTACAGACTGAGGTAATGTTTCTGTGTGACATTTCAATGTATGTTTCATTATGAAGTTTCATTAGTGTTGACTTTTTCGTTTCATGTCTTCACGTATCCCGGATAGTTACATAAGTTCTTACTGCTTCTTACCTTCCCAGCTGCATTAGGGGTCGTCTTCTCGAGGTCAACGAGAACATTTTGGAGCGGCCGGCTCTCTTGCTGGAGAAGGTGAGTATTTCCATCTTGTATCAAAAGTTGTGGGAAAGAGTAGCATGTGAAAAAAAGAGCACCACAGATGCGGTGTTTGCTTTGCGAATGTTCATGGAGAAGTACAGAGAAGATCAGAAGGAGCTGCATTGTGAGAAAGCGTACGACAGAGTGCTAAGAGTTGTGGTATTGTATGAGGAAGTCTAGAGTGGCAGATGTTGGAGTGGTGCAGGACGTGCCAGGTGTAAGACAGTGGTGAGGAGTGCTGCAGGTGTAACAGAGGAGTTCAAGGTGGAGGTGGGACTGCACCAAGGCTCGGCTCCCGAGTCCCTTCCTCTTTGCGATGGTGATGGACATGTTGACAGATGAGGTTAGACAAGAAGCCCCTTGGACGATTATGTTTACAGATGACATTGTGATCTGTGGTGAGAGCAGGGAGAAAGTGGAAGATCAGCTAGAGAGGTGGAGGTTTGCAGTAGAAAGGGGAGGAATGAAGGTTAGCCGCAGTAAGACGGAATACATGTGTGTGAATGAGAGGGACCCAAGTGGACAGGTGAAGTTACAGGATGCAGAGATAAAGAAGGTGGATTTTAAATCCTTAGGCTCAACTGTCCAGGGTGATGGAGAGTGTGAGAAAGAGGTGAAGAAGCGGGTGCTGGCAGGGTGGAATAACTGGAGAAAAGTGTCAGGTGTGATGTGTGACAAAAGGGTGTCGGCAAGGATGAAAGGGAACGTGTCCAAAAGGGTGTTGACGCCAGAAATGTTGTACGGTTTGGAAACAGTGGCACTGAGGAAAGACAGGAGGCAGAGCTGGAGGTAGCAGAGATGAAGATGCTGAGCTTCTCTCTGGGAGTGAGCAGGATGGATAGCATCAGGAAGCAGTAGATCAGAGGGACAGCACATGTCAGGTGTTTAGGAGACAAAGTCAGAGAGGCCAGGTGGAGATGGTTTGGACATGTACAGAGGAGAGAGAGCCAGTACATTGGTAGGAAGATGTTGAGGGTGGAACTGCCAGGCAGAAGGTGGAGAGGAAGGCCAAAGAGGAGATTTATGGAGGTGGTGAAGGAGGACATGAGGTTCCTAGGTTTGAGAGAAGAGGAGGCAGAGGACAGGGTGAGATGGAGGAGGATGATCCGCTCCTGAAGGGAGAAGCCGAAAGAGAAAGAAGAAGATCCAAAAAATGTTTTGCTGAACTATACACCTCTGTCTCTATCTGGGCAGCCGTCCACCGAAGGATACATCGCCGTCATCCTGCCGAAATTTGAGGAAAGCAAGAGCATCACGGAGAACCTGCTGTCCAGGGAGGAGTTTGAAAAGGTTGTCGCTAAAAGAAGCAGGAGCCAATCGCCTGCATCCTGACAGGAGCTATCACCATTGAAAGACTGCAAACATGGAGGCACGATAAACTCTGAAATAACTGTGCCTTTTTTGGTTTTCCAGTGCTCACACTGTATAGTGTTTAGTTGAACTGTTTTAGTTATTTTCACAGGCCAGTGGTTTAAGAAAAAATAGTTTATTTTTTTCACTTTCTTTCGATCATGAAGCGAATAAATGGTCCAAAACTATAGCTATGATTTCCTCAGGTGACACGGCTACAGCATCCTTTACAGCTCTCCATCAGTGTCTGCGCGTCACGTACCGTTGCCCACATCAGTCGACACATTTCGCATCTCCTTGACTCTTATGTTATCATCCTTCTTTTCCATAATGATCCATCAGGTGTTGACTGAACAAAACAGCCTCAGGGATGAGGACAGATTTACATCCACACTACTTTACAAACGTTTGGCAACATCTCAGATTCACAACAGGCTCCTATGTGATATAGGTTATTACAGTGGTTCCACAAATTCAGGATACTGTTTAGCCCTTGAATTCTGAAAATAAAATCTTGCACTTCGTTTTGTGTTTAAGCTTAAAACGTCATTCATGTGGTGGTGTGAGCGCAACAACGCATCCTTAGTAGTGTGGATCGAGATCACGTTTCTAAAAGGGTCACAGCGCCCCCGTGAGGGCGATAAGATTTGGCATGATGCTAGCGTTCTTTCACCAACATGGCACAGAGTCAGGAACATGCAGACAGCAGATATATCAAATGAGACCACGTGTTCTGCAGATCACGGACAGGAAGCAGCAAGGCGGCGGACAATATACAGTGTTGACGCTACAAGCTGGTGGTGACCATGCACAGTGAGATATGGTGGTTATTCACGTGGGGGGCTACATGGTGTCAGTTACACAGCAACACAAACAAAACACCAAGTCCACACTTGTACGACTGGTGCGGCTTCATAGCTAGAGTCAGGTGGGGGTGGTGCGCCGCACTGACGGAGGGTGTTCATTGGCTGATTGTCTCGTGGACTGTGGCGAGTCTCCTCTGAGGGAGCAGCTGTCTGACATCCTGCTCTGGTGGTGGCTACATGGCGGTTCGGGAGGTGTTTCCTGGATCAAGAGGTTGGCGCTGTGCTGCGCTGTGACAGAGGGGTGCGGTCGCAGCTTGACTTCCTGGATCAGTTGCTCTCCAGGATGCTCAGACTTGGCATGTGCTGCTCCAGAGACTTGACCCCGAACTCCTCTCCATTTTTGTCGGCGAGCACCCCGTTGTCTGTGAGCGGCGTGGACGTGTCCTGCCGCTCCTTCCAGTCCTGTGGGGAGCCCAGGCTGCTCCTCTCAGACTTATACTGCACACAGCAGCCGCAAAAACACATAAGGCTTCAACAGGAATATCTCAATTTCTGTCCCGTGACGTCTGCATGACAAAAGTCTATTAAATAAAGTCTTTTAAACTGAGTAAGCGGTTCATTGCCCTTCCTTTTTTAGGGGAAACATCAAGCATGACAACTTGATTGTTATTGACTAAAATTCTACCTGCTTTTGAATGTTTTGTTAACATATGGACGCTCGTTCAGAGCGTGGGAGAAATGCTGCCCCCTCGTGTTCAGCAGCGGTAGACCAATGACTTCATCACTGCATCCTTGTTCGATTAGTACTGTCTTTGTCCTGAGAGTTTTGAACTGTTCAGTCATTTGCTTCTGGCATTTAACCTCACCAACTGGAGTGTTGGACCTGACCCAACACATTCATACGCTGTTTGGATCTTTGTGGAGGAGTCAAACAAAGCCCAGTCATTTCAAGAACACAGACTTTTGTGTCATGGAAATGGATCTGTCCTGGATCTCCCTCTCCTATATTCTTAATTACATTCGGTTACATGGTTAAATCAAGCTCATTTTCAACAAGCTTAACATAATCAAACAGCTGGGCAGATTTATTTTGAAATACAAAGTACAATTCCTTGTTTCATATGATACCAGATTCTTGAAATATAAAGCTATATTCACATTTTAAAATGGTTCCAATGTTAGGCTTTCACATGCAACACATCCCAGTCGTTTTTCCCAAAATATTTCTCAACTAATTTACATGTATTGTTCTTCAGGTCTGTCTGAGGCTCCAAACTAACAACAAACTAACAAGCTAACTGTTACCTTTCTGTTGAGCTTGTTGCAGACAGGAAGGAGGGAGAGGAGAGCAGTCAGGATGGATCTGGTTTTCTGGATTGACGAATCCACCTGCAGAAAAAAAGAAGAAATAACAGTTCAGCATTTGTTCATAATATTGACAAGAAAGCTTTTATTGTGTATACAAGTAACATCCAACTTACGACCAGCGCAACTTACGTCCACCCGTACTTATGACCACGGCCAGCTGATGCCAGCATGCAGATTTTTTTTTTTTGTTCAATGTCTGGCACCGCAGCACGTAGCAGCCCAGCATCACGTACGACAGTTACGGCAGCGCAGTATCCCAGCATCTCACTCTCACACAGCCATCTACCACTACAGTAGCACCTATAACCCTCGCGTCGGATATTTTGAATGGCATTCAACTTACGTCCAATCTGACTTATGACCGGAACTGATCCCAGTCGTAAGTCGGATGTTACTTGTACAATACTCATATGGGGGAAAATTACGCCAAAACAAGCGATAAAAGATCACTTAAAGGAGGAGAATGACTGATTTCTGCGTCAAATCAAAGAGCCACACGAAGTGTAAATATGAGGGAAATATGAACAAATATATTACACTAGCTTTATCGACGTTCTGAAGAAAACCTTATAATGAATGAAACTGTACAATTATTTAAGTTTGAATACACTGGGCTTCAAGTATCAGGTCGGAGAACGAACGTGTGTCATCATTCATGAAAGAAGATCTTATGCTTCTCCTCAGACTGTAGCCTGCAGCTTCACTACAAGGCGACCTGCTACTGATCTACAGCGGCTCATTCATTCCAAACACACCTACATTTATCTCACTCTTGTTCCATATTGGTGCTTCACTCACACGATGACATTACAAAAAGGATAGCCACGCTCTATGTGCGCACCATTGATTCCCAATTGATATTTGCCACCATTAACTATCCTCTCTTTTAGCCAGACGTAATTTTTTTTAAAGTATGAAGTCAACAGAGTGAATAACAGTCTGCCTAGGAGACAACAAACTATTTTGTAAAATTTAAATAAAGAAATTAACACATTATGAGGAGACAATGATGAACTGCAAGTTGGTGCACTCAGTGTCATGGCTAATATAAAGTCAGTTATAGTTAATAGGTGGCCTGTAGTAATAATGTCACAAGACTAAAAGGACATGCTTGTCATTCCATGCAGTTGCAGAGCCTGTGGTTGCAGTGTGCGTACCTTCTGGAAGGTGGCAGTCTTGCCCTGCACAGGCGTTCTGGCACCAGCCTGCAGCTGCTGGCACAAAGTCACCAGTTTGTCCACTTCTGTCATCACGACTGACTTTTCCTCATCCACCAGCTGGAGCAGGGACAGAGACAGACAGAGGTGTGGAGGTCGTCAGAATATTTAGAGACAGTGACGGAGCGTTGCGCTTCAAAAATAGACGAGCGAAAACAGAGGATGAAAACAATAAACAGGAGCTTGAACAGCACATCCAGCTGCTTGCTCCTCACGTCTCCTCCATATCTCCAGCTAATTACAGTTCTGTGGGAAAAATACATTTTTAATTGAAATTTCAACAGCTGCGATGCTTGCAACTTCAAACTTTAGAAGCGCAGGGCGCGTGTTTGCTGCCAAAGCCTCTTCTCTTAAAGTCATTAATCAGGACGCGCGAGGAGAGCGCGGCCTCCTCATTATTAATCATCCGCAGACGCTCAGTTGCGCACCTGCAGGAGCAGTGCAGACAAATGGCAGCAATTAATACCCGTCGAAAGTTATTTCATTAAAACAGAGGAAGAGTTTGGTGTCGGTGAAAAGGGCGTGTGTTTGTTTTATCTCGCCTCCAACAGGACAAGAGGATGGTCAAGTAGGTGGCAGCTTTAATTTCCCTTTGGAGCCGGGTGATTTATAAGGTGGGGCTGTGTGACACGCTGAAGCTGGAGTGTGAATACTGAGTAGTACTGGGTTGAGAGACGTTCATAACTGTTGTCTTCCTCTCTGCTTAAAGTCTCTTCAAATAGACTTGCAGTGCAGTAGCACTAGCTTTCCAGTGTTGATTCATTGACTCATCTAGCTCTTGTTCCCTAAAGGGCAGTAGTCGAGTTGTAAAAGAAATTCAGGCCAATATTTTTCATCATTAAAAAATGGTGGGGGCCATGTTCCTGACGCCACTGGGACACGGACAGAGAGACCCCTCAAGGTGCTCGAGCACCAGCCTTTGCGTGATAAAAGTGACCCACGTTTTCTTCATTCTTAGATTCTTGAGGGGAATAAAAACTCCTCAGGGGGATCAGGATTTGGAGCGTTTTTTTTTTTCGCAGGACCCTCAACTCGAGCACTGGGAGTTGTGGGGACTGGAGCCTATCCTGGGAGGCAGAGGACAGATGCTAGATATAGAAGAACCACAGTACTCAATCTGCCATGTTACCTCCACCATGCAGGCTATGTTTTGGCCAGCATTGGTTTGACCGTGTCTAAAATAACTTGAAAAGTAATGGGTGCATTTGGTGAAAATTTTCATATGAAATAGGACAAAGAAAAATGAAAGAATTTTTTGAGCTCATTGGGAGATTGAGTTTTAGTGGACTGAAGCGGCTTGGTGGAGGTTTGCACCTTCCGAGTATTTTTCTAACTATTATTTTCTCTCTGTTTTACCTTCACATAATATGCAAAGTTTGACATCTGCAGTGGCCAGTACCTACAGTATCAGGTGGTGGTGAAGTAGTGTCATGTCACTCTATATCACACTCTATATCATTCTTCATCATCGTCATCATCGATTTTACCAGTAAAAATTTGCAGTACTTGTAATTCTATATATAAATATTTTGAAACATTTTCATTAATTTTGCGCTGAATTGACAGAAATAGAGTACAAATACATTTTGTTTTCAAAATAATATTGACTATAATAATGGTTATCAGCAATAATGTGCGACTGACCAGCAAAAATAATAACATAAATAATTATTTTAATGTGAATTTGCAGTCTCATGTTTGCATTTTAATGGTGAAGCTGATCAGCAAGCAAACCAAATAGTATAAAATTTTCCGCTGGTAAATAAAAACTTGAGTGACTGACGTTCCACAATATACTTTTCTCTCAGTGTATCCAAAAAAATTAATGATGAATTCATCTGTCAGAGACAGAAGTCCTCCATAAGTAGTGGCTTTAAGGCTTTTTTTTTTTTTTACCTGGGTTGAAAAAGTTTGGACAGATGAGCACAGCTGGAGCCCCTCCTCTGACAGAACCTAGAGGCATGAGACGAAGAGTGAAATTAATGATCCTTCAGCACAACAACTTGTATATTCTACAAAGGAAACCTGAGCTACAATGTTCAAAACATTAAACAACTCATTTCTCCATCAATCTTCCCTCCATTATCTTATCCACTCACGCCTGCAGAATAAATCACGGCCGACATTTTGATCTGACTGCTACAAATTGCTGCTCATAGCTGGCAGGAGTTCCAGTTCCGTGAAATGCTTGACGTTATTTCCTAAATTGAGCAGAAATTTACTGCAGCGTATTTCCATCACGTTGACAAGACCTTGTCTGGGCATTGACCAGGTGTTGGCATTTGCTCAGCATCGATCCGCCGGCTCCTCTGCGTGTTAGGTTTAATGAGAAAACACATGTACTCATCGACAGTCGGGATTAAATGAGAGGCGACGGCATCAGCGGCCCAACATACCTCGGCTTGATGAAACAGATCCAGTGTAGTTTTCAGCAGCCCCTCCCCTCTGTGGAATCGATACACAAACATGATAAATGAGGGGGACGGATGGATCCACAACGTCCATAACGATCGACCAAATGTCTAACTGGTAATGATTTTCATGTCGGAATGAGTTGCAGTCTTGTCAACATTGTCACATGAGAAGGAGTATAGCTGCAGGAGGCTCATTAACACTACGCCGCGACAGAGGTTCAGGTCCACATGGAGGTGGCTTTTCAAAAGCTCTGGAGCAAATCTGGTTGCTGTCTTGTCCCTTGTTTCTATCCTGTGCTCTGCGTGGGTCCGACATTAAAATTCAGAGGTCAACATTTTTATATTTAAATGTCACTACTTTTCAATAGACTCTTCTATTTTTTTTTTGACTGGATCATCTGTGATACCCAATATGACACCGGATTGTTTATCACTTGCTGTGTGTGTGGCAGCGTTGTGTTACCTGGTGAACAGGTACATATTATAGGCCATACTGGCCAGACTCTGGCTCTGCCGGACGATGTCCACTTCCTGGTCGTCCCACTTTTCCACCTCCGTGTCAATATCCGATGACAGCAGACGGAGCTCCAGACCCAGTTTGGCCATGCTGGTCTGCTCCTGAATACACACACACACACACACACAAATGAATAATTTGCATAGGAAACATTTCCTTTAAAAGGGAGAAAACCCAAAAGCACACGAGGCTGTTTTTCCCTTGTTAACAGAAGTTTTATAATCAGCATAATCCCATTGCCAGTGGTGGTGCGGCTCCTGGAAAACTGCTTGCAGCAGCACAAACGCAGCTTATTACCATACCAGCGCCATCAATTCTTTTTGACACAAAGTTTCTTGGAGATGAATACACTGCTGTCGGAGCAGAGTACAAGACATGACATGATATATAGTTTGAGTCGACAGCGTACAGTACCTCTGCATCCAACTTGACAGCTTTGGCAGTCTTCAAATTAGCCGAGTGTTTCTGGGAAGACACAGAGCCATGATCATCAGAGGGTTTGATTGTGTTATCAAAGTTGTCATTAGGAAGCTACCACACTTACCCCGGGCCTGGGAAGTGACAAGTAAGGTCTTTTGTCACCTGCAAACAGAGTATAACAGCCATACAAAAGTTCAGTCAGGAAACCATTGTACTGCAGTTCGAAGCACAAATGAGATATACAATAACAACGTCATTCCTCGCAATTTAAAACAACATCCTTCATTAGTTAGTTTGGAGTTGTTATTGTTATTATTATTACATCAATAAAGTAAGTAAAATAAAGAAGTGTGTTTCTGGCTTTGAGGGAGAGGAACATTTTGCCGTGGTGATCAGTCAAATATGGAACAGCCTCACAAGCATCGGCCATTTTTGTAGTCCTACGTGGTCCTTCAGAATCAGCGAAACATTTCGAACGAGCCATTTTGCAAACTCTGGTGTTTAAATGACAAAAGATTTAAACTTTATTTTGATGTGAAGCCACTGTTTAAGTACGCTAGATTTGATTAGTGAAAAATAATAATAACCAGCCCTGCCACATGGCCTCTTGAAAACTTGAAATGCATCAAATTCAAAAAGTTACTGTGCACTAAAAACTAGACCAGCAAAAAGCTTGCTGATAAAATTTGTGGAGATGTTGAGAATGAATGTTGAAGATTTATGGATGTTTGTTTTGGGGTAATGTGAGAAAAGTACTGAGCTTTTAGCCATTTGTTGAGTTGGATATTTTATTTTAGTCAAATGTATCTTTTTTATACACATTTTATTCTCTGACTTAAATATGCATATTTTTCCAAAATTGTATTTGAAACAAGCCACAAAGTGGAAGCAGTAATGATGTTTCTGGCTGTTGAGTCTTGGATTGCACATTAATGCAGACTTCTCTCTCCCACTCTTCTTAAAAAGCCTCTATTCAGAAAGCTCCTCAGACGCTCCACAAAGACTCTCTGTGCCTTAAATATGTTCCTCGCTGACGGATCAATGCTGTTCTCCACACTAAAAAAAAACTGCAGCAAAACGCACCTCGTTTGCCTTCAAAGACGTCATTGATTTCTCTGAGCAGCAGGGCCATGTCACAGAGCTGAGACTCCCAGGCCTCACAGAAGACCTCCAGGTTCTCCTTTGCAATCTTACTGGATGGATGGAGAGCCAGAGTCTGTGCAGCTGAGATGATCTGTCCAACAAGTCACACGATAAGAAGAGAGAAAGTACAAGCAAGTGAAGAAAAAACAATTGGAAACCCAAAACTGTCTGGTGAATGACCACATTGATGTAGCTAAGGGATGTAAACTATCCATCCCTAGAAAACACTCTACAGCCATGACCCATGACACACATTCCATGTCACAGTTTGTTTTTTTCATCATAGCGGTGATATAAACGTCCTCACACTTCACTCTAGAATCCCGGAAAATGTTCAATTCTATCCATCAATGGAATCAACAATGAACAAATGTTAAAAAGAGGACGCAGAAAATTCACATTAAATTGAGTGTCCAGCTTGTTGGTCTGATCCATTTGTATCCTTTCGTTTTTTGAAGAGATTCTTTTTGTACAGAGCTTCTCTTCCATAACAGTTTTGTATCTATTGTGTCCATCACCTGAAATAATGGAACACAACAGATTCATTCCGCCATTTCCTGCTCTGATGTTCACTTGAACTGTCACCCGAGGGCAAACACTCGATTTCTGAAGACAGACAGAGATTGATATCATCTGCGAAACCTGAAATTGCAAAGAAATTGATCGTCTGACCTTTGAACTTTGGAAAGTGGTCATTAGTGCAGAGTCAGGTGGGGTCGGGCATTAGCGCCGCAGGAAAGGAACATTCTACGTGGCGGGATAATTACTGATATGGACAGCGTCCAAGAGCAAATATAATTAATTGGTGGACAGCACCATTGTGGCGCAGGAGGTCAATCTCTGTCTAGTGGAATGGACGTTATAGGATCTTAAAAAGGGCTGCAGTTGATTTAGACTGGCCAAATAAATCACAATGGTGATGGCAACTTTCCTTTAGGGATAATGGTATGTGCAACAAACTAAACTGTGGGAGACTGGAGTGAGAACATCTTGTTTAATTGTAACCCAGTGGCTGCTGGTTTCCTGCACTGTGGTGCTCAGAGTTGTGGAGACTGATATCATATGTAGTGGAACTGAAGGTGGCAAACTATACTTATATTTTGTGCTGCATCAAGTAATAATTTGGGGGTTATTTTTTGTAGTGCTACTCAAACTGCGAACAATTGTGACCACCAACATGATTTTTTTCTCTACAATACATAATACATGTATATATATAGTATAGTATATATAGTATATATATAGTTATATATATATATATATATATATATATATATATATATATATATATATATATATATATATATATATATATATATATATATATATATATATATATATATATATATATATATACAAATTCCCCAACAGAACTAGCAACTAGACAGCACTTCCTATTTTAAGATTAACACTGCCTCAACAACTTCTCTCTTAAGTATATTGCAGCCAAGCAATATGTTAATGTAGTCATTTATTGTATATTCAGACTCAGAATGTCTCAGGAGTGGAAGTCCATGCCAAGACATAACCTATCTTACACTCACCTGCGGGCCAATCACATGGAAAGTCTCCTCAGCATGAATGCACGTGATCTCCAGCGGCTCCGTCCCCGACACGTGACACAGAAGCCGACAGTTCTGTGGAATGAAAATCAAGAAATATAAAACGTAATACGTTTTTTTTGCCCCCACTGTGCATACTGTGGGGCTGCTATGATGTATCTACATCTGCATGCTTAACTATAGCAGCTATTCTCCGCCCGCCTCTGCATTCATCTGCTGTTTACTATTCAAGACACACAACAGCTAAAACCAGGGAAAAAGCAAAAAACAACACCAAAGAGATATTATGATAATGTAACACATTTTAAGTGTGTGAGACTTTCCTCCTAAAGTTCACCTTCTTAAACAAACACACAACACTTTAAAAGACTTAAAAACACTTATTTCAGATTTCCACACATGATTTTACTCAGTAATTGTACGATGATCCATCAATCTCATCAAAGTTTGAGCGGAAAACTCATACCTGGATTACCGAAACATCAACTGCGCATGCTCATCAGCTTCATAACCAAAGTTACAGTTTGTTACATGCGACATTTTCCAGATGCTGGATGTCTGGTTTCACTCAAATATAGGTCATCATTCCACACTCATTAACTCAGTCAATGAATATACATTTGCTCAGCTCACAAATCCCATTCAAATGAGCTTTACACACAGAAAGATACACTTCGATAAAACATTGTTTCAATCGAAATTCAAACTTATCCAAGTCCCAATCGATGATTCAACGACTATTTTTTAAAATGAGTTTGACTGTCAGGTCGACTTGCCTCCACCAGCTGCTCCTTCTGCTCAGTGACTGTGCGTGAATATTCTGCTACATCCTCCAGGTTTCCCTCGGCTCCAGCCGTCTTCAGTGCCCTCAGAGGCGACTGCTCTCCGTGAACTTTCAGCAGATCAGATGTTCGTCCCACTGCCACCTTATGTAGCTGCAGATGGGAATCCAAATAAATAAATAGATGTTTGAAGGTGATTTTAATCGTCCTTTTGTGAGTGTGTTTGATTGTCAGCTGACATGATAATTTCATTGTATTTACTGTATTGTATATACTGTACTGTTTTCTGTGTATACATCATGTATCTGTTTCGGCAATTTAATAAATAAAAACTTTGGCTTAAGTAAAACTGTACTTCATCTCAAATTTATTAACAGCTATCTTTTTAAGATTATGTTCATATTTGACGTTTAGGGTGACAATGGTCCTGTGGTCTCCGCCTACTTCAGAGAGAGGGATGACTTATAATATCATCGGCAGCGAAAAGGTTGGTTATAGTCCACTATGTCAGCCAGTCATTGCAGCCCTATTAGTATGAACCCACGAGTGTAAAGAATCAAAGGAGACTAGTGACAAATAAAACATTTGTTTCGGTGAGTAAACAGGAAAGAGAAGCGACCGCTGACCTCACGTCGTAGGTCGTTGACACTTTGGCAAGTCTTCAGGATGGCCACCTCCATCTCCTCCGTGGCCTCTTTGGCTTTACTTGACTGCTGCTCCAGAGAAATGCCAAACATCACAAGATGAGGCATCATTCGATGGAATAAGACAGGATGTGAGTCATTTCCATTTTCTACTTGTCTTACTTGCCATCAGTTTACTCCATTTAAAATCGTATTTTGATGATGAGAAGCAAGTGGCGACATTATATACATTGTATTATGGCATAATTAAATCATTTAATTTGTCGTCATTACAAACCAGTAAAGAAACCAAAAATATAAAAACTTTTTTTACAGCAATATATTACTTAAACATCTATCTGTGAGCAACACAATAATAAGTACATTCACAAAAAATGTGTAAATACATAAATAAACAACACACACAAAGTACAAGATACACTTATGCAACAATATGAGAAATAATTAATGGTTACATCACATTTAAAGTACAAAAAAACTGTAGCCAAATAGTCGAACCATTGTGCTCAGGCAATGATTTCTTGTGCCATCTTCTGATCCATTAAAAATATTCAATTGATCAAATTAATTCTGAACCATTGTCACGACTGATGTGAAGTTTATCGGATCTCTAGTGTTCTTGACATTAACAACTGCCCTCCTTCATACACTCAAATTTGTCTTAATGAGTGTTCCTCACTATAAGTATGTTTTCACTCATGCCAACGTACCGCTTCGGTCCAGGCTTGCACCAGCTGCTGAGAGTCCTGGCGTGCCAGCTGGCACAGACCCAGGATGGCCTGGCGCTGCTCGTGGCTGGTATAGGCTGAATCTGTGAAGTCCTCCGTCCGCTCCACGAGCGCCTCCAGCTGGCCACCCACGCTCTGCGGTGACAGCGAGTGCAAGTTCTCCCTCAGGCACTCTACGCTTGACTGGGCGAGAAGAGGGGTGCCCAATAAGTGAGGTGAAAGGGCATCGGAAGGATCAGAGAAAATAAGTGACGCCCTTTGAGATTCCTTTTACCTCCGGCTACGCAAGACATTTACTTAAATACATTACTTGAACATTAGAAGGAGAAGATCAACTTCGCAAAAAAAATAAAAGCCCTTTTCACATTTCAATGACTTCATTCAGTTATCAATTCACAACGTAGCAGTGTCTGTTTTTTGCAAAACAACTATCACACTGACAAAACACTGTTTTTGGTTTCATAAAAACACATCTTAGTGTGAGGATTTGCGGCTCCCGGAGTCATCTGATCCAGGCCTACTAGCACTAGCGACTCCTTCTCTAAGTCTTCCTTCTGTTTCTACCTTGAAGTCCTTGATGCTGTTGTAGATACTCGCAGAGAGGATCTTGTTCTCCCCGGAGCTCCGAGCATCAGTCACAATCTCGATGACCTGCTCCAGGGCACAGCGCATTCGGTGGAACACAGCGTCTTTGTTGATCCGCGCTGACTCGCAGTCTGGATGCCTAAGGCAAGTCTGGGGAAAATCATATGTGAAAAGTCAAAGGATGTGATACTCTTTCGCTGGTGTGCTTTTTTCACGAAATCGATCAGAAATGATTCATTATATTCCAACAAGCTTGGGAATTCTCAGAATGCAAGACATATGTGAGAGCTTTTACAATCGGGTCAGAGAAGCCGATGGAGGATTCTCAAACAGGGGCTTTACCTTGGAGGCTGTGAGGAGCATCATGGTGCACTTCTCCAGAACTGCTCTTGCTGCTGCCATTCGGGCTTTCTTCTTCTCATCTTTCAAGTCCTAGACGACAAGGACACACACACCACACACATTTCCCAGGTTAGTATGCACTTAGTAGATAGTCATGATCTCCATTAACCGTCATATTTCATATACTGAGGTTGGAAGAAGAAGAAATTAAAGGTAGATGGGAACGTGATTGACTCATTAAAGGCAGACTTATATGTGTGATAGACAGAGATTGGAGCAGAAAAACTCCAGTGGAAACTGGACTCTCTGTTGTTTCTTTTGCGTATTCGAATAGTTGTTGTTTATTTTTAGGGTTAGGCGTGAGATAATGTTCATAGGCTGAGTTGCATTTTTGATCCAAAGCTGGCTTTCAGCCAGCAAGGCATCAGTCATTGGGATGTCACACTTTCTGGCAGGAAGCTTTGGGGGCTCACTGGTTCTCATCCACTCTTTTCCATGGTAATTTGGCTGATGGTGATTGATGTAATGTAACAGAAAGTGCTTTTTAAATACAAACATTAACTGCGTGACACCGCAGAAGAAATTCAGGCAACCCTCTCCCGCATTCTCAAAGCGCCGAGAAAAATCTGGAGCACAATCCTCCACCTTCACCTGTGACAACACGGTTTCCACGGCTCACTACCTGGTCCGCCGGTGACCAAACAGTGGACACAAGCGGAAATGATTTTGACTTTTCAACCAATATATCAAATGTTCTGTCTTTTTGTTGTCCACTATGTCAAAGTGTTGCCGATGTGTGATCTAAAGTCTGCATACAGGTTGATGTTTTCGATACTTTTAAAGTGTGAAAGAGCAAGAATAGAATTGCATTTTGCAAAGAGCGTTCAACCAAACTATCTAGAGCCTTCTGTTTACATTATCAGCCCATTATATAATGGGAAATTGTGTTTTTATTTTATTATTTCTACTATTTGAAAAGCAAAGTCTGAAGTCATAGCAAAAAAGTCAAATATTCTATCGTCTAAACCTTATGTAGATATGCTCTCAACTATTCATGCAATGTTTTTTTTAAAAATAGTAAAAAATCTTAACCACATTGGATATTCCGTATTCTGTATTATTCTGTATTCAGGCAAGCATTTAAAATTTTATTCGGCTTCAGCCTCAAATTTTCAATATGATACAGCCCTATGTAAAACACCAGTGCACTAAAAAGATATGCTAATCATAAGTCAATCATTTACACAAGTTTTGACCATTTTATGTTTATTACAAAAATATGAGCTAAAATCCTGATCCTTTGTTTTGCCCCACAAAATTTTCGTCTTTGATCTGGTTTACAGAGTCAAATGAAAGATACAAAGGAAAAAAGGAAACAAAGATGTGGAGACAAACACTTCACCGGGTAAATGCCTTCTACATTTCCCTTTCATTTATACTTGGAGCAACATTTTCTATTTACATTTTTTCAATATTGACTAAGGCTCTTCTGATAGCAACGAAATCGCCAGGTGCCCCTAATGTAATAATTTCATAAAAGCAATCTCAAGAAAATGCAGAGGCTTTTACTCACTTTTTATACTGAGAAAGGTGGACAAGTAGAATCAATCAACTGGAGCCCTGGTTCCACGCTATAAATTACACCAGTGATTATCTGACATTTGTTATCTCTCAGCGGAAGTGAGCTCAGTTC
Organism: Synchiropus splendidus; assembly: GCF_027744825.2. Classification (NCBI taxonomy): domain Eukaryota; kingdom Metazoa; phylum Chordata; class Actinopteri; order Syngnathiformes; family Callionymidae; genus Synchiropus; species Synchiropus splendidus. The sequence goes on from NC_071337.1 coordinate 11,304,602, forward strand.
CCCCAGATAAAGAGAGACGTGGAGCCATGCTCACATGAGCATGCAGAACTTGGAGAGGACAAAGTGACAATACAAAAGACTTAGCTGCAATTGTGAAACACTAAGAGTGAATGAGAAAACACAAGTGCAGATAAATTTGTAAAGGAGATGCGGTCGATCCTCCTCCCTGTCGAGATATCACAGCTGTTGCACTTCACATCAGCTCCGTTTGCAGGCGAGGAGCTTTAGCCGCAGAGGCAGAATGTGCGCATCAAAGTGGGATTAGAGGTCTTTGACAGAACAAAGTTAAAAGCTGGAAGTTTGGTGGATTTTTTTCTCCAAAGCTTTGAGAAAAAGTTTTGTCATGTGGCACATTTTAAGGAAAGCGTACTGGCCCCAAAGGTCACACAAAATAAGTCGCTGGATCCTTCGCTTTCGGCCAGTGACCACTTAAGAGTTAAACACCTTTTACTCACTCGGGATGTCGAAAACGAGTGCAGCTGGAATTATTGATCTTTTGCTTAGTCGCATGCACATTTAGAGCAAAGGGAGTTCAACGACCTCACTGCGCCACCTGCTTGCTCATTCATGTTTGTGAGAAGATTACATCTGCATGAATAAACAAATTTAGCCAGAAATGGAGCCTCAAAGAGAGCAAATATGCAGCAGCACATTCATATATATATATACTTTGCCAGCCTCTATCATCCCGTACTGTGTATATACTTTGTGGCACAGCCAATCATACTACAAACTGGCATTTATATAGCATTGGTTTTGTTGTCTTTGTGAGCATTTTTGCTGTTATTTATCTGCAGGCTCGCCAATAAACTGAGTTGTCCACTATGTAAATATTTAGGTGCATGTACAATAAATTGCATGCAGCCAGGTACAGACAATATGTAGTATGTCTGCCACCCTCTGCTGATGTCACGCTAAGGATTTTAATTGTAAAGGTTTTTAGATTTTTAGAGTTCTAAAAGTCATAGTTGCACCACACAAAACATATCTACAAAGAAAAAAAGAAAAAAGAAAAACCTTGTGAATGATTCCGGCCTGGAAAATATGTCTCTTGCTAATCACTCTTCATTTGGTTCATAAATACATTAACGTTTAGTCAGTGCGTTGTTTTCATGTTCCTGGACCGAGCTAAATTGATTGACACAAAAAGCAGAACAGTTATATTGTAACTATGGAGACAGAACATTGACAAAAACTGAATATCAGCACTGCTGGGTTTAGCTGGTGGATGGCCATTTTGCGTCACAAATCTGTGCTTGCTAGGTGTAGAATTACTTGTGGAACATGATGACTGAGGTCAGAAGACTTCAAAGTGTACTTCTCTTTTTTGTTCATGTAATCTACTACATTGATGGAACATCCATGCCATCCCTACTTTCAGGGTCTAGAAGTCCTGTGGTAACTGACAATGTCAACCTTAACCTGACAATGGATGAGTTTTCCAGCGTAACATAAAGTATACGATGTTTAAAAGAGTTGTTTTTTCTAATGTTTAACCTCAATTGGTCATTGCATATGACCAATTGAGATGTACAGGTATCATTTTTAAATGACATTTTCTTTGCTACTCACATTCTGCCTGTCTCCGGTGAGGTGGGCAAACTCCACCATCTCATTGCCAAACTGGCTGAAAATCTGAACAAACTCTTGGAAGGTGCTGACTCTTTCCAGATGGTCGAGCGTAACCAGAACCTGTGAGAGGAGAAGATCAGAGACGGATGTCAGACACCACATTTACAGTTCGAGCTCTTTCAAGATTCACACTCTTCTCTGGACTGAAGGGAGCAGGATTTTGATCAGCAACATTCTCATGTTCTATGAGGAAAACAGAATAAGACAGCGAATCAGTTTGCAGGCAAAATTATAACTGCTCCAATAAAATTAAAAGTAACATGAAGCTATAACAGTTGTATGTACCAGTGAATCTCTTGGGGCAAATCTACCGTTGAATAAAGATATCTTTACATTGCTGAACTCGATTTAAATAATAAATGCTGAAACAACAATACAAACAAACCTTCTTGCATGCTATTATTGAGGGAAATTCCGGTGACTGAGGTCGGATTTGTTTGTCTATATGTTTTTTTCATTTTGGATACAGGTGCCTCCTGGGACAAAAATAAATAAATAGAGCCATTTAAAGAGTACTCATGTTTATCTAAATTTCGACCACCTGACTAAGTGATGTTGAAAGTGCAACTTAAGCACAAGTCTCCAGGGAGATCTTAATCACTATTGGTCAGCAGGTTTTTGGATAAAAAGTGATAAGTACAAGCTCAGAGTTTATCTAAAAAGCAGTGTCCCTGTCCCAGACTGTCGCTCAAAAGACACATTAAAAGTTTACTTGTAAACCTCTCAAAACAAGTGTCAGTAGTTTAAAAAGAGATAGATAGTGTCCTCACAGTCCCAATGAGTGTAGCAGCTGGATCCTTAAATAAACCCAGAACAGACGGCTGCTGGGCCGTATTTAATAGTGGTCCTCAGCAAAGACAGAAGCTGAGCTCTAATGCACAGCAGACTGAGAGCGAAGGAGGGAGAGCTGTAATTGTGTTTGCCAGTAATGGAGAACAGAGGGCTGTTGACTGTCTGTCCAAACAGGGATGACCAGTGCTGATTAGACCTTGTTTCCATTCTTGGCTCAGTCTGCACCTTCATCTTCATCACTCCTGCTGGACTCAGAGCAAAGCCAGGTACATGTGAGGTCCGTGCACTGATTTAATCGTGTTGAGTGCTCTTCTAATAGGACTGTGTTTGGCTGTGTAGCAGGTTTTTATGCACAGGAGTGAATATATTCAAGAGAAATAGATCAGAAAATGATGTATCCAATTAGATTTGAGCACACACGTACACTTCTTAAAAACCCATATTACATTCTCTTGGTATGATCCTGCCCTCCAAGAGAGCAATGAAGCGATCTCATTACGTCTTAACACATTGCACACACTTAATTCATTCCCTCTGAATGAATTTATCAACAAAACAAATGCAGAAAATGTGACAACTAACCCGAAATATGTTCAAGTCCTGACAGAATTATTTTATTAAATTGCAAACTTATGCTAACATTGTCATGCCTTGGAATTCCAATAAGAAAGTAAGGAGATTATTTCCCACAATGCAACCTTGAAATTTATGATGATTACAGCTGGCACTGTTTCCACTCTAAATAATTTTGACAGAATCCACAAACACGTTGTCTGAGGAGGGGGTGTTCGAGTTAACATTTCACTATGGTGACAAATCAATTGTGTCATAATGAAGAAAATGACCCAGTCAAATGACCTTGGAGCATTTCCTTTTTAAATATAGTTGCACACCCACCGCATTCCCTAATCTCTGTTAAGAATGTCCTGCCACGTCTACTAATATCTATTTTTTTAATGAATCAAGCTACTTTGTCGTACCAATAACAGCATTATAGTAAGAGATAACGCCACATTTTCCTTCTCACCTTGTTTCTCGATGCAATTATCTGTTTGATGACAATACGGTCAGCCAGCACCAAGACTTTGGTGACGGAGGATAGCAGCAGGCGAGCAGCCTTCACCATCCCAGTCCTGTCGCTGAAGACCGTGACGCGTCCGTCGGAGTGGGAGGACAAGGCTGATCCCACGTCCGTCAACTGGGCGATGGCCTCGCCTGCGAGAGAGGATAAGATTTAGCTGACAGTGGATCAGAAAGTACAGAAGCCTCATCAGGACAAGGATTCTGATGAGCCCAGGTGCCTGCCCCTGCCAAGTATCCATCCCACTCATTTATCATTGTTAGATTCAGCTTTGCAATGTTTTATAAAAGTGCTTTAGCACAACTCTGATTTTTTTTTATCTTTAATTTCTGAGTTAAGGGGTATTTGTCTTCCTGAAGTAGTTTCAGGGTTACACATCTACTTTAGATTTAGGATTTCTATTTTTTTTTTTGCCACAGTTTAGGGAGTTCAGTTGACAAATCACAAGTATAGCCACAGAAACAAATGTATTTATTCAAACTGAGATGCTTTCAGTGGAAATGAGTGAGAAAAAGAAAATGATGAGGCTTCTATAAGGAAATTTAAAATGGAGAAAAACAAACCATCATCCAGGATCATTAAAGTCGGCTAGGAGAAATGCTCTCTGAACAAGTCTGTCTACTCAGAAAACACCACTTCTGGTTAATAATAGATTAACTGATATTTGGCAATCACACCCACCGTTGAAACCCATTTTAGGCTAATTGGATGTTGCCATTATACTGAACCACCTTCCTGACATCAAGTGCCGAACCATCACCATGTTTAAATGCCTTATTCCCTCAAGTGATCTGTAACTTTTATAATTATATTCCAACCTATTCAGCGCAGCTCTTCTTTCAATCCAGTCATTTACAAATTGGCCTCTCAAGGTTTCTGCCTAGAAGAGGATTTGGCTGCAGTTGACACAGCACTCGCTCTCAGTGAGAAACATGGAGAGCATTTTCATCTATAGAAGCTATGACTAAGCACTATTGCTTCCCAACGTCTTGTTCCATACATTCATCATCCAGAGAATGACACTGTTGTAGTTTGTTTTCTCCCCTTCTGTGCACTGTCTCCTCCAGGGAAGAGCACCTGACATGACAGCACATCATCCAGAACAGGACGGAACATGGTTCTAAATTCAGCACAGAGGTACGACAACCATGCCAGCTGGGAACAAACACAAAATGTCACGCTTTCCGGTGATGTCAGACAGTTTGGGGGTAAAAATCTTAGGCCTGAAGACAACTGCTGGAGAAGCAATTCATGTCGACAATAAACAAAGATCTGCACCATCCAAAGAAAAGCTGGTAAGACGGAAGAATAGGAGGGGAGCGGGTCTGTATGAGGTCACCATTCTGTCTTTTTTCGGCTGGTCCTATAAAAGAAGTGGCAGTAACACAATGATTGCACCCGACAGGCAACACTTTAGTTCCAGCTTCCGTTGCCGCTTTTACCACCGCGCTGTGACTCACAAAGAATTGCTCGAGCAGCGTGACAGTAGCAGGCCGGAGAGCCGGCGTTGGAGCCAACAACTTTCTCACCAATTCATGCGGACCAGGATTATAAATTAAAATAACAACAACAAATTAAGGCCAAAACACAACATATTTGGCACCTTTCACTATTAAAGTTGTCCAAATAAAGATGACGATGGCCAGACTCTGATTTCAGTACAGTTGTTTCATCTGGCTCACCATTAACTAGCATGGCTGCCTTGCTGGACAAGCTGAAAAAAACTCTTAGTTCCTGCAATGTGCAATTGTAGGAGTGCTGTTACACTACTGCCACCTATCTGATTGTGATAATTGTGATCAATTTCAAATGCTTAAAAAATGTATCGACTTATGTAGATATAATATATGTAGGACAATAACACTAGGTTGAAAAACACAATGTCAAATAGTAATATGTTATATGTTATGTATTGATATAGCCTTTATACTGTGGTATAATTCATTTCAAATTCAATTCACAGTCATTTCTTTTTTATTAATATGGCACATTTTTGATCGCCATAATCACACGACAGACCGCATGTGGCCCACATGTATAACAGTGTCATTGCCCGAGGGAACAAAATATTTTTAATACAAAATCACCGCGTCCCAAAATACTTGTGACAGAGAGGAGATCTGCATTTTCTACTTGGTAGTTCACTGTTCCTCCCCAAGTAAAGCAAAAGGGACGACATTTTCCAAAGGTTTCACCGACAATTATTTTGATAGTCGACGAGTCACTTTAATGATGAGTGAACTTCAGTCATCAGTCACGCCGAAGTCAAGATGCCATCAACACATTCTAACCAGTATAGATTATATTCATTCTTAAAATTGAAAGCTCAGTGTAGCGATTTCAGAATTTTAAATTTAAAATCTACTCATAAACATATGTACTTCTACCCAAGAATAATGCTTTCATTGTAATTCAGTGGGGTTTCTCAAGGAACTCTGGTTTCCTCTCAGATTACCGGCCATGCTGGTCTGTAGGTTGCTCTTTGTTAACAGTTGTATCATCTGTGTAAGTGGTTCCCTGCCTCTGTGTTGCCACTATAGTAAAGGGGCCAGAAAAAAGGCTTAAGGCACAAGAAAAGGGGTGGGAGGAAGCTGCAGAGGATACAGGATCTAAAAGCCACTTTCAGTTGAATACCACTGCAACATTGAGAGCTACATTTTTATTCTTGTATACTCGTGATTTGGATCAAAACGTTTCATTCACCAGAAAAGCAGCTAGAGCGCCCACCTCTGCACTGCTCTTCACTTGTGTTTTTGACCCAGAGTTCACCCCTGGACTACTTAATTGCTTATTGGTCCCAATCATTTGGAACACCGTTGATAACAATGAACTCATGAAGACAGCAGGTGGCAGTAGCATTCTGAAACTCACTTGTCCAACACACAGTCAAAGCTCATGCTCCAAATTATTTAAGATCCAGATGGTAATTGAGATCGCCACCAAAATGTTATCACCTGTTCCTTGTCCCACCATCTTCTCGAAACTTCAAGGATAGTTGTTCATTTGTTCTTCAGTGACTGTGCTAACTGGACAATGTTCAACATTTGGTTTCAAAACACATTTATAAAAGCCACTTTTTCGTTTGTCCCTCAGAAATCATGTCTTTACTTAAGTCTTTCAAAATAACTGGCATTTTTCTTTCCCAAAAATGACAGTTAAACTTCACAAAGTCTTGTCGGGATTCACCAGAGTTCCAAAGTGCTGCGAAAGCATTTACATAAATGCCACCTCGGAAAGTGGCTTGTAACATTGCTATTTGAATATCATTTTGCACACATTTGGCAACCTCTGAGTGGTAATATATAGAAATGTTAAGTTTCAGGACACACTTGCTCCCAAAGTTTTCTCTGGAAGCCGTCTATCATCTAAAGCATTCTTAATCTTCGGTACAGGAGGTAGAAAAGGGGGCAGGAAAGCCATAAATGATGTGAATGACACAGAGTGAGAGAGACAGAGATCTAAGACAGATTGCATTCTCTGACCTGTCTCGTTGGATCTCTTAGCAGCTTTGATGATGGGTAGCATCTAATTAAACCAGTGCTTTCAGTCAGCCTTTATTTCGTTTATTCTGGCACACAAGGCTGAAGCCTGCCTGATTAGACTCTCCCTGCAGCTAGGTATTAGAGAAATGTCAAAGCTTCTCTAACTAGCTCTTCTCTCTCCTGCAGAATATACGTTTTGTGTTGTCTGTCCCTCAAAACATCTTCTTCAGTTTCACCATGAACTGCTAACAAAAGCTCTGTGGGCCTCCAGCAGCTCTGCCTTATCTGTTGGGAGAAGTTGAAGGCTTTTAAACACTTTCCCTGTGAAAAGCGGTCTAAATTAGTCAAAAGCTGGCATCCCAAATTCAGACATTTTCACATTTAGACTTGATTTGGCCCCTTCACTCACACACACACTTACACTGTCTCTCTCGCATACACAATTAGTCATCATTCTTCTCTCGGCTCTGCTTCCGTTGGCTGATCTGGAGCCATCTTTGCAAATCAACGCTGTGTAAGGATTAAACGCCTTGCTGCACAAGCTGGTTTCCCAAAAATAAACCCATTATCACCATGTCGTGTCTAAAATTCTAAGCCAGGATGTTACTGTTTTCAGAGTGCTCTTGTTAAAAACATTAAGCCTCTTCCTTGCCCAGAGAAGCGCGTGTACTGTGGGAATATTGGCTGGAACAATGGGATGATGAACAGACTCATATAGTGGTGTTGTTCATCCAGAGTGTTTCGTAACAGCCTGCTTCAATGTTCCACAGAACAGTTTGCCAAAAAATGAAGTGAAATGTGTCTCTACCCAAAACCATAGTAAAAGTGGTGATACTCTAGTCTCCATTTTCCAGCAGCCACACATCATCATGACTACTGAAACAAAACAATGGATGTTTCAAAGGTGACTGGCTCCTACAACAATAAACTTGCAAGTAAAATGCATATGAGAATGTGCATATCAATTTGCAAGTGTGTTAAAATATTCAGCAGCGGACCGTAGAAATGATCTTGAAAAGAGAGCAGTGACAAGATCCCTTAAGGACACAGAATAGTCCCATTTAACTTAATGAAAATGTGCCGTAGATAACTCTTTGCCCGTGAAACCCTCTAATAAAACCAGTCGTCATGAATTTACTTTTCTTCTTTTCTTCTCTGCCAGATCACAGCAATCAAGGTTTGCTGTAGATGATGGAGTGCAACACCATAGATGGTTGACTAACAGATGTTTCACATCAAACCTTTATTTACGCTCGTATGGCATCATGGTTAACCTTGTTGTTTAATAGTTGCTGTGAATGCAAAAAGAGTACAGAATAAATGTGCTCCAAATGCAAACACGCAAGGATAACGTCACTGAGCGTTCGCAAGACCAGAGGCAGGGAAGAAATGATTTGGTTGTACTGACCAGAAATTTGCATATTTGTTTCAAAAATACACGCAAGATGCAAGAGAAACTTCATAATTAAAGAAAAGCCACCCATAAATTGTAGCAAACTACCTTTATATTTAGGTTTCAGCCGCATATTTATCAAGCATTTTGCTTCAAAATCAAACCGTGTTCTTAAACCAGTGCAGCGACTTGACTGTTAAACAGAGGGTAGAAACACCTACATTAGAAGCAGAAAGATTCCTCACATAAAATGGCCTTATAATTCAAAAGGCTGCATGCTTTAGTACTGCGAGTGTTCCTCAAATCTGTCTGCTGATGTGTTAAACTTGAAATCTATTAAACATTCAGGAAAGGACCATTCATTTCTCGCTGCCTTCCATGAAGTGGCACATTATTCTGCCTGCCTCATCTCAGATAAATAACAATTACATCTTGTAGTCACTTCAAAGGGTCAACCGGTGTAACACAGCGTGAAATCAACCCATTAGAATTACTGAATTAAGCCTAATGAAGCTGAAATGGCATGATTTTCATGAGGTGAATTTCATTCCCAATGTGGCAAAAAGAGAGCAGAGCCTGTGATAATATGATCTCACCTGCCCTGCGTGCCTCGAAGCAAGCATGACCCATTTCATCCTTCAGCTCCTGATTCTCGGTGGCGATGGCCTCCCCCACAGCAACAAACCGTCCCACGGCCACGCTGACAGCCTGACCCACTCGATGAATGGCAGCCAGGGTCCGCTCAGACTTCTTGGGCTTGTCTTTGTGGTTGATGAGTGTTGTGATCTTCAGGAACAAACAGAAAAGGTTAAATAACTTCATGTGTATAATCTTCACTGACTGGTGCTCTCATTAATCCCTTAGCTATATATATATATATATATATATATATATATATATATATATATATAGGTGCTACTTCAATCCACACAAAAAACTGAGAAGCATTCGCCAACTTTCCAGGGTGAATGCTGGAGAAGTTGCACTAGTAAATCAAACCGAACATACGATGCAAGAACGTCCTGCACACAGCTGATACACTAAGTTTTTGTTTGCAAGTTGAACTTTGAATGATGTATGACTGGTATTTCAAGCTGTTCTCAGACTTCCAAGGCCAAAAGAGACAAATGAAGGCCCCCCTTGAGTTCTGAGTGAAAATAAAATGAAAATGGATCACAAAATAACACACTAGGTTTCAAATCACAAGCTGCACTCAGGAGGCAGCAGAATTGGAAAGCTTGACAGAAATAAAGTTGATTATTTATCCAGCAAAATAAGTCACATTTCTTGTTATGAAAAATCATTAGAATATGTTCCACAAGATTTAGCTCGTATAGCTTGCCATAGACGATTTATTATTTATTTTTTTTTAATAAAACATTTCACTGAACAATCAAAGCCATATACATTGTGACAGACAGCAAAAAAGACAAATGATGACAGTCTTCTCAGGATATAATTCAGCAGGTAAACATGGCTCTGAAAGATTGATTTTTTTTCTTCATGGAAAAAAAATAATACAAACACAACGTTGCATTGAAATTACAAATCCACTCCAACTGAATCTACAAGGCTGCTGAGCCTGACGTGTTTCAGCGGGGCTTAGTGGGTCTTGCTGAGTGGATGCATTATAAATGAATGGTGAAAATCATCAGTTATTTATTGATCGCTTCCTCATCAGCTGTTCAACGTGTTCGAGGGAGTGTTGAAAGGCATTCAGAGGAGGAAGTAGCGAGTGGTGATTTTAATTGGTCCACAGCTCCGGGTGGTCTTAGCAGGGACTCATGACAGTCATTGTGGGATCAGATAGATGTTTGATAGAAAGTGGAACACAGCATAGTGATGCAGTATAACCACAACCAGCACGTTTCGATCAAAGAAGTACGTTTAAGAGGCAGCATAAGAGAATCTTCCAAAGTCTTGCCTGTTAGCAACGAATTCACCAGGAGAACACTTGAGTCATCTGCCACTCACAGCAAAGTTCTTTCCATCAACGTTATGTGTACAACCAAAGTCAATGTTCTGCAACAACACACCGCTATATAATGCTTATAATCATAGGTTTTATCCTCTTGAAAGTTTGTGTTTAAATGGCAAGAGGAACAAGAGTCAGACTTGAGTCAGTCTTGTAAAATAGGAATGTCACCTACGGTTTAAATGGTTGTGTGTCAAGTGTTCTGTAGGCTAACATCTTTTCAATCTGCACCATTTTACACCACTTTTTGTTGTTTTAAATAACCTGCACAATCATGTGACAAACAAAAATCTTTTTAAATTCAAGCATTCATTTACTAACATTCAAAATAAAGCACTCTGGGCTGATCACATCATCATGTTCATCATGTTTAGACTAGCATCAGCTTCAAATATTTGTCCTATTTGGGAATGGCTTTTGGTTTTTACAACGACATAAGGGCATTGATTGATGGCAGCTTACATAATTCTGGCAGGTCTTTCTAAAGAAAACAGAGATTCATGCTCACTATGAGGCAATAACACTTCTGTACTGTTGCTGTTGGCTAGCAATGGTACATGTTGCTGAAATACACTGAAAAACAAGTCTTAATGACAATGTCAAAACTTGTTTGCATAATATCTGACACGGCTGTTTATGGCAAATGTCTCTTCTTTGTATATCAGAGTTCAGTCCAACCACTATGAATATCATGTTGACATCGTGTCTCTGTCCAGTGGCTGTGGTTAACAAATCCTTTTTGCCCCACAGGACAAAAATATTGTAATTGTATTTGAATTGTTGCTTAAACTGCGTTGCATTCTTTTTAATACCTTTTAAGATTAATTCTTCAAATGATCTTGCATGTGCTGATTCATGGTTCAATAGGTCAAAAACACAAATTGAGTCAATTCAGGGAAGTCACAAATAAGAACAGAACAGCAGAACTCAAAGGTCCAAACTTTTGTCAGGGGTTTCCTGGGTTCCCTCTATCACTTGTGGAGGTGTTTCTGTGCCACAGAGGATATTTTTCATCTTCAACTCAATCTTCCACTCTGAACTCACAACACTCTTTCAGGCGAATCCCTTATTAAACCCCATGTAGAGTTTGCCACAAAAGAGACATAGGCGGACACGCCGAGTGTCCAGAATCTCCAAACACCAACAACCCATTAACATCATATTTCATGACTTGAGGCGAAGATTTGTGTCCCACTTGGAACTGTTTCGTATTTGGCGATCATTAAAATTAAATAGCAGTCGATAGGATCGAGCAATTAAGATCTTAACAGCTAGATCTTTATCGCAACCATCCAAACTAAAGTCACGCCGTCGACATGAAAGGGAAGAATTTTGATGTCCTCATAAAAGGTCTTGCAAAAGTTCTGCTGACTTGAAAAATGAAGTTGGGCCTTAATCTTCCAGTTTCCTTTTTGTTTCAGTGGCTTCAGTAGTTTTGCTTTTCATTTGGATTCAATTCAAATGCATCAAGACCATTTGTACATTGGGAGGAAAGCAAGAGGATGACTTCATTGATACATCTTTTACAACTCTAGATTATACTACAAGCAGATGCAGTCGCCTGAGGTTTCTTTACAGGCGCTATGAAAGACTATACTGCGTGTTAATGTGCTGGTATATGCAGCAAATTGCAGAGTGCTCGACAGATATATAGTCACTTAAACAACATGATTACAGTGGCCACGGCGCCACTCTTCTGTTTTATCTTCCCACTACAGTGGCTTAAACTCAGTTGCCAGTGTTTTTGCACACAATACAAAGAAACGTGAAAATAATTATATTTCTCTTGAAGTAACCAGTGAGAAGCCGAAGTAAAGGTGAAGCTTTGTTATGGTAGATTTAGAATAAGCCGTTTTATCTTTAAGGTGTAATTACGGTTATTATTACTGCACTGGTGGTTATGGTTACATGAGTGCTTTATTTTAGTATGAATAGGACATAAAATATCAAAAGCTGTATTTATTTAGTCTAAAAAAACACATGCATTTGGAATATCATATATAGAGACCTTTGTTTTAGAAAGTAACAATCCATTTTCTAATGCTCATCCAAGGACAGGTTCGGAGCAACAGTTCTCCAAAAACCTGTGCCCACCAGACAACGGAGAAATGAGTCCCGGGTCAAACCCAGTGCCTCCTCCTACATGGACATGCTAGACAACATAGGTAGTGCTGACAAGATACACTGAATTAAACACCATGATGCAACCACAGCTATAGATAGGAAGTTAAACAGCCTTTTGTTTCTACACTATCTGTGTTATACTCTGTGATTATCCCCAACCTACCATTCATTTTCATTCTTCAGGGCGCCTCTCTTTGTTTACTACTCAAAGTAAATATGTAATTACAGCAGTCATTACCCACAACATGGAGCTTAAAAACATTTTATGGACTATATAACACACATTTCGTCGATCATACTTTTCAGCTAAGCACCACTTGAATCACAAATAAAGTACAATAAAAGCATTGTGATACGATTTTTTTATATCATCTACTTGAGCTCCACAGCATCGCCGTCCTCAGTCACTCGTGTCAGTCTCAAGCGCATACACACACACCTAGTAATATACATCAGGAACTCATGATTGACCACCTAGGGTCTTGTTTTTCTCTCCCTTTGTAAACAACTAATCAGTCTGTGTTATGAGGAAATTAGGATTTCAATTACACAACAATAAACCAACTGTGTGCTCTGAGCAACGACAATCCAGAGCCCACACATTAAGTAGCAGGAAATCTAGATGAACGACTCGAGGACAGAGTGCTGACTATAAATCAGACAATAACAAAAGCTGGAAACACTTGTGACGGCCTCCCATAGCTACCGGCCTCTGCTCTCTGTTGTGGTTGCTCAATTGCATAATTGTGCATTTGTGTTGTGGTTGAAGTCTCAACAGTTTTACTTGAGGCAAGTCTCGGTCATCATTTCAATACAATGCCTCGGAAAACAAATTCTAAAGGGATAAATGAGCCGCTTCTTCCATATGTGCGCAGTGCATTCACTCCTCGATGTAATGGTGTTGTTTTGTATTCAATACCAAGCTTTATTTAAGTTGACCTTTACTTCTCAGATAGTTCTGTATCCACACAGCTTTGTTTATGTCTGAATGTGCGTGGTTGATAAATAATTGGACACCATATGCGAGAAGCGAAGAGAAGAAACATCCCAAGTGGAACATCAGATTTGTTTCCTCTCTAATGGGACAACACTGCCTTACTTTAAAGTTCTTCTCTCGTAATGGTCTGAACACTTTTAACAACTTTGAAAACATTGAAGAGAACACTATCTTGTGATCAAAACGCAGCTTTCACGTTTAATGCTGAATCTCAAATGCTCTATAGAAACACAACTGTAACATCGACAGCAGTGTTGCAGTGCCAAGTTTTTGGATTTGATCTGTCGAGCAAACAGATTCCCAGACTCGATTCAAGTGTTGTGATGCCACCTCCCAAAATCTATCAATAGCATTAAGCTTTTGCTTTTCAAGTTCTTAAATTGGATGATGTGCTCACATTGCAATAGTTTACGACAGAATAAGTTGAAGTCTCGGGCTGGTTTCAAATTCATTGGCTGAATGATACATACTTTAAGCTAAGCTAAGGCATAATTACATTTTGTCCTACTCTTGCCTAGTTTTATATTTTTGGCAAGACATATTGAATAATTTGTATAATATCTATTAAAATGTGATATTATATTATACTTCTATATTTTAATATCAATATAATGAAAATATTATAGACCACTGTTTCAAAAAACTTATAAATGAATAATTTTCTAAATTTTGCACGTTACACAAAGTGATTCCTAATAATGATAAAAAGCAATAAAAATGTTGCATATAGAAAATTGTAATATGAAACCAACAACACACATTAATATGGAAGTGTGAACTAGGGAACTGTTGACCCTTGGGCCACTATGCTGCACGCTAAGGAGTATGCTTCTAAACCGTCTGGAAATAAGTCACTTAAAATAACATAAGTCAAGCTCTCCAGTTTCTGATACTCACTCACTCCCTTCATCGCCTAGGGCAGTTAAACTCTCTGTATTTATTGAAAGCACAAGATACATGGTTCCCTTCAGGGCTGGTGTTTTCCTTGCCTTATTTCTGTTAAGTAATATAAAACAAAAACCTTCCATTTTATAAGATCACTACTTCAAATCACTAAGCCTTCCTGGCCACTGTGCCATTGACAACTGGGCAATTCTTATGATCTTACCGTCTATTTTACAATCAAAAAGGATGAGAATTTGAGCGGTGACAGATTCTTAACCGCAAGCTAAATGGAGATCAGAGTGGCGCTGGGCGACAGCCAGACTGGAAAGGTGATATAAGGAAATGAAAAGACAGAGGACACGTTGACAGAGGGAGACAGGTGTCGGAGGAAGTCAAATAAAGGGAGCATGTCTCGCATCTTTGTTTCCTGCGCGCTTCCTCTCCTGTTTTAAAATCTCCTGGTGAATTCAACAGCACCTTGAATCTCCAGACACCTTTTGCCAGTGTACAATGATGATAGAAGCTGTCCCAAGAGCCGGCCAGCAGCAAGAAACTACTCAGGAAGAAATCCAGTGCAGCCTGAGAAGTTTAAACTGCTTCCTGTGGGGTTTGCTTCAGAACGTGAACAGAAGTTAAATCACTAGAAAGCTGTCGAACAAAAAAACATACTGAAGGATTCATGCCTCCTCTCCTCCTGATTACATTCATTCACACAGAAATTCAATTTTAATTAGGCACATTATTGTCAGCTTGAGCAGCACTATCTGCATGAATAGGCTACTTAAAATTCATATCACTGTTTGGATGTTTGATAAACGTAAAAAACTAAATGTCTTTGGAAATGAAGTTCCATCATTTGAAGTATCAGTTGGTGTAAAGACTTTAATATATGAGGTGACACAATGTGTGAGTACTGTTTTATGTATCTTAGTTAGTTTATTAGTATAAAAATGAATGCATGACATGCTGATATGGTTATAGATGCCTCCCCTTTATGTTGGAGGCGCTGCTCATCGGTGTCATCTAGATTTCTTTTCACATATCTACTAAAAGTTTTGTTTATGAGACCACATACCGGCATGGTAACTACACACCTAATGTCTGTTTTTTCTGCTCTACATCTTCATCTCAAGAGAAAATATGGCGCTACAACGGATACCAGTGTTGCACGCCAGAAATGCTGCTGCCGCAGGTGCAAAACGTGTCCAGGCTGCCGCCTGCTGATAGTATCATGCCATGCAGTTTTGGTAGGATTTTTCTTTCCATCATCAAACAGGAATCACCTATTGTGAGAGTGTTTAAAGGAAAACTAGTTCAGAAAGAGTTCTTTATGCAAATAATGACTGAGGCGTCAGGTAAAAAAAAAGTCACATGCTTACTCATGAGCTCTATTATAATTAGTTAGCCAGGGGAAAAAAACATAATAGAGCTCTCCAGCAGCAAATTTACTGACATCTCCTTCAGACAAGTAAGCAAAATCTGCACACATTCAGCTGTGTATGGTACATCCCGTGCATAATCAGCAAGGGCGAGCAGGTTTTCTCAAGTTTACTCCCGCTGCAAAAGAACTACAGGGCGGAACTTCAATTTAGCATAAAAGCTGAGCTGAACCACCTCCATACATAGTCCTGACTAGTCATGCATTCTTCAGGAATTACACAGACTGCCAAGCCAATTTTTCACACAGTCCAAGCCTCACATACGCATTTAGACACACTGATACCAAAGAGTCGTAGAGGCTGGGAGCCATTCTTGGGAGCACAGCAAATGAAAAATGATAACAAAGACTCACAAAAATATATTAAGCAGTCAACAATGATTTTCAATGAAGAGAAAGTGTCACTAACAAACAGCGGCTAGATCAATGAGCAGACTGCATTAAGTAACTTTTCCATAACATTTTCCAAACTTGGAACATATAATTGTTGTTTTAATATTTATACTACATCAAAATTAACAGTATTTTCAAGTAGTGGCTATGCTCATCATTTTACAGTTTGTATTTGGTTTCATTTTAATGCAGAAGAACAGGAGTATCAGCTATTTTCATAAAATATACAGCACATATTTGACTTCAAATTTCAACATTTTAATAGTATTCTTCACTGCAATAATTGTTTACTTACTAATTGTAAACATAGTACAACAACTCCCCCATAGTTTAAGGGATTGAAAAGGAGCACAGAGAAGAAAAAGGAAAATTGAAAGCAATGGCCAATTTAAGCCCAATATTACATTTTGGCTATGCAAAGGGATGGAGCCTTCTCTCAGTGCTTTGCGTTCATTTCGTGCATATTTTTTGGAGCATTTTCACAAAGTACAAAGCTAGCATTATCAACGGAAACCATGAGGATGGTGTTGCTTAGACTACCCAATACGTAGCGCTAATGAGTCACAAAGAAGACGTAACAATGGTGGAAATTCTCCGTCCTCCGATTGTGAAATATTTAATGGCCTCACCTACCACTGCTACCTACAACACTGCCCCCTTTATCCACTTTTGTCATAGAGGTGCATTATCAATAATAAAGGGGTGGAGAGTGTCCATCTTTTTTTCATGAGTCATACAGCCAATGCGTCAACATGTAATATTGAAGGCTGCCTTTTTCGTCAGTATGGGACACAAAAGGCAACTTTCCCAACGTCAATATAAGACACCATGGGAGTGTCCCTGGACAGCAATACCAGCGCAAAGAATGCATGGAAGTATGTTTTCAGTGATGGTAACAATGTTTGAAATTAAATTCATACATAACAGAAGCATCAATAGGCCATTAAATCGTGAAAGTGCAGCCAAAATATTTAGATGGGCTGAAGGAAAACATCCACCACGGGTGTCTGCCTCCCCCCAGCATTGGCGTTTAAGCTGTTAATCAAACAGTTTTCACCTTCTCTTACACTATCCCTGCTGAATAAATCAAAATCAAGAAAATGCAGGATATAGACGCTCTTCTCACATTCTGCCACACAACTGAAACCTCATTTCCCTCATTTTCCCAGGATGAAGACACAGTGACAGAAAGAAAAGGCCATTTATGATGATTGAGCACAGATGGTTTCACACCATATGCGTGCAGCCACTTATGTTTCGGCATCAAATCACAAGATCATTGGGAGAATAGCTTCTAATAAAGGGGCACAGAAGGATTTTCTAGGAGGTGGGGATATTTATCAACACACTGGGGGCCTTCAGTTAAGTGGATATGGCACAGACGAAGCCTTCCTGCCTCTTTGATATTAAAGATGAACATCATGTCAGTGTTGCTTTTTGTCGCTAAAGCCAGATAGATGGTAGGTTATCCTGTAATATACGAATTGTGAGAGACAAATTTCTACAGTGAAGGTTTTTAACTTACAACTTAGCAGCTGCATTCAAGTTCAATTTGGTCTCATTTAGCGGACACTGACATCAGTGCAGTGCATGAGTTTTCGTCTTTAGTGTCCAAAATTGGTCAAAGTATGCAACTCAATTGTTGAGTCCGTGGTGGGAAAATCCTGGACAGAAGTACTACTGAAGTTGGAGGGTTTTTGTTTTAATTATCAACATCTTCAGAGCAAGTGATTTTGAATTCAGTCTTGACAGAGCAGAGGAGACGTTCAGCTTTGTGTTGGCCATCAGCGAGACAGACACGCTGGCACCGTCTGATAGAGGTGGACTGAAATTGGGGCATGTGGCAGACGTACACAGACAGTCGGAAAGCTGGATGTCTGTTAAGCCAAAACAAACAGAACAGCCTTCAAATTAGTTAAGACATTTATCACAATGTATCTAGGTTTATGGGGAAAAGGCCAGTGTTTCACCTTAAAGCCTTGTTAGGGCAATCAGACATGACATTTGTAGACATGCAGAAGAGAAGGAAGAGCAGAAGGTCATCGGATTCACCAGCACACCCTGAAGACAAATATGGAAAGGATATATTGCTTTTCTTGTCTTTGTTGAGCTCACGTAGCTCATTTAAGGTGATTTTTTGAAAGACCTAAAAACTCAAGTTAAATAAAAGTTCAAGCTAAATAAAACCTTTCCTGGATCTTGAAGGAGAGTACAGTTAATTTTATCTTGTGTATTAGGTGATAATTTTGTACACACACAGGCTGATAGGAGTCTCAGTGAAAAAAGAGACAAACTTTTTTCAGTAATTGCATTAAGTCTTTTTTTCATACCTTTGATTCTGACTAGAACTAACAATCAGAGTATTTAATATGAAGCTTAAGAAACCTTCTCAAATTGGTCCTGGCCTGCCAGGGCGGCCCTTCCTGCATAGTTGGATACTGCTACCGAGGAACACACAGAACAGACACATACACAGCTTGTATTCAGCAGAACACAATACCTCTTTTCATTCCTTGGTACTCACGTAATTCTCTGGGAAGAAGGTGGGAGGGCGGGGGCCAGAAAGAAGGAATGAGTCAGGAGAGAAGAGAGCAAGAAGAGGGGATGTGTCCTAAACACAACGTGACTGCCAGATCAAACCACCTCAGGCTGTCTCAACTGTTCACCTGTTTTACCGCCCAGAAGTCCAGGAAAAATACACAGGTATCACCATCAGAAACATCGGAAGACGTGGATCACACATAACGCATAACACATCATGGAGGAGGACATGATTATGTTGGCTTTTAACAAAGCTATCCAGCTCACGGAACTCAAGCCACGCATTCAGGCTGAACATATGAAGAGACAGACCATAGCTGAGATTACATTTTCATGATTAAAATTTTAATTTATATTCACACCAACTCGGTTAAATTGACCACAGTGACTTCCAGTGAGTTATGCCAGAGTTACAAAAAAGAAAATCCTGGCTGAAACCCTCAGAATCAGAATAGAATTTATTGCCATGGTCAGTGGGGGTTCCACCAACTAGGAAAGTGCTAAAAAATAAAATAAAAGGTTGATCACAAATTTAACAGCCTTATGTGTGTTCGTTGGCAGATGCATCAATCCTCCCAGATGTGTTTATTTTGCCTGGGTGAGTGTTCAGCAACTTTCCAATGCTAATATTACTACTATTGTGAGTACAAATGGACAGTTGAAGCCACAGACTGTTTGAAAATGCTAACTCTGTTTTGCTAACATCAACAGAGGCAATACCTAAAAATCCATCAGGTTTCAGACCTTTAAAGATTTTGTTCATGAACTTACTAATTTGTGGTTTTAATATGACAATGTGAGCAGGTTTTTAAGATATCCACTTGCACAGAGGGTGCAAGACTCTGTGTTGTTATGACAACTTTTGCTATAACATATGTTCTTAAAAGATATGATCAGATATTAAAAGATACATTTTTATAGTCCAAATTGCAGAGAATATTTTTTTCAGACAAAAGGTCGAAGTGTTTTTCACTACAATTTGTATCGTTCGAGACAGAACCAATTTATCCCGAAAGACGCCTTGCTTCTCAGTGGTAGTCTGTTCTCTTAGGTGCACAACACTTTTGACCCACTGGATAGTTTTGCAAAATAATTTCCACGACCGGATTCATTGTTGAGGAGGAGGAAAATGCAAATGTTTTATCAAAAAAATGTATTTTCCAAGGGGAAGGCAGCTATCTGATTATTTCCTCTGCACTTAAAACAGCCCCAAAAAGTAAATTTATTTTCAGGAAATACAAAACAGCTTAGCATAATTGAATTTGAATTGTTCTCACTTGTGACAGTGGGATTTTTTAAACAGCAATTTTGACAGTCGGTTGGCTCTGTTGTGCCTTGGGAGCACGGAAAGTAAATAAGAAAGTGATTCTCAGGCTGGCAGACACCAGACACTAATAAAATCTGCCTTCGTTTTTCACTTGAATTATTTACTGTTGAGAAGTACTACAAAAATAATCCAACCCAGGCACGGTATTAAAATCTGGCATTTATCCTAGAATTCTTGCCATGGCTCATGTTTGCTCATAAACCTCTGTAGCGATTTCCAAACAGCATTAGAAAAAAAGGCGAGGATCTAGATTACATTTTTGTTATTGTTTGGCACAAAGACTAGTGTTCATCTGGGCCTGGTAGCTCTCTGGCTTCCCACTCATGTGCCATCTCACACAAGTGTTTCCACTCAGGATGTAAATTGACAAAGAAAAGCAGAACAGGCCCGGGCACTACCTGGTACTCCATCACAGCCTGCCTGAAATAATGGGAAATCTATTAAGCCTTAAGTGGTGCCCACTGGGTGTGTAGTCAAGGGAGCTCTTACAAGTCACTATGACCTGAACCACGATAAGTGTGTCACAAGACACAAGTCATCAGCTGTCAGAATATTTTTCTAAAAAAATGGTGTTTTTAATACCGTCAGGAAACAAACACTGACAAACTAAATCAACACAAATGGATGACATCTCCAAACTTTGGTTTGAAAGTGCTGATTTTACAGGAATTTTACTCACTTGTGACAGCAGATTTTCAAATGCAAGTCTCATGTTTGAGTTTAAAAATGTCATCACTACGCAGCCTTCAGGCAGTCAGTTCCACAGATAGGGCTCATGGTGGTTAGTGATGGCTTAATTCTAGCTTTGATGATTGTGTGCAATCTGAGCATCAGTCAGAGAAGACTAATGTGATGAGAAAAAAAACAGGAATAAAACCCTATGGCCAAGGTTTTTACTGATTGATAGATCATAAAATCAATTGAATGAAACACACAGCAGCCTAAGCACACACTTTAAATTAATCCACTTGAATGCATTAAGTGGACAATGAGAAATTATCATTATTTAATTTCATAACTGTTATTTACATTAATCCCAATACATTGTGCTTTATAAAAAGTAGTTAAGATTTTAATGGTTTACTTGCTGTTACAGATTTGCTCCTACAAGCATCATACAAGTGCATAAAGAAAGACACACAGTCATTATAAAGGCGTTTAGCCACGTCATTTCTGATGCTTCATGCAGTTCCTCACAAGAAGTGCATTCTAATAATACAGTGAAGTGCTTATGTGAGTGGAGGAGCGCGATGTATAGCCTGCTGGTTTGGCCATAGCACAGAAGCGAAACCTGTTCTGTTCTAAACAAGTGAATATTCACTGTGCACTTCTGTCACATAGACCATCCAGACACATGTGAGCATGATCCAATTGATGGCCAGTGTTCCCCCTGCTGGGGTCTCTTTGGTTAGGAAAATCTCAGACTGCCACATCCTCTTCCATTTTTTAATCTTTTTTTTCCCATTTCTGATAAGACTTCATTTCACTTTTTCCAGTTTCCATTCATTTTTTTTTAACTTTCAGTTTAACACCATCTTTCAAATTATTTTCTTTCCCGTCAACTCCCTAACTTGACAATCCATTTTAATATAAATATTTTTTGCTGGTTTGGGCTACAATTTCAGTTGCATGGCAAAGTACAATTGGATTTCAATTATTAACCTTTGTGTTGTATATAGCAGATGAGGGATGCTGACAGGCCATGGTCACCCGATTCAGTTGATACAGGAGATTGGGACGTTCTGTTGAAATTGGAATAATACCTTTAGAAGTATGTGAAACTTGTCTGCATCGCAACACTCACCCCAGCACTATGAAAGTGCCATGTGTTCAGTGTGGGTCCTAGTGGAAGTAGAAAAGCAGTGATATCTGTCAGACTGACACAAGGGACAGGAAGCAAAGAGGACCCAGCAGTGGCTGATAACAGAGAGTGATAGAAGGGTAAGAAAACCAGATGGACAGCTGTGATGTAGAGATAAAGAGGACAAGGGTGCAACTGGAATGGAAACAATAACTGTAGAAGAAAAAAGCTAAATAAAATACATTCTTTCCTCATAGTATACATTTTTTCTGGCTATGTCTACAGTAAAATATATATTAAAAAAAACATATCTCTCCAACAGTTCTGGTGCTGGCCCTCTTTCTAATAATCTGTTTTGCTGTTGTCCATGTCCATGCTAGATTCGAATAAGCACTGAACAGCTGTAATTTTAAATAAAAAATAAGTCATTTTATATTTTTATTTTGTGTCCTTACAGGCTGTTGTTTTTCTGCAGTGTTTGTTTACAACGCTGTCTGTTTTCTCAGGCCACGCAGCATTGATTTCACACTAACATTTCTGTGCTATGGGGTATAATTCTCCAACAGTGAAATTGGAAGAGATTTGGACAACATCATTTTGTCTGTTCAGAGAGAATCCAAACATGGCAAAGGCCATAGTCAACTGGAAGCAAAGAACAGTATTTCACCATTACGCTGAAGCTTTGTATCGCAAAATCACTGGGTCCTCTTGAGAGACTTTTTAACTGTTCTTTTAATTTAAATAATAACTTTCTTCTCCTCTAACAGGACAGAACTCAGTTGCAAGACTGCTGACAAAGACAAGAAAGAATGACCACAACAAACAAGTTTAAGTGTTTATAATGCCTTTCTGCCTGTCACAGAATCCCAAGTGAACAAGGTTAGGACGGCTGTGAGTCAGAGACAGAGTGGACCCAGAGAGAATAAAATATGCCCTTATTGTACACCAGAAAGTGACAAAAGGTGATCTCCCAACGATCAACCTTAGCAACAACAACAAATCCTCGTGGAAGAAACATTGAGGAAGTCTCAAGCTCGGCATAATTGACGGCAAGACTTGACATGAGACATGAAACGGGTGGTTTGGACTTGACCAGACTAACGTCACTTGCAACAATATGCGGAAGAACTGCAGCACAACTTGACGGGGTGAGATGATGACGACAGAACGTATTGTGCATCTTTCACAGTCCTCCTTAGCGGGTTCTCCTGATATGAGGCAGCCCTGATATTGCAAATCACACTTCACTGCATGTTGAGAGAAACTACGCCTGAACTATTGCTTTGATTCAAATCGACATCATAGCGTAATATAATGCTATTTTCAAATCCCAAAGGCTGTGATTTGAAAAACAATAAAGTAGCACCGCAGTAAAGTACTTATCTTAACATGTTTTTACCTCAATACTCTTATTGCTTTATAAAGTTCTCCCCTGTTTGCAATCTTGGCAAATGAGAGGTCAGCCCGTTACGTTACGACTCTTGCAGCTCTGAATCTGCCCATCTCCTTATTAGATCCAGTCGGGCTGAACAACGAGTCTGCTATGATCATGAAGTTAGTTCAGCGTTTCTGCATTTAAATATTTAAAATCAAAGTGATTTTTGTTAGTTGCTCTTTAAAGCACCATGGCTTGCATTCCATATGGACATTGATCGGCACCACAATGTAGGAGGAGCTTGTGTAAAAAAATTCATGCAAATCCTATATTAAATTTGCAGTTACTGTTTGTATCCTAAGCTTCAATATCACAAATAAATGTGGCAACATATGGACCATATGGTGGAGAAGGATTCAGCCCACCCGTGTGTGGAAAAATGGAAATAATGATGGCTCTCAACTGAAATTCTGTACATCATAAGAGCATTTCACTATTGCAGAAAAGACACCATTTTCCAATAGTAAGTAATCAGTGATGATTTATCCACCTGTAATTGGAAATAAAGAGCAATTCTGTTTTTAATGCCAACACAAAATAAAAAAGGATTTAACTGCCCGCCTGCACCCGTTTATGGGGAGGCTTACAAGATTCTGACACCAGATACAATTGTTAATGCAACAACTGTGACACCATGGCAGCCAGTCAGACTTAAGAAAAATCTCAACACAAAGCAACGTTTCATAAGAGACAAGGGTAACCGGGGAAGTTTCTGCCAATCAGAGGAGATACTTAAGATCGATAAGTGCCTTTCAAGCCTTCCTAGTTTCTTTTCAAGGAGACGGTATTATTATTATTATTATTGATTGATTGAGAGATTGAGATTGAGCCGCCAAAAAACAATATTCTTAAACTATGCATTGCCGCTTTAAGAGATGTAGAAGCAGGAAAAGCCTTCACTCCGAGGATGACATCATACATGGGTGAAGACCTTCATTTATTCATTTTTCGTGGTTCTTTCTCTTTGCAGGGCCTATCACAGAAACAGAGGGCAACCCGTTTCCTTAGTAAATATGTGTTTTCTTCATCTTTTCTGCAAAGATATAAGGTTAATTTTACACAGAGAAGCTTTTCTGAACGGTCTCAGCACATATAAAAGTTTTTCATTGTAGATGTTTCCAATTAATTGTAGAAGAAGCAGTAAACAGCCAAGAATGCAACATATTTTATATCATAGAAAACACATCTACTTGTTTTTAGTGGTACAATAATACATTCAAATCAATTATGCAGCTCATGAAATCAATAAGTCTTCCAGTAGTGCTGCTGCTGACTGTATTATTAATGGTTGATTTACGATTTAAACATTGGGCAGTATTAATTGGATTAGTGAAATTCATATTATAGGGCTGCGGTCACATATACATTTGTAAAATATGTATTTGCACTATTTTCCACTGCTAATGTTCACCTGATTCATGTTGAAAGTACAATTTTGTCACACATTCATGACATCATTGTATCTTGGATACAAGTTTTAGTTTCATGTTTAGCATGGTGGTGCCGGAGTCAGTCACATAATCACTTAAGAATTGGATTTTATCACACCATCACTCAACATACAAAAACAACTGCTTCACGTTCTGTATCGCACATGAAAGGAGACAATCTTCACACTCCTGATACAACGCAATTAAGATTAGTTTCACCCAGTGATGGGGAGCCACTTCAAAAGAAAAACAGCAAAAAAAATCTGCACACCTTTGCTTTGAAACTTCATAACATTACAAAAAACAAAGTGTGGCCCTAAGCACAGCTCCCACTTAGGTCTCATATAATTTGCCTCGCAATTTTGTTTTCCTGCATGATTTTACTTTTACCAAACTTATTATGAAAGGGAAGTAGAGACTGGACGAGTTCAGTTTAAACTTCTCTCTGCAACAACTCTCACCCAAAATAGTTTCTAAAAGTCAATACTGGAGTTTGATCAATGTTCACTCTTAATGCAGCAAAAGGTAACATTTATACATCAATATATTATTTCCCCACCTTCTGTAATGACAGGTTTCATATTGAACAGACTGATGTCACCAAGTCTGTTTCGCTGGCAGTCAGTATAAGGAATATCTAGACAATGTAACTGGTCGGGTCCCAAAAGGGGTGTGTCCTAAAAGTGAGGTAACCACAGCTCACCCGTGTGACTACCAAATAATTTCATATGCCGAGCTAAGTCAGCAGCCACCATTTATTATCATCATGGCAGAGGAAAGAGTTTGCAGGGACGAGTCTGAGAAGAGAAAGCGCAAATCTGACAGAGCAAGAGAAACGAGGACGAATGAACAGATGCTGAGATGACAGTGTTTACCGGTCTTGTAAGTGACTCTTTGTGTTTATCGTGGGTCTTAGGTGTGCTGTCAAATGTTGGGCACATATTTTTGAGATGGTAACAGACGTGTCAATGTCCGCTACTCATTTTATTGTGTTTATTTAACTATAGTGTAGCTACAGCTAGCCAAACAGGTTAGCCGCTAGCGGCTAATGTCTGTGGCTAATGTCTACTAGCATTTATAAGACGGAGAAAAGAGTTTAGCCGATTCACTGTCATTAGCAGTGTTGATGGACTATCTGGTTTGGACAAGCGTAACATGTTCTATCACTAACTGTTATGGCAGCTGCCGCAGCTGACTCCGCTATTCTACTGACCTGGGGGGTCGTTTTACGACAGTTTGCAATTACACTCTTTTACCAGCAGTGCCGCCAAATACCAATATTCTTAAACTATACATTGTCGCTTTAAAAGATGTAGAAGCAGGAAAAGCCTTCACTCTGAGGATGACAACATACATGGGTGAAGACCTTCATTTATTCATTTTTCGTGGTTCATTCTCTTCGCAGGGCTGCACATGGCTGGAGCCTATCACAGAAACAGAGGGCAACCCTTTGCACTAGTAAATATGTGTTTTCTTTTCTGCAAAAATGTAGTTAGGTTAATTTTACACAGAAGCCTTTCTGTCTCTCAGCACATATAAGTTTTTCATTATAGATGTTTCCAGTTAATTGTAGAAGAAGCAGCAAACAGCCAAGGATGCAACATGATAAATTATATCATAGAATACATATCTACTTGTTTTTAGTGGTACACTAATAAATTCATAATCAATAATGCAGCTCGTGAAATCAATAAGTCTTCTGGCAGTGCTGCTGCCAGTGAGTGTGTATGAGCAGTGAATAAGATGAATCAGAAATTCAGCACGACAAATGGAAGTCATGATGACGAAAGCTGAAGTTACAGCTTGAAGTGTTTTGACTGATTGATAGCTTCCTTAGAAAACAGTTATGAATTTTTTACATGCCACTAAAGGTTGATTTGTGTGAGCAACGTGAGGCAAATGTGGAAGAAGAAAACACTTTTGTGTGTTAAAAATAGGTTGTGTATGCGAGAGCATGGGAGAATAAATTATGTTATACAACACTTTGGGGCAGGCATTCTTTATTCTCCATTAATCTAACTGACATGAGATAGATTGATGTGCATTTAGACAATTGACTAATACAGTGATATATATGAAGGTCAAATAACAAAAAAGGTAACCAGGAATGGCAAGAATGATATTTGGTGGCGTATATGTTGTTGATGTAGTCATTATTTCCAAATCCATTATAAGCCACCGAATAACAGCTTATAGCAAGAAATATGATGTTGTACAAATTGGAAGAGTAAAATGAACAAAATTAATTTAATAACAAACATGAAGACCACTTTAAAGATTACTCCCCATGACAACTATTCATTATTTTTATACACAATGTGATGGGAAAAACACAGAATTGTTTCTTTAAAACGCTCTATATTTTGTTACACTTCAGTCCCAACATACCATTTATACATAATATATTTGTATTGGCCACTTTTAGACAAGCATTACTGATTTCAAGGGTCTGACAAGTAACAGTTCCCCAACAGAGTTCAATGAGTAACTGTTTTCAGCCCTCATCTGCAGAGTGCTTCCCAACTTGGCCTAAAAAACATCCCATCACTCATCAAATAGGTAATTACAGTCAATGAGCAAATAATGGTGTTGGTGAGCTCCTTTGGAGTTTACAACAAATGAAAAGAAAGTTTGATGTACCCAAAACTCTTGCCAGTGGCACTTCTACTTTGAAACATTTGACACTTAAGTGTCTTTGAACTTCAAGAAAAAAAACGTGCTTTTCAAGTTCACTTAAGGCTCCATTTAACTCATCCCATTAAACGACTGCAAGCTTTTACACACTACCAGGTCGCTGCCTCTGAAAAATGAAATAAAAAGAGATGGTAAGACAAAGTGTCAGGCAGGGAGGGAAGGAAGTCAACAAATCCTGACAGCAAGACAAATTCACTCTCTTCAAGAGAACAAAGGGTTTTCCAAGAGTGATCTTGGAGGACTGACATTTAAGAAGAAAGACATTTTTAAAAGGGAACTGACAACATTAATTAATGAACCTGTCAGGCTGAACATCAGAACACTTCATTCAGAGAAACAGTGACAAGTGCTTGAAGACACATGGGAGGCCCCATGTCTTTTCTCCCTTTCGCGACTTTGACCTTTTAACTCAGTGATGGAAAAAATATCTATGCAAGTTAATTTATGAACATAAACCAAAATTACATCTGAAGTGAGACACTTCTGAAGGCTCATTTATGGTCCCTTTACGAACGAAATTGTACCCACTTATCACATACTTCTATGCGTTCTTTACGTTAGTATTACTGTTCAAAAATACATTCACCGGGGGAGTAGACAAGATTCAAAAGTTGATGACAAACTCCAAAGCCAACAAGCTTCTGTGGAAGAAGTATTGACAATGTACCTCTAGCACAAAAAAGAAAAACAAAGCCAATGTTGTAGGATGCGGTGGACAGCGAGCCACTTAAATATATTGTGACTGGTGGACGGATAATTTCCGCCATTGTTATATCTTCTTTGTCTCATTCAAGCTACTGCTCTATTTGGTCTGTATCCGTAAGCTTAGTGGAAACATGCAGAAATATAGACAAAAATGGACAAAGGCTCCATCTGTATCTGGATATGTATGTAGCATTGAGCATAAATGGGTCTTAACACATAGTTCGCTGCCCAAACAGCTGCATATATTTAATTTAGCTATTTAATCACATTGCATATTCTGCTTTATAAATTTGTATGAAAAATAACTATAAATGCAACAGAAACATTAATAAAATGGCAGTAGAGTGGACAAGTGGGTAGAGCTACAGCCTGACATTGTGAAGCTCACTGATGAACCTGGGTACTTCCAGTATGATATTTGGATGTGCGTCTGTGCGTTTTTCTGGTGTAGAAAGCTCAGGAAAAAACATGACAGGATTTAAAATATGTTTTAGACTGATTCAGGTTAAATGTCAGTAAAATTATGAAACACAGCAAGTGCATGATGGCAATTTGGGAAGAAGCCAAACAAACAAGGATAATAACGCTAAAAATAAAGTTCATTGCAAAGGGAGCATTAATTTGTACGTTTTATTTTATCTATTTCCTTTTACCACCGAATCCATCACGCATGCGGGCTAAGCCCTGGATCTTCTTCAATCCTAAATCCAGCCCCAGGATCCTCCTGATTCAATATTTTTTTTTGCCAATTCAATCATCAGTAATAATTCATCCACAAATATCTGGTTATCTATTGCAAACAGTTATTTCCATTGTGGAAAAAAGGTATTCCATCCATCCATGATGTGCCCACCAGTGGGACGTAGAGGAACACAAGCACGACTACACCCCTCTCACCCTGGACTTCCAACGGTTCGAACTGCTCCCCTGGGGTGTGTGGCTGCAATCAATCAAGACCAAAACCACCCATTTCAAAACAAGTTTTCTGCCTCCTGTCTTCACTTCTGATTGAAGTGATAAGCAAGCACACAATGGCTTCCATATAGGTGTTGAATAACCTTTTCCTTTACGTGTGAACAAGAATCTCCTTGCTCACTGTGTTGATTTTTACCACAAGCCTTTACCATTATGCTGATTTGCCTCATTAAGTTCCGCAAGGCACACAACCTCACACAGCGGCACACTGGCGGAGTTGGAAACATGATATCTGTGAAGGAATGCAGCGCCCCACTTCAGACTCTATAATGGCTTCTGTTGTGACAGACATATTTATGCAGGCTTAAGGAACATGCTTTCACTACATGACACTTAACAAAGGCTTCAAGTACATAATGGCAACATCCCTTAAACTATTAAATGCACAGACAAGGTGCTGAATTCTGATAATACCGTCATCATACACTTTGTATATTGATTGTGCCATGAACTCATTATGAAGGCTTTATGCAGCTTTTAAAGTAGCAGAATTGATACAGTGTTATTTTTGTGAGTGCATGTGTTAACACTGTTTTTTCAGATCCCTGCAGACTACATCTGTAGCCCAAAGGCTCAGTCATGCGGGAACAACTGCAAGATAAAAACACTATCCCTTCACTGATAAGGCTGCTTACTTCCGGACAAATGATCAAGTATATACATCCCTCAGGTGGGATTATCCTATAACAACAACGTTAGTGAAAGGAGATGCAGACACCAGGCTTGCATGCTTAATTAGAACAACATTTCAGTTTTTACACCTAATTTTAAATGCAAATGAGGGACAGGCATTGAATAGTCTCCTTTAAGAAAAGCCTGAGTTAAGCAAGTTTATTTAAGTCATCATTAAAATACTGTAGGCTTAGAAAATATGACCAATAATCACAGACGCATTATTTGGTTGATCATCATTTTTTCTTCATTCAAAACCACCAGAGGGTTCTGGAATATTGAGGGATTTTATTTTACCGCATAATGGATGTGTTGCTAGAATCTCATCACAAACATTCACACTTTATTTTGAGAGATGAAGATTATAAAAAAAAACTAAAGCCAAACCAAAGCTCATCATCATCTTTTACATAATCGTATCAGTAGAATATCAAATCCAATCATTGCACAGTGCTAAAACTGTACTAGCATTGGTGATAATATCTCCGACACCCTATTTGGCTCCAGAAACGACTCCTCATGAGATGATTATGAGTCAGACAGAAGATGGAATGAATGTCCTCATCTTGAGGCCTCTCAGATTTCCTGTGACAAGGAAAAGGACAGAACAAACTGACTGAGCTGGTAACGCCATGTTCTTCTCACTACTCCTCGGAACAAATGAAGGCCTGCCACTTTCTGACTCTACTTTCATAGAATAAATGAGAAAGAATCCAACGAGCAATGTGTGAGCTAGAGCTTTACAGTTTTGAGCTCTACCTGAAGCCTCTGGCTAGGTTTTCAGAAGGATGCATAATTAATGAGGTGAATCAGGGACGGAGGACCCTCTTGAGGGACTGAGATTAAAAGTGAGAAAACAGGGGACTCAGTGGAGAAAGGTGGGCAGCAACTCTGCGCCGGGCTGAAGACGGGGAATGAAAGAGCAAAAGAATACGGTGTGTGACAAGAAACCAAATTCGGAAAATGGTGCCAGAGCAACAGAGGAAATGTGTAAAGCATACAGACAAGGTGATGGAACTTCTTTCATTCTGCGGACCAACAACCTGAAAACACTTCATCATAAAGTGAAGGATCGAGTACGCAGGATCACGACGGAAAAGCTCTGACAGGGGAACGAATGACTCCGCTCTGAATCGTTCGACATTCCAAACGGACATAAAAGATTCCTCCACGTCCTTCACGAAAGGTTAGATGATGTTACCTATGAGATTTTCTTGTTAAGAATTTCATTTCTGATATCAGAACACATTCACTTGAAAAGGATGGTCACTGGCACCACACCCATCTTATTACAGTCCACAAACTCCGTCAAAGCGCATGCTCTCTAAGAGATCCATGCAAAGTCATTCTATCTCACAGATCTATCGAGTTGCTCGTATTTTACTTATATTATATTATTATATATCCATCAAACAGCTATTTCCTATACTCTCCTATACCCCTATACCATTCCCCAATTTTATTTTTGCAAAAATATGAGTAATTATTTAGTGTGTCTATTTCATTTTTCCTCAAAAACCATGTGCTCACCCTCAATCAAATAAGTTAAGCCTATCCCTGTCAAGTCTCCTTTTTACTTCAGTGCCATCATAAATATCACAACACCGCACTAGTAAGAGGCTAAATGAGCGAACGCTAACCAGAGTGAACCGCAGGTAAAACCAATGCTAATCGAAAAAACCTCCCTGGACATGCAGTCGATGAAAACTAGAGTTGTCTGTCAGGCTATATGGCAACATTCCGGTATTGAACAAGTGATGAGTGAAGTTCATGTTGTGGGTTTGATCTGTTCCTTGTTCATTGAATATGGATTCAATGGAATAGAAGTTATTAATTTCATATTTAACACTTTTTTTAAAAATAACAATCTGCAAAAAATCGATAACGGCCAAAAATAAGACGATTGGTCCCCCCCCGATTATTTAATAGTACATAATAGTGCTGCAACTAACTATAATTTTGATAGTCGACTAGTCACCGACTACCTTGACAATTACTCGATGAGACATCCATGGGTCAAGGTTTTTTTTATTTGACACATTGAGAGTGACAATGCGT
Organism: Synchiropus splendidus; assembly: GCF_027744825.2. Lineage (NCBI taxonomy): Eukaryota > Metazoa > Chordata > Actinopteri > Syngnathiformes > Callionymidae > Synchiropus > Synchiropus splendidus. Next base: position 11,336,432 of record NC_071337.1, read on the forward strand.
TGACATAAGGAATACCTATTATGTAATGAAAAGATTGGCTTTCATGTTTGTGATATACCTGAGTCTAAAGAAGACGTTATTCTTGCTCATTGGCTCAATTCTCATATTTGCGGCCTGGAGCACTCTAATCAGAATAAATGGCTGACCCTGAACTGAATACCAAAACTCTTCACGTAAACACAAGTGATCTGATCCCGTGTATTAGGAATTAAATATCTCCCGGATCAAAGCGGTGGATCAGGCTGATCGTTGATCATGTCTGATCATATCTCTCTGTCTGTGCTGAATCTTTGTGTCACTGGGCATGACATGACTCCATGTGACAGGACTACTAAATCAGTTCTTAACAAATACGAGTCCTCCTGCACCGTCCGTCTCAGCCACTCTGCAGCAACTGAGCTTGCAGCCCCGAGAGCAAAAGGGGCTCAGACAAAGCACTGGTTGAACTTTCATTTCAAACTAATCCGAAACAAATAGCTGAAAAACAAGATGCAGACACAAATAAGTTGAATAATGCAATACCTTCCGCTGGAAGGCTGCTGTGCAACGGACGGCTGTTGATATAATTTAATTTAATACCCGACCACAATACATATATTCAGATAGTGGAAATGCTGCTCACATAACCATAGTGAGTGAATTAGCATTACCACAAAACCCTAAGTACTCTTCAAAAAACATTTATTTGGACTATATTATGGAGATTACACATTATCTTTCCTTCGTATTCAGTCAGACTAAAAGTGATGCGGAGGCCAACTTTCTGGGTTTTACTCCTGAATACTCTTGAATCATTCAAATGAGTGGAGACCAGATAAGAAGTTTTTTGGGTAGTCCGTCTTCTCGACGTCCCGCATGCTCTTTTAGTTTTGTCAAGTCCAACCTCTCCTTGTGATGAGGACTCATTATCATGAGTGGAAGAGTTCAAAGACGTTCAAAGAAAGCAATTAACACATACAGGCTAGACTTGACGATTGTGCTGTGTTGCAGTCAGCAATGTTACAGCTGACAGGGAACCGCAGCAAAAACAAATATGCTGACTGCGGACAGACTGAGAAGTGGTGTGCTCGAGATCTTTTGGTTTTGTCCGAGCTTATAAATAATGATCAGCGTCATCATTTTAAGCAGCCTTTGATCCTGGCAGGGGGCAGAATAAAACAAGTCTGTTGTCAGGGTTTTTGTTTTTTCACATTTCCCAATGGACATTTACTTCACTTTAAAGAATCTGATTTTTAATTTTTAACTAAAATGTTCCTTATATAACAACTTATTATAAGAACAAATAAGAAATTCTGTTATATCGGAAGGACTGAGTGATATTTTATGGAAGATACCTCAGCTGAAATTTTACCTTATGATGCGAATAAATCTTTTTTTTTTCATATAAATTGCATCATTAATTTTAAATTATTAATCATCTGACAGATCCCCGAGATGACGTCAGACTGGTTTCAGTTATAAATAGTGAGTTGCTCTAGCCAAAACCCAGTGATGCTGAACAACAATGAAAGATTAGGCAGGACATCCCTGATGACAGTTGTTCGAATTGGATCCAACCTTTTCAACCAAAACAAGTACACCAAAAAGCCAAAAAAAAAAGTGTATACCACTTGCAGTAAATTGCTTCGTGAGAGGCATAAAAAAGACCTGCGATAAATTCTTGTACAAACAAGGGCTTTGCACGTAATCCACAAGCAGCACAAAAGCTGCTTTGGGACCAAAACAGAGGTTAAAAAGTTTGAGTAATCCGAGAGATAGACTCATGCGCCCCATGGTGAATGCTGCCCAATCAATGACTCAGTCTTACTGTAGTCAAATAACTGGCCCCAGCTTCATGGAAATTAAGGAGAAACAATGGTTGGAAAAAAAAAAAAAAATAGACAGCCACTGGAACAAATTTGCTACACAAATCATATCAAATGTCAAAAATAAAAGAACAGAATTCTAGGGAGAAAATACAAATGTAGCAACCTTTTTTTGGCAGCGGACGATTAATCAAATTGAAAAAATGAACTCCATGATTATAACTTGTTTTTTCAGCAATATTGTTCTGTTTGCAAATGGACCTTCCAGTATATGTGAGCTTTACGAAGCCAGAAAAACTATAACAATTCATTAATTCATTAAAAAAACAAGCACTGATATGTATGTTGCTCGACTGAAGTGAGCACTGCAGCACATATTGTATCACAGACTTTGATATTTGGAAATTGCTTTCTATAACATCACAATTTCAATTGAAATAATTGTTGCCACGTACTGCAAGTTATTATATAATAAGTTATATAGCAAGGTAGCTATCTACATTGCATGAGATACCACTATTTGGCCTTGATTTTAACTCACTTCACTGTAGGCTGAATGAGGCTTTGTTTGCAATACTCATGTATGTATATACAAACACACAGTAATTATGCAGTGATTTCTTTTGAGCATGAAGTCTTCTACTATTTGACACCAGCTTCTTTGAGGAGTAATTACATGAAGCAATAAGAACTAATTAAGAAAAACATAACGGAAGAAAATGCAAAGACTCACTGAGACAAATGCAGATATGCAGCCTCAGTTAGGGCCCACATTACAAGCCCCATTGACGATTTCCGTCACGCATCATTGTAAAGGATGCAATTCTTTTGTTTCATCACTTCATGGCAGGTTATTTGCCGGTTGCAACATTACAAAACTTTCTCAACTGGAACAAGACTTGTTAAAATGAGGTCAACAGATCAACACAACAGCCAGATGCTTTTATCAGTACTTGAGGGGAACAGCGATCTGTAAGTACTCCCTTAAAAGCAATTGCTGAAGTGTAAAGCAAGGTGCATGGCGGGGCCAATCCTGGTCACAGAAGCACAAGTAGAGGCAGATTCAGTAGTGAAATAGTCCTCATTTCCATTCTTGGATATTGCAATGCTATTGTGTTGGAAATAAAAAGACTACTTTGAATACTGAAAAAGCACTAATCGTACGCATAATGGCACAAAATCACAAAGTTTCTCAGTCCTGTGATTCCAAAGTAAGAAAAAAGAGTGAAATTGCACCTGTGACATAGCTGGGACACCCATGTGGATAATTATTTGTTTCTTTCAGTTGAAAAACAGGCATTGACAAGAGAACAGGTCAGACATTTGCCAATGGTGTTGAGGATTTGTGTCAGTCTGCAGCTTTCTTAGTCCAGAAGTCCTGACCGAAAAGACTGAATCAAATTATCTTGACGTATACATGACTGATTTGAAATCACTATATGTTAATAATCTTATCACTCATCTTGGCATCATGGTCATACTGTCAAGTTGCTTGGTACAAGCCAATATTTCTTCAGTATATCGATTGCTAAAATTCATTTTGTCATCTTTGATTTGTGACGGCCTCAGTGTGCATTAAAGGCTGTGCCTCCTGTGATTTTATGTAAACTTCAATAAAATCTTTTCAGGGTCAACACTTTCTCTGCCTCGTGCTCACAAATAACATTTTTTTACTGAGAAAAAATGTCTCGCAACATTATAAAAACCCCTTTACGATACACAGGAAACAAGAGCAAAATGTTTTTTAGCGATACTCACACATCATAACTGCAAGTTTCACAGAGAACTCTGCTAATAAACTTTGACAGAAAGCGGATTTTCCAGGCCCAATTATAGTTAAAACTTTTTAAACTCTTGGTTTAGCTCTGTAAAGCAATGACTGAGCAGACACAACTATGCAATCACAAGGCCAGTGTGTCACATGTGCTTAAAGGTTCAGCGATCTGATCTAAGTCTGTGTTTTAGTTTCTCCTATGTGGTTATTCCCACAGATATTTACATGAAAACAACACTCAGACAATGTCCTCAAGCCTGTTGATTGCCACGTCTGCGCACTCAAGCGGCTGGCTTTACTTGGAACAAACATCAACTATAAAACCACCACAAGATGAGTGTATTAGCACCACCAACAGCGACAAAATAGAAGAACACCTCCAGATAAACGTATCCCAATTATCACTAATTGCGCTACATCCTTGGGGCAACACAAAAACAAGCACTTTTCAGTCTGCAACCCTCATTATTTCCAACCCCGCTAGTTTCATTACCCTTATATAGCAGGTTCCAATACAGAAACAGCAAAGGTGAAGTAGAAGCATATTATTGAATTTGGGCCAGAGGGAGCACTTCATCTTTTTTTTTTTTTAAATAATCTCTGTTGTGTAACAGACAATCCATTTGAAATTGTGCTCTATTCCAATATAGAATTTGGTTAACAGGAAATATTGAGCTCTACCTATGCAGCAAACAAGCAAACAAACCGGAGTGACTCAACCTTTCACACAAAGATGCACAAGAAACAAAAACAAAGAAGATGCCAGACTTTTTCAGTATAAGAGTAGTCTGTCCAGATAACATCAGACTGAAATGCATGTGAACTGCTTACTCCGACCGTGGGAGAGAAAGCGGAATTTGTCTTCGTCAAGTGAAGCTACCTAGATAACCCTAGCTCCATTAAACCTGTATGTAACGGTTGAGCAGGACTATACTGGGACCCAGTGACCTGCACCTAGGTAAACTTCTGTTTTGATTTATGAACGCACAACCCAGACATCAGTGATGTTGATGAGTAGATTTGGGCTACTGGTTCAAGAGGCTGGTTCTCACAAGAAAACTACAGAAAAGGATTTATTGGTTGAAAGAAATTGCTTTAACCTGTAGCATGAACTATATTGCTAATCAATCCAGGGCTCTCACACAAAAGTACAGCTCTGTTGTGTGAATATTTTACAATGCTATTAAAATTTAAGACCAGATCCAACAGTGTTTTCTTCAGAACTCCCCTCTCAGTAGTTTTCAGCATTTTTTAAATCTGAAACAGACCTCAGTGGCAAGGTTATTATAATCATAATAAACATTTTACTGTGCTCGCAATACAAAGTCAACATACAGAAAAGCATGATGACCACATCCTCTCCCAATATTTAAGCTTACAATGAAATGTGTATGTTTATTTTGTTCCATAAACCTGTCGACTCTCTTCACTCAAATCACACCATCACTCCAATGCGCTGGTTCTGGATCTCTTAAGATGAATTAAGGGAGTAATTCATTCCTCTCTTGGACTGTGAAATTTAACTGAAAGTCTTACTGGACTGACATCACAACACTGAACTCGTACATATGCGCATGATATTGTACTTCATTACCAGATTTTCCCCCTTAAAATGATGGCTCTTATTACAATATGTTGCTGAACTTACAGTATTGCAGTATATCACAATGTATCACCACTCCTGCATCAGGATACATATTGCTTTGCAATACACAGCTCTACTTAATTCACTTCATGTTAAGACAATCTTGATCTGACTATTGTCACCAATGAAAACATAGTAAATGGAACTAGGACGGGACAACAAACAACAAATTGACCTCAATTATTAATCATGGAACTTCTCAACAGAACCTTGATTATCGACCGTTTCGATTATCCACTGTTTCTCAATTTCCAAGAGGATTCAACAGTTACTTGGACACACCTCTCCTCTTTGACCGCCAGAGGACACTGTGATGAATCTGACTGGTGACGGCAAAGAAGTGCTGGTCCATAATACAGTGTCTGTATGCACTTTGCAAGAAGTGAACACTCATAGAATTATCACTGAAGATCGCAGCGCCACCAAGCTCATCAGTTCCGACACAGCATGTCAGTTCCGACTCGATCAGTGTGCTGAGTGGAGATTATTCTTTATTCTTACGTCATTATTACATGTATCTTATTACATTTGCTCTGTTGTTAAAAGAAAACCGTTGTTCTCTTGTTAAACTGTTTAAAATAGTTTTCATTACAGATGCATCAAAAATGGCATTTTGAAAACGCTATCACCACTGCACAACAATGGCGGACAACAGAGCAGTGCTCAATTGGAAACAGCTGTCGAGCTTATTGGAAATATTAACACAAAATTGTCAGCAGCTTTTAATTTTAATGAGCAACAAACGACCATTGCAAGCTGTACTGTATAGACACTCAAGTACTCAACAAAACGTCTCTGCTTTTCGTCTTTTACTGGAGCACTACTCCACCAACACTGTGTCAGGACTCAAGTAAAAAAAAGATTGTACATAGCGGAGCACTGCATTCAATTGTCAACATAGTATCAGTTTTATAGTGATTTAAATGTGATTTTCAAAATAATGTGTCTATGCACTACAAACAAAGTGAACTGCTCCTATGATAGTCTATTTGTTTCTGTTTAGTCACTACAGTTCAAAGCAAAACCACAGTCACCTGACGTATTCAAGCCGATGACAGTCCTGAGGAGTGGTTGACTTAAAGTCAAAACTATAAATAAATAAAAGTAAAGAAATAAAGTAGTAAAGTTGTAAATTAAAAAAGTCCATTCAGGTTCTGGTTGGTTTCATATCTTTTATTACCAAAAACAAACAAATATCTCTGACGCCTGGACACATCAGAGATATTGTTGACTACTGGATCACAGCTTTGGCAGTTAACACTGAGAAGATTTTCTATCTGTTTAAATTATCGTAATCTATTCATTAAAATTAAACAGTAATTGGAGAATGTACCATTTAAATGCAAAACAGGGGCCCATGTTGAACCATTGCTACTGGTTAATCCCAAACTTTACACAAGATAAACAATAAAAAAGTAAATGCAAAAGGTGCATAATTGTGTGTTGGTGTGTGACCCAAGCCTCGGATGTCCCTGGTCTATAATTACACAGTGGTGGGAGTGGAACTGATAAGACAGGGCTGAGGATATCAACAAGACACTGAGATTAGAGGTGCAAAGAGAGGAGGAGCAGAGAGAAAAGGAGAACTTCATAAAAAGGGGAAAACATGATATGCTATCAAACGTTACCTGCTTTTTCATTTCCTCTCTGATAGTTATCTAATGACCAAACCGCTGCGGAGAATAATCCTACTATATTCCAATTACTGCACACTTCAGTTGGATCATATTTCATGTTCTAATGATAGTGGAGCAACAAGCAAATATCAACAATAAATAGGCCCTATAACATGGCCAATTCCTTTTGGAAGGTCTACAATTACATTAACAACTGTCCATTGATGGAAAACAGAATACGCTTTGGCATTTAATTGCAAAATAGATTTTGTGGGTACTTTGGTTGACGTTTGGCTCCATTAATGTATCAAATCACGTTACCCACATCTTGGACATCTGTCTAGCCACAACACTTTCTTTCCTCTGACATTGAGATACATTGTCCTGCTTCAAGTCATGAAAAGGAAATTATATTTTGGAAACAAAACAGCGGTGTTGAGACTCAGCGGATTCTTTGAATCTGGACTAGCTCCATTTTTCAAGTTAATGTGATAAACAAAACAAAATAAAGCAACAACAGTGACTCTCTCACAAATATGAGTCTGCTGTATCTAATCACTAGAACTCACTGTCCAGTAAATCATACAGACTCAGGGTTGCAGCGGAGAAAATTAAAGATTAATGGATAAAGACATAACAGTAACTGGTCTCCAAAACGGTGATCTTTCATCACATCACATCCTTGCTGCCGCGTTATTTACAGGAAAAACTCTGACTGAACATCTGTTACGTAACGTCACATTGCCTCTCAGTCTGAACGACATAAACTGTGCAGGCCATTGTATCCTTAGTCAGTAAAAGTTACTGGGAAGTCATTGAGTAACTCACTAAAGTTAAAATGTGACAGTGAAAGAAGGCCAAGATACTTTCTGAGTGAAATAGTAACTTACACCACTAAACACAACAGTGGCACATTACATTGAGATGCGCCTCAATAAAAATCTTTCTTTCAGCAAGACGAAGTCCTGTTGCTATGGGGACATGCTTCGCTGAGAAAAAAAAAAAGTTAGATATGTCCTTGACGCCCACTTTTGACTACTGACAGTGAAATGAATTCTTTTGACGGTATATGTGAAGTTGCTCCATACGCAGTGTATAGTACGGGAGTATTGCACAGTCGGTGAAAAGGCATAAATAAAGCGCACGTTTAATTTACTTAAATGAAAGACAAATCGCAGAGAGTGCAAAACAGCCAGATTAACGCTGTTAGATGTAAATGCATGAAAGTAACCAGCGATGTGATGTGGTTTGTTACAAGGCAAATGCCTTTTTCTTGTCAAAACTAATGCCCTTTATTCATTCTCTAGATTTAGGACACATTTTTTTGGGAAAATACTTAATAATGTACACCTACACAGAATACTATGTACTTCCTGATGATGTTCTACTAGTTCTCAAATGTGTTTTTTATAATATTAAGCATTGCAATGCGAAAATTGGGTTTGATGCTTTTACATAATTTAAGATTCCTTTTAATCACACTTACCAAATCACATTTTAGATAGCCATAATAACTAAGGATTAAGTCAGTTTACTGATGCAACTCAAGTTGAATAAAAATGTAAATACAACATCTATGTTCATAACCATATCAAAACCAATAAATGATAATCAATGCGTGGCCTGAATGGTGCCAGTTCTTCACTTCTCTCACAGCAACTCAGAAAACCCATTAGAGGTTCCACTCTTTTAAACAGTCTCAGCAGAACAACAGAGCTTTTTACAGGTCTTTGCTCCCTTGAGCCTCCCGCACAACAATGGCTCATTGGCCTGTAAGAGCCTGGTTGTCATTCTTTTATTCACAAGACGTGAGTCGTCTTTCATTGTAATGCAGGACACAGTGAAAATGCTACTGTTAAAAAAAAAACTGCAGTGACACAAACACTCTAATTTAAGGCAAAAGCATGCAGTAAACTAACGGCTTTTACAGTTAGTAAAGATTTAATTTGACTTTATTATAGTTGTTACAGTCACACTGCTTAAATACAAAACTCAATTAGAGGATTGGGAGTGCCAAGTCTGGGAAATGAAGAACACAGAATGAACACAGAAGTCTTTTCATAAGGACAAATTAAAGAAATTAGAATAAAGAGGGACTCAAGTGATAAACTAAGATGTAATTGATGTAGGAATACAGTCATAAACATCATGAGAAGAACCCAAAAATCAATGGGTTTACAATCTAAGATGCAACTCACTGGAACTTTACATCCAGGTACTAAACTGTGATCACATGGAATGTTTCTCAAACAATTATTTCATTCATTTTTAAACGATAAATAAAGTATAATAAATATGTGAGACCATTAAAATTGCTGTGCAAATAAGACCTACCAGCCAAACACCTGAGAATCATGTGGTTCGCCTGTTAGCTAGCTAGCTCTCCACAGTCAGATTTGATTCCACTTCTTGTTGATCAATCGAGAAATCTGGAAATGAAGTCATTGCCAATTGTGACGTTCCAAAATAAGAGTCTGATATGTAATGTCGATTGGATATTTTGTAACCCTTTGCTGTTGAAAGGGCTCAGTATAAGTATTTTTAAATGCATCATATTTGATCCGCGTCTAAAGTTACACAACAGTAGGAGTTAAACCTATTTGTGCAGGGAGTTTAAACTTTGTAACTATAAACGAATCCTAAGGAACTTATCGAGTCATTCATGTGAACATCAGATGACTAAAGCGAAGCAGTGAAAGTAGCCCAGCACAGTCGAGACGGAAACACGCAGCCAACATGTAAACACGGCATGAGGAAAGTTCTCCAGCCAAAGACGCTTCCACTCTAACTAAGTGGAAATGAAGTGGAACAGTCGTGATGCGGACGCGTTTTTAATGCCACTCACCTGTGACACAAGAGGAATAAGAGTCTGCTCCACCGAGCGAGTTTTGATCTCCAGCCCGGAATCAAAGTTGCCGCACGGAGACGAAGCCATTCCCGCCGAGCAGTCGCTGCTTGCCTGGCTGACACAAAGCTCGACACCGCGGAGTCCTCCAGCTCAGCTCTTCTCCACCGCGGCTATAAACTGTTCTAACCGAGTTTGGAGGCTTCTTTCTCGGTTACACGCGCGTTTGCGGACTGTCTGTCTCCACACTCACGGTGTTTGAATCCACTCCGGCTCGGTGGTTGCGCCACAGTGGTCGGTAATGTCCATGTAGTTACTGAGCCGAGGCGGCGAGAGGACTGCAGCACACCGCTGAGGGCAACCGCACACGCTCGCTCGCTCGCACGCGCGCACGCACGCGCGCACTCGGTTTGACAAGCAGCACTGTTATTCACCTCTAGAACATTTCAGGACGGTAGCAGCTGAAACAAGAGAGCCAAAATGCGGTCATGTGCCTGATAAGTCATTGACGATGGTTGTTTAAACACCCTCAGATAGTTTGACGAGTAATAACCATTAATTACTGGTAACCCATTTGAGATATGGATATGAATGTTTTTCCTGCAGTTTTGAGGTCCTGGCGTGAAAAGGTCTGAGGTCAGATCAAGGGGCATAAAGATAGTGCTCATGATGCAATGTAAAAACAAAAAAGATGAGGTGAGAAAAAAATCTAGACAACTTACAGCAGTGGAGTCGCAATTCAAAGTTTTATGCTTTGATGGACTAAATCTCTTGCTCAAAAGTTGTGTCGATGTATCATGTTTAGTTACGTAAAAACAATTAGTTCTGCATAATTATAATTGTTTACTGTGCAAACCTAGTCTGTCAACCATGCCAACCTATTTAGCTCATAACATACATTTAAAACTTAAAAAAAATCTGTGCTTTGCATTATAATATTTTCCAGAAAAGAATACGTTGAGAACGTTTGACTTATTAAAGTATGACCAAGATAAACAGAGCCACTGATGATCACATGACCCTGTAAGAATTCATGAATAAGTTGCCTTCAGTCACATTGTACAATAAAATAAAATAAAATAAAATCAGTTCAAGAAATTGATTTGGCGTAATCAATATTAGGATTAAATGTATTTCTTTAATTAACTCAAGCAACATATTCAGAACAGCAATTTCAAGTTTTCATTTTCAACAGTGTGTCTGAGAAACATAATCGCTCTTTTAATGTAAAAATGTGTTGGATTGTAATGAGAGAAATGTTAGTATTTCTGAGTTATTTTTGCTTTGCTGGACCAAGTAATGAAAATGTGTTCACCAAACTATGAGTGTATCTCTAAGTGTTGTCCTCTTATTATTGCAAAGTTATCAAGCGAAACCGCTGGCTGACGAGAGCCAAATAACCTCTGCAGATGGCTGTGAGAGTAGATGTGGCACAGAAGGACTGTAGCACAGTTATTAGAGCTTCTGCTGGCTGTTTTAATATCAACTCTGGCGGGGACCTCTGTGTCAGCACCGGAGACAATAGATGTGTATGTAGGTGAGTGTGAGAAAACTCTCCGCCGGCTCACACACAGCCAGTATTTATTTTAAACCCCAGAGCTATGAGTTTAAGACTCAGTGTTTACATACAGCAACCCACACACACAGGGATTAGATTCGTCCACAGTGCACCCATTCAGTCACCAAACATTGTTGTATTCGAATCAATGCCTTTTCAATATAATCTTCTTCATGAAAAAAAATAATCGCTAGAGAACACGTCTGATATTATATAGTGACCAACATGAAGTCTGATGTCCCCAAAGCTACATCCACTATAAATAGTTTTTGCCTGTAGCGGGCTGCATGTATGAATCTAACTAAGGAAGGTAATCTGTCCCTGAGAACAATAGGCATTGTGCAATTGAGTTGAAATTGGGACTTGGAATAATTGCAGAGATGTCAGATGAATCATGTGTACTCTGATTCAACATCGACCTCATTAATAAGCACGTTTACCAGAATGAATGAATGGATAGGTTTGTTGAAGAGGTGGATAGTCTGACTGCGATGTGTCTGCCAGGCCACATAAATCAGCCGGATAGACTGACGAATAACTACTGAACTGAATAAAGACGCGGATAATTAAATGGATATGAAAACTGAATACAATGCAGGGATACGCAAACAGCACACTTCTTTGTGAGTGTGTGTCCGTGGTCGCCCTTAAGTGACATCCCAGTAATTAATGCCATTTTATAGTTAATCTGCTTTCTAGCAGGGAGATAATGCCACGCTCCACTTAGGCTCCTTCCATTGTTCCCCATGAACTTGAGTTCACCTTTAGGATGAGTTCAAGAAGAGGACTAAGAGAAGAAAGTTGTATGTTACGTAAACGCTTTTGACAAATATCAGCCGACAAACTGTAGAAGCAGACTCACTAGTGAGTGCGTTCGGAGCAAGTGTGTCAAAGCCCCCTTGCTGTGAAACGAACATGTTTTTTTTTTTTCGGAAACAGTGCCTCATTTGTGTCCTTTATTCAATATTTGCTTTCGCCTCACTTATCTCTTCATGTCACGCTGGCTGTCGACTCTTTTCCCGAAATCTCGTGCAAGCAGGAAGTCCTCTTTGTATACTGTACATACATACTAGAGCAGGGTTATTACTCATTAAATAATAGATGCTTCATGCTGGTATGACTGCATTGCCCACAGCTGCATGTCTGCCCATGTGCTGACTTTTTCACCCTTTTTTTTTCAATCATTCATCTGGCAGTGCAACTCAAGGGACAGGAAGTGTTGGAGAGGGAGTGCATCTTGCCTACTGCAGGATGTAAGAGTGAGTGTGATGTCATGCATCCCTAGTGGATAAGTGCTTGGAATCCTGGAAATCAAAGGAGAATCGTGAAGGAAATCATTTTCATGGTAATTGTAAGCCGGAAATTGATATCTGGTTTTAAACAGCAAATGAACAAGAAGAGTAGCAAGTCAGAAACACTCACCTGTACCACTACAATAAACCATTTCCATATACTAATAAATAATTAATTTTATTGTGTTGTAATTGTTATTTGATTTCAAGGACACCATTGTGCCATAGCTGTACTCACACAACTGTCCCTGTTGCTAGAAGTCTGATGGAATGTGACCCTGTCTTCAGTGCAGGCATCATCAAAAGCGTATTCTTAAAGTTTGACACTAATCGAGCTTTCTTTTTTAACGTAAAAGTAGATCAGGAAATTTGAAAGAATACAAACTTTATCCAGAAGGAGACAGTGGGTTGTGAGTTGGTTGCTGATGGATTCAATTGAACGTTAATATCCAAATCTGAGTTGTGTCATATTATGCTGTGATAGTGAATATGTTTACAATAACCTGCATGGCCAATACAGTATTTACAGCTGCTGTTTCCTTGGGCAATATGGTGACCACTGAAGCCATAGTACAGTCACATGATGTTTTCATGATATAGTTATTCATGATTAATCACACTAAAGTCATAGTTACCTTGGGATTAATGAATGGAACTTAAGGAAACAGTTGTCACTACAACAACCCACGACGATAGAAACATATCTACATGTCAAAAACATTCTTTAGAATAGAAGCACAACATTTTTTCAGTTACTATAAATAACTGACGACTAACATCTGATGTGACTTTAAAACAGAGGAGAGGTGGGCAATTCAATTTCCTAAGGGGCCAGGTCACATATTGTGATCGTTGAGAGGGGCCAAGAAAGGAGGGTGACAGAAAATTGAAAATAAAATGTGATGACATCATGTGTTACACTTAAATGTGTTACACATTACACTTAAAAATGTACCGAAAATGTTGGTTTATTGTGCTTTACATAATTTGAACCACATTCCATTTAAATTTGATATGTCTCATACATTTCCAAATCTACTTTAATTCTGATGTATTTTAAGGGACAAGAAATACTCCTAAAATAGCCAACGGAAAAGACAATTAAGAAAAACAATCAAACGAGAAAGTTATGTTTCAGTTGCATCATAATGAACAAAAAACAATACACAAGGCAAAAATGTCAGAGACAACAACAATGTCATTTTTACCGTTTTACTCTGACTCCATTCACAGCTTCCTGATTTCCATACTTCGGGACAGATGGAGAGTCACTCAAAGCTTGCACACGGCGAGGTGGATGGTCAAATGTGCGCGATATCATTAGCTTCAAAAATATTAGCAGCAGTAATATTTATTTCGATTTTAAAGCCCTAATTCATACATCTTGACAGACCTATTGAAAATATTTATTTTTATTATTTTATTATATTTTTATTATTAAAACAAGAATAAAAGATACATCAATATAATGTATCAATATAATGGATCATCAGAATTTTTTAATACAAAATGTATTTAAAAATTCTGGTGCAGTCGTTCAGCGGTTGTTGTTGTTATTCGATTTTTATTTTCTTCTTGATTTTGTTCATGGATGTCCAAAGCGTTTCAGTCTGCTAATCACAGTGGGAAGTATTTAAAAAAATAATAATAATTGAGATGTGTTTGTGTGTCTTAACACAGAACATACCTACACATTTAAAAGAAACCTACACAGCAAACTTTGTGCTTTTTGTTTGGTTCCTGCCATTGATCTTCAATTGACACATCTGGTCATGTGACTAGCTTTGTTGAAAGTGGACAATAAACAGACTGTTTTATTCTATAAAGCACAGCATATAGTCACTGTAATAAGTCATCTCTCGTGTCCTGCAGGAACTCTGTCACACCACAGAATACTTTGCATATTCAACATGAAATATATTGACAAAAGGACAACTACAAAGTGTACAAAAAATGAGCGGCTCGGTAGACATCTGCACTGTTTGAGCACTTTTCTAGTTCTTTCTGTGTTTGGACATTTCATGTATGCTGCAGAAACTCAACTCACCTACCTTCCAAAATGTACTGTGCATACAATATTAGTTGATTTCATTTAAAATTCCTGCAACGGTCATGGAATACAAAAACTAGGATCAGGATTCAAATATCACACACCAGTGCTTCCCTTATTTGCTCATCATGATTGTAATCTTACAACATTCATTAAACTGTATTGCTGTCACTGTCAGTTATCAACTTGCAGTAATAACATAATATTATTTGATAAAGATGCCAGTCAAACAGCTGCTATCAAAGGAACCGTGAGTTTGGGAGAAGGTCAAATCCGAGCGAGCTGCATGGATCAATGTGGAGTTGACTCTCCACTGTTTACACAAACTCCCTCTGAAAACAAGAGCATCCGCGGAGGTTCAAAGTTGTTCGTAATGAGTGTGCTCTGCTGCTCTCAGGTGTTGAACTTTACCGACAGTCTAAATATTACATGCCAAGAGAAATGAAACATTTTTAACAGCGAACCAGAGAAGCGCAGCTAACAAGGAGCGGGTCATCTGCTGTTTTTCTGCACTCTCGCCAACCATCCCTCTGGGATGGAGATAATTTAATTGCGCACGAACAGACTTCAGCAACGTGCCAAATATCCGATGCAATGATTTTCTGTGTCACCATTACTGTTGCATAACCAAGGACACCTTGTCATAAGATTATTACTCCTTCCTTGAGACACAGAATGGTGGAACACGTGCCTTTTCTGCCCATGAAAATATTTGTATCTGTGTTTATTCTAAGCAAGATTCAATCTGTAATCTACGTGTTATTTACACTGCACCCGAGCTGAAGTTCTATCGTCTCTAATGGCCTGGGTTGTTTGAGTGAGACATATCAAGATAAGATAGAATTACAAAATTCACGCGGCAGGAAAACAAACAAACACACAATTAAACCAGAATGATTGGAATGCCGGTCACAGTGATGAGAGTGCTGAAGCTTAAAATTACACACCAGGCACTCGGGATTGCTGTGTATGAGCTGTAGCACAATATTGGAAGGCAAAGGCAGCATATCATCTTTATTCATGGAAATAAGCCACACTGTAATGTTTGAAATTTGTATCTTTGACTTTATAGCTTTTGAGGTCATGATGCAAAATGAAATTAGTCATGCTCATCACTTATTCATCAAATGTTTTATCATCATTTGTTTTGTCCTGAAAGTTTCATCTGTTTATCTTAACTCCAGTTTAAGGGAGGATACCTCATAAACATAGCTTAGCACTTGGGTTATTATTGTTCTTCTGTTTTGTGACAAAATAGCAGTATCAAACACTATGTTGACACTCAACATAACTACACACCAAATAATGTGAATAATGAAAGAGCTCCATATAAATATTGGTCAAACTGCGGGAGCTTGTTTGGTTGGTACAAAAACCTGCACAACCTCTTGGTTAGACAGATGTTTTTTCAAACATGACACCTTGATATTCCCCCTTGAGGAGCAAGAGGTTTCTGGGAACAGGGATGCTGATGCACCTCCAACGCCACCTTAAATAAATATAAGAAGATGGATAATATTGTTTTGACAGAATGAATGAATGAATGAATGTTTATGTCAATCTTCTTTAATACATTGTTATCACATTTGAGATTTACGTGACTAAGATTTCTTGGCTTTGTATAACATTACGATACATGTAGTGCAGGCAACATTTTGTCTTACATTTTAGACAAATGCAGCTCAGGAAATTTAAGTAACCTTGCTTTTGCAAACAGTTTGTGTGTGGTCTTTATTCTAGTTTATGTACTATTCTGAGTGCTTTTTCTGTGGTACAATTACTGGTCTTGTCGCCATATCAGTAGAAGAGATTTTGCATTTGTTATGCATTATACAAAGTTGTTCCCATATTTTCATTCTTCTGTTTGTTATGTGCTGTTTCTGAATGAGCTGCTTGTATATCCTGAAACCCAGAAATTTCATCTGAGGCTGGGTGACAGCTGATCTCAGACATTGTAGACCAACAAAGTTCGGAAACTTCTAAATCCACTGTGTTAATATTTCATGCACAAACATTAGTTGTGAGGAGAAGACTTGAGGTATCTTCAAAGTAGCAATGTCTGTGCGTCATATTCATCAGTGGATGTGCTACTTTTTACCTTTTGCTCCTAGAAACCAGTCCAAGTGGTTTAATTGTGGAATGAAATGCAGGAATACTGATGATGCAACTGACAAATCTCAATGCAAATACGGCCAATATGCTGCTGTTTGCAAGCAGTGATGCTGGCTCTCCTTCAACAGGGACTTTCTACTGCTTTCCATTACAGAATGTCAGCGCAATGATGGACAGGGAGGAGTGCTCTCTCTGTCACCAGGCTTTAAATCGTCGTGTGCATGGGCAGGAATCCCATGGCAGCACCAAGGGCTACACGCAACAATGACACATATGGGCCTGTATTTCTGAAAGCATTCCAGGAAGAAGAGAGTGTCGAGTGAACGAGTGTCCTACTACCTAGCCTCCACTGTGACCTCAAAGCACTCACCGCAGTGCTCAACAGATGCTGCATTATGTAAGTAGGTATAAAGCTTTCAATGGATACATAATCAGAAGCGCACAAAGATAATTGAGATGTTTTCAGAGACGCAGCTGTTTGGCAGCAGCCCAGCCATCGCCTGACTGCTGCTACTCCTGACTGAGATGAGAGGTTTCCTCCACAGAGAGGTCGTCTCACCCTGCCAAGTCTGTCCAAATCCTGCCTGACTGAGGCGGAGCGAGGACAGCGGTGAGGTGAATGCAATCTTATTTCTACCAAGCTGTTGGTGACAGTTTGTCAGTTTTGCCTTCGTCACACATTCGCACCACAAGTCAGCATGGCTAAAGTCAACACTTCCTCCCCCACTTTGTCTTCCGTTCCATGCCTCGTATATATCGCCATTAATCATCTCTTCAAGATGCCGTCACATTCTTCTCTGTGACTACGTCAAGAAGGTGCCTGGAAACTCATTCTGACAAAAGTGTTGCACCCAACCTTTGAGATCCAAAAAGCTCCGGGGGGTTTTATAATGAGGAAGGCTGCTTCACTGGCAGCGAGCTCAGCTGTGACCAGTCAGTCTCAGTCAACACTTTGAAGAGGATAATACTGTGTGACACAGCAGTGGGCACGCCGGGCCATCTTGATTATCTTCACAGAACTTTAAAAAGCAAAGAAAATTACATCATAGAATGCCATTAGTATTTACACAGTTCACTATTAATGGATAAATTCTTACTTCATTTTCAAGGGAAGATCATGGATTAAAAAAATAATCTTTTGATATTTCGATGGGCTAAAAACAACAAAAAAAAAACAACAACATGTTTTATTTTTAGTTAAGTTTAGTTAGAGTTATTAGTTTAGTTAATTGTTCAGTAAATAAAGAGGGGAATATGTCATTGAAGTAATATCATTTAATACAATCCTGCATTGGCAAATTTTAGTCTTCTCTCTCTCTCTCTCACACACACACATACAGTATTCTCATGCAGGTTGTTTTCATTAGCGTATAAACCCCTTTGAATAATTATGCAATTTTGATTCTCTACATGTCACGATGCCTCTTGTCTAGACTCAACTTGTAATTGCTTTACGCCATCTTGTGGCCTCATATAGTCATTGCATGTTTTTGTTCTAATTTGTCTCGCACTATCCAACGGCAACACATTTTAAAGCAATATTATATTATACTTTCTGTAGCATTAAAACAATGATAGCGTTATGCAGGTTGCATAGAATTTCATTTTGTGTTTTTCGTCATTCTTCGTTGCAATTACACAACCTCAAATGAAAGTCGAAAACTAACTACTCTATACTCATGTGAGAATTTTATAAAAATACATTTGTCATACGGTAAATATAAATGAAAAACTAGATGTAACCTTTCAGGTCCATGCCGTTTCAAACACGCCCACTGTTGCTGTCAGCCTACGTCAGAGGGAAAATGGCGGCGCCAGTCATCGAAACATGCCATGTCGCCTTCTCTGCAAACGAGACTGCAAATGTTGTGTCTTGGGGCCGAGGATGGATCGCTGCCATCGGAACTCAACAGTCCATCGTTCTGTATGATGTGAAGGTATCAAACCTGCGGAATTTGTTGTGAAAGTTAGATGTCGTTTATCAGGAGACATGCTAATATCAAAGATGCTAACAGTGTCTGAGTTTTATCTAAACTGTAGTTCGTATGTTCGTAACGTTGTTTTCGTGTTTCAGGGCATGAAAGTGTTGAATGTGCTGAATGGACACACCAAGCGAGTGAACGCGGTGCAGTGGGTGCAAAGACAGTACTGTGGTGAGCCTGTCACGTTTGTTTTCATCCACCAAGCGACACCACTTGGATGAAATCATCAGATGGGCGCTCATTGTTGAATTCTTGGTGGTCACTATTGCAGGAATATGTACACATTTGGTATCAGCATTCATCACTTTACACAGAATTCACAGAATAGTTAAAGCTACAGGGCTCACAGTTTATTTGTTCTTGTATTTCTTTGTACTAAAGACACTTTTTGTTGTCAACTTCAATAAGTAAACAAACTCCACTCTCTGTACTGTACCCCCTTGCATAGAGCGCCACTCAGTGTAACAACATTTTTATGTGCATAGATGGTTTCACAGCTATTACCACAAATGATATGAGCTCTAACCCTTTTCGTGGTTCTTGAGAAAATTGAAATGTAAATTTGCTAAATAAATAATACATCTTGACCACTACAGTTTTGCTTTAATGTATGAACGGAAGTTTTTTTAAATACATTATTTTATAGTCCTTATACAGTCTTCATGTATTTTAATGTTGTATACAGTATTAGACAATATTAGATTACTGTTATTCTTTACTGCCAGAGCTAGAGAGAAGCATTTGAGCGAGAAATGTGCCAAGTAATCTGTGTGTCAACATATCTGTGCGTGAACTGGGCTTTTAAAAAATATTTTATCATGCCCACATGCATGTCCGTACACACACGCACATACATACATACACACATGGACACATGTCATTACCCCCACACTTTCATGAAACCTCAACATCATTCAGACATGTCTCACTACCAAATAGTGTCATCATCTGTACACTGGATCTCAGTGACTCAGTGAGTCACTTTATACTCACTGTGAAGTTGGTAATATTTACTTGTTGTTGCTCCTGAAGGAAACAAGCTTCATTTTAAATTCCTGAATTTGAGAATTGATACTAAAAAAATTGTGAGCAGTAGTCACATCCAGAATCTAGTTGAATTGAATTGTTTTTTTAATTTTATTATACCGGCAAGCCTAATGTCATCACAATATATCAATGCAATAGCATGTTGTGTTTTGAACTCCTGCTTCTTTCCAACATTATGTTGAAAAGCTCACTATTATTTCTTCACAGCTCCAGAGACACACCTTGTTTCCGGAGGTTCAGATAATTGTGTTCTTATCTGGGAGGTTCAAAACAATGAGGTGAGTCGCATAGTCTAAATATTATACCTTTCTCTATTTCTTCATATACAAATGTAATCTCTGTATTTAGCTTATTAGACGAGTGGAGTGTAAGGGTCACACTGGTGGAGTCTTTGCAGTGGATGGCATCTGCCTCAACCCCTCAGAACTCCTGTTTGCGTCCTCATCTGCAGACTGCACTGTCAGACTTTGGCTCTTTAAAGGATCACAGGATGGTAAACGTTTTTTTTTTGCCTAAACAGCTCCTTATACTATATTTCACTGTTCACCATAATACCACTTGACTTGTCATCCTGAAGTGTTCTCTGTCTGAGGCTGTCAGTGGTGACATCTTAATTTTCCTGAGAGTTTTTGTCCACCTGCCATTTCAGCTGATGCTGTTTGACAGCCATTGAGACAGAGTGTGACCTTGAGGTGTTTTTCTTGACAAAAATACCAGCTGGTTCTGGCAGTCAGATAATACTAGAGCTACACGCATCAACAAGAGTCTTATAAATTGCTGTAATGGTTATTTGAAATGTTTTTTATTGAGAGTGTGTAAGCACTGATTTGGTGATTTAATATACTGTATTTACATTTCTCCTCAATGCCAATATACTGCACTGTTAGGCACGGATGGGTTCCAGGTCAAATAATATCTGAGTCTGTAGAATATTGTGTTATTATTGCTCATGCGTCCAACTATTTGTTTGTGTTTTTCCTCAGTCGAGTGTCTCCATGTCCTCACCTTTGGACGGGGTTTCATGATGGACGTGGCTCTCTCGATATTACCCGGCAGCAATGGTGAGCTTAATGTCTTCAAGAGTAACTTCCATTTTAGCTGAATGTGTTATAGTGCCACTTCCTTATTTTCATACATTGTATTTATTGGATTCTTTCAGTTCCAGTACTGGCCTGCGGGGGAGATGACACAAACGTTCATCTGTATGTTGAGAATGAAAAAGAGGTAGGTTATCTTTTGGGCACTTATTCTTACGTTTATTTCTTTCTGTTTTTGTAAAATGATGTACATATGTTGATGAGATTCTGCCCTCTGGGAAATGCTTTTGCTCAGCTCAAGAAGGTCTTGACTTTGCAAGGACATGAAGACTGGGTACGAGGAATCTCATGGACATGTATTGGTAAGTTTTTCTGTTGCTACGTAAGAGCATAGATACACTGATCAAATTTCTGGTTTCGTCTAGATTTAAGCCTCCCTGTCAGTTTGCCCATAATGACCTGTTCTCTTATGAAAACACTCCCAATAAACATGACTGCCATAGATCTGATCCATACCTCAATTGAAGCTGTTGACGTGCTGTGATGAATTTTTTTCTTCTACACCTGATGTCCGTTTGGTGCCTTTGGTAAATGCAAACCATTGCCTCGTGGAGTTTGTAACGCTATTAGATGATGTTCTCTCATTGTGATGTCTACCAGTATTAGTCTCCCCTTCCCCTCCAATGGGTCCATTTTTTTCTCTCTGGCCCAACAAACTCTACTGTTTACTCGCTCTAATGATGATATTTGTGGTCGTCTTTCACAGATTAGCTTCATGATTAGTCTACCAGTCGGTATGTGACATGTGCGGTTGAATAAGCTAGACTTGTTAAGCGTTAATGTTGAATTTTAATGTTTTCAAAGTCAAAGTCTTTGATTTTGTTAACATACTTTTTTTTCTTTGATTATTGTGAACTCCGTTGGCTGGCTGTATCCCTCATATCTATTCAGGATGAGAAAAATACAATATTAAGCAAGCTACCACTATACTATGGATAATAGTGCATATTAATTGGTTGTGTAATGATTAGCCTTCTACCTTTGTCAGGTGAAGAGCTGTTGCTAGCAAGCTGCTCACAGGATGCGACCATCAGAGTGTGGAGACTGTGGGCCAAGTCTCAGTCCAGTGCGTGTGCAGGGGATGATGACAAAATCAAAATGAAAGAGGAGGTTTTTAATGTGAAGGAGTCAGGTAAGAGGATATGAAAGTGTTCTTTATGTCCAATACTTGTGACAATGTTGATATGTCTTCTATTTATTCCCAGCTGCGTATTGACTTTGGCAATATTTTATTTCTTTTTGATGCAGATATGTGTTATGCTGTGTCCCTTGAGACAGTCTTATTGGGCCATGAGGGGTGGGTGTATGGAATCCACTGGCACCCTCCAACGTATACAGGTAATTTACATATTGTTTAAAAAACATCAGAGCTGCCTCTAAAAAAACAAATTGACTGATGATGTTGGGTACTAATTCTCTCAAATTATAATATGATCTTTTACATCCAAGCATTTGCAGATAAAAGTTTATAAAAGTTGTGAAGAATATTATTCATGTCAATTAAGATAATTTTTGTGAGCATATTTTCCAGAGTCCATCTAAGATCATGAATTCAAAACTCTAATATGAATTAATATCAAACTAATAACAGAAATTTAGCACTTAATTTACTATGGCTGTTGTGAGCGAATGAATGAATGAATGAATGAATGATCTCACTTTGTTTCAATGTTCACTGCAATATCGGTAGAGGCATCAATATGCTTTTCTGGCCATGATACAGCAAAAGAAAGTAAGATATTGTGTTCTAATTACTGATGCTATTATGGGTGTCCATAAAATACAGTTTTATCATCACATGGCAAATTAAATGGCACTGCCAGTAGCGTTAATCCTCTCGGATGAGATTGGTTTGTTTTTGTCTCCCCCTGCAGGCGATGAGCTAAAACAACCTCTTAGTCTGCTGTCAGCTTCCATGGACCAAACAATGGTCCTCTGGTCTCCTGACAAGGAATCTGGGCAGTGGGTGGAGAAGGTGAGTGTGGATGACTAATAAAAGGAGAACTAGCCATCAGTCACGCTTCTGACATTGTTGCTTGTTAGTCACTCCCACTATTTCCTCTGCCCACCCTTCAACAAGCTCTTGACATGATGTGCTCGGAATGGAACCCCTCCCTCCTACACACACACACTCACACACACCCAAACTACCCTCCTCTGTCGAGTCCCTGTGTCTGTTTCAACTCTGCCTGACATTTAGGTGTCTGCAATCCAAGTGTGATAGACTGTGATGAAGGGCCCTCTACACAACTGCAGACAAGTGGGGATTGCCCTCTTCTATTTTTGCTCCAGTCATTTCCACATACTTAAATCCTCTTTTTTTGGCCTCTTCCCCAAATACAGACAGTTGTGCGGAGGCCTGTGAAGGCCTGCACACACATGTTGTTGTTGTCTCGGTTATTAATCTGTTTCACTCCTACCTCGTGTCATTTCTGTCACCTCCTATTCCTCA
The DNA here is from genome assembly GCF_027744825.2 of Synchiropus splendidus. Taxonomy (NCBI): domain Eukaryota; kingdom Metazoa; phylum Chordata; class Actinopteri; order Syngnathiformes; family Callionymidae; genus Synchiropus; species Synchiropus splendidus. Next base: position 11,359,707 of record NC_071337.1, read on the forward strand.
CTGTTTATGTGCCTCTCTGTCCTGCTGTGTTATCTCCCTCCCTCACATTATCTTTCTCCCCCCTCCTCCTCTTCCTCCTCCTCTCGGAGCTCTCAACAGCTGCTGTTGTGCCAGAAAAGAGCTAAATTTAACATTAGTGTGGAAGAATAAAACCCTTCTGCCCATCTGCCCCAAAAATCTCGGGTCTTGAAGGAGTTTCTTAGACTGTGTTTTCGTACCAGCATTATACTGGACATTTGCATACCTGCTTCTGCCTTCCTTAATTCTTATCGAGCATCAGCAGGTTGGCAGACACAAGTCTGCATGTTTATCTATAGAAACACTCTCACACTGGCATTTGCATATTACGTTCCATGTACCTCTTAAAATACTGCATAATTAATGCTCGGCTAAGACATGATCTGCTGAAGTGGATGTTCTCAAATGGTGACCTTTCTACAACCTACACTTCATCAGCACATAACTTGTACCAAATATCCGCTGTGAAGATCTATGTTATACATTATTATATGCCAGAACAAAGACACCCGTGAGCGTGGCAGCCAGTTCAGCAGCTCTTGCTCTTTTTATTGATGTAAATGGCATTGAAAAACACATCATAGTACAATAGAATGGTTTTTTTTTTTTTTTTTTTTTTTTTTTTTTTTTCCACAAAAACATTCCGAAAAAAGAAGAGAAAGAAGGGGAGCAGAAGAAAATGAAAAATAAGAACAATGAAAGAGGGGAAGAATAAAATAAAGATTAAGATTAAATTTTAGTGAAGTAAAATTGACAACAGGGTTGCCACTTAGAAACATCTCACTGTGTATTATATGTGTCAGCCACTACGAGGTTGTTGGAACTTCCTTTGATTTTTCACTGACAGCAAACGGCAGTGGCATAACAGAGATGATCACTGGTGTCTTTCTTGTAGCTCTCAGAGAACTCAAATATGGCAATATGAGGGTACATTTTTTTTCTGGTGAGGAGAGATATTTTTGTCTTCTTTCTGTGTGGATTTGCTGGACTCAACAAGGACAGTGATGCCCTTGCATCTGGAGACGCTGCTCAATATCATTGTGCCGCTGTCTGCACTCTGGGTCAGCAGTGAGCATTTCATGCTTACTCCATGCTGTGGGCAGGTGGTGAACCAGCCTTGCTGTTGTTACCCGGGAGATGAGGTGGCTAGACGGGGGAGTCGTGCCAGGGTTGAGCGCTAACTAAGGAGGGGATGACGCAAACAGTCCATCACTGCGGGGTATGACGGTCTGTCCCCAGCGATGCCAGTGACAGTGAGATGACGACCTAGTGGCGCTAGTCCAGCATCGGTGGGAGTGTGTGGCGTGGTAGTCTCGGAGCCATGGCTGGTGGCGCTAACACTGGATGCTGCCCAATGCTGTCAGGTTGCACAGTGGTGGAATTGCCTGGACTCATTGTTGGGTCATTTTTGGACGTACTTTTTTGTGTCAATTTTCTTCTTAGCAAAGTAAAGTAAAAGTCAGATCAAAGGCAAACATTGCTGACATACACAAAATAACAATACAATCAACGTTGTAGAAACAAAGACAGCAGAAAAATGAACAATGACAAGGATCCTTCACGGCCATCGATGGATGCATGAAATGAGAGTGGCGAGGGGAGGAAAGAACCTTATTGTCCAAGGAAGAATCCTTGAAATTGGAACGGCAAAGGAAGGAAACATCCATAATGGAAAAGGAGGCATTGTTGCTGTTTTAATGGCATGGGAGAGAAGGGTCTGTCCTTTGAGTATGCCCCAAGTGTAGTTAAGAACAAGAGCCTACTCAAAGCATACTTCAAGGTATGAATGTGTCTTTAAACACTGAAAAGCCTTGGGGAAAAAAATACTCCCATACAATACGTTAATGCAACAGTTGATTTAATAGAGGTTACCTTCACTGGTATAATCCAGTTTGGAAGGATTCTTGAAAGGAGCTTCAGTGTTGCCATGCAAGCCTTCTGTTGCCCACCTCTGCCATTGGACATCCGTTTAGTGGTCCTTGTGCACATGCATCTGAAGGTTATGCATGATTTCTCAATGAGTCGGTGGGGTTTACATTAAAAATAGTCACCCCTGTGAAGGAAGGGGTCACTGAAGCTTCTGGAACTCAGGAAGAACAGCTTTTATTAGCTGAAGCAGTCACCACTGAGTCGGGTGTTTTATCGCTTTATATTAATTTGAAAATAGGAACCACAAAAAGTCAATGAAAATATTTGCTACTAATTTTCCACTTCTTATGCAGGGACTGAAGAAAACAACGTTTTCCAAAACCCAAACTCTGTTCTGTATTGGCTTGGAGCTAACACAGGTGTCAGATGGTCTTCCTTGTATGACGGAACATAATGTGGGTGGTCAGTGCGGTGAACAGCATATCGGAGCGTTTGAAGTCAGGGCTGCTGTGACCAATTTCTCCTGAGCCCAGACTTATTACTGGCAGGGAAAAAAAACACATTGGATATTTTTGTTTCATGTAGACAGAGCAGTGCAAGAATCTTTTTCTCCATTTCTGGTGTGACCATATTTTCTTGTGAAAGACATTGAAAAACGTGGCAGTGACAACATCAAAATTTAGCCTTTATGTCACTCACATTTTGGCATGCGTTGACCTCCTGCATTCATTCATTCATCAACAGCCATGTGTGTCTCTCTTTTATCAGATGTGCTTCACTTTATGTTGTAATAGTGTGAAATTACCGTTTAGTTAAAGACAAAATAAGGAATCCTGATGAAGAATAGGCAGTAACATTGAGCTTAAGAAAAATATGAAATCACTGTGGAATGAAGATATAAAAATATGAAGAAAGCTATTTTTTTTTTATTTTAACAGATATTTTTTATTTCATATTTTTATAATCTTATTGCTAGTACTAGTACTTGGCATGACAACACCTACTTTGTTGACACTGCACGTATATTGACAATATAGAGTGGTTCCAACAACATACAACTATTGACTCATTCAGTGATGCTAATAATGAGTTTGAGATGCTAAAACCAAGCGCTCAATGTTAACTTAATTTACCTGAATTTCGGTTTCCAACTTGACAAAGTTGAGACTAATATTTGCTCGACTTTATGACCGCATCAAGCCACCCAGGCAGGTCTGCTGGTTATGAAGTAAGAGGGCATATCGGATTCTTCAGCGAGACAGATGTGCAACTCGATCTAATAAAACTGAGCTCTTCGTTATTTTCCTCAGTGCAAAAAATGTCCGGTCAGTGGCTCTTTGGGCATGTCACAGGTGTCTTTACTTGTCCGACACCCAAAAAATGGTCTCACTGATCCTCTTATTGTCAGACTCGGCAATGTCTGATTTTTGTTGGGAATTGGTACAAGAAAATGATTGAAAAACATCAGAAAATGGTTTGGAAATGAAGTCAACACTCGTTGAAATCTTGTGACACAACAACCCGTCCGCCAGTACGCCCTTCTTCCCTCCGGTCCCCCACGTAAACAAGAATAATAACACATTTTTGCTTCTTGCGTCCTGCAAGATTTATGTGCCACTTCTGTGTGCAGAATTTCCAAATCAATCTGCTTAATGTTGCATCTCGTTCTCTGCGTCTCGCCGTGCGTGCCTCTACCTGCCTCTCCTTCCTGCTCTGCCTCCTCTCTCTCGTTCGCTGCAAGATCACGCCATCCCCAGTGAATGCATGCAATCGCTACCGTTCCACCGGGTTTCCGCCTACAGACAGCCATTATTTTGAAGGTCACTAATAGCCATGTTGTCAGTATTGGCGGGTGATGGAGGAGCTTAACCGCCACCTACAATTGACACAGTTAATGTTTGTGATATGATGTTGCTCCGCCTGTTAAACTGATGCATCGGTGGTCTTATGTGTTGATGGTGCGGGTCACCAATCCAGTGAAGCTGTTGCAAACTGTTGCACTCTCTGACTGGTGAGTCGTGAGGTAATAGTGTTTTATATATATATTATTTGTGTCAAACTCTTTGCTTTTGATAAATGGCATGATAAAGGTGCTGCAGTTTATCCAACTCAAGGTTGAGGTCACCCGCACCTCAAGCAGGGAAACACTTCTACAGGGAATTAACAATAAAAATAATGAACAATGATTTATATGGAAGCTGTATGCATTTTTAAACTAAATTGCGACTTTAGCTGAATAAAAGTCAACACTTCTTGGTTGATCTTAAAATTGGGTTGGAGGTCCCAGAAACAGAAAAAGTCAAAGTAGACTCAAAGTAGATCAGCTGCTTCTCCATGTAAAGAATAGCAATCTGGTATAATTCCTTTTGGGTGTCACCCAATTGCCCTCCCGTGTGATTGTGGGTGCGAGCCTAGAGCTGGAGAGACAGATTGCATCGCTTCCCTGAATTGGGAATGACTCAGGTCAGGGCTAAAGTCGCAGTTTGAAAGTCACTAATGAAACTCTTATCCCACAACCAGGCCACGTTAAGCGCTTAAAATGAAATGACTGAGATAGAAATGAACAAATGGTTCCATGATGTTTGGAGGATTAAAGTTCTATGACTGATTTAACTTAAGCTTTAGGAGCTATTTCAATATCAACAAAGATGAGAATTTTATCCAGAGGATGAGTAGCAGATAGAAGTTTAAGTATTATACTGTATGTTTATTTAATCTGTTATTGTTTGCCTTTTTGTTTTGTTCCTTTACATAGAACTACGGTGCTTACGCAGGTCCTGAAAAGTATAGGGTTTTTTTAGCGGTTTTCCAGGGTTTGAAAAATCTGGATTTATATAAGAAAGTCTTAATGAATGAATGTCAAATACAGTCTGCTCAAAGGCACTTCATCTGTTAAGATGGGGTGAAAGAGGTATTGCTATGATGACGGGACCGAATGATAGCCGGTACGTGTTCAACGGGGAGGTTTTCAGTCATTCATTTAATCTGGCAAGTAAGCAAACAATTGTGGCAAGCAAACCATTATGAAGGCGTCACATGGGCTCATTTGATTTTGCCTCACCATGAAATAAATGTTCAGTGAAACCAGTGTCAGCCCAGTTGCAGGTGCCCCTCCTACTCTCTCTTCTTGGTGAGGATACATTCCATGTTCATCATGTGCCCAAATGTGCTCTTGTCTCATCTTTAGAACCTTTTACAAGACTCACCATACGATATCTTTTGGGAAAATATATTTCCTTTCATTCCTTTAATCCGACTTGTTATCCTATCCGTTATGCAATACCTAATTCATACTATATATTATGCTAAAATCTTCTGCTTTCAATATTTTAGTCTAAACCTCGCTTTTCTTCTCGTATTAATGTCAAAGACGGAGTGAATACCTTTTTTTTTTTTAATTCTGTTTTAATCCTGGTTTGTTTAATCCTCCTATTGTGCTATAAATATGCAGATTTCTCATTTCAGTTTCCGCCCCTCACTGCAACATGTCATTTAAAATAGTTAATTTTGCCTTTTATGTGTTTGTCAGTTATGAAGATTTAGCATTAATATATTATTATATTATACAGGTTAAAAAAGGGTATTCTAAAGGCAAAAAAAATAAAATGGCCAGACCAGTGAATGGTGGTTTTTCTGTTTTCAGGGGTGGTTAGTTCATATAAAGTAATTTGCATTATTCAACTCACCTTCACAGCTGTGGTGTTGAGGTTGCTTTTAAAATTATGTCAGTAGCGATGACAGAAGTTGTCATCATTTATTAATTTTCTATATGTTCACTGTCTTGTTTCTGTTTTTATATCTGTGATATTTGAATTTTTATTGTCTTATTTTTTTTATTGTTCTTCCACCAACACATGCATTTATGTGTGTAATGATCTGTTGTTGCGAATGTAAATCCTTAATATTTTCTATGCAACAAATCCTGACTCCCATGGCGTAATGTATTGACATTGGGGAAGGGAACTTTTGCGCCCCGTACAGACGACAAAGGCAGCCTTCTGCATTTCAAGCTGATGCATAGTACAACAGTAGTAGATGAAGGTGTATTTTTCTTTACTCTGTCAAGGTTCTGCAGGTTTCTGATGGCTTTTTAGGCCTGTGCTTCGCAGAATGCTTGACCTACAAAACATGCCGTAATCCAGTTTACAGCTTAAAGATTATTTATTCAAATGTTTTGTAATGTTTGATGTGTGTATGACAGAAAGAAAGAGGGTAAAAAACATTGTTGATGTCACTGTATAATTGATTTTGAATAACAAAAAGCTTGTACACAATCAGAGATGCAGAAACTGCTGAATCATTCTCTTTAGTTTGAGTTGTCACTCATTTTTGTTATTTGTATAAGCCTATTAGCAGCAAATATTTATCATCCAAGTTAGGTTATTAAAGCTTTTATATGCTATGGGTTATGTTGCACATATGTTGCACAACACTATTCTGTGTCCCATATTTACCTTCTGTGTTGTTAAACTGAATCAACTTTGCGCCTTGTTTTATTTTTTATGTGTGTTTTATTTTCGTTCCAGGTGCGTGTCGGTGAAGTTGGTGAGAACACGATGGGTTTCCTCGGCTGCCAGATGAGTCCAGATGGTTCAATGATGCTCGCTCATGCTTATCACGGAGCTCTGCATCTGTGGAGCAAGGACCAGGACAAGGAGGTAATCCTTTTTAAGTCGAAGCTGCTGTCCCATGTACCCGCGTGTGAAGTGTGAAATTGTTGAACTGCTGACAGGAATCTTCCTCCTGGGACCAGCAATCACTGTTGCCTTTGAATTGGCTGCTTTCAAGCAATTTCTTTTTACCTGTTGGAATCATCAATTTTCCACTGGGTTATAATGTGCCATATTTAATGGTTCTGCTTATAGGCATCTTGAAAGTGATGATTAGATTTTTTTTTTTCTATGAACACAGCCAAAAGTGGTTTGAGCAGCTTCACTGAGAAAAGAGAGGCCTCTAATGACAAACAACATTGCACAGAATTTAATTGTAATGTGGGTTTATATGATTCACTTTGGTTTATTTATATTTCTCTGGTTCAAGAACATTTATGTGCCCTTATGTTGAGGTGGAAATTCAGTGTTTTTCTTCCAACGAAGAGGCACGATTCCCCTTGGTTCTTATCTGTCTGTTTGGCTGCACTTATGTTGGCTAATATTTAAAAGACAAATTGGCACGGCTTTTGAGGATGATCTGTTTATTTAGGTACACTGAAGCCTGTCCACATACCTTATGCGTCATGCATATTCTCTGTATAACAATCATTGTGAGTCATTAGAAAATTCTGAACTGTGAAAGTTGAAGTGAACTGTGGAAGTTTGAGGTAAAAACAATCCTGAGTGTGACTCTGACTGTGTTTTTACTGGAGGAGTGGAAGCCCACTGTTGTGACATCCGGTCACTTTGATGAGGTCCAGGACCTGAGCTGGGACCCCGAGGGAGACTTCATCATCACTGTGAGCTCAGACCAAACAGCCAGACTCTTCAGTCCATGGAGGTCTAAGGACAGCAAAGAGGTAAGAAAACTTTTATTATGTAAAGAAAGAATCTCAAGCCGTAGCATAAATATAATAATGTATATATAAATATAATATTGCCTTTTTCAGTTATGCAACTCAAAGTTCTCGTTAAAAAAAGGACAGTGCAACATAACCTATTAGAAATAAAGCAATGTATGTAAAATTCTCAGTACTAGCCCCACATGTTGCTCCTTCCTGTCTGGGACATTCATACCTTGCATCATTTAGAGCACTGATTCTTAACCAAAGGGCTGAGGTTCACGGTTGGGACGCGAGCGCCCCCTAGAGGGCCACATAAAGTGTTTTTGTTTAAAACCTGTGGGATGCTCAGTTTTAATTCATTAGGCATATATGGTGGCAGTCATGTGTCATTGAATTGGCTTGACTTGATTGTTACCAACTATGAAGAAGTTCTTGAAAAGAAAGAATGATAAGAAAGTGATGGCATCCCCAAATTTTTAAATATAATTCGAACATTTTATTGCTATACTTTCATTTACACTTTACTCATCTTCTTTAGAGTTTATTTTTGGAAAATATTTCATGATATTTAGACATTGTTTTCTTTTATTCAGAATTTTATTCATGACATACAGTGTTTCCAATCTCCTCAACAGTTTGCATCTAGGGTGTTTTTTTTCTTCTTTTTTTCTTTAGTAAAGTTGATAAACATGATTTGCACCTGGTTCTGCTGCTGGTTGGACTTTTCGATAACAAATATCTTTGCGCTGATCACATGGTTTCATGTCATTTCACAAGGTTTTGGTTTGTTAACATGTATGGTTATTGAACACAAATGAAATCAGAAATCTGTAATAACAGTAATGAATCATGTCTATTGCTTGACTGGGCCCCGGACCCATTCTGGAAAAGGTGGGTCCCGAGGTCAGAAAGGCTAAAGACCCCTGATTTAGAGGACTTCGGGAAGCACCATTGTGTGGCCATGAGTGGAGCTAGATCTAAAATGAAATAAAATGTTAAATAAAATATATTATAGCTGTCTAGGAGATAACTAATATGTGCAGATGGAGGGGGGCAGGATATTGTGGTTTAAAAATTTAGCCGTAATAGTAGCATTAATGTATGTAGATTAAAAAATTAAGTCAATAAATATCAATCAGAGTTTCAGAAAATAAAATGCAAAAATAAAAGTTAAAGACTCTCTCTGCAGCACTCAGGTCTTGAGGCCATTGGTTCCACTGATATAGGCCGTGATCTGTGTGATTTTGGTCTCACCCTGGGGCAAGAGTGAACTCATTAACAGTTCATGGTTAAATGCATGTCTTTCACTCCTGCAGGTCACTTGGCACGAGGTCTCCCGGCCTCAGATCCATGGATACAACATTCAGTGCCTGGCGATGGTTGGGAGGTTCCAGTTCGTGTCTGGAGCGGATGAAAAGGTCTTGCGCGTCTTTCAGGCTCCGCTCAACTTTGTGAATAACTTCGCAAACATCTCAGGTTTCTCTGTGGAGGAACTGATGACCTCAGATGTAAGTTTTTGTTTTTGGATGAAGAGCACCTCCTCCTGATGTCTAATTACTCTTCTCTCTCATTCATCTCTCCCTGCTCTATCTCAGAACCGTGCCAGCCTTCCTGAAGGTGCCAGCACACCGGCTTTGGGTTTATCCAACAAGGCTGTTTATCAAGGTCGGATGTTTTACCCTCGATGTGCTTTGGAAGAAGCTCTTTATCTGTCAGGTAGCATTTAAAAAAAATAAAAAGTGATCATAAAAATTACAGGAGATCTTGCGGTGAAAGCTGAACAGGCTGCAAGTCAGGCAGACAGAATCTCTGACCAATACAAAGAGCCGGACTTCCACCCGCGCAACATCACTGGTATGAGAATCTTCTCTTCATTACAGATGTGCTGTCGAATGTGTTATTGAAATAATGGAACGTTGTATGAAACAGATTGTTTTTCCTGTCAGATGACTTGTTTTTATTAGATTAGAATAACAAAGTTCCAGGTAATTGAAGCTGAGATAAATTGAAAACTACGCTACTGATATTGCCAAGTAATGCAACAGGTGGATCTGACTAACCGTCATTTCCTCACTATAAGCCGCTACTTTTTTCTCACGGTCTGCACCCTGCAGCTTATACAACCATTCGACAAATATATGGATTTTTACAGGTTAAAGAGTGTCAAACTATTGAGCCTTGCCACATTAAAATGAAATAACAGACGGTGTATTGACCTTAAAGCGCTCAAAATGCGCTGTTTTCACCCGTATCTGCAGCTCCGCCAACAGAGCCGATTTCCTTAAGGACCAGAGATGAGAAGCATCAGCTGAGACCATTTTTAAGATGGGTGCACCAAACACGTTTGCTGCTTCAGTCACTACCTGAGCCAGGCCTTGTCTTCAAATGAAAGACCTGCATGTATGATGCTCTCAGACCTCCGGTGGCTGTACCCGTCAGAAACCTTGTTAACTTGTTATCCCCCCCCTTTAATATTGCCTTCCACGGTTAGAATAGATGAATAATAAGTAGGTGAGTCAGGGGAGCGATGATGATGTCTGCTTAAAAAAAAAAATGCATGAAGTATGTAGTTTTCAATTACACACAACACAAAGATGACACACTCTTTGCTCTTGCTTTCAGGTTCAGAGGGAAGATCCATTGATCCATTTTTGGTGAGCGGCAGTGGTGTAGGAACCTCTGCTTGCTAATAGTCAGTGAATTAAATGTGTTAAATGTGAGGGAAACGTTGTCTCCGGGCGATTCAGAGTCTCTCCTCGCGTTTGAACTTTCAGATTTCCAGAACCAAAACACCAATTCTTCTCAGCTTCACTTCACTAAACAGACAGTTTTGAATTCTCCAGAGCATTTTTAAGTTTTAGCAAATGGCCAACTTGATTTATTTTGGGTTTTTGAGCCGTTTTTAAAAACAGCACTTGATTTCTGGGTTTTTCTTCACAGAACCCCCCCCTGAGGATTATCTGCACCAGAACACACGCTGGCCCGAAATCCAGAAACTGTGAGTTCACCTGTGTTGACAAAACAAATCTCAAGCTGCATGTTTTATTCAGAGGTTGGTGCATTTACTTCAGCTTCTCTTCATATAATGATGTTTTGACTGAAATAATGACGATTTATTGAGATAAAGTGTGAACAGAGTAAATGCTTTACTTCAGAGGTTGTCAGTTGATCTGTGGAATCTCAGATGAGCTCACTTGTATTTTTGTTTTCTTTGTCGAATCAATTTTGCATAAACACTTTAATTCAGTTAAGTCCTTTGCTGCCTGTTTCTGGATTAAAATAATTTGCACTTGTGTTTTTGACTTTTGCTTTTTCCAGAATAACCTAACGTTGCTGGATTTTAGGTTTTGTCCTTTATTGTTTGTGTCAAATTTTGAACCCCACTTTTTTAACATCATACTCTCAACCCCTTTCTTCATGAGGAAGGACTTGCGTTATCTTTTCTTTCCCGTATTTTTATTTTCTTTTTTATCAAGCAGGTATTAGCATTTAAGTCTGTATTTTGAAATTTAAAGTTTATATTTAGTTCCATTATAGTTGTAATGAGTGTCATTGTTAACATATTAAATTTTTAATCCTTACTATTGCTCTTCTAATTTAGAGGGTTTTTTTTCCTCCAAAGACTTTGTCTCATGAAGACAATTTCCTCTGCTCTGTTTCCCCCTCGTTTCTTTTCATCATCCAACCTCCCATCATCTGTGACCCTCCTCTCCTGCTCTGGATCTATTGCCTCTATTCGTGGCCGTCGTGAAAATTCATTTGCTGATCAATCTGCCATAAGCATGACACACGATGTTAGCGTTCATTGCTACTCTGAGCTTTGCTGTGTGTGTGTGTGTGCTGCGAGTCCCTTCACCTCTCAGAGCCACTTTGTCGAGTCACTCTGAATTATTTAGTGCATTAAAATAGCATCATAATGAGTAAATGACTGAAGTATTTTGTGCTCCCCTTGTGCTGCAAAATCGTTGCAGGGTTTCTCTGGCAGAACTACTGTGTTGATATTGATTACGTTTTGGCGGTGCACTGACAGAAAGCGTGTTTTTTAGTCTGGTGAGAACGTGGACTGCAGTGAACTGATGATGCAGTTCAATGTGACCTTCATCCAAATCAGAGTGAATGTATTCATATGGATATTATTTGGGTATCGTTGTGTTTTTGTCATGTACGGTTGGAACACTGCCAGTGAGCTTCGAATTGTGAGACACTGTTTGCGCTCATTACTTCTTTTTTTTAATTCAAAATTTTCAACATGTAATACTACAATACTGCAAGAGCAATATACGTTTTTGTACCGGAAAATAAAAAAAAAACAACACAAAAGGAGATGCATAACAAAACTTGAACCACTAACAAACAAAAATACACCAGTTCGTAGTAATAACAAATAAGGATAACTCAAGATATCAGCAACTAGAATTTTCTACTAATCCGGTATAAAAGTAAAGGAGAGTCTTTCCAGTAGGTTGAAAAATGAGCCACAAACCTCAAATGTATTTGATGAATTTCTGAGAGAAAGTGTAATCTTTTCTAATTTTAGGAAAAACAAAACATCTCTCACTCAATGAATAAAAGTAGGGGCGGTGGCACGCTTCCATTTAACTAGAATTATTCTCCTGGCAAGTAGGGTCAAGACGGCTATGGCGTCTATTACAGAAGAGGACAGGCAAGGTCAATTCGAGATTCCAAACAATGCAATTAGTGGTGCGATCTGAGATGCGCTCATTACTTCTAAAGTTGTCGTCACGCCAGGAGGAGCGTAAACTCAACATCTGATGGGACTGAGGCTGTATTTTGGGTTTGGCGCCCTCTGGGGATGAGCTTGTTACTCTCAACATATGGATGACATGACTATTGGCTATTCCCGCCCCGACCCTGACTGCCTCCACCTGCTGACTAGCATTAGCCTCCATGTATGATCTTTAGGAAGAGGTGTAAACAGTTTGTCCCGCTGCGACTTTGATGTGGCACACTCCATTACAGTCGGCCCATGGCGCTCTGGAGTGCATGCTAATGTGTTTTGTAGAGCTATTGTTAGCATAATGCAAGCAGATGGAAGGACGGGATGATTTATTCATGACAGTAGTTTTGAGAAAAACAGGCAGAAAGTCATGTATTATTACCTTGGTTAAGGAGGATGGGTGACACATCGCCAAGTGTATAGACGGCATCAGGTGATGACATTTGGGTGGATTTGGCTTTTAGTGGTTATAGATTTGTCATCGGGATTCATGACTGTGTGTCTTGTGTGAGCGAGTTCTAGACATGCTGTCCCATTGAACTCATTGCAATCAATGATATTTGTCTCTTTAAAACGGATGTGAAAGAAGCCCAGCGCTTCAAGCTGTCTTTTAAGGGGTTAAAGGATTTGGAAAAGATTTCTACTAAAAATGATCATAAATAAATACAATAAAAATAGTTTCAGATTTTGATGCATGAGGGTTGGTCGTGTAAATTCAGCATGATAAAAGTGTCCCACTTCCTCCCAAAGTGAGATCGATAGGGAAAGAAGTGGGTAAAACTGACATTTTAACAGTTTGATATTTTAAGGGGGAAAGTACTTCTGAATGGAAATTCATCCAGAAAAAAATGGATTCTTCATCTGCTTTAGAAGGGGACAGATTAGTGTGTAGCGACTGAGCTGGGAAGTAAAGTGCGTTAAAAGAGGACCACCAGGTTTGAGAGAGGGATGGAAGGCCGGACTCTCTTCTGCTCTCCTGACACAGAAGCAGCTTTACGACCAGGCTTTCTTCTCTGACCCTCGCAAGGACAATAATTACAGCTCTGCCGCTGATGATGACTGGAGGTGACACGTTGGAATGACAGAGATTCAGTTTGCCGTGAGACTGTTTTCTTTGTTGTCGTCCACTTATCTTTCATCTTTGCTCCTCATCCCCTCACCCCCAACGCCCCCGATCATCGCCAGGTACGGTCACGGCTTCGAAATGTTCTGTCTGGCGTCTGACCGCGCGAGGACAGTGGTGGCGTCTGCTTGCAAGGTGAGTGCGATGAAGTCGCTTTGAAAGCGACACTTTCCAGCAAAAGAGGGATCAGAGCTGGGAGCCTGAACATCCTCCCTGGTATTTGCTGTGATGCTGTTGTTGTCAGTTACGTATCAGCGGCGTTCACCCAGCGACGACCTTGACAAACAAGCCCACGTTCCATTATTTCCTCCTCCACGTCGCTGTTATTCTTTGTCTCATCTTCCAGCTCAGAGCCTCCTCCTCATTTAAGTCTGACCCGTCGAACTCTGACACATCAAAACGTGCCTTTTTCAGATGTGATTAATGATATTCACGCCGCGCAGAGAGGCTGCACCGCCGGCTGCCAGGTTGGGCGACCGAAGAGAAACTTTCCAGCTTTAATTGAAATGTTTTTTCTTTTTTTCCCCCTGAGGTTTGTTTCAGTTCAGCGTGCCACTGTAAACACCGCTTGTGTCACAGCTTTGTGATCACAGTTTTCTCTGCTTTCGTTTTTGACGCCACAGACGTTCACACTCGACCGCGGAATGACAAGCTTCTGAAGAACACATCACCCTCGAGTGAGGGCTGAACATGAAACCTGTTGGTTGTTAGTGTAGCGGCGGGTTTGGACATTATCATAGTCAGTCAACACGCTGCCTGTATGTACCCGGCCCTCGGTCTGACACTTTGTTTTGTGATGTTAAACAGTTAGTTAGCTGTTAATCCAGTTTAATTTTATTGCCATCCAATTTCATTTACACAGATAAACACACCATTACAGTTTAATGCAGTTTTCGCATCAGTTTCTACACAGACTTAATTTCCCTTGGTCTTGTTTTGCAGTTTTTTTTAAATTTATTTACTTTCTTGCTTTTTTTTTTTTTTTTTAATAATATTGACCTATTATTACACAATATATGTCTTCCAATTCTTACTTCATTTTTTGTTCTTAATAAATAATACATACAAAAATACATGTTTTTTGCTGACGTTTATTTAGGTTTAGTTTTAAATTGTATTTATTCTGTATTATTATTAAATTAATTACTAATTAATTTTTGTTATTTTAGTTTTGTTGAAGATTTGTCAGTGCTTTTCATGTGAAGGTGACCTCCACGATGGATCTGATGTTGCAGCAGGTGGCCGAGAAATATTATCCGGGAACTTACTTCACATTTCCTTTTCAAGAAATAGTTTTAGTTTGTTGGTTTGATGATTTTTTATTTATTTTAGTGTTTAAAATCTATTGTAATGTTCTCAGTGAACCAGTTTTCCTGACTCCTTAAAGTTTGTGTTTATTTTTCTGTCATTAGGACATTTTAAATCACTTGAAACGGCATTGTATCCAAGCTGGAGGAAACTTCTTTTGGAATGTAAAATACTTTGGCCTTTTTTTAATTTAGTGTTATTTTTCTGTTCAAACCCTGAGAGTGGCTTTCTGTGAATTTATTATTTTTTTTAATCTACTGTGTTGTTGGCATTCGTGCTCTTCAAAATAGATTATATTCGACTGTCTTCCTATAGTACAGTGAAGATGGGAGTTGTGTTATTGTGCAGTACATGTTATCAACTGTGATGGGCTGATGAGGCTTCATGAAACAGTGTCTTCATTTTCAGAGACCACTAAATGTCAGTCTCTGCTCAAAAGCTTTGATTTGAACAACCATTTCAATGAAACTTCATCTCATTTTTAAACCAACAGCACCACCTGTTGAGCTCTAAAAATAAGGACAGTGTTTCATGAAGCCTCAGTGACCCATCACTACCTATCAGTGTGAGTCCAACTGTCCCCTGGTGTTTGTCTTGAAGGCAACTAAAGCTGAACACGCCTCTGTGCTGCTATGGAGCACCAGGACCTGGCGGCAGCTGCAGACTCTCTCCTACCACACGCTCACCGTCACCCAGCTGGCCTTCTCCCCAGACTCACAGCTGCTGCTCGCCGTGGCCCGGGACCGGACCTGGTCCCTGTGGAGGCGGAACCAACCGGAGTCAGAGAGTGAAGGTGAGACCAGGCTGGCAGAATCAGAACCTGCGATCGCTCAAAGAGTCTCACTCCCGAGGTGTGTGCGTGTGTGTGTGTGTTTGCAGAGCCTGGTTTCTCTCTGTACACACAGACAGGGAAGGACACGACGCTACACGAGCGGATCATCTGGTCATGTGACTGGAGCCCCGACAGCAGATACTTCGCCACGTCCAGTCGGGACAAGACGGTAGCTGATTGTAATGGACCCATGTTGATGTGGAGAAGTGTGTTGACTGGTGCGCGTGTGTCTGTCCAGGTGATTGTGTGGGGCCCCTGCAGGGAGCTGGAGTCTAGAGACCTGATGCAGGCGGATAAGATCAAATGCTGCTCAGTCCTAAGCGTGGGCGACTCTGCCACAGCCGTGGCTTTTTGTCCTGTGGTGCACACGGACAGGTACACACACAGACACGCAGTTGTTAGTACTGGAGGATGATCTGAGCCCACAGCTGCTGTGGTTTAGTTGACACCACGGCTGGTTCATCGATATTAATCTCACTTGTTTTGATTGACCGAGTGTTGAACTGATGCACATCCAGGCGTCACAACAGTCAGGGATTATATCCATGTGTCACTACCTCGGAAGTGACTGTGTATGTGTGTGCGCGTGTGCGTCCCAGATACCTGCTGGCTGTGGGTCTGGAGTGTGGCAGGGTTGAGCTCCACAGCTGGACCCCCGGAGCCCCTGCTGGAGGGCAAGACTGGAGCAGATGTGGTGAAACAGACCACTCGTATCCTTTAAAACCTGAATGTGGAGGTTTTTACTGACTGAATTGAAAGTGAAGTCAAATACGTTACCAACATTAAAACCTTTTTTTTTTTTTCAGAAAATAAGGCTAGTGAATCAAACCTCTGGGAAGTGGTTTGGAAAGCTTGGAATAACTTATTGGCATTTAAGTAGAAGGAATGAAAATAAAATGAACAGTAGCAGACAACACATTATAGAATGGCAAGAACAGAATATTGACAATAATTTACTAATACCTGAAATAACTACATTTCTATGCAGCATACTCTTTCACCATAATCATGGAAGGAGATGCAGGTCTGTGTAAAATGGATGAAACAAGTATTATTTTAGTGACAGTGAATTACGTTCCAGCTTTAATCCGAAGAGTAGTGCCATTTTGTGCTGCCCCAAGGATCCCCTGTCTCCACCCCCTTCGATCCAGAAGTGAACTGTCCCTTGGCTCCACACAGCCTTGCAGCCCGCGCCCCAGTTTCCAGTCGTGCTGGAGGTGACACACTGTCACATCGTACCTGTGCAGGCTGCACCTGCTGGCTCAGTGCCGCACAGATGATAAAGAGAAGAAGTGCGCCGTGATCCAGATTTTTTTTTTCCATCTACGTTGCTCATGCCTCCTCCAAAAAATACCAACCAGGGTCTTTGCCCTGTTCGCCTGCATCTAGAACGTCCAGCTGGCCAGTAAGGGGCCATGACCATCACGTAGCTCCTGCCACTGCTTCATGTCCAAAGGGACTTCTAATACCTTCCAAGTTAGTATTGCTCGGCTCAAAATGTAACACCTGACTGGAAGAATATTGCATGAAATCTAATGATTTTTTGGAATTCTTTATTAGTCTCCTCGATAATTTATCCTATTTCTCTACTAAAACGCAGGCTGAAACATTTTTTAGAAAACAATTTCTGTTATCATCATGAATTTGATATTTTGTATCCTGACATTAAGTCCTTGCGCTTGTTTTTGTTTGTTCAACATATTAAAATACCCATCACAAATGTAACAGGTTTCCACCAGTTAAATTGTGGACGACTTATTTATTAGTTATTTTCTTCCAGAAAAGTAACCACAATGTTTATCTGTTTAAAAAAAAAAAAAGAAAAAAAAGCACAATGGATATTGTTATGTTTAATGTTTGAGTTGTCTTGTAAACTGACACCACACACATCTCACGGCTGTGCTGTGAAAGACAAAATATTCCGACACCGAAGTCCCTGCTTGTCTCTTTAACCGGCTTCCCCCAGACAGAGCCACACGGCCGCAGTCAAGAGGCTCCGTTGGAGGCCCAGACCGGGCCGGGCCGGTCACCAGAATGACAAGTGTGCCAGTGTGAACGGAGAGAAAGGAGGACAGAGTGAGACGGGGGAGAGCTGCCGGGTCCAGCTGGCCAGCGCCAGCGCCGACCGCTCTGTCAAGATCTTCAGCGTCAACACTCGGACTCTTCAGCAGCAGTGACACCGGCCTGCGCTTGGCCAGGACCCGACGGGTCAGCCCGGGCCAACCGGGCCGCAGCTGCTCACTGGCATCTCTTCCACATCCAGTGACTGCCGGTCAAGTGGTGGGTCAGTTCAGACTGGAGGGTTGTGGTGGACACGTCTGGTCTGCAGAGTTGAGCGGGAGTGATCTTGTTTAACAAGGTCCTTCATTATCAGATGATGTTGAATAAATGATTTTTACACAGCTCATGTTTGTCTTGTTCAGTTCTACAACTGGTGTTTGGCGAGAAGACATTTTTAATATGCGTTCTGCAACAAGCCATAATATTATAGCTACATGCACTTTCATCTCTGCACTGTCTTTAAAGGCATCTTGCAAGTTGGTGGTCATAATGTTTTCCACGTTGATCCAAATCTTATTCATCATTTATTTTACTTCACTCACGCCAAGGTGGGTCATGTCCATCCCAGCTACACGGGGAGAGGGACACCCTGGACAGCTCTCCAGCCCATCCATGCTTTTGGAATGTGGGAGGAAACTGGAGCCCGGTGTGGAGGTCAGACCAACCTATGAGTGCCTCATATTTAACCATCTGACGGTACTGACCGCCACCGTGGCCTCATATTATGGGATGGAAGGGGTCGGTTCCTTCACTTGGCTCCGTCTCCATCCGTGAAATGAGTTTCGGGGACTGGAACAGATGCTCCGCCTGGTTTTATGATCTCCCTGGTATTAAGATTCAAAGAAGTGGCTTCCTGCTGCTGTGAACGTGCACCAGCACACGTGCACAAGTGCAACTCTGACTGAATACTGATGAGACGCTCTTGTGTCTCTCCATCTGACCTTGACCACCGGGCTGACTCAAACACTGGTGCAGATTGGGGAATCATCCGGAATATAAAAAATCCACACTGATGAAAGAGGTAGTAAATTTTGTGTAGAAGTTTGTGTGTGTGAGTGTGTAGAAATAAATTCTCTGATTTCTTGTCCTTGAACATGCATAAAAAAAAGACATTTATAGTCTTGTAATTAATTCAGTTCAGCTCAGTTCTTTTCAAATATTATTGGTCATATAAAAAGGATACATATTCTAGTCATGCATTTTATTATAATTCCCAACTTTAGTGACTGACATGAACCCTTTCATCCACTGGGTCATCACATGCTACAAATCTATATATAAAATCAAGTGTGTAATGTGTAATGTTTATTCAATCCAATGTTTATTTGGGAATTAATATTTTGAAAGTACTGAGCAGCAGCGAGGGAAAACACAAGAAGAGCAGAAAATATGAGCTTTTCTTTTAGTATTTTTGTCGAGACTGATGAGTCACAGTCCCAAACATCTGCTCCATAAAAACTACATCTGAGACCCAGTCCACCATCCACACACTGAATATTTCAAGCCATTGGACACACACACACACACACGATTCATTATTCATCGTCTTCTCGCTGCAACACACATCTGCACCACCACCATCATCATCATCATCATCACCACGATGAAGAGTGACAAGGCGACTGGCCTGCTGTTCTCAGACCTGAAATTGCATGTGACACATGTGACGTCGACTAACTATTGGAGAGGAGACTGTCGGACGCCCGTGTGAATTTGAAATGTCACCTAATCCAAACTGCATTGATTCACGGCTCTTCAGTTTACTCATCCTCAGCTCTCGTGATCATCGTGTCTTTCATCGTCTTGCAAATGCTTGTGAAGCTCGAATCTCTCAAATCTCATATCTTCTTCAGAGACTTGTTTGTGCTGGACAGAAAATTAAAGTTTAATAATCTTCAGGATAGAAGTACTTCCACTCTGATGTTTAAGCTTTTGTGAACAGGCTCAATTAAAATTGAAAAAATAATATTTTCTAAATTATCTAATAATGTTTATCTAAATTTCTGGATTTTCTAAAGTATCTAAATTATAAACAAATATTTCAGCCCTTAAATTCCTAAAGCTATCGACAAACGTGGATTTAAATCAACAAAACATCATGGCACATTGTTGATGACTGCTTATGTTGAATTGCTGAAGCTTCGTGAAGCCTCACCTGATGATGGGCTGGTGAGGCTTCATGAAACAGTGTCCACATTTTTCAGAGCTCAGAAGGTGTTACCCTATAAAGTGAAAGGTGAAAGGACTGTGAAAATGTGGACGCTATTTCGTGAAGCCTCACCAGCCCATCCTGCCTTTATCTGCTTATATACTTATACCCAGTCAAAACCTCTCTGTTATTCTTAAACTTCAAATGCAAAACAATAATTAAATGAGCCCAAACTTTCATCCCACATTTATCTCAGCGATGACTCATTCATTATCTTCTGTTTATCCCCTAACACACACACGCGCCAACAAATCGATGATATTCAGTTACACAAACGCTACATTCGCTCATCTCTCGACATGGTGTCGAATGAAGGCGCAAACTCGCAGACTTACTTTCAGTCTCACTTTATTTAACGATGATGTGAAAAATAAAGGCTTCCATGACATTCAGACAACAAAAAAATTTCACCCCTCCCACCCCACCCCCCGAGAAACAACACATGGCTCCAACAAGATCAGGTGTTCCAAGTGTGATACTTATTTTATACAACTTCATCATATCTATAGCTCATCTGTACATAACATGGTTACAGATACTGTAAATAAAAAAAAGAACATCCCGGTGTTATATTGTGAATTATCTCCTTAAAAATCTCTGACATATACATATATATATAGTTTTTATATATATTGTATATATAATTCTCTACTCTGAAAACAGTTATTGCCCATCTCGAACAAGTCGCATAAACATTTTTACTGTCTTTATTCAACGGACAAAACGGCGAGGCCGCAGACTCTGCAGCCGTCGCTCTCCAGGAAAGCACGCGAACAAAGTGAGGAGGTTCGGAACACCGGTGGAATGATGTTACAGTAACTGATGAGCCCTTGACCTACCACGATTGCATCGCAACAGTTTCACCCATAAACGATGGATACGGAACCAAAGAAACTCAGGGCACGTCAACAGAAAGGTTTACCTGATGGTCTGCATTTGGCATCTGGGAGCGTCTTTACAAAAGTCATTATCCAGACGATGTTTTCAGGATCAGTCGTTGCTACTTCTCGTTATTGCCCTCGGCGATTTAAGTGCTAGAACAGTAGCATCTTCGTCGTGAAGATGAGGACGATGGCGTCCACGGACACTCTTGGCATTGACCGGATCAGCAGGTAAAAATCAACTCCTGGCGTAAATCAAAAGGACGACAACAGCGTGGGTCGGCCATGACAGAAAGAAAAGTGAACTCTACATTTGTATTTCATGCCGTCTTGAGAAAGCCAAATACCAAATATTCCATACATAGACACCGTCGTCAGGGTATCAGCAAAATGTACACAATCACATATAATGTCATATATAAAATGTGCGACTGGTTTCTCGTCCTCTTTCCGAGGAAATGCCACCATCTCGCAAAGTCTCTGGCTCGACTGGGCGAGCGATTCCGGGCCGGGCGGGTGTGCAGGTGGAGCGCCCCCTTCGCTTCTCCCAGTGAGGACGCCGTCTCCCGCGGGTTGAGGCGTCGATTTAAATAACTCTATGACACGTACCATTTACAGATGTGTGGTAGTTGGACCGCACCACTGTCGCCCCCTAGTGTGTGCCGCGAGTCTGGCAGGCTACAGTATAAGACAACAGGTACGGCGCTCCACCGACGCCTCAAAAACTAAAAACCAAGACACCGATGGTGAAACAGACGCTGAGGATAAACACCTTTGTGTCTCAGCTTTACTCCGACAGGTTGTAAAAAAATAAAATGACAAAAATAAGGACATGACTGTTAAGCTCAGTGCAGCCTGGGTTTAGCACATTTCCATAGCAACTGTAGTGTGAAGTCAGTCTGTGACACTCCATCATCACCGCTGTGAGGAAGAGTGTGTGCTTTATTGGTCGTGGTCTCGGGGAGCCTGGCTCCGTCAGGTCAGTCTGTCCAGCGCACCATCCCTGTGGCTCCTGCCTGTGTATTCCGTGGATTGAGTCGGGATCAATGTGATCATTCCTTCCAAGTACCAGGATGCTCTTCCAGGCTTGCCGTGGTGAGGAACATGTAGGTGGAACGCTAGCTGCTAGCTCCGTGAGAATCGCGGTGTCACATGCTAACAGAGAAAGCAGGTGGTGAAGATAAACCCGGCCGTTGCTCACAGCGTCCTCCTCTAGCTGCCTCGCTGTCGATGGTGAAATCTTTATTGATCCCTGTATAGGTGCGGTTGTTTATCTCTGCGTTGAAATGCATAACTTTATCCTCTAGTATTGTTTCTGTTCGCTGTTCCTGTCTTCCTGTCCTCACGCGGCGTGTGACGTTCCCGACTCGGTTCACAGCGTGCAGGTGTCGGGGAAGAAGCTGACGACACATCAAATTCTGAAAATGACGATATTTACAGGTTTCACAGACTTGCACAGATTTAAGGTGAATGAACCCCCAGTTTTCGGTGGATTCCACCTGAAATGTGCGACGTTGGAATGGGATGAAGAGCGGGTCAGAACCAGAGGCAGACGATCCTCTCTGAAGCAGATGAGGCCACAGGTAAGACAGACCAAGTCCAGGCCGGTCCACGTTTACTGACGACACGCTCATGTTGTGTGTGTGTGTGTGTGGGTGTGTGTGTGGGTGTGTGTGTGCGTGTGTCCGTTGAGTCGACGACGAACAAGAAGATCTCGTTGGGGATCACAAGAGAGCCCACTCGGTAGCACCCCTCCCCCACTTTAGCTTGAGGTGACGGGTAGAGTGACGTGGCCCCTTTTCCTCCTTGTTCTGAGACAAAATACACAAACACGCTGATGACATCAGTCTATCTGTTGTGGTTAAAAAAAAGAAGTCTCCAGGCGCCAGATTGGACTGAGCTCACAGGCCAGAGACCATGACCCGGTAGGAGGGGGGCATGTGTCTGTGGCGCGGACTGGAGCCCGGGCTGCCGTTTGGGCTGGTGCAGCTGGCGTCCACCCCCCCTATGGAAGGTAGATAGGCGTGATGCAGGATGGGCAGCTGTAGGGAGAGTCGGCGCTGTATGCTGTGGACAGAGAGAGAAGCATCAGAGGTGAGCTCTGTCATTCGCTGGACTTCATCTGCCAATGCGTCCGGACGTGGGCATGTGACGCCGGGCACACATGTATATACGTATATTGTTGAATCGCTTCTTCCCGTCACAGTTTAAGTTGGGAGTGATCGACTGAACGCATTGAGGCACGTTCATCCACAGTCTATGAGTGGATGGTCAATAGTTCTCCACTCCGTTCGCCCCCTTCACCTACAGAACCTATTAGATTCTGGCTGGCAGAAAGACGATTTCTCAGCTCGCGCACGGCCAGAACATTACATAAGCAAATGCCAGTTACATAAAAAAAAAAAAAAAATGACGACAGACAGTAATCTCATCGAGGAGAACTTCAGCTCACACTTGATCTTGACTATCTCTTCAGTGGCCACCTGACTCCTGGTTCATCTAGAGCAACATCCGTCGGACGTGTCGCTGCCGCCGCCACCGCATGCTGTTCCCATTTGTCATCTTCCATCCCGCCTCTCATCCGGTGGTTAGTATCTTCCCTCTCGTTGTCCACTGCCACCTAGTTATCTCTCTTCCCTGCATGTGATCAAACATTTATGCGTCGAGGGAATCGCTGCGAGTGTTCCTTTACTTCTGTCTATTTTCAGAGCGGCTCCCAGTGTAAGAAGCAAATCGCAGGTTACGTAAGCTTCATTCCTCCCTTCCCAATCCCATCCACCTTTTCTTCCCAGAGCCCCCCCTTCCTCGTAACTCATCACCTCGGATCAACCTCCTAAATATGTGGCCCACGTCCCGCTCTCTGTCCCTGATTTGTCTGTCAGCTCCGAACTCCCGGCGAGAGAAACATGTGGGAATGAGGTCTGTAAAAGATGCATGAAGTGTCCCCCCTCAGCTGATGATGCCTGGCCTCTTTATTATTAATAACAAGTGAACGCAGATTTGTCGCAGCGGAGTGGAGCGACTGTCCCGGCTCCACAAAGGATCAATCATCAGCGAGCGCATACGTGAACAGGAGCACACATGTTGGTGTGTGGCAGCAGGAGTGGAGGCTCCTCTCCACGGTTATGCAGCATACATGTGCGTGGGTGAGAAAAGTACAGGGTCGGCACATGCTTTCGCAAGGCTGCGTTGCCAGAGCAACCGCGGGAGAGCTGCTGCTGGTGCGGCTTCTGCTGGTCGTGTGACGTGTGTTCTGAGGAGGGATCCGACAACAGCAAAAGAAGGAGCTGCTGGTTCTTACTGTTCAGGTGAGTTGATGTCCTCCAGGGGACCTCTGTTTATCCTGGAGGGATCCATAGAGCCCCACTGTCCCTGAGGCTTCTGTTCCAGGTGGTTCTTCAGGATTGACTTGTCTCCATCTACGTGGGAACACATCGTGAGAGTCAGTTTGACAGACTTGTTTGATCACTCCTTCTCTGCCAGCGCACACAAACTTACAAACTCCACAAAGACGTTCAAAATTCAATTCAATAAAAAAAAGGAAACTAGAAAAGCCCAGAGAAAGCCCAGGTGCCTGCAGAGTTCTAGTGATCGCTACATTTAGTCTTGAAAGTACAACTGTTTTACGATGAAACTTAACAGTTACTGTCAGTTTTGTTGACTGAAGTCTGTCTTCAACATCAACAAAGAACATGTTCATGTTTCAATATAATAGTTTAAGAATCGGAGAGATGGGCAATTCAATGGTGTTCCTAACCTCACAACCGCTGTGTCCTTCCAGTTTGATTTTGAGGATAAAATTGTGGTTGAGATGGCAAAGACACTCATTCACACTGAAGCTGTGAATTATTTACCCAATATAAACGCCCATATTTACATTGGACACGTGTTCAAAGTTAACTGACTGACTGATTCATGCAGCCCTTCCGTCTTTAAATGACTTTCTTTTAACAAGGATGCTTATTTTAACAGTATTTTTGTCCCTTAAAATACTGAAATAAGTTTTTGAATATGAAATTACATGGGATATTGAGGCATCAAAATGAGTTGATGTGAGGTTGAATAAACGTCTTCTTCTGAATCAAAGATATCAGAAAACAAACAAACAAAAAATAAATAAAGAAACCTTCAAATAAATGTCATCATTCATATTCGTGTTTTTGGAGGACTGTTATTAATCTATTGTTATTAATCACTCAAGGAGCTGTTACAATATTCCAGAATTAAAATAAATATATAATCATATAACATAATTTTAGCAGACAATATCATCGTATAATACACTTTTCCCTATTTTCACATACTTAAGTGACAAAATTCAGGTAACGTTATATGCCAACTTTCTTCTGTCTATTGCCCTCAGACAGTGTATAATGTGGCCTCATGGAACCTAAAAATAAAACATACATCACGTCTCTTTCGAAGCAATATAAAATTCAATGTGTCCAACATCTGTGTTCACATGTGTCAGGCTTTGCGCTCGCTACTTCTGTGAGCATCCCACACCTTTTAGGCAGCAGCCTTCAAGGAACAGAGAGAGAATAACTTGTCTCTTGGCTGCGAACATGCTGACGTTTGAGGATGAATCTGCAGCGAGGTGAGAGAACAGGTGCGAGTCCGGACAGGTAGAGAGTCACAGTCGAAGCAGGACTGGGGACGTGTTGGATTGAAAGTACATAACACATCACCGCACTTGCTGGAATAATGAGGCAGTGCTGGTGAATTGAAAAGTTTGCAGCAGAGTGAAGAGCATGTTGAACTTCCTTCCGTTCCTCATCGGGCTCCTTCCCGGCTCATCTGACAGCTTCATTAGACTGAGAACAGCTTCTCACACATCACGTCACGCTGCTACAATGCTGATGCAGAGTGATGCTGCTGGGATGCAACGATTCACTGAGTCGATAGAAAGAAAATCTCTCCTCTGATTTAGACTTAACCGAGCCAGAACGTGAGGCGTTTGAACTCTCTCCGCTTCCAGCCATTAAAACATGAAAACCTTTTTTTTTTAATGAGTGTACAACAGTAAAGCAAACTTCACGGGCTTTATTCTTATTCTGGGATAAACAAAATGAAATGACCTGGATTATTAAAAATATCAGCGAATGTGTCGCCATCCTTTTCCCCTGGGAGGGTCAGCAAATAAGTCTAATTACAAGACGCTTCCAAGAACTCACAGATCCACATCAAAGGTTTGCAAAGCACAACTGAGGACACAGGAGTAAATAAAGACGGAAAATTAAATCTTCAGGGTGATTTTCAACAAACACTTTTTGTCTTTTGATTTTGGATAAACTTCCCAAACACAGAGCTAGAAAGTTTTAGCCAGTAATTTACATGCAGAACTAATAGGAATGAATATTTTAAAAGTTTATATATATATATATATATATATATATATATATATATATATATATATATATATATATATATATATATATATATATATATATACTCCAAAACAAATTTAGAATTTTCAAAATATAAAGGGAACATGAGTTTTCTTTGATAATGTTCCTTTCTTCTACTGTCACTACTTTCTCCTTTTGAACATGTGAATACTTATGAAGAAAATCCTTTGAACCGACGACAGCAAGTTATTGGTCCGCAGCTGAGGTTGTACAACGCTGGCCGCGCTCCACTCACCTCTGCCGTCCGTGAAGTTGCGAATACTGAGGATGTTGTTGGCGTCGGGGTAGTTGTTCTGCTTGATGTAGGGCGTCTTCTCCGGAGTGTCCTGCAGCTGCATGGTCACTTCCTCCAGCTCCTTGTCCAGCTTTGGGTGAACAAAGCCGACAAAAACCATACGTTACAGTCGCCTGCATTCAGGTGGTTTTCAATGAATAAATGTTTACTTATTTGTGTTTCTGTAAGATCGGTTCCTTATGTGTGCATCATTGCTTGTTGTCTATAAGCTAGTGCTGTTTTTGTTTCATGTTCTGCATGCTGAATTATTGTTTGTTGTTTAATTGTTGTCTTAATTCAATGTAGTTTTTAATGATTTATTTTTTTAAAGTAATTAATAGTTGTGCTTTTTCCTGTTGTAGTTAATAGATTGTTTTTGTCTTCAGTTATCTGTTAATGTGTTTGGATTTTTGTGATAAGGAAGCACTTCCTTGTCATTGGATCATTTTGTGTTTGGAGATTCTATTTTGTATTTTGTATATGTAACCTCCATTCCTATTGTGTGCCATGTTGCATACCTCTGTTATCCTCATGCGCAGCCTGTGGTTGTCGGTTTGAAGCCCATCCAGCCGTGAGGTGTTGGCCTGGTTGACACTGGTCACGGAGGTGGAGGTCTTGGAGTCCTCCTTCTTCTGGTTCTGGGTGAACTTTAACCTCCGGTTCTGAGTGGCTGCATCAGGATTGGTTCTCATGGTGATGAACTGGAACGGAGAGGTCACATGATCAGAGCCAAAGAAACATCACCAAAGCTTCAGCTAGACGTTCAACCGGAACAGGGCGAAGCCCCTCACTGACCTTTGGAACGAAAACCAGGCAGAGGGTGATGGTGCTGCAGAAGATGATGACCAGTGCTACGATGCAGAACTGCACGTTGGGCTGATCTCTGGTCAGGAACGACACTGCTGCGCCGATGATGCACATGATTCCGACGTTGTACACGCTCATGCCGATGTACTTGCTGTCGTTGAGAGCTGGGATGCTCACGTTCCTGGTCTCCCATGCCAGGAAGCAGCCGAAAAGCTGCAGGAGGAATGAGAAGAACATTGAGGCTTGGCTGAAGACAAGACTGGGGAGAAGGTGAGGGGATGTTTTGCTTCTGTGTGAACTCCCTCAAGCTCAGACAGCTGCCACAATCCATTCTCATGCCACTCATCCTGTTGAGCCCAAAACATCTGATGCCAGAAGACACACGAATGTGCCTCTTCTTTGGTATTATGTAAATGCCTGGATGGGATGGTGGGTTTTGTTTGAGCCAAATAATAAAGTCATTTACAGATGCTGCCTCTCCAGGCGACTTTGAGTTGAAATCGCGGTGAGTGAGAGAAAAGAGAGCCGTGACAGTTGGAGGACCCCAAACTCTGAGGTAATTCTCTGAGTATTTGAGACAAAGTTTAGAATCTTCTCTTACTTCTGATAGAGCTGAGTCTCAAAGACATTCATTGAATGCAGCGATTGATTCTTAATGATTTTGAATTCCCCGAGCACGGCAGGTTTGTTGCTAAATCACTGCTGTGAGACACCACTCCTTAATAAAGATACAGTTTGGGTTTTGATTGTGATGGGATCCAAGGAAATACTGTCTATTTCCATCCTGCAGGAAAAGTTATTAATCTCAAGGGTCCACGTTGGGAAGATCCACATCCCAGATACCGGCTCCTGAACTCCCAGTTTCTAT
This sequence comes from Synchiropus splendidus, assembly GCF_027744825.2. Taxonomy (NCBI): domain Eukaryota; kingdom Metazoa; phylum Chordata; class Actinopteri; order Syngnathiformes; family Callionymidae; genus Synchiropus; species Synchiropus splendidus. Next base: position 11,387,600 of record NC_071337.1, read on the forward strand.
TATTGGAAGCGCACTCTGTAAAAATAAGGTGAGGCAGAGCTGCAGCACCGAGAGTTACTGAGGTACAAACCCAGGAAGTTTGGAGATTACATGCAGATTTGAAGCCTCAGCTGTGGTCACGTCATGTGACGTAAATCTACATTGTACGTGGCTTAGAATTTATCATGTTCAAATTGCAGAATACCCTACTACTTTTTTTCCCAGTTGCAAACCTGGATCAGGTTTCCTCTGGGCACTTTGGTTTCCTCATCCAAAAGCAGGTCTCAGTGTCCTCACAAGCAGTTACTGTAGGTACTTATGAGGAGTTCCTGGTACTACCCCTCTGGTTGGCTTCCTCAACCCTCCAGGGACATTGTACCCTCTTGCAATGCCAGGTGTGGACCACCAGATCAAGACCCTGTCATAGCCAGCCTAACCTCCGGACCTGAACCCCACAGAAAACCTCTGGAATGTGATGAAGAGATGAGGAAGAAGAAGAATTCTTGTTTTAAAATTAATATAATATTGTTTTCTTTACATTATTTGAGGTCTGAAAACATTACCTATTTTTGTTATTTTGACCATTTGTCATTTTCAGCAAATTAATACTCTTTATTTGGTATATTACTGAATCAAAAGATGGACCCATACTTACGTTTAAATAACAAAATATTGTTCATTTTGTATCAGTTTGACAATAGCACAATAAATCACGATGGTGGCTATATTCAAGTTTTTATATCACCTTATTAAAAGTAAAGCTCTTTCAATGTCTTGAAAATATTTGTATAAGAATTTCAATGTTATAAGAATTTCAAGTACATTCAGAGTAGTAGAAACCCTGGCCACTGTGTAGTGAAAAACCTCCCTGAACAAAAGCAACAGCTGCTTTTGTTTGCTTTTGTTCAGGGATTCCTCCATGTTCGTTGTTGTTGTTATCATCCTAGCTGCCACGTGTCTTGTGCATCAGTGTGGACCAGGAACTCCTGCACTGACAAAGGTTCCCTGTTGTCTGGAGAGCAAACTGTAAAATTAAATATATATCTTTTAAATATATATTTAAACTTGTAAACTCAGCCAAGATAGGTAATAATTTCAAGTTTGACTCCAGGGCTTTTCATTCCTAAGATCCGACAGTGTAAATTCTTGCAGTTTTTCCTAATGGTTTTAACTTAAAATTTGGATCAGGAGTGTATATACTGTCCATCACATTTGTATGAAGGAATTTCCCACACAAGCCCTTTAAGTTCATGTCGGACAAACATATTGTTGCGTTGTAGATCAAACCTGCTCTGGTTACTTTAGCAGCTCTTAGATGGTGCCGCTGTCATATGCGTAGAGCGGTGTAACAACGTTAAGCTTCTCACCATGAGCAGCCCCTTGTAGGCGTAGACGATGCCCAGCCAAATAGTCATGTGGGTGTTTTCACAGTGCTCCAGGAAGGGACGGATGGCAATGTCGCGCCCCTGAGGGTCGGCCTGTCCAACACACAACACAGAAGAAGAGTTAAATGGGAGAAACGCATGGCTGCAAATAACGTGATTCTTCATATTCATATTCAGCGAAAGTTTCCCAGACAGACCGCGACGATGAAACGGTAAATCAAAGTGCGCCCTCCTGCTTGTGGCGTCTCTGAAGTCAGCACAAGTATAATGAAACCCTGCGTCTGGGAGGCTAAGCTAATGAGGGAAGTCTGTGATTTACTCTCCGTCCCTCCTTGTTTCTCTCTCCCTCTTGCTTTCATATACGCCACCTAAGCAGTCTGAGACTCCTGACTCACAGGGCAGCAGCAGCGGATATAAAGCGTCACCTGCGCTGGCCCCTGGCAGCCGGCGGCCGGCTCGGAACGTCTTCAATAAAGCGTTAATTCATCCTGCCTGGACTCATCGGAGGCTGCTCCTGTGTATCATGTGTCACCTGCCTCACCGGGGACCGGGCCTGGGACGGGGCCTGGGACAGGGCCTGGGACGGGGCCTGGGACGGGGCCTGGGACGGGGCCTGGGACGGGGCCTGGCATGAGGCCTGCGCCGCTCCGTCAGAGAGTGAGGGATTATATCCAGCAATACACGTCGGGGAGATTTGAAGAAAAATTAATTAGTGCGGTTTATACATATTTAGATGTTTGGTACGTCGCAGCTGCAGGAACAAGCATATGCTGCGAAGCCTTTAATGAAAGTTAATTAGCAGTAAATGTCCTGCAGCAGTCACACGAAATACATGAATAATTCATGCACTACCACTGTTTTATGAGCTTTTAATATGTAATATTACAACATTTGTCTCCACGACAGGTAAACTATAAATGTATCCTCAATATACATATAAATATATCAAAGTTCAAACCTCCTTTTTTGGATTTGTACTTCAACTATATAGTGTACTTGCACTCATTTCTTTAGATATGAGGATGAGTAGCAACAGGAAATGGGAGGGATGATATGCAAGAGTGGGTCTAGTAGAAGCAAATGTATTTGCTAGTGATGTAGCTGTTGAGGCTTCATGAAACAGTCCTCATTTTCAGAGCTACCAAGATGGCAATCTCTGCTCTAAAATCTTTTACTTCAAACAACTATTTTCATGAAACCTCACATCATTTTTAAAACAATAGCGCCACCTGCTGAGTGCAGAGATTGAGGACACTGTTTCATGAAGCCTCAAAATTATTGGCATCTTTGGTTTGGTTTCTTCTGGTGATTTGAAGTGGGACTACTGGCATCACTTTCTTTATCATTTTTTCTTTTCAAGAACTTCTCCATACTTGGTAACTATCACAGATTTGCAGCTGTCAAGTCAATGCAGTGACACACTACGGCCAGCATACGTGGCTCATGTATTAAAATTGAGCGTCTTGCGGCCCAGAGGCGTAAACAAAAACTTTTAGCGGCCCTCTAAGAGGCGCTCGTGGTCCAACCATGGGCCCCGGCCCTGTGGTTGAATCACTGCTCTGGATTAACACTGAATTCAATTCTGAGCTGACCGTATAGGTTTATTGCCTTATTAAGCTGGGCCATATAAAGTCACTCAGGCAGCAGGATTTGGCCGTTTTTGCATGTGTGAGCTGGTTGAAAGCAAATCCATGCGTTCATTCTTCAAAAACTAGAAATAAACTGCTGCTTGCTTTTTGACTAATTCCTTTCTGTGACTGCTGCATGGAAACACTGACAGCAAGTGGCGTGGATGATCACTCTCATGAGCGGCACGGCAAGTGGATCTGAAGTTTTCTGCCCTGATGTTTCCCAAATTTGCGATTTGAATACATCTTTACTTTGTCTAAGAACCAGGAGAACAGTTACACTTTCTAAGAGCCAAGGAGGACGGCAACAGAAGAAAGCGGGGCGCGTGATGAGGCACAAAAGAGGGTTACTATAGTGTAGAGACACAGAGGAGACGCTCTCAGAATACAGTGACATTGGAATGGGAGACTGCAAGAAGACATTCCGCGATTTAATGAGGTACATATGCATTGCTGGCTTTCAGTCCAACATCATTTTAGACTATGTCTATGTAATTATGCATCATTTCTCCTGAAGTGGGTCGCTGTTGAGCAAAAAAAAAAAAAAATTGTCAACTTTTGCCTGCAGTAGTAAACAAAGTGATGAATGGATGTTACAGTTTGTATTGCGAGATTCCCTTTGCTATTCCCGCGAGAATCTCCCATGTGTTTGAGGGTTGGGATGCACCAATATGAAGCCACTTTCTGTACTGTGAGTCTTGTGAGTGTCAAAGTCAAAGGTTAACTTTTCAGCTTCAATCGACTATTCAGTGGAGAAGCACAGCTCAGGAGCTACAAAATGGTGCAAAGCAATTTAAGTTTCAAGAAAACCATTTCATAAACATTGTGAGTCTAAAGCGTAAAGTTAATTACAAATACAACACAGGTTCTACTGAATAAACCATGACGTTGGAACTGACAATCCTTAGACGCTATGCCTTTAATTCCTAAGCAACTAATGCAGGTTCCAAAGAAACGTGCTGTCGGGATAATTCAGTCGCGAAGGACAGTGTGGATAAGCACTTTCACCTCTGAGGACATGGAGCTAAATGAAAAGGCAGCGAGCATCACGTCCTGAGAAAAAAAAAGTTTTCATTCTCTGTGCCACCAAAAAAGTCGGGGTTAGAGGCGAGGGACACCCTGGACAGCTCGCTGTTTTATCACCAGGCAAAAACAGACACCTGTGGACAATTCAGAGTCATAAAATACATTTGGGATTTTTTTTTTTTTTTTGTGCAAAAGGGAGGAAACCGGAGTGCGTGTTGGGTTTCATATCCATAACATGAAAAGTTCAAGACAGATTTCAGCTGGCTTCAAGCAGACGCAGTTTAGAGCTGTCGCATTTGATTTGGACTCGTAATGTTTGCTTCCTGTGATGAGCACATTTCCAAAGGAAAAAAAAAAAAAAAAAAAAAAAAAAAAAAAAAAAAAAATATATATATATATATATATATATATATATATATATATATATATAATTGCTCCTCTGATTAAACCTTGCGCAGCATCAATAATTTGCTGTGATCAAAGCCACTGTGTTACTTTGCGACGAGCATATGCACAGTATGTCGCGTGGTTTCGGCTGAGCGACCCCTGAGCTCTCAGAAATGATTTCTTAATTCAATACCAGAGACACATTCTGCACCGGCGCTCGCTGCATTGTCAGCGCTTCAAGCAAACTTGTGTCACAAACAACAAAATGATAGAGCAAAACGAGATATAACGCTTATTAGGCTTGGCTCTCTATCGCAGCACAGCAGGCTGGAGCGCTCGCCCCTGCGCGGGAAAGCTGTCTGGGGAGTTGCCAGGCAACAGGACTGTAGGCGGGAGACAGTCACAGCAGCGTCATTTTTCACGGCATTAGCTTTCTAACAGATCGCACTGGCGGGACGGAGATCAGACCTGATGGCCTGTGGTGAGATGGAGGGAGATGAGACGGAGAGCGGAAGCGATCGGGTACTCAATCGAGGGTGGGACGGACAAGAAGGCAGGGCAGGAAGATGGATCATGTTTAAGGAAAAGAAAGTTGAAGTGAACAGCCTCAAACTTCAGATAGCGTTAGCAGGCCGATAACCACTGTTTCTCAATGGTCTGTTGATCTAAATAGCAGCCGACTGATCGTATAATGGAGTGCAGTGGAGTTTCCATGTGTCTAGTGTACACAGCAACAATGGGACAAAGTTGGCCCATGGTGCATATTTGGACTCAACACTGGTGGGACTGTCCAACAAATATTAATCTGTGATTAAGTATTTACAATTACAATGTGATGTGAGTCAGTGGGAACTTAAAGTACATGCAAATGAAGTGTGTTGACAGAGTGGTGTAGAGCAGTGATTCTTAATCATAGGGCCGGGGCCCATGGTTGAGCCACGAGTGCCTACTAGAAGGCCGCTAGGAGTTTTTTGTTTTACACCTTTAGACCGTGAGACACTTGACAGCTGCAAACCTGTGATAGTTACCAACTATGGAGAAGATCTTGAAAAGAAAAAATGATAAAGAAAGTGATGGCGCCCCCAACAATAAATACTGTTCATGAAAGCACCTGTTGAAGCAGTTTTGAAAATGAAATACAACATTATATGGCAATACTTTCATTTACACTTTACTTGTATCTTCTTTGGATTAAATAAAATGTATTGTTTTTCTTTTATAATGTTTAGACATTATATTTATTTTATTCAGAATTTTATTCCGTTTTTCCAATTTCCAACAGTTTGCATCAAGTGTATTTTTTTCTTTTTTTTTTGATGAATATGACTTGCACCTGGTTCTGCTGCTGGTTGGACTTTTCAATGACAATTGAATATCTTATCTATCACTTGCGATGATCACATGGTTTCATGTCATTTCACAAGGCTTTGGTTTGTTTACGTTTCAGTACATTAAATGAGGTTATTGATCACAAATTAAATCATGAATCACTTCTATTACTTGAATGGGCCGTGCGCCTATTTGTCCTGGGAAAGGTGAGGCCCGAGATCAAAAAGGTTAAGAACCCCTGGTGTAGTCCACTGATATGCCACAGAAAGGGGAGGTGACGGGACTCTTCTGCAGAAAGGTTTTAGCTTTTCAAATGCTGCAGTCGCCTCACAAACAACACTTTCACTTACTTGTATTGCCAAACTAGTGTCATTTCATTAGCATGCATGTACTTGGAGACTGTCATCTGTCGATACACATACACGTCACTTCATTGTCAGACATCTGGAGGATGGTGACAACTATGTTTCGACTGTAAATGCTTCTGCATCTGAGACGTACCACCATGAAAAGTAAGGAAATTGCAAATTGACCACGTGATCCATGTCTTTGATGGGTTTTGGGTGAAATGTTCCAATGCCTTTGATGTTTCCGATCGTGGGGCTGTCGCAGTGGCTGCCGACATTTTCCTCTTCTTGTTGGTCGCCACACAAGCAAAAATAATGAATTTTATTGTTGATTTAAGTTACCCAAGAGTGGCACCCTGATTTTTCATGAATGCGTCGCAGAGTTGTTTTAAAAAATTTCCAAATAAGTCATATCCCACCTTGGGGAAATTATATGGTTGTAGATTTGCCTCTGCAAGGTTTGGCTAATGAAAATATTTTCCCGAGTCAGCTCCTACTGAAATATCATGGTGTACACTGTCAGAATAAATGTATTCTTCTCCTGGCTCTTCACTTTTCTTAGTTCCGTCTCTTCAGGAAGGAGGAAACGAAGACTGAAGAGAGGAGACCACGAGGATTCTGCACTCTTCATTTCAAGAGGGGACCAAGATTTATACACAAAATAGGGATAATCTCCGCCACAGATGGAACTGTCCACATGATAAAGCATGTCAGCTACAAAACTCACTCAACAAATTCATCACGCCGTGGACCCTTCAGCATGTTTGTTAGTCTCCCTCTGTAAGAAGAGGAGCGAGATCTCGATCTCAGACGAGTCACTGTATGCACATCGTGACTTCCTCTATTAATCACACTCAAACATCATAATCGTTTAATGTAATAAGGCAGGAAGAGCCAGACAGACCGTCCCGGCTCTCCCTCCTCAGCTGCACGGAGACTGCTGCAGGGTTTGTTTCTGGATATGAATCTCCCCTGACTCCGCCGTGTCCTCCGGCTCTGGTGACACCAAGCAGCAGGAGAGTCTCCGGCAACAATGTGGGAGGATGTTAAGAGATTGTTCATCACTACCCGCAGCTACTACTCGCAGGTTCACTCTTCCAATTGGTGTCGGCGTTGGCACCTGGTGTGCAGTCACACAGTGTTGATGATAACTGGACTTGTGTGAGTGCACAGGGACGCACACCGCCCACGACGCTTTGACAGTTTTATGACACGAGAATAAAACCATCCAGGTGGAGTTTCTGTTGTATGTGGTCGTCCTTCACTCTTTTTTGAGCAGTTTGTGCCGGACGGACACACATATTTTGAAGGGATGTCAGGAGTGTTTTACATATGTTGGCAGGTGAGAGTCACCAAGCAGGATGGTGTAAGAGACGCATGATGTATGTTGGGCCTAAATGTTGTGGTTAGCTGCTTCCTCTAGAAGAAGTCTTTAGATGAGCCAGTCTCCAAAATCATAGCTAACTACCAGACCCAGCGGTGGGCTCATGAACACCAGGGGTCTTAGCGAGAAAACACTTGACCCTTGACAACAAAGATTGGGTCCAACTGACTTTTTGACTTCCAAAGTTAAAAGACTTGGAAGTGAAAGAAGCAGGAACAGTGAGGGAAAAAGAGGGTGGGGGAGAGGAGGCCGGGCGAGCGCCTCTGGTCCATGCTGACCTACATGCAGTGCGGCCGTGGTGGCAGGGCAGCGAGACGCCGCCGGGTGTGTGGGTCGGTGCCATCCCACTTCAACAGAGTGTGTCAGAGTTTGGTGTGTGCGTGTGTGTGTGTGTGTGTGGTTTACAGTAGTGTCTAACTTACACTAGCCCAGGATCTTCCACCTCACTGCGTCTTCACAGATATTATTGAGGCCGACAAAAGACGAGGTCGAAGTGAAAACGGATGAAGGCGAGCGAAAGAAAGTTACACTTCCGCTCGTATTCACTTTAGCCTTGCGGATGAATTGCATCATATTCAGACTATTAGCAGCATCGATGATGAAAATATAGATCAGCCGCGCTGTGGCGAGACCAAAGGCGAGCTCAATCTTCACTAAGAGAATCTCAAACTGCAGGAGTTGACTTTATTATGCTTTTTGCTTCAGATCAAATCACACAAGGCAGGAGAGAGAAAAAAGCTTCAATATTGGATTTCTATCTGGAGATCGCGGCATCAGCTCAGCTATATATCAGAGTGGACCAGACAAGGAATTCAAATGAGGACATATTTTATGTATGAACACAGAAGTAGATGAGTACAAAAGTGTTCCAGTGAAGAGGAGCCAACAAACAAACACGCTCACTCACTTGTGCATTCTTACCACATTAGAGCCTAATAGCACATGGAGATGCGAGTGGGACATGTAATTATGAAATATGTGCAAATAGTTCACCATAAACACACGCACGCACACTCTAGAGCTCCAGCAGGGAGCTGCCTTAACTGATTTATTAAGAGCTAAACGCATCATTAGCGCGAGCGGCTAACCCTGAACGTTGGGCTCATTAGAATATGTAAATTCCCCGCTATAGACTGACACTCACTTACGTTGCAAGTTAAGGACTTTGTTATCGCACACAGCCGTTATTGCCGCGCGATTCTTTAACATAAGGCTGTTTTCACAGCAGCCATCTGCAGGCTCCAGAGTGTGCGTTGGCTCAAACTGTCAACTCAGGAAGCTGCTGTGGCTGCAGTTGTGGAAGAGGTGGTTAGACTGTTGGGTAAGCTGCAAGAGCAACGGTGGATGAAGAGTGCGTCGCGGGACGTTGTGTGAATTGATCTTTATAGAGACTCAAAATGTGGCGCATCGCCGCAGAGACGGACTGGATGCCGCAGCAGATCTTGGATCTGTCTTTGCTGAGGCTCAGCGGGTACAGAAGGATTCTGTTTTTGCTGCATTATAGTGCGAGTGAGGGGAGAGGAAGTAGAGAACACTAACAAAATAAAAGCATCCACACAACTCAATGAAATCTCCAGGAAGAAAACAAAGGGTCGCTCCGCACTTTGGGGGAACCACAACTTTGGTGGTACATGATCAAATGAAATTGTACCTGTGGGATAACAATTCTCAAGCTACATTTGAAGAGTATGGCACCAGGATTTTACCATCTGACCCTGCAGAAAGCAGCAAATATCTAGCCACTAAAAGAATGTTCTCAGTTGCAGACAACTTATTTTCAACAAGAGGCAGTCGCTGCTCCTCTTGGACAGTGTCATCACATGATTCGTCATAAAAGGAGTGTCATATTGTGCATATAGAATTTAATCCACAACAACTGAGAAAAAATAATTTAACTGCTAAACTTACATTACAATACAGTCTCCTAAAATCCCACATCAGACAGACTGTGAGATCTCATCATGTCGCAACATTAGCATCACCCTCACAGTTTAATATCCGACAAACATTTGCAGCAGAACTGGGGACTATTTACCTTAAAAACACCAACACACACACAAAGACAAGACAATTCTACGTAGCAGTCATGCTCAGCTCATCGCTCTGCCTCAAACAATTATACGTACAAACACGCGAGCGCTATTCCACCCAAGGTCTTGACGCTCTTCCTCACGTTACGCCATCATTCTATTTGCTCCATCACTGGCAACCTATTTCTTCCTTCGTCCACGAGGTAATCATTTCTGATTCGATTCAACACGTGCGCTCCCTTGCGTCAGCTGATTATTGAGCAGAACAAAGGCCCGTATAACCCCTTTTTATTTCGGTTGCAAAACGAGATTTCCGCCCATCTCAATCAAATATTTCTTTTGGCGCAGGAAATGTGCTTGATTTGTCTTCCTCTCCGTTTTTGTTCACACTGCCTGACACCAGGCCTCGAAACAAGGAGCATCTTCCTGCACAGCATTCAAATCCAACACATTTATTTGTGTTCTTACCCTCCACATTCATGGGTAATGCTTTCCAACGAATGCGTTTTGCTCATATTTGTCACATTACAGGGCGATTTAAAAGGGAGACAACAGACTCCAAATGACCTTTAACAACCGCCTTGCACTGTTATCATTTATATTGGAGGAAATTGGAGGAGGAAATCCCCACTGGGGCCGTCTCTCTTTGAAAAGGCAAACGCCATTATTCTCAGGATACATGCCGCTGCTATGATAGTTGACGCTGCTGTGTCACACGGAAAACCATACCGAGCTCCCACTTTTGAGCTTCTGTTTCAGCGCCTCTCCTTCTGTCCCTATAAAGCCAGCGCTGTAATTGAGTCCTTTGAGGCCCCTTGTTGCCAGGAGCCCTGTGTTGTGGTGGTTTAATTGGCTTTGTTATTCACAAGCAAACCCCCATGTACTCTGCTTTGTCAGAGGTGAAGACCTCCCAGTCCTGTTTTTCTGAGGGGAGTCGTTGATAATATTGATACTGCCTGCAGTTTAACATTTAGCATAATCTATAAGTTTTGTTTCACTGTGCTCTCCCTCTATTATTTCATGTTCCTCTGTATCGCCATCCTCCTCTACTCCTCCAGAACTCCTTTTACCCACCAAGACTTCACAATGTAAGCACAATACAACACAACTTTGTGGGTCTTAGCAAACATTAGATATATAATATGACTCTCCTTCAGAAGGTCGGAATAAAAAAATGGTGCAACCCTTTTACTCAGTACATGACACTGACATCAAGGGTCGGCATCACATACACACACACAACCCCTTGATTTTAATAACATTATAGTGTGAAGCTTTTTGGTGCAATAACCAGCATGCAACCAATGTTGGCCTTCATCCACTGCCAAAAGAATGGGCTTCTCTGATAATGAAATGCTAAATGCCAAAGTTACAAATCTGGCTATTCTACAAATATAACACTGCAAAAATAACACTTGAATTACTAAAAACAATAGAGATACATTTCATATTATAACTAAAGTTGGCACACAGTGACCAAGTCACCGGATGTGGTGTCATTCCACCTTCTACGAGAGCTCACCCCTGCAACTAGAACAGGTACGTTTTTCAGTCTCCGCCAACAGATTGAGAACATGGCAAACTGTGATGGTCAGGAAGGACGGGTGAATGCAAGTAGCTGTGTCTGAGTTGAAATGAGAAATGAGATCGACCAGAAATCTTCTATGATCATTAGTCGGGATCAAATAGTCGCCTCGCCGTGCTGACAGGGAATAACTTATCACACAGCGTCTTAGTCAGCTGGGCTGCAAATGACCCGGCTACGTCTGCTCTAGTCCTTAACGTAGATCAGTGCTTCTCAATTGTTTTCTGTTGCACCACCACACAGGAAGAAGTAAACATTTCGTGCCACACCAACTCTCCGCCGCCTCTGTAAATAGTATCATTTGTCTATAAAATTACTACAAGTACACCTCTGCATAACTGTGTCCTTATTAACATTAAAGAAAAGAAAAAACAAAGTAATATAGATCAACTTACAATGAAGGATAACTATATCAACATTGTTTTTGTCTCTAACAGGAAAGATTTAAAGTTCATCAATTTGCCTGACAAAAAAAAGAAAAAACAGTCAAAAAGCATGTTCTGAGGTCATATGCGCCCCCCCACGAGGGACCGCCCCACTATTTGAGAAGGACGGACGTAGATGCAGTCGTGCATCAGGTTTCTAAACACCTCCGGACCCGGTTACAGTGTTCGGTGGAATGAAAGTGCCGGCATAGTCTCAACAAGGCGCTGTAAGGTGCCACTAGAAACGCTAATAATGAAGATTAGAGAGTCAAACCTAGCTGAAACTGAAGCACAAAAAGGAGGTGTTGTTTTTCACTGTGTGAAGTCAATCTGTCTCTCTGACACAAACCTTGTCAAATAAACACATTTTTGTTGGCACAGTTCGATTGAGTTATGATTTTTTTCTTTGCCCATCTATATGGAAAATGTAATTACTGCCAATATGTTTGGAAATATTAAATTCTTTAGGTATCAGAGGATTCAATGCCGTCCGTGAATTTGTGTAACTCGCATCCCAAGAGACGTAATTGGGTTGAGTTGAGTAGAAGAGGATTTAAATGTTATTTTTTTGGTGTGAGCATTTTTATTCAGGGATCTTATAACTTCGCCACTTGTTTCGGCTGTTGCACTACATCATGCGACTTGTCTGAGAATTGCTTCCACCACAAGTTGTTGATATCAGACGCGTAAGTAATCTATGTAGAATATCTAGAAGTGCTTTGCCTGCTGAAGATGAATAAAAAATTATGCTCTGAGCAGCCGTCAAAAAAGGGTAGTAAACATTGTCTTCCATTGTTTTTATATTTGTAACTTTGACATGTAAAACTAGTCCGAAACAGACTCCTGTCTGAGCCAAGTTGCGTCGGCTGAAATGAAACGGTTCGGTAGGACAGGTTGTTTTTGGCAACCCAGGCTTTTGCCACCTTAAGAGAGTGTGATAGCATCGGCAAGTTAATAGGAGCAGACAGAATAAAGCATGGCCTTTCTGCTCCGCCACTGTGCCAGCTGGCCCCCGCCACTGTTTTAAACAAACAAAATAGCACGATGACCGTTCCTGCAGAAAAACACATAACATCTGTTGTGGAACGAGTGAAGAGCGTGCCCTTATGGCAAGTTTGTGCCAGAGCTGTTCTCATTAAAGGTCAACGGATGAAGCAGAAAGCAAGATAAAAGGAGCACCGCTGCAGTAAAATGACTGCGATGGAGGGATGGAAACAAAAGAGTGAGAGCTGCCACGGAACAAGTTGGTCCCAATTACCTGTCTGAGAAGTTCTGATCGGCTTTTGAAAACAATCATTTCCAAAATGACGAACACGTAATTCACACTTTCCTGTTTATCGCTGCAGTCTCACACTCACTTGATATTCTATAGTTGCAATCCATCGCCTGCAGCGTCCAGCCTCTTGCTCGACCTTGGGGAGATTTAATGATGTAGAAATACATCGGCTCTCTGCAGGAGTCCCGCGCTCCACTTTCAGAGCAGGAAGGAATCACACATCCGACAAGAAATCCAAATGATGACACACGTCGGGAGCAGGCACACTGAAGGCAGAGAAGTAAATGCGCTCCATGCCCACGAGCGCGTCTTACAGGGGGGCGCGATCATGGCTGGGGAGGCACAGTGAGGACATGAGGCTGTGAATTTTGTGATGGAGGCATTACTTTTCGCCTGCGGGGAGCAACCTCACGAGCGCAGTGCTTAACGCAACAGCCGTACAAACACTTCACCTGCTGCTCGGGACACACAGAATAATGGGTGAGTCACAGGCTCCCGGGGCATCTCTCCATCCCATCAACCCCCCTGATAAACACAACACCTTGCACTTGACTACTGGTTACCAACAAACACATGAGGAGAATCTCAAAGTAATACTGCGTCATGGTATCAGTAAACAACTCAGCGCCTCACTAATGGCAGTACATGAACACTAACTTAACATGGCTAGCATCTCCTTTAAAAGGAAGTGTTGAGCTAAATCAGCAACTACACACATCTACAGTACAAGCTGTGGGTTACTCATCGTAACTGGCCTCCTTCTTTGTGTTGAGGCTCTTCCCTCTCAAGCTTTTCTCTTCATTTGTCACATGTATGGATAACACAGTTATCTTGAGCGGGTCCACCCTGCCTGCACTCTCCTCTTCAACTCCTTTAATCTGTGTCCATCACTCTCTACGACTGTTCTCCCTCTAACACTAGCACTTAACAGTAGCACTTGGTTTGGAGTGGCCTCCACTATGAAGTGCCCTCTGATGACGAAGTGAAGTGACTGACGCTTCATGACGTCACGCCTAAAGACAACTTGTCATTGGTTGCCGTGCTGTGCTTTGTTTCCTGCATATGGAGTGTTGGAGACGTTTTGGAAGCTCCAATGTTTTTGCAACCTCCTGCATCGGCGCTGATAATGTAACTTAGTGTGGTGAACCAACGGAGAAGAAATGGCTGTTGCGGTGATAGATCTGTTAGAGGTATGACAATGCTAGCCTGGATGCTAGCCGGATAGAAAGAGATAAAAACTGTTGTACATACATGTTCATGTTGTTGGACATGGTAACATGATATACGAGAGAAAATAAACAAACGGAAGAGTAGTACTTGTTACTAAAATGTCCCTGTTGTCCTATATAACATAGTTTTTCAATAAAGTACTTTGGTATCCCGTAAGTCTATCCACGCTTCATATTCTCACTTGGTTTCAAGTCAGGTCCGGACCGGTCCGTAAAACCTCATAATATGCTTAGATTTACTTTCAATGGCTGTAGCCACCATGGTCGTACTGTTGCATCAACGGCCACACCTGGCCCGCTGGCCTGCTGTTGTCCATCACGGCCGCAGAATATTAGCGTCACCCTGGGCTTTGTTTATAAAGAGAGAGCGCCATTCTCAGTTCATATCTTGTAGCGCAATGAGTAGGTGGGATTTACATGATTCAAAGACACTACGACAAGTAGACGGGAGTCGTGCCAGACGGAAACCCGCTGGAAACCTGCTGCTGGCGATCAGCAGGCGCTGGCTGCTGGCTGTGATGGGAACTTTTGAATGTCTCCTACTGTACTTCTCTAATGCTCCCAACCTGCGCGTACAATACTACACTTCCTCTCAAAGAACTCAGGCTTTTTCCCCCCAGACTTTCTCTCTCAAACAACGCATCTCTGGTGCTCTTTCTCTGCATGAAACCACACAGCTGCTCACTGATGCTGACGTCTCCTCTAAGCCTGGACTCAATGAGTCTTTCCCACACCTTCATGGTGTGACTCATCAGCTCTGCAGTTCGGATAAGCCCCTTTGTCTGAAATTAAATTAAATTAGGATTACATTTTAATCCTGTTTGGCCGCAGACTTGTTATGTTTCAAACCTTTAAGACTGAGTTTGAAACCCAAGGTCACTCTCAAGGTCACGGTACTCGACGCAACTATCAGTCAAGATAGCAAATGTATTTCAACACTGACTTTTCAAGGAATAAAAAGGGGGTTAAAGTCCATTCGTCGAGACCCTAAAGAGCAAAGCAAAGCCATCCGCAGCATGAATATTATCAAATCAATAGAACAGTAGAACACAAAGTAGTTAGGCGTGTAACATAGACTCTGGCCAGTAGAGATCCAGGGTGATAGCTGGTGTTTATCACCTGGCTAACTGAGTGTAGAGAGGTGGGGGCTGATGTTAATAAACAGTGGGGGTGGTACAGTTTAGGCTGTTCAGGCTGCTACATCAGCGGCAGGCAGGAAATCCATAAGAGTTTAACAGTCAATTACTTCAGCTGTCATTGCCCTGCCGACATCTGTCTCCTCAAGGACAGCAACGAGTCACAACAAAGAGTGATACAGACACCCCCGCCCACACCAGGAGGAGGGGTCGCCTGAGTCATGGATTTACCCAGGTTCAGAGGATGAAGAAGGAGCCCATTTGGAAATGACTGATGGAGCAATGCACAACTGTAGCTATTATTACAAGCAATTTTTGGAGTTGTTTTGTTCAAATTAAAGTTTGTGACCACAGCATGATGGTCTAAAAAACACACACAAAAAAACATTCAAACATATACTCCAATTCTACAGGATGCTGTTCTTATGTTTAATAACTTAAAAAACGTATGTAAATCTATTGTGACAAAATTAAAGTAACATTTATAGTATTTCACAAATTTAAATGACACAAGCAAATTGCATATATGCAAGTTTTGATTTTGCTCAGTTGAGCTCACGTTAAAGAGGTAAATGCTTAATACATCAGTTTATCTTAACAATATTAAGATACTACTTTTAAAACTTTGGATGGCAGATCACAAATTCACTTATTCGGAATATGCCATACGTTTCTTTTATCATCATCTAAACTGATAATTTTTGCGACTGCTGCGACTTCTTTTTTGCATCATGTATTTTTTTTCTATCACTGCTGAACCTTATGGATATACTACTGGCCTTTATATTAATGAGGATTTATTCCATATATTCTTATGTTTTTTAAATGCTTCAAAAACATTTATTTAGAGGAGTTAGACATTTGCTTTGCCACAAATGCATTGATCTTTGTTGACAATCTTTAAACTGTCTATGAAACAATTACTTTTTTTCAATTATGTCCTCAAATAAATACTTAAAGAATACACACAAAATATGAATCAACTTTTCTTCCCCACACGCTCCCCGTTGAATTGTGCTGGACTGTACATGAAATCCAACAGCTCACCCCTGACCTGGGTGAAGGGGAACAGACGCTCATTTAAACATGGATCCAAATGGTCCGGTCATGCTCCAACCATCAAGCTCAGATGATGAAATTGAGTCCATCAAATAGCTTCTACATGTTCGCAGGACACGTCTAATTTTGGAAGCAGCCATTTTTCAATCAGCACTGATTTAGATATTAAGAATGATCAGGGGATCTTGATGTTAAATGACCAATTCATTCTCACGGAAAAAAAAGACCAAGCGATGAAAATGAAAAACCCTCTTAGTGCCAGCTCAGAAGAGGCCGAGCTTCTCTCCGCTACATCGATGTGACAGGGAGATTATTACCGACGTCAGATGGTCAGGTGGTGGTTATTATTGGGGCTCAGCTGCTTGGCTGCTGGGCGCTGCCACGCTCTCTCTGGGCACAGACCCACCGTCGGAGGGCACTGCAGGGTTGGCACATTCCACAGCTGATAAGCCTGAGACAAGGAGGGTCCGGGGAACACGCCGCCTTTGCTCCCACAGAAGAAGGTCGGGGATAAAAACAGTGGAATAAAACGGGACAAATGGATGAGGAACGCAATGCTTAAAACCCAACTGATGCGTCAGCGGCTCTGACAGCTTTCACCAGCACCTATGCACACGCTGCGCTGCCTCTCTCACCACAGTGTATTTGCCTTCCACACACATTTCTATCATTTACCTCAGTTCACTGTATCAAGCTGAAGACGAAGTTAAGGGTTTCATATGAGCAGCCATCGACGAAGCTCCAGCACTCCCTCACCGCCACTTCTCATTTCTTTTATTTTATGGCTCTAATGAAGAGCAGTGAAGATGATTCTCCCCCGCTCTCTTGCTCCTCTTCGTTGCTGCTGTATTGATCCAGCCAGCCAATCGGGCTTCTGCAGCCATGTGAATCTCATTCTGGTGACACGGCAGCGCGGCTTATCGGAGCGGACAAAGGCAACTCAGCTTTTGATGCACAGCCAAACTACATTCTCACATTTGAACTGGTAATTTCTGCATTAATATGAGGACAGCAAGTGTTGTCTATTATATTTTTTAAGTATTAGGCAACTAATACGACTGTATATTTTAGCAGCTAAATTATTAGACTCATGAACGAGAAACTAAAAACATAGTGAGTAACTTGCGACTCACTTTTGAAACTTTTAAACATCGTCAGTAACTTGTGACTTATGAGTCAGCAGGAAGAACTTTTAGAGAAACTGTTGATAAATGCTGTTACCTCCTCACCATTAATATGAAATGCATTCACCTTTTCACGATCACGATTATTGTTCTTTATTATTGCTACTCAGCCATGAAAATAAGCAACATTTTCAAAGTCGATCGGCAGAAGATCATTCATTTCATTTTTACCACCAGGTGAGCAAAACACTAATCTCATTAAATAAGGAACACTGCCTGTTGGAACGGCTTAAATTGTTGCAGTACATTGTGAGTCAAACCAGCAGCAGAACAAGGTGCAAGTCATATTCATAGAATTTACTAAAGGACAAAAAGGAAAAAACACTGTTGACACAAACCAGTTCACCTAAACAGACAAAGCCGTCTGTGAAGTTTTCTCTGACAGTATCTAGTTCGGTGAACAAATTCAAACCTCATATTTGCGTGAAAACTGCTGAAACGTCAACATCTGGTCTGGAAACTTCCCAAAAAACCAACAAGACAAAAGTCACCACAAAGATTAAGCGATCAGTAGGCAGCACTCTCTTTTTGCTGCAAATCTATTTGCTGGTACAGATCTTTTCTCGGCTATTCTCAAGTTGAATAGTGGCGCATGACAGCTGTGATACAAAACAAGTGATGGATGAAAGCCTCAAATATTTGACAATAATTTGAGTTATTATATTCATTTTTATGAGCCCATCCTCCTCTAGCAAAAGGCAGGAAATTGTCCAGGCTTGATACAGTAAGTACGAAGCAGTGATCTAATCTGCGGAATGAAAGACGTGCAGTCAAATGAGCCACGATTGGCTGAAGGGCAGTCAGGCAACCGTTGTTTCGCAGTGAGTCAGCCAGGTTAATTACCAGACAGATGGTTGTCAGTGACTCTGGAAGGTGCTCAGTGGCAGTATGTGTGTGTGCATCCTGACAAACAAGCACAAGAATATGGAGGATTACACTGAACTGGCCAACTCATTACGGAGAAACCTCGCCGTCTCCTCGCTGTTCTCCGAGGGTCTCTGTCATTTTTATGAGCCGCTGGTGATTCTTTTTCTCTCCCATCCACGGTGACACGCTGCACGGCGTGAGCACCACGCCGAGAGCGCCTGCTTTGTTGCAGCTGATAATGTGTGACGCACCGCAGAGATGCAATCAGACGATTTAACACGCAAAATAAACAAGTGATTCACACCTATGACAAGGACTTGAAGCTCGTAGACATGAAGGGCAACTGGATTGCTCATTGGACAGTGGCACGGCGCCTGGCACGAGAAGGTCTGGGTTCCATTCTTTGCTGTTATTGCTGGAGTATTGTACGTTCATTTTCTGCTGCTTATTCCCTTCACAAACAACCTTGTTGTAATGCTAACCAGTGACTAGCTGAACGCTGTGTGGCTGCTCCAATATAGACGCTGAGGTGATTGTTATTTAAGTGAGTGGATGTTCCTGAGATTACAAAATACACCATAACAAGGGAGTCACACCAAATGTGGTGCACAGTCATTCCCCAACTCTTGACATCCGATTGTGCTGAAGACAGCTTTGCATCAATTATAAATAAATTTGGGAATGCGATGTAATCGCTTAAAGGCAATATTTCAATTTCGAGAGAGATAAAAATGTCGTCTTTAACTACTGCCTTTTGCTTGCTTACTTCATTTAAAAGGCTCCCAAAAGGAGTTAAGTCATAAACCAACTTGCAGTGAGACTTTTTTCTACATTAAAGAAGATGCTCCACAATAAGTCTCTACTGGACAGAGTTATGAACACATTTTCAAAAGGAAGTGAAAGCCACAAATCTCAGGTACTTATTTGGTGCCTTTGTTTCTGTCACCATTTGACTTGATATAAAGTGAGGGTGGGAAATGGAGTCACCCACACATGACCCATACTGACTCACTCTTGTCTCTTTTCTTTCCAACTTCTTCTTCGTTTCCTTTCGGCTTCTTCCTTCAGGGGTCGCCACAGCGGATCATCTTCCTCCATCTCACCTTGTCCTCTGCTTCCTCTTCTCTCAAACCTACAAACCTCATGTCCTCCTTCACCACCTCCATAAATCTCCTCTCTGGCCTTCCTCTCCACCTTCTGCCTGGCAGTTCCAACCTCAACATCTTCCTACCAATGTACTGGCTCTCTCTCCTCTGTACATGTCCAAACCATCTCCATCTAGCCTCTCTGTCTCCTAAACACCTGACATGTGCTGTCCCTCTGATCTACTGCTTCCTGATCCTATCCATCCTGCTCACTCCCAGAGAGAAGCTCAGCATCTTCATCTCTGCTACCTCCAGCTCTGTCTCCTGTCTTTTCCTCAGTGCCTCTGTTTCCAAACCATACAACATTGCTGGCCTGACCACCGTTTTGGACACTTTCCCTTTCATCCTTGCAGACACCCATTTGTCACACATCACACCTGACACTTTTCTCCAATGATTCCAGCCCCGTTTCTTCCCAGCAATCCCACTTTTTTATTTAAAGCGTTGTGTAGTTCCCCACTTGGAATCCTTAAATTACACGGACCAGGGTTACACTTTACATTAGGGAACATATTTTACTGTAAATAAAGTACTTACTCATATGTATGTCAGCAATAAGAAAGCATTTGGTTGATCAATTCCCCAGTCTAAAGTGTTCCTAGAAGCACACGTGGAGGTGACGAGGTTGAAGCCATTTATCAATGAACATAACAGATAAAGTCACCAAAATGTCATTATTGCCCAGGAATTGTTCATTTGTATCTAGAGAAACGCACATCAGTGAAATCCCCACACTTGTTCTCACGTTGACTTATAAGAAAACGGCGTTTAACACAATAACCTGCTCGTCTATTATCCACTTAGAATGCCACACATCAGATTTGCTCTTAATTGGAACCGTTTCCTGTTCAATGCTTTTATCATCACCCACAAGGCCCCGTGGTTTTAATTTTAAAGCGCATTATTAATAGAGCCTGCAGCGGTTTTTAGGCTTTAACTGTTAAGTCGACAGCACAAAGTGCGCAGGCTTGAAGAATTAAGATGCCCACTTAGATCAAAGGGAGCAGGAAACACAGATGGGGCTGGACCTTTGAAAGAGGACGCGACACAACGCAGGTCAAAATAGACCCGTGTTAAGCAGTGGCAAAATTCACTCATATCGAGTGCATCTCTCAAGAGGGTCAAAACAAACATGTCACAACATCCTCCCACCGTCAGAGGATGAGAGACTCGCAGGTTGGATCCTGATACGTATCAAATAGCAGCTGAGGGAGACATTTTAAACCTGGCAAAGAAGACATCGCTCACAGTCTGAGTGCTCATCGCCTTTCATTCTGACAGCAAAATAAAAGTGCTGTGGTTTTGTACCAGTCCAAGTTCTGCGTACAGTCTGAGGTTACCTGATGACCCAATGGTTCATACTAGTGGTTCGTACTGGCACAGGAAGACCCCAGGGGTGGTGCTCCGGCACCAGTCCCTACTTGAGAAAAGTGCCCTTTTTGCTGGAGCACTTCTCCCCTTCCTCTTTACCTCTTTCTCATCGATTCATTGCTGCTGAAAACAATGTTGCCATGACTAAGAAACTACACAAGTAGCAAGTAGCCCTGCATCGTTCTGCCCTTTATTCGAAACCACTGCGCCACTTAGCTTTATGAGTGCATTTTGTCACATAAACACATGGAACTTGATTCATTTGCCGTTTACCGTGTTTTAAAAAGGCCATTGGGGAAAATGTTTTGACCACAAAGGCAAATCCAAATAAACCCATACACCTACAATAAATAAATAAACAAACAAACAAATACATAAATAAATACATTTTTATGAGAGTTGCCCTTTTTTTCTGCCTTGAGCACCTGCTCCCCTGAATGCCAGTGCACGTGCTTGTGGACTAGTGACCCAAGCAGCTTGGCTTGACCCTGACCCCGTGATAGTGAATGAATGCAAAACAATTGTAACCACTTTGCTTGGCAACAGCTTGTGGTTGTGACAAATGATGAAATGCTCTCAGACCTACACGCGTCGAGCACGGCTCGTATTTCAAAAGAACAGTCTTTTTTTTTTTTTTGAGGCGACCCTCTTCTTATTGTTACCGCAGACTCCAGTGTCCTTTCTTTACCTTCCTCCAAGTGTTTTTCATTATCCGCTCATCTACTTGTGACTCTCTCAAGTCAGGCATCATTCACACCCTGTCCTCCAATTCGCAGGCCTCGGTACCGTCGGTATAAAGCCGGCGCTGAGCCTGAGGCTCAAGGTCTTGTGTAAAAGAACTCCACTTAGCAGAAAGTATTTGTATTCGCGGACTCAGAGTGCTGAGGCAGCGCCAATACTTTGTTCAAGCAGCAGCAGAGTGCTCTCATCTCGGGCCGACCTTGGCGGCCTCCTATACCTGACTCCCAGGAGCACTTGTGCATGTGTGTTTAAAGTGTAGGTGTCTTTGTGTCAGTGTAGGTCAGGGTTTTGGGATCAGTAATTATCATGATGCTAGTGACCCTTCCCCCCCTGTACAGTATCAGCATCATCTGCTGGTGACGCCCACTTGTCCTTGAAGGAACAGCATCCTGGAGAAGCAGCCGTGTGTGTGTGTGTGTGTGTGTGTGTGTGTGTGTGTGTGTGTGTGTGTGTGTGTGTGTGTGGAACAGCGTGAGCCGTCGCAAAAACAAAACAAAAAACACAGTTAGTGAATCTTGCAATAAAACAGTGCTCATCATGTGCAGCTGTAAATGTATTCATGAATCTGTGGTTTGCAAAATACAGCAGATTTGAATGGAATCTTGCAAAGAAATTGTCGGATATCGTGAGGCATAATAATTAGCAGCAAATAAGTAGCTAAATAGACAATGTGGCAAGCCACACAGTCATGGGATAAAATGAATGTATCAACCATGACAATGGAGACGTGTCGATGAGCCTTTTTCTTTCTTGCCTTTTGTGAACGTCAGATTCTGAAGATGAATAAGTGAATAAGCGACGACAGTTGTTCAATGGGGAAGCCTCCTTAAACAGTCATATTCCAGTGGAGTAAAATGAAAAATGTTTTTTTATTTTCACATCAAATTTTTGTTGCATTTATTCGTTCGTTTTTAAGGTCCTTGCTCCTAGTTTTGTTAAATAAACAGCTTTTTCTGCCAAAAAAACATGAGCCACATTTCCCCCTCAGGCCCCTCGGTTAGGAAAAACAAGCCTTTGAATGCCATTAATATTCTTATCACAAAGGCAGGCGGAGGACCACGATACCTGATCTCCATCTTTTTTGCCTCTGGGACGGTCGTCATCATCATCATCATTATTATCACTACATCCACAGCTGGCGTCATCGAGGAGCACTGGGCTGAGCCGCTAATACATCATCTGCCCTCTCTTCTCTTTACTGTGTTTGTGTTTACACTTGGGAGGTCATTATTTACATATTCATTCCATGAGGTTTGCAAGAAATCTTGGCTGTAATTAAAACCACCGCGCAGCAATAATGACGGCAACATCGATTGTGAGTAACGTTTACCTCACTTACTCATGCGCGAGTCAAATTATGGAAGAAGTGTCACCCTGTTTTTACAACTATACACACGTTTAAAGCGCATAAATCATAATGAAACAGGGGGATATATAAACAAATGCTTGATCCTTTTCCCTCAGGTAGAAATGGACATGACATCATTGGTCTTTTTAAAGGTAATATATACTTTTCAAAGCATTAATTTAAACCGTGACAGATTTATTAACCAAAGATGAGTCTCAATGAGGGAGCATTCTGAAGGTATTCCTATTAAGTGATGGCAAAATTTGAACACATTAAAATGTAAATGGTTGCTCATTCCTGAGCTGTTTTTATGTTACATCTTTTACATTTATAATTGTACTTGTAGCAGGATGGATAAAAGAGGATTTCTCAACACGGTCTCCCTCCCAAGGCATCAGGTATATTCATGTGGACTTCTGCATCACAACTGTCTCCCAAGTGTGTTGCACATTGATGCATTATGCTGTCAATAGCAGCACATGTCTAAGGTATATCCAAGGACATCCTGAGACCGTGGGCAGCGCGTCACGTAAGAGAAGGACAGAAGTTGTGGTTTGGGTTTGCCTCTAAAAACTCACGTGCCACCTGGTTTACATGGCATCTTTAAAGACCAGACAGAGAAAAGCGCAGAGCCACACAAATGGTTTGAGATACCGGTAACTAAGGAAACTAGTTCATAAATAGTCCTTCACAACTCTAGCTTTTATTATTATTCTCAAGAAAGAGCATCTTGCTCGGCTCAAGAGCTGCAAGCTGCATTCACAACAAGTATTTATTTAAGAATTATTAACAATCTATTTGTCAACAATGTTGAAAAGATGGTCTGAGTTGCAAGGGCTTTAACGTGGCCTGCTGCCAGTGGAGGTAGTTTTCCTGTTCCATCCCTGCTTTGTTCAAGCGGAGAGTCAAATCTTTGACACCTGACATCAGTGTTTATCTTTGAATCATGTGACCACATTTCAAAGGCGTCAACAGTCAGGTGATATTTGTTGCCTCATGTCATCCGCAGCTATCATAAAATACTTTAAACCCTGTCATGACACTCTTATCACAGTTTGTGATCATGGATGTTTATCTGGAGGTCTGGGCTCGCTGAGTGCTTGTCTTATTATTATTATCATTATTTTTGGAATTTTCCAGATACATTAGTTGTGTTTAACTAAGGAATCCATGTGGATCATAGACGGGCGCTGAATGTAAAATATGTGTTCAAATTTATGTGACCACTTGCGCAGCATCGATAGATGTTCGGGATGATTGGTAGTACATAAGCAAACCCCACGATTCCGTGTTGAGCTGTAATATATGCTGATTTACTTGCTTGAGTCCGCTCCCTGTACCAGTGGATGCAGTCCCTGCATAGACTCCTAAAACCACTTTTTCACTGGGAAGACTTCTAATTGGTCAATTGCATACCCCTCATGCTCAATCAGCTGTTGCCTAGCAACTGCAGTCTGGGGGAACAGCAGGAGAGGAGTGGAGACGCTCTGTGCAAAAACGGAGAGCACGGAGAGAAAAGGCAGGTGAGCGTGAGGCTGCAGATTGCTGGTTTATTCCGTCTGTTTAAAGGAGGGAGTAATATATGAAGTAGGAGCGTGTGAATTGTCATGGCAGGACACATGCCAACAGGAGGGGAGCAGCGTGTTCAGTGACAGAATAAGCTGCGGCCATTTAAGCAGCGCGCCTATTACATCAGGGAGAACCAGCGACGCTTGGCCTTCTTGTTGTCGATGAACTTATGACAAGACAAATTTATCCTGAGCTCCTAAAGACAGGAAGAATTAATATTTACATTTTCCCCCTGTTAGAAGCATCAATAATTTACGTCAGTTGAGAGTGTGTGGAAGGTGAAACAAGCCCACCTCTATTGAGCTGACAAAAGCATTTGCCCACGCTGCTTTGGTTTGGTATTGGAAACTCACGAATCAGGAAAATCAACATGACTAGTCGAGCAGAACTTTTCATTGTCTTCTATTTTGGAGCAACAGTCATGATGCACTACTTTGAATCACAGTCAGACCAGACATTGAGCGGAACAGATATATGCAATAAAATAATTTCATGTGTCGGCAGATCCCTTCAGGAGGAGGCTGTGTGCAAAATCGTGTCTAATTCACCAGCAGGAGTGTCAACAAACACTGCAATGCTGAGAGTAAAATCCTCCTCCTGCATGATGTACTGATAACAGCAACATGCTGTTGTCCTTCACAAGACAAATACTGCGTAGTGCCGAAGCAGGGGAAAAAAAGATAGTAGGCAAACACTCCAAAATCAAATCCTGTATGAATCTCAGCATGTGTTGACTTATATATCAAGATCCCGCCTTGCTCGGCTCCCACAAAAACAATTTTGGCGCAAGCAGCAAGCGCCTTCAAATATTTATACAAGGTTATTGATTCAACCTGCAGATTGCTAAGGCAAAAACAAAGGAAAACCACTTCATCCAGCAGAAAGAAGGTTAAAAGAACAACAACTCCGATTTTTTTTTGTAAAAACACAGTGTGCTGTTAATGTGCACCTGCAGGGAGAGAAATGCTGCATACTTCAAGAATTACCGAGCCAATAGCTCACCGTCTTGAGGGGGTGAGGCAACTCATTTGTCCTCCACAGCGAATCGCCATCCGTGTATCGAACCCACAGTCATTCATTGGGAAAACAGGCCCCATTAACTGCTCTACAGCCAGTTCATCATTACTTTGCAAATGCCACTGGTCTGTGGCGTGCACGGTATGTCATGTCGGCGATTAGGGACAAAGTGTTTTACATGTGACATTTGTGTAGACATTCCAGCACTCAGACAGTTCATGTCTGATGGATGTGGGTGGTGTGGGGACACTTAACAGCCAATTAAAATGAGTACGGTTATTTGCAGACTTTGTGTTAATGATCAATGATTTCCTTTCCGATCCGATACTGAGTAATATTCAGGCTGGTATCGGCGATACCGATACCGATGCCGATACCGATACCGATACCGATATATATATACTTTTGTATATAGGATGAATGAATTCTTTATTGTTTATTAATTTATTTACTCTGAAAAAAATAAACATTAAAATAAACCACTATAAATGTAATTCAACATGAACACATTACCATGAAAACACTGAATATGTAGACACAGCCTCCAACATTGTCACTGTTGTGCCCTCAGTCACAGGTTTTTGTTCAGGAACAATACAATATTTACTGTCTCCCCCTTGAGTCTGTTCCGGTTTTTGCTCAGAACCTCTCCGGCCTTTGAAAAGACCCTTTCTGCCGGTACTGAAGTTGCAGTAATTCCCAGGTATCTCACTGAAAAACAAATTACGGGACTACTCAGCACTGAATACTTAATGTTATTAGGTTCAACTGTCTCCAAAAAGGGGGTAAAAACAATTATTATACTAGCAACTCAAAACTGAAATTGCTAGTAAAATATTTAAACAAATAATGCCACAATAATTGCATTGTAAAATTTACATAAATGATTCATTCAAGTTATATATATTCATTTAACAGTTGCTTTAGCTGTTTAAGTATGATTGAAATTAACAATACAATATTTGGTAGCTAAACTTATGTTTTATTCTTCTTTTCTAGTAAAGGCTGTTTTATTGTCATTGCACTGTATAATTTAAAATATCTACTTTAAATGGTGAACTACCTGGGGATCCTTACATGAATTATACATATACTTACATAGATATACATTACCTCAAGTTACTTAAGTATCAAAAGTATCGATATCTTGGTTTGAGAATCAATTTTAGAGAATCAAGATCTGGTATCGGAGGTATCAATATCTCAGGACCGATCTGCACATCACTACTTTGTGTTCACCTGTCTGTGTGCACGGTTGTATCCATGTGTAAGGTAAAACCCTCTGCTGTCTGGTTGGGATCCTGTTGCTAAGCAGATTGGTAATCCGGAGACTTACAAAACAGCAAACATGGTACAGAGTATGACAACGTAGCAGTCGATTGGCCTTAAGCAAAGGCACCAAGCAAACAGAACATTTTATTATGGGTGTAACTTGGTAATATTAATATATAGACAAATAACTGTCAGGACTTGCTCTTGATAAACTACAGAAAGTCTCACCTTTGTGTTGGTGGTTTGTGATGGCAAACACCGCACGTGATCCAGACTGAATCAGTGCATGGTGAGTGAGGCACTTGCGACACAAGCGCTGCGAACAATGCTGGTACCGCCTGTATCTAATTGAGTCCACACAGATGTGAAGAAGCAGCGCCACTTCAGGAGCAGCCTTTTTTGGAGCGGATTGCTTTCCACACCAGGAACGTGTGAGGTCTGTGTACTCTTGAGCTTTTGTTATTTCCCCACCATCCTCCCTCCTGATGTGGTCGATAAGAAAGGGCCTAGGTGGGTGGTAGTTATCCCTTAATGACCCAGTTTACTTTGAAAAGGCATTGATCCCAGTCAGCGCCTTACTGCAGGCTAACAAAGGAGCATCAAAGCCCATCTCGGCACAATCTTTGCACATCAGTGTCAGTGCTGCTAATGATATTCTTCTCAGGACTTTCACCAACAGAACAGATGCTTTATGAGTCTTAGGACACATCCTGGTGTACGCAGCCATTCTGCCTTGTCAATGAAGGGAATTCTGGGAGAACGTTTGAAGGAGGTGAATCTTATTTCCGTGTGTTGTTTGAGATAAAATCCTCTGCTTTTATATTCCCAACAATAGCACTGGAGCAGGAGCACACGCTTGATAGGAGGGGTTGTCAACTGGAGCACCCTTTTACACAATGGTGTGTGAAGTATTTAAACGTGTTTTCTTTGTTCTGCTCACACCTGTGATGAGGAATCAAAAGTGTTGTGGGTAGTTTTCTCATGCTTGTTTGAGAGATGTGATACGTCGCTCCGGGATTGGAAACATCACTGACTTGGCTTCATCTGTTCGGTATCAGGAAGAGTTGTGTCATAACTAGTGTATGCATTCCAGTTTGGAAGGACATGAATTATTCATGTGATTTAGTCAGATATAGTTCAAAATAAAAGTTTGAAATTCATTTGTTTGCTCTTTAGGCCAGACAACAAAAACAGTTGTTCTTGATGGCGCTGGTTCTTCTTTCTCTTTGGGTGCAAAATAACTAAAATAGTTAGGGTTTGAATTGAGTGAAATTTTTAGGGGGTGTCATGTCAGAATACAGCAACAATTTGACAGTAAGATGCTCAGCTAGCAGCCACCTGATATAACTTCATCTTGAGGAGTACTTTAGAAGAATTGCTTCAACAGACCTGAGACTTTGTATTTTGTCCATGAGGCTTGAATTAAAGTCAGAATGCACATTGAAGAAAGCAGAACCGTAACTCGGTATTGGCTGGATCGACCCTTGGTGGTGACATTTTTCCTTGCATGACAAAAGTGCCTTTTTGGCTGGAAAACATTTTTTCCCCTTCCTTAAATTCTTAAGAAAAACAGTTTGTCTCTTTTTCCACCATCAATTTCACCCAAATACAAGAACAACAGCAATAATTAGCCTGAAAATAAAAAGAAGAATTTATAAATAACTTGACACGTGCCCTTTTTTTCTGGGTCGAGCCCTGTCAGCTAGAATTAAGCTTCACGACGTAAAATTTGAGAATGTGATGCAACTGCAATTTAAAGCTGGTGATGATTTTTTATTCTTGTATTTTATTCTTGATTTTTTTTTATTCTTCATAACACTTATTTATATTTATCTTCACACTGATTTCATTTTTTCCATGTAACTGTGTATTTATTTGATCATATTGTAACAATTTTACCACCATGAGTAACATTCATATTATAATAATAATATCATAAATAATCATTATGTGCCCCACACAGTTAGTGTCACCTCATGTGTATTCCTCATTTTACATATTTTTTAGAAACAAATGTTTGCAAATGTATGCATTGTCTAAGCAGCAAGGCTGAGAAGACGACCCCTTTTGTCTGAGGCCATGGTCGTCAGTTGGAGCATCACGACCTGCTATTCATGTGGCTACTTTGGGAAATAAATGGCCCACTTCACTGCAGAGGCCGCACCTCAAACATGCTTCATCACACAAGAGTTTCAATTTTCCTGGGTTAAATCTCCGTCCCACCAGATCTTACACTTCCTTTTCCCACCAGAGCAACACCTAGTCCTGGCTGACAAACAGGACACAACTTTGTGCCTCCGCTTCTTCAAAAGAGGTGGCGTTCAAGCGGGAAGCTCATGAAGTGAGGCAGGGATGTTGAAAAGATACCTCTAAAAAGCGTACAGAGAAAAAGCAAAGGGAGAGAAAGAGTTGCATCCCCCTTTTCCCTTTGTTACAGGCTTGTTTTCACTTTTCTGGGTTCTCCGTAGAGTCCCACGGGAAGCTGGCTGACACAATGAGGAAAAGCTGAGGGCAGAACAAGACTGGAGCAGGGGGAATAGAATAAAAAGTGCTGTAGCGGCAGCAGAGCAAACGGTAGCAGCATCTTGTCTTTCAGAGAATGACAAAGGTGTCTCAGACACAGAAATTAGATTTATTGATTGGTGTGTGAGGAGAGAAAAAGAGATTCAAATTCAAAGTGAAGGCGAAATAATTTGTACATTTCTTTGAAAAACCAAAGGGTCACTGTATTGACAGATGCCTAGTAGGTTCACACTGCCAGTCAAAGACAAACCGCTACAAAAATCTGGCTCACACAGCAGTGAGGGGTGCAGCGCCTTTTGATATTTCCTAAGAGAAAACAAATAAAAATGACAAAAAAAGGAGGAAAAAAAGAAAGGGCTCTGGCACAACTGACTTTGACGGATATGGAAAATAAATTTATACTCAAAAGAATCTGGACGGATCACGTGAAACCTCTCTATTGCTCTTGACATACTGCATTTTGTGGACTATAAGCTGCTACTTTTTTCTCACGGTCTGAACCCTCTGGCTTATACAATGATGTGGCTAATACGTGGATTTTTTTTCAGGCTAAAAGGGGTGAAAACAGTGGAGATTTAGCCCTTTAATGTAAATAAAAGATGTGAGGAGTTCATGATTCCACTTCAGAACATAGCACAGTTTGTTTCATGAGTCAGTCTCCATGCTGGACCCCGTTTTGTGATCCTCATGCGTTTTTAAGCCGGGTGCGCCACTGACCCATCTACGGCACAGACAGCACCACTGCACCCACGGCTTATAGAGCGGTGCAGCTTATGGATCAATGTTAATTTTAACATGAGCTTTGCAGCTACTCATCACCAGAGTGCTGTTTTAAAGCCACCAGCCAGTCACAATCCTGACGATCCTTCTCACTCACTTCTCATGCAGTATTTTTGTCTTTTTGCTCAGGAACACCAGTCACCCACCTGCCTGCCTGCCTCCCAGCTCCGCTTGCTTATCCTCTCACTATCGCCTGCACGATTGCTCACCACCCTGCTTGCCAAAGCTTCCACAAAGTTTAGACTCTTCCCCCCATTTCTTTTATTCTCACATGAAAAGGATTTTTCATTGTGTTCTCCTTCAAGAGCAGAACACAAACTTGAGGGCGTGCAGCATTTGGGCACATCTCACGACTACTGTGGCTCACCACGCTGAATAATTTGAAGTTTGATCCCCAAGGAACATTGATGACGTGTGAATGGGTCGTTATTCAAGCTCTGTAAGAGGCTGCCAACAAAAGATCGCAAGTTTTACCTGCTAAAAAATGGAAACAATTACACGTAGTGTCGTGCTTTACTTTACTGAGGCGTTCATTGGAGGTTAGTCAGGATAGGCAATGTTTAAAGGGGCCTCATTACATACAGTGACAGTTGTAAGGGGCTGTCAAGCCAAACGTGAAGAAGAAAAAGTCTTGAATTTAATTTTGTATCTATAATATTATAAAACAATACAAAAATGAAACATTTTTGTATTACACCATGATGTTGCACACTTAAAATTTGAGGGACCCGCCACTATACAGTGGTACCTCGGTTTCCGAACGTCCCGGACTTCGAACAAATCGGAGTTCGAACAAAAATTTCGAGATTTTTTTGCCTCCGATTTTGAACGAAAATCCAGAACTCGAGTGTGTGAGTGTCACAGGGGAGGTGCTCGCTCTCCACACCTCTGAGGCTGGACCGTGCACTCCAGGGTTTGATGTCCTGTTGTGGGCTGGAGCTGGGACAGGGATGAGGCGAGTCTGGGACAGAGCGTGACTTGGTTTATGACTTTGTCACAGCCAAACTGCACAGAAGCGCACATTCAGAGCTGGACACGCACCGGGCACCTCTTCACTTCTGGAGAGACGTCACTCACTCGGCAACCCCTCCCACATGCAGCGGCCACACACATAGACGAACAGCGCACCTGCAGCAGACACTCTACATTCACTCCTACAAAAGACTAGTTTAAGACTTGGAACGCATTCTTTCTTTTTCCATTCATTGTAATGGGAAAAATCGATTCAGATTTCAAACAATTCACTTCTTGAACGGCCGTCTGGAACGGATTGTGGTCGAGAATCAAGGTACCCCTGTACTTCATTTATTTATTTCGAGGGACATGAAACATTCCAGTAGATCAGAAAATGTGATTATTTTAACGCTGATTCAAACACACGTGTAATAATAATAATAATTCTAGCACTCCAGTGGTAATGAACAATGGAAATACGATTTCTCCTGGAGTTTGCTGTGACCTCATGAGGGCAGCGTAAAGATCTGCAGAGATTGCATCTCCGAATCCTATTTGACAGGTCACACTTTATTAAAAGAGGCCAGATTAGAAAACCCATAAAAGGACACAATGACATAAAAAAAAAAAAAAAAACGTTTTGCACATGCCAATCAATTTATAGCGGCTGTCCACTGGATCAAATTTAATGAATTATCCAAACAGACTGAAAACCCGCCATGTCACATTGCAGCATATGATTACTCCTCTGCTGTATATTATTCAAATTTAGCTTCAGTCTAGAATATTACATGCAAATACGACAAGACCAGATGGCAGTGAGACGATGGACGCTGAAGGGAACATTAAAATCTGAATTGCAGCGACACAAGGTTGCCTCCCCAGGCTCAGATCAGATCATAACATATAATAATAATCTTATTCTGTATCCAGAAATCAGATGAGGGATACTGAAAAGGCATTTCCATATATAACACACGATTATTACTTTCAATCTTGACAAGAACAATCTGTAAGAACTGCATATAATCAGACGTATGTCCGACTTGGATGTCAGGACCCTGTTTTCATAAGCATCAAAGGATGCATGTGCTGGTATGCGTGAGCCCTAACCAGCTATTTTTGTCTCACGGATCAACAGTGCCGCTCTCCGTGTTATGGATGTCAGCCACCGTGGCCGTTGCCATGGCGATGCCACACTGCAATATTGTTTTGCGCTGCCCGCCTGCCGATGCTTGCAGCCGCTCCCCAGCAGGGAAAATGAGCGGAGGGAGGAGGAGCGAAAAGGAGACAAGAGTCTGGAGTAGAGGGGGTCTGCGGCAGGATCCGCCAGAATGCTAATCACCCGCTCTTGACGGAGTGTCCTTCATTATGCAGGAGACAATGCTCGGGACGAGAGAGGGGATTAATGCATACCTGCACGCAGTGGTCGCTGCAAGACTACATCCACGCATGAGTGGCAATGTTCATTCCACACACAGAGCACAGCGTACAGACAAGGTCGTACGCATGGACACACACACTGGCTCAGGGAAACCGGAGGGGAAAAATATATATACTGTCATTATTGAGAGGCGCAGGAAGGACGTTCTCATCGATGAAACATCTATGCCATTCACTCATGTTATTTATTAAAGAGTCAAAAAAAAAAGAATCTCATGGCTCTGACAACCTTCCGAGGCCTGTGATTTAAGGGTCCCTCCTCACTGGGCCCTCTAATCTACTGTACATGTCCTGATGTCCAGTCCTGCCAAGTCATCTGGCTTTCTTCCGTTGTTTTTTAAATGTATCCTGTTATTTGCATCTGTTGATTTGGAGCGACCGACACCTTCGCATGCTCATTCATGTGCGGAGGCTGCTGCAGATGCCTGCATCAGTGGTGTATATGTGGTGCAGCCTTTCACTGAGCTTTGATCCCAATTGAAGTATGTAACCAACTGGACTCAATATGATCCACAGAGGCTTCAGTCCCGTGCGTACGCTGGTGTAAATGACCATTGGAGATCCTGAGTTAACACGGAGCCTCAGTGTGGTGGAGTGTGATGCACAGTGTAATTCAATGAGATATTGTCGCCTGTGTTCCCAAGGGTCACATGTTGCTTCGCAGTTCACAGGTCACGTATTGAATTATGGAAATTCCCAAGAAACAAGGGAGCAACAAATGGTGAGAAAACATGCATCTGTGAAGCCAATTTCCTTTCTTTGTTTTGTCCCGAGAAAATGAATGATTACATTTTTTTTCGGTGTAAATAAGGATTAAATTTCAATTATTCCTCAGCGGAGACTCTCAAACTTCGTTCATGTGAGTATATGGTGACTACTTGTGCCCTCAAAATAATTTAATACACTTCAGAGCACTTCTATTCTAATCGGATGAAACAGACAATTTTTTTGAATGTAAATGTTTGAAGCTGAAATATAAGAAAAACATTTACATATATATTACATATTAGACATGTTGTCACGCAGTCCACATCCAAAATGTCAATCCAAAATGTTGAAAGTTCAAGACGTAAGCAATATAATTATCATAAACGTAAAAACTGGGGGGAAAAAAGCACATAATAAGGAGAAAGGAGAAATAATAATAATAATAATGACTGTACTCTTAAGGTAATAACATTAGTAAATGTAATATTATTTTCAAAAGCTTCTCTCATGTAAGTACAATATGGTGACCACTGAAAATGAATTTCAATGTTGATTTTGAATCAGTTTATTTATTTTTTTAAACTATTTTGATTTATTTATTTAATAATTTATTTATCTATTATTATTTATTATTTATCAACCATGGACGAAGATTTCATAATATTGTGTTCTTCAGCCGCATCATCTATCAATGCGAGCAGACAGCGCCTCTACAAGTGTTTGGTTTAATAGACGGGTGACATCCGTGAGTCATCAAAACCAAGTTCCTTGAAACGATATGGTGAACAAAAAGTACCCTTCAAAGATCGGACACAGGCCAAGACATCTCATTCAGTGAATTATTTCTGAAGTGTCCCTTCTCATTTTCCACATACCCACAGTATGCCAAAGATCAGTCTCCTTACTTTCTAAATACAGCGATCCTCTTAGATATGTTCCAGGAAAATCCTTGCATTACCGATAGCATCAAATGAATTGAGTAAAATGACATCACAAGTGATATAGTTCAGCATGGAAATATGATCACCTTCTTCTAACCTTCTTACTGCACTGAAGATCCATCACAGTCGATCTGTTTGTGATTGAAGCTCTTGGGAGGCAGGCAACCATCGACACACAGCAGGGACAGAAAACTCTCTCGGGAAAACCCACTACAACCCAGTAAGTCAGTCGAAGCAGCACTTGGATAAGGGCTGGTGGCTCTGGTGATAGGGGTGGCCCAATAGTCAGAGGGTCACATGTTAATGGGAATGCATGACCATCATACAGGTGCGAGGAGCCACTCATACTCGTACTCATTGACATGTATGGCAATGTATATTATCTTTACAAAAAAATAATGACGAAAATTGAAACTAAATACAGTCGCATTCACAGCACTAGTGGCCGGCATAATGAGAAGCTCCATGTTTCAAACCTCCTCCCGCGGAGGAGAGCAGACAACCTAGTGAGCGAGTGTGTGCGTCACGAGAGCCCGTTTAAACAGTGCCGAAATGGCTTATGAAGATTTAAATGATCCGCTGCAACCATTTAGGACAGGGGTCACCAACCTCTTATGTCTTTATTTTCATCTTGCATGTTTGTTGAGTAACATTACATGTTACCCATTCTCCCTGTTTCATCATTACTCTTTTATTTTGAGTTGTGGTTGTAACGAAAAGCAATTTCCTTCCGATTAAATAAAGTGATTCTGATTCAGAATCTGACTTGCTACTGTGAGTTGCTCCAAGGGCACTGTGTGACCCGAACCTTCACACTGATGTTTTAGTCAGTACTAAATAGCGTGGATGAATCAGGTATTTGGATAAAATAAACTGTTATTAACTTCTGAAGTATCACTTTTATGGACAGAATTTCTAGGCGTAGCCAGGGGTCGGAGGGGATCCGGTTCGGGAACCACAGAATTTCATCTCTGCTATTTGCGGACGATGTTGTTCTGCTGGCCTCATCGGACCGGGACCTTCAGCATGCGCTGGGTCGGTTTGCAGCCGAGTGTGAAGCGGCCGGGGTGAGGATCAGCACCTCCAAGTCTGAGGCCATGGTTCTCGACCGGAACACGGTGGTTTGCTCTCTCCAGGTTGGTGGAGAGTTCTTGCCTCAAGTGGCAGAGTTTAAGTATCTCGGGGTCTTGTTCTCGAGTGAGGGAAAAAGGGAGCGTGAGATTGATAGACGGGTTGGTGCAGCAGCAGCAGTGATGCGGTCGCTATATCGGACCATCGTGGTGAAGAGGGAGCTGAGTCACAAGACGAAGCTCTCGATTTACCGATCGATCTACGTTCCCACCCTCACCTATGGTCACGAGCTTTGGGTAGTGACCGAAAGGATGAGATCGTGGATACAAGCGGCTGAGATGAGTTTCCTCCGCAGGGTGGCTGGGCGCACCCTTAGAGATAGGGTGAGGAGTTCAGTCATCCGGGAGGAGCTCGGGGTGGAGCCGCTGCTCCTCCACATCGAGAGGAACCAGCTGAGGTGGCTCGGGCATCTGATTCGAATTCGACGCCTCCCTGGGGAGGTGTTCCGGGCATGTCCTACCGGGAGGAGACCCCGGGGAAGACCCAGGACTCGCTGGAGAGATTATGTCTCCAGTCTGGCCTGGGAACGCCTCGGGATCCCCCGGGAGGAGCTGGAGGAGGTTTGTGCGGACCGGGAAGTTTGGGCTTCCCTGCTCCGAATGCTGCCTCCACGACCCGACCCCGGATAAGCAGCAGAAGAAGGTGAAGGTGAAGTAATTTTTATTTATTTAAAACTGTTTTTGTAATTTGGAAAAACGTGGTGGAAAACTCGAGACGGTACTGTAGAATATGATCGGCGATTAAGTATCCAGCGGCGCTGCAGAAACATACATGGATAAATCTGGCACATACTCAACTATGAATCAACTAATAGAGCCGAGTAGTCAAGCACTAAATTACACGATATGTTTAAGCCCTACAGGGCAGTGGTGTTTACTCATTACTGCTTCATGCTTCATTACCCATTTGGGGAAAGGACCCACTGCATTAAACCATGCTAAAGGGAAACGCCAAAACACTGATAACCCTTCATTGTAGATGGCAACCTATCAAGTCGACTTTGTGGTTGTCAAAATCCACAGTTACCCCAAGGTCCAAAAGAAGAAAAATTCCATACAAACTTCCTTGAGTCCAGCCACATTCAGTCAGCCAGAATACATGGAATGACATACATGCTTTTCACACCTGGATGGCCACCAATAAGAGTCCAGACCTTAAACCCATTGAACTGCTTTTGGATGTGTCGGAGAAGAATATGTGCAGATTCTCCCATGAGAAACACAAGATCACGATGAAAAAAATGATCTTCTGCTTTTCTCGTCCCAGTCAAACCAAACCTCCTTGTCCATATTCAAAATGGTCTTCCTCTCCTTCTTTTGCCTGGAACTTTCTAACATTCTTCATCCAACATGTTCCCTCTCGCTTCTCTCCTTGTCTGGATATAAGCAACTTAAATATTTGCTCTGTTTGGGACTGGTGAACCCGCCGGATGAAGAGGAAACACAAATTTGCAGAATGTTTTTTTCTTTCAGTAGAGTTCACTGACTCAAAACTACTACTGTTTACTTTTGGAGAAGGCATTTTTGGGTGGCTCACGTGTGGTGGTGATGACCCCCCGACTTCCCTATTTGGAAAATCCTACCTCGAATGACGTAACTGGACGACTGGAACGCCCCCTAGTCTTGTCCTCCCTAGTCACTCCTAATGAAAACCAGAGCAAGATTTGGGGTTTTGTCCGACACTAGATAGATAAAATGGACTCCAATAGCATTGTCACCTCCATCAACTCTATGCAGCCAAAGTAATTCATCAGATCTTCTCAAGAAAACAAGTTTACTTTTGGTGTTTCCATCTCAAAAACGTATTCTAGTCCAAACATTTATCCCAGTTTATCCAACACAGTTGGAATCTGACCCTGGATGAGTTAGCAATGTTGGTGCATCGCACATTCTGGGCTTGTGTTGAGGAAAATGAACCCGCTCCAAACAATTACACCCGAGTCACAGTTCATAGCGCCTCTCCATTTCTCTAACTACAGAGAATGCGGCTTCCTGTCTCTATTTTCCGTTGAGCCTTGGCAGTTTCTCACTTTCAAGCTGGCAAATGTCTGGACAAGGGATGAACACAGCAGGCAGCAATGGCTCAAGTCCAAACCCCAAAACAACGAAAGCAGGAGAGATGCTTGAGCAATAGCCCAAGGAGGAGCCTTTTGATAGCCCAAGTGCCAAATATAGAGCACTCTATTAATAAAACAATCCATGTTGGAATCCATGTCCTATCCAAGTTCGCTTCATGTTTCATCGACGCTAAGGGACAATTACAATGAAGCTATACAGGAAACAGTGGGAACTCACCTCCAGGCTGTATTCTTCTACAGTCCGTTTTAGAGGGTCCACGATTTGCCAGCATATCAGGATGCACAAGTCGATGAGCAGCATGCCACCAACAATGATCAACAGCTTCTGGTCCTTTATGATCTGCAGGAGAGAATGGATGTTTATTTTAAACCTGATCCGCAGATGTTTCTCAGCAGGACCAGTCTCAGAACATGCGCTTCAAATTACACAGGTTGTTAAACATTGTGATAATGTCGACGGTGGTTGTTACTTCATCCTGGTTTTCATTCAAAACCTTTCATCAAGAGCTCATTTCGGTGGATTTTGCAGCAATTTACCACATACTGGGACGGCGAACCTGCCAAACCACAAACCCGTGAACCTAGACATCGACACGGCTTGAGAACATGGTAGAGAGCCGCCAAACATAGAGCGGCCAATAAAGCGCTCCCTTTGAACCCTGAACTTTAGATGGATGAAACCGCGACCTACTTATGATCTATATTTATTATAGTTGGCCTGTTTGGTGTTGGAGATCAAAAGAAAGGTCAGGCTGGGCTCCACCAGGAGAGAATCACAGGGCCGAGATGAACGCGGGTCTCCAGCCTCTCAGGAAGAGGTGCATCTGTGGACTCTTGTTTTTGATCCGTTGTCTTTTGATGTACGGACATTGAATTAATATCACTGCAGACAGGAAGCAGATACAGTTCCGACAGAAATAGCTGAACTGCTCTCTTGTAAAAATGTATTATGGAAACCATTGCTTCCTCACACACTCAAATGTCTTCACAGTAGTTTAAATATTTGACCAATGCCAGTCCAATTTTTTTTTTTTTATTATTAGCTGAGTTCAGGAGAAGTCAACATTGGTGAACATTGTTTTCCTCATAACTTCCCAGATGCAGCGAGCAGTGGATTTGCATTTCCTGTATATCCCATTATAAAATCCAATCCTAGGGACAAAAGTCTTTTAGTGGAGCAGATCTTGTTGTGTCCAGACCAAAAAAGACCAAGTCACCAAACTAGTATGACACGCAAGAGTCACTCTACTGTTGTTGGTCTTGTGATGTTTTCCAAATGCCCGACTGCATTGTAAGTCCTCATGCCCCCTGAACGCCACACTCCAGTGACCACGCTGGGACATGACTCATGGTCTGTCTTTAGTGTACCAGAGTACAGTCAGTGGCGTTCTGGTTGTTGAATAGAAACACCTATTCTGCAACTGTACACATATTTATTCATCTTCTGATCGCTGCACACAGATGTCAATTTAGGAAGGGAGAAGCAGTGAATAAGTTGTGCTCTCTATTGACTTTATTTGGTTATTTTATGAAAATAAATGAGAGAATGGAGGTGTTGCAAGAGCGTGACCGGAAGTGAGTATCTGTGTTCTCATTTTTCGTCTGTTTTACTGAGCTCTCCTCGAAGCCAAGGAACGATGGCCACATCCTGCTGAGCATAAAACCCAATTGAACACTCCCATGATTTGTAACCCACCCTCTCTAAGTGGGTCGGCAAAAAAGAATGAGCAAACAGAGTCGTGAGGAACTGAGAAATGCACTGTTGGCTGCGCCGCTGAAGAGAAGGTTTTACATGTGGCTGCTCAAGTTGAAGCGCAATGTGTACTGATTCAGATTAGGATCCAAAAGAAACGTCAAGTCTTTCTCTTTACGAAGAGTTCTGTGTCTTTCACAGTGGTAATGGGTCTAAAAAAGTTTTCAGGTTAGTCAGAATGACGATGGTTATTGTGTATTATTGGATTACATTTCATTATTTGGATAGTTACCTCTAAAACTAATGAACTGGAGCAATACTTTTCTCTGTGGGTAGCTGACTTGGAGCTTTCCAAACATATTCTCCTCTCTTGTTCTCGTAACCGACCCTCTGGACTGGATATCCTGAATTCCAATCCTGCTCCACTTTATCACTTCCAAACCGCTCTACCCACCATATGTGGCACATTGTTTGTCTTCTGTTCTTGTCCTTTTCAACGGCCTCCTTTGCTTTCCACCTTCTGTTGCCCACTTCTCTGCCACTTCTCCCCTACAACCTCTCCAGCTCTTTGATCCACCCATATTTTCTCTCTCTCTCTCTGGCTCGCCACCCACACTTACTTTGCGTTGAAAGAGGGAGCGAGAAATTAGAGAGGAGGAGTGTGATCTATAAATACAAAAAAGGGCTAAGCTCAGACTGTCAGCGAGCTCGGATTCGGTTTTAAATACTCGGCCAACGAAACAGATTGTGTCAGATGTTCATTAAGCCGTTTCAACTTCTGAGGTCCTTTCTTTTCAAACGGAGAAGTTTGTTAAAGTAGGGCCAAGAATAATGTTATAAATATTATCTAAGGAGATATGAGGACACTTACTGCAGTTCGTGAGGTAAGATCTAAGTATCTTGTTAAGAAAGGTAGTAACTCACTGATCATTTAAAGTTTATATTTTCTAATGAGTCTGATGAAGTCCTGAAAACTTTAAGTTGACTTGGGTCAAGCTTAAAATGTTAGGTGCTCCTCATGGAACAGTCCTCGCTCCCTTCATTTCCCCCCTCTATTCCTGCACAACACCACTGACTGATACCTTCAGAGGAGCTCTGATCACTGTGCAGTTGTCTCCAACCATCTTGACTATGAAGAACAATGGCCTCCGAACTCCAGCTGGCAAACAGTGTTTATGCACTTGCCACATATGATGGCAGTAATGTGTCACTGAATCGACGTGACAGCTGCAAATTTGTGATAGTTGCCAAATATGTAGAAGTTCTTGAAAAGAATAAAATATTTAAAAAAAAATGGATGCTGCCTCAAAAGTAAAAAGTTAGTTTATTTATGAATAAGAAAATATTTTATGATATTTACACTTTGTTTAATTATATTTATTTTATTCAGAATTTTATTCATGACATACAGCTTTTCCAGTTTTGAAGTTTACATTAAATGCATTTTTTTCCTTTTTTTCTTTAGTAAATTTGATGAAAATGACTTGCACCTGCTCTTGCTGCTGGTTGGAATTTTCGACAAGAAATATCTTTGCCCTGATCACATGGTTTCATATCACTTCACAAGGTTTGTTTACACGTATGGTTGTTGAACACAAATGAAATCAGTAATTTTGAAATCATAAATCAGTCATCGCAGTAAGGAATCAGTTCTATTCCTTGACCCATTTGTTCTGGAAAAGGTGAAGAACCCCTGTTCTAGCTTCCCCCCACCTGATCACGCCTGACTCAATAACTGTGGAGTCTTGGACTTATCATTTTATAGATCACCTTTCCATATTATTTTTTTTTTCCAATTCTGGGGCTCACACTGATAACCATCACACAGATATTGAAACTTGAAACACAATTTAAGAGATGGACAGATCATTTATCCGGTTGAAGGCGCCATCCGAAATGCTATCATAGCACCAAACATATAGCATCACTCCTTACTTTCTTCTTCATCTTGACGTTCTTAAAGATGGCGTGCACCCTCCAGGTCTTGGCGAACATGGCACCAAAAGCTGTGGTGTAACCGACGATGAGGATCCACGTCCGAACCTGTTAGAGCAGCACGAACACACAATATAACACTGTCACATTTTAATCTGGTGATCAAGGACGGTGACAACAACTGACGGGACACAGCTATTTGCATTTTCCGAAGACGCTCACTTAAAGTAGCATCGTGAAGCGCTCTAAAAATATAGAGCTGTCAGGTTTACTTCTTTGCTCTTCGCGCTGAGCTGCTGGAGAATGTCCTGGGCCACGGAAGCTGTCACACTCAAGAGAACATTTTATCCTAATTAAAAAAATAGACCACCTACTGATCGAGCACAAAAGATGTTTTTCTCGCTTCAGCAGCTTGGGAATTGAAAAAGGGCCTTAAGATAGCACAAACGTGCGCAGGATTCATGTGTTGGTTTTCATCATATGAGGACACCGCCACAAGACTTTCCTCCTCGTGTGTATGAAATCATCAGGTAATGAGTTCACATGCACAGAAACAATTCATGTTTTCACCGCAACGGCTGCATAAATCAGATCTTCACTTTCTGAGGATGCAGAAACTTGCCAACTTCAGACAGGTGTACAGGTCAGATTCCACTAGTCCAGTGATTCTTAACCACAGGGCTGAGGCCAATGGTTGAGCCGCTAGAAGTTTTTTGTTTACACGTCTGGGCCGTGAGACATTCAGTTTAAATACATTAGCCACATATGGTGGCAGTAGTGAGTCACTGAATTGACTTGACAGTTGCAAATCTGTGATAGTTACCAACTATGGAAAGAAAGTGATGGCGCCCCCCCAACAGTAAAAACTGTTCATGAAAGCACCTGTTGGAGCAGTTTTTTAAATGAATTAGATCATTTTATGGATTATACATTTCATTTACACTTTTCTTTACAGTTTATTTATGAAAAAATATTGTATATATATTTAAACATTTTATGATTTTATTGTATTCAGAATTGTATTCATGATGTACAGCTTTTTCAATTTTCTCAACAGTTTGCATCAAGTGTATTTTTTCTTCTTTAGTAAATTTGATGAACAATGACTTGCACCTGGTCCTGCTGCTGGTTGGACTTTTCCATGACAAATATCTTTGTGCTGACCACATGGTTTCATGTCATTTCACATGTTTTTGGTTTGTTTACGTGTATGGTTATTGAAAACAAATAAAGTCAGAAATCAGTAATGACAATGATGAATCAGTTCTATTCCGTCAATGGGCCCCAGACCCATTTGTTCGGTAAAAGGTGGGCCCCGAGATGAGAAAGGCTAAGAACCTCCGTTCTAGTCTACCTCAGCTTGGAGGTATGGAACATTCATTTTCTCGCTGCAGCAGTTTTGGGCCGGTGATGGCAGTATGTGACGTGCACGGTCCAACGTCACTCTGGGGAAGTTTGGTCTGTGGTTGTCACTGTGATCAGAAACTCTCTCATTAATCGGGCTGGACGCAAAGTCACACGGTGGCGCTACCTGGGGGCCAAAGACTAATGTGCAGCGTGCAGGCTCCAAATCCAGGGAGAGCCATTCTATCAGAGCACGGTATATTCTGTAATTGCACTTCAGCCTGGATTCAACTTCATTATCAAGCTATTCATTGAAATAGATTCTGCATATGAAAAATTGAATCCTTCAGATATGTCGCTAAAAGGCAAACAGCACGATACCTGATGCAACTTTTCATGACAAAAAGAATAGTAGTTGTACTGTCATGAAGGAAACTTTTTATGTTAATGGTACAAGGTAAATTCTGAGGTATGAAGTAGTAGAAATTGAATTAAGTTTGAAAAAAATTAAGCTTCAAAGTCAATCATTACCTGGCATTCTTAATAGTTCAATTATTTTTCATACAGCAGGTTGAGTCATATATAAATTAAAAGTAAAAAGGTCTTCGTGAACACGTTCAAAATCAGATTTTAAATCAGTAAACCAGCAGCAACTGTGAACAACGGTTCACAAGTTAGAAAAAGGTGGATAGGCTTAAAAGGAGATACAAGTAGTATCCGCGTTATGACTGGGATCGGTTCCGACCAACCGGTCGTAAGTCGGATTGGACGTAAATCGAATGCCATTCAAAATAGCCGATGCGAGGGTTATAGCTACTACTGTAGTGGTAGATGGCTGTGTGAGAGTGAGATGCTGGGACACTGTGCTGCAGTAACTGTCGTACGCGATGCCAGGCTGCTACATGCTGCGGTGCCAGACATTGAATTAAAAAAACAAAACAAAAAAGCATCTGCTGGCCGTGGTCTTAAGTACGGGTGGACGCAAGTCGAGCAGGTCGTAAGTCAGATGTTAGTTGTATATGTAAACAAATAAGCAAAAATCCAAACTTTATCCATCAGTGTTAACTTATATTTTGGTTGATGTTTTCTGTTTTACAGAATTTTGTCGATGTGACGTTCCCATAACAGTCCTTTATAAATTAAATTGTCATTGTAAATGGTTGGCTTACTAAAGCAGAACAATAGAAATATGTTCACTAGCTGCTGATGTGCAGTGTTTTGTTTGAATTTAGGATTGGACAAGGTGAAAAATGTATTTTATGAAGGTAAAATCTTATGAACACAAACACATTATAGCTGAGTTTACTGGTCTTGTTAATTTAAGTAGGAAAAATTACATTGTTTAAATGGCACTGAATGGCAAGACATTCTCTTGTTTAAATAAGTTTGTTTTCTTGCTATGACTTGGGTCTTTTATGAGCAAAGGATGCATCTATCAAATTATTTGGGGTGAAATTATGAGCCACTGCATCCATGACAAATGACACATTTCAGTCTCCGGAGGCTCTGAGGGGTCAGCAGGGAACTCACAGTGCAGAGCGTCTCAAACTCTTTGTCAGAGACGAAGCCTCCGTCCAGGCCGAACAGGAAGATGGAGGCGTAGGACAGCATGCCTCCGAGGATGATCAGGTTGTTCATGTAGGGACTGGACATCTTGATCAGCCTGGAGGACAGACAAGAGCATCCAATCGGAAACTCAGTCAGTCCAAATACTGCTCCAGATGAATCTCTTTGTTGGACAGTCACCTGTGATTTCGGTTCTTAATGTTGAAGAAGAGGAAGGCCCCGGCCATCAGCATGCCCAGTATGGTGATGGTGGACAGGATGCTGTACAGGGGGACGTTGATGTGCCGACGCTGCAGGCGCACAAACGTGCGATCTTTGGGGGGTTCCACGCCTGAGAGGAAGCAGAGTCAAAACCCTGACACACGCTAAGAAGCGGACATATTTGAGTTCCCGAACATGGGGATACAGCAGAAGGTGTCATCAGCAAATAAAAGCCGCAGGTGAAAATCTAATATG
Organism: Synchiropus splendidus; assembly: GCF_027744825.2. Lineage (NCBI taxonomy): Eukaryota > Metazoa > Chordata > Actinopteri > Syngnathiformes > Callionymidae > Synchiropus > Synchiropus splendidus. Next base: position 11,431,870 of record NC_071337.1, read on the forward strand.
CAGATGCTGAAGTTGATGTGTCTCAAATTGAAAACACTTTACTGAAGCTAATGATCAGTAATAACACTGAAGATTGGCCTACGGACAAAAGTGGCATTAAACGTATTATCTTATTTGCAGCAGAGCCACTTCTCTGACTGTTCTTCTTTCAGCAATGTTTCCTGCTTCTCAAGACTTGCTGCCCCTGATGGTCCAGTTATTGTGGCCAGAGTCAGCACCTCCATATCTCCATTTTATTTCTCTCCTGTCAGTGGGCTGATCGATCACAACAGAAGCGGCTCTCACGTCTCCGCTTACTGTGGTCAGGGAAGCGTTTGAGATGGTGCGGTGGTGGAGTCTCTCCATATGGGCGGGACTGAGTAGTTAGAGACTGAGCGAGAGGGTGGGGCAGGTCCAGGGGAATCTCCAAGGGGAGGGAACACATTACAGCATGTCGACTCAAATAGAAGAGGACATTTTTAAACTCGGAGGGATAAGGAAAAGACGAAATTTGGGGACAGAAAATAAACATTAACTATTTTTACTCAACTATTACAATATCGTATATAATACCTTCTTTTTTTGTAGATGCAGCTTAATAGGAGACACAATTCTATTCTTTGAAAACACTATTTAACAGGTGTATTGTCTCAATGTAGCGGGGATAAACCTAAAAAAGGAGGTTAAAAGAATTGTTACCACACTCCTGGCCATCACTACGTATAGCATTTTTCATCACATTTTTAAATTGAATGCCACAATTGTATTTATTTTACACCCTCATTCTGTATTAAAAAATAATGAAAGTAATATAAATTAATGAAAAAGCAACAACAAAAACTATTTTAATTCTGTCCATAAAGTAATCTCTGGTATTTTCCTGTCACATGTATCTTTTTTCATAAAGATCCATCTCTTTCGTTGTAATCTTTTACATTCCATTTCAGAAAAATTACACGCTTCCAGCACATTATGCAAAAGATAAAAGCATCAAAGAGAAGAGAAGGCTCAGCAAAATGCCTTTAACTCCACATCGCACAAACAAAATTGCATTTCAGCTTTGACTTGAGGATGATAAATCAGGATTTGAACAGAATCCCTGTTCTTGTTTTCATGTACTTTAGGGAAGCATCCTAAAATACAGAGGCACAAATACTTGTCACATTTTTGCAATATAGTTTATGTTTTAGATTATATACTTTTTAAAAAATGGTCCATCGAGAGGCACAATCTCTCTCCATCCAGGGTGAATATCACACACACACACACACACACACACACACACACACACACACACACACACACACACACACACACACGCGAGTGATTCTGTTTGTACCTTGAAACCTGATGGAGTTATTGATGAGGTCTAGCACATCTGCGATGGCGTTGTACTCTCCCACCTTCACCTCCCGGCCCTCTGTTGAGAAGAAGGTATCATGTATGTTGCACTGAATTCTTGCACTGAAAAGTGACCAAAACCAGTCGCAAGGTTGACATTCGGAGAAGGTGGAACTGAGGATTAAATTAGCATATTGGTACTTTAACAACGTGGCGACCAACGCGTGCTCATCTTGTAATGCTGGATACAGGTGGATTTTCAGCCGAATTGAGTTACTGTTGTTTGTTTCATACTCTCTTCTCTATTGGATTAAACCTCAAATCGTAACAAAACCCAGACATAAAAATTACACCGCGCTTGTTAGAGCCAACTTCCAATAATCACGACAAGGACACTTTCCTTCACATGACGCAGGAAAAAAAAAAGTAATAAACAACCAAATCTTGTTAAAAAAGACTGCAATGAGCATTATCGCTCCCTTTTCCAGCCCAGACCGAGCGAGCGAGCGCAGTCTGCTGCATCAAGAAGGCAATTTTAGATTATAGCATATCCTTTTTTAGGAACAGCGATGCGTCCCCTTGGTGCGACACTGCAGCAGGTACGACCTTGTCCAATAAACAGGCGGCTATTATTCCTGAGCGCTCCTCACTCTGACTGTTCAACAGGGACCAGCAACAGAAGTGAAACATTATTCTGATTTGGTTGGACAGACACCAGAAAAGTTTCTGTCACAATGACATTTTGGGTCGCAGAGTTTTGTGACTGTGAGTAGTGCGTCGGAAAACTGAAGAGCTGAAATGACACTCTCAGAGGTTCTAAAGTCTCTGCATGGATGACCACATCAAAAGATGGAAGAAACAAGGTAGATAAATGAGCCAGTCTTAAATGCAGCATATGTACAGTAAATATCTCAAATGTTAGTTCCTGAAGTGGAAGAGGAAATCACACCTAAAGTCTTTCAATAAAGTGTTGCTATGAGAGCAACCTTCAACGCAGATGTATTCTAAAATACTGTACTTTCCTCATCCAGCACCAACCTTTGTTTCAAGTGAAGCAACAAAATACTGCAGCCTGAAGGCATCTGTGGTTTACTATTGCTAAAAGGTTTTTGTGACTTAAGTGATGTAATAGTATATAGGATCATTTTCACGTATGAATTTTACATTCTTCTTTGTTTAGGCCAAAAGGAAAGCTATCGCTATCTGCCACACAGACTCTGAACTCAGTGGGTCCGTTATCATGATCAAGGCCTCTGGCAGCGAAACGTCTCTCATCCCCATGAGACTCATCCAGGCCTCTTACTGAGAACGTCTGACAGGTTAAAGTGAAGCATCTTAGTCTAAGAACAGATGAAAGGGTCGTATGCAGGATCACAGCCTCTTTAAATATTCTAGATGGGGATGTCTGCGCGCTTCTGCTTTGACATATTGACAATAAGTGACACAGAAATGATGGAGAGGAAGGAAAAGAGGAGGAAAGAGGTTATTGTACAATGCCGATAGACAAAGTAGGTAGACATTTTAAAGCTGCAAGCGTCGTGATATATGGTGTCATATTAGCATATTTGGGTAATGCGTCATTTTTGGAGCCACCGTAGCCGTTCAAGAATAGCTATTTAAGTAACAGCAGAAGTTCATTCTTCAAGTTAGAGGGCTGAAATAAGAGTCATAAATGTGTACATAATTTAGATGACAATAAATAAAACATAAGGAGAAATCAAGCCGTGGCTAGTGAAGATTCTGACGCTCAGGTCAGGCAAGTGCTTCCTTCCATTTTTAAGCTCATTGAATTGGTGAAGGATTTAAAAATGGAAGTGATTTTTTAAAAAAAGCATCAAGACAGCAAAACTAGCATCTTTTATATGTATTTTTTTTACTTGCTTCTATATAAAAACATGTACGTCGCTTATATTCTTCAAAACATATATCTAACCACTGACGAAACGCGTTCTGCTTTGCCATCAGGACTGAGGCTGAAAACAAAGAGGCGAACGCACCACAGCATGTACACGTGCACAGGAATTGTCCTGTCGTTAGCCATCAGATGGAAAGAACAACTCTCACACCGAGCGTGATTTGAGCAGCCAGAGGGAAGAAGCGCTCTGCAGCGAGGGAGATAAGCAGAGAGTGCTGAGCGGCTGCGTGCAGCATGACATCTGGGAGCCTTGGAGCTGGGAATTCCCCGCACATAGATGCAATCTGAGGGTTCTTCTGCTACGTGGGGTCAGCAATAAACTCAATATAACACTACACAGAACAAATGTTCTTTGTCCACGTGAGTCTTATAGCTGCAGAGGACATTCATCTGATAAAGCAGCAGCAGCAGTCCAACTATTTTTATATTGACTAGTTTGTGCAGCTGACAAACACGTGACTTCATCCTGGCGAATCCTGTCCATAAATAACAGGATTTTGAAAGATGTCAGTTGGATGACAAAACGTTCGACAGGAGAGTCCCTGGTGCCTTTTAACTGTTCTCATTATAAGCGATTCACACAACAAGCGACGTCAACATCTTTGATCATGCAATTTCATTACAGTTGTAATTCTGAATGACATAACAGTAAACTGTCATGATTTAAATTTAAATGGCCTTTATTCATAGCATTATATGGAAGCCCATTTCCGCCAGGTAAAAAAAAAAAAAAACTTGGAGAAAACCAAGCAAAAAATTTGTTCTTTTTTTTTTTTGCTTGGTGATTTTTATTTATTTATTTATTTATTTATTTATTTTTTTGCTTGGTGATTTTTATTTATTATTATTATTTTATTTATTTATTTATTTTTTTGCTTGGTAATTATTATTTTTTTGGCTTGGTGATTTGTTTTTTCCTGGTGATATTTTTTTTCCTGATGATTTTTATTTTTTATTTATTTATTTTTTTGCTTGGTGATTTTATTTTCTCCCACATTGCAAGAATGTACTTCAAGTGGTGATTAAAAAAAAAAAAAAAAAAAAAAAAAAAAAAAAAAGATTGCGTTTAGGTACTGTGGGGAAAAACGTACTCCCTATTAGTAAAACATTCATTACTGTCACTTGTATATTGATATTAATGTCAAATTACTCCAAACATTTGTCTGATTAACGAAATATAAAATATGTATGTCAATTTCACCTGAAATCCAGTGAATTGCAACCAGAAAACAAGAACAAGACTATCAACGAGAAGAAATGCACATTTCCATGAACGCATCGCAAATGCACAGAGCACAACAACAGTTACGGTGATACAGACCACTTAAATTGAAATGGATACCAAAGGTGAATAAAAATGCTTCATGTCAACATGTCCAGGGGAATGAAACATCAAAAAAAAAAAAAAATCACCAAGCCCAAAAAATAAATAAATAAATAATCACCAAACAAAAAAAAGAATTTTTTGCTTGGTTTTCTACGAGTTTTTTTTTTTTTTACCTGGTGGAAATGGGCTTCCATAGTATTAGAGTAGAGCTGAGTATCTAACTTGCGACAAGTTACTCGCACATTTTTGTATCTGTTCTCTATGCAACTGAAAGGAAGCTAACACAATATCTGTTGTGCTGAGTTGTTGTAGTAAAAAAAAATGTTTGCATGAAGAAAACATTATTGGCCACTACTTTTTCCTTTAAGTTACATTTAGAACAAAAATGTGTGACTTATTTGCCATAAATCGTGAGTTAAGTTTAGTGCGATTAATTCAGAGTGATTTTTTTATCGATTGACCGCCTGAGTTTTCAGTGCACGTTACTGTGAACGTATACAGTTTTGTGTACATCACGCTCTGAATGAATTAATGTCTGTTTACTTGATGCATAGACCAAAATGACGTTCTTGTTGAATTATTTGGGACTCTCAGTGCAATGTCAGTATTCACTATAATTAAAGGATCTGTTTCAATTTCTGTTCTTAAAAATAATGCAATGGTCTGCAAAAAGAAAAAAAAGAATATTGATCAATGTGATTCTCAGTGTGACAAACACTTCCTTCACAAAGTTCAAGAGTGACCGATCGACCCAATTTCCAAATTCTTGATAAACTTCCTTTTGAAGCCTGTCATGAGTAAGAGTTTAAAAACAGCTCTGCGGAGCACAACAGTAAGCTTCTGTCACTGTCAGCCTCTTGTTTCATGGCATCGACGTCATCTGCTGTTAAACCCTTTTGGCCTGGGTTTCCAGTTTTGCAATAATCCCGCCAAATTTTCCAAACAACCGACGGGTTATTGAGCAAATCTGCACACTGGTTTGGTCGGGTGCAGACTGATTAAATGAGCAACAGGGTTTGTCAATTTACCAAGAATAATGAATTCTGCATGTGAATGAAGTCGGACGCAGCAGGAAGCTTAAGAGAAGTTGCTGGTAGAAGAAGGACAAACCTTGAAATTGGTTGAATTTGATCGTTCCCATCCTCTCACCATTCCGAAACATGACTTGGCCCTGAGAAAAGAAATAACAGTGAGTTACTAAACAAATCATAAAAGGTCCGACGTCTCAGACAGCTGCTTATGGATAAAAAACAATGCTGGATCCATTTATGGCACTTTCTCTGTCAAGAACTCACACAGGACTCTTAAATGAGTCGTTCTATTGACCCCAACATATAAATGGAAGTGCAGTGAGTGAAAAACACAATATAAACTACACAGCGTTTTGAAGTTTTTCCTCAGACAGAACTTTACAGGTGGACTGTGGCTTACAAAATCCTTCAGTATTTGGTTCAGTTGGGAAGCACAAACCATCTAAATCTGCTCTTTACATGAAGCAGCAGGGGTAAGTAAAGTCAGGAAATAACCTCCTGAGAAACTGCCTTCAGTTGTTCTCGGGGAATACAGATGCATTCCAGGCTCAACCAGGAGACGTGATCTCTCCAGCGAGTCTTGGTTTGCCTGAGGGCATCGGTCCAGCTGGACATGTCCGGAATGCCTTACTAGGGAGGCTTCCAAGAGGCGTCCTGACAAGACACCCAAGACACCTCAGCTGGCCTCCACACAGCCTCTCTTGGATGGCGATTCTTCCAACCCCATCCGCCACACTGCATCAGTGAATGGATTTGAAATATGATTCAAGGCTCATTTCATGGATGGATGGGTGGATAGATAGATAGATAGATAGATACATAGATAGATAGATAGATAAATAGATGGATAGACAGACACATAGATAGATAGATAGATAGATAGATAGATAGATAGATAGATAGATAGATAGACAGACAGACAGACAGATAGATAGATAGATAGATAGAGATAGATAGATAGATAGATAGATAGATAGATAGATAGACAGACAGACAGACAGACAGACAGACAGATAGACAGACAGACAGACAGACAGACAGACAGATAGACAGACAGACAGACAGACAGACAGACAGACAGACAGACAGACAGACAGACAGACAGACAGACAGATAGATAGATAGATAGATAGATAGATAGATAGATAGATAGATAGATAGATAGATAGATATTTTTTATTGACAGCTGGGATGGACAGCTCCATATGGACAAGCCATTCAAAGTCAGAAAGTTTTGGGTAAACAAAGAAAGTGTTGACAATAGGAGGGAGAGGCAGATCAAACTCTCTTTGGTGTCTTTCAAATGTTCTCTATTCTTGGATGTCCGTTATTGCTTCCTCTTCATCGAACAAGATGCCTCAATTAAATGAGTCCACCATCTGCTTGGAGAGCTCTTCATTACACATTTAACTGAGTTTGCTTGTGACTGGCTGGATAACTAACAGGTGAGCACCAGCATGACAGAGAAAGAGAGAGGGAAAGATCACTCAATAGATTGAAGAAGCGACCAGCGAGTGCTCAGGGCATTTGGATTTCTTCAAAATGGGGGGGAAAAAAATACAGTCGCATCCGGGCAATAGAGAAAAAGTCCTTGAACCAATTTTGCTGGAAAATCACAGGAAGCTTTGAAGTAGCAAAGTGGGATCCCACCCCTCTGTTTCAATTACAGTCTTTGTGTGGCACTTTTCTTTTATGTTTGCCTGAACATGAACGCACTTCAGAGGTTATAGGTTGAAGCTCTGGTGCTTTGGAAAATGTAGGTGACAAAGCAGACCAAAGTCCTTTTCAGACAAGCAAAGCAATGTTTTCCCACCAATCGAGGAGTAGAGCTAAAGGACAAAGTTGTTTGACTTGTGGATACTAAGCACTTTGTCCAGTGTCAGTCTCGGTGTAGGTCACAGAGAGCCTCGGGGTCCGTGCATTTTGGCTCCACTGAGTGATGACGTCACACAAAAAATATTATTATTATCATTATTATTAGGGCTGTCAATAGATTGAAGTGTTTAAGTCAAGTAACTAACTGTTCTGTAAATAATGTTGTTGATGGTATTGTTGTAGTAAACATGTTAGAATTAAGCATTAAAGGGCCACTCTTGTGTTGGTAAAAGCCTCCTGTGAGTTACATTTAGAACAGATACAAAATGTAACATTAAATTCCCATTAATCACGACTTAACTCAGCTTTAGTGCGATTCAATAAGATAAAAAATTGTAACCTGTTGAAAGCACTCATTGTTATTATTATTATTATAATCATTATTATGTTTTTGTTTTATTTTAGTGTAATAAAAAAACACTGTTTTCACACTGACTACTATGGTTCAGACAAAAAACAAAATATTCTATTTTACATGGCTTACGTAGCTCGCGGCGTGCTGCCTCTCCAGTAATGTCACTGCAGAGACCTTCTTGCAAAACGAACCAGGCATAGCTCCAAGTTCCACACAAAATCAGTGTTTACACAAACACAGGTTTTGTCTGGAAAAAAATATAAATAAAAATGAATACATGAATGAAGAAATGCGTCGCATCTCATTGGATTGAACCTTGAGCAGAAGGTAAATCTTAATTTTTTTTAATCATCCAAGACTTAACTGTTAAGAAAAGTTTGTTTTTTTTCTTTTCTACATGGTTGACTATACACAGAATAATGAGCAGCATGCGCTGACCTCGCTGCTCTTATTTAAAGTCCCTTCGCAGCAGAGCCTCTGGTAGAGATCAGTGCCACCAAATTGTGGCTCTGAAGTGAAATGGTGACCACCTATCATGTTGTCAAGCAAGGTGAAAGCACTTGAGTGACACCAGCGTTTGAGTAAACCGCTGAGCCTCATGTGTGACTTCCTCTGGGTTTTCAGGTGGGAACGTATCTGATGAGAATGATTCTGCAGCAGCAGCAGATGTGGACCCGCCGCGTGAGATGACTCACATCGTCTCTCTCCCTCTCTCATGTTAAACACCCCCAGCTCCGGCCGCAGATTAAAAACATGCGTCTTTGCCACTCCCAACAATCGCCTATGTTTCCTCTCTCCCCGTCTGCACCGCGTCCTGCGGTTTTGGAGCCGCTATCTGCAACTTGTTATGCTCCAATGCTTCAGTTCTGCCAGTTAATGTCAAGCTTCTTCTCTGCGGCCTTGACAGCCACTGGATCGATAGTGTGAAGCCCTCGATGATCACTCTCCTGCTGCTGCCACAGCCTCTGACACTGATCCAGCAGCAGGACTGATACCAGCACCGAGTGAGCTGGGTTGGCCCGATGGGATGTGCTGTGTGTGTACACAACAAGAACCTCCGAGATTTGTGACTTGCAGTATGGTGAGGCAGAAAAAGAAAGGGAAGCTTGTGTTTGAATAATGCTTGACCCGGTGGCTGCAGACCCAGGTGATGCAGGATGTCCATCACTGAGATGGAAGCTGCATCATATGTTATACTGAGGAACCAAGTTAGTCTACTTAGAGCAGGTAGGTAAAAACATATATTAAAAGAGCGCCTCTCAAGCATCCTTTGTTACTGATGCCTATGAAAACAAAAGGTGTTGTGAGATTTTATTGTGGCCTTGTAATTTCTTATTATATTATAACCATAAAAATAGAGTAGGCTATAGCAGCGCTACATTTAAAGCCTGCGTCTAAAACACTGACGAAGCAAAACTTCTGAAGGCTAACTGTGAAGATTAAATATGGAGTTAACAATTCATTTATATTAGTGCATCTGTCCAGCAGCACTTGGGGAAAATAAAGTATGGTCTTTCCTATTTCTCCCAAGATCCCATGGAGGAAGCTGCTCACGAGTCCGGAGGAGCATGTTGTCGCCTGCCAGAAGGCAAAAGTTGAGAGTGTTGGTGTCTGAGGTGGTGGAGTCTTTTATGAAGTTGATGCCTCTGCTGAGGTAGCGTGAGGCAAGCCATTTCCTCCAGAGAGGGAAGTGGGCAGCTTGAGATTCTCTCTGCAGCCCGTCTAACTTCTCGCAGCAGAGCGGCTCACACACCACGCAGCTATACAGTTTGTTAGAAGGCTATCTACGGTGGCGCGGTAATGGCTGCCCAAAGAAGAAAAAGAAAGCAAAGACTTAAAGCCTTGAATCCAGCTGGTCTGGTACTTGACCCACACACAGGACCAAATTTGTTCCTGCAGAGACAGCGCCTGGTTGTTTGGGTCACATGGTGCTCATAACTTATGATATACTGTATATTACAGTCAAAACTAAAAAAGAGGCATATTATTATTATTATTATTATTATTATTATTATTATTATTATTATTATTATTATTATTATTATTATTATTATTATTATTATATACTATATTATAGTAGTCGTAGTAGTAGTAGTAGTAGGATTGTATTTTTTGTTCTGATGTCCTACTGTGTTCATTGTGTTGATGCCTTTTCCCGTTGCCAGAAAAATAAAGGCAATTTAATTTAATCCACTACAAGAACATTAAAGAGTGAAAAAATTCAAACCAAACAAAATAGCAAACTACAGTTGAACTTACTTAATGTGGGAGGGTTTTTTATTTGGGAGTTTTGGAAGGGTGTCAACTCTAGAGCACAAATAAACCCAGAAAAACTTTTGATCACTTTTGTAAAACACTACGCAATGAAAATAGTCACCTCAAATTATATCACTACAACATAATAGGGGCAATGTTTCTGCTTCAAGTCTCCAACAAAATGACTGAGCTTGTTGCCATACAACACAACAAAAAGATTTCGGCATCCTCTCGATGACCCGTGACTGTATTTAGGCGAAGAAATACTCTATATCTTGAAGATTGACTGAGATAAAACCGTGCTCCTTACTTGGAATAACATGCCATTTGTTTCTGTGAATAGAATTCCAGGGATTCTAACAAATTCAACACAGAAATTATATTTAACACGTTTGCTTTCAGTTCACTCATCATGGCAACTAGAAAATGTTTGCGTTTTACACAGAAAAGTCGACACACAGATCAGTTGTTGAAGATTCTGCAATGCGTCTGAGAGAAATCTCTGCTGTCTGCTGCCTCTGACCAGGCTGGCTTTACACGCTGAGGTGAAAGAACAAAAATGAAGAATAATAACCCAAAGGAGCTTTCTTCTCTGCAACCCGCACACTGCCCTGTGGCCTCTGCTCAATTCCACCAAGGTCCATCTGCTTACACTCCTGACTCTCTCTTGGTCTTTTGACTTGAGCTGCATTAGCCACTCTATCTTACAGTCTCCATTTACTTTGGGGCGTGTAAACTCCAGCTGCGGTAAGCAGGGCAACACACTCCCTTTCCAACTGTTGGTGTGTGTGTGTGTGTGGTGCCCTTTAAAGATCAAGCTGCTGGTCTTGAAAGCTAAATATTTGCATCCCAATTACAAAGGCAGACCTTCTTATGCATGTAGTGCTACTAAGTGAGTTGGTAGTAAAGTGCCTTTAAAGTTTATCTGGTGCAATGGGAACACAAACACACACTCATCGGCCTTAACATTATGACCACCAGTTGAAAGGGCTTCAGATCATCCAGCAAGACCTTTCTATTCAACACTGACTTTTGACTGGTTTTCTCAGTCTTTGAGGATGACTGAAGAAATGAATGAACACGAACAGATCAGAAATCCCCACCTTGGCATTGCTTTAAGTATTGCTGATCTTACCGTTACGCCGTTGAAGTTGGTCTCATTCATCACGTCCAGGACCATTTTTCCCACTTCTCGGTCGTCCACTGTGAAGTTGTGGTAGGTGTTTTGCCGTTGCTTGATCCGTAATAGATCCATTACCCGGGTCAGTGTTTTAGCGATGACCCAGATCCCATCGTAGGCAAAGCCGTGAAACTTGCTCGGCTCGACACCTTTCTGCTGAAGCTCTCTGCTGTACTCCCTCTCGTACTCCCTCGGGGTCTGGGAACGGGATGCGACAGAGGGTTTGAAGTCACCTATGCCCATGAGTCTTCACAATTACAGTAGACCAGCTCGGAGGATTTTAATAAAATATACAGTCTAATAAGATGCCTCACCCGGCCTGAAATGCCCTTGATCTGTCGAGCGCTGAGCGGCTCAAAGTCCACGCTGATGTATCCCTCCATGGCTGTGAGAAGCTTCTTGGTGGTGCAGTTGGTGGAGTTGGCCTGTTCCCACCAGTTGCCCTGGTACCAGCCGGGTATGATCCACTGATATTTACTGCCAAACATGTTCAGGTTATACGCCTGTCAGAGAACACAGGGATTATCCATGAGTGAGCAGATCGATGAGGAGAGAAATCAAGTTGCTTGACTTGTGCTGGCAAGAAAAATGAAAGTGTCTTACCCAAGTCGCTTAAGGCAACACCATTATCAGGTCACCTGAGCTAAGCAATGCAGCAAGGTTGGTGCCAAACCTCATGTGTTCTCAACTCTGCGCTCACTCAGTCACTCCTGTCAATCTCATCTCCTGTCATATTGCTATTACAGTAAAAATAAATAAATAAATAAACAAATAATGTTTTTTATTTGTCAGTACAGAAGTGAATTGATTTGAAAAGTTAACATTTTGAAGTGAAATGTTTTCTTTGCCCTTATTTATATTCACACTTTTGTGCATATTTAACTCCATATAGACATAAAAATTTGTATATTTATGTCCATATTTCTACCTAACTGTGGCAGTCATGGAATTTCAAGCATTCATGCTATATCAGAGTGATGATCAAATTATTTTCAAGTCTCTCTCATGTACAAACTTTTATGATAAGTGGAATATCAATTATTGTTTTACAGCAGGAAAGGTCTGCACAGTAAATATTTGAAAGTAAAAACTGAGATGAACTGGCAGAGATGTGGTTGACCAACTCACTAAATAATCATCATCTTGGCAGTACTATGAATCGCTACCATTTTAAGGGTCCAAGTCACAAACAAATAAGACACAAAAAATTGCTAAGCAGGAGTGTAATTTACTTACACAACAGAAGACTTTGGCTGCCAGGTTCTCATCAAATTGCCCGATGATGATTCGCACATCATTGTCCTGTAAAAAGACAACATCATAAATGTTGGTACACAACCTTAATTTATTTAAAGATTCAATATGAAGGCTTTGGAAGAAGCTGTGTGAGCGTGGCATGTTTCAGATCTCAGTTTGCTCCTCAGTAATAGAATCCCATGACATTTCTATCAAGTCCTTCTTCACCCTGAATCAGCACTGAAGTCAGTAGAGCCATCAGGGAAAATGTCTATTTGCTTCACGATCGATATCCAGGTTTATGACGCTTCTAGCACATTACACTTTAACAAACTGACAGCATCTGTCATGTTGCACGAGCTGTATTTTCATTATTAGGTCGAGCCCATCAGCGGCAATAAATGTATGAGGCGAACCGATGCCACGGCAATATCACGTCCAAAGTGTCGATCCATTACAAGGATGGCATTTGTGTCACAGGAGCAGTAGCCTATTTGCCGGGCAGGGTGGTCGGCACGCATTTACCAGAGGATTCAGAGCAGAGGGCCCCTCAGCAACATGACAAATAATTTACAGAACCCCAACAATGAAGTGTGTGGCTGTCCATTATATGTGAGAGATGCTGGTGAGCATGCACACAAAACTGAACAGAAACCCAAAGAATCGTCAGGATTACAGACGCAACTTTTGTGACACACGCTTCGCACCAACAGAGCCTAAAAAATGACTGGAACTGAGCAATATGACAGAGGTGTGGCAACACTAGTGGCATAGTGACTTGCCTCATCTACACAAAGGAGGTCAGGGTTTCCCATGGAAAGTCCCTTACTCAGAATGGTAACGGTTCACAGGTCGGCAGTGACCGTGGTGTCTTGTGAGTGTGACGACTGGAGGGGGTGTTTCTAACGTCCAAAAGTCTTCTGTCAGTATTCATTTGGAGATAAATTGTGTGTGTGTGAGACGGTGAGTGGCAAGGGAGGACCATGACTGAGCGCTCCAAGATATTTGCTGGTTCATGTCAGCTAACAACAACGCTAAGATGATGACGGCATTGTTGTGAAGAGACTACAAGTAACATCCTACTTACGGCCTGCTCGACTTACGTCCACCCGTACTTATGACCACAGCCAGCAATATTCAATGTCTGCCACCACAGAACAGCAACACGTACGACAATTATGGCAGCCAGTCATCGTCACGTACGACAGTTACAGCAGCACAGCATCCCTGCATCTCACTCTCACACAGCCATCTACCACTACAGTAGCACCTATAACCGTCTTGTCGGCCATTTTGAATGGCATTCGATTTACAACCGGTTGGTTGGAACCGATCCCGGTTGTTCTTGACAAGACAGTGCCATGGGAAACGCTGGCGTTTTTGGCTCGATACACAGCATGCAAAAGCTAATACACTTAAGAAATGCAAATTCCTCCCAAAACACCTTCCTTTAAAGCTACTAAACAATGTCATTTGATAAAGGTCAATAGTGGTTGGGTCGTAAACCAAAAGCTGTGCGGCTATTCCTGGGCAAAAAGCAATCATCTGGTTTTGCTTTATAATGTTACTCAGTTCTGTTGTTAAGTCATGTTCGAACAGCTTTTTTCTTATCTAATTTACATTTAAATAGCATCAATTATTGTGACGTCATTGCGATGAGAGATGTTTGAGTATCACTGCAGTCCATGTTTGGTTCAAACAGCAACACAGTGACCCCTCTGGACAGCCCACCTGTCTATACCCACGATCACTTAAACACTCCAACAAACTTATAGTTTGTATACTAGTTATTAGGTGTATAAACTAATAAGCTGATGCAGAGACAAGCAGCTCCCTTATTCGTGCATTCACCATTAATCTTCATATGTACAGTATGTACATAGACTGGTCTGATGAAAAAAAAACAAACAAAAAAAAAAAAAACACTTGTTGAGTTTAATCACACAAAGCACAGCAAATTGATGAAAACGTTTTGGTCAATGTCAATGAACGGTTTGTTTGTAGGTCCAAGACTGTGGGGCAAAACACCAAGGCACGCAAATCCTACATTAATACAAAGACCTGGTGCAGGACAAACAGCCTGCCTACTTAAAAGCAACTTGATCTAAAAGACTAGTGACACAGCAGGCTTCTTACTTATGAATGAGTTTATACTTGCTGCAGCTTGTAGAGTCGTACTGGTTAAAGATTTAATGATAGCAAAGTTTGCAACGAATCATTCGTAAGTTCAGGTAGCAGCGGCACACACTTTTATCAATCAAGTATTAGATAGGACAATTGAGGATTATGCTGGAACAGAAGCACAGTTCCTCATGGCCCCATAACTGTGCGACTGCTATGGAAACCATTTGTGCGGATCTGTAATCCCAAAATTCAATGCTCTTTCCAAGACTCTAAGAGAAAACATTTTATCTGCTCTCAAATCGTCTGCAGTCAAATTGAACAAGTGGCACCTCTCTCTGCGTTGCAGTGACCTCCAGGACAACGGCATCTTTTGAGTTGCTCCTGAACACTTGCAGTTCCTCTAATATGTGTTACTTTTAGTCAGTGTTATGGAGGTGGGACTTACTTCGTATGCTCTGAAGTTTATTGAACATTTCTGCCGGTGTGTGTGAGGTGGTTGCCTCATGGTTGTCTCCATGTGATGCACCGGTGCGTTACATTACGCCCAAGGTGTCTCATACCCTTTGTAGCTGGGATGGGTTTTGACACCTTATGAGACTGTTAATGGAAAACTGTAAGTGGAGGATAGTGAATCAATAAATGTTGCAAATAATCTCCACCATTTAGAATTCAAGGTCACTGTGGAGAATGGTGTCAAATATGCTATACAGGCCTCCGGCGGCAGAAGCATGGGGCATTTCTTTCCTGCAGAATCTATGTATAAAACGCAGGGAATCTCATAAAACCAGAAGGCTTTGTCTATCTTTTATTCTGGATGCTGACAAACATTACGAATACATGAGGCGCTCCTTCCCCAGGCTATCAGCCATATGCTGTGTGTTCACAGATCAGAAGGGACAACCAGTCACTGTCATCTAAAGTCCAATTCCTGGAGGCGCTACCCACTGAAGTACCCAAAAGACTTGGAGGAGTTGTTCTGAATAGATTATAGGCTCACTCAGATTGATGAATGGGGTTAATAAAATAGGCGTGCTGTATAACTTGTGACAGAATACCTTAAAGCCGACGGCGGAACGATGAATTACAAATAACCCCATATAACACCCACCAACAAACACACACTGAACACACAACAATTTACTCAACTGCTTGGTAATAACTTGCTCAGAAATACTCGAGGAAGCTTCTCTGCAAAGGCAACTTCGTGCCTGCCTGCCTGTCGTTTCAGAATATAACAGAAGCGGGGGATCTATTTGAGGATCACACCGTGACGCTGCGCCCCTGATTTCCACCTCCCGCACAAGCATGCACACGCAGACGAAAGAATTCACCATCTATGTCAGGCTGTTTGGATCACTGGATTACACAAGCGTTGGAAAGCACAGCTGTAGGTTAAAGCTGCATGAGGGTTCCCGCCCAGCCCGACCGTACGTGTTGTACGGCTTTTTAGAAGAGCAATTTGCATATTCAAAGCTGATCATGGAAGCATGGCGTCAGCTTAAACTGCGAGCCATCAACATTAAACATACATTCTCCAAAGAGCTTAGTTTTCTGCTCTGCTCTTCATTTTTTTTCTGCAGTACATTTCACGTGAAGCTTAGCATGCGCATGCTTCATGGCTGCCTCATTCAGTAATGTTTAACGTTGGTAACATTTGGATAGCTTTTGATTTTGTTAAGAATGAATCAGAAACGATGAACGATTCATTTAAAAATGAACAGCTTTTGAAGACATGGATTCTCAGAAGTAGTGTTGTAGTCGCAAGCACACTGAAACTATGAAACCCTGTGACCGAGTCAGACCAATGAAGAGCAAGACAAAGAATGAGACTAAATAGAATATAGAACAAACTACTCGTCCGCTCTATTAATAGCATTTCGATCTTGATTTATTTTGAAAAAAATACTAGTGCAGGGGTGGCCAACCATTTTTTTAAAAAAATAATACATTTTACCACGATGCTCAGATAGAAATGTGCACAACATTTATTTCATTTATATAGATTTTTACGTTGCTCATGCCACCAATAACATGACCCTGGTCTGTGTATGTGAGCGACGCTGTAGACTGGAGCATCTCATCTCAACTCTTCGCTCCACTGAATTCAACAGACTTCACGGTGATCAACAATGAATAATACGTGAAACACAAGACATACATTTAGTTTAGGTCATGACAAAATGACACGCAGGACAAAGTCATGTTAAATCCTGGCTCTGATGACGATCCAAGTCTGAGGACTGCGACTTTCTATTGAATGAGGGGGCTTGGCGCTCATGCGGTGAGGCGAAATGTGATTCAAAGTCTTCGACAAATATCTTGAAACTTTACTGGAAACGCTCTTACTTCTCCGACTAATTTTCGTTGCTCATGTGGTGAAGAGCCGCATGTAACTGGGCAAAGAGCATGTGGCTCGGGAGTAAAGCAGAGTATATCGAGTAAAAATCGGTGTATACCTTTAGAACATTCTAAATAATGGCACTATTTCGAAGCCCATGATAGCAGCCCCCCCCCCACACACAAAATGATGTGTAAACTCCCGAAATGAATATTCATTGCAGCGTGCGTACTCTCAATTCTGACCTTTGAACCTGTTTTTTTGCATGAACAAAAAAGTTTTGTTGTTGTCGCATAAGCAAATAGCTTTTCAGCTTCAGTTTATCTCCACCTGTGTGAGGTACAACAGGAGATTTTTTTGTGGGTTTGTGTTTATGTGTTTGGAGTTCCTGATGGAGTTTGTGGGACATGTTTGTTCATGTGTTCAGGTAAATATATTTAAAAAAACCTAACATTTTGATTCAAATTTGGATCCGTTTTGAAGCCGTTATGGACTACTTTTTCCAGTAGAGCCTAGACAAAATTCTTCTGAGTCCTTACTGTAAACTATTCGGTACAGCTCCACTTCTAATGTGTGCCACTGAGCCCTGGAGACCTACATTTCCCTTTCATGATTAACTACTTTAATGGACTTGTCAGAATGATAAAGTGATTACACGCCAAACATTAAATAAGAACAAGTGGCACACTAAGAATGGGATATGGCATTTAAAGCATCACATGATGCAGCTCAACAAGACCTAGAACAAGAGTTTATACTGTCAATATAGTGTTCCCTTAGAGTCAACAAGGTTTCGCAATATCGTTCATTACAGAGTCCTACTTATCATGCGCGGCTGGAGCATGGATTTTTTTTTAAGATAAAAAAATCCCCAGTAAATAACTTCAGCTCAAACCCAGTGGAATTGGCGGATTATGAATATAAGCCCACTCACCTTTAGTTTCTTCACATTAACACAAGGGTCATTGGAGAAACTCTCCGTATCAGCGATCTGAATATCTGCCTTCTCCAGCTCACTGGTTAGGTCGTTCCGCACCTTCAAATGCAACAGAAAAAAGAATCTTGTTTAGCATATGAAGCATGCCAAACCAAAAACATCCAGTGTTCATTTCAAATAAATTGCTGTCACACACTTGAAATGATGAAACTGCCACTCCCTGATAAAGATGAAGGTAGACGCTGGCTTCATCTAATCCACTGTATGGTGCTTAAAAACACTGCAAATATTCATGGATGATACATACATCATGAATAAAAAGAACAATAATTTCCCAATTTTAGAGGAACATTTATTCACCAGTGTTGTATTAAGAACAACACTAAGTGCACCACGAAGGATTCCTCTTATCCCAGCACGACGCTCCCAAGTGGCACACTCATAGTAGAAAGCTGCATTTACTTTCAATTACAGGAGACAAGACTGGAAGGACACATGCATGAATAGACTGTGCTGAGCCAATATGGAGCTCTAATGCTGAGTGCATCACTCTCATGGCCATAATGATATGCAATTGAATGGTTAGTTTGATCTTAACTGGGCTCCTTAGAAACATGGGTTGATGCATGTGCTGCAGCTGCATCTTTGCTTTGATGTATCGATTGAGGGAGAAGATGGGAAATGGGATCAGAGTGGTGGAGGTACCCACCCCACTGTGATGGCGGAGATTGAGGTGGTCAATCTCACTCTCCCTCCCTGTCTCGCTTGTTCTTGCCCTTCCTCTCCTCTCCACCATTCGTCCTTTGAGCAACAACGTTACAAGACATTTTCATAGCAGAAGATTGGACTTGTCATAGTCGGAGAACCACCGGCAAAGCTAATAACATTACCCATGACCCCATTCCATTAGACCCACTTGAATGCCGTCGACCTCACACACAATAGTCGGATTCTAGCCCAGGATGGTAAGAAGTGGAATGCAGCCATTATTATTATCAGTTGCAGGACGGTTCAAAGGTTCACGGTTGACCCCCTCTGATTTCTTTCTGGCGAAATGACTCCTCGACTCCTGCCAAGTGGGTTCGCCAGCCCCTCGTGAGCACGGAACAATATGACTTGGCACAATGGTGTGTGAGCTCAAACATGCATGGTAGAACTTGTTGACATGACAAGATATATCAGCTTGAGTTGGGGCAATCTGTGTTTGACCGATATCTCTTCATAAATATACATGAATAACCTTTTTAAGTATCGGGCCGGGGGCTAGTGGATGAGTCTGATTCAGCCGGATGTTCCTTTGTCAATGCACAGAACGACGTGACTCCTTGTCAGTCTGATTTAAGGCAGAATCATGTAATGAGTACTTCAGAACTAAGTTAGATTGTACTGACTTATTGGCATGGAGGATGATGTGACAAAATCAGTTAACCTCTAACAGTACAAGCCCATCACATCTGTAACACAAGCGTGACAAGTTGGGACTGCAACTCCTTCAAAGGACGGACTGTCCTCACACTCTGTGTCCACACTGTCTTGTCTGCAATGAACACGCCATCGTTCTCTATGAGCAACTTTCCCAGACTGTGGGTATCGCTGAAACAACTTGGACACGCAGTTGATGCTGCTGGATATTTAACCTAAGATATTCTGGACCATACTCATGTCTGCCAGCTCTTCCCTTCACTCAGCAGCTCATCCAGAATGCAGAACCAAGATTGGTCATCTACCTTCCTCATGACAACTTATCCTCTGGCACTTGCCTTCTCGGCTACAAAGGCCAGGCCTGTATTCCCGGTGTGTCCGGTCCTCTTACCATCAGCCAGTCGGCTTGCTGCTTCCTCACCGAGAAGTGAGCAAATCCACTGTTTGCAACCCAAATTCCCAAATGGCATAATTAGTTCCCCATTGATATTCAGCTAGCAGGACGACCGCCGCAGATTCAAGACACCTTTACAAGACTTCACCACAACAACTACAAGACTAATAATGGACCTGGGAGGAGGAAATTTACCACAAGAACTGATGTCTGGCCACGAAGGCCAAGCATCTAGCATGTATATCAGACCTGGGCAAAGTGCGGTCTAATATTTTGAATTTATTTTTAAAGTGCCTTCACATCTTATTTGGATGCTTTTTGCATACTTCTTTCATGAGTTACTTTTATGCAAATATATGCAAAATGTGTGTTTTTTTTTTTTTTTTTTTTTACAATATTTCGATATTTAACAATATTTCTAAATATATTTTTGTTTCTATATTTTTTTCCATCAATTTTAGTTCCTTTGTCTCCTTTCTTTTGTATTTCCTCACAACAGTCAGAGAGAATATGGCTGTTAAGGAAATTGAATTCACCCCTGTGATCGGTGGATGGCTGGAACTTAGCTGCTTTTCTTGGATGACAGTGAAATGACAGTTGATCAAAGCAGAGAAAACCTTCCATAATTCCTTGTATCAGACACAATTTAACTTCAACAAAGTCTCCACTGTAGCCATACCTCCTATCACATGTCTAGTTTTGTATTTGTTTATAGTTCAACTGCTGAAAGTTAAAATAAAGTTAAAAAAATAAACATAACTACTATTTACCCACTTAACTCAATTGTAAAAGTAACATTTATGTAACACGGAGGTCTAATTCTTAGCAACCTCAACTTATTTCCCTCATGTCCAAAAGCTCGAGCTATCATCACCTGCCACTCGCCCACTTGCCCAAAGGGAGCTTTAAATCACTCTGTACATCACTCACTGCTGTTCAACATTTCCTCCAATGTTCTGTTCACTGAGCTGAAACAACAGAGAGGCCTGCGCGGATCAATACAACCTGCTTTCACTCTTGTGGAACAACTGACTTGGTGGTCTGGACAAGGCACATTGTTCTTTTGTGGCAAGCCCTGATTCTAAAAGGTTTGGCTGCTGCAATGCATTTTGGGCTCTGGCTTGAGCTGAGAAAAAAAAAAGATGGTAGCTGTTTAGCGTTCCAGGTAGAGTGTTGAATCCAGCACAAAGGTGAAGGGGATAACAAGTAACAAACAGAGGTCTAGGAGGATATAGATGAAAGTAAGAAAATCCATCGTGCTCTTCTAGGATTCACAACCACCACTACACAGAAGCAATTCACCTCCAAAAAGGCAGCTAGTGTCAAAAGAGGATTGTGTTGGTTGTATTCCCTTTTTCTCTGCGGTATAGACGGACATGTTCGGCTCTGAGTGTATTAGCCAGTACAGGCAGATGGATTGAAGCTTGGTAGTGGGGAGAAAGTGAGCGGCTTTCCTGAATAACAAAAGCACCCTCCATTATCAGGGGTGACCGTGCAATCCTTGGGCCCAAATACTGGTGATCATACTCATACGCACATGAATAAACACACACAGAAAAAAAAAAGCAGTTACATCACGACCACCTGTCAAACAAGTTCTTATTTACAGCCAACTGTTGTGCTTGTTGTGTACCTTGAGAGGAAGGGAAAGCAGTGAACCAGTGACTCAGTCTTAGGTGGCCGATGCTCAGTGAAGCACTTGGGATTAAAGGATGACCTGTGAGTAAGAAAAGGCGACTCAAATCATAGAGACGCCCACAGCTCACGACAGCTTGTTGCATACGAGGCCAGGACAAATTGACCCTTGTGCACTGCAGAACAAAAACAAACCTATGATTCAAGGAATCGATTTATCAACCCAGACCATTGCCTTTTCTGATGTCTGTTCTACACTCTGTAATAGGTTACACACCAGACCAGTGTTCGGCGGGGGCACCTGCTTATTGGCCATATTCCAAAAATATCAACATGAGTAGTCAGTGCAGTGATGCCACATGCAACACTTATACGTTAGTGTATCACAGCAGGCAGATAATTGCGAGCTCCCTGGTGCAGAAGTGAGTGGTTTTGATGATTAAGATGGTACCAGTAAAACGCTGCCAGGCAAATAGGCTGCAGTGGCGTAACCTCGAATCATTAACGTTTCATTTCCTTCCGCAGTCCCAGTGCAAAGCACGGACCAGTCACCGCACGAAAGCGTTTTAGACATGAAACTCAATACTAGTGCCCTCTAGTGGCCGTTACGCATGGCTCGGTTCTTTGCTCCTTGTAGTTCACAATGTTGACGGATAGATTTATTGATGAGGGCAAACAGTGACTGTGATGTTCAGTGAGTTCGCTGGAGCACGAAGCAAGGGAAGGAAACGCTCATAATTCAGTCAGAGAAAGTTATATTTACATATTCTGACCACAGTACAGTGGTACCTCGGTTCTCGACCACAATCCATTCCTGAAGGCCGTTCTAGAAGCGATTTGTGGGAAATCTGAATCGATTTTTCCCATTACAATGAATGGAAAAACCAATAATGCGTTCCAAGCCTTAAAATAGTCTTTTGTAGGAGTGAATGTAGAGTGTCTGCTGCAGGTGCGCTGCTCCTCTATGTGTGTGGCCGCTGCATGTGGGAGGGGTTGCCGAGTGAGTGACGTCTCTCCAGAAGTGAAGAGGTGCCCGGTGCGTGTCCAGCTCTGAATGTGCGCTTCTGTGCAGTTTGGCTGTGACAAAGTCATAAACCAAGTCACGCTCTGTCCCAGACTCGCCTCATCCCTGTCCCAGCTCCAGCCAATAACAGGACATCAAACCCTGGAGTGGAGGTGTGGAGAGCGAGCGCCTCCCCTGTGACACTCTGTGTCTGCTCAGTAGGTACATGTGTTTGGTAATGTTTGAACCTGTAATCGCAACCACCCCAACGAGTTACATTGCGACCAGTCAGCTTTCAGCGCTTCAGCCTTGCAGTCACAGTAGTGTGCCCTATATACCAAGTGACATCCATATAGAAGTAGTGATGAGTGGTCCGGCCATCTCCTCCCCTAGTGCCATACCAGAACTTCCCACCGTGTACTGTCACACAGGAAGGAAAAAGCTGTACTCCAATGACGCACCTACCTACCAGTCAACATGAACACTGACATTGGCATCTAGAGTGGAGGCAAAGGTGACTTGAAGATAGCCGCTATTTGACACCTTGAAAGTGACTGGTTGGTTGCTAAAAATTGCTTTGAATAATTTCATTAACATGATGGAGCAGCTAGCATTAGCTTCTTTCCACTCGCCATTTCCTGTTCTCCATTCACTCTGTGTTCAAAAATTCTATCCGACTTCTTCCAGTCACAACTTTCTGCCAATAACCTTCCTGTGACATCGACTGCCTGCCTGCCCTGTTGCCTGAACCGTGTCATCTACCTTGTCTTTTGGAAACCTCTAGTGTTGGACGGATATTTTAGTGCGGTTGACCCCTTTGCTCGTGGCCTGAACTTTGCTTCCCGCCTTTACCCACTCTTCTTTCTTTGCCTATTGGGACAGACTCCCTGTTGCTGCCCTCTGCTTGAAGATTGAAGAGATTATCCATTCACCAGTGAGTGCTGCATCTTGGTTCCCTCCGTCTGGCCTCTCAAGTCTTGCCTGACTCCTCTTCCACAGCAAAAAGAATAAGTCATCCTGAGATGAATTTAGAGCTTCTGCCCCTGTTATGTATTACAGCGCAGCAGACAATGGCTCACAATAGAGTTTTTAGATTTACGAGCAGGCGGTCAAAAGACAGATGTGTACGCCGCGAAAAAAAAAAAAAAAATTCTTCCGCTACATTTGTCGCGAGACATAGAGTAATTAAGCACTTGAGCTCAGAGGGATCTGGGCAGAGGACGAATTCCTAATCCTGCTCGGTCAGATGACAAAACTCAACCACGATGGATGACAGTGTGTCCCTGGGTGAGCTCTGTTTGTCTGGCAATTATGTTGATTACAATGTGTGTTTATTTTTGTGTACCTGTGTGTGCCGACACCTTCACCAGCAAACACTGGTTCACTCACTCTTGCGCCTCAGATGAAGTAGGAAGCCTGTGAGTGTGCGTGTGTTTTACATGGTTTCTACAATTAAAGATGAGCTGGATAAGTTTTACAGGTTACACTCCTGTTTGAGTCAGGTTGTGTGTGCATGTGTGTGTTGGTGAGGCTGAGCAGAGAAGAGTAAAAAACCATGTCACTGGGCAAGAGATCAGGGGGCACATACCCAGCTTGTCTCATGGCACAATAGACAGACAGACGGACAATATAATTTTCAGAATTGACAACAGGATATTTCGTCAATGAAATAATCCTGAGAGGAAAATGTAGAATTCATTCAAGGACTAGTACTGTTGTCGTATTTGTTGTAATAGCAGTCGAAGTACAGTAGAGATATTGATGTATTAGCATAAGAAGTGAGTAGTCGTAGAACCGTAGCAGGAGCTAGCTGTCTTGGGAGAAGCGGCAGCAGTAACTGGAAAAGTGAGTCAGAAAAGTAGGAGTCGTGAACTAAGAGAGCTTCTTGCGTCATTCTATTGCTGAGGTAAATTGAGGATAGTAACTTAGCTTGATTCTTGCAGTGCTCACTTTAGACCTGCAGGATGGTTAGTGCACTTTTGTGCGTCGTTTTGGCTAACAGCATCTGCTAAGTGACCTGAAATGTAACGTTATAGACGACCTCTGAGTAAACCTCCCTTCTACGTGAAGCACAAGCTTTGATTCTAATTATTTTTGTTTTGTTGATTTTCAAGTGGAATCAATGAATGTTGAAAACACTCTCTTTGTTAAGGTGGTAAAAACAGTGATCATGAACCCACGCATCATGTTTTATTTCCAGCAATAATTCCAAACCTTTTTTCAAGAGATCCCAAACAGCTTTTACTGCTTCACGTCTCATAAAACATTACACATTTTTTTACGATGCCTAGGAATCCTGCACGCTCTGAACTTGACAGAGGATTGTGCAAATAATGACTTGTGGAAGTGATGGTTGCATATTTGTAAATCAGGATTAGAGGCCAATCTTGTGGCAGGTTGATTGAATCGGGCCGTCCGTTTTGCTGCCGTCCTAAGCCCCGAGCTGCTTTCAGGAGGGGAGCGATAAAGGGATTTGGGCTCACTGAGATTTGCAGTGAGACTTCTTATACGCCCACCATTCCTACACACACACACACACACACACGTGCCGTCTTTTTCTAAACTTACCGTGCAGAGTTCCTAGGCAACGCCTCAACATTTCTTAACTGGTGAGAGGCGAAGGGAAGAGTGATGTGACAGCACTCTGCAATTTTAACTTTAGAATTCTCAACGACTATCATGTATAAAATAAACAAGTAAATAAATAATATAGTTTTTTAATATTCCTAATTCAGATCTTGTCCAGACGGTGCAAACCAGAGCTGGAACTTCACTGTGTTTATTTTGATTAATTAATTACAGACAAAAAACAAGTTAACTGATGCAAGTGAAACAGATTAATCACACTTTCTATGCTCATTTTCTTATTTTCCTGTTGTCTAGTCATTAATTTCAATGTTTTTTTTTTTTATTGAACATCACAAGTGCCAGCAAACTAAACTAACGAACAGAAAATATTTTATTATAATGTCATTGGTGCCGTAACAAATAAATTGAATGAATTGAATTGAACTGAATTAATTAATTGAAAACTAAAAATAATAAAGGGGACTTCATCATAGTATTTATAAATTTAAAGATAATTCCTCAACATACAATAAAAAGTTACTTGAAAAATGGCGACAAAATGGACAAAGTATGACCATAAAAGTGCATGTTTATAAATGGAAAAAAGAATATAATTTAATATAATCTAGTCTGAACATGATGATGACCTAAAACTGGTAAAAAGGTTTCTCAGAAACAGAATCAGAATCAAATTTATTGGAATAAAGTGCAGACATAAAATAAAATAAGGCTGTTCATGAATTCAACAGTCTGACGGCACAGGGGAAGAAGCTGTTCCTGTGACAGGAGGTTCTGGTCTGGATCGACCATAGCCTCCTGCCAGAGGGAAGAGGTCCATGACCAGGGTGAGAAGGGTCGGCTCTGATCCAACCTGCACGTCTCCATGTCCTGGAGATGTGCAGGTGGGTCAAACATGATAAGTAGTAGGTCGAGCAACTTTCAACAATGAGGGACGAGAGCGAACCATCCGTGTTTCGCAGCTTTGCAGGATTATTTTACCTGGCAAGTTTGCCTCAAATGGGTGTTGAAACTCACTGCAAATGTCCACGGTTTTCAAACGTAAACAAACGGCAAGCAATGACACCAACACTATCACAACAGCAGAGAGAAGCTATTACAACAGAGCAGGTGTCAATACTCTCCAGTAGAAAACGGGGTAAGTCCCACAGTCTGCCCAAACGCGTTTTAGGTTTTGCACTTCTGACCTTCTTCTGACCAGGGTCATCATTGTTGTCAGTCCTTCACTTAAATGAACCTGCTCTGCTTCCTCAAAAACCGTTGACAAACCCCTCATTATTTGCTTATTTTGCTGCTACTTCCACCGCTTCAGTGCACCCAGTGTTTGCAACCTATGGTGACGTCACAAGATGGCGGCATGTTTGACCCACAAATGAGAACTTTGTTAGAATAACAATATATTTTATGGTAGAATATATAAACAATTACTGATTTTTTTGTATATAAAGAATGAAAAAAAAAACTGTATTTCTTATTTAAATTGTGAGAAAATAGAAACAGAAATGCTGAGAAACGTCTTCTTCTTTTGACTTAACAAAGTGCCGTGATCAGATTGAAATTGTTTGAGTCAGATCCCGACTTTGCTTACAAAAGCAGCAAGTAAATCAAACACATCAAAGCGAGTTGTGTGTGCGTGGGTGGGAAAGTATTCTCTCAGTCAACGAGCGGAGAATAGACGCGGCGAGTATTTCAATGACGCCACCCACTCAAAAGATATTGGCACAAGCTCAATGAAAATTGCATCTATCAAGTCGAAGCTCTGATGGTTCCCCCGATCTTACTCTATGCAACTCATTCAGGAGGCAATCTGTTTGTTTCACAGAGGTAATTAAGGTAATAGACCTGAACTTTTATGCATATATTTATGCGATTATGCATAAATATGCAGTATGACATCATCATATATAGTCTACAAAGTTGGTTCTTTTGGATTACAATGCTAAGTAAGTGTAAAGTCTGACTTCAGAGTCAGTGCAGTGTTGCACTAAGCGAGAACTATATTCGTGAGTCAGCTCCCGAGATGCCGACCAGTTGCTTGGGTTTTGGATGACGTAATGGTGAGCCTGTTGTCTCCAAATAACCTGGAGTCATGAGAAATGAGGGAAGCTCCTTGAGACAATAGGCAGCCATCGGTGTTGTCTGCACTGCAGCGATCATTCTGCTCCTGTGCATGAACCTTTTGGCCTGAAAGTTGTGAAGCTGACCGCAATACCAATAGCTTTCCAACGTAAACCAAAAGGGACTGTAAACCAAAATTTGTAGTAGAGAAGCAGTCGTGTCAAAAGCCACCCAGAAAAAACTACCTATTTATCGACACACATCATGTATTTTTAACTGCTCATTTTGATCTTTATTTTTACATGACCATGCACTGTTATGGAGCAGACCAAAGTCCATCACCAACGTTGGTGTCAGACCTTTCGTCCTCTCATAAGTGTGAGATATCGATTCTAGAACAACATCTGCTACTGTACCTCAAACACTGCAGACAAATCGATCAAATTCTATATATATTGATATTGCTAGCGACGTCCTCTGCTCCCAAGCACTCAGATGTGCTTGTTTACAAGTTGGTACCTCCGGCTACGTCACAAGATGGAGGTGGTGTTTGACTTTTTTTTTCTACTCACAGAATGAAAACTGTATTTCTTATTTCTAATAATGTCTTGGTTGATCCAATGCCAGTGACCCCTGAACCCAACAACATGGTAAATTGTTTAGTTGTCGTTTTTTGGCAAAACATGGACCATTTTAATGCAGACAGCAAAAACTATCTTGATTTTAGTTTACCTCAACTAAATAAAGTTCATACAACTTGACTCGACAGAGTGAAAGCAAATCAATTATGCGAAACCCATTCTGTTTCCCTCACGCAACATTCTGAAATGATATTTTACATGTCACATTGGTGACGCTACCGTTGCCATGACAGCAGGGATTGTGCACTGCGGAGTGTAGAGGCACACGCACTCATGAACACACACACACACATATCTGAGCTGTAATCACATAATTTGTCCTCTGACTCAGACCCGCTGATTCTCTCTCAAACACACCAACATGGAGGCTGTAGAAGAAACTATTTGGGCTCAGTGTTCCACGGGAAAGCAGTCAGTATTTAATGGTTATACACAGCAACTGATGTGTCCAGGAAAGAGAGCACCTCCACCCCCTCACCAAACATCTCCAGAGTCTGACCTTTGTCTCCAAAGCTCTTGGACAAACACTAGCATGCATCGTGTTTGTGTTTGCATGTCCGTTAAATAAAAGAATGGAAGGACAAGAGCTATGGATGCAGTTTTTCTTCAGTAATTTCCCCTGCTGTTATGCTGTGCAACTCTTTTCCAACTGCACCTGTTCTGCGTTCTCCCAGTTTCCATTTTAATTATTATGATTGTGCAATCATCCTCATTTTCTCTGCGGGAAGTAATGAGTCTGTCTGGTCAGACAGACTCATTACTTCATCATCCCTGTAGCAGGGGATGGTGATGAACATTTAAAGCTGTGTTTACTCAAACATCACTATCAGTTCAATGCATAAATAAGGAACAAACTCTCCAATCATCATCTTTACTGACTGACTATGGAATTAGAAACACACATCCAACCAGTTTAATGGAGCATCATGATGGAAACCTTGGGCATAGACGCGAGCAGCCTTGCCATTACTTTCATATGAGCTTGCAGGATGTCTATTGCCTCACAAAACCACAAACTGGAAATAAAAAGTAGAGGCAGACGCACACACTTGTACATCACAGGGGGCACACAAACAACCGCTCATGCATATGGACTATTTAGAGTCGGGCTGGGTTATTATTATTATTAAAAATGTAATTCATGATCAATTGAACCTTCTACCTTGGACTTGGTTAATGCACAATTATCCCAAGCACATCACAGTTTATTCCCTCAATGTTTACGTTATGAAGAGTATTAATTACTGTAAACCGAAATGGCAGTTTGGCAGCAGTTTGAAGCTCTGTATGGTGTGTGGTGGAGTGTGGTGCGGACTGTAAACCTAGAGTTTCCAAAAGAAAGATTTGAGCCCGCCCCAAAGCAGCAGCACAAACCACTACACTGCAAATTATTAACAACATAAAAAAAATTGAAAAACTTAGATTAACAAGTGTTTGATAACTGACCTTGTTTCAACCCTGAGTTCCTTATTTCTGGTGTTCAACTTTTCACAAAAGCTTTAATTAAGTACAACCTTGTCTTTTTTTGGTTTGTAATAGACAGTGAATCATAATATGTATTAATAACTGGTAGGCTACTTTGCATCGCTGCCCCTGTCTCATCAACAATAAAGCTAGTGTTGAGATTTAGCAACAAACCCAAGTTGCCCAGATACATCTCATTCCAGTTCTGGCCACACTTCATGACAACATGAACACTACACGAATAATAATGTGTGTTAACAACAGATGTTGGTGTGTTCTCAAGTTTGTCAGCGATGGCACCCTGAATAGGTTAGTGAACATTTGGTGGTTCCATGTTGCTGTGAAACTGACCTCAGAGAACCTCTGGACGTCCTGCGTGAGCGTCCCGACGCGACTCCAGTTGTAGTAGTTCAGGAACTTCACCACAGCAGGGTTGACTGCATTGTCGGACGGGACGGTGCGGAAGAAGTTGGGGTATTTCTTCTTGTCTGCCAGCACTGGGGTTGTTGCTGCAAAGGACAGCTGGAATGACAGGAAGAAGGAAACAGGTCAGCTTTTGTTTAACCAAAAGGCAAGTAATGGGAAACTGCCTGCAGAAAGTAAGCTCCTGTGAAGATGATAGAAGATAAAATTTAGAAAATACAGTAAACCAAAATGCAAAATTCAGCTTTAAAGATGAGGTAGATCCAGTGCTTGTTGAGTTGAAGCGCTCCCTGCTGACTTCGAATAACTAGAATAAATATTTCCAAATGCAAAGTGCTTAACGTCACACCATGATTTACTAGACTGTTTATCAATGGCTGCCTGACAGAGCGCATGTAAACACAGAAAATACACATGGAATGCTTGAGCATGACTTCACTTGAAAGTAAAGTAAAAGTAAAAATAAACCGTAGATTCATTTCACTACACTCAGTACAACCCTTAATCCAATCCGAGATGACAGTACCATCAGTTCACCAAAAGGTACCGCAGAACAAGTGCATGTCAAACTGAGACCAAAGACCAAACGGCGCCTTGTGTCAGTCTTTGCACATCTCTGTTATTGCTCCAAGCTGTGAAACTATAAGCTCTGATCAAAGCACTGCCATGACAACAGAGCGATGTGGAGATGTAAATCCACCTTTCGACTTGTAGATCTCACTCGATTCCACACGGTTCAACCTTAATTTGACACAAACAAAAGTGCCTTTGACAACAGAAGGATTACAACCACCAATAGAGTAAGATGAAGGACTTTTTTATGACAACTAAAGCTCAATCCAAAATCGACACCAGACTAGAGAAGGCTTCAAAGGGCCTCGCCATGCATTGCTTTCATCTCCATTTAAGCAAAGCCTGTTTGCACCCGCCACATGGGCAGATGGATCTGAGAGACTTTTAAAAAGTGATTATACCAATCCCTCCATTATTAAAATAAGAAATTTGAAGTCAAAAAGAAGCCAAAACCTGTTTTGTCTTGTCACAACAGACAAGTGAAATTATTTAAATCTGATATAAGTGGATTTAATATATAATACTTCTTTATGTTCATATACTTTTTACTTATAATTTGTGGATTTATACAGGTACATTTTGGGTGTTATCATCTCTGTCTCTCAATATACTGTAAAGCCATGTAACTGTCATACAAATTAATACACGTCAAGCTTATTATAGTGCTGGATCTCATAAGGCAGGTGTCCTCAAACTTTACGCTAACTAATGCAATTTATTTCTTTATTTTTCTGTCAAAGCCTTGAAGCTACAGTATATGTACATGACTTTGTGCACTGCAGCAACAACACTTAGTTCTGACTTTGTCTCACCTTGGCTCGGTCTTGTCTGAGGAGGTCTCGACTACACTACACAAACACTTTTATGACTACGAAAAAAAAGGTGGGTGTTTGGGGTCCCCCCTTTGAAAGTCTGTGCGCCCCACAGTTTGAGAAACGCTGCCATAGAGGGCTGCTTATAGAAGCCCTGTTGCAGCTCTCTCATTTATTATACATGAACCCAAAACAACTTTGTCTTTTTGGATTCATTACGGAGAGAATAAATTACTGCCGCATAATAATTTCTTGTTTGTTGAGCATACTGATATTTTAATTTGCTGTCAGAACCCAAAATGCATATTTCAGAAGATGAATACTTATTGATATAAATAGCTGCATTGGTAGTCTGAGCACAGGAATAATCATCTTAAAGGAGGCAGGCATCATTAGTAACACAAGGAAGAGTGATGATGTATACTGTACGAAGAGGAAGGAGTGGTGAAAACAGGAGATCTGAAAGTACTGGTAGGATACAATGTAATAGGATACCATTACCTGCAGTAGAACAAATATTGTTATATTTCACTATAGTAACAGTCACGGTAGCAACAGCAGTAGCAGCTTCAGCAGTGAAATAAACAGCATAAAAACAAGTCAGGATTATATTTGAGGTACCAACCAGTCTACTGCTACCAGTCAGAGTAGT
The DNA here is from genome assembly GCF_027744825.2 of Synchiropus splendidus. Lineage (NCBI taxonomy): Eukaryota > Metazoa > Chordata > Actinopteri > Syngnathiformes > Callionymidae > Synchiropus > Synchiropus splendidus. Next base: position 11,463,427 of record NC_071337.1, read on the forward strand.
GATAGGAGAATCAACAGTGGTGGGAAGAGAAGGATGTAGTTCTCCTGTTTGTCATCACAGGTTGCCACAGCCTCCTCCACCTTGACCTGTCTTGATCATCCACCCTATCCTCCTCATCCATGAACCCCAATAGTCGACTTCCTTCCAGTTTCTGCTGATCATATGTCCATATAAACTGACCTTTATCTCCAAACTTGTCCACAAGAGCCTAGGTCACACCTAGTGACTCGGAGCATCATCGGCTCTGCTCCTTCAGACTGTGCTTCCTGTCTCAGTGTCAGAGCTACTGGCTCTGAACCATACATCAGTGCCTGTCTCACTTCAGTCCAATGACGTCTCCCTATCACTCTACAGTAGCTGCTCCACTTCTTCTTCTCCCTGCCTGCACTCTCTTCACTTCCATTGATCTCTGACCCAAATTCTTGAGCTCATCTGCTTTCACTACCTCTACTCCCTCCACCTTCATTCTTCCTCCTTAATCTCATTTACACACATCTTCCACGCCCCACTGCAGTCGTAGTGGGTGAGGTGCCATTGATTTAGCTGCATCAGCAGCTGGAAACAGATATATTAGATTTGTAGCGCAGAAGCAGCTGTAATGCCCAAAACAGTTAGTGAACACTGGTGTAATGGTTATGTTATTATTTGTTTCTGAAGAAAATAAATAAATAAAATGTGTCCTGTAGCCCTCAATTCTGTTCACTGCTGGTGTTGATCAACTTTCACAAAATAAATAATCGGCCTCAACTTTTAACATTTTTTTATCCAATGATTTGGTCCCCGTTTTGTGGTCAAACTAGTCAGCGGTGTCCGATCGTGTCAAAAAGTCACGTCACCATTTTGTGAGCTTTATTAAAAGCGTCAAGATAAGAGGAAGCTGGGATGCATTATTTAGAGAGGAGGCCAGTTTTTTTTATTCAACTATGAAAAGCATTTCCAGGGGAGAGGACGAAAATAGGATCAGAGAGAAGCTCTTACGTAAGAGTGTTTTAAAGAGGGCTTGCCGAAATGTAATGGTTTCTGTAAGAGCTCAGCCTTACAGTCAGATTCACACATGGAGGTTGAGACGTGTGTTCACACTTGGGCCGCACGGTCAAGTGGAGCGGTGTCCTCTCACTTTGCCAGGAGTAATTAAAGGCGTGAGGATGGGCAGCGATCACTTGGTTCACAAAGGCTCCTGGCAAAACGGCAATGTTTCTCTTTCCCAAGAGGGACTTTTGTCAGGACTGGATGTGAATCACAGATGTTGATACCCCGGCAGAGTCGGTCTCGCACAGGCGGTGACCAAACAACATGTGCTTCTGCTGAGCTATAATGAGATGTTTCTACTCGGCAGTTGTTTCGCTTCAAGAAAGGAAAATCAGTGAATTGGTACAAGGTCATCGACTAGGGCAAAGTTGTCCCCTTGTGGTGACATCAAGCTGACTACAGCATATAAAAGGTTAATGCCTGTTGAGTATAGGGCGCAACAGAGCAGTCAAAGTGACCCCTGACCACTGCTGACAGCACCAGCAATAGGCACACGACCAGAGAATAGGGCCATGGGAGCAATGAAGGAAGCCCGTCTGGTCAGATGTATCATGTTTCAACTCACTAGCAAACAAAGTCAGAGCTGAGAGTTGACGTTCCATTGACATTTCTTACCTTTGCTTTATTATTGCGGTAGAAACAGTTTGAAATCAATAGTCCACATTACCATGCAACGATTTGGGGATTTAGCGCAAGGGCAAAGAGGCAGATTCTAGCAGTGAAACTTTAGGTTTCACTAATCCAAGGAGTAGTTTCAGCACAACCGGTGCTTTTTTATTCTCACTTTTGCCGTTACCATTTAGGGATCTCATGTGGAGTAACAGCCAGGTTAAAGTAGCGCTGCTGATCTGGAAGCTGGTAGGTGGTCCTGAGGTTTATTCAATATTCAAGAGAGGCATTTGGTGCACGATGGGAGCACTCAGCTGGAGAGGAGGCAGCCAGGGTGAAGCCCTGGACCCCACACCAACATCATCCACAAGTCATTAGCACCAAGATGGAAGGAGGGAGGGAAATTGCGGGTGAGAGGCGCAGGGTGATAAGAACAGTGAGAAAGAGGAAATCTGAGAAATTACTGAATGAATGGGAGAGACGTTCTCTCTACTAAAAGAATTGAAAACCAGCTTGATGTCATCATCCTGTTTTCCTGCGTATTATTTTGCTTCAGAATTTTCCCATTTCTGTTCTTGTTTTTTGACAGTTGGCTGGTGTTCACAGCTGAAGCCAATCTCAGTGATCTGTGTGTGTCAGCTTCTCTTCCTCTTTATGGAGCAACCGACAATTTTTTTTTAAAATAACGTTTGCTCCTGATCTCAAGCTGAATGTGGACATTTTCTTTTCAGTTGTTCTCACCTGGCTTTTGTCCTCATATTACTTGCTGCTGATTTAAGTCCCGTCCCGCCTCCTGTCTTGTGCTTCGAACTACCTGAATCTACTGCAGCCCATTGGTGACTGGTTTGAGACGCCTGCTCCATTGCGTGAACTCCTGATCGTACTGAAAGATTCAATAATCTTTCATGTCTGTTTTTATGAGTTTGGAGCAGGTACCTTCGTAAAACGGTATGGAATAATGTTGTGGACAATGCAAGGTTGTCTTCCAACCTCATGGAGGCAAATAACTTCTCTATTCAGGACTGTGGAATCTTTAGCTTGGAATTAGTTAGATTTTTTTAGTTAGTTAGTTTTAGATTTTTTTTAGAAAATAAATTGAGCTTCAAATAATTTGAACCATTTTTTATTTATTACTGATTTAATATCAACATTATTTATTATTTACTAACTTAACAATAGAACCCCCACAAACTTCCAGCCTTAAAATCTTCAGTTTCATTTCCACTACTTTTCACATCCAGATCCACATTCTCTTGCATGTCCTTTACAAATGCCAGATTTCAGACAAAATGTAAATGTAGTTTTTCCACGGTGGAAGATTGTAGCTCAATCCGACATTCGGCAGCCTGACCTCCATAAAGCAGCGTTGTTTTACAAGATTGTCAATGTGCCAAGAAATATACACAGTAGTCATAACTACACTTGTAAAAGAATCCATGCCGTACATATAAACAAGAGGCTGGCGCCATAAATCGTCAACATAAAGGCATCACAGCTGTGGTCGGAATCAATATCACAATGTTCATTAATGCAGTTACATCCAATATCAATATGGAACAACAATTTGGGTAATGTATGCTATTGTGTCTTCCAGAGAGACCAGTGTTGAAGGGCACGTAGCATCTCCTCTAAAGAGAAACTCTAATGTATAATGTTTTTCTTCCCTTTACTGCTGTACACAACAAAGTGCTGCAACATGGCTGACCATTTTCATTACGCTCTTATTTCAGTGACCATGGTGAACTGTTTTGCCGAAAAGGAGCAAAACATGAGTAGAATTATTCATTGATAGATACAATATTTATAAGAAAAGAAGGCTTTGTGTTGTGACATTCCAGACGACTCTTGCTCAAAACTGCAGTATGCTGACCATGTATTTGTCTGAAGAACTGTGAGTGAAATATTCAGCTTTGATTTTTATTATAGAATGTTGTGACCTGGGCAAAATCTAGATCATCTCACTGGGCGGTACAACAAGAGTATTAGAAGAGTTTTATTTGGAAAAAATGGTAAGCCATGTTGCAGACAGGGCTTTCATGGTCTTAACTTTTCAACTGCACAGAGAGGAAGAGGGTGCCGCTGTGGTGGAGACCATCTATAGCGGTGAGGTCAGGACTGCAGACAGCAGTGTCAAGCTTGTGTGGGCGAGCACTTGAGACACAGTGACTCACTTCGGGGCCGATTTCCCAAGTTTGTTTGTACAAAAAAGCCAGGAGAAGTTGGAGTACAGAGGCAATCTAAAGCAGGTGTTGAAGATGCTATTTGAATCAGAGATTGCAGGTGTCCTAGTTACAGCAGGGAGAGGTTGGAGAGAGACAAGCGCATGAAGCCAGCTGGCGCCACACAAAAGTAAGGATGGCATTAAAACAATATTATCCAACAATGCTGGAGTCAGCTGTTAACAAACAAACAAAAAAAACACAAAGAAGATATAAGCCTTTTATGGCAGCAGTTACACTTCTGTCACTCAACCTGGCAGGATTTGGAATGGCTGCCTTATTTTTGGGGAGTGTATGATTTTTCAGGAAGTGTGGTCATCCTAAACACCCAGTATTAAAAATAGAAGTCAATCGTTCATCCTAACAATGACATTTGTCACTGAGGCGCGAAGACAGAGACAGTATATGTGGCATCATACTAACAATAGGAGGACAATTTAATGAACCAGTGATGTTCTCTGTTGATTTTTTTTTTAAAGTTGCAAGTCTCTACAGTTGCTGCCCCAGAGTTTACACCATAATGCATACACACAACACGTACCTTCGGAATGTACTCACTTGAGACGCAATTTCTATGTGAAATGGTTTGATAAACAGATAGCAGGTGCTGAATAAATGCATTTGCATTCTGTCCTTCTGACCATGAAATTGTGTGTAAATGCCAGAAATTGCTGAGTCATTGCAGCCCAACTGGTACAGACACACAATAATCTGCTTCTGTGAAAGGCACAAACTATTGCATGCTCTCGTGATAAATCACTCTATATGTTTTAAGAGTGAGTCACCGAGATTACATGTGGGGTTTTTTTAAAGATTGCACACAAATTCTGTGTCATTTATGATTGAAGTTGAATCCGTACACACTCTGTGCACAAAGAATGCTGTAGTTAAGATGGCAATAAAGCCGACAAACATCTGTCAAAATAACAAGATTTACTTTTAAAACAAACTTCCAGGTCAAATGTACCAGGAGAAAACCCACACAAGAGCAGCAAACATCAAGAGTTGCCTCAGGTGGCTGTACGGGACAAACACGGATATCTACCACGACTCGCTGCTATATTATTCCATTCGCCCTCACAAATCACATCAAGCCAAAAAAAATCATGATTAGGGATTCAAACAAAATCTGACATCGACGGTCTTGGCAAAAATCAATAAGTGGGTCCTCTTCAGAGGAGTATGCCAAGTTCTGCCGGTCCACTTACAGGCCACATTACCCAAAAGGTCAAAGTGCCACTCTTTGCAGAGACTTGACAGCGTTTACTTGGGCGAACACTGTTGTGCTGCAGCCTGAGCAGTGAAGCCTGTCAACATTTCCTTGCACTGGTGCTTCAGAGCTTCAAAAAAAGATAGCAGAATCAATAACAACTTCAGACCTCACCCTGCAGGAACATATGTATCACAATATTGTGGAGAATATTTTTTATTGCGGACGATGAGGAGCTTTATTACATCACAAGAGAAAACTTTCTGGAGTGAAGCATTATGCCTTTGTTTTTGACTAGTGAAGTCAAGTCTCTGACTCCAATTGTAATTCCGAGCACCTAACTGTCCACACTAATGTCTTGATCTTTCATCAGGTGGATAGAAATGAATGTCGAATGTTTGAAGTTTGGTGGTCATTTGCGGTTCTCACACCGAAGTGTGGTCACAACATGACTCTGAAATCATGGAAGTTTTTTTATTGACTTGCTAGTAGGATGAGTTGTTAAAAATCAAGTGGAATGAGCTCATTGGTAGAGGTGGGTTCTGTCTTAGTGTTTTATTTTTTTGTTTTTTTCCAAGTTTCGAGCACTGTGCACATGAGTGTGGGCAAATCACTTAAGCTGCGGTTCAATCCCGGTTCAAAAATCTACCTTGAACACAACATGTAGGACGCTCCCCCTCCTTTATTTTGCAGCACTTTAACTGCCCATAAAATATAAAATACACAGAGTGTGATAGTTGTCTCTGTTTTCTACACTTAAGAACTAAACACAACCAAATCAAACCAACCACATCAAATGCAGAGATGAAGATGGGCTGACCAGTCAGGGTTATGAACCTACAGCTCAAAGGAAATGGCTTGTGATGCACACATGTCACACAAACATGTTATTTTTCTTTATCGTATCACAGATTCCATCGGACTAGTGTTGTGCAGCTGAAGTGTCAGATCAAGACAGACAGGTGGGTGATGTGGCTGTCACCTCCCACAGGCAGTTTATGGCCTGCTGTAGCTGCTGATCTCACATGTCACTCATGCTACACATAATGCTAAACATGTTCAAACACAGGCATGCACCCACACCGCTTTGCTCAATGCTGTTCCATTTACGCATGATCGCTCGGCGCCGCAGCCCACCTCATCAGTCTTATCTCACAGGTCAATCGTTCAAACCTTGTTGCAGTGGACTTTTCTCAGGACGTGTCGTTCTCACATCTGCATCTGCCATCAGTGACGGGGGGAGATTATCTAGCAAATGCTTGTTAGACTGCGGAATTAAAAACAATAATACGTTTGAACGGAAGGAATAAAAAGAATCTTTTAACCTGTGTGAATGGACTGTAATGTTTAAATTCAGCGTTCATGGTCTGAGAAATTGATTGTGTGCTCATTACCGAGTCAGAGTGCCCACATTCAACACCTGGATTGCTCAGCGGGGAGAGTCAGTCACGCATGATCCGCTCTGGAATTGCTTCTGTTAAAAACAAAGGCTTTCACTTAGTCACTGGCAGAATTTCCATCATCGTGCGTGGATATGACACCCACACGTTTCCTCTTTTATTGTTGCCCTCGCACACTTTGATCTGACTTCTCTTTAGCGACAAGTGGATTTGTAGTAGGTTGAACAAGATGTCGAAGATAGTGGTGGAAAAAGAAGCCATGATAAGAGACTTATTTTGATGAGGGAAACAACAACATGCTAGACGTGGCGTCAGGCTGCCGTCAAAGGCGAAATGTGCCTCATATGCATCATGGAAGGTCGACTTCGTGGTCACTCTGGGATGCCAAATTCCACGGGGAATCTGCTCCAATTCACGATTTAGAAGTGAGAATGTGTTGTTTTTATAGATTTGGTATGATGCACTGTTCTTCATTTAGACTTTTGTCGGCCAAATTAACCATTTAACCTTAAGAGCTAACAGCTAGCAACAGCTAGCTTGTAGCCGAGGGCATCGGCTTGTTTCTGAAGCTAAATAATGTCACGGGTGGAGAGCATTAGCGTGTGTCGGCAGCACCACAAATGAGATGTAACTGACGACATAAAAAAGAAATGGCCCTCTTGTCTCGAAGATTAATTTCAACAAGGTTTTTATCTCACCAAATTTCGTCCAGTTTTTCTATATATTTTTTTCGATATAATTATCGTCACGTAAAGCATTTTCGTTTGGTCACGTTTTCCTCATGATAGATCTTGTTGACAAAAGCACTACTCCACATTAAGGTTGTCAAAAATATCAATACTCTGAAATGTATCAAAGCTCAAATGCTGTTAGCGGATACAATGCTAATTTACCATGGCTTCAACACAAGTGCCGCGTAGCAGCAGACAGTTGCACCATCTTCTTCATGACGAATTTACCTTTTTGTAGTAAGCTGATAAATGATTTTAATCTCTCATATGTAAGTTGGCTGTTTCGATGGCTAGTGTTCCACAGTCATCCACGCCAGTTGTGCTTAGCTTGCTGCTCAATGAACGCTGGTTGTTTTGTTATGTAAAGCCGATGGTTAGCTAGCAGCCTTCAACTCGCTAAGGTGACTCAAATGTGTGTTCTTCTATAAACGCTTCAGCCTTAAGTACTCTGTGTTTTTTTTTATCCCTCAGGTATCGAAGATCTTCCCGGGCATCAATACTGAGTTTGCAATTTAAGTACTGTGACAACCCTACACAAAACACACACTAAAATTATTTTGATATTTTGATTGGAAATTCCTTTGTATATGTTGTTCTTTAAAAGCAAGATTGCATTGCCGCAGTTGGACAATATCAATATCTGAATAGAATTAAATTAACAAAAATGTCTACAACAGAGGAAGAGGCTTAAGATAGTTTGCTAATGCTCGCAATGAAAGCAATTCATAACAAGTCCTTAAGGCATTTATTATCCAGAACAATGATCGACGGCTCACGTCCATGTCGGAAGCATGTCAGTCTGTTTCTTTTATCAACCAATAACTCATAAGGACGATAAATTGTTGTGTGGCCATGTGTGATATGACCATTCCCTTGGACATTACGGGATCCCGGTGTCACTTATCAAAAGTGCCTGTCCTATAGCGATAGTGGCAGAAGTGACGCTACATGGCTCGCTCATCACTCCTTCCCTCAGACAGGTTTATAGGGCTCCGCCATTCTTCATACCACCATGTATTGACGGGACGTCCTTGAGGGATGGAGATGAGCGGTGGCGAAGCGTCGCAATCTCCAGCAGGATAGGGAGAAGCACTTTCCTATCGATCCAGGTGAGCTGGAGTGTGTGCAGGATATCGACAAGATAGGACATGAAACAAGATAGTCACTCAAGTCACTGCGGAGAGGTCAGTTACTGTCACTTGTAAAACTAAGTGAAAGTATCATGTTGTTGAACATAGTAACATGATTCTAGTTTACAATACTGAGGGCCAGGTAGTAAACCGACACCCCAAACCATATATCACACTTATTCCTTTATAGTTACTGCAGTGGACGTGTCGTACACATGACCAAGAACCTGCTTTACAGGTGAAGAACTTTTGCTGAAATATGATGGTGTGCCTTGCAAAAATATATACGTTTTGTTAATCTATTGTCACTCATTTTAAGACTGAACACTGTTAAAGCAGTGGAGTAGTAATGACATTACTGTCACCACATCAAGCCAGATCATGCCCCGTTCTGATGAGTCAGAAGAACTTGTTGATATTTCTAAATCAGTGAGCATGATTCAATTGCAGCTGCCCCAAAATACGTAGAAGCAAACGCTCCACTGGGAAGACAAAGTTGCAGAAGTGTCCAGTAGTGTTGTAGTACTCAAGATTGGTCTTGGTCTTGAGACCACCTTTTAGGATCTTGGTCTCATCTTGGTCTTGAATGCATTTTGACTGAGTTACTCGGTCCCAGGATTTCTATTAAAGACTAGTCGTGACCAACAGAAAAACCTCTCAGTCGTGATACTCTCCAGTCTTGGTCTCAGGTTGGTGTGACTGCAACATTCATGTCTGGTGCGCGTTTTTGCTTCATCACATTTCTCTGACATGTGGACATTAAGTACAACACATGAAGGCGACTTTTGGAATACTACAGTCCAACATTAGAGTGTGTGGTTGCCACGATTGTTGAGGCACATGGAAAGGGGCTCGGTCACACATCCTGAAAAAAAGCTGCTACTGAGGCAACTGAAGCCTACTCATCCAACTGTGTCTCAGGTACAGGAAAGGTTTGTTTGCAATTGAATATGTGCTTCTCTTAAGCAATGTCTAGAAATATATGCTAGCAAGCAGTACTGAGAAGTCTGAGTGGAGGTCTGGACCATAGTTAACTGAATGGAGATAGTGGGTTTCCTGTTCGACAGCATGGCAAATCTGAAGTGTCCCAAAGCCCTAAGATGCGTATTTGCTGCAGAGAAGACATAAAACCATTGTCTGCTGCCATGATAAGTCCACATTTTTAGCAGGACCAAACGGTTTTGCAAATATTTCAGTATACTGTTTCTGGTCTTCATGACAAATTTCAACTGGTTAGTAAGGCATCCGTCCATCATTTACTTTACAGGAATGATTGCTGATGTTAGTCTGGTCAGTAGCTAGTCAGTTCCTCGGCATCGATATCGAGTTTCCAACTTCATCATTGCGACTGACCCTGCCCCAGGCTCCAGGCAACATCACTGCTTCTCTGATCGGTGAAAGAATATAACATTTCTGGACTATTTTTGGACTGACTTCAAGTTCCAACTTTACAAGGAGATTCCAGTGTTCCAAAATTCGCCTTTCCATCACATGCAATTCCCTCTGCAAAAAATACCTTTTGCTTTTGATCAAATCTATTATAATCAGAAAAAAACACTGCAGTAAAACTAGCCATGATTCTGCTGAAACAAGGTTGTCACCTGAAAGCCATAGCAGGGCAAACAGTGATGATGGTGATCAGCAAACAGATGCAGGTGCCATTCAAGGGCTCTTCAAACACTAAAAATCGCTAGAAACAAAGTTTAGTCTATGTTTTCGTTCCTTTCATCTCATGACATTTGTTCCATATGCCGAATGTTAACATTCCTTTATTCAACAATCCAACATTTTATTTCAAAAACAAACAAAAAAACATTATTGTTTTGCTGCTTTAAACTTTTGTCATCACTTTGAAATAAGCTCATGAGGGTACAGTATAGCACTGTGTGAACGCCCATACGCATGTAGGAAGGTAAGCTGCCATGAGTGATGGTTTTCTGCCGCCTCGCTCCATAACTATGCTATTTATAAATTGAGATTTGATACCGCAACCTGAAATCTCGCTGCGCTCCCCGCTGCTGCCACTTGGGCGCCTATGAATGATTAATGAGCAGATGCTGAACTGTTGGGACCATTACTGTTTTTTTTCCCTCCCCCTTCCCTTCTCCCTGCTTCCGCTGTTGTGTGCACTGACTCCTTGGGGGAGGCAGGTGATTACATTGCATGAGCTGGGATTTTTCTCTGCTTACTTGGTCACTTCAGTGAGGAAATGTCTTGGAACTAAAATGATTCATCAGCAGTATTTGTTTGGGTCATAAAATGCTGATGTGAACCGAAACATTCCCGTCTTCGGTCAGAGTAGCACTTTTGTGGGGAAACAGAGAAGGCAAAGCTTCACTTTAGTACAGTTCCACTTCACCAAAAGCCGACTCCAGCAGCTTTTATTGTGATAGTTTCCACCCCAACAAAATGATCTTTCCTGTTAGCCAATCTGATGTCAGATAATCTCTGGTAATACAATAGTGACCAATTGGTTGAACCTACCTCAGTTACTACTTCATAACTAATGGTAGCTGAAGGCAAACTTGCCAAGATATTGTAGTTCACATGGGCTGAATCACAGATGCCTTCCAATGATGGTCCACTTTGCCAAACAATTCCCCTGAAATTTCAGTGCACTTCAATGACAATGGTCAGTCAGTGCAGGGATTTGAGCCAAAAAAAGGAAAAACTGGTACTTATTCTGAGTAAGATTATATATTTCCAGTAAAATGTGACATTTTGTAATCCTTGAAACATTCAGGGAATTATCTTTCTGGTTCAGATAAATCTGAAAAGAGGTCTTTCATTTTAAAGACATAGCTTTGGTTGTCCTCGGATGCCCCAGTCAGTGCTGAATAAATGCCATGATGCTTCTCAAAAAGCATTATTTCATCGGTCACACTCACACCTTGGGACTGATTTCAGGGTTCTCCGCAGCAGTTTAGCGCCCCCTACGCTGGGAAAGTCTCGTCTTCTTCATGCCATTTTTATCAATATCTAGTCAGCAAATCAAACACAAACTCCTCACAGAAAAGAACCAACTTCACGCTGAGGGTTGCCCAGCACTGTAAGAACCACGCTGCCATAATACAATAGTCACACCAATAAAAAAACCACAACCACAACTCGGATCCTGACACACAGTGTGATCCAATAGTCAGAAGACAGGAGGACAGAAAGGCCTGTGGCTTGTCATACCACAGTTGTGTACTTCAGCCTCAGTAAATTGGACTATTAAATATTTGACAGCTCTCCCAATAAATCTTTCACAGTAATATTCAGGGTAATAACTCAATGCACAGAGGTCCACATGCAGAGAGCACTCAAACAATTCTTTGGTGGCAGACGGCAAATTACTGATTTCTTAATTGTCGATGTGTGTGTCTCCCCCTGAATTTAAAGAGTTAGTTAGCCATTACGAAATAAAACATGAGTGCAGACGTAAGTTGGACACTGTTTGTACCAGTAGAATCTCAGATAATACTGAACATCCAGATGGTTTCATCGTTTTTATCTCCCTCCCTCAGCACTTTTTTTTTTATATTCTCCGTAGGGATGGCTCTTGTTTTCATGCAGTGAGGAGAGTTTAAAAGAAACCAGGCAAAAATAGACCAGCTATCACAGTGGGAATTTGCCGGCATGTGCTCTATATTTCTGTGGTTGCCACTCCGTCTCCATGAACTTCATCACTCTGTGACTACAATGCAGTTAAACATTTTGAGACTGTTTCAAATCAAACTCCTTTATAACATTATACATTAGCATGTAGCCACAGAGTCACTTGAACATTCTATATAAAATGGACTCAGATATCAGAGAGTTGAGAGGGAGATGAGTACATTGCTGCCCCCTCAATTCGGAATCAATCCTCCAGTAGACCCTTATCGAATGACCTCAAATCACCTTGTCAAAATGTCTTTTGTTTAAAGTTTATATTCATTTGTTTCTGTAATGCTGTGAATAGACTTTGCAATGTGTCGTAAACTCTAGTAACTTTTCACGACGAAAAAAACCATCATGCTCTCAGCATTGAGCGCAGTCTCTTCCAATTGATCATTCTTTGACAGTTTCACCTCGGTTTAAATCTCATCAGACACACAGTGCACTGTAGCTGCTGCTGGCGTTCCCTTACCTCGCTGCACAGAACCGACAGACTTTATTTAAACTTTACTGTACTGCTTCTGTAAGACATTTTTCCTTGAATGAAATACAGTGGTACCTCGGTTTTCAAACGTCCCGAGTCCCGAGTTCGAACAAAAATTTCGAGATTTTTTTGCTTCAGATTTCAAACCAAAATCCAGAACTGGAACGCCCCCGAAAAAAGCCGGAAAAAACATAACGTGCACGGACCGATCAGCTGACCCATGACGCGCTTTGTTATTCTGTATAACGCAGCCTCTGTATGCAAACGTGTCCCGTTAGCTACATTTACTGACTGTTTTTTCTTCACATTGAGGTGTAAAACCTTTCCTGTCTCTGCACTGGACCGTGGTAGAGTGTCACAGGGGAGGTGCTGGAGCGCACACTCCATGGTTTGATGTCCTGTTGTGGGCTGGAGCTGGGACAGGGATGAGGCGAGTCTGGGACAGAGCGTTACTTGGTTTATGACTTTGTCACAGCCAAACTGCACAGAAGCGCACATTCAGAGCTGGACACGCACCGGGCACCTCTTCACTTCTGGAGAGACGTCACTCACTCGGCAACCCCTCCCACATGCAGCGGCCACACACATAGAGGAACAGCGCACCTGCAGCAGACACTCTACATTCACTCCTACAAAAGCCTATTTTAAGGCTTGGAACACATTATTTCTTTTTCCATTTTTTTTTTTTATGTGAGTGCATGAACTCATAGTATTGTTACACCGCCTCGTGACAAGGAAGTAAACTAAGGAATAAAAAATACATTGAAAAAAAGGCTGATGTTACCCCTGTTGGCAACACCTATGAGATGTGTAGTTCATGTTAAATTCTACCTTTAATCTAACCCAAGACTTGAGGACCGCACTACACAGTATATCTGCTCTGTTGGTTTCTCAACCTCTTGGTTGCTCAAGCATAGGATTGAAAACGTTCTGGCAATATGAATTTGATATTGCGGCGAAGCACTTTTGAAGTTCCAATGGTTTGTCCGGAGCCTTTGGTGGAAAGGCCCCTGTAATTGGTTATACATCCTTGAAGAAGCTCCGCTGAAGTCGATATCACTCAGACCACCATGCCCATTTCCTTCATTTACTCAGTTCCTCTATTCACAAAAAGACAATAACGTAATCCTGCTGATTTATCATGACTGTTCTCACCCTCTCCTCCCTCCTCGTCTCATTTTTCTTCTCTCTTCATCTCTGTCCATTAGACAGCTAATTTGATTTGCAGGCAATCGCTTTCCTACTTAGTGCAAGTGAAGAGATGGCCTGCAGATATAGTGGAGAGGTGGCAGCGGCAGGACGTTGCCTACATGGTGTTTGTTATACAGAGACAAATCCAGGGCCAGCGATTAAATCATACTCACCGCTAGAGCATGTAATAATTTGAGATGACTGAAATACAAATGTCACACGGTACATGACAAAAGACATGATAGCATTTGACCCTGAAGTACGACACAATTTTCCCTTAATCCTATGCAGATTGTTCCCACTGCCGTGGTCATGGCAGTGAAAAAAAAACCTATACCCTGCAACTTGGGTTTGTGCCGGATTGTAAGCCAAACAAAGGGTTGTATATTCCACAATTTTCGCTCCAAATAAAACAGCCTGAAGGATATTTAACAGAGAGCATTAAGCGAATACAATAGCTTGCAATACAGAGGAGGGAAACAAGGGAAAAGCAAATATTGTGTCTAGTGTTGGAAGCAAACCTTCCCTCTCAACCAAGCGCTTGAATCGAACCAAGAGTGAGGATGACTTCAGACTACCTTGGCTAGAGCAATTATAATTTGAAAGTTGACCTTTCTGTTCTAGATTAAAGATAAAAAAAGCCACATTGGAAGACTTTCTTTTGGTACAATAAACATGATCTGGAGGCAGTTTCTCATTCCAGTTAACTAACCACCTTTCAAGTTATTCTTTGCTGTCCTATGACATGATGAGCGACAAGACATTTGTCAGGGGCTGTAAAAGCCAGTTGTAAAGAGACGACTAACTGGATTGAAAACCTGAAACTCCTTGTAGTTTCACACAGTGCGTGTGTGATGCGTGACAATTCATCACCTACTGGCTGCTACATGCCTCTACTCATGAACACAGTAGTGAAAAACAGCTAGCGAGGCTTCATGAAACAGTGTCCTCCAGATGCCGTTCTCAGCTCAACAACTATTTCCTTGAAACCTCACATTATGTTTAATCCAAGAGCGCCGCCTTCTGATCTCTGAAAATACAGACACAGTTTCATAAAGCCTCACCAGGCCATCACTGTTGAAATATGAGCCTCTCTCTTAAAAGTGCAACATTAGATTCACAACAATAACAGCTCATTCAATTTGATAGACTTTGCAGATTTCTTTGTCTTCCGTTTGTCAAGTCAATTGACTTCTCATGTTCTGGATGTTAAAAGAAAACTGCATACAAAGTAAGCCCCTCCAGATTCCCTCCCCACTTCTTCATTCTTCTTCACAGCACATTCCATTGTTGCATAATTTAGAGGCACATACATGTTTTTCCTCCCTGTGTCCTGAAAAATATCTCCGGGCCATGAGCGAATCTCAGCAACTGGGAAAGTGCTGCCAAACTGCTAATGGCATAAGCCCCAGGCCATTTTTAAGACACAACTGTTTCAGTTAGTCAGCAGCTGATAACAAGTCTGCTCTGTGATTAAAAAAAAAGTGCTGAAAATGCTCAACTGAAATGCAATATGTAGCATGTATTGCCAGAAATTCGGAAAGTTTAGAACTCCTGTTTGCAATCATGTCAACGCTGATGGTGTCGAGTAGCGTGGTCTCCTAAAAGCAATGCAGCTATATACCTGACTTGTCCAGAACACGAAACCATTCATCCCATAATTAATACGGTGATAAATAATGAAGTGTTGAGGCATTAAATAACAGGCTTTTGTTAGTGGTGCTCTTGTGTTACACTGCATTATTTGCCACAGTGAAAAGCGTTTGCTTGGCGCTTACTGTATCCGCCCCTGACAACAATGGTGTGAAGGTACCAGGGTGAGAGGGGATACGTGCAATTGCAGCACACCACCACATATATAGAAAATGAGACCTGTTATGAAACACAGTTTCTCCAGTATAAACAGAAGATTTTATACAGGCTGTATGGTTGGCACTAATGGTGACCATACCACTTGTATCATGTATAGACATGTCAGTTATTAACGTGTCCTTTTATCTTAAAAGCAAAATATTACGGGGCATATTCATGAATAGTATGCACAAACTAAATAAATAAAGGCACCGTACATCGCTTTGCATCTGTCTAAGGGGTTAAATAGCGCCACCCTGTTTGTACTTTTGCTGCAATGAATCTGCAAATTGAGACATTTACACGCCACTTAAGCATGTAGAAAAAGCATCTTTATTTAGTGTGTTCCAAAAGTATATGCAAATTGTTTTGTGTCGGGTGGTTAGAGTTCCTGTTATTCACCAACGGGTCATGCCTTCAGTTCTTAATGCATGTTTTTTTGTGCTGAATGTGTTCGATTTCCTTTCAGCTGTTAGGACTTCGCCAGGTTATCTGTCTGTCTGACTATCTATCCATCTACAAATTGCAAAAGCCTTAATGCAGATTTCTTTATTTCATCATTTGTGTGTCTCTGGAGATTACAAGCAGCTTCCACATCCATTTCTGTAATCAGTCCGAAGTGTTCTCTTCTCCCTCTGTTTTTGGTGTCATCATCTGATCTCTCTAATCTCCACCCACACACTCATTCACACAACGTAGCTCCGCTTAAACAGCCATCCTCCACGCCTGGAGACACGGTATGCGCTGCGTAGACAATGACAAATACCATCACAGACAATGTGCATTCAGCTCTCTTCTGATTGTTTCCTGTAGATTTTACCCTCCATAAACTTGTTCCCGGCTGTCTCACTGCATTAATACCTTTATTTGATTCCCACAAAATGCATGGCTGTGCAACCCTCCCGACCCTCCAAGGGTAGCCACGCTTGCCACATCTCTGAGGAGGAAATAGCAGATTCCTCTCCACTGCTCAACGACCGTCCAGTCCTCTGGGCAACAACTCCGCCGCCTTGCTGCTTGTCAGAACACCTCTTTGCCATGCAAATTGCTTTGTTTTCACCAACTCTCACAAACATTCACTTCCAGCAAAAAGCTCTTTAGAAGCGGAGAGAAAAAATGTTCCTGCTCTATACATAATTCTGCTTCAGTTTGATCTCATGCTGATGGGAAAATGTGCGGTCCATGAGATTTATGACTACGAGGTCAAAGTCTAGGGTTGTTTCTTCAGGAGTGCCATGTGAGCTTCAGTGTGGGTGCAATGAGGTATTTATGTATTTACTCGCAAATGTCTAATAACCGCTAGTCGACTATAGTCGACGATGAAATTAGTTGTGGATGGGTTCATGAGTCGACCACAGTACAATCCACAGTGAGAGGATAAATGGCTGAGGCTACAGCACCATGGTGATCCATAATGTTCCACTACAGTTCGAATAAATCCTGTCTTATATTTAATGTTTGTTATGGCTGTGCAACGATTGCTTTTTGTTCTATCGTGATTCACTGCACTTTGTGTATATGCAGTTACAAGTAATAGTAAACGATAATGAATCCCATTCATCCATCCATCCTCATCCACTCATCTGTTGCAGGGTCGTGGGGGCAGCAGCACCAAATTCCCTTCTCCTGGGCAACATTCACCAGCTCCAACCGGGGGATCCTGAGACGCTCCCAGGCCCGTGGACATGTATAATCCATTCACCAGGTCATGGGCTGACTCCTCGGTCTCCTCCCAGCTGGCCGTGCTTGAAACACCTCCAAAGGGAGGCATGCCGGGGGCGGCCTCATGAGATGCTCAAACCACCTCAACAGACACCTCTCAATGCAGAGAAGCAGCGGCTCTACTGCGAGTCTCTCCCAGGTGACAGAACTTCTCAGCCTATCTCTACGGGAGACGCCAGCCAGGGTCCAGTATCTCGTTCTTTTGGTCATGACCAACAGCTCATGACCAGAGGTGAGGGTCGGGATGAAGAATGAACAGTAAAGAGAGAGCTGGGCCTCTTGGCTGACTTATCCAACTGAGTTTAATGAATCCCAAAGAGTATTAAATTGTGTATTTACTGAAATAGTAATACACATTAATGAAAGGCCAAATCACTTGTAAACAATCATGATACACAAACATCCTATTCCAAGTTTTCCAAACATTTTTTTGTTGTTGTAAAGTTGTAAACATTTCTAAAACTTTTTGAAATACATATATGATTATGTGTTATAGTGCTTATTGCATTATTATGACAATAACATAAAGATCAATACACACACCTTAATAGCAATAAATAAAGACCGGAACTTCCACTGTTGTAATGCACTTTGAGATAGTTGTGGTTGTAGTGAGCAGCAGTAGGTGTATGTTGTAAAAACCTTGCTTTTGTTGTCCTCTCATATCCACAAAACTTTTCTCATGATGCTGTCGTCCAAACGCGGAGTGGATATAACATACGAGACACAGAGGCAGAGTTCAATCTCCACTTAATCTGCTTTCACCCGACACCATGTGCACCCAGTTCGGGTCGGCACAGCATCTACCATGTGTTACTCACTCTGGCAATTTCTTGCTATGCCACCATTAGCTTCTCAATTGACTGAGGAGCGACTAGTTTACGACTGCTGAGTCGAAGCCTTTTGTGCACGGGAGGTACGTTTACTTGACTGACTAGCTCACACGGAGGACAATTCCCACCATAAAACACTTTCATCTCCTGCGTTTTAATAATTGAAACGCAGTGCACCACTCCCTATGATGTTGTCCAACTGGAAGTGACTGAACTAGCTAGGAATTCACTTTAATAATGACTTTTTTTTCAACTGTATCTATTATATCTGGGTAATATTTTTAGATTTTGAAACAGAAATAGAAGAGTTCTTATCTTCTATAGATGTCAGCTAGAGCCTTCTCCCATGATAAATTGATTTTAGAGTTTGATTCTATAAATACTTCATAGAAGTATGGGTTTAATTCTTACAGTATTGTGACAATGACTGACAAACAAGATTAAAAATGATCTCTTTTCCGCAAAAAAGCCCATTCATGCTCAACGTTACATGTGGATCTGGATACAGGCGGAGCCTGCTGTCCGTGCTCTGCATTAATTTTGTCCATATTGCTGCATGTTTCCACAAATCTTAGAGATACGGGCCAAATGGAGCAGTACCACCAGAAACCATGGTACCATTGTTGCTGTTACTACCCGATACTTAGCTCTCATGAGATCCAAAGAAGACATAAAAATGGCAGAAATTCTCCGTCTTCCAGTTGCAATATATTTAAGTGCTTCACCGACTACTACCTCCTACGACGCTGCCTCTGTTGTCCTCTTTTATGTAAGCGGTGCATTATCAATACTTTTTCTACAGTCGTCATCTTTGCTTTTGAGTTGTTATGAAACTTTTGACTGTGGGCTGCACCCCCTGGTGGATATATTGGTAAACAGCAATACCAACGTAAAGAACGCAAGTAAGTGATCTGAAACAGAATCTGTACAGCAGTAACACGCCTTTATATTGCAGTTCTCAATACTCATATTAGTGACTGTTGATGGTTTAGTTGGGTTGATTCCCAAACTCAATCCTACGGCATCAAATAGTGACTATTTTCAAGTGGACGTTTTTCAAGTTTTCCACTTTCAAAAGTGGGACACAGAAGTCAGCTGTCTGCGTTGCGTGTTGATGTATTATGTGTTCAATTGACGTGCATTTTTCACCCTCCGCTGTGATTCCTGACAGCGTAGGCAGTGGGTCACGCAGACGAAAGATGGCAGTGGAGGTTATGGTTGAGCCATGGGGAGGCACTCCTTTTATTCTGGTGTATATCATGTCGGTGTACACAGCACCTCATATGATCATGTACTCACTCAAAGTGTTCACTTGTTGGCACCTTTAGTGACGTGCATGACATAGCATAAAGTGCTATGCATATCCAGTGAACCCCAGGAGTCGTAATCTCAACCTGTCATTTCAGTGTAATGCAGGAGGGAGCATGTTTCACTCCAGTGAAATTCCTATGCAACACAGGTGGTATACTGCATCAATATTGGATGCAAACGTCCTGGAGTTCAATGTTTCCCTCACAGAAAAAAATACATCAACAAATTTGTAAGACGTTGCGATAACTCAAACTGTATATTGAAAAACTTTAGTTGACAGTTCCGACAGCATACAGCTTTGCTCTTAACTCTGAAGCAAATGAATAAAAAAAAACACCTTTATATGAGCTTGAAAGACTTTATAGCCTTATAGACTTTCTAGCAGCCACACAAGCAGAGAAACACTCGCACTGTAATTGGACAGATGCTTCCTCCTGTCACAGCAGATGTCTGAGCCCAAATACTAATGAGTAACATCACTAAGTTAAATGACTTTGCTTGCAATCGAGGGCTATTGCATCATGCGGCTTGGTGGGTTTTAATGTGCTGTTCGGCCTCGATATTAGGGAGCAGACATCATGGCATTAATGTTGCACGACCCACATGGAAGTGAAGTAAGAAGAAATGTTTTACTGTTCCGTTTATTAGGTGGGAATGTTTATGACCTTGGGGAGAGAACCCAAGCCACTGCAGTCTTATTAAAATCCAGCAGGCAAAATGCTGCTCTTTCAATGAATGATCAAATTTTTTCGAAAGGAAATGTTGCAGAAATGTTTTGGAATTGAAGCTTGAATTTTGGATGCTGCTTCATTGTTCAGCCTGAAGGTATATTCTATTTATGATCCTATGGTGTGTATGTTGCAGGATGTATCCAGGAAATTAAGTTCTATATTAAAATGACTTAATCATGAAGATTTGCAGAGAAGATCGAGCAGCGCTGCCACCTACAGACCTCCACTTCCTCTCTAGCCGTCTCTCCTTTATCCTAAATGATTATAGCGCTATACAACACTGCAAACGTGACTGGGGTGTCAAAGTGTTCCGAAGCAGCACTCTGCATGCAGGGTTTATATCAGCCGCTCATCTCCGAGACACTAGCTCCAAGGTCTTTCAATGTGAGTCCTGCCATTCCACTGCTATCCTCCTCTGCCTTTTCACTTGAAGACCCTGACGTTGTAGCGCCAATACCTCCAGTAGAGCGACGGCAAAATCTGTTTTTTTATCCTAAAAATATAATCTTCCCATTTATCAGTGAGAAATCAGATTTTTTTTTTTTCGACGATACAAAGGCAATAAATAAGCTTTAACACCAGCCTCACAATGACAGTGTGACAAAGGAACTTTTGCTGGAAATTGAGGAGCAGATTTTGAATGAACGTCAATTTAGTGATTTAAATTCTCCTTTACTGACTCCCATTCACCACTGTGTCTCTATGAATGTTATTGTGCTTTACATAAGGTCAGAATCCTCCTGCTGGAGCGTGCGGGTGAAGTGTGCATGAATCATCAATTGTAAAACAGGAGAGTCCACGTTCAACATATTTTTCTTTTCAGTGAATGAGGTCAGTATTTTAATGGGAGGTTACGGGATCTGAAGTCATCAGACAACCCAAGAAAACCATGAACTTGCTCAGAGTGAAGAATCCTGGATATTTCAGCTCCACCAGTGGGACACATTACACACCTGACAATGAAGTCTTCTCAAGCAGATGGATTCATCCACTCGCTGTTGCACGGCCAAAGAACCATCATCGGAATTTCTGAAATATAAGCCACTACTTATTTCTCGTGATCTGACCACTGCGGCTTATACAGTACAACGACTCAGTATATGGATATACAATACACTGATTTTTACAGGTTAAAGAGCGTCACCTTGCGAAATTACTGAGCCTCGTAACATTAAACCGATGAAATCGCAGGTGGTTTAGTTACTTTAAACGCTCAAAATGTGCCGTTTTCACCTGCGTGTCCACAACTCTGCCAACAGAACCGATTTCCTGGAGGACCGGAGACGAGAAGCAGCAGCTGAGCCCGGTCTGAGTTTGTGATTCAAGTTCAGAACATTGCCAAGTTTGTTTCATGAGTCAGTCTCCATGCTGGACCCCGTTTGAAACACTAGTTTAGAAGTGATCCTCATGCATTTTTAAGCCGGGTGCACCACTGACCTTTCTATGACACCACCACTGCACCCGCCACTTATGTATGAATGCTAAGTCTATTTTCCTTTCCTAAATTTAGTGGGTGCAGCTAATATTCCTGTGCACTCTATACTCAGTCCTCTCGTCATCAGGATATAATGTTGTTGACATACCCTTCTTTGTTTGACCGTATCAGGTCTGTTATCTCTATTTTCTTCACGTTGGTACGTTTACTACGACCTTTTGAATGTTGTACAACCCAAACTATAGGGTCCAGAAGATGTATGTTCTATCTGCCAGATTAAAGCTGGTTTGGTTTCAGCGTGAACGACTACAGTCCATGCACCAAAGCAGCCAAAGAAGAGGAAGGGAGAATCTGAACAGATGGAGGCCAAAAAAAGTACTGACCAGAAAAGTTTTAGCTTCTCAAACACACCGCCACTGAATCAGTCTAATATGTCGGAGATATGAAGCAGGTGTCAAGGTGTCTCCCACCAAATCTGGTGGGAAGGCGCTGGCAGTAGACAGAACCAGCACACGAGATAAATACTCACCAAACATTTAGGATATATTTTCGCATGTGTTGGATTTTGCCAGAGGTGGCAGTATTCAAGTAGTCATGTTCTTTTTTGTCTTTTTTTGCCAGAACAAACTGGTACTTGTAACAGTACAAAGTCCTCTGACCTGTAATCATATTGTGTGGTGGCAATTCTATCCAGTGCAGCCAGGAAAATCACCTGAACTATATCAATAGGTGTCGTGCAAGGGACGAGAACAGAGCACAGATGCAGCGGTTGGACTCACCGTCCTGCAACTGAGGGAAATTAATTACTCCAGCCCAGAGTCAATCAACCATGGATTTTCAATTACTCTTCCAATGGCGACCATGAAACGGCTTTGCTGTGAAATATGCTGCAGAGCTGTCTGAAAGAGGGGTCTCTATTCCAATGAACTGCCCTCAAGAATAAGGTAGATTTTTTTCAATGCTGGCAGCAGATAGCATCTGTGAAGGAGTACTTCATTGAGTGTTTGCAGGGGGAGACGCAAGAAGTGGAAGAATTCTGGCCTTCAGGGTTATTCAAAGTCTATCTGAGATATAGAAATGTCTGTGCTCTCAGAACCACTATCCCGCCCTCTTTGTACCTTGGCTTTTTTCTCTCAGCGTTTTCAATTCCCAGTGACCTGCAGGAGCCAAACGTCTTGTTCAAAGAGAAGTGTAAATTTTTAAAATGCAATCTTCTACTTTCAATGGGGACACATGGCCCAGTGGGAGATGGAACGACTGAAGACATTCACTAACATGAAAGGTGTGCCGGTATGTTGACTGGTGCAACGTTTAGCTTCTGCAGGGCAACAAAGTTTGATCCACACAGGTGTTAGAAAGGGAATGGTCAGTTCATTTTAATATTCAGATTTGGAATTTATTTGCCCTGACAGGAACTAACCAGATGGCATTTAGAGATAGCATTGTCTACATGGAGATATCAGATTTGTTAGCTGCTATAAATATGCCATAACCATCCGGAATCCTGTAACATAAACATGGCGTCAACTGTGAACCTTTATCTGTGTTTAGTGTGAGTTATGCAATCGTACCACAGCGTGTGTTTGAGACCTATAAATTTCAGTTCAGAAATTGTCGCTCTTATTTGACCAGAAAATTCTGCATAGTTGGCTTATGTTATCAAACAGCATATGTATTAAGTATTACGTTCTTTGTGGAAATGACAAGACTGGGCTAAGAAAAGGGATCAAATTGTACTGAGAAAATTAATTTTTAACCACAGTAAGCGGTGACAATCACAATAAGTGTTACGTTCACCCAATGCTCGGAACCACATGCAGGGGAGGTGACGAAGGATCACAGTTCTCAAACAAAGATTTAATATAATTAATCCAGAACAAAATGAGCTCCACAAGAGACATATAAAATCCAAAAATACCACCAATAAAAGGTGCTTCTCGACGATGGGAAAGCGGTCCAACGTAAACTCGCTAATAAATAAGAAAGTGATTCACAGCGAAGGTTCTAACAATACTCGACCTGCACTTAACACACTTAAGGGGAACAAAGCAATAAGACAGGTGGGAATAATAATGCTATTAGGGTGAGAGACGACAAGGCAGACAAGGTACACAATGGAAGACGTAACAATACTTTCAAAATAAAACCAGGAAGTAACCAACGACTAACAAATCGAACTTAACAATACTGACAGCGCGTGATAATAAGGGAGGGAAATAGTGAGTTGGTGAATGCTACTGCCACCTGCTGTCCCAAGGAGTTTAGTATTAGTATTAATGTTATTGTATTATATATTATTATATATTATTATATTAGGTTATTGTTTTATATATTATATTATATTAAATCTATGATGCTTCAAATGCTTAAAAAAAGGGATTGATTTAAAGAAAATTATTTATGAACCGCAATAACAGGTGAAAGTCTCTATATATATTTCCATCCACCTGTCAGCAAACTTCCTTTGCAGTTCAAACAATAGTTATGCAAGGATTCAAAAACATTGCATCATCCGCATCGTAATTTTTCTGCTGTCATTGGAAATTATAACACAGTCATTATATAACATTCAATAAAAATCATTTCAGTATTTAATAACAAACAGACCTATGTCAAGCAGGAGGGACATTTGGGGATATAGTTGAATCTATTTCGGAATGAAAAAGCACTAAAAAGTACACTATAAATAGTCTCATGGAGTACCCGCTGATAATACGGATTATATGTTAAAAACAACGCAAAATAAACAGAGAACAGGAGTGAATTAACAACGGTAATCTGTGTTTAATTCGCCTTTAGGAAAGCAAAGAGAAGCGATGGCTCCTAACCCGGTGATTATGTCGATTAATTAAGCTGATTACTCCCACCGTTTTGTGCCAGTGGGGGGAAAGAAGTTTTGTCACAGCGAGACAGGCGTCTAGAGTTCACCTCCGCAGGTTTAAAAAGCAGCAGTTGCCAAAGGGATGGTTCACGCTAACATAAGAGGGAGGGATAAAAGGCGCCCACGTACCCCACCCGCGCTCCAGGTGAGGAGGCGGAGGTTGGCTCGCCATGGCAACCCCTGCTGGGGAAGCTGTAGACGGCAGGTTGCCATCACCAACGGGACCCGCTCGTGGCTTTGACCTCAATCCTCAAGAGCGTGTGAGTTCAAGCAAAGCACGGTTCAGTGGATGTCACGCTCACGCTGCATTCTGGTGACACGGCAGAAAAAGGCCACCGTAATTACCCCAGTGGTTGCATGAAAGATCTGTGGTCGGTGGATTTCCAAAAATAAAAAGTGCAAATGGGTGGAGCTACAAAAGAAGGAAATGCCAGTCGTTGCTTTCAATTATGTCCCCATTCATTTTTAATGGTGTTTATTTGGAGCTAAAGGTCGGCGGTGCTGTGTTTGTGTGCGCTTCCTCACACCGGAGGAGGCAGCTGGCTTCCTGCTGCCAGTCTGCACTGTCCCTTTAAAAATGCACCACATTCCGCCGTCGGAGGCCCAGACCACCGCAGAGTTCACCTATTGAGCGGTAAATATTAGGTAGCCGGTGAAATCGAGAAATCTATCTATGCAGCTACCTGAAAATGGCTGTGTTTGCCTTGCTGCGCTGGCATTTAAGTTCTGCCAGCTGAAATCAACTCATGCGACAGATAGTGACTCTCATCGAGTGATGTTCTGTGTAGACACATTGGTGTTTCAATGGAGTGAAAAAGTTTTCCTTCCCGGTCATACTAAGCACGAGGGCGACAGCGGACAAACAGAAAGTTTCTTCACCAACTTGTTTCTGATGCCACTTGGTATTTACTGCACCGGTTGCACCTTAGATAAAGGAACATATATTACCATAAATAAACTACAAAAAAAAAAATAAACTGCAGTTGGAATACATGACTGTCAGTGTGTGTGCGACAAAGCGTGTCTGAGCCCATCTTCAAATCACGCTGAAGAGTTTGAGATCACGTCATTTCAACGTTAAACATGAGTCACGACCACAATGCACCGTCCATTTTTGTAGTCTTTGCCACTCATTCAGAGCACATCGACACATGCTATGTACAAATATTTCACTGTAACTACACACGTTTACATT
The DNA here is from genome assembly GCF_027744825.2 of Synchiropus splendidus. Lineage (NCBI taxonomy): Eukaryota > Metazoa > Chordata > Actinopteri > Syngnathiformes > Callionymidae > Synchiropus > Synchiropus splendidus. The sequence goes on from NC_071337.1 coordinate 11,489,031, forward strand.
TTTTTATTTTGATGCTAAGCTACTCAATACTGGGTTTGGATTACCAAAGAAGAAAAGGAAGCAGGAAACAGGTCCCCATTAATGTATGTAGTACATTCAACCACGCCTGTCACACACCACCAATGAATCAATTAAAAAAACCTAGTGGAACGGAGTTGAATATAGTAACACTGGAGGTGACACACTGGATCGCTCTTTGATATCACCTGGGTGTGAATACGCGTAAATCTTGGTGATAAATCCCATTGCCTCGACAGAGTACCACTCTGATGTTGTAGAGCAGGCGGTGCAGGAGGAAACCACACCTGCTGGATGTTCTGTGCCTGCTGGTGAGGAACACTCTGCCCCACTTTTCTGATATATATTTATAATAAGTGTTTATGCATGGATGCCAGTAGGAGGGGACGTGAGGACAAGTGAAAGAGCCTGAGAGTTTTTTTGTTTTTTTTGTGTGTGTGTGTGAAATAGAACTGTGTTTTAACTGGGGCGCCATTCCAAGCGAATTGTTTTGGTTTCTAAATGTCTCATCTTTGCTTGTAAATGTCAAATCATTGCCGCAGGTTCAAGCTTAATCTTAATCTAAGCCTCAGGAGGGCTGTTCAGTAACTGCATGAGAAACAGGAGCACAAAGCTGGTGTCATAAAAGAATGAAATAAAAAAAGGAACGCATTCAAATACATAACAACCAACTTCCTAAGAACGAGCAAAAGAACGAACTGAAGCCACAATACAACATGACAGTTGCTGTACTGCAAAACAAGTAAAGACAGAGCAAGAAAAGTTAACCAAAAATGTAATGACAAAAATAATAATAATAATATAATACATTTAAAAAATAAATTTCTGCTTGATCTGTGTGTTCAGGGGCACACTGACCTCATGAGAACATTAAGCATTAAGACGGCATCTGCAACAATTTGGGTGGTCCAAGCTCAGATAAGGTGACGTAAAAGTTAGGAAACGTGTGTGAGCGAATATATTTTGGGAGGAAGTAAGTGACATGAAAGATGAAGGACGGACAGGTTCCACTCTGCTAATGAGCGGCTCGCTCTGCGGCTCCCACTGCTTTGTCTCTCACGACCTCCCGTCTCCGTACCACTAAAAGGTTTGAATTAAAATTTAAAAGAGAGTGATGCAGCGTACCGAGCCATTTATGTCACAAATACGTCACATGATGGGCGTCACATGGTTTGCTTCAGTTCAAATCTTTTTCTTTCCTAATTTAATACACGTAAATGACATAAATGTATTTGTATCATTTCATATTTATTGAAGGGTTGTTCGTACTTCACTTTTGTACACTAAAGAGGCAGGTTTTCATCTCTCTGTTACTCTCACGAATTTTGCTGAAGTTTATCACTAACAACCAGATCCATCAATCTTTTGAAGGATTTGTCATTTTGAGGCGAGGATGCTGAAGCGCCATGTAATCCTCAACTCAGTGAGTTCCTCAACGCTTCCTTCACCGTCCCATCGTGCTCATTGCTGTCCACAATATTTCAACAATATTTATATATATAGGTCCATGTGGAGCAATAATATTGGGTAAACAAAGAAATGAGGGTGGAAATGAGCAGCTTAGCAGTGTTTTCTTTCAACGTGTCTAAATGTGTCTTTGTATTTTTGGCATGGAACACAATCTAATGTGGATTATACATGATTATAATCGAGGGGGATCATAGTTTTAGATACTTTTTTAATTATTTTTTGACTAAATATAGTAAATGCAATGATACATTAGTGTTGTAGTCGAGACCAACTAATCTGAGACTGACTTTGTGGGCCCGAGACCAAGTCCGGATCTAGACCAATGAAGAGTGTTGACCGTTATTACACAATACGTTTTGATTTATTACCTAGGTAAAACTATATGGCACCATATTTTATAGAGTTCTTCTAATGTATTCTTTGCGGTCTTGTATTTAACCAGAAAACTGATCATCTGAAAGCAGGTGATTTGTTCATCTCTGCTTTCCTTGTGTGCGTGTTTGGACTTGTTCATTTATTCTCTAGAACAATTGTTTGTTCGCCTCAGTCTGATCCTGAGAGCCACAGCTGTTCAAAGTTGATGCCAACTGCCAGCGGGATTTGTGACTCAGGAGTGAAAGTACTCCTTTACTATCTCCCAATATAAAAATAGCAAAGCGTGCGCCAGCAAAGGGTATACGACTGCATAACCTGAATTCTCATCAGATTCCTTATGAATTTCAGTTAAATATGAAACCACCATGTGACTAATCCTCATGCAGTCGGAAAAAAATGGCGGTATGGAAGACAATTTCCTATCTTTGCGGCGCATCTAGAGAAAGTTTAGCATTTAGACTTGTTTTTCTTGTGTTATTCTGTACCAGTTACACAAACATAACACAAAGTTGACATACAATTAATGTCTTTTTTTTCCCACCGTTTTTAGTTGTTTAATCGTTAATATAGCTGGAATGAGTTCCATTTTTTTTTTTTTTTTGAGAAGTTCAACTTGCTCCTGCAACATTACAAAAATGGAAGAAACACTTTATTACTTTATTATTATTATTATTATTATTTGTAAAATAATGAATAGCTTTGCAAAATTTAAATTATATACGTCACACAAACGCATACAGTTTCATTTGGAAGGTTTGGGAGAAGGATGCATTTGTAATACAATAAAAAAGTAAAATAAAAATTAAATCAAGGCCAACAAAAAAATGCAACCAAATCTGAATATGGGACAAGCTCGCATTAGTTTTTTTCTGCTAGAAGTAACCTGCTGTAATCCGCCAGGACAGACAACTGAAAAAAATGTTTTAGCTTGTTCTCCAGAGACAAATTTGCTAAACCATCCTATTGTTATAAATATTTGCTGGTGTAATTGAGGTGTTGATCATATCGTCAGTTCTTTCTATTTTGTTGAAACCGACTTTCAAGTTGGTTTGTTTTCTTTTATATCATCAAACCAATGCCTATTCTTATCATGACTCGAGCAGTTGAAAGAACAACAATACCTTTTGTGGTGTGTTTGTAAAGACAGATCTCAAAAGAGCAGTCCGATGACAATAAGGAATGAAAGTAGCCCAGTTCCAGTGTGAACCATAAGGAAGCTTAGAGACTCTACAATCTGGTGCTGCGATAAAGCAAAAGAGGATTGTGTGTGAGGTAGGAGAGGGAAATCAAACCATTCTATGTTCCCAGGGCTTTGATAGAGTCTCGAAATTTGTGAGACTCACTTAAACAACCTTTAAGGGGGATGAGGTTTCATTAGACTGTTAACAAGAAACATGCAACATGCATGTGTATTACTGCATAAGTCTTTTATATGGACTATATATATATATATATTTATATATTTTATGTAGACTTCAGCTGACGACTCTGCCATAGTTGGATGTGTCAGCAAGAGTGAGGAGACTGAGTACAGGGCTGTGGTGGAGGACTTTGTTGCTTGGTGTGAGCTGAACCATCTGCAGCTCAATGTGGCAAAGGAACTGGTGGTGGACCTAAGGAGGACCAAGCCTCCGTGACCCCCCGGTCAATGTGGATATGGTCAAGGATTATAAGTATCTTGGGGTCCTCATAGACAGTCAACTAGACTGGGCTTGGAAAAATGAGGACCTTTACAAAAAAGGACCAAGTTGTCTCTACTTCTTGAGGAGGCTCAGGTCCTTCAACGTCTGCGGGACCATGCTGAGGATGTGGTGTCCAGTGCAATTCTGTTCGCTGTGGTTTGCTGGGACAGCAGATTAAAGGTGGTGGACACTAACAAACTCAACAAAGTCATCGGCAAAGCTGGTGAGGTAGTGGGGGTGAAGCTGGACTCCTTGGAGACGGTTATGGAGAGAAGGATGCTCCTGAAACTAAGGAGCATCCTGGACAACATCACCCACCTCCTCCATCAGCTCCTGGTCCAATACAGTAGCACATGGACCAACAGACTGAGAATACCCATCTCAAGTGCCATAGGAGGTCCTTCCTTGCTGTGGCAATAAAACTGTACAATCCATCCCTGAAAAAACTACAGTGAAGGATTCTCTGGCACGTTTTATTCTGTTCACACTGTCCTTGAATCTGTGTTTCTTGCTCATTGTTTCTAAGCTCTTTTGTATAGCTTTTTGCACTTTATTATATTATTTAATTCTATTTTATTGTGAGTTGTTGGGTACAGAGCATGTTACGAACACAATTACCCTTGGTATTAATAAAGTTTTCTGATTCTGCAATATTAGCTTGAGCTAAAAATGTCAAATATTTAAAGTAGTTGTATTTTTCAATTTAGCTCTGACGTTTTTTTGTCCTCATTTGACCCCATCTGTGATTAAGTTTGACACCAATGTATAAGGACACACATTAACATTTGGATTTTCATTAGAAAAGCAAATGAATGATTCTTTTACATACCAAATGTTTAATGTAGACTCTAGCCTACAGCTTCGTCTTTCTTGAGTATAAATAATGAGGATGTACAGTAAAAATTCAGTGGCTAGTTGTAGCCTGTTTAGGGAGGGAGAGAGAAGGAAAAAAGCTGCAGTCCGTGATGCTCTCAAGAGTCGCTCTCTTTCCATTTCTTTGTCCTCATCTTCTCTCCCCTGCTCTTTCCACGCTCAGCCTGCCTCCGTCTCTCTGTGAAAGGCAGTTGATGTTTCAGATATTAGTGAGCTGTGTCAGACAGTTAAACTGCCCTTTATCGATCTGCTAAGCTTCAGTCTTTCCAAGCAGCCGTTATGCTTTTAATGGCTTGTAATGGAGACGGGTGCTCTTTGAAGTCCGAGTGCTGGCAGGGGCCAACCTTGTTTTGGAGGATGCTGAGGAGCTCGCTCATTATGCTGGCCTGCCAAAACGCTGGCCTCCCCAAACATGTTCTGGGGTCAGAGGTGGCCTTCTGCATGAGCGTGAGTCTGAATAACGACAGCAGCGTTTCCGATAAACGGAGCCATTTGTTGTTGCCATTGAAACACTTCAGAGCAGTGATGGCTGATGAGCGTGTCCCTTTGGGTATCAACAATGTATTTCATTAGAATAGATCATTGAAAAGAGTCTTTAGTGAAGACTTATTTGACTGGCAGTGAGCTTTGCTCAAAGTGAAATATGGAAATAGGACTCCCACGCCTGTCTGTGATTCATTCGATTGTTAAATACACATTTCACAGGGAGCACTTTCAGTTTCAAACCTTTGTTTGACAAACTTGACGAACAACATCAGCAGAATGGTTTGTGACATCTTCAGGGGAAATACTCGTCACACTAGTTCTCCGGTGCATCTTTAGGCAAACATTGACAAGTTACAAGACGCAGGAAAACATCACCAATTCCAAAGCCTTGCTGCCAGTCACCTTTCCCTGTCTTAGTGCGAGAGTGACTGTGCGGAAACACTCTTAATCTGATTCTTAATGCCATTGTCACGCAACACAGTCTCCGTATTTGTGCTCGACTTGGTGCAGTCAGAACAAATCACAGTCTCCATCAGTCTTGGTGAATAACATAACATCTTGTCTGCAGCTAGTCTGCTTGTACGTGATAAAAAAAAATAAAAATGGGCTCACGTCTATTGTTGGACTAATTATTTCTTCAAGCTAAGCTGCTGTCATGAAACCCCAGAATGAGAGACAATGGGGAACATTCACATATAGCTTCTTCTTTTCTCTGTTAATGATAGACGCTTTCTTTTTCTTCACCAACTCCATGTTGTGTGAGCGAGAAATCCCGTCAAGGAACTAAAGCTTCTGACTAACTAACTAATATGTATATATATATATATATATATATATATATATATATATATATATATATATATATATATATATATATATATATATATATATATATATATATATATATATATATATTTACATTAATCGCAATTAACTTGTTCAAATATTTTCAGTTTGCTGAACAGTTTGCTCTCCAGAAAACAGGGAACCTTTGTAAGTGCAGGAGTTCCTGGTCCACTGATCACCCTGATGCACAAGACACGTGGCAGCTAGGATGATAACAGCAACAACAAACATGGAGGAATCCCTGAACAAAAGCAAACAAAAGCATCTGTTTGCTTTTGTTTTGTTTTGTTTTTGTTTGTTTTGCTACACACAGGGTTTCCACTACTCTGAATGTACTTGAAATTCTTATAAAATTGAAATTCTTATCCAAATATTTTCAAGACATGAAAAGAGCTTTCGTGTTAATAAGGTGATATACAAACTTGAATATAGTCACCATCGTGATTTATTGTGCTATTGTCAAACTGATGCAAAGTAAACAATATTTTGTTGTTTAACTGTATGTATGAGTCAGTATGTATTTGATTCAGTAATATACCAAATTCATTCCAATTGAAAAATGTGGTGGTGCAAATATTCTTATATTATTTAAGATGTGATTAATTGAGATTAATTCATCCCAAATTCTCTAATTAATTAGATTATTTTTTTGTAATCGAATCCTACCCCTAATAAATATACACTCTATCATCTGGGCTTCCTTCTTCACGGTTTAAACTTTATATCAAACTTACAAACAGCCGGCTATCTCTTCAAAGAAGTCGAGCTCTCTGACCCAGATATGAAATATCAAAGCCTGGGAGCCCCAAAAGAGAAAACGGGGAGGAAGAGAGAAGGAGGAAATGGGACACATGAAACCAAAAAAATATCTCACAACACGCGTTTAAAAAGCATTCGCCGTGGATATCTTTTTATAGAGATGCTCCTTATGGCCCGCACATCACGCAGCAGCTCAAGTGCCTTTAGCATCAACGACCCGCAGTAACCTCTGGATTATTAAGAGTGCTTGAATTGTAGAGTCGAACTTAGCATAAATGCATCCTGTACTCTCTGCAGACCAGCGCGTCCGAGAAAGACGTGCGCTTTAATGAGGAATCCTGTTCCCGTTGGATATATTTGAAATTCGTATGATAAATCAACAAAAGAGGCATTATGGGTGTAATTACAGGTTGCTGCCAACGTGTGTGTTAAATCAATATGAGAAGGGACGCGTTTCTGCTCATGAGTTCTATAAAACAAGTGTTATTAATGATCCAATTACGTCAAAATGCCAGACGCCGGGAGAACTGAGGCATCAGGAGGACGCAACAGCTCCACTCTGCTGACTGTGTGCTGCAGCGTGTACTTTTGAAATGCAATAAAAGCAGTTTACTGCAGAGAGAAAAACTTTTCCTGTGAAAACAATAAAAAAGGCTGAAGCATCACAGTGACTTACAATGGAACGGTTGCTCATTTCCTTTGCTTCATTGTTTAGCTAACATAAGAGCTATGTTTTCTGTGTGCAGCCAACTGATTTATTTGATTAAAAACTGTCCATTTGTGGAGCCATACCACAGAGACGGACATGATCCCGACCCCTGGAGTCTCCCCAAGCCAGCATTCTTGTTAGATCCACAAGAGAACGACGGCGGTCTAAACCGTGTCTTCAGGAAAAAATGCATGTCATCCATCAAAGGAGCACATTTCCATTGTCTAGCGCTTGAACGTTTGATTTGAAAACAACCTATGCAACAGTTAAAAAGAACCAAGGGTTCAGCAAAAAAAAGACAACTAGACTTCCTAAAAGTTGAAAATCTCTCTTTGGAATGTAAACATCAGCAAACAGTTAAGAACTTCTCCGATCTCTCGCCTACGTGTCCTGGGAGAGCCTCAGGTCTCCTCCTCAAACACCTATCAGGAGGGTCAAAGAAAGGCACCTCAGATGGCTTTTCTCAAAGTGGTTCCACAGAGTCTCACCGAGCAGAATGTGGTCAAATTCATGACATGATGACGATGATGGTGCACTCATTTATCTCATGAACAATACTCCAAGGTACAACAATGACTCTGCCAGAGGAAGGACTTCATTTCCTCTGTAGACATGGTCATGGATTTTATATGTTTTTCAACATTGGCTTTTGCCCAAGCCTGCAGTGATCAGCGAAAGACAAACTCATATTTGGGACATTCCGTCTCGCACTCTCCTTCACCCCACTCGGTTGTCAACCACCGTAAGATCAAAGAAGCCCTGGTACTTTGCTTGCAAGACAACAGTGATTTCCCAGCTGGTCTGTGAAGTAGCAGTGATCTGGACTTGGAGTGGCCACGTTTGAGTGAGAGCAACCACTTCCTGCTTCCTCAGGGTCTGGTCAAGACACTTTGAAACCATATAAAAACCTGACCTAATTGCTGCTGTAAAGTATCCTGTCATTCTCCCTACGGCCACGTCCTGAGTCATTCGCTGAGACGAGCAGAGAACCAGGTCAGAAATAAATCCAGTAAATCAGACCCATTGCTCGCTTTAATAATAAGACTAAGTTGGGGGGAACAAAATGAAGACAATTAGTTATATGAAAAACAATAAATATATGAAGGTTATTGAAATGTACTGTAGTACAATATTGAAATGGTTATTGAAATTCATGTCATCTGTAACCCTTTTCTCTGACTAGTTTGAGCCACTTGAGGAGGAATGCGACCACCAGAAGGACAGAGTTTTGTCTTGCTATTTTTTTTTCACCTGAATATTCCAGGCTTTTCTTAAAGCAGAGCTTCATCTGAGTGTCCTTTATTATTGGTATTTCTAGGAATGCACCAATATTACCTTTTTTTTTTTCCAAAAATGAGTAGTGTGCGAGTACTTCCATTTGAGTACTCATCGATACAGAGTACTTACGACATTATGTTACTTTTGAGGTTTTTTTATTTTTATTTTCCATATATATCATTAACAGTATCATTCCTCAGCATGTTTTTCTTGTATGTGGTTCACAGGTTTCACTGCAGTACAAACACAAATTGAACAAAATTGTCAGGAACTGACATTCAAAAACTGTTTACTCTTTAGTGGTATTTGTGGTCATTTTATGGGCATGGGTACTCAAACGCGGTATCGGTTATTCTGGGTTATTTCTCTTGGCCTTCCCACCACCTGGCAGGCAACAGTCAAAGACACCAAAATCACTTCTGTGAGTAAACATCACATGATCCCCAACAAAGAACCAAGACATTTGCCTTGGATGTGCCAACATTTACTCATACCAGTTCGCAATGAGTCGGATAAAAGATGGGCACACACTGCTCTGTAACTGGCATTCACATCTGAAATTGACTCCTTGAAATACAAGGAATTGTTGGGTGATTCAAATATCCGGATACACCATGTAGTCACCACGGATCGTTCTCCGACTGGACAGCAACGACAGCCGCTAACACCCTGAGGATTCAGCCTTTTAGAAACCATCTCCATAATTCAATCTCAAAACATTATAAACCATTAATGCTCAGGCTCCTTCATTATTCTTTTAGATGTCTGCACGCAGCTTTTGAAAATGAGGAGATTCAGGCCTTTAAACAAAGTCAAACTGCATATAGGCAAGTGTAAGTATTCTGTACCGCGTGAATGAGGTCCAGTCAAGGACTTGATGCAGCGAGCAAAGGTTGCTTTCAGCAACACTGAATAACCTCAATTTTGACAGATTTTAATCGTCAGACTTTTCGAAATGATGAAATATTCACCAGGTACAGGAGGATTTGACGCGAGTACCAGATGCAGTACGTCAGCTCATGTTTTATTGAAGCATCCAGCGGTGCACTCCCCGGGAGCAACACAGAGGAAAAGAAAAGAAGATTCAGCCTGAGACAGCAAATTACACAATGAGAACTATAAAGGTTGCAAGTAATGATGAATAGATCATCTAGATACGCAGAAGAGAGAGGACTGCTGTGTTGAACCATCTGTTCATGGCACCATGTCCTCAATTTAAAATGGCAGATACCAACTTATGACTTCAACTTCATACTCCCAAAATGTCGGTAAAACAGTCTAAGTCCTAAACTGTTGTCGTTGTTTGTTTATTTTGGGGTTTTTTTCATAACATTTGATCTTGATCATTCTCCGTTTTCAAGCATCAGAAACTAAAGAAATGAATTAAAACAATTTGACATTACATGAACAACACAAATTCAACAGAAACAGTTTATCGTTTATTTTGTCACCTACTTCAAGCATCTTTTCTGCGCAGCTGAGCCCTGAAGAAAGGGAAATGTTTTCACAATTTTAATCTTGCAGGTTTTGTTGAAGATGGCGTTGAAGATATAGGCAGAACTGTCACGAAAAATTATTAAGAATCAACTGGAAAACAGTGGGAAGGTACCATCATGGTGTCTCAAGCAGCAGCTTTTATACATTGGATGGTCCAAGCACCCATCATTAAGACCTGGTTGACCTGCAGCTCGGAACACATCCCTGTTCAAATATTGTGTTTTCTTTCCCCGTCAGACAATTCAAAGAAGATATTTCACAACCAGTTTCTTAGTACCTGATTCTGTTCATTCATTTGCAGGTATGAATGAAAGGGCTTTTCAATTCTCTTTGCAAGGATGATGCGTCAGCATACAAACAACAGAAACACCAGAACTGTTAGAAAGATTTTTTAAAAAATCCAGACAGAATTTTGGCACATTTACTGAGGTTGGTAAAGAAGAGCATAAAAAACACAAATCAGCATGATTTCTTTTTCATCGAAGTGGCTCCTTCAAAGACACCTCCTTGAACAGAGAGATTTGAACTCCCAGTGCTTACATCGCTGTTTCCTGCCTCCATCCTCTCCTCTCCATCTGTCCATTGTCCCTGGAAGCATTCGAATCCTCCACTTGAATTTGCTTGGCTGGTCATTTTAGCACATGTAAAGAACGAGCTACAAATTGTGTTTCGAGTACTGAGGGGGAATCTGAGCAGCTCAGCAAAGGAGGTCAACACAATTGTAACACACGTACGGTATGCTACAATTTAGCTCTGAATTTATGGGGTCTTGAAGAATGAATCAACCAGAGCCTTGCAGTATAAATGAGTACTGAAAATAGATTAAAGATTCAATGATAGTTTTGCTCTTAATGGGGCCTTGCAGTTGTGCTGCGGACCGGCGATCATTAATATCTAAAGAAGCAAAACAGATAAAATAGAACAGAGAGAAATAGAACTCATTTTCCTTCTGCTCCTTTGTTCAACTGATGCTTCAAAAGTTGCCCTGCTCTATAGATGAAATGCACCAAACTTTTTTCCAATGGCTGTTTAGCTAACTCCCTCAGAGCTGTGAATGAATCTGTTGTACATAAGTCATAGTGGCATGAGGGGGAGAAGGCCCTGATATGACTTGTCAATGTATCATTCAATCCTGTCTAAATCTCTGACAATGCACTGGTCTCAAATGTTACGCAGACATCACTGAGAAGGGTGCAGAAGAGGGTTGCGGTGTCATTCTATAGCCTCACAAACAAACAACTGACCATCGTGTTTTGATCGCAGCGCAGTTGTGCATTAAAACTTCTGCAGGATTGACTCAAGTTACTTACACTATGTGCAAGTGATGCACTTGAGTCCACGATCCACACGATAAATTCAATCATGTAAACATACACAGCACAGAGGTGGGGCACTATCATGTGCACTGTGCTCTATAAAGCAACCAAGCGCTGCCTGGCGTGCAGTTTGGAAACACGGATGTGCGTTCATTCCAATGGCCCTCAGTTGCTGCTTCGCTAGTTATTCCCCTCAGAGAACGCAGCCCAGATCTGCATTCTGGAGCATGGGAACTGCATCCCCTTCAATAAATATAGTTCGCTTGAGATTCTCCATCCAAAGACTCGTTCAAAGAGTCAGGCAATTACTGTGTAAATACCCTCAGCAAGAAGTAGTGTGCTTGAAGTTTATTATATGGTGTATACTTGAGTATTGCAAGTACACTGCAGATTAAATACTGGTACTCGGAGGTATACTGAATGAATACTTATTTAGACAAAATTGAAATATTATCTGAGGAGAAGAATAACTCCAATCCCCCCCATTATACGTACATCGCACAATGTGCTACAACAGAAAAATCTTTCCTAAATTGTACTACAGCAAGCCACACTGCATGTACACTAGACTGCAGAGCAAGGGTGTTAATTTGTTTTGACCATTGACAAAAATTATTTTTGAAATGTGGTGGGGAAAATGAGTTTTATTTAAGATTAGGCTACTATAAAACCATTTGCAACACATTCTTATTGCCTGTTTTATGTGAAATATAACTTTTCTTTTACTTCAACTACATTTTTTTTCTACTGTACTTTCTTGGAAATAATTATCCTTTCCTCTTTAGTGAAACATACTTTTAGTCCACTTCAGGCCAACGTAGATCTGCTTGAGAAATTCAGGTTAAAATAAAAAAGAAATATGTTTCCTTTAAACATGACAGTCAGCAGGAGCGTCCAACTCAGCGACCAGCTCAAGTCCAGTCTTTCAAGTGTGCATCAAAAACAATATGGTTACACAATATGACCACTGTCTCCTCACTTCACCATCTTTTATGTGCCACTTAACCCATTTTCAGTTCAGAATTCAGGAATGCCTGAAAACGTATTCCGTATCGCTAAATCCAGAACACACTTTTAGCAAATATAGAAAAAGGAGCTAAAAACATCAATATTTTAGAGTTCAGCCTTTAGAATGAGTTCCTCAGTCAGACAGCGCAGAAATAGCCTCTTGCGACTGAGCTGGAGCTGATGCCAGAAGCAGACAAAAATAAAAATGTTTTGAAGGTTATGAAGTAAATCAGTGGCATGAGAATTGTGTTTGAACAATTTTAATGAAAGAGGGTGAGTTTGAAAAGGTGGCTGGTGCAAATAAAGCACCCAAGAAGTACCCCGTCAACATGGCAGACGGGTAGATGACAAGGGTGTGTCTGTAATGCTCAAGCACCAATGAAAAGATTGGAGAATAAGATGACAGAATAAGGTCTAAAAGAGCCACGCCGTAGAATGACTCACCAAAGTGAGTCAGACCAAAGTCAAGCCAACTGAAGTCTGAAAACTCATTCCACAGTTAAAATGAAGTAAAGAACAAATGTTTTTTTCAATTGAGAATTATCTTGGGCTGTGTTTGCAAGATTACAAAACATGTTTATAATTTGAGTCTGATAAACCGTTTGACTCATGGGCAACAAAGCGGACCCTCTTTATTGCGTCGGCAGAAATCTGCTGCCTCGAGGCCTAAATCACCAGCATTAAATAAAGGAACACCGAGTCATCCTCTCATTCCGTCAGCCTGCCGATATCTTCATTCATGAGTGACCTCCGACAAAAGAGCGACATGAAAGGCGGCAGATACCAAGTAATTGCAAACACAAAATAAATGTCACCAAATGTGACATTCAGTTTCAAATGCAACCACTCAAATCCTTCTCGAATAATCCCTGTCTCTGGGCAAGCCCACACTTGAGTCTTATCGGGGCTTCGATAACCTTTGGGAGACTCAAAACAAGTCCATCAGAGGAGAGGGGCTAACAACAACCTTACAAATATAACAGGAAACAGTGTTCATGATCAAAAATGAATTAAAAATGACATGTAGATTTTCAGGCAGCGGCGTGTGTTGCACTGTGGTTGGGCAAAAACAACACAACTGCTCATTAAGTCTGAACATTAAGTGTCACGGCAGTGATGGTCTCCTGTTCCAGATTTGTGTATTCAGCAACAGCCATTAAAATATTATAAGCTCCACTTCAGGTTGGAAAGTGTGAGCACATTGGGTGTGAGATAATCAGGCTTTGACAGAGGTGTTGATGTGATTCCCCAAACCGCACCATTTGATTTTATGCACTTCAGCACAGGGCTCGGGAAACAATGGCTCGTGAGCCAGATTTGGATCTTTCTACAAAAGGGGTTTGGCTTTATACAAGGTTCTCCGACATCACAGGTCAAAATACCTTGACAACTAAGCGCAGTTTCCCTGACTTCAGGCCAGATTATCCACCCTGTTCAGTCACTGTAAAACAGTTGGAATGAAGTAGCACGTGAGGTGCCATCACCCTCAACAGAAAGCTCAGTAACAGTGACTTGCTATGATGCTACGCAGCCCAATTACAGCCGTTGATCACTAGAATATGGAATTTTGCCGGAAAACAAGCTTCATGCTGCAAAGATTGAGCCACATCACATGCGACCAATGAAGTTACAGACGTTTCAATGACATTAAAGTGCTAAAATGGGATATTTATGTCCATATGTATTCAGACTTCTTCTCCAAACTTCTCAGCTCGGCGCTGACCAGCTGTGGAGGCGGAGCCATGTTGTAGTGAACAACATCATCAGCTAATGTGACTGACAATTGTGATGTGTGAGTGTTCTCTGTGGACCACAGGCACCATAAATGAACACATCAAGAAGAACACAAATGGTCTTACCTGCACCAGATTCCAGCCCTCTAGGGACTCGGCAATGATGGATGTCACAGATGGGCAGACGCCACCAAAGATCATCAGGTGTTTGGGGCCGTAGCATATTGCGTCGAAGAAGGCTCTCAGGCCTTTGGCGTTGTCACACTGAAGAGAATGGAGAGGACAAGGGAAGCTGCTTAGATGCAGTTTAAACCATCTTTTAATGACATTTGAACAAGGTGTGAGTAAAGAACACACGCAAGGACACAGGGAGCGACGACGGCTGAAGATAATCAAGAGATCTATTTTGGGAACAAATCCAATCTTCACACAAACAGACCGTAAGATCAAAAATAGCTGGTGCACGGGGTTTGATTTTCTGTTTTATTTTTATCACACCTTTCAAAGACTGAATCAAATCCGTCCCTCAAACAAACAAATGGGTTCCAGCGAGACAACAGCAAACCCAAGTCTGATACTGCTTCGCCAAAATATCACACATCTCACTTTGCATTCTCAAATACGCAGGCATTGAAATCACACACTTAATGGCTCCCCCATACATAAATACAGAGCCTTTCTGCATCGAATATTTGTATATACAATATATCTGCAGTGAACTTAAGTCTCAACTCATCCAACTTAAGTCTTTCTGCATCCTTCTATAAACGGTCTCTTCAACGGTTCCTTTCACCAGATATTCATGCATGTTGTAAAGTGCAACATGTACAAATATTTACATTTATTTATTTAAATATAATGTAATAATGTTCTTTAGAAGCTCTGAATGTCGGTGCTCTGCTTTTGTCTGAATTAATTTCGCTGAATGCTTGAACTGTCCATCGGTTTACAATTACCGAGCTTTTTTTTCCCAGCTGCACATAGGATTCAACACTTTGTTACAGTGAAGTGGTCTCAAATAAATCATTTTAATACACTGTAGTAGTGCCATTTCCTTTACAGTCTCGCTCCCTTTGTGAACTGTTGCCTGTTAAATTTATGGTCCAAGCTCCGTAGTCATGAAGGACGAAGGACGCCATGAAGACTGACGACAAACTCAACAAGGCTATTTACGTATGCATGCGTATGGCCTGTTGTTTTGAAACATGGCAAGTACTTGACTACTGAATTATTATTTGGTTATGGCCCACCATAAACAAATGAAACAGATGCATCCATCAACAAAAAGTTCACTCAGTCATTTCTTTTTGCTCCTGAAAAGCAACATATTAATTATAATACGGTGGCCTCGACTCTGCAGTGCAGCAGAATGCATCCGTTTCAAATCACTATAGCAACCAGATATCGAGTGTGAATGGAGCTGAAAGACAGAGAATAGAGAGAGAGAGAGAGAAAGTGCAAGTTAGTATTGATTGCCACGTGATCGGGCCAACTGGTTTTGCGGTGTTTCCCCCTCTCTATTGGGGGACACCGTCTTCAACTGACAGGCAGGTGACCCAGCTGCGGCTGTGTGTGTACTTTTCAGATGCTCCTCACACAGTCCATTTCATCTGGAGAGTCATTTGACCTTGTTAACCATCAGGCAGCAAGTGAATGAGATTTCCCACAGAACAACAGCCAAGCGATCCAACGCACCAGATTGGAAAGCCGAAATGAAATTGTTGTTTCTCCAGCTGCCACTTCAAAAGTTTGTTTGTGATATAGCGAGTGTGAGTTTTGTGCTTCACATGTTTCGAAAAGAATCTTGACTTAAGCAAAAAGTGGACTTTTTCAAACGGAGGCATGGTTATTGAAGCTGCGAGGATTTCCGCTGAGTGATGCATCTGAGTTCACGCTGGCAGTGGACGACGGATGCCATGATGAGAGTCAAAAATAGATTGTGGATATGCTTAGGTGAAAGGAGAGGAAGAAGATGTGATTAGACACAGTAGGGATCCCTAATCCTGGCCACACAGCAGACTAAAACAGCAGGCTATTAGCAGAGAGATCGCATTTGCATAGCGTTATTATTCCTCGCAATAGCCGTAACAAGGTGGGCTGCCGGGATTGTGTCTGTTTTTTTTTTTTTTTAGCGAGTGATGTGACAGACTCAGTGCAGGAATGTAGACTTGTCAAACAAATACAAAGGTCCATGGTGATAAAGCAGAATTAGGAGGATTTGAACTGTAATGTAGGTGGTAGAGTCTAGTTTTGTTCTTCCCCAAAAAAATAAAAAAATAAAAAAATCCAATTCTGAGTCAGTTCGAATTATAAAGTTCAAGTGCCCTCAAGTCAGTAGCCCTTACATGAAAGCAATGTACAGTACAAGGTGTTGATTTGCTGCAGCTGCAGGAAAAGTGAACGGACGACATATTACCCATGAATGCTGGCGATTTCCATTATTTTTTTATTTTTTATTTTTTTACCTGAAAAACTCTCTTCATACATCTCTTCTTCATACTCGATCAGGGTGGGCAATTATACTTTTATACTGGTCGGGACACATTACAATTGGCACGGTTTTGAGGAGGCATCAAATACCTTTTTTTTTTTTTTTTATTCATTATATTTTATTTTTTCAAATACAATTATTTAATAAGTCTAACAACAAGGTATTTAGGGATTCTGCAATATAAAAAAAAATAATTTAAAAATTTCTATAACAATAATAATAATAAACAAAAAATAATAAGTCATAAAAATAAGACAACAAAGGTGAATCCAGTTTTTATTAGACCAAACATTTACAAAGGTTGTTGTTTTATTTTGTTTTTGTTTTTTTTGTTTTTTTATGGAGGATAAATAAATGAAAAGAAAATTAAATTACATTATAAGAAAATTATGGAAACAATTGTAATTTCAGTTTTGCTCCACAGGAATGGAGAAATATGGCGCCACACTTTGTCCAGCTCTGTACCAGACAGAGCCTAATCCCTGCTGCATCTGTCCTGTATGAGCGGGTGGATGAAAGTACCTTGCTTGACTGCACCCAATGAATAGAAGCCAGGTCGCTTGAGAGCAGCCACTACAACCGAGGGTAACTGCATAGTTGTTCTTCTCTTATGAATTCACAGGTGACTGGGGTGTTCCAACCGTTCCTTCACAGCAAGGTGGCTATTCATCGTTTCGGAAACGTCCATATCGGGCGCTTTAAAACCGGGTCAGGAGGGCGACAAGGGGGCTAAACATATTTAATTGTTTTAGAAAAATTGAGGCTCGATAAGACACATTAAGAATAAAATAAGACCTGTTTGTCTTCATGTATTCCACAGTTTTCTGGGCACACGTACGCTCCATCTGTTCCAACTTCGCTAACAGCCTTGACCAGTTTGTTGTCATGCCAACTGCGTGACTGTCCCCACCAAATGAGAGCGCAGGCATGCTGTCGTGGAGTCGATATATTTAGCTTCTCTCTAGGTAAAGACATTGATCAATCGTAATCGAGCTATGGAGACGAGCCTTGGAGACAAAACGCTAGAAAGAGAAGTTTAATGGGAGGAAAGGAGTGAGATAGTGAAGGTGAGGCGCCAGTGTGAGAAGGCATGAGCGAGGCGCTGAGAGGAGATGGAGGGATATGTAATGGTGAAGGTGTGAGCCTGACATTAAGCACCCATAATAAGAGTGAGTCCACCAGTATTATAAACGTGCCCTCCATTACAACCCCACAAAGGAATAATTCATGACTGAGAGATTGATTCACCTGTTCCATACACGCACACAATTGTGAAATTAGATGAATACGTTAGGGAGTGATGATTGACTGATTCTATCACTGGCTTAAAACCCCCCCAAAAAAAACCTGCATAGCTAGACTGTTTATTTTTGTTTGACAAAAAGAAAAAAGTAAAAGGGTATGAGGTGCATTATCAACAACATCAGACCATAATGACATCTAGAAAAGAAAGAGTGCAAACCTATTTTTTATAAAACAAATATTATAAGCCCAAATGTTATCTTTATAATTCATGACATTTGGCGTGATAGTGTTGCTGTAATGGGATGTTGTTAGAAAATGCTAAAAATTCATAGTCAAAATGACTATGCGACATGAAAGTTGAGCATATATTTCTATTATTCAGTAATGTCACAGTCGACACCAAAACTATAAGAAGAAACCACTGTACAGTCATTCCTCTACTTCCACATTTCCAAATGAAAATTTACCTGATAAACGTTGTTACCGTCACCAATGACATGCTTCAATGCGTTCTTCACATTGGTAATGCTGTTCACCAATATATCCACCAGGGGGCGTAGCCCAAAATCAATCATTTGTAACAATGACTAAGTATTGATGATGTACCTCTAGCACAAAAGAGGAAAACAGAGGCACCGATGTAGAAGGCGGTGGACGGTCAGGCCACTGAATACAGTGGTACCTCGGTTCTCAACCACAATCCGTCCCGAGAAGCGAATTGTGTGTGTGTGTGTGTCCAGCTCTGAATGTGCGGTTCTGTGCAGTTTGGCTGTGACAAAGTCATAAACCAAGTCACACTCTGTCCCAGACTCGCCTCATCCCTGTCCCAGCTCCAGCCCACAACAGGACATCAAACCCTGGAGTGTTACGCTCCAGCCTCGGAGGTGTGGAGAGCGAGCACCTCCCCTGTGACACTCTACCACGGTCCAGTGCAGAGACAGGAAAGGTTTTACACCTCAATATGAAGAAAAAACAGTCAGTAAATGTAGCTAACGGAACACGTCTGCATACAGAGGCTGCATTATACACATTAACAAAGCGCATCGTGGGTCAGCTGATCGGTCCACACACGTTTTTTTCCGCCTTATTTCGGGGGCGTTCGAGTTCTGGATTTTTGTTTGAAATCCGAAGCAAAAAAATCTAGAAATTTTTGTTGGAATTCCGAGACGTTCGAAAAATGAGGCACCACTGTATATCGCTACTGGAGGACGGAGAATTTCTACCATTATTATGGCTTGTTCGTTCCTCATAAGAGCTACGTATCAGGTAGTAACAGCAACATTGCAGTTTTCGTAATCCGTATCTGCAAGCTTTGTGGAAACGGGTGGGAAATATGGACGAAATGAAGGCAGAGCTCGGACAGAAGGCTCTGTCCGTATCAAAATCCATTGAGCATAAGTGGGCCTTCAGTATGTGCAGACAATTGTGAGAGATTGCGTGATATAGTCTGTAGAAACTCCTTCCCGGTTTGCCACATAATTTGTATTATTTGGAAGCCATTTGGCTCGGATCGATGAGGTTAATGCCCATAAGTAATCTGTGTGGTCGTCTTGGAAGGCGACCAAGAAAGGTGTGTGCGAGAAATGATATAGCAGATCATGAAATTTGAAGGAAATTGAACTGATTCACTTTGTACCGGCACAGTCTGACCACCATATCCATTTCATTCTGTACTCCCTGGAAGAGTCATTTATATAGATGAGTCAGAGCTCTTTCAAATGTTCCAAAACTTTAGTATTTGCTGCATCTCAGAAGGGCTCAGTTAAACTGAACGTCTGCCATAAGGGAGTTGATTTCAAACACCTATTCCTCCATCATGTTTCCTCACACTGACCTTTAATACGAAGCTCCTGGGAGTCATTGATATTGACTCGTCATTAAATGGCGGCTATATCACACTGGCGGAGAGCTACTGATGAATCACACTCAATTAGGCTAAATGTAATCCACCAACTGTCCAGTAATGGCACGATCCATCCTGAATAATTTGCTAAAAATGCACTCCAAAATCAATGTACAGTGTTTGTGTTCTCTTCGGAACACTGCTCAGACCTGAAGACTTTGCCCTGTGGCATTTACCGTTCGCATGCAAATGACCTTGATTAATCATTCATTGATTTTGAAATGTGAAATGTAAAGGTGATGTACAAAGATTAAATATACACCGCTCATGTTTCCACCAAGAAATCCATAGAGAAATCCATATTCAAGCCGTACATTCATCCCAACTCATGGACCAGCAGGCGAGTACTGGAGACTGTAAACATTTCATTGCATTTTTATTATGATAAAGTGCACCTTATTTTTTCTGAAATATTGATGTTATTCCAACACTGAACAAAGTTAATTTCTGAGAAATGATAAGGAGCTTTTTCCTCCATTAGGGTCTCACGAAGAAGACTGAATGGGACAGTTTCAAGGTCACCGATGAACATCTGAGCCACCTAGCAATGGTCGTAGAGGAATGGCGGATTGTTTGGACTGAGATAGTGATAATCTCTACCAGTGTTGGGAAGTCTCTCTTTGAGTTTCCATTTTACTCCCAGGCTGCCATGTTGTGTCCACTGGTGTGTGCATATAACAGATAGGTGTGTACGTGCGTGACATTGTGGCAACAACAGGAGCTGATCAGTGCACGGGGCTTGAGCTAACCATGATGAAATGCCTTGTTAGCACCACAAACAGAAGCAGCTGCACCTGTCCCTCATCTAATGGCAAATTACTGCCCCTAAATCAAAAACCTGAGGCCCATTGTGCACCTGTTTGTGCATGTAATTGTGTGTGTGTGTGTGTGTGTCTAGCTAAACAAAAGGGATTTCACTGAACCGGCTAAACTCACAATATCTGAAGTTATTTATTTGCCCAGCAAAGAGGAAGGTCGGACGCTTTTGCTGTCTGTGTTGGAAACAGTGTTGAATCGCAAAATAGTTTAGATAAATAGTAGTAGACAGTTCAGATGAGTATATCGCTGTGTGCACGTGACTAACCCTGGGAAGCGCATGTTTTGTGTTTTCCATCCCTTTTTCTCCAGATCAAATCCCTGAATCAGTAGGCAGTCCAATTACTCCACCATATACTTGGCATCAGGAGACCGTAGTGAGTTAGTGGAATGCATCCAAAAGGTCAGACCCAAAGAAGATTATGCGTTTCACTATGTCATAACTCCAATGTCATAACTAAGCCTCTATGCTCTGCACTGACTGTGAATACCAACAAGGAGGTCGACCACTGAGGTCATGGTTCAAAACGGTGCGCATATTTGAGAAGCAAACATTCGCTGAATCAGCAATACAGTTGTACTGTCAATCTAATGAGAAAGTTCAGCTTCCACTTTAGGGTTTGTTCTGCATTTCTGAATCCACACAACCACAAGTGGAAAAAAAAAAAGAGTCAGCC
The DNA here is from genome assembly GCF_027744825.2 of Synchiropus splendidus. Classification (NCBI taxonomy): domain Eukaryota; kingdom Metazoa; phylum Chordata; class Actinopteri; order Syngnathiformes; family Callionymidae; genus Synchiropus; species Synchiropus splendidus. The sequence continues at coordinate 11,510,213 of NC_071337.1, forward strand.
GTCAACTGTAATCAGAACTCAGTTTCTCACCAAACTATGATGACTGTTTTGATTGTAGTTGTTGCTTCATGAATACATTTTAATGTAGTAATTTTTCTTGCTTGTTTGCAGTATTTATTTTATTCTTTTGACTTCGCACTCGGTCACGGGGAACAGAACTCCTTGATTCATTTCCTGTCACAGTTGGAGCAGCGAGTCAGCCTCTGTCATCCTAACCATCTCACACATCATCTCCAGTCCACACCTACCCTCATGTCCTTGTTTACAGTTCTGAACCTCATTGGTTGTCCTCCTCTTCTTCTTTCACCCAGTACTTCCGTCTTCAACATGTCCTCTGTCTCTTCTCTCCTTGTGTTCAAACCATCCAAGTCCGGCCTCCCTCCCTGTCACCCTTTGTTAACCTCATGTATGAGCCTGTTCTTCCAAGTCAGTCCCAATGGGTATCTTCATATCTGCCCCCAAAATGGCAGGAAACACTATTGTACAGTGTCCTTTTTACTTTGGTTACTTCTGTCACAGATCACCCTTGTCAACTGTCCAATACTAATCCACCCTGCCCACACTTTTTTCTTCACCTTCGCCAGACTACCTTCAAATCTCCTTTTGTTTCGCCACCAAGGGAGTCCAAAAGGTTGCCCCTGAAAACAAAGTTGAAATCCAAGTGTTACTCAGGAGCTTGTGGAGGGCACGTGGTGTAGCTGATTTTTAGTGCGTTTAGTGTATAATGCCATTTTTCTCCTTTCATTCATTCCATTCGTGGGCTTGCTAATACGTCTGTGCTACTTCAGGGCAGGAGGAGTGGGGCACCTTTGACAGGTCGCCAACTTTGCGTAAGGAACACAAATCATACACTTAAGTTATCAATTCTTTCAATTGCAAAGGATTAAAACATCAATCTTGAAGCCAATATTAACTGTTGTGTACCTCTGCACAGCATAACATGAACCCCTGTTGTTTGCATGAATAAGTGGCTACGTCGGTAAGAAACCCAATTATTGTTGAAAACATTGACATGGCAGTCGGAGGATGTAACAAAAAAAGACAAGGAGCTAGGGAGGCTGAGATGTGTACGCAGCAAGCATCAAGGAACCTTGTGGTAACATTTGGACAGCGGACTCCGGAGTATTTGAAGAGAGTGCACGCTGACTGAGCAGGGTTGCAAAGTCGAGAGCAAAGAAGTGAAGGAGCTGGTTCCCAATCTGTTCTCTTAAACAAGTTTGACTGCAACCCACAGAAAAAAAAAATCGAGGATCCCACCACTTGTCTGGAGTGAGACTGGCCTTTAAAATGCACGTTGACAGAACGACGGGGCCGTGCAAGCTGTCTGTTCTCCGTCCATCTCATCCTCAGTCGCTCCATCCCTGCAGTCTGGCTCTTGTTATTTCACTCAATCTGTCTCAGGCTCTTCAGAGAATTCAGATGGACACCAGATAACCATGATGGCACGTAACAAGCCTCTTTGGAGGAGACAAGACTCTTGGATTTTACTTCCCCGCTCTCACTCACGCACACATACATGTGATTTAATGAAGCAAAACACATGTACGTGTGCGTGAGTACAATACAAGCTGCAGCATTGATATGTTGGGCTTCTTTACTTTGACATGGATTCTCGACAACATAAAAAGGGCTGTTAAGTCAGTAGGACCTCAAATGTGTGTGTCTCCACCATGAAGAACAAACTAACTGGATAACGCCCCCTCAACTTTTGTTTTTCGTGCCGACCCTTGGGAAGCGTTTGCGGCGCACCACGGATCAGACCTTACTCCTCTGGAACGGGCGTCAGGTTGTTTCCTATCTCAGACCCTGGGTATGTGCATGTAACCGAGTCCCCTGGACTTTGGTTTCAGGGATTGCATTTTGCCCGGCCTTTTTTCAACCAGACAAAAACAGTGGGCCAGCAGAAACGTGGTGAAAAGTCTAGTGGAGTGTGTGCACCTCGGGTTCTCTCCCTCCACAGCCCTGGGATTCTTCTGTCCGAGCACATCAATCTTGTTATGGCAGAAAGTAGCAAAGCAGCCTCCATAGAATTCTGCTCTTCTGCCTCACAAATCTGTTCCCTAACCTCTAGAACGGGCATCTCATAGTTCATTAACGCCATTTCTTCCCCTCCTGTATTTATTATTCCTGCGCATTCACAGCCATTTTATTCCAAAGCATTTTTCATCATTAAGCATAAACTTGGCTATGCAACAAAACAACTTTTTTTGATCGTGTAAAGTCCAGTTAATTACTAATGTAATTACCATAAAACAATGTAGTCTCTCTGCAGTAGATAGAGTGAGGTGACAGTGTGGCAAGCTAATGTCCTGCTCTGTCATCTATGTCCGAGGAGAATTGATGAAACAGTCGTTGACAGACGACCATGGCGGGATGCAGATTAGCGGCGGAAGGTAAATTGATGATGACATGGAAATTAAACTGGCTGAATATACAGCATATTCCTGTTCCAATTCTGAATGAGCACAAGAGCCGTCCCTTGTTGCCTGTTATACTTGAGCCGCCATGATTCGGAGCAGATACACAACCGATATTTTCCCTGTCGTGTGCAAGTCATACGCACAAACAGTCACTGTGCGTCAGTTAAAGGCATCACACCATATAATGGCGGCACATACTCCTGAGAGCTCAAGTGGCTCACTGTTCTCCACTTCTTCATTTGGTATAACTGCACCTCCTCCCACGGCCTCAATTGCAGCCGATATCCCAGCTTACTTAATCATTTCTCCTCCATCACCCCACCTTTCCTCTCGCTCCTTTCCATCTTCTCTCCTGACTATTTCCTTAAATATACATTGTGAGTCCATTTCTGCACAGATTATCATAAATCAAATGTGTAATAATTTTCCATCAGTGAGCCAAGGTCCGGTGGCATGGGCTGCAGCGGAAGGGGCCCATACTTCAAAAACCATCTCCATTTCATCTACCAGAATGTTCTCAAAAAGAACTAGCGGCATGTTACGTCGGTGTGTAGGAAGGAAGCAGTGGCAGCAAAGTTTGGCTCTGTAAACAGTTCAGAGGAGTCATTTGCAAGAACCTCACAAAACGATATGCATCACAATAAGTATGTCATGGTACAATAGAATCCAGATATATCACTATATATTGCAAATTTTTACAGTACATTTAAGCCAAATGTTTGTTTGACATGGCTGTTTTTATTTGGTCGGCCATATTCGCTCCCTTTAACACAAATTTATGCTTCATCGGATATGAGCCTTCTGTCCGTGCACTGCGTTTATGTAGTCAGTATTTCTGCATGTTTCCATAAAGCTTATGGATATGGGCCAAACAGAGCTGTACCACTGGAAACTGTGGACAGTGTTGCCGTCGCCGCCACCGTTTTGTGCAAGCGGTATATTGTCAATATTTCTTCCACAGTCACTTTGTTTATTTTTGGGTTTGTCGTCACGAACTTTTTTACGATGGGCTGCCCTCCACTGGTGGATATATGAGTGAACAGCAACACCAACGTAAATAACATATGAACTTATGGGATCAATAACGGTAACATGAAACCACAGGGACAAGTTTATACATAAAGGGAGCATAAATGGGCATTTACCTGTCCACTCTGACTTCTAAAGAAAGGAAACGTGTTGGTGACTGACAGGGGATGTTACCTAGTGGAGGTGCGGAAATCATATTTCACTCCTGCCTCGGCAATTATATGAACCTTTATTTTCGCAACAAAATATAACAATATATTGGAGGTCAGAGTGTATTGTGATATATTGCTGTGTAGATTTTTCATTTTTATGCACCCCTGTAAGTGACACGACACAGCTATGTCCTTCAAAATATTATTTTGTCCAATTTGACTGCAAGGTTTGACAGTTAAACAGTAATGAGGTTAGTTTATGTAAAGTAGAGACCTCATGTTTGCTGCACACCTTACTTCATAAAATGGGGCCACGGCATGTTTGCAACGTCTCAAGAGCCTTCGCTCAACACCTATAGGTGACTCCGAATCAGCTCTATTCATAGGCTGAATCTGAATTATGCAGATAATTTAATAAATATTTATGTTGGTGGAGTCTGACAATATGATAAATGTCTTGCAGCCTCGTTTCACATGACGCTGCTAAATATTCAAGAAGTTTGGTAATAATTTATGATCCTATCTGAGTTGACAATCGAGTGGCCGTGGTGAAATCTCATGCGGAGTCTCACACACACCAACATCCTGCAGCCGAAGCTCCGTCATTCAGAATTATGAAAGCCGACTGACAACCTTGCCAGCGATGTCTATAAACAATCATCAATCAGAAAACACTTCACACACTCACGTGCAGCGCGCCAGTGAGCTTTTGTCTCACTCCATTTAGAGGTATTGACCATAAGTGTCTGTCGTAATGAATCGCTTATTGACTGTCCCTGTTTTGAAGTGACTAGAAAATGTCTCCCTCTTCCTCTCCCACACCGCGCGCGGACTGTAGTGCAGGAATGTGACAGCCTGAGCAATCGGACAATACCATCTCCTCTGAGAAGCTGACGTGCAACAGTGTGTTGCCATAGCTACCGAGAAAGAGAGGGAGAGGTGATGATGGACAGAGGCGAGACTGCAAAGGAAAAATGATGATTTAAACATCTCGTGAAGAAAAGTGAATTTCACACTCATGCGGGTTGATATTTAAGTGGACGTTCGGCGTCTTGCTGTAGATCGTGGGAAGGCTTTTCATTATAGAGGCTTTTAAATAAAACAAAAGTGAAAGGCTTGAAATAAGCCTGTGGAGCAGGATATGCCCCCAAAAGTCTCGGATGAATTCGTGGTCCAGGAGCGAGTAGTCGCTTTCTCCCACAAAACACCAGCAGGCAGAAACGCACACTTCACATATATTCCTTTGACGCACACATACAGAGAGAAAGGTTTTTCTCTTTTTGTGACATGACGAGTTGTCTGAATTCCACGGCTCTCTAAGTAGGTCATGCAGCCTTTTCAGAGTTCCACTCCTCCCCATGCCGCATCAAAAATGCATAAATCCCTGCACATTCTCCCTGCTAGCAGCTTCCCGGACCGGCTAAGGCACATCCTTAGTGATTTTAATCCCATCAAAGGTACTTCTGCTGGCATGTAAACACAACATGGGATAAAAACTTATCTTCTCTCCCTCATAGACTCGCGATTGTTTCTTATTTTGAGGGAAATCTTAGATTGGAGCAATACGTCCAGCATTTTTAGTTCAGCAAGTGAATGTGGGACGGATTTATATGCATGTTTACTAGCGTTTTTAAGTCCTGTGTTTACATTTACTGCACTATTTAGCATAATTGCTAATGGCTTATTGTCGCTGGAGAGTGAAACAAGTGCGTCTTCACATGACGATGGCGCTGTGGCGCAGGTTGCTAATCTATTTTAAGGAAGATGGCACCCATGCACATAAAGTAATTCAGTATTCAAAAGTATTCAACAATTGAGGTCATTTATGACCTAGTTTTATTATAGTCGTTATTTTACCTTTTGTGTTTTTGTAGCGTGGCAGAGGTTTTCAATTGCTTTTAGCCATAAAATTTTCATATCCTGGGAACCACACACACACTCACTTGTACTGCTATTTTTTTGACTGTCATAAACCTGACCATCCAAAACCAATGGCTAACTTAAACCAGGTCTATCACCCAAACGTAAACCCAGTTATAATGAACAAGTTATATTGGAGTTTTAATCCTCAAATGGAGACCAGCAAAAAAAAAAAAGAAAAACAGCAAAAATGTCCTCAGAAGAAGGAGTATTTCCAATCATTGGACCCCACAAGTATAGCTAAAGTAGGTGCATAGATGCACACACACACAAGCCTACTGGGAATTCAGTATACTCAATCAATCTCTCTGCATTTTTGGACAGCAGGAGGAAACCGGAGTGCCTGGGGTAGCCAACGCAAGCACGGGAAGAACATACAACCTCCACACAGAAAGGACTGCTCACATCAAATATATCATATTATTTTTCTTCAGTACAGCAAGGTCAGGGCAAAAAAGTATTAGATGATGCCATTCTAAGTTGGAGTACTTGCAAAATCCTCATAAAACTTTTTATCTATATGGCTCTGCTTTCAGACTGTACACACCGATCAAAATGTAATATTAATGAAGACCACAAATGCTGCCAATAACGAAAGGCTTGAGATGAGATGTACCTTAAAACTGGCCTCAGGCAGATATTAAAGCCGACCTCATAAATAACTCAGAGGTTGTTGTTCAATTTCAGCCATTGTTTGAGAGGATTTACTGGAGGGAGCTCAGAGAAAAGAAAAGTTTGTATTGATAGGACTTTGCTGCCGACACGTCGGCTGGCTGCTGGTGAGCGCAATGAGATCGCTGTCTGAATCTGAAAGCTCGCCCGTAAGAAGGGCTGCCCTCTGGTGACCAGCCGCGCATATACTAATATTCTACTGTCTTCATATAAGCAAATCCAATGTGTTCCTTGAGTGACTTGTGCTTCTTCTACTTTGACTGGCTTATACCACATTCTTCAGCCACTATGATGTGTCTAACATCATCATCTCCGTCAGACTTCGGTTGTCACTTCTACCAGAGGTTTTCTGATGAGCTTTTACCTATTAAAATAAGTAAAATATTATTCCAGGGCAGAGATGTGGTTGTCATTGATAAACAAGCTAATCCTAACCCTAAGTCACCTCTATTCATAGTTCTCATCCAACACAATGTGCATCTGTGAATTTTTGAATTAACATTCAAGTCTGCATTATAATTTTTACTGATTTGTTTTGCATGTTTTCATGCTGCGTTTTTAATAAACCACTAAAAGTAATCACAACCTTCTCTTCTATCATGTGTGCAGGTCAATACTTCCTCATAAAGGCAGTCTTTTGTATCATTATATGCAATATTATATGTGAATAATCAATTCTGCTCTTGAACTTAAAAGCATGTTATTCTATGTAATAATTGCACAAATTTCACACAATAGGACTGAAGTGTGGGAGTTGGCTGCATTTAGGAGGGTTGGTGTGAGAAGATTGTAAATTCCGACACATTCCGACACTTAGCTATAAAGCTGTGTGAACCGGAAAATGGCCAGGGTGAGGTTTCCTTTGCCCAAGCCGATGCACACCACTACCATCTTAAGAAGACGTCAGCGTATAACACAGGGGAGGTTACCGCCTGCAGGGAGCGGAGAAGAAGTCTCCCTCAATTTGCATCTCCCAAACTCCAACTGAGCAGCCAACTGAGTTTAATGAGTGTTGTTAGATTCTGGCAAACAGTTAGGGAGCAGCACTCTCCGTCTTACCTTCCATCTCCACACGAAAATGCCCGATGGCCCTGTTTCCCTCCCCGTGAACCAACAACCCCATCGCACGTTACGTGTCATACAACGAACAAGAAGCAACATTGAAGTAAATAGACCTCCAAGGCATGAGCACAGCTCTCCTTTGCCCCTTTGTGCTTGCAACCTTTTGAAGTGTGTTTCAGTTTGTGTGCACACGAGTGTGTTTGAACAGCATCACTGTTTACTCAAGTGGGAAAATCCACAGAAAAAGAAGTTAACAGCAACTGCCCAAGGGTTCACTTCTAATTGCCCCCCACCACTACCACTACTACAAGTAGACCAAAGCACTTCATGGTAAATAGACAAAAGGGGGGGGGAATGCAGAAGTGCACCACCGCAGGCAGCTGACGTTCTTGAATCTCCATTTAACTCTCAGAGGATTTCCGGCTCAGTATTTAGAGGTGTGCTAAAGAGCCAGGGGGCGCTATATTGAGCACAGGTAATGTGCCAGTCAGTGTGAAGAATCTCCACAAATAAACAATCATTGTTGTTGTTGCGCTCCGAGATCAGGTGTCTAACATTATTGGTTTTCGCAGCTCCCTCAGCAAAAGATAGAGTATCTGAGCTGCTGCAAGCGAAGCGCTACAGATGAAGCCACACATGATGGAGAAAGCAGAAGGTCAATATTCAATGAGGCAGTCAAGGAGACAACCAGGTTTGGTAGCAACGGCCCCCCCATGCTGGGATTTCTCTGCAAGGCTGAAAGTTTTCAGCTATTTTTATCAATTCAGTATGTAGGGCCTCACAATATCAGTGTCAAGAAGGACTTTGGCTTTTAAGGAAGACCCTTGAGGAGGACTGTTGAGGGAAGGCATCAAGTATATTGTCTGCCTTTAGAGTGCCACAATGGTGCAAGCTGCTAGTGGGATGGAGATTACTTTTTTTACTAAAAGTAGTTTATCTATCCTTCATTTTTAAGGCAGTAAAACTCAACACAAAATGCCATTCACATGCAAGAATGTAAATAAGAAACTTAGTGAAAAACAAGATCGCCTTTAACAGACCCTAAACCTAAAAAGACAAGATCACATTTTAGATGGGTCTGTCTCCTCAAGAGGCTAAAACTATACTCGGTACTTATGTTACCTTACCTCAGGTGGCATGAGCCATGAAGGACTCACCCAGACCTATATATAGTGTGAACTGTGGAGCTCCTCAGGGCTCATTGCTGGGACCGCTGAAAAGATGCACGGCATAAATTATTAAGTGTGCTGCCACAATTCTGCGGCTTGATAACCCAGATTTGTATTTTCTCCTCCCAGAAAATGCTGTAATATAAAATATGTGAACGCCCAAAAATGCATATTCATTTCAGTAACGGGGGCATCGTGCCTCTCTGAAAGATGCAAACTGCTATGAGCGACTTCTTAAATCGTTTTGTACACTTTTTTTTGCAAAAAAAACTCCACTTGTTAATTCCACTTCCCTGTACAATACAAAAACATGTCCGCAAGTGATCTATCCACTTGGAGTTGGATCGGTAAATAAATAATGCCTGGAGAAAATATCAAGCTGCGTCGAAGGACGCTGGAAGCTGGAGCACAAGGCAATATAAAGAAACAAGCAGCGGTCAATTATGAGGATGATGAGGGGGAGGAGGAGCGGAGGGACTCTGGGGGCTTCTCTTCTTTCATGTGTTTTATGTGACTGATAGAAAATAGCAATTCCTCAGGGGAGTCGGTGAGGGTCTTTGATGAGGCCCCTCTATCAGATACAATCGCATAAAGCAGCTCTGCTCTCGTTCACCTGCCCCTGAAGAGGATGCTATAACTCTGGTGCCCAAACGGATTTGTTAGATAATTCAACAATTGACGGCCACCCTATTGCAATATTCAGCAGCTATTTAGCGCAGACAGATAATAGCTTTTAAGATGTTGCAGTTGACCGTCGCTGTGACCTTCTTTCAAACGACTTGAATCTCATTACATTGCCGCGTTTCTCTGAGCCCCTGGGTCACATTCAGGGATGGCATCCCTCATGGGGTCAACTCGTAATTCAACAGATTGTGATACCTGTTAAATAGTTAGTTTTATTGTTGATCTGTAATGTTCTGTTTTGTTATGTTGTTGCAGAGGCGTGTCAGAGAGGGGAGGGGCAGCTGGACGGAGTTGCTGGGGGTTGTGGGAAGTGAGAGTGCGACAAGCGTGAAGAAGTTATCTTCGGTGTTGTGGGGAAATAAAGACCCGTTGGAATACACCCTACTCTCGTAAGTGTGGAATCCTTCTGGATATTACAATATTATGGCTTTCTGCTTTCTGTTCTTACAGTCAGGTCGGTTAGGCATTGTCTTCAACATTTACAGCATCACATCTGTTATGTTTATGTTCAATAATTTCACAATAATTTATTACAAATCTGTCATCCTCTAATTTACCTGTAAAGCATTCCATCATCTAATGACAGCCTTGTGATAGATCAAGTAGTTAATAAATACGAAGTGAATTCATTTTCCATATCCATATATTATTCTCAAGAGCATGAAAAGGGGGGTCATGTTATCTTCTATCTCTTTACCACTTAATCTTCTCAATGAGATGTCAAGTAAGGAAATAATTTACCATTTTTTTAGATCTATATCTAACATTTCTTCTTTTAACAGCATTTATTACAGTGTTATTTTATTACAAACGGTTTGGTGTAATTTAAAGCAAAAGATCTTAACTGCATCAACAGGTCACTCTAGCTGATCAGTGGGCAGGTGTGACGTACAGTATATGAGTAGTACAAAGTAAATCAGCTTCTACGGGAATTTGCTTTCTTGTTTTAGTGATTGTTACAGCCAAAAATGACTGATTTTGCCACAAATTTTATGAACAATTGCGGTGGACGTTGCGATCATTTATGGTTCTGGACGAATATGGCAGGAAATAAGGATCTTTGCAAGTGACATTGTAAAAAAATAGTGTCAGTTTTAAGCCTAAAAAGCGTTCCAGGCTGCAATGATTTAAAATATATATATATATTTCAAGTGCAAACTAAAGAATACATAAATTAATAAATGTACATGCTAATAATAATAATAAAAACAATAATTAACTAAGTCTTTTTTTTTGTTATGACGTTCTCAGAGTAGTTTCTGGGGTGACAGCATGAGATTGTTGTTTTGTTACAGAGCTCCTCACAAGGACGGACCTTTGGCTGGGTGGAGTCTGTGAGGTATAATGTTTGTGTGACCGGAGTTGTTCAGTGGCTGATTAATGCAGCGAATTAAACCAGTAACTGCTGATATGTTCCACAGAGTCAGGATGTAGTCTGTCAGAAATCGCGCGGAGAGACATGACTCACGTGGTCAGCCATGTTTGTTTACGTCCGCCCCATATAACTTCATCTCAACAAGGTGGTCGTGAATATGATGGCGCACATGCTGCTTGACGGAGTGTTGAAAGGAGACTGAAGTGACTTGGACAAAATTGCAGTGTGTCGCAGAAATCGCATTGGGATTGGCCGAAATTGAATAGTTGGGATCGCAACATCGCGATTTCATGGATGGACTTGTAAATACACTTTATATGACTACACAAGAAGGTCCCTTCATTTAGAGCAAGCTTCCCTCTGTTGTTTAAGTTGCATGCATGTGAATAGACTCCAGACTTGGAATTTAACCTTTTTACAAATGTCATAAGTCACGGACCCAAACGCATTCCTTCATCCCACTTTTGACACCTTTTGTGGAAGCACAAGAACCATTGTTTACCTTATTTTAAATTCTGCACCTGTTTTAATGCATATCCTTCACTGCAACAAACAGTCAGTAAATCAAGCTATAAGTTGATGGCTGCTTGATACGTTGATGCTCGGTTCAAAATCCTTTAAACACCGTTTAAAAACCCGACTGTCAGAGAGAAGGGGAGGCAGAAATCAAGACAAAACAAGAAAAGTAGAATGCAAGCATGACATGTTAAGATGATGAGAGACACAAATTTCAGAGGGAAGCGTGTCAGATAGAAAAGGGATGGATTTGAATCAAAGAAGAAAAGGAGTGAAGAGTGATACACAGGCATGGAAGGATGTAGAGAAGTTCCATCACTGCCGCGATGTGGGTGGAAGGCAACGCGTGGGCAGATTCAGCGGAGAGAAGAATACAGCAGGAACTGGCTCAGGTCTCTTTCTCTCCCTCTCTCTCTCTGGCGTTCCTCACATCCACAGAGATGCAGAGTGAAAGTGTGACAGCTCTCCTTTCATGTTTCCACATTCCTGCACACGTACGCAAACCGTGGCATATCGCAGCGGCTGCTGCCGCTAATGGGGAGATGGGAAATTGTGTACAGGTTTGCGCTCGGGCTAATGAATCAGTTGCACTCAAAATAACAAAGGGTCACGTCAATCGCGGAGCAAAGCGCCCTGTTCCTTGCAAGCTGTTTCATCATCTGCGAGAGTGATGTGATAGAGATCGCATTGTCGAGCACTGTGATCTGATCTCCACTCTCCCACACGTGCAACAGTATATGGCTGTTTGATTTTGAGTAAACATGACAGCGCATACAGCCCAAATTTAACATCTGCATGCCTTCACTTGTCACCAAGGAAATGGGTTTTTCTCGCAGTTCGGTCTGCAGTAAGTTGCCATGGCAACAAAAACCCACTGAAATGGTTAAATACATCGCCGCCGTTCAGGGGAACAGCTTTCATGTCGAGGTATTTGCAGACCTCAATTGGATCGCGACCAAAAACATATGTCTGTATTAAATGTGTGCATCTGTGTTGTCTGATGTAATGCGTAGTAATCTGTGACCGCCTTTTTTGTTCTCCAAAGCAAGTCTGTCGGTGCGTGGTGAAAGCACAGAGTATGAGCAAGAGCCAAACGGCAGCTCTTGCTCTAACTCTAAAAGGCTATACACGCAGGAGTCAATCTGATCAACAAGGTAATAGCTCTTGAGTTTAGCACTGATCAGTTAGCCCATGCCTCCCGGGGCCCTCCTCCAGATTGGAGGCCTCCCTCCAACTCCGAAGCCTCAAGGCATTTATTTTCCTTATAAAACATCACTGCAGAGGCATAAAAAAGAAGCCTGAGCTTCCTCAACGGCCTTCTCTCAATGTGAAGGAGTTCTACTCTGAGTCTCTCCCAGGCGTCTTTGCTCTGCAAAACTCACTCCACACTATCGCATGTTGCTCTTTTGGTCACAACCCATAGTTCATGAAAAAGAACGCAGACGAATGGAGAGTTTTTCCTATTGGCCCGACTGTCTTTGCATGAAACATCTTTCCTCATGTCTACACTCCCTTTGTGGCGACATCACAACCCACAGATTGCTCAGCTCCAACCTCACTGGTGAAACAGGATGTTTTATCCGGCGGAGCCAGTGGGGACTTGTACTGTCTGCCCTCTGATCTTTGTTCCCATCAGTTGGGCAAAGCTGCTGGACTAATGGGCATCTGGGCAGATATTAGAGTGTTGCACTTTGCAATTCCCAGCTAGCTTAATGAGGAAACGCTCGTAACCCAAAATGCTCCTGACAGAGGAGCAAAGAGTCAAACACAGAGGAGAGAAGAGCAGAATACCACGCAAGAGAGGGGCGAGATAATGGAAGCAAAGGCAGATGTTTATGCAAGAATTAAATGCAGGAACCAGAACCGCAAACAAAACAACGCGTTCAACATTATCTTGGTGAACTCAGACACCCCCTGGTCTAAAATCAGAGTATTCTTCCGGCAGAGTTGGCCTGATGAATAAACTAGAGCAGTGACTCTCAGCCCTGGAGAAAACCATGCATTACTGCTATAAAATGTTAAATGCCTCGACTCGCCTGAACTATAAAAGCAGCAGCTCTTGAGAGGGGAAGTGAAATGAGGGAGAACGTCAGGTCTTTCTCTTCCCTGGAAGGGTTAGCTGTGCTCCCATCTTCTCCCCGACTGGTGTGGAAAGGAGGTTTGGGGTCTCAAAAGAGCGATAGGGTGTTTGTGTGATTCTTGTGCCTCCTGCTCCCATCAGCTGATGGGAAAGTGCCCTTCAGGCAGGGTTCAGATGCAACTCCTAAGTGTCAGTATTTAGTTTCCTTCTGCTTTACGCCCAGATTGTTCTGTCACAACTGAATAAATGAATAGATTCATGCTTTTGACCATTCATGATGCCACATTTGATATGTATGGATGGGTATTTAAATCCAATGTATGAGAAGGAAGAGAGAGGTCTGGTAAAGCTGAACATCATTCATCATGCAAGTGGAATTTGAGTAAAGTTTTAGAGATTCAGCCAACTACACTTGTTGACCATTAGCTTTAGTTATATTACATTAGTCAGTAGTCAAGAGAGATTATTTTTCCCTTCTCTCAGACTCTCTTTCTCCCACAGACACACACACAATCGTGAAGAAAAAAAGAGATGAGAGGGCAGATTTAGCTGCACACCAGCATGCACATAGCAAGTCATGGCTGCGGCCATATGCTTACAAACACACTTCAGCAGCAAGGCCTGCTCATTAGAAGCCCTCTCTCTTCCTCAGCCCTGCAGGTAGAATGTTTCCCATTAGCAGTGCTGGATGGAGATAGTGGAGAAAACTAACAGATCTCCATTATTTATGTTACTTTGCCGGGCACGATTTGCATTTCCGGCAGACTGTTCTTTAAACATACACAGCTGAAAGATGACGCCAGGCTTGTGCGTTCAAACATTGCTCATATATGACAGCAAACTTGCAACAAAAGCCCAATTACACTTCATTACTTCGGGGTACAGAGCTTCAGAGCTGGATGTTTTTTGACAAAATGTACACACACTTGTCTATTATAGAGCATTAGAGGTAAAGCAAAGGAAGCCACTGAGACATTCAAGACGATGTAAAGGGCCAGCGGTGAAATAGAGGAGATGGTACATTTACAGAAGACTGAGCTTTGAATCAAAGTCTATAAATAAACTCACGAGTGCACAGAGGGCAGTTGTGGGCTGAATGAATGGGCTAGTCCAGGCTAGACAAATCGGCCTGTCAACTGAGGAGGGAAAGACCCTTGACTGCTGGTCCTTTCAGGGGGAAATAACCGAAATATGCCTCCATCACCGACCATTTTCAGAACGACCAAGAGCGATGGGTAGCTTGTGAAAATGGTGTTACTCGGCTCTCGCTGGAAGTAAAAGGGAAGCCCTGTCCATTCATGACTGGACTATTCAAGGCTCTGGAGTATTTGTTGCACATTTGTGAGAAGGTCCTGTCTTCACAGCACATCATGTAGCCATAAAAAAAAACATAAAACGTTATGTCCAGCAGTCTCCTTCTACGCATATAGGATGAGAACTGAGCGTTCTTTGTGACACTCAAATGTTTGTCCTCAAGATTAAAAGACAGGCCTTGGAATAGACTGAAAGTTGACTGACATCTAGTCAGCTGCGAAAGAGGTTCCACATCCTCTCTGAACCTGTATTTTTTTAAGGCAATACTGAAACTAGTTGTTGATAATGGGATCTAGTCTTTGTATTCAGTCCACAAATAAATTCAGTGCCTCCCTTTAGTTCTGTTTTAGAATACAAAAGACCTCGGTTTTTCTCTGAGTGTGAAGCGGCTGGGATGAAAATCAGCACCTCTAAGTCCGAGGCCATGGTTCTCAAAAGGAAAGTGGAGAAGTTAAGGTATCGTGGCCGTACCCTCAGACAATTGGAGTATGTCTTTCATTTGAGGTTGAAGATTCACTTCCACCATGAGCCTCTAATAAACCTCTTGCAAAACACATAACAACAAGTCCTGTATTCTTGTTGCAGTCTCTGTTATGACACCAGTTGCTCAGCAGTGGTGACCTTTCATCTATAATTTTATTTACTATTTATTTTGCTTTCTTTTCAGTACAACAGACTGTGGACCTACAGTACAGGATCTGATTCTCTTGTAATGAAACTCATGGACTCAGACAAAGGCAATGCATATGTAATTCAGCTTACTCCACAATTACATGATTTAAATACACAGATGTCACGACACGCTCCAACGTCTCCATCGACTGGTTGGATCAAAGCAAGTGTGCTGTTTCAATGAAAGAGGGTAGGACACAGTGACCTTCACTCCCACCTTCATCATCATCATCATCATCATCATCATCAATACCCGCACACACATACCTTCTTACACTGTTCTAAATGCAAGCTCACAACCTCATTTCACTGAAGAATTAGGTCGGACTAAACAGCAAAGTGCCTCCCTCTTGGCCTCACTAACTCTCCCTCCTTATTGCACCAACACAAGTCTTTCTTTTCCTTCTCCTAATCGCTCACTTCTTCCCACGACTCAACCCACCAATTTTACTCATCTCATCTTCCCACTCTATCTCTCACTGTCTCTAAACCATAAACCTTAATCTCACCAAGAGCCAAATCAGCAGATTTGATAGTGAGTGAGTGTCATCGCGACTTTGCTGAGCAATTTAATGTTGCATTCAGTGAAAGTTAGAGGCAGATTAATTCCGATTAATCTCTTTTTTTTTCTTTTAAACCTTGGCAGCCAAGTACAGGCATCCAGCAATCTACTTGTCTTTTCTACCACTGGTCCATGTCATTTATAGTGATGCAAACATTTACATTTTCAGTGTATAGCAAACATCTTTTAGTTAGCCAATGAAAAACGGAAAATCTACTTATCTTTTCTACCGCTGTTCCATGTCATTTATAGTGATGCAAACATTTACATTTTCAGTGTGTAGCAAACACCTTTTTGTTAGCTAAGAAAAACAGAAAATCTACTTCTCTTTTCTACTGCTGTTCCATGTCATTTATAGTGATGCAAACGTTAATATTTTCAGTGTGCAGCAAACACCTTTTTGCTAGCCAAGAAAACAGAAAATCTACTTGTCTTTTCTACCGCTGTTCCATGTCATTTATAGTGACGCAAACATTAATATTTTCAGTGTGCAGCAAACACCTTTTTGTTAGCCAATGAAAAACGGAAAATCTACTTATCTTTTCTACCGCTGTTCCATGTCATTTATAGTGGCGCAAACATTTACATTTTCAGTGTGTAGCAAACATCTTTTAGTTTGCTAAGAAAACAGAAAATCTACTTGACTTTTCTACTGCTGTTCCATGTCATTTATAGTGATGCAAACATTTACATTTTCAGTGTGTAGCAAACATCTTTTTGTTAGCTAAGAAAACAGAAAATCTACTTGTCTTTTCTACCGCTGTTCCATGTCATTTATAGTGATGCAAACATTTACATTTTCAGTGTATAGCAAACATCTTTTTGTTAGCTAAGAAAAAGCCTTAACGGAAGATATTCTGGACATGTATTTTAATATTCAGATAAACCAGAGAGACTTGAGGGGCGACATCTGGTCTCAAGCAAATGAGAGTTTTTATGAACATAGTCTTTCATTACTGAGGGGAAAAAAATAGAAATTCTAAGTGATTCTGAGAAGTGTGCATCATTATTTTTAATATAAAAGAAATATAACCAGATGTTCAAGACTTAAGGGTGAGCTTTACAGCAACAGTATACAATATATCTTATAAAAGAAGTGCAATAGCCTTCTGACCTTTCAACACTGCAGTCAGGAGCACATAAAAGACGCATGTCGATTTAAACCAAACATTTTTTCAAGCTATTGATTTGCTAATCTTTATGACCACTTCAATGCATGCCGAGATATGATCTACCATGTACACAGTGTTGAGAAGCTTGGCTGGTTGCCACTGCGCTGAAGCGTTGTTTCCACTCAAGGGTTAATCAATCTGTTCCACAACAATCGGGGGACATGCCCGCGCCGGGGTCCTTGGCTTAAACACTGAGCTCCTTTGGCACATTATAATGATGCGTGACCGAATATTTCCTGCAGGCTGCCGTATGCCGCGCACACACATCTATCACTGACAAGCAGTGTTTGAAGGGTGGTGGGGAGAAAGCAAAGTCCTAATGGGAGAAAGGAAATTAAAAAAGGAGGCAGGGAACGCTTTAATACAAAGCTTGGAGGGGAGGACCACAGGTTTGCATTGAGGATCAAACACCACCACTGCTCTTCAAAGGAACCTGTCCAGCATATCTGCTGTCATGTTTCCATGGGAACCTTGACTCTAATATAAATAACCCAGCACTGGTTTGGACTTTCAATTAGAAGTGGACAACCATAATCCAATATGTGAAGCACTTTTCATTTTTTTATATATATATATTTTTTTAATGACTAATGCGACACGCCGACCTTAGATGTAGCCGTGTTCTTTGAAGTGACCCTGTTTACTTAATTTAGAAGCGCACCTGCAAAGTCTAAGCCGCTGCTTTAACCATCAGCGCACAAATGCAACACGGTGTTAAAATCCGCTTCAAACCCAAGTAGCCTTTGCATAGAAACCTGAAAGATAACACAATAAAACTGATGAGTTATTGAAGGCTGTCGCAGCTTAAATCAACAGTGTAAAAATTTGGCTTCACCCAACATCAAAATCACCACTACAAGAGGATTAGTACAGTAAAGCCTATTCTTAATACTGCACCCATTTAACCAGCTGTTTAATCTTATCGAGCACTACAGTTTCTCCGCCTGCTGTCTGCCTCTGGTCAGTCATAAATAATGTCGAAAAAACAATACTGTAACCACAACAGTTACTGACAAGAGAAAGACATATAAGATGTTAACACATTTTGAATTAGAATCAGAATCAGAAACTTTATTGGCATGGTCAGTGGGGATCCCACCAACTAGGAATGTGCTTTGGATTCAAGTGTTGTCATGAATAAAATAAAATAAAATAAAATAAAATAAAATATCACCATTTCAAAAGGACGCAGCTTGAAAAAGGGTTAGCGATAAAGGCATAGCGTCGGTGAGAAAGAAACAAATCTTTCGAATGACCCCAAGTTTTGGAATAGTAAATTCACTCACCCATTCTCACTCCCTTGGCGTAATATATTGACGTTGGGAAAGTGGACTTTCACATCCTGACAACTTCAGCGTTGCATGTTGACGCATTAGGTTTTCAATTGAAGCGCATGTTCCGCCATCCGAGGCATTCATGAGGTTAGGTTAGCCATGAGATGACGCTCCATTCATTCTGTGTGGCAATGTGTTTCAAGCCGACTCCACGCGCCTGGTACGTTATACACCTCACACTCCCCCCACGTACAATGTGACTAAGGCACCCCACGCGAAACATATACTACACCTGGAAAGCTCCACAGGATGGGATCCATTGAAATGGCTATGGGTGTGCAGCAATATGCAGCGCTGATGGTTGTCTATGTCGGAAGCAAAAGGCCTCTTTCCCAGCGTGGCCCAGCGTATGATGTTGCAATGCACCACTTCTCAGTAAACTTTAGAGAGAGATGCGTGTATAATGATGTCAGGGCCCTGATGTGAGCATCAGGCCTTGAGTTCAGCACACCTCATCTGTGTTATATAAACTGCACTCTCTTGAGTCGAGCACGATATGTGACAGCAGAGGCGCATTATCTGTTACCACTGTGACCTTCAGCAGGCCAGAGCGCATGAGACACGCGAAACAGCCTGGGCTGGCAGCACACTTTATTACAATCTTGAAGGCGCGAACTGAATGTTGCAGCGATACACCAGGATGAGGAAGTGTAGGTGCCTGAGAAAATCAGCGGCGTGCAGAGCAAACACGTGCAGGACGCTTGATTATACGCAGCTTTTCTCACGTACACCATCCAATCATGATAATCGGCTGACTTGTTTGTACCAGTCACAACCAGCTGCTGCCTAATTCTCTGGTTGTTCTGATGTTTGCAAAACTCTTTTTGTTGTAGAAAAGACAAAAAAAAAGGAATTCGTCCGAATGAGTTTCCAGTCTTTTTTTCTTGAAGCTGGACAGTAGAAGCTTGGAGATGATAATGGATCCCGAAGAAGTTATCCACTCGTGAAGCCTTTTGGAAATTGGAATGGAATCGTGTATGTAGCTACAGTAAGAAGTCACTGTTGTGGGCTCTTCCACTAGGGCATACCATGTTAATTATACATGGACTCCAGAGGGTTGAGTTTCATTCTATTTCTGAAAGATATTTCTGAGATTTTTCTGAAATAATGAGCCCGGATCTGGACGTTCCATCCAAACAAAGAAATGTGAAGCGTTTGGCGCTACGAATCACAAAGGGTTTCTCCATCTGTCACAACTGATTTCAAGCGGCATCTGAGACCAGAAGACCTTTATGGTTCGGACATAGCTGACATTTACATTTGCCCTCTATCAAAGAAAGACCAATGGTTGTGACCCGCTGGTCCCTTCACTGTTGCTGTCACACACTGTGCCTTCGGGAGGCGGCCAGCCGATTCCCTCATCGATGGAAAGTTGCTGACAATTTAAGTGGAAGAAGAAAAGTGTCATGTGGGTGATGATGGCCGCACGGTGCTATTTTAAGACAATGTTTAAAAAAAAAAAATGCTCAGCAGAACCAGAGTCGCAATTGAGTGACTGACTACATCAGACATCAATGAATGCACTTAAAACGTCAGCGGAATAGAGGAAGGAAAATGCACAGAAATGTAAATGAAAAGTTCTCATTTGGCTCTATCTTTTAGATAAACTGGAGATATTGTAGCTTAACCCTCAGCACCGAGCGGCACATACAGTACCCAACCATTACAATCGATTGTGACCACTAACAGCAGCTGGACAGGCAGGGATTCTTTTTCCACAGCAGTCAGAACACAAATGCATCAATTCAGCTCAGCTCAATGGAGGAAGTGGAGCACTAACAAAATAAAAGCATCCAAATATGCAATATATATATATATATATATATATATACATATATATAAAATTAAACCATTAAGGATGCACTCTGCCACTCTCCTAATTGTAAATCCCAACTGGACTGACATTTTGGTGCATTTTTGTTTTGGTATTATTTAAAGTCTATTTCATTTTTGTTATAACAGCGTTGACTGTGTTACTGCTTTGTGGCGTTAACGTTGCTATGCTGCTGTAACGTAACGTAACGTAACGTAACGTAACGTAACGTAACGTAACGTAACGTAACGTAACGTAACGTAACGTAACGTAACGTAACGTAACGTTGAGTCAAGTCAAGAGAGCCAATACTGTATTTGAGGTGTTGAGTTGAAAAGAACGCCTGAGCTAAAGAGCACTAAAGAGATGCCTATTTCAGAAAAACGAAATTCTTGTTTTGGACTTGAACATCTCATCACCCAAATAACAGAAGCCATATTTCTCCATTTACTCCTTATTTCTAAGGCTACTGAGTAGATGCAATAGACTCGCATCAGGTTGGCTGACATAGATCAGTTATAGTACCCAGCACAGTCGTACAGACTGCATGATGTTGCAGCGCGAATGTTTTGCACATCAGTATGTAGCGTAAAGCAAGTTTTTACATGTTAAAAGAGAATCAGGAAGGGGATCGTTAAAGAGGCCTTTCTTGAAATGGGAATCCAGTGACCTGGGGAAGCTGCGAAGGCATTGCAGAAATCAATAGACCCTCCCTTGTGTGTTGGAGCGAGTCAACAGTTCGGGAGCAGCTCAGAGTCAGAGTACACAGATAATATTTATGTAGCGTGAGGCTGCCAACAACCAACAGGGAGCATGTTTAATTCTGATTTATATATCCTGAATCGAGTTGCACGGTGAATCAAAGAATGCACTTTTAGTCGATAACAGTAAACCCGAGCGGAGGTCAGTGCCCACGTTTCATACTCGTCCATATATAACAGTCACAAGTCTGCATGCCATTCCAAGTCTTACTAGATCTTTAGAGGCGCAGCTCTTATCGCCTCCATTTCTTTATCTGAGGCTGTAACCTCAGCCAAGGTCACTGCGTGTGTTTGCATCAATGCCGTCCAGAATGGATGTCACTGGTACATACAATTAGTAGGTTGACTAAACTCATGAATAAATGTACAGCGTGTACACAGCGCCAGCGATAATTGATGCCCCTGCTTTCCAAGAATTAACATAGATTAAACAGCAGCACTGAGCCAAGTTTGCAACCATCTATCAAGGATGCAAATACTGCTACACATGGAGCAATGGCAAAGAGGATTAAAACATACAGACCTAAACTCACGCTGCAGTCAAAACTCTGTACATTAAATTACATTGCTGAGTGAAAAACATGACTTTATTTAGTTTAACTAAAAGTAAATAACAAACGGATTTCCATGTATTTTTCAGGAAACGTTTATAGTTTGCTGTTGTTATGGACTTTCATCTGAATGTTGTAGGCACCACAGGGCCACTGTCTTCATCAGTTGTCTAGCTTGGTTTCCACTGGGTTTTGATGGCGTGTTCCCAAAGGCTGGTGACACCTGCTGTCACACAAATATTCAATTTGACTATTTATGATATCAAAAAGGGCATCTAAATAATAATAAAAAAAAGATGCCAACGACGTTTGGTGGAAATCACAGTGTTTCCTGCTGATGCTATTTGCTTGTTGTTGCTCATACTGTTTTTGTTCCATGTTTTGTTGCATTTGTCGTCTGCTGAGAGCAAAATTGTTGCTGCTGTTTGGATTGTTGTTGCATTAATGCGGTTGCGATATGTGTTTGATATTGCTCATACCATCCTTGTTGTAGCTCATGCGGGCATTAAAAAGTCGTGTTTCTGTTACGTGCTTCTGCAGACATTGTTTTTCATTGTTTTGTTTGCTGATGTTTTATAAAATGTTGCTGTTTCCGCTTGTAATTTCTGCTTGTGCTATTGCTGTATCTATCAACACTACACTTAGGTTTACTTACAGGACTCGGCAAATGAAAATGAACTGCAATGAAGAACACCTAAACCAGTCTGGGAAAAGAAAATATGCTACAATAAAAGGGAGCAGAAATTATAAGAACTGTTTTTCTTGCTCCTTTTCGATCCCTCAGATCAGGTTTATGATGGAAGTATGTATGATTCATGTGGGACTGGAATTACTATTCATTCATTCAGCCACTCATTTTGGTGGAGTTAACTCTTCATTCAACTAAATGTTATGGCTGCTTCTGTGTTCTGTGTCACAGGCTTTTTTTGTTTTCGATTTATCTCAAACACGTCCTGCTTCAAATTCAAAAACCGCATATATCACGCAATTTCCTCATTCAAATACTGCATGAACAACATTAGTCTTTGCTGTGTTATTTGTGTGAACGCACACCTTAATCGTTCTGTCCTAAAGGTAATCAAAATGCTGTGAATTACTCTGGAACACAGTGCCTCTGTACTCTTAAGTACTCCTTTAGACAATAGACCAATTCGCGTAATCCACTGTTTTCAATAAATCCTTAATCCTCAATCTGAAAAAAAGAGACAATCCTTCTTCTCTGGCCCAGTCATGTACAAACAGTAATACAAACTACGATGATTTAACTTCCAGGAATTACACAGCCACACATGCCGATGAACATAGACGTCAGTTGTCAAGTGGGCAGACGTCCATGAACATATCCTGCTACTCTGCTATGAAAGATTTGCTTTACAAGGATTAGTAACAGGGGAAAAATACCCCAGTATAAATACTCTTACACTATATACTCTTAGCAGATATTTTGTTTTTTGCAGAGAAGCAGTCAGAATTTCCGCACCAGGTCAAAACCCGCCTGGTTAACCACTGCACTGAATTCCGCTCAGTCCATGTGAATATGAATGTTGACATGAATACGCCTTAGAAGTAATGCCCCTCATCCGTCCAGATGGCTCCAGGAATTATCTGCTTTACGTGGGGATAATGAAATCTCACTCACTCTCCAACTGCTCTCCATTGAGTTATAGTGATAGGCATCCTTCCCCCGTGCAGCATGGGGTGTCAGGCCGACCAGTGTTCCCTCGCTCATTGAGCACATCCATCACAAAGCAAGCAGGCAATAAAAGCAAGCAAATGCCCAACAATCACAGCTGCGCGAGAAGCGGGAATGATGCATTGCGAGGAGGTTCCTGTCGTACTGTAAAACGAGAGTCTCCTCCCAAACCACTCCATTTCACAGACAAACTGCCCATCAGTCTTTTGTTCCCGCAGCAGATCAGTGTACCGCACGCTGACAACCGCCTGTAATTGCATACTCTGTCTTGTGTAACGCATTGAATTAGCAGAATATTGCTGCTGACATTTAGGCCTCAGCTGGCCTTTAACTTTGAATTTCAAACAATGTGAGGATTTTAATGAAAGATGATTGTCAGTGGGGAGTCAGCCCCGATCTCTTCACGCAGCTCGGTGTGGAGTGAATGTGACATGGAGAGCGCAACAGAGCGAGTCGTGATGTGAACGTGGTGAATCAAAAGGGGACGAGAATTTCAATGGTCTTCTTTCTCACTGGCGTTCGAACCAAACAAACACGACTATTATGTTCAACTTTTAATAGAAATTGTGAATTTAATATAGCCATAAAAAGATCATGGATGTACTGTTGTAGTTTTTTGTTGTTGTTTCTAATCATTATTGGGGCATGTTTAGTTCCCGCAGTCACAAAGTATGAAGTTCGTACCACGACAAGTTGTAACAAGTAGTGCGTCACACAATTACACACCCACGTCTGGAGGCAGCTTCATGACGTGTTAAATCAATAACACTTACATGCAAAGTCGTGATAAATCAGACACAGTAACTTACATCATCTCCTCCCCAGACACTTTACATTGTGCACAACTGCTCAAAATTTCATATCATTGCAGCAAACAGCTGAATGATTCTCAGCAAGAGAACAAGGTGAGTGAGTGAGACGTCAAAGTGTCTCTGTCCATGGTGCTGAAGACAATCTGCAGCTCTGAATTTGGTGTTTAGTTTACAATTATTGTATTGTATTTTCATTGTATTTTCCAAAATTTCTGCATCCTGAAAGCCATTACTATCATACATTACATACTATTTAATCCAAAGCAGTTTACAACTGGTTGGGATCTCCTTTAAGGCAGGAGTTCGAACCCATGTCGTCCTTCAATGTTCATTCATCCAAATCTATTGGACAAAACATCAGTGTCCACAGTTGGGTTGGTCAGACACTTGGTCCCTCACTTGTGCGTGATTTTATTATTACTATTATCATGCAGAAATCTTGAGGAACGTGAGAGCAAATTTAGATCAGAGATTCTCCAGTAATTTGAAAAAGAAGGCTGCTGAGTGTTGCTCTTTGCTGAACTCAGCTGAAGCCTAAAAACTATAACAAAAGTCTTTATATAAATAGAATAAAATGTGTATTTTTATCCAATCTGCTATACACATACAGTACGAGGACCATGTTTATCAGAACAACGAATTCAATTGAAATAAATAAACCAGTTAGTCATGGGCTCATTTTTCATCCTCGTTGAATAGTGGGAGGCTACAGGTAGAGCCAAACATACAACCAGTCTGTGCTGGTCTAAATCACGAGTCTCTTTGTATGATGAGCCTGTCAGTTTGAAAGTGCAATTTCAATTATACTGCTTTAATAACTTCCCCCATTAAAGTTATTTTCAGCTCCTTGAAAGCGTTGGGGCATCATTTATAACAAACAATAGACAGACTAATGTACCACAGTGTATAGATAAGTGATGCACAATTGTGTGAAGTACAAGAGCAGTATGGAAAACACACATCTATTCCTGAGTTTCAATTTCATTTAGTTCAGTA
Source organism: Synchiropus splendidus (assembly GCF_027744825.2). Classification (NCBI taxonomy): domain Eukaryota; kingdom Metazoa; phylum Chordata; class Actinopteri; order Syngnathiformes; family Callionymidae; genus Synchiropus; species Synchiropus splendidus. The sequence goes on from NC_071337.1 coordinate 11,534,972, forward strand.
AAGTTCCATGCGGCGCAACAGACTTCTAAATTGCACTTGAGGAGCAATTAAAGCACCTGAAAGACGGCGCCTCAAAATGTTCTTAGTTTTATTTCTCAGCAAGTATTTCTTTTTTAAGCAAAATGACAGAGTGAGATGGAGTGTATAAAGCTGTTGAAATGGAAATGCAGTCACATTGTTCTCGATTTCCGACTGGAGTGACAACTTCTTGAATGTGTGTGTGTGTGTGTGTGTGTGTGTGTGTGTGTGTGTGTGTGTGTGTGTGTGTGTGTGTGTGTGTGTGTGTGTGTGTGTGTGTGTGTGTGTGTGTGAGTGTATTTATATAGCTACACTTGCAGGGACTAATCCTTGGATACACACCTCCTCGAGGTCACAGGTCCAAGCCTCAATTTGAGGGTTAAAAGTTCAAAATAACTGGGTCATTACAATAGGGTTTGGTTCAGAGTCCTGGTTAAGGTTGACTATTTGTTTCGGATGGTTTAAATTTGTCCAGAATAAACGGTGGACCCATGCAGTATTTTAATAAGAAAGATACACAGCATGGTTCAAGTATTCGAACAAGTTAAAAGAGGCTAGCTTTGACTCACACAAACATAAATATTGAAGCACACTACCGGAACAAACTTGCTGTGATGGGTGATGCATCCAGTGACTTTAGTGCACATTGGACGGTCTCCTGCTTTTGCACGAACAGATGTATGCACTGGCACTTGGGAAGTGTGACAAGAGTCTGCGTGTGTGTGTGTGTGTAGGTTACATCTGTGATACTGTAGTTGGTTGTTATCGCTCTTGGCACACAATGGGCGCACCAACTGCTTCCCGCTAACAGGCCCCAGCAATCTGTGGACAGGGGAAGCGGCTGTGAGCAGGTGGCAAATGGAACAAAGGTCTGATGTGTATCGCAGGACGTTGCAGTTCACTACAAGAATACATGCTGAGGTCTAATACCAGCTACAAATCAAAGCAACTGGGCTCCAACTATTTATTTGACTCTGTTACACAGCAATTCACACACACACAAAAATTAGATCAGAGACAGCAGAGTCCTCTCTCTATCAACACGCTGGCAGACACGCACACACAAGCAGCCAAGCAACACCATTTCAGTCAACTGAGGAAGCCTAGCTTTGAGCTTCACCTGTAGTTGGACTTGGAGAATGACATGGGATTTGTGATGTGTCATATTCCACAAATGTTAAAATCCTGTTGGTCTCGACAGAAATTTTTGGTACATTAATTTATTATAGAAGAATTAATATGACCACAACGGCCATAGTTTGTTGTATTGATGTGATGCTTTTAGACAAAAATAAATAAAATGCATATAATTGAAATCCTTGTGACAGTTTCTTTTACAGCGAGTGAAAATGCTATTCGTCCTGTCTTGGCTGATGACTTATCCTGATTTCAAATCATGGGCTGCTATATTTAGACGTCAACACAATGAGTCCTCTGAGAAGCTTACAGCTGGTGCAGATGTAAATCCCCTCAAAACTACTGAACAAACACTGAATATTTAGCAGTAATACAACCGGCTTTCTAAATGTATTGTTACACATGTTTTCATACTTATATTTGTGTTTTAAATCTGAAATCCACAATTGTAAATTACAAAATTGTTTATATATACTGCAATGTGATATTTTCAATAATACTGGATCAAGACAGTAGTAATGACTAACAAATAAATACAAAAATACTGTATAAACTTCTCTTGAATAGTAAGTAGTGAGGATTTGGGGAGTACATTTCACAAACTTAGAAATGCAGTGAAAAGTTGGTTTGGAGAATAATGTGTTCGCAACCAAACAAGAGAGATTTACAGCTCGGATCACTCTTTTGCGGCACCTGCCAAACTCCGAACATCACAGCTGTGGCCATGACAACATTTGTGCTCACTGGGGATGAGGGTTAAGTGCCATTAACCCTGGGGAAAAGGAGGCGCACATGCTACAATCAAACACTTTGCATGCTACCGGAGTCGGCTACATGCAGAGGCACACACATATGGAACCATCCAACCATGGTCTCCAACTCTGTGAACATCTGGTGATGATTTTAATTATAGTGCGAACATTAGCTAAGTGAGAGTTTAAACTGACAGAAGTAAGATCATGCTACGACTGGCGTCAAAATAGAATAATTTTCAGGTCATGAAACCTGCAGGCTGTTTGTGCCATTGCTTGAACACATGCACAATGAAGACATTGACGACTTTACCAACTACTGCAGCTTTACCAACTACTCTCTCTGTGATTATGATATCTATTCTATGTATTTCTATCCATCAAAGCTTAAAAAACACTGACTCCGGAACTGGAATTTCAACTGTGAAGTTGACCATATACGTGAAGCTTGCATCACTACATAACATCATAAAACACACTCATGACTCAAGCCAGGCACTTGCAACTTTAGCCCTTGAAAATGGGGGGATGCTTTTAAACACGACACCTCGAGGACACCTTAGTTTTCATCTACTGTTTTCAACGGTAACTTTGCTGAATGTCATTTAACAGTAGCTGCTCTGACTTAACACTTCCAAACAACCTCAACGCTATGTTGTTTGGTTATCAAACTAGCAAGTCAAGAGCTTTTCATTGGTCAGAATTCTGTGACTGAATTCTGTGCTGTTGACTAGAGCCTGATAGACAGAGGAAGACCAAGTGATCCAAAAGTACACACTGAGGGCTTTCACAATAACAGAACTTTTCGACTGGGTTAGGCGTTCAGACAAAAAAAAAAAAAAGCTCAGGAGCTCAATATTTCGTTCACGGCTGGTACCCACTAAAGCTGGTTTGAGCATGTGTATAGTGACATTGTGAGGGAGGTGTTTTCCAAGGTCACATCAGCAAAACATTTCAGCCAAAATTCACACACTTGTTCCACATCAGACGCCTTCAACCGCCTTCTATGTCTCCTCATCAAAATATAGTTTCAGTGGGACTCGTCATTTTGCCTGTTTTATTTACTTCCACCTGAGAGACACTTTATAGTGCCATCTCATTTTAACCCCCCCACTTAAACTTGTATGAACCCCAGTTGCTTTTGATAGAAAGCACCAAGGTTCTGAGAATCTAGAATGGCAGCAGTTCCACCCGTATGAAAGGCCTCTGATAATGAGGAGAACAGAGAGACGGAGCACCATGTGTGGGATCAGTTTGCAGCATTGTTGCTGTATAATGTGTTTCAAGGTGGTGCAACAGTTTCACTCCTCAACAGCTGGAGTTCTTCAGGTGCTCTGAAAAAACCCTGGCTCAAAGCCTCATGCTTTGACATACATACTTCTATGGACAATTTCAAGTCATTAAGCAATGCTTTTGGACTGTGAGAGGAAACTAGAGGGCTGCGGGGAAACCCACTGAAGCACGAGGAGAACATACACACTGAGAGCACACGGTATCCTTCTCAAGCCAGCTTTGCCTCAAGCTGGAATCAAAACAGCAGTACTTCTTGCCAACAAAGTTATGAGCTAAATCTATGAGTATCATGGGTCTGTGATATTCTACTGCATGTTGAAAAAAACTACTCCACTTTTCTTCAGACTGAGTCAATACCTGGACAAGGCAGTACAATATTGACAGCTGTCATGGTTGTCGATTTCAATGGGCAGTTCAATGGCGACATAATGTTGGAGGCCACTATTTGTGATTTATTTTGTTTAACCGATCTAGTGGCCTGTCGTTGTGTAAAGACGCAACGGCTGTAATGTTGCGTCATATGTTCATTCCGCCTCTGCACTGCGACTGGCTGCCTTTTTTGTTAAGGAATCACGTGAGTCTAAATGTAATTACAGGACTAACAAGGACAAGAGCTCGGCTCGTCGCTGCTCTGCCTCCCTCCCTTGAGAGGTGGCGACATGCACGTTGTGTTTGTCCAATCTCTAATGACGACGACACACCCTTTCCACACTAATCCCGTCCACTGGCAGAGGAGCAGCTTCCATCAGATCCCTGATGTGAGGGGGGACGGAGCCCGAGCCCGACAGAGGCAATATTGAAGACCTCTCTGAAAATGTGCTTTGTTTCCAAGGTGAGAGGTCAACGACACAGAGGAGCCGCAATATGGAACAGTTCAATCCAACCACACAGGAACAACCTCTCGCCCTATACAAGTGTCTCACATGAGGCTTCTCATTGATGGAAGCTCTCCAGAGAGGCTGCAGCATGGCTCGTCTCTGGGGGTGAAAAGACATATTCACACTCGATCTGATGCACAGGATAAAAATGACAGCAGCACACTGACTTGTCAATAAAGCCTGGAAACCATTCAAGGATCAAATCTAAATGAATAATGCACAATGAGTCGTGAAGAGCGAGGAGTCGTTTTCATAGTTTGATACAAGATACACTGCCAGAAAACTCTAGTCTCAAGATCAGAGACTGACTAATAAACCAGCAGCAGTGGCCAGACGTTTTGCTACCAACACTAGAGAACACACAAAAAAATAATTGCTTCCATCCTTCATCTTCCTCTGTGTTATTCTCCAAATAGACCCTCGTGCCGCCCCCTCATGAGCACCCACCCTCCCTTCAATCTCCTTGTTGATTTCCTGGTCAGCATCCCTCCCCCGCGCCTCACATGCTGCAAATGTTAATGATACTTTCCTTCCTGCTGCAAAAATACATTTACCATCTGTATAAGCAGCAAGGAAGCAAAATGATTATGAAGTCGGGGGAAAAATGAAACAAAAGTTTTGGCTGTCTTTCCTTCTTATTTTTACTTTTATTTTGTCTGTTTAATGCTGGATAAGAAAGGACGAAAGAAAAAAAGAAGAAAAAAAGTATTTAGATTGAATGTAGGTTTTTGAAGAAAAATGAAAGATTATTTATCACTAGGACTATAACAATGATTATGTTTGCTTAAAAATGTGTCAAAATCTGATGTCTTACGAAACTATACACTTTATTGTATTGTAGACATATAGACTTGTTTCTCTCTGAACTTTCGAGAAAGGTTTTATATTTATAATGACACGATTTCATATAATTCATTAAAGAATCTGATGTAATTTTTCCACATTTTAGACGTAGATTTGAAATATATTATGTGGATTTTTTTTTTATATAATATTTTTAAATATTTTATATTATTCATATTAAACGTTTTTTGTTCTTAAAAATATACTTTTCTCTTGCATTTGATCCTACCCAGATTTTAATATTCATCTCATAATAAGAATCCTCATCATCATATATCAGTGCATGAAATACAGTGAAATTAAAAAAAAAAAAACATTCATTTTTCAGTTCTGTTTTCCACAAGCAACTTGTTTGAACAAGAAACACATGCACAAATGATTAACCAACATCAATGCTGAATCTACTTTGCCTCTTGCTGAAATGGACAAATTCCACGCACTGTTTTATAGTCAAACAAAAGGATTTGCCCGCGGTGTCTTCAATTGAAATTCACCCAACGACTCTGCCGAGCGATTAGCCCTTGACTTGGTCAGCACACGAGCGCCTGGGGGGCCGACTTCAAAGGGGATGCTTGAATGAAAAAAATAAATAAAGACTCCAGCACACTGGCGAAGCGATAAAAAGATTCCAGAAAATCTTTCTGAATCGACGGGAATTCATCTGTTCAAAAAAGTCAGAATAGAGAGGAGCAAAATTGAATGCTAGCTGACAAGTGACTTCACAATCAGGCAATGCTAACTAATATTACATTTATAATATTTAGAAAAAATTCTTTTGAAATGTTTTTTTATCAACCTCTTATTGCCACCGGTTCTTTTGGTCTGTCCTAGCTCCCCTCTCCTAACCACTACATCACAGATGACCCAGATTCTCTCCCAACAAAAAGTCAGTTGGATTTGAGATGACCTCCTTTTTCTTAACTGAAACATGATTTTTTTTTATTTGTTTGCTATTACATGAACAGAACAGAGTGGGTTTTGATACAGCTGGAATAAATCTAAAAAAATATTATATGAATTTATGTCAATATTTATTCAATAAATATTTATTTAAACATTAAAAGATGTCATGTCAAAACGCCCTGCTGCAATAAAACTATGTTCATTTTTACTTGCCTTGACTGTACAGGGTTCTCTTACAGACCACCCACCAAACTCCAGAACAAACTGCAAGATTTCAAGAACTTGCTGACCCATACCGGCACCCGAATCAACCCTGCCCTTCTCGGTGTCGAATCAATGCCGCATCCAATTTAAAAGCCTCCTTCTCACTTACAAACCCTGCAACTCATCAGCCCACTTCTACCCGCTGATATCTGCTCCCCCTCCCAGACGCAAACCACAGCGGAGCAAGAACAGCCAGACTCTCATTGAGGACGTACGCTGGAATATCCGGTTGGCAGTTACTCGGTACGGACTGGTGAAATCCAATCACCAATGAATCCACGCATGCTGTGACCTTCCTAGCCAAACCTTCCTGGACATTCGTAACCAGCCTTGCGCCAGATTCTAATCCTGTAAATTAAAACGCCTCATAAAAAAAGTCACTGGCAAAAAGAGCATGTTTCACGCACAATTATTTTGCATTTGGGGAGCCATCTGACATCCTTGTCACAGCCCAGTGATCAGCGGGAATGTAGACCAGACCCGCCTCCTGTTTGTTCGCGTCGGAAACACACATCTGAGATTTGAGCGTGAGGGGCTAATTAAATGTCCAACTCCGCGCAGATGGGTCGGTAGCGTGCAATTCATCATGTGCCCGACTTCAGCGTGAAATATAGCACTGATCCCAGAGAGGCAGGTGAATATTAAATATAATTCGGCATTTGCAAAGAAGTGAAGCTGACATTTCGGCCCTGTGAAGTCCAGCCTACTTATTGTGAGTTAGCCTCGCGTGTTTAGTTCCCCTCCATAGCACATTTGCCTGTGGCGCGACATGTCCGATAAGAATGCATTTACTTTGTCTATTACCTCGAACATAAAGCGCCATCCCGTGTTATCTGTAATGACTTCCCAAAGATGTATTTCATTCCAGGATGAATAATAGAGCGAAAACCATATCAAACGGAGCAGATAACAGCTGTTGTTATATACGACCAGGCTATGTTCAAGCGGTGCCTATGTAAGCAGGAAATGAGTGGGTTTTTAAAAGATAATGGATTTGAAAAATAATGAATAATAAAGAGGAAGTGCATTTTATAAGATATCGCAGCCAATGTTTAGTGGCGTGCTGGTGAGGCTTCATGAAACAGTCTCCTCATTCACGGCATTCAGCGGGTGGCGCTCTTGGATTAAAAATGATCCTAGGTTTCATCAAGGTAGTTGAGCTTTTAGAGCAGAGAGCGCCATCTAGTGGGCTCTGAAAATGGGGACACTGTTTCATGAAGCCTCTGGAGCCCATCACAACCAACATTATGATATTTATTTTATTTTAGTTATTAGTTAATTATTTTATTTATATTTTTTGAAGAGCTGCATTATTTTTATCTTTATATATATAAATATTTATCCTTCCTCGGAAAAGGGAATTGAATGTATTGTTTAAATAAAAGGTAAAATAATTCTGTGTTGTACATTTACATTACAGCCGTTTTACATTTTGAATCGATTCCAGATTTTAAATGCTCCTAGAAAGGGTGATTCAAATACGCCCAACTACCGTCATGATAGTTTAATGTCGGAAAATGATGCGTTTATCTGTCCCTTTATATTTATTCCAAAAAATTACTTTACACAAACACATTTTTTAATAGCTCACCAATCAAAAGATGAGCATGGTTAGCGAAGCAAATCGCTTAATAGTCAAGTTCAAACAGATGCAACTTTATATGAGCGCTAAAAAAACTCCATGATATCAGCAGCATCACTGTCCACAGTGGGGATTCAGTTTAGGCTTTGCTCAGCTTCTGTCCATTTTCTGTTGCTTAAAATAATGCAGTTGTGCTGGCAAAATAATTGTTTTCTTCTGCACCCTGGATGATTTTCTGCAAATCTAATGTCATATCTCATCCTGTCCTTGGTCAAAACCATTTGTGATAATTGTTTAGAACTGAGAGACTCAAGCTTATGGACGCGGGCATCAGTCTGCTTTGTCCAGGCTCTCAGAACCACAGGCTGTGAAGACATTCATTCTGCCACACAGCCACGTTGTTGTGACTGTATTTAATTGGGTCTGAGCAAAAGTTCAAATCCAATTGTCCTGACCTCCGGCAGTGCTGCAGGGCGTCCACTGGAAACAGACGTAGGGGAGTCGTTTCTGGACACAGAAGACAAGCCGCTCTTTGTTTACAGATGTGCTCGAGCTCTGTCGGCCGTTAAGAGGTCAGAAATGAGCACTTGGAGAGCGAAACTGGTTCAGAACGGTCAAGAGATCGTTCCTTTCCACCTCGTGTTGATCCTTTCAGCTCAAAATAGTGCTGAAACGTCCTGATGGAATTTGCGATTCCTGTGTTCTCTATGAAGAAGAGTGGAATAATGATGGAGGCGCTAAAGTAAATAGTGGTGCTGACATCATGGCTTACAATCAGGCAAAGGATGGATTGTAACATTAGTTGGCGCATGATCAAATAAAATGCAACGCTTAACATCTAAAAATCAAATCCTACTTTTGATAGTCTCCAGATATATCTGATGTTTTGTTCCTCTGCACTTTGCTTCTTCTTCAATCCGGTGCACTGGTGATCTGTCTTCGCATGTCAATGTCTTTATCTGACTTGGAGCTCAGGTCCTGACATGGCGCCGCCCCCCGCCTCTCACACAGTCATAACTGTGACCCCAGAACAACGTCCATCTGGGACTGGATGGACAGAATCGAGCGAAGGAATCACAGTAGAAGAAAAGTTGGGCCACTGCTCTTGTTCAGATTTATCTGAGTCAAATTAAAAGTAGTTTTTAATTGAACCTCCTGGAAGAAGGACGGAAACTACACGTGATATCACCCCCCTCTTTTGAGACTCCCGCTAATGCACACGCCCAACTGCTATAATTGCTTTTTGGTTCCAAAGGCCATTAAAGTATCCAGCCACTGAGAAACAACCCAAATGGCATCACATTATGCTCCAATACGAATTAAGAGCCTGGCCATTTCCTCTTCCTGCGCAGACGATGATATAATCCTATTTCGGGATCTCCATCTCCTACACTTTGGCTGGCACTCCCCCTCTCTCTCTCTCTCTCTCTCTCTCTGATTCTCCCATGAGATGCTGTTCATTCTCAGAGAACGGCTGCTCAACATTGATCCCCACTATCTGTGTCGGGTCAGTGCGTACAGCCACACTCAGCACTTTCGGAATGCGGAGAGGGTTCCGGGGATGTGACAGGCTGCTTTTCCCCGCGATCCCTGCATATTCCATCCCGGGAGCGGTGACAGCCAATCTCTTCTGACCTCGTCGGTCCACAGCCGCGGTGCAGAAAAGATGTCAGATATTCAGATCGAGTGTAGCGTACAATTGGAGAAGGTGACACACAAGATTGTCCACTGCTGCCGGTTCATGCTGTCGTTGTCGGATGGTATTGAACAAAAGCTTTGAATCAGTCACATGTGTAAAAGGTCATCCAAGGAGGTGAATTAAACAAAGTGGTATATAAAAGAATTCGTTGCTTTGTTATAGCACGCTAACACGAAAGGTTTATCACAAATAGAATCTGTTTTACTCATATACCCCATGTTGTTGCTCCCATTTGGTTACTATCAAGGCCTGCCCAGGAACACCTCCACAGCAAGGGAACAAGGGGACTATTTTTGAAAAGGGACCAGCTCATCTGTGTCTGGCCTCCTCACATTGAAGGAGAACCAGAAACTCAATCCTCTTCCAGTTACTCACGCAAAACGCCTTCACAAACCTCCATCCGCAGACAGAGTCACACGTGTATTTTTTTAAAGATGGAGGAAACTGGAGTGCCAGGAGGAACCCCACAATATACAAACTCATCGCTGAAAGGTTCCCCCCCACCACCAAGATGCCCCAAAGCTGTATTAACATCCAAATCTTATAATAATCTCCAGTTTCCTTCAGACTCAAAAAACACAACGCACGCACAACTGAGTGACTTGACTTGGGAAAGCGAGCTACTGAAGTGGCAGACGTTCCCGCCCATAAACACACCAACTGCTTGGTAAAATCAAACTTTTGAAAATACAAAAAAATACAAATACAATACAAATCCTGACTGCAAATGATGTATAAACTGCACACAATCTGAAAAGGTTTTTGAAGTAATGGGATGTAAAACAGGATAAAAGGAAACTGGTGCGTACGGTGTGAAGCCGTCGTTGGGTGCTAACAGTAAATGTCGTGTACATCACCACGAACCATCAACGTGGCTTGTTTTTCTTCCAGCATGTGAGCACACTGATGTTCACGAAGAAGGGCAGGAATCAGTGAGATCGAGAACAACCGTAGCTGCCAACGTACACTCTAGAGGTTCATGGTTTTATGGACACTCTACTATAAATAACCATCTGCATGCTGCGACCATTGCCCTCAGTTCTGCAGACTGTGTTTGCGGTTCCATTGATTTGCCTTTTCAAAACTAAAGGCTGCCTCGTCTTTGACTGCCAGAATAGAGGGAACATGATAGCGAGGGAGTGCGTGCCCTTAGAGCGCATTAATTAAATTTCAGATTTCTTCCCAGAAGTGAGTGTGTGAGAGCACAGTAATCACAGTAGAGCCGATTCAGAGACCTGCTATCAAACTAGCCGGATACGATCCAGCACCCCGCCTGGAAATATAGCAGGTTTAGCTCAGGGGCCAGGGGGGTAAGTGGTATTGATGTTTTCAATCGATTATTTAAAACACTGCGTTCAGGCATATTGGGGATTATGGATCGTCAGAGTGACTTTAACATGTTTCTGACATATAGTTTTGCACTGAAATGTAGGGTTTAGAGTCATAACAGTTGGACAAGGCTTTAAAGTTTTCATATATGTGTGTGTCATTGCTTGTGTTTATCTTAGTCAGGAGTGTAAAACTCGCTCACACTCAGTCTAAGTCACAGGCAGAACAGAGGTCATGCTTAATGCGCAGGCAGGAAATATGAGGCATCAATTTTTCTCCTGTTGGGACAATTGGGGCCAGAATATGACCTGGTGGAAAACAAACTTAAACACCGTGATGGATCAGAAAATCCAACGTAATAGCTGAATTGAGGGCCATAAATAATGATGTGGCCAGCTGAATGCTGCCTTATGTTAATGGTAATTTCCCCTAAAATATACCTCTAGAAATGACTGATGACAGTTGAGTGAAATCTTTTCCTGCTGTCAGTCACTGCGTAAGACTGTGAACAGGCTTAGCGGAAAAGTCTCTAAAGTTTCCAAAGTCTTCCCTCCATTATTTCCCAGCGCCTCCTTTCCTCTCTGAAGCTCCGATCCTCTAAGCCTGCCGAGTTACAGTATCAGGTCTCGGTTACACTAAAACCCACACTCTCACATCTCGAGCTGTGGAGGACCCGCGCCGGCACTAAGCCTCCCCGATGATATAATCCATCCTGCTTCTCTTCTACCTGCACTCTTCTGGTTTTTAAGTTGAGAGGAATTGTCATGTGTAACCTGCCGGAGAACCCGGACCCTGATCACATCACGCCATCAGCTCCTTTCATCGCATCTGCTCTCCGTCGCTGCAAATGTGTCTCATTCCAGCGCCACGGCATCGTCGGCACCAGCACACAGCTCAGCACCACAAGGGGATGGACCGGGCCTGCTCAGTCAACCCATGGCTTCACCAACAGGGGATAAAGGGATAAAGAGCCTCTGCTCAGGGACTGATTACTTACATCTGCCAGGCTAAATCCCAGTGCCCGCACACACACACGTACAATAACTACTCGAGTACACTTGGCCTGCTGCTCACTCTAATAAATGCAGTGATGCGTGTATTGTTTTCAGACCAAAGCCTTTGGTTTGGGAAAGTCTTGTGGGTGTGTGGCACATGTGGGTATTTGCACATGCATTATTATACCAACATATACCACATGAAATGTTGCAGTTGATGATGCATCCAGTACTTTTTCCCTAATCATGTTTGCGGCGCTCAGACAAGTTCAGCCTGTTCAAGGGCCATGTGAGAAATGTGGTCCCCAGCTTAACCACACAACCCACTGAGTTTATCAGAATCAGAAAACTTTATCAATCCCAAGGGAAATTGTGTTCGTAACAAGCTCTGCACACAACATTTCACAGTATATTAAAAAGAAATAATATTATCAAGTGCAAAAAAAGCGATACAAAAGATCTTAGAGAACAATGTTCCAGAAAATGCAGATTCAAGGACAGAAACAGTGAACAGAAAAATGTGCCAAAGAATCCTTCATTGTAATTTTTTCAGGGATGAATTGTATGTTTTTATTGCCACTGGAAGAAAGGACCTCCTGTATGAAGTAACTCTTAGTCTGTATGTGAGTATTTCTTTATTACAAATAACAAAAGTGACAATTCATTAGACTAACTAGACACAGATCATTGAAAAATAAAGCACTTCAAGTAGCTGTAAAAATATTTTTTAAATAATATATTTTGCTTTACAGATTTGTCTTGTGTTTTGTATGTTGCAATGTTTTGCAATTTTATCAATTAATTCTTCGTGATGTGAAATTAATATTCAAGTATGCAGTAATCCCATGGGTTAAATAACTACGTGGTTTCCCAATTTAATTTTTTCTTTTTTTTCTACAGCATATTTTTTGGGTGAGAAATTGTTCACTTTTAGAATTAGAAATTATAATCAAACAGAAAATAATAAGTTAAAATATATATATATATATATTTTTGATTTTTATATATATATATATATATATATATATATATATATATATATATATATATATATATATATATATATCAAAATCAAAAATATATTTATATCAAAATCAGAAAACTTTATTAATCCCAAGGGAAATTGTGTTCGTAACATGCTCTGTACACAACATATCACAATAAATTAAAAATAAATATTTTAAAGTGCAAAGAAGTGATACAAAAGAATCAATCAACCCATACCTCCATAATGTGGCCGGTGCATAACAAAACCTTAAATGAATAAATGTATAAAAACAGATGACACTTATTTGGACAAGAGCGACCTGAGACCCTCTGTGAATAATCATAATCATTTTCAGACACGATAAATATTCATTTCTGTTCAATTCACAGTTTAAGAAAGAAAAGTTTGAGACAAACTTCATGAAAGAAAGTTTTTATGATGTCTCCAGTTTGTTGTTTACCTGCCTTGAATTTGCGACTAAGCGCAACAAACCAACAACATTTAGACAGCTGTGCAGCTGTGTATTGACAAACCATAAAATATGAAGCTGCAGCCATAAATGACATTAACTCCCATTAATCGATAGTCAGTAGCTACGTTACAGGAACTGAATAAATAAACTGCGCGCTAAATAAACATTTTATTCTTACCCTCTTCCGCTAGTTATCGACCTGCTGGTTCTTTAAAAAGGCTATAACAATGTCTTTCACCAGGTGTCCAAAGTGAACAGTTACAGCCGGTGCTCATTCAGGTGAAAGTTATGATCAAACCTGTTTCAGTCCTAGAGCTTGATATGAAGGACTTTTATCTTGACTAAATGATCTTGGCACATTACACTGGTGTGCTTCACCTTAAGTGATCCGCCGACTGCAACTGGCAGAATTAGAAATCCAAGGCTCTTGCTGTGAGTCACCTCCTTGCTCTCTTCATTCAATGCGTCGTATGAAGGAAGTGAGGGGTTTAACCTTCGGCCACAAGATCATCAAGTAGCAGTTTCCACTGACCGTCAGTATTAGAAAGCTGGAATTAGAATCAGGCATTCCCAGCGAGCGGATGTCAGGCTGGCCCACTGACCTCATGCTTCCAGCTCATCTTTCTCTCCAGGGGAATAGAGTGAATGGCAAAATCATAACTCTCATAAGCGCATATTAATCCCATGGTCTGAGCGTGTACAGCCTGCGAGGGCTTACCTCTGTCAACAGAGATTTTAGTCTCTGTTCACAAAAAAAACACACCTGGGCTTGGACAGGCCCGAAGTCAAAACAAAAAGATATGCAGGCAAAAACCTGCCACTTCAACCTCCGAAAAGTATGTTCCAAAATACTCAATGAATCTCACCTTCCACCATAGCAACAAGGGAGAGCATCAGAAAACGCTTGCTTAAAACTATGGTACATTCAGATCATTGATTTCAAGTGGAACTTCTACGCTCATTTTCCACAGCAGGTGCTGAAGCTGTTGTCTTTTTCAAGGCTTTCAAACGAATAAAACTGTACTCAAGCACAAATAAAATCCCTAAAATTTAATACTGAATACACTGTCATGTCCAGATATGATGGGTTTTTTTTTTCCATCAGTCGCCTGTAGCATCTGGCATCTAGCATCTTGACATGCCATTTACACTCACACAACAAGTACAACTACGTGCTCAATCGAAGTCAATTTAATCCCTTTTGTTATGTTTCAGGGGGGGAAAAAAGCAACAAATTGCACAAGACACTAAACACAGGACCGTCGCCATGGCAACGGTGCATACACCAAACCATTGAATCTACAAGGGAATCAGAGAGGAACCCACGGCAAGTCTCTGTTTACATGCTCCAGATGTTCTGCAGTCATAACTTTCATCACCATCCCTCCTGAAGCTACACAACTCCACGACAACACTATTAGTCAGGACGAGATGAACATTTTTATCGCCTAAAAATCGTGTCGTGAAAGAGATTTTATATACGGTGGGATCATAATTTGGCAAATAAATACTCATTTGTACTCCAGTCTACAACCTCCTCATTATAAACTAATGGCTTTATCCGAAAGCCATTTAAATTTGGAGTTTCCACACAATGAGATCAAGCTGTGAGTGGTGTAATGGAACCTAATATGCAGGATATTAACTCGGACCTCCTCTTTTTTCAAACCCTCATGAAGAGAAGTCAGTGCAGGACACTGGCAGAGATTTTTCACTTTTTCAGTTGTAACGCAGCTAGTCGTACAGTTCTCTTGAGGATATTCCTTTTTATTTTTGTTGCTGTTCTTATTCATTTAACATTCAATGCAAAATGGAAGCGTTTAAAACACTAGATAAAAGAAAGGTTTAAGGCGTGTTTGATTATTGAAGTCACTCTAAAATAAAGGAGAATAGACATGTAGTCATTGGTGACTTGAATAAAAACAAATCCACTTCGTTTCGGGGCATGAAAGCTGCCATCCAACTGCGCCACCTTCAGGCACCAGCGGAGCAAAATCTATTGCAGAGTTCAGAATCAGTGAGTCGTGATAGAAAAGCGTTTACGGTCGTTTCACATGGAGCGAAAAGAGAGAAGTAATTGTCAATCTGGTAATTGCTGCTCGATCAATAGGAGAGAGAGAGAGGGGTTGTTGGTGCGGTTGCCAGCAAGACGCAGTGCCACAGAGCCAGGCTGCACTGCACCACAGCGAGAAAAAGAGTCTCCAAACCCAGGAAGAGCAGAGGACTTTTGCGCACTGAAAGCAGCGAGGATGCGCAGATACCAAACATGACAGCAGCGTTTCCTCTTGGACGCACTGAGGAGCCTGCGGGGCTCGGTGCGCGCACGTGTGTGCGCGCGCGCGCGCCGAGACGCGCACACACTAGCGAGCGTGGTAGTGGGAGAGTCGTGTTTACCTCGGTGTCGTAGATTTTGGTGATGAGCGAGAACGAGTACTTCCTGGACTCGCGTATGTGCTGAATGGCGAGCTGGACCGCCGGTTCGATTCCCTGGCTGATGCTGCTCATCAGGGCCGACTCGTTCATGGGCATGAGGACCATGATGGGCAAATTCTCCCCGTCCCTGGAGAACCAGCTGTTGTCCTGTCCATGTTTGGTTCGGTCGTTGCACACTTTGGCCAGGGCAGGAGGGACCAGCAGAACACCGAGGAGCAGCAGCATCCCACAGCCGCCGCCGCACACCCTGCGGGCTCGGGCCATGCTGCCGTGCAAGGTGACCAGATCAGAACCCGCCGCTACCCCTCAGTGTGTGGGCATCGCGATTCCGGGTCGAGTCTCCCGTTCGTACAGCAAAACAGTGCCCCACAAAAAATAAAAAAAAAGCACCGCAGCAGCCCCGCAGAGCGGAAACTGCAGCCCAAAACTGAGACTCTGTAAGAATAATCCAAGATCGATGAGAGGAAAAGAGTCCGGCGTCACGTCATTCGAGCGAGCCCGGTTATAGACGTCCCGTAGAGTCCCGGTATGATCCACACAGGTGAAGACAGGAGTCACTGACTGTCACCTCCGAGGTAAATCCCCGCAGACGCGGTCATTCCTGCTCAGACACCGGGATGGAGAGGAGCACGCGCAGTGATGCTGATGCTGGAGGTCCAAAGTCTGACAGCCTGTGGGACTGGGATGCTCATCTCCGATGGTGCGTCAGAGGAGCTGATGCTCACCGTGCGCACAAGAGGGAGCAGTGGAGGAGGAGGAGGAGGAAAGGAAGGAAGAGGAGGCGGGAGACAGCCTGGCTGAAAGGCTGCACTGGCTTTATGCAGGACACTCACCCGCTGATGACAGCCAAGACTGATGAGCTGTTATTGAGACGCGGCCGACATGTTTTAGAGCAGGCTTTTTAAAATATATAGAGCTATAAACACGTCGGTGTCTCGGCAAGGCGCAGTGCAACCCAGAGAAATTGAAGTGCAAGAGAGGAGCAGTCACTCCGAAATATTACTGTAAGGAAATCAGCCTGCAGTGGACAGCATGCCTACGGAAGAGGATTAGGGCCAGTAAAGAAAAAAAAAATTTTTTCTCAGAATTCTGACTTTAAAGTCAGAATTCTGACTTTAAAGTCAGAATTCTCACTTTTTTCTCAGAATTCTGACTTTAAAGTGAGAATTCTGACTTTAATCTCAGAATTCTCACTTTTTTCTCAGAATTCTGACTTTAAAGTGAGAATTCTCACTTTTTTCTCAGAATTCTCACTTTTTTCTCAGAATTCTCACTTTAAAGTGAGAATTCTGACTTTAATCTCAGAATTCTCACTTTTTTCTCAGAATTCTGACTTTAAAGTGAGAATTCTCACTTTTTTCTCAGAATTCTGACTTTAAAGTGAGAATTCTGACTTTAATCTCAGAATTCTCACTTTGTGACGTTGAGCAATGAATTGTGGGACGGGAAACGTCAGATCGCTGTGTAGCTGTGAAGAGACAACATGTCATCGACCAGTGACTTTTTGCGCAGTCGAGGAGTTTCAGAGGACATCATCTCACTTATGGAGGAGCAGAGGGTGAGTAACATATTGCCTTCATTTGGTGACTGTTGAGTACTTAAAGGAAATGCTCCATGTAGCTTGTAGCTTCGCTGCTAATTCATAAAAAAGAGACTGACGTGGCAATCCATATATGTCACGGTGATGTCATATACACATAGACACACATATGCACACACACGTCTGTACTTTACTACTAACTGGGAAGGTTGATGAGTGGAGTGAACTGTTGAAACTGACACAACACCATAAATGCGAACATTATTATTTACAAAATATATAATATGCATACTGTCTTGTCAGACGCTACATTATTTCAGTAATTCTAAAATATGATTGGTTTTTATCTTTTCTTGTGCAGATAAAGTGACTGATGGAGGCTACAACTCACACAGTGGCGGCTGAAAAGCCAGATTTGGATGACTTCATCAAGCTGTGCTTTAGACTTTCACTCAGCAATAAAGAAATACTGGCAGTAGTGGCACATCATGCTCAGACTGTCATGAGTATTCGGACTCTGAAGAGAATATGCCGAAGACTTGGTTTGTATCGAAGAAAGAACCAGTCAGACCTGGGAGAAGTGTTGGCTTTTATCCAGCAAGAGATCATGACGAGTGGGCAGATGCAAGGTTATCGATGGCTTCATCTACGAGCAATTCAGAAAGGATTTGTTGTGTCACAAGACACAATACGGCAAATTATAAAAATGATTGACCCCGTTGGTGTGGAATTAAGAAGAGCACGACGCCTACGAAGACGGCAATACAGCTGCAGAGGACCAAATGCTGTTTGGCACATGGATGGCTATGATAAATTGAAACCCTATGGGATTGGCATCCATGGCTGCATTGACGGGTTTAGCCGATACGTATTATGGGCAGAGGCCTACACCACAAACAATGATCCGAAGGTGGTTGCAAGTTACTTTATTAAAACAGTTTCACGCATTGGTGGATGCCCAGAAAGGATCCGTGCTGACAGGGGCACAGAAAATGGCCATGTTGAACAGATGCAAATGTTTTTGCGAAGAAACCACTCAGATAGCTTTGCAGGGGACAAAAGTTTCCTTTATGGAAGAAGTACCGCCAATCAGCGCATTGAAGGATGGTGGACCACCCTCCGTAAACAGAGTGCACAATTCTGGATGAATTTATTTCAAACTCTTCAGGATGATGGTCACTTCACAGGAAACTTTCTGGATAAAAGCCTCATCCAGTTCTGCTTTCTCAATCTGATGCAGGTAAAAGACTTTGTCTGTGCATATTATTTTTTCTGCATTGAAATTAATCAATGGTAAAAATTTAATTCCGAAATACTTGAAGTAAGACAGTCAGACGTACTACAGATACTTTTGTCATTTTGCATAGTGCATACTGTAGATGGGATGACTCAAACAAGCAAATTGAATGTTAATAAAGTTGCTGGGCAAAATGTCAATAATATCAATACTTAACTATTCCGCTTTTTGGGCAGGATGAGCTGGATGAAGTTGTGAACACATGGAACTCCCACAAAATAAGATCAAGGTTGACCGGTGATGCAGCTTCAGGTCGGCCAGTCGTCATGTATTCATTCCCTGCCATTCACAGTGCTGAGGATCGACTGAAATCTGCTGAAATGGAAGAGGTCATTGTATGTATGGAAGAGTGCATGCCAAAAGCCCCGTTTCCTTGTGATGAAACTGTTTTTGAGCTGTGTTGTCTGCTCATGGAGGAAAATGAATGGCATGCTCCATCAGATCCATTAGTTGCAAGTGATTTGTACATTACATTGAGGGGAGAAATATTGAAGATTGTATGACAAGTCTATTGATGTAATATTTATTAAAACTTCGGCATCTAACTGTGTCATTAAGAGAATGGATTCTACACATTTTTTGTCCTTTGAGTTTACGTATTGTGATTTTTCACACGACATTTTAAATGTATTTTCTGTAAGTCACAAATAAATAAAAGGGCATTAAACATTTCACCTGAGTTGTGATGAATCTATGTAAAACTTCACCTACCAAAATGAGTGACAGAAAATATTTTCCTGTGTATTAATTCGCTGTCTACAATGTCGTTTTTTTAGTTTCGATTGGTTCCATAAATATTTTTGAAGTACTATGTATTGCAAAAAACATTTTACAAAACATATGAACAACATTATGAGACCCTTCATATTTACACACTTAATAAACACTCAGGTGAAGACAGAAATACAAAGTTGTAGAAGAGTGAGTTTATTGAATGCAATAAAATATTACTCTTCATAGTAGCAGCATGGTATATATCCATATAAAACAATGCAGCTGCTGAAACAACTTCCCAATAGTAAGTATAACATCTTAGGCTTTCTTTTAAATGAAGCCCATGAACTTTTTAGATCGTTATATTCCTCTAGTTAAGGGTGCAAAACAATTAAACAATGTCCATCATCCAAATATTGCTTTCGAGAACTGCATTGAATTCTGATCGGAAATCTGGGAAATTTTCATAGCTTTCAGCAATATGCAGAACTTTCCCACAGGTGTGCCCCACGGGTCTTCTCGTGAACTCTGTCATTTCCTGGAATTCCACCAGAATGGTGTCTGTAACAACAAGATCAGAGCCAGTGCAAAACCGGAGAAACTTCTGAAGTTTGACTTCATCCAACTCTCTGATGAACTTTTTCAGATGACTTGCCACTTCTTTCTGCTTTGGGGTTAAATCAGTCGCAAATCTCAGCAGTTGGCAGACTTTTTTTGAAGTTGGTTGCAAGTCAGAGCACAATTTGTTCAGTGCTTCAGGACTGATGGAGATATGCTGAAGAGTAACCTCCCTCCAGCAGTCTATAACAAACATGGGCTTTTGGACCAGCTCTTTGTGTGCTATTTCCAGCAGTATTGTGGGAAAGGTTTCAGCTGTGATTCTCCTTCTACATCCATAGCTGTCAAGTACTTCAACAAGATCATCTAGGTCCACTTCAGAAAAGTCCTTCATTGCTTCCATCAACACATCTCGTTCCTGGCTGCTCACAAACTGCAGGAAATGGGCTTTTGGATCACTGTAAACACAGTTGAAAAGCACTTGTTCGAGGAAGGGAAATGCAAGTTTGTTTGGGAAATAGCAACAATCTTGGTAACCTTTAACAAGGATTCTCCCAACTGCTTTCCACTTTTCCTCAGGAAAATCATGGCGGATGAATGGCACTTTAACTATTGTACCAAGGGTGCATCGTTCATAGAATTCTTGCCAGAAGCAGCTAAGAACATCCCTCAGCACTCCAGATCCAACACCTGCTTCTTCTCTATTATCTGGTAATATGCGTTTCACATTCAGTGATTTGTTCAAGATGGCGTCATCAGAGAAAGCTGTAATCATATCATTCAATGTGTCAGAGTAGTGAACAGTTATTGTCATCGCATCTGGTGGATCAGGTGGACTGAGAGGCATAGCTGGACCATCGTAAATCAATGTGACCTCTGTATCTTCCTCTGCATCATATGTGGGACCAAAAGTAATTTCTGAATCAACAGAAATGTCCAAAGATACGTAGACTTCACTTGATTCAACTGTGACCTCCTCAATTTCTGCAGAGTTGTTTTCACTGCCATTGTGTGACAAAGCCAAGACTTCCCCTGTTGTTGTGCTGGCATCATCTTGCTCATCTTTTCGCCTTGTTGCAATGTAAAAACGCAACAACGTCAGTTTTGCTGCCTCGTACATATTGCCAATGGACTGGCAGGTGTCATCAGTGAGGCAATTCTGTTTGAAATCCCACACCTCAAACTCGAAGTCCAATTCAGATCCTTTAGGAGAAATTCCACCAGGGAAAAACAGTTTTTTTCCCTCCTCAAGAATGTCCTTTAACCCAGCTTCTGTGGACATTTTAACCTTTCTGGTACCTCCTCCCTGCTTCTCCCTCACCTGTTTTGCTATTTTTCCATCATTGTGTATCCATCCAATCGCAACATTTCTTGTGGTTTTCTGCCTCTTAATCTGTTGTATTTTCGTTTTTGAGGCAGTGTCCCCTTTCGAACTTTCATTTCTGAGTTTCATTTTTTCACGGAGTTTTTCCAAAAGTCCGTTTTTTCTTTTTAATGGGGGCTGTTTTGTCTTGCAAAAATTGAAGAGAGCAATTCGGTCTCCATAACAGGGGATGTAATTGGCAAGACTTTCATCATCCATCAGTGAGATGACGTCACTATCAATCTGCACAAGAAAAACAGCAAAAAAAGACAATCAATTAAAATATAACAGAATCACAAAGTATTGTAAGCATTATAAAATTGTAAATAAAATACAAACTGACAAAAATGCTGCAACTGTTACACGTTGAAATATATTAATGATTGTGATTTGTACATATATGCCTAAAAATATTATTTCAAAACTACTTAGATTTAAATAAGCTTAGTGAGTCTAAAATTAGATTCAACACATTCGACAACAAACGACAGCAGCAGCGTGAAGCATGCGAGCAATATAAGAACAAGAAATATAATTAACAACCGTGTTATAGACTGTGTTGTTGCCCTAGTAGGTGTTAGTGGAGCGGAGTGCACTGATATTAGCGATGGTTAAGGGAAGGTTTTTGTTGGCCAACAGGCTTGACGAAGCATCGGCGAGTGAGTGTGACGGGCGTAAAATAAAATGCACGCACCAAACGAACAGTTGCCTTCATTCAAGTTCCCAATATATTACAAACACACTCACATCGTCACTGACACCTTGGCGGCGGTGACTCTAGAACATTAGATACGTCTCTTTTGTGCGCTGAACATGTGAATGTCTGCAAAATAAGTCACCAAAGACAGGAGATTACTGGCTCATATGCATGTATGTTAATGGCACGATGGTTAATAGCGTCAAGACGTGCTGGTTTGTTCAAATGTTGTCTGTTTGTTCAGTGATCGCACAGTTTCTGTTATTTTACAATCGTATATTTGACTGATTTAATGAAAGCAATGTTGTGTATGAGGAGCGGTGTCTGCCTCTTCCTTAATTACCGGATCGCTGGCTCCGTCAAGCAAGCAAAGGGGCTGGATGCAAAGTGTCGCCGAGTTCTACAAATGCTATATGACGTCACCATGACGTATCTGGACTGTCTCTTGAATACTTTTGTCTGAAGGAACCAACGACTCCTAATCTGCATATTCACGCGGGTAGATCCCATCAATGTGATGTGAATTAGCAGCGAAGCTACAAGCTACATGGAGCATTTCCTTTAAGTACTCAACAGTCACCAAATGAAGGCAATATGTTACTCACCCTCTGCTCCTCCATAAGTGAGATGATGTCCTCTGAAACTCCTCGACTGCGCAAAAAGTCACTGGTCGATGACATGTTGTCTCTTCACAGCTACACAGCGATCTGACGTTTCCCGCCCCACAATTCATTGCTCAACGTCACAAAGTGAGAATTCTGAGATTAAAGTCAGAATTCTCACTTTAAAGTCAGAATTCTGAGATTAAAGTCAGAATTCTCACTTTAAAGTCAGAATTCTGAGAAAAAAGTGAGAATTCTGACTTTAAAGTCAGAATTCTCACTTTAAAGTCAGAATTCTGAGAAAAAAGTGAGAATTCTGACTTTAAAGTCAGAATTCTGAGATTAAAGTCAGAATTCTGAGAAAAAAATTTTTTTTTTCTTTACTGGCCCTAATCCTCTTCCGTAGCATGCAGTAAAATATATTTGTATAAAACGTGAGCATTATTACCAGAAAATGAGCTGTTTTCAAAGATAGAAATTAGTGTTCATAAATGCTCTAGCCATAAAATCTCAGCATTTTTATTTATTCAGTCATTAATCGTAGTAGTTTAAAGTGTGACGCAACATTCCACCAGACATCTAAATACTTCTGCTCAGAATTTTATTTTAACAGTTCAATTTAAATATATTGACTTTCACAAACATTTTGACCTAATAGAATTACTTGCTGAGTAAAAAAAGATGAACAGTAATAATACTAATAATAATATCTTATTCACGAACATATCAAGTATAAATTCAACAACAACATAAAATAAAGCAAAGCAAATATTAACTTAAGCATTGCAGACATTTACTGAATTTCCACTCAAAATCAAATTATGAACTGGAAAATATTAACTTAAATTAAACTTAGTAAAACAAAAATGCTCCAAACACTCACCCAACAATGCAAACCTATCAACTTATTTAATATATCAATGTACAACAACCAAAACATCCACTTAACAGCTAAAGCAAAAACCCACAGAACTTGTTTATGCAACTCAAAAATATCTTCTACTTTTGAATGATTATAGTATGCCACCTCACGGTCACAAAATGTCACCCAACAATGCTCAACATACTCAGTATTTGACTTAGAACCTCCCAAAGGAATGACATACATTTGTGTCACCGACATCAGAGGGCGGGACAGGTACACACAATGTGTAGTGACTGGTTCAGCCTACTATCACAGGCGGTTCCTCCTCTCGGCAGCACAGCCCGGTAACATAAGACATAAACGACAAACCCAAGGTGAGGAACGACTACACACCAGGATCAATAAAGACTCCACATTAAAATGGATTATGACCGTTTTATGCGCCCTCCAGCGACATAACAAAAGCAGCTCAACGAAACATGCCGATGTAGACGATGTCGTAGGCAGTTTGAGAAGGTTCCCCAGGCCGATGCAAACGTTGAATATTTTATTTAATCATTTATCTTCTCACGCTTTTCCACAGCAGGGTCACAGGGGCCCCGAGCTAATCCCACTTTACCTTGGTTGCAGTAAAACGTGACGCTGACAGTGACAAACAGCTGCTTCGGGGGTGTTGTTGAGTTTACATGTTATTAGAATGTGCACCGGCGTTCACCACAGCTCTGTCAGAGGCCTATTCTATTTCTTATTTTATTTATTTTTTATTTATTTTTATTCAATACCATCGACAATGATTGAGTAACTATCAAGTACATCTGTGAGCAGACCAAGGCGACCCAAGGAAGCATAAAGAAATGTCACAATGCTATGGCCAAAAAACACTCAATAACAGAGTTTAATAGCAAAGTACATAAACACGCACAGCATGAGAACTGTCCGTGGTCCTGAAGTGAAGCGCCGCTGAACTGTAGGTACAGTTAGAATGTTCCGTAAACGACTGACCCACATTTGTGGATGATCTACTTAAGCAACATGGGCAAAAACAAAATAGGTGCAAAGTGTTGGACACATGTCTATTGAAAAAAAAATATTTAAAATATTTTGAATCAATAGAAAACACTGTCATTCTGCGTGTTACTCATATGTGCCGTTTGCCGCTATGTTCAAGACATTAAAAATAAACGTAAAAATAAATGCCTACATGCATGCATCTTCTATTCTATTCAAACTAAGTAAACATTTTTGCAAATGCACCAAACTAAGGCCTATACAGAGCTTGTGCAGTTTTAATGCATTGTTTTGCACATCTTTTGTGTGAGCCAACCGTTTTAGACATGTTGTAGTGTGCTTCAAAGACTATCAGTTCTCTGCATTACTTACACCTGCCAGAGATTTAACACGGTAAAACCAGTTCCTAGCACCACCTGTAGTCATGAGCCGTAATAGGTGAATGTTGTAGCCTAAATACAATGAAATACCTCTGCGTTTGCACTGTTCATTTCTACGCAAACAGAAAATTTGCCCCTGGAAACTATGTTTTTCAAAAACTCCGGAGCTCTAGAAAAAACTCAGGTTGCATGTTTGCATATAAACAGAGCAAAACAGCATGCAACAAACTTGCGCTCCCAAAAAAGTCCAAGTGGCGTGGATTCCTTCTGAGTAGCAGCAGAATTAATGTTGGTGACAGCCCTCTTTTGCTGTTTCTCTATTACTTGGAGGGGCAGACAAGGGTTGTTTCTGTGGCTGTATTCCAATCGGCTAACATGGGCTTCAGCTTCTAGTTACACTGCCACCTACAGGTCTGCAATATCCTGTCAGCAGACATACACAGGGTGGTGTGGTCGCTGTGTTTTCTGTAAACAGATTTTGAAAATGGAGAGGGTGAATTTTCTGTTTGTGGAAATTGCCCGGTTCTTTGTGTCCAGCAACACACATTACAATAAAACTCAATTTTGTAATGAGAGACTCTGTTACTATCTTACTATGTTGTCCTCACAGATGACGGTCAGTTGAGCTGTTTCCTTTTTAGATTTCTCCCTTTACTGTTCAATAAAGATTATTTTAGAAATCCCAACTATACAGGCCAAAATTCAGAAAGAACATATACCCCTGCTTTGAAAGAAAGAAAGAACAACGCACAACAACAATGAACTATTACTAATGAAGTTTTCTGCTCCACTTTTACTACCTTTTATTGCACCACTTGAATCATTTCCTGTGGCTGGGTATATGACACACTTCCTGTAATCAAGAATTCTGAGAATAAATCCATTCAGGAAATCACAAAGCCTTTTACATTGGCAGATACTCATTTATCACACTTGCAATTACAATCAGTGTCCAAGAAGTTTTGCTACAGGAAGCATCACAATGCAAAGCGCGGTTTCAATCACGGTTTCCTTTGTACAATAGTTGTTGCAACAACCTATTTTTCCAACGTCATTGTTAACATAGTTCACAGTTAAAATGGGCTAAAGTGAACTCCACACAAACATTTACCTCATCTCAAATGTCAACATAAATAAGATGAAGACAAAAATAATAGTGAACTTAAAAATGTGTTTATACGTCATAGATACTAGCAGGATGACGTGTTGTGGGAGACATGTAAATGTGCCCCGACAGAAAAACCACAACCCTCCCAATCACGAGGCAAATTCCCACTTTCCAACAAGACTATTTGGATCCATCTTCATTACGGCTGTGAAGAAAAGAGCCGTCATGGTTGACGTGCACGAGCTGACCCCGATGGTGCCTTAAAAACACAGGTCATTTATCACGGCAAGCAGCGCAGGACACGTGGAGGAGCGAGTGTCGCCCCTGAGGATTGCTGCAGTATCTAGGTCTCTCTCTCTCTCTCTCTCTCTCTCTCTCTCTCTCTCTCTCACCAAACATGAAAGTCTTTTTTTATTCCCCAAATCAGCCATCGTGAATCCATCAGGACGGAGGCTCATTACGGCTGTCACCATCCGGGAAAAATATACGGCAATAATCTTGAGGACGGAAGCTGGTGAGTTGACGTCATTAAAAAATATTTCAATACATTAGAAATCATGAGAAACAAAGTCATTAGCAGCAGTTTCACAGACCCGCACCAGTCATTCCTCTTTTCTAGTCACAGATGAAGAAGTAGGTCAAGTTGTTGTCCCATCTGCTAGTTTCACACAAGGCAAGGCTCCTGCCGGGTGAACACAATTCACTGGAGTTATGAGGTAGGCAGCAGCCAAACCCACAAACCATGCACCGCACGGTAATTAGCAGATGGAAACATCAATGATTATGACTCTTTATTACATTTTGTTTCTAACTTTCTATGGCTCCATTTATCATCCCAAGTACTCTTCATTGAAAGACTCAAAAATGTTCACACACGTGGTTTAAAAAGTGAGACCAAAGCCACAATATTACAGACAAAGATAGAAGACAGTGGAGATGGTCATAGACTTCAGGAGAGTCACAGTTTCTCCATCCCCTCTCATGTTGGCTGGTTTACCTATTCCTATTGTAGACTCCTTCTGCTTTCTGGGGACCTCAAGTGGGAGCCAGCCATCAGGTCCCTCATCAGCAAGGCCCAGCAGAGAATGTTCTTCCTGAGGCAGCTACGAAAACTACGACTACCGACAAAGTTGCTGGTGGAGTTCTACACTGCCATCATCGACTCCATCCTCACCTCCTCTATCACCATCTGGTACAACAGCGCCACCCCCAGGGACAAGAGCAGACTGCAGCACATCATGCGTTCTGCTGAGACGGTGATTGGTCGCGGCCTGCCACCTCTTCAGGACCTGTATGTCTCCAGGACATGGAGACGTGCAGGTCGGATCAGAACCGACTCTGGCAAGAGGCTACGGTCGATCCAGACCAGAACCTCCCATCACAGGAACAGCTACTTCCCCTCGGAATTCGTGAACAGCCTTTGTTGTATTTTATTTTATTTTATTTTATTTTATTTTATTTTATTTTATTTTTGGTGGGATCCCCACTGACCATGGCAATAAATTTGATTCTGATTCTGATACTGAAGTTTTTTTCAACAAGAAAGAAAGCTGTCCATTATAGTAATATCGACGCCGTTCTGCTCTCTTCTCCAGAAGTTCCTGGAGAAGAGAGCAGAACGGTGGTAGGCAGTAGTCGTAGTATCGGACTGAACAGACTGAAATTTGATGGAGGGAAGCTTTGACAGACAAGGGAAGTGATACTGACTACATTATATTCTGATCTAATCTTTCCCCCAAATTCCTCAGAACTGTGAACAGAGATTGAGAACTGAAACAGAGAAAAATTCTCACACAGAGTTTTGCTGAAGAATATGGACAACACAGAATTTTCGATGAAGCAAAGCAGCTTGAGGATTTCTAAAGCTCGAGAAAAGGAACGAGACATCCGTGAGAAGTTGCTTCAAACTTGATTCGACTTCTACAAGTAGTGGAAGAGACGAATTTCCAAGATGGGAGTAGAAATACAGCATGCCGCAAGAATAAAGAAATTAAAGGACTTAAGATGAGAGGGAGTTGAGCTTCAGCAGAGCTTCAGACAGAAATCTGACGAACAGTCTTCAGAATTCCAGCAGCTGCATGTTATTAAAGAACGTACAGGGCTGAGACAGAGAGTGACAAAAGATTTATTGATGATCACCAGATTGAATAGGACCGAGAAGAAGGAGAGGCACAGAAAGGAGAGGCTTTGAATAAGACATATGTGGTGGCTGGAAGGGCTGACACTGGAAAACCGGGATGAACGTGAACAGTGTGTGAGTTTGGTTGTGATCTCTTTTACACGCATTGTTGATATGGGGGTCGGGGTGTCATTTCCATGCATGTCAGCTGACATACTTTGAAACACAAACACATTACAGAAACTCAATAAAAAATCATTTTGAGCCAAATAATAAAAGTTAGGATAGCTATAATTATGAATCCTAGCCGTCTTTGAAATAGAGTTCTTCAGTCATAGATGTGCTAGTGGCAGAAGTCTTAAGTCAAGAGTGACCATTAGCCAGCATCAATGTGAGGTAAAGGACGACAGGCGTTCTGTGTCCTGCAGTAGGAACTGAAAAACTGACGTCCACCATACGCAGTGTTTATGCAGTTTCATGTGGGAATTGTGAATATCCTTCATTTAGGAGCGGGAAATCCGACCTGCTTGCCACTGGAGTCAAGAGGGACTCAATTTCCCCACACCTGATAACCATTTCCACCTGTTTGCTAGCGCCTCAGCATAGATGAATGTAACAGGACAGAGAGTCCAAGACGGTATTCTCCTGCCAACATCGCAACAGACATAGCAAACACAATGTAAAACAATGTAAAACAGGGCAAAATTTTTATTTTTTCTGATCAACAGCACAGACGTTGAGTGATATAACACAGTATTATGCTCAAATTTGAAGAAATACAGTAACAACTGATGAATTGAAGAAAAAAAAAAGCACTGCACTTTTTTTCTTCTGCTTACTATAGATCGCATTGGTCATCGGGAAAGCTCCATCGACGTCAGGACCACAGTAAATAATATTGATGAGGACTGTGTTTACTGAGACTGCATTTGAGACAATAGTGGTAAATCAGAGTGTTGAACACTGAGGGCTGCTCTTTGGTTGAACCAAGTCTTCTTTTTTTATATATATATTTTTTTAACACCTTTTCATACAATACCAATATGTAAAGCCAATTCAGTAACATGAACTAAACCACTCACTGACTTGGTTTGCATCTCTACGGTATGAATGTTGACGGCCACCAGGAGGTCCTACACATGATTCTCAGTGAGACAAAAAACATTTGATAACCCAAGTTCGAGATGAATCAATCGGCTTACGACGGCATTTGTTGGCAAGTTGTTGGAGAGATGGTGACTATAGTCAAATCCATGGACCTAAAGGTAGACACCCCAGTAAATAATGCATTCGGTAAAGAAATAGAGAAATAGAGAAATGAAAATTATGTGTATCATTGGAGGCATTACTTATCAATGGTTCTTCACTACAGTAAACTTGGTGTCATTCTGCTTTCTCAGGGCTTATGAATCATATAGCAGGAACGAACTATTTGAATTAAACAATGATGAATTTGAATTTATGCCAAAAATTGCTCAAAGTTAGAAAGTACTGTTTTTCCTCATTTATAAGTAAATGTAGCCCAAATGAACCAAATGCTGCTTAAGGGTTAAAGCTATTTACCAAATGCAAATACACTAGTTCAACCTAATTTGATCTTCTAATTCACATCAAAACAATTTCCAGTCAGAGACGTAAAGGGCTTATAGTCTCTCACTGCCTCAGAAAGAAGTAGATTAAAATGCATTCTGGAGTCTGGATTAAACTGGAGATTCAGAATTTAAATGCACAGAAATCGCAACCTTTTCCTTCAGTGGAATGAAATTTAAACAAGAAGCATATACATATCTCTCTCTTATAATTCATAAGCATAAAAACAAGGGAAATGTTTTGGGAATAGCATGAACGTAAATGGCAGCTGAGCCTCCAGCAGAGAGGAGTTTAAATAACAATAATTTAATACAAATGTAATAACTTGAATGAAGTGGAATGCTTTATCACAGGAGGTTGGAAAAAGTTGAATTATTGATAAAATGAATAATTGACCACCTTATCCTTTCTACATTTCTTATCAGGGATTGTCATAGACAGTCCTCCGCCACCTAAAGTCTTTGTGATCATGCTATCCTCTTCACAGCCTCATTCACTGCATCCACTGGTTTCATGCAATTATAATAAAAAATAACTTGGCCACAGTCATTATTTAGATAAATGTGCGCAAATTAGAAGAAAATTATACGTAAAGCATGACGCTATTCCCCACTTCTCGCCCAGGCACCGACCACCAAGCCTCCATGAGACATATATGAATGAGCCATGCCATCTGATCACTGCCAGAACAAGCATATCTAGATGTAAATCATTCACTGGGTCCCTGAATAAAAACCGAAGAGATTTTGAGTGTGATTCTGATTTAATGGGAGCCGCAAGTCTGCCGGCTGAAAACACAGCGATGTTACATTTGCGCTTCTCTGAGGAGGATATAGTTTCTCCTCTTCTCTGAAATGAAATCAGGGATGTGAGACTGTGAAAGTGGGCCACTGCCTTCAAAAGAGCCTGTTCTGTGGGAGGACACTATTTTGATGACTGTCAAGTCTTGGTAATAGGAAGAACTGTGCCTTACATAATCACACTTACGATAGATGCCTCTGACGTCATCCGTGACCAATTGCACAGCCTGTAGGTTGGACGTGATCGGAAACAGAGAAGACATTTGCTATGTCTTGATATAGATGTATAGTCGCCATCCAGCTCACTGTATGGAAGATTTAGCCTCATACTTTCCACTCATGTTGACTTTTCTGGAAATGTTAAAGTGAAAAAGTGTGAAGTGAAATCAACATTATAGTAATAGATATAGTGCTAGATCAAAACTCTGAGGCAAATTATACACAACATGAGGATCGATTTGTTAAGATGCAACTTCAACAACCTCAAAAACAATTGAAGAAGGGATCGCAGTGCCACTATGGAATCAGTAAGGGATGTTCCAAACTAGCAAAGTGCAAAGGTCATCCCCCTTTCCCTTCCACTCCCA
This sequence comes from Synchiropus splendidus, assembly GCF_027744825.2. NCBI lineage: Eukaryota > Metazoa > Chordata > Actinopteri > Syngnathiformes > Callionymidae > Synchiropus > Synchiropus splendidus. Next base: position 11,565,786 of record NC_071337.1, read on the forward strand.
TCTATATTTCATTCAACCATTTGTTTTCAATTTTCACACCTGTTTCTCCAATGCATTTTTTAACAATATGTTATTGACTGAAAGAGTCACACAGAGACTGAACTGTGCATTTTGAAAGTGTTTGAAGCTGCAAATAGTGTGTAGCTAAGGAAGGACAGCATGTGTCCAGCATGTCCCCTTCTGATGAAGTTTTTCATATTCACCATAGACAGGATTCCATTCAAATGTTTTGACTTTTTTTTTTTGGCTCAAAAATTGTCTGAGAGGAGGGTGCGCCATGAGATGACGTCATCAGTGAGCGTCTCTCTGCCACAAAACAAACAACACACTCAGTTGACAATCAACAGCTGAGCTACCTGTCTGCCATGTTTTTGGACCACAATGTTTACGTGTGATGTGACATCCAGTCAAGTCTTCATTTATTGCAAATGTAATTTCCTATTATGGATACGGAGACAAACCCACCTCCACCAAGGGTAAGGATTACTTAAAAACTTTTGTTTGGCTTTTCCATTACTGTTTATTTCCGCTGTGAAAATTCAAATGAGAACACGTGGATGGAAACCCTGCTTATTAAATGACACCTGAACATTTCAAAAGCCATTGTATGTACGCAAAACACAATTGTACCAACAAAAAGGTGAAACTTAAGAGCAAATTTGGCTCAGAAAATATGTCCAGCACATTGATGATGTCATTGGTGAGTCATGTCTGTCACTGAGGACAAAGAAGAATGAAAAAAAGTGACATTTGGCACAGCAGGGTTCAGGATGTAGACAACGCACATAAGGAATAGGGACGTCACAACAAGTGAAAAACAACTCACGGCATGAAAGTGTATAGAGTGATTGCCTTGTGCTGTTTTTCTTTCTGCTTTTTTTTTTTTTTTACTGGAAGAATCCCGCAAGAAAAATCATCCTAACTAAATTACAGGCTAATACTTGCTCCTGGCGCAGCTAAAATGTGCCATGTGAATATGGGTGCAGACTGGAGCGACCTCTTCCATTTTTACTGCCATCAATTCAACTTTCCTTCCTTGTGTTTCTGTCAACTTGCTTCTTGTTTGGCGTCACAGTTCTGCTTGGGTACGATTGACTCTCACCACCATTTTCGGTCGTAAATATTGAACGTTAAACATTTAGGATTGTTGTTCTCATGACAAATTCACTCTTAACACAGCCCAGACATGAGGATTCTCCCCTCAGATAATCTTATAGTAGAGTTTCGATAATCTTGGGTTTACCATTCTTGGTCGGGAAGACGCTATTTTGGGAGAAAATTCAGCACTTACAAGGTGTAAGTACTGAATATATAATGAATTCATAAAGAGAAAAAGTTTCCATTGTGACTTATTGTGGCTGAATCAAAAAAAATCAGAGCAACGTTGATGGGCTGTATATTTTCTACATGCAGCAATGGACCACTAACTTCTTCTTTAAGCAGGAAAAAAATGAATATATTCAATAACTTAACAGACAACGGCTTATTGAAACAGTTCATTGACATACAGTGACGTCTCTGCCATGAGAGCAGTAGATTCTACCAGTTAAATGTTTAGACATAGACCAAGAGAGGTGGCACAATATAAATCAAAGTGAAGTCTTAAGTCAGAACTGACAATATGTCAACGTGTCGACTTCATTTTAGAGCTGGAATGTTGGATCGTCAGCCTGGTAATTAGGACCCGAGGTGGCGAGAGAGAGCGGGGAGAATGAGCTAGTTGGAGAGCAGGAGTCACGCTATAACACATTAGCCCCAAACTATTAATAAAAACTGTCACTCTCATTAGCGGGTATGAAGAGATAGGCGCTCACACAACACAGGCATCTACACACAAACTCATCACCCAAACTCACACTTCGTCAAACGGCACAACTTGATACTACAAATGCTTGCAGGGCAACGTGATACCAATAGATCTGGAATTTGGGCTCAAAGGTGACGGGGAGAGGAAAAGGCTCCTTGTGCTTTCTGTCAGGTTCAAGTGGATGAAAGATGAGCATGTGCAGTCACATTTAGAAAAAGTGTGGCATCACAGGACCAAGCATCGGCTCACCAAGCTACATGTATTATACGCAACTGCCCTGGGAATAGAACAACAAGTGCGGCTGATCGTACATGAGCAGGAGGTTATTACGGAGTCTCTGCTGGTGCTATTTTTGTTACACACTCGGATTGCATGCGTCTTACTCAGAGGTGACCAAACAGTCCTGGCTGACGAGCTGCCTTTGAAGCAGTCATGATGCATACAGTGACGTCCACGTAAATTCACTTCCGAAACCATAAGTAGCAACATAAACACCAAAGTCATAAGACAAAAAACATGCCAAACATCTCAGCTTTGATTGTTTCTCCATGCCTGTGACCTACCGTTGTGACCCTCAGCTGGATCAATATCAGCCTGTTAGGCACGTTGGACGGCTTCACTTACAGTCTGTTTATTTAAAATGTTGAAATGTTCAAGTTTCCTGCACTTACTCTGGATGCTAGCTCTTCATGCAGCACTGTCACCGGCTCTCGCTGTTGGTGGTACAGGAGGTGTGGCCCACTGTTCTCAGCACCAGACTGCTGGTTTCAAGAATATGGGAAAAATGAACTCCACTACCAAACAACAAATACTTTTAGTTTGTTTTTCAGTATTAAACAAAACATACAAAGGTTATATAAGACTAGACAAGGCACTTTTTGTCGTACAAGTCAACTTTATCTTGTGAGCATGACCGTCCCCGATGCTGAGATTTTCATTATCCCAGCAGAAGTTTTCTGAGTTTTGGCGACATGTAGTCAATAGTGATCCCAACAACAGCGCTACTTCATCATTGGCCGTTACAGAAGACTGCTTAGGAAATACATCAGTTGCACCAAAGTTCATCCTCATCTGTCCTCAGTTCTGAGGTAAGGAGAACCTTGTGCAGAGAAAAACTCCTGGATGATATTGAGCCCATACAGAGCCAAGTTTTCAGCCTCTGGTACATTCACAAACCTTCTTTCCCTCAGAGGACAATAGGGACTGCAGAAGCACTTAGTCCAAATAGCCGGTGTACACACCAGCACCGGCACTGTGGCTACTGTAAATGGGTAAGATCTCCCTCATGATTCATGGAACAATAAAAAAGAAAACACTCCGAACATATAACAAACAATGACCACTCTCAAATATGTTATTATATTTAACACTTCACTGCCCTCGTGGGCATTTATAATACAGTGAGTATACAGTATAATGTAGTGCACACATCCTACCAGTAACTCTGAAGTGTCTCTGGACCACACTCTAACATCAGTTGCGAGCACAAATTCTTCTGAAATAATGTGAAAGCAAATGACAGGAGATGTTAAAAAAATTAATGAGGGGAAAATCACCTTAAATTTTTGTAGTCAGCTCATGTTTTTTGGACAGTTAGGCATTATTTAACCAGGCAGCGTTAGCTCATAACTAATAACATTACAGTCTACCAAACACAGAAGATACTTCCCAGACCAAGTTACTGCAAACACTGTTTTCACAGAATCTTAAAAGTGTAAAGACAGATCTATTTTTGTTTCAAATAACATGGAGGCTACAACCGCATCATTGGCTTCACATTTTTGACATCACAGGATAGCAAAGTTAATTTATCTGTCAGTGCAAAGTCCGATCCAACCACTAACCTTTGAACGTGTCACACAATGAGTGCGGTAATCCCAAAAATGTTTTTTATTATTTTTGTTTTGTTTACCTCCCTGAAAAAGCAAGTTGGTTTTGGGGTTCATTTGCAAAGTAAAAATTGATGTTTCATCCCTGAGCTTATTCCTGGAAATAATATGTATTTAGAAAACACTTCCTTTGAGGTTCGGCGGCTCGAATCCACTCGCTGCCTCAGCCACCTCAGCCATTACCTCGTGTGGATATATGTGCTTTCATGGTGGCAACATAGGTAACTACCACCACGGGCGAATTAATAACGCCTTTTATGTAGAGGTTTGAGTATTGTATTGTGTTTTGTGTTGTTTTTTTGGCGGGGTTGACTTCAGATATATAAACAGCACTGAAAACAGCACAAACATATACAACATACTCATATATACATATACATCAATGTCTTGACTGATCACAAAAACAAAAATATACAATTCATTCAGCTTTTAGTTTAGTAGTAAGTTTCTTTTTCAGTTCAAATACTTTTATGAGTACACTGTTGGAAAGAAGAACATGTAACATAACACACACAAACAGATACGTATATATTTCGCTGACCGACAGATGAACAGAAGACAATATTTGAAGTGTATGTGGTGGCATTTATCCCGACTCTACCTTTTGTTCACAAATGTGACTTGGGGAAGCGCATTAACTACGAACAGAGTGTTCTGTTTTAAAATAGAGCGACTCCAACGGCTCGGGCTCATTATTTGCTGCGTCACGGGAACGTCCAAAAACCTCTTTCTGCACTAAAACAAATGAAAGCCATGAAATATAGATGAGAGTCACTGCTTCATTCATTTTTGATGTTTGGCGTTAAGATGAGTTAACAAAAGAAGAGACAAAGTCACGTGTCACACGTCAACAACACACTCCAGTCAGCTCACTGAGGAAGCCATGATTTTGAACTGGGAGCAAAGCAGATGTGGTTGCAGAGTCTTTTTCTCTGTTCATCTTGCGAGCTTCTTTAGAAGCTCTGTCTCTATAAACCATTGTTTAAATTGGCTGCAGCTCCTTCAGAGATGGTGAACCCTTGTTTCTACTGGTGCTTTTACCTCAGTTTAAAACAGGGATTCCAGCACAATGCAACCAGCTTCCAGGCCTTGTTTCTTGGTATAATAGAGTGTGAAGCCAGAAGACATCTGGGTCTAAGCAGAACTGTCAAAACACGCATGACATTCATTCATGGAAAAAGAAATCAAATTTGTTTTTCTAACAAAAAAAAATGAAATTGCACTGATCCTTTCACACCGTCCTTGGACTCCTTCCCTCAGGTGGATGTGAATGACCACAGTCGCTCACATCCCACAGGAAGGTGTCTGTTCATTGAAGTGCACTTCACTACCAATTCCTTTTTATTTTCAATCCCATGGGAACAAGCCAACACCTGAGGTAAACTGTTTTGTCAATATTCCATTTCTCTCCTGCGAAGCCTTGTGACTGTTCTCAACCATCATTGTGGAAAAACTCTGAATTATAATTCGTGTACCACGGTTTGATGGAGGTCAGTTTGTAAAGCAGTGCAAGCAAAGGTCCTGGATCCCACACCGTCTCCAGTAAGACACAGCAAATGTAGACAGGAGGATCTTTCAGATGTGGCTTGTACTGTAATATGTAGAATAAAATACCTTATAATTGGGTACCAATTACTTGCACAACTGCATACCCAGTCATGAGACTATGAGAGTGAGCTATGAGCAAACCCCACTACGGCTGTCGTCTTGGAAAGATGTGTGTACGTTTGTGACTGTGGCTCCAGGTGCTCATTGCTCCTCGGCACCTCAGCCCCCTAAAGTCTGCCAGTCTGCCAAGCCTCGCCTCAGCTGATGCAGCTGGATCGATAAGCGGCAGGCGCTCTCTTCATTAGGAGTCCCCGGGGCCAGTCCACCTGCCACTCACTGCCCGGCTCCTCGCTGGCAGCTTCTTCAGAGCCGGACTCTGCCTGCTTCCATTCATTCGATTTTGTGTCTCTGTGTCTTCCCTCAAACATTCTCTGCGGTTTGTTGTTGATATCATGTCTGAAGAAAAAAAAAAAATTACTGGAGCTGCTGATCCGCACACACCTGTCAAGACTCATCGAGGTTCCATGGCTGTAGGTTTTGGGGTGGACGCCGTGTTAGACCATGTCGGGTGAAGCTTTCAGTAAGATTACGAAGAGCGGCTTTCAGCGCATGACTGGGCTTCCAAATAGATAGATAGATAGATAGATAGATGGACAGATGGACGGACGGACGGACAGACAGACAGACAGACAGACAGACAGACAGACAGATAGGTTAGGTTAACCTAACCGGACGGACGGATGAATAGAGTAGATAGGTAGATAGATGGACGAACAGACGGATAGATAGATAGATCAATAGATAGATAGATAGATAGATAGATAGATAGATAGATAGATAGATAGATAGATAGATAGATAGATAGATAGATAGATAGATGGACGGATGGGCGATAGATAGATAGATAGACAGATAGACAGACGGACGGACGGACAGACAGACACACAGATAGGTTAGGTTAACCTAACCGGACGGACAGATGAATAGAGTAGATAGATAGATAGATGGACGAACAGATGGATAGATAGATAGATGGACGGACAGACAGACAGACAGGGCGGATGGACAGACAGACGGACAGACAGACAGACACACAGACAGGCAGACAGACAGACAGACACACAGACAGGCAGGCAGACAGACAGACGGACAGACAGACAGACAGACAGACAGACAGACAGACAGACAGACAGACAGACAGACAGACAGACAGACAGACAGACAGACGCTATATGTTTCTTCTGTTCCAGCACCGTGGGACCTCAGCTCAAACATAAAGACAGGCTGAGGTTATTCCTCATCAGATACAATTATTCTGAAAATCTGAATCATCTTAATAATGTGTTCCTCTTCAAACTGGACAGAATATTCTGTCTTGAATTATTCAGTTCTCCTGCGTCTCTCTTCTCCCTAGCAGGGGTGCTAGAAAAACTAGTGCTTCATCTCAAAATAGAAAAGCCTGAACTACTTCTGATCAGTCTTTGATGGAACAAACCGTCTGTCTTTCACTTCATGGAGCTCTGTCATTAATGTTGTTCATGTTAATGTCACTTTATACTTTTATCGATAGGCTGGTGGACATAAACAACAAAAGGGCTGTTAGTGACAGCTAAGAATGACCTGGATAATTGTATCAGTTACTCATCATAAAAGTTCCTTTCATTGACGAAACATTTCGAAACAAGTTATTTTCTTTCATTTATGAAAATCCTAAAACGATTTTAGTCTTTTAATGAACTGCGCTCGCTGGTTGATAGCGCAGCAGTCGGTCGGCGCTCGGAGTTCTGGACGCCTCTTTTGAGATCCACTCAGCAGGGGACGGGGAGATAAGCAACCTCAAGCAATTAGAGCATCATCTGACAGTGTTTGTCTGCTTTCTGCGGAGAGATTTCCGGTGTGTTGAGAAGCTGAGCCTCATCGATCCCAAAGGTCAAGTCTTAGCTTACTGCTGGTCCACCTTCCTGCTCAGACATACACAGGAACCTTTCTGAAACTTTGAGGGAATCAGTGCATGTAACTGATCTGCCTCCGCTGGGGTTTGTCGCCGCCGTATTACATGAGCGGCCGCGTGTTATCAGGCGAAGGTACATTTTGTCAGACAGAAATTGAAACTCTAGAATTGAAATTTTGAGAGCTGTTCAAAGGAACATACCTCAGCCAGTGGAGGTGAAGAGTTCACTGCATCTTCATCGCAGGCATAATCCATAGTCTTATATTGATGCGTGTCCATTCACCGCACAACGTGATGTTGTATTTAGTGTTAGCAATTTTAGCATCACTGATCATATGATTCCATGTGTTCTTTGCGATGGTACTGCTGTTCACCAATATATCCACGAGGGGCAGCAACCCAAAGTCAAAAGTTTATGACAACAACAAACTCACAACTTGAGGATGAAGAATTTCCGCCGTTGTTATGTCTTCTTCTGGTCTCATTAGAGCTACATATCGGGTATCAACAGCAACACTGCCCCCACAGTTTCCAGTGGTACTGCTCCGTTTGGTCCATATCCATAACGTTTGTGGAAACATGCAGAAATACGGAAGAAATAAATGCAGCCCCTACTCCGGCAAGCTCCAGTGGATCCTGTGGAACCGAGGGGGATGACCTGCAAACTGAAGGGCGTGTTGTCCAAGATGGAAGATGAGGACACAGATGGCTCAGTTTACCAGGAAGAATGTGAGGAAAGGGGCCCACAGGTCTGCAGCAAGTCCATTCACCAACGGGGCCATGGCAGGCAGACCCTTTGAAAAGGGTGGGTGTAGCTCTGAACGCTCCCCTCTGGAGAACTGCTGCTGACACAGCGGTGCCGGATCCACTTTTTCTGTTAGCAAGACATTCTCCACAAAGATCTTTCATGTAATGTGGCCCTTGAAGAACTTGAAGTGCCCACCCCGGGTTTGGACGACACAGTAGAGGCAGGTTTGTCTGTCTGAGAGAAGCTCAGCAGAACTGCTGCTCCTCCATGTTACAAGAAGCCAGGTGGCCCGGGCACCTTGACTCCTGGATGCCCTCTTGTGGGTGAGCCTTGGCTCACCTCACTAGCCCATCAGGTAGGTTTCCTGGTGTCCATACATGGAGGACGGATCCACTCTATCTGGAGCACAAGGAAACAATCTTGACCAACATTCATTCTGGTCATTAACTGATGAATGGTCCTTATCTTGTCATTGCTCTGCAGAAGATGAATATTGTTTACATACAGCGGAAATCTATCGTCAGCTTTGTTTTCTCCAAGGTAGATGCTTATCTGTCTGGCCGAGCGCATCATCATCATCATCATCGTCATCACAACAGTGATGAATAATGCAGAAGCAAAAATGTTTCTTCTCCCTGGACTTGGCGACTGCTGACCAACTCTAAGTGCTGTCTCTCTCTCAAAAAACCATTAGGCAGTTCTCAGACGCCTCTTGGAGCCTGACTGTATTTTTCACACACAAGTTTCTTATCCACTGCTTCTGCACCAACAGATAAGATTAAAAGTCCCGAGTAATTAATTGGCAGCCAAGAAAACTAATTTCTCCCCCCAAAAAAGAGGGGAAAAAAATCCCCAAATTGGACTCTTCAGTGGCTGGTGAGTTCAGATTGGCTGTGCTTGCTGGCCTCTTTGTGTATGGACCATGGCAATTAAGTTGAACAGCTGACTGCATCAGGAGGTGTTTCATTCACACATGGCTCCCCCAGATAGCAAGGGATATTTTCATTCACCTGCATCCCTTCCCCTTCCTGACAAGAGAAGGCCCTCAAGAGAGAGGGATTTCATTTAACACACACTGTGAAAAGAAAAGTCAGTGTGAAAAGCGCTTTGGTGCAGACGGGCATCGAGGTGGCCGGCAAGGTTCAGAGCAAGCTATCCAACAGAGGACTTCTACAGATCTCCACCATCAGCTCTGCCGGAACATCAAGATGAACAAGCAGGTGAAGAATTTCTGAGGCAGTGATGTCTTATTCAAGGCTGAGATGTCGAACAGGACAAACAGCAAATCGACAAATTTTCTTCTCCAAATATTGCTCTGCAGATCCGTGGCCATGTTTCTACCATTCTTTTTTTTTTCTTCTACCACCTTACACCCCAAACATACCTGCTTTTCTCGCACCTTTCATAAATTGATGTATTTTTGTCTCCTCCATTTGTTCTTTCTTTCGTTTTTCCTCTCTTTTTTCTTCATCATCCTAACAGTGTATTCTTCTATTCTCAATTCTTTCTTTCTCCTACCTACCAATGTATCTTCCTCCCCTCAATCCTTTCTTTCTTTGTTCTTTCTCCCTCTCTTTGTTTCTTTCCCACCGATCAATGTACTGTATCATTCAATCCTCAATCCTTTCTTACACCTTCCGACCAATGTATCTTTCTACCCTCGATCATTTCTTTCTTTTTTCTTTCTCTCTTTCTTTCCCTCCTTATCAATGTACTGTATCATTCTATCCTCAATCCTTTCTTTCAGCCAAGTCCTCAGTGATGCTGAGGAGGAAGAACAGATTGAAAGAAGGTCCCGATGAAAACCGTGTTTTGTGGAACCTGCTGAAGTCCAGACTGACATTAGAACATTCGTTTTTTGTTTTTTTTTGACTGATATCAGAACTTGTGCTGAAACATGTTTGGTAGATGGATCGCGGAAGATTGAATCTCAACTTCTAAATTTAGATTTTTCATGTTTATTTTCGGCTCATTTATTTCATCATTATAAATGTTGAGTTGTGAAAATAACAGTTCTTTCTAACACTTCTTTTTTCTTTCTTTTTATTCCTATTCTTTCTTTCTTTCTTAATAATGGATGTATTGGATGCATGGATATAAAAATCAATCTGTTCTTTATTTCCTTAAACCCTCCCACCCTCATGGTTCCTCTTCTCTGATATACTGTATATACCACCTCTTATGTAACCTCCCAGCTATGAGCGCTTACATGGAGCCTAACAACATCTTGCAACACAGAGGAGACGCTGGATTTTGGAGGAAATATGAGCACTTATCTCCTGAGGGTTGAAGGATCCTGTTTAAAAATCATCAGAGTAATGTGATGGAGAGAAATGAATGGCGGAGGGATGGAATGGTTAATCGTCTGTGCAAGTGTTTGATCATCTAGGGGGACATTGGAGGAGAGATTGTGTCATGGTGGCGCTGCTGGGGGAGGCTGTGAAATATCGCAGACTGGGTGTGAATCAATGTGACTTGTGTGTTCCTTCGCTTGAAAACATCCTTTCTGCCAAAAAATGCCTTTGCTCTTAGATGCTTTTCAGTCAAGCAGGAAATGTATTCAGCAGAGAAATATCCATCACAATATGGAGTGGAAACCTTTGATACCGCCTGTTTACACAAAATAAAAGAGCAGTCAACAGACTGTTGCGGCACAGCTTCATTCAAAGTCAAGCTGGAGACTGCGAGTGTGACTCTTCTCGGCGCTCCCTCAACTACACCTCATTTAAATCTGTCAGCAGTGTCACCATAAATATCACACCACATCTGCACTCGGCTGCAGCCGAGCCAGCTTCAGCTCCGAAGCCAGGCATCAGATTCACAGCGAATAAAAACTCATGAACCACGCCAACATCGGAGGTCGTCCAGTCCATTATAAAAATGCTCTATCTGTTCATGAATGTTACTTACTGTTACAGTTTTTAATGAGGAAATACATGGCTTTGTTGGCTGGCAGAAAGCTGCTGCGAGGGTTTTCGACATTCATTATTTTAAAATTGTTCCTTTAATCTTACTTTGTATGTGGTTGCTATATTAAATTGTATTTGAATGTTGAGTGATTTCATAACTTTGACTTTCTGGTTACTGTAATTTAAGTATATTCTAATCTATTTATCAGGCATCTTTCTTCTCCTTTCCTCACTTTATGCAAGCATGAAGACATACTGAAAAAAATTAATTTTTCAGATGTTAATTTACAATCTCTTCTGCTTCATCCACAAATATTTATTTATTTTCTTCATACTTCATTATATATCTGTCTATGCTTAAAACTGCCATCATTTGTATTTTGTAGACATTTTCACTTTGATTATGCCATTTATATATTTTCTTTCTATTGGAATATACATTTATTTTTGCCAAAATATGACCTGCTGATCAATGTCCATTTTTACTACAAGTCCCATGATGCAGTACAACAGCAGGTCAGGTGAAAAATGTTCATATCAAAATAGCATTCCTGAATAAACATAAGTAAAAAATATTCATCCTGGTTGTCATCCATGGGGCTGATACCAAAACAAGTGCAAAAAAAAGCAAAGTGGAAAATGATTCATCATGTTCCAAAAATAAGTTCACAATTTTTTTAGCAAATGTGCAGCTAGAAAAACATGTGGATGAAGGAGGTCAAGAGCTTTTTTTTTCACCATCATTCTTCTATTAAATCCTCACACATGCAACTGGGAGAGATGACTTCACCTGTTAGTCATGTTCTTTTTTTTCCTCCCCCTTACACACCTTACACTCTCCATGGTTCTGGTGAGACAACACCTTTGAAATATATTCCTCTTGCATCTCTCCATACGAGATATGCTACCAACCATAAAATACACAACCACCCGTTTTCAATTGCTCAGTAAATCACCTACAATTTGTGGTCCAGCCTCCGTCTTATATATCCGCTGCACAATTTAGGATCCTGGCAAACCTCATGCCGTATGCTTTGTTTTGACACAAGTGTGTTCCAAGTCGCAGGACCAATTCTTGCTGTGGCCATTTTCCCCGACATCTATATTTGAAAGTCATCACAAGTGAAAAATCATTTATTACTCAGAGAAGGTTGCAGCGGCGTCGCGCAGGAGGTGCAGGTCTGTCTCGGTAACTAGGACTCGGGTGTTTACTCTGACGTCTCTCCTGAATGTGTGTCATCTAATGTATGCAGCCACAGCCACCGCTGCTCAGTTCTACTGGGTATTGGGGATTACATGAACTAAAGTGACATCCACTCTGTTCGTGCTTGTGTGGGTGTGTGTGTGTGTGTGTCTCTCCCTGACAACTGAGGCTGAACACAACCACAGACTCGACCCATGGGGAGGAGACTTGTTTTGCATGATCATTGGAGGATTGTAGGGAAACTGCAGATCAAAATCGGAGCTGAGCTTCAAATTTCAGAAGTCAGGACATTTGAGTGTTACACAGGTGTTGAAAATGGCACTTTGGCATTTCCAGAAAAGTAACATTTGTCAACAACCAGCAGCCTGGCTCCGGTGAGGAAAGAGAGCTACGCATTCTTTAAACCTACTGCAACTCTTCATTTGAACAGCAACAAAGCAACATTGAGTGAACCCGTGTTTTCCCACTTCAACGTGGGGCATCAAGTGGCTCAACTCCAAGCATCTGACAGATGACAGAGCCTCATATTAAATCCACCCTCCAGATACTGAGGATTGCTTTGAGTCAATAATCTAATGTTATGTTGTTCATATTGGGAATTAATTCTTTTAAATTTATGCTAAATAATTTGCAATAGTTTGTACAGTTGATCCTGGTGAGCCACGTCAAGCTCTTATGCTGAAGGTAAGAGATGGTTTGATGACTGTCAGATAGACACTTAACTGGCAATAAAACAAACTACATATTGCAGGGAAAAGCGTAACAAAACACAAAATTAAAATCAAAGAAAAGTAAGGTGTGTTTATTTGCCACCTGCGGAACAAATGAGGGACAATGGTGTGTAATGTCAGGAGACAGCAGCGTTGAGCTTCTTCAAGGTGTAATTTGGCAACGTTGTCATGTCATCTCACCGTCACTCTCAGCTCAGAACCACCCACTACTCATATCCACCTTCCTTCTCGTCTCATTACAGCAGAAGCATCTTCATCTACAGCATCTCAGCATACGGCAGACAAAAACTAGTTCAGGTGTGGATTAAGACGTGGGTCACATGATTCAGGTGATGATGATGATGGTGGGCGCAAGGAAAATGAAGGGCTGTTTGCGTGTGTCTGTGGGGGAGAGGGGCTATAAACACTATGGTTTGCATAAATAAATGAAGTGTTTCAGAAATAAGTTTCCATCGCTGCACTTCAATGAACAATTTAATATTGTATTGTTTATGTATTTATTCAAAATCTAGCCACTATTATGTTAGGAAATAACTAAAGTTTGAATACATATATGAATGAAAAATAAATATTTAATTTGACTTTTTTCTGGTCATTTTAAATAATTTATTTTGAATAAATTACATATATATGTATCACATATCCTTTTAAATATAATATAATATAATATATGCAAAGTAAATTACATAAGACTACATTAGTAACCTATTGTGAGACAGCAGAGTAAACGGTTGTTTCAACAAAAATAAATATTATGGGTAACATTATTTAATACTGATAAAGATAAGCAAATTGTTAGGAATCATTTTAATTATTATACATTATGACAGATCACAAAAAAAATTATGATGAATGGATTTGTGTGGAACATACAAACATACAAAATGTTTCACTATATACTTACTTTCACTATATACTTCACTTCACATGAATGATTTTTTTGTGGCGAGATATTCTTTAAATAAATACACAGGGGGCCACCTACAAGGTAGTATATATAACATATAATAAAAGCTAAATAACAATGAACTAAAAATATTTTATATTAGTCAGAGAGGTTTTTCTCATTTCAGTCCACTATTTGAATAAATGGTGTTTCACTGATTTACAAATTAATTGAAAACAATATGAACACCATCTGACATTGACATTGTTTCGTGAATTTATTATCTTGACAGTAAAAAAAAAGTACATAGAAATCCAAGTCAAACAATCCTTCATTTTCTGTCAACATCATGAAACACAAAGAAACAGAAAAGACCAAAAATAGTGTTGAATTCCAGCAACATGTTCAACAAACGTTCAGTCCTCATTCAAAACAGTCTGACAGGAGTTGGAGAACAAGAGGGGGATGATGCAATGCAGCACACTGGGGCTCCACAGACATTATTTTTCAACAGTGGACGCACAAAAAAAGTGCCCATTTCACATATTCAGCAGGTGTTGCAGCAGATGAGCGGAATAGCAAAACAGCAGTCCATCTCCTCTCTCTCTCTCTCTGCAGAGTGTGATCTCCTCACTGGTGACACAGTCCATTTCATTTATTAGTCCGTCCACACATCACGCCTTAATCTCACACAGCAAACTTAAAAAACGACAGATTAGACCCAAATCTGACGGATCTCCTGCTCCGATTTTCAACACACTGCAGCAGCGGAATTGTAATCTCTTCGTGCTACTTCTGCGAGATCCCTGGATTATAAATAATCTCAGTTTTATTTGCCGGATGAGGGGACTCCCTCTCTTCCAACACTTCTTCTGGACTTTTATTGTGGCGGAGAGAAAACCAGAAGAATCAATAGCTGAATCTCAGAGCTAGTGACCAGTGCTCTTCTGAGACTGGTGAATGTTACTCAGCGCTGCCAAAAACTGCGCTGCCACAAAACCATGTGGAGGCAAACTTAAATCTGAGTATGAAAGTGTGTTTACTGAAACAAGAGCAGTGTTTTCAGATTGGAGAAGGTCAGTCCAGCTCAACTAGGAATTTGTGCTCGCACAGAAACGTCCAACATAAGCTGTGGGCAGGTTGTTGTACTAAAAAGGCAAAAGTAGACTTCTTGAGTTGCATAACTGTGGGCTGTTATTGGTACTTGAGCGCAGTGTTGCACTTGTGTACCTTGTTGTACGACTACATGGGTACAAAAGTATAACACTACTACAATTTTACAAACATGTCTGCAACTCGTATCTTAGTTATTTTATGGTGACAGAAACGCTTAAGTTCCACATTTGTTTAGTTAAAATCACACTCATGTCCTCTTCTTCATCCATTTCTTCTGGACAAATCCAGTTTTGTTTTGTTTTTTTTACATTAAGACACATATTTGACAAATTACTTTCCACTGTTGCTGAAGTGAGAGCATTTTGTTGTGTGATGCTGTGCTGCTTTACAGCAACCTACAATCTACTTTGGGGACTCACTGATGCTTTTAAGAAGCCAAACTGCTGTTAGCAAAAATGCCCTGTTATTAATGGGAACAGTCAATCTTTTGTTGCGCATTTTGCATGTATTTGAAGACACATTTCCAGAACATGAGTGTTGCAGTATATAATTTTTGCTTCTAAAACTGAATTTCTGAATGAACAATGTTGTGTACATGAACCGACTAGCTCACGTGCGTTACATTTTGACAAAACTCAGTTTTTGCAGTTATATTATTGAACATAAAAAGCAAATGATGCATTAAACATTCACTTTTTTTGCCCCCAAGAATACTATTCTATTCTATTCTAGGTAAAAGTTACACATTTGTGGTAATCTTTTGACTCACTTTTGAGCAAATCTTTTTCTCCAACTGGAGGGTCACGGTTGTGCATGAACATTATCACAACTATAAATCCTCTTGTCCTTCTTTTACGCCTCAAAGATCCACTGTTGTGCGATTCTTCTCCACAAGAAGAAAGAGTGATCTACACACTGCTCCTGGTCCCTCACCACGGCGGTGTGTCACATTTGCCCCAGTGATTCCTTTAGAGATTTGGCTGGCAAGGGTCCAAAAGATAAAGGAAGCCCCCTCTGTCAGACAGGAAGTGCGGGCGATGAAGGACTGGGGGAGGACCAGGGAATCAATCAGGCAGCCGTCTGGCCCCTGTGCACTCAGGAGACACTAACAACCGTCGGGCCCCTCGGGGACTGGACACACAAGTGAGCGCAGCTCCGCACAGACGTCCCACTCTGACGGATGAATTCCAACCCATTAAACAGACAACACCGCCACAGACTCGCAGAATAATCTCTTGGATTAAAATAATATTCATAAAGCAGTCATCCACTTTCACAACTGAGAGAAATGACAGTCACAACAAGGCACCTCGTGTAGGCCTCAAATTCCTACGGGTGAGACCAGCGTCAGAGCGTTTTCTAACAGACAATCAGCCGCTACATTTTAATCAGTCTCAAAATAGTTTTCTCCGTGGTGAAAGAAAAACAAGTGCAAAAAAACGGACTATTTTTTGCAGCACATATGCGTCAGCAAAGAACAGGCGTTAGGAGGATCTTGAGCCCCCTCTACTGGAGAAGCTGCTGGACTTCAAGATTTTATTTAGACACAATTTCAGTTCCAATTGACTTCACGAGGAAGGACTGTGCTTCATTTTCAAGCAATGTTCCACTTAGGTTTCCAGCATCCAGGAAATAGAATATAAATAGATGCACACAAACATCCCATCACTGTGGTTGACCGTGCAAACACGAAAAAAACAAAGCTCTCGTCCCCACCTGGGCCACAAGAGAGACGTTCTCGTGTACGGTTCATATTTTCTCCTGGAAGTACCACTTTTGGCGAGGACTGCTGGAGCAAGGGCGCAGTGCTGGCGCAGGGGTCCCATTGTCGGTGGTGTCTACGGCCTCCACACACTTCTCACTCATCACGTGGAAAAGGGTCCCGTCCTTAACATAAAAATCAATAAAATAAAACAGCGTGTGGGTTGACGGCGTGAATAATTAAGTGTTAGTTATGAATAACAGATGGTAGCATGGACACATAAGAGAGCTCCTGAACGCAGCACGGGGCTGCAATGACCTCAGCAGGGGAACCAATGGAATTGCACTTTTAAATACTTATAATAAGTTATTGATAAATGCCACGTAAAACCATGTTTTCGATTAGTTAAAATCGAATTATAAATTTAGTTTTCACAAAGTCAGTATCAAAACTTCAGTCCACTTCAGTTCTAAATGGTTAAAATTCAATTTTATATCATTTAAAATACATTTTTGAAGAGGAGTTGAGCAATAACTGTATTACAAAATCAACGTAAAAGTAAACGGACTCTCAAGTGAGTCAAACTGATTTTTTTTTTTTTTGTCACAGACACTAACTCCAAGTCGCACAATGAAAAATCTAAAAAACATAATACTGTACTCTTTCACCAATCTACAGTTTCATCTGATATTGAACACTATTAATGAATGGATTTCTGTTCAGCTTCACAGCCATTACCTCTCTGAGGAGAAATTTCTGGTCGGCGAACACAGCTTGCCCTCGTTTCCTGCACGGCTGCACCATCAGGTAAGTGCTGATATTATCACCCACGACGCACCCGGCCGGTTCCCTGGTGTTGTAGCGGATCTCTCCTTCAGAGGAATACTCAAAGAACTGTGGGCGGAGACACAACACCTGTTATCCCCGGCAGAAGGACGGCTCGGAGCCGGTGTCAGGGAAGCTGCTCATGTATATTCATGTGTCCCTCCGAAGAAGAAGAAGGGACAGTGAGAAAGTGAGCAGACAGCGTTCCATCAGTGTGTGTGTGTGAACGAGATCACGGACACACGTGCGCACGCACAAATGTAATAATCAGACTGGGAAGAAATGCAAGTGTGACTGTGGTGCAGCTGGACACAAATGGTCATCTGTTTAATATTATTCTGCCATTTGTCGATAAATCACTCATAAGCAAAGCTTTGTAACTTTGCAACATGAATGTAACTATGACTGAGTCACATTCATGTTTGAGTCAAAGCCACTGTTCAGATATTTTCTGAAATATATTATCTTTGCAACAATCCTATTTCCAATTGCAGTGAAATAATTCTCATGTGAAACACTAGTATAATAAATAAAGTAATGGCAAATGGTGTCAGAGTGTCTGAGCAGAAATAACTTCAAACTACCGTCACGTTCAAAACAACTGGAGCAGACAAAAATAACAACAATATAGAAAGATCATGGAAAAAGTGAAGTGCCGCCCAGTGCAGCCGAAACACCAGCAGCTGTCCGAGGAGCAGATGCTGGTAAACTGTTGGCGGTAAATGTGCAGCACAGATCCTTTTGAGAAGATTCTGGGTGGCAGATGGAACCAGCCAAAATGTTGGAGCTTTTATTGGTGATCGGATCAAGCGTGTACACAGTTGGGCGTTGGCTTGCGTGCTGGACTGATTTTTTTCTATAACTTTTTTGGTTGTGGTAGCATCAGTTTCAAATGATTTAATGTGAATAAAAATGAGCAAAAGACACTAAAAAATAGCAGTTTATTAATATTTTATTTATATAAATCCTATTGTTGGTGAAGGAAAGTCAGTAAATCTTATCATGAATAATACTAAATATATTATAATTATTATTATTATTAGTAGTAGTAGTAGTAGTAGTATTAGTATTAAATTGTGTTGTGTGCCGTGAATAGAAGAAATAAACTCGAACACCCAAAAACAAATAACTTGACAACTATTTTGGACACTTCAGTTTGCCACTACTTTACTACAAACAAATCACTCACTTCAGTTGGACCTAATCTGACAGGTTTCTTATCAGTATTCCAGACGCGGGCGGAGACAACTGTTCTGTGACAGTGAAGTGGCAGCTAGAGTGAGAGAAAAGCTTTACAGAACAGTGGTGAGAGCTGCCATGATGTATGGTTTAGAGCCAGTTGCTCTGACACAAAGAAAGGAAGCAGAGGTGAAAACGCTCAGGTTCTCAGTGACCAAGGAAGGACAAGCTTATGTAAAGGGAGAGGAGGAACACAATCAATGGTGAGAGACATGATGGGTATGGTGAGGGTTGAGCTGTAAGATGGTGGAGGAGGCTGACTTTTCCTGGATGGAAAATTAAGACGGAACATTCATGGTGCATTTACCTGGTTCTGGCCCATGCCGTGACAGGGGTAGATGATCACTCTCTGACCAAACACCATGTGTTCACTCGCAGGGTTGTAGTCGAAACAGTAGTCGACCTTTCCCCTGTTTTTCAGCTGTTTATGACAAAGACTTTTAATGCTTGTTTCTGCCGACACACAAACAGGTAGCGTCGGCTGTCCCTACCATTCCAAACCTGCCGGGCAGATCCTCTGGGATGTGGATCTCGCGGTACACGTTATCCAGATACCACCTGAAGTCTTTACAGCCCAGCTTCTCTCTCAGCGTCCTTCTCTCTGTCACGTCACCGAAGGCCTCCTGTAAACGCGACCCATAGAAATGAATGTGCCAGGGAGGGAGGGGGCAGAGAGGGGCATGGCCACGCACAAGGTGCACGGGGTGGAAGAATAACAGTCCCAACCTGACACACGACGCAACTCATTACAGCTGCAGAATTACTACTGACCTTGTGCTGAAGTCAACCACTGCAAACAGGGTGCAACAGGGGTCAGACTTTGTCCCTGATCATTGAATGCTAACACCGGACTCATAAAACAGAAGTTGAGCGTGGGAGGGTGTCAGAACCCAGGGCTCGCCAGTGCAAACGCTCAATGAGGAAATTAGTGATGAGCCAAGGAGAGGCAGAAGCAGGAAGATGAATGTCGACAACTTTCCCCCAGCAAACATCCAATTAGCTCTCAAATTGATCCATTAGCTGATAGAGTGGTTTCCTAGAATAAGTAAGGTCCACCTTCATAAAAACCATTAGAGCAGCTAAAGGTCAACAGAGAGCCATTACTTAGCACTATTTGACTGATCAATATAGTGATTCATGAAAGGTCACAGGACCTTTAGCAGGGCTGAACAGTGTAGAGTGAGAGCTCAAAGAGACTCAGCAGACTCAAGTGTTCAGATTATGTCTGTTCTGTCTGCCTGTTGAGAAACACAAACAGCAATTTTCAGTTGAAATTAACCAATGACCATCCATTTTAACTTTTTGCCAACAATTTATTTTAATTTCCTGTTTGCTGTAAAACAATGATTTTAGATATGTTAAATGTATAAACAATGATGGGTGGGTTTGCACTTTATTTTAATCCAAGTTTAATAAATGACTTTATTATTGTTCTTAATATTTGTTTCCATAACATGTATGAATATTCCATGGTCACTCTACAATTTTAGAGTGATATTCCCAAATCTTTACCATTAAATTGATGTCAGTGTTTATAGAGAACTTTGCATGTTTTTTATTTTTATTTTGAGATAGAGTTGGAAGTGTAACAGTGTTTTGGTGTTCAGAACAATGAATTTAGATGAAGACCCGTGGCTGCACTCCAAAAAGGAAAAAAATCTCAGTTTATAGAATCTACATCGACCTGTTCAACCTGCTCTCAGTACTGCAGCGCATGGAAGTGTGACAAAGGGCAAGTATCACATTCCTTCACTTTCAAATTCATATTTCTACAGTGCATCTGAGCTAGAGAGGGCGGGAGACACCCTGAACAGGTCATCGGTCAGACAGACAACCGCACACACCTGTGGACTATTCTGATTCATCGGTTAACAACAGTAAAGTTTTTGGCTGCTGGAGGAAAGCAGAGTACTGGAGGAATGCACAAGTTTAGGCAGAAAGGACCGAGCTTGGCGCCAAGCTTAGCCTTATCTCTAGCCAATCTGAGACCAAGTCAGGATCAGAGCATTCCATGACTGTGATAAGACCCGGATTTTACAGAGGTAAGACTTGAACCCAACTGAACACAGAACACATTAGTCTGTTCACCATACTAAAGCCATTAAATAAGGCTCAATATGGGGCACAAAGGCTAAGTGTTGGGCTTCATGAAACGATGCCCTCATTTTCAGCAGCCAGCAGGTGGCGCTATAGGTTTGAAAATGATGTCAGTCTTCATGAACATTTGAAACCAAAGATTTTCCCTGAAGCCTCACTACAACGGTAGCATGAAGGTGTTTTTGTCTCTCTGTTTTTTCATCTTTTGAGAATTTAACACAGATGTTTTTTAATCCCAGCAGCAGTGGTCTTGACTGATCTAGGTAAAAAAAATCTTGAGTTCAGCATGGCAAGTCTTGAGTCCAGTCTTCAGATGGTCGCGAGTGTGAGCGCTAGGCTGTTGTTGAAGAGTTTTTTTTTTTTTTTTTTTAAGAAGCATTCCTTCAGCTACACTGGCTAAGAATACATTTTGGTAACCTGCTACTTGACCTCGCTATTTAGGGCCTGCTTTGATAGCTTGTCAGCTTAAACACAAAATCAGAAATGTATATTTCAACCCAAAAAGCCACCTAAGACTGATGAGAGGTCACTGAAGTTGTGAACGACCTCCAGTGAGTGACACCTAATCTGTGTTTAGAAAGCTTCTCCACTTAACAACACGGCCGACCCGCATGCACACACACACACACACACACACGCATGCACGCACACACACACACGCACACACACACACACACACACACGCGCGCGCGCTGCATCAAGGACAGGCGGGTGACACCGGTTGGCACGGAGTGTTGTGGAAAGCTGGTAATCACACACCGGAATACCGTGACACACTTGTCAACTTGGGTGTCTGCTGCTCATGTATCCAAGGCGTCACTTCATCAGGGGAGTTGTAACACCACAGCAGGATCAGAACGTGTGACGGAAATTTAGCGACATTAATTCAAAGAGCCTGCTTTCCTGCTCCGAGCACCAGTGTGTTGAATGAACCCAGCGTGTTAGGGCGCACTCACCAGGCGAGCGTGTGGGTTCCGGTGATAGTAGAGCTGCTTGTATTCATCCATCCAGACCTCAGCTGCCCTCACGCTGTTTGCCAGAGCTTTGCTACGGGAGTAGGGGGCCTTTTTAGGGAACACGTGACCCACATGAGAGCAGGGATGGATCTCCAGGCTGCCCCCACACTGCCAGATCTAGAGAACCACACCACACCACACAAGCGTGCAGAGTTGTTTAACCACGCAGTCATGATTCAAACAGTCGCACAAAGCCAAGCTGAATTGCCGTGTTGTAGTCCAGTTTACAATAATTGGAACGTTCTTGGAGAGGAAAGAACATTTATCAAGTAGCAGGGATGATATTATGAAGGAAGGAGAGGGTTCAACACTGCCGTGACATTTGAAATAAACCTACCGTTTTTATTTCTTTCTATGAATACTGCAACAAAAATACTTTACATTAAATATCTTGTTGCCATGCAGCAAAAACCTTCTTTCTCCAATAAGTTTTAAGAATTATAACATCCAGAGAACAAACAAAGATTATAAAGAGTACGGTCAGTAAGACGTTTTTTTGTTTGTTTGAAATCTGCAGTAAAGCAAAACTATAACAAAAGTTTGGGGGATTTTTTTTCTTTTTTATTCATTGTACTCATATCCATCCTGGAGTGATGACATGAATAAAAAATCTCACCCTGAAAGAGAATTCCAGATTCTCTCCGCCCCACACTTCCATCCCAGTGTCGTAGGTCCCCAGATAGGTAAAGTACTTCTTTCCGACAGCGAACAGACCTCCGGCCATAGTGGGGGATCTAAACACACATCATTTGTTCCAGCTAAAAAAACTCTGATGCACAAAAGAAACCGGCCATTGCCAACCTGATGACATCAGTGGGTGATCTTCTGCGCTGGCGCTCCGTGTCCGGAACAGGGTGCCAAGTGAACACCAGCCTCCAGTCGAAGCCCCCAATGTTAGGCTCACCAGAATTCCCAAAATACTGGAAGGTGTTCCAGTCTATCACGTCGATAACCGGACACACGACTGCAGATGGCTCCTCCTTGATTCTGGTGTAAGAGTTTTAATATAACATAACCATTGAATTATTTCATCTTGGTGAGACATTTGGTGAGAAGAACTACTGAAGCTGTGTTCATTCTATGTGGGCCTTTTTGATGGACCAGACTTTACCGCCCTAAACTAGAAAACATGACTTTGCCTTCAAACACTGTTCCTGCATGCTACCATCTTAAAGTTTAATAGAAGACCATAAACCAGGTGTGGGCAACTACATTTCCAAACAGGCCACGTTTATAAACCGTGGCAGCTGTGAAGCGCAGACAAGCCACAGAAAAATAGACTTAAAAACTTAACTTAAAACTAAAATAAATTATATCTAATAATATATCTATATTTTTTTTCATTTTGCTATTTCAGGAACAAATGTACACTGTAAATAAAAAATGTTAACAAGTGTAATTATGGCATGATAAAAAAAACAAAAAAATCATTCATCAGTAGATTTGTCACAATATTTCAAGTACAACTACAGCCATCAACGTGCCACAAAGAGCAATAACATGTTGTGTTCACTGTCACTTGAGACCAAAACGTTAACGTGTCAAGTTAAACCCTAAACTTTGCTAAGACAAATTGACACCTGATGCAAAAGTGAGGTGTTTCTTCACCCTGGTGAGAGGAGCTATTGATGAAAACAGCAATGATCACACAGTGATGCCTGGGTTTCGTGAGTAAAATTCTTGTGAAAACACTGCACGTATATCCCTCTAGTGTCACTCACCTGTGAAGCAGAGGCTCCAACCAGCCGTCGTGACACTCACAGTGACAGTCCAGGAAGGTCAACACCTCTCCGGTGGTGATGGATGCCCCCAGTAACCGGGCACGCACCAGCCCCTCCCTTTTGGTGGCTCGGATCAGCCGCACTTTCTTCAAACCCGCAATGTACCTCTCCAGTGGCTCCTTCAGATGATCTTAACATAAATAAATAAGACGCTCCTTAATGTCAAGATACCTTTTGGCAGGGACTTAAAGGGCTGAAACTTAAAGCACACAAACATATATAATTGAAAGATTGAAATACCTGCTTTCATTTGACCCTCACATTGGACGAAATAATATTGAGTGTATATAACACAGTGTTAGGTGTGTGTATTTAACTGGTCTCCACCTTGTGTATTTTTCTCTGTTTGTCTTTTCCAGGATGTTATACTCAAAAGTCAAACACACCAAGGCAGTCATCTGTCACCACCAGGATTTCTCTCCTGTGATGCTCAAATCAAACTGCAAATTCAAGAATACAGCATTTTATTAAATGCTGATTCATGAGTGCAAAAGAAACTATGTGCAATTTAATGCAACTACAACTTTTTTTAGTTAATAAAGGTCATCAATGTTTTAAGGCCACATTTAGTTTCAATGCTTATGCTGTATTGTATTTTTTATTGACATTTACTTTTATTTAGTGCTATGTGTGTGTACTGTATATATCTTAAGGGTGCTGTGTAAAATTTTATTTTCATCAATTTATTTATTTCTATTTATTTTTAGAAATATAATGATGTTTTCGCTCTTCTGAAAAATCATACTAACTAGACTGATGCTTTTTCTCCTACTAACTAAAAACAAAAAAGAGTGGCATTTTGAATGACATTTGTACCGTATGCATGGAAAATGTGTCTTTAAATTTTCACATTCAGGTGAGACAGATTCAGCTTCTAGATGCACAGATAGCTGTCAAGTTCATGAAATGATTCTTTATTATGTTATTTGGAACACTTGAAAATATTATACTCTTTGTGACCCACGCGAAACACAGCGTACCTCGATCGCTGTAGTCGTCCACGAGCACCACCTCCTTCAGCAGGATGTCGGGGGACGTCTCCAGGACACTGTGGACGGTCCGGAGCAGCGTGGACCAAGCTTCGTTGTAGAAGGCGATGACCACGGAGGTGGAGGGAAGAGACCTGTAGTCATATTTGAGCTGCCTGCAGCTGCAACACAGGAATACACTTTTCAATAATATAAGAAGGTACACAGAACCACGACTAACATCTTACATTGAATTAGGCTTTATCACAGAATCACTGCAACCACCTGGCATAAGGTGTGTGGGCCAACCAGTGCGACTGGTAGCAATCTTTTTCTCCTCAGCAAGTGAAGCCATAGTTTTGGATACAACTATTATAGTTGTGAATTATGCGCTGTCATATTATGAATGAGTGAAAGTTCAAACCACTAAATTGGGTGCATTATATGGAATGGGGGAGAACCAGAACAACGCACCGCAGGTTCATATTAGAGGAGGGAACATTGAGAGCCAGAAAGCAAAACTGTAACTCTTCATTCCATTCTAGCATAATACAGCGTTAAATGCGGCCATCAAAGGTGACTGCGCCATTAGAATACACGCAATATTCAGCTTGTCATTGGTGATTTTCACTGGATCACATCAAAAAGCTCAGTTTTTATTTCAAATTCAGGGTTTCGGCTCTATGTAAACGAGCGTGGCCCTTAAATGAAAGGCACCACGACCCTTTTAAAGGTGAAATCTCAGAGGATCAAACGTATTTAAACAAACAGGAAACATCGAAACAAGTGGATAACAAGTAGTGCACCATGGAGGTGGACATTATTATGGTGGTTTACGGTGTGTTTTTAACGGAAGAATCCCGAAAGACACCTCATAATGACTGAAGTCGGCTGGACATATGAAGAGACGGAAAAACGAGTGCCCTTATTGTCACCAATTCAAGTAATTATAAAAACTTTGGCCTCTGCTTCCTTGTTTCTCTATCACCGATATATTGCCGATAAAGAAGCAATACGGGGGAAATCAACACATGAGCCAAAAACATTGATATTTGCACATTCAACATGTTTGAGTATTAAAAGCACATTATAAGGATTTTCGTGGGGTGTCTCCATTTTTCGGTTATGACAGTCTGTGGCTTCCAGGATTAAACAGATACAGATGTATGGAAAGATGTTTGCCTCCATTTTTAAGTCTGATGTCAAACAACAGGGATGGCATTGTAACTAGGCCAGAATTACTAGTTCGGTTATCAGATCTTTTTTCCCGATAAGTCCAAATATACTCAATTTAACGTAACTCTTTTATTGAAGTGTTTTTGTTTTGTTTGTTTTATTACTTCAACATTTATGCCATGAAATAATTTATAATCTACTCTGTGATCTACAATGAAACAGATGTATGGCTGACCATCGCGACCAAAAAGTGTGGGTAAATTTCACACATCAAAGGACATATACCTTTCGCACCACATTTTGAGCAACTAAAATTAAAATATTAAGTTTTTACAACAATTTTCAAACATTTTTATTTATACTCTATGTACAACGCTACAGTCAGACCTGTCGCACACGTCATAAGCCCAGTAGTACCACTGAAGTAGTCCATAGTGATGGGCTGGTGAGGCTTCATGAAATAGCGTCCACAAGACTTTGGGCTTTACTTTTGGGCTTCAAACAACTGTCAGTGAAACATCACATTATGCTTAAGTCAGGAGCACCACCTTCTGAGTTCTGAAATGCAAACACTGTTTCATGAAGCCTCATCCGCCCATCAGGTCAGCTGACTATCAACTATCAGAATGATGAGCTTGTAGGTGTCAGTTGAGCAGTTCACACTTGAACATGTTCATGAAAACATGAGCATAAACTTTTTGAGAGACAAGTTGGGGTCATCAGATGGGATCGGCATTGACAGTCCTCAAGGTCATCAATATCAGCCATCTCTAATTGTGACATAGGCAGGTACTGACCACTGCAAAACAGCAGTAATTTATGTTCATTGTGCTATGGTCGGATGGGTTGAGGTTATAGACTCGCCTTGAATTTTCCTTCCCGGCAAGCAAAACTGAACGGAAAGAAAAGGTACTCACAGTGGATTCCACCGCTCAGGAAGTCTCCGATGGAGTGACACTTTGTCGCTGACATACGTGTTAATCTGGTGCAGTTTGATGCTCTCCTCCTCTTTTCTTTTCTCCTCTTCGTTCAGATTCAGCTTGACAGCTCTCCCCATCTCACCCGGGGCGTTCAAATCCAGCGGTGGCCTCTGGTAAACCGGCTTCTGCAGCTCCTCCTCTCCCAGCTCCGGTTCTCCCGGGGCCTCACGCCGGTACGTGGAGTCCACGTCCGCGGGCCCGTGTCTGGAGAAGATAAGGTAGCCCACCAAAGTGGCTCCGAAGAGCAGAAAGAGAACTTTGGATCGGTTCCTTCGCCCGCAGGCTGCCATGGTGGTGCGTTCAAGTTCGCCACAAAGTTTCTTTCGGCAGTTCATGCAGCTCTGCAGGAAGACTCTCCCACACGGTCGCCGACTTCCGCCGCCATTACAAGCGACTTCCAACCCAGTTCCGTCAAGTTGGTCGCAGGAACCTCCTGCAAGTCAACCGACCGGAGAAAGTGTCTTTCTTCACGGACCTTCAGTCGCGACAGCCCTCCTCTTCCTCCTCCTCCTCCTCCGGCTGCCGCTCCGCTACTTTCCTGAGTTCAACTGCAGCGAAGACGGATTAACACACGGGGATTAATTATCTCCTCAGATTAGTTTACAGGATTTACCTCTCAAATCTCCACCGCAGTGTAAACAAATCCAAAATCAAAACTCTTTCCAGGGGTCAGGAAGCGTGACACTTTGTTTCCAACACCCGATGAAGAAGTGATCTTCGTGAACCAATGGTTGCACAGTACACTGCTGGAGAATAGAAAAATAAGTTGTTGGACTAATGTTTTTTTTTTTTTTTTTGTCCAGTTTTGTTTTTAAATGTACCGGTTTCAAAATAAAAGCGCGCGTTCTTCCGGTTTTATCTCGCGTGTAAATGTGATCAAACTTTTTAAAAGTTAGTCAACCTACGTAATTCTTTTTTTTTACCATTTATTGGTCATCATGAGATGCTCCTATGTCAGTTCATGTCTCGGAAACCTTCTATGTTAAATCCGTGTCAAACTCGAAGCCCGTGGGCCACATCAAGCCCCAGATACAGCTGCAGATGTCACGTGACATTTGTTCATAATCACAATTTAGGATTTACTGATATACCGCTGCTGAAAGGCATGGAGAGGCCGAGACCTGTGTATAGTTTATATCTACTCCACATACTCATGTGGGTTTTCACCAGGCACTCCAGTTTCCTCCCACAATACAAAGCCATACAAAGGAGATTGAGCAAAACTCTTGAGCTGTGGGGTCATTGAGAAACTGAGAACAAACACAAAACAAATAAAACGCACTGAAAGTGACCATGTATTTATTTTAGATGTTTGCTTTAAAAGAAAGAAGAACAGCTTGTCATGAGCCACAAAAACCTCATTCATTTCTATGAAACCCAGCACTCGAGCCTTCAAGTTATTTTTTCAGAGAATGGACTTTACTGGGAGGAAACAGGCGAGATTCAGGAAGTCTTTACTCTAGAATGGTGATCAACAGTTGCACAGTTCCTCACTGGGATGCTGGCTTTGTGTGTGTCAAACTAGCATCAGGATTTATCTAACCCGAGCCAACATCTTGGATAAACATCCTGCCATGAATCGACTGGGTTATTATAGACCGCTCAAGATCCCTCAACTGGACAAGATGCATTTACAACTTTAAAAAATGACAATGATTCACTATTTGAAGATCATGTACCATTTTCAATAATATAGCTATGTTTTCCCATTCCAAATGCAGCTGAAAATGCCGTCCATTTCTGCTTCCCTTTTTCCCCCCCAGTCACACGCCCACTCATATTAAATATAAATAATGCAGCAGCAGGTGCGGTGAGAGGGATCATAAAAGTCATATCGCGCCACCTTCCCGCTCATTCTTCTGCAACCGATCTCAAAACTCTCGACAGCAAACATGAAATCTGACACAAAACGTATGTTTAAGCAAATTAAAAAGCTAAATAATTAAGGGGTTGGTAACTCGAGTGTTTGATCGAGTACCCATATTGTGAAAAGCACAAAGGGACACGAGGAGGCAACAAGTCAGCCAGAGTGTTGTAATTTACCACGGCCGACTGTGCATGTCGTGTCTGTCAGAGACACAATATTGGTGTTAATGCATGAGGACGTTTCCTCATTTGGGAGCAGATGATGGATGACATTTTCCATGCAACGGATAGTTCACAGCCATTCATCACAGGAGCAAATAAAAATGTGAGTCAGCTGCAAACAACACTTCAGTCAGGTTGTCAAAGCGTTGCCAAATTAATATGCCAACCCATCCATCCATTGGTTGACACTTTTTATTGCTAACCAAGCATTTTTCTGAATTGTAATAATAATAATAATAATAATAATAATAATAAGGATGAACTTAGGTGGCATCAGAAGAATAATAAATAATTATACAAAACCATTCTGGTCCAAATATGCAAGAAAGATGAGCCATTAGAGGTATTTGCCTTATTAAAATATCAATAACTTCTATATCTATAAATACCAGCAGTATTCCTTTTCCTCAATGTATCAGTTTGTCTCTTAACAATTTGATTGATCGTCCGTCATAGGTTGCCAGCAAATTTACTGACATTTCTATTACTTATCAACATGTTGTAGTCAAAATGAAACGATTCACCCAAGTGACTCATACATTTTTGTAGAATGATCAACACCTTTACCAGCAGTATCATAATAGTTTTATTATGCCAGATTGGTGTTTGTTTCATGATGTATTGCTCTTGTTAACTAGTTTGCTAATAATATGTAACTACTTTTATGGGTCAAAATGAATAAATAACGCAAAATGTTTCTTCATGTAGTTGCTCTTTTGTTTGAGCTTTTGAGTTTGAAGGTATATTTGAGCTTTCCTCATGCAGTATTTTCAGATAGTATTATCTTATTTACAGATAAAACATTTTGTGCAATGATTATCCTATTTTTGAAATAATATTCAGATTTTTTAAATACATGTTTCGTTCATATCTCAATCTCTGTCACGAAAATCAAGATTTTCCGTTCCAATTAAAACAAAAAAGTGAAATTGAGGTATTGACCACTAGGTGGAGTCATAGATCTTAAATAGTGGGTGAATCAAACCCCTTTCCATGACATCAAGACCGCACTGAACATTTTAAAGAAACGGAAGCATAGTTTCGCACGTCAAACACAAATATCTGCAGTCACTTGTATTTATTTCTCTAACCATCCGAAGTAGTTTACACAACACATTCCCCACACTCTCTCGTCTTCCCTTCAAGTCATTGTCCATTACATCCCTTTGAAATCAGTAGTTTACGAAGAGCCTCTGTCACCACTGTCCACACGTGGTTCCTTCAAGAACACAATTACACTCAGGAAACACAAGACACACCATGAATGGGAAGATTACAGGAAACACAGTGTAGTGTGGAGACATTTTCAGTTCAAGTTTAAGGCCTCGGAGGAGACACAAGAGGAGTGTGGTCTGAACAGCATGAAACAATGTGTGATTAAACCTTGTAACGGGAGCCTTTGGACCAAATCCCTGACGCGTTTCATCCACTTCAAAACATGTCAACAATGACTGACGGACTTATTAGTTTTAACACCTTGGCGACATTCCTGTCAGGCACATCTGCAAATGCTGAATGAACATCTCTGGTGTCCAAAGTCAAGAAACCAAGAGTTTTCTCCTAAGTTGTTTCTCCCTAATGTTCATTTCTACGATTTAAACTAGATGAATGATGAATGAGAATTAACACAGAACCTGATTTAGAGACCACATCTCATGGTTTAGTGATGCTACGGCTGGTGACACCTGTGAGTGCCGAGCCATTTTAGCTCTTCATTCTTACAACAAACTAGCGTTTAAATGAGACCCGACTCAGTCCAGCCCAAAATGCTACGTTGAATTCTGAAAGAGAACTGAATTATTAAGCATTGAACATTTCATCAATTGTGAAACATGGTCATGTAATTTATTATTTGTCAAATTATGACTTCAATTTTTTAGATCAACATTTTTTAAAACAATAATTTATACAATGATACATTTTTATTTTTGAAAAATAAATATTCTGTAATATATAATATTATCTTAGAGTGACATGTATATAAACTAATTGTAAAAAAATGTATTTCCCTCACTACTATCACTTTATTTGAGCGTATAATTTAAAAGAAAATGTTACTCCTTCATGCTGTCATGCTAATCCAGTGTTACCTGTTTTCTTGAACATCAACATTTGACAGCTCCTAAAGTAGCGCCACCACAAGTCCAACAACTGCATATCCATTTTTAAAAAGTGTTTCAGTGCATTTGTCAGGAATGTTAAGCCATCGTGTGCGTGAAAGCCGATGGTGTTTAAATTACACAGATTTGGCA
This sequence comes from Synchiropus splendidus, assembly GCF_027744825.2. NCBI lineage: Eukaryota > Metazoa > Chordata > Actinopteri > Syngnathiformes > Callionymidae > Synchiropus > Synchiropus splendidus. The sequence continues at coordinate 11,596,699 of NC_071337.1, forward strand.
CGTCATTAAAAGGAATAAAAGAGGGACGAATAAAATGTAGAGCGCCATCTAATAGAAGTAAAAACGGGGAATTAATTCCATTATTAGGAAAAAAAAAAGGCTGTGATGACTTTTAAATACGTTTTCCAGGCCGAACAAAACTGAATACATTTAACAGGAATTAAATAAGAATTGGTGCCATGTCTTCACTGCACGTGGCCTGTGGCACTTCAGGTGTGTGAGGCTGCTCGTGGTTGCACAGGCACTTGGATGGTAGCAACAAAAATGTAGCCTGATCATTTCCACTCAGTTTTTCAGTCATTCACAACGGTGCAAATGAGCAGATGAAACATTGGCTGCCACTTTTTTTTTTTTCCAGTGAAGCGCAGGGAGGAGACTTTCCCCGCAGTAATTGCACTCAGTCAGAGAAGGTCACTTGAGGTTTCCTGCCACGTTCTCTACCACACAAACTTCCACTGCTGGTCTCGGTCCTGAGGGTTGCAGCGCCTCATCTGCGCGTCGGCCCGGCCCTCTGCCGTGCGATAAGCAGCGAGGCACTTGTCAGACTGCGGGTGGTAGATACTTTTATCCTGGAGAAAAACACAACAAGATGAACACAATCCGGATGGGACGGATGGACTTCTCCGAAGAGCAGCTCACCTCTCTGAACTCCCAGATGATGCTGGCTGGCTTCACCTCCCCGTCGTGTGGACAGTGCTTCATGCTGATTTGGCTCTGTCCCTCCTGAACTTCAGCACACAGCTCAGTGACAGAGTTGAAACGTATTTCCTTTTGGGACGTGTATTCAAAGTACTGGGTGAAAAGAGGAACAAAAATGGCTCAGTACAGTGATAACTTCTCCACAGAAGTTCAAAGTCAGTAAAACTGGACTTTGACACTCAGGTTTAACAACGATTTATCTGCATAAAGAAATGAAAATAAATCAGCAAATCTGGACAAAGCAGCTGCATATTTTACCACTCACACACACCCACACACATACAGGTAGAGAGGAATGTGAGTCACCAAAGCGCCCATATCAAGAACCCGATTCAGAGGTTTGTCTCAGGAGAATACTGGGGCGAGAGGCCAGAACCAACAGAGCCTGAAGACCTGACCGCTTCACAGGACCAGGCCAGAACACGCCAGGGGACCAATAGAAAAACAAACAGGATGAAAGGATATGGATTGAAACAACAGATAAGAATCATTGTCAAACATTTCTCCTTCAGTCCTGAGCACACTTTGTTATCCAAGCACGTCACAATCCGTGACTTTTTTTTTTTTTTGGTTGGTAATTACACTTTAAATATTGGTTTTTGTCACGCTCATGATTGCGGTGGCCACATGAGACGATTGTAGAGCGCTGAGGACACTTCATATTAATCTTTGACTCATTGTGACTGTAGTGAAATTATAAACCAGGCATGTAAATCGAAGGCCTCCAGGGCACCTATTTCTCTATATCTATAATTAAAACTCACCCTTCAAGTCTCATAATACTGTCTGGAACAATTGAATTGTGCCGAAAGAACGTCCTGCTATTATTATCATTATTAAAACATAAATAAAAGGCAGAATATATTAGAATTTATTAAAGAAATATGGAACATTTTAGAAGGTACTCAGCAGTGAGAACACAGTGAAACACACAAATAGTGTGAGAGAAAAAACATAAATATGAATAAAAGTATGAGCAAACGCATCAAATTTAAGCAGAAAAAAATTATTTTTTAAAAAGTTTAAAATATTTAACACATTAGACAACAATAATATTGTTTTCACATTAAAGGTGGGAAATTTTTGCAGATTTTTTTTTTTAAAGGAACGCTGTGTACCCCCATATGAATTGACAGTCAAAATCTTTTTGTCTGTCTATCATGTTACAGTCGATCTGCAGTTATTTTTGTGAGCGTGAGAAGACCTGGACTCTCCTTGGGGCCTCTTGTTAGCGAGCAGGTCAGGTAATGCCTCTTCACCTTCGCCAACGTTCCCTTCTCATACATCTTTCAGGTGCTCCGCTCGTCCTTAATAAAAGACTCACTCCGGTGTTTGGCACCGATTTTATTTACCCAGGATTGGCTGTGCCAAAGAGGCTCATGTATTTTTCAGGCGGAACACGATTCTCTTTGGGCCAGAAGAGGAAAAGCAGGAGGGAGGCGATTAAGGTTTTGGTTTCAGCGCGGAGACATTGATTTTCAGTCACACATGCTGCTTTTGGTAGCTGGGACACCTGATGCGGCACATTACTTTGGTAATCCAAACCTTGGACCGCGGTGGTGGACTCGCCTGGAGAAGCTGAGCCTTTCATTAGTCTCCCGGACCAATGACCAGCTCATTTTCATCTGCCAGCTGCAAATTTTGACACGGCCTCGCAGGGAGCTGGTTGGATCAATGTTTTCTTAGTTCACACTGGGGTTGGACGTTTCAGTGAAACAGAAGAGGAGCTGAGCTCAAGCGCGTTACCCAAAGTTGTCACGGAGGAGTTCAGGAGCATGAGCAGCCAATCCAGAACCCTGGTTTGATATTCCAGACAAGCTTCTATTTTCAAACGCAAAGTTCAAACAAGACCTGGAGTCCAATGTATAGCCAGGACTCACCGCTGGATCCAAGTAGCTTAGGTAATAGAGTCAGTATAGCTCCACTGAGGTTGGTAACACCATGAATGTGATCGAGGGTTGTACTGCGGTGAAGTACTGGAGCTGTTGCGTGTAAGAAGAGGTCTTTGATGAAGCTTTCACAGAAACAATTTAGCCCCAAAATTCTACTGTCAGACGGTGTTCACGCTCCTTAGCATTGCAGATAGGCTGCTTTGTGTATTTATGAGGAACGATCAGTACTCCTCTTAAATACACAACACAGTTTTTTAATGCTGCAGTGAAGGAGCCGGACGTGGGTGGAGCCACAGGCTTTTATCTGGGAAACACCAGAACGAAGTCGATAGCTTCATTTTCTGTTAATGCCACACAAAGTACAGCATAACAAAACCATTTCATGGGTTTATTTTTTTATTTATAAAACACCAGACAGACAAGGGGTGGCACAGTGGCGCAATGGTTACTGCTGCTGGGTTTGAAGTGATCAAGCTCACTTTCATGCACTTTTCCAGGCTCATTTTGGTATTATAAATATAAATACAGGGGCCAACCACCCTGAGTCTGGTTTCCACATATTTTCTGCTCTGAAAGAATCCATTAAAAAAAAGGTCTACTATTATAGTCTTATTATTGAAACATTATTGAGTATTAAATTGGAAAAAACACATTAAAAGTGAGTGGAAAAGTATAAATAATATGCTTCTGAGAGGGAAGGAACACCCAATATCCTTAACACTTTAACACTCCACCTTAAGGGGAGGAGTCCCCCTCTATTGACAACAGCCGTGTCAGCACCTCCAACTGTACTACGATCGACAAAAGCACTGGCAAGTGCTATAAACGCCTATTTTTTTCATGAGCGACACTGCATATAAACACGTGAAGAAAGAGGAATAAGTGTTGAGGTGCGCAACCCTCTGTTGCACTATGTGTCACAGGACAGATGGTGCACAGCACAATAACCGTTTGATGAGGATTATCTTGCCTTCACCATCATGAGGAGCCATAATAGTGATAAAGGTTTGATTAAATGCGCAGCCCTACTGTAAATATGTACATGATAACTATTGACATATTACAGTTCATGTCTCAGGTTGAACACAAGGCTTGTTTGAGCACAGGCACAAACATTTTCAGTCCAGGTCAAGAAAAAGGATATGAAAAAATGAGAGCAACAAAGATGTTTTTTTAAGCTGCCGTTCCCTAGTAAAAGTAAAGCAGCGCTGCATTCAGTCGAAGTGAGGTATGCATCTTTTGTCTTCAGATATTTGAATTCTAAAAAAGCATACCTGGTTGCCGCCTTGTCCGTGGCAGCCGAAGACAGAAATGTGGGATGCTGTGGGATTGTGGTCTGGTGCGTTGTAGTCCAAACATTCAGACAGCATTCCTAAGTTGTGCACCTGAAACAAAGAGAACAATGAAAATCAGTGAGACACGTGACTGCTACCATTCTTCACTCACCAGTCTAATTAAAGCCTTTCAAACACAGCAACTCTTGAGCAGCGAGAAGAGCAGAGTACACATTTAGTTTTGCAAATGTGTCCAGAGTTTTGATTATTACTTACAGTATTGAAATACAGAACAAAATAATTCCACAAAGAATAATAACTATATCTATAAAGTCATTCATACATTCATTTAAATTTAACAATAGAGTTTTCATAATAATTAAAAGTATGTGATGTGTATTGATTTACCAGGCTCCTAGGTGAAAACTGTCAAGATGGATGGATGGATAGATAGATAGATTGATGGATACACAGATAGATGATAGACAGATGGATAGATGATAGACAGATAGATAGATAGATAGATAGATAGATAGATAGATAGATAGATAGATAGATAGATGGATAGACGGACGGACGGACGGACGGACGGACAGACAGACAGACAGACAGACAGACAGACAGACAGACAGACAGACAGACAGACAGACAGACAGACAGACAGACAGACAGACAGACAGACAGACACTCACAGCTCCGTGCCATCCCTCCCTGTCCTCTGGCACATGGAGATCAGGGTAGATGTTCTTCAGATACCAGTCAAAGCTGTTGCACTTGAGCTTCTTCCTCAGAACCAGCCGCTCCGAAATATCCCCGTAAGACTCCTGTAAGTGTCAACAGTGACGCGTCACACACAGCGCTGCCATAGTTCTTTGGACACACCTGCAACATCTAATATTTATATCCTGGAGTTAAATCCTGAACGTGTTATGTAATCAATCAGGCACCAAGCAGGAAGTGATTTGTGCTCTGATGTTTGGCCGTTGCCTCTGGCATGTTTGTGACACCGCCCTCCAGCATCACTGGAACATCCTTTCACTGACACGCTTGGAATGTCAATAGACTTTTCCGTTTATGAGCACAGCAGGTGTGTGACGGAAGAAGGGAGGACAATAAACCATCAGGTCGGCGAGGCGTGAGTCATAGGTGTGACAAGAGCTACTTTAACTTACGGCATGAAATCAGAAGGGCTTTCATGACTGCCATATCTGAAAATGACTAACAAGCAGATCAATATTTGAGTCTGAGTCGCTATTTAATCCCTGAAGGGATAAAGCTCGACTGCTTCAACATTGATTTAGTTGAAAAGGGAAAAGTGCGGCCCGGGGGCCAAATGCGGCCCTTTGAAGGCATTTATGTGGCCCTCCTGGAGCTATAAAACTGACATTGTTGTTCTCTCTGACATTCTCTACATTGTCTACTGCATTGATTTTTGTTCATTAATTTCAAGTGAAACATAACTTTCTCATTTGATCATTTTTCATAATTGTTAGTCTTTTCCGTTGGCTATGTTAGGAATATTTCTTTCCCCTTAAAATACATTAGACTTGAAAGCAGATTTCTAAATGTATGAGACACAGCGAGAATCTTTAAATGGAATGTGGTTAAAATTAAATAAAACACAAACCATTTATTTATTTATTTATATATATTTTTATATATATTTTTAAATTACAATATGTACCCATAGTTCATTAAAAAAATATAATAAACAAGTAAAATCAAGCACTTCATACAAAAACATAATGAGAGTATCAGAAGAGAAAATCTGACCTGAGTACCTCAAGTTGAAGTGGGAGGGACATAAATAATTCATGTGTTTTTAAATTAATGTGGAGTCAAAACTGAAGAGAATGAATGCTTCCTTCAACTATCGTGGCCTATAACTCAGTCAAACAGGTGTTTTTTACTTATTCTTGTTTTAAAAAAGTTTAGAAATAAGACGTGTCTCTTCACCACATTTAAGTTTTTATCATTAAGTTTTGTACCAAGATCACCTGGGAGCCAACCAGAGAGCAGATGTATTCCAGTCCACACAGTCGCCAGACTGCAGTGGACTTGAGCAGCAAAACAGCTGTCAGCTCAACAAACTTTATTCTAATTATCCTGGTCAGTGTTCACTTCTGCTTACACTTTTTCATCATTTACATGCTTTCCTCTTTTGAAATACCCTGCTGAGAACTGTCCTCACAGTTGGTGGTTACTTCATGATTCTGGCTGAAAGAAGATGGGAAGACTTCTGACAGGGTAACACATAAATCAGCATTGACTAATCTGCTCCTCAGGAAAAGTTAGCAAAAGCTTTGCAGCATTTCTCTCTCACCTCTGGTCTCTCTACTTTGGTCAAGTCGATTTCACATTTCCCTTCATGTTAATGGAAATTTTAGTCTAAAATTCTTTGGAAGCAACAGAACTGATAATGGTTGAAATAATGCTTTAGGGATTAGTCAAATAACTGCAGCATATTCAGAATGACGTCCTGCATATCAAAATAGAAATGAAGTATTAATTATTGCCCAGACTGCAGTGAGTACTGTGTTGTGATGTCAGTCTGTTATTCCAAAGCACCTCAGGGAAAATTAAAGTTTAAACGTCTTATCCCCAATGAAGAGGTGATGAAACATTTTTAAATGGGAGGTAAAAATGAAGGACACAACCGTGCATGAAAGCAAGATTTATAAACCAACTGTCAGAATAATAAAATAGGAGGATTTAGGAGTAATAAAGCATCAGAGAGGCACATTTTAATTTTCCACTCACCTTTTTGGCTGGTGGGTTCCTGTTGTAGAAGTGCACTTTGTAGGAATCCATCCAAACTTCTGCAGCCCTCACAGTGTTTTGGAGGAAGTTTGGTCGAGCGTACGGAGCCTTTTTGGGAAAGACGTGGCCCACATGAGAGCAGGGGTGAATCTCCAGGCTGCCGCCACACTGCCACACCTGCACGTGCAAACACAGCACAGAGGTCAATGCAGCTTTTCGGAGCTTTTGCTTTTTTTTGTTCTGCTTTCATTTTCTGACAGTTTATTCAGCAACCTGGACTTGACCGACTTGTCGCTGATTATGATTTAAAATGGCTGAAAAATCATATATATAAAAGTCTGATACATTTTATGATATATTGTATATTTAAAACCATTCATGCAACATTCATTTTTATTTTATATTACTATATTGTCACACAGTCACAGCTCAGAACTCTGTTTTGAATGTTTCTGGACCGCGGGAAGAAACCAGAGAGCAACAGAAAGGACTTTTCTGTTGTAAATATTTGTGTCATTTTCATTGTTGTCAATAGGTCTGTAAGAAAATATTGATACACTTAAATATAACAATACACAATTGCGCGATTATATCGATATTTTTGCTGAAGAGATACATATCGTATCGCAAGATACCAGCCAATACACAGCCCAAGTTGTCAGTCAACCAAGCTCTTATCATGATCGCCAGTGTGACAACCTCTTCATTGTTACAACAGCTATTAGATTTCCAAAATGAAAGTGATACCAGGACTGAATGAACTCTGTATAGATGCATACTAATTAGGTGATTCTGAGTCCTTCTTTATTGTCGATGTCAGCATAAATATTGCGATCAACATTTATCACATTTAAAAGTAGCTTGCCGTCTCCTGTTCAGCAGCATAAAAGGATGTAAATAATATAAAGAATGTGTATGATTGAAGGTAGTAAAAGACTCATGCAAGTAAAAACAAAGCTCGATAAAATAACCATAAGAAAACACCATGAGCTCAGAGGTGAAGAGTGTGTACTTCATGGCTGACGGGTAAAAGGGCAAGTTTATCATTAACTGTGGTGTGTGAGTGTGTCTGTGCGCATTCCTACTTCCCTCTGGCTTCAACAATCATGTTGACTACTAGTATTTATGACTTATTTCCATTAGTAGTTAGCTGTTTTCCGATTCTCAAAGTGCGACACCCAAAGTAAACAGAGCCATCACGCCACGTTAGCCGATAGCAGACGCTGCACAACAGATCTAAACTGAGTGGCAGCCATAGCGCGGCGATGTTGATTTGCATAATGAAACTTCAAACCCTTTCATCAGACGCCTCTTGTGTGTGTCATAATACAGCAGCATCGCTTTGATTTATGGTATCAATTTCCACCCCGTAATTGTTTGATCTTTCACCGTGGAAAGGCACAGAGACGAAGCAGCAGCTCAGGACGCTGCTTTTAATTCCTGATCGCTTCCTATTTAAACTGAGACAACATGGTAGTTTGGAGTTCAGAGTTTAAGATATCAACTGTGGAAGAATAATAGAATAGAAGTTGGTATTTGTCTTGGAGTACATGAGTGAAACTCAAGACCTAGGGGCAATATTCGGTCAGCCACATCATTTCATCAGCCCCACAAGACCTCGAAATTCTTGGCTGATTTAAAGTGTGCACAAGAAAAAAATTGCCAACAATAAATGGTAGTTTTGACCCGCTGGAGGATTGGAAATGTCAATTGAAGTGATGCAGAAGGAGAGAAGTGTGATGAAAGGTGAGATTGAGACAAAATGTAAAAAAATAAAGTGTATTATGGAGAATATTTACCATGTTCACGGAATTTCATCAACATTAATACCATCTGTCACAGAAGTTTCTATTGTGATGTTGTACTATAGCATCGGCTTTACATGGACATTTTTTAAAAATAAACTATACAAATAACTTAAAACAACTATCATTGTTAGAGATTCTGCCAAGTTAAATATGACAACAAATGTGGCACAGAAGAATTAACAACAAATTCACTGAATAAAAACAGAGAAGCAACGAGAGTTACCCTGAAAGAAAGCTCCAGGTTCTCTCCCCCCCACACCTCCATGCCAGTGTCGTATGTGCCCAGATACTCAAAATAAGCTTTGCTCACAGCAAATAATCCACCGGCCATAGTGGGGGACCTGGACAAAAGCAAAGAATTCTGGTTCATTTATCAAAGAACAAAGGGAAAGAATGCATCTAGAAGCAGGGAAAAAGAAAAAAGACGAGACCAGAAAGGGACGAAAAAAGGGAAAGCTGTGTTGGTGGATAGAGAGAAAAAATAGATTGAGACAGATGGATAGAACAAAGACAAAGTCAAAGGAGGTCAAAGTGAGACAGAAATGATGCACGAGAAAGAGAAACGGGTAGTGAATAAAAGGTAGCAAAGGAGGGTAGGGCTGCAGCTGTATTTGAGTATTCTATCATTTGGTCTGTCAATCAATCAAAGGGTGTTATTTGCTAGCATGTACTCGTAGAACTGTAGTTACATCCTTACATATGCAATCTGTGAATAAACACACACATTATTACTGAGTCAGTTGGACAGGGCGATGAAATGTTTCGACCAAAACTCAAGATCTGCAGTAGTCACAGCTGAAAGTAGAGTCATACGGGCCAACCAATGTCGAGTGGCAATTTCAGAGACGACCAAAACATGCCATGCAACACGCACTAATGATGCAATAATGAGAAATACATCACACTTCTCTACCACTGCTTCCTCTATCTGTCCGCAGTGGTGAATGCACAGTGTGCAACAGAAATCATGTCTTAATATTTTTTCCTCAAAGGTTGCAGACAACAGCAAGACAAATGACTTCATTTTTGCAACCACATTATTTGAGTTACTAGATAGACAGTTTCAGCGTAGGAAGATACACAACAGGAGAGAGAAGGAAGCATAAAAAGCAAAAAAAACACAAAGACATTTGGGTGGGTATTATGAATGTAGTGGTGCCTGCCTGACTTTCAGCTGTAAAGCAGATGACTAGCAAACTGTCAAGTTTTTTTTTTTCAAAAGCCATAACAGCATGTGTCACCTGAGTGGCTCGGTTTTGGTTTTGCGCCTCCTGCGTTCCACTTCAGAAACTGAATTCCACTGGAAGGTCAGTCTCCAGTCAAACCCGCCAATCATGGGCTCGTCTGTTTGCATGTAAAACTCAAAGTTGTTCCAGTCGATGGTGTCGATGACGGGACACACCACAGTGCTGGCGTTCTCCCCGATCCTAGACACAGAGTCGGATCACGGGAGAGTGAGTGTAGGGCACTGCGCAGGGGGAAACCCCAGCAAACACACACGCACCTTTCCAAGAGCGGCTCTATCCAGCCCGGAACACACTCACAGTGGCAATCAAGGAAGGTCAGGACATCCCCCGTTGAATAAGTGGCACCGATAAGACGTGCCCGGACCAGTCCTTCTCTTTTATTAGTGCGGATGAGCCTCACACGCTCCAGATTACTGATGTAGTCGGCGAGTTTGGATTTCAGGTAGCCTGAAAAACAGTGCTTACAATGTCGGACGGAGAGATTTCTCAACCCATCTCCACCACAACTACTGTGGAATCTCAATGCAAAGCTGATTTTTAACTAGTGTTGAATGTCATTTTATAAATATTATTTACTCTGCTTGGTTGAGTGGTGATGATACTTTATACGTGAAATTCCAATTGAATAGACAGTAAAAATGTGCATAGCACACTGCAACAGTTGAAGCTCACACTGTTATTTATATTCCTGAAGCAAAAAACAACCCATTTGGTTATGAAAGGATTTTTCGCTTCGGCACCCCCTGTGATTGTGCGCAACACTGCATATACATTCTGATATTGTTCTAGTGATGACATCTCTGTTGCAGTACATGATGTAATGTTTGAACACTCCATTGATGACGTAGGAAACAGAAAAACAAAACAGTGCTCAATAAACATGATCACATAAAACCTATTTACAGCCTCCAAGCTGTCGTCTGAGTGAAAAAAACACAGCTAATACATGGATTTTAACAGACTAAAGAGCATCATGCTGCCAAAATGCTGAGCCTTGTCACATCAACATCAACCAATGAAATCACAGCCGTTTTATTGACCTTTAAGAGAGAGATGTCAATAAAAGATGTGAGGATTTCATGATGAAGTTTAGAACCCAGTTTGTTTCACAATCTATTTTCTTAAATTCAGTGGGTGTTGCTAATATTACAGTGCACTCTATTATCTTCAACATATATTACACCTCCATCCTCAGTGAAAGCATTTCACAATACCTAAAAGAGAACTAGGTCAAGATGTCTGCTCCATGATGAGATAAGATAGTCTTACTTCGATCACTGAAGTCATCAATAAGGATGATTTCCTTCAGCAGGATCGCGGGCGTGGTCTCCAGAACGCTGTGAATGGTCCTCAGCAGAGTGGACCAGGCCTCATTGTAGAAGGCGATGATCACTGACGTGGTGGGTAATCGTCGGTAGTCGAACTTTTTACTCCGACATCTAGACAACGGGCACATGTGGAGAATTCATCACATCTTAACTGATGATGGCAGGGTTGTTGAACCATTAACAGGCAAAACACTCCACAAATTATACATGTGCTGGAGACGGATTCACGCCAAAGAGTAAAATTCCACAGCATAGCTCAGAGTGAGACGACAGAAAGTTGGACAGCCAGAAGAGAGGGATGGAAGGGGAGGTTTGAGAAGTAAACTGTGTTTACAAACAAGCTTGTAGAAAAAAGCAGGAATCTATTGAGACAAATGAGCTGCCAGCATTACTTTGAGAGGGCGATGGATGCCCCCCAAATATGAGCTCCGCAACTCATCAAACCACAAAGTGATGGTGATGTGTTTATTGGGCAAATAAACTTCACAGGTGGGGTCACCTCAAACAGGTCAAGAAAGTTTTTCCTTCACCTCCAACTCATCAAAAACTTATCAGATGATATCACATTACTTTGTTTTGCAGTGACATCTTGTCAATTTCAGAAGATATTTTTGCAAAGCATTTGCATGTTTTGGCTCCGGATTTAATGTGTTGACCTATTGTGAGCCATCTTTCACACCCAAGTGTTCCTGCTAGCTAGCTTGGAACAAGTTACGTAAGAATGGGAGCTTCACAATTTCTTTTTTTTTTAATCTCTGAAATTCAGTATCAATGTCAAAATGCAACATGAATAGGAAAACAGGGTGTCCTAAAGGCGTCCTGTTGTAAAAGTAGGGCATCCCATTTTCAGCGTTGAGGCCCTGCTAGCTCTAAGCCTGAACCACCTGCGGTGTGCTGATGCATCTCTTGATCTGTATGTGCCTCTATCTATGTAGTCCGTAGAACCATTATGAGTAGTGTCTTTATAGTGGTGACAGGGAAAGCCCTAGAAGAAACCCCATTTTGGCAGCAGCATCGCTTTGAAATTCAAAACTCACCCTGACATCCTCTGGTCCTGAATGTGGCGATGGAGGGAGATCTTGTCGCTGACGTAAATATTAATGGCGTAGCGCTCCACACTGGCCTCCTCCTGCTTCTTTTCCTCAGGGCTGAGATTGAGGCGCGTGGCGCGACCCCATTCCCCCGGCGCGCTGCTATCCGGTGGTGGTTTAACATAGAGTGGTCTGGACAGATCTGTGCTAGACTCGCTCAGCTGTGCCGAGACTTGCCGGGCCTGAAAGTCCAAGTGATCTGGGTCTTTCGGCACAACGGCATCAGACGACGGGGAAGAGGAACGTGCCAGCAGGAGGTATCCAATCCAGAGCAGCCAGAGAAGAAAGGAGGCTTTCGCCACCACACCCAACTTTTTGGAGATGCGTCCCCTCATCACGGGAAATGTCAAAGTGTCCTACAGGACACCAGCCTCTGCAGATCAAAGACATTCCAAATTACAACTTATTATAAGCCTCACCCTCAGAATATCAGTGACATTAGTCCTGAACTGCAAAAAGGTTGACACATCTTATCCATGACTTCACATCACGTCTGTGTGTCCCACAATCCTCAGTTTCAATTCAAATGTTTGCTTCTCCTCCAGCAATCATCGCTGACTAAACCTTTTATCCTGCCTTTCTGAAAATATGTCAAGTGAGTCTTATTGAAGCCGTTCGACTTGTCACGAAAATGGGGTGCTGAAATGTGATAATCGTTTGTTAAACATCCATTTACCCATCTTTTGTTCAGGGGAAAGAAACGTTTTTACATCAGAGCTGATAACTTTTAGAACTCAACAAAGCCCTTCTAAGCTGTTCCAGAAAGCGATGAATAGAATGTTTACCCAGAGATGAGTCCTCATTTGAACACCAGGATTAGTGAGGAGGGAGTCTTCAATTTTTTGTCTGCAGTAACTCACTTGTGATCGCGTTGTGACTGACGTGATAACTGCGTTTTCACCTTCTTTCAATCCTGTGTGCCACAAGTTGAGGTCACTAAGAGTCGCCTGAGCACAAACACCCCTTTTATTGGCCTGTACTCACCATCCACTCGCCCTGAATCTGATATTTCCACAAGAAAATCCTAAAAATATATAGTATTGAGAGCCAAGTGAAAAGGCAATGGCGTGTTAAGAGGTAAACAGGTGGACCAGCAATTTACGGTGCAGCAACGGTGAACAAACAAATTAGTCTTAATACGTCACAGAGAGTGACATGATAGTCATTAAACAATTCCTGTTCCTCTCCATGGTGCGTCTGGAATGAAGCCTAAGAGCGGCTTGTAATGCTGGACTCACTTCCTGCTGCAGCGACTAGGACAAATATCTAGGGATCAAGTTTTATAAAAACAACTATGTCAACTAACCAGTTTCCTTTCAGAATAAAAAAAAATGAAATGGCACTGACTTGCACAATGAAGAGCACAATGAAGAGCACAGTAAATAAATCCTTCAGTAGTAATGAACCAGAAAAACAGCTCCCAAACAATGATCAGATATGTTGAGCAAGAAAGCTATTGTAAAACTACGCTGTAATAAAATGGCATTCCAGTACGCAACGTCATGTAAGAATCGTTTGCATTGATATTAATGACAGAACAAATCAATAAATTCGGAACATATCGAGTGAAAATACTCTTCAAAGGAACATGAGCTTTCATGTTTAAGTCCGAGTTTGACAGCTACTGAGAGTTGACAGTCTTAACAGAGTTCCGTGAACGCCTCACACAGCAGAGCAGCGGAGGAAGAACGTCAAATCCAAACTGAGCAACAAAAACATTGACAGCAATTGATTTGCAACTTTTTCAATCACTTAACGTCAGCGTTTCGTCATATTTCCACTTCACGAAAACAAGCCGAGTTACACGTTACAACGGAGTTAAACGAACAAACCACTACGCTGTAGTTTTGAGAGTCTTTTTTTTAAGAGAAGGGTATTTCAAGTGTTCAACATGTCGTTGGTTACCTTGCCGACAAGTCACATGTCTTGAAGTTTCTCCGAGGCTGCGTGGGCCGCTGCGTGTCAGCCAGAGACTGCGGTCGTCTCCCAGTTCAACCACTGTCGTGCAGATGTCAGCAAACCCACATCCTCTCCTCCACGTTGGCTGCCTGGCCGGTATCAAGACTCTGGGCGACATATTCATGCTTCCGGTTTGACGCTTCAAAATAAAAATACACATTTACCACCCACTCGTGTGAACTGAAACCAACTGAGCCGTTGACCTTATCATTGTAAATACCCATTTAATATGAAAAATCAGCGCGTCAACTGTATGAAACTAGTGTTTTTCCGTCGCATTCCGCTCATGTTGTCCGGCTATGGCGCGTATATGAATTAAATTTTGTTGTACATCCGGTGCTATTTCAGTTCAGCATGACAGGTTTTCACGTTAACCTGTTAGCTGTCAGTTATGAAGTGGAATCCAATAATAATTATTCAAATTTAAAACCACTGAAGTATAAAACACAACACAATAGACTAGATGTTGCTTATAAAAGTTAATAAATGCTGCGATTTGATTGAAGAAAAACTTATGAGCCAAATTATGTTGAACAAAGTGTAACGTGTCTTAAAGGAAAAATACATTACAATTTTGAGTCACTTAATCAGCACTAAAGGTGCAGTTATTTTCTGAAACACCTAATATTTCACCCAGTGTTAATAATTATTTAATGTTTTTACAATGATTGTAATATATTTTTCACTCTTTTTATTAAGTGGTGCATGACAATGCAATGACAAATAAAGGCTACTCTTTCTTTTTTCTTCTTCTTCTTTGTTCATAAAATATTGTTTTAACACCGGTTAGAGCAGGGAACTTTCTGTTTGGACTCACTATGCTCTTCCTGTGCACACTTCCTCCCACAGTCCACAAAACACCGATCGCTTTAATAAGTGACTTTTCACTGTCCCCTTAGTCGTGACATGTAATTGCGACCTGTCCAGTGAGTCCCTACTAGCTCAGATTAAGCAGCACATGAGGCAGTATAAAGCTCTGCTGTTGCTTGACAGTAAATGTGGTCATGAATAGCAGCTGGCTTAAGCCTTATATTTGCTACCATCTCGCTACAAATGAATCTGGATGGCGGCCAGAATACTGAAAGGGATCTCTATATGAACACCATGAATAAACAATGGCACACACACACACAGACGCGCACACACCCGAGGGTGTTGGTGCAGAAATATATTGTATTTGCAGTTCTAGGTTTGGTCTGTTTAGCTATTTTCCCAGGTCCTGCAGAGGCCGGATTCCACTTCCTTAAAGTGTGCAGTGTTGTATTGCAGCCTGTTGTCAGGCAGACACCTGCACCGCTTGGGATCTTGCCAGTGTCTTTTATTTCTTCCTCACTTTCTTGTCGTTGCTTCACTGCTGATACCGTTCCACTCTACTCACTGGTGTGAAGCCATCCAGAGCTGAGAAGGGATAAGGATGCTAGTTCCGCTTGAAATGTCTCATTCTACTGTTTCCTTGTCACATTTCCCTGTGCGCTTTTAAAGGTTAAGGACTTGACGCAAAATAAAAATAACCATTGACATTTGTATGAATCACATGCCTCACATCTTTTGTGACCATGTCGTAGGTAAACACGTTTTCTTTTCATGCTTGAAATAGAAATCTGTCAATGATAACACAAAAAAAAAGATTGGTATGTGCGCTTGAAAGCATTTCTTGAATGTGCCAAGGATGATGAATTGTGTTCTGTTGTGAGTTTCATGCACACTTTCAAGTGTCCTTGCTGAGCTCTGATCAAACTTTAGGCACATTTTAAAGTAAAAACAAGTGTTTCAGGATTCAAATCGCTATTGCTCTGTCTCCACATAAATTTAAAATAGCTTTAGCAGTAGAAGTGCGCTGGAGAATGTGTTAAACACAAAGGCACTGTGACATCCCGGCCCTATAAAGAGAGAAGACTGGTTTGAGGGACCTAAGAGGTCTCCATAATCTAGCACTGAAAGGACGGAGGCAACTTTTTTATGGTAAAGAAAAAAAACAACTTTTTATTTTTTATTGCTCTCCTCCATAGGCCTTCATATTATGGTTAAAAAGACAGAACATTGGTGTGGTACATTACTAAACACAAGAATGAGTGAGGTCGAAAGAGAAATTTAAGATGTTGACGTGTAAATAAATGTAGCTCACTCATAATTGTTCTTCAAAAGGTGCCTTGAAGCCTTAAAACAGAAAGTGAAAGTGACAGAAAGATTTTAAATGTTCTCCTCACAAGTGCTGCAGCATTCTTTAGCTAACCCAATTCTAAATAAAACACATTCCATCACTAGATACAGACTGAATGGTACTTGTTTACAAACAACCGAGGTCTCAAAACCAAACCTTGCAGAACACCAGAGGCTCATTTGTGTTGGTAAGGATTGAGCAACTTAACAACCACAGGTCATGGAAAGTTGTGCAAATGGAAGTCAGAATGAATCATATATTAGTTGAGCCAAACACTTGATGATGATTTAGTTTGACATTGAGGTCGAAAGGCTCTTGAAATCAAACAGTGCCATCTGGTGTTCATATCACAAACACGATATATTGATTGAAAATCGATAAGTATGGGAAATAAAATAGAATGGATAAAATAAATGAGTGAAAACGAACAAGAAAAAAAAGAAAGATTGAATCTTAGTTAACAAAGGAATCAAGATTTTCGTTATTTGGAATTTAAGCCAATGAATAGATTAAATGTGCCACAAAAGGCCACAATATTTATAATACATATATGTGTACGTCAAGACGTTCTGCTGGTAGGAACTTGTTTTCTTCGTCCTTCAAACACCTGTCAGTGGTTCAACAAACTGCTCCAAATTGGTTGTTGGCTGAAACAAACACAACTCCAAATTAGCTGATCCCACTGGACCCAATTTGAGGGGAGTCCAATGCTCCGCTTTGCCTCTGCGGAACAGTTGTCAGATAATACGTCAAAAATATTCAGTTTGTTGGACAAATGTGCTTGGGTTTTATACAAGACAGACCAGAAGCTTGTCAGTCACATTTCTGTCTGTATGCCAGTGGGATTTCTGGATAAAAGATGCATAATAATGGCAAACGCATTATTATTGAAAAAAAAACAAACTTGTAACTTGTAACTAACTAAACGTGTTTGTAATATGTGTCACAAGAAGACAATATATATATAATTACATCCGAGTTATATGTGTTTGACCTGTGAAGTGGGATAGAACTTTTTATTTAAATAAAAGATTTAATCACAATGAATTTTAACACCAACCTTTTTAAATTTTGTCGCTCCACGTGAAGGACATATGAGGAAGAGTTTTGCCTTAAAAGTTAAAGTAAAGCGGTGCTGTGTCTCTGCCACAGTTCATTGTGAGGCTGTGCAGGCTGCTGTCCCAGCGCTTCCTCTTCATCATCTTCTCCACAATGTTCCATTTCCCTCGATAGCTTGTCCATTGTGATGCATGTAATCACAATCTTTCGTCATTTAATTGGCTGTTTATTCAGCGACGTGTCCAATAAAGTCTGCAAACAATCTGTGGGGGTGTAAGGAGGAATAGAATTGCCCAATCTGTTAGTGTTTCTCCTGGATTCTATAAACAAACTAGACAATTTGGCTCATTAAATCCTAATTATGAAGATTGTATAATGGCCTCTGTGCAACAAAAAATAATCATATTAAAGAATTATTGGTTATTCTATGAGCAAAACTAGAAATATTTAAATTTAAAAAAGGGAAAAAAAAAACATTTGTCATATATTCTAAGTGCAATGAGCTAATACGGACAGCAGATGGCAGTAGCCATGAAAGACACACATGAAAGAGGTGAAGAAGAGGTTCCTTTGCTGGGATTGATTCAAACAATCTCCAAAACGTTCATAACTTTGGTCACCATAGTCACATAAAAGATGAGTTATTACAATCATGGTTAGGTAGACCTCCCTTTATTCCTTACGATTGCAAAATAAAAATATCTGTTTTCTGCTGTTTTAATCGGAGCTAGTCACTTTGTCATTCCCTAAACTAAAGGTATGGCATGTGTTTCACCTATTATTCATTGTTGATCGCCGTGAAGATAAGACGCTCCAGTCTGCAGCGTCACTCACACACTCAGACCGGGGTGACGTTATTGGTGACATGAGCCATGTAAAAAAAATATATAAATAAAATAAATGGCGCACACATTTATATCTACGCCACTTGATATTTCAAGGAGGAGTGCGGTAAAATGTATGAATTTTAAAAATACATGCACAAGAGACATACGCTGGACATGATGTGCTTTTAAAAAAAAAAAACAACTGCCATTTACATGCTTTTCACATGGCCCTTTTTTCTGATTTATGCCCCCTTTTCAGTCTTTTTCTCTCTTGAAAGCCACCAGCCCTCCTGTGACTGAACGAGAAGCGAAACAACAATTCAAGATGTTCAGCCTGAGTTCCATTTGAGTGTGGTTCTGGTGAGGTTTGAGGCATGACCCCCACAAGAAGGAGCTACGTCTGATGGATCTGTGATCAGCAATTTACATGAAACATGAAAGAATTTCAGTTTTCTTCTTTTTTTGTTTCGTAGTTTTCTTTTTTTTTTATCTGCCAAGGACGCCTGATAAACAGGACTTGCGGTATTTATTTTCTATTGAATAGATCAATGGGTTCTTGACTGGAGAATACTTGAGTGATCACTGAGCATCCAGTCACCGTGCGAAAGCGTCCAGCGACGCCACTCTCAAAACTGTGTTTATCAGGTTCAGTCAACTTTATTTAATGACTGTTCAAGGTCATGACTGACACATAATGATACCTTGAGAGGAGTGTGAATCCAAGCTTGCCCGGTGCAAAAGATTTTAGTGGAAATCAAAAATCGCAATTCTGAGTACATGTTTGAATAGAAAGCATTTTCCTTTTCAATGAATAGTTCAGAGTTTATCATACTGAACCTTTCACACTCCAGAATCAGGCTCCTCGAAGCTCCTCTGTCTGGTGAGAGAAAGCCAACACCCGCAAATACATAAACACAATTCCAATTAGAATTTCCAAACATAAACGCAACACTAAAGTAATGCCAAAAGGAAGATGTTTATGAGTCGCATGGGATCCAGGAGAGGAGATGGGTGGAGGGGAGCCGGTCAAGGTAAAGCAAGACGTAGCAAAGAAAGGTGTTTTCTTGTGTGAAAGGCTACAAGTTTTACAGCTACACAAACCAACCACTTAAGCTTCAAGAGAAAACATCATGGCAAGTTTGTGTGGAAGAGTTCATTCTCCTTCACACAATGCGGCTGCGTGTTCGTGAACTGTGCTCGCCATTGTCAACATTCCACAGTAGATAGGTTGTCATCTTCACTCTTCAGCTGCTCCTCCATGATGTGATTCATAAAGCTGTTTTTTGATGACAAAATCATTATTAGGATTTTTAATTTACTCCAAAAGTAACTACATGATAGGCTAAATTAATTGTTGAAATATGACGCTGCGG
Organism: Synchiropus splendidus; assembly: GCF_027744825.2. Classification (NCBI taxonomy): domain Eukaryota; kingdom Metazoa; phylum Chordata; class Actinopteri; order Syngnathiformes; family Callionymidae; genus Synchiropus; species Synchiropus splendidus. The sequence goes on from NC_071337.1 coordinate 11,616,177, forward strand.
CACAATTACATAAAGAATAGCTTTATTTAAAGATTATTTAAACATTTTTCAATTTAAACCAATACATTTGTGGTCAGACAAATTATTATACTAATTTATTTTCGAGAAGAGCAAAACATTTGAAAGAAAAAAAATGCTTTATTTATTTTTAAGAAGTAAATAGTCTTCAGGAACTAGTTTAAATAGCAAATCAAACATTCTATTAAATATAATATATAGTAAATATATATTCTATAAATCCATGAAACCCGAAATATTTATAATATGTATGTTATATGTTGAAAATACTAGCTAGGAGATTATACATAATGGCAAAGATCATGACATTTTGAATTAATTATTTTTTTTATTCAAATGTTGGATGAACTTGTTAAACTAAACACCTTGTTTTGTTGTACGTAAGAATGAAGTGGCTTTGACTAATATTTCAAGATCAATAAATAAATGAATATATAATAAATAAATGGCTAAATGTAATGTGTAAATATGAAAATTATAAATTATTAGCATGATGCTAAAAACGTGTGCAATCTTAGGAATGAATCGTGGTTTGTTTGAGAGCCTCACTCACAAGAATAAAAATAAATAAATACAGGCAAGTCGTTGATTATCTAACCAATTCTGTCTGCTGCGCTGGTTAACTTCACTAGTCAGGTTTGGTTATCCATTTCTCAAGCCTTCAACCAACAGAAGTTCGACTGCAATCTATCATATGGGGATCTGGTCTCATTTTCTTGACTCTCATCTCTATCATGGGTAAAATTTTCTTCCTATATTTGACCTTATCACATGGGTCATGCCTCAAACCTCACCAGAACCACACTCAAATGGAACTCAGGCTGAACATCTTGAATTGCTGTTTCGCTCCTCTCTCAGTCACAGGAGGGCTGGTGGCTTTCAAGAGAGAAAAAGACTGAAAAGGGGGCAGAAAGCGTAAAAAAGGGCCACATGTGAAAAGCATGTAAATGAGGCTGATCAGCCTCGAGAGATCCAAGTGCACCGGACCGGGCAGTCCGCCAGGCTTGTCCTTTTAAAGCTCGATCCAATCAGGATTAGAGACCATTTGTTATAATTGGCACTGTCTAATATGAGGGAGACAGCTGTGGATGATTTTCTCTAAGGGAAGTTGCAACTATGTTTCCTCCAAATGCTGCTCCTGTAGAAGCTTGCACTAAATCTGTCCAAAACAGATCCTGCTTGATCCTGAGGTCCAGTGGATATTACTGTTCAGGTTGCTTCTATGTTGTGGTGCAGCTAGGACTCTGAGAGGCCTTTCAGAGTGGACCGCTGAACCAGCCTGCATTCATACATGACAAGGTTAAGCAGAACTAAAGTTTGTATCGCGTCTGTTCTATCAGCAAAAAAGCATATCCAATGCTAGTGATGAGGTTAACTAGTTGGGAAGTTAGTGATACAACTGTCCTCGCTGCTTTAGCCAAACTGACTCATAATCTACTCTGGTTTAAATCCAGAAACGAATGGTTCCAGACACACTAGCTTGACAAAAGAACAGCAGAAGACCAGAAACAACTCACAGCTACAAACTGGTCCAGCCACATAGTTTATAGCGATCGACTGACTCTTAAACAAATGAAGGATTTCCAAGCTTGCTAAGTAGAAAAGGCACTCCACATCTGTAGTTAAAACCAGCAATTTAATTTAACCATTAGATTAGATTACATGTCCATTACTAGTCCCACAGAGGGGGAAATTCAGCGAGTCACAGCAGCCAATAACAACAAAGACACAAGCAATATCCAAGACATCAAAGATCGTAAACAAACATGAAAGATGTACACAAAGCATCAGCTCTCAAAAAACACAAAGCTAAGAAAAAAAACGGCTACAAACAACATAAGACAAATAAAGAAAAACCCATGATATATAAACAAATATCATGACAAGAAAATATAAAAGTAAAGACAAAAGATGAGTAAATCAATAATACATAAATAGATAATAATAAGTTGTATAAAAAAAACAAATTGTATAAATATTTCATGAATAAACAAATGATCAATTGTCATCAATCAGTCCCATCAGGTTTTTGTGACAGGATTGGGCAGAAAGGATTGATAATGTTAGAAGCGGAGGGTTAATATCAGCACATAATACCTTCTGCAGATGAAGGTGTGCTCAAATAAATCTGGATTATCTTGAGTTAAAGGTGTTTTAACCCTGAATTTAATGGTGATTCACTGAATTCGGGTTAGAATGTGTTCATTTGTAAACTTAATCTACCAAATCAGAGGTGGGCAAAGTGCGGCCAGGGGCCCCCTGCAGGCCTGTGCCTGTATTGATGCGGCCCTCATCAGGTCACAGCAAAACTACAAAAGAAATTGATAGATATTAAAAAGCTATTAAAGACTGCAAAACAGCTCCTTTTTATCTTATATTTACATTTTCACTTATACCGCTTCCAATATTTATGATTCATATTGGCTATTTTTAAATAAAAAGTATGTAAAATAAAACAATATAGAATCAAATAACATATTTAAATGGTGTTAAGTACAGTAGCACTTTTCTTGTTTTCTGCTATTAAAGACAGAAAAATCAATTTAATTTCAAAACACTTTTTTCTTCTGTCATGTCTCTTGGCTTGATGACCCCTCACAACAGTCACAATAGATTTTGTAGCCCCTTTTTTTAACGACCCAACCCTGATCTAAATTTATCTCTCTATAATAGTAGTGAATTAATGATAGAAATATGTTGTGTTTTTTTCTTGCCTCTTCTAATTGTTTTATTGTCATATGAATTTTTATATTTCTGTATTGACTGATCGTGAAAGGTTAGTTATCTTTGATATTAATAGTCACCAGTTACATGAACCTTGAGTCATGAAGGAAGTAAAACTTAACTGACATTTCAAACTCTCTTAAAATCTTCAAAATGTCATAAAGGACCGAATGGCCAACAGTGAGAGAGAAGTCCAAACTTTTGCTGGTAGTATACATAGAATCTAGAGTTACTTGATCGATCCCAAGCTGTGTAATTCCATGTGTAGGTGAAGGAAAAAGAACTTTGCTGTCTGACTCAGCAGTTTTCCTTGTCACAACAGTGCATTCGGGCAAACTCATTACTGCTCATGCTGCAAAATGAAGTGGAAGCGGTACCTTGGGGGAGTTTTACTCTCACAGTTGAGGGGTCAAATGAGCATCCGATTAGCTAGATAATTGGAGGAAAACAGGTCTTGAAGTGCATTTTCTGTGCTGTCCTTCTCATTTCCAAGGCAGAGCTATGTAAGAAGAATAAAGAGTTTGGGCCTGAAGAGCAAATAAGAATCTGCTTTTTCTTACCGCTAAGAAAGAATAAAGAGGAAGTGACTTAAAAATGCTGCCAATTATATGAGTAGGTGAAAATGTTACTGTAATTAGGATATATTAGGATTAGGGTACATAAGCAAGTTAGCTTAAAACTTAAAGAACACTGAGATCAAGTTGTGAATCTGTCCCAATGTTCAGTGGTGTGTCTGTGGCTGGTAAAAAAATCAACTGTTTGACTCAGAGCATTCAACGTAGAAGCACTGTAGTTTATAAATACTACAAAACAAACAAAACAGCGACAGTCTCCTCCTTCTTAACCTGCTGTGTCTCTTCTCCATGCCCTCTTTCATCACACCCTATGTGCTGCATGGGTTTTCTGCCTTCTCTTTTTCCTGTTTCAGACATTCTCTTTCCAACATTTGAGTCTGGTCTCCCAAACTTGTCTCCTCCAGACAAGCTGTCCCACTGAAACACTCGTTTAAGATCATGTCCGTCCTGGTCAGTGGAAACCTGTCTGTGTGTCCGAGCTACTGCCTCTGAACCACACATGAGCTTCTCACTACTGTCCAGTAAAGTTTTCTTTTCCCTTTTACTTCACACTGCTAGTCATCTGTCTTCGCATTTCTCTGTAAAAACTCAAAATCTTACCAAGTTTGTTAAGCCTTATTTTTATTCAAAATATCACATTCCGCTTGATTTGATTTAAGTGTTTTTCAATCTTTTTTTCAAAGCCAAAGCACACTTCATTGAAAAAATCCAGAGGCACCACAACGGTACCTTGGCCAAAGCGCAACTGTGCTTTGGCCAAGTCTTCGTCAAAATCCCTTTTAATTCGTCAAATTTGTAGCAATTGACACTCATGATTTTGGCACGTTATTTGCAGAAGCAAATTGCAGAAAATGTATTTGTTTGAAGATGTCTCCAGAAAGGGGCCGGCAATATGGCAAAATGATTTATTTATTTAAAATAACTGTTTTGCATGATTTTATTCCAGTTTGGGGAATTTCCAGACCAATCTTTTACATTCATTGCCTCAGCTTGCTTCATATTTCGAATTATTCTTTCTCTCTTCACAATTTGAAGCGCATTTATTTGGTTCGGCATTTAGTTGTTGGCCAACTTGTGCATTTGACGAAGAAGCATTTGACTGGCTTCTTCGCTATGAGTGAGAAGAGGGGCATTGTGCGCAACTCATAACTCATACTCAACTCATCATGATAGACAAGTTCACACATCGACATCAATCTATAGTGTCTAGAAACCATGTGACCGAACCCATGTTGGTAGATGTCATCATATCATCCACCTCTATATCTGAACAAATTGGATCATTTCCCACCTCACGCCTGACAGTCTCTTCACAGCACACCAGAGTGCCACGGTATGCTGGTTGAAAAACACTGATTTAAGATACATGCACTTGTTTGTGACATTTCAGCAAGATGGAGGGACTTCTTTGAAGACATTTTTCACTTATTTCAAGGTAACGGTACCATGAAGTACGTGAAACAATCTTCCATGAAAACAATCTTCCAAGTGAAAAAACAACATATTTCAGATTCTCTTGTCTTAGAATTTTGACAAAAAACACTGAACAAACTCGATAACATTTTTAGTTTTTAGGTTTCCAACCCGTCTACAGTACACTCCCCTCTTCATCTCCCTTGGTCCATTGTCCTGCATGGTTGATTCCAAATACTTTGTCAACTACTTTCCCTGCATTGTCACTCTGTCACACACAGTAAAATGCTTTGTTATTATACTTGAAAACATTTAACTTCTAATTGACCTTTATTATTTGAAATCTCCCGTTCACTTTTACTCCGTGACATATCCAGATTAAGGTATCCAGATTACATTATCCAGTGAATGAGAGCAGTCTAAAAACATTTCCTTTTGAATACTAACAAACACTCTGTATCAGGCAATTGCTTGTACTCAAGTACAGTAAATGTATGGTGCTTTAGCACATATACTTATGTAATATTCTCAATGATTACTTTGACATCTGCCCAAACCATTTTCTGGTAATGTACTTGTACTTTCACTTAAGTATCAGCCTGCCTTGACTTTAACTTCTCTTCACCTCTCTCTTCAACCTCCTCCATACTCAAATCGCTCGACCATTTGTGAACTGGAAGAAGAAAGGAAATATTAAATGTGAATATCAGTGGATTATAATAAAATAATAAGCAATGTGTCATATGCAACAAAAGAGAAAATATCTATCACACATTATAATACAATAATACATATAATACACTCACTCTTCGCTTCTTCGCTGCAACCCTTTCAACAACTGCATGAGAGTATACACTACCACAGAAAACATCTGAATAAATTCTAATGCACGTACATCAGAATAGTGAGACTATTTCCCTTTATACTCAATTTATACTCAAGTTTATGCTGAACCTTTTTGGAGCAGGAAAATCAGTCAGTTAGCAGTAAACACCTCCCACTGTCGGTGTCCTGCTGCTCACTGGCCCCCATTCATCCCCAGAAGGTCACATTCTCTCAGAGCAGAACTGAAAGCTGATAAGTCATCACTGGATGTGCAGTTTCTCTGCAGAGCGGAATTTGGACTCTTATCAAACAAATCCAGAATGAATACAGGGGGAGTTCAGCATGAAGACTGAAGAGGGTGAAACAGTCGCAGGTTTGATTCCAGCCTGTGCAAAGGTTGTTGTGTTCAGTGCGTGTCTTCTCCCTGTGCCTAATATTCACTGGTCACCGTCCAAAAGAGGTTAATTGTTGTGGTCAAGAATGTGTCGAGGTCAGAGCATACTGAGACCAATGATGTCCAAGACTGAATGCAGAACAAAATACTAGTTTGTTCCAATGATCAGATTTCAATTTAATATTTATTTTGAAAAAAAAAAAGACCATTTCTTTGCCAGTAAGAAATAAATGGCTGTATAATAGACTTGCTGTTCTGTATTCTGTTTTCAGTTTGGTCTTGACATGGTCTTGACTCCAATAAGAGTCAGCTTCTGTGTGTGATGAACTGGACCTTTCCATGACGCCTCTACTGCTCGCTTATAGTAGCCCGAGCTAAGCGCACCTCAAAACTACTGCACATTTTCAAAGCCAGAAATGTTCAGCTTGTTCAGAACACTTGCCTCCCTCCACAGCTATTTGGATAGTGAGAGCAAACTCTCATCTCATCTAGATTCTTTGTATAAACACATTGCCTCACAATGATGGAAAGAGACAATGCAATCATAATACTTTATAAACACAAGCAGAAAAAGAACATTTCTCTTACAGGCCCATTTCTTCGTCAGCCGCGCCACATGTAAAAAAGGAAAGGGGAAACCAACTGGAATTGTATTTGTCAAGCTGCTTAAGTCTGCGAAATGAGGTTGTTTTCAAATAGCCAAAAACTTGCCCCGGGTGTTAAAGGCAGACGATAATACATATAAACCAAGATTACCAAACGGTTCCTTCATACATACATCTTCAGTTAACCAGAGCTTAGTCCTGTTCAGGGTTGTGGAGCTTATCCCAGCGGTCATTGGGCGAGAGGCAGGAATACACCCTGGACAGGTCACCAGTCCATTGCAGGACACACACACACACACAGTCCATTTAACCTAGTGGCCATGTCTTTGGGCAGTCAGAGGAAACTGGAGTACCCAGAGACAATCTAAAGTTGTTCACCACAATTAATTTATGAATCTATTGTGGATATCTTTTTAACTCCCCCCCCCCCACACACACACACACTAAAAGACTTGTTTCATATTATTATACTGAAATTCTCACTGAGCTCTATTCAATCTCTATGGGAAAAGGATTTGTAGTAGGATAGTATTCTCTGGGGAGATGTGGACAGATGTTTTGAGACGTGTACATAAATCATCGATATGTGCTAGACACAGTCTTATTCAAAGTAAAATATTACATTGAGTCCATTACGCGAAAGCAAGACTTGCAAAAATGTACGATGGTATATCCTTGAACTGCGATAGATGTCACCTATTACCAGCAAATCTTATGCACATGGTCTGACTTTGACCAGCCCTTGGTCCTTTTTGCGGAGATCTTTAACACTGTATCTCAGATTGCAGGTGAACATGTGCCACTCACACCATTAACTGCATTGTTTGAAATCTCAAATTCACCTTCCCAGTCCTCGTCTGTAAAAGACGCCGTAGCCTTTGTGACCCTACTTGCCAGGAGAATAATTCTACTGAAATGGAATGGTGAGAGTGAGTGAGTGAGAGATGTTTTGTTTTTCCTAAAATTGGAAAAGATTAGGCTTTCCCTCAGAAATACATCAAATCAATTTGAGAAAGTTTGGTTCTCATCATTTAACCTGCTGGTAAGACTGTCCTTTAGTTTTATACTGAATTAGTTTAAAATTCTAGCTACTCATATCTTGATATCATTATTCTTTATTACTACGAAGTGGTGTATTTTTTGTTGTCATTGGTTTAGTTTAGCTATGCGTCTCTTTTTGTTTGTTTGTTTGTGGGTTGGTTATGAATCTAATGAACACTTTCCAGCCACAGAATACATGCTGTGACAAAACACATATCGCCTGTTTACAGACCCTGTGTGTGAGCAATTGTGGAAGTGATTCGCAAAATACACCAACTTCACTATCCAGAGACTGGTAGCATTGAAATAGCTGGAGATAAATTCAATTTAAGTTGAGAAGAGCTTCCACCAAATCTTCTGAGACTTGCCCATACGGTCTCATTCAGCTAGCATGTTGTGTCAGTAAGTAACCATCAAGTTCATTTAAAATGAATCAGCAGGCAGATAGTGACAATTTCTGTGGACATTAAATTCAGCTCAACAAACAATGCATCATTAGTATGAATATTCTAAGGACTACAGTAGCACCTCGGAATCTTCAGAGACAAAAATATTAATTTGGTTCCAACTTTATTTAGTTTTTTTCCTGTTTCCACTGGGGGATGACTCACCCTGTCTGCTGCTCTCTGAAAAGCTGCAGATGTCTTTCAAGTGTTTCCTGTCCAAATAAATCTTCCAGTCTATTCTTCCTTCCATCACATCCTCTTCTTTCTCCAACCGCTTCCCTTTTATATGACAGTCATCCACATTCTTTTCAGTCTCTTCTTTCCTAACTTCCAGCTGCTGTCACGTTCGTATCTCACTGAGCTGCCAATCTCGACATCCAGCTCCACTCAATCCTAATATAGCCCAAGTATCTTCACTTAACATGCTCTCAAGCCGCTGGTTCTGGCTCTTGGAATTATAAAGTTGCATCAAAAATGGAGCATCTGAAGCCCTTTTTTTCCCTCATGACTGTGCACAGTGAAGACCAGGGGCATATGTTCGAATTCTGGCACATTTAAAAAAACATTTTTTCTCTTGATTTTGCAACTGAAGACTGGCCGCTGAGGTGAATTTGAAAGAGAAGGCTCTGTCTAATAGTTTTATGTCTTCTTCAATCCTCTCTTTCAGTTTCCTGAATAAAGTCTTGGGTATTGTTGCTGTATCACATTACCATACTAACAAGGCAGTTAGGCGGCGCCTTTTAACTGCAGTAGCACGAGGAACCTCATCTTCACCACTCTGTTGTAGATGAATGCAGATGCAGGTTCAGAAAAGTCTTACTCCTATTTTTGTCAGGTAAAAGATAAAAAAATAAAGCACACTATGAACCTGAATATGGCTTCACCTTAACATGTGGCATTTGTGGTTGCTGGCTAACGCTGTTCCAGTTTCTCAGCCAGATCATTAAGAGGAGAAATAGGGCCTGGGTTTATGAATCAGATGCTTGTCTTGTCAACCTCACTGATCTGTGACGGAGAGCTCAATAGATCATATATAAGATGAATTGGCCAAGCCAGTGGCATGTTCACTTTACTGCCCCGAATGACAGAAGATACGCTGTCAGTCTCCCTTATGCCATGAACATACTTCAGGGCAGCCAAAAAGACTAGGAAGACTTCAGGAGACTGAGGCATTTTTACTTTCCTCATTGAGGATGAAACTTTTTTTTCGATTGGATTTGTCTTTCAATTCGTCCCGCACAGATCCACCTGACAGGAAATGGTGGAAGCTTGATCAAGAGGCTGGCAATTCACTTGAATACACCACAAACACACTGAGCTCTCACAAGTGCTCAAGGAAGGGGTAATGAGAAGGAAAGGCAGAAAGAAATCCAGAGCCAGAGACGGCTAGAATTGGGTCAGGAAAATGAGAATTGGATGGAAGGTTTCAGAGCGCTATATGACGTTCACCAGGCTCGAGCCTCCCTATATATGATGCGCATGAAATGAAAAGTCAGAGTGAATTACAGCAAGCTATCGTGAGACGGATCTTAAAGTGAGGACTTGGGAAGTTAGCCGCTTATATGACATCAAAGAGCAACTATGAAACTTAACTTGGAAAAAAACGATGTTAAACATCCCTCATTTCTGTTGATATTACATCTTAATACATATTTTTATCAAACTTTTCCCCCATTATTTTTTCAATATACAAGAATGTGGAAACAATTATCTTTCTATATACATGTTAAAGATAGAAAATAAACCTATTTAACGTGATTACATTTAAAAATTTTAACTCAACATCTGTGATGGAGTAGCAAAGATTAAACTTCTGTAGTTTAATGATGACATCATGGGATAAAACAGTTTAGGATGCAGATTATTTAAAATGTCAACATCCTCCCAAAGAAGATTTGTTTTCCCAGAAATATCAGACTCCAGACCAAACCCCAGTGAAAGCCATTGAACTCACCAGGGAGCATGTCACAAAAATGTTTGGCAGCTCCCAGGGCTGTAAAATAGTAAATAAATAGTTTTGCCTTTGAGACGTTTCACGCAACAGGGGGCAAACACAGTCTGCCAACATCAGCTCATGTGGTATTCCGCACACGGCCTCCTGTCTATCCCTCTGGTAAACAATCTGTGTGAAGAGAGATTGAAAACAGCAGGCATCTGCACCCAGATTTACATTCCAATCAGGTTACATTCCTGTGGCGAAGGTGGCTTCGATTCCGCCTCTTTTCGTCCCACAGACTGAGCCCAATTTGATGTAAGTGTGTTCAGATAACCTGTTGTGCTTTTGTTTTTTGACACGTTTTAGCGTGAAATGAGCGAACACCTGTTGAGCACAATCAGATTTCCACCAGAAACAAATCCAAATGGACTTGAAGACAAGCAATGGAATGACAAGTGGAGCTTCTCAGTCATCTCTCTCCATGTTGTCAAGTGCCACAAGAAAAAATGTCAACGATCATATAGTTTAATGAAGCAGTTTAATGGCTGAAACACAACAGAAAATCTACATTCCAACAAAGTACTGAACAATCTGGGTAAGCAACGGGTACAAGTGACATACTACTTCCTGGGATAAAACATCGCCATATCATGACATAGTGCATTTGTTATGTGAAATCCCCTAGTTTGAAAGGTAACTACCGTAATTTATGGACGATAAGCCGCTACTTTTTTCTCATGGTTTTACAGGTTGAAATCAGATTAAATCAGCGCCGATGAAATCTATTAAATCAGAGGCTTTTTATTTACCCTTAAAGCACTCAAAACGCTCTGTTTTCACACGCGTGTCCACATGTCCAACAACAGAGTCGATCTCCTGGATGTCTGGATTCAAGAAGCAGCCGCTGAGACTGACAGTGGTATCGGAACTTTGGGCAAGCGGGCCAAAGCATTGAATTTTGAGGGCTTTAATGTGACTAAAAGAAGTTAGATGCTGTCTCAAGACAAAGTGCGTTCAGCTCAAAAGCCCGATGTGAACATAAGGGAGTCGCGTTTTGGCTGCTGACTCTATCCCGGCTGGAGAGTTGCACCTTGTCTATTGTGAGAGCTGCGTGGATAAAACAAGACGCTCTGTATGACGCAGCTAGTTTCTGCTTTTTCCTCAGTCTCGATGCTTGACACCGTTTTTAAAACTAGTTTTGAAAAGCTTTTTTAAGCCGGTGCACCACTGACCTATCCACAGGGCAGACAGCACCACTGCTTCCACGGCTAATAGACTGATCTATTCTCCTTCTTAAATTTAGTGGATGCGGCTAATATTCCGGTGTACTCTATAGTCCGGAAATTACGGTATATGAAGTACTTTCTCTTACAATTAAAGCACCTAAGCAGTGCATTCCTCCTCCTCAGCTCATAATAGAGAACTTAATAAAAACAGCATACAATAACTTTTTTAAAAAATCCTTGATTTAAGAAGTGTGTTGGTTCACGGCAGGAAAAAGGTGCATTTACTATCCAACCCATTAGGGGTGGAAGAAAATGTTGATGCGGGGAAATATTGCGATGATTCTGCAATGCTGTATCAATATTTCTCAGTACTTGATATATTGATGTCATCCTGATATTTTAAGTTGTTTACATTGATATTTAATACATAGATACTGCTGCTGCATTTGTGACATGTTTAACACTGGAGTTTTGTCGTTTAAGGGAGCGATTCAGTCTTTTGTAGGAGTGTGAAATTTAATTGAAAATCTATCTGGACTGATGTCAGAACAATATATATGTTTTCATGTACATGATATTGTACTGCATTACCCGATTATTTTCCATATATACTGCTGAACCTTGCAATATACAGCAAAATATCATATCACCACTACTGTATCCGGATACATATCGTATCACAAGATACCTGCCAATGCACAGCCTTACAACCCTCACCATGGAGGTGAAAGTCCTAAACACTAAGCCATCTGTGACCTTGTGCTCTACCAAGACTCAGTTTTTTAAAACATTTTAACATTTCCTCATAGATAATTGATTCCACAACCCGCCTTAAAATCAGTTTATATTTTTAGATGCCAACTTGAAACCAATTACTGCAAATTCTTCCGATATATTTTAATATAACACGTGCAATTTTTAGTTTTTGGTTTGAGGCCAAAGGTTAAGCAGCCACGGATAAAACCAGTGCCATTGTATGCCAACCTCTTTCAGCAAATGGTCTCCAAGTTCCAAGTTGGCAGTTTGTTCTTAATTAAAAACCTGCACTTTCCTCACCTGGTGTTTATAGTCTCAAAGAAATATCATGAATCCTCCCTGGTGCAAACTTCGCTTCAAATGTCACAGAGTAAATGTCACCAGGCGGCGCTTTCGCTGGACTGCAGCTGAACGCTTGACAGGAAATGACCTGAAACAAGAATCAAAGAATGCGAAGAATATGCTATTACAAACCTAAACTGTCCTTGAGCAAATATGGAATGATTATTCAGACATTTCCTCAGCGTACATTTACCCTTTCAGGACACAAAGGGACAGAAAGCTTAGAAGAGCAATTTAGGAGGCCGAGCTGTGTGTGAAGTCCATGGCTGAGATATTCTGTTTGTTCTGTTAGAACACTGGCAGTGAAGAGCAGAGAGACAGACAGGCAACTCCACTGGCTGCAACACAAGACACGAGTGGGAACGACAGACAGGACACATGTCCTGTGTTGCAGCCGATGGCTCAGCTGGCAGGTCACCTTCATCCTGGGCCAAAAGCAGCCGACGCAGAGTTGAGAGCCTGCAGACAGAGAAGAGGAGAGGAGGGCGAGAAAGAAAGGGGTAATTACAATTAATTCAGTTTTAAAGGAAGCAGATAAGAGACAATCAGAGGAGGAGAGAGAGCGCCAGGAACAGGACGCCGTATAATCACTAGCAATGCAGATTAAGTTGTTAAATGTTGCGAACCAGAGGATTTTTGTGCATAAGCAGCTCATTTATTCATCCATCCTCTTCGATCGACCTGCACCACCAAGGACAACGTTGTACGGGTGCGAAGCCATTCATGTTTACTGATGCTGAAAAAGGTGATATTACAGAACCAATGTCAGCAGCGTTTTGAGATGAATTAAGTACTTCACCTTAACTTGTACGAGTGCTTCAGTAGCAAAGGCACTTTAGCTTGAACTTGAGAAAAATTAGGTTCCGTTGCACAACATAATGTCGCCATGCCTAGGTGATTATATCAAGCTACTTTAACGTGTCGGTGTAAAATGCAAGCAGTTGGCCATGAAGGTAGTAAAAGTCTGAACTCCAAGCATTCATTTTGTAACATAAACTTGATGACAAATATTTACAACAAACAAGTGTGACACTGAAACTATGTATATTATTACAGATGATATGATTTTGACACAGAATAAAATAAAAGTAAGCTATTTGAGAACGTTCCCTCTTTGACTATTGCTACAACTGCTACTAGGAGTGCAGTGCTGACCGGGGAGCTAGCTGGTCATTAAAAACTCTACCAGCTATTTTTTTTTCAACTAACATTTCAGATATAATTTATTATGTGTTGTGCTTAGGGCTACTCATCATTTCTTTTCATAGCGTCCGAAATTCAATTATTCTTGATTTTTGGGGGATTTTTTTTCAATATGCCATTCTTTGCAGCTTATGCAATAAAAACTATACAAACAGTTTGCCATTACAAATGAAATTTTAAAACTTTCAAAATAATAGATAATGAACAACATGGTCAGTGCAATGTTGCGTCATGAGAGACTACAGGTTGCTGATGTTTCCCATAGCATAGAAATAGACTAAGAAAGGAGGTGAGCCACACAATTTTATTTGTAATTCTGTGGTCCAATGACAACACATGGTTTCCACCAAATGGCTTATCAGGGTCATGAAAAGTGAAAGCACTCCACAAAGGATCACAACTATAAAAGTGGATAGTCAAGGTGACTCCACCATTAAGGAGGAGAACCACGTACAGTTCCTTGCACATCAGACACAGATTTTTCCAAATCTGATGTTTTACAATGCAAGTTTGCACATTAGAAAAGCAAAGCTGCTGCATTTCTTTTTTTCGGGCCTAGGTTGATTTTTCCAAAGCCACATCAGACCAATCTAAAACATTCAACATGGCGGAGTGCTTGATTGTGTTATTATCCCAGCACTCGGTTCTTTACAACCAAACATTACAACCACATAAAAACTAAAAAAAAAAAAAAAAAAAAAAAACGGGTCGCCATTGAAAGGCTGATTCCATGATCGCAACATGATCGCAACCTGTTATTCACTGTGACTTGCAAATGTTACATATTAATCGCGTCGCCCCCGAGTGCATAGACAGGTGCGTCAATATTGGCATCTGAATTGGTCGCAATTTCATGCTGTTTATACGTGTGCAAGGACCTCATGGAGTTATGAATAGCAACTGACAGTGGACAGATCTTCCCAACGCCTCCTGGTGCTTCCCCTGTGCGCAATGGTCCTCGCATGATAAACTGCCTCTGTTGTCAGTGTAGGGTATCAAAGTCCACTTCCACTTCCACAGTCCAACGTAACTTCAATATAATACACGTAGGGAGTGAGGACGAATTGCAAAGACAGCTTGAGTCCTCAAGACCAATCTCTCCTTCGCTCTCACACTCCACCCATCCCTCACTAACAAGACCTAATGAAATCCTCGGCCTTGGTGAGGATCTGTCCTTCAACCTGGAAAGAACCCTTCTCTGAAGCAGGGTCTTGACTTGAGGGGATCAAATACCCAATCACATGAAGTCTCCACTGCCTTTCCTACTTTGTGTAATGACATCCATGCTGCGATGGTTGGTTAACCACTGCAGTTTTGTAAGCAGCAAAAAATAATTCACCACCAAATCCTGGACACATCATCATGCAACACCACAAGTCCATTGTCATCTCAGTCCACACTGGGTGGTGACTAAAAACAAAACAGGTTTCTTTCTGCTGCTGCTGCTACTTGTCTCTCTGGAGAGACGGCTGTCCAACTTTTAATAGGTCATAGCTGAGTAAAAGCCAACCCCCCAGTGTGACAACAACAGCCAAGTGTAGCTTCTCTGTTTGGAGAAGAAAATGTCAAAAAGCAAAACAACCACTTTTTTATCTGTACTCTCAGATGCAGGTCCTCAGTAGCTTCTGAAAAACATGGCAGCTCTGCATCACACTCCAGTTCAGACGGGCCATCACACACACACATCTTCCTTTTGACTAATTTCTGGAGTAAAAATGGATCCAACCTACATTCCGGACTTCTGGGAGGTGAACTGAAAGGCCGACGCAGCTGTAGCTGTGAAGGGAAGCAGCTGAAGGACGAGGCATTCAGAGTGCCATGCGTGAGCCCTATTCATTCTAGAATTATTCTTCCACATGAAAAAGGACATGTAGAACTTTGAGAAAAAAAACAGCAACACTGTCAGGATTTCAAATGGGTTTCAGGTCAAAAGGAAGACATTGTTCCCACAGCATGTGGACTAACTTTCATTAAGGCCGGGCCATATGACCTCAAATCAGTATCACAATAAATTGGGCGTGTTAATGAGTGTTTTCCATATTGGAGCTTGGTTTGCGAAAAATATTTTTGCAATGCAGGGAGTACCTCACTCTCAACTCAAAATGCTTCTTTATGAAGTAAATAAAGATGGAAACAATGGACTATTTTGCGATCATTTAATTTTATTTTGTAAACAATGCAGTTTCAGTTATAGTTTATAAAAAATTAAAAGAAATATTTCAGTTAACAAAATTATTTACTATTCTAGTTTTCGCTTTTGATCTTTGATTTTTGATAGTTTTTGATCGGTACTCTGTATCGGCAAGTGCTCAATTGTTAGTTAAGTGGTATCGGGAGCTCCCTAGTTACATCCCTTGTATTTTGTGTTCTTTGGCTCAATGGTATCCTCATCTGTAAACGTATTTCCAAACAACCAATGTTGCCTTTCTTTTTGGAACAAGCACAACAGGAAACGGTCTGTCTGCCCAACCATTCGCCATTTCCTCACTATTTCACATTTTACTCTAAATGGAAGGGTGGAGTCACTTGACCACACACGCTTCGCCCAGTGACTAAATTTCAGTAAATACTCAGTTTATCTCCCAGGCCTCATTGTCATATAGATTATGTTTGGGATTTGTTACCAGGCCACTGCTGCACACCAAGAATTAAAACAGTACAAAAGTGGAAACCGCCCGAGGCAAGTGATGGACGATGCAATGGAGTAACAAACTTCCCAGTCTCTTCGCAGGCATGAACAATAGATTTCTGCTACAAAAATACCCAAAGCAGTGTAACATCAGCAGCACACGTAAATGAAGCCTCTGCATCATGTGTGGCATGCTCCACCTAATCCCCTAAATTAGGAGGATGATGACACTGGCTGAAACTGCTGCGTGATGCAAACCTTCTCTTCTATTCAGGCATTTGACAGTAAATAGCTCTTTGTGCTGAATGTGGCTTTAATATCGTTCCTTTGATCAATGTTTGTGCAGTTGGAAAGGAAGGGATCGGGACCAAAATAACAGAACTGTACACAAGGCTGTCAAAACCCACATCAACTAAAACAATAACATAATGCAAGTCAGGATGGATTTGCCCAAAAAACATCATGTAATTATTTCTAAAGAAATCGATTCTATTCAACCAGCTGACTAGTTTTAAGCTGACTTATATTTGTCATATCAGAGTGTCTATAAGTCACTTGATAATGCAGGATGGCATTGATCCACCTCCATTTGTAAACTTTTCATGGAAACCAGTGTGATGACACTACAAGTAGGGCATTATAAAGACACTAATAACCAGACATTTAGGGTGTCCCGCTGAGAAAAACTGGGTGGGCAGTTCAGGGCATCCCCAGGACCCAGAGAAACCCCTCTAGCAAGTTCCCTTGGTGTCCTCAGATATCCCAACAAATTTCTGTTATTTTTTCAGCGACTCCTGCTCACCAGACAATGCATTTGCCAAGCAGTCGTTTTTCAGAATGGCCATTGTGAGGTTTGTTTAATTCGACCTCAATATCCTGACTGAGAACTTGTAAGCTAGCAGAAGTCTCACAGCCTATAGATTCCAATTCCTGTTTAAGTTTTTGTCGGAGGATCCGAATTGAAGTTTTTAAGTCAGTCAGGATTGTGTCACAAGATGCATTCAATTTGTATTTTTGTTGCATGAGCTGCTCCTGTTCTGCCATAGCATCTGCAAGGAAGACGGAGAATCCCTGCCTTGTTTCTGACTCCCCGACTTTGAGATCCAGGTCATCATGATCTGTCACCGTTACTCAGTTCCTCTTTGCAAAAATAAACATATGGAACGTGCCAGAGGTAACAAATACGGGAGCTAGTGGAACTTGCGTCCTGTTATAATAAGACTGACCCTACATTTTGTTACACTTCTGCTAACCAGAGTCATGTGAAATCCATACATAGAAATAATGTGCAACAACCAATGCAAAGCTATTCATTCCTTGCAATTAAAGAATACCATACGACGACACCTGCAGTTGAATTGAAGCTGAATGGTGCTGGTGGCTAGCCAGTCAACTGAAGGGAAATATAAATTGCCTGGAGCTTCTTTTGCTGAGCGACTTTGTGTCTGCTTCAACAAACACAGCAGTGGGAAGCACACAAACAAACAAGAAATCCGAAAAGCCCTGCTTTATATTCTGTTTTTAACCTAAATGAAAGCGCAGTCCGAGAAAGCAGCCTGAGAAAGCCCAAGAATATAACAAAGTTAATGTGCGTTAATGGTCAATGGATTCACTATCCAAATTGGGCAAGATTTTAGATGATTTCATAAACTGAATTACTGAATAATCCCAATGTTATACTATGGCTGCTGGTTATGACCCTGAGCTAGTACTGTCTGGCAAAAAAACAAACAAACTGTGCTTAAAAATTCTACGTTTATTCATGAAAGTGAGTCTGAGTCTGAGACAGAGAGGTCTTTAAGTTGTTACAAGATGGGAACATCAGATCTTAACCAGGGTCTTCAGCACTGACAGTGATAGCTGGACATCTATGTGTAACTGTCTGAACAGGTGAGAGTGGCACCTCCAGGAATCTCGTCCCTCAATTGTTTACAGTGATTATAGTTTAACATTTGACTTTCAAACACGTTAAAATAAAATCTCACTATTTGGCAAATAGATACAACTGTCCGAACACTGTAGAACCCCAGCCATTGTTCTGTCACATATTTTCTTATTAGATACATTCTACTGTCCTGAGTGAGGGTCCATGCATGATAACATGTAGAGAATGAAGTTTGAAGACCTGGCGTCCGTTCCAGAAAGGTTGTCAAGTGAAAAGCCTGAGTTGGTTTTCACGGAAGTGAGCAAAAACTCCTGAAAAAAAACCTGTCTTCAGTGGAAGTGTCCACTCATGTCCAGGCAGTGATGGCGGAGGCACTGGCTTGGCCATCACTCCCATTTGAAGTAAATGTTGTAGTGTTTGCTTTTAATTTTGCAATGTTTGTGTGTTTCATTTCTCGGCCACCGGAGGGAAACAGTCGTCAGACCCATAAAAAAGAACAAATCACGGTGGGATCATGCACGTCTCTTTGATCAGTCTTTTCTCAATCGACTGTAGTAAATATATAAGAGCAAGCAAACGTTGATAAAGAAATAAGGAGATGTTTAAGCTATAACTAAAGACCGGAGGGACATTCAAAAAGCCCATCTTGACACCGTTTCGGCTCATTATTCAGGGCAGACGATAATTACACTGCCAGAATCAAGACATTATGGTATAATGATGATCTCTGCAGAAGAAGGTAGAGCCACTGCTGCAAACACCACAAGAGGTCATTACGAAGCCTATAGTGTGCACGGTTTCATGCTGTTGGACACGACGATACAGCATTACGAGCCACGCGCTTTTCCGCCGGGCTTCCTCAGCACTATTGGAGGTGGTGTTGCATTTCTGAAGCGAGAGCTGACTCACTGTATAGATCTTCCTGTAAATGCTGACAAGGCACTACGGGACACCTTTTCTCTCCAGTAAGGTTATCGTGGGTGAACAAAGTCCTTATGGCTTATTTTCACACACAATGCAGACTGGTGTGGTCCTGTGAGCCGTGATGAATTGTGCTTTATCACTGCCAGGTCTGCAGCGGGTCTGTGAGCAGAGCTACATTGATACCACCATGAATGTTTAATGGGATATTCCGATTCGCAAATCAAATTTGTTTGCATCACTTTGATCTCATTGCCATAACTGTTCAAAACCCTTCAACCTTTTCGTTTCTGCGTTGTAGCCAGAGTTACAGCCCAAATTTTGGATTTATCACAATGTCATTGATCTTCAGGCTGTTTTCTTTACAGTCAACTTATTTTTACGTTGATGGCTTGCGATCCAACTCTCCATAGCCAACTGGAAACCTGTTCTTCGTGGTCCATTGAAGAATCACAATTAATATCCATTAATGTGGTGCGTTAACGCTACTGTTCCAAGTGAGATAATATAAAAATTCTGTTCGCTTTTGGTTTGGTTTTCTCCTGACAGTGTTCTCCTGAGCTTCACCAAGAAATGGCACTGCACACACCTGAACCCATGATCTGCAATGCACCAAAAAAAAACCCTTACTTCCTGGGCTGTGTGTCAGAACGTCCTCGACCTGGTTCTATTCCCTGGGTTCCTTTCCTGTTTTTCTCTCCGACACAGTGTTGCCCTACGTTCTCCCTCTTGTCTGTCTTTGTGTTACTTTCTTCCTGCCATTCACCTCACATACTTTAGTTTATAAGGATACAAATACAATATTCTACTAAAGTAAAATCAACTAAAAGAAATGTAATATACATCTAATATGAAGTAATAATAGAAGATAATACGAAACAAGGAAATCCTATTTTGTTTGGTCAAAACCATCTCAGGCTATCTGCACTTTTGGACCATTTACTGTAGCTCTCAAATCTATGTTTTTGATTGTGTGTTGCAAATTTTCAATCCATTTTTTAAGAACGTCTAAAAAAATATTTGTCATTTGTCACCTTAGACCATCTTTGTAATTAGTGTGATCAACCCTGACTTAATGAGAATTGTGTGATTTCCAACATTAATCCAAGCCTTTTTGCAGTGCCACCAACAGTACTATAACTACTTGACCTTTTATAGACAAAATCTTGATCCCCTACTGTGGTAGTCTGTCTACAATAGCTTACTGGCCTCAATCTCAGGTCCAAAGCAAATAGAGCAAACAAATCCTCCTCAATATTGGCACAAACACTGTTGTGCTAACTAACTTCAGATAGGTATGTAGTGCTGCAGACCCACACTTTTCAAACCCTTTGTCTCTCCACGGGAGATGAGCTTTGGAAACAATGTACACAGCGCAATAAATGCCGGGCAAGGGTCTGATCGCTGTCTGTGCGCACAGCATTGTTCAAAAACAACTACTTAAACTGCAGGAAGGTGGTGCTGTGGAGATGTGCAGCAGTCCGGGACTCGCAATGTGTGCAGGTGTTTGATAACTCATGTGTTTTCGCCTTTATTAGGCTGATAAACATCTGGTTTTATTGACAGATTTGCTTAAATCAATAATGCTGCTCTTTACAGTAACTGTTTTCACCGCTGTGATCTTGCAGCTGTCTGCATGAGGGCAGCGAAGAGGAAAGATGCTGAAGATTACTAGAGTATTCATTTCTGACGTCTGGATCTGTACTTAAATGATTAAAACCTTCTCGACCGTCTTGTAAAATAAACATGACAATAATCCTTCATGTTTAGTTTTGGCCGTGAAACGCCACATTCTGTAATGGTCGTGGCAGAGGTCCGTCATCAGTTCATATCTGAGGTGACGATGACTCGTAGTGCTGAGAAGTGCCATAGAAATAAGGTGGTCAGGCCGATGGTGGTAAATAGGTTTTCGCGCGGCTGATGACGACTTTCTTGAGACGTGCTTCGTTGTGGGTCACAAACCAGCTATTTTGCACAGAGCACGCCAGCTGAGGAGGAAAAAAAGGGACATTGCCTGTCCCTCAAGCCTGACTCAGGGCACCCGAGACAGAACCTGCAGTGTGAAACCGACCTTTGAGACATTCATCTGTGCAATCTCCAGACCTTACAAGTCTATATGTGACAAATCAATTACACAGACATTCGCACTGCAGCATTTGAGCCAAGCACACTTCCAGTTCAGCATCATTAAAAACCCAGAGCCTCTTCTGTAAAATTGTTTCTGGTGGATTATCATAAATTAGGCTCAAGCACTGAGCATTACTGCGTAGTCTGAAGGGTCAGTTTAGAGAAGGCACCATGAATCAGAGCTTCTGCAGACACTGTGAGTCTAGCATTACTGACCGAGTGAAAAGTGGCCATGTGACGGCCCCTGATTAAGAGAAGATTTCCATGCGGACAAACCAGACCACTCTCCGCGTTTCTCCAAATGTCATCTGACCAAGTGATTAAAAACCTGAGCACCCACTGTCTCAAGTCTCATCTAACCAAGGACCTTCGTAAATGAAGTTCTTGTAAACAAAATTTTAAATTGCATCTCCGCCCTCCTTGTTTGCTATAGTGATGGGTCTACAAGAACCATGATGTTTGCTGATGAAATAGTGACTGACAGTGAGAATAACAGTGAGGTGGAGTGGAAGCTGGACGTTTGGCAGAGGAGGAAGGAAGGTCAGTAGAAGCCAGAGTACAGGAGTGACATCGGGATAGTGAAAACATTCCATACAAATTTGTAAGACAAACTCAACATCACTTTCATGTCCTCGATTGTCTCCATCAGTACAAGCACTCAATTGGAAGCAAGAACGCTGAGTCATTGTCTGTCTTCGTGTTACTTTCCTGAATTAATAAACTTGTTCTGAGTCCTCCTGCCGCTCAAAACACGTTGACACACTCATTTCAAGACTCCTTATATATCAATTCATTTTAGTTGCCCTTTCACCTTTGTGGACAGTTAAAAATACATACTATATATATGACAACAAAGGCGACACCTTATGACATGGTGTTTTGTCACATGTAGATTAAAGGTCTCCTACTGATACACATTTTGTCCACTTATTTTGAGTGGAAATTGAAGTAAATATAACTAGGGACAGGGGTAGATGCAACACAAAATATTATCTTATTACAATAGCAGTCTTTAGCGTATAATGATAGGTGACGAAATCAGGATGTGTAACATTGCAACCACTGGACAAAATGTTGCAAAAAAGGCTTAATACCAAAGACAGAGGTATTTGGACACCACAGAGATTAATTAAAATTAGTGCTGTCATTTTAACACGTTATATCGATTATTTACGCGTTAATAACGCATTTAAAAAATTTACGCAATTAATTATGAGTATCAACGGTTCTTCATTTTGCCTCATTTAGAGGCATGTTATACTTCTATTATTCATTCAATTGCTATATTGAGCTTAAGTGCCTATTTGAGACAGCCTTATTTTATTATAGATTTTATTTATTTAACTGAATCGCTGTATTTGTATTACATTTTTGAAAACAGCCTTATTTTATTTAATGAACTGTATTGCTGTTTGTTTTACATTTTTGAAGACAGCTTTATTTTATTTATTTCACTGTATTGCTGTATTTGTTTTACCTTTTTGAATAATGCACCTGGCCTAACTGGTTTGCGTATGTGCTTGACTTTTATTTTTGGATTTCATTCATGAAGCACAGTTCACCAATAAAACATTGGATGACAAATCTTCTCTTCTTACTGTATTTAATTGATTAGTGATGCACTACAAATTTTTAATATCCTAGAACTCAAATTCTTTATCAGGAGACCTTTAGCAGATATAACATAAAAAATGCGCTTAATTCGATTAATTCATTACATTACGATTATTTTTTAATCGACTGACAGCATTAATTAAAATGCAATAATGTACACTATATGCATCGAATGAAAGACTTTTGGCAGTTCACCAAAAATATAAAACAACCATTAAAATGATGATGTAAATGGGATTCGTTGGAAATAAATAAAAAGGAATTTTTCAAAGCATCATATTTTATTAATTAATTTGACGTAGAATTACATTTTTCCGTTATTTTTAACTGCTTTTCCTTGGTCTGTCTAAAGCAAAAGAGTGATGGATGACACGAGTTTACTCACCGTCAGGCAGCAGACAGTCGAAATGAGGTGCGCAAAGCCTTGGTCCGAAACCATCCTGCAGTTTTGACGCTCATAAGCCCGTTCACGGTACCGGAGGAGAGGCGATTTCAACTTCGGCTCTCTTCCTGCCCGCTTGTCCCTCGTCTTGTTTCTCGTGATACCCACAGCCGAAATGCTGCCCACTGACACCCACACAACAGCGCCGTCCCTCCTCCTCCTCTTCCTCCTCGATCCCGACGCTCCCAACATCCAGCAGTGCGACTGCTTTCACGTGCAAAGTCGGTCTGACGCGCAGACGTGTCACATTCCGGGTAATTATATCTGGAAACAACCGATATGGACGTATGATGACGTCAAGTGGCTCTAGAGCAGCTGCGTTCTAACTAAAAGATACATTTATTCCAATATAAAACTGAACACAACCACATTTAAGTCGACAGTTCACATTTATTTGACGGACAGGCTTTTATATCATGAAGTAAAGCACTTTTTAAAAACATACACTTTGTATAACTCTTCATCTCTTGTCTCTGTTTATACCATTAACTTAAATGTCTTCACATATTTTACTTATTCATTGTCTGAACTTCGTCTTCCTGAAACGCTGGACATCACTTAAACTCAATCCCCCATGATCCATCGCGTGACGTCACTGTTATGCGACTGAACATGCCTTTAGTCGCGTTTTCTAAATGAGAGTTGGAAGGAAAGTGGATAGTAAACAAGGCCGTTTTTGGTTACCAAACCAAGCAACCTGCTTTGTCGTTTATGAATATATTTCGTGTTAAAGGCGGATGACCTCGGTTGAAAGGAAGATTTAGACGTACTCTCTCAAAATGACGGAGAACTTTCTGCTTAACGCGTCTTTGATGTATGAAGACAAATGTCCAGAGCTCTCAAGATTCTTGCTGTGAGTATTTTTTTTTTGCCTCATTTAATCTCCTTTACACTCGTGTTCTTACTCCTACACGTTAGAGCAATGTTCGTAGATGGTCGCTAGGTAGCGCTACAGCACTGAGCTATCTGAAATGATTTAGTATAAGCTGTGCAGTCGAGTATTGAACTGTTTTACTTGATTTAAAAACGATATACGTACACAATACCTAATGTACGTTTCCTGGGTTGAACCTGTATAACGTTGTAAAATACAAATGTCTCCTGAAAGTGTTGTATTTCCAATCTGAAGTTGAAACGTTTATATACAGTTTTATCATCGGTCGTGGGTTCCATTTGTCGTTTTTGCTTCCCACTTTTTTCTCCATTCTTCACCATCCATGACTGCCCACTATAATGAGGGTGTGCAGTGAGTCAATGGATCATTTTAACTTTTAACAAGGTTTCTGTATTCAATGTACAATATATGAGAATGTATTCTTTATTATGAAGCTACACAACCTCTGTTAAGTTTAAAGCAAGGCCTCACAACTGGCCTCAACATAAATTGAGATGAATTTTGTAATTGGTGAAAAAAAATCCCTCTTATTTAAACTACTTCAGTGGTTATAAGAGCCATAGGGGCAATTTTAGAGTGTCCTATTAACCTAGTGAGCATGTCTTTGGGCTCTGGGAGGAAACTGGAGTACCCAGAGAAAGGCACAAGGAGAACAGCTGCCCTGCTCCATCAAAAATTAGTAGTACATAATGAAATTATACTTGTATAATTACACCTCTTGGTTGCTGTTCTTGTTGTCATTATGTTTTCGAGACTAGAAACTTCTAGTTGTCATTTCCAAGTCATGTCATGTCCTTGACTTTATAACCTCCTGCCAAGTTAAGTATGAGTTGTGTTGTTCTATTGTTTAATTAGCTTTTTTGCCCAATGAAGGGACGGAACGTTCTGCAAACTGTAGCGGGAATCCTGATATATTAGATGCCTGCTGCTTATTCAACTAATTCAGTGCTTGGAATATAACAGAATAATGCTTATTTGTAGTTTTAACTGGTGCATTAAATTCTTTGAAACAGAGGATTCAGTAAATAAAATATTTCCCACTAAACATTGATAATATCTTTAGTTTCGAGTAACTGTCAATTACTTTCACAGTTTTTGGCCTTCACTCTTGTCACTTGAGCTTAATTGCAAGTTGGTGATGATGTTTATAGGGCTAATGAACCACAACTCCTCTGGGGGTCTAGAGTGTCAGTGTTATCTTTGACTGTGTGTCTCTGCCGGTCTGTGGAAGGAGTATTTGCTCAGGCACACCAGAGATTGTCTATGTGATTGTCTTGTCCTTGGATTTGTTGGTAACAGCAGAGGACTGAGGATTTGCTTTTGGATGTTGTTTCAAGACAGTTTTTACAATGAACAGACCTACATCTAATTCTAATATACCTAAATAAGTTGTTGGCCTGGAACAGAAACATTAATGGCAGACTGTCACTAAGCCTCCCTAACGTAGTCTCCAAACTTCTCTGTATGAGATGTCCTTCTGAAATTACCATTTCTATCATGTCTTTCCCAATCCCTCTCAATGAAAACCTGAGCATCTTCATGTTTGCAACTTCAGTTTCCTGTGTGTTGTGTCAGAACTACTGTCTCTAAGGTATACTTCATGGCAGACCTCACTACTGTCCTATGGCGCCGCCTTTTCATTCTAGATGCCGTTCTCTCTTCTTTATCACCAGTTCACTAGTAATAATGTAATTTCCACCGCTGCACATCAAAATAACTTATATAATTATATTATATATAGGTCATTAGGGGCAAAAGAAAATATCAATACTTGATTCTGCTGTATTATATTGATATTTTTGCTAAAATTGACTTGATACTGTAATATTGTTTTGATATTTTAAGTCGTCTATATCAATACATAGATTAATACATAGATCCTTGGACATGCTGCTGCATTTGTGACATTTATATACAGATAAAATATAAATGTTATTTTGTTGATTAAGTTAGCTATTCACTCCTCTGCTGCTGTGCGAAATGTACTAGACTGACATCATGACAATAAACTCGTTTTCATGCACATAATATTGTACAACATCATCTGATTTTGTGACAATATATTGCTGAACTTACAGTGCCACAATATATCGCAATGTTTCATATCACCTCTCCAGTATCAGGATACATACTGTATCGCAAGATACCTGCCGATACACAGCCCTACCAGTCATAGAGAAGACTACCTCTGTCATGATACAACAAGCATGAAACAATAATAAATGTAATTAGTATAACGTCTTTATATGACAATGCATTGTACACAACAAATGCAAAAATAATTCCAAAAGAACTAAACTGAACAGAGAGCAATACTAGCTCCACCTGTAAAAACATGTCACAGCACTTGAGACGACTTGTAGCCCACAGAGTACAGAGAGGAAGCAGTGCTTATCGTGTGTATTATCACATTGAAGTGAGACACTTTGGGGTGCCACATGCCTGTGACTTCCTTGGCGCTTCTCCACTATATTACCAGACAGCTGTTGCCCGCACTTAAGCAGGTCAGTACATCCTGTGCTTGCTGGATGTAGCATCACCATTCCCATGTTAAATCGTAATTAATCCTCCTGCGCGGAAAATGGAGCTGAACGAAGTATTACTGCAAATGAAGGAAACTGTGTTGGTTGCGGCACAAATATAACAAGTGAGGGAATGTTGAAGACATGAAGCGCTGTGAACACCTGTGCTTCTCGCCACCATAACAGCGACCACATACCTTGCTTCAGGCCAGGTTTTCACTTTGCAGTACATACTTCCAAGTTGCAATTATTGTCTACTGAGTGAGCCAGGACATATTATTTCGGGTTCCAGTGTAACATTTCTATCCCAAATAGGATTAGTTTTATTTATAGCAATCCTTTTTTTGTTCATTGCGGATTGCAAATCTTCCAGTTGCTGTCAGTGTGTGCGTGGGAGATTGGATCTTTAGTGTTCATCGCCTCACACGTTGCCTGTGCTTAAAAGGAGATGCATGTCAGCTATGTTAATAAGATTTGTGTGGAAGGAGTCCTCTGGATGGTTTACTGTTCCTGACGGTGGTGTCACTGGATGGGCAGCAAGAACGGGGGCAGTGGCAAAACAACACCAAAGTTAAAGCGACTGAGTCAGAACTATTGAACTTAACCCTGCGACTAGTTCCGTCCCATGCCTTTCATGACTGACTGCAATTGTAAAATAACTCCACAAATAATGTTCACAGTAAACAATGTATACTGACATCTTGTCAATGATAAGACATGCTTCTTCAGAAGTCGTCGTTCATAGTTTTGGCAAGGTCAGTCATTAAATGACTTGTTTAGTCAACAGAAAGATGGTACCAGAAGCCTCCGCACTCACAAACGGGTCAACCCCAGATTACCGCTGCCCCCTCCTCCGCTTCAATGGCCTTCAGCCGCGTTGCTGTGTTTTCTCACCTCACGTGCGGCAGGGACAGAAGGTTTCCCTTCATTGATTCAAGCCAGGAGCTAATTTTAGCTGAACATAGCTGCAGCTTAGTGAGAATATTTGCACAGATATTTCTTTGGTGGACGTCCAGAATGATTGGCAGCCTGTGAGGTCCAGGCACGCGGGGAGGGAGGATGGATTGTCATCCATTATGCTGAATATTAACACTTTATTGCCCACTAATACCTGGCTATGAGCAGACTATACATCACATCTGACGGCTAAATGGAAATCGTCACATTCCAGAACGCTGCATATGCTGCAAGTGCTTACCTTTATAGATGTGAACGTCATTACTAAATGTAGTAGAGTGATAAAATGGTCTATAAATGTTCATAATCTGTGACTTGTGGAGTTTTGTGGTGCCTTTTATCTGAATAATGAATCATAATGAATTGTTGTGTGTTGTTATTTTCTTTCAGCCAAAGACACATAAAAATGAATTGTAAGTAAGATAATGTTTCTTTTGCTCATGTACTTCATGTCTCAAGGAAAGGGAATAAAATAAGTGCATGTATCATACATTCATGTTTATATTTACTAGATTTGTACCTGTCATTTATGGTCAATCGCAGTCAATTCAACAATTCTTCATTTCTTTTGTATTCAGGAAGCACATCTGCTTGAATAGATACATTTATGTATGATTTGACCAAGCTTAAATTTAGGTTTGTGTTGTTCATAAAGTCTGTGAATATCACTTCAGATTGGTTTTGACTCTTTGATGAACATTTCTTACTTGAACTTATCTGTTGTCCTCAGCATTGAAAGGAGAGTCATCCAGGCTGTTGCAAAGCACCGCAGTTTGTCCGTACTGCTATCAGTGGCTGCGGCCTGACAATCACCACATGAGGTTGAAGCCGAAACGACTTCCAACTATGAGGGAGCGAGGTCTACTGCAGAGAAAAGCCAGAGGCAAGCGACTCACGCCGATACAAGAGCGTCTGCTACGCAACTACCAGAAGTCATCATCAGTTCTGGTAAGTTGGTGAGACATTCATGAATTTTGTTAAGGTAAAAGGGTTTGCCAAAATGTCGGATGTAAAATTTCTTTAAGCGTTCTACACTCAGGTGTGAATGATGGGTATCATTGGTCCATTTCCACTGCCGTCTTCACTTGTGTTAATGTAGGCCAACAGCATCACTAGCTCAATTAAATGTAGCGTTTCTTTTTGTCCTATTTATTTGTGCTTTTTAATGAAACCCCAAGGTTATCATAGATGATGGTTGCTGAAAAGTTTCATGAGCACTTCTCTTTTTTATTCTTTGAATTTGTCGAAAGTTGTTCACAAGCACATTGTTGAGCTGGTTATTGTTATGGAGCAGTGTACAGTCATAGAGCTGTTCATTTTGAACTATAACATGATAATGATGCTTTTACATTGTAATAACATACTATTTTACTTCGGTAAATGATCAATGGATTTTGGGGGAAATCTGTGTACACTAGCAAAGTCAAAGGACCTGAAAGTTAATTTATTGTGAGTGAATTTCTGCATTATTTTTGAATGATCATGGCACTTGGATGAGCTTGCCATAGATGCAAACCATTTTTTTGTCTTGCTCAATTGGGTGCTTGAAGAGGTGCGGTTTACATGGCGCCTTGTCAAAGTAGTGTTTTTTAGGTTTTGTTATTAAAAATAACTGTCTACAATGCAAGATAATAAGTGGAACACATTGAATTGCTCTTAACTTGTCATTTAAGAGCTGCGTATTATGTGTACTGATACATTACTCTGCTGATGCGTGGGGTTTGGGTCACGTTCTGCTGGAGATGTCTGTAGGGTCTGTAGGTCTGGTTCACCTATGCATAGCAGGAGAGAGAGGCCAGTCAGGTAGCCATCATTTTTCTTCCCCTTTGCAGCTTTTGTTCACTAAACTTATCTGGACTCGGCATGCATCGCCCTCAAACAACGTATCAGGATTTGAAAGTGTTTTTGAGCAATATAGTTGTTGCTGCCTTCACTTCATAGATCTCAAACTCTGCTGCGTTCCAACACCTCTCTTTGTATCCTGATAATGGACTGGAACCAGCCAAAGCAAGAGCGCTGTGTTTCCTGATGAGATCAGTTAAGGGCACTGCAGTGGGGTCACTTCTCCCATCAACCCCTTTCACATCGGCGCCGTGAGGAAAGGACCACTGAATGGTCCACTTTGGTGTTCTGACATCAACCTAATGAAGTGATGATCTGGAGGGAGCAGCAGCCACCTCATTAAGAAGTCGCTTGGATGATTAAGTATGCAGTTATTCACCGCCCTCACCACTGTGAGCCCGCTGTTGATATATCTTTGTCGACTCTGTGGCTGAGAAGTGGACAGAGATGGATGTTCAGCATGAATATACATGATTATGGGCGAAGTGAGCAACTGTATCTCCGGGGTTTAAAGGTGAACGAGAATGTGAAAACAGAGAGGGAGAAAAGGAAAAGTTTGAGTCTTTTATAGTTTGTATTTGTGTGGGCAGTATAGCCTCTTAGACGCGTTTTGAATGCTACTATTCTGTATGCAGTTGTATGCAGAGGTCAAAGTACATTCTGCCTTGAATAATAAAGATGAGATGACTCGCCTGTGGCGCGCTCTCCCAGCACTGTGATGGGTACAAACTTATGATCAATTGCCACTGTTTCATCCTCTTTGACATGACAGTCTGGTGTCTTTCATTCCAGTGTGTTTTTTTGTTTGTTTTTATAGTGTATATATTGATCCTGACTTGTTGTTTTGGCCACCTTGTTTGTTGTCCCCATTTCCTAAAAGTAAAAGTAAGCAAGAATTCATTGGTTGTGAACCGCCAATACTGTCACAGTCGACCTCGGCAGCTGCTCAGATCTGTTGATGCTCCATCTGAGTCAGTCCTTCTCAAATAGTGGGGGGCGTGGAGCAATGCCGGGGGAACATGCTTTTTTGCCGTACGAGAATAAAAAAAAAAGATTTTTTTTTTATTTCAGGCAAATTGATGCACTTCTGATACAGACAAAAACAACGTTAATTTGGAAGTAAATAATGTAGTAAATATTGGAATATTACTTTCTATTTTCTTTTCTTTAATGTTTACAGAGATACAATGTTATGCAGACTACTACTTATAGTAATTTCGTAGACAAATGATACTATTTACATAGGCGTCGGAGAGTTGGGGGCGCGCCAAACGTTTACTTCTTCCTGGCTGGGCTGAGAAAATAATTGAGAAGACTGATCTAAGTTAATGCACAATAACAACTGGCATGAAACACAATCAGAGAAACTGAATGACTTTTCATTTTCTACCGAACTTTGCAACAGGGCCAGCTTTACTAGCTTTACTCTGTCAGTTAATGAATTACACCACCTGTAGTTTGCTAATTTTGTCACCCTGGATGAATATAGAGGCGAAGAACGCTACAGAATGAACACTTGAAAGAGCAACCATGTGAGAGGAAATAGTCCAACAAAATATTCAAAGTACAATCATACTATGAAATGGGGAACCTCTGCTGAACCACAGCCTTCTTCTCAACAGAGTCACTGATTATTGTACGGGTGAAAAAGATTTACTTAATATTGATCAACTTTTTTTTTATAAACATCATTGTTTTTAGCAGCTCTCCTCAGACCGTTCTGCTGTGTGTTGTGTCTCGTGACTGTCTTGTAAAGCGGTCGTTCTCCTAATCATGTCCTTGCCGGTATTTTTAACCTCTCAGCCACTCATCTGAAGTGGGGAGGATGGATAGGAGCCAGTAACAAAAGGCGAGGCGACACTTCAGAGCTGGACAGACAGGCCATAGCAAACTGATACCTTGAATAGAGAGCTTGGTTGAGAGAGGAGATAAGCAGGGAATGTGGACCATTTTCCTGCTCACATCGCTGGCACCATGCTGATGAGCACATGGCTCCATGTGAGGGCCTCGGTGAGCTGGTTCGCACCCACTTGTCTCCTCTCAAAAGACAAAAGCGTAAATACCATAAAAGGTGTTGTGATTTCAAGCTTATCTCTTTCACATTTAGATGCTTCTGTTCGATGAGTTACTGCACACTTGTTGTTTCTGGACTGTGGAACACCAGAAAAAGACACAAAGGAATGTGTTGTTTTACTTTTTGTCCGCTTCCTAGTCACAGGCACGTGAGCATGGAGTAGATGTGCAGTCAATCTCGTTCTCAGTGTTGCTGTACTGTATTTATACTGCAGGTGTAAATCCCTTGCCTCTCACACTGTATTCATTTCACACTGCATGTGCTGTCATCTGTGCGAACGTCTGTGTGGCTGGAATTGGCTCCATTTCACGCCACAACTATGCAGCGTGAATCAGCTGTGTTTACTCGTCCCAGGCTGATTATCTCGGCTTGGTTATGGAAGTGATCTGGACTTCAGTTCTAGGAGGAAAACGAAGACCCTAAAAGGAGCAGAAGGGTTCTGTTTTGTCCGCCTCTCTAATCCGCCGATCTTTATGGTTGAGCATGGATTTATAGCATCTAGATTAGACCGTACTTAAGTCTGATAGAGAACTTATACGTATTTTTCTCTCCTGATATATGAGTTGTGATGGGTGTTTTTGCCATATCGGTTTTAAGTTTGCAAGAGCCAGTTTATTTTTTACTATATGTACATTATTTTAAAGGGATTAAAAATCTGTTTGTACAGAAAATTTTCAATATTATGTGTCTAAAAATGTCTATGTAGAAGAAGAAGAAGAAGAAGAAGGGTTCGGTCCATTCCTTCAGCTGTCCGGACGACAAACTTTAGTTCCTCAAGCAGCAGACTTGTTCTGGTTATAATGGCGTTTCTTTTTGGAAAAAAAACACTCATAAAACCACCATTGTCCAATGCACTTTCATGTTGGGAGCTGTGCGTTCTGCTTGTTGTGATGTTTCCACTTTATCCTTGTGTGGGGTCTTTGACAAATAAAAAAACATCTATTGCTCGCAAAACTCTATTTACTGCTATTTTGGAGTCGCACACTGTAACTTAAACGGGCATAATGCTACATCAGTGTGGAGCAGATCAGTTGATTATTTGACTCGGCACATACTAAACAAAATGGGTCTTTACTGCCTATCTTTTTGTCTATTACAAGGAGTCTTGTTCAGATTGCCTTCAATTTGAGTTACTGAATGTTGGCCCTTACACTACCTGAAAAACACTAATGTATATAGTATTTGTTGGATTTAACATTCCTAAAATATTGTTAAACTAGCACCATCAAGTAATGCAACGTTTCAGTGTACCGATATTTTGTCTTCTCAAAGGTCTTCACTATTTCCCCACCAACAGAGTCCACCTTGCCGCAAACATTGCCACGTGTCTCATGCACTTAGCATTACAATACATGGAAACCACAAGCTCTCCAAATGGAAAAGATGATGTGACAGAACATTAGTGGCATGGGGCAAAACCTTTCACCAAGTGGGACCATTTCCATATAAAGGTTCTACTCCTTGTAATTTTCCAGGCCTTCTTGTTGACCTCATTTACCACCACTCTCCTCTTCCCCTCACACTCACAGATGCCCTATATTCCATATCTGCTGCATTTTACTGCCACTCACCTTCAGCCATATCTGTCTATTGTCTTTCTCCGCCCCAGCTCTGATCCACCGCTATATTTTTTTACAAGCACCTCCTGTCGTATTCATGTGAATGTGACTAATGCTGCTGCAGAATGTGGCTCTTGAGGGGATGACAGTAAACAGAGGATGTTTTGGGAATGTAGACTAACAAAAGGACTTCGGCCTTGAGCTTTCAGATATAAACAAAGGCGACTTAGCAGGAAGGGAACGCGCAGAGCTACAGTATACTGCACGTGTGGGGGCTCACGTACAGTATCTTCAAAGGATGCGGCAACTTGTCATCAGCTGTGACACGTGCGATCTTGAAGTCACCATTTGGGGGCCCGAGATACATGTGGGCTTTAACTTTGACTTTTAAAATTCTTTATTGTGACAGTCCCAGAAAACATGCCACGACAAATTTTCTCCAGCATTTATTTGTGGCTTCGCACCTGTTACATTAGTCGGGTAGTCCCTAGCAACAAGCAGCTTTAGTAAGAACCTCAATTTGTCTTTAAGTCTAACCACATGGCGAAAGTATCTGATGCACATGTGAAACCCATGTTGTTTGGATGCCGCCTTTCTTTGGAAGCATTCCAGTCGAGTCTAGATGGGCCTAGAACAAAGGGAAAACCAAAACGTAGATCTAAAGGCAGGGTGAGTAAAGTCGCCTCTCAACTGCCAACCATAAATTAATTGTTCAAGCACCAAAATAAAACATCTTAGTCACAACGCTGGTCGCTTTGGAGAGATTCAAAAGAAAGACAGTTGGACTCCATTTGCAGTTTCCTCAACTGTTCAATCACCTATCGCACCTTTCAAACTGGCTCCATATTTCATTTTCATACATATTTCATTCAATTGCATATTTTATCACAATAATCACAAGCTTCTGATCTCATTGATTGAAATTGTGTATGCATTTCATTTTAAATGAAAAGAAGAAATGAGAAGAGAATATTTAAAGTAAACATTTAATGGTTCATGTTCACAAAAATATATGTCACAAAATATGTCCAGTAAATAGTACTGAGGGACCTCCAAACTCCAACGCTTCAAAAGTCAAATATTGAAGTATTTAGCCCAAAACATTCATAATTTCGTTGTGTGCATGCACCATTAAGAATTCCAACATACCTCAGTGCATCAGTGAGCATGTTCAGAGGGACTTCAGAAGGACAGTGACAGATTGTTTAGTTGTTGAATAAAAGAACACGGTACCTGAAAACCTGGTTTACAGAGCTAGGGCCATCATCCCCAAAGATAGTTGGCGATGAGTACTAAACAGAAAACAATATTCACTTAGGTAACATATATCTAAAAAGATTAAATAGTAAATAGTAAGGATATTAATGAGTATAAATATGCTATGAAACCAATGAAAACTATTTCATTTTATATTCATTTTATTTGAATATATATAAAACTATGGACCAGACATTTAAGAAACATTACAAAAAAGGCAATTTATTTCAAAATATATTTCCAATTTTCTTTCAAGAGAAGTACTAACTGTTGAACTAAAAAGGAAACAGAACAAAGTCAGAAAAATTACTACATATCACTTGTATAGTTTAAGTGTTCATGGGGGACTGCAAAAATACAGGCAGAAGGGCCACATATGGACCCTGGGCTGCACTTTGTGGAGGTCCGCGCTAGAGTCACAACAGTTTTTAAGACTAGCACGCTTTCCAGTGGTGCTCTCTCCCCAGCTCTACAGGTTGTTTCACTTGGACAGAGAAACTTGGGAGTGATCAAGGAAATTCTCCTGAATCTGAGTCCTTTTGTAATTTTCCTGAAATTATGGTTTTGCAGAGTCAAATTGTAGTTAAACACACTCGTGCTTCACGCTCAGAAATAAGCCATGCAACATGAGGAGGACCAGAGAGCCACCTCAGCACTGCTCCGTGGTGCAGAAGCACCTGGTAGAAATTGGGCTTCTATCATTGTCATTGTCACTGTCATTCTGGGCAGTAGATGGGTTTATACCTGATCATGACAGTGGATTAACGCGCATGAAATCCCTAAATACTTCATTATTTAGAATATATTTTTGCAAGTTGAGTTGATATTTGTGATTTGTGTGTCAGTCTTTTACAAGTAGTACTTAAAACAAATGTTTGTGTGTGGCCACGTGTCAGATAGAGTTTCCCTGACTGTTTACTTGGCGGGTTCTCCTCCAGACAATGTGACTGCAACATCCCAGTGTGGAGCCATGTTTAGATTTATTTCACAATGATGGTCGAGTATTGATCCCCCTTGTGCTCTCATGCCTTTGCCCTGATAGTGTCACATCGATCTCGGCTCAAATGACTCACTGACGTGCACCGCTGTTTTCCAATGCAAAAACTGCTTCTTTAAAACTTCACCGCACAAACAAGCCATCCCTCTCTGCAGTGGATACCATCACCCGCGGCTACGCTGCCCCTCTCTTGGGTGGTATCATACTGCCATGGCTAAATGACCCTGGCTGACCTCTGGCTGCATAGAGTGAAAGACAGGAAGGGTGGTATTTGTGGACCGACAGCTGCTATAATTAGAAGGCTCTGTCCATCCATACAATCGATTCATCTGGATCTGTGTTTACGTGTAATTGCCAGTGTATACACCGTATGGAACGAAGCGGCGTGACACTTCTGTTAAACTCGCGTCCTCATAAATCTGAACAGTGTGTCACACAGCCTTGTAAGCCTGGGCTATTAAACCCACGTCGGTGGCATTCTTGTCCATAATTGAGGCGACTTGAGAACAAATCTTCATGACTCACTGCTTCCCGGACGAGTTACTCAGCCCTGCTGAATAAAGCGCCACATAATACGTTCTGCAAATTGGTTTGGCCCAAATATTCACGATAACGGTGAACTGT
This sequence comes from Synchiropus splendidus, assembly GCF_027744825.2. Taxonomy (NCBI): domain Eukaryota; kingdom Metazoa; phylum Chordata; class Actinopteri; order Syngnathiformes; family Callionymidae; genus Synchiropus; species Synchiropus splendidus. The sequence continues at coordinate 11,652,026 of NC_071337.1, forward strand.
GCTTTTCATTTTCCTACTCCTCTGTGGTAAAGATAGATTATGGGAAACAGAGGTCAGTAACTATCCAAAGGAGACACTTAGAGTGGTTAAAAAGAATGAAGTTCCTTGTTTTTAAAACACAGATGTGCAAGAGGCATTTTGTCATGGTATTTAAAAATTAAGGCATAATAATGGGGAAGGTGGGGATTCACTCAGATATCAAGTGCTACCTCATTATTACCTCATAAAATGAAATGAAATGGTATTTCAAATATGATCTAAGGTACAACAAAAATATTTCATTTTTCCACAGGGCCACAAGAAATGGATACCGAAAAGGCAATATTGGTAACAAAGGCATAAATAAGGTTTAATAGCAAAGGGAGTGGTCATCTGTTGCCTCTTGCCAATGACCTCATGGTCTGCCAACATTACAGCTGGCTCATCCAGTTCCCTCTTCAACAACAAGTCTTCAACAGCCAAATTAAAGAGTGGTTTGATGTCGAGAATGAGCTGAATCAGCGAGCACCAAAGCGGGAAAAGGGTTTTGTGCTTCTGCTTTTTAACCTTTATAAACGTAATCTATAATTAGTGTTATAGGATCATATTTTTACAAATGGGTCTGAAATAGTGTTCATATGGCGCGTGTTGATAAAACGTTGACAATGACCGATGGCGGGAATTAAGTCGAAGGGCAACCTAATACTAAGATCCCGCTTATTTAGTTTTCCATCCCGTTCTATTGGGATTTCCTAAAATTAGAAAGTTAATCTTGGCATTCTGGCTGTGTTTTTGTTGATCATTTTCTACCTTCAAGCTTTTCTGTGTCACTGTTGACATATGGTGGACCGGGGCGCCATGTGCTGCCATGGGTTCACTGCCAACATTTCTATTAGACAGAGGTATTAAAATCTCAGCGGCACGGGTTCACGTGTCCCTCTCTCTGAGGACGTGCTCTCCATGTTTCGGATTATTCTTCTGGATTAGTTTAAATTAAACGGGCACATGATGGATGTCGTGACCTATAGAGCAGACTGCAAATTGTTTGCTTTTAAAAATCAATGTTAAAAATGTGTGCATATGGAACTTGTTTCATTTCTGGAGAAAAGTGCATTACATGGACTTGCAACTAGTGCATTTATTTATGTAAGTCTAGTGAAAAGTGTACAACATTCTTGACAAAATTATGCTTTTTGTTTCTTTTTTAACACAATTTAGTATCCTCATTTTAAGATTGATTTATAATGTTACATATTTTTACCATATTTTTACTATATTTTTGCTCTTGAGATACAAAGAAGACGTAACAATGGCGGAACTTGTCCATCCTCCAGTCGCCTCAATGTCTACTGCCTTTGTTTTGTCTCATGTGGAAAAGGGGTACATTATCAATACTTTTTCCACAGTCGCCATGTTTATTTTGGAGTTTGTCATTGTCATAAAATTTTCTCTCTGGGCTGTTACCCCTGGTGGATTTATTGGTGAACAGCAATACCAAGGCAAAGAACACCTGGAAGAATGTAATCCGTGACTGAAATGGATGGGCAGAAATTTGAACGGAAAGGGCTCATAAAATGGGACTTTAGGATCTTTGTCAGCTACGTTCAGAGAGAGAGAGTCTGAGGCAGAATATTGGAAGTCCATCCAAAAATGCCTAATGAAGTTTTAATGAGGATTATTATGAAGATACTTCCCGACTGTCTCTCAAGTTGTGTATAAAAAAGTAGGTCTATCTGCTGGGGACTGTTGATAAGGGCCATAATTCTAGCGTTTGCTGTGGCAGCATATTAAAGGGGAAAAAAAAGGGATTTGGATGCCGGGGTCTCTGTGTCCATATGATCCTTTAGAGGTGATATTAGCTCTGTGAGTCGTCCGTTTCACTACTTCATCTTGTTCTTACGTTTTCCCCCTAAAAATAGACATTTTGACACTTAGTGTTTGGTATGAAGTTAGCGTTCGTGGCTGGGACCGATGTATTGAGAAAGGCTTGTACAAATACAATAGAACAGCGACTTCCAAGTAAAAAAAAAAAAATGTTTAATACTGCCTTTATTTGACTTTATTGTGCTCTTCTCATGCGTGAATATGTAGTTGATGGATTCAGTAAGTTTTCTGAGGTTTCCGCTGCTCTGTTTGGAAAGATTTAATCTGATGAGCTTCCAGGATGTGGAGATGATTCCAGCTTGTGAGACGTTGAGAATGTAAACATTTCCGAGTATTCCCACCAGTCAGACGAGCCCTCAGAACCGGACGTTTGTCCATCCTCTAGTGACCCTCCCCTCTCTTTGAGGAGGGGTGGGACGGGTACTAGCTCAGACTATAAAAAGCCAGACACGCAGCCTGGACTTGTAAACACTCGAACGGCAGACGTCCAACAAGAACGGAACTCTGTCCTCGCAGGCAACGAAACCCAACTCTCGGCACGCTTCTGAAACACCTGTCAGAACCTGAAATGGCTGCGTTCGTGTCGGTGAGTTTTCCATCACATCAGCTCTCAGGACTGTCAAGCGCGCGGGTTTGACACGGCCTGCACTTTATGGCCCGTTCTGAAGGGCTCTGCTTGAGTCTAAAGTTTTCGATAGTTTGGGAGGTTTACTTCGGGAAATGCAAATTTTCAATTGTCAATTATTTTGCTTACTTTTTCATCCCAAGATGCCTGGATGATTCAACATTTTCCCTTCACGGTTCATTTATTTAAATAATCCCAATAGTCATTTTGCTATTTTTCACATTTCCACGTTTTGATTATAGATACTACATTTCTTTTGTCCTTTCAATCATCACACAACGGAGAAATTTCACTTGGACTTTTTTCTCTCCTATTGACTCACTTTCTCTTTTGAATTTTTGTTTTATTTTTGTTTTTTTGTTTACTCGCATGTATTGCATCTAATGTCTTTTCAAATAACATCTTGATATTCCCAAGAATTAAAATAGTTTGGGCACTTTTTGTTTCCTCCAGCTGTCGACCTCAGGGACAGTTAATTGACCTCCCTGGTCTCAAAGGTCATCGGTCTGTCCTCGCAAGTTGACTTCATGTTTGAGAGTTTTTCTGCACTTTCATTTCTCTCAGAAGAGAGTTGGGATGCCACACATGTTGTTCAACCATGGCGACGTCTTAATCATACTGACAGGTGTTTAGCTTCAGGCTCTTACAGCATCCGGACCCTGAATAGGTGGAACTGCATGGCAACAACCCCGTTGGTGTCCCCCAGCTCCGCTCAGTCCCCTCATTGGCTCATGTATTCTGTCTTGCTCAAAATATTCCAGGTCCAACTTCCATGGACACAAAAAGGTTAGATAATCCAGGAGATGCTGAGCAGAGTTGTCGGTTGTGTCATGAAGTGGCTTCCTGGCCTCTGCTGTGTACATTCTTATGCAGCCAGCTGTAGTTCATCATGTCCTCTGTGGGTGACTGCAGTCATATCAACACTTGTCTTTATGATCCTTGGCGCTTCATTTGTAGTCTGGATACTTAATAAAGCAAGCAAACACTGAAGGGTCCTCGCAGTATATATGTTATTATTGCCTGTGTTAGTGTGACTTATTTAATAAATGCATTGCTCAAAGACATGTTTTTCACCTCAAATTGGTGTTGTCGTATTTTACATTTGTGGTAATTTACATGTACCATAAACATCAATGTAACACAGTTTTATACGCTGCATTTTGCAGTATTTAAGTGACTGTGTATATTAATACCATGTTGTGACTTGGTGAGAGAAAGTAAAGTTTTATATTATGATGAACCAGTCATTAACAGGTGGTCTTAGAACAGTGGAGATTAGCGCGATTCTGACATGATCAGGCGTCCAGGTGTTGATTTAGAGCTTTGCTGTCCTTCTCTCGTCCAGATGGCCACCTGCCACACCTGTAGTAAGACTTCCAGGCACAGAGGCATGAGTCGGGAGTTCATCACTGCTCTGACCAAGAACCCCTGCACCCCAGGTAGCGGCGGCAAACACCGGACGCCACAGTCAGGTCACCGACCCAGCATGACCACACCGAAGACCCCCGGCAAAGATAAAACACCTGTTCATACGCCCAGGTACGACGCTGTTCTACCATGTCTGTGGCTCTTTCTAACACAAACAGAGCAGTAGTTGATCATATTGAATCTCTTTCATCTTAGTTGTGTGATTCATTTTTGTTTTACTTAGTAGCTTTACAGGCAGCAAAAAGTCAGCATTTATTTGAGTAGTGAAAAGGTACCTAACAGGAATAACATAATAGTGTAATGGCATATCATGTTGTAGTGTGAAGATGTGTTTAAGGCCAAATAAAAGTGGATTTATAGTTAAAAGAGCCGAGGTCAGTAATAGTGCTAAAGCAGGTCACCTCACTGTTTATCTCTGGTCCTCTCGCAGACGTTGGCCAGTGGAGTGCAAGGCCCTGCCAAAACCCTGAACTGTTGAAAGATAAAGTGGACTGGGCCATTCATGGCTTTAAATAAAGAACAGTAAACTGACGCCAAGAACAAACTGAATCATGTATATGTAGACATGACCCCTAACCAACTTCATGTCCATGATTAATGGCTTACTCGTGAAGAGTAATCCTACCATTCATGAACATACTTTATCTCCTCTGTCTCTCTTCAGGTCATCCAGCTCGTCCAGCACTCCAGGGTCAGGCTCATCTGCCACCAAGTGCCCCCCCAAAGGAAAAAACTGGGTCGTCCAGCGTCTCAGCAAGATCCTCATGCGAGAGAACAACCAGAGCAGCAAGAAGGGCAGCTTGAAAGATTTCCTGTTTTCAATTTGAGTGTCTTGGAAATCACTTTTAGATTCTCTCCTGAACATCAAGGGCTGCACCCGTGGTGTAACTTGTTTACACAGAGAGGCAGAGGGGAACCTGAGAAATCAACCTTGGTTTCTGGTTTCCTTGTGGACGGGGTGACAAATGTGCCCACCAGCGCGAGAGCTGCTGGGCTGTTAGGATCGGCTCGCCTGGAATCCTAAAGTCAACAAGCTGGTATATGGTGGTGCTTGTTTCAGCAACTATTGTAAGATAAGAGTTTCTTCTTTGTCACGTCTGTCACATCAACACATCAGAATTATCTCCTCCAGTGGTGTTCATACTATCATAATCTGGCTACACATTTATAGTTCTTTATATGATGGTTCATATACAGTACTTTCAATAGTGGATGTGAATTCCATTGCTGTACCCATTCATTTTCAATCTTTTTGTAATGTGTTGTTATTGTTGCAGTCACATCAATATAAATGTGAGACTTTTTTTTGCTCTAGCTGCCCTCAAACTAGAGTTTTATTTATTTACTGAACTGCCTACCATGTTGAATTTTCTGCTATTTGTCATTTTCTTCTTTGTTGGTGGAAAAAGTATTGATGTTTCTAAAGATTTTGTATATCAATATCACCCTATATGTCGTTCTTGTTTTGGAAATGTACAGTTTGTGTTATTCCTGAAATACCTCAGATTTGTACTTTAATTATTCCATGAAATAAAACCTTTATTATCGATCTATCTGTTTTCATGAGCCATGATCTCTGCGTGTGTCTGTTTTAGTCTTAGCAATGAAGAATGTCGAATATTACTCCAGTGTAAAGTCAATAAAAGTGGAAATAATTTATGAGTATGACAGTAGCATGTCTTAAATATTTAAGTTGTATTTTTCCTCATAATTCTTGTTAGTCTAAACATTTCAAGTGTTCAATTAGGTCAACCAGACAGCAGGTGGCAGTAGTGTTACTGACGCACGCAGGTGACGTGAGGAAGAGGCAGCCAATGGGAATGAATGATAAAGACTTAAAAAATGTCAATAAATCCACATTTTCTCTCCTGAGCCTCCTGGTAGTTGATGTATACGAGTGATCCAATAAAATCAGAATGTCATCTTGTTTTAAATGGAGCTGGCCACATGACCAGATGTGCCAGTCAGGCAACCATATAAAAAGAAATGAGGGAACCTTTCCATCCTCTCTGCTAAGTTTGCCCATTTCTTACAGACCTTGACGGTTCAACTGAAATGTGTTGGCCTGTTTTGGAGTGATTCTGTTTACAAACATACAGAGGCCAAATTCATAACCCCTCCCAATTAGTAGTCATGTTGACCGTTGAATATTACGTGCAATATAATTCATTATTCATGCCAGAAAAGACTGGCATGAATAAAGTTCAGAAGAACAAATGACCTCCATATTATTCAAGGGTCAAAACATCCTATGAATTTTGAGGCCAGTTATTTACACACATTGCTCACTGAATTAAAGTTAATTAATGAACAAAAATCATCTTCAACCAGTTGAAGTGTGTCAGTCTCTGGCCTCTTTATCATTCTATTGATCTCATGCATGCTGTTATGCGACGTCTCGCAAACATCAATCTGTGAAGTACAGAACACAACACGACCACCAAAGTCAAACAAGTTCTTGGTTTTAGAAACGATTGATTCTCATCTAATTTTGCACTCGACTGACCACCTGTTGTTTGGTGTAACCCATGCCATGAAGACAAACTTTAACCATTAATAATCTTGAAACTTGTAACACTTTTTTCTCCGTCTTGTCTAGTTTTGTCTTTTAAACAAAGACACCTATATTCTGCGTGTCTTGATTTGTAGTAATCCGGTACTATGGAGTCTTTCGTATCAAATAAAAAGCAGTTAGATGTTAAACAGATGGATTTTAACTGGCTGATACTATTCATATGAACCATTTTCACCGTCAAATTTCGCACAACAGTGAGTCTTACCGACATATAAAACGAGTCTGCGCCATTCATGTGATACCGTTACTTCTCTGCAGGAGGCGCCAGACTTTCATGAATAGGCCAACCGGAAGTACATGCTTCACCCCGTGTGTCGTTAGCATTTAGCTAACACGTAGCTCCCACTTTCTCCCCGTTATAAGACTGCGCGATTTAAGTGGCCGACCCTCTATTTCGCCGTAAAGAGGGGCACCGCTGACTCGGTCGTTGGTAAAATGTCAGACAAGAAGCGAAGGAGAGAAAAGGAGGACCGGCGAGAACACAAGAAGCAGAAGATCACCGCACAGGAGTTGGAGAAGCTCAAAACACAGTCGAAAAGGCTCAGCCAAGAAGTCCAAAAGCTCAAACACGTCGAAACCTTGTGAGTACTGTGCTTCTGCTTTACAGAACCAAGTGGAAACAAGCTAAACTCTAAAGCAATTTGAAAGTGAATGTAAATAATAGTTAATATCTCTAACTAAGATGCTCTGCTTTTATTCAGCTACGAGAAACCTCCACCCGGACTCATAAAGGTAAGCCTGAATCTATGTGACTCCGCTGAAGCACATTCATTTGTTGAGCATTAAAACGACTTGGCACTTGCAGGAGTATGAGGAGAAGCCGGAGGACTGTATTCCTGCAGAACCTGGGAACGAGGAAGCTCGGAGCTTCCTGGCTCACGCCCCCACCAAGGGCCTGTGGATGCCGCTGGGAAAGGAGGTCAAGGTGATGCAGTGTAAGTCGTCCGGACGGCAAAAATGCCGACAGCAAAACCTTTGGAAACTTGTTTGTCATGACAGCATAATAGAATTATTATAGTTTATGTATAGTTTAGGTTATATTTTCAGAAGAAGATTAGACATATAGTGGTAGACTATAGTGGAGTTGTAGTGAGACAATCTTGTAGTGAGACAATCTGGTCGGTACAAGAAAAAGAGACTAGTGTCTGATGCATTTTGTGTTGACTCTTGGCCGTCCAAGTGTTTTCTTCTTTCACCGTCACTCTTATGTTTTACTTTTAAATGTCATTTATTTTCCTCCAAATTATTGTCACATGTCACAGTGTGACTTAAGATGCAGAAAATGGCGTCTACAGCCAGATACAGTGGTACCTCGGTTCTCGACCACAATCCGTTCCAGGCAGACGTTCGAGAAGCGAATTGTTCGAAATCTGAATCGATTTTTCCCATTACAATGAATGGAAAAAGAAATAATACGTTCCAAGCCTTAAAATAGTCTTTTGTAGGAGTGAATGTAGAGTGTCTGCTGCAGGTGCGCTGTTCCTCTATGTGTGTGGCCGCTGCATGTGGGAGGGGTTGCCGAGTGAGTGACGTCTCTCCAGAAGTGAAGAGGTGCCCGGTGCGTGTCCAGCTCTGAATGTGCGCTTCTGTGCAGTTTGGCTGTGACAAAGTCATAAACCAAGTCACGCTCTGTCCCAGACTCGCCTCATCCCTGTCCCAGCGCTATATAATAACAAAGCGCGTCATGGGTCAAAAAAATCCAGAAATTTTTGTTCGAATTCTGAGACGTTTGAAAACCGAGGCACCATATACCTGAAGAGATATCGTCATGCCATATTTGGGGTGATAGCATTAACCTTTGCCAAATCTTGTCAAGCAATTGAAGTGACATCAATTGGACGCTTGTACTGTATCCATTGTTGATAAATGAATAAAGTCCAACTGGTTCATAGCAATCCATAGTTGAAGCCCTCTCGTTTTATTCAGTCCATTTATGCTATCAACCCACTCACCCACACGCTACAGTAACGTGTTTATTTTTCATTGAGTGAACATGTTGATGCTCTGGAACTTGTTGATGATTTGATCAGCCACCATTATGGGGGAGATGTATGACTAAGTGTCACTGAATAGATCACAGAGGTCACACTAGGGATGGGAGCTTACGCACGCGTCAGTCACAGCTAAGGAATTGCATACATGAATATGACCATGGCGGTGCGTTGCTCTCCAGCTCCACGCTGTTTGGCAGCTGACCCCAGAGCGTGACAGTTGCGAAGAGTCTGGAGGACTTTTTTCACGATCATAGTTTTAAACATGTTTTTAATACAAGAGATTCTCAATAATAACATGAGTCTTTGGATCAGTGTTGGGTTTTGTTAGGTCCAGGGTCCTTGTAAGTTTTCCAACGTGCTTGTCTTAGTTGGTTCATATGGTTCAACACATATAGGGTTTCCTTCAGTGCTCGCGTCAGCAAAAGACGGCTGTGAAGTTAGTTGGATATTTGACATTTGCTCTGGTATTGTGGATGTCGTCCTCTGCTGCATCCACAAATGGGGCTCAGTGATGGCAGCCAGACTGTCTCACAGGCAGCACTAACACTATTATCCTGGATCAGTTAGGAATTTGTGAAATCATCAATCATACCAAAGATAAATGACCGTTTTTTTTGGAGACAGAATTGTTTTTTTTTGTTTGTTTGTTTTTTTATCACGCTGGGAAATGGACTGATTGAGAGTTGGTATAATAATTTGAAGAATATTATATGAGTTAATGATAATTGATGATAACTGTTTCTAATATTTCCTCCAGGAAATGTGTTCAGATGGGTCGAAAAGTTATAGTAAACTGCTAAGAGGCATCAGGTACATTGGGAACGGCACTTGGACAGCGGAATTTAACCCCAAAATAAAACTTGCAGCGCAGTCTGTCAGGCTACGAACACGACAGGGTTCTACAAGAGACATGAAACATTGAATTGCTCATCTCTGCGCTTAGTTAACTATCATGTTATATTTAAACATAAACAAATAATGTTGGAGACAATCTCTGGTAATGCAGAGAACAGAAGTGACCAGTTAGTAACTGCTCCAGCTAAGTTTCATCAGAAAACAACTGGGCTTTCTTGACAGACTGTTGTGTGTCAAGCATGTATAGAATGACAATTCATTTTTTGTAAGTCATATTGTTTTAACCTGATAATTGTTTCCTCCCATATCACCGAAGCTTGGACCTGACCTCAATACAATAAAGCATAGATTATATCTCTTGGACGAAAGTGAAGCGTTTTAATAGAACCTGTCTTGGTGAACAATTGTCAAGTGTGAACGTGAGTTGTGTCGCAGTTCAGTTGTGTTTCCGCCTTGAGCATCACCTCTGATCTGTGACGTCTGGACCCTTGATGCAGGTTGGCGGTGCAAGCGTTACGGTCATCGCACTGGAGATCGAGAGTGTCCTTTCTTTACAAAAGGCAACCAGAAACTGGAGCAGTTCAGAGTGGTGAGTTCTTCTGCTCTGAGCCAAGTTTTCTTGTGTAGCTATTTATGCAAACGATAATGATGTGTGATTAAGGAAATGGGCTCGTAATGATTCATGGAATTCATCAAACTGCTAGAATGGAAGCGCTTCTGTAAGGTGAAGCTCGGAGAGGGACCTCACATAAGCAGTGAAACAACCTTCGCATCATAATGCTTTACGCGGAGCAGGGCTGTCAAACTAAATCAGGCAAGGGGGCAACATTTTGAACGCAGACCGGACAATTTTTAAAATATATTGAAGTCTGTAAATGGTGTTCTTTGATTTAAAAAAAAAAAGCAAATTATTTATGCCTTATCCGTGAAGGATGGTAAATTGCATGATTTTAAGTAGATGTATAAATACATAACTAAATGTTTACTAAATTAAAAAATGACTATTTTTGTCAAAGAAAAAAAAAACAGCAATGTTAACACGTTTTACACATTCCTACTTTTTTTACTTTTATTTATTTATTTATACATTTAATTTTGCATGCATTTTATTATTCCAACATTTCTTCATGTATTTCTACGATTTTTATTTATTTTTTTTTTTTCCACTTTTATTTTTGTCGACATTTTTGTCTTGAGGTCTGTTTTCTGGATGCACGCAGCACCCACTGACTTCATACAGTGTCGGGAGCAGGCACGACGCCTCAGAGATCGGCATCGATTGCTTTGGTTTGTTGCTTTCGTCTAACCTGCTTCAGACTCGCTGTCAGACTGACTTATAAATGTATAATAATAATATATACAGTATACACAGAAATAGCACCCTTCTTTGACAAAATAAAATCTGAAATCATTTTTTTACATTTATTTACATATTGATTTATTTAATTTATACATTTAGTTATGTATTTCTATATTTATTTTTTTTATAACTATGCCTTTTATCGTCACTTATACTTGTCTATTTTTGTCTTCAAAATATTTAAACTGTCCTTCACTGCTGACTCACAACACAGAAGGCCATTTCTTTTGACTTGTCCTACTAACGGTTTGACACCGATACAGGGACCCTATCCAGCATTTTCAAATTTCCGTAGGTAAATATAAATGTAGGTAAACATAAATGCTGACCTGTTACACTTCATCACATTTACGGGCCTCATCATGAGGCTGGTGTGTTTTTTTTTTTTTCTTTTTCTCTCAGTGGTTTCCTTTTCATGCCACTCTGATCATCTCTGTGTTTCTGGAATGTGAACTGGTTAGTCTGAAGTTGGCAACACATGCTCATTTGCTGCTCCAGAGTCTTCGTGCCGAGAGGCCGTCCTGCTCTTTCAGAAATCCTCTGCAATGATTACCATAAGTGCTACTGTATCACATTTTTCCATCTCATTGTTGCTGAGACAACAGAACATGTCAGCAAAATGTGTGTGTCGCAAGATGTGGTTGTCTTTTTTTTTGGAATATTCATCTGAAAAATGCTGTTCTGCTCTCACACTTGACCGAGTTTCTGTCCTAATTCTTTCAGGCTCATGAAGACCCCATGTACGATGTTATTCGGGAGAACAAAAGGAACGAAAAAGAAACCAGGTAACACTCTTCTCTTTCTCCTGCCTGTGTGCTGTTGTTTCAGATAATCTTCAGGGTTTGTTTTTTTCCCCTTGGAGGGGGTAAACAGGTTGAGGCAACCTGAAACATTGTGGCTGGTGGGAACAGATAATGTTTGACACCAGCAGCAGGGCTGGTTCTCACTTCTGAACCCTGGTGAAGGGGCACAGCAGCAGCAGCACGCACCCTTGAGTGTCACTTACATGCATAATGAAAATGTTGCTGAGGGGCCTGTGCAACCTTTTGCAGCACTGTGATGGAATCTCAGCTGTGCATCTTATGAACTGTGGTATCTTTATAAAGCAGCCGGGAACAGTTCCTTGGGTTAGGTTTGCATACCAGGTCACGGTGTTCATTAATAATGTATGAGATATTTTGACTTTTGTTGCTGCACTAAAGGTAAAACTACTCAAATAATGGGGATGTTATGGATGTGAATTGCAGCCAATAAAATTATTTTAACCAACTACATGTATGCAGCTTAACATTTCTCACAATTTCTTCTGAATATATAACAATGACCAACAGATATAATGTGACACATTGGGAGTGTTATTGTGTGTACGCTGGATTCATTCTCAAAATCTGAAGAGAATTATCTATCCCGCTCTGTTTTCTTTCTTTCTAAGTGCGTCTGTATGTGCTTGTGTTCCTTCCATCTTTTTTTTACCTCAATTTTTCTTTCCTCAATAGCTTCTTTCCTGCAGTCCAGATCACTTTATATCTCACTTATTTCTTGAGATTCTTCAATCCTCCAGCTTCAGTCACTGCCGCTGCCGTGCTATGTGTCTGACTGAATTTGTTTTTCCCAAACGTTTCTCAGTGTGTGGATGTCATAGCAGTGACTGGATTGTCCCCAAACTCCTCTTAGATAATTCAGACCTCTGGATAGGAAACGGAAGGTTGCCAGACACTGTGAAACACCTCAAGGTTGACTCTCAGTATTCCATCACTGCTCTTCACACTGGTCTCATTGGCATTCAACATTCAGATCTTACTGAGTAGAGTGTCCAGCAGCAACTATCTTCTGAGGTAGTTGAGGTCTGTAATTACAGTTATTTGTTCAAGTGGAGAGGTACTCGCTGAATTTTTTTTGTCTTTTGATATTCATTTTGCTCGACGGAGATGTGGCTGGTAGCATTATTTAAAAGGCTCAGTGTGAGGAATTATACTGTGGTTTGTTGCAGCAGAGGTTAAACTAAACAAGCTTTTTTTTTCAAGAAACAAGAAAGGCGCTTTGACAGTGCATGCCTCCGCCAAGCCACTCATTTTCCTCCTAACTGTGGTGTGAATATTATTGCCCTGCATACATTTTGTCTACGTCATACAGTATATGTGGAACACGTGTGATCAATCAGACCGCAGGTGGCAGTAGCGTTCAATAGCTCCATCAACACACATGGAACATTCGTAAATTGAATACATTGTGTTGCTTATTTATTTCTGTGATTTTGTTGTGTATTGTGTGTTATGAATCTTGAGATAGTTCATAAATCCAAACAAACCTCCAATCAGCCCAAAAATGAAATTTAAAAAATTCGCCAAGAAGATAACTTTATAACTTTTTAAGTTACGGTGCCCACTTACAAATCGCTGACTAACCCATGTCGTTGAAACATAATATTACTTCTGTTATAAAGTTATGTTGTTTTTATTTTTTTGTAATAAGTATTTTAACTTGATTCAAGTAATTTAATACTTTTTTAAATTATCGATATCTTGCAATTCATCTGTTCAGTCAACTCACGCTACATGGCCATTTGCAGATCAATTTTTTTTTTTTGTTTTTTGCGTAAACATACATGGATAAACCACTTTTGTTCAGTGGAGATAATTGTCGCTTAGCTCCTTATTACACCATTACTAACGGTGAATGTGAGTGATGTGTCGATTATACTGCGTCTTCTTCTCTCTACCATACCAAGTTTATTTATAAAGCACTTAAGATTGTCACTAAGTGCTGTACGGCAGTAAAATCAGGATAAAACAGACATTAAAGACAATACATACACAAAGTTAAAACGGGGCAGATAGACGAAAAAAAAATCTCTAAACAAAATCTATAAATATCTATAAACACACACACACGCACACACACACATATATATATATATATATATATATATATATATATATTTAGCCAACACTAGCTTGTTCAGCACGCACGTGTTAGCATTGACTTACAGTGATTTGCTTACCTGGTGTGATTGTGTCGCCCTCACACAGATATGTTTACACATTTTAGACATTTGTACATTCTTGTCAACCGTCGCCCCTTATGTTGCTGCTGACACATTGCTGCGGTTCACATTCTCCGTCCTCTTGGAAACGAGACATGGTCCAGAGTCTGGCCTGGGAAATGCCACCGTCGGCTGATAAGTTTTACGGCAGGGATTAATGATGTAAATCTATCCATCTCTGGGACTTCACTGTTTGTTTAGTGATGGTTTAACTGTGTTGTTGCGTCGCTTAGTAGCTGCTTTGTGCTGTAGCGACTTGATTGAATCTGCAGTTTACCCTCAGTGATGTGAGAAAGCTCTCGCACCGCCGCGGCCCCTCCAGAGGTCATGTGCAGGTCTGTGTTACATCACTGGATAGAGGAGCACTTCTTCACTGACTAACTACGTTTCCTCCCGCACTAATGACTGCAGCTGCCCCAGCCGCGAGCGCCAAGCAGGTGTGGAAACGACCTTAAAATCCTCCGTCGCTGCACTTTGGGCGGATGTTCAGGAACCCTCTGATGAATTGCGATGCCAGTTGTCAGAGTGCAAACTCACTAATCCAGCCAAAGTTGGCCGGTGCGGGAGCGATGCAGCAGCAGCAGCGTCCTGACTCAGCATTGTTTGTCTCCTGGTGGTTAATTCCTCCTCTTCTTCTCCTCAACTTCCTCTTCGCAGGATCCAGCAGTTGCAGCAGTTGCTCCAGGACACCACTTCTTCATCGTCCTCCTCCGATTCAGACAGCTCCTCTTCGTCATCCGACCACCACCACCGCCGCAGCAAGAAGAGGAAGAAGAAAGAGAAGAAGAAGAAGGACAAGAAGAAGAGAAAGAGGAAGCGCAAGCACAAGTCTTCCAAATCGAGTGACTCTTCAGACTCAGACTGATGACTGCAGATGTAGGAGCTTAAATGAAGGACAGGGAAGCGAAGCCCGTGTGTGCACCCAAGTCTCCTCTCTGCTGGGTTACATCCAGCATTTAGTCCGAGGCAAGGACGAGTGCCTTGCTGCATGTATCCGTTAGAGCGTCGCCTGCATGGAGGCATTGATATGTCATGTCTGCGTGTTTGTATTCCCGCCATTTTCTGCTGTGATTGTAGAGCGAGTCGGTGCAGCTGGCACACGAGCCAGAATGTTGGAATCCTCGTGACTGTTCATAAATATCTAGAATGGCTTGAGGTCGGAACATGCTCCGCCACTCAACGGGAAGGAATGTAAGTGAATGTTTTCCTCATCCTGAGAATTAAAAAAACGCCACTGTGGTCGCAAAAACATGGACCTTTGTCCGTCTTTGTTCCCCTGGCGTTATCTGGTGGATGGAATGTTTTCATGGCAAAAACAAAAAGTGCTTTCACTTGCTGCAATCTCCATCTGGGCCGTGTTAGAAGCAGCAAAACAGTTAGGTCACTCTGGGGGACGTGTCAGGTACTTCCACGCTGCTGCACAAACGCACTCATAACTCAAGTCAAGCACACACATGCTCATGAAATTGTTCTAGAAATCTTCTTTTTCTGCTAGGAAGCCCCTCCACAGAAACCTTATGGGAACACCAAGGTGAATAAGGAGACTTTCTAATCTTTCTGGTTCGTCCGGGTTGTGCGCTATGGCTTGACCTATGCTCTGCTTCCCTCACTTGTGAGCAAGACCCTTGGATACTAATAGACATGGGAAAGATTTCCAAATGAAAAGCATTGTTTCTAACTGGGAGGAGCCAACTGTACCTCTATTTCAGTCAAAATGTCTTCATGGAAACAGGAAATGCTGACAGTTCAACTGAGTAAGGACTGAATATTGAATTCCACAAAAACACTACTTTGTTGACTCGGTGACACTGAAAAGGCTTGTGATTGTCATGTCCCCTGGTGAAAGGTGCTCTGTGTCTGCTGTGAGTTGCATGACACGTCTGGCTCGGGCGGCTTGTCTGACCCGTGTCTCGTCCAGGAAGACGGAGTGCTTCAATAAAGCAGCTCCTAGGAACCGGATTCTCTCTACGTGGCACCGCCTCCCTCCAAGACGCCTCTGCGACCGACTCATCTGGGAGATTCATTGAGCGGCTCAGCCAGAGAAAAGAAAAGTCTGTGCGGAACAGAGTGTTTGAATGAAGCTGATTTATTTCAGGTTATCAGTCAGAGCGGCCGCCAAGTCCAGACAGTCACAGCCACAGAAGTCAGATAGAGAGAAGACGGTGGAGGAGACAGAACACAGCTGAAACTTACTCGCAGTAGTTAGATCACAGACTAGGTTGAACAATTCTGACGTCTTTTTCATGTTGGATTCTGGTCTCTGTGCTGGCTTAAAGCGTGGTGTGATCTCTAGGCCGGACGACTGGCGACACTACAAAGTGTTTGTGAGGAAAATGCAAAGTATTTACCAAAGTTGCACTAGAATCATTCGGAAATGGGCTCAAGTAAGTTGTTTATCAAATATGATCTTTAATTCATGTACACCTGAGCCACTTATTAGGATATTTCTGGCACAAATCGAGGAATAGACAGTAAGTCATGTCTTCTTATTGAATTCAAATGCTACATAGAAATACTTCAATTCCGCCAAGGAGGTCATGTGATCGTTTGATGGTGATGGTGGTGGTAAATATTCAATACAAAGGCGTATAGTTATGCATGGAGAGAAGACTTTGAACAACTGAAACTAACCTTTGACCTGGCAACATTTCAGCTCAGTTCTAACCGGTCCTCAGAGGGCTGAGGCTGTTGCAGGTTTTGTGCTTGACAGGTCCGACCAGTCAATCACCCACAGTTAAAATCAGATGTCTGAACTCTGCAGTCAGTTGCTTCTCAGTTTGCTGCAGACGATCGAAAACCTGCACCACCCCAACCCTTTGAGGACCGTTTTTTTTTTTTTTTTTTGTAGGTTACTAATGGGGAAAAGAATTGGACCCAAATAGCTTGACCCTAAATAACTGTGTTTCACCGGAACATTTTTCAGTCCACCAATTCCAGGTGCAGTGTGTTAAACAATGTGATGGATAACATCAAAGGACTTCCACCTCTAACTTCCAAAATGAAAAGTAAAACATTTGCAAAAGTGTCATGCTGAAAGGAAGGCAGTGACCTTCGGGGAAGTGGATGGGAGAGAACCGTCCAGAAATGAGAGAGGGCTTTTTATTGGACACAGAGACGCAACGGTCTACACAACGACTCGGCGTTCAATTACATCTGGTGGTGGTGAAAAGCCAAATGGGCTGCTAAAACCACTCCACTGCCTCTTTGCGCACTCGGATAAGAGGATTACAAGTTCTATCAGCTCTTTGATTCACTCTTCTTGACCTCACTGTGTCACTACTGTCAGAGCCAGAATTGGTCAAAGGAGTTTGGCGTGGACAAGGAACGGTGACGTAACATCAGAGCTGCATCTGAATGTGTGACATCTGACAAGTTCCCTTCCACTTCCTTTACAGCGCTCCGCTTCCCTTTATTATTCATATTGTTTCCTCATGTTTCCAATTCTTGTTTTTTGCTGGGACATTCTTTGCCAGTGGTTCAGTCACAGTCTTTGTGATTCCGATCATTCTATCCAGCTGCAAATAAGCGGGAAACTTAGAGCTGCGTAGCTACTGTCAGGAATGTAACCAGCAAATTTGTGTCTGTCCAGTTGGAGGGTGTTCGGTTGAAGAACGCTGCGATGTGAGGAGAGTAAGTACAAGTAACATCCGACTTACGACCGGGATCGGTTCCGACCAACCAGTTGAATGCCATTCAAAATGGTATAGGATACACAATGTCAATGTGTTGTGTTTTTAAGCAACTTTTTCTATTGAATATTATATACCAAGCTGTTTACAGCCGTAACTGTCGTACGCGATGCTGGGCTGTTACATGCTGCGGTGCCAGACATTGAATAAAAATGTCTAAATACGTGGTCGTAAGTACAAATGGACGTAAGTCGAGCAGGTCGTAAGTCGGATGTTACTTGTAGCGGTGTGCAAGTGAGGCTTCATGAAGCAGTGTCGTCTTTTTCTGCTCTCAGTTGGTAGTAAAAGTGGAAGTTTGAAGCCAAAGATATTAGAGCGCCATCTAGTGGACTCTGAAAATAAGGACCCAGTTTCATGAAGCCTCAACAGCCTATCACTAATTAAAGAAAGTAAAGTTAGCTTAATGTTAGCTTGTAACTTTCTCACGTGCAGCTCTAACAATATCATCATGACCGTGTGTCCTGCAGAACAGGTAGGTGCTGACCTAAACTAAGGAAGGAGACCCCCATGGGTCAGAACAGGAATTCACCAAACTTGTCTGCAGGAAATACGTTGTAAATCGTAATGTTGTCATTGGTCTGAAACTGTATTATGTTGGAGTCTTGCTACTCTTTTGCTCTTTACTCACTCTGGCTAGGAGCAACAAAAAAAGGCTTTTTTGAGGATTTGAAAACCTGGCACTCTGCAGGTGAGAGCGCCCAGGTGGGCCTCAGTGGGAGAAGCGAGGTGGACCGTGGGGCCTTAAGTGGGCTGGAGTTGGGAGTTTCTGTTCTTTGTTTGTTGATGTTGAATTTCCCCAAAATAAACATCTAATCGAATCTCATTTTGGGACGCGTTTTGTTTTGACTCTGACCCTGACATATGGTGGCAGTAAACTTGGATGTTTTTTGTGTGTGTGTGTGTGTGTGTGTGTGTGTGTGTGTGTGTGTGTGTGTGTTTTTCAGGTAAGCTGGTTTTCCAACAGGGAATGAATTGCCTTTCACTAACATGCCAAATACAGTGTACTATCTCATACTTAAACGCTTAAAAGAGAAAAGCAAGACACATTCATTTTTACTTCATGTGCCCTGGGATTTAACCCACAGCTTCCCAAATGTTTTGCAATGAATTGTTTGGTGTAAGCTGAAGTCAGATGAGTGTGTGCGTGTGTGTGGAAGGCTATTAGCGACTAACTCATCCTTATTGTCTCTGCTAAGACGGAGCCCAGGCAGCTGGAAGAATTCCTCAAATCCGTCCTCCTGGGAAACTGAGCGACTCATATTCGCTCACTCATATTCGCTGGTGTTGATTTAATATCAGTAAACAGTTGGAATCATTAGAGAAATTAAAAAGAGGCCTGTGGCGCTGCACTGCAGTGTTTTTTGATAACAGTCACTCTGTCCTCTGAAGCAAAATCTGAAACTGGAGCAGTGTGTTATTTCAAGGCCACTGTGCAACTGTAGAAGGTCAGAATCAATGTGTGTGTGTGTGTGTGTGTGCGCGCGCGCTAGGTCACATTCAATAATCCTGAATTATTGAAATCTTTGTTCTTGTTTTTCATCTCCTGAGTTGTTGAAGTCAGTGCTTTTCCGTCGACACATTTTCAATCTACAAGAAAATGATTCAAGTGAATCTTGAAGGTAGCTACATGGGGTCACAAAGGTCAGTGTTCTCGACATAAAAAAACCCAATTAAAATTGTAGTTAAAAAAATATTTTTCATGAAATGTTTTGTATTGTATTACTAATTCCAAAATTACTAGAAAATTATTTAATTTTTTAATGTTTTTTTGTTCTGTTTTTTAAACTGCATGTTGCATAATCGAAGGTAAAACTGTTTTTATGGTCCCTGACAGCAGCTCCAGTATATAACGTGGCCCCATCGGACGGTGAAATCACCCTCCCCTGGTGAAGAGAACATAAACACCACAACAACTTAATGCACAAACCAGAGCATCAGGAGGAAACATAAGTCTCCTATAATCTTGTCAACGATCCACTCGAAGTTTCCACAGTCATTTTTTCCATTCACAGCGCATCTCTCTGCTTTTCAGCGACCACGTACTGGAGCCAAAACATCTCCCAAAACAAGCGCGTGCCTTGTCAGTGTGTCACAAATCACAGCCAGATGAGAGGCTTTTTAGCAAGCAGCTCACACACCTGCTGAATCTGCCGCTGTTTTCATGAGAGGAACATTGCAGCGACATGGCGTTTGAGCTAATGTGAAGGTCAAAATATCAGCTTTGCCTCTTGTTCTGGGGGCTGCAGTCTGGTATGGGTTTGGACGGTGGGAGGAAATCAGAGCTACTGGAGAAAAAGCTCGGTAACATCATGACAACACACACATATATAGAACCAGGGGATTTTGGGAAGTCAGCAAGTCAATCATTGAGAAAAAAACGTCATTGTCAAGACGGGTTTCGGGGAGAAAAAAATAGCTTGATGGTGAATGAAAAATGTATTTGTTTTTTGAAGTATTATCATTGAATGACTGGTTATTTGGGGCAGAATATCGGTGTTGAAGATATTTATGCTGGCCATTTAACTGATTTAATTTATTAGTTTTTTTTCCATAATAATCTACATTTTTTAACTGAAGGCCCTACACTAGGAGCTACAGTATTTCCACTGTCTATTCCCTTTGAAGTGAGGCGAGTTGGCCCTGCGAGTCGCCTGCAGGCGGCTGACATCAGCCAGCAGGCGGCAGACAAGAGAAGGAAGTGCGAACATCAGCAGTATGAGCAGAAGGGGGGGGAAGAGAGAGAGATCCACACACTGAAAACACACTAACTCTGGACATCATCGCGGCGTCGTTGGAGAAGAAAACTCCGCATCAGGTTTGTTAAAGCTCCTTTGATTCCTCTGCCGCTGCGCAGCTGGATCCCGTCGCGTTGGATCGCGACGTGGAAGATGCACGTCACTTCTCTGTCTTTTCTTCCACTTCGCTGCAAGTCTTCAGCGGGGAAAAGCGACCTGCCGCGGTTTGCTAGTCAGATGAATTGACTCTTAATTCGCGCTGGTGTCTGAGGAGGAGCAGCAAGTTTGAACCCGCAGTCGAGCGTGACGCCTGCGCTGGCTTTGCTCGATGCGATCGTTGACACACGACGCTTGAGTTTTCCCTCCCTGTCAGTGGCAGATCTGTCGCCGAAAAGCTTTGTGAGCGGGGAGGACGGAGGAAACGGCTCCGCGCCTGCAGATGGACCGCGGCTGGATCGAGCCGCTCCTCCGCTTTCAATCTGAACGCGACCAACTAATTCTGCGTTGGAGCTCAAACTTCTCAGTTCGTAATGTGATGTTGTTTAGATTTATTACGGGCATGATGGAGGTGGATAACTTCTGATGACAACGCATACATTTTATTGTCATTATTTGGCTATATTTTGATATGAATGAAGGGTTTGAAATGCAGTCGACAGTCGCTGCTCTGCCACTGCTGCAGTGGTCAGTGGCCATCAGAAGTGATCTAACATGGTGTGATGAACTAACGCAGGTGTCTCTGAACTCATGCATTGGTGACTTCTCCTCCTCTTCTCGGGGGGAAACTGTAAATGTAGTTTCATCCTTCTTGATGAAGTTGCGACCGGTTTTCTTGTCCAGTGAATCCCCCAGCTCTTCCAAATATTGGCTGCCCCAGGCGTCACCTGCGGCACCAGGAAGGGCCGCACAAGTGCGCAGCTGCTGGTACTTTCTGCTTGACTTGGCATCGCTTGTAGCAACAGATATCTGAAGCCACTCTTTTGTTCTTGTGAGATTCTTTGAGTCAGAAGTTTCCTGGTCCAACAAAGAAATGCAAAACCTTGTGTTAGTTGAGTGGCGGTTTGTTTTTGCCTGTGACTGTAGGAGGATCTGAAGTCCTGCAATTGTCTGCTTGTTACTTCTTAGTCCCCGGCGGAGCGTAACTTGCAGTGGCAGGAACAGACCTCAGCATTATGCTGGGGTGTGGCTGAGGTCTCCAGCGCTCTGGTGCGGGTGCTGGTGGTGGCTCTGCTCCTGAGGGCCAGTTCTGATGGAGGGGCAGTGCATTTACATGCCCTGTTAACCACCAAAGAGGACTCTGTTGTGACGGAAGCGCACGCATGCCTGCATCACCGCGTCGGCTCCATAATAAACACTGGCCCTTGTGCAAGACTGCCAGGGATCTCTGTCGGCCTCTGTGTGCAGGGACCACCAGCTGCGACTGTGGCGTCTTGAATATGCTTTGATTCCAAAAACAACAGTGCAGTACAGCATGTATTACTCTAATACTAATATATGCCTCGGAATACTTGTTTAAGTCCTTGAGGAAATTGGACAATATCCACACCAGAGCTTGTTTATCTGAATAGTTCAGAAAACCACGTTCATTTCTGTTTTGGAAGGAAAGGTTTGCAGATGTGGTTTGGAAACTCAAACTGCAGTTGACGGCGTAAAGATGCACGAAGTTGGCGGGAAGCCAGGAGGGAATTTGCGGGTACCTTGAGCTGGGCTGCTGAAAGAGCATAACACAACATACTGTAGGGTTCGCTTTGTGTTGCTGCGGGAATGAAACTTTCATGGAGCTTCGGCTGCCTCTTCGTACGAATGCTGGGACGTCTCTTTCATGCTAGCTTTTCGGCAATGCTAGCACTGGCTCCGCTTATGAGTTTTTTTTTTAATTTATTTATGTTTTCAATTGTTCATTCATGTCTGAGGATTCTTCAGTGGAGCCCATTGGAATGACTGTGAGCATCCTATACTGTGGCAAGAGCTTGAAATAACCCAGGGAGTTATGTCTCCTCCTTATTCATAGGCAGCGAGCTACCGTCATTTCAGACAGGAGGAAATCTGTGTATTTCATTTATATATTTGTTTGTTTCATACATTTTTTACTTTCACACAGATTTACATGTCATTCGACATTTTATGTGTACATTTTTTTGTATGTATATTTTGATGTAGTTCATCTGAAGGGAAGGATTTGATCAATCTAAAATGAACAGTACAATGCTTGTGATAGTATTGCCTTGTTAAAATATAGTCTTTTTTCGTACTGGATGGAGCTGTTCAACCAAAATATATTTTCAAGTTATTTAAACATAGATAGACAAATGAACTCCGTTGGAAGCAGATCCTCCCTGGCAGACGTTAGAAATGCAGCTTACAGGACACTAGCTCGTAAGAGTAGTACAGCAAAACATTCACTAGCTACTTCCAAAAATGGACAGGGCAGTTGTTGGGGTCACTTGTTTGCTGATCGGTTGGTTATGTTTGTGAGCAGCTGTTTGTAATAACGTGTATTTCTGCCTCTCTTCTCAAGCCAAGCTAAACTGGCGGTTGCTTTCAATACTCATGAGCGAGCTCCTGCTAGCATTAGCTTTAGCCTTAGCTGTCTGTTATGACTTGCCGTCGCCATGCTTACTTGAGCGTGGTCTGGATGACTGTTGAGCGGACATAAGTGTCGAATGATGAGTTCTCGTGGCGGGTCTGGCCACTCACTGCAAAGCAAAGGGTGACAGTGACTGACTTTCAGATCTTTGCGGAGATGGAGATGAACAGTAGAGAAGATGAGCTTTACGTAAAGAAGTTGAACCTGGCAATAAAGAAAATCCACTCAGATTGATCTGCACTCCTAGACATGATCATTGCCTCTCCCTTAGTCCGACCTTGTGTTTACATGCATTGTAAAATGAATATTTTTCTCGGACAAAGGTGGTAATTGGCTTAACTGATCCTGTCTTATTCTAGCTACAACCCAGCTTGTCGTCTCTTATTACGAATGTTTTGTTTTTCCTTTCTTCTGGAACCTGTATGCGAACGAATTGCTGACAAAGACATGGTTTGGCTTGTCAATGAGGCTTAACGGAATGGGAAATGATCTTTGCAGTTATAAGACTATGGCTTAGTCACATGTGTCTCTCTAAACTTTCCTCACGGCTGGTAAGGCTTCAGTTTCTTTATTCATACACTGGGGCTTGTGTTGTTGTTTCACTCCTTACCGGGAAGTGGTTGCTGAAAAATGAAGCGTTTTGTTCGTGACTTTCAGTTGTCTGCAGTGATTGTCCGTCTGCTGCTGTCCTGCCAGGGACTGTTAACCAGTTCAGGTGTCCCCAATACTGAAGTTCAAGTGTCCCCAACGCTAAGCAGAAGAAAACAGAAGTGCTTATACAGTATAGTCGCTCACTTGTCTTTGAGCCACATTGTTCAGTTTGGTCATGGTCTGTGGTAGTGAACACTTCCGTCAGCGAGTTCTCACCATCCTACAACCCATTATCACCCGGGGTCAAACTCGAACCCCTAAAATGGTTGTTTTGAGTTTCACCTCATGTTGTGCTGATTTGGTCCACATGACCTGTCGGTTAATGCGGAGAGTTGGTGTTCTCACGGAGGCGTTAGCTGGAATTGATTCTGCCCGTAAGTGAAAGCTGGGCAGCTGTCCAATCCAGTTCTTATTCGAGAGAAAGAAGAGTAATTTCTCCAACTACCGCAACTTTTATGAGACCGTCTTCCTGAACACGCGGAGCGACGGCTTCACATCTGTGTTATACAGTAGCTGCATCCAGGTGAAAACACTTTCTGATTCTGCCAAGTGTTTACGCTTCCTCTCCTCTTCTCAAGTGTAATCTCCGTAATTTCGGAGCCGTGTTTCCCCCTCTGCTCGCGCCCTCCTCCATCCCCGCTGCTTGTTATCTTCCTCTCATTAGCTTCTGCTCCTCCACTTGTTCTCTCCCGCTCGATATCTGGCTGTTAAGTTTGCCATCATCTCTTATAAACTTGCAAATGCTGAACACATATTCTCATCCCTTCTGGGAAATGAAAGTATGCAAATATATATTTTTTTATTCATCTGTTATCTGTCCATCTTAATGAACTCATTTCCGTTGCTTTTTTTCTGCCCAAACCAGAGAGTTTTAGATGTGAAACATGAAAATTTCTCGTCCATATTCAGTGTTTACGATCTCCTCAGTGTCCTTAAAACGCATCCTGGCATTTTAAATGTTCTTCTGTCGGCTGGCTGTTTACGGTCTGGCAAGCCTGTCTTCCTGTAGGTCAGATTCATTTGCAGCCCCGGATAAATGCTGCCTTAACATAATTGCTCCCGATGGTATCAAGCGAATTAAAACAGCAGGTATGAAGGTGCCGTGAGAAGGTGCCAGACTGACAGATCCAAAGTGGGTGGCAGCGATGAGATCTCAGAGGTTTCGCTGATGAATTCCTGCTGACTGCCTTAAGACTCTATTAACCGGCAAATTAAGCCAGGGGGACCAACTAGAGACAGAACCAGACTAGGAGGGGGAAATGCAGGGGGAATGAGGGGTTTCTGCCTGAAGTGAAGCTCTCCTCACTCTGAAGCCGTCCTCAAGCAGTCCATCTCTTCGTATGTCTGGCCGGACCCCTGAAATGCGTGTTTTGAGTTCCGCGAGCAACAGACTTCCATCATTATGAGGAAAACAGAAAGATGAAAAACAGGCAGAAAACTGTCATGTTCTCCACCTCCTTGATGCCTCAGGTCCCCAACCTTTTTATCACTACGGTCAACACTTGACAATTGGAACGTGGCTGGGGAGGTATGAAGTTGCTACTTTGACCAGTCATATCAGGCCTTTGCATGTTTGTGTGACCGCTAAGACTCTCAAACTCTTCTCCTCTCGACCAGTGCCCTACCGCGCTCGGACTCTGGTCGCTATGGTAACGTTTAAAATTTCCTTCAAAATTTCATATAGATACACCACAATACCGAATATAAAGCACATCAAAATTTTAACTCTCCATATTGTTAAATCAATGGGAGCCCTGAGCTTGTTTCTCTGCAACAAGACGGTCCCATTTGGCAGTGACGGTAGACGACCGCGATAAATCCATATGTACGACGCCTGGTATTGTTTGTTAAGAACGTTCTTCTTCTTGGAAGTCGTCGGCTCTTCTGTCTCTTCACTGAACCCTTTACCCTTTGCAAAGAAACAAAAAAGAAACTGTTTCCTACTCATTTTGCGAGCATGTGGTTTAAACTTTGGCTCTCAAGTGACCGAGGCTTAACACAGAGAATCCGCTAGCTTATCAAAATAAAAGATCCTTGAGACTCAGATCATACACAAAACGGAAATAAGTAATTATTTCTTGTGCGGTCCGGTACCAATTGATCCACGGCCCGGTACCAGTCCCCGGCTTGGGGACCACTCCCTTAGATGTCACCTGTTTGTTTCGATATTTCTACTTTGTTTAATCTCGTGAGATGTCGTCTTTAGAAAAAGATATTTTTTCTGATGGCGGTGCGCCACACCCACGCTATATATTACTTTTCACCTTGGTTTTAGATGTGTGCTAGCAAGTCACAGACTCTTGCTTTTGAAATGAAGTCCGTTTTGCGTGTTAACAACCGAGCTCACCAGTGAGATTGAATATGTGCATGTAAGGGACGCTGCCTCATGTAGTTAACGTTTGGTTGGCTGGTGGTTTCCCAAAAATGTAAAACATTTTCAGACTAGCTTTGAGTGCAAACCTGTGGCTAAATGTTTGCCGAAGCTAGCTAGCGTATTGGCAGGGTTAAATAACCAGATTAGCTCATCATCTTTGGACTCGCATGTAACTCACGGTATTTATGAAGCTGTGGGCAGCAATTGTGAATGTCAAGCTGATTTCATAAATATTTCACTCAGAACTGGAAAGCCTTTTTCAGCTTGCTAATGAAGGCAGCTCATGCAGCGCTGCTCATTTCTGGGACCAAACTTTGGTTGGCTTTACTCACCGAAACTGTCGAAGAAAATGGGAGAGAAACTGAGGGAGGAGATGATGGTCATGTATGTGCTGTTTAAAGTCAGGTAATGTGGTGTGTGCTGCAGTGTCATGAAGTGATGAATGAGTTTATGCTTCACGGAGTCGGGCTTTTCCTTCAAACTCTCCCGGCTGAGTAAAGCAACCTAGGATGACCCAGAAACTGATAGAAGACCCTCTGTGCTGGCTCCCTAGCCGTCACATTCCAGCTGTGGTGGCACCGCAGAGCCGTGCAAACACCGAGGGGTGGGCTGGCCAACTCCGCGCCTCTGTTTATCCGCGGTATTTAGCCTCTCTGCGCTAAGAAGCTCTAAGCTGGCTAAACGGTCGGAGGGTAAATGGTCTGATGGCCTCCTCTGATATTCCAGCTGTGTGAGCGGAGAGCAGGCGCCGAGCCGTTGGTGTGCGAGCACTTTTTAGGAACATCCACTCTGGTGGAGTCTGCCAGATTGTTTGCAGCTGCTGCGGTCCAATCGTAGCGTGTGATTAAAGTCATATTTGTGAATGATTTATGGCGCATACTGGATGGGTGGGAACAAATCTGTAGATTGTGGTTTGAAATGTATTTTGTGCGTTTTATTTGTGGGACACGGCAGCGAAGAACTTGAACTCTCGGAAGAGTCAATGGCATTTTCAATGGCCAGTTTCTGTCTGTATCAGGTGTCAAGTCCAAGCACTTTTGACCAGCATATTGACTGTCTTTGGACCAGTTTGCTTCATTCAAACATGCATAAGCAGTTTAGTATGCACATTAAGGTTCACCCTTTTTTGCTGCATCTGCATATATTCTCCCTAAAAATGTGTTGTCATCACTTTAATGTAGTTGAGTTCAGAAACCTGACTCTTTTGAAGCAGTTTGAATAGGTGAGTTGTGACTGAAGACTGTTTGAAAAGGGTAGAAATAAAAGGTTATTTAAGGTAATATTTTTATCTATGTTCATTTGTGTATGTTGGATTATGATTTATTCCATGTATTGTACAAATGTGTGGCTTGATACTGTGCTGGTCCACCTTGCCGAGTGTAAGTACTCCGATAGAGCTGAAGTCAGTGTGACTTCCTCTTCAGGCTTCACTGAAATATGCCTAAAAACTGTAGGGTTTTCGCTGCATGTAAACAAGTCTACTTTCCCGCCAGGCCCTCAGAATAATGTTCTGCTTTTAAATCTCACACCATCAAATATATCATAAGAAGTGGAAACGTCAAAAGAAGCGCATAACACAAAGCATCATGGAGGTGGACATGAACAAGATGACTTTCGGCGAGTTATTTACGGAAGTATCTGGGAAAGAAACCTCACAATGACTGACGTCCGTTGCTCATGGAAGTGAAGTTCCACATTCTAGCCAAACATATGAAGATACGGACCGCTGCTGAATGGAGAGAGATTTACTTCTAAAACTAAAAACTAGTGTTTTTAACATCACCAATGTCAAAACGTTCCCCTCTGCTTTATTGTTTCTCTATTGCTTCTTGATTGGCTGCATTCCGTTCTCCTTTTTTTTTTTTTTTTTGGCGTACGCCCCAGTACATTTAAAAAAAATCCTGACGGAAACCCTGCATTGATCGTGGTCTTTGAAGCTATCAAAGAGCAGGGTTATTTCTGTGGGGCGTTGCTTTGTAGCTTTGCCATGATAAAACACTACATGTTAAAAACATTGTAGCACAACAACAAGCTCTCTGGCTTATTGGGAGGATTTAACCTTTTTGGAAGTTTGATATCTGGCCGTCTAATCCCACTTCCTAAAGGATAAATGCAGTATTACGTTACATGCATTACTTTCCATCGAGCATATCATGTTCGTATAGATCCACTAAAGCCAGCTGGATTCATGTCTGCTCATGATGAACATACATGAGACACATCAAGATGAGTCCCTTGTGCTTGACAAGATTATGACTCCCACTTGACTGAAAACACGCACTACGCTAGGGGCTCAAAATCTTAGCATGGCTGCCTCACCTGCCACCGTAGTGCTGACGAGAGCCCTGAGTAACAATGTTAAACATTTGCTCCGGAGCCATTGATGTACACATCCGACTGCCGGCTGGAGAGAGATGCACGTGCGCCGCAGTGACTTCTGAGTTTGAATAAGCCTCCTCACATACCACCTGAAGATAAGCCTCAGAGTTTATCGTCCCCAGATCTGTCGGTTGGTTACTGAAAGCCCTGTTCTCGATGAGCTCTTCTCTGTTTCTGAAGAAATCCTCCTCATTGGTCAGAAAACTCTCTCTGTATTTACAATGGTATCATTGTTTTTCCTCCATATTTTAAGGCAATATAAACAGCCTTGTCTAAGTTTTATCACTTAAGTCGTGTTTATTCTGCGGGGAAAGAACTGAATTAGTGAAGAACTCGACTTATAAACCTTTACAGATTTTACCTGCATTGTCACTGCAATACTCATCACGTCGATTGCTTTTTTTAATTCAAGTTTTGTAATTAACTCCAGCGCAAAATCCATCTTTTATTGTGTGGTGCATGACAACCAGTAACTGACAAAAGAACCTTTTTTATTCTATGTTTACGACCGACGCACGGCAGGCAATTCTTCTCTTCCATCTGCTTCTGCTGCGAGTTTTAATTTCACAGAGGAGTTGGTTTATTTCCAGTAAATCACTCGAAGGAGTCGCAAACATTCAAAGATAAACATGCTTCATCAATAATCCATGTGTGGAGATTTGGGCGGTGAACCAGTTCTGTCATGATGTTGTGGAGTGTGATGTGCACACCGGTGTCAAGGCCACTCTCTCCCTCTCTCATGAGGCATCTCTCTCTCTCTCTCTCTCTCTCTTTAGATAGGCGATTAAGCAGAAATGGAGGGGCTCTCATAACAAGGCAAGGTCATCGATACTCTCCGGATTGAAGGCGTGTTGCTCTCTGTCAAGAAGGCTGCCGGCTGTCTGAATAAATCAAACCAGAGAAGAAGACTGAGGTAGCTGTGCTCTCTTTTCTCTTCACTTTGTCCCCCCTCGACCCCCCTCCCCAGCCCACCAGGGTGCTCAATCCACCCGACTCTGCATATGCACACTGGCCACTTTGTGACCTCAGCTGCCCACACACTGACCAGCAACCTCCGTGTGCGTCACAGGATGAACTTAAAAGTCTCTCTGTGGAGACCAGTAGCAGCCTGGAGGCGGTTCATCACTGCTCCGACCTGCCCTCAAACCCTGACCCCCCCCACTCATCACCTGATGGGAGGCGCAGCCTCAGGATTACTTGGGGTTCAGCCAAGTTTCACCCATGGCCATGTTACGGATTTCAAAGAACAGGTCAGCAGGTCAGGCCCTCTGTTATCTGTCCCTGTTTTTGAAGTCACAACCGCTCATCTCTGCCATCTTCTGAAGAGTGGCTAGACTGCGTTTATGAAATCATCTGCTGTAGAAGCAGGAGCTTCAACGCTTGCATAACACGAAGACCAATAAGGTGAAGGTTAATCATGAATATAATGTAATAATGTATGATTTTTTGTTTTTGTTTTTATACAACCTCCATCTCGTCTACTGAAAATGAATTGGCGGGCTGTATTTGGCCCACGAGCCTAGAGTTTTACTGGTGGTGTTTTATGTGAGAATGTTTGTGACGTGACTAGTCAAAGTTCAAAAGTCTTGTCAGATGCACAGCATAACAAACATGTTTCCCGGCACAATGAAATTCTTGCTTTGACGTTGACCCATTAAAAAAATAAAAAACAAAAAAAGTAAATGCATTCACATGACATAGCACTCTATAAAGAAATACTTTCAGGAAGTATTATGAGATTCAACATGTTTATGACCTTTGTCCCTATCCTGGTTTTCAATTTTTGTGACTCAGTTTTTTTTTTTTTTTTAGCACATAATCATTGTTTTTGGAGTAATTTTAAAATTTGTCTATAAAAACAATTATTTGTTGTTATTTTTGGATGTGGAAGAAGTGTGGAAAATAAAACAAGCACTGTCTTCTCTGATCCACTTGTTGGGGCTGCAATGACTTGTCAATGTAGTTGACTATAACCAACTATTAATTTAACATTGAGTCTGAACATTTCGCGAAGACTATCGTGCCGTTGTGGTTTACACATACCTCTTTAGACCACATTATGGGTAATTAAAATATGAAGTTTGAAGACAGGATTTACCATGATACAAGTGCTAATAACAATGTATCACTATATGCTACGCTACTATCAGACATGTAGTTGTGTTCGACGACATGAATAATTGCTACTAGATGTTAGTTGCAGCACTACACTGTAGAGCACCGGATGACTTTCATTCTCTCTAGAAATATTTAGACTTTTATTGACTTTGACTTTTATTGCATTTATTGTGGAGTTAGTAACTAGAACCCCAAGGAATAAACTAAACAGAACTTGATGTCTGTCCTTTTTTAGTTCTTGGAAGCTGCTTCAATTCTTCTCACCATCACCTCACAACACAGTGTCATTTGTTTGGGTTGGGTTGAGTCACCAGATTCATGTTCCAAGTCAATATGTGATGAAGACAATATACAGTATTGCCTTTGAAATGGGCATTTTCCTGCTGAACCATCGGTTTTCGTTCTTTCAGCTATGGAAACAAATCTGTCTCACCAGACTCAAGTTTGTATGACATTGAATTTCAATCACTGAATATTTTTGCGCTGAATTAATTCACGCTGAATTTTTTCACGCTGAAATTTTTCTGCTGAGAATTTTGAGTATCGAACTATTTAATAAGCCAATATTATGAACTGCCCCGCCACCCTACTTCACTGTAAAACAAAATTGATATTTAAAAAAAGGTAGCTACTAAACTAGTCATGGTGGAAGATGGCAAACATTAGCTGACATTGCTAAATACGTGCGGTGACCCTGTAGAGTTTGTCTCGCATTCTAGCTCTCGACCAACACACAAAACCTAAAGTAACTTTTGCTGCCGGTCATAAAGCAACGCACTCATGGCCTATCTTTCTAATTCTCCGACATCATATGTGAGAGCTAAGGCATATTTCAAGATAGATCAGAAAATAACTTTTCTCTCTCCAATGACTGCCGTGACTTAGTCTCCCCATCCACCAACAGGTTTAGATGGAAAATTTCATGGAGAGGACATGACGCTAGCATCCCAAAAAACAATTTCATTTGTCATTGCGACAACTAGACGACTATAATCGACAAATTAGTTGCAGACGGGTTCCGTAGTGAGTAAGCGTAGAAATGGCTCAGGTGAAATGACCATGGCGACCCATGAAAGTATGCGACCTTTTGACAGAGGACACATCAAAGGGCACATGTTATTCCATTTTTAACACTAGAGTCACGTTGTTCCGCTATAGTTGCCGCCATTTGAGGAAGCATGTCTGGGATGCTTATGTTTTTCTGCAATTCTACAGCGACGTGTTCATGTAGGAAGAAACACACTGTGACAGCTCGGCGTCTGGAGACGTACCTTTTGTCTCTTTGTTATGAGTCCTTGTCGTTACTCAGGGATACGTTTATTTGTCTTGCTGCTTTCACAGAACACACAGCGCCTTGTTTTGTTGCTTCTCAGCTCTGATTGTTTATTTCCCTTAATCTCCGGATCGTGTCTCTGTTTGCTGCCTCAGCCCAGACAACTCAGTAGCCACCTGCCTCGCTCTGTGTGAAGGGAAGCTGCGGAATATCTGGGCGCGACCGTGAGCTCGGCAGGGCTCTGTTAGGAAGAGGGACCATACTAGTGGCAGACAAGCTTTTAATCTAGCCTCAGGCCGTGCTGCCGTTTCCCTGCTCGTGTTCTGGGGATTGGGAGCCTAAGCGCTGCGTGCTTGCATTTTTGTCTCGTGTCAGATGTCTGTGGCTGCATTTTTTTTCCCCAAACCCAGGCAGTGCCAAGGAAGGACGACACAGGAAATACCAGGGGCACTATGAGAATGGAGCGACAAGATATTTAAACACAGGCTGGAAAACTTCACAGCTTCATGAGGAAGTTCATGTTTAATGTTTGCAGAAAATCAAAAGCTCACCATCCCTTCATGGCAGCGGATATTTTTTTTGAAAAACACATCTTAAAGCACTTGGTAGTTCTGTGAGCATCCCGCCCTCAAATGTTTTGTTCTTTGTGTGAATGTTCAGTTGAATCAGCGACGCGGTCTGGCGGACGTAAAACATGTATTGGTTGGCTGTTAGAAAGCGATTACATCATTACAGTGACATTGCACCCAGAGCGATGCCGCTATGGCCCGAGGAATGCTTCTCTCTCGCTCTCTTCCTGTTTCACATAAATGTGGAGTACATGCAATTAACCCATAAAAGGCAAAAACGGCTGCTTGAATCATAACCCGGGTCCATAAATAGCCTGCCGCACTTAAACTGTTGTACCCCACCCACACTTTTACTGTTGTTGTCTGTCATAAGCCGCCTGAGCCTTGTTAAAAAGCCTGCCGCCTTTGGTGGTGTATTGTCTCGCGGCCCAGTTTATTTTTCAGAAATCCATCTCAATAACGTATAATGGAAGCAATGCCCACAACTGCATTGACCTGAATGGAACAGAACTTTTATCTGGCCGATCCTGTTGAACTCAACTTTATTTAACGTTAATTATGAATGAGCCCTGAACTTTGCTGCGTTGGCAACATTGCAGTCTGTGTTCTGTCAGTTTTATTTTGGGGTTAAATTGTGGCTGTGTGAGGCAGTGAGAACGGGAGACTGGGCGTCATAGTTTTAGCTTTGCGTTGCTTTACGAAAGATGGGCCAAAAATGTTATTAATATTGTTGTATTCGGCCACAACTAATGGTTATTTTGTTTGTTTCCTACTGCTTTCACGATTAGTTGACTAGTCTACATATGACATGTGCGGGTTAACAAACACTTGATATATTGTTAAATATTGTTTTGACGTTTTAAATTTGAATTTTAATTCCACAAAATGTGGTGTGAGAGCTGTCTGTCCTTTGTTTCCTTTGTGAAATGGTCCCGTGCTTTTGGGCTGCAGTGGTCTCAGCCATTACTGTGTGCTGAGAACGACGATGTCACAACTGGTCAACTATTGAACCCACCAGTTGAATACGGAACATGTTTTCCATTTGCCATCGTAAATCAGTCTAAGTTAGTTGGTTTCTTTGTAGTACATTCATCTTTTCCGGAGTTCGGTTTACAACCAGACAGAGGGCCTTAATGCGTAACCTCCATGGTTGGTGTAGGAAATTATTGATTACATTAATGTTGCATGTTCCTAGAAGTAGCTTTCAGTCAGAGCTCTTTTCCCCTTCATCGTAAATTTGGTTTATTAATGGTCATGAAGGGGGTGGTTTTTCAACAACAAAATTGGTCCCACATGGCCGAGACCAAGTCTAAATGCAGTTGATTCCGAGGGTGTGAAAATATGGTTTTGAC
The DNA here is from genome assembly GCF_027744825.2 of Synchiropus splendidus. Lineage (NCBI taxonomy): Eukaryota > Metazoa > Chordata > Actinopteri > Syngnathiformes > Callionymidae > Synchiropus > Synchiropus splendidus. Next base: position 11,685,496 of record NC_071337.1, read on the forward strand.
ACCAGACTCGAGTTCTACAACGCTTGTGATGGTGAAACACATTTTAACATGTTAGGAAATTGTCACTTACTCAAAACAAATGTTTTACTTGTTAAGACCACATTAATGTTAGTGAAAGAGGGAGCACTGAACTTGCCAGAAGTTTATTGTACAATTGCAAATGTGAGAAATCTTAGACCCTAGTCTCAAGCTAATTTTGTAATTTCCGCTCGCCTCAAATAATTCCAATGCACCTGAAGGCACCAGCATGTTCGAGGGGCTGCAAGCGAGCAGAGGAGCCGACAGATTATTGAGCTGTTCATTGTAGTTTTGGGGCTGTAGTGTTGGGGACAGCAAGATAGTTTCTTGTGCTAGTTGCTGCTTTCTGACACTGCTCAACCGTGCAGGTGATTCTAGCCTGATCCAATGGTCGGATTGTGTATTGATCTAACGCTCTTGAATCTACACTGTCAGAGAGTGAGACTGCAGTTCAACATGATCATGCCGAAGCTTTAAGAAGTCAAAAGCTGTGTCCTGATATTGATGGAGCAGTCATGATGGGACTCCCACCAGGGGGTGGCATTAAACCTTGCCAGTAAAACTGCTGCGTAGTTGGCCACCATGTTTGCCATGGATGTCCAATTATTAAAACCTTTTTGATAGTTAAGAGACTTGGCACAAAAAGAAGCTTTATTCACAAGAATGTGAACAAGCCTCCTTTTATCATTGGATTAGCTGTGGTTGTTGGTAACTAGAAGGTTGGAGCGTGTCTCCAACTGATGCAGGTAGACAGGTATCCCCAGGCGGTTCAAACACCGCCCTCTGTTTCTTTCTCATTTCATTGTCGCGCCACTTCACCTCCAGCGTTGCCCCAGGCGCAGTTCCATGTTGTCCTCTCACACCGTCACTCCAGATCTCCTGCAAAAAGAAGGCAGACTACACAAAGGCTGAGTTGGCGTTCTCTTACATCCACTTAGCCGCTGTTCGAACAAGCGTGCACATTAAGTACAATTTAGTTTAGTACTGAAGACATTCTCAGACTTCGTTCCTCTCACTTAGATATATGAAGTTGCCACGATAAACCCTGTTTTCTTGGAAAAATATGAGGGTTTTGGCTTCAGCAGTCATCACACTGTGGGGACACAGGTCAAGCGGGCATCTTGGTTGACTTGAACTGACCAGGCAGACAGGGCTGTCATCTGTCAGCGGGATGACTTGGGTCGGCATATGTTTATAGAAAGTAGGCTTGGAGGGTATAAATAAATGATTGAAGGCAGAGAGGAACAGGCGGGTGAGGAGTAAATTATTGGGTGGGTCCTAGCAGCGGGTACAGAGCATCTTTCCCAGAAGGGCAGTGTGGTGAAAAGGGCGTAGCAGGGGAGGACGTGGCTGCACATGGAGTGTGAACAAACATCTGTTCGAAGAGGAGAGACAAACTTTTAAAAAAAAAAAAAGCCTTGCAGGTCATTTGTTGTGGCTGTGTGCACTGGTGCAGTCACTTAGTGAGGTGGACGGGCACAGAGGTGCGGGGAGGGGGGAGTCTTTAGCTGCCCAAGACATGACATGTGTGCTGGTGGGAGTGTGCGGAACTACGCTTGGATTGATGTATAGCTCCAGCTGGGGGGTGGTGAGAGGGGCCGAGAGGACAGCTGGTGGAGTGTAAAGCAGAGCGTGTGTGACGGCCACAGTGTCTCCATTGTTCTTCCTCACTTGTGCCAGTCACAGTTAGTCGATGGCTGATCTGTGAAGTGACTGCATCTCTCTCCGACTCCTCCGGTGTTCAGCTCTCTCTGCGGAATATACTGCGACGTGCCGGCAGCTCGGGCAGGGAGACTGTAGCCGCAATACCAGTGGCCCCCGTACAGCGCTTATTATTCTTGCGATGATAGTCTTCAAGCGCTAACATAATTATAGCGGCAGCATAAAGGAGCCGCGGCGTGCGCACTATATGCTCTGGTAATGAGTATTGTTGAGAGCATGTGCTCTCTCCTGAGTTATGGTTTAATAAGAGCCGTGGTTTTTGTGCATTCCAGAACGATCACCGGGGACAGCGCCTTCCATTTTTCTTTTATTAAACCTGTCTGATGTTCTGGTTCCTTTTCTTTTCCACACGGGTTGTTCTTGCTCCCAACGTGTTCATTTAGACGCCCCAGAATTCCAGCAACTTTGAAAGACACCAGAGCACGAATGTCAACTCCGAGATTCCAGAATCTACTTGTCATTCCGTGGATCACCTTGGTCAGATTCACTCGGAAGTTTTGACTCATCGCTTAACCTCAGTCTTCGCTTGGACTGTGGGAGGAAACCAGAGTGCCTGGAGGAAACCCACACAAGCGCGGGGTGAGGATACAAATGCCTCACAAAACAGAGTTAAACGTCTTTTGTGAGGCGGCAACTGATAACACCACTCATTTTATTGTTGAAATTCATCTCTCGTAGTGTTTTCCATCACTGTCATTCTTAAGTGCTCCTCACGGAACGGTCTCCATTGAGCCTTTTGCTTTCGAATGATTTGAGTTCAATAAGCCTTTTCACTTGCTGCCGTCTTCCCTCTTAGTAGCTGAACCATTTAATTCAAGTAGGGCATGTAAAAATAGTCTGAGATCAATCCCAAATGTTCTCCGGCCCTTGGCCACCTCAATCTGGGCTAACACAACCCAACAGGGGATAGACGCGCCGCAGTCCCTGACACTATAGTCTGGGTATGTTTATTAAAAAAAAGCGGCTGGTCGTGATGATTCAGGCCCTGACACACTTAAAAAAAGCCATTAGCGTGCGAACATCAGACGACGGTAGGTTGAGCTAAGATGATGACATGACCTTTTAGTTATTACGTGCTTGAGTGGAGATGCTAATCCCTGAGGCTATTGAATTTAGCTAAGTGTGGTCCGTGTTTCCATTACGACGCGTGTTATGGAAAGGACAATGATGCGGCGGCGGCGGCGGATGGCAGACAAGTCATTGATCGTTTTCAAATGCCACAAGTCTCAGGTGTTCAGGGGGTTTTATTGCAAACATCAAATAAACTCCAGCTGGGAGTTTCAAAGATTAACGTTGAGAGACTTGTTGACAGTGGAACAGCGAGTTGCTGAAGGGTTAAGAACTCGGAATGTTTCTTGAAGAATCTGATGCTCGGAAGTTACAATCAAATGAAAAATGAATATAATAAAATAAAAGAAAAAAGATGTTAGGGTTACTCATCGATAGGTTAGATTTCTTCAGGTATATATATATTGACCAAAAATAACTTACTGGTTTCTAGTTTGGTGTTATACGTTAGCAAGACACAACTAAGACTGTGATAATGACTACTGGCAATAAAGTCACTGTTTACTTTCCATGATAATTACAGTAATATAAATGAGTTTTAAGACACTTCCATTAAAGGGAAAAAGTTTAGACACCCAGTTTTTCAATTGCGAAAAACTAGAAATACTAGTATTAGAAGTAGCTCCAGTCACCTGTAGAATTCACTTTGAAAACTGTAAAATGCTCCAGGTTGTGTAGACATTTACAAATGATGCCCCACATTGAAGCCATATTTTATTAAATAAAATACATATTTTAACTGTTATTTAAATAAAAAAGAGGTAAAACCAAAGTTTTAGATAGTGATGGGCATGTGAGGCTTCATGAAACGGTGTGCTCAGAAGGAGGCGCTCTTGGTTTAAAAAATGATTGGAGGTTTCATTTAGATAGTTGTTCAAAGCCTAATATTTTAGAGCACAGAATGCCTTCTAGTGAACTCTTGTGAAAATGTGGACAATTTCATGAAGCCTCACCAGCCCATCACCAGAATAAAAGTTTATTACAGTGATGGCTTCTGCCATAAATCTATCAATCAAGCTTTAGTTATGAAGCACTTTTCGAGCATTGTCATCTGCTGCTGGAACTCTCCAATTTACTCACAACCTAAAATAAAATCACCAAAAAACAAGTACTGAACAAATAAAGTACATGTCTTTCATGCTCATAATTCAGCATCCATTTATTACCAAGTAATAGAAAACTAGAAAAAAAAAAAAATCTTCAGTCTGGCTGAGGAACGTCTCTACTTCCAAGGTGCATTCCCCAGTTCTATTTCATTTTTGTTGCTGCCTCGGCTGCAGTTAAATAAAGGTTCTGTGTCCAGAGCTCTTCAATCCATCAACATCCTGTCTGCCTGGACGGAGCAGAGCTGCCACGCTGTGAGGGAGATAAGCTCGTGTAATGTAACCAAGCAGGCTGCAAAGAGCATCCTAGTCATTGGTGTATCAGCGCTGGCTAATCCTAAAGCCTCTCCATCCTACAATAATTCTCTGCACTGCACCAAAACATTCCCTTTGTGTCTGGATTCACAGTTGTCATTACCAGCCATTCACTTGTGGAGTGGCTTGGAAATATTCTGTGGTTTCAATTCCACTTACATGTCCATGCTCCATTCAAAATTCCCGTACTTCTGTAGAAATAGTTGCTCTGCAACGGAGAATTAAAATCAAATGAAATAATGGAATTGATCTGCGTGTTGGATTTATTGCTGAAAGTGAGGGAAAAATTTTAGGATGGGCTGCGGCAAGTTGACCCCTGATGGTCATTGGTGCAGTAACATCATGTTTTGTAACCGTTTTTCTTTTGTAAATGAGGAAACATTAAATGATGACGAAACGATGATCTGCTTTGAAAGATAATGATTCTAGTGTGGAGCAGCAACGGCTGTCGGTTTTTGCCTCAGCCAACTGAACTGTTGGTTCTCCTGCGCTGGGATAAGCCAATAAACCAAAAAGCATGATGCTGGAGAAGCTCAAATAAGTGGTTATATGGGGAGGCAAACACGTTTCATATACAGGGTTAAGAGTGAAATCATGAGGTTAGTACTCATTTATCTTGCAGTTAAGATAAGCCATGACTTGAAAGGGCCCTGTTACGGCCCAAGCCTGTTCATGGGATGTCATCAGAAGGACCACAGGAACCTGGCAGGATGGTCACTGAAAATAAAACAAGCTAAGAACAGGCCCAAAGATGAAAAAAGATATGAGTTGATCACTAAAATTTGGAGTTGTTTCAGCGAAAGTTAAAAATTTTAGCGCTTTCCTTTCTTTTAAAAATACGAGTCTCCCACTGACTAGTTACTACACTGCAGCAAAACATGCACTTCTGACCCAAAGGAAGGTACAAGTGACTGTAGATACATGTACAGACAGAAAAAGTCAATATATAGTTTAAAAATGGCATTTTTATTCATTTACATGTGCCAATGTGTTGAAAGTTCCTATGCGACTCATTGATGCTACTTCACTTTTGCCAGTCCCTGATACAGTAACATGTATGGAATCATCAGACCACAATATAACAAAAAATTCAAGATGTAATGTTACTTAAACTGCCATAAAAAATCCCCCAAACAAAACAATGTACAGGCTTCCTGGATCGATTTTCTGGAACAATTTTCTTCTTTGAACCACCCTCCCCTCAAACCATGCGGATAGAAACGGTGACATCACAGCCGCAACAACGCTCAAGGCAGCATGACTGGAATCTGTCTTCAAAATCAATGTAGAATGCTTTTTGTGATTTAACACTGTTTACATGAATGTAAAGAGAGATATGTCTGTCCTCTGTCTGCGATGTCTGTGGACAGATTGCTCTGGAGTAGATCAGTTTCTTCTACATTACATGTATCTTGGGTTCCAACTGATTCACAATACAATGACAGTTTCATATTTCATCCCAGAATTTGGCCTTGCTTGAATTCAAACAACCACACTGCGATTTATAATGGATAGTGGAGCTGTGTATTGAACGGCGATTCGATAGACATCCCGATACAGGAGTGGTGGTAGTATTTGTTAGAAAGAACCATCATTTTAGGGGAGAAAATATGTGCATTAAAACAAGTATATTGTTGTGACGTCAGTCCAGTTAGACTTTCGGGAAAATTTCGCAGTCCAGAAGAGGAATGAACAGCTTCCTTAAGCAACAAAATAACTCCAGTGTACAGTACCTTACTAGTATTTAACATGTGGCAAATGCAGCAGGACATCCAAGTATCTAAGTATTAAATATTGATAGCTGACTTTAAGTATCAAGACAATGTCACACAATCAAGTATCGCAATATTTCAGCTAAAATATCTAGTACTATGAGATATAAGCATATCGATATTTCCTTACACCCCGGAAGGATAATGCACAAAATCAATGACACAAGTGCGATGACTACATTTGACCACTGTTCCTGGAACCACGATGGTTCCCACAGTGCGCCAGCGTTAATCGCTGTGCCCTTTACAATATGCGTCGTACACCGCCACCACCACATATTAGACATGTGACTCATCGCAAGTGCGCAGCGTTTCTGACCAGAATCCGGGATAAAAATAATTTTCTCCACAAAAGTGAGTGAAACAAAGCGCTTATCGTCATTGTTCTTGCATAATCGCTGAAATTCTATTCCGGTAGCCGCACAAAAGCATGATTCCTGATCGACCGAGTTCACTGCTTCTGTGGGTTTGCTGCAGCCTACACCTGTCTTCTCTACAGCAATTAAAATTCAGTCATTCTTCCTTCATTTTGTTTTTTTCATGGACAACGATCAGTACAGTTTTTTCCTCATAACAATCTGAATAAACTACTGAGGATGGATAAAAGATGAACGTATGAAGACTGACTATAAGCTCAGGCGTAAATCCTTCCAAACTAAAAACAATTTACTTTATTATTTGAAGAGACCCAGCTGTGCCTCATGGAAGAGAGGAGTGTTATGGCAACTGATGCAAAAGCCTTTACACACTTTAATGGTATAATTGTATATAAACTAGTAGATGCACCTTTATTGTACAGATTATTTTTATTGATGTAGTTTTGTGTTTTCTTGAGTTCATTGATGTAGTTAAAGAGGGCCTCATTAGCCACTGTAGCAGGTTCGTGTTGGATCCACTGGTCATAATGCTTCAGCGCTCAGTGCTGCAGTAATGCGCTGAGATTGCTTACACAATCTGCAAATGAGTCCCATTCATTGTGACGCTGTTTTCCCAGCCTCATAACCTGGACTACTGTATGTCCGTGTTTTTATAGACTACAGGCACTTTTGGTTTATTTATATTCTGTTTGCCTTCTGTGAAATGCACCCACTTAGAATGAGGGGGCGTGAGACAGATGCAGCGATACGTGCGCTGCGCTGCCAGAGCCGGCAAGGTCGCTTCATGATGGGGGCGTTTTTTTTTTTTTTTTTCATTTGTGAATGAATGCTACACTGGTGCTTCCTGACGCAACACACACACAAAAGTCGCACAATTTAACAATGGAGAAAACTTGTTTCTGTGACTGCCCTCTCTGTAAAGCTTCCATTCTTCTCCAGGTCATGTGACCTGGCTGGGCTTTTTTTTTTTCCCCAGTGTGGCACTGAGCCATTCTCTACAGGAGCACATCCATCGGGTCAATGGGAACTTTTGAAGCGTGGCCTCATTGTTGTATGAGATGATCAGATGGGGGCAAACTCTGCTCCCACGCTGCTTCCAGGAAGAGCTCTTCTTGCTTTCTGTGTAGCAGTAGCTTCTGAAACATTCTTCAGTCATCAATGTCAGCAGACTTAAGAGGCGAAGTACAGTGGAACCTCGGTTTTTGAACGTCCCAGACTTCGAACGAAAATTTTCAGAGTTTTTTGCTTCAGATTTCAAATGAAAATCCAGAACTTGAACACCCCCGAAAAAAGCCGGAAAAAACATAACGTGCGCGGACCGATCAGCTGACCCATAACGCACTTTGTTATTGCGTACAACGCAGCCTCTGTATGCAGACGTGTCCCGTTAGCTACATTTACTGGCTGTTTCTTCTTCATATTGAGGTGTAAAACCTTTCCTGTCTCCACACTGTGGTAGAGTGTCACAGGGGAGGTGCTCGCTCTCCACACCTCCGAGGCTGGAGCGCGCACTCCAGGGTTTGATGTCCTGTTGTGGGCTGGAGCTGGGACAGGGATGAGGCGAGTCTGGGACAGAGCGTGACTTGGTTTATGACTTTGTCACAGCCAAACTGCACAGAAGCGCACATTCAGAGCTGGACACGCACCGGGCACCTCTTCACTTCTGGAGAGACGTCACTCACTCGGCAACCCCTCCCACATGCAGCGGCCACACACATAGACGAACAGCGCACCTGCAGCAGACACTCTACAAAAGCCCATTTTCTCGAACCGCTTTCTGGAACAGATTGTGGTCAAGAACTGAGGTTTCACTGTCGTTTTGATCATATGCTTTTCTGAGCTTATTCAGACCTGTGTGCCATCAACCTTCTGATCAACTCTGAGCTACCTTTTAATGCTCATCTGTATGATGGCAATAGCCGCCGTGAGAGAAGAGCGGCCGCAAAACACTTAAGGCTAAATGCCGTCCATCTTAATGATGATGTATTAAAATGAAGGCATGGATCGGGGTCCTGAACTGAGTCAGGGCGCTCATGAAAAAAAATCCACTGTGCATTTGGCTGGAGTCGACTGCAGGACAAAGTACTATGCCAGGAATGCATCATCATTTGGTTCGTTTGAGGACTGGTGGTGAAAGACTAGCCAGGACTCTTCATGGTTTCAAGTGTGTACACTTTAGCCTTTCTTCTTAAAGGGGTCCTCAACGTAAACACAACCTAAACTTTAGGAATGAATGGATGAATTACAAATAAATAAATTTGCTTTTTTTTCACTCAAGAAAGCCATAAAAACTAATGAGAAAATGTAACATCCGAACTACAAAAGTTGCTTCTTCTTTGTGAGGAACAAACTTGTTGCTTATGTTAGCATTAGCAGTAGCTACATTGTCACTGTTTGTGTATATATCTGTGATGAAAACTGGAGAGGGGTGGAGAAATCCATGGACAAAGTAAAGGCAAAGTAAAAACTACATTTAAAAGTTTTTTAAGTCGCTGACAGACGGACAGCGGTCAGAGCATGTGATGATTGATACATGTGAGAAAGGTAGTGATTTTTGTACACACACTTCACTCACAGTCTGAAGCTTTCACTGGAGCAAAAACGTCCTGCCACCACGCCACACATTTCTTTCCGATATTGAAGCTGAAGAGCTTGTTTGCGTTGACATTAAACGGATCATCCAGCAGGATGTTCCTCTTGTGATATCATTGAGCACCGTTTCAGAGTCTGGCTTAGTGCGTTGCTGTGCTGAATTCGTGTTCATCTAGAAATCAATTTACTCTTTATTCGCATTCTAATTCAAAAGAAGCCACTTTGTAGATGATATATGATCATTTCAAGCTAGATATTTATGTTGTCAGGGTCACGTCAGTGTCAGGAAGTTTCAGGGGATTGCTGACTATATTTGTTTAAAGTGTTTGTGAATAGAACTCATCCGGATAGGTTTCACAAGTGACTTCCATCCGGGCTCTTTGACTTAGAAAGTGGCATGAAACATACCGAGTCTCTGGTCTCACGCCATGCCTCACTATGAAATGTAAACACAGGCCCATTATGATCAGAATGAGTTATGCTCCGTACCCAATTAGTGTGTCCAAGGCTTTTTTTTGGGCCGACGTAAATGGAACTGGGCCATAATAACTGCCATTAATTGCACCAGAGTTTGTCCTGGTATGACATGTCTAAGTGGCTGATGGGAAAACAGCCCATTATCTCCCAGGGGTGTCTTTGGATTAGTAATGAATAAAGCGCTGATGCATTTATGAAACATTCCACTGAGTCTTTGCGGATCCCTGACGTATGTTCACTCCGGTTGGGGAAGTTGTGGGTTAGTTATGTGTGCGCTCTGGTCCAGGGATGCTGATGCTGGAGTGTTGAGTCAGCTGCTGCACAACATGCTGCATCGATTGCTCTCATCACACCCCAGACCCAGCACAATCAGTTAAATGCTCCTGCTGCTCGTGCTAGTCAGAAGTCCAACTGTTTATAAATGGAACTGAACAGATGAAGGCTGCGTGATGTAACATCTCTGATCCATGATGATGGAGATGTTGTGTAATGGAGCTCTTCCTGGCTCATGCTGTTACGACTTCTGTTTTCTTGTGAATCAGGTTTTACACAATTTAGGTGAGAGTAGTTTTTAGAACATGCCGGGCCAGAGGTTATATTGACATGTTATGTTTCATAAATAGAAATATCTCAAGGGCCGTACAATTTCAGGACTTGAACATTGTTAAAATGCACACAAACAAGTCTTGAAAAAACAATATCATGCTTTCACTTTTTCACGTTTTTCTCCTTTTTGTTGGTAAAGATTATGAAATCAAAATTCTTATGATTACTTTCTGTTATATTGGTATCTATTTATATTTTGTCTTCTACCTTCGTTTATTTTCTTGACCAGGACTCACACCAAAGGCAGTTATGGTTTGCGGTAGGTTTGTGCTGAAACGCGTCATTTGCCGTGAGGTATTGTTTATGCTTCAAAGTTGTGACATGATTCAAAGTCCTCGAACAGTGCTGTATTTTGAATTTTCACCCGCAGTACTTTTATTTTGGATGGACTTCCTATACATGTGTGAACGCTCATCTCAACTAAAGCTTGACCAAAACCTTGGCGGCAGCGCGGCTGGTTTGCTGTGACTTGTTTGTGTCTTCTACAATCATTCTATGACATAGCGGTGCTGCGTGGCACAAAAACAACATTTGGTTCTTGACTCAGATAAGATTGTACTTTTCATCGTATAAGCTAATGATCACAGTCTATACATTTTTCCGTCTTTATACTGCACTTTTCTTCTCTTTTTTCTTTGTTTTTGCTGCTCATTAATCCCCTGAACAAATGTATTCATTTAGAATTTATATTAAATGTGATATATTATTTTGATCATTATCTTGATAATGTTAATAAAAGCCAACCTATTGCTATCTTTATTTACTGTGTATTGATTTATTAATAATGGATTTAATCTACAATTACAAGTGTAGGATCTGATGTTCCCTGCCGTTCAGTGTGGAGACGTAACTGTTCTGTCAGTATGAAGTTAATGGGTCTATCAGCAAAAACAAATGCCACCCACCTTCAGTGTTACATAAAGAAAAAAAAATATGATCCAAGAAAGTTTCAGATTTCTGCGAGCATTCATTCATCTCCATCTGTGTATCCGCATGGAAATTAGGTCCTGAATAATAAGGAATTATTTAAGAGTCGATCTGCGGAAGAAATGCCAGTGTAAAAGTGGGTGTTGGACCTGATGGGTGCAGAAGGTCAGTCTGTCAGAGTCATAGCGCCTGCAGCTCCTCACATGCACTCATTAATGGTCACACACTTTCTCATTCACGCACACTTTAACTGCTGTGGAAAGGCTTTCAGGGGAAACGGGTAATTATGCACCTCTATTTCGATTATTTAGCTCTTAGCGCTGACCTTCGTCAAGCCTGATATTGAACAGTGTAACAAATGGGTGACACTGTTATTTTCAAATGTAGCGATAATAGATTGTGTTTGTGCTGACCTACAGTCCATTGTTCCAGTCAGCCAGGTAGGAGATGATGAAAAAAAAAAATCTTATATAACACCCTCGTAAACACCACCGGAGTGCTGGGAATTTAAAAATACTCTGAAGTGCTTTTATTGATGCGGCTGCTGTTTCATAAGTTTGCAATTGTGCTGAAATTTCTTCAGATGAGTTTCACCTGTGAGGTAAAGGTGCAGTTTGTCAAGTCCACTGTCCAGCTGAAATCTGTTGTCTGGACGTAAATAATGTTCACCCAACAGTAGTGTCATCTTTTAAGAACTTCAATTGAGTTTTACATACAAAATACAAAACAGAATGTTGAGCACCTGCAGCCATGTTGCTAATAGCATTAGCTTTTGGAGCTGAAAAGTGAGACTGAAGAAGAGGGTCATTCTAAGAAGAATGTGTGGATAAAATCTTTGTTGTCTCGAATTCACATCTATTACACAGTTTTTTAATATCACTGTATGACAATTTTGTTCAATGTTGTGTTTATACTGCGGTGAAACTTGTGACCATCTCCAATGTACAAGAAAAAAGGGTCATCATAAGAAGAAAAAAAAAGAGTCGTACTGGACTACTAGTCATATTTACGGGGAGATAAATTAATTTTATAAAATCCATTGCATCGCTCTCAACGTGACATGGAGCGGAATATAGCCAAGAAGCCAGCCGACTGAGAAAAAAGGAAGCAAACGGTGAATTTCTGACATTTATCACAGTGATGACAGTAAAAAAAAAAAAACATCTTTTAATCATGAGTAGGTAAATAAATATCACTGATCTGCAGCTGCGCTCACATGGTCCATCCCCTGCGAGCAGAGGTAGTGTTCCTGTTATTTTTCCGTGAGACATGTTTTCTTGTTGTTGTGACGCTTTATCACATGTGATCACACTAGCTTTCTGGCTTGTTCGGTGGAGGGACAGAATCAAGATTATCAGGGAGCATCATGGACGTCATGTGTTCACTCCTCTGTCACATCGGTCTGTGTGAAATAGCATTTAAGAACATGTGAAATTATATATTGTCAGAGTTGCTCAAGTCGTTCCAGAGCATAAGTCACAGGGCCAGTGAGACTTTGAAAACAACTGCAACCTTTAGTCTGATAAATGTGCAAGTCATGATTCAACATGCACAATCTGCTCCAAAACATTTCTATATTACTGTCTGTGTTTTGTCTTTGTCGTGGTGGATTGTGACCCCCTTCTTTCCCCCAAGAAGACAAAAAAAAACACAACTTTACATTTTCCGATAAGTGAGTTTTCCAAATGCACTTTTTAAATGTTCAAATGTGTGTGTTTTTTGTTTTTTTTTTGCTGGATTTGGCGCTTTACTTTTATGTATTTAAAAAAAAAGGTTGTAAGGCTGTTTGACAGAGTGAAAATGGAAATTCTTCTGCGAAACCAAACACGAGGCTTTTAAGCTTGACAAGAGCAGGCGGGTGACGTGTTGAAGACAGACAGGATGCAGAGCTTCAAGTTGGTCTCCAGAGTTTGAAAAAGAGAGGCAGACTCCCGCTCTCAATATAGCGTATTGATTGAAGCGTCATGTGAGCCAAATGATTGCCCAATAAGACTTCTGCTTTTTCATTCAGTGTCGCTGACACAGCACTTGGCGAGGGGATTTCAGTGACAAAACTTTGCTGAATATTGTCACCTCCTGCACCAGCTTTGCTTTGCTTCTACAAAAGCATACCTGTTCTTTGGCGTCCCAGAATGTAAGTGTCACCTGTCGATGCTGAAGGAAAGTTTCAGCTAAGATATGCGGGATGTTGTTATTTACGAGACGGATAGCAGCCACAGCTGACCTCAGACAGGGTGGAGTAAGCATCTTTTTCTGTGTGTATCACTTGCACAGATGGCCTTCTGAGCTTCGTGGCTGAAGTCATCGGCTGGCCGAAACACGAAATGTTTAATTTGGACTTGTGGTCTCGTGCTCATCGTCAGTGAGAAAACTATGACTCACTGTGTCAGATGTACAAGTGAAAGCATGTGTTACACTGGAGAGTCTTCTGTCAAGCCGTCCTGCTGGGGCAGCGATTTATGGCCCGTTTACTATCAAAATTCATGTTTCCATTGAAACCTCTCATTTCGGACTCTAAAACATGATGCATTCAAGACGGACTGTGATTGTCCTGTTGTGACCGCTTTAAGAAAGTGTCATGTCTATTCTTCTGGCCGAGCGGCTCCTTGCTGTGAGATAATAGATGTTTAAAGTTGAGCAAGGGGTGTTGGCCAAGGCCCTTAACTCTCTCAGTCTATTGTCTTCAATTTGGAGGAAGGAAAGGAAAGCTAATGGCAAATCATTGCTTATGTAAAGTCTGATATAGAATGAGTCACCTGCCTGCAGCAGCTCAGAATGTTCTCGGAATAGCTCGCATTACTGTATCCAATGTTGAAGTGCAACCTGTTGCATGTCTTCAGAACAGAAAAGGAAGAAATCATGACACAATCTAAGGGTGCTGTGAGAGATGGGTGTCATCTGGATGCTTTAGATATTGATACTGATACCTATCGATGCTGCTACCCATCATATGTGCAAAAAATATACAGTGGTACCTCGGTTCTCGACCACAATCCGTTCCAGGCGGCCGTTCGAGAAGCGGATTGTTCGAAAATTGAATCGATTTTTCCCATTACAATGAATGGAAAAAGAAATAATGCGTTCCAAGCCTTAAAATAGGCTTTTGTAGGAGTGAATGTAGAGTGTCTGCTGCAGGTGTGCTGTTCCTCTGTGTGTGTGGCCGCTGCATGTGGGAGGGGTTGCCGAGTGAGTGACGTCTCTCCAGAAGTGAAGAGGTGCCCGGTGCGTGTCCAGCTCTGAATGTGCGCTTCTGTGCAGTTTGGCATTTAGCCTTAAGTGTTTTGCGGCCGCTCTTCTCTCACGGCGGCTATTGCCATCATATAGATGAGCATTAAAAGGTAGCTCAGAGTTGATCAGAAGGTTGATGGCACACAGGTCTGAATAAGCTCAGAAAAGCATATGATCAAAACGACAGTGAAACCTCGGTTCTTGACCACAATCTGTTCCAGAAAGCGGTTCGAGAAAATGGGCTTTTGTAGAGTGTCTGCTGCAGGTGCGCTGTTCCTCTATGTGTGTGGCCGCTGCATGTGGGAGGGGTTGCCGAGTGAGTGACGTCTCTCCAGAAGTGAAGAGGTGCCCGGTGCGTGTCCAGCTCTGAATGTGCGCTTCTGTGCAGTTTGGCTGTGACAAAGTCATAAACCAAGTAACGCTCTGTCCGAGACTCACCTCATCCCTGTCCCAGCTCCAGCCCACAACAGGACATCAAACCCTGGAGTGAGCGGTCCAGCACCTCCCCTGTGACACTCTACCACGGTCCAGTGCGGAGACAGGAAAGGTTTTACACCTCAATATGAAGAAAAAACCGTCAGTAAATGTAGCTAACGGGGCGCGTTGTGGGTCAGCTGATCGGTCCGCGCGTTGTGTTTTTTCCCGCTTTTTTCGGGTGCAAAATCCAAAGCAAAAAAAATCATGAAAATTTTTGTTCGAACTCTGATTTGTTCGAATTCCAGGACGTTCTAAAACCGAGGTACCTCTGTATACGACATGAAAAGATGAGTTGTGTATACTTTTTATTTTGCAATAACAAGGTGCAAGAGTAGCGTCTGTCAGTAAAATTTTGGAGCCAAATTCCTGAATCGGTTCCAGTGATTGAGAGCCTCATGAGAGACCTCGGCATAGACGTAACAAAAGGAAACACAGCTCATGCTGGATTAATGTCACTGCAGTTGTACATCCCAGTTCGACCCTCCATCACATTGCATCTGGCAGAACGCAGAAATCGTGGTGCCATCTTTGTGGGTCCTGAAAGAAGTTCTCAGAATAGTATATTTCTCTCAAGTTTTTGTTTATTTAAGGTTACCTCAAACATTAAACGTGTGTTTTTTGGTTGACATATTCAAGGCAGTGACCTGTTGTGAAGTCTAGGCCGGTGTTGCCGAGACCCTTCTCCCACTGGAAATGCTGATAGCACCATTTTTCCTAAAACTCAGTCGGGAGCTGTTGTGTGACTAATAATGAGGTCTTTCTTACCTTCCCAGCAATTAATTTATTTTGCATGTTTCTTAAATTAATTTCTAGTCTGTGTTTTTGTCTAGTGCTGCTATGCTAATGCCATTAGCAACAAAGCTCCTGCAGGGCCGGTTGGACATTAAATGTATATCTTTTTTTAAATAACGGTCTTAATAAACAAATAATTTCCTATTTGTTTTATTGCTAACACGAGCTGACTGAAGGTGATAAGAGGAATGTGCATCCAAGTAAATACACTAAACTGTAGTGGTTTGTTCCGACTATTCTTCTTCTATAAACAACTGAGACCCCGCGACTCCTGGCCATCGTCTTATCTTTAAACCTTCCCGCTCCTTTTTCTGCTGCTTCCTTTTTGCTCGACAAACGCCCACTTCCTCCTTCTGTCCGTCTCGCTCACCCTCTTGGTTGCTTTTTAAACCTCAACTGACTCACAAACTGCTGTCAGGTCTTTGACTATGATGCTGAAATCGTTTCACTTCCAGACAGGAATTGATTCTGAAGTTGCTTAGAGTGGTTTGTCTCCTCTATTTCACTTGATCAGGGAGGAAGGACTTGCTGGCTTCTTGCTGTGAAGTTGGCTCTGAGGTGAGTCCTCACATCCTCTTACTCGACGTATGTTAGACAGGATGCAGCAGGCCTCGGGTGCGGCTGTGAGCGTGCTCCGCTCTGACTCGGTACAAGTCATTGTTTGCTGTCGTTGCTGGAAACTGCACGTTTCCAGGCTAATAATAATAGGACTTTTTCTCCAAATGTTCTTCCTGATACAAACCTTGAAATGATGGTTTATGAAATTGGGGTCTTTATTTCTCCATAAACTATCATTCAGAAATGATGCATGGGTCATTTGTGTTCTTTCTTTAACTTATCTCCTTGTCAGTAACTGCTCCCCTCAAAAACGGAATTTCTTCTGACTGGCATTTACAGCAATTCGGTGGCAATCAGAGCTGCACACTGTTGACCACTGAGCAGTCACCAAGTGTGTAACCAACTGCCTACATACTGTATATAGTTGAGTTCTTGGCCGGCAGGATTTCCTGGTTGCCACCACAAGTCAAACTCCCCGATGATATACATTTAGTTTCCAATGACTTTTTTGTGTCATTGTCATTAAATTTCCGTCAGTGAGTGATTTATAAATAAAATAAAATTAACAGTTTCCTGGAATCTGGTGGTTGGCGGGGTAAATATGAATTCATAGTTTACGACTTTAAATTCTTTCAGCCTTGTTTTTTCTGTCCAAATATCAGTCATGTAGCCTAAATCTATTTTTTACGTTTTTGTGTATTCTTTGAAATTGTTTTTTTTTTCTTATACGTACCTGTATACAGCGACTGAAATGCATCGTGGACTTGGTTTCTACTGCATACTGCACAGAAGAGGGAGTGTCTACTTCAAAATAATTTTAAGTGAAGTTGAAGGCCACAATGGATGAGGACACTGCTGTTGAGGTATTCGTGTTTATTGACTCATCTCTTTGAAGGTTAAACAGGTGGCGTGGCATGCATTAATACTAGTTCAAATATTTTTGGAACATTATTTAAAAATGATCTAAATGAACCAGAGAAGAACCATAACAATGCAAACACAAGTTGCTGTTGCCGTTCTGGTGACTGTCAATGCCAGGTTTGCGTGGAGTAAAGGCCTGTCTGGCACAGAACACATCTTTTATTGCAAGTAATTTTACTTCATCTCCTGTGTGCACTAAATGAGGGCATGACATGTGTGACTTGGTTGGTTGCACGACACGGGCCCGGGGGGGTGGGCAATTCACTTTCCTATGAAGCCACATTATATACTGCAACTGTGGTGAGAGGCCCTGAGACAGAAGGAAAGAATCTTAAATGTAACAAAAAAATGTGATGCCTTAATATTATACACAGCTACCAAAACACCCACAGTGAAGTCACAAACCATCAAACAACACAAGACAATAAATCACAGTTTTTTTCTCTGTTTTAATCTGTCAGAAAATCATTACTTCTTGGCCCTTTGCTGTCTGTACTGCTGGTTTAAAGATCAGGAGACACATGAGTCCAACCTTTTGAATTTGAGAACGTGGTTGCTGGTTCGGCATGTTAAAGATATCTTCATTTCCAATGTCAGGCTTTTATTGTGACTGAAGATTAACAGCAAGGAGAAACTTGATTTATATCTAATGGTTTTCTTACTTCTCACTGTTTAAGTGCCTGATTTTGGTCCAGCAGAACTGACAAAAGTTCACTTTACCTCCTCCTGCATGATATTGTATTATTTCGTACTATAGAACAGTGACAAGTGGCTGGGGTTAATTTGAGTTCGCTTTTCTCCATTTATTAGTTTGTTACATGTCTCAGAGTGTGGAACTTCCCCCATTCAAGTGTTGAAAGACTGTTTCAAAACCCAGACTTCAGCCTTTCCCTTTGTGTTCTTCCTTTATTTGTGGTGTTTTGTCAGCCCTTTGTGTTAGAGAGGGCTTTTCCTGTCAGCTACTTTGATATGTGGCTGCATTCTTTCACTTCCTTTCAGCGTTTTACTTTGGAGAGTTGTCTTGTCCTAATTTTCTTGGAGAGGGTAACACTTTATAAATAGCTTAATCGTAATGTCCTGAGTGAACTCAAGAGATTCGCCATGGTGCATATAATCTTACATCTTCCCTCTGGGGTGTAATGCGACCATCTTGTAGCTGCTCGCTCTGTGAAGGTGCAACAATTACTTCTGGCTGTTTTGCTCCACGTCGGTGGGCTTTTGTTTGAGATCTCGGGTGGGAAACGGTGCCCCTTACGGTCACAACACAACAGTCCTGTGGGGAAGCTGGGTGCCTTTTATTCAAGGCATCAGATGAAAAGCTCAAAGGGTCCTTCTGAAACTCAACCAGCAAGAGAGCTGCAGATGTTTTCATTTGATCTGCACGTTGAAGTCACATCAAGGTCTTCTGTCGAAGCGGTTTCAAGTTTAAAATCCTGCTTGATATGAAACAGATACTAAAGTCTGCAATGTGGAACTTTTTGTGTTTATTTTTTACTACAATCGATTTGTTCTTTGTTGTGCTTCAGTTACCTGGCGTATCCATCACGTCAATAATATTCTCTGACCTGAATTAAAGTACTGACAACTAGCTACCGCCTTTTATGCCGGAAAATGTTTCTGTCCATCATAAAGAGTTATTTAGCAAAACTATTCTCAGGTGTACAAGCTTTCATTGACCACCAACAGGAAATACTGCGAGCTTGTAAATTTGACCTTTAGTGTAGCAACACTTTAATTATTCTCAATTGTTGTAGTAATAGTTATTTGAATTTAACTTTCTTAACAAACACATTTGTTTGTCTTGTCCACTTTTTCAGATTTGGACAATGTTGTGACATGGTGTACCTGATGGAGTCATTGGCTTCTATGATGTCAGGTTATTTTTTTTTCAGGGTTCTGACCGGCGTTTTTTGGAGGAACTGATATTTTCCCACCGTGGGCTGGGGGGTGATTTTGCTCTTGTTGTCGATGTGTAGTCAAGTGTGACTTGCAATGTCAGCGCTGTTTTGTGGTCATTCGAGGAGGACTCCTCTTTTAAGAATGTTAAGGAGGGCTGCTACTCTACAATGTCCCACTACAACAACTATTAAAACCAATAACAACGTGAGCAGACAGTGGTATGTGGGCTTTTATTTGTTATATTCCGATTTTAAATTTGATACCTGACTTTGCATCTAAATGTATACAAGAAATTCTTTAAGGGATTTTTGTTCCGGAAAGTTTGTGGCATAATGACCATGCCACTGTCGGCACCCGGCACCAACATGCACACTTCCGATTTGATGTTCAGCTTCCATGTTATTTGTCCAGTTCAGATTTCAGAGTCCTCTGGCTCACTTCATCCACAATGCCGGCGACTGCACGTAGGTGTGTGTCTCGGGCTAATACACGCCCCCATACCTTCCCCCGTCTCCTGCTACTACACAGTGTTATAGGGTGGTGCTTTACTTCATTGCATTTCAAGGGTTCTGGAACATCATCTGCCATAACACCTTGTTATTTCCTTTAGTAAAAAATGACTCGGGTTACAAGCATCATGAGCATCTGTTCAGACTGAAATGTGCTAGAAAATCAAGCTCTGTATTGTGTTTATAGGTTTAAACTATCCATTTGTTAAACTGTTGGAATCTGTCTATCATCAGTTGCAAGTTGAAAGAAAGAAATTCACAGCATAAAATAAAAGATCTAATTATTTATGTAATCTGTCAACCTTGTTACTGTTACACAGCGCATATTTACCTTTCCTTCACCACCACCCACTGTGTACCCCGACCCTCCCCTCTCCACCAGTCGATGGTGTGACCCTCACATTACACATCATGAATTATTGAGGTGAACTGGAGAGCCGTCCAACAAATCAGGCACAGTCTCTGAGTCACCGTGTCCTCTCCCGTTACCCGCTCGGCATTTTTATTGATGGTTTAGCGCCTTCATTCGAACCTGCGGCTAAATATCACGTCGCCCTTTAACTGGGCGTAACGTGAGAATTTAGGATTCTCCCTCTCTTCCAAAGGAAATCAGATGTATTTACGGTCTCTGAGAGGGAAGAAGAGAAATCTCCAGTTTCAACAGACACGGGAGAGATTGAAAACATACTAAACCTGGACAAGATTTGCTGTGTAATGGGCACCTTTGATGTTGCACAATATAACAGAAAGTTGATCTGTGTCAACTGTACTGAAGCGAAAATGTTGCCCTGAATTCACCCCCCAGCTGCTTAAAACAACCCGTTTGTCAATTCATTTTGTTTAATTTCATTATCATAGACTCTTACCGTGAAATCTTTCTTTATTGTGTTTGCTTCATCTGTTTTATGTGGAAAAAAAAATCCGAAACATTTTTTTACCAAATGGCATTGTGGTGCGTACCGTTGAGTGTCAAGAGCTTTGTCCATTTTTGTGGGTAAAAACGGACAAAGCTCTTGACACTTTTCTGGACTGATCCAGTGTCACATTGGAGGGTAACCAGGCCGACAGGGTTAAGTGCCATGAGCAAACTCGCGTTTCCCGCGTGCCATCTGACTCAAGTCTTCAATGAAACACAATTTCTCCTTCGAGTGGTGAAATGTGAAGCGGCGGGGTCACACTGACTCACTCCACCATGGTTGTGACAAATATGACTTGATTATGACAAACTTCCCGGAATAAAAGAGGCATCTACATCTCAAACTATTGATGCAGTGGTTGCCATGGCAACGAACCCTTGCATGAAGAGCCGTGTGGAATATCACGGGGTGACTCACGCACACGTACCCAGGCACACATGCGCCAGAAGGGCAGCTTTGTTACGCATATTGTCTTTACATCAAGAGGTTTGTATCGATAAGTCGTATGTTTGCTAGTGGGGCGGCGGCAACAGCGGCTCCTAAGAAATTCTTCGAATCAGTTTTCAAGCTTTGTAGCTCACCCATTCAATATTCCTCAGAAATCAATAATTAATTGTGAAGAAGTGTTTTTGCAGGGATCCCCACCACATTTTAGAACAATTAAAGCTTTCTAGACAGTCGAGGAAGATAAATGATTCATTCTCCGCTCCAAGAAAATGTTTCATGCATAATATTGAGTCTGATTCGATGTCGATCGGGCTTTGATTAAAATGTTCTTTACAGTAACAATAATGTGTGAAGAAAAGATACATACTAAAACTCCGTAATTATATTTCTTGAATCTAAAACGCTGGATTGAACTAGCCTTTCATCAACAGCAACCAGCGAAAGTTTGTT
Source organism: Synchiropus splendidus (assembly GCF_027744825.2). Taxonomy (NCBI): domain Eukaryota; kingdom Metazoa; phylum Chordata; class Actinopteri; order Syngnathiformes; family Callionymidae; genus Synchiropus; species Synchiropus splendidus. The sequence continues at coordinate 11,706,671 of NC_071337.1, forward strand.
TTTTCCTTTTTGATCTGGTCTCTTTTACTCCCACTTTTGAAAGAGGTGATTTCAGTGATAGTAGGAAACATTTTAGCAGTAACTCTAACTGAGTTGCAATGAGCTAACCAGCGAACACGAGACACTAAGTCACATGGTGGATTGAACTTGTAGTACAAGATACATTTAATTCACTGTTGTTCCAAAAGTGAGGAAGTGAACGCTCTGTCTTGAAATGTTAAGTTTGAGCGGAAGCGCATCTGCGTATATGGAATATTCTCAAGCTGAATTTTCCATCTTAGCATTTAAAAGCACAAGATTCTCCTCATCACCTATAAATCTCTACATAACTGACCTTCCACAGCATCATTCCGACACTCATCGCCTTTGCTCTGCTGACGCCCACCATCTCACCCCAAGTCAAAATACCGTACCCTGGGCGACAGGTCATCGCCGACCCCCTGTCATCTTTATACCCGGTCCACCAACACACTCGCCTCTTTCAAAAGTCAACTCAAAACCCACCTCTTCAGAACATCTTTTGAAAACCGATTTTATTTTTTCTTTGTAAACCGTCTTTAAGTGCCCTAGAAAAGTGCTCTGTAAAACCAAATGTATTATTATTATTAATATTATTACAACAAATCTTTTTCTATGTACACTTCAAAAGCAGCCCAATTGATGAATGCAGCGGTAGTGTCCTTTTATCTGATGCTGAAATCTTCCCACAACTAGATTTAAAGTAGATTTTAAAAGATTTAAACCTGATTTAATCTGAGGCTCTGGATTAAGTGCATGTTCTGGTTAATTGTTGACTCTACATTACTATTGTGTGGTGTACGATAAGTTGGATCCTCCTTGGCAGCTCAAAGTTAGCGGCTCATTTTTATGACTTTTTATGACATCATACCATCATGAAGATGACAATAGATGGAGAATATTGAATTATTTATAATGGATTTTTTGCCCATTTACTGTTGAGTAAATTTAGCATTAGACTGTGATCTGGAGTTACAAAACTTAAACTGTATTATGGGGTTTTTGGGCGTCTAATTGGGTGTTATCTTAGAGTGAATTGAACATTCTAGAAAGGCCTCGAGTGCCACAGAGATTAAAACTGTGAGACAGATTAAAAGCCTAATGTCAGTCAAAAGTGCCCTCAGATGGAGTTAAGCAGACGAGGGGCAACAGAGCAGAAGGCACCTCTGGTTCTGAGCTTGGTTTTTTTTCGTTTTTTTTTTTTGGTGGGTGGAGGCGGTTGCTGTTCTGGGATCGGTGATTCCTCGTTGATGTTTGTGGGGAGAGGAGGTTCGTGAGGTGGGGTGAGGCGTTGCCGTGGATACGCTGGCGGGTAAAGGAGGTTTTCTGGTGGTGATGGGGAGCCGGTGAAGGTCATGAAGGATGGGGGTTATTGTTGACAAGGCATCAACCGGGATAACTGGTCAAGATAATAAGTTATATGTATTAAGTTGTCTGTAAGTTCTTAACCATCTATGCTCATTTTTGTTTGAGTTAGGTCTTTTATTGCAGCTACTAAGAAATGTGTACTCATTTTGATCCCTGTGAAATAAATAACAGAAGGACTGACTTGAAATTATTCTTATTATTTCTGTTTTTATTTTAACAACAGTTGTTGGTGGTTTGCCCTCTGGTTTTTCTGTGGTGCAGTCCACAGTCACATGAGCTAAAACAATTGGCAACATAAGAATGTAACTGAATGCAAGTGTGCATAGTCAAATCCTGCAGCTACCCAATTCTTAAATATGATTATAAATCCTCAAGGATCTTGAAAGTCACTTCACCAGAAAAATATTTCTTCTCGTTTCTGACTCTGACCCTTTTTTTTAACCGTCATGTTGAAGTCTTTCATCTCACTTGTTACTGAGTTCCACATCAGTGCAAGTGAGACTGGTTGGTAGAAGTGAAACTGATCTGTTTTTATCTTTTCTGTTTCTCTCTTTTCCACATTAATGATTACATTTTCAACTGGTGGGATGAATGCCATAATCCTCTCGCATCTTTCAAGACATCTCCTGCAGTTAATGCTCCGTGACAATGTAGATTATGTCAAAAAGAAACAGGTTTCACGCCTTTCTTTTGTTCACTTGAACAAATCCAACATCCAGTCTCTTTTGCAAAGACAGTGTGAATAGTTCAGCTTGGATTTGGCTGTTTCCCACTGTGAGACGGGCTTATCTTAGCCAGCCACGGGGTTTCGCATCAGGCCAGCTGTCTGCTCCTCTGCCTGATAGCCTGACTTTTCCTCACTCTGGGCATCCAAAAAGCATCTGCTGCAGGGCGGAATCCAGAGTGGATTCACCGAGCGTTACACAACGTACTTGGTGCACCAGCTGATGTATTAAAACTAAGTTGAAAATGAATAGCAAATTGGTTCAGATAAGCTCTATTTTTTAGCGTTTAAAAACAAGAATGTCCACTGACAATGGTCTGATTTCATTTTTAATATCTCAATGAGCTATAATCACAATGCCACTTGAGTTATTAGATCGGGGTGTGCATACGACTGTGTTTTTTGTTGTTAAGATATCTGTGATCATGCGACGGCGCCTTATCAGCACCACTGAGGATGTATCAGGTTACTCCAGGTCAGGGGTGGCCTTCCAGTCAGAGGCTAAGAGCCACATTGTTTTACTGCACTGCTGAAAAGAGTCACATCCTACAAATATGAAAGACTCACCTGAACTGGTCATGTGACATAGCGGCAGTACAGCGGTTAAAGCACATGCCTATGTGTCACAAGGTTGCTGGTTCGCAACCGGTTTATGTATTTTTAAAATTCATGGCTTCATAGATAGAAATGTCTGTGCCATTTATTTTAATAAATATATATATATAATTTTTTTTTGTTTTTTTACACGGCTCATGCCACCAATAACGTCGCCCATGTTTCAAAGTTAAACGCAAGTCAAAGTCTTTGAACAGTATTTTGACTTTTTTCCTGTATAAACGATCATCTCAACAGCAACTTGGCCAAAATCGCAGCCAGTTCGGCGGCTCATTTGGTGAAGAGCCGCAGGTTGACCAGGCCTGCTCCAGGGTTGATGGCTGACGGCTTGATGTGCTCGGTGTAGCAGTCAAGTGCTACTATGCCCTAATGTAGCTGACATTGTTGTTTTAAATCCAATTTTCCTCTCGTCCTGCAGGTTTGGATGAGCGGGTTCTGGTGATCCCAGCAGAGGCACGAAACTCTGTGACCGTCAGCCATGCCGCCACCGTCGGACATCGTGAAGGTGGCGATTGAGTGGCCGGGGGCTTTCCCCAAACTCATGGAGATTGACCAGGTAGATGCTCTTGCCTTCTCCATCAATTGAAATACAAACCTTCACATTAATTGGCGAGTGATGCAGAACCCTGAACCCGCTTGCTGTTCATTGAAGTGTATCATCTGTTCAGTAGCTCAGGAACAGCGAGTAGATGTATTAGCCACGTGCTGCTGTAGCTGTTAGCTAAAGGTTCATTAGATTTTACTTGTTCACCACCAACTCTTTGTAACACAAATGGCACTCATCTTTTTTTTAAATTCCCTTCCTTCTCTGGTTTTTAGTTGTGTGATCTGAGTTGGTCCTGATATTAAACTACTGTTGTGTTAAATTGTATGCCAATGGCATCTATTTAATGGCTTATGGGCCACATAAAAGCATTCTGTGGGCTGAATTTGGCCCCCGGGTCATGAGTTGCTGATGCTTTCAGAGGTCTCTTCCCAGTTTTTCCAAACTGTAGCCGATATCATGGTCAGCTGGGACTTCAGGAAGCTCTGGTTGGTTCGGTGTGGATCAACTGAGTGTTCATAAGTTGGTTATTTCACACTTGTGTCATGCAAAGTGCATGCAACGTACTTTTACTCTGAATATTTTCATTGTCAATGGGGAGCAAGTTAGGAAATGTTGGGAAGCGACTGAAGCTACTAAACTTGGATGCCCAAGACATGGCATCTGTCCTCTCAATGGACCACCAATTGAACCAAGTCAATCGCCACTCTGTCTCCTCCTCCTTACAAATACACATATCAATAAAAGGCAAGGTTGTTTATTGAATTATTTCATGTTCCTCATGCTCAGAAGGAATGTGGTTTGTGCATTGTGTGATCTGGTACCAGACCTTCAGGGCTTGTGTTCAAGACCCTCCACCAGACTACAGGTGGTCTGGGAAGAGGAAGAGACTCCTCCATTCGTCTTGGAAATGCTGAACTTGCTAAAGAGCTTGATGTATAAACTGGCTTCTATTAATAAGTCATTACAGTTCAGTAACCCCCCATTAGCTTCACAATATTTACTATTGTTTGTCGTACAACACACACCCCAATGTCTTGAGAGCCAAGTTGTGTGTGAGCGTGACTCATGGACAGACTAATGATTGTACAAGTTCTGAGTCACCGTGGCAACTGGAGCCCTGATCACACCTCTAAATGGATGAACCTTGAAGATCCCACTATGTTTTGCAAGCAGACACTCTTGACTTTTATCAACTAAGGACCCTTTATCAACAGAAACACTGGGATGTAAAACAGTAATTCCTCTTCGCCTCCCCTGCACCTCCTCGTCCCGTGCTTTTATCTAATTCTCCCGTCTCCCTTCCTGTCATCTTTCTGTTAACTTCTGTCGCCTCCTCCGGCTTTATTCTTCTTGTCCTCATTTGCTTTCCCTCACCACCCCCCCACCACTCCCTCCTCCTGGTCCTTTTTGTTGTGACAATGAAATTTACTCTCCTCCTCTCTCGTCCCCGGCCATCAGCTCCCTCCTCCTCTTCGTCCTCCATCTCTCCTGTACAATGGGACCACAGCGGTATATTTCGGTTTGAGTCATGTGATGAGGAGTGGGCTTCGCCTGAATCTGTGTGTGTGTGTGTGTGTTCATGCACATTACTTTGTTGTGTGGGTGCAACTTTGCAAACTTGAGTGTGGGAGTGTTTTTGTGACAGCATTTATGGTTGTTACTATCTGCTGTTACGGCGCTGTTTGTGTAGCATACTTCAAAGTGTTTTTTTTTTTACATTCAGGTTGTTTTTTACTACTGTGTGGCCGTAAGAACATTGATCAAGGCTACACAGCTAGCCAAACATTACCGTATGTTCTGGTGCTGACTGCAACCAAATGTATTGAAATCTATTTAAGCTGCTTTTTTTAAGAGGAAAAAATGGCTTCAAAGGCTGTGTTACAGTCTTCAATTTTATGGAAACATGAGCTACACTGTTTGTACAGACCATCGATCATTTTAGTTTGCCGACCTCCAGAATGAGACCGTGCAGTTCCAGTTTACAAGGGAAGTCCCGAGCAAACCCAAACTCTCCACCATCTTGGACTGACCTGGATATCTACTTTCCCCACCAACATTTAAGTACAAGTTAAGAAGCTTTAACTCTGGCTCTCATAGTTCATTTGAAGTTATTATTCATTTTAATAAAGAATTTGTTTTGGTTCCAGTGTTTTACTGTCTAAAGAAGATTAAAACCAGTGCTAGCACACTTGAGTTGCACGTACAATACAAACCGCAGTTGTGGCCAAACGTGTCGTGCCACACCACACTCTCAGATCCGTCATCTCCATTATGCGTCACTCTGTCACTCACTCTTTTGTTTGCCACATGTCATTGCCCACTCGTCTCTTCTCTCCTGCTTTTCTTTCCCCGTCACATACGTCCACCGTTATCGCCTGTAAATCTTCATTGTTGCAGCTTCGATTCCTCTGGCTTTGTACCTCAGTGGCATGACGGAAAGCAATGTTGTTTCATGGTTTTCTATGAGTGATCATTTTATAATGTGCTCATTCAAGTTGTTTTCTTCAGCCTGGAATCTTACCTTTCTATGTTGTATCCTTTTTATTTTGTGTAATTGTGACTGTGTGATTTAGAATCAATACTCACCTTAAGATATTTTTTATAACTTACTGAATCAGTTGGATGAGGAAAAACGTTGCTGGTTTGATTCCAACTCTTGTGGACTTTTTTTGGGGAGGATTTCTTTTTTTTTTTTTAAACTTCATTTGTGTCAACGTATAATTCCATTCTCAAGAATTTTGTGTTATTATCCTGGTCTTCCCCCATGAGTGCCACTGCATTGCAGGGTTTGTGGTGAGATCAGGACGGCAGACAGTTGGTCTTGTTGTTTGTGGCTCTCCATCTGAATGGCTCCTGAGATAGGTGTTATTCAGCCACTAGTGAGGCTCTGTGGTGAAAGTATTTATTTTTTTAGACAATTATTTACAATTATAAAAATGTAATTACAATTTCCGTCCACAATTCGATCCAAAAAAACAAAACAACATTAACATGCCATTCTTCCAGGTTTTGGATTTTTTTAAACCTAAAATAGAACACGCAAACAAAATACATTGTGACAACAATAAAATAAACAATAATACATAAAATTAAAATAAATATAAATATAAAAATGGAGGCAGAAGTTGAAACTGGAGAAGTGAAATAGAAATCTCTGACCAGGACTTAGTCTTAGGGGATGGAGTCGAGTGAGCTGAAATGGGTAAGAAAAGGTTTCATTTACTGAAAAACTTTCCAGTATTAACCCTAACTATATGAGTTTTTTTTTCAACTCGGTGTCAGTGTCAGCCACTGAGTACTACATGGTGGCTTGGTCGATTTCCAATGAAGAAGAGGCCGGCGTTGCGCTAGTAAAAGTCATCGCATCCAGTTGATCAGATGTAAAGTGCCTAGGGTTTTCAGGAAGACTAAATATAGTTACTTGAGGTGAAAATACAAATCTTGTGGATAATATGTTAGACTTTGTTTCAAAGTAATTTTCTCAAAAGTGATGGACAGATATGAAACATGTGAGTTAAATCACAAGGTGATGTATTGCATCACAGTGACCTGAGATGATTTAGATAGATGAATCCTATAAAAGACCGAATGTTATACACCCTAGTGAGTGCTACTTCCCATCAATCCTCTTTAAACCTGGTGAAACTAATTCCGTTTTTTAGTTTGGACAGAGAGAAATCCAGTCATTTGCTTGTTTTGACTCAAAATATCCTGTCTCCACAGAAAAAGCCCCTCTCTGCCATTATTAAAGAAGTGTGTGAGGGGTAAGTCTGCTTTTGTGTTTGGCGTGTGAGAATGTAAATTGATGCTGAATATGAAAACTTGGCTGCCTGACAAGCTCCCCTCCCTCCTCCCCCATTACACCCTGGCAAACTGACGCCTAATGGCGAGATTGTCTGAAGTTCCCTCCACGTTTTCATGGTGATGATTCTCTTTTGTCTCATTCCAATCTCATTCAGTTGGTCGTTGGGGAACCATGAAAACTTTGCTCTCCAGATTGCTGATGCCACCAATTTTTATATCACAGAAAAGGTTTGTGAGCTCCTCTCGAGCTGCAGCTTCCAAAGCTAGGTAGAGGTTCTCACACCTTTGATTTGTCTTAGAATCGCAACGACATAAAGAATGGTTCCATCCTGCGCCTGACCACGTCGCCTGTAAGTAGCCTGTGCAGAATTAAAGCAGCTACAGATAAAAAAAAAGCAGTTTTGTTTGTACAATATGTTCTTTCAATAACATTGTCACACCCTCAATTCTTCAGTACCAGACAGCGGTGCAGCTCCACGAGAGGATCCAGTCATCCAGCATGGACGCCAAGCTGGAGGCACTGAAGGACCTGGCCAACGCCTCCCGCGACATCACCTTCGCTCAGGAGTTTATCAACCTGGACGGCATCTCATTACTCACCCAGATGGTGGAAAGTGGCACAGAGTGAGTCAACTTCTCTCTTGTGAAATCATGGTTTGTTCCTGACACCTTTGAACGTATGGCCTCAATGGACACTGTGGTTCTGAGGGATATGTTTTTGCCTTGTTCAGCGGTGGGGTCAGGACTGCAGACTCCCCCCTATTCTTTCTCATCATAGCACTTTGTCTGGTTCTGTAAATAGGCCTGACTGTAGAGCTCACTTCCTCTAGTGTGTCAAACCAAAATGGAAATGATAATAAAAGATAAACAACAGAAGAACCTGTGCCAGCAGGGGTGCACCCATCCACCCGTGGAGGTGGAAACTATCAAAATGGATTATTCAACAGCAACTAGGTCATTTCCTTCTTTAACTTCTACTTATTTTTTCCAAATCGAACCCACAAAAGGTACAATTTTAAAACCTTTTACTCCTCTGTTCTTAATTTGGCTTTGACAGTTGTAATTCTTTTAATACAGAATTGTATTCCTCTTCCTTTGCCACACACATGCTAGAGCACCAAATACAAACTAATTGAACTTGACTCATGGGCATTTGAAATTGGAACTTAACTTAATTACATTACTTTTACTTGTACTTAGTTAAAATAAAGTAAAAAGTACCAGCAGAATATCGTCCACAGTTTCCACCAAAGGAAGAGAATGGATGACAAACTTCTCTGAGAGAACAAGAAAACACAATATATGTGCGTTGTTGCTGTTGTTCTGCTTCACACTGGACTCATTGGATGCGTGCTGGTTCCCATCATCATTAGTCGGCTTCAGGATGGAGAGTGTGAGAGTTGAAGCAGTTTTCAAGGAGCCATCTCTATGTCCTGTATGGAGGAGCAGGGGCTCAAGTGTGACAACACAAGTCATTGGCTCCTAGAAGTCATTTCCATTTCCATCGTTGCCACATTCAGATTAAAAGCGAATAAAAAACTCAAATGAAGTTCAGTTGCTTAAGTCAAATAAGAAATGTGTGGTCAGTTCAACAACAATGCAGTCAAATAAAATTGCAACATATATACAGATGAACTGCGTAACTGGAAATGTTTGTTGCTCTTTCTTCATGTGAAACAAGCCAAAGTAGATGTTAGTGTGAGTTAATAAACAGTTTTGACCCATTCTTGTTGATCACAACAACAAACCTGACGGGCACAGAGGAGAGGTTGTATAGGTGGTGTTTAAGAAAATCATTTTAAAAACTTGGAGAATGCCATCTAGTGGCTTCTGAAATTAAGGACACTGTTTCATGAAGCACCACCAGCCCATCACTTCTGGTAGGTGCCAATATAGACATTGTGTCAAAGAAGAACACAGAAAAGAACAGGAGCTACTCTTAACTCCCTTGTTGAGGCAGAAACCTTGAGCGAACCAGGATCATGACCTTGAAAGCAGAGAGCTCTAGCAGGAGTATAAGTGTCACTAGGCACATGATATAAGTGAAACAAACTATCATTTGAAATTCCAGTGGTGAAGTGAGGCGACGAGGAAAGCGCACGGACATGCAGCACTTATCTGAGGAATGTCAATCGTATTACAACATCATTGGCTTTTGAGAAGCGTTTTGAGATCATGCTTGGATCACAGCTGTGGACGTTCAGTCGACCAGTGCAATGTGGTTCCAGCATTACACCGGTGGTTCCAGTCTGTGTGTGTGTCAGGGGTGAATCTCCCTAAAAAGTCATCTGAGGGCTTCAGTGAGGAGGAGTTTCACTGCGATGGACCTGCTCAGGCGTGATTCCAGCGGCAGATGTGAGGCGCATTTAGAGACACATTTTCTCAGGATTGTTTCTTCCAGAGAGGTTGATTTAGTGAATCTCTGCTCTCACGCTTACTGTCTGGCCTCCCCATCACACACCAGCAACCACTTAAACTGTCCAAACGCTGATATTTACTGAAGAACACTGCAGTGTGCTTTTGAAATCAGGCCCATCTTTTTTTAAGATTAAGACTTTTGGAAACTTGATAACAAAGCAAAGTTACGGAGCAAACCTTTGAGGGCGTCAAAGTGTGTCGTGACAAGAGCAGGACGAAGTTTGTGGGTTTAAAATCCACAACAAGATAAATGATTTTGGGGACCTTGAGCCAACTCTTTTCATGTTCTGGAGGCGAGCAAACTGTTTCAATTAATCCGTTTTGAATGCTTCAAGAGACATTTGTGGCCATTTATGTTATGTAACTCTCCTGTGTGTGCAGAGTTTTGAATGTAGGACTTTTGAAATGACTCTTGCTCATCTGCAGCCTCTGGTGGAGGCAGGCGTGACTGTTTGTTAAAGGCAGAAACCTTAAGAGAACCAGACTGGTGTCTCTCTTTATAAGGTAGGGAGAACATGAAGGAGAGACGGAGTGAAGGAAGAGAAGGGGTAGAGATATGTTCAGGGGAAGCAAGAGCGAAATGTGCTGGTGCAAGACTAAAGACCCTGAAGTCAACCCACGCCACTTACATTGGTTCTGTGTTGGCACAGATTTACAGATGTTTCCTGTAAACAGCTCGAACTCTTGTGAGGGGGAGGTCCGGAACAATCCTGATGAAAAATATCAACATCCTAAATGGCAGTTTCAGGAACTGATGTTCCTCCAGCAGCTGTTTTCTTAAACGTGAAAGGATGCTTGGATTAGTTGCACAAAAGTCGTCCCTGAAGCGCTACACTCATCTTCACTTTTTTTTTTATTTTTTGACAGATAATCTATCAACGCTCTCCTCCTCTTTGGTCTTGGCGTTCGAATGTGTAAATATTTGACTGTGTTTGATGTGCTGGTGCAGCCCGCAGCTGCTGGTGGTAACACGCTCCTTTCTCAGCAGACATTCCCTTTAAAAATCACTGCAGTTGTTTGTTGCCCGGCTCGCCAGAAAAGAGGCGAGCGATAAGGCAGACGTTTCATTTCTGCTGCCTATTAACATAAGGAGCTTATGAAACCGAGGCTGATGGGTATCATTGTTTGACTGAAACGCACTCAGACAAGTACACACGCTCATCAGTGTTGCTGGTGCCAGCCAACTTGACGGACTGTAATTATTCAAGCGGCTCAGGGGTGGAAGACTGTGCAGGGCTGAGAGGAGCACTGATCTCATGTCCCTGCTGGAGAAATTCTATTCATGTGGAAATCAGTGCAGCGCCTTTGAGATGAAGGTCGACAGCGCCCTCTGCTGGATGCTACAGAGAACACAAGGGAAATTATTAGGTGAAAAATGAAGCAAATTTAAATTTTAAATACAAGACATATGTATATGTCTTATTTTACTAGTGCACGAAATGAACCTTGCCTCTTGGTCTAAGACCTAAACCAACACAAAATGACAGTGTGACTTCTGCTTTGAGAGACCAGTTCAGATATGCGCGGCTTCACCTTGTGCCACTCTCATGTCATTTCACAGCAAAGTCGGTTCCTTTTCTTTGTTTTGTTATGTCCAGCATCCGACCACGACAGTCACCCGTTGACTACTGAGTGCTCTAAAATCCCACAGTGCTGATCGGCCAAGCAATATAATGTGATCATCTGTATCCAGTGATGGTCAAGCAGGGCGTGTCATCACAAATTGACGCGATGAGTTGGGTGTGTCTTGACCTCCTAAGGTGAACCCCAAGGGTTCGATCGGACCCTGGTTAAGAGCCACTGATGTGGTGTTTGTGTTGAGCAGGGCGGCACTTGTTTTCAACTCGCGAGCTACTTATAAATGACAATGTTATATTGATCTACTGACTATAAAAATCCAAAACATATATTTGTTTCTAAATATAGTGAGCATTATTTATTGTTTATTTGTCTTTCTCTCTGTAGGAGGTTCAAAATCGAGGCTACAATATGGTGGCACAATACAGTATTTGTGCTCATAACTCATTTAAAGTTGGAGGTTGCATGGTTATATACATATATGAATGCATGAATCAATATTACACAATGCAAATCGGTTCATTGGTCCATAAGCCGCAGGTGTAGCTGTACAGTCCACGCCGTCGTGAATTCTGTGTCCATCTTAAAGGATACATGACATGACTTCTAAACTACTTTCTGAAACAGGGTCCATCAAGCCGCCAAAACTCTTTGCTTCTGACCTTTGAAATTACAGGCGTTGTGTAGCCAGGTTTCTGCGATTAATTGCTGTTTCATATTTGACACCAGAATGACCAAATGTAAATAGTCGTGTGAGAATCTGTACACGTGAGGTGTAACACAAAGGTTGGAGTTCTCTGTCCCTTTGCTCTATTAACTGCACAGAACAACCTTTTTTGTGTTTCTATCCTGAATTTTATATATGGTTTTTTTGCTCCATTGTAAATATTTTTGTACATTTTACAAATTTTGAATATTTTACGTGGTACAATGCACTGTACCAGGAGCACAGAAATAAGGTCCCTGCAAAAGAAAGTTTATTCACTATTTATTTGCATTAATAAATTATTTCTATCTGTAATACATTAATCTCCAAGACCCATCCCTAAAATGTTTATAAATTATTAGGGTACAAGTATTTATTTATTTATTATCAATTGAGTGCAGAATGATGGCTGAAATATTTTGTGTTATTTTAGATATCAACAACACGTGTGATATTCTGAAGAGTTGAAGCAGGAAAAGTACATAGTGATGCTATGTCTAAGCCACTTGTAAAATTTGAGAATGATTGTTTTTTGTCAAATGTGTGTTAAACTTCTACCAGTAATCATTAAGAAAAATGAAGCCACATTTCAAAACGTGTAGCCACTGCTATACAATCCATAGTAGGTGACCAAAAATGAATGCATGGACATGAAGTGTTATTCTCTCCAGGTGTGTGTGCTGATAGGTAGATAGATCTTTATATTTTTCTCTGTGTAGGCTGACAAACCAAACGCTTGATGTGCTCTGTTTACTTTTTTTTAACGCCAAAGTTTCTCAAATCTTTGCAGGCGATATCAGAAACTACAGAAGATTATGAAGCCCTGGTAAGCCCCCTGCCCTCTCTGCTGCCCGGGTAACTTCCATGGCTCTGCTCTCTTCCTAACCTGCTGGGTCTGCATGAATAAGACTCCTCACTCCTGGTGACTTTTCACTGTTCAGCTCAACCCCAAGTGGCTTCCCAGTCCTTATTTTTGCTTTTGGTTTTGCACTCCCGACACACAGCATCACTTCAGCATCAAATAATCACCGTAGCGACGGGAGCTGATTTACAAGTTTCCTGTTTTGTTTTCCGCCATATACACAGATTCTCTTAGTCAGCGGCTCTTGTTTCCTAACAACTGCACTTACTTACCACCTACCATCATTGCCAAGAGCAGAGTGAGTGAATCTGCTGCCGACATGGAAGCAGCCCTGTGACTGAGAACTGATGTGGGCTCTGAACAAGTGTGTTCAATTGTTAGATGACGTGAAAAGTAGAGCTCGAAAAAAAAAAATAAAAAAAAAATAAAAATGCAATTACACAAACTAAACACTAGGGGTCAGACTATCTCTTCAACAACCACTCAAAGTTAATTCCCATGATTTAGCAGCCTCACTTTATAACTTCAGTGGTTCTTGCTTCTGCTGCCTCTAACTTCTGGTTCGTTTTTCCTGCTCTCTGTGTTTCTGCTTGCCGATCTTTCCAGTTCTGGTTCTGCTCTGTGCCGGCCCCGCTGGTGGTCTAATGAAAAGGCCGGTCCGTCTGTGTGATATCTTAAACCTCCTCACCGTTTTTGTCCTTCTCTCTCCTTCTCTTTCCTCTGAAGACTTGTGGTTGCTGCATTGATCTTCTTTTCTTCTGCCTCTTCTGCTGGTTTCTCATTAGTCTTTACGTTCCCAACCATCCGGGCTTCGCAGCTGTTCGCCGCGCCGAACTTTCTGCTGGTAAGAAGTTTGCTCTCACCACGTTTTTCTCTGTGTGTCTTCTCTTGTAGTTTCGGTGACCTGCTGTCCTTCACTCTCACGGCCTTTGTGGAGCTGATGGATCACGGCATCGTCTCCTGGGACACCTTCTCTGTGGCCTTTATCAAGAAGGTCAGAAAATGCTTAGGTTTTTGAAACAGAAATGTAAAACACACTTGATTTGTCTTGACTTTGGAACAGCACTCCTTGATGGAGAAGTCACATTTTGTTACTGATTTGAAGCCTGACTTTGATCTACAAAGGCCTATGCTAGGCCTAAAACTTTCAATATGCATCTCTATATTTCCCCCCCCATTGTGGTATCGCTGGGAGAGCGCACGATCATCCATTTTGCTTCCTGTACTTCCCCATTCTTGCCCCATTTATCTCTTAGGAATACGCCTCTTGGTCCGGTTGGTTTGTTGTTGTGTTTCATTATTAGAGGTGGGATTCGATTAAAAAAATAATATAATAAATTACATAATTTGTGATGAATTAATCTCAATTAATCACAGTTTAGTGGTATAAGAATATTACTACAAAATATTATAACCAAATATTATTTAGTTTGCATCAGTTTGACAATAGCACAATGAATCACAATGGTGGCTATATTCAAGTTTTTATATAACCTTATTTAAAGTAAAGCTCTTTTACTGTCTTAAAATGAAACTTGCCTCCTGTAGCGGCCTCTTGGAATAATTTCAACACACGTTGAGTTTCAATACTGGTGCTTTTATTGTCCGTTTGCACCGTGGAAACTACAGATGCATAACGCATTCTTCCGGTCTACATACTATAAGCACATGCGTTTGAACTATTGTACCTCATTTCGCCTTCCAAGAACGCTAAATAAAACAGTTGGCGCGGCTGAACTCCTTCGCTTGTCACTCCAAAATTGCGATACAGACATGTGATTGATAAACAGACAGAACATACATCTCTCTCTGTACATCAGGAACAACATGTGTTGAGCAGTCACGCATGGGCAGGAGTCTCAGGATATTGTTCTTGCACCGGCAACAAAGCAATTACAAAATAAAAGCATGACCCAATGTCGTGACATATAGTAAGAAGTGCACAATTGAATGAAGAATGAAACTACAAAACAAACAGTGCAAACTGCCTGCCATTACACCACCCATAAGTCCATGTAACGTATTCTGTAAGCAGATTCCTCCATGTTTGTTGTTATCATCCTAGCTGCCACGTGTCTTGTGCATCACTGTGATCAGTGGACCAGGAACTGCTGCACTGACAAAGGTTCCCTGTTGTCTGGACCGCAAACTGTTCAATTTAAATTAAATGAAAATGATTAAATGCTTTATCAGTGTGTATCTTGCGTTTTCATTTGACATTTAATCCAATTTTGCCATTTTTTTCTGGCGTAATTTCATGGATAAAAACTACACACAGATTTCCTGCCATAACAAATGCATCAACTGATTTCTTCTATAAGCTTTAGACTGTTGCCTCAACATGTTGTGTAATCACATGGATAAGTAAGTCATTGTCTGAACCTTTACCTTCCGTCCTAGATTGCAGGCTACGTGAACAAGTCAGCCATGGACACGGCCGTCCTGCAGCGCTCGCTGGCCATCCTGGAGTCCATGGTGCTCAACAGTCAGGATCTCTACCACAAGGTGGCACAAGAGATCACCATTGGCCAGCTCATACCACACCTTCAAGGGTGAGAGCATGAACCCCCTACTCCAGACCTGGGCAAAGTGCGGCCCGGGGGCCATATGCGGCCCTTTTCCTGTGTTTTTGCGGCCCTCATGAGGTCGGACTAAATCTATACAACTGATAAGTAGTCATTTTTCTGACTATTTTTTTTGTCTTGTTTCTTTCTTTGCATTACTATTTCAAGAATGATTATAACATGTTCAGGACTTAAATTTCTTTTCATCTGCCATTTTAGTGAGTATTTTTTGTTCCTCAAAATACATGAAAAGAAAATTGAAAATATATATTCTAATTTCCTTTTAATATTTCATAGATATTTTTGCTCTAGTTTCATTATTTATATTCAACTTAAATTGCATAGTTGCCTAATAAATGCAATATTTTTATAGGTTTCATGCCATATTTGCACTTAATATCTTTGCTTCCATTGAATGGTTCGTTCTTTGTTACGTACGATTTTTTTTGTCCCGTCATGTTTCTTAGTCATCGCCGCCTTCCTTTTGGCATGATGGCCCCTCACTACTGTCACAGTTTATAATGTGGCCCTTTAGGAAATTTAACTGCCCACCTCTGCCCTACTCTATACGACTGATTGAAAATCAATAGAATCTTGAACTCTTCTTCTTTTCTCCCCGGTCCAGCACTGACCAGGACATCCAGACGTACACGATCGCCGTCATCAACGCGCTTTTCCTCAAAGCACCAGAGGAGAAGAGACAGGTGAGACTCGGGGATTTTCTCCTCAGTTATTATAAGAGTTATTTTTTCATCCACATCTTATTCCTGTTGCATCATGCGTCCCTGCTCCGAGGCATCCACTGCCAGAAAAGCATGAATATAATCGCACTTATCTTTGGCATGACGTGCTGAGTCAGCATGACAAGTTTAAATGATTTATGCTGCTGGAGTGACTTTCTGAGACGCAGAAGAATCTGCAGTAGCTGGCAATTTACTGAGGGAAAACATCTAAAAAGTATGTATATTGAAATTGTGTTTGTTAAGTAAACATCAATTGCCTTCCCTATTTTGCACTTTGCTCATCATCATGTTACTTTTAACACGTAGCTTGCTTCTTCATGGTAAATGAGTCTGAAGCAGTTCCCCCTATTCAAACTAACTTTGATCATCTGTCAATAGCTGTTTTAAACGTCTATTGTATGACCAAAACCAGATTAAGACAACATTGTAATACTTAAGGTCAACTTTCATTTTCCACTTCTGCCTTTCCTGTGTTGCTTCACCGCCACCAACAGGGAAGAATCTGAGGACTCTCTGCGACCACAGATCTGAATTTTCACTGTGATCTATTCAGCTAGAATGAATGAAGTATGCATTATAATAATAACAATAACAATAATAATAGTAATAATAATATTAATAATGTCCTGTAAGGCGCGAGTGGGCAGTTCAATTTTCCCAGTGGCCAGTTAATGTATTGTGACTGCGTGAGGGGATATTGAGCCAAAATACTGCTGGACCAAAGAAAAAGTGAGCCTCAGTTTGATGGGGAAACTTGAGGGGAAAAAAAACAAAAAGCATTTGGGTGACAGGGACCAAACGAAAGCAAGAATTTTCCAATAAATAAGTTAGAAAAAATGAATAATTCAGTTGACTATATCCATTGTCATTTTATATGTATTTATTCAACAATTTTCAGTATAGACCCCCAAAATATTATTATTACTGTTGTTGTTATTTTTATTTATTATTATTTACTGTTTCTGTTATTGAATTATTAATTAAAAAACATAAATCACTCAAATGTTAGTATTTAATAATTGTTGGAGAAAAACAAGACTATAACACAGCTAAAACTGGAAATGTTGATAGCTGGGGGCAATGACAAATAAAATCCACTTCCCATTGAAATATAAATATTAAATGAAAGAAATTGCAACCAATATTGCACTGTGAATTCCAGTTGATGAATATAAAGTTTTTCTCTCCATAGCTATAGGATTTACACAGGAAAGTCTGGACATTGAAAGAAACATTTTAAGCCAGTCCAACGCTCCGTGTGCACGTGAACTCCACCGTTCATCTTCATTGTAGAATTTTGTTCTTCTCGTTCATCTACTCATCCTCTATGTCTCTCTGTCTCTGACTTTGTTTCTGCACCGCATACGGTTTGGTAGTGTGATGAGCACATTGTGGACATCCTAAATTGTCCCCTGACAGTAAGTGCACCCTTTAGCACACTTTGTAGTTTGCACTCCTGTAGATAGAGAACTCATCTCGAGAAAGGATCTCTTCTATCATGCATTATAAGAGCTGGCTTCTGAAAAGAGCAGAAGGGGACTGAGGGTCACTGATGTCATGGGCAGAAGGTTAGGACTGAACTGCAGGGTTTCAGTTATGCAGGGCAGGAGAAAGTAAGTTGCAGCTGGACAGAAGGAAGTGAAGGTCAACAGAGGAGTCGAAGGAGAACGGTGAAATGTGCTGCTTTGAAACACTCAATCACAGTTTTGTTTTATTTCTCTGCATGACTGCACACTAGGATGAACACCTCCCGACTTGGTTCATGATTTATTCATTCAATCAATTTTTTTTTTCCCCATTGAAAGTCTCTTTAAAGCAGAAGCTATTTTAAAGCTTATGATAAGACAGATATGTCTTTGAGTCGTGTTCATGAAGAGCTATTTCGTAATGTGATTTAAGATTATGACGTAACAATTTATTTCCAGTTGCATGAAGACAAATATATATATATATGTATATATACAAATATATATATATATATACATATACATGTTATGATAAGATCATGTGACTACAGGTCTCAACTAAGTGGTAGTTTTGTTACAATGATGATCTTTGTTTGAATAAAAAAGCCGATTTCATTTTGATAAGAGACAATATATTTTGCTTCCTGTGAGCTTGCCAAGCTAGTTGAGTCTCATCGCCATGGTGTCCTTCAAACATACAACAAACACAGTTGTGTTTTAATTCGGTGACAAAATACATTGGACTTCACTTTCACGGCTTCTTGATTTGCAGCTACAATTTCAGAAATGTGCTGAATTGATGGCTGATCTATGATTTGAATGGCCTGGGTTTGAACCATAGACCAACATTCCAGGCTTGTCGGGTGCAGGAATGTGCCTAAATGTTTTATCATTTGTGAGGGTCTCACACTTGTGTTGCTATGTCTCCATTATAAGAACGCAAATATATGCATTAGCTTTAAGTTCAAAGCGCCAGTGTTATAGCGTAGTGCTGATTCACGACAGTCAGCATGGCCAGCTAGCATTAGAACAGCTCTGGTTGTGAGAGCAACTTAACAAAATATAGTGTTTGGAGGAGAGGTGATGTAAGAACCACTTATCTCCAAATATGTTTGAAGTCTTCATTAATAAATTGTGCTTTTAATGCATGATAGATTAGATGGATGCATTCCTCAAAGTAGCAGCCCAAGTTCCTCTTAAGATTTGATGTTCAACCTCCTCCTTTTCCACTCTGCTAATGAAATGTTTGAACAGTTGTTCCTTAGTTCCTCCTTTGTTGTCGAGTTTGTTGTCTAATGGTTGTTTTGTCCGCGGCCTCGCTCTTTGTCTTCCTCTCCTCAGGAGATGGCTCATATTCTGGCCCAGAAGCAGCTGCGCTCCATCATTCTGAGTGTAAGTGGAAGCTCCCACTCGTGATGTCACCGTCTGTCTCCTCCGTCTCCAGATTTCTGTCTGCCATTAAAATGGAATATGACACCTGCCACCCGTTGCCGCGGGCTCACCTGGTTGCTTATTATCTTGTCACTCCACTTTATTCTCATCCCTCCTCTGTCTTCTGATGAATTTCTTTGGTCTCATTCTAATCCTCATTATTCTCTGCCGACATCCCTTTTCTCCCCTCTGCTTCTGAACCGCGCTCCTGTTCTCTTCCTCGTCTCCATCCTGTTTGAACACCGTCTCCCTCATTATTTTGCTTACACGCACGTCACTGTTCTCCCTGACACTTGCAGAACGTGATCCGGAGCCCCACACCCATCAACGATGAGATGGCCCACCAGCTGTACGTGCTGCAGGTGCTCACTTTCAACCTGCTGGAGGACAGAATGATGACCAAGATGGACCCCCAGGACCAGGTGAGAGGGCCAGGCGTTGCTCCAGGATCGGGCCCCATAGAACCCGAAGCTCAGTGAATGTTGGGAACGACATGATCTTTGGACGTTTACTGGCAGTAGTGTTCATTTCGTCAGATGAAACGCCCCTTGTTCCCATGACGAAGAAAGCACCAATGTAACAACGAAAACTGCATGAGTATGCATCATATTAATGAATAAAAACAAGATGAAAATGTTTTGCAAAAAATAGAAAATAAGCCAAAACTTCCTTCTAGTTTTCGTGTGCCACAATTCATTTATGAGAGCTGGAGTATCTTCCTGTTACCTATCATGTTGCTGCGCCCCTGTGGCTTCAAAGAAGTTTATTCAAGATGCATATTATTCCAGATTTTTTAATCAGTATTTTAACCTTTGGAACGCAAGTCAACTAGAATGAATAAACAACAAGCATCACTGGAGTGAAAAGAATGACTAAATGTTTTGACTAAAACTTCATTGAGTTTTCTTTTAACTAAAACTAGACTGAATTGTTGGGACTTTTAGTTGAGTAAAACAACAACAAATTATATTTGAATGACTAAATGTGACTAAGACTAAGGTTTTTACCTCAGGTATTATGTAAAAGGTAATGTTGTTTTTGTTAGCCAGGTCTATGGTCAGTTTTAGTCTGGTCTTTGCATCAAGTTGTCATTTTACTTCTTAAGAATTTTATGAGTCTGTACTTCTAAGTTTCAGTTGACTAACACTCTGAGCATTTTAGTCTTATGTCAGTCACAGTCATCCTTTTTTTTTTCATTTCTTTAGCAATCCACTTCTATTTAACCGTGTCAATCAAGTACCTAGTAGTGTAGATGACGCACATATAGTCTTAAAATACACACTAGTTACTAAAATTAGGACATGATGAAGGCACCGGCTCAGAAAGCTTTTTTGTACTGCAAAATAAGCAGCCACCATCCTGTGTAACACCAGCTTTTCTCTGCCAAACTTTGTTTCTGAAGTTGTTCGCAGCTTCATCTTCATATAGTGCTAGAATTAGCAACGGTGTCTGGACCACTGGCAGTAAGACGCAACTAAATTAGATGAAATAACTGTTTCGTTCTGAGAAAACAACAAATAGTGGCGGAGGGGACGCAGAGTTGACATTGAACTGCACTTCGATTTTTCAATTGCCCTGTTTGCGAATCCCAGGATGGTTGGGGAAGGTTTCCTCCCTTCTGAGTGGCTAGAATGCCTCTTCCCTAACTAATTTCAAATGGAGTTATTTTGATGTAGAACTTAAAACACTTGCTTCTGCTCAGCTTTAGTCTTCTCTGAACATGTAATGACGTTTCCATGGGCAAATGAAATGGCCAGTCAGAGGAGAGCTATTCTGGTCAACCAGAAAGCGAAGAAGGCGCAACCTTCCCCTACCATCCTGGGATTCGCAAACACGCATCTGGTGTAGAACAGTGTGGTTGTCATCCTCTCAGTCAGTCGAAACATGTCACCCTAAAACATGTCTATCCTGCGGGATTGAAAGAAGCAATGTCTTTATAGAGTTTATTCTTTATGAAAAACCATGACACAGCTCTGCCTCTGGACTTGATGGATATTGGGGACAATTCCAGTTGTCGTCATATGACCAGAATTTTGTCTGTTGTGTCTTGTTGGCAACAGCATTTCTTCAGAATTTTTGATGGCGAAAGCAACGCTGATACTGTAGGTCTCCTACAAGTGTATTGAGAACCAGCAGTGATGCGCAAGCCTTGAGTTTGACCTGCAACTGCACTGTACACGAGACAGCATCATCAGGGAGTCGACCGCTCCATGTGTGTGGCACAGCTGTCAGGCTGAGTGAGACAAGAGAAGATGTGGAACACATTTGATTCAGATTCCAGAGCAGTTTTGTCGCACCTTAGATGATTGTGGGCCTAAGATTTAAACTAACTCAGCTGAGTGAGTGCTGATGTCCGTATTGGTGAGTGCACAAGCACTGGTGAAATAACTTGCTGTTGAAAAAAAATCGGCATGCATTTACAAAAAAGCTTAAACACTCGATCCGAGTGAGCCATGACTGCAGCAGCAGCGCTGTGGGAGCACCAAGTCATCAAGGCGAAAAGGACGTGTCTTGCTGTTTTACTAACAAGACAGTTTTATTGTAGTAGTTTTATTGACTTTTATTGTAGTCAACCTCAACCAGAAGATTCACGGACCTTGGGAAAATAATTTGTCTGAGGAGAGAAGAGGAATGTCACATCAGAACCTCCTAAAAGAAGTCAACAGTATTCAGCTGTAATCCAGCATCTTGAGCTTAATCCCAGAGTGTTTCTGAAGCCAGTTATTGTGGGTCTGGCCAAGTAATAAAAATCTGTGGTGGAGACTAGAGGACAGATTGATCAGGCGCGGCGAAAACCCCAGATGGAAGGAGAGAGCTGGAGCATGATGAAGTGGCGATTGCCAAGGAAGAAGGATGAGCCCATGAGCACCGGTTTAACATTCTTCTTGGCTGCGCAGGCTCAGAGGGACATCATCTTCGAGCTGCGCCGAATCGCCTTCGATGTGGAGTGCGAGCCCAACAACGGTGGCAGCATCGAGAAGAGGAAGTCCATGTACACACGTGACTACAAGAAGCTGGGCTTCATTGTGAGTTTAGGAAGTTTCAATTACTTAGTTAGTTGGTGATCTAAGTATTAAATGATGTTCAGACATCAGCTCTTTATTTTGCTTCAAGTGTTCATCACTGTTCCTCAGCTGGTGTGTTTATTCTTCAGAATCATGTCAACCCAGCAGTGGATTTCACCCAGATTCCTCCGGGCATGCTCGCACTGGACAACATGCTGTACTTCGCCCGACACCACCAGGATTCCTACGTCCGAGTAAGAGCACACTCCTACAGTTGCTGTACACAACACACACTTTTGTATAAGGATTAGCATGTAGCATTAGCATTTCAAATCTATTTGACAGTGTCACTCTGTTTATATTTGTTTCAAACTCGACTTTAACATTTTTTCATACGTTGTTATTGTTATTATTTTTTTCTTTTTACGTTACTTTGCATCGAATATTTAGTGTCACATTTGAACATGTTCATTGTGTTGAATTATCCATTTCACGTATTGACTTCATTTCTCATTTTTAAAAATATGTTTTGGGCCACAAAGAAAAAAAAAAGACTCAAAAAGAAAATATATAAATATAAATTCATTTGAGTTCTAAACAAAAGATGCTATAATATTTGATATCCACATCTGACTGTGTTTCATTGTTTCAAGTCATTGAATGCAAAAGATCATACGTGCCAAACTCAAATGTATCCAACGTCATTTTTCTCAATTTAAATGTGAATAAAATTAAATCTGTTTCAGAAATAATTTAAAATGCAACTAAAACTGGATCGCCAGCAATTTAGAATTTATATGAAATTGCTGTTATTTTAATGCCTGTAAATTGAATTGATTGATTACAGCATGCTAGGATTAGCGTTTTTTTTTAATTAATTTATTTATTTTTTCATGCTGTGGTAGCAGTTACAGTAAGAATGAATTACAATGCGGCTTTATTTAACAGCTACAGGCCGTGGAATTTTCTCTTTATCTTACTTATGCTGCTCAACATCTGTATCCAAGAAGATTTACTGGCCATGATGCTGTGTTTATTTGCTGACTCTGCCTTCCAGATTGTTCTCGAGAACAGCAGCCGCGAGGACAAGCATGAGTGTCCGTTTGGCCGCAGCAGTATCGAGCTGACCAAGATGCTGTGTGAGATTCTGAAAGTCGGCGAGCTCCGTAAGTCCGCGTCAGCAATTCTGCCTCTTCCTGTTGCGATTGTTTTGATTCCGACTGTGACCACGGGGACAGCAGAAACCACTGCCTGCGGACAATTCAATACACAGCGGCTGGCTTATTTATGCACAGTAGTATCACTCCTTCATGCTGTTGTTTTGAGAGGAAAGTGGCTGAAATGCTGACTTTTCAATCCATGCTGCTGAGGCTTTCATGATTAAATATTGATACAATTATTGCAAAGGAAATGCTTCACTAGCTCCTGGAAACTAATGGGATACTTTAAGGGGCCATTAAAGTTTTGTTTGATGAACTCTAGTCTGCTACTCTAGGTAGTAAAAGGTCCCAATTAGCCCTTAGAAATGTGCTGTATATTGTAACATAACTCCTCCAATAAACACACTCCGACTCTCAGAATTCTTCTTAGGAGTTCAGCAATATCTGGAACACATTCTGTATAGTTCCTATAGAAAGATCTGATGTGACTTGGTAGGTCCTGCTTACATCTGTGCATAATAATGGAGTACATTTTTCAACATGCTCATGTATTTATGAGGTAGTTTTTAGTCTTCTATTCCCAGCTGAAAGGCACTAATAAGTGCAGTGTTTTCAGTGCTGCAGAGATAAATGATTACTCTTATTAGTAAATAAAATCACAAAAAACTGTATTGAAAAAGAAATTAATTAAAAAAAAATTACTCATCTAGTAATTATATTCCAATAAATAAACCCAGGATTAATGAAATTCAGATTTTAGTCGAAATATTCTGTATATTTTATTTTGCAGATTTCAGTAGTCATAAATTTTCACATTTTTAGACAAAGAAGTCCGTTCTTTCAGTTTCTGAGATTAAGTATTCTCACTACAAACAGCCTGTTGCCTTTGTGCTTGAGGTTGATAAGTGAGTTTTGAGCTCCATTTCTCTGGCAGTACTGAATCGTTTTGTTGCAATACCAAATTGGCATGTGGCTTTAGTCATCATACTAGTAAATATAACTGTATCTCTCACTTTAACAACCTCATTCTCGGATTATCGATCTGAAACGTGTGAGTCACTTTTTGACATGTGATGGATGTGCTAATGCAGCACTAATATTTGTTTTTTGTTTATTATTTATTTATTTTTAATGGCTTTTAAAGTGTTCCATCCATCATTACACTCTTGACATCTCACTCCCACTGACGGGGCTTTCTATCAACAGTATTTGGGAAACCAAAGTTTTGTTGCGGAATCTGATTAATGCTAAAGTGAGCGAAGTCTGCTCTAGAAAGTTCTGGCATTTTTCATCTCACCATCAGTTAAAGCGATGACTTGTGCTTTTGTTGACCTTTTAAAGGGAAACAGCGAAGGTCCTGACAGCATGGAGGACGTTGGCGCTTCGATTGTTGTCTCAGAGATATCAGTTATGATAGTTTGGCATTTCAGTCACGGTAATGTGAGAACTGGGAGCACACGAGTTCGCAGAAAACGTGAAGTATGATGTTGACATTTCAAGCGGTGAGGGGAGCCATTCTCAAAGCGTCCAAGACAAGTAACAAGTCAACACACGGGAGGCGCAACATGCTAGTGGGATATTTTTCAGTAAATTCATGTGTTGTTGTTTCTTCTAATCCCCCATGTGTGAGACTAACATGAACATAAAAGACAATGTGTTGTGGTAAATCTATTGTCAACAAAGGAGTAGTGCATAAAGTAAACAGCCACAAGCCTTGGCCTCTTCCGCTAGGTGAACGAAGAGCTAAAAGGATGCAACACTTGTGAGATTTATCAGCTTTATTGTTATATATTGTGGCTGACAGGTGTCAAAAGTATCAAAAGGGTAATGTGATGCCTGTCACTTAGAGGCTAATTTTAGAATGTAGCATGCCCCTTGTGCTTTATCAACGCCTTCTCACTGTTAAAGCGACACATTTTGACAGTTGTCAAGTGGACTTTCTTGTTCCAGGGTGAGGTGGAAGTCATGCAAGTTGACACATTAGGCTTTACGGATTTATACCCTTCTGTTTCAGACAACATTACCGTCAATGCTTCCATGCGTTTTTTGTGTTAGTATTGCTGTTCACCAATTTATCCACTAGGGGAAGCAGCCCAGAGTCAAAAGTTTGTGACAACAACAAACTCCAAAACAAACATGATGACTGTGGAAAAAAGTATTGATAATGTACCTCTTGCACAAAAGACGAAACGGAGACAGCGTTGTAGGAGACACTTAAATATATTGAGACTGTAGGATACAGAAGTTCTGCCATTATTATGTCTTCTTCGTGTCTTGTTAGAGCTACACATTGGGTAGGAAGCACAACACTGCCCCCAGTAAGTAGATGAGGAGACTGCATGTGTGTGTGCGTATCCCTGGCCTGACACATAAAGATGTCCTTCTGCCACCTTCTCTCATGTCTGTGCTCCAGGTCCTAAGAGACATTCGCTGGACCTCCTTTCTGTCTGGACATGGTGCTTTTTGAATTTGTGTCTGTGAGGTGCCAAGTCATGACTTTCTCAACTGTGCTGTTTAAGTCAGCCCATAGAATATTTATGAAGTTATTTAGAAACAGCCAGACGTGATGAGTAATGACTCTGCTTTTGGATTCATGGTCAGGCGTCTTATTGTTCGAAATGCAGAGCAAGGTTTTGAACCTTTGCTGTCCCGCACTTGCAGACACACAATTCATACGCTTGCATATTTATTTCTACCATTTCATCCTTGATTTTTATGGTATTCTAGACATGTTTGTCCCTCAAACAAGTTGCCTGATTCTCCAAAGCCACAGTGTGATATTGGATATTATGATGTGTTCGGAGCAGTTGAACATCAACACGGACCAAAACAGGGGAAGGTGTCACAATCTCACATGTGAAAATTCCTCACTTACGCCTCTAAAAAACACTTGGGCTCCACATCAGAATGGAAAAAAAACACTGAATACTCTCCAAAATATTTAATATTGTGAGAGAGTTTGTGAAGCCTTGGAGCAAGCTTGACACAGAATGATATCTGTGGATGCTCACCTTGACAATGCAACACGGAAAGTTATAAAAAAGGTTGAACTGACTAACATGTAATCATCTTGGGTTAAACAAGAGCCCTGTAACCACTAGACAGAAGCGCCTTCGATCTTTTTGGACATGACTGATTTTCTCTTGTATGAAATTTGGATGAGATTGGAGACATAAGTGATTCACTGAGTTGGATACCTGCTGCTGAGGCACAGAGGGAGTTCAGTTTTGAAGCTGTAGCGTAGAGTTTGAAGGAAGATGAATTTGTCAAAGCTAACAAGATGATTGAATGGCAGCAGTTTCTTCTTGAAAACAAGAAGTAAATTAAAGGCTTTCGATGAGAAGGATCCCAAATGGATGAGATTCTCGGCAGCCTTTGGAATAACATGCTCTGCTCTTCGGTATCAGATCTTAATGCAGAGAAAGGGGAGATTCTGATATCACTCCAGCAGAGTGAGGAGCTGCTGCACAAGTGCGGAGCTGTCAGGAGCAAACTCAGCAAGACTTTTCCAAAGAGGTGATGAGACTCAAGCAGCCTCAGCATAAAGACGCTGAGATCCTGAAGCTCACCGCTGAGAAGGAGAAGTTCAGCAGACTGTCCGACAATATTACCCAGCTGGAGCAGGGTGAGGAGCAAGACAGCTTAAGAGGAAGCTGGAATCTTGTCAATCAGTGGAAAATATATTTTTTTTAGGTTTAACTAAATCAAGGTGTCAAATTAAAGTGAAAGTCTTGACAATAACAGTTATATAAATACAGAAAGAGAGAGCACTTCACAGGAGCACTGTACTAATTTATTAGCTAAGTTGCTCTTAGAGGCGGTTAGAAGTCGTGGTCGTGCACACGGACTGAAATGCGTTGAACCAGCCTAATCCTAAAGGCTAAAAATAGCTCTATCAGCTTAAGCCAAATTTTATGATTCAACGAGGTTATGAGGGCACTGCACGCAATTAAACAAGATTCTTGTCCTTCGCCATTGTTGTCCATCTGCACAGCCAGATGTTCCGCGCCATGTCTTGCCATAAAGTGGTAACGAGACACTGTAAATACCAGTTTAGGGTACAGTGGACCATATGCCCGCGTGGATTCTCCAGCTGCTGCCGGATAGAAGGCTTTTAGAGCCGACCCTTCTCACCCTGGTCATGGTTTGTTCCTCTTCCCTCTCCAGCGAGTCCTGGGTCTTCCCCGGGGTCTCCTCCCAGTAGGACATGCCCGGAACACCTCCCCAGGGAGGCGTCCAGGGGGCATCCGGATCAGATGCCCGAGCCACCTCAGCTGGTTCCTCTCGATGTGGAGGAGCAGCGGCTCCACCCCGAGCTCCTCCCGGATGACCGAACTCCTCACCCTATCTCTAAGGGTGCGCCCAGCCACCCTGCGGAGGAAACTCATCTCAGCCACTTGTATCCGCGATCTCATCCTTTCGGTCATTACCCAAAGCTCATGACCATAGGTGAGGGTGGGAACGTAGATCGATCGGTAAATCGAGAGCTTCGTCTTGTGACTCAGCTCCCTCTTCACCACGACGGTCCGATACAGCGACCGCATCACTGCTGCCGCTGCACCAACCCGTCTATCAATCTCACGCTCCCCTTTTCCCTCACTCGAGAACAAGACCCCGAGATACTTAAACTCCACCACTTGGGGCAAGAACTCTCCACTGACCCCGAGAGAGCAAACCACCTTATTCCGGTCGATGGCCTCAGACTTGGAGGTGCTGCTCCTCATCCTGGCCGCTTCACACTCACACTTATTTTATTTTATTTATTATTTTGTCATTTTTGCTCATTAATTCTACTTTGGGCTTGTGTTTTCTACTTCCTTCCTTCAGTATTTTTACTTTCCGGGTTTGGGTTTTGTACTTTTGAGTGTGTATAGCCTGAAAACACAACCACCGCACACATGTTTATTACACAACACAATTGCAGGTGTCACACTGGCTGTACCTTTAAATTCGTCTGGATTGTCAGCGACACTCCTCGTGACTCTGACACTGGCTCAGAGCTGTTTATTCAGATGACCAGCGCATCGATTGAGGAGGAGAGATTGTTGACTAAGCAAGATGGCGTGTGTGAAGTGTTTCAAGGGAAGCTTGTGGGCAGAGTGCCACTCTGACATCTGTCAAGTTCCAGTGTGTGTGTTGGTTTCTGTGAGCGTGTCTCTCAAAGTAAACAAAACAACCCCAGAGTCACCTTGCTGGGAGGCCGTGTGATGAATAGGCAGAGAAAATGTCATTTTAGCTCTAATTATAATACCAGCATGCCCCGATGTCCAACTGTGACAAGAGGAGTGTGGGTGTGTGCGTGTGCAAGCACGTGTCCAGTGGGCAGCATCAGCACCATTTTTTTTTTATTCTTCACTCACGTCACTGTAAGCCAGCTGGGTACCAAGTCGAGGAGACGGCAAGCAACATGGCTGACTGGATGACTAAGCAGTCTTTTCTTGACACATGCTTCTGTCAGGCTCCAGCAAACCTGATATTTAACAAGTATTTTGACTCCATGTTTTGATATGACGCTTGTCAGTCGGAACTGCGAAGTATCAGTCTTATTTTTAAATCGTCCTAACTCATCATTATTGTACATTTCTACTCTCAGCACAGTTTGAATTTTGACCTCCAATTTGATACCACTGTGGTGACATATCTATGTAGTGGATGTATATCGTTTTTCTCTTTATGTTTCTGCACAACAGTGTGATTGCGTGTCATCATTTTTGTAAAAAATATTGACAGTTTTTACCAGTAATGTAGCCCTTACATGAGGGACAAAGATCTCCAGATAAACAAAAGATGTTCACTAGGTTTATACTAGATGTTGAGCATTTAGTTTCTGCTAATGAAATGTTTCTTGCTTCATTTCCCAAGCAGAGATGTAGGTGTTCTCTGAGAATTCTCGTCATAAGTAGAACCTTTTTGTAGTATTTCCATGGATCTGTGTTGCGAACTTTGAAATGATGCAACTCATGTGACTCGGCACCATCGGTCCATGAAGCATTAGCCTTGACTGTTGTGAGATAATAATACATATTTAACTGTTTATCGGTGCAGAAATGAACTTGTTTGTTTTAAACTTTGCATTTTATTTGTTAGAAAACAGCACCATTAATGCAATTATCTATTAGTCATACTATTTTAAGAAGTGGTATATAATAGAATGGTTATTTGTGAAGCGTGAATAACAGATGAGACGCTGCCGAGAGTTTCCAAGTGGTGTCAGTGTGGTGCTTCAGGTCCTGCTGGGCCCCGCGAGGGCTAATGAACCTCTTTGCAAGTCAGCGAGCTTTGTGAACCTCAGGATAGAGAAATTTCTCTCCAGCCTCGTGAGACTCTTCAGAGTCTGCTTCCCGTAAAATGAGCCTTGACGTGTAATTCCGCTCGCTGCGCTGCCTCTTGACTTGGTTGCTCTCGTCAATAAATAGTCCATTTAGCTCGTAGGTCGCTCCAAACTCTGCCAGTTGGCCAAGAGAAGAATGGAGCGAGGATTCTTCAAGTCATTTTTATCTTCTTCCTCTTGGCGTCTGTCAGGGTGTTTGTTGACGAAGCAGCCAGTCAGCGTCTTAACCATTTGGTTTGCGAGTGACTCCGGGCACCGGGGCCACATCCCGTCGGGTGTCGCCCCCTCACCTCCTTCTCATCTCAAATGAGGCTCAGGCCGCGGCCGCCCATGGGCATCACTTGTTAGACTGGAGATTGAATTGCTGCTGGCCGCGCTCCACTTTATTTTCGTGGCTGCTGGTGAACATCTGCTCGATAATAAGTAGCGACCTCCTGTCCGCAGCAGTAAACACACTGATGTGTTTTGCTGTTTTAACCCTCCATTCTCTCACAGTGCTCCAACAAGCGGTTATCACGCTGCTGTGCTACGAGCTAGCTTAGCATTAGCACTCTTACAATGTCTTTTCTTTTGGGTGGAGCCTCAGTGTTTCATGATTCAGTTCATTTGTAACAAGTGTAAAGTGAGCAGTAATGCAAACATTTTATTTCCAGCCATTCTGTTTTTTATATTTCATAACAAAGAAGGAGTGCGCAGCTTTGGCGAACCACTGTAACAGTGTACAGGACTCTGTCAGTAATATCTTAGAAAGGTTTATAAATATTTCGGGGATGAAGCCATTTGCATTACTAAGTTGCCTAAAAAAATTGCAAATAAAAGCCATTTTTTGTCCTGCAGATTTGCCAAATGCATGTTTTACTGAATAATTCAGTTTTTTATTATATAGCATTATATTACATTAGACTACCTTCAACTCCATTGAAAATATGCTTTAATATGGTTTGTGTAATCTTCACGTATATGAAGGAAACTGACAATGCTCAAGATTAATATTGAAGTTCAATTCCACATTTGAAGGTTCTGGATACAAAAGAAAATGAAGCAGCTCTAGATAATATTTATTGTTTTTCAACTGTTCGCTAGAGCTTATGACTCCATCCAATGTGAGACTTGCTTTATGTCCTCGATAGGCCACTGTAGTCTGAGATCACTGGAAGATCAGTGCACGCTGAAGACGTGTACGTGTACTGAGGAATATGTTTCTTCCATCCCACACATTCTTAAAAAGAGGGAACAAAAGAAAGATACCTGCTCCCTACGTGAGCAGTCGCACCTCAAACACTCAGCTCTTTGAGCCTCTCCTTGACGTACGGTCCACTTCATACACTGTATATTGCAGTGTCACTCGGTGGATGCTCTTTTTTTGTGTGTGTAAAATACTTGTTTTGTGTGTTAAATGGTCAAAAAGCACGTCACACGCTGAATGTGTGAGGCTTGAGAGGAGTACATGATATACATTATGATATAGGCATTGATTTGAGTTGTTGTCATATGTAGTGAGCTAGAGGTTGGAGCGTTCCCTTCACTTTTATTTACTACCCCGTCACACACAAATCCTGTGGATGGCAACACTCCATTAAACCTCCAATGAAGGAATATAAACCGCCGCTGGCTTTGCAAAAAGAAAAATCTCATCTTAATCCAGTTAGTGGGGTACATCGGCACTCGCTGTCTCTCAGGCCTGTTTTGTGTCTGCGGATGTCAATGTAAAGATACGTTTTCAATAACGCCGCCCGCCTTCACCGAGACGCTGTAGCTCATGCTTTGATATTGTGTCGTAAATTTACATCTTCATCTGCGGCGCCTGAATTAGTCTGTCGGAGAATTCCTTCAAGGCCTGTTAGATAATCTGACATAAATAAGATGTCGGGTTTTATATGCCGTCATTTCTGTGAAAGTGAGCTCGGTAATGGAGTTTAGATTATTCCCTGGCTGTGAGATGATCAGATATGACAGTTATGGCATTAAAGGTGCAGTCATGAGTTTTTCCATTGACCTGCAGAGAGAAAATGTAATGACTTTATTATTAGAAACGTTCTTCATAATGACGCAAACGGTTGTGCCTGGTTAATGGTTTGCAACATTCTGGCACTGGGATGTGCCGCTAAAATAATGTCATTGATCATGCGAACCACATTTACTGCGACATTTCGTCCAGTAAATCAACTATGAATGAGATTCGTGGTCAGCGGTTTTTTTTTTTTGTTGTTTTTTTTTTAAGTGTTTGTACATTTTTGCTTTTCACTGTCACTTAATGATGTTTTTTGTCATGCCTATTGTCAAAATAACTCAAAACATGTGAACAGATTTCAATTTAATTGTCTGTAAATGTTAACAATGGCGCTAGGAACAGAAATTTATGTTTTGGTGATTCTCCAAATTATTAAATAAATTTGATTGTTGAGCCGCTGCGAACAACTGTTCTTCACTGTGTGTTGTACGAGCAAGGTGCGAAACACAGCGTTTCCACCAGGCTTTTTTTAAACTGTGGTGGAGCCGTTCGGGATTTTTCAGGGCTAACACTGCGGAAAAACCCTCAAGTTTGCTTCGATGTTTCCACTTCATTTTAATATGTTTGATCATGTGAGATGTCATCTATAAAAAAATCATTTTTCTGAAGGAGTGGCAGCTGTCATTTAAGCTGTGGCAGGGCATCACGCTAGTTCATATGTGGCGGAAACCCTGCAGCATTACTGCCACCTGCTGTCTAGCTCATCACTATTTGTGCTATTTCAATTACAGGTGAATCTATGTAGGGCCATAATGTCAGGTAAAAACATTGTTTTTCGGGTTTTTAGTTGCATTCCTTCACTTACTGTGTTTTGTCCTATGGAAATATGAAAATAAAGTAGGAAAATATATTATTACACAATAAATATGGTGATTGAAGAAGGGCACGTGACAGACATAAATGTGGAAATGGAAATAAATATATATTTTTTCCCATTTATTTCCTAATTTTGGTCGTTCTGCTATTCCATAGATGAAATGTTGAATGAGAAAAGTTGCGGGTAAACAAGCGTCATTTTTGGTCTCCTTTGTATCCTTGTATCCACAGCAAGCGAGAACTGCCACGACTTTCACCCCATGTTCTTCACACATGAACGCTCCTTCGAGGAGTTCTTCTGCATCTGTATCCAGCTGCTCAACAAGACCTGGAAGGAAATGAGAGCCACGAGCGAAGACTTCAACAAGGTGAGTCCTGCAGTCCCTTCATTTGTGGTCACAAGCTTTGTGACTTATGTCAAGAAAACTTCAGTTCATTTTTCATACCCTAAGTTTATTTCTAGAAGTTCACCAAGAAATATGTTCAAGCTTGCTTTTGACTTCGTAATCTTGTCGTTCATATGTATTTCTCTTTTATTTTTTGCCAAGCATCATCGCATTCTTTCATCATTTTCATGCCTTCTTTCTCATTAGTCATGGCTTTATCTTTTATTCATAAGTTGTTTTGTTATTTAGTGCCTGTCTTCCTCCACATCTTTCAAAAATGTTTCCTGGTGTGAAAAATAATTACTTGTAACTGTGAGTAATGTATGACACGGGAGGGTTATGCGTGATTCTCTGCGTTGTGCGTCACTGTATGAAGTTGTGAGACTTGTTTATCTGTGCTGGACAAGCATGAAATGAATGACAGTCATTGGTAGTTTACCTGTAATGGTGAGCTCCGTCTGGTCTTGTTGGTAGTTCATGAGTTTTTACTACAACTTTATTCACTACGACTTGATGCTTCTGGCCAAGTCCAGAAATGGTTGAGAAGATAAGCTTGTCCTGGCCTCTTAATAGAGGAAGCCTACTATGGGTCATAATGGCAAACACAGGCCCCTCCACAAAACAAAGTCTCTCTCACGTGCCATTATCCATCTTCAGGTTATTGGTTTATGCTTCTGTTCCACAGTAACGTGAACTCGATTCAGCATTTTCACTTCCCAACTGTGTCATTATGATTTGTGAGTCCACGTGGACTTCTCATCCGGATGCTTTGGTAGTTAAAGATTCAGCAACATCTCCCTGATAAGAAGTAGAAGTGAAGCTTCCTCCCAGCCCCATTCATGTCCTGCTTTTACTGTGATATGCGAAGAGACGTCCGCTGGTCTGATATGCAGACCTTGTCATTTTCCACCCAATTCTGTCAAGAGATAACTCACTCCTGCCTAATTAAGTCTAGACAAAATGCATTTGAGGTAATCATCCCTGTCGTGAGGCACAGAAATCGCTGGCTCTGATGCATTAGCAGCCCATCATCCTCCTCTGGTCTTTTAAGGTTTCAAAAGATGCTAGTCGCTTTTTTTTTTCAAAACCAAGTTGCTGGGTTTCAACAGAAGAAACAACAAATCACATAATCTTAAGAGAATAACAATGTGAAACGCAGAACTCTTCTTCTTTCTCTTTTGGCTTCTCCCTTCAGGGGTGGCCACAGCGGATCGTCCTCCTCCATCTCACCCTGTCCTCTGCTTCCTCTTCTCTCAAACAGACCTCTGGCCTTCCTCTCCACCTTCTGCCTGGCAGTTCCAACCTCAACATCTTCCCACCAATGTACTGTCTCTCTCTCCTCTGTACATGTCCAAACCATCTCCATCTAGCCTCTCTGACTTTGTCTCCCAAACACCTGACATGTGCTGTCCTTCTGATCTACTGCTTCCTGATCTTATCCATCCTGCTCACTCCCAGAGAGATGCTCAGCATCTTCATCTCTGCTACCTCCAGCTCTGTCTCCTGTCTTTTCCTCAGTGCCTCTGTTTCCAAACCATACAACATTGCTGGCCTCACCACACCTGACACTCCAATTCTCCATCCTGCCTACACCCGCTTCTGAATGTGAAACTCAGAACTAACTAACTTAAATCATGCGTCATATGGAGGTGGGCGGGTTCAGAGCCGCCTCTGAGGCAGAGTCAAGCCCACTCAGACGCAAGAGTGGGCTTCGCACTCATAGCCTCTCATTCATTTTCAGACATGGGAGAAGTTTATAAAGCAATAACTACAAAACAGACCATCACTAGTCGTGTGCTGGTGAGGCTTCATGAAACAGTGTCCTTTTTCTCGGCGCTCAGTAGGTGGCACTCTTGGTTTTAAAATTATGTCAGGTATCATCAAAGTAGGGCTCTTAGAGCAGAGAGTGCCTCTGAAAATGGGGACACTGTTTCACTGGTATAGGCTCCAGCACTCCCCGCAACCCTGAACAGGACGAAGCGCTGGTTAACTGAAGATGGGTGTTTCATGAAGCCTCAGTAACCCATCATCATGATGAGGGACTCACTGCATCATGGAGAGGGCTTCAACATTTGATACATGCATGTGTCAAAAAGTTGGGTTTGGACATTATATATTGACCTTACGATTCCTAGTCGGCATTGTAGTATTTTTACTGTTTCTGGCTATTCGTTCGT
Organism: Synchiropus splendidus; assembly: GCF_027744825.2. Taxonomy (NCBI): domain Eukaryota; kingdom Metazoa; phylum Chordata; class Actinopteri; order Syngnathiformes; family Callionymidae; genus Synchiropus; species Synchiropus splendidus. The sequence goes on from NC_071337.1 coordinate 11,741,401, forward strand.
ACCAGTTAAATTATTCAGAACTCCATCATGTTGATGTTACAAATTTAAATTTTTACATCACAGTGCCATCATTGTTTTATTCAAATCTTGTCATATAATCCCTGCAGACTTCCATTTTTGAAAGTAAAATTAGGCGTCATGCACCCTGCCACGGATAATTGTAGCCGAACTATATGATTTATGAAGCGTTCAAAAACTCCTTCTTGAGATACTAATGCACCGGAAGGGCTGCTGCAGCCGTGCCAGATGATAAATAACCAGATATCAGAGTGAGTTGTTTTGCTTTCATTGGGAACGGAGTGCAGATATTTGCTCTTCAGAGTCGCCTGTGGATAATAAGCTTTGGCACAAAGGTCAGCTTTACATCACAGCTGCTGTTGAGCTTCATTTTCACTCCCACAGAAGCAGACAGACAGAGCGGTCTGCAGATTTCTAATACACTTTGCTGGAGTGTGTGAGGATTTTCATAAACGGCGATGGCTCTTCATGGCTGACTGAGCGTTTCCTCTGCATACACAAGTGTGTGTCATAAAATCCAACAAAGACATAAAAGGCTCATGAGCGCACCTCACGTCCGGCTCGGTGCGCACACACTGGGTGTTGTATTTTCCGTCGCCACGATTACAGAAAGGTACTTATGGAGGTAACAATAGGTGCGCTTTTGTTCAGCGGAGGCAGGTCTGATGCCCAGCTCACCGGCGACCATCAGGAAACGGTTTCCCCTGTTTCCATAGCAACCTCTGTCCAATTATCACTGCTGCACAGCACTTCTCCGGCTCTCAGTAAGACAGAGCCACTTCTCGCCCGTACTTGTGTGTTTGCCTCTGTGTTTGCTGGAGTGTCTGTCAGAGTTTGTCGTCTCTTCATCCACCAGCTTCCTTTTTTTTGGGGGGGGGTGTCTATCTCTCCCTGTTCTGGAGCTTTAAAAAGAACCTCACTAATGTAGCGGCTTGCATCCCCTCCTCCCTCTTCTCCTCCCTCCCTTTCTGTCTAAACCTCTCCCTCCACTAGTCTCCCACACACGCACACACACTTAGATCATGTGATCCGCATGCCGCACCACAATTGGAGTCTCTGATCGTGGCGTGTGTCCAATGAGGGCACGAGCCCAGAGATCAACATAAGCGAAGCAAAGCAGCCTGGCTGATGCTCTTAGAGTACAGATGGGGAAAGCAAGACAGGTAGAGAGGGACCCTTTCAGCGTAGGAAGGCAAGGCTGCTCTTGAATGAATCGCACTTTGCTGCGAGTGGAGGGAGGAAAGTTAAAGGCAGCTGTGTTGTCCGACGACTCTTGCTTTAGCGACTGTTACCTACAATCATCCTCCGCTGATAAACAATCCGCCGCTCCGCTTGCAAACAGCACTAGAAGGTCCTGCACGGGATTTATCTCTCGGATTCATCATTCACTGTGGGGACTACAGCCTTTCAGCCATGGAGGTGACATGTAAGTACATCATTATCATGCACAGAGTAGCAGGAGTCCGGGGATTGTTTGAGAGGAGGAAGCAGTGAGAGGCAGAAGCAGGAGGGACAGATGGGGCTGTGTAGACTCGGCGAGGCGTAAGCAGGTTAGTCAAGGACCCAGATCACAGCCTTTTCATTAGGACACACTCCATCAGTCACAGGAATATAATCTCTTAGATTACAATTACACCCTCGCTTCTAAATACTCATCCGATGTTGCTCCTCCACCCCCCACATCATCTGTATTCCACTGTACGGTGTTTTGCTGGGGGGGGTTGGGCTTTGTTGTGAATGGGATTACGCTGCATCTTCGACACCCTCGCCAGAGGAATTCAGTGCCATCATCACTACTGCTCTCCGCTTCACGCTGTGTCTCCCCCTGCCCTGGATCAGCATCAACCCGCGTGTTCGCCGGAGGGCTTTGACTTCAGATTAGAGAGCACGGACCGACCGGACTCTGAACTAGACTCACTGAAGGGCAGCCAGTATGGGATTGGTTTCAAGCTCGCAAGGTTTGCCAGCAGGTCGGGTCTCGAGTGATTAATAATTGTTCAGTGAGCCTATTATGAAATCAAATATATTTTCGGGGTGTACTTGGAAGTGTGAGTGCGAGCAAGTACGGTCCTGAGCAACACGTATCCTCGTGTGTTTTCAGAGGAGTAAAGAGTAAAAAGCCATTACTGAAGAACTCGTCCAGTTCCATGAAAGTTAGGGACTCTTGGAAGAACGCACTGAGCTCTGCACCTGCACCTCGTCCTGTATCGTCCTTGTAGGTCATAACCATCACTGCGACCACTGACTTGAACTTGTCACATGGCTTCAAACAAATTGTATGTCACTGAGTCATGATGGAGTCCAGCAGCTCGGAGCTCGGCTGTGGCCGAGCAGCTGAATTTGGTGCATCACAAAACCACACATCAAACTCTTTTTGGGCTACATTTTCCTGCACTTACCTGCGTTTTTTTTTATCCTGTATATAACAAAATGCATCATAATCAAAAAATTATGATGCATTGATTTGTTTTGTAAGTCACATTGTTCTTTTACGGTGAACTCATCAATTGCATCTTTACCAAAGTTCAAAAGCTCCGACTTGTTGAAATTGGTTATAAACTGTTGCTCGGTGATATATGTTTATTGTAACTCATGAAAATGAACAACAAAAATACTACACCTTTTTTCCCAGTTTTTTTTGAGACTCATTGCTTTTACTTAGACCTATGTCCCCATAGCTTTGCTACCCACTGCACACATGCTCAGCATTGTAAATCACAGCAGGTTTCAAAGGCTAAATAGAAAGTCATGGCAGAAAAGCCATCAAATATTACAGTGTGAAACCCCAAACCTTAGTTGTTCAGACCGACAGCAAACAATGAGATGAACTTGGACGCATGTTACAGATTAGTGGAGAACTGAAGAGCTGACGCTCGTAACACTACAGCTGTGTCCAGTGGTGATGTAGAGAAGATCAGATAATCTTCTTTGTTCAGCCATGTCGAGGACTGACCCGACCCGCGTGGGATTATTCTCACCGCCCAAAAAAAAAAAAAAAAAAAAAGAGCGGCTCCAGCTGCATTTATAGGCGCCCTCCCTGCACCACTCACACATCACTGGGTATTTAACCAATATTTAGGGAGATTCTAAACTCACCGATTAGTCGTATTTTAGCTCCAGGGCTCAGGGTTCCTAAATGCAAATCAATGCTAATGATTCCCAGCGGCAGACAGGGTCTTCCGTTGAGCCGACGGGTTAACATGCGTGAAGGAACAAAAACATCTGTCCAGTCAGATGAAGGACAAAAACAATAATGTGGGGTGCCAAAGGCTTTGTGGGCTTCTATTTTTAGCTCCAGGAAGCAGCCCATGACGCAAACATAAAGGTGCCGACTGTTGTTGGGCCTTCGCGTGAAGCGGTCCTTCGACGACTCGTGTGCGGACGAACCAGCCCCACCCCCACACTCCTCTTCTGCAAACCTGCTCTTCATTATTCCATGCTGGTTTTATTTACCTCACCAGAGCTTTCTAAACCTTCAGTTCCTTATAGATCCGTTTTTTTCCCCCTGGTTCCCCCTCTCCTCCTTCTGATGCTTGTCTCGCACCCCCCCCCCCCCCCCCCCCCCCCCCCACTCTCTCTTCTCCCCCCCCTCCCGTATTGTTGAATTCAGACAGGCTATTTATATCTTTCTGCCTGGCTGCCTCACCTCCCACTCCTTAACAAGGTTTGCTTTATTGTTTCTGCTCATGTATCTCAGCGCTGCTGTGCGGATGTGTGCTTGCATGTTCTCTGAAATACAGTAGCGGATGAGCGGAGCCTTTTATTGGTCCCTCGGAGTCCAGATTGCCTATTATTTTGACATGCGTTTATATGGCTTTTACGCTAACACACAAGGTCAACGGCATGCAAGAACAGTGGCGCTGATATCCCTACAGTTGTTTGGCAGCAATGGTCTTCAGAAGCACGGTCTTGGTCACCCGTTGTTGAAATGAAAACTATATAAATCACGAGGCCATGTACAAAAAAGGAAGCCTTTTAATATGAAAACAAGAACAGGACATTGAGAGGGGAAGAACAATTGGAGCTTAAGAGGTTTATATCACAGTGGGACTTTAGAAAGAAAAGTCCACTCTGCCTAGACATGGTTCCTCTTCCTTTGCTAGCGGCAGATTTTTATCTCCCGAGGTTTAGATCTGTGAATGCTGTACCCTCAGGAGTGCAGTCTGAGCTCAGATGACTCAAAAAAATGTAATAGTTAAAGCAGATGTAGGGTGTTTACCTCTACTATCAGATAACTGTGTTCCATTTTGGTGGTCTCCAGTATGTGTAAGCCAGTGAATGCTACCCAAAGCGCCACACTGGACCACCATTCCTCTGAGGTCCACTTTGGATACATGTGCATTGATGACCTTACCCATATCATTGAGTCCTATGGATGTGAGTGAACACAAAGGGCCTTCCCTTATGGATAGGGGAAGTAGAACTAAAGTTGAACCACCGCCATGAGAGACGCCATTCGAGGTAGCTACTGCCTTTTGTTAGGAGGTCTACCAGGACCAGCTTGTGGACAAATCAGTCTCTCAAGTTGACCAGGTGAATGACTAGTTCTTCCTGAAGACAGTTTTACGAGAATTCTGGGGAGAATGTCGGAGCAATTTCTGGACTGCAAAAGCGCCAAAATTGCCCCTTTTGATGTCACTCTGATGCCACAGGATCATGTAAGTTCTGTCATAGTGGTCCAGAGTAGCCATTGGTCTGGAAGATCTTCTTATGGATCTCTTGAACAAGTACTTTTCTCTGGCTTCTCCCTTTCGTTGCTTCAGCTGCTGTAGTGTCTGCAGTGAAAGCAGAAGAGGCAGAAGCACCATTTATATGTTGTAGTGTATGAAATAAAAACGAAATGATGTGAATATTTCAAACAAGCAACTGTACTCAGTTGTGTTTTCCCCTGTATTTGCAATCGATCATATGCCTCCGAAGTGAAAATGTTTCTCACCAAAATGCTGCACTTTTTCTTTACTTTAGTGAAGACAATAATAACAGAGGTTACCGGATCTATGTGGTCTTCTTTCTGCGTACAGCTCCCACTGGGGCCCAGAGTGTAGACTATTATATTGCTTCTACACATTTGCCCCCCCAACTTTTGAAACGCTCATTAAGGGTTGTGCAGATGCCGAGGTCAGCACTCACTTCTCCTCAGCAGTAATGGTGTATTCATCCTCGTACACAAGCCGTGGTGCGTCTTATGTGGATCTGCAGGATGAAGAAGAGCTGACGTCTGCAGCCTTTGCTGTCTAAATATAGAAACATCAGCCAGCTGCTACGATCGGAACTGACCTCCGAGTTGAGTGGAAGAGAGAAGGTCTGCCTGTGTAAATAGTGCGAGTCGATCTTATTTGTAAGTCTGACGTTTGCATACTTTAATAAGCTACGGTTTGTTCTTACGTCTTTTGCAAGTGAAGACATTTGCAGCGAGGCACTTCAGTGCCGACAGGTCCTTGAGGTGTTCGCCTCTGGAGCAAAGAGCTGCGATTCTTTGTGCTTTCATGTCTCCTTTCCTGTGGAAAACACTGATATAGTGTCTACTTATATCTGAGGCAGGAGGGGAGATGAAGCCTGGATAAAATGAAAGTTGTCGGTCTCTACCGAGTTGCTCTCAACAGACTTGACAAGACGTGGCTGTCAAACTCAAAGTAGAAAGTTGAGTTGCTTTAAATGTGCAATGAAAACTTTATTCGCTCGCTTCTCCAAAAGTTTGAACGCGGCTTGGTGAAAATGGATGTGACACAATTCCTCATCTGCCGTCAACTCAAAATCAGATCTTAACACCTGTGACGCTTGTCCATAGTTTCCAGTATACAGTACTTGGGTTTTACCATTAGGTCCCACACATGGGTTCCAATAATCTATATGATGCCTCATACAAACATCCTACTTGTGACACCACAAAGTGTGTGATCTCACTGTTTTGATCTCAGACTGGACCGGACCTGTGAGATACTTTTTATTTACTTTTACTTTTTATTACATTCGTGAGTCTTGCCCCAAAAGCACCTTACAAAGTGAGCATTAACAACCCTGTCAAGCAGTGGCAGGCTGTGTGTTTCAAACCTAGGCCTGTCAGTCATGTCCTGCTTCATATGACTTCAATAAATACCTCTCATAAAACCATCTTGTATTACACCACGACTGGAGAAATACTATGCAGAAACACAGTGAAGCACTACTACACATTACACCTCAACTGAGTCCAAAACAGCTATTTCCTGGCGTATTTAAAAATCAATAAACCAGAGCGATAAACTCATCTGTACTGTAAAATTATCTGCCCATAAAGTTTCAATGAGTCCACAAAGAATAGGTCAGCTTTAACACTTTTTTCCATTTTCAGTATTTTTATCATCTCAGTTGATCAGTTTTAGTGATTTGATATTATAGAAACATATTAAATGTGAAAATAGATACATAAATCAAATAGCTTAGGAACCAGACCTGTGGTGATATTTACATTGTTATGATTGTAGCTGCAGTTGCTCAGCCTTCTAGTAAAGATTCAAGCACTGCTGCTGCTTCCATGAATAGAAAAACCAGACGATCCGGGGGGATCATTTTGTCTGTGAAGAAAGTCAGAATTGCTTTCCATAAGGATGAAATGAGCTCTATTTTCATAAGTAAAGCCCTCTATTGATTTTTTTCTATCTTCTCAGCCCGGAAACTGGGCTGAAGTGCTTGAGTGAAAATCGGCAAAGATCTCTTAAGCGCACCTGCGCGCTGTTTCCCAGCCACTGGTGCGACCGAGTGAACCGTCAGAGTGGTCCTCCTGTGATGAACACCTTCTATTTGCAAGTGCTCCCGCTGCGCTGTCTCTTCCCTCTCTTCCTGCTCACGTTTGACAGGCAGCTGGCAGATGATGTAATTTCCGTGTTCCCAGGCAAATGAACCGGAGAATGCAGAGTGCTGCTGGGAAAAAAAAGGGGGCAGACATTTGTTGGCGCTGATACATTGTCGTTGATGGGGTGGAGGCTGCGAGGGACGGGTCTGACTGTCCTAGTTAGTAGAGAGACGAAGACATTAGATTCAGTCATGTCATTCCCTTTTGTTTCTCTGTCACGTCGCCTCCCTTCAGCCAAGGTGCTCTTCTTCCTTATCTGCCGCCGCCTGAAATATTCATGATGTTCTCCATCCTGTGTCTTCGTATTAAATCTGATGAATAATCGGAGCGTTAATGAGCGTGAGCGCAGCCACATGGGTGGCCCCCGATTGTTTTCCTGCCATAAACACGGTCTATTAATGAAGAATCCCCAAGGAAAACAGCTGAAGCGCTCGGCCTTGATGCCCCTCGCTCTGGAGAGAGGGAGATTAGCTTGGAAATCGGGCTGCAGGAGACAATTAGATCGGCGCTGAAAGGCTGGTGTTTGAGTTTCATCCCAAACCTCGGAGAGGGAGCTCCTGCCCAGCTTTTCATGATGTTGGAGAAGGCTCACAGGGGGTTGTTTTTGTTTATAATCTGCCGTCTGTGTAATGCGCTGACCTAGAATAACTTCCAAATTATTCTCTTTGGTGCACCTAATGCCTGAAGAGCAGTTACGTAAGAGGAAGAAGAACTCTGACTTGCAAGCGCCCTCAGACTTTGCTGGGAGCTCAGAGGTGTTTAAACTCCATCGCAGAGGGGCCAAAACAAAAGTTTGGTTTGAGGCGGGTCTGTGGGGGAAGAGGCTGTGGGCCTCTTTACTCCTACTACTGCCCCCTCGACCTAGGTCAACAGCAAAAAAAATGGAGGAACAGGTGCAACCATCTTTCATTAGACAAACATTTCGACTCTTGTGGAGTTAAATATAGCTATGAAACTGTTGCAGTGCATGATGAGACACTTCATATAAAGAAAGAATGCTGAGATATGAACATAATGCAACCAATTGTTGTGTTAAATTCAGTTGCTGTTGTGCTTCCAAAACAAACTGTGATACTCTGTGATGAGTTACGTAAAATGTATTTTCAAATTTAAATTTAAAAAAATCTTGAAGCGATAACTTGGGAACGGTCTGCATGTTCATGAAGAGAAAGACCTTTATTTTAGGAGAACATGGAACCATGAGTTTGTGCTGAGATGATCTAAAGGTACAGCACAGGGGAGTTCAATTTGAGTACCTATGGGGCCACGTTATATACTGTGACTCATGAGTGTCTGTGAAGCCAAAGATCAGAACAGCATCATAAACAGAACTTTTTTTTTTTTTACGCAGCTCCGAATGAATTCAATACAAGTGCGCTTTAATATAGGGAAACACCTAAGTACACCATGATATGATTTGATTATATGCCAATGTTATAATGTTTTTCCCTATTATCTTTTACTTATTTACTTTGACAGACAAGACATACTGTTCTACATAATATTTAGTCCGATTTAAAGTGGAAAAAGCTGGAAAAAAAATGAAAATTATGACCTAAAAGATAAGATTTTTATAAGATAAAAATTTCTATCATAAAGAGAAAGTACAATTTATTTTGTAGTTTTCTTCTAATATTACAAGGCCCGCCTATATATAGGCAAAGAGCCGCATGTGGCCCCTCACCGCACTTTTGCACTTTTTCAACACATTATGACTTCATTTTAATGTGCGTTGCTTATATCATTTAGCATTTCACTGTAAAAACAAATGAATTATTTGGGGGATGTTACCGGTGAATATTCTTTAACTAGATATAATGGATAAAAAACAGTATCCACAAAGTGAGTTTTCAGATTATTGTGGTTCATTTCCAACTTATCTGTGTGGTCTTGTCGACCCAGTTCACAGGTTTCCTGTTTGAAACATCCTGTTCTTCTCCTGAGTCACCAGGTCTCTGATGGGTGCGCAGTAAACAGCCAAAATAAAGCGGACCAACAAATCAACTCAGTGTGATCTCCGTGTGACGGTTTAGCAGTTCCCCACAAACAGTGACGGCGGGTCACATCCTCGGATGAAGCCGCCGCCGTCGTGGTGCCATGAGCTCAGGTCACGTTGCGTGTGTTGCCGTTTCTCAAAGTGAATCAGCAGGATTTACTGGCTCACATAAAGAACAATCTTATCTAATCCTCTGTGTTCAGGAGGGAAGCCTCTGATTCAGATGTGGAGTTATATCAGCGCCGGTGTGGAGGCGGAACACCTCTGCTGATGGATGGAGTCATGCTGAATACTGATGAGAAAGAAGCTCCTGTACAAAGTCAAATTGAAAGTGAATGATTTTGGAAGTGCAACGTGAGCCCGGCTTTTAGAGGAGGGACGTCTCAGTATCAGTAGTAGTCTGTGTTATTGAAGCTTCCTACGGATGTGTGAAAATTATTCTTTTATACGAGATAATCCTTTTTTTAACTTTGCTGTCATATAGTTGTTTACTGAATGAATGAATTGATGAGCACATTTATTTGTGTATTGCTTTTCCTACATTATTATTTTTTGTCTCTTCTATTGTATATATACAATTATTTATATATATATGTATATATATATATGGTTTAAATTGGTGCAAAAAAATCAAGTTATTGACATGTTGTGTGATGTATATTTTTACATTCATAGCTATGATGATCTTTAGTTCTTCAATAATATTTTTTTAATTGTATTTCAATATAGTGGGACCCATTTATCATGTGTTATTACACGACTTCTATTGGATTGGAGTTATTCGGTTCATACGGTGCCACGGTTTATCATGTTTTTTTTTTTACTCCTCAGATTGAGATGCTTCTCTTCCCTAAAATCCTCATCTTTTGATGCTTCCAAGTCTCTTTGAAACGTCAGACTAGTGCTACTTTGCGATGACTCATGTCTGAAAGAGGTTAATGTGGGCATGTGCAGTTTATCTTGGTGACATTAATAACCCACTGGTGGCATTTTAGAGTTCTGCCGAACACAATTCAGACCTCCTTGGGTCACAAATTGGCCCCTTTTTAGGAGGCTTGATGACATGGAACGACGCTCATGTCATGCTTGTGCAGCTCCAGCAAGAGTAATGGGATTAAATGGCTGGAATATTATGGGAACACTGTGCCACGCTGCTCACTGATGCATGAGGCCGGCTCTTACAGTGGAGGAGTCGCTGTTGAATTATTCCGCTTGGCATTCTTCTTCAAGCAGAGTGCACCAGATGGGGATTACAGGCTGCACTTCGGAAAGAAGTATCACCATTAATCCTGTCCGGACGGGGGTGTCGCTTCCCTTCACTAATGCCTGATGTGTTTATTTGTGAGTGCAAGTGTGATGCATTGACTTCTCCCCCCACTCTGTTCCGCAGGTAATGCAGGTGGTGAGGGAGCAGATCATGCGAGCGCTGACTCTCAAGCCTAATTCTCTGGACCAGTTCAAGATTCGTCTGCAGAACCTGAGCTACACAGAGATCCTGAAGATACGCCAGTCAGAGAGGATGAATCAGGAAGACTTCCAGTCTCGCCCCATCCTGTGAGTCGAGTCGCCAGTGCCACTGCTTCAGCCATATCAGAGTCCGCTGGATATGGTCCATATATCACAGTCATGTCCTGCATCACTCGCTTTACATTTGACAGTCACTTTTCAAATCACACTCTTTCATAAGCTTAAATCTATGAATTATTTTCTGGACCTGTGCAGCCACCTTCTCATCTTGGAGCCAGACATAACTTGACTCAAACCTTTTGAGTCAAGTTATGAAAAGCTATAAAGTTTTCATAGCAGAAGAAGACTAATGATGTTGATGGGTGGAGCTGAGAGTACGAGAACTGAACTAGCCAAGGTCGTTCAAGTCTACGCTGCCAAGTTTAACTTTAAATCTGGTTTTTGCTGCACTAACAGTTTCTGGAGAGAAGAAAAAGAATTGGAACATAAACACTGGATTTCCTGCCACAGCACCCATTAGACCTCTAATGTTGTTTCATGCGGTGGAAAAAAAACAAGTCAGCAATATTGATAATGTGTATTTGTTCACGCTTTTTTACTTTTCATAATATACTAGTCAAACCAATTCTGTTTGAAAACGAAAAAGTCAGAATTAAGGTTACATTTTTTTTATTATGGGAAATATATACAATGTATTTTGTTTATTTTATTTTTTTACATTATTCATTAAAAGATCAGTTAAAAACAAATCTTCAAATGCAAAAAAAGAAACCATAGTTCAGAGAAGAATTATTAGAAAATAAAGGCACTTAGAGTTGGTAGTTTTGTAAAAACTCTCAGGAGAGGGATCTCTGGCTTTACTGCATGATTTAAGCCTAAAGATTTCTACCAACCACAGCTTTAATGTGATGAGGAGACATTACAAAAAAATATCTGGGACCAGTACTATGTTAAACAGGTATCATTGATATTAAAAGCTAAAATAACATTTACAAAAAATGATGATCCATTCAAATGCAATTTTTTGAAAAGCCGCATCATCGGTTTCCTGAGATCTGGGTAGATACAGTGTGTACATACGTTACCCTTCTCCCTGTTTTGGTGCATGTCAAAGCTGGTTCTACCTGATCTGAAAGCACCAGTGTAATTAAAAGCGCCCACCTGAGTAAACACCACATCAGCCGCCCCGCGGCTCATTAACAAGCAGAAGTGGCGTGTGGCGAATCTCTTATCGACAGTTTCAGATGCTCCAGTGTTACAGTTGTCTTGTCCAGCATGAATCTAATGGAGTAGTCGGCTCCATCGAAAAGCCTTCCACTTGTCTGGCTGATCAATATTGCACCCCGCCGTCTTCCAATCGATGGTTAAAGGAAAATCTAGCAGAGGGCAGAGAATCATTGAAACGCCTGTAAGCCATTCTCAGTGCGGATGAAAAGTTCGCCCCCCCAAGTTCAGTTCGATATTTAAAGTGGCCGTTTTTAAAGGTCACGCTGCTGTGCCTTGCTGAAGCAGCTACTGTTGGGACGGGAAACACAAGCTGGGGGATTTGAATAGGCTGTTAACTCGAGTCCTGCCACTTTCATTACACTAACTGACACCAAACACTAATGAAACGGATATGAAGGTGACTTTATACAAGACTGTCGTCCCGTAATATAATAACCTGGGTGGATGAGAAACCACTGTACAGTTGAATGCCACGTTCACTGGGGAGCCAGCTGTCCTACCTGCATGTCTCCATATTCACTCCACTCGGAAAATAGATGCTCACAACTATGTAACCTTTCATTTGATGTCAGGATGTTGGAGTCTCTATACTAGAGTGAGTCAAAGAGGCAAGACTCATGAGATTACATCATGAGCACTGCATTATTTATAATGCATTAGCTTGCATTGGAGTTCATCCTTCTGTGTCAGAGTTGCACATTGTGTTTGTTGTAAATTTTACATGCGCAGCCTTTGTTCCCAGCAGTTCTCTGTGGACTCAGACTTCCATGTAGTCTTGACTTGAGTAATACGGCCAAGCAAGTCAGTGAAAATGCACATATACATATTCTCATATTCTCACAATTGTCGTCTCCTGAAGGCCCATTTATGCTCCTCTCACGTAGGAAATTATACCCGTCCTTTTCAAGCAATTTTACCGTCACTGAAGACATCCTTCCATGCATTCTTTAGGTTAGTATTGCTGTTAACCAATATGTCCACCAGGGGGAGCAGCCCAGAGTCAAACGTTTTTGACCGCAAGAAACTCCAAAACCAACATGGGGACTGTTGAAAAAGAATTGATAATGTACCACTTGCACAGAAGAGGAAAACGGAGGCAGAGTTGCAGTTGAATATACTGCGATTGGAGGACAGAATTTCTGCCATTGTTATGTCTTGTTCATGTCTTATTAGAGCTACATAACGGGTAGTAACAGAAACACTGCCCCCCCATGGTTTCCAGTGGCACTGCTCAGTTTGCTCTGTATTTCTAAGATTACTGGAAACATGCAGATATACTAACGAAATGAACGCATAGTACAGACAGAATGCGCCGTAACATCAGCATACATACATCATATGCATATCCATATCACAAATATACAGGATATCGGCTGCAAAAGTCACCTGAAGATTGTTGCTATTTGACACCTCGGGAGGGAGAATGGGTTGGTGACTCATTTAAGTCTCAAATCAGTGAGAATAGTTAAGTCTATTTAACAACACAAATGAAAATTCAATCTTGTTGACAATATTAACAGCCAATAGGATGCACATGTTTCAGCAGTTCCCATCAGAAAGCCTGAGTTTCTAGTTTGGATTTTAAATGCAACTACATGTGAGGGTCAGAGAACCTTATGGAGATTTGTTTATTTCATTTTGTTTATTTTACTCATCACAAGATCAGATAACCAAGACTTGACTCCGGGCAAACGCCTTCACTGAAGAGCCCCTGAACTTCCTGTAGTTGTGTTTTGGGAAGGGCTGACCTCGCCTCTCTAGCAAAAAAGTCACACTCATACTTAAACCCTACATTTGGATGACAAACATTTGTTTCTTTACGTTGCTTCAGATGACTTTAAACATCACTAAATAATGTGCTCTATTCGAAAATGTATGAGGCTTTATGTCGCTCTGACTTTCAATGTTTTCAGACTTCACACTGGACTGTTGCACTCAAGTTGCATAACCGCGTATTGTGAATTATTCATGAGGACCAGGTATAAAAAGCGTCTAATCTCTTTTTTATGAGCGAAAGTCATCTTAAAAAGACTCCTGTCTGAGCTAGCGGCAACACATGGTTTAATATTTACGAAGCCTGGTGCACATTTCCATGCGAAAACCTTGTCAAGCTGCTTTTGTTCAAAGGTGGTTCCCAAACACGAAATTCACCTTTGCGCCTCATGATGAGCGATGATGAGACGCCACCCATGGCCGTCAGTCAGTGTCACTGACAAGTGGATTTCTCTTCCCTGATCAGCGTAATGAGCAGCCGCTGCCATGTCGAGACTCGGAGGACAAAGATGAAGGGAGACTTACAGCCTGAAGGAGGCGGGGCTAAGACAGAATGACTAATGTGATCAGGAACACCAGGGGAGGACGTGCGTCCAGCGTTGGTGTGCGCCATGTCAGTTCAGTGAAGACGCTGAATAAAGGTCAAATGAAAGAGGCCTGACTCTGGAGAGGATGCAAAAATGCAGGAGCAGCGACGCTCCTCTGGTGATGAATGCATTATTGATAACTGCTCCTGCTTCCCAGCGCCACACGTTCTTATGCAGCTTGGACACTGGTTGGTCGATAACCGACGAAGGCTCCTCACCTGATCTGACTGACCCTGACATTCTCACTGCCCCAGTTCTAGATAAGCCCTCCTTCTGGGAATTTACCACCTTTGATCTACGAACAGGAGCGTGCTCCAAATAAACATGTTGACGTTGTGCGCCACCTGTAATGCATCTCCTGGCTCTCTGGGTAACAGCTGTAGCAAGAGAAGCGCATCCTTGCTGCGGCTGATCAGATCATATCGGTTCAAGTCTGTGTTGTGTACGACTGAAAATCATTTTCTGCCTGTGTCTCTTTTTGAAGGGAGCTGAGGGAGAAGATCCAGCCCGAGATCATGGAGCTGATCAAACAGCAGAGGCTCAACAGACTCTGTGAGGGAACCTGCTTCAGGAAAATTAGCAGTCGAAGGAGGCAAGGTGAGGCAAACCTTCCCGACTTTAATCTCTGCTCCGACTCAGTTGTGGGGTAGCTGCACCTCAAAGCAGTTACTTTGGCATGTGGTCAGTTTAAGCCACACAGAAACACAAGTCAAGGCCAGTGTGCCATCGCAATAGTAATATACATATATATGTAAACTGTATGTTTACTCCCAACGCAACTTGGCAACCAAGTGGCCCTTTGTGGACCAGTTTGCTCACCTCTGGAATAGAGTGGCACCCACATTACCTGAAAGAAGTCTGGATACGATCAATGTTTCAATGTGTTGCTGAGAAGAGGGCGATTCTATTCAGAGCTCAAGCTCTTTCGATCAATGACGGCAAAAGTGTCTCCTTCAATATGAGCGAAGAACATTTCCAGATCCATTTTGATCAAGTTAATGGGCTCCAGTGTTTGGTCTTTGAACATGGCCAGGCGTGGCTGTGTTCTGGGTCCTGGGTGGAAGCAGACGTTGTTCTCTATAACAGGATAGAAAGATGGCTTCCTCCGCTACAGTGGGTCCTCTTTACACCAGACTCCAGACTCCATTTGGCTGTCTCTTCACTTCATTCTCCTAATCTGCCCCACAAATCCCTCCTTTTCTGATCGTCCCTTTGTCTCTTCTACTCTGGCTGCAGAGATAATCCACTCTTCTGCACCCACTCAGGGTTGGCTCGCTCCTCCACCCCAACTCCTTCTTGTGCTGGTATCACAGCTGAAAGAGGAAATCTTAAGAAGTATCATACAGAAGTGCTTATTAAGTCCAAATAAAAAACAGTTATTTTTGGCAGATTTTTATGCTTCATTTGCGATGAGTCTGCAGAGACGCTGGTGTTTTCTGCTTCAGTGCCATTCAGAATATGCCAGGAAGAGCTGAAGGCGGTTGATGTGTGTCACATCGGGAGGAATATTAAGCAGGAAGGAATGTTACAGACGTGGCTGTAAAGTCTTTTATTCTGCTGGGAAGATTTAGTGGGACAGATGGGAGATTAGTGTTCACAACTCTGCGTTTCATTTACTTTAGATACATTCGCAAAGAACATTCCCCGAGGATGTTTGCACTCATCATCAAGTGCAAGATGGAACCGTGGTCGAGAGTGGAGAAAATCTAATGGGTGGTGCTGGAAAGACTTGAGGCGTTCGTGGGACGTTGGATAAAAAAAAATAGAGCTGGTATCAAAGTCGTTATTCTGAACATTAAAGTGAAAAATATTTGTAACTTTGAATTCTAGAATCAAGCCCTGAATGTGAGGAAGTGTGAGGAGCTGTGGATGTTTCCTGACAGAATTCCAGGACATCTCTCTCTCTCTTTCCACTGCAGGATTTCTGCCGTCAGATTTACAGAAATTTTCAAGAAATCTCACTTAATCAAACATGCTAAAACGAATTAAAAACAAAGAGAAAAACAGATAACACATCATGGTGATGGACATGAACGTGATGGTTTTCGCCTTATTTACGGAAAAATCCAAGAAGTCCGTTGTGGAACCTTAAGCCACACAGGGAGGGGAGGCACAGTAAAGGTCTCTGTCTTCAGCCACCTTTACCTTTGTTCTCCCACTTTCTTTTCCCATCAAAAGATCCACAACCTTCTGGCATTTTGGGTGATATGTATGCGGTTTTATCTACCTGTTTTCACCTTACAAACATCCCCTTCGCCTCTGTCAGTCCATCTGAAAGTCCTTCAGGGCCTGGGGTACCAACATCAAATATTAACCGTCTTCAGAGTCCAAAGTGCACTTAGAAGAGCCAGTAAAAGCCTCAACTCATGGTGCTTAGATGTCTGGAAGGATGCATGTTTAAAGTACAGCTATCAGTCAGCCAACACCACCAGAGGGTGGAGAGAGTTGAAGTGAAACGCTGCACTGAAATCAAACTTGAGGGCTTAGCCTCGTGTAAACAACCAGACTGGAAGGTGAGTCTATTAAAAACAGGTCCTCAAACCGAGGGACAGAGGCGAGTCTTCTCCACTCTCTGTCGAACAGTCCTGGTCCTCTTAAAGCGCCACACACTAGCGTGGTGGAGAGTTGCTGCTTCACTGCAGCACTGCCAACTCTCTATTTTCAGATTTGGACTTCCCTGCTCACTGGCACGGGCCGGACCTCCCTGGTCTGCGTGCGCCTGCTGCCAGCTCAGCTCAGCAGCCACACTGTCGCTGTGGAGGCTGAAGGAAGAGCAGTGGTCTGCATCACACAGAATATATTGCCTGTGAAGCGCGATGACTGAAGCCTGGCCGAGGACGTGGAAGTCCAGATATCGACCTTGGTGTTAGTCATGTGGAGATAAAGCCGTTTGAAGGACCGGTCCGACACGCTCATCATGTGAAGCGTCATGGTCCATCTGCAGAGCTCCTCCGGGGCTCTTTGGTGTCGCAGACTCTTTCCGCTGCTAATTCTGTCTCTCGCTGATGAGTCACGCCGTCACATATGTGTCCGCTCCCTCTTCCTCCCCACACAGATAAGTTCTGGTACTGCCGTCTGTCCCCGAACCATAAAGTCCTGCACTACGGAGACCTGGAGGAGAGTCCCCAGGGAGAAGTTCCCCACGACTCTTTACAGGACAAACGTGAGTCTAAATTGGACGGCATCACCTGTTTGGCCCCTCCGTGATGACATCATCCATCTTGTCCTCTGTCCACAGTGCCGGTGGCCGATATCAAGGCTGTCATCACTGGCAAAGACTGTCCTCACATGAAGGAGAAGGGAGCCCTCAAGCAGAACAAGGTGCGTGTGTGTGTGTGGCAGCGCTGGTGGGGGTCGGTGCTGTGTGTCCATGCGAGAGATCACCAGTTGCGTAACTTGATGTGTGTTGCATAATTTAGCTTTGGGAAAGGACAAGTCTCAGTATTCATGTGAAATCCTTCATTTTTCTTCACCAAAGGTATTTTTGTTTTTTTTGATAAGTATATAACCTGCCCACTATGTTTGTAATGACTATGAATGTGAAATCCTTTCACATACTTTTGTTTACTCAAGATAAATTTAAAGTTATGTTTTTATATGATATGTGGCCTCAATAATAATAATAATTATCATAATAATTTTATTATTATTATTATTATTATTATTATTATTGTTGTTGTTGTTGTTATGAAGAACTTTTTTCAACCTATTCCTGGTAATATACCTGTTTTATACAGGTATAGACCTATTTTTTTATATTGGATAGCACTTTTGTGATTTTTTTCTAATCATGGAATTTTATACGATATTTAATATTACATACTTTTTCGTAATTGTATTGTATTTTTGTAATTGTATAATTTGTATCTTATTTCGTATTTCCATGGTAATCAAATCATTTTAGTTGGAAGGTCTGTCTTAATTTGAGAATTTAAAAAAAAGAAAAACTTATCATTTATACTACTGCTTTTTCCAGTTTTGACCTCATTCTTTTTTTTTTTTTATCCGTCTCCACAAAAATGTTAAAAATAAAATTACAAAGGTGAGTAAAAGTTTCAGTCTGTTGACAGGTTGGAGCACCAGAAAAATAAAAACGCATCTGTTGTGTTTCTTCCCCTCCCTCCCTCCCTCCCCCCACCCCTCCTCTCTCCTCCCCCCGCTCCACAGGAGGTGCTGGAGTTGGCCTTCTCCGTCCTCTATGAGTCAGACGAGTATTTGAACTTCATCGCTCCGGACAAGCACGAGGTGAGTCGACAATCTGGACTCGCATCTGCAGTCAAGTGACTGATTCATGATGTAAGGTTTATCCCTGGAGCCAATAACTTCCATTAAGCTTAAGCTCCAGAAAACCTCACTAATGTGTAGTGGGGCTTATGAGGACCAGAAATATGCAGCAGTTCAACTTAATATATAATCATATACAGAGACATTTTTTAACTAGTGATGTGCTGGTGAGGCTTCATGAAACAGTGTGCTCATTTTCAGCCCCCAGCAGATGGTGCTCTTTGTTTTAAAATGTTCAAGTCAAAGGTTTTAGAGCAGAGAGCACCATCTAGTGGGCACTGAAAATGTTGGTGCTGTTTCATGAAGCCTCGCCAGCACATCACTACTGTGAAAAATAACACTCTGTAACAGTCCGATTTTTGAAGTCACAGAATAGGCTGTAGAATTTGTCTGCACTTTTAGCGTCAAATTTGTCCAGTCACCTCCTCCCCAGCTCCTCGTGAGTCACCAGACTCCATGAACCTTCCATGACGTTGTAGCGGTAGAAAGTAAATGTGATGTCGCTGAAGCGTTGTACGTGTGAGCAAGGCCTGACGCCCCCTCCTGTCTCCTGGCAGTACTGCGTGTGGACCGACGGTCTGAACGCCCTCCTGGGCAAAGAGATGACCAGCGACTACACCAAATCTGACATGGACACTCTTCTTTCAATGGAGATGAAGCTCCGCCTCCTGGACCTAGAGAACATCCAGATCCCAGAGGCTCCGCCCCCGATTCCCAAAGAACCTAGCAACTATGACTTTGTTTATGACTGTAACTAGTCGAGCGTGTTTGGGGAACCCTCCGTCGCCTGCTGTACTCACTGGACTTTCCCTCTTCCCAGAAACTGGAACACAATTACTGTGACTCAAGGTTGAAGGAGGGCGACGCTGCTGTGCTCCTTTCTTTGTGCAAAACTGAAGTTGGACTTGTTCAGGAATTGGAGACCTTCAGTGGTGCATTCACTGAGCTAAATTAATGAATATCAACAATAAATAAACGTGAACAGCCAGAAAAACGGGGTCAGTGAAAGCACCAACTTGGTTAAAAACTGGGTTTATCCGACCAGTGAAGGCATCATCTGTGGCTCCACTCTGTGCATATCAGTGTCAGCTTTCAAATCATGAGATCAAAGGACAAGTAAATGAATCAGCGGTTCAATATTCTTATTAGATATTTTGAGTTTTGCACAAAGGATGGGAACACGGATCGGCCATTACAGAGAATGGCGCGTATCAAATTGCCCGGGTCGCGGCGCAGTGGTCCGGTCTCCATGGAGACCAGCGACTGATGGTTCTGTGTCTCGTCACTTTTCATTTTGCTTGTTGTAGACAAAATCTTAGACTTCTGGATCAGCTTCACTGTTTATGATTTCTCCTCAGGGTTTTTTTGTGTGGGGGGAGGGGAGGGGCTTATGGTGGTGGGGGGGCGGGGTTTGGTGTGCGTTCACACGAGCAGGTTTCTTTTTGACGACGGCAGTATTTTCATGTCACATTCTCACTTTTGTGGCAGCTATGTGTTTCCCAGGAGCCCGAACAGAACGTCAGGGGAAAAAAAAATATTACATATTACAACGACTGTTCCAATTCCAGACAAGCCTAATTTGAACCATCCGAAATCCCGCTGCTGCTTCTTTCACCGTCTACACACACACACACCTGTTGTAACGACTGCTGTACGCGACATTCCTAAGCAATATTTTATGTTGTTTATAATTTGTTCAATGAAATGACTTTGGATAAACTGTTACCAAGTGAATGCCTTGGCTAAAGGGACGCGTTGTGTCGAGGACTGTACGGCCACACAATTGAATTGTTTCATTTTTATTTAAAAGCCATTCATGGTTGTTATATATTTCCCCTCCTATTTAAAGCCTCCAATGTTTTTTTTTCTTTAGAATTTTACAAAATACCCACAACTGCTGTTTACATTAAAGAATGAAGAAGTGTTCTGTGAGTCGACTCTTTCTGTTCTTCCCATCAACCACAATATTCAACACTCTAAACTACTGTGTTTATATTACGCTTGGTTACCTACAGTCATTTGAAAAATAAAAAAAATCTATAAAATTACTGTGAAAACAAAATTAATTTCTTAAATATATTGCTCAGAAAAAAAAACTTCAAGTGAACGCCAATATTTAGTAAGTTGTGGATTTTCATTTTTTTATTTCCATTTTTAATTATATATATATATATATATATATATATATATATATATATATATATATATATATATATATATATATTTTTTTTTTTTTTTTTTTTTTTAATTTTATTTTTTTTTTTTTTTAAATGATAAAAAATATTTTACTTATTTTCCTTCCGAATAAACTTTATTTTTTATTGCTTTTTATTTGGAATTTCGAGGTTATTATAGCTAACGAACAAATGAACTAGAATTGTAATCATTTTTTAAATTAAAACAAAAACGTTTTTCATAAAACGATAACTGTAAACTTGCCCGTTTACAAAACTAGTCAAAACAAATAGTGTAATTGTCCCTTACAAAAAGTATTTTTCAAAAACTGAAACTAATTAAAACTAACTTGAATTTGAAAAACAAAAATTCAAAACTAGAAACAAAAACTTAACCTAATGAAAACTATAACCTTGGAAGCAATGTCATTAAAATGAAAATCCGTCACCGAACATTTGAACCTTTGCTACAGAGGACGTGTATCTTCGTGTATGTGCAAGGTGACACGTGGGAAATTTCACACCTGATGTCTCTTAAAGCCCACTGCTCTGAGCCATGTGTCACGGCAGGTTTCCTCTCATTCCAGCTGCTACTCCTCCTCTGTCACACATCACATCTGCCAGTCATTGCTCCACTAAAATTTCCCAAGGGGCCAGATTATATATTGTGACCCTCGACAGAGGCCGTCAAAAAATGACGTGTGATTATGAAATTACACTTTAAAATGCACAGAAAATTTTGGCTTGTTGTGTTTTATTTTAATTTAAACCACATCCCATTTAAACATTCTCGACGTGTCTCTTACATTTCAAAATCTACTTTCAATCCAGATGTATTTTAAGGGACAAGAAATACTCCTAAAATAGTCAACAGAAAAGAACGAACTATTAAGAAAAATAATCAAAAGAGAATGTTATGTTTCACTTGAATCATAGAACTATGCACAAAACAAAAATGTCAGAGACAACAACTATGTCAGTTTTGTAGTTTTACTGTGACTTCAGGAGGGCCACATTAATACAGTCTAAGGGCCGCATTTGGCTCCTGAGGCACACTTTGCCCAGGTCTGACCTACACGCTCTTCTTCACCCTCCTTACTCTTCATCTCCCGACACACTACACATCACTCTATCATCCACAAACATCATGGTCCGGGGAAAAGCTGCCCTGCCTTCCCTGCTTCTAGAGCCTTCTCTCTTTCATGGACATTCACAATCTACTGAAGGGCTCAGACAACAGGGGTCCATGTGTCGTCTCCTGCAGGGATGGGAAAGTTCTATCAGAGCAACAGTGAAGCGAGACATTGTGAGTTTAGAAATGCAAAAAACACAGCCCATTTTAATTTTGATCAGTGGTTAAAGTGATGAGAAAGGTTGTGATGAAAGTTATTTCACACTGTTATTGCTACCAACTTATTTGTCCTCAAGTACTCAGAAAGTTAACATCCACTGGAGAGATGGAGACATTTTGCCTGCCAGTACTCTGACCTGTTTGCAGTGTAACAGCGTCTCACAGAGAGAGTGTCAGCAGCCCGGAGGCCTGGACCAGCCGGCGTCAGCTCTCCTGGTTCAGCACCACTCTTCACATCAGATTAAGGCTGGACGTGATAACAGTCGACTTTCATCCTCAACTCCCTGCACCACACTGTGGACGGCTGTCTTCACAGCAGCGCGGCTCAGAACCAACCACTCCAAACCTATTCTGGCAAACGTCTGCCTCAAAAATAAAGTTTTGTTTAGTAAAGTTTTCAGAGTGTAAATGTTCTCTGGGATTCTTGGGAGAAGGTACCACTTCACAGTGGGGCCGAGTCAGTACTCTGCGTTCCGGCTCCATCATGTTTGTGCGCCGTGTTTCCTTATGTTCCACATGCTTCCATGCCTCAAAAGTTTTTTTTTACAGTTGCGTTTCCTTTTGTTACTTTAACCATTTAACCACTGCACCAAAAAACAGAAAAAATTACATTAAAAAACATAAAAATAATTAATCACAAAACCAGAAAATCCTACCACAAAAAAGACTAGAAAATGTTTATCCATGAAGATAATGCAACATGTTCCTGTCCTATTTTGTAAAAAAAAAAAAAATACAGTATATACTCAATTTTATTTAATTTATTAATTGACAATATTGAGTGTAGGTAATTAATTTCAACAAAAAATAATAATACATAAATAAGCGATTCTGAGTAAAAGGCCCAGTTTTTATTTTCAATTTTCAGGTAGAAAAGGTTCAACTCCATTTTGTCTTCATTCTTTTAAACATTAAAGCACAGTGACACAAACATAGACAAACATTTATTAAAATTAATTACATTTACAATTTACAGTGGAATCTTCATTTTAGTTTTTCCACAAGCCATTTAAAATGGAAACCAGTGACGTCCGACTAGTCACGTCCCTAGTCAACAGGTGAGTTAGTTCTGTGGCTGTGACTCAGTGCTAAGCTAAAGTCACATGAGCTCCAGGTGTAAATGTGACCGGCGGGGAGGAGTTTCTGCCTTCTGATCCTCCAAACGACTCGTACCTGGAAGAGAAGAGTCTGGTTCAGAGCGAGTCTCGCCCCCTGCTGGTGGGTGTACTCACAGCTTTTGGTATCTTCTCCAGTCGGCGGCGCTGAGCGACGGTCGGGTCAGAACCAGGGCTGCGTCCAAGTGAGCAGGAGCCAGCGACAGACGGGGCTGGCTGGAGGCCGGGCGCGTGTGGAGGCTCAGGTCCTGCTCACACACACACAGGGCAGGTGCGTTGATGCCACTGGCTCTGCAGGAGCAACAGCTCACCCACCTTCCCTCGGCTGTGGCTCTTCCTGATGGTGTCAGTGTCTTGTCTGAGTCGCTCCAGCTGCTCCGGGCTCAGCTCCTCCACTCCACCCCGGAGAGAAGACATGTACACGGGCGGCAGTAACCGACCGGGCTCTCGAACCGTCGCTGCACACTCCTGGTTGATAGAACTGGGTCCAGAAGCGCAGTGGGAGTTCTGCAGGAGAACACCAGAATCCAATTCACCAACTCCAGGGGGGATGTCAGCAGCAATGCGCCGTTGCTCCTCACCGATCCTGAAACTGGCGACTCCGACTCGTAGGAGCTTCCGAAGTACAGCCTCCAGACATTCCTGCTGTGCGGCCGCTCGCTGTGGAGCTCCTCGTTCTCCACTAGCACCATGGACTGCTCCAGAGCCGAGCCGCCCTCCGCATCTCCCGCCGAATCATCCGAGCCGCTGCTGTGGTTTGGGAACATCATGGAGGACAGACTCATCTCGCAGTCAGAAGCACCCGCTGGATCCTGGCGGCCACAGATCAGAGTGAGTGAAGAGAGGAAAGTCCTCCTCCACAGGAGGCCTGTGAACAGGACCTACATGAGGAGAGCCCAGGCTGCAGTGGACGGCCTCCAGTTGAGCGTTGTAGAGCAGAGCTTTCAGGTCTGCTCCGGTGAACTTCTCAGTCGCTGCTGCCAGCTGCTCCAGGTCCACATCTGGAGCCAGCGGAACGCCGGCGCTGAGAGCCTTCAGGATCTCCAGACGCGCGTCCTTGAAGTAGAGACGTGTCATGAAGCCCATTCCTTCTCCTCTGACTCACCATCTGGACTGTCACGGACCAGGTCAGGGGGCGGGCAGTAGAGAGACTTGTCCAAGCGTCCGGGTCTCAGCAGGGCCGGGTCGATGAGATCTGGACGACTGGTGGCGGCGAGCACATACACTCCTACCGACACAGAGATAAATGATGAGTCAGCAGCAGAGAGGGTCGCACCAGGTGACAGCAACATTTCCAGCGCTCACATTCTTCATCGACCTCGTGATTTTTGACAGCTCACCACTCAAGACTTATGAAGCCAGCCGCATCATGTGACCCCTGGGACTTGATAAAGACAGCTGAGAATGTCTTCACTGATAGAGATGAATTTGAGTTTTGCCTGCATTTTTTGTTGTTTGTACATGATACTTTTGTCACTAAAATCAAATGAAATTCTATTATATATATAAAAAACATATGTATTTTTTTGTCTTAAAAAATTTATATGAAAATATATATATATATGAATATATACATTATGATGCAATGAACACAATCGGCAGCAGGTGGCAGCAGCGTCTTCGCTCTTGTATAACAAACAGTCAGGAGACGTGAAGAAGAGACTGAAAAATGAAGAAGGGAATCCTGATTTTGACCCCACGGTCACATGGAAGTTGATTTAATTCAGCGACTTGATTTTATCGAGTCAAAATGACCAGTTTTTGGCAGAGACGGCCACATGACTGGGCGTGGCTTTCGTCTCACTGAAACAACAGGGGGATTTACAACTCTAAGCTACAGAACATCACCAAAACTGAATGAAAGCTCCTCCTCATGCACAGATATGTGCAGGTGTAAATGATGAATGAACTCACCCTGGAGCCCCTCCACACCATCCAGCTGAGTCAGCAGTTGGTTGACCACCCGGTCGGTCACGCCTGTGCTGTCATGACCCCTCCTGGGCGCCAGAGAGTCGAACTCATCGAAGAATAAGATGCATGGCTTTGCAGCTTGTGCTCTGGATCAATGTTCAGTTGAGAAACAACATGATTCAACTCGATCCACCCTGGAGAGCAGTATGGTGGAAAGATCTTCCACTGACCTCTGGAAGACGTCTCGGACCCCCTGCTCACTTGCACCGATGTATTTGCTCAAGAGCTCCGGACCCTGGGCAGAAGCAATGAAAACGATGTGGAAGACGATTGTTTGGCGTGGGGGCGGAGTCTCGAATGGCCCCGCCTACCTTGATGCTGATGAAGTTCATGCCACTGTCCTTGGCCACAGCTCGGGCTAGCAGGGTCTTCCCAGTGCCCGGAGCTCCGTACAGCAGGACGCCAGAGCGGTGGCGGATGGGGAGGTTGGCAAAGAGGACGGGGTACTTGAACGGAAAGACAGGAAACTAGTTGCTCTTGTGCAGATCAAGAAGACAGGCTGACTGTTATCTTTTCTGACTGGTGTCTTCTTCACAGGTTCATCTGAGACATGGACGATATCATTTCGACATCAGCATGTGTGGACCCGTATCTAACACCTACAGCAGGGACACTTAAGAACCCAACAGTTGTTTTTCTATGATTCTCGTCCCCCGCTCGGCAGGGTGACCCCTCCCCCTTCTATTAGTGAACGCATTAGTTGCCATTATCCGTCCGACACTCACCTTCGCAGGCAGCAGGATGGTGTCCATTAACTGCTGCCGCACTTCAGTCAGACCTCCAACTCGCTCCAGTCCAACTCCGCCCGGGGTGTGGAGGTCGACCCCCCACAGTGAGGGCGGCGTGAAGCCCTTAATGGCTTGTTCAAAGTCCCTCAACGAGAGACACAAAGCTGCGAAAGAGGAGAGAATGACTTTGGCAAGTCGCCTTATGGGAGTTAGCGCTGGCTTTAGACGACATTTGCAGGCCCTTCCAAGTCACATGATCATTGGCCTCATTGAATTAATGTCAATTTTAATAGGTTCTTATGTCTTTAATTCTTCACGCTTTTTGGTTCTGTGGTTATTGGCTTCCACCAGTTATATGTGAGTGTTGTTGTGTTGCATCACTGTTGGATTTTCATACCTCAATACAAAACAAAACATTTCAGCTCAGTTTTTGTTTCACATCCATTACTTATTTTTTCAAGCCAATTTGTAAAAATAACGTTTCAATGTTCGTCTTTCCTCTCCACGTCACCAGGGAGGAGAGTGGGCTTGCTCTGGATCTGTATGTCATTTGCATACAGGAAACCTGCAAACTGTATGAGTAAATGGCTTCCAAAACTTCCTTCCGTTGGTTCACGTGTTTGCAATATTGTGTTTGTATGGAGATATGAAAACACAACCATATTCCATGAAAAGAAAAAAAATACAATACAATACAATAATAAACAAAAAATAACTAATAGAAATCTAAAAAATCATTTAAAATGTACTTAAACAAATATACATCTTTGATGTGTTTGATTTTATTAATCGTCTAATCCAATATTAGTTTTTCAGCCAATATATTTTCTTCACTTCAAACTGAGCACCAGCTTACACTTAGCATTCTATGAACCAAATACAAAAAAAAGAGAGCTCTTAAATCCCTGTGAAAGATATGAAACACTACGCGGTACCGTTATCACTGTGAGCTCTGTGCGCAGCGTTGGCATGAATGGCCCGCTCCAACAGCAGACCCAGATCTCGAGGCAGGTAGCCTTCCGTCTCCTTAGCAACAGTGGGCAGGTCCAGACTCCTCAGGGTCTCCTCAGATACGCCAGACCTCCTGAGGATCATGCAGCGTAGAACCTCGGCTCTTTGAGCCTAAACGTTACGGTTCAGTGACGTGTCTCAGCAAAACAAACGCTTCCATGTGTGCTGACCTGGTCCGGTGTCTTCAGGTGGACAAAGCGCTGAATGAAGTGGGACCCCTGCACCTCGGTGAGCGAGGGGTGCAGCGAGTGCTCGCTCAGGCTGGTGATGATCAGACACACCAGGCTGCCGTGAACCACCAGCTCATCCACCACGTCCCTCAAACCTGCAGACAGCCGGGATTCAGCCTCCGGTGCTTCATCGATCACACCATAAAGAAATCACGGTTTACTTTGAGCGATGTGCAGATGGAGCAGAGCTTCGGGGCCCAGCTCGTGCTCCGGGGAGGTCGCTGCCCCCGCCATCTGATCCAAGTCATCCAGGAGAACAACAGACGGCTGCTTCCACTGCGCTTGAGCAAAAATATCCCGCAGCAGCTGTCTGACGGTTTCTGCCCTCTTGCCTGAGGGGAGGAAAACAGGATTTGGAATAAATAACAGCGAATGCAATCCCACCAAACGTGTTTGAGAAGAATCGCCTGACCTTGTAACTTTTTGCAGTCGACTATCTCCACGTGGGAATCAAGAGTTTCTTTTGCATTCCTGCACAGCGCTCGGGAGAGAGTGCTCTTTCCACTTCCCTGGACATTAAACACTGTTTGCTACTTTGGAGAGCACTGTTAAAAAAATGTTTCTTTCACGGTGCATTGACTAAACCTGGATGCTACACCACTGCCAAGTTTCCACACTCTAGCCTCAGGTTTTTAAGAAATAAATACACCACATCTATGTCAACAGTGCCACACAGCTCTCGCTGAAAATTTCAACATTTCAAGGAAAGTATCAGATCCTCTACAACAGACCTGGGCAAAGTGCGGCCCGGGGGCCATATGTGGCACCTTGCTTGTGTTTTTGCGGCCCTCATGAGGACAGACTATATGACCAATAAATAATAATTTTTCTGTCATTTCTCTATCCTGTTTCTGTTTTAGTCACGACAACACGACATGTTCATGACTAAATTTTTGTTTCTTCTTTTTGTTTGTCATTTTAGTATTTTCCTCAAAATTTGAAAGAAAATTCAAAATATATTTTGAAATAAATTGCCTTTTCATCTTCAATGTTTGGTCCATAATTTTATTATGGATTTCTATTCAAATACATTTTATAGGGTTTAGTGCCATATTTATTTTCTTAATATTCCATTGAAACCAGTTAATTTTGTCCGTGTTACTTAAGATTTTTTTCTGTCACATTTCGTAGTCATTGTTGCCCTTCTTTTAGCATGACGGCCCCTCGCAACAGTCACAGTTTACAATGTGGCCCATTAGGAAGTTGAACTGCCCACCTCTGCTCCACAACATGGGTGGGCAATTCAGCTGTCTTAAGGGGCCACATGCTTTCCTGTGACTACCATTGGGGACCGTCATGCTAAAAGACAGAAGCTAAATAATCTTAAAATCTAACTTTAAATTTGAGTTTTACATTTTAAATAACAGGGATAAGTGTAATTACGTCATGTCATTACTGTTTATGCTCAAGTTATGTTAGCTCACTATACAGAGGTGGAAAAAAATGCATTCTACTGCGAGCTAATGGCTGCATTACTAAATATTAATTTGGTGGAATGGATAATCTATTTTTTAAACATTTTTGAACATATTATTTGTTGATATTAATTACCAACAATGTTGAGAACATGACAAACTGAAATTTCTTTCTAGTAAACAATAAACAAAAAAGAATTATATGTATTTGCTTGTGTCCATATAATGCAGCTTAACCTTTTGAAACACCAAAAAGATTTTTCATGATAATATTTGAGATAGCGTCACATCAAACTGCATATTATTTCATTTTATTTAAAGATCATCAATGAAAATGGAAGATCTTTTTCAGTGGTGAGTATAATGGCAACAGGACTCTGGGTCAAACATTTAAATATGATTTAGAAAAGGCACTTTATTACACGTTATTCTCATAATTTAAATTAATTACTGAACCTGAGGGACAAAAATACTGAGAAAAATAATTGTTACTCATTAAAAGAATCAAATCCAGACAGGAAACAGGAAGTCATCTTTTAAATAATACTAACTAATAATAACATTGTTTTATTTTGAATTAGATTTAGAAGAGCCCCTCACACTTTGCCCATTGTACAACCAGCATCACAGACAAACTGGAATCGTTTCTGAGTTACAAATTCAGTATCATGCACCAATAATGTATTATCATGTACCAATGTCACGACTGATGTGAAGCTGTCGTATTAAACAGACAGACAGATCTGTGAAATTTGCAGTTTCCATAAAATACCTTGGGACCAGTGATGAGAAGAGCCCCGGCGCGGAGGCCCACGCCGGCAGTGCAGAGCTCTCTGGATAAAGGACTCCCGAGAAGACTATGAGAGATAAACTCAGCCCCTGCATCGCTGAGCTCATTAATCCCACTGGCGAAAAATGGATTAAAGAGATAAGATAAATGAAGTATGGAGCACAATCATTGCTTGAAACCTGCACGCACACACAGCGACAAGCTCACCCGAGCGTGTTGACAGACGGAAGCTCGAGGTCCTCTGCTTCATCTTGAGGAGCTTCAGTAGGTGACGTTAAGGGCTCTCTGGCCACCTGAAGGTGAAACATGAGTGCGAGTGGTTGACAGACTTTAGGACGTGCTGAAAAGACAGTGAAATTACAGCCCCAAAAGAAGTGAATTTACCTGTACGTCTTTCTTCTGCAGAACAGAAGGGGCCAGTAGGAACAGCTGGTCAGAAGCTTCCTGCTCGTCTGCCGGATTCACAACAGTAACAGCAAACTCTGCCTTGGCTGCAAAGACAAACACTCATGAACCACACATTTTACTTTCAAACACTTTTATGGTCTTCATAGTAATATATGGGTATTGACATGGATATTAGTGGGTTGTTTTTGTTGTAATCTGATCAGATTGATCTTGATAGGAAAATACAGATGTAAAAACCATCAAGTATTTCAATAACCTTAGCATCTGGGTAGTTCAAGGTTTCATGCTAAATGTTGAATATCCGTATTGAATAATAAGTGCAGAGAATACAGTACACAAAAAGACTAAGAATAGTTGTATGCAAGACGATTTATAATCCTTTTCCTATTGGCACCCAAGCTACAGCAATGTCAAGGTCCTGGATTTGGGAAGCAGCGCATGAACTTGTAACTTAAAACATGATGAGTTTCACTGAAAATTCTATCATGCTCTAGGAGGTTTAATGTACAGGATAAAGGGAGAAGGGCGGAGGCTCGGTGCCATTTGTTTTGCCTTACACAACAGACTTCTATTTGTATAGTGGCCGTGATTGGACTGACAAAACAAAGGTGTGTTTGTACACTGTCCTCATAAGTCAGTGAAATAAATGATTTACCATCTGCTCCATGTAGAAGGATGGTGCCAGACCGCGGAGTCAAACAGACCAAAGGTTCATGACTCTGATTGTGCAGCCAGCTGAGGAACACCGTCTGGATCTCCTCGTCGTCCTCCTCGAGCTGAGGAAATTGAAGCGGATTTCATCCAACCATAGGAGCAATGAGAGCTGAGTGAGTCGCCACGGAGACTCACCAAAGGCTTCAACGGCTGAAGGTGAACAGAGGTGGCGACTTTTACTTCTGATTTGACCGGTTTGATTCTGACTATTGAATGTGGAACAATGTTCAGTCTTTTTGCCAAAAGATCTGGGATCTGGAAAGAAATAATAATAAGAACTAATAATAATGTGTCGGAAGGAGCAGAACACTCACCCAGACTTCACCGCTACAGACAGAGCTCTTGCAATGGCTTCCATGGTTTCCTCCCGAATAATCCAAACCGTGACTGATTACCCGGACCACCTGTCCCTCTACCTCTCCCTCTGCTTGTGCATCTGCTGTTGAAGTATCTTCAGCCACTGAAGTTTTCTTCTTTTCCTGAGCCAGCTTTGTTTTCCCCTTCACTTCTCTCGGGGAGGGAACTTTGGAAATCAATCCATATGTCACTAAAGACTGAGCACCTGCAAGGCCATTATTATGTGGCTGTCTGGGAGAAAACAAGTGGAGGACATCTGTGGCAACATGGCTCATGGTGCGCAGACAGGAAGGCGGGGAGCCACACACTCTGTGGAGAGAATCCCTGAGGATGGATGGGATTTGGGGAACGGCTGGCATCTCTGTTTCCGGCTCATGAGTACTTTTGAACATGTAGCGCACAAAGCTTTTCAGGTCAGCAATTCCACCCCACTGCTGACTCGATGGAACACTTTCTGAAGGAGAGACAAAGTCTGGTCGGGAAAGAGGACTCTGCAATCGTCCCGCTGCAACATCAGAGCGGGTTTTGGGGGACACGACAAGCTCTGTGAACTGTTCCAGGTGACCGTACGGTACGGAGGGTGACAGTGATCCTGAAAAGCAGGACAGTCATGTGTATTAACTGTCACAAACATTAGCTGACTGAAAGCACAACACTGACCTATATGGATGTAGATGACTGTGTGGCTGTCTACCCACACAGGGAACACAGCGTTCTGAAACACCACCCGGATTTGATTCAACAGCTGCTGCTCTAGTGCAGAACTGTGAAGCTCCTGAGTGACAAATGGATAAAACATTCACCACAACAATAAAGTTATACCAGGTCACGCATGACATTCTGTGCAAACTCTTTGGCTTAGTTTAGTGCGTTCACTTTCACGATGCATGCACTGAAAACTTCAGGCTGGTGAGATGAGAATCTTGATCTATAAAATATATCATAGTAAGAAGAATGGAACTACAAACCAATATCTCCCAGTCGTCTGACGACAGAGGCTCCACGTGCACTTGATGCACTGATGAGACCTGATAACATGGTTTCAGAAAGCCCTGCAACACACATGTGATTAGAGGAAATATGTTCAGACTCAAATGTGGCATCCCAGCCATCAGCACTTTCTCCTACATGCTCTCCTTCTTGAAGGCCCAGCTTCTCTCCCAGCTGTCGAGACAGCTCCACTTCATTCGAGTAGTAGCTTGAGGAGCTTCTGTTCGGAGTCCAGCTGAGGAAGACTGGCGATGCATTGCTCCAGGAAAGTTCAACAACCTGATTCTAGGAGAGAGAAGCCATAGATCAGTTCCTCTGTAGTTGTTTACTCTGGTATTAAAAAAGGACAGCAGATCAGCTTCTGTTTGGAATCCAGGTTAAATGCGTAGATGAAGCATCAAACACACTAAATAATAATAATAGTTCTCTCCATGTTGTATGTCTTTTTAAGTCAATAAGCCTCCCAATGCGAATTCAATTAAAAACCTGTTGCTTTACAAACATTCTTTAACAGAAACTTCATTTTCTAAATGGGTTTTCCTTTTAACATATTTGCATCTTCCTAACCTGCATTGCAAAACCGGTTTCCTGACTCCGCTCAGTATACTTCAGCTACAATTTGTTTCATATTTAGTCTGGATAATATGTTTTTGCATCTGGTTTGCAATGGAATTGTTCCTTACTGCCTTCATCCAATCGAGTGTATGACTTTGTCACCACCAAGCGAGACTAAGAGGGTATTACTACACACATACAAATGAATATTTATGTATGGACTCAAAAGGAATTTCCATTTCCATCTTCCACTGGCTCACACCTGGGGGATACCAGGGTGTTACCCAGCCATGTTGTAGGTTATATCTATGCACAAGATCGCAAGCCTGATGGCTTCTTGAGACCAAACGACTTACAAAACGCCTGAATCAACTCAAAAGGAACCGTTTTATAGTATTGACGAAACCCGCGTTACCAAGTTACTGGTGGACAACTGATGCCATTGGGGATGTAACACTAATAAATATAAATAATACTGAGTTGCACACTTGTTTAACATCCAGATACTATAAAATTAACCACGCAACGTAGAAGCTTCTGGGCCTTTCGATATAAACCGATATCCATAAATACAATTATGTAGCATATGTTTACTTCATTACTTGCCTGCAGGTGTACCACTTGTACAATTGACCGCGGGATATGAACCTAGTAAATTATGTTAAATATCTTCTAAACCGGGGAAAGACAATGAAAACAAAAACATGGTTACTCGTGAACTACAACCACCGACGACTGTCAGCAGTAATGCAACTTACCTCGCGGAGGGAGAGTTGTGAAATCAACTTCGACGGCAGCTGAAGAAAGCAGTTTTTACTGTTGTTAAACACGACAGTGACGGGTTGAATTCCGTGACTCCCAAACATGACGGAAACACGACCTGACAGCAGGTAAACGCCAGGTAGTTCGAACTACTGACGTTAAACGTGCAACGAACCTCTCATCCATCGATGTGCTCAGACTCTGCAGCGCCAGACCAAAGCAGTTGATCCTGCGCGGAAATGCTATTCAGAATAAGACGGGAAGAGCAAAATAACTACATGACACGCGAGTAAAAGGTGAGTGGGCTTTTATTCTGAAGTTCTAAGAGCGGAACTTTGTATCTAGTAAACATGGCGGCACCGAGGCAAAACAACTCTAGTTGCTGGAAGGTCCCGGAGGTTTATAAACATCACGAGCAGCAGAAAGTATGTATATCCCGACCCAAATACAGGGAAGGGAGAAAGGACCGAGCTGTCAAAGTAAGTATGTTTTTATTAGTAGTTATTTAAAAATTGTTCAAACCAATGCAATGAGAAACGATATACAACATTCACTTTGTGCACCAGATGTGTCAACGATACACTAGTATCTTATGAAATATTAATATGAACTTCCGTTTCCTTGTACTGCAGGTGTACACCATCAATTTAGAGTCATGTTATGTGATGATCCAAGGAGTCCCAGCTATCGGCGTTATGAACGAACTGGTCCAGCTATGTGCCCTGTACGGGGTGGTTCAGGAGTACAGGCCCTTGGATGAGTACCCTGCGGAGGAGTTCACTGAAGTCTACCTGGTCAAGTTCCAGAGACTGACCAGTGCAAGGTACTTTTCCTTCCATGGAAATGTCTCAGTCACACTTGTTCCATGTTTTAATGTGTATCAATGTTCTTCTTGTCCTATACAGCGGTACCTCGGTTTTTGAACGTCTGAGTTCGAACAAAAATGTCGAGATTTTTTTCCTTCGGATTTCGAACGAAAATCCAGAACTTGAACGCCCCCGAAAAAAGCTGGAAAAAAGCATAACGTGCACGGACCGATCAGCTGACCCACGACGCGCTTTGTTAATGTGTATAGCGCAGCCTCTGTATGCAGGCGTGTCCCGTTAGCTACATTTACTGGCTGATTTTTCTTCATATTGAGGTGTAAAACCTTTCCTGTCTCCACACTGGACCGTGGTAGAGTGTCACAGGGGAGGTGCTCGCTCTCCACACCTCCGAGACTGGAGCGCTCACTCCAGGGTTTGATGTCCTGTTGTGGGCTGGAGCTGGGACAGGGATGAGGCGAGTCTGGGACAGAGCTAAGTTACTTGGTTTATGACTTTGTCACAGCCAAACTGCACAGAGGCGCACATTCAGAGCTGGACACGCACCGGGCACCTCTTCACTTCTTGAGAGACGTCACTCACTCGGCAACCCCTCCCACATGCAGCGGCCACACACATAGAGGAACAGCGCAGCTGCAGCAGACACTCTACATTCACTCCTACAAAAGACTATTTTAAGGCTTGGAACGCATTATTTCTTTTTCCATTCATTGTAATGGGAAAAATAGATTCAGATTTCGAACAATTCGCTTCTCGAACGGCCGTCTGGAACGGATTGTGTTCAGGAACCGAGCTACCACTGTGTATTGCAAATATACCGTGTTAAACAATAAAATGAAATCTTTTAGTTGCTGGTAAATTCTACTGATAAATTAGTGTAGGTGACCTGCATATATTTAAAAGTAGGTCTGTCTTGGCTTAGAGTCATTTACCGAGCTATGACCACATCTCAACTTTACAACTGCAGGACTGCTAAACGGCGCATGGACGAGACGAGTTTCTACGGTGGTGTGCTGCACGTGTGCTACGCCCCCGAGTATGAGACGGTGGAAGACACGAGGCTGAAACTGCAGGACCGAAGGAGATACATAATGAAGGCTTTTCATAATCGAGGTACGGTTATTATCAATATGCCTGTTTTAGTGTGTCATAACCTTCGTGGTGTTTTGTTTCAAGTGAGCGAGAAAGATCGGGAGCAAATAAAGACCAAGGGGCTCCAACCGGCGGAGAGTCATCCTGAGAGGACGCACTCGAGACATCAATCCACAAGTGTTACCCAGCACAAAGGAGACAGTAGAGAAGGAGCAACGGGAGAGAGTTCGGACGTAAACCAGTATATGCTCCCTCCTCTGCCCCCGCCTCCTCAGGAGAATCCTTATAACCTCGCTCCCAATAAGCAAACGGAGGACAAAATGGGAACTTTACATAATGCTATCACTGAAAACAGTCCCATGCAAGGACCGGGTTTTATGGGGGCTTCTTCACATGGAGACTCACAAGCAGAACAGACATCGAGTCGGTCAAATTCTGTTAAGTTTTTACCAAGGAAGGCGCACATGGAGAGCAGAAAAAGAAACATGCATGAGGAAGCAGAGCCGCCACACAACTGCCCCTTGATCGGACCACAGCTGCCAGAACCACCCAAAGTCGACATGGAGGATGACTCACTAAACAGAACCGTCACTCAAATCAGGAGCACCATGAAACAGGTAACAAACATCTTTATTTTTCAGTCTGGTCCCACAAACCGCTGACATTGTTCAAATAATAATCCTTGTCGTCCAGGTGGAATCTGTGTCTGTCGTCCAGCCACCGCCAAAGAAGATAAAGCCGCGGCGCAGGATTTGAGCCCCTTTCGTCTACTGCTTGGAATAAAGTCACACACTATTGGATGAGATTCAGTGGGGTGTTTTATTCTTGCTTCTTCTTTGATTCAATTCAACATCATTGACATTCTAAGTTCATTCAAGTGTGACATACTACACTGAGCTGGTCTTGTCTCAAGGTCCATCCTATTATATACCTAATAACACCGAACATACTTTTATACTAACAACCGCACCACTGTACAATCATTTAAATGTGTGTGTTTGGTAGTTACAAGTGTTTGTTTCTGAATGTCCAGATGTGAATAGGTGGACCCCTGTATTGCTCCTAAAAGGATGGAAAAGGCGTTGAGGTCACGTCAGTTCCACATGTGCAGATTGAGTGACTTAATCCACAAAGACTTGTCTCTCAAAGGCTTCAATTTTCTGGAAGATAGACATTGATTCTAAGGTTAGACATAAACACAATAAATACACTAAAAACATGCTCCATACCTCAATATCAGGGAGGCAAGTTCCGAAAGCTTCAAGTAGAAGATTTTCCTCTTTGACAGTCTCTTCAAAATCTGCGTAGGACAGCCTGCCATCGTGGTCGCGGTCCTGTGAAAGGATGTGGCGAGCTTAATGCCACTGATGTCAATGATACGGAGGGTTCAATCCAATCCGGTGAATTGGTATCAGGTCCGTTCCAGGTTGAAATGACTGGATCAGATTATTTTTCAAGAACACGACCGAAACCATGCACAGGCCCGTGACATGTGGTAATGTCTCTTGGATGTAACGGTGCATCTAGAAACTGTATAGCTTTGTATTTTTGTTTTGATAGTTTCATTATTTTAGCATTTTTGCTATGTCACACTTATTTACGTCATATAAGGTTTCTGTTTTCAGTTCACATCCATAAACATTAACAACTTTTTGAGTGAGAAGAAGAAGGTATCAGATCAGATTGGTATCGGACATGAAATAGTGAGTGAAAGTGCTACTACCATCATCTTTGTTGCTATCTCCACCAGGTCCCGCACCCCGTCCTCAGGGTCGTCTTCAGGCTCCCTGTTGAGGCTGTTCTTCAGCATGTGGAACATCTCCTCCTTGGAGATGTATTCATCGCTGTCCAGGTCATACACATGGAAGCAGTCTGATGGAAGAGCAGACCAGACCAGCTGCTATTCTCATCCCACCCAGTGGAGAAGGTCTAAACAACTCACACTTGATCTTCTCGTCCAAGCTCCCACGGAGGCAAACGGAGAGACCCTCTATCCACTCTCTCACGCTGACGATTCCATCAGTGTCTTTGTCAAACGTCCTGAAGACTAAAACGTCTGGTGAAGACCAGGCAGGAAGAGAAGTAGGGTTCAAGGTAGCGGGTGCTTACCTTCATGCATGATGGTGTCGTCCGTCATGCCAAAGACCTTGAAGAGGAACCACTTGAACTGTCCACAGTCCAGGCCCACCTGGCTCCCCCCGGGTGTGGTGGGCTCCCGCAGCAGGAGGTGGAAGTGTCGGACCAGACACTGGACCTCGGTGCTGCTGACTGCGGTCACACCAGGAGAAGCTCTATTAACCTGGACCGTTCCATGACGTCATGCGGCCAGGCGCGGTACTCACAGTGGTCTCTGCAGAGGCCTTCGGTCAGATTTTTCATCGAGTTCTTGGTGATGGACATTTTCACCGGATTCACGTGTGAAAGAGGAACGCAAGCGCGCGCGCACTAGCTCTGGTAGTGTTGTGCCGTTGTCATGGAGATGTGCCGCGCGTGAACCGCGCTCGCCTCGGCGCTACAACTTAATAAAGCCGCACAAAAAAACCCAGAACCGTATTAATAAACTGAAGAGGCAATAGAATGAAAGCCACTCCGCTCGGAAGGAATGACACAATAAAGAGTTCGGCAGAAAATGCCTATTTTGTTCGCTTTAAAGCGGGAAACTGAAGATTTTAACAATTGACGCCAGGCGTGTAGGTTTTCAGTTGTACGCACGTGTACATCCGAATGACAATGTTTAAATGAATCCACTGAAAATGAATGTAGTCAACCAATGACAAGACCCGAGTTACAGTACAGAACTATAGTATTCACGCGTTAACCGCTGTGAAGCTTAGCACCACTACTATTTTTGACGTGCAAATATTTTTTTTGATATTTATTAAGTATTTACTGTTCTAATCACCATTTTTTGTGTTAACACCTTTTAAAAAGTTTAAATTAAATATTTTAAACATGTTATTAGTATTCTTTTACTTTGCCTTTTCACTGGAAATGAAAGGTATTTGCTTTACTTTTTCCCTAATTTAAACTTTTTTTTTCTTTTGTTATAGCAAAATATGTAGACTGGAATGTGAACCAGTTACAATACAATACAATGCATAACTTTGCATTTTTTGCCACACCCGATTGACAAAACTAAAGTAGCGGGACAGAAACCTGGAAGTGAACACTGAAAACATGTTTTATATTTGTCAGTTCACTCAATGGTTTTTTTCTTTTGTTTTTCAACGTTTGTGAGAGTGCTCAGTTATCCGGGCCATCACACAGCAAAGGTTTGAATCAGGTCAACCGGACTAGTAGTAGTTATAGAAAGAGTTTCGCCTCCTATCCAGGAGGCTTTGTCAGTCAGTTCTTTCACTCATCTTTCAAACCATCTGTCTTCTTTTGCCAAAATGCGGACATTGCTGTCTTCAAAAGAGTGTTTCTTGTCCTCTAGATGTAAATGGACGGCTGAGTCTTGTCCAGAGGAGTTGGCTCTCCTGTGTTGGGCCATTCGTTGAGGTTGTTTCGTTTCTCCACTGTAAAGGTCTGGGCACTCTTGGCTGCACTGAACTGCATAAACCACATTGCTCATTTTGTGGTGAGGCGTTTTGTCCTTGGGATGGATGAGTTTCTGTCTTAAGGTCTTACATGGTTTGAACTGGACCCGGACTTCATGTTTGTTAAAGATTCCTCGGAGTTTCTCACAGACCCCAGCCACATAGGGAATAACAATGCCGCTACGGCGCTGGACATTGTTTTCCTTGTCCTTTGTGTTCCCTTTTGATGTTTTGGTAAAGGCCCAGTTGGTGTAGCCACATTTTTGAAGGGCATTTCTGAACTGACGAAGCCTGCTGGATAGGAGGCGAAACGTTTTCTTTGACTATTACTAGTCCGGTTGACCTGATTCAAACCTTTGCTTTGTTTTTCAACAATTTTCCCTCATAATGATACATCTGGTTGATGGCTTGTCCCCCTTTATTACAGCAGTCCCATAATACTTAAACTGATCTTAGCAAACCACTAACACAATCACAAAGTGATCTTTTTTTTTTGCTTTTAAATCACATCATCATACAGGACCTATCAGAGGTTAGCGAGACCATCCGCAGCCCATGTTATGGAGCAGCATAATTTGTACAATAAATAAAACTTAGAATGTAACATTCGTTTTCTTTTCAGTGTCATTTAATACATTAACTCCAACACAACTATATCACACAAACATCAAGGGATTTATGTAAGAACACTTTTTTTTAAATTGCATTTCTACGTTTACTTGACTTATACACACTATTGGACCAGTAAAGGCCTATTAAAAAAAAAGTAAAAGAGTTAAATAAAGTCTTGTCATGTGCAGGGATGTGCATGTTATGTGAGCCGTGTGTGTGTGTGTGTGTGTGTGTGTTTGAGTCACACGGATCTGTGTGTGAGGTTTGCTCTGATGGGAAGGGAAGTGTCCACCCAGGTGTTTGGGTTGTTGATCACTGCAGTCCAAACCGAGATCTCTTCCTCTGTAGAGTCCATCCAGCTGACCGTTTCTCCATAACTGAGACCTGTCGATAGAGACGGTCAGTGTCAAGAGTTGAAGACACATTGAATTGTTTTGTTTTCTCAACAAACCAAACATGACGACTATATTCCTGACTCAGCCAGAGGACCTGAGTGAGTGTGTGTGTGTATACATATATATATATATATATATATATATATATATATATATATATATATATATATATATATATATATATATATATATATATATATATATATATATATATATATATATAGTTGTAACAGTAGTATCAAAAGAAACTACAGAAATTTTTAGACAAAGCCTTCAGACCAATAGTCTGATCAACACTGTCAGTGCAGCTGAGAACGTCTCGTGATAGTGCCACAAATGGTGTTACAGATTTCAGCCACCAGGGGGGTGAAAATGAAGTGACCGTAGCTTGACCTCACTCTGGTGACACCAACACCTGAAATAGCGTATATGAGAAAGTGTGAAGTCTTCTGTTGGAGCAGCCTCAACAGTGCAA
This sequence comes from Synchiropus splendidus, assembly GCF_027744825.2. Taxonomy (NCBI): domain Eukaryota; kingdom Metazoa; phylum Chordata; class Actinopteri; order Syngnathiformes; family Callionymidae; genus Synchiropus; species Synchiropus splendidus. The sequence continues at coordinate 11,781,093 of NC_071337.1, forward strand.
AGCGCTTGAGAGCAACAGCTGAACTGAGGGAGCCTTTGTTGATTCCAGCAACCATCCTTTCAGCTCACACGTCTTCACGTTCCCTTCCATCGGACGAACTACTTATAGTTGCCTAAACTGCTCCAGTGCTCTCCCCCTACCTGCACCGATCTGTTTGCCTGTCGGCTGTGTTTGTTCATTGAAACGAACGAAAGCTGCACCTGATTCTATACCAGTTTTTAAATAAATAGAAAGCCAAAAACACACTCGTTGTGTTTGTGTGTGCAAGTGTGAGATGTGTGAAACAGCTGGAAACCTGGAAAAACACAAGAGAAGTCAAAGACTAGTTCCTCAGGATTAACAAGACTGGATTGAAGTCAATTCATCAAGAAGGGTCTGAATTGTGTTTAGTCACAGTGTTCGTCAAGTATAGTCCTAAGACGGACCCTTGTGGTACGCCGTGTCAGAACCATGTGACTCAGAGATGAGGGACTCCAGTCAAAGGTCAGATCAGGGACTTGTGACTTGCTTGGTAAATGACTCCACATGACTCTGACTTGTTATTCATGACTTGAGACTTGACTTGGACTTGCATGCAATGACTTGAAAAGTTACGTCCAGCTTATTATAATCTAATGACTTGACTCGACTTCACTTGACCCTCACAAAAATAATGACTCGACTTGCTTGAGGCTTGAGGCTTAAGACTTGCACCTCTGATGTGACTCACCAGTTCCACTGCTGAGGCGGATTCCTCCCAACACCAGGGTCTTGGTGCCGTCGCGATGCCACACGGTGAGTTCGGCACATGCCTCTCTCAGGTCGCCAGGCTGGAATCCATCGTAGACCATGGTGTGGTTATAAGACGGGCTGACAGAGCGCTTCACTACCCGCGTCTTCTGACCGCTCTGACAACTGGCGTCTGGGAGGATGTAGCTGTTGGGCATCGCAGAGTGGCACTTTCAGAGTTGGACTATTTTCACATTTTTAAATGCACTGGACTATTAAACACACACATATTTGAATTTGATTTGTGTCAATGCAATTGAAATTTGAAACATATGAAACAACTAGCATAAAGTGTACTGTATTATTGAATCAACTGGCATGTTTTTTGAAAACCTGTCATCTCTTACTAAGATCACATGACATAAAACATGTTCAAAGATTTTTACAATGTTGACTTACGTAACAAATAAATTAAATACGGTTAATAATATCTGTAATTCATTTCAAACGGTGAAAAACAGCAACAAATGGTGCGATTGTGTTCTGTCTATAGCTGTTTTTGGGGGCTATTTATTTATCAGTCATTTCTGTTTATTTCATTTTATTTTATTTTATTATGATTATTACGATTATGTTTTTGACTGCACGTTATTCCAAAGTACTTTCCTAGCAGGTGGGATCCCCACTGACCACTGACTTTTGCTCAATTTGCAGGAACAGATTCAGTCACAGTTTGAAAGTTCTTGTGTGATTTCAACAGTGGCCCACCTTTTAACATAAGAGTCCATCGCCCCTCCCTTGGTGGACAGGAGACCCTGAGCCTCCCGGAGCCAGATGTGCAGCTCCCCACTCAGCGGTAGACCCCCACCTTACCAGGCCAAAGCATGAAGATCGATACATTGTTTTTGTGTTTCACTCGGACACAACATTCCTCACCCTCGTGTCCTTCTGGGACGAACTTCACTGAAAACATGAGGGTCCCGCGATGGCTCATGGTCTCTGGATTCAACTGGAACTGCAGGAGGAAGAAGGCCGAATTTTGGAGGAGAAGAAGGTTATATAAAGCCTTAGTTGAAATTCACAGCATGTATTCACATCCCTCCAGCTCTGCCAGACACACGGTCACCCTCCCCTCCTTTTTTTTTTCTCAGCTCAGCTAAAAGCTGCCAAAACGGCTTACACAAAACACCCTGAGCGCTATTTTTCCATCGTTGCAAATATTGGCAGAGTGTGTTTAGACTGTGAAGTCTTCCTCACCCGAGGCTGCAGCTCCTGCCAGAGAGGCTCCGTGCAGGTCCAGTCCCACAAACCCAGAGGCACCTCCACCTCGCCTAAAAACACGTTGCTCCCAAGCGGCTCCGAGTGCCACACCGACATGTTCAAGGTCCGACTCCTTAGCTCGCAGCTCCTCACCTTATACTGAGAAGTACAAGCATGAAATTAGTCTTCAACATGGGTTAAATGACCAGGTTAGTAGGAACATCACAGAAAAACACCTTCGTATTCATGTAATAAATGGTAATAAACGTTTATTAGATGTAAAATAGTTAAATGTAAATGTGTCTTTTTAAATAAAAACAAATAATTTCTATTTCAGGGGCCATCAAAATCTGATTTTCTTTTTATTAACAATAATATTCCTCACACTCGTGAGTTTGTATTTTATTTATGAAAATATAATGTATTAATCTTGTCAATACAAAAAAAGTGTTTGGTAATTTAAAAGCTTGAAACCTAAAATTAGCGTTCCTAAAAACATCAGAAAAAATGATGATTTTAATCGAAGAGGAAACCATCTGCCAAACCGAACATCCAAAACAATTGGGGGCCAAAAGTAAAGCAAACACATCCACATCTCTCTGTTTCTGTTGACTGTATAATCGATTAACTAACCCTCCGAAACGTGTTGATGTATTTAGAAATAAGGCCCCATCCACAGCTATTGAATGCTCCAGTCGCTCTGAGCCACTGACCACTGCTGATTCAGGAGTTTTCCCAGCTCCCTGTCCACTTTTGCATCAGAGCATCAGAGCGAAAAGATGCGGAGGCGAGCTGAGAGACGAACGACAGATGGAGGATTTCTGTAGCGGCTGCCGTCAGTAAACAAGTGTTTCTCACTTTGAGTGTTTGATCATAGACAGGATTTTCCGTCTTCTTCTTCACCACTGTTTTCCTTTTACTCTTCCGGGACTTGTCCGGCAGGAGATAGGTTTTGACGTACCTGCAGACACACACAAACACACACAGGTATTGCCCAGCTGGGAAGAACACCAAGTTAAATGTTGGCACTCACGCGTCCACATGGCTCTTCCCTCCCGAGGCGATGCCCTCGCACCTATAGATCCGCACCGCCAGCTCCTCCTTCTGGGTGTCGTAGACCAATGAGAACTGCATGCGGCCCTGCACGTCCACCGCTCCAAAAACCCCCGAGCTGAACAGACTCATCATGCTGCCATTAAGCTACGACAGAGAGACGGGCAGAGCAGAGATCAGCTCCTGCGTCAGCGTCAACAGCTGAGTCACCGCGCCTCCGTCAGTGGCAGAATGGGTGTGTGCACTACCGTGTAGTTAGAGTGCAGGCTGCCCGATGAGCTGCTGAGTTTCAGATAGGCTGTTTCAGTGTCTTTCAAAGAGTCTTTGTCATGATCCTGTCCGTCCAAATCCTCCTGAAAATACACACACACAATCATCATATGCAAACACAGCTGTTGACAGCATTTTCTTAGGACAGTTTTTTGACACATTATTGTCACTTAATGCAGCATTAAAAAAAAAGATAGAAAAACATCTGTAGCCTGACTCTACATTACATCACACATCACCTCCTTCAAGGGAGGGAAGCAAGCTTATTAAATGATGATTTATGAGGTGATGAGAGGGGGCGGAGCCTATCCCAGCTGCACATGGAGAGAGGTGGGGGACACTCTGGAAAGGTCAGCAGTCCATCACAGGGACACACACAAGTCAAACTTCAGAGTCATGAATTAGCCCCTGTGTGTTTTGGTCTCTCAAGCCCACAAACTTGGGGCCCGGGGGCCATGTGCATGTTGATCTGCATGTGCTACAACTGCATATGTTTCAAAGTAACTCAGAGGGCATCAAAACTCAACACTGCATGCAAAGATTTGCGTTGAAGTTTAGTCTTTCAACAGGTGGAGATGCTAAATGCGTTTGATCAGGACGACTGCTGTGAGTCAGTGGAGAGGGGCGGCGAGTATTTTCAAGCACAGAGATGTTATGAGTAGCCTTCAATGGTTAAGAAGAGAGCGGTGTTGGATTTTGTTTTCACTACATTGTCCTATCAAAGAATGCCGTTTACAGACGGCTCAATAAATTCTGTTTGACTTGGTCTGTGCTTGAAATATTGGACCGCGGAGTATGAGTTTTAGGCCCTTTGTTTAGACTGTCGCAGCCCTTTTTCCAAAAATAATAGTAAGTTTCAAGTAGAAGTGAGATCAAAACTGAATTTTTGCCAGTTTAGTCCTGCTGTAAGCAATAGATAAAACCTTCTTTTTTTTTAAAAAAAAAATCAATGATTTATTCAGAATACACGCCTTTTAGTTTTAGTAAAGACAACACACCCCTCAGTCATTTGCATTTACATCTAAAAAACTAAGTCAAACAGAAGCACCAGGCAAGTGTGTCTGCAGACAGAACAAGTTGGACAAGTCAGATTAAACTAGCACTGAACCAGATGAGGTGATTCATTAATTCAGAGCATTTATATATCATCCACATTGTAGCAAGAAGAGCGGCGTTACCTCTGATTCTTCTGAGTGGCCGTTTGTCAGCACGTCGCAGTCTGGAAGAAGATCAGACGTTGAGATCATCACGGAAACATTTGGACATTTGATGGATTTTCTGACTTGAAGAAACTTCAGTAACTACCGTAAGCACTCATCCATAATGCACTATTAATAGATGAATAAGGCATTATAGTGCACTTGTTTTATTTTATTTTATTCCGAAGCACTTTTCTAGTTAATACATTTGATTCTGATACTGAAGATAATTAAAGTGTTCACTTATAAAGATTTACAAACCTTAATCCTCATAATACTAAAGAAACATTGTTTTAAACCTTCATAACATCTTCTATAAAGCCTTAGAAATGCATTATGATGTCTTATAAAAGAGCTGACAACAATGTAAAATGCATTTAAAAGAAACTTCTACATTTGATGAATGACTGTCTGATTTATAGGGGGCGCTCTTCATCCCACTGTGTGGTGAACTATTGTTGCAAAAAAAATTCATCACCTTGATGCACAAACTGCAGAGAAATATCTTCCATCTGGCATAGAAGGAATGAGACTGACTCAGCAAGCCTGCTGCAGAGACCCCTTTTTTTCCCCTTTTCTCCAATTGAACTTGGCTTCTTTGCTTGGGCCTCTGCCCCCAAAACACCACCCATGATGAGTATGACAAAACCGAAAGTTGACTGACATGTGAAGACACCATTCCAGTGGTCAGACAAACTGAGCTCCATATCTGAGGCCAACAGTCACATCAGAATAAAGCCCACACCGTATGGCATGTGACTTCTGTCATCACAGATACTTCCTGTAGAGCTGGTAATACCATCACATCCAAACCATCTCTGACAGGTCCTACCTGGTGGCGAGGTGGAAAGATAAAGATGTTGGAGACGCTGAAAGAAAAGATCATTCAGACACTTAGACAGAGACAGGAATTATAATTTAACTTGGATATAGACCTGCTCCACAGGATTTTTCCTTCTGGTAGGTGCAGATTTTGAACTTCCCTGGCAACTGTAATGAAAATATAATATGATCAGCATAGTTACAAGGTGATTTCAAAGGTTCTCCTCTCTTACTTTTCAATCTCCAACTTGTTCTCACACAATCTGTTGTCAGCCTCCAAGGTGGTGTCTTTGTGGTGGGTGGTCACGGCTCGCTCTGCATCGAACAGCGAAGCTAGTGGCACATCGGTTACTATGGCAACACAAGATAAGTTCACTCATCGATATGAGAGACCATGAGGGGCAAGCGTGGCGGGGCTGACCTTTGCTCCGGGTCCTCTTGTGGTGTCTAATGGTGGCGTAGACCAGGTCGCTCCCGGACATTCTGGTCAGGTGACGCCTGTTGCGCTCCTCGTTGAACCAGGCACCCGACAGAGTCTGCAGCTGTTTGAAGTCAGTCTCTCGCTGAAGGAGCCTCCTGAAGGATTGACACAGATTGAAGAATGAAAGGTCGACTCTCCATGTCCCTGTTCGACCTGTTAACTCATGGATAAACATGATTTAAATTATTGAGAGAAAAAAAAAGTCAGACTGGTCTATGGAAAACATTGTGAATGAGCAGGTGGAGATGGTCTTCTGGCCTGGAGAGCTGTGAATCTTTCGTTGTTCAGAGCACAGAGTGTGGTGACACCACATTCATAAAAAGGAGTCAGGGGATTCATAGTAGTCTTAAAAGCAAATAGCAAAGGAAAGCATTCAAAATGTCACCGGCCCCGACGGGTTTAGAAAGAGTCAAAACACATTATGTAATTTGCTCAGAACATGGACATGAAAAGATCAGAACATGGACATATTGATGATTCATAAGAAGACACATGGCAACTTCTGCAGCAGCACCAACTCAATCGACTTGTTTCTGCGTGGAAAGGCAGAGAGAGAAAAACGCTTCAAACTACAGTGACGGTACCATGAGCCAGCAGAGCTGTCGTGGGGTGAAGTGGAAAAAGTTCTCACTCACAGTGGTAGAGCGAGGCCAGGGGCCCAGGGGCACATGCAGCCCATTGCCTGTGTCTCTCCAGCTCTCATGAGGCAAGAGGAAGCAGAAATGTGAGCGTGTAGAAATGCTTCTGTTTTTATGTTCACATGTCCACAGTCCGGCTTTTAATATTTTTGGTATTGTATGTTTTATTTTCTGCTAACTTTACTTGTCACGTCTATTCGTTTTTTTGTTTTGTTTTTTATTTTCTTGCTTCTTTTGAGTCTTTGATTTCCCATGACAATACTACAATGAAATGCTTAATCCAAATGTATACATGTAAGATGAATTGTCTTGGGAATTTCTCTTCGGATATTAATAAAGTATCTCTCTATCTATCTCTCTTTTTTCAACATTTACCTAGGTGAGGACGTTTATTTTTTATAATATTAATTTGAAAAAAAAGTATATTTATAAGTAGCTTTCACTCTTATTTATATGTTTTACTCCCAGTTCCGTTACTAATATACTCACGACTAGAACAGAAAATCTTCGCTGATTTATGATTTTATTATGTTATTAATATTTACTATGCAATACATACACAACCATACAATACGTAAAATTAAACAACCATTCTATCTTATGTTTTACAATGCCAAGATACAATCAATTCATTCTCTTCATTCTCTTTTGTGTTTCTACTTTTTCATTGTGAATTCTGACTTAACTCTGACAACACTATAATAATGTGGCCAGTCTACAGTCATGCATCATGTATGAGCTTCACCCTCCTACAGAATAAAAGGGGCTGAGTCGACCGTTTTGCTTCAAGGCATGTTAATAAGCTCTGCGGGCCGTCAGAGGAGCTGTGATTCCAGCTCTCAATCCCAAGTGACCTCATTCAGAACTGTGATCATCTGCTTCATTCTCTCATTAAAATCCTGTTTTTTTAGAACGTTCTCCTGATGCGCCATAACTCCTTAGTCATTTCTACTGTTTAATTGATATTCTGCAACGACTCCCTTCATGTTTTGTTTCATTTTTTCAATTGAATATCACATGATGTCCACGATTTCCTCCAGTCCCACCTGCAGCCAGTCAAGAAGTGACAGAGACAGAGTGATGTTTTGTCATTTACTGACTTGGTGACAGTGAAAACGCTAGTTTTAAATCATGAGAAGTAAATCTGCCTCCGATCTGCAGCTGTCCTCAGGTGGTCCGTCTCTTCATATGTCCAGCAACAATACTTGACTTGAGTCGAGTTTGAGTTCAAGATGTTTCTTTTGGGATTTTCCCGCGAACAACACATTGAAAACCGCCATGTTCACGTGCACCTCCATGATGTGTTATGTTTATCAGTTTTGTTCAAAGTTTCCACTTTGTTTTAACACGTTTGATCAGATGAGATTTCATCTTTAAAAAGGGACGTGGCGGTGCACCACGCTTGTTTCTATGTGGCAGAAACCCTGATTTTCATATCACTCATTTGATGGACTCATTAATAATTAGTAATTTATTCATCTACATTTCATCGTTTAAATTCACCTTTAAACTAACTTGTCAAGATAGAGATGCTATGGAGCATATTGTAGCTTCATTTATCAGAGCCCAGAGTCTCTTTTTAAAGATGAAATCTCACATGACTAAATGTGTTAAAATGAAGTGGAAACATCAAAACATGTAGAAGACAAATAACACATAATATGATCATGGAAGTGGACAGAAAAATCCCAAAAGAACATCATAACGTTGCGATAACTGAAGTTGCAACAAATGAAGAGATGGACCAGGTGAGGAGAGCTGCATGATTAAAATCTGGCATTTTTATTGTTGCCATGTGAGAAGGAGGAGGGCTTCCCCACAAAGTATCCTGGTGGAAACCCTGCTCTGGATCCCTCAAAGACCAGTTTATGATCAGAGACACATTTGAACACTGTGTTTATGTCGATATTTCAAACCACATTTGCCAAGGGGAAAGTAAGTGGCACACAGTCACATAGTCACCTCTGACCTTATGCGTCCCTCATCATGACGACGCAATTCCAAGTCTCGCTGCAAGACCTGCAGGATTGTAGCCTGCTCAGCTTCTGTCAGGTGGCTCAGGTCCAAAGCGCCGCTGTCCTCTGTAGCCATCTCTGAGCTCAAAGATCCACAGACTTATTCCATCGTCTTTCAATGGCGTCCACTAACTGGAATCCACGTGAGCAAAAGAAGCATGCTCAGCATCCAGAAGTCTTCAGAGGGACTCGCAAGAAGCTTCCAGATGGGGTCACCGAAGGGAAAGAGAAAAGTGAGTGGATGCAGCAGGTGATGTGCTCATTCATCAACAGAGACATTAGGACATACTTTTCAAGGACCCACCCTGAAGTCCTATACAGTCGGGCAAACATTTACAGGAGTTACTGTAACACAATTCTATGTTGTACGATAGTGTTGACAACAATGATCTTCACAACCTTTTCAGTCTGTTGCTGATGTTAAAGTCGCTGAAAAATGCGCTCATCATTTGACCAGTATTCTTATCACCCATCGAACTTGATTTTCTTCTCAAATAACAATCAAATTATTCCACCAATGAGGTTGCATGATTGTCCACAACTGGATCTCATTGAAATTGTCAGTCAACGTAGATGTTGAAATCAGGAAGAGATGATCTTCCTGCGGTGCGGGTGAGAGAGTTCTGGTGACTGTAAATTAGCATATTGTCAAGATAAAATCAATACAGGAGAATATTTTTGGGTGAACAATATCGTGCAGGTCCGCACGCCCCGAGTGCTTTTCTAGCCGTTGTAGTTTATACAAGGAGATTCATCCGTGACTTGTTTTCAATCTTGCATTATTTATTTGATCTCATAAAAGTTTACTTCAAATTTGTTGCGACTACTTTGAAGGTTAAATATTTGTATCCATAACTGAAGTTGTAATGATGATGATTATTTGACATACAATTAAATCACTGTGTGATTTCACTTTCTTATAGTCACTGAATCCTTGAGGGAAAAAAATCCTTATTGAAAATGAACGTGTATATATTTATAATGATATTTTTTTATTGAATCCCTTAGGTTGACCACTATGCCACTGGTCTAGACTCGAACAAGAGCATCTCTGGGAGTCACCCAGGAAGTTTGAACTCAATCTCATGTGTCACCTACTTAAAATTAAATGGCCGTTTTAAAAAAAAGTGAAGCTGTATCGCATCAAAAACAGGCAGTGGTGGTCCAGCAAATACGTTGCTGTAATTGACGCATGCGCAAAGCCGAGTTTGTGAAGCGACTACACACGACACATGGCAACTGAAACTTCAATAAAACTCACAGAGTCGCGTACAATCGAGATCGAAAGTCGGTTTTTAGCTGCGCTATAGTTGCAAAGCTGGGCTGACTCACCTTATTTCCCCGCTGCGTCCATCAGACGAGCAGCCGCACAAGTTGCTGTGTGTGTGTCTCCAACTTCAGACGTTAACTAAAGCAAACGAAGTGGCCACGCCCACAGAGGCGCGGACAAACAGAGTGTGCGCGTGTGTGTTTAGCAGGTGTGAGCGGTCTCAAGAGGCCAAGTGTCAGGCAGCCCACCTGGAACAAGCCCTTGGTCAAACATCCTTCTGACGCGGTCGGGGCTGCTGCTCTGAGACACACACCGTCATCAGTTATACACGCCAGTTATACAAGCTAAAGCTAAACGAGGAGATGATGTTCATCTGTTTACCAAAATCACATTCCTTCAAAAATAAATTATTAGTATTATTATTATACTGCATAAAGAAGTACATTCCACAGGTGTTGATGTGAACACAATGTATGCAGTGAAATAATAATTTTTAAAAATCCAGAAGGTCACGGTTGGTTTGTGAGCTGGTCCTGTCCATTACCAGGGAAAGAAAGAGTGTTTCAAGCCCGTCCTTTGTTACCAGATTTGGATGGCAGCCACGGTCGCTTCACTGGGGAAAGTGTCTTTGTGCGAGTTTATTCAGGCCTTAGGGTCCCGGCTCAGGCTGGCACTGCTCCCCTGAGGGCCCCAGCCTCGGTCATGTGAGTCCCCCTCACAGCAAGTCCGAGGCCTGTATCTTCAGCCATATCTCCAGTTCTCCACCTGCCTCGCACATGCATACAGTCATGGGGCCATTGAACAAACACTGTTTGTGTAGAACTTGTTTTCTTCATTTATTTAAATACACCACCAACACTGCACACAAGTCAGGATTGAATGACTTGACTCAAAGCTGACACATAAATATTTGTAATGCGACACAAACACGCAAACGTTATCGAGAGCAACACTAAAGATTAGTGCCACTCACAACAACAGCAAAACCACAACTGGTGTTTGTTGGTATTAAAAAAAAAAAACATTGTTTGTTCATATTGAATAAGGTGATGAGTCACAAAAATGTGACTTTCAAATGTATATTTGCTGCACAAAACAATATGTTGACAGAGAAAGCTCTTTTTTCATAATAGGGTTTTTTTTTTTATTTTACAACAGACCCATTTGTTTTCTTCATCAGTGACAGTGTTGTGACCACTACAAAAAGGTGCGATCGTAAACAGCCGAGACAAAACTTAACACCATTTAGAGAAGACTGTGCTGAACTCATCTCTCTGGGGGACAGACGGGGACATTATGTCGGAGCATTGTTGTCGTCACAGCCGGATGAGTCACCGCTCCGCTCTGCTCCGAGCATCTTCACTGAGGCTGCTCTCTGTAGGCAGACGATTCAAATGAGGCGCTACCACTGGATGTCGCCATAACTCGCTGTCGGCTCCTCAACTCACATGGGGTCGTAGCTGCTCTGCTCTTTGGATTTCAGGAAGCGCATGGCGAAGAAGCCTCCGGCCTGCAGACACAGCACCAGGATGATGCCCCCGATGAAGCTGGACATGTTAAACTTGGCCTGGGAGAACTCGGGGTTGGGCTTGTCCTCTGCAGGGACAGGCAGCAGAGGAGAAATCTGACGCACACGCTTGTTACTCAGGGAGTTATGAATGTGTGACGCAGGATGTGGGGAGCTGGAAGGCAGGTGGAGGGGGGGGGGGGGGGGGGGGGGGGGGGGTGTCTCTTTATGGGTTACCTGAGTCACTCTTGTCTCCTTCAGCGACGATCTCAACGACTGGGGAAATAAAAGGCACAGTGATTTAGGCGTCTAACGGCAGGAGGGGGGAGTGACCGGAGCACCTGAGCACAGTTCCGACACTCTGGTCCAGCTGCAGTTCATGGAGGAGTCTGCCACGCTGCCCTCATCCTTCATGCACATGCCAGCGTCATTGTCTGGCAGAGAAGAGGCAGCTCAGCGTGCGCACTCAATAATGTAGTGAGGGAAGCTTATGTTACAGCCGAGGTCGAGTTACGATCAGAGGTCAGGTGAGTGAGTGTGTGTGTGCGTCACCATAAGGACAGAGCCTCCACACGCAGCCAGTCAGGTTGAGCATCGAGGCACCGACACACAGGTCACATGACTTGGCTTGAGAACAATCTGTCGGCACACAATGAGGAATGTCAGTCCGGGTGCAGATAAGCATGAAGACATTTCCATGTTGGATGTGTTTCGAAGGCAAAATGGGAGGGAAAACAAAGGGTTGCCAAGTGAGGAAGGTATCCCATCGAGCTGGATGCCAACCAAAGCCTTTATTTGATTCGATTTCAAAGGAAATGTAGGGATAACTAACAGTCCAGGTCTCCTGTAGTGAGACTGAAATAGACTGAAACTATTCGATTTAGATTTTAAAGGTCCATGAATATCCTGTTTTCTTAAGTTTCTCAGCGGTCACCAGGACCCCAGGGGTGAGTTTCTCCTTCTACAGTGTCTTCTACAGACAGTTCAGCTGAGACCTCCCTCTCACCTGGGTTTGCCAAAAGATGAGCCAGACCACTGAGAAACATCTATCTAAAGCACTACGCCGAGTCTCGGACACGTGCCAGAAGTCTAAACCTCAGCGCTAGGAACCAGGGAAAAAAAACACACGCAGCGGATCTATCTATTTCAACAGTACATATCAATGCATGTCAACAGACAAGAGGCCAGTTACTAAAAATAGTACGCTTCATTTAAACTCAGCAAACACACGTAGAGCCTGACTAAATCGCTATGGAACGCTGCGTGAACTGAAAGAAATAGATCTATCTCCAGCTTTAAAAAGCACTTCTCTTCAGCTATAAAGCTCCAACCCTGTGACAGGTGAGTCCTACCTGACTGCGACAGCACCAGAGAGACCACAGCAAGAAGCAGCAGAGCAGAGTAGAAGACCTTCAGCTGCTGCATCCTGACCACACTGGTTCACTCCCTGAACCTGAAAATAATATCTGGGACCAGGAGAGCAGGCTGAGATGCGGGACCTCACAATGACACTGAAGGAGGGAAAGAGTCATGAGTAACATGAGCAGCGGCCAAAGTGGGTTCCCAGGCAACCGAGAGAACCACCTCAGTGCACCTGAAATACACACCAGCGCGCACGTTTACTCAGCCATGCGGAGATGCAGCTAGCTAACTTCCCCATTTCGGTGAGGAAATATAAGTGTGTCATGGCGTTGCCACATGATCTGAAAGAAGGGCTGCTTTTTTTGGCCCCGCCCCCAGTTCACTCTCACACACACATTTATGTATAGCTACATAGGATGAACTCAACCATTCCCAAAACACCATCCATCCATACACGTGTGCATCCATTTTCCAGCACGCATCCAGAAAACCAGGTCAACAGCGCCCTCTGTAATCAACCTATCAAAACGCAAGTGGGACTCAAAATGTTAAAAAGAAAGATGGAGCTTGTCATGAGTCATTGTCAACGTGGCACCCAACAGGTGAAGTCATTGGCTGTGGATCCTCCATCTCTCAGATGGTTTCCTCAGTGCAGTGGGCTGAGAGTGCGGTGGTGGAGAGGAAGAGAGAGAGAGATGCCGCCACATCCTGCATCACCACACCGCAGATGCATTGTGTAAACTCAAACCGCTCATCAATACATTTGTGAGCGAGAAAAGAAACCCCCCACACCACACGTAGTCACCTGACCTGCAGGCATGTCTACAAACCCTGCTGCATGTTCTCCCACTGTCTGCTGCTGGGAAGGACCTCGGTGAAGGTGATGGAGAGGCTCAGTGTGACGTCGTCTCCAGGAAGCATGTCCTAATAAGGCTTGAGCGGAGAGGATCCCCCTCTAGGTCGGCGGATTGATATTCACCACCACCCCCTCCCCCGCCTCGCAGCGCCCACGCTCGCGATCAAACCAGGGAAGCCGAGCATTTCCCGCCTCCGCTGCGCTGCTGTGGCAACCGGTGGTCTCAAATCAAAGAGACCCTTATTACTGTTCGGAGCTTGAAGAGCGTCTCTCATCTGCGTCAAGAGATTCTATCCTGCTATTGAACATGAACTCACAAGCTCCACGGCAGGAGGAGATGTAGACAATACAGTGATGCATTAAGATATCTTGAAGCAGGAAGGCAAGCTGGTCAGATGGTGAGTAGGAAGGTATGAAGACGGCAGGGAGGGCTGTTGTGTTTATCATCTTAAATAATCTTAAATAACTATGTTGGGGGGGAGAAGTAGAGGCGGTCTAAAGTAGCGATGGACTGGCGAGGCTTCATGAGTATCACTTTTACATCACTAGTTTCAGAACTCGTAAGGTGTCCCTCTTGGTTTTAGAATGATGGATGGTTTCACTGAAACTGTGATTTTTCAGCGCATCTAGCGGCTCTGGCTGTTCATGAAGCCTCACCAGCCCATCACTAGTCTAAGGGGTAAGCATGCAGATAGGAAAGGTAGGTAACCTAGGTAGGTGGTGGATGATTCATTGGTGAGAGGGTAGGCAGGTTGGTAGTAAGTCAGTAAGCAGAAAGACGAGTCGCTACATAAGGCTCCTGCTTGTGTGGAGCTTGTTCAGCGCCCAATACACGGTTCATCCATCCATACAGCAGTGAGAAATGCCTTTGTGTTGACCCTTCTACTATGTAGGTCGTGCCACCCCAAAGAGGTAGGTAGGCACTGCCATGGTGTGGGGCAGGTTGTCCAAGAGGCTGGTAGTAAAGGAAGAGGGTTGATGTTGTAATACTGTAGAGAAAGATAGAAAGAATTTGTGGGCTAAACTAAACTACAATACCAAATCCAAAAGGAAGGACAGCAGTCTGTATTGAAGAATATTAAAATGAATCACGTGTATATATTTATGTAACTGACATTTCAAACCTATCAGTAGGAAGATGTGGCCAAGTATATGAAACTAAAATTCTCATTTGTCTGACTTCAAATGAGGTTTCTTTGTATAAATTCCTTGTGCGTCCGAAGGTGGACTCATGGGTCGCCATATCAGCAGAGCCCTCATGAGTCACCAGAGAGTTTCAGCACCATAGACAGCGCAGCTCCCTGGACACCCACCCTCCTCCACACACACTATTACTAAACAATCTGTTCTGTCATTGACCCAGAGCAGTGTGTTACTGGAGAAATGTGGTACGTTGAGGAGGGGTGTGTGTGTGTGTTGTGGGAAGAGGGGGGGGGTTTGATAGTGATTACTTACAAGAAGTCGGAGTAAACTGCAGTGGGAGGGGAGGGGCCCTACAGATGCCGCATTTTTCTGAATGAAATTACCCCCCCCTCCCCACGCCGCTCGCATCACCGACGGCGGCCTCTGATTGGTGGAGATCTTCAGTCAGTGACGTCAGCCCGTCTCTCTTGTGGCTGCATCCCTGCTCAGCATCAGCCATTCTGAGGAGAGACTGAGGACGGAGCAGACGCAGCGGAGGATGCCAGGGTCCACACAGAGCTAAGGTGGACCAGAAGCTCACACTGGATTGATCGTGACGGGATCCTCTTCTCTGGTGCCACGGTGAACTGGTTTTACTTCCGTCCATCCGCCTGCATCCTGTAAGGCGCCGCATCAGCCGACCTGCGACAAAGCCATCAAACAATCATTCACCAGGTGAGATCAATGCTCCAGTTGACTGTTGCTAAACTGTATTTCCATGTATAGTGTGTTCTGGCATGTGTCAGTGCGCGTGCAGGCATCGGGGTCCCCCTCGGTGGCGCAATGTACTGCAAGTGTGTTACACAACCACAGCACCAGGGGGATTCACCTCCTCCTGCTGCTCTGCTCAAAATATATAGAAGTAATCCCGACTCGTATAAACGGTGAAGTCATCTCCGTGCATGAGGCTACGCGCACATATCTGCTCCCAAACTGCTTCTGCTTATTTGGAGGATTTCTGGCAAGATACATGGAGACTCTGTCCAGCTGTTGAAGGAATGTTTCTCCCACTGAACGCTGTGTTTGAACATCTGGAATTAGCTGCAGGGAGGACGTCTAATGTGTGACCCAGCGAGGGATCAGGAATTCAAAATACAAATCAAAATCAAAAGTAACGTTGACAGAAATCACACATCCGGCGTGATTGAGTTATTTAAAAGTTGGATGCGTCTGCGATGGTGAGTTAAACCAAGTGCAGCGCAAATCTTTGCCCATACTGTCATGTTTCTATAAGTGATGAAGTATTAATAATGTGATAGAGCCACATCCGGCCTGCAGTAGAAGTGGCGCCGATCGTGCCCGAGCAGCTCCGGAGAATGACGATTCCTTACCTCGGCGTTTAAAACGCGACTGTCACGAATCACTTCAAGGCTAAGAACGTGAAAGAACCGTTCCTGACAAAGGAACTACTGAACGTCACTGAACGTTAAGTAAGCGCGAGCCTTCCGCGATGCGTTCAGGACATTGGGATATTTAAGGTTTCGGCTGCAAAAACAAGGATGAAAACGGAAGACAAACAAGAACAGTGCTCTTGTAATTCCGATAATGTTTGATATAAAGTCAGTGATTCTGTGATAATGTCACCGGTTGAGTGTGTAAATATAAAGGTGAAGTCAAAAAGGAGGCCTTCAGTAGCAGTCACGACCTACGAAAACCACCTGATGAACACGTATTAAAAATAAATACGAGATGGTGGGTGCAGCAAAACCATTTGTGTGTTTCTATTTCGACCGACCGTGAACTCATCACTGGACGTCAGACACGTCAAGTTCTGTCTTGAAGATCATCGGACGTGAGCAGCGATGGGAGTCGTGATGACTCTCGTTCAACTTTAACGTGGTTCGAGTCAGTAGAATGGCGTTTGAGAATGACAGCTGAAGATTTACAGCGTGCGTTTCTCTGTTCCAGGCCGCGTGACAACAGAGCCGACATGGACCTGAGCACCTCTGACCTCGGCTGGGAAGAGTCCTCTGGCGCAGAGCCGCTCCTTCCTCTGGACCAGCTGGTCAACTCAGTCCGCAATGAGACCGCGGCCCTCACCGTTTGGGGCGTGGCCCTGTGCGTGTCGGGGACCGTCATCGCTGCTGAAAACGCCGTCGTCGTCACCACCATCTTGGCCACCCCCTCCCTGCGCGCCCCCGTCTTCCTGCTGCTCGCGAGCCTGGGACTGGCCGACCTCCTGGCGGGGGTGGCGTTGGTCCTGCACTTCCTCTTCTGGTTCTGTACACGGCCCAGTGACTGGTCAGAGCTGGTGACCTCAGGACTTCTGGTGACATCACTGACCGCCTCCCTGTGTAGCTTGATGGGCGTGGCCCTGGACCGGTACCTGTCGTTAAGCCACGCCCTCACCTACGGCTCAGGTCAATCGCGGCGCCGCGCCGCCCTCTTGCTGCTCCTGGTGTGGTTGGGCGCCTGCATCATCGGGGCGGGCCCTGCCATGGGGTGGCACTGTCTGGATGAGGCCAGTTCTTGCTCCGTAGCGCCCCCTCTGACTCGGACCTACCTGTCCCTGCTGTGCGGCGGCTTCCTAATCGTGGTCATGGTGACGCTGCAGCTATACGCCGGCATCTGCCGGGTGGCGCGGCGGCACGCGCATGCAATTGCCACGCAACGGCACTTTCTTCCCTCCAGCCAATCATATGCAAGCAAACACAGCAGTGGGCGGGGCTTCTCCAGGTTGATCTTGGTCCTGAGCGTGTTCGTGGGCTGCTGGATGCCGTTCTCACTGTGGGGGCTGCTGGGGGACGCCTCCAGCCCGCCGCTCTACACATATGCCACGCTGGTGCCGGCGGCCGGCAGCTCCCTGCTCAACCCCATCCTCTACAGTCTGAGGAACAAGGACATTCGGAAGGTTCTGCTGCAGGCGTGCTGTCCACACAGATGCGCCAACAGCACACACAGCCACTACCCCGTCGACGTCTAGGCTGCCGGGACAAACCACGCCAGACGTGTCAGTTTGCCAAGGCCACGTCCCAACTCATCCCCCCCCGCCCCCACAAAGAGGAGCAGGACTGCAAATCAGAATGTACCGGACTGTCCCGACTGGCTGCCGTCAGTTGCCAAAATGACTCAATGTACTGTCTTGTGAACTTTTGTGCCTCATTCCTCAGACAATTGTAGCTTCACTGGACCACAATCACAACATATCTTCACTTTAGCAACGGAGATGATGAACTCGCACTTTGAGAAGACGAAGGCCTGATGTTTGATCCAAAGCCAAATTCTATTTACTTGAGTGTCTAAAAAACACAATGTGATGCTGAGAATCTATTTGCACATGCTGTAAAAGGCACTTTGAAAATGGTACTGACCAGATGTTAGTGTTGCACAACCTTTTTTACAACAAATGAATATTTTATACTGATGAATAATAAATCTGTTTTTTTTTCTACTGGATGCTGTCAGTTCTCCTCTCTTCAGAGCTCTTTCCTCACACTCAGATGCAGATTCTCATACTAAGCAAGTCCTCAGTCATCGCAGAATGTTGACCGCCCATGACATTATGAGGACAACTTAAGCTACTGATCATCAACCTAGAATCAAATTCTGTATTTTCCACACTTAACTACACCAAAAAGAACGCATGGAATTTCTTAGTCGACATCGAAGTAATGTGCTGACATCATCCACTTCCTGCCACCTTTGGCCTTGAGTGGAGCAAGATAACAAGAGGGCGTCGAGATAATGTTTCAGCCAAAATCTTCACATGTTCGCCGCAAGAATGAAAACAAAAACAAATGTGTGATCTATTTTTTTTTTTATTGAAATTGGGATAATCATTCAGGAATTTTGGAAAGGCGACTACAACTTCCAATGAAAAGGCACTTGAGGAAAAACATGGTCCACTGAACATCTATTGGAATGACAGCTGGCTGTGCATCGAGGGTTGAAATGCATTCTCAATTGTTCAATTTCTATTCTCTTGTGACTTCTTTACGTCACCTATAAAATATTTAGGAACTTGTTGGTAAGATAAAACTGCATCTTATTTACAATTCCCAAGGTAACGATTGCTTTTAGATTAAAAAATATATGGCGTTAATTATATTCATAAGTAATTAAAATATATACTATAAACATGAACACTGTCATATATGAAGCGATAGAATGTTTTCGATACATACAAATACAATATTTCTTAGAGGCTGTGCGCTTCCCTCTGTAGTATCCTTAAATTCATGTACCGAAGCAGAACTCCTGCCTCTTGTGGACACAGAAGACGTATACGGAGGAGTGAGTCGTGAGTCACACTTCTACCGAGGAGAACGAACCTTCTCACCTCCAACGTGAACATTTGTGAGTAAAAAGAAAAAGTGGGAAGAGGAATGTCAAGGAAAACACACACAAACAAAGAAGATTGTCTCAGCTTTCAAGGGTTGTTTTTTCGAGAGGAAGGAAAAAGAAGGGAATAAAGGAATGACTATCAATCAGACCACTCTTCATCGTCAAACTCCGATGAGTCGTCTTCGCTGTCGCTGCACTCCACGGCGATACGGCGGGACAGGATGGCGGCCACGTCGTTGCCAAAGTGATCCCTCTTCTCCTGCTCACGCTGAGCCTCCACTTTTCGTAGGTTGAAGCCTAGAAAGAGAGGCACAGTTTGGTCAGGAGTTAGGGATGAGCGATAACTTAGCATACACGAGATACCGCCAAACACAATCTCCACGATGACAACTCTGCATCTGATAAGTTCGATAAACACACGGCTCACTCGCTGCATTGGAATTGCACACGTGAACACAACGAGAACGTGACGGCGTGCCACGCTCGCCAGCTCCGCAACGTTTGACAGCCGACACCAGCATGTGACAGTTGTGGAGAGTGTGGTGGACTTCGGTTCACGATCATAGTTTTAAAGGTATTTTTAATACAGGGAACCTTTGATAATGACACTGGTCGACTCTGAGTCTCTGGATCTGTGTTTATTTTATTAGATGGTGTGGTCCTCAGAGGTTTCCTGACAGGGTCGTCTTGCCTTGGTTCACATCAACACACGGAGGTCTCCCACTGCGCTGGAGCCTCGGTCAAACACCATGGTGAAAGTAGTTGGATATTGGGCAGCCTCCTCTTCCGCGTCGCCATTAGGGTTCATTGATCGCAGACACACTCTCACAGGCAGCGCTAATGCTACGACCCGATCCGTTCAGGGACCAGAACAAATTCTAAAGCGGTCAAAGTATCTTACCTTCAATAAACACTGGTCTTTTTTAAAAGATTAGCGTCATGGTACTTCACCACTCATGAGTCATTATGGAAATAAAATGGTAAGTTGTCTTTGACAACAGAAATAAATAAATGTGTTTTTAATGCGACACGTCTGTCTTCTCTACTGAGTTTGGTAACTCAAGGTCCCCCCCTCCTCACAAATATCTAAAACACAGCCTCACACTGGGCACAAAAGCAGCCATCATAGTTTGGATCCATGAAACTGGCCTGAAGTGATATCTACGGTTTGATTTTGCTTATGTGAGATTGAAGAACTGGAAAAACAAGACGAGTGTGTGACTCGTCAGCACCGCCCGATTAACAACAGTTTTATGTAAATGATTGCAAATGAAGCAAAAGTCAGGGACGATAAAACAAGCCTCACCTTGTCTGATGGCCTGCAACAGGTCACTGCGAGCATCTCCGGCAGGTGCAGGAGCAGGAGCAGGAGCAGGTGCGGCGGCAGGTTTGGGAGCAGAGTCGGAACCACCAGGAGGTGGAGGGGGGACAGAGGCGTTGAAGGCCGGAGGAGGTGGGCCTGGGGGTGGTGGAGGAGGAGGAGGAGGTGGACCCCCTCCTGCCATCGGTGGTGGTGGAGGAGGAGACACTGCGGACATTGGAGGAGGTGGAGGAGCAGGTGGAGAGGGGTAGGAGGTGTTTGCAGAGAAGGGAGGGGGGGAAGGCGGAGCGTCGAACCCAGGGGGCGGTGGAGGGACCCCGAACATAGAAGGTGGAGGAGGCGGAGGGGGTGCCGGAGGTGGGGAAAGGTTAGGACGGGAGATGGGAGGTGGAGAGGTCATAGGGGGAGCGGGAGGAGGATGGCTTGGACTCAAGACACTGGCGCGTTTCTGGTTCTGCGCTCCATAATCGTACCTGTAACAAGAGGAACACTCAATTATGTTGCTCCCCAAATCTTGCTTTAAATCAGTAACAAACAATGTTAAATAAACTTTGGTTCACATCCTTCAAGAATCCTCTTCGTCCAAGGAGATATATTTTTCTTTATAAGCCACAAAGCGGGTCCACCTTTGTAACCGAGCCCTAATGTGCCTACAGTACCACGCACTCTGTGGTTTGTTGCTACAGTCATGTGTCAGCGGTGTGTTTGAGTGGGCTGGAATGTGCCAGTCGACTTACGACATGTTGGGAGGTGGCGGAGGCAGGAAGTCATCAGGGCCAGGAGGTGGAGGAGGAGAGCCGGGGTCGTAGGCGTAGGAGCCGGTGCTCATCTCCAGGCCATCAGACGTGAAGCCCTCTCCAGAGCCAATGCTGCCGTTGAGAACCTCAGTGCTATTCCTAAAACAATTTTAAAAAGTAAGACATAAAAATGTTTTCCCATATTAATGAAATACTGAAAATGTGTAGTGTAAAAGCAAAGTCCCTCTCCGCTTCTGAATGGTGAAAGTTATTTCTCACTGAGCACCAAGACTCTCCAAATCCTCAGGGAACAGCCAAACGGGACAAACTGCTGCCATCAGCACGTGCAAATTGGATGATATGAATGAGAAGAGAGTCACAAAGGAAGTGGGCTTTTTTTCTGTGGTGAATGGGTCTTTAAGAGAGTCTTGAAGGCAAGAAGACACCTTAGCAATAAGAACAAGAATGTGACATTCCACAGCTGAGAGCAGATCATTTTTAAATGCCACAGTTCTGAGTCAGTGAGCAAATAACTGACTCTATGATGCAAAACCTTGAGGCACATGACTTCTGTGCTCACACCGATAATCTACCTGCTGCAACTATGACTGAGACACCAACTCTGAGGCAAATACACAGCAAAAACAATGCATTAAGGTCTGAGTGAAAGCAACAAAAAAAGGAGACAGCACACTTTGCAGCTGAACTTTGCCAAGGCCGACCATCATGGACACTCCTGTTCTTTCTTGCGCCTATATAGTGTGCTGTGCAAGAGAGTTCTAAAACACAGCTGCCACCTGCTGTTCCCACAAGCTCATAGCAATCAACAACACTTCAATAAAATGCTATCAGATTGTACTGTCAGAATCAGAAACAGCTGTCATGGCTGACGGTCAATGGCGACTCTCACTCTCAATAGTGGTAAAGTATCATACATTAAGAATAGCATGGAATGTTGGATATTTACAATATGTACACGCCTGTATACAACATACAGGACAAAGTCTGAGCAAAAGTGTGAAGAGGGAAAAGAGTGCAGTGCAAAACATGTCATGAACAGTCAATGTGGCTTAGTTTGAGAGGGTTATGGCGGAGGGGAAGAAACTGTGTACATCAAATAAATGTAGGGCAATGACACAGCACTTAAAACAAGAAAAGGAAAAATGAAGATTAGTGGTGTAATGAGGAGGTCTTCACTGTCTTTAGTGCTTTTCTAGATCCCTCTCAAATTTGTTAAACGAAGCAAAAAACTGGAACTGAAAGAGAAAGGTAAGAGTCAATGTCAATTGACAACAAATTTCACTTTCCACGAACGTTAATTAGCTGCATTTAACTTTGGGAAAAAAAATCATATCCAAATACTGTTTGATGAAGAGGAGCAGAGAAGAAGAGGGAGCTTCTACCAGCCACAGAGACAAATGTACACTGATGGTGGGAGTGAAAATGTGGAACAAAGGAAATGGAAAAACTTTCACAATGTGAGAGATCGAGATGAGAGGTGAGACTTTTCAAGCAAATGGATCTGACACAGAAACAGCTAGTCAGGAGAAGAGACTTCAAAGATTCAAAGTATCTGAAGATTAGCAACACACAAAGGACTAGAAACACAAACTGGCATACACAAAATGCGTTCCAGTCACACCACAAAGGAACAAGGACACATCTCTTCTATAAAGACATTTTGAAAGACTGGCTTTCATGTGATGTTGTCAACTTATTGGATTTGTTAATGGGAATTTTTTATGCATTTTTTATTTTTATTTCACAGCCAAACTGTATTTTATTCTGCTTCTTCTGTTTTCTCATTTCAGTGTTTAATTTGTTTTTTATGCAAAGCACTTTGTGACCCTGGTCCGTCTAAAAGGAGCTATATAAATCAAGATTCCTTATCAATGAATATTACTGATCAGACAATTCCATGCCCAAGCGATGCATGGTGAGTAACTAAAAGCTAGTGTTTGTACTTACGTCAAATCGTTTTTGGGAACCACAAACTCCTCCCCCATCTTACGGCGTTCCCACTCCTCCTTCCTGGTCTTGATCTTACGAGGATTCAGAGTCCGCTGGTTCAGGTCCTTTTTCTCCTTCTGCTCGGTGAAGGCAAAAACAAATAGGATCAGTAATCCCATGAGCTTTGGCCACAGAGACTATCATAATTTTATCCACAATTTAACCCGTTGTAATTGATCAAAAAATACAAAACATAAATCAAATAAATCAGGCATAGGTTAACATGTGCACCATGAATGCAGCCAGGTCACATCATGACTGAATCTATAAAAATGGTTTTCCTCCTATGTGACAACATCAATGTTACCCTGTGCTTTCGTTTCTCCTTCATGATGTCCTTGGTGTCTTGGAGCATCTTCTCCTTCCACAGGTCAAAGAAGTAAGAAGGATCAGTGTAGAACTTCAGGGCCTCTCTTCCATCCTCTCTGCATGAAAATATTTGGGATGATCAGTCACCCCAGTCTGAGGCTATTCAACAACATCAGACAGAATCATCTTCACTACCAAGGTCAGTGAGGATCCCACCAACTAGGAAAGTGCTTTGCAATAACGTGCAATGAACAAAACTTAATAATAATATTAAGAACCTATCATTCCACGTCCCACCTTGTCAGGCTCCAGGAGAGTCCAGCTATATAGGCAGGTTTGCTGGATATATTTTTTTATTTTGCTCTGTGAGTGTGTCCGGGCAATTCCTAGGTGATTCACACAATAGCAGTAGAGGAAGTACAGCGCTGACCTTCCCCCTTTAAACAGCTGAACACTCCCTGATTTTTCACCATGTAGCGAACAGCTCTCAGAAAACCATTTAAACTCTGCTTACTTGAACTGAACGGTCACTTTCTACAAAAAGGTCTTGTGGAGAGAAAACTACAGGCTTTTGGAACTATATCTGTATGTTCAACGGGAGAGACAGATCATTCTTGATTTTCAAAACATGTTCATTTTAAGCTTCCCTGTCAACATCACCTCTCATTCGAACCAGAGAAACGTGACTCACTTGGCACCAATAAAAAGGTTGCATTAAATCGTGTTGGAATATCATTCATTTCACTCACATGGAAAGGCTGAATGATTGAGATCTTGAAGGACCTCACATGTCTGAGGTACATAACGTGTCTCCACACGTGACCGAGCCCACGTCTGACACAGAACGCTCCAGCGGGGGAAAATACATATATTTATAGACGTGTGTGTGTGTGTGTGCGATGAGTCTCACCGGTACTGGCTGAGGTGGTTGAGTGGAGGAGGCGGATCACAAACTGTGTAGGTGTCCTGAACCGGCATTGGCAGAGACGGTCGGGTGAACAGCTGCTGATCCTGAGTCAGGCTGCTACGAAACGCCTTTCGGGTGTTGATGGCCTGCAGGGAGACTGAGAGGGGAAACGCAGAATTCTTATTTAGGTCAGCACGAATGACTGCGAATTTTACTAATCCACTCTGCATCCTCTCATTCCTAAAATTTCATTTCAGGTCTGAAGTTTGCCACTTGTTCAATACTGCCCTGAATCTGAGTGCTCTGAATGTGAAGGATAAACAAATGTGTGAGGAAGCTCTCACCCTCCTCTTCTTTCGGGTCCAGTTGGGTGACCTTCAACTGAAGACGGTCCACTCGTTCTCCCAGTGAGCTCACTCTGATAGCAAATGCTCCAGCCTGCACAAACAACTCCCCAAATACATCCTCTGCATACTTGCCTGCAGACACAGGAGGCTGACATTCAGTTTGAGGCACAGTCAATTCAGAAAATCCCAACTTAGAGATGAAATAAGCCGACAATCGTAGGAAGAAGCGCACACTTCAACTTCAAGCAAAACTCACTGAGGCTGCCGAGCTGGCGGATGATGTTGGCCAGGCTGAT
This sequence comes from Synchiropus splendidus, assembly GCF_027744825.2. Taxonomy (NCBI): domain Eukaryota; kingdom Metazoa; phylum Chordata; class Actinopteri; order Syngnathiformes; family Callionymidae; genus Synchiropus; species Synchiropus splendidus. Next base: position 11,805,927 of record NC_071337.1, read on the forward strand.
GTTGGTGACACACTCCAGCTCGCTGCGGATCTTGTTGGGAAGGGTCTGACGGCACACATGGCGCGGCTCTATGTTCCTCGTAACCAGAGGCATGGTTGGTGTGGTTGGCCGTGAGGATCCAACCCTGATGGGAAAGAAAAAAAAGACAAGTTAATAATTGCCACCCTTTGTTTTGTGGCTGCACTTAATGGGTTTTATTCTGAGTATGTTTTTAGCAGTGCTGACGGACGATGTACTGAAAATTGACTGGCAAGTAGTTTGCTTGTTTCATGCCGCCATGAAATCATGGCAGCCTTGAATTCACTGAGAAGGAAGGAGACAAAGAGTGACTTAGTTAATGTCTAAAATTGTTGGAAAACAGCTTTATTTCAGTTGGAAGGCTAGTTTGGGTGTGTTGTTTCACATTTTTCATTTCAACAATTGGCTGAAAACGTACTTTATTGCACCAAAATGTCTTCCAAGTTGACAGCTAAAATAAATTCAAATAATAACTGGGAGAGTTTGTGTTCATTCTCCCTGCAGCTAGCACGACATCCATGTGCTTAACAATCCAGGAGAGCCCGGCTGTGATCATGATTTCTCGTTTGAAACGGCACTTACTGTTTCAATGTTTGTTTTTGCTGTGTTGCAGTATAGCATGTCGCCTGACCAACCTCAATGAATGGTCCTATGAGTTCTACTCTAAGGAGGTGAACTTCATGAAACCTAAATGCTTTAATGCTTCAAAAGACATTTCTGGCAGTCGATCGGCGCAGAAATGACATGACAAACTACAAAGGGCTCCACGTGCCCTCAAGCCTGATTCAAGGTATGTGCTGTATTTCTCAGTGTTACACGCACACAGCAGCATAGATTTTCATCCAAGCCACTTGACATCTAACAGCAGATCAAGACCTTTGACCTAGTGACCCTAATCCAACAATCTCCCACTACTTAGCTCAAGTCAGGTCACAGAGGCAGCACCCCAAGCAAAGAGGCCAAGTCTACCTTCTTTCTGGAAACCTCTTTTATCTCTGCCATTTTTCACATTTAACACACGAGGCCCGGCCATGAAGTCAGTCTCAAACCAGCCTAACTACATAACCTGTCAATTAACGTTTGACCACAAACTTGTGGGATGATCTAAAAGGATGGCGCTGACTGGGTCACCCCAGTTTGCAGACATTCAATAGAAACAGCAGGTGAAACTTTTACAAATGTTTCTATTTATGGAAGCCACTGGGAAAGCTGGACGGACTTTAAGAAAACTGCTTTGATTTTATACTCACTCTGTCATTATATTGAGTTTCACAGTTACATTTGATGCATTCGTGTGACAAATCCAGGAGAGTTTTCATTGTGTACCAACCGATCACACGCCCTTGGTTTCCCTTGGTCGCACAGAACTTGACAGACTTTTGTTTGATTGCACAAAAGCAGAAGTAAAACTGAAGGCTTAGCCCTCGTACTCAAAATAACCATTGTCCTGGCGTCTGCACAAACCAGACCAACATCAAGTTGGTGGCATCTGGGCTCAAACTGAAAGTACAAACCACGATGTTCTCGGAAAATACCACAGTAAGTCTGGTTTGTCACCACCATCCACTACCAACAGTGCTTCCCTGATTATAACGTCATACGTAAATGGTGATGTGAGATCTGGGAGCGCACTCGGGCGGAAAGATATACGAAGTGATCGCCCTCGAAAAGCAGCAACATTCCTTGAACTGGTTCATGGGAGGAACGACAGCACTTGGTGTGGCTTTGATTCGTCAACACGTACCACCGCCGTTGCTCTACTTCATGTAACCTGAAGCGAAAACATTCACCAGCGACCGCTCATTGTGACTTAAACCTAAGTTGTTTGCTAATTTATGAATACCCGACAACAATAGTTGACTCTGAAAGAGCAAAAAATATCCTTAAACAACGTGAAATTTCGGCCTCGTCATAGCAGGAAGTAAGTGTCGGCGCCCGTGAACTCGAAACGCCAACCAAACAAACTCTAATTGCACAGTAAATCTCAATAACACAACGAAACTCTGTGATGTTTTACTCACCCACGATATTGAGTACTAAAGAGTACTGGTTGTCGCTTTAGCCAAAGTTTTCCGCGTGAAATGTGCAGCACTACAGTAAAAAGGCGAGCTCAGGCGAACAACAAAGTCCCGGGTTTCACAACTTGTGATTGGTCGGCCTGAGAAGCTCGTTGACGCCGATTGGTTGCTTTTCCTGTCGCCTGTTTTTACCCATCAGAGAACGTGGAAGTGCTAACGTAAAAACCGTAACTCCACCCTGACTGGTGGCGAACAGATGGCCGTAATTTGCGTAACGTGGGGTGGAGGCTGGGAGCATTCCAACGTGCAGTTGAGCGAGTTGGAGCACATCCGAGGAATGGCTGGTGCCGAGCTCCCTGAGCAGCAGAGCACTTACAGAGATGAATATCTGCGTCGAGATTTAGACTGAGCTGTCTGTAAGAGCGCAGGGGTTACGGTTACAGGAGGCGTTATTCCATACTTGCCAAATGATTTTCTGTGAAACCGCTTGATCTGAAGCACATTTCCGTAAATACAATTCTTGGCGTATCTTAAAAGCACTTCACATAGTTTCATTGTGCATATAGTGGCCTCTTGTTTACTTGCATATATTGATGTAACTTTTATGTTTGTGTCCTTTTTATTTCAATTTCTGTAATATACACTGCCAGTGAGGGATTAATAATATGTGTATAATATTAAAAATAAAAGCTGACTATAGATGATGCTATTGAGGCGTTGTCACAGCAAGTCAACCCCCTCCACCTTAACCTAAGTCCCTAGTTTCACCTTTCCTTCTCATGTCATCCTGGTACCAACAAAGAATTTAATTTTTTATATATTTTTTAAAGGTTACTTGGACCAACAGTTTGGAACAACGTAGAATACCGAGCTTGATATTATAAAAAAATGTATTGCAACTGTAAATGAAGTTTATACTGAAAACTTTTTATTTATCATAGCGACTTGTGATTTTTCAAGCTTGAACAATTTTATTGCACGTTTTTGAATACATTCATTCCTCATCATCGTGATAACGCACTATTGCGGAAAACATTGTAGTTCTCTTTCCCTCCACTAGATGGCGGCGTTATGTAAAACTTCTCAGTGTTGTCACAGAGGTCATCGCCCTATGAAGGGTCAGCTCCTTCCACCTCAGGTCAGCGCCTCATGTTGACCCAGCTGAGCGTGTAGGAGCTGTGAGCACCTGCGGCGGCGTGTCTCAGCACATTCTGACCGGGTCCAGCAGAAGTGTGGACCAGCTTCAGTCCAGCCGACTGGAGACCCTGCAGGACGCTGAACCAGTAGCGCAGCACCTCCTGCTCGCTCCCCCCGACTTCGAACCCGGGCCACTGGAGGTGGGTGGCGGCGATCAGATGATGGACGCGCTGTAGAGTTCCCGTTTCGATCCAGTTCTGAAAAACCCTCCACTCAGCACTCAGCAGGTCCGCATAGAGGAAGTGAACCTGAAACACACAAGGCAACAAGTCATCGACCTCACCAGTGTCTCCAATTGAACAGTCGCTTTTAAGTATTTAAAGTATCAACGTGACAGAGCATCAAAAATGTACTCGAGGCTCAGCTTATTGAATGTTGAAGTTCAACTCACGCCATCAAGTCGGGAGAGATCAGCGTCAGTTTAAATATAAATAGCGTTGAAGCCCGAACGGAGCGCTAGATGGTGGGTGTTTGGCTCCCTCTGGTGGCTGTGCGCGGTAGCCAAATCAGCATGTGGTTCACTTGCTTAAGTTGTTGCCATGGCACCCGGGGATGGCACAGAGCCCTGTTGCTATGGCGACGTAGAAGTAAGAGAGTTGTCTAAGTATGCTGGGGTGAAAATACTCCAAGGTATGTTTGTTTGGCAATGTTTTCCACATTTCTATCAGTCAGAGGCTGTGTGTGTGTGTGTGCATGTGTGTGTGTGTGTGCGTGCATGCCTCACAATGTGATGTCCCAGAGCTGTCATGATGTCCGCCAGTGTTCCAGAAACACTTCCCAGCTTGCTCCCCGCCTTGCCCTTCCTCCGTGCTCGCCACTCCAACCACGTCTTGTGCTGCCTGACCACTCCCCCTTCACCGTGGAGTCCAGCCAAGCGGTTGCCAAGGTAACCGCGGGATACATTGGAGTTGCTTGGATCAAACGTGTGGACTTCACATCCCAGCCCCGAGACGGTCTTCAGGAAATCTGCATCCCCTCCAGACATGCTGGGGAGGCCAACCAGGAAGAGACTCATCATTTCAACTGCATTTAAAGGTCCATATATACAGATCTGGGCGCTGTCTGACGTCTGCTGCACTACAAAGCTGAGTGCTCAGCTTAAACATGCTCCTATTAACAGTGCCGCCTTAGCATGTCAGAAGAAGGTAAGTGCCTTGAGTGAGCACATTCTTTCACTGTTTAAACTCTACTTCTATCTGTGCTTCAACAGTAGCTTAGCTCAGTCCAACGCAGCCATGTCTGGCTCATCCAGTTCCCCTGACCTTTGACCTATGGTTTATGCAAGGGAGGAGGTAGAGAACTACACTGGCTGAACAAGTTAGTGAAGGTAAGGTACGTGGAACGGCACTTTGTGCCAATAGCTAGTCGACTCTAAAGCAGCTCACATCCTTCTCAGGTGACCTTGCTGCTGACTCCCTCCAAGGTCACGTGTGACATCACCAGATTTAAAAGGAACGCTCTTGAAAGATTACTGACGTCAGCACTGTGTGCGACAGGTTTGGCATCACACGTAAACTCACCTGAAAGAGTAAGCAACACAAGGTGCCGATGAAAGAAGCCACTCCTCGGCACACAGCAGCCACTGCGAAGCTGCTGGAGGTAAAACTTTGGAACAGTTCACCTGGTGAGCAGAAGGAAACCAGATCGTCATGATTCAGTCGTAAGCCAAACATGTCAGGTGATCAACTTCACCAGGAGCAAGAACCAAGGTGGACAATAATAAAAATCATTAGCATGATCATCGAGTCCATATTAATATTTATACAGGTCCGATACGGCCACCTGCAAAACCCATCTATAAGATAGGGCAATAATATTGTCCTATATTATCGGTTTGCACTGTCCCAGGGCATTTCTAATTGAATATTGATTTTTTTTTTTTTTTATGAACTCGTTTATTTTTTGGCACAACAACATTGTATTCCAACAATGTTTGTATCACTATTTCTACAAACCTGGCCTCTTTCATCACTTGGCTCCTTGCTGTTTCCAAACTCCAAATAAAAGTGTAATGAAACAAAAGAGTGGAGAACAGGCTTCACAGGTAGGATTTTTTCATCCCCCCGAAAAAATAAAAAACAAAAATAAGTCGTTATAATAAACTCCCATGATGTTTTCTTCAGAATGTTCTGACAATTTAGAGCGTTGTGAAACAGGATTTTGCAGAGACGACCCACAATCTCATGCACCAGAAGAGAGAGTGAGATGGGACGTGGACAAAATGGGTTGTCGAGGCTGGTGTGTCTGCTGCACGGTGTTTGGGTGAGGACATCATGGGGGCAACCAAAAATAAAGAGCATGCTTTGGAAGCCAGACTGAAGACTGGTGTCAGAACCAAAGACAGAAAAGTGAGAGGGAAACGGACCTCCATCGAAGAACTATAGTCCACTATATTTATAGTGGGAACGACTGGTCACCTGTGGGCTGGAGATGTATCGGATGAGTCGACTCAGCTCTGATGAAAAGGTCGGCGGGTCGGTCGCCCACGGCTGCATCTCTAATGGTCGGGGTCCGACCTGTGGACATGAGGATGCGCAGATGTGATGGGGCAGCACTGCAATGAGAAGATGTGAATCCTGCAAAGGTGCGGCCCCCGCTGCCCTGCAGGTATGACAGAGGAGGAGGAGGAGGTGGAGGGTCACCCGACTTGACCTCTGTCCGGGCTGGCAGCACTGGTGGCCTGAGGCACCCACACAAAGCCAACCCACCCTGGCTGGGATGAAAAGGGTGGTCACCATGACAACCTCGAAGGGGAGGGGGTGGGGGGGCGAATGATTCACTGGAATGAGTCAGAATTTAGCCTTGAGCTGAAAAAGAGAGTGAATGATGAAGAGGAGGGAGGGAGGAGAAGAGTGAGAGGACACACGATGAGGCTGGGGGAGGTGAGGGGAGAGGGGCAGAGAGCGGACAGCTGGTCTGTGGTCAGTGTTGACCCTCACCTGTTCCACCATGTGTCCATGAGTCACTCACAACACCGTGTGGATCCACTCACCTGGCGCATGTGCAGCTCATTCTCCTCCGCGTACTCCCTCGGATCCTCGCTCGTCTCCGTCCGAACCGGATACCGAACCGCGGCAGTCCTGCGGCCTCGCCGCCCTCTGTCCGGTTCGATGCTAATAACCGAGAAAGCGACCTGTTGCCCCTGCTCCCCTTCCCCGGGGTCACCGGGCAGCCGGGTCCCCACCACAAGCAGCTGGAGGCCAAGGAGCAGCGGGGGAACCAGGATGAGAAGCAGCCCGGCGCGGAGCTGCAGACCCCCGGAGCCGAAGCAGCGCACCACCAGGCCGCGCATTGCACCTCCGAGGAGGCGCCGGAGAGCGTCTCAAGACGGTCCCTGCGGGTCAGCGAGGGAAGCCACGGCTCCTCCCGCCCCCTCCCCCCGGGGGGGGGTGAACGGAGGTGACGGAGTACATTCCTGGTTAGAGGTCCGCAGTTGAAAATCAAAAAGCTCATTAAAAAAAAGCAGGTTTGCCTCACATCAGTAAACTTTTGCTGAAGTTGTTGCCTAGCAACGAACAAGCAGAAACTTTCCGCACTCATTGAACTCCGCAGCAGCGACGGATATCAGTGATCTGAAGACCTTGGGCGGGTTCCGTGGGGCCCCCACATTATCATTCAATATACTTATAATCCAGGGGGTTGTTTTTATGTGAGAAGCGCTTCTACCTCTTGTGTTTTATTCTGGGTGCTCCATTTCCCCCCTTAAGATAATAGATCACTCCTTTTTCTGTCGGTTCTCAGCAACTGTTGCCTTCAACTTGACAAAATAAATAAATACATCTCATGAAATACACAATACTTTTTTGTGCAACAATGTGAGGCGCGCCCTGAAGGTTCTTTTATGTGTGTGACAGTTCATTTTTAGAATATTATCAACATATTTTTTTAGGTAGCAATGGAGTCTTTCAGTCCACATTATTTAAAAAGACATAGTAATTATAGGAGATTATTTATGGCTGTATGTCTGCAGTTGCTTTACTATCGAAACATTCATTTAAGTATATTCAGTCGAGACTGGTGTTCATTCTTTTAATGCTCTCTCTCCCAAAATCGCAGTGCAAACCCGCCTCCAAAGGAAAACCTCAGGCTACCTTTTGTACCTTTCACCAACAACTGTCTTGGGGATGTTTTCAGTCTGCAGTGGTCAGTGTCTGTCAGCTCAAATAGAAGACCAGACTTGACACCTTGGGGGTACTGACCACTGCAGAGCAGAGAGGCTGCAGTTTTGGGGATAAAATGAACATTTTGAATCAGAGACAGACACTCCTGTCCTTTTGGGGTGTTGCTGACTGCCCCTCCACCCCCTTGCACCGATCAGTGGAATGTCACAGCAAACACGTGTCCCCCAGTCATGTCTGTGTCTGTTTAGTCAGCCTGTTTACAAACTGTACCAAATCTGCAGTCAGTGAACGCCCCCCATCTGCTTCCTCCCTCTCCCACTCTCTTTGTCTGCCGCTCTCCAGATGTGAGCGTTTCTGTTCGGCGTCTGAGCACGAATCCTTGAGAAGACGTCGGAAATTCGCCATGGCAGCAGATGAAATAGCTGTTGTCAAGATACTTCCTTTTTACAGACCAGTATTTTTCTGGATTTTTGTTTCGGCAGCATTAATTCCTCCCGCTCTTCTCAGTCTGGATTCTTCTCCTCTCTCGCTCTGCACTCCCCTTCTCCCTGCTGAGTTGCGTCCTCAAGTGAACTCCCTCTCGCTCAGTCCCAGACAGCCTGGGTAGAGCCCAATACTCACAAGCCACAGCACGCACACCTCTCTCTCAAATAACTCCTCGGCACAATTAACAATGGCAAGAACAGAATGTGTATTTAAATATTTTGCACCTCAGATACATACATGATATGTAACAGACAGATATACAATTTCTTATATCACAAAACCACAAAACAACACAAGACCACAGAAAAAGGGAAAGAGAGAATGAAGCCAAGACTTTTGAGTCCGAGGGGGTGGGGCTTCACGTCTGCAGGCACGCACATATACACACACACACACACACACATCCACACAAGTACATGCAGTCGCACAAGCTGGTCGTCCTCTTTTTGCACACAGGAAACCGTCTCTTTGGGGTGTGATTTCACTGTCTCTTTCCCGAGAAGATAAAACAGCCAAACACAGGATGTAGGGCCTCCATGCTGCTGCGACTCCGCCCCCTCTCAGAAACCTTGATGAGGAAACATGTTGCTGACAAACCTTCGGAGGGAAGAGGGGAGCCTTGCTTTAGAGCTGGAGTCGTATGTACAGATGCTGGTTTTTCAAGAGCAGATCTTTGATCGGACACAACACAGGCAGCTCACAGAGAAGGACACGATGAGATTAGAACAGATCAGGTGATGGCAACAACACAAATCAAGGATCAGTGAGGCAAGTGCAAGAGACAGTCGCTGCCCGAGCAGAGAAGAGAGAGTTGAGAAAGAACAGAAGTCGTGGGAAAGCAATGTAATCTTGTTCTGTTGACGCTGCAGACATTCAGCACGGAAAGATCGGGCAGACAAGGAATTCTGGGAAATGGAGTGCTCCATAAATCAAGACGAGGAAAATAAGCAGGCATCCATCAGCTGCTGGGGGCCTGTCCTTGTTCACCTGGGGTGAAGTGCTGCGGGTCGTCTTCACATGCGTGCGAGATTGAGCGGTTTGCGTGTGCATGCTTGCGTTGATCTTGATTGTCAATGCTGGAGAATTAAAGCGTTCATGTCCAAAATTGGCAGCTAAATTCTCGCCCTTCGTTTTCACAGAGTCTCTCACAAGAAAGTTTCCTTTACAAAAATGAAAAAAAGGTAGCAAATTTGTAAAAGCTTGGATTCGAATGCATCTGGAAGACAAAGAGCAGAGGGAGAAAGGGAGTCGAGTTAGACGCCATTAGTGGTTAAGGGCACTGAAGCGCGTTCTATTCCGCTCCTATACAGCACGTTTTGGAGTTTGACAACCTTCACCGGCTCAAACTAGAGAAGCACAGAGGCACAGCACACAATGAAATCATTTAAACAACTTCGAAGAAGCATCTGCAAGAGAAAAACTGTCCCCACACTTTCTAAATCCAAACGAAAATTGGCTAAATCGACATTTCATAAACTTTTGATTCAAAGGTGCACAGAACTTTTCCCTTCGCCGAAGACAGAACCTCCTTGGTGATGAAGTTGCCAGGTCACGCAGGTAATCTATCACCAAGGGCTTTCTTAATTCTCCCAACAGCTGAGCAGCTCCGTGAGTCTTTCCCAAGCTGGAGAGGAGAGCTAATCTATCCATCTGGCACTGGGTCTTCCCTATGGTCTCCAGCTGCCTGGAAAATCTCAGAGAAATCAACCAGGAAGCTTCTCAGATGATTCTCAACTGTCCCTTCTCTATGAAGAGAGGCGCGGACACAACTCAGAGGTTTCTGGAAGGTGAGTGAGCTTTAAAGACTCCCTCAAACTAAGTGTGTTTGTGAGGTTCTTTAAGTAAATTTCATGATCGATTTTCTTTTTGTTTACAACTTCAAAGCTGCTGCAGTATATGGAGGAAAAGGATGAAGAGGCAAAAAACTCTGCGATGTACAGTTTAGTTATTCTGTTTTACTATTCCTAGGCATATGAAACAAACACTTGGTCTGCAAATATACAGAAAGTATCTTTCCACTGCACATGAGCCAATAATTTGTGAAAAAAAAAAGAAAAGGTCAATGAAGCAAACACACCTGCTGTTACAGGCTGGTGACGCTGAAGCTGTCATCGTTTGCTGGGTCCAGAAGTTGGCAAAGCACCCCGCTACCCTGGACTGCATGTGAGGGATAGCGATGCCCCATGGCTTGACAAGATGCTTGAGACAGAGAGTAGCTGCTAGTATCCGGCTGATGGGACTCAAGAGGACTCTTTGAGTAGGGTGAGTGTGGCATCGTGCCCTGCCGCTGCGGAGTCAGATCCTGTCGATGCGTGGCCATAGTTGAAGGGGAGCCCCGCTCTTCATAGAGTGTGGGTGTCGATCGAGAGTGGAGGTTTGGACTGAGTGTGGACTGGGACGGTAGTGGGGTGTTACTGTGTTCATTGTGGTGGTTATTGTTGTGAGCATTTGAAAGGGTATTGTTCTGCAAGTGTGGGCTGGCGTAGGGTTTGGAATGTGAGCTTAGGTTAGCATGGAGTTGTGTATTGTGGTGTGTGTCATGCTGGTTTGAAAGGGTTTGTGTGTTTGCATTGGGGCTCAATAGCAAATTTACATTTCCTAGAGGACTTGTGTGTGGATTGTTGTGCGTTTGCATGGCTGTATTTGAGTGTGGGCTGGGGCTGCCACTGTGCGACATTTGTCCATACCAGTAGGGGGAGCTGCAGTAACTGGGGGAGTCATATTGAGGGAATTGAGGGTCTTTTGGAGGGGGGCGGTGTGACGGACTCATTGCTGTTCCACAGTGGGGTGTTACACGAGGAGAAGGAGAGCAAGACGGGGAAAAGTTCCTTGAAGGAACAGGGTGGTACGACTGCGGTGGAGGCGGGGTTGGCTTAGGCGGATAAGGGGGAGATGAGACACTGGGTGAGAGGGAGGAGGAGGATTCTCCCGGGTATAAAGATGGATATCGCTCCTCAGATGAAGGTGTGGAGGGGTGGGCAGAGTAAGGGGAAGGGTATTCACAAGGTTCCTGGGGGTAGCTGGAAGGAGGTGCTGGATTAGAACTAGCCAAAGGGGAGAGGCTACTACTATCACCACTGTAATAATCCAGACCCTCCTGAAATATTCCAGGACCTTCCAGAATACCTGCACTCATTCCTGGAGATGAAACAGCCTTGCATCGGCCTCTGGCCCCTGATGGGCGCTCTCTTTGACAAGCAGATAACCCCCCTCTACCTCCTCGAGACCCTCTGCCTCGACCTCCACGACGTGGTCCACGTGTTGGTGAGGGACTGGATGGGGATTCGCAATGCAACGCCGCGCCGCCTTCTTTCTCTGACTGTTCGGTCCGTTTTCTGCGTCCGCGCCCAGGCTTACTCGTTCCACTGCTTTGGAAAAGAACATTTTGGCTCCAGTTATAAGAGGGAGCAGAAGCACTCTCGTGCCAGTCAATCATCAGTTTCTCCAAGCTGGAAAGACTGGACTGACCACCCTCCCCACTTATTGAAGAATCCTCATTAGGTTTGAAAGTTCCTCCTATGGGAACAGGACAAGTACTGGCAGCTGCAGAGCCAAGATGCGACGAGTCAGACGAAGATTCTGACAGACTCTCTGGAAAAGGTTGACGCTTTGCCTTCTGGGGAGTGTAGTTTGAGATGTCCAGGATGTCCTTGGACTCGTTCGAGCCATACTCACTGTAGCCATGATACTGGGACCCAAAAATGTCGACGGAACAACCACCATATCCTTGTCTGGAAAACAAAAGACATATTTTTACATTTGTACAATAATCCTAGAATCAAATCAAAGTAAGTTCAAAGTAATTTAGAAGTTAGGCCGATTTATCTCAAGTAGAAATCACTTCCTGAATGTCTGGTACAATCAAACAAAAGCTCATTTTGTTTGTAGATAACCTCTTGTGCCAGCAACAATTGTAAACAAAACAAAACTGCTGATAGATGACTCTTTATTCCAACACTATTTCTCATTTTGCATGGTTGTAATTAGAAGTTTGAATTCTCCAGAGGCCTTTTGCCTCCAGAGGGTAAAGATTTGTTTACGACAGAACTGCGAAGACATAGTGTCCTGTGAGGATTTCAATCCCCACAATGCTTGGCGTCAAAAGTGTTGCAAACAAGTGTCTGGAAACAGGTTGTTTTTAATTTTCTGAGCTGTAAATCTAAGTGTGTATGACACAGCATCACCCTTTGTTTCTACAATCTTGGATTACCAGTACAATATGGGGACATCAGCCATACTTGAGAGTGGCTTGGATCATCTCAGCTCTTTTCAGTGAATTGCCTTTGAGTCAGTAAATACACTAGAGTCAACAGATGAGTTCAAATGTGATAAAAGACATGAGTTGAACTCTGGTTTTGACCTCTGTCATTTGTGAGGTAGACCTCGAGAAATGGTGCATATATTGTCAACGTTGATAACCAAAGCATGTTCAGCGAGCTGACACATTGAGGTCACAATATTTTGAAGTCTCTCCGATGAGTTTTCAATACTACTTTTGCAGTAAAACTTATATTGATGTCATCACAACAAATTTCTCAGGCGAGATATTGACAACATACCTGTAGTTCCAGTGGTTTGAGTTGTACTGCTTATAACCATCAGGAGAGGCGGTGGAGCTTAAGTTATGACCTTTAGTCAAAGACATGTACCCTCCTCCTGGGGATCCAGGCCCAAGTTGTTCCCCACGCAGCATGTTAGGTCCATAGCCACTAAACCCCCGCTTTGCAGCTGCTGTATAGCTGGAGTAACCCAGGTGTCCAAGTGCTGTGGTCTTGCTGCTATTGTGTCCTGACCCATAGGCAGCTCTGCAGTCTGAGGACCTCTGCTGTACTGCACCAGCATTAGAAGCGTAGTTTGATGAGTACTGACCATAGGATGTGGGATGTGGCGAGCTGGGGGAGTGCGAAAGAGCAGGTGGGGTGGATTTGGAAAAGGTGGTTGGTGATGTTTGTGAAAGGCTACAATAGTTAAATGAAGGTCTGGTAGAAGAGCCTTGTGCTGAAGCTGACCCATCAGAATTTGGCCCCTTGTTTCCCCACTTAGAGAATCCGGGGGACCAGCTGTTACCAGGAGCAGGGCTTGAGGGCTCAAAGCCAGTTGTGGATTGACATTTGCGAGGGGTTGCTTGAGAAGCGGACATATCCAACAAGTCAGATGAGTCATCAGAGTCCAGGAGGGATCTGAAATATCCAGCAAAAAGTCCATGAGAGTCTTCTCCAGCAGGCAGAGACCCCCCTGAAGTGCCGAAAGTGCCTCTATGTCCAAACTCACAAGAAGAAAAGCCTCCTCTTGGAGAGCCACACATTTGATATCCCATTAAAGCCTTCTCTTTGTCAAAGCCACCATCTTCCCCCCAGTCTGCCGTTCCATTAGGCCAATCTTCCGCCATATGTAACCCCACCCCTTTGAAAGCACCATTTTTTCTTGCACGTCTTTTGCGAACGATCTTTTCGCCACCAGGCTCAGTTCCGACAACGCCCCCTCCTCGACCAACACCACCCCCACCAGAAGCCTTTCCCCGTTTCCTGGGTAACCCATGATCAGTCAGGTGACTCAGTTTCCGCTTTTTGCCAATGGATTCAAAAAAATCACTAAAAGTGCTTTTCGTTCGCTCGCCAATCCCTGTTCCCCCAGATGCCCCTCCTCCTCTTCCTACACCCCCACCCCTGCCACCACGTGGCCGTCTAAACCCAGTGAGTCTGTGCAACATGGTGGAGATTCCAGGGTTTTCCATTGGAGTGTGAAAGCTCTCAGGCTCAGTCGGCGTCCAACAACGAGGTGGAGAACTACGGCCCGTGGTTGGTGGCTGCCGATTCAAAAAGGCCAGTTTTGACAAAACATCACCATACTCTGTCTTCACATCATTTGTGTCATTTACATATGATGGATATGGACAGGGAAGTTTAGTCCGTCGCCGCCGGCGGGGCTTCTTTTGCTGGTCTTGGTTTCCGGTGGCATTCCCAGAATTAGGAGCTTCTCCTGGTATTCCTGGTGGCGCCTGTTTCGGTGGTCTGCCTCGTCTACGTTTAAGAATGACAGGTAATTCTCCAGGTGGGAACATAACCATCACACTCTTCCCGTTGTTCTTCATTCGGAGCAGTGCTGTCGGTTCCCGGACAGCTTCTGGGCAATCCAGGCTCCCATCGTTGCTTTTTTCAGTGGTGGTCACCGTCTCCATATTGGAGATTTTGTAGCTCTTTTGGCGGCGGCTAAGACTGACGGGAATTCGGGCAACCTTAACCACAAATCTCCTCACCTGTAAGGAAATGCATAAATGTTACATTCATTCAACTTGTGCCACCCGGTAGACATTGTCAAAAGTAAAGTTACTCACTCCCACAAAATGCCCTCGTCTCCGACCATTAGGGGAAAGCACACCTCCCGCAGGCTCAACGTTTTTCACAGCTAGCTGTGGTGCAGTGATGGTGCATGTGTTCGGTAAAGGGAGTTGAGCGGCAGCCCGCTGGGACTGAGCTGCTTGCCGCCGTTTCATCACACTCTTGGGTCCAGGTTTATGCACAGGTTTTGGTCCAGGTCTTGATTTAGACTTGGGTCCAGGTTTGTGACCAAGTCTAGGCCCAGGCTTAGGAACAGTCTTGGGAACATGCTTTGGTACAGGTAGGGCTGTGATGTCTGGTGGGCAGGGAGTGGATGGAAGAGCTGCCTCAACAGTTTTAAGCTTTTCGTCTGCCGGCAACTCTTCATCTTTCACCGCACCGTTCTTGTTTTCTGATGTCTCCTCTGCTGCCCTGTCTTTCTCCCGTTCCGCTCTCTTCTCCCCTTCGTCAGGGCTTCTACGAAGACGGGAAGATTTACGCAAGTGACACGGAAAGCGGGGTCGACCGGAGCTGCGAAGTGCATATTTTTTCTCCACCTCGACAGGAAGGGGAGAGGAGCCCACATCAGTGTTTGAAACTGGGCAAAAGTCAAAACCCCCACTAACCACAGGAACTGCCATCTGGTTGCTTGTGGCAGGATGATTGCCAAGTGCTAGGGACAGGGGTGAAGTGCATATGACCTCGGATGGACGTTTTCCGGAATGTTCAACAGAGCAGGTGTTTGCATTTATATCTTTTGGTTCACATTTATCCATATGTTTGTGTGGAACAATATGCGCACGAAGATCCGGATCAATGTGCATTTGCATGTTTAAAAAGCAGTTGGCAAGAGTATGTCTCCTAGCGGCATCCACCGATGACACGTTCTTGTCCCTCGTCTGCTGAGTATGTTAACACCGGTAACCCTGGTCGAAGGCAGGGAGCAACTGGCGGTCACCAATGCCAGATCAAAAGTTTGATCCTTGGACCCATTCTGGAGCCTAGACTCCCTGGTCCTGAGTACAGCTCTGCTACAGGTCTTCCACTTCACCAAAGAAACTGATTGTCTTTTGTCCCAGTGCAGGCCACTCGAGCCTCAGGTCTGAGAGTGACCTAAGCCTCTTCTCTTCTTCTTGATTTCAGTCAAGACCTTTGAGGGACCTGATGAAACACAAAAAAACGATCATTAATCATCAAACAGCAATATTGTAAGCATTCAAACTTGCTGTATCTGAGTCACAGCAAATCGAGTCTGAGGAAGGATAAAGATATCGAGATTTAGATATTCAGTTGGAATGTAAAACAGGTGCGATGTGTCCCAAAAAACAAACAGAATTTCTTTAGAAACACCATGACTCTGATTTTTAACCAATTGTTCAAGACCAACGGCGTCACAAATTGCATGTCTTTGGGATATCGATGTGAAATCAAAGGACACCAGACACATAATAATGTTAAGCAAAGAAGAAACTGAAATATTCTTCGTCCTCTCTCGATCTAAAAATCATTGTTTGCCGATCGTACCAGACAGAAAAAAACATTCTTCTGACTGACAAACTGCCGCAAAGCCAGCTTAGTGCCAGGTGAGGAAATTAGCACAATTGCTGCGTATTGACTGATTAATTTCTCAAATGAGGCAGTAGTTATGGAGCGAAAGTGAAAAAAAGGGCTGCACTGGCAAAGGAAGTGGGATCAATAATGTTGTGCTGTTGTGTAAAAAGAGTTTTTGTCAGCATTACACGCAGAATAACTGTTCTTAGTTTCGCGGAAGGTCTGTTGTGCCACTACTGAATGAAGCACTGAAGTCGGTAATATTGCTTCTCATTCTGAACTATATTCATATCATAAACAGTGCACCAATGGCTGGTGACAGCCTGGAGCTTTAAACATAAACCAAATTCTATTGTGACACTCTCTCTGATGGTGCAGAGCTGTTACTGCCAGGTCATTCATCTCCTTAGGTAATAGACATGACTGTTACTCTTTTAACATATAGCAACATCCAATGACTAGTGGTATGAAACTTGAACATTTTTAGTGTCGAGTAAAAGTCTGTTCACCAGTAAATCAAAACTTGCATGTGCACTGCACCGATACCAATATCATTCCGATACCAGGCTTGAGTACTCGTACTCATACTCACTGAATGACCACAGATACCACAAAACCACTTTACAGCCGGGTGCAGTTTTTGAATGTGAGTTTATGATCGTTTTGTGTTTGTAGTGCAGTGATGGTTGTGACAAGATGATGAGGAATGTTGTTCAAATAAAATCTAAACATTTGACCTTCAGAGCAGTCATGTCAGTTAGCTATTGGACAAAAATGTATTGACCATAACATTCTGCTGTTGATCAAGTGGTTGTTTTCACCAAGAGTCTAGGGTGCTGGGTGTAATTTTAATTCAGAGTTGATCCTCACTTTGTCTGGTAGACTGGCTCTGTTCTGCAGGGATCATTGGGTCATCAATACTGCAGCAAGGAGCTCAGGCTCTTTACCTTCACTTGTCTTTTACCCATGATTCCTGTGAAGGGAAAAAGAAGAAAAGTCACTCAGAGGGTATAGAAGGCGAGAAACATCTCCAGAGATGTGAAGCAACATGCACAACTATGAATCTCTGAGACTAGAAACTGTATATGTACTTAAAAATATTCACGTCAGATTATTATCAGTAGACCAATTGGGAGATAATCAATCAAAATATGAAAAAATGAGAAAAGTGATTAAGATCTTTTGAGGTGGGTTTAGTTTAGCTACACTTGATAATTTTGACTTACCCTCATCACACAGCTACAAACCAGATTAGGCACAAGATCCCCTAAAAAATGACTTTACAGAGGGTTCAAATGAAAACTGATAAATCTTCAGGAACATCAACTGCTCTCTCTGGCCAACAAGAACCTTCCATCCATTTTGTCCTTTTATTGCCTGCTACTATGAAGTTATCCGGCCAGTCTAAGCATCATTGGGACAAAAGTCGCACAAAAAGAAGCATAGAAAGTAACCAAGAAACCATCTTCATTTACACATTTCAACCTGAACCCAGGCACTTCAGAATGAACCCAGGTGTGCCACCAGTTAGACTTGAGAGACCCTCGGAAGCGCTGCGTCATTACAGTTCAATGACAGGCAAATACAAGTTGCACCTCAAGTGCTGGATGTAAACGATTCAGCTTAAAAACTCACTGCCTTTTGTCTGAAGGCCGGTCGTAATGTAATTTCTGTTGGCAAAGCTGAAGTAGCTCATGTCAGGGTGAAGTGATACAAGCGCTCACAAAGCTAACAAATGTAAACAAACAATATGAGTCCAAAATTCGATTTCACTAGCAAAGGCTCACACGGCCGAAGCACCAAAATACAGCTGTTATGCTAAATCAACACAAGGTAAGCGCTAAGGTCGAGGTATAAAATGGTGGTCATGACCAACGCTTTTAAACTGAGATCAAATCTGTTGCAGTTGACCACACACGTCTCACTAAAAAGTTAACCTTTATTAAACAACATTTAAATACACATTTCGCATTAAAAGGTACATCTATATTCACTACAACAAAAATTACATATCGCACATATCACACTTGAGTTGACTATCAGAAGAAGTGCTCTGAGGAGCAGACAGTGCGATGCTTCCAGTAGCTGTACTTCACTAGCAGCAGAGCCTCTTGAGATATTGTGATCAGTTGTAGTACTGTGACTAGCTGTAAAGTAGAAGCATGTGCTGTAGTACTAAGGTCTACCCCAAAACATGTCGAGCTACAAAGACAAGAGAATAACTAATTCTGTGGTCTCATATCAGTCAGTCAAACATTTCTATGAAAAGCTGTGCAACAGCAACAATACTTGACATCCTTTTCAGGATAATAAAAATGCCTCCACCATCCAACAGTCAAGAGCTAATGGCACAAGTTTCCCTCCTGTACTTACAGACCTGCACTAGATGGAATGCGTGGATGCTGGCTGCCAGCAGGTGGAGGCAGAGAGGTGATGAACAGAAAGCGGAAGGTGACAGTCTATAGTCCTCACTCTCCAGGACCGAAGTCTATAGACCCAGAGCATTGGCGAGTCGACACCACGACAGTGAGGAAGGGAGACAAGCATGCGTGTAACGGCCGCGGCCAAGCAAGCGTGTGGACCGCTCCAACTGAATACCACAGTCTCCACATACAACACAATTGTGTTCATCACCAGATCTCTGCGATTTCCTTTCCAACATATGGCTCTGATTATGAGGGGAGGGAGAGCGAGAGAAGAACGGCAAGAGGGAGAACATGCATGCAAGACACCACAGAGGTAGAGGAGGGAAGATGCTCGGTGGAGAGCTGGAGAAGGGGAGACGTCTAAGTTGGGGGAAAGGAGGGGAAAAGTTCGAGGAGTGGGAGAGTTGTGCTGTTCTGAGGAATGACACAACTGGGACAGACAAGCAGATGAGCGCACACTTAGACACACAGTCTTTTCAGACCTTCCAGAGCCCAGCTCTCTCGCTGCCTCCCACTCTTTCATTCTCACTTACTCTAGTCTAATTAACAACACTCATTAATTAAGCATCGTCTGACCGGTGTGTGTGTGTGTGCGCGTGTGTGTGTGGGAGAGAGGAGAGTAACACAGGCTGTAATTGCACGTATGCTCACACTTTTATGCGCACGCACACGCTGTCACTCTCACCAGACAGGGTGACACAAGCCGACACACAAAGAGGTATGAAACTATGCCTCGGCTGCTTCATCCTCCCACACACACTCAAGAGCACATAAAGAAGTGTACATCACGCATAAGTAGTGTAATGACACACATGTGGACACACACAAAGCAAAGACACACACATGCAAATTGGCCTCTACAGAGCTCCGCGGGGGGCATCCTGACAGAGCTAGGATGCTGCCAGCCCATCAAACATGGTGACGATGAATCATTGTTTGAGCCAACACTCTCGTCATCCACAGACACTGTTGAACACACTTACTTTCTTATCAAATATGTTTCCAAGCGCTTAGCAGCCAACACTGATTCAAAACACTCGCCGGCCCTTTCACACACTGAAATCCAATTCAGATTCGGAACGGGGCTGCAGCTAACCTTCACTTAATAGGCGATTAGACGTCAGTTATTGAGACACCGCTCATTGGATAAGAAATAAACAGCGAGTAATTAGTTTTATATAATAAATGGTTGCAATATTTGCCTTCAAGAAAACAGTTCAAATACATGTTCAGTCATTTAATTTGAAAGCACTTGTTCGGTTCTGCGCTTGTTCGTCTTGTTTTTGTCGGGAATATGAGTGCAACAGTTCAATGATAAAAAGAAAGAACATCAGATATAAAGATTTTCTCCAGACAAAATGACATCTGTTTACAAGACAAAGAAGCGGTTTAAGATGAGAAAAGCGATAATGACTAGATGAAGGGGAAAAAGGGTAAATAAATAAATGTGAAGGCTGCGTTAGTTATTAGCTTTCTCTCATCATCTTCAACACCAAGGGGTTGCAAGGCAGTCAAAACTCTCTCCTGAGTCCTAGTCACGATGTAAACTTTAGATTTGGTTTGTTTCTCATATGGTTTATCTACCTGCAGGTAGTGCCTGGAAAACTTTTCATGGAAGACGTGACATTATATTGTGATGGAAAAGCTAGGTTCAATTATGATGCAGTTCAGATGAGCGTCGCGACAAACACAGTCAGAAAACCAGCTCTTCTATGGAGTAGCTCCTAATATTCTGGGATAAAAGGCGTTATAACTCTTAATAGCCAACACCAGCTAACAAGTCAACCACTCGGTCCAAAAACTCTGGGGACCAAACAGCACCATCTACAGGCATCACCTGAGGATGAAATACATGCACTCATGCTTGTTGAGGCACTTTGGTTTGACCTTGAAAATCCAGTAAAACCTGGCAGTCAGAGCTAAAACTGGAGAATAAACACGAATGAAAAATCACGTTACCAATTTACTTAATTGGCCTGTTAGTTTCCAGTCCATGGAAAAGAGGTAACTGGCTGATCATCACACTCGCAAACAAGATCAAAATGTTCCTAAAATCTCTTCTTCCACCAACAACGACCATACAAGGTTTGGAGATGCTGATTCTCCAATCTGCAGATGACTGAATAAATGAAGAGGAACATCAAATCAAACTAGTTTATACATTGACAAATGCATGTGAAAATGTTTCTGAACTTAAAACGTCATTCAACACAAGAGAGTTTATCTGAGGGAGAAATGATCATTGTTCAAAATGTATATTTCCTGAACAGTGAATTTTTAATTGCTCTTTTCTGCTTGCTCAACTGCACTACGGCAGCTCTAGGTCAGTTAGTACAGGCCTCTCATTTTGCCAACTTCTGACCACTGTTTAATGCTGTGGCGCAGCACATGCAACTTACATGACTTTAGGCAAAGCTAGGCTCGGCCAAGTGCGCCGATGTGAGAGGGTTAAAGGTCAAGGAAAGCGGAACTGCAATGTGTGCAAATATTAATGTTCAGTCTGAACTGGTACACCACAACTTTTACAGCCACAAAAAGTTTTCAGTTTCACACTAACTCCCTCCACATGTTAGAAGACATTTTTGTCGTTCTGTTGTAAAGACTGATGGAAGTGATGGCACATCTGCTCCGCTCTCTCTTCAGCTATCTTCCTGCCACAAAGGCTCACGGAGTCACAGGCCTGCCAGCAGCAACCCTCAATGAGGAACTGGAGTGTGCATGCGTGTGTGTTTGAGTGGGTGTGTATAAGTGTGTCTTCCAGGGTGTGTTTGTAAAAGCACTCACTGAGCTCCAACGGGTGTGCAGTGGTTGCTAAGAGACAGGCAGCAGCAGTGAAACAGCATGGTGAGGTGTTGGGGGGTTGGGGGAGTAGGTGGAAGCGAGGTAAGGGGGGGAGCTCCACAGAGAGGTTTAGACAGATAGAAACAGAGGGTGTGGGGGGAGTGATGGAGAAAGTGTGTGTGAGGCCAGGAGGGGGCGAGAGGTGGGGAGGGAGAAGTGGGTCAGAGGGTCCACTGAGACCAAGTGACACCGTGCAGAAACTCAGCTGCCGCCATCATCTGGTTCCTTCACACCACCCTAATGAAAATTCAACCAGCAGTTGTGGATGTTTCAAGCTCACCTCATCCTTAACCATTAATTGTCGAGAAGCATCTGCTGCAAACTTCTGTGGACACGCTCGAACTACAACGAAGAATTTAATGGTGGGCTCAGATTTGTGGTTCAGCTGCTGCTTGTCTATCGCAACTAAAAACTTTTAAAGTCCAAAAACAAAGCATCCCCTCCCAAAGGAAAAAAAATCAAATATTCAATGTTACAAATTTATTTGAGGATTCAAACATCCACATAAAAGATGCACTTGTATAATCTCCGTCTTCAAGTAGAAGTTCATATTCTTCCGATTTCTGCAATGTCATGAATAATTGGTGTCTTGAGCTGAACTCATGACACACTAGCTCAGAGCAGTCCAACGCAGGTTCAACTTTCCACACTTCAGCTCGAATTGAAGACTTTGACCATGTTAAACGATGCCAAATAAAAGTGCAGTTATTACTAACAAACTGCAGTTTTATTGTGATTGTAGCATTTTATCAGGAGGTTCCATTTTGGATGCTAACAAAGCAGCACACAACTTAAGGAGGGATCGTGAGATGTAAAAATGCACACGGACTTCATGGTCTGGACAACCTCCTTCTACATATTAAAGTACCATTCATTTTTGTATTATTCTAATCGGATGAATGGACTCATTTGGAATGAAAGTCTGACCACACTTGAGTCCATTGCTTTTCTCAAGTGCCCTTAAAGGTCCAGTACTATACTCATTTGTGGGGCTTTTAAATTGATATGAGAGCTGAGTGGAGCACTACAGTAAGCTTCTTTGAGTAAAATACACCATAAATCTTAACTTACCCTGCATGTAGTGGAACATGTCTGTGGCTCAGTTGAGGCTGCGATCTCCTCGGTCTGACCACACTCTGTGTTGTGATTGGTCAAAGGTAGAAAGGGCAAAGGTCAACATAGAAGTGTGGAGATATTGCAGCGAGACACGTGAAGTGAAAGCAGCATATTCAAATGTGACATAGGAAACTCAAAAATGGTTCTTCACCAAGCTAGAAGACTATGAATTCCTTAGTGGCACCTAAAGCCAAGAGGAGAAGCTAAGATGTGTTTGGGGCTAGGCACCTTAGAGGGATGTGTTTGGCTTGTGGACATATTTTTAAATGCAGGGGTTACATCTGAAATCTGTCACTGGAAGAAGGTAAGAATTAGAAGAACTAACCATTTGCTTCCAAATGTTTAATTCTGTTTTGGCTGGATTCATTGTTTGGCACAATATTGTGACTATTTATCATTTGAACAACAACTTTTATTTGGTGTCCAAAAATCATTCTGGAGAAGCTACTGAGGAAGCTAAAGTTTAAAGCAATGGTCCCACCCATGCTACACTTCAGAAGATTGGTGAGAGACTGGTAGTACAAGGTCACGATCAAAGGTCAAGATTTGACATGGAACAAGAATCCTTTACCACACTTAACTTGGTGCTGGATGGGTGCATCCTGACGGCATCTGTCCATTTTGTTTATTCATATCATCACTTCCTATTTATTCCCTGACAATCAGAGGAAGCAGGAGCTTATCCCACCAGCCTGTCACGGGTGACACTTACAGACAGACCATTCATACGCACTCTCACGCCAATGTAAAAGTTTTAGTCACCATTTCATTTCATTTCTGCAAGTTTTTAGTATGTTCTCCTAGACACAAACGTTCTGCGACCACGGTGGCATCATCGTCAGCAAACGGTGCCTTGCAATGAAGAGCTTGTGCATGTTGCATGTGCATTCCTCTCAATGCACACGGCATGCATTACAGATAACAAAGTCAGACTAGGCAACCTAGCTCGTACTACTCCTCTTTAGTCTGTAGCTCACCAACCTGGCATAGCAACTAAAACACCATCAGCTCTTCCTTACCGAGGCAATGATCGGCATCGTCCGATTTCCTCACATTCAGTCATTCGAACTGCTGCTGTCACAGGGTAAACATGGCCGTAGGAAAGAAGTAGGTTCATTCTTAAGGCCCAATTCATGCTCCCTATACTTACGAAAGTGTCAGTTTCTAATATTATTACCGTCACTGATCGCATAGCCCAGAGTGGAAGAAGTATTGATGATGTACCTCTGATAACAAACAAGAGGCATCGTGGGGTTACATATATCACGTTAAATATATCGCAGAGATTATGATTTTTGTTACGTCTTCTACAGCATCACTGGCCCAACGATTTACAGTCGTACTGCTATGACTGATCAGTTTCCGTAAGATTTGTGGGTACAAACATGAGCGCAGAGCACAGACAAAAGGCTCCATCCGGATCTGGACGTAGCGTTGAGCATAAATGGACCATTAGAGCTGCCTCTTCTTGACGTGAGGTTGCAGAGCTAACCACAAACTTACCTTGCTTGTACAATCGATATTTTTCCTATTTAAAACATGGGTCTATCACGACAACAAGGGCTTTCAGAAGCAGCATAAGTCACAGAAGCAATAACCTGTCACACCTGATCATCTGTAGTTCCATTCTGTCAAGTCCTGCACATAATATTCTTAGTGTGTTCGTTTTGGTGAAAACAGCTGAGGGCTTCTTCTGGCACACTGAGATCATTTATGGCTTCAGAGGACTTACGACTATCTATTGCATTTTCCTTCTTCCCACAACTAAAGAGAGAAATGTGCCAGCATTTAACAACCTACCATAATGAATGACCCGTAAACCAAACCAGATGATCCAAATATGAGTTACGTGTTTGGCTGCTCTGATCTTGAAGACAATGGAATTGTGGGACTAATTTAAGGTCAGTTTGAGGAAGGGTAATAGATCCAGAAAAGACTATTGCTTAGTGATCGATTATCAAGGGAATGGCTTTTTTGCTCATAGACTCATTTCATTCATAAACAGTGAGGCTTTCTGAAGTTTCTGAAGAAAATCATGAGGTAGTGGAAGCAGAAATAGATGTTCGGAAATGGCAGAGCTGCAATTTCAATTTCTGGCTGTGAGTTGACTAATGTTTTGGTGGTCAAATTTGTACAGAACTTTGAAAAGTAAACAGTGTTATAAATCCTGCGTCTCTGCTCGACAAAAAAGACGATGCGAGCGGTGCTGGCTTGGTTTCATTTACTGAAGGGCTACTGGAAGCTGCTGTTTGACCGAAAGGGCCAAAATAGTATCTGCTATTCATAAACTTTTGGATGAAAACTCTGACTCAAGTTTAGGTAATGACCACTTTTTAACTTAATAAATGATCTGGTTTCGTGGCTGGAAGGAGATGCAGTCCGTCTTGATGATGCTGTGGTTTACAGTGACAACTGGGAAGAACATGTTGTCCACATCCAAGCCATGTTCGGCGCCAAAAGATGGCTACACTAAAAGTAAATCTGGCTACTTGTAAACTAGCCAAAACCAGTGTCTCCTACCTTGGAAAGGTTGTGGAGCAGAGGAATGTGCGGCTGCTGCAGGCCAACGTGTCTGTTATCAATATTCCCCTGTTCCACCTACAAAGAAGGAGCTTGTTGGATAAAATCAGCATTTTACAACCAATGAATATGTTCTGTCAGTATGTTGTCAAAGCATTTTGATGTGATGCGCAGTTCTATGGCTAGTTCCAACCCTTCAGTCCGATTTGATGGCAGAGTCAAAGCGTGCTGGCGGTGTTGGGCATCATTTGAGCTTTTATCCCCCAGGGCCACATCAGACCTGCGATGTTGCTACAAACCCCAGCTGAAGCACCGATAACTGTTACAGCAGCAAAGGGTTTTATACATTTAATCTCTTCCTGTTTCAGCCTTCGGGTTTGACGCTGTGTCACTGGTAGTCATGGAACACAACTGTCTGGCCATTTTTTAAACTCTGGTGTGGTTGAGAGGGGAAGCTCTCATGTGACTCTCATGCCATGCAATAAATAGTCTGTTGCTTGACTGCGCTCACTGTGATTTATGAAAAACCTTCAGCCTACCTTGAGGAAGAACTCTTTCACAGCAAAGCACTAATTTACTCTGCCCACAGTCCGGACAGCTGACTACAAACTCTCCATATCAACATGATAGCAGTTGACCATGACTAGTCATTACACTTGAGTAAAGAACAGGTATTCACAAATTTAAATCTAAAAACAGTTGTAGTAGCCAGGAACATTGGCACAGCAGCTAATGACATGTCCGTGCTGTTGATGTAGGTACAATGACTTGGACAAAGTCTCAGAACTTTTCTATCACTTGCAGTCTGTAGTGAAGCGTCATAGAGTAATGTGACGATGATGTACTCCACAAGATGCCTTTGGGGCGTCCAAATGACTCACAACACCATGAAAGCTTAGGAATTTATTCACTGGT
The DNA here is from genome assembly GCF_027744825.2 of Synchiropus splendidus. NCBI lineage: Eukaryota > Metazoa > Chordata > Actinopteri > Syngnathiformes > Callionymidae > Synchiropus > Synchiropus splendidus. Next base: position 11,831,453 of record NC_071337.1, read on the forward strand.
TAATATTTGTTGGACAGTCACTGTTACTGCAGAGTGTCAGCAATCAAACCTCTACCCAATTAATACCGTAGATACCACACTCCCCAAGCATACACTCGCTGTCAACTAAGTCCTCCTACTGGGACACATTGGCATTTAATCTATGGCCCAGCAGGCTTTTAGTTAGAGGGCGTCTTGGATGCCGTATACTGCAAAACATGAAAAAATGGATGGCCTCCAGCACTCAAAACCGGACGCCCGGACAGCAGGACCTAAATGTATATAATGTATTATTATTAGTGCATGTATAATGCCCAACTTGTAATTGTGTTTCCGCCCGGTCATTTCGCCAAATATGATCCAAATTTGCAGATTCTCTAAGCTTTGGCAACTGTATTTTGGCAATCGCGGTCGGCATATTTGTTTACCGCCGTAATCTCGCAGTGAGCCAGATCTCGTGAGTCGCGACACTCGCGACATGGAAGCGCGCTGCTATTGACGGGATGTCTGACGCTGATGACAGGAGTAAACCTTCAAACAATCGTTCTCAAAACTAACTCATTGCTTTCTAATCTGAGGAATAATTGGCACTTCCCTCGCCGCCCCCCCTCAGGGTTACGGGCTCGGGGCGGGGTTTTGGACTCCCTGTTAGCACATGAAAAAAAAATACTGTACGAGCCCAACCTTTGTCATAGTGTTGTGGGGCACCGCCGACCCCAAACTCAGAGACACGGGGCTTCTATTTCTTTATGCATCAAGACTGGGTTCCGCGTTAATCCACAGTACAATGGATCTCTCCGGCAGCAAGCCAGCCGATGGAAAGCAAAGTGAAGTTTACAATTCACACTGAAGCATCAGCATGACCACTGAGGCAGCCGCACAGACCATCTCACTTGATATTTGAAACAAAAGTGATTAAATGAAGAGCAAACATAGGACACGTAGGAGAAATCATAAACAGCTATTGAACCGCTCCTGCTTAGTCATCAGACGGCGCTGTCACTGCTGAAGTCATGGCGCTGTGTCTGGGGGAGTGGGTTGCCAGATTTTCTATGAAAGAATTATTAAAGTAAATAACGCATGACCCCAGTGTGTCTTTGAGCAAGACACCAAATGCTTGCTCACTATGGTTCTGATGGTCTTACTGCCGTCACTATATGACTGAGTGCGTGAAAGGATGACGTAGCATAACACACTTTGGTTGCTGGATTAGCATGGGAAAAGCTACATGAGAGACATTTTTTTATTTTACAGAACTCATTTTGCTTCAGCTAGAGGTCACAAACATTCTCTTCTTTGTTTTGTGAGACAGCAGAATTCATGGTTCCATTTATCAAGTCTTCCCTCACTACCACCACTGTATTCTACTGTTGGTGTTTGGTTCTTTAGCTGAAATGTGGTGTTAGTTTGAATCCAGATGTAATGGGACACACACCTTTGAAAACGTTCTTCTGTCTCATCGTCCCACAAAGGATTTCTTGATTTTCTCAAGGATAATGTTTTAAGACAAGCCTCGATGTTCTTTTTGCTCATCAGTAGTTTTCATCCTGCAACTCTGCCACGAAGGCCATGTTCGCCAAGTCTCCTTCCTACAGTGGGGTCACGGACCCTGACCTTAAGTGAGGCAAGCAATGCCTGTGCTTCCTTGGATGCGGTATTGGAGTCTCATGTGACCTCTTGGATAAGTGGTTGCTGTACTCCAGGGGTAATTTGGCTCAGCCGCCTGCTCCTGGGAAGGTTCACCACGGTTCCATGTTTTCCACATTTGTGGATAATGGCTCTCACTGTGGCTCACTGGAGCTTTAGAAATGGTATTATAACTTTTCCAGACTGACAGCTCTCAATTACATTTCTTCTCATTTATTCCTAATTCTTGGGATCTCGGCATGAAGTATATTCCAGTGTATGATGATATATTAAGACATGTGAACCACCTGAGAACCACTGATCAATTCAAACCATTTGAAATAGTGAACATCTCAAATCATGGTGAAAACACCATCACAAACACTCAACTTTTAAGAATCCAAAGGCACTACATTTGCATGCAAAGATGTTGAAGACTGTGAGCGTACATTCAGTGCAGAAAAAATAACAACATTTCAACTTGCCAAGATTGGAAGTAAATACACAAAGTATGAGATTAAATTATTTAAAAGTGTTGGAGTTATATAAGCGTGACACAACCTGATAAATATAAGTGATTTAAATACATAACCAGTTTGTCTATGAAGCACAACGATGGTGTGAGCGATTAGCCGACAGCAGAGATAATGACAAAAGCCTAGCGTCTGGTTTGCTCCATTTGAGGTCTCTTAAGTGCCCTAATAAGAGGAACTGAAGTCGGCTTATTGTCAGGGATGAGGTTTTTTTTCCCCCCCATGTGGACCACTTACAGCCGGTCCGACAGCATCTGCGGCCAACTGAGGTCAAACGCTAAAATAATGACGGATGAAATATGTTTTCTATTTTTGGTCTTAAAGATGCTGGAGATGACTTGTGTTTGCATGTGCATTGATCTTGTACTTTGAGCATCAGTGAAAGTATTTCTCAGCAGCTCTTGACCTTTCTAAAGTATCCCCAATTTAAAGCGACTCCGAGCTGTTGCTTGTCCAAAACTCAGTGTGTTTGTGCCTCACTTTATTTTAACGACCATTTTGTTTGTGTGTGGTTCCATGTCTGTGCATCATAAACAAAAACATTTGCTTGGGAAAAGGGCAGTTCATTTTTCTGAAGATGAAGCAGATCGCCATGAGGGGACAGTCAATAGCTATAAACTAGTTTGACCCAAATGAACTACGACAATAGCAGAACCATAACAAGTGCAATTAAGTCATACGTCACAGCAACTTTTATGAAAAGAGAAGTCAACATTATTTTATTATTTAGATGTCAAAGGCAAAATTAAATTCAGTAAATGTAACAAAGTACCATCATCTGTGAAGAATTAGAAATGCCAGGGAAAGTTGAACAATGAAATTCAAAATGGAATCAAAACACTGCGTTATAATTGTATTTTTTTTAATAATGGGGGAAAAAAAACATAAAAACCCAATTTATTTCTTTAGACAAACAAATGTGTGTCATGTGAAAAGAGGAAAATGTCAATAAAAAAAAAAAAAAATTTTAATTAGATTATTTTAAAGATGCTGCATTACCATTTCTTTTTGAAATACATGTAAAGAATAAAATTGAGAAAATTGGGGGAAAAATAAAACATAAAAGTTAATAGAAAAAAATAAAATCAAAAAATTAAATTACATTAATTCAAACAAAATTCTCTACAACAATGCTACATCCACAATTATATACATATAGCTTTGTATTATTAATTAACTAGAACAAATACTGGATCATTTAAATAGTAACACACTACAGGTAAACATTTCTTGCTAAGAGCGACTAAAATAAGTCATTGTCAATTATGGGATTTGTTTAACTTGAAAAAAGGACAATCAAAACTACTCGTGCGGTTGAAAATATAATGTTTTACCATTTGAAAATGAGCACGTTTGAGACAAAAACAAACAATGAACCCATTGAAGAATGAACTAATGATGAGAAACCCATATTTTTTCAGAGGTTAGTGATAGGAGACTGTCTCATCTGTGTCGTCGTCATGCGACGTGATAACCTGGACCACGGTATGATGCAGATCAGCCAGCACATCCAACCTTTCCCTTATCATCCAACTCCCTCCCTCTGACCGCTCTTCCACCCACCCTCATCAACAGCTGCAGGAAATTCCTAATGATCTTCATCATGAACGTGCGTCTCCCGCCAGGCCCGAGCCCGTGTGCGCTCGCACACACACACGCACACGACACACGAGGCATACAGATGAGAGCAGGACATGAGCTGCATGTGGAGGCAAACTCAGCGTCAGACCGACACACTGTCACACACAGACTTCTCAACGTAAACAAACTTCACACAGACCAGATCCGGACTCAGCCTGGGCCATGGATGCACACAGGAGACCAGAGCTGGAAACAGAAACCTGCTCCTCCCGCTGCCTGCACGCAAAATCTCATACACCATCAACTGTCAAGTACTGTATATCACGTGACCCGTGCATGCAACTTTCCCTTCCATTTAGAACTTTCTTCAGTATATTATTAAATACAATTTTCTTCGTCATAAGCTTTTTTCTAAAATAAACCACCAGCCTCATATTTTTCAAATAATATATTAGTATATATTTTTACATTATTGTTATATTATTATTATTTGAAGATTATAGTGCAAACCTTTCACCATTTACACCTGAAATAAAAATATTTTATTAATTCAACTTGTAATTGCATCTTCAATGAGGAATTGAAATTATCATTCTGGCTTAATAATGCCAATGCCAATTTCATCGTAATATTTCCTACATTTGACTCCAATTATCAACGATAATCGGTTGCAGAATACTGTTCCACTGCTGATAATCATATTTTTTTCTCAGTAATTGTGTCCCAAATCATTACATTTTCCCATCATAGTCTTTCCCATCTATGATTGTTGGTTCTATGTTGCCCCCAATGCAAAGACAAATTGCCCCTCCTTGGTCTCCTGTTGTTTCCGAGGCAAACTACTGTAGTTATTTTAAGACGAGGGAACCGTATTGCCACTTCCTCCTCCCCCCCACCCCCGTCCCAATATCTCTGCCACAGCACACATGTACCTTCTCCCATCACCCCCCTCTCGTCTTCGACTGAGCCTGACACTATCTCCTCGCTCTCTCTCTCTCTCTCGCTCGCTCTCACTCTCCTGCAGGCTGCTTCCTGGCTGCTCTTCAGTTGGGTCATGTGACCAGCCTCCCCAGCTGGGTACAGCTAAAAGTGTGCACATGTGTACAGACTCAACACAAACAACACGCTTGCACGGAAATACATGAGGATAAAGAAAACATCTTTAACAGGGCGACGCTCACAGTTGCACCTCCGACAGGTGAACACAGACACACACACTCCGTCTCACACACAGAAATGAAAACCGCACGCACACTTCCACACATGACGTCGGACCTTGAGAGCAGAGTTTTGGAGAGGGGCCCCGCGCTGCGGCCCTGACTTCCTGACTCCCCCCGCCCCGTCTCCCCTCCTCCTTCATCTCCTCCCTCCATACTCCTGTTCCACAGTTGCTGTGGGAAACGCTGCAGCAGCACCCGTTGCCAAGGAGAAAGCTGCTGGCTGTTTGAACAACAATGGCCGTTTTGTGAACATTCCAACTGTAGGTACTGACAGCTCATCAGCCATACACTCCACAAAGACACACACACACACTCATGACACAACACTCTTCAGCTATGGCCCCGAGCATCATGAAGGCAACACACACCCACACACCATCATGAAATTACGTCTTCAGCTGAGAGTATAAGAAACTCCTGTCCCTCTACGTCTACCTGCATCACTCCACCGTCTCCACCTCTCTCACACACAGGCACATATTGTGCAGTACATTCATCCATCTTCCCCTTTCTCCCTGTCTCCTTATCTCTTCCTCTCTCCTCCCCCATCACAGTCTCTTGCTTCTCTTCTTCACTTTCTCCTCCCTAGCCCTCTCTCTCTGTCTGTCTCTGAGAAGTGTGTGTTTTCCCTCACACGCGCACACACACACACACACACACACACTCTCATCTTGGCTCGTACACATGTGGAGAACACACAGCACGGCCCGCGCACATATGCACACTTTATCTCCTGGAAGGTAGCAGATCTTTGTGTCCCTTGGGGGAATACACTTCCTCAAAGAAGGAGGGAAAAGAAGAAAGAGAAGGGGGAAAGGCAGAACAGGAGGAAAGAATGAAAGAGAGGTGGTGAAAACTATAATCACAGAGGGAATTTATAGTCTTATGTTTGGGTGATGGAATTATGTTAAAGTTGGTGGAGAACCCAAACTGGGGTGTGTTTTGTCTGACTCACTGTATTAAAGATGCCATTAACACAGAACTTAAAACAAAGACGTCTCAATCGGCAAATGCTCAGCCACTGTGGAGAGAGGTTCGGCCGTGGAATAAAACTCCACTGGACTGTCTACCTGACCAGCGTCTCCTCCCGCTCCCTCTGACTGGGATTGGATCCAGCTCCTCTCAAACCCCGGAGAACCATGAATAAGCAGAATACATTTTAGACTAAATATGATTAATGTTTAATGGAAAATGTCGTTTCTGGCACTATTAAGAGACAGTCATTTTAAATGTATTTTTTGGAATAAAAAAGTCATAAGTCAGACAAATTCAAATAAAACTTTTCACAAAAAGTAAATAGATCTTAGATCAGATAGATCAGTCACAGGAATTATTTTATATATATATATATATATATATATAGAGAGAGAGAGAGAGAGAGAGAGAGAGAGAGAGAGAGAGAAAGAGAGAGAGAGATAGTATACAATGAAAGTGTTTATAAGATCTTCCAATATTCAAGATTTATACAGAGGTTTATCGTACGATACAGAATTATTTATTATTATTTCATAAATAATATACAATTGAATTATATTTTAGGCATAATAATGTTTTTATCTTTGCTTTGTACTATATCAGTCACAAAATTAAAATGACATTTAAGACACTTTCTCGCCACCTTAAGAAGGAGGCACAACTTTCCGAATGTTTGAGCATTCAGTGTGTCACCATAATATGGAAGCAAGGGGAAAGGGAGAACGACTATGACAGAATGAATGAGGAAGACGGGCGAATACCATAATCACGGTGGGCGATGATCTGTTCACATTGATGGGGTGATACTGAAGTCACGCCGGTGGAACATCAGGAGACGGGGGCGAGGGAGGGGCGTGTGCAGACGGGTGTGTTTGGGGTTGTTGAGGAGAATCGCTAACAAGTCTGACTCACTGTTTTGTTTTTTTTTAACATGCAGAATTAAAACAAAGACTCCATCTGCTGACGCACAACAGAGACATCATAGCACATGCTAATAAGTGAGTGCTGATCTGTGTCGATGTGAGAGACGGCATTGTGTGACAGAGACGTTTGAGCACGCGTGCGCTCCCCGTCTCTCACTCCTCTTTAATAATTGAGCCGATTCTGTCCAGCTTGTTAGGGAGGTACACAACAGCTTCACGCTCTACCCATCCTCTCACCAGCCCAGTCTCTCCTCATCCCTCCATCCTGCCACGCTCCTTCATTTATCACTAGTTTCTCCTCCCTGACCCCCCACACACACACATCCCCCACTCAGCCTCCCTCCTTCCTCACAAATCCCTCCTGTTCTTTGACCTCTCCCTCGCCTCTCGCAGCTTCACCCTCCTCCTCACCCCTTCCTCCCTCCCTCTCTCCATCCTCCGGAGGTGAGAGGTCGAAGCTTCCTCTCCACTGTCAGACTTAAACCGGCTCCAACCAGCCCTGTGGAGAGGTGGCAGGGGGTGAGAGAGACAAGGAGAAGTGTAAGTAAGTCAGATAGGATGTAGAGGAGGAAACAAGGAGATGGAGGGAAGAGAGCGCTTAAGAAAGAGAAAGGGAGATGTCTTGTATGGAGTCAGTCGGTGAGAGAGCCGTTTTATGAATGTAGTGTGTGGGAGGCGACAGAATGGAGCATACAAACACTGCTCACACTAATATTAAATGCTAGCTGTATGCGTGGGTGCATCCGTGTGTGTTTGTGTACTTGCCCGAGCGTGGGTGGGAGTTGAACTAGATTACCTGCCCGTGGCAAAAGTTATTTCACTTCAGGTGACAATTTGATTAATGGGTGTCAGGACAAAATCGTTCGCTGCAGTCAGCTAAATAGTGAGACAGTGACACCAGCGTCGCTTGCAAAGGTTCCTACAGTCACATCGCTTCCCTGGTTAGTCTGCGGCATCTTGACGTATGTATGTAGCAGGTAAGTCGTTGACAGTCTGAAGATGCAATGACACGGTGAATTATTGAGAAGGAATTTAGTAAAGGATGGACAAGCCCGAAGGAATATCTGTTTACAGATTTGTTTATTTGTTTACTTTGATAGGCGAAGCTCTCGATTGGCCCGTTTATCTGTGCTCCGACTCTCACCCGACTGAAAGTATAAGATCGCAGATACAAATGAGTCTTCTCTGCAGGATGCCTCGACTCATTCATTAGACTCATTCGAGCTCATTCATCCAGGAGAGGCTGAAAGTATAACTCAACTCAGAGTTGAAAGAGTTTAGTTCAGGTGCCCCCCAGTGGGGGTACATCCTCAGACCACTTCTGTCCTCCCCCAGTAAGAGCTCAATAAGTTTCCAGGGTCCCTTTATGGAATGAAAGTCCTTTCAGGAGATTTCTTTTTCAGAATGAATCAGCAATTTGACATTGCTGGACTTAAACTTTTACTTGCAGCATCAGAATAAGTCATTTACTGTGAAAACAGCACGTCAATAGGTTGATAAGATGCATATTAAGTGGGAAATAAATAATTCCATTTAAAAATGTAGCTTTCGAAAGTACTTTTTTTCAAAATAAGAGTTTGGAGATTTTTTTTTTTAATTATACTCATGAGAAAGGAAACTTTTGCGGTAGTTTAAAAATATATTCTCAAGAAATGAGATTATCATTTAATATGGTTTAAATATTTTCAATAAAATAATAAATACAATTCATAAATAAAATAAAGTTTTTTTAGGTTTGATCAAAAATCATTCAATATAAAGTGAAGTAAGACTGGTAAAAGAAAAATAAACATATACATAAAAGCAGGGAGTAAAATCTAGAATCATTTAAATAATAATTAAAATGATAATTTACTGAATGCTTCAAAATACACACATGCAAGTAGAAGTCATTAAAAGCAGAAGTGCTTTTAAAACATATTTCAACTGAACTTGAAACTGAGCATCCAGAATACAGACCAAGCAGAGTCTCAGCTTCAAGGCAAGCTAAGTGCAGTAATCAACATCTTTCAGAAACAAAACATCTCTCTTTTTTAAATGACATTCAATTTATGATTCTGGTGTGTTTTGATTTTCCATTTCACTTTCCATTACCAACGATAGCTGCTCTAACTAGCATTTATCTGGCATCTGAAAATGCAAACTGGATTCTTTAGTGGGTCAGTGTTCAGTCAGTATCGAGGAGGAAAAGTGATAAGTGTTTTCTGTTTAAATATGAAATTAAACTCTGCAGAAGCAACACTTTCACGTGTTTAAGAAAGGAATAATCACTTCAGTCGCAGCAGTACAATGAGCCACACCAATATTTAATGTAATATAATGACTAGATAATGACACAGCACATCTTGAACCTTGGCTGTAATATATAAAGTGGTTGTTATTAAGACAATAGATCACCGGTATGGATGAACGCCATCGTCCTCTAATGCTTTTTGGAAATGAAGTTTCCTGCAAAACTGCGACTATAAGGAGGACTCCCTGCCACATTTGTGGTGATGAGGATGTAGACGTTTTAATTAGAGCAGAAAACATTTTGCAAACATGACAGCGACATTTCCACTAACAGGAGCTGATTTTGTTTTTCTAATTTAAGTGCTGCCGTTTCTAATCTTTGGTGAACAATCGCGACAAAAGTGCGCAAACTTTTTCAAAAAGAGATTCAAGGTGTCTGCCGTTCCACCAGACTTCTCATCACCACCTCATTTTATGAAAACATCACCGCAAAAGCCTCAACCAAAACATTTCTGCCTTTGTTAGGAGAAGGTCAATAGCTGGGAGAAAATTCTGTCTGAGAAAATCAAACCGCCCGGAAGATGAATGTATATCTCAGGTGCATATTGAACAAGGGTCTTTATTGAATGTTAGCTTGACATAATGGCAAGAGTTCTCTTTTTCAGGTTCTTAGTGGACTTTATGTGGTGTCCATTTGACTTTCTGGATCTTCTCAATAAGACTGGATGTTCTGAGAAGGTTTAATTTACAATAACAATTGATCATTTGTCTGATCCACGAGTGATGACGTAAGCTGAGGGCCGAGCAGATGTTGAAAGTGACTCATCAACAATGCCGACCTAATGACTAGAACCTCAGAGAAATGTCTTACATGAAGTGAATTTTAGGACGTCTCACCACTAAACTGGCCCTCGGGAGTCAATATGAGTGCTTGTTATGGCTCAATTGATGAAGATTATTATGAAAGACTGCATTCATTTAAAAGGCTTGACCTTGGAGGTGTTTAACATTTGGAGTGATCAATGAACCTTCTTACGTTTTTTGGACTCTGGGAAGAAATCAGAATCCAAGAATAGCCTCAAACTGAAATTGAACCTATGACCCTCTCGCAGCGCTTGCCACTGCCCCACCGTGCTGTAGTCCTGGATTTTGTTTAAGTCTCCTCAAGTCTCCACTCCAACACACACTGAATTGTTTTAGAGTGAATAAGACATGTGGAGTTGCACCAAAAAGAAGCGGGAGATATTTTGGATCATGAAACACACTTCACCATGAGGGGAGCTCGCGATTCGCACACACAACTTCAAACATATGTTTTTAATTATTCCCAGTTATATCTTTTTTTTCTTTTTTGCTCCGCAGAGTTTTGAAAGTCCCGAGAAGCGATTTCACAACGTATCCAAAAATACTGTTACTACATTTCAATCTGCGCTAATTGTTCCCTTAATTAGATATTCTTCAAAGAATTTGGGATGTATTTCAAGTGCTGAGTAATAATGGGCCTGAGTCATTGCTAATTCAGCGGTGCCTTCCCTCTCCCTCAGACGCGGCAGATATATTTTACTAACTGCTGGAATGAAACATCTGGAGGAAGAGCAAAATATTTGCCAGTTTTGACAAACATTTCCATCAAGAATTCTATTAGATGAGTCAGCTTCATCAATTCTTGATCTTATTTGGCTTCTTAAGTGCCTCACAATGTGCCTGCGTGGTGCACTGCGAAGATGATTAATTCAACGGCACAGACCAGACCATTCAACAGGTTGCTCTTTCTCCACTTCCATTGTCTATGTTCTCAGTCGGACTATTACATTGTACACCATATATATATATTTGTGTCCATTCTTGTCTCCTCAATCTCCATGACGACCTCCATATCAAGTCTGACTACAGCAGCCCCACATGCTGATAGGCCGAGAGGAAAAGAAAAAAAACACACAGGTGATTGGTTGAGATGTCGGCTGTCATATCAGCAGGGTATATCTTTGTGACACTGCGACACACACACACACACAGTGTCATCAACCCACACAGAATGCAGCACATCACAAACAAAAGGTAGCTCTGGAGCACACGCACGCACGCACGCGCGCACGCACACACACGTGGCGCTCTGAGACGAGCGTGGCGTGTTAGGTGCACTGACCCTGCCAATGAGGACAGGAGGAACATCAACGGAGCTACAAGGCCGTTGCTATGACAACTAGTCCTGTTCACACAGGTAGGAAGCACAAAAGGCCTAAGCTGTTAGACGTTCACATTCTCCCTGCCACACGCGCACGCGCGCACACGCAGGGGGCAATTCACTCAAGACAAGTCTGACAGACGGCAGCTGCATGCCAAAGTGGAACCATTTCCTTTTCATTCCTGCATTCAGAGGGCTGAAATTATTCATTATGACCAAGTGGGGATGAGTGGAGAATTCACTCATCAACCAGACAGACAGATAAGAGAGACCCACTCTGCATACTAACTGCACCTGTGCTAGGACGGCCAGGGCACGTCTCTCAGGGGCCCTTAAATAACAAACTGTCACCGGCCAGACACTGACATTGACTTCTCGTCTCCTCTCTTTGAGTTTGCTCGGCACTTTGTCGTCCTTTGTCACCGCCCCCCCGCACGATTAAGCACAGGGCTGATGATCACCTCAGAGAGTGTGGTCTGTCTCTGGCCCCTGTTGCCACTGCAGGACGTGCCCGTGTCCCGCCTTCACCTCCCGGCGACTGACGGTGGAGGCGGGGGGCGGGGGGGCGTCAGAGAGACCCCAAAAGACACTCGTTATTACCACATGCAGCTCCCTCAAACTGAAGGTGTATGAGGCATGTGACAGCACCTGTGCTGAGGCTGGTGCCGCTGTCATGTACTTTATGTAATCACTGCTAACAAATGCATGGTAAACCAGGAGGCGCCCCGGGTCCACACTCGTCCATCTGCATGTTCACCAGGAACAATTCAAAACTCGACAACGAGCAGGCTCGAGCCATTTAAACTCACCCGGAGTGTGGAGCCTGGCAGCGGCTGTGGAGCTGCAGCAGCAGCGGCGGCGGCGGCGGCGGCGGCGCTTCTCCTCCTTCTTCCCACTCCTGGTGCTGTTACCTGGACTGCTGTCACCGCCGTCAGCCCGCTTCATCTCCCGGGGGTCGTTCTCCTCACGCCCCGACGGTCCTCTTACGTGAGTTCTCCTCCTGTTGTCGCACGCTGGAGACCAGTCCTCGGACCAACGGGGACGCGAAAGCGATGAAAAAAAATACCACGAGCGTTGAAAATGGTGAATATTTTGAAAGAAATGACGTTGGTTTACATTCTTGTCCTTGTCTACGGGGTTGACATGAAGGCTTATTAGCTCCGGGGTGTTGTTTGGGTGACAGACCGGGACTTCCCGGGACTGAGGAGGCAAACACGGAACGCGCTGCTCCGCAGTTCCAGCTCTCTGCCTCCCTCCTCCGTGACTGTTCAACCTGTCTGCTTTCCAAACATCCGGGCACCCATAGATGGCCGCGCGTCACTCGCTATGAATCATGGGAAGTGGAGGAAGAATTGAGACTGGCAAAAATACCGATAACGCGTCAGAACTGGTTGAATTGAAAACACATTCTATTGCGCGTAAAGCGATATTTATGACCACAGAAAGACGAAGAGTGTTTTGCAAGGTGTTTCTTTTGTTGGCAGACTTCAGTAAACAGCTTCAACTGGTGAGTTTCAACAGCAATCGATCCTCAAGTAGCTGTTAACCCAATACGTCGATGAATTAAGTTTATATATATTAGGATTTTCTCTGCAACAATGATGACAAATGGGCTAAAGAACTAGGTAATATGTTGAATGTGCGACATAAATTCCCTGACTAGTTCAGTTGTTGACTAACGATTATATAGTAATTAAAAATATTGTTGTAATTTGTAATGAATATTCAATTATAGTGCATTAGAACTAAATCTAAATAAGTCTAAATCTAAAACAAATAAATACTTACCTTTATGACTGGTCATAAAGCAGTGCCACATATTTACAAAAATAATACGCTTTTCTTAAACCCATTCTAATATATCAAACAACGAAAAATCGTAATAATGCTTTACACTAAGCAGCTGCAGTTCCTATTTTAACGACACAATTATAAAAAAATGCTGAAATAAAGCACAAACAATAGGAAGCATGTCATAACTTAATAATTGATATTTATTACAACAAAACAATTGGAAATTACCATCCTTTTGGATACATTCTTGCCACAATTGTTTCAGTGTTTCATCTGACGCCGTCCTCCCAATTCACTGAAGACAGATGTCTTTGTGACACTCTGATATGTTGGTGGTCCATTAAAACAACAAGAACTTGTATAAAACACATCTCTCTGACATACAGATCCAGTATTACAGTTGTTTTACTTAAAAATATGATGACAGTAGAAAGCTGGTCTGGATATAGACGGCCAGTTCAAAGATACATGCGCGTTTCTCCAGGTCATTGGGTTCACCTAGATATTCCAGACAAAAAGGAAACCTGTTGCGCGACAGGTCTTCTCTGTATTCTAACCACATGTATACCCGCTTAAATTTGGCTTCCAGGCAACAGAATCAAAGGATTCAAACATATGTGGCAGCTGAACAGAACCCCCCCACCTTAACACAACCATCTACATCTTCTTTCAGTTTCTTGTTGTCATGGTTACAGAGTAAAGTAACAATACTGCAAAGCCTGACCAGCCGAGGTCCAAGTCTGCTCTTCATCATGCTTGAGTGATGTGTCCTGAACGGTCTGCAGTGATCAAGAGCAGAGGGTGGGAAACTGAAAAGATTTTAGGCAATGATATGGCCAGTGTCCCTATTAGTGGGAAGGGGGGGGGGTGGTTCAAATATGAATATAAATGTCTGCTGGTGCGACCACATTTCTCCACGGCAGGTGGTTACAAGTTTTCTCCCGGTTGGTATTGAGGCTCTGTCGCCGTGAAGTAATCTTCTAGAAAAGACTGGAGGTACTCGAAAGTGTGCCTCTCATCAGCCTCCCGCCTCCAGCACTGCAGCATCAGTTCATGGAGGGAGGAAGGGCAACCGAGGGCACAGGGCATTCTGTAGCCCCTCTCCACCTGCTCCAGCACCTCACGGTTGTTCATGCCTGACAGAGGAGGAAGATGAGGCAAATTCACAATCACATCTTACTGAGTCACGACAAACAACTTTTTCCATAGATACAGTAAGTTCCACTGTGTACCAGACGTACATTTATCAGCTTTCTATATCTATCTAGTTTTTTGGGGAAAAAATCCAGAAAAACAAATGAGCATTCAAACAAGGCAAATTAAAGACTGTCAGTCAAATTCAGAGGAACTTGCTGAATTATAATTATGCTTCAATTTATGACTTCCATGAGTCAGCAGTAACATTATCATCCCTCAACTGGGGTATAGATCAACTGACGCATGAGGTCCTGAAAGAAAACACCCAAGTTCTCTTTTGGTTCAAAGAGAGTTACAAAGTTAGTTTGATCTTCTGTTAAATTAATTTAACTCAGTTGATGTTAGGTTTTATTTTCTGAATTTCTAATAAAAATTAATCAGATTGATTGGTTTACCCTGATTCAAAATAAAAGCAAATCAATGATTGATATTGAATATTTTGTCTTTAATCCAAACAAAAATGGATTAAAAAATGGACCCTTTTCAGTTAGACATACTAATGAGTTCAAAAGTTCTGACACTTATAATGTTACAGTGCATTACGGAGCTTGTTATGTGGTGGAGTGTTTCACTGAGCAGGGCTCTACTATCCACAACAAATGAATTCAGGGTTCCCCCCTAGTGCTTAAGCAGCGTAGGGAATGACTCCCTACAGCAGGCCTGGCCAACAAGTGGCTCCCGAGCCACATGCGGCTCTTTTCCCAGTTTCATGCGGCTCTTCACCAAACTTTGTCATTCCCTAAACTAAACGTATGGCATGTGTTTCACCTGTTATTCATTGTCCTTACATATTTGTGGGATGTGGCTCTTTTCAGCAACAAAGTAAAACAATGTGGCTCTTAGCCTCTGACTGGTTGGCCACCCCTGACCTACAGCAAGATTTCTGCTGCTTTCGTCAACTTGTAGTGAATTGTGACTGACTATGTCAGGTTTCTTACACTCTCAGTCGATCAAGGAAGACTCTGCCTTTTAAGGTGGACTGTTAAGGAGGACCATTAAGGATTTACTATGCGCTTTGCTGTTCCCCAATCCGTGTTTCTTCCTGCTTCTGCCTACTTATCCAGACATTTTTTAAACAAGAACCAATCGTGTTTCATAATAATTTTAACCATTTGGGCGCCACCGTTGCAAAAACGTGACAGGCAGCATCGCGGTATTTAAACAAGCCAAGATGCGAGACTTGGTTGAAGAGATGAGGAAGGTTGTAGTTTTGAGACCTGGAGAGCGAATTTAACTGACTCAGATTCTGAAGAGGAATATTCTAACTTCGGCACGTAATGAGAGCGAGTCCGTTTGCCATGACACAAGCTGCACATGCAGGTGCTTCGCTGTGTCTGAGGATGTGGTGGAAATGGGAGAGAGGACAACAACAACAACAATGATGCCCCCACTGACAGATGAGGGAGAGTATCTCCAGTCGATCAGATAAACATCTGTAGAAGTTATATAGTTCAGTGTGGCCACCGACTGGTGACGTCATAATATACAAATCGGCTGAATGAATTAACTTCCATACAAGGAATGTGTAGGAATGAATTCATAAGAGACAGTTATGCTGAATTTTCTGCAACAATTATAGAATGACTGAATTATAAGAATGATATAGAATAGAACTGTAGAATGTTCAATGAATCCTGAGTCTGTTCGCATGTCACCATGAGAATACTCAGGTACCTGGGTACGGCACACGTCCTTTAGTGATGAGCTCAGTCAGTAGGATACCGAAGCTCCAGACGTCTGACTTGATGGTAAAGCGTCCGTACAGCGCCGCTTCTGGAGCCGTCCACTTTATTGGGAACTTCGCCCCTGAAACCATGGCAACACAGTGGAGATGCATAATTGTGTAATTAGAGAAGGTTATTTATAAAAGTATAGGCATGGAAGCAGAGGCAGAAACTGTTAATCATCACAATGTTCTCACACAACTCCCTCCCTCTCCCTCTCTCACACACACACACAGAAGCACGCACACACGAAGACGCTGGACTTAATATCTCATTCTGTTACCTTGTCTCGCTGTGTACTCGTTGTCCTCAATGAGTCGAGCCAGCCCAAAGTCAGCAATCTTACACACCAGATTGTCTCCAACAAGGATGTTGGCGGCTCGCAGGTCACGGTGGATGTAGTTCATCCTCTCGATGTATGCCATCCCCGCCGCAATCTATGACAACAAAAGCAGTGATGAGGGCTGAAGCTCCGTGCTTGTTCCATTAAGAGCACGCTTGTTCGCCTGACCTGCGCAGCCATGTCCACCAGCTGAGGCAGCTTCAGGATTTGTCCCTCGCCATCTTTTAAAAAGTCTAGCAAACTTCCTGAAAAGAAGAGCGGAGAAAGTCAGTCTGGAAACTAAAAGTGCAGGGAACCGTTCTGTGCATAAATCTGTTTTGCTTAGACTGCTTTTGCACTTCAATGTTTTTTGGTAATAACAGTAATAACGGTGATACTTTTGCAGCTAGAAAACATTTTTATTGGTAGACCTTTCCAGCTTCATGGTCTCTGTGGCATTGGGTATTAGAACAGATATGGGACTCAGAACAACTCGTTTTTTAAAGTAGGGGTTCTCTGATCAATCGGTCAGCGATCATGATCGGCCAATTTCAGCGTGATCCGATTATTAATTTCACCGAGCTAGTTGACCAGCATTTCTCAGGTGTTGTTTGCGTGGAGACAGAAACGGCCGAGTCCGTTGCCGTTTTGGAGTCGGGTGCAGCGTTCGTCTGCCACCTGAATCTGAAACTTTTGAAGAAGTCCGGAGTGGAAACTTTCACAAATGCAGTGCTCTCTGTCTTGGAGTCCCACTACAAGCGGCCAGTATGTAAATATTCCATGGACGTACCAAAGTCTCCAGAGATTCACCAAACTGCAACGTCTCACATGGAATTAAATGTTTTTCAGTTGTTCTTTTGACAGAGAAGTTGCAGCATTCCCCACGTTTTTCTTTTTTCTATTTTTTTGCGTTCTTGAAGAGGTATATGAAAACGAGTCTGAATTCAAATGATTAAATGGTTCATTGTTTCACATCATGTACACAGAAGGTCTCACTTTGATTACAAATTCATTGTCAATCCATGTGATCGGTGTCGTGATCGGTATCTGTGATCGGTGGTGATCAGCACTCCGTCTGATTGGTATCATTGGTCGGCAGCAAAAATCCTCTATTAAAAAAAAAAAAAAAAATATATATATATATATAATATAAAAATAATATAAATAAAAATATATATATATAAAAAAAAAGAGTAGTAGTAAAATATTCAGGGCAGGAAGAACTGAAGTCAGTCGACTTTAGCTGTCCCTCAAAATGAGTTATAACGCAGCAAAATAAATAAATGCATATAACTTGAATGAATAGGTAGCAAGATTAATATTAA
The DNA here is from genome assembly GCF_027744825.2 of Synchiropus splendidus. Lineage (NCBI taxonomy): Eukaryota > Metazoa > Chordata > Actinopteri > Syngnathiformes > Callionymidae > Synchiropus > Synchiropus splendidus. The sequence goes on from NC_071337.1 coordinate 11,849,069, forward strand.
TGTAGTATGTTAGATATCAACTTCATGTTATGTTTCTTAAACTGAATAGATTCTTCCCCTCCTGCTTGTTTACCTTATTTTTCTTCTTCTTACACTCCACCTCTCCTTTCCCTCTATTTTCCATTTTTATTGTTATGCGACAGGTTTAGTCAAAACCTGTGCAGCTCTGGTTCGGCTTAATCGCAACAGAGTTGGTAAACAAAGATGATTGTGCTCTAAAATCACGGTAGAATTCTCGCAGCACGTGCGTCTCAGTGTGTGTGCGGGTGTGTGTGGTCATTCTTAGTGAGGATTCGATGACGGTTCTCAGTGCGTCCGTGTCTCTCATATTTATGTGATCTCGCTTCTGTGAAGCACATTGAGCCACCAATATGAGCGGATTGTGTTATTTTAATAAACCCGCCTTGCCACTGTCATCCTCGCCGTCCATCCTACTTTCCACTTCTTTCAGGATCAGACAGGAGTTACAGCACAGCCCCTCCTCACACACTTTCTCATTCATATTTGATGCGCCAGCTCTCTCTTTACGTCACCCACTTTACTCTAGAGGCCAACTTTGAGACTCTGTTTACTTAATCATCTTTGAGAAATAGTTTGGTATTCAATGTGTTTTTTTAATCACCAAATACGAATTCAGATTCACAGTGGTTTTAAGTCGGCGCTTCCGGCAAACTCCACAAAGGTCCAGCAAAGATGAGGAAAGAGAAATCAGCAGAACTGATAGAAATTCTACACTGCACCCTGCAGCCATGCTCTAGGCTTGATCTCTGGTCTCAGAGTTAAAGCAAGGTCTACTCCAAAACAACACTTCTGCCTTCTCCAATTTGCCTAATTAACAAAAATACATCTGAGGCTGGACGTTAAGACACTTGGCAAGATTGACGTTGAATAAAATCCGAATCTGCTGCCTGTTATAAATACAGAACTTCTTTGACAAGTGAATACATTTTGACATTTCCTATGTACAGAAACACACAACATCAGTGTTGCTGTAAGTGGTTTTTAAGTGTCACTGTGGTCAAACATCTAGAGAGAAGTGGTCAAGCATAGACTCGGTGACTTTTTGAATATTTTCAGTTCTTCACTGATGACACTACTGATATGACTAAAACTGAACTGTAGAAACCAGTCATGACATGACCAAATGACACTCGAGGGTTCAAGATAAAGATGGAGAGCAAGTTTTGAGGTGACAGAATCGGTTGTGTCACAAGCTAGTTGGTCGCCATTGGCGTTACAGCTGTGTTGTCATGACAACTAAGGCGACTAGGCAGGCTGGTAACTACCTGTGTTGAGCAGAAGAAAAAAAATTATACATTCTAGCTGAGCGAATTTGGTGGTTGTGTAATCAGCCGGGCTAAGTACATAATTAAAACAGTTACTCAAGCACCTTATTTGATTCAAACTGCATCCCTTTGTTAGCATCATTAGCAGGTCTCAGATTAACTGCGAGTTCATCCTTGTTTTGTTCAACACGGTTCAGTGAAATGGGATAAATTAGATGTGATTTTTGTGGTTTGCTGGAGGTCCGTTTGGATTTATGAAGGTAGTAAGGAGTCAGTTCACTGTCAGTGATGCAAACGTCATATTCAGTCACGTGACCAGCTCCAGTCAAAACAGTCGGAAGCAGGATATTTTGACGTAATGAAATACGACATACAATCGGCTCACTGAAGTAAAACGACTTTCATGAGACAATGAAGAAAAAAATGAGAATTTTCCGACGTTGTGAAGGTTTACGCCTTCATTCTTTACTCAGCGCCCTCTTCTTCATGTCGTTTTTGTCAGTGTCATAGAAATTCCATAGCGCTACTGCCATCTGCTGTCTGAGTGTGTATTTAAGACAAAATATGTTGATTTAAAAAGATGTAGGTTTGTAGGACATAACGTGAATAAATGAGTATTTAGTCAAATTCTGTTCTCGAACTCATGATACAAACTGTCAGTCCTTTGTCTTGTGTGATGAAAAACCTTTTCACAATTCTCTCTCCTAAAATGGTCGTTTTTCATTGCCTTCCTGCCGGATGTCCGTCCAATATCCAACTATTTTCACCACGGTGTTTCGCCGAGGCACCAGCACAGCTGGAGACCTGCATGTGTTGATGTGAACCAAGGCAGACGACCGCGTCAGAGAACCTATGAGGACCACTACATCTAATAAAATAAACACAGATCCAGAGACTCAGAGTCGACCAGTGTCATTATCAAAGGTTCCCTGTATTTAAGACAAGTTTAAAACTACGATCGTGAACCAAACTCCACCACACTCTCCACAACTGTCACACGCTGGTGTCGGCTGTCAAACGCCACGTAGCTGGAGCGCCGGCACGGTCATGTTCATGTTCATGTACGCAAGTCCAATGTGGCGAGTGTGCTGCGTGTTTCTTGAATTTATCGTGAGATACAGAATTGTCATTGTGGGGATTGTGTTTGGCGGTACATCGTGTACGATACGTTATCATCCATCCCTAAAAGGAAATGATATTTTGTTATACCACAAAAAAACTCTGGTTAAACATTGTTTATGTCGTCACATCCGAGTGCAAGGGACATTAGTTAGAAGAAGCTTAAACTGGTTGTGCTTTAATGTTTGGCAAGAGGCTGGGACTCAAACCAGTGATGATTTTCTACCCACGTTTTAGTCGATAGAGTCAGAGTACATCCACACAGCAGCAGGGTACCTTGGCTCATGAACTCAGTGATGATGTAAATTGGCTCCTCTGACACGACGGCGTAGAGCTGCACCAGCTTGTCATGCCGGAGCCTCTTCATGATCTGAGCCTCCTCCAGGAAGGCCTCAGGGGACATCGTTCCAGGCTTCAGAGTCTTCACCGCTACCTTGGTGGTACCGTTCCACATTCCTGGCATACAGACGTTAACGCACAGATGAGACTCTCCAATTCCTTCTGCACATATTTACACGTACAAGGAGGAGAGCAAGCGCAGAGTGAGGAGGTTACGCAGGGGCGCATGCAGTGGAATATTTTAAGGAGCAAATCATCAGATTAGTCAGAATTATTATGGAAGGGAGGAGGGGTTGACGAACGAATGCTAACATGTTTTTTTTTGTCTACAACCCATTTTCTTAACCTTTAAACCTGACGGTTTTTGAGGCATTGAGGCAACGGACAGATTTCAAATAAATTCAAAGGAAATATCAGTGTTAGGGCGAAGAACAGATGATTACAGTTTGGTTCTGGACTACTGTCTGGATCCATGAATCGCTAGCAGATTGGTCTGCGGCACAAAAGGGGCTACTATCAACAATATTTCAAGTGCAAAAAATGCTATTGAATCATCTAAATAAAACAAATGAATGCCAATAATGCAGCATTAAAAAGAATCAATGACTGTTGCGGAAGGGTGCAAACAGTGCTGTATACTGTCTGGAGTCACTTAAGCCCTGCGAATGTCCAACATGTAATAAGTGTGACGTAGACCAACAAACTGAAGGTGCACTCCCTCTTGTAATTTCTGCATTATGCATCGTATAAATTGCGAGCTGTTGGTCTTTCTCAAGAATACTTTCACACCGCAGATCTATTGTTTGTATCCAGATGGCAGCACTGACCACGAATTTGCTCGCGACATCACATTTGGTTTTCGTAAAGGTCTGTTGAAAATACACTTCTGCGTCATTCTTGGCTGAAATTTTCTGCGGCTGAATTATGTTTTCATGTATGCGCTATGCGCACCAAAATTCATCATAGATGTGACCTCCAGGCTTTTAGCTATGAGGGCGTCTGGGCATCTGCAAAACATGAAAAAATGGACGGCAGATAGACGACCGTAGCCACCAGATGCCACCGTATACCAGTGTAATCTGGTGGCCAAGAATTGGATGTCTATTTTTTCATGTATAGCAGATGCCCTCCTCGCTAAAAGGCTGCCATCAAGCAATATTGACAGAGCAGTTTGACACCCAGCTGAGGGGCAATAGCGGACAAACAGTCGTGCCTGCCGGCAGTGTCACGCTCACCCATCCACACGTCCCCAAAGCAGCCCTGCCCCAGTTTCCTTTGTAGGAGTAGCGCCGACCTGGGAACCTCCCAGGCATCTTTCCCCAGGCCCATGGTGAGGGGGGTGGAGTTAGGACAGGGTTTGGTCAGGTAATAACACAATCCATCATGAGTTCCTGTTGGTCAGTAAGGATGGAACCAGGGAGGAGAGTGGACAGAAGGTGAGGAGATGGAAGGCAGAGGTGTGACAAAGAGATGAGATGAGATGATGACATGCACATGCAACAACAGGTGATGGAGGTGACAACTGGGCACACCTGGAAATTCAGTTCAGTCCCCTGACCTCTAATCTCAAGGTAGCAGTGAAAGACATTTTTCGTGTCTTAAATCCAGGAGTGCAGTGGTTGTGACCCCCACCCCCCGCCACGGAGACAATCCCGTCGGCCGTACCCATCCAGACTTCCCCGAACTGGCCGTTGCCCAGTTTCTTAATCAGTTGTAGGGATTCACGAGGAATCTCCCACATATCCTTGGTCTTCACCGATAAATCGGCCAGCTTAGGCATGCCTCGCTTACAGCTGCCAATCAAACGGCAGCACAGGCCTGCCGCACGCTCTGAACCGAGCAGGTGAAAAAGAAAGAGAACAACATAAACAGAGACGAACAGAGCAGACGTACGGGAAGAACGCGGTGACGGTGAAGTAAGCACACAAAAAAACTGAGAGGCTGAGATTCATTTGATAATAAATGTCATTTAGAGCGTGACAACCTGTCACCTGTAGCAGACAAAACACACAGACTGTTCAGTTCAAAGTGGACAGAGACATGGACGGTAGGATTCTATACTGGCTGAGGATGCTGCAGAGGCCTGTGGTGTATTCAAGGTCTCGACCATATCAGGACAAGGAGGGAGGAGAAGAAGCGGAAGCATTGAACACATTAATGCAGATGCTAATAACGGCTGTGAAGATTAGGCTTGGATCAATGGTGGTGCTTTTGTGAAACACAAGGTAGAAATGTGGCACTTTAATATCACTGAGTGGTTCTGGTCTTCTTGCAGCCGCGAGATTCCATATTCTCTATTGTTCACCAAACGCACAGTATGAATACAATCATCAAGATAGTGGAAAATGATCGCTACAAAGAGCTACTTACCCGGCGCAGGCATCACCAAGTGCAATTTTTAGGGCTTATTGATTTGAATGCTGTTTGGATTTAAGGGTTTTCATTGTTCTAAACTCGAGCAGACTGGGGTGGAATTCTCACTGCAGGTTCCTACAGCCACCTCTGACCATTAACATTTGCAGCGGCTAAAAGAATGTGTCAAAAATAATCCAAAAAAGCTTCCCCATTGCTGACTATCTAGATGACTAGGTGACTCGGTACGTCGTGACATCTACAGTTTAAGTTTACGTTTAGAGTGCTCCCATTTCACAAGGAAGTGCTACAAGCAAAGCTCCTCAAATAAATGCCCACTTGATGATACAAAATAACACTGACAATGTATGACAATGTATGTCTTGTCATTCTTATTAATTGACTTATAAATATTGTAATACAGTCACTACTTACACATAGAAGTACTGCACCTTTTATGATATGGTTTAATTATAGCATGCATCATTAGGTTATTGTACCATTTTCTATTTATATCGAGTACAATATTTTTTTTATTAATGTTCAAGAGTAATTAAACAATTTAAAAGTCTAAATTCCAGAATGTCATTTTTATTCTAACAGCAGACTGTTGAATTCATGATCAGTCTTCGTTGTTTGTGGGTTGTCTATTTATTTATTTATTAGTTGTTTCTGTTTATTTTTTGTGTTTTTTATTTATTTATTCTATTATCTTTTGTTTTATTTTATTTTGTTTTATTCATGAAAGCAATAAATTTGATTCTGATTTCTTTCTTTTTATAATAAATATCTAGTACCCACTGAATGCAGGGACAAGAGCCACCACTAGAGGGCCGGATGACAATAGTGGAGGGAACCAGTGTGAGAAAACTGTCGGCATGATCCTGTCTACAGCTGTAAGAAGTATGAATCATATCTGATTTATATACACCAGTTTGACACAACAGCAAAGCTAAGACGAAAGCTACATTATGGTCGATGGCACAGGAGGCAGAAGTGGAGGGGTTACCTGTGTAGTGATCTACTAACTGCTGCACTGTGTCAAACTGAGATCTTGTGGTGATGTAGTATCCACCGTTGTCCAGTTTTCGGATCTTATAGTGCTTGACATGGTCGCCCTTCTTGTCGTCCCAGTCTCGGATGGACAGAGAATAGGCACCTGAACAGAGGGGAGTTGACAGAGAAAACGGAAGTGTTGAGACTTTAGTAGAAAAGAGAAGTCACTCCGGTCATAATAACTGTGTGTGTGTGTGTGTGTTTGTAACAGTAAAAACTCGTTGCAGATGAGCTCATCCTTAATGGCCGAGACACTGTAGATCACGTTGCAGCAAATACAGTGAAAGCCCTCTGTTGTTCTGTGCGAGTGTGGTCAGGTAACCTTTGGTGGTCTCGCTCTCTCGTATGAGGAAAGTCCCCCTTGGGTTTCCTGATCCCAGCAGCTGCCTCTCTGCATCCTTCCTACCCATCTTCCCGAAATACCACCTTTCAAGAAGAGAGCAGAGCACAAGACATGGAGTCAGACACCACATTTGTTCAGGTGGTTAAAAATCTCACATTAAAGCGCTGTGCGTCTGTAGGTGTTGCTTTAGCAAGTGCAAACTGAAGGTGCATGCAACTGTGTGCTAGCATGTAACATTCGGCACCACCACTTGACTGTGAGCTTTAGGTGTTATTGTATCTGCTTGTGTATGGATGTGTACATGCGTGTGTGGGTCTGTGTGAGGGGTTTGAGCTGACGTGTAAGGCGAGCTTGTGTATTCCAAACAAGCATCACGTGTGTGTACAGTTGCGGGTCAGTGTGAGTTAGTGCGTGTGTGTGTGTATGTGTACTCACTCCTCTGCTTGTATCGAGTCTACTGGAGCTACATAGTTGGAGGGGATGTATCCAGTTTTGTCGGTGTCCAAAGAGCGAGCCTCCCACCAGTCGCCCTCTCTGCTCAGCACAAACACACAAAACATTTTTGTCTAACAAGACCTAGTCAAATGCTGTAAAAAAAAATTTCCAGGAGTAAGTTGATAATACAAACTTTATAATACAGTGGGTGCTCAAAAGTCAAACTTGACTAAATTCAAACAAAAAGTTTCCTTGTAAAGTCCAACTACTTATTATTAATATATTTGTTTCATTTTCTCATTTGAATGTGATGCTTGGGATGTACCTGAACGCACCAGCGCACAGATTTATATACATACTGGAAATAATGATTCAACTAGGTACTATCAACAAATTGTTCTGCTTGTAATGACTCACAGTATTTGAATTAGAATCCAATCGATACTGAATCGAATCTCAACTTAAAGGATCAAAACCAAATTGTGGGGTTCTTCACAACACCAAACATCCCCACATTTCTCTAGTCTTTATGATGAAAATTGTTTCCTAACTCAAATGTTTTGTGATTGAAATGGAATGTGGAACAAATTCATTTTGAGTTTTGAGGTGTCACAACACCTTTGACTAAAATCTCCTGCAATGTTTTGTACATCATACTTCAAACCTGACAGTTTGGATGACCGCAGCAGTTGTGGTTAGAGACACAAAACTCACACTGCCACAGAGAAACAGGTGTCATGACGCAGAGCCACTCAAATGTGACAGGCCCAGTCAACACATCAATATTTGATAACAAATACAGAATAATTGAGTTCTAACTGAAAAATCTGCTAGTAATTTGGAATTTTATAATGCTTTTATAATGTTCCATGTTTAAATGTCTTCACTCCAAAACTCAAAAAGTAGATCAAAATGTCATTTTGATTTCAACCACTTCAACATCAACCCTCAACTGGTGCAGCTCATTACGAGAGATGTAGTATGAGGAGAGGAACATTTACATTAAGTTCCAGGCTGCATTCGATTTCCATCTTGGGTGAAGAGTTGAAACCAAGTTGAAACCAAGTCTGATCTGAAGTATATTAACTGAGAACCAGTGAAAATCAGAAGAAATATTTGGATAAATTATATTTTATTCCTGGAAATTTAGAGAAAACTGACCAAGTTATCAGGTGTTGATATAGTCTCGACATTCGGGACAACAAAATGCTCAAGTTCGTATTGACCTCCAGCAGCTGCTGACTTTGTTAAATGCTTAGTGGTCATAAGTGTCATCAGTTATTCACACAGAAGTGACACCTCTTAGCATCAATAGCTTTTAAGTGATGAGAGTTCAAAATGATCCAAAACCAAGCAGTGTGTGTGTTGATGGAGGAAACGCAAAGTGTTGAGAGTAGACACGCCTCACGTCACAGAAAGTCATATTTAGACATTTTCTCCTAATGTACAGATCCATGAAGAGGTTTTCCTGCAGATGTGTGTTACACTTGTCTCGAGTGACACATTTGAAACCAGGATTTGTGTTCCTGCTCACGTGTTGTTGATGATCTGAAACTTCTCTCCTTTCTGGAACGTGAGGTCATCTTCAGTTCGAGCATCATAATCGTAGAGCGCAATAAAGAAAGTGACTCCACCACCTACACACACACACACACATACACACACACACGGTAATAAAGGAAACACATAAAGAGTGTGTTAATTAAATATCATATTCTATTGCATGTTGTTCAGTATGAAGTTATAAAACAGGTTTAATTCCCGTCTGTTGTTCTACTAATAGTAATAATAGCACAAATACCTCATAAGTAACTATGAAACTCCAAAATACAATACAAAAAAAAAATCCATTTTAATTAATGTCACTTCTCAGAGTAAATGAGTGTGTAAAGTTTTGTCGAGTCAGACTATGAGCACTTTTGGTTCATTTCAGACGTGAACATTAGCTGAGAGAAGTGCTGTTGACTCTCAGAGCTCAACAACGTTTTTTTTTAAAAAGGCAGAGAAAGGGGGTCGTACTTGTGATGGCACTTGGCCGCAGGTCGGAATTGGTGTTTGGGAAGATGAAGTCCGGTATGGCCGGAGTGGGGTCAGGAAAGTAGCGCTCAGGAGTCAAGCCTACAGACGACCCCCCACCAGTGTTGCTAGGAGACAAAGCTCCAGCATTTATGTGTTCGGCTGGTGTTTCTGCTGCCTTCTTTTTCTTGCAACAAGCACACCCCATAATAACCAGCGCGGAGACCGTGTCTGCCGGAGAAGCAGAGAAAACATTGTTAGTCTCGTGAAGACGGGTGATGTGGATGATCATTTCATTTAATAAATACAACACAATAACACAGCACCGCTTCAAAAAGATCCCAACTTTCAGTCTTGTATTCTCTTGACTTTTTCTATCATAAGTTCTAAAATGCTCTTCTTCAGCGACTAGAATAGCCAGTCAATTGCAACTTGTACAAACTTATCAAATGGGACCTACGAAATAAAAAGGTGGTCATAATGTTCTGGTTATAGAGTGAGTCATTATATATTTAAAAGATGGTTTAAAAACGACCATTTTGCACAAAATTAGAATAGAATTTGTAGCAGTGTTTTAAAAAAGTTACTTGACTTTTTCTGACAAGACAATAAAAGGTCACCTGACGTCTTCCTCTGTCAGATCATCGGTCAGTCAGCATCTCCACTGGTCAAAAAAGAGAGGGAAGAAGAACAGTAAGAGTCAAAAAGAAGAGATGAAGTAGCCGAACAGAGCGGTGTGAGAATGAGTTTGTGGTGAAACTGATCTACTTCAGGGGAAGCTGTCACAAAATGACCACTACGTTGCACAAATATCGTTGTGTCATTGGATGCACAAACACACAGTCGCACACAGAGAGGAGCGGACTTCCAGTTTTTGGTGAACCACATAGGTTCATGAGTTTAAAAAAATGCAGAGAGAGGAAATGAAAGGCTCACGCGAATTCACCAGAGGCAGCAATGTAGGAGCTGCTTTGCAAATGACTTTTATAGTCAAAAAGTAGCAAAATAAGGCGCAACAACTGCGGGTTCTACTGGCACCTGGTGGGTTACTCACATATTGCAACCAGAAAAAGCAGCATTCCTTCCTACAATCAAATTCATAAAACTGCCACTATTGAAAAAAAAAATGTGTTGACTCGTGATAAAAAAGAGAGGAGAGAGAGACCGCCAGTGGTTTCATGCTGGGTTCATTAATATTAGATACTGTCATGAAACAATCTCCGTAATGAACACAATTGTGGGAAGAAGAAAGGCAATCGAGTCTAATCCATCGTCTAATTTAGTGTCATCTATCATGAATGCATTTTAGTAACCGATTATTTTTTCAAATGTCACAGTTAAAACACAAAATTATGTCGGAGCAAGGGTTGTAAATAGAATCTAAATGAAAATACATTTTTTCAAAAGTATTTAAAGTATTGTAAATAATGATATTGTTTTGAAACTTTCCATTGCAATTGCTCAAAATGTGATCTGATAGGTGTGCGTGTCCTTTGATGTGTTCTTTGTGAAACGGTCGCACACTTTTGAGTCGCCATGGTCACATGGCCTCCGCTCTTCCTCCTCTTACTGCGGCTTGTGCGCAGAGGATGATGGCTAGTTCACTAATAAACCCACCTGCAACTACAGCCCTGTGTATTCCATACAATGTACAAGTCTTCCTTAAGCTTGACTACTATTAGTCTTCACAGGGTAGACTAGTTTCCCTCTTTAATGCACCAAGTTTTCGACTCGCAAATATTGCACATCCACTGGAGTGCAAAGAAGAGTAAAACTTGAAAAGCACTCTGTCTGCGGATTTCACTGAATACTTATGACTAGTGTCAAAATTTCAGTAGTCCATTCAAATACCAGTGATTTCCCATACAGACTCAATACCGCAAAAAAAAAAGCTTTTTGGGTCCATTTGAACACAACATATTTTCTTCTGCTTTCAAAAAGGTGATTTTTGGACTGAGGTAGTGTGTGACTCTTCTCCTGCTCACAGTCATCCTCAGACTGATACCGGAAAAGCTAAAACAAAATGTGACTGTCAAAAGCCGAGCACGTTGTACACATTCAGGGTTTCTAATCACGGCGCAGCATCATGCCATCAGGAAAATGGAGAGATGAAAAAGGAAGAAAAAGATTATCAATTGTAACGCAATTTTTTGGGGAGGATAATATTAAATGTAGATATTTCTGCCCAGAAACATTTGATGATGGCAGGACGTGATGTCATGTGTTACCTGGTAAACAGTTGGGAAGTGCTTGCTCAAGTTTAGCACTTGTGACAAGCTTTTATTTTCAAACCACAACTACTCACAAATGTATACCAAGGACTCATTGCTGGATTCACGCAGCTAATGCTAGCATCGGGCAACCAGCTGTTGCTTCACAGTACCATATTGCGAGAGCAACACGGACTGCATTCATAATATCTATACATATTAAGTCACTTGGCTAGAAAGGCAAGACAAATGTTTGGTGTGGCCTGACAAAAGCCTCTTTTTCAAGAGGTTGAAGCTGGTTACGAGAGAATTGGCAGCCCTGTGCTAACATGTTAGCAATCTCTGCTAACTGCTGCTCAGTATAGCTCCGGAGGACTGTAGATACTGCAATCGATGGTCATCCTGGGCTAAAACAGTGCGGGCAAAGTAGTTGGATATTGGTTATTTAATCCAGCTCACACAGAATCTCTCTCCTGCTGCATTGTGATCACTCAATCACTGAAACAATTTAGCCCCCAAAATATTACAACCAGAACCTGTTCTGGCACCTTGCTATTGCACATCGACTGCTTCGTATATTTATAAAGAGCCGGGCCACTGCTTCATTGGTGACTATCCGATTATCATCTCATTACGGGCAGTAGAGACTCCGGCTTTTGGTGACCAAAGCGAGAATGTTATTTAACTGTTTTTCTTTTCTCACGAGGCTGTTGTAGAGAAGCGGGAAGGAAATACAAGTCGGTGCTGTTTGCTGTGCAGGCTGGATGGACACTGTCCCGACTTTCAGGAAAGGAGAGATGGGGAGGGTGGGGAGGGGGCATGTTGCAGATGAGGGTTGAACAGGAAACTCCAACATGGCTAACTTCCTTCAGTTCTCCTGATGTTCCACCTGATAGCGCATGAATGTGTTTATGTGCGGGCGTCTCGACACTCACAGATGTGTTAAACAGCGCAAAGAGGGTTTTCAGAATCAGAAAAGTTCTGCTTCTGTTGGAATGACTTTATTCGTTTTCCTATTGTTCCAGCTGCCATATTGTTCTTCCTGTGTGTGACTTCCTGCAAATTCCACTGTAGGTGTGGTGAGCTCATGTTGGACTTGATGAGTTGCCAGAGTTTGGATCCCAGCCCCTCTTCACACTCGGCCGTTTCCCGTGAAAATCCTGTCTCTTTTCAGAGCTGATCTTTATATATATACTTTTTCACGCTCTTTACTCTAAATAAATAAACAATTAAATGTTAACTGGGAGGGCAATGCTAGTCTCTGATCGACAGAGGAGATCTCACGTTCTAGCGAGTGTGACAACACATTCGTGCTGCATTGAAGTCACATGAGTGTTGACTGACTGATGTGGTTTACCAGACCAACATTAATATGCTGTGGGAACCATACATTCAGCTTCTTCATTTTATAAAGCATTTGCATCTTTGCTATCACAGAAGTGTAGTGAAACCGAAGTGAAGCAGAAGCACGAAAAAGTTAGAAAATCATTGCCACAGAGTTCTCACATCAGCAATTATCAGATGAAATACCCGATTCAGATGAAAACAACACAAAGTTCTTAGAAAATGTGTGACTGAGACACTTCATACTGATGTACAGCGCTGACAATTGTTATTTTCAGTCATGATTTGGAGGTCTTTGTAAACAATGTGAGATTGTTAAACGATTGTGTAGGACGAAAGAGCAGAGTGCATGAAGTGAATTCTTCTGAGAGGGATTTCCATCGCCCTGACAGAGCTCTGCCTGCCAAAGCCTTGAAGTCTGGCTCTTTCATGAAGCACACAGGTTGCAGGGTTGAGCCTAAAATTCAGACGACGTGGGCTGTGCTCGCGTTCTTTTCTTTCCCTGTCTGGCTGTCAAACTGGCCTGTGATCTCTGTTCTAGAGAAAGTCACGTGGCGGCATCATCCCTGTGCGTTTTTGCCAATGCTGGCGGTCTCCATGGCAACTCTGAGTTGTTGGAGGTCACATGCAATGACGTCCAACCATCAGGTGTGGGGCTTGCCTCGGGGTCGTTTCCAACCTTCTGCCATGGGGTTGAATTTTAGCTTCGCTCTTGTTGGGGGGTTGGGAGGAAGGTGGAGGACATGGCAGGTGTGACGTTGCCCCAGCCAAGAAAGGCCTCTGAGAGCTCCATTGCACGCCCGCCGGGGCCACCTGATGTCCTAGATGGTTCTGCCAGAGTCTTGTTTAGGGGCCATGATTCAGCAGAATGGCAAGTACTGTTAAGTCGTAAATCCGAATCTTCGTCCGGCCAGAGACGGTCTGGTGGCGCCAGAGAGGTTTCCAGAGAAACTGCAGGGCTGATGCGACCAGGCTTCTTCTGCAGTCAAACTCTGGTTTTTGATCCCCACTGTGTGTCACTAAGGACCCAAGGCAAACAATTTTCAGGCTCCACAATGTCATTGCCAAGTCGCAGGGGAGGTGGATCCAGTCCATCACCAACATACAAGAATTTGGTCTTTGTCCAGCTCACTTAAAAGCTGAGTGTCTTTGCCCTGTCACTCATATCTCACTAGCAATACTATGTAAGCAACGCAGAGTCTATGGACCAAATCAGGCTCGTGAACTATATTTTAGACCAGGGGTTCTTAACCTTTTTGATCTCGGGGCCCACCTTTCCCAGAACAAGGAGGCCCGGGGGCCCATGCAAGTTATACAACTGATTCATGACTCTTGATCTCATTTGTGATCAATAACAATATTTAATCTACTGACACATAAACAAATCAAAACCTTGTGAAATTACATGAAACCATGTGATCATCGCAAACATATTATATTTGTCATCAAAAAATCCAACCAGCAGCAGAAGCAGGTGCAAGTCATATTATTTACTAAAGAAAAAAAGAAAAATACACTTGATGCAAACTGGAGAAAATTGGAAAAACGGAATAAAAATATGAATAAAATAAATATAATAAAACCATGTCTAAATATCATAAAAGTTGCTTTCATGAACAGTTTTTACTGTTGGGGGCGTCAATTCAGTGACACACTACTGCCACCATACGTGGCTAATGTATTAAAACTGAGTGTCTCGTGGCCCTCATGGGCAAAGGTGTAAAACAAAAGCACTTGCGGCCCAAACATGGGCACCAGCCCTATGGTTAAGAATCACTGTTTTAGACTGTAGGAAACTTTTTGGTTTGAGGAACCATTCCCTCCCAAAGAGTATGTGTTTTTATGTTTATGTTCTCTTCATCCAAAATCCAGTACATGTCAAGTCTGGCTTTGTGTTTGAAACTGACAAAGTATAAATTGAAAGTTTCTGTTGTGACATTCAATAAATGCTGTTCCCAATTTGAGTTTGCTTCTTTAACATGTGTAACTGTTGTACTTCATTAATTCAGTTAGTTTCTCTCCATCATGACTCGTTCTAGAACTGTTACAGTACATACTTTAGCATATTGACATTTCTTGCTCCACATTCTTCATGAGTCACAGTAAAATCGAGATATTTAAGTTAAAAACACCTTTTCTTCAACAACACTGTTGCATTTTCATTATATTTCCCACTTATACAAGGATAGGGATGTTATAAGGATACGCTTATACATATATTAACAGTTGTCTTAAGTATTTTCACAATTACGAAAATACAAAAAGCAGTACCATTATATTGATGTTGCTACACCTAAACACCAACTATTGACAAATGCACATAGCTAATGCTAGCATTGGGCAGCCAGCCGTCACTCCACAGTACCATATTGCGAGTGCACCACGGACTGCATTCATAATATCTATACATATTAAGTCACTTGACTAGAAAGGCAAGACAAATGGGTAGTGTGGCCTGACAAAAGCCTCTTTTGCAAGAGTTTGAAGCTGGTTACGGGAGAATTGGCAGCCCAGTGCTAACATGTTAGCAAGCTCTGTTAACTGCTGCTCAGTATAGCTCAGGAGCGCTGTAGATACTGCAATAGATGGCCACCCTGGGCTGTAACACTGTGAGGAAAGTAGTTGGATATTGGTTATTTAATCCAGCTCCCACAGAGTCTCTCTCCTGCTGCATTGGTCTGTGACAGCGCAGGCTATTTAGCGGTCATGGATCAGGATGTCAGAAGAGTTTTCCTGGAGAGAACCCAACTATGGGAAGCTGTCATGCTAACATGGCACAGACTAGCACAGGAGTGCTGTTTAGCTGCAGGCTATATGTAGCTCAAATGGGCCAGATATAGCCCCCCTGGCCATGAGTTGTCTACCCTGTGTGTCGTGAAGTTCATATAGAGTAAATCAAAACTGCTCTGGGTACTTCACTGCTCTGTTCAACTGCCACATGGGTGCAACAAGGATGCAGCCTGTGATCAATGGTTGATGAACTGATGCAGAGAATGACCTTGGTGGAAGGTCACATAAGACATGCAAGCAACGACTGGTATATAACAGCAAATGGTTTCAAAGAAAAGCAAATCAACGGATTAATATCTTTATTTTAACAGATTATGTTTCAAATGTATTCATCTGCTGTGTCATGGTTCATCATAACTAATGCCACCTTCTGGTTCTGCAGTGAATTCCAACTGGAGCCAGAACTTTGAGATTCTGGGTGATAAGTGGAGACCATGACTGTGCACGCAATATTCCAAAGCAAACATGGCCTCATGAGCATCAGCCAAGGTCCGCGGTCACATTACAAATTGGGGATGACTGGGACACAAACACACATTTCCAAGCGACACACCCGTTTCCTGCCACAGTGGACCCTCCAGATAGCAGTGAAAGACAACAACAAAAATGCTACTTCACATTTTCTTTTCACCGTCTGAGCCCCAGTGCTTGTGTCTCACCTCACGTCTCACTCTATCTCACACCCTGTCACATCTGCAGAAGCCCCACAGGATGCTGAGCGGAGTGATAAGACCATGGGAAGCAGGCTATCCCTGAACAATCGAACACACTTGTTACACACAGACCAAGGGATTGTTGAACTCTTTGTCAGGACGTCCTGTTTCCACATGATGTCACTGTGTCCTCTCAAGACTGAAGAATGTGACACAGTACCAGCACGCAACTGACGGAAATAAAAGTTGTCACAACATAGATTGTTTTATAGAAGTCTAGAATGGTAAAGTATGTCAACTTGAGCAGAGCATTAATAGTCGATGGAGATCGTATCCCTTCCTCCATCCACTGTCCTCTAATTTACAATTAAACTGAAACATATTGTCCACATCAGAAAAGGCATTAATATAGCCAGGACACACACAAACTGCTTTTCAATAATACATATATATAAACACTCATAGAAGAGACCATTCCTCGGCATCTAACTAAAATACCTTACCACGCCTCTTTCCTTCCTGCCTAGCCCCCGAGGATAAAGGCAGGAACTGACCTCGTAGAGAAACAGGAAGTGATGTCCAGCCTCAGACAAACTATCCATAATGTTTTTTTCTCATTCACCCAGCAACGTTAAAACTGGAGGCTGGACAACTCTAGCAAGGGACTCAGAGCTACTCGTTTCTGTGACCATCTGTTTGAATTCAAAAGAATGGTCATGCACTCTTCTTCTGAGTGCATGATCATTCAAAATAAAAGTTGGCTGCTCATGGCTGTAGTTTCAAGACAGGACATTGCTATGCGGGCAGTGCAAACCAAACATGGATAACTGTCAGTGTGGATGGTTGCCATGGTACATGTAGATCCCCCACCTCGCTCACAGCTGAGATGATGACAGTCGACTTTATAAACAGGAAGTGACCACCTCTCTGACTCTGCGCGCTGGTACAGTGGTGGAAGAAACCAACATTGATCAACTTCTCTCAGCTGCGTTGAAAACTTCCTTTTATTAAAACCTCCGTGAACTCCACTGTTTCACAACATTCACATGTTTCTTAAGTTCTTAAATGTGCCCGAAGGCTTGTATATGAATATATCCAAAGCCTTTTCAATGAAGTTGAATGAATGTACCAATGTTACATCTCTGTATTTAGTTTCAAAATACATGAATTAAAACATGAGCAGCCAACGGGCATATGACAGTAAAGTTTCTCAAGTAGATATGAAACAAAAAGTCACAGTTGGTGGATGAATGTTTCAGTAATAACGAGAGCAGACTTACCCACAGATGTTTTTTTCCCGGTCAAAGTTTGAGGTTGACTGCGAAGTAGGTCGGTTCGTGGGGCGCACGAGAAAAGCCGAGTGCTGCCGAGCAACGCCACTTAAGAGGGGGGCGCGCCCACTCCACCGATGACTCGATCTACGTCACCGCTACAGGCGGAAGCGTCCAATAACTCCGACACAGAGCTAACACAGATCATGAGCTAATCATTAGCATGCCATGTCGTCATTATATTTTCGGAGTTTTTAGTGGAGCGTGACAAGAACAACGTTAAAGATTAGGGATGACACTCGCTTAAACGGCGACATGGAAAAGCTGAGTTTTTACCTCCATCTAGTGGGCAAAATAAGTTTTCTTCGTCCGTCAAATCCCACTTTTTCGGTTTTGTATTGAAATAATACAACTAAAATATTTTTTCGCCTCTGTGTGTCATTATTGAATACAACTTATTGAAGTCCATCATGTAAATAATACACGTGATATTGATACGATAAAAAGGAAGTTATTTAAATGTCTTATGTACATTGTATTTACGATTGCATAAAACTTTAGCATGCCAGGTGTCTGGTATATCCAGCTTTTTTTAAGATTCAGGTCTGTCGATGTGACCATCCCACCCTTAAATTTTTTTTTTTTTTTTATAAGTTTGAGAAAGCCAAAATCTATTTACTGATTCATATATATATAAGCTTGTAAACCACCAATAACACCCCGTCATGGCAATTTATCTTTAAATACAATCTTTATTGACTATAAAAATACAACCTTTTTTTGATTCCTAGATTCATTTCAGCAGACAGGATTATGGTGAGTATGATCAAGGACAAACGCAGAAGAGCGCAGGCGTGCTGGATCAGAGGTCTGCATCACTCAAACCACTGGATATGTGCGACAATGAGACATTCAAAACAACAAAACCTGACAAAAATTCAGTGCAAAAGTTGAACGAGTTGCAAACAGATATCTTTTGCGAAGCAGCATCAGAACATTAACACTGACTGGGTGTGGTGCCACACAGCTGGCTCAGCTTCTGCAAAAATGTTATGTGCATCATCGCATGTAATGAGTTATCGCACGTAGTGTGTAGAGAAGCGCTGCTTGAAGCCGAGCCTCCATGACTATGAGATTAGCATGAACCTGAAACAACATGAAACGGGATCATCAGATTGAGAGGCAACTGGCAGGGAACATCTGATGGGACAGAAAAACACCCTGGATCGGAGGCATGTCTCATACCTTTTCGGAGTGTCTGAAGTGTTTCCAGAAGTCATGATAGATGCGGGCAGTGGTCTGTTCTGGATGACAGGCTACGGTTTTCACATACACCTTCAGAGAGCGCTCTAGCAATTCGTTGACAGTTCCGTAGTCATAGTCGTCATACCTACCAATAACATGGTGAGCAAACAATGTAAAGCACTTCATTGCAGAGCATGTGGGTGCGTAACATACCGTATCCCGTAAAGACAGTGGATGTAGTTCCACAGTGCTTTCCTTAAAGTCTGAGTGTCTTCACAGTAGTGCATTGCCATCCGGTGGTAGGTCAAGTTTGTCACAACCTGCAACAGTAACAACCACAACTTGAGCCTCTCCTCCTGCATAGACATCAAAGTCAACAGAACAGAGGAGGATATCATGGAAGAGGAAATGAGATAGGAGTTAAATGGTAGAACCAGCAGCACTTTAATGTAGGGCACCACAGATTTATCGGTGCCGATATATTGGGCATTTGTGACATCATGACCATCCCATGAAATGACAAATACACGCCCTTTTAAATGTTACATCACAACGTCAACATGACAAAATGACTGCAATTCACCTCAGGTGCACCCACGTAGTCAGTTTCAGTCTTAAAACAAGACACCTCAAAGCACTACATCACATTCCAGCTCTACCAAGAGCAAAGCTAACTGCAGGTGAAACCAATACTAATGGAGTTTATCGTTTGGGATGAGCAGCCGTGTTCTGTTGTTGAAGATCGGAGATTTCAGCCGCCAATATCACAACTGGAGCCCAGATACTTATTCCCTGGACATGTAGTCGATGAAGAGGAGCGGTCTGTCAGGTTTAAAGGCAACATTCTGGTATTCAACAAGTGATGAATGAATCTTACATTGTGGGTTTGATTTGTTCATTGTTCGTTGAAAGGGGAATAAAAGTTAGTTATTTTATATTAAACACTTTATTAAGCATTTTGTATTGGTTGTTATTTTGCTTTAAAAGTTGTTTTTCTATTTAGTGTTGAGTTTTGTTATTAGGTTTGCGTAATTAATATTAAAAAATAGTGACATTGGCGTGTTATTTAGTTGTGGAATAAAAACAGTCTCAGCCAAAACATATCGTTTCAGGATGTAGAACTGAATCAAAAGGTAGAAGGGAAGAAAGAAGCTGTACCTGAAACTTCTCATCGAGGTGCTGACCCATGTCTGGCAAGAGTCTGTTGACCAGCGAGAAGCCGTGGTCCTCCCATGAGTAGTCCTGCCCAGATCAGACAGTCAAACACTTGACCTGCGACGGCAACACGATCGTCTAGAAAAACTGCCCAAACTACCTGCGCCCTCATGGTGGGGGGTGACTGCTCTCCTTTCGGGGCAAAGTCCTCGTATCTGAACTCTGGATCCTCCACCAGGCGCAGCAGTAAATCAGGTGGAGCGCCCCGCACCACCGCTAGATAAACAAGTGGAAGAGTTCAGACCAAGTTTATGCTGTATTTTACAATGTTTGTACCTGTTGGTATGCTCTCACTCCTTTCCCTCTCAAAGCGAGTGACCATTTCTTCCTGTGTCCACTCCTCCTCCAGCTGCTGCAACTCCACCATTCTCTTCATCAGCACCTCCACCTCCACAGCTCCGTTGTTCAACTGGTCAAGACAGAGAAAAGATGAAGAGTCTGGTGCGCTACACCGGGTGGCACGTTACCTCCTCACCTCTTGTCTGCCATCTTCATGCGCTGGACTGTGGGGGCTGCGAGGCAGGGGGCTGATCGAAGGCTGGAAGGAATAACCTCCGACGTGGTCGGGCTCCGTGTTTATACCACAGCCCCAAACAAAGGAGCACACCGAGTGAGCATGTGCCATCAACACCACAGCATGAATGAGTTCGGCCAGGGACCAGCGAGGATCTGCACCAGGACACACCAGCTCCTGTTGCACAGAGGGAGAAAACGCCAGTGCAATTTTGTAAATATTTACCAGACACACACCTTTTGTCCATTAGCGTCAACAGCAACATAAATACACAATAGCAAACAGTTGAAATTACTCTCTGAAATAACAAACTCCACCTCCTCATTCATAATCAGTTGTTTTTAGATGACCAAAAATCATTCCTACGTCAATATAAGAATTTAAGTTTGGGGATGTGTTAATGGTTTAACTTCAATGGTTCAGGCGGCATTTGGATCTTAAAATACTGCGGTATTCAATGGCATAGCAAAATGTGCGCCACACCTCGGGTCAGCTGAGCCAAGTGAAGCCAGGTTATTCATGTAGTGGGCACCAAGTGACATTTGTCTGCTTCCTATTCAAAATGATATTCTATCTTTAGAAGTCTTGGAAAAAGTCAGATCAGTACAGAGGAGAGATAGCGAGTACATTGGTAGGAAGGTGGAGAGGAAGGCCAAAGAGGAGATTCATGGTGGTGGTGAAGGAGGACATGGGGTTTGTAGGTTTGAGAGAAGAGGAAACAGAGGGCAGGGTGAGATGGAGGAAGATGATCTGCTGTGGCCACCCCTGAAGGGAGAAGCCCAAAGAGAAAGAAGAAGTGAATGAAGAATAAAGGCAGGTGTCTTGATATTAAAAATGAGTTCAAAGGCTGGAATAGCTGGTATATTTTTTAAGTGTACACACACTTTATTACAGCGACAAAGCAGATAAAATGGAACAACGCCTTTAATTTCTGCAAGATTCACTGTTTCTTAGGAGTGCGCAAAGAAAAAAAAAACAATTCACATAAGAATCGTGATTCCTGTTGGCTACAATTCAGGATCAATTTTAAATGTCCCAAAGTCGATAGAAAAATAAATAAATAGATAAACCTGTCCGCAATTTTGTGTGTGTGTGTGTATATATATATATATATATATATATATATATACCCACGACATCCTGACAGCTCGTTTTGGAATGCATGCACGGAAGTACCAAAACAAAGATGGGGGTGAAGGAGGTCCAACCAGACAACAAGCCAGACACAATACACTCAGTGTGCAAGCATTGCAAAACTATGAATTTTTTTTTTCTTTTTTAAATAAAGAGGCACTTGTGTTTTTGTGACTTAAGCACTATGTGATCTTGCTTTCTTTAACAGTTTCAACATTTCCATATAAACATGGATAAACATTAAAAGCTTCATAAATGTGAGAAAGACACATTTGGGTCTCAAATTTGCGACTAGAGAGTAGATCATGAACAAAAATACGTATGAATAAAATCATTTTCAACTGTAAATCGAGACTCATGGCCCCACAAGCCGGATTCGAATCGTGAGATAGTAAAAAGATTCCCACCATGTTTAGCCAGATCTCTTTGGTCAAACTGGAGCAACTCTATGGGCAATTATTTAGAGAAAGGAGACCATTATATAGAAAGAATGGAGCGGAGTTCGTGCCTGACCTGGATGTGCTGCTGTCTGATAAGCCAGGGTCTGTGTGCCAACAGCTTGTTGAGTGTTTGCAGGCTGCAAAGTTTGGCTGGAGCATTCTCAAGCCCACTCAGCCAACTCTCCTCCCCACCGGCATCCAGAAATCCGGCGCTGTGCTGCTGCACCAGGTACGAGCAGTGATGGCGAGCGGCAGCCTGCCAATACAACAGCCAGATCATTCTACACACAGAACACTGACAACCAACTGATATCTTGACTGGCTGAGACAAAAGCCTGCACCCACACCAGCCCTCTTCTGGACCAGTCAGGACTCTACTCCAGGCCCACAAATCAGGGCAGGCATGGTTTCACTTTGTATTTACATGAACAGAACATTCAATCACTTTGCATTGCCTACCATGACAACAATGTAATGTCTCCAGTGGCGGGGTAAGGGGCCATCAAGCTCCAGCAAGGCATGCTGGGTCCTCAGAAAGCAGCTGAGGTAGGCAGGATGTAGCGCCATCACCATAGTGACATGATCCACCCGACCCAGAGAGAGAAAGGATTCGATAAGGATGTCTTTGTCACGTCCTCCAAGAATCTACAACGACATTAATAGGTTTCTTATTTACAGAGAACAAATGTCCAATCCCCCCCAAGTAAGTCCTATAAACTAGCTTTACCTCAAATTTGTCTATTAAGTTTCTAATACAGTAAAGATGTGTGGTTGAGAAATACACAAGAGGTGGCATTAATATCAACAGAAGTCTAATGCACAGGAACGTACTTCAGGTTCAAGTGAATTGATGCACAGTGCAAGACTTGTGATGTTTAGTCTTGTTAGTTTCACATTAAAGATATTAATAATGAGCAGGTTTATGTAGCTATACTAGCACACCAGATAATTATTTCTAAGAACACAAATTAAGTGTAGGAAGCGGTATGTAAATCGTAAAATGTCATCATGTAATGGTGCACAACAAGTTTATCATGATCTACCAGTAGATCTCAAAGCTACCTCCTTTTCTAGAGGTAGAAAAACAGAGAAAGCAAAACAACATGAATAAGAAGCTTAAAACAACTACAACTTTAATGTTTGCTACTTGGGATGGAGGTAGTTTTAAGATCAAGATACTTAAAAAGCCATTCAATAATCAAATAAGGCAGGTGGACCATTATTATTGCATGATTGATGTAAGTCTCAAATATGACTGCAGACACCCATGCTGTAATGCAAGCAATTATGCTGGGATTACGTCCATTTATTGACCCTTTCAGGGCGACAGCCGTGCTGTATTCAGTGGAAGTGAGTCACAAGTGAAAGTGAATGTCCAGTATTAGCTGTTAAACTGCTGCTGTGTTTTTTCTTGAATGATGAAGCAACTAGACTGCGACATTGCAGCATCGCCTCAACTTTAAACAGCTCCTGAGTGAATCTAGTCCACGCAACCTGTACAGGAAGAACAGTCTGGAATATTAGAACATTCCAGACATGTATCCTACCAGTCCACAAGCTTGTTTTCATAAAGGAACTGGTAAAAAAATAGATTGTCCACTGCTATAAAAGACAAACCTGTTTGGCAGGAATAAAGGCACTTGGACCAGAAGCCAGAGCCCTTGGAACTTCAACTCCTTGTTCCTGTCGGTGGTTAGAAAAACACATGGATTAACTTTCACAGAGCAGCCAACAACATAAGTGTTCATCAACATTTGTTTTCGAGCGACGCCTTTGCTTTTAATTGTACCCAGGACGCGCATTAGAAGGTGAAAAACACAGGTGTTCAGAAGGAACCAAACGCCTAATTGAGAAGTTCCGAGCCTGAACTTGACCAGCGCACTCAGCGGTGAACTCGAGCAGCCGCGCTGAAACTAAACACTCCGCTTTCATAACCTCCAGCCACGAAAAACGCGTCTACGAAGTCCCAGCAAACTCACCGACATCTCCGGAAGGAGTCCAGTGAATATTTCCGCCGAACTAAGGCTAGGTTGAAACGACAGGTTGACGCTTTCGAAGCCCTTTCTGTTGGTGTGTGTCTGCTGTGTATTTCAGGGCAGCGCGAGGGGGCGGGTCGCGCTGGTCTTGCATCACCTCAAGCGGTTCGCCGCCTGATGTAATAACCAGCAATCAGGTGAGGCACGACGCTGGCGGCCAATCAAAACCGTCGTAACAAAACCTCATTCGGTACTGACCACGAAGTGCCGCCGACACTCGGAAGCGGCTTTAAAACGCTACAAACATGATGACATCGACTTGCGACTAATGGCGCGGAACATAACTTGTCTCTCGCAATGAACCGCGAACGCGATCAGTGGAGGTTCGGTGTGTTTTACCTGTGCAGCCCGTAGCAGCTCCGTTGCCCTCGACTGGACCTCAGGCAAAGGACACGAATGGGCCAATCGAAGCAGGTGCAAAAGGGTCTCTTTGCTTAGTTTTGCCGACTTGGGTCGCTCCAGACCCAAAGAGACCAGGACCTCCTGGCTGAGCTCCTCCAACCCCGCAGCTCGCTCCTCTTCGTCTCTACTGCACAGTCGTTCTAAGCCCTTTAGATTCGACATGGCTTCTGAGTCGGGCTCGGACCGTGGACCAGACGCGGGATCCACTGTGCTCCCCGCATCAGCCCGACGGGAGAAGCCCGTGGCTGCACCGCTGGCCATCTCGCCTCAATGCTAATAGCAGGTGTTAGCTGTATTTAACTTCCTACAGCGGTTTGCGTCCAGTGTCAGTTCGTGTCGACCTTTCTGGAGGCTTCTTCACAAATCATTAACGGCGCGGTGACAACGTCCACGGGGGTCAGGTGGTCGTCTCTCTCATCCCGGCGTGGAAAGCTACCGGGGAATCCTGCCGGTGAGTCGGCTAAGCTAACAAAGCTAACGTTAGCGGCTGATGAAAACACTCGCTGACGCCGCGGCGACGTCCAAACAAACCTTGTGTGAACTACACGCGAACCGCGCAGTGGCAGAGACCGCGGTTAGGAAAGGAACAGAAAGTTATCGACGCATAAACTCCTCCAGTTCGATCAGCTGCCCCGAACTTGAGCTGCATTTTCTCTCCTCACGCGTGACGTCACGATGACGGCTCTGGAATATTATGCAACCGCTTTTATGATGCGTTCAAATGGGCGCTTGATCAAAGTGAAACACACATTTTCCTCCTCCTAAGACGGTTTCCCTGATGTCTAAATATGTGCTAAACTACTTAAGTAGAAAACAGGCCATGTAATCGGATGACAACGTTTGCCCTTGTTAAATATTATTCAGTAGTGCCTGCGTAATTACATTGAAAAACGCTTTGCTCTGAATCAAAATGGAGAAAAAACGAATTAACTGAATTAGGTTACTCATTTAATAAAGACAAAGTCACCCAAGATGGGGCTCTTTCATAAATAGTAACAACATAACAATGAGACAGGCATTATGTAAACAATCGTCGTACTTTAGAGCTTGACAGCAAACACAAGAAACAATTTCAGCCAAAACAGTGGTGAATAAATGGTCTGCTGACAGATGCTGTTTTAATGCTGCCTCCACAGGTGGTCTGCTAACACCGCAACGCCGTTGCATCAGCTCTCAAACGGATCCACAAATGAGCCACAGTGGTTAACCAGTCAGGTGTCAGCTGAAACAAGCAGCACCAGTCTTTGGTGTTTGGCTATCATCCTGCTTGGCTGCAATAACAACCTGCATCCACTGTTGTGTATGAAGATGCTGAGCTTCTCTCTGGGAGTGAGCAGGGTAGTTAGGATCAGGAAGCAGTAGATCAGAGGGACAGCACATGTGGTCAGGTGTTTAGGAGACAAAGTCAGAGAGGCTAGATGGAGATGGTTTGGACCTGTACAGAGAGAGAGCCAGTACATTGGTAGGAAGATGTTGAGGTTGGAACTGCCAGGCAGAAGGTGGAGAGGAAGGCCAAAGAGGAGATTCATGGAGGTGGTGAAGGAGGAGAGGAGGTTTGTAGGTGTGAGAGAAGAGGAAGCAGAGGACAGGGTGAGATGGAGGAAGATGATCCGCTGTGGCCACCACTGAAGGGAGAAGCCGAAAGGAACTGTGCTGTGCAGAGGGAGCATTGACACCCAGATCATGTGACATCCGTAAGGAACCTGCTGCATTCTTGTTTTATCTCTCCCCCTCGACCTGTCTTGAATAGATATCCTGAGTCTGCCCAGTCCGAGTCAGGACCTGAGACGAGATAGAGGCCATAAAAAGCTCGAGTACTACGACACTAACAGGTTGTACGCCAACCTGTCTACCAGTAGTTAAGGTACTCAGTGACAATCTTTACGTGCAGCCTTCGTGAAGAGGTGTGTAGAAAAAATCCACAAGTTTATAGTCATTTCCCAAATCACCTTTATTTTAGAAAATAATGAAGATGAATTGTGTAGCTTACAATCACAATTTAAATAATTTATTAATTCATGTTTAAATCCTGCGGTGGAAGGATGTGAGAGGGAACTCTTGACGGTGACACAGACTCTGAAAGAGCTAAGCTCCTGTGATTGATGTGGCATGGCGGACTCTCCTGGGATTTTAAGAGATTTTGGAGCGCACATGCGATGGTGAAAAGAAAAGAAGCCCTTCTGTCGTTCTGTCACCGTTTCCCTATGAGGGAAGACTTTTATTAACAAACACACAGGCACGTTGAGGAGACTCAATCGCACACACACATCTCCGGTGCCTTGCGTCCATGAGCAGATGAGCTAAACAGAGAGGGAGCAGAGGTGGTGGTGGTGGTGGTGGTGGAGGAGTTCAGGCTAGAGTCCACTTCGGAACATTACAGGTAGTAAGACAGCTTGTGTTGTGTGTGAGTAGATGTGTGCATCTGCTTCAGGAAGGAAGGGCGGTTGGACTTCAGACGATTTTGTTCTCCAGCAGAGCGATCCTCTTTGACATGGAGTCTAGTGAGACACTTGTCAAGGCCATCACCAGTGAGACATGAAACAACACAGTCGACATGTCACCCGTCATAAAGGATATATTTCTTTGTTAGTGCCTGGAGGGCTTCTTCTACCTTCTTTTGGAACTTTACAAGGGAGTCACATTCACATGGGTCCTCATCTGGGAACAAAAACAAATGGTAAGACTAGCTCCTTTAAATATCCGTAATTTCATGGTTAATACTTTACCTTGGCAGATGTTTATCTGAAGCTTTTTAGCAATTTGGGTCATTGCCTTGAAGTCAGCAGTGTAGAAGTAGTGTTCTCCAGTTGGCTCAGAGGCAATCTCCTTCAGCTCATCCTCAACAGCGTTTCCCACTCCCACAGCGTACATCTTGTAGCCTGGAACACACAACAAGCATCATGATCTGCAGAAGCCTCCCATCTAAAGCTGCATTTTAATGTTTGTTTCACTCTAAATTCCACATGTGGCAAGCAGAGGGACACACGGATGCAGCAGCCTTCTGTTTTGTAAAGTTTTATCACGTTAAACTTTTTAAAAAATGTTATTCAAATTCATCTCTGCTCAGAGTGTGTATAAGCACCACCTCAACCTACTCCAAACTTGGCTCATGATGTCATGGTCTGGCACCTCACCCTGGTCTTCACTTCCTATACTTTTCAGCCCATAAAACCCCAAAAGAAATGTAAGATACATAGCTAGCCAACTGACTCTTCTAAAGGGACATAAGCTACAGAAATGGGTGCGACGTAATGCCACCCCAAACTTTGTTCATCATGTCTACATGAACTGAAACATTGACAACACGGCCATCCTACCCATCTCCTTGGCTTTCTTGGCAGCATCTCCAATGTAGTCCTGGCTGCGTCCATCGGTGAAGACGATGCCCACCTTAGTGACACCAGGGCGAGCTCCATGACCAACACTGAAGCTTTTGTCCACGAGGAAGCGGAGGGCTTGTCCCGTCATTGTTCCTCTCTCCATGTAGGCCATCTTTTTCACGGCTTCTTTAAGGTCCTTCTTGTTGTTGAAGCGGCCCAGAGGGAATTCCTGCAGTTCGTAGTCAAGTGATGTCAGGAAAGCAACAAGTGAATCACAGGCAATGATTCAGCTTTCACCTGTTTGACTGAGCTGGAGTACTGGACCAGCCCGACATGAGCCTTGGCGTCGGAAACTTCCAGCTTGTCAACAATCTGGTTGATCCATTTCTTGACCAGCTCGAAGTTCTCGGGGCGCACGCTTTTAGAGCCATCAATCAGGAAGACCACGTCTGTTGCTGCGTTACTGCAAGCTGGCGGATATCAAACGCACAATGTCTTCTTGCTGTTTGGTCAAGTGGCCAGACACCGTCACATGTCCGCGGACACACTCACCGCTGCAGCTGCGACCATCGTCCATGAGGGTGAACCCGTCTTTGCAGGCACACTTGTACGATCCCGGGGTGCTGATGCATACCTGCTCGCAGTCGTGGTCCCCGGTGGCGCACAGGTCCGACACTTTGTGTGTGTGTGCGTGGATGCACAGCGAACACATACGGATTGGATTATGTGTGACCGTGCACACACACACACACACGCACAGTGGTTGGAGTTAGGAGAGAATGAATGAAACTATGTCAGTTTTGGAAATCTACCATGACATTTTAATGATCCACTGTGGCCTGCAGGCAGGTTCAGAACAACAGTGGACCCTTAAAGACTGGCCCATCATAGCCATATTTGCTTGTCTGCCTGGAACCTCCAATAACAACAGTCGAGTCTACCACATGCAGCTCTGCCCTTCGGCGACGTCTGCAGCCAAGGCAGACTCCAGCGAGCGTGGGCACACGAGGGTTAATGACTGGAGCTAATGGATGGGTAATTACAGATAGTCTTGCCTGTTGCTTATCTCAGAGTGACAGTGGAGCTATACTTCATTTTGTTCCAAATCACTGCTCATGCCCTTCTCACCAAAGTCTTGGTAAACATTCTTCATTCAGAAATATTAGTTATCAAAGTGTAAATAAGCAAAAGGCTTGTGGCAAAAGTTGGAACAAAAGAACAACGAAGCCCTTCATCCTTACCCTCAGTTTTGAGCATCGCACTCCATAGGGATGGACGTTTTAAACGCAGTAGATAACGTTTGCTCACCACAGAAGGCCTCTTGAAACTTCTTGGTGAGCTTCTCGATGACGCTGTAGCTTTCAACGTAGTCCACGTGGTCGTCCAGGGGGTCGCTAGCCATCTGCTTCAGCGTGCTCATGTCCACGCGACCCACGCCGATGGCGAAGATTTCGATGCCGGCGTCTCTTGCACGCTGAGCCACATCTTTCACGTTGTCCTGGGGACGTCCGTCTGTCACAATGATGGCCACCTGTATCGGAAGTAGAGAAATGGCTTCTTTGAAGCGTAACACCCCATTAAACTTGATAAACATGTTGCATTCCTCTGTTGTTTTTCAGACAACTTGAGTCATGATAGTGCAGAAGGAGGTCAGTGTGGATGGTGACTGGCTAGTAGTCATTGGTTTCCAGTAACCAAAGCGACTTACCGTGCCTCTCAAGTTGCATTGAATAAAGTTGGTGAATCTGCTGGGGATCTACAGTTAATGGAACATTAACAAGGCAGATCAAAGAAGCGGCCTTGTAGCCTTTTCTCTACTGTGGTAGAATATAGAAACCAAGAAAAGCCTCGGACGCTGCCGTCTCTGTGTCCATCCGATCCTTCAGAGGAGCTGTCGGCTTGGTGAGTCCTGGCTTCTCTTCCATTCTGCATCTTCGTCTTGATAAATTTTCCCTATGTGCATATGTCGCTGCAAAAGCTGGGCTCAGATTGGTAAATGCACCTTGACTCGTCATCAGAATTCAGTTTTCTCTGCAAATGCACTGAAACTTCGACCAAGTTGCCACAAACGTGTTGCATCCCTCGCTCACGTATTGCAGTGTAACCGCAGGCCTACATCACTTGGTACTTGATCACTTTTGTTGCTGGTGTAAATGCATAGTTTAGGTCGTACATTTCTGATGGGAGACTTAGATCGGTGGTTATCATCTCACGTCTGACTTTGGGACCCCCCCCTCACCCCTTAATGACATGCCATGACCCAAAGTATTTTTTTACAAAAATGAGCCGCAACCTCCAGTTTTAGGTTCCGACCCACCATTTGAGAGCCACAGCCTCAGATGACAGTGTGATCCAGAGGTCTAGTTTAAAATAATATCGGTGGTGAACATGTGGCGTGCTTTGAGGTACATCCGGTTCCAGACAGAGGTCCAAAAGAACAACGCAAGTTAAGTCAGCACAGGACTTACAGGAGCCCAGATGGATAAACAGGTTTGCGACCTCCGCTCCTTATTGATTTCACAACTGTGACAGGTGTAGTGAAAATGAGGCTGTGCCAGAAGAAAAGGTGGTAGGAGACTAACCTTAAACTTCATGTAGAACATATGGTAAAACCTGACAGTGAGTACAAATAAATGAAGAACCACAAACTGGACCATGGGGTACATCTAGGTCAGAGCCCTGCCCTTTTAACCAGGTCACATCTCTTTCTAGATTCTGTTTGACTCCTTGCCCTCATATGGGACCTGCAGCTGGATGATGACCAGGTCACTCCAAAGAACCAGATGCCCAGAATTGCAGCAGTGATAATGATCAAATGAATAACAATGAATGAGTCATAAGAGTCTGACCTTGCTGATATCGGGAGATTTGGCACGAGCACCTTCGTTCTCACTGAAGGCCACGTTAAGGGCGAACTGGATAGCCAGACCGGTCATTGTTCCGGTGGACAGCGGCTCGATTTTGGTCACGGCTTTCACCAGACTGGCTTTGCTGCGGTGGGTCTTCAGAGACACCTGAAACAACAGTTAAGCTCTAGTTATTATTCAGAATCCATTTGTCATGGTGCACCGACCAGAACCAGACTGGATGGGAATGTAGTGTGAGAAGTTTGGTTGAGAAAGACAAACAAAGCGAGACTGCAGTGGAGGCAGCTAAAATAACGGCACAGTCACCGGTGTGAAAGTCAGTTGAACAAAACACATGCCTCGTTCTTGACACGGCTGGCGTAGTTGACGACTCCCACACGGGTAGCGTTGGGCCCGACATCTAGCCCCTCGATGACTTTGGCCAGGAAAACTTTCACTTGCTCAAATTCAGAGGGGCGAACGCTGCGGCTGCTGTCAATGATGAAGACGAGGTCTGTGGGTTTGGTTTTGCACAAGCCAGCCGCTGAACCAGGAGAGAGACGGACGTCAGTGTTTACATGGAGAATGACTTAAAGAATGAAGTGACATTCAGGTGAGAAGTGGTGAACTGTCACTATCAGGTGTACACTGCACCCATCTGCATGACCTTGTCTCATTGACACCTCAGGTGAGAACTGATCTCCCTTCTCACCCTTCACATCTCCCCCTCCCTTCATTTCTCCTGCAGCCCCTCAGCGAACAAACACACACACACACACACACACACACACACACACACACACACACACACACACACACACACACACACACACACTTGCTTAACCACCAATTCCACAAGGCAGGAGCTCCTTCACTTGTCAAAGTCAAGTCCATTCTTGAAAAAACTTGAACTCCCTCTGATGTACATGACACATCAGTTGACTCAAAAAAAAAACAAAGATTACCAAAAAATTTTGGTTACACTTTAGATTTGGGGAAAAAAAATATTTATTAATGAACAAATTTCTTGTTTATTTGCATGTAATACTTGGTAATTATAGTGTTGCATTCTTAACAAGACAATATGTTATAATGATTCATTACTGGCTAATATACTGTGAATACATATATGAATTTATGAAGTAGTTTATTTAGGATGGTAAATGTTCCATAATCTAAAGGGTGGCCTTGATTTCTCACATTAAGAGACACAAAAAACCTGTAAAAATATATATTGCTATCCAAACTTATTATGTAATGGATTTTCTGCAGGATATTATTCATGAAATACGAGTTATTAACTACAGGTTTCATGTAATTCATTAGCAAATAAATGACTATAGTTTAAAAAGTATATCCCACACACGAGTAGTGTGTGTTTATCTTTTTTGGATCTCTTTACACAAATGTCAGCGTTGTAAAAATGAAGTTTCATTCTGATAGAAATACAGTGTTAATACTCCAAAAAGAATGATCTGATATTCCTGTATAATATTCAAATTATTTTAATGTTAAAGTGCTGCGATCTGTGGTTTGTTTATCTACATTTTTCCACTTTAGTCCCGACCCATGACTCATATATAGGATCATGTACTTGATGTTTGTCGGTTAAATCTATACTGTCGATGAGCTTCAATTTTCTAAGTTAATAAGTCAATGAAACAGTTGATTTGATCGACCATGTTCGCCAATGTTGAACAGAACAAATATGTCAAACGTTTTTTAAGTTTCAAGTGTCCTATAGTTTAATGGTATTGTTTGTCAAAACTCAATTGCACTTCGAGCCTTGATAGATGTGTTAAAAACAAGACGACATATTTGACACGTGTTGGATGCCAGACAAACTGGAAACACTCGCACTAAGCCCCTCAAGTTTGGAACAAAAAAGAGGAAAATTCTCACCCATGGCGGCGGCGGTGCGCATGTCAATGGTGGCATGAGCGCCAACGAGGCCAAGCAGCAGCAGGAACAACGGCGGCGAAGGCGTCATGATGAAGCGCAGGGTGCAGCTAAGCAAGATGGAGCGGGTCGGAGGGAGTTCCAGGCTCGGGGGACAGCCACAAAGTGAGACTGAGTGACCGTGAGCTGCAGGTTATCAATGCATGTGCTTCACACACACAAACAGCTCTGCCCCGTGTGTGTGTGTAGGTAAGAGAGGGAAATACCTGCCCTGGGAGGACCTAAAATGGTGGGCAAGGAAAGACAAACACACCTTGGTGTGGGTAGGATGGACAGGTATTCATGTGTGTGTGGTGAAAGTCGTATGCTCCATTGGCCCCTGAGTGTGTACAGTATGTGTGACTGGTCGGGGGTACAGGAGCTGCTGGGGTTTGGTGCACCAGGTTGGATTTGGCCAAAGCTCAAATAAACACCAACATGAATTCCTCTTTTCTCTCCATGTTCCCTCGTATAGCAAACACACATTTACGGTGCGGAAGTCAAGGATAGCAAGCGGACACAGGCAGCAGTGTTCCCGTGGCTCCACTGGCTGAGATCGGGGCCTTTTGGAGACTCAAACTTTAGGCTTAGTTTTGATGAAGTTTTATCTCCGTGCGTGCGTTTCTTTAAGTCGTAATTCAGTCACAACCACGGCAAATATCAAAGCAGAGAAGAGATTTCCAAAACCCTTCCCTCCGTTTTCACTGCTCGAGGCGGACAGGTAAGCAATCGGGGCCCCCGCGGAGTAAACACAGTAGGAAAACACTTTCATCAATAAGCTCCCATACACTTCTTAAATCTCTCAATGGAAGTCACATACACACTCAAACAGAGACCCCTCTTTTCGCTCCGACATCCCACTCCACCCGACCCAACCCTGCATTCCTCTTGGCCCCCACTCTCCCCCCCTCCTCCTCACACACATCTCCATCCGCACACAAGTGGCAATTGAGGTAGCGCAAAAGGTTTGGACGTCCGTCATACAGTAAGTAGCCAAACACATTTCCTCCGACATGACGGTGTGTGTCGCGGTCGTGAAGGGTGAAGATCAGAGATGTTGTTGCTGGATGACAGCTCATCTCTGGGACTTGGCTGGTGAGGAAGACAAAACACACATGGGTACGTGCGTGGGGATACACGTACGGGTTATGTAACTGGCACGGAGGATAAACAGGCTGTTGGATGGGTCTCGGTGGAGGCCATCATTTCAAAATGGAACATTTCAACACCTTTTGCGAAAATAAAGAGGAGCAAAACGAAGGAAAAACTTGCCCCAATCCAACCTGATGCATTATTCGTTTTGCAACAGTTCATTTTTGGATACATGGTAGTCGAACGATGATGGACTGTGTCTCCTTAACATTACCTTTTACCATCCCCTGAAGCAAACTCACTGTCTACCTTCACTGGCCCAAAAATTGACCCCTGAGGAACACCACAGATCAGGGGTCTTCAGCGCTGTCAAGTAGGCCAAGTTACTATGGCATGGCATGATGTATCTTCTCTTGTTGCCATGAGAAATAGCAGAGCAAGTTGCATGTGTAGGTTCAAGTTCCATTCACGCATTGCTGCTGTATACTCCTCTCCACCAGGGGATGCCCTACTGTTTGCCCACCACAATGGGCCTGCATTCATGCCTGATCCCAAACAAAGAAAATGGATGAAAGATTAAAGACAATAACCAGATATTACATTTCCTGAGTAATGAGCACTTCCACTTACATCATTTCAAGCAATATAACACATACATTAGTGGAGAAAAGTCACTCCTTTGATTGTAATTATGGCAGTCGCAGTGAGCGCAGTTTATTAATTATGCATTCGTGGAACGACTAACTCACTCAGTCTGTTATTGTCAGCCTGTTCTTTCTTTGAGAATTGCAGCTATATTTCCTTTCTTGTTTTAATATGTTTCACATCTTTATACGCTTCCATTGGAAGCTGTTTCCCGCGGATGAAGTGGAGTCTAGAGGTTTTATTTCCATCGGTGACTCTGTGATCGATCGTGTGGTCTGCCATGGTCGTGCACATGATCCTAGCAAACAGCACCTGTCGTTTTATGAGCTGCTCCCTCTTTAACCTGGCTCAGCGATCGTGAAACCAATCAAGTCAGGATCAAACTAGCTTTCTCAAATATCCTGGATTTCTTTATTCTACTTTTGTGTGACACCTGACATGAGACACCTGACTGGTTCAGCTACACTATATGATCAAAGTATTTGCTCACCTCGGCTCACATATGAACTTGAGTGCCATCCCATTCCCAACCTACAGGTATAGGGTTCAGTATGACGTCGGCCCTCCACTTGCAGCTATTACAGCCTCAGCTCTTCTGGGAGGGCTGTCCACAAGGTTGAGGAGTGTGGTGATAGGAATTTTGGACCATTCTTCCAAAAGCGTATTGGTGAGGTCTCACACTGATGTTGGTGAAGGCCTGGCTCTCAGTCTCCTCTAGGTGTTCTATCAGGTTCAGGTCAGGACTCAGGTGCAGGTCAGTCCAGTTCATCCACACCAGACTCTGTCATCCATGTCTTTATGGACCTTGCTTTGTGCAGTGGTGCACAGTCATGTTTGAAGAGGAAGGGGACGCTCCAAACTGTTCCTGAAAGGTTGGGAGCATGGAATTGTCCAAAATGTTTTGCTATCCTGAAGCATTCAAAGTTCCTTTCACTGGAGGTGAGGGGCCAAGCCCAACTCCTGAAAAACACCCCCACACCATCATTCCTCCTCCACCAAATTTCACACGTGGCACAATGGCATCTAAAATGGACGCTTCCCCTGGCAACCTCCAAACCCAAAAATCGCTTTTCCATCAGATTGCCAGATGACTCCAGAGAAGGTGTCTCCACTGCTCTATAGTCCAGTGGTGGCTGCTTTACACCACTGCACTTGATGATGCCTGGCTTGGATGCAGCTGCTCGGGCATGGAAACCTCATTCCATGAAGCTCTCTGCGTACTGTGCCTGGGCTCATCTGAAGGCCACGTGAAGTTTGGAGCTCTGTAGCAACTGACTGTGCAGAGCAACCTCTTTGTACTATGTGCCTCAGCAGCCGCTGCCTCCTCTCCGTCAGTTTACATGGCCGACCACTTGGCTGAGTTGCTGTTGATCCCAACCTCTTCCATGTTCCTATAATAAGGCAGCTGACTGTGGAATATTTAGCAGCGAGGAAATATCACAACTGTATTTGTTGCACAGGTGGCATCCTGTGTCAGTTCCACGCTGGAATTCACGGAGCTCCTGAGAGCGCCCCACAAACACTTGTTTGTCAAAACAGTCTGCAGGCCACGGTGCTTGGTTCTATACACCAGTGGCCAGGACACCTGGTTCGGATCATTTGGATCAGGGAGCAAACACTTTTGGTCATAGAGTGGATGCATGCTCGAACAGTTGGCTCAAAAACATCAACTTGAACGGTCATGTGACTGATCCTTGACAAATGATGTAAGAAACATTACGCAATCAAATAACAATTCAGCTTGACTTTTGTAATGTTACGGCATAATAAATACAACACTTCACCTTTCTTCCCAGTTTTAAGTGACACTAGATTACATTCAACGGCCTTTACTCTTCCCTCAATGGGGAAATTCGACTTCTTCGAATTCAAGCAGCAAAACACTAGACATTAAAGATGGACTTAAGTAACGATAAATATAGAGCAGCCACATGTTGCATCAATTAATAAGCACACCCATCCGTTCAGGGTTGCCGGGAGTGATGGAGCCTATCCCAGCGGCATATGCATTAAAATATCCCATCATATTGTTTTGTTTTTCACCAGTGTCCATCCAGGGTTGCAAAACCAGTCAGTCTCATTCACCTCAACTTCACTTGTTGCTGCTTCCCGCTTCATAATGTCCATCCTCTTCTTCCATATTCTTCATCCAACATGTCAGTCCTCTCCAAGTGTCTGAAGCATCTGAGCCTAACTTTGTCTCCAAACTTCTGCATGAGCTGCTCCTCTGATACCCTTGTTTGAAGCCACTCAGTAATCCATAAAGCACAACATTAAAACCCCATGATGCAGCCACTGTCTCTGGATGGTAGGGAAAATGTTTGCTGCGGATTGGATATTACTGAACTACAAACAGGTCTGTGCATTCCAGTGTTGTTGCTGCAGTTTAGATTATGAAGGATATTTCGGTCGCAGTATAAAATTAGACAACTTGCTGGAAAAATAAAACAGGAAAAAATAAATCCGGAGAAGACACGAGTAGAATTAACCAGAGGAGCGTTTAGGTTTTTATTTCAATTCCTTGTGGGATAATTTGGGTGTCGACAAATAAAGGTGTATTTCAAATATTCCGGTCATCGCTCCCCACACTGGGATTCTCTGTGAGGAGAATGTTACACACAATGGTGCTGCCAGACCGAGAAGGTAAACAAACACGCCATTTATGTGAGGCCACATTCAAACATGGCACTGAGAATCTGGTTTCTGTTTTCCTACCTACCTCAGGTTTGTTAGTCTGATCTCCCCAACTAATAAACTTAATGGACAGACTGATGTTAATGAAATCGGAGGAGATCAACAACTTGACTAATGACTTCTTGGTTAGTTCAACAACTCTAATCTGCTAATGTCTGCAGCGTTGCATAATCCAAAGTGTGTCTGAGGATACACACTGGAAGACCTGGTGTTTGACCACATCCATAAATATTGAGACAAGTTCCCTTTCTTTCAATCTCCGAATACTAAGTCAATATTGACCGGGTTGGACTGAAGCATCCCATGTTGGTGCACGCTCACACGCGCGCACGAGGCTTCCACCTGTGTTCTGAGCGCTCTCTGTTCACACCAGGGAAGTGGTGGAAAAAATAATTGCAAAGGTAAAGCTATATGAAAACCTCCTCAGTCACAGCGCCACGCTCACATGACACAGGCGCGCGGGCGCACGTGGGCCAGCGGGGGCAGATCCGCACACTGACAGGCCTCAGCGTGGAGAAGTGACAGCACACGCTCCTGAAATGAGACCATTGTGAGAGTTTGGAGAGGAGAGCGTGTGTGTTTGCTGCCCTCCTCCTGCCAACAGTAACTGCTCAGTAGGAGCTGCTGGAGGGAGCTTCATTAAAAATCCAAATGCAGCCGTTACATAACCAACTGTTCTGCGCTACAAACACACTCCTTCATACTCATCCTCGTCTGACACCCCCCACCCCCCAACCCCAGCGGCCCACCCATCATCCTCCTCTCCTCCCATAGCAACTGCTTCTTCTGGCTCACCACCTTCCCCACGACATCTTCTCTTCAACACCGATTTCAAGTTAGTTTATGACCAACTACCTATTCATCATCATCATCTATTACTGCGTGGATTCTCCTATCTCATATTTTCGTCCCTTTGAATGCTCTCTACAATCGTTTAAAATATAAAATTCAAGAGACATCCTTCAGAGTCAAGGATCAGGAACTCCTCCAAAATTCATTGTGACCCACAAATATGAAGTCTGAAATACACACTGAACAAAAAACAGATCTCCCCTGAGGCCTGTCGATTCAGGGCCTGCAGACCACAAGTCAGTTGCTTCACTGATTCTCGACAAAAAGAAAAGCAGGACATTTAATGCCAGTATCAGTCAGAAATGATAAAGCGACTCAAGTGCATATTGGCTTTGGCCTTTATTGGATTCCTGTGCATCCTGTGACATGTGGAGTTTCCCCACTGTGGGACAAGTAAAGGATATCTAAAGTCATAAACATCACTGATCCCATGATCCTTTTGAAGTTCCATGATCGCACTCAGTTTTGTTGAGGTCATAAAAATCTGTAGTCAAAGGAATGTATGGAACATATTGTGTATAATGGATAAACGTGGTTGCTTCACAGCCCAGTGTGTCAAGGTGACGCTTGCTCTTGCTAATACAGTAGCTAGTAACTAAAAGCATAACAGAGCCCCTTTAATATGCAAGCAAAACAAACTATTTACTTCTGTTTAGTCTCATATTTTATGTCTTCGTAGTTCAGGCTGTACATTCAAAAGACGCCATTATTCATTATTCTGTCCGATGAGTAAGAAATGCTTAAACCTCATTCATCTACAGTGGATTTGTTTTCAGTAAACCTTAACAGCAGTGGCTGCCGTCACAACTTGACTCTGATTTTCTTCCCTCAGTCCCGTCCTGTCAGCAGGTATTGGTCCTTGTCAGCCTCCTGCTGAAACGTACCAAGAAAGGTTGGGCCGGTTTCAGCCATTGAGAACAATGGAAATGCCTTTATGTGGGTAACTGTCCCAAAATGCACTCTGAAACGTGCTGGTGTTTCATTTGGTGGTCTGCCTCTGCAACCCCTCCCACACGCTAGTTACCCCATATGGATGGTCCCACCATAGCGCTTCCTCTGGGGATAAGGCTGATGAGGCTACATGAAACAGAGTCCACATTTTCAGGTGCTGCTCATGGACTTTAGAGCAGGGGGTGTCATCTGCTGGAATCTCAAAATGAGGATACGCTTTCATGAAGCTTCACCAGCCCATCACCATCTTCCTCTACTTTATTGTGCTCCAGCTCATCAGTGAGCCAACTGTGACTTTCTACACTTTTGCTAATTTATCAGCCTTCATCATTCATTCTTCTGCTCACACCTAGTTAGCCCATCATCTCCGTCCAAGAAAGAACCATGGCGTCAGATTTAGACAAGCAGTAGTTTGCTACACATCTGCTGCATGCGTGGCCTCATTCATGATCTACTCCTGGATTGCTTTTCTCAACCGTACTTCAGTTTTGTAAAAAAGACTTTTGCTGTCTCCTCCGCCTTCATCACTCCCAGAATGAAGTTTAAATACCCAGTGGTGGTCAGTTCACTACACTGATGCAGCAGCTCCCTCTAGTGGCCGGTGTCAGAGAAAAGCCAACCCTTTCAACACTTCCACAAACATTTAATTGTTACCACGAAAACGTTTGGGATGGAGGGAAAGCTCTAGCACAGCAAAACTCAAACGACACGCACCAACACTGGAGTCATGTCTTCAACTCAAGACTCATCGATCATGATCACTTCTCTTGCTTCTAAAAATGTCCATGACCATTACGGTGTTACAGTTGGGAGAAACCTGCCAACTGTAGGGAGCGTTTAGGACTGTTGGAGTAGTGCTAAATAAAAGCACAAGACATAACATCCTGTTTAAGTCATCAGAAACAAATGAAAAAAAACAGTTCAACACAAACATTTGTGCAAAAGCAAACTGAACATGCGTGAACACGAACCAACACTTCTGTCTGTGAGACTCAGGACAGACATACATTCAAAAATGTATGTTGGACAACTCGCTCTGGAAGTGGCTGACGTACTCCATGTTGATGAAAGACGACGGAGACCCAGACAGGCTGACAGAATCGGCTGGAGTGAGAGGCAGCTCGGGGAGGAGGGGAGGCGTGTGCAGTGGCTTCGGGCTGGTGGGGCAGTCAGGGGGCAAGTCTGTCTGCATTTGTGAAGGAGCAACAGCTACACTGCCCAAGGTCAGCTGGAGATCCGGAGCCGCTCCAAAGTTGGCAGCGAAATTTGGTTGGTACTGTGAAGACTGCTGCATGTGGGGTTGACTCACCACACTTGAAAAGGTCTCTGTTGCGGGGTTACCTGAAAAGAGTTACTCACTTATCCATTGAACCAAGTACTAAACTGCTGCGACTGGCATCCATGTTTTTACGAATGTGGTCAAACCTACTGCTTCAGATACTTGCCTTGCTCTCCGGTTGGCTGCAGAGACATGGGGACCACTCTCTGGTTCTGGGCGCTTTCAATAGTGGACCCCTCGCTGCAGTATGTCATGTAAGTGCGGGGGCTGGCTGACGCTGGATTGAGGCACTGGTACTGAGATGCTGGAGGGTTTTCGTAAATCGGCCCGTTGGGGAAGAACATGGGCGGTGGGTAGAAGAGATTGTTGTTTTGCTGGCTGGGCACCACGGAGATGAAATTCTCCATGAAGTTAAATGGAAAACTGACAAGAAATGTTGAAGAGTTGGTAGAAAGATCAGCTCTGGCAATAAGGAAAATACTTTACGTTGAAAAATACAGGAGAAAACCGCAATGCTGCTTTATTATATTATGATAAACTCCTAGACTGAACATGATTTTAGTGTAGGGATTGTAGCTTAGAATACATATATAAAAGTCAGTATCATTTCATTGAATGTACTGAGGCACCTCTTCTCATTTGACTTCAAACATCAGGTCAAATTTGAGCTCAGTCAGAGCACAAAACAGGCCAGTCATGATAGTACGTTTTTGACATGCTGTTCCAGCTCAGGCTGCTGCCAAAGAAGATGCTAAATAAAGCAGCACAGGCCCAAAGCACTGGTGTAAGCGTGAGCTTACCTGGAGTATGCCTGCATGGTGAGCTCGTCGTGGTTATCTTTGGTGAACATGCCATCAGTAGGGTCCCCCACAAAAGGAGGGGTGAATTCTGCTGTGTTGAACGGAGGCGGAGGATTGTAAGAGGATGTGAGAAGTTGCAGAGCATTGGCTCTTCTGAGTGGCGGAGGGCTAATCCAGTTGCAGTGGTTGAACTTGGGCAAAATCTTAGGGCTAAAAGTGGGTGTGGACGTAGAGGGTGCTGTGAGAGCAAAATCATAGGTAAGAGACCGAAGTCAAGCGCTCAAAAACAACAGGCACAAATCGGGGGGAACCTGGATTGTTGAGGTCTGCTTGCATGTTGGGGTCAGAGAAGAACAGCTCAGCAGACTGGGCTGGAACAGAAGCTACTTCAGGGGAGGACTGGGGCAGAATCAGAGCGTAGGGACCAGAGAAGCTAGAGTTTGGCCTTAACAGTCAGGAGGAAACTATTATACACCCAGTTTACATATTAATAAAAACAAACACGTAGCTGGAGTAAGGGATGTGGAAAACCAGAAGAAAACAATCTTATAATATTCCAGGGCTCAACATTTACCCTCAAAGTATAGTTTTGCTGGCAACAATTCCTAAAACACACATTTTCGAAATGGCATACTGGAGTAGAGTTCGAGTCTTTGATTTGAAGTTTGCTAGAATAATAAATAGTAAACTGCCATGGTGGTGTGTTTACTGACCTTTGAGATGGAATTTCTGATCTCAGACTCGCTGCTGGCTGAGACCGTCTGCGCCGACCATCACCTCCATTTAAAGAATTGATCTTCTTATACTTGGCTCTGCGGTTCTGAAACCAAACCTGAAAAACAACACGAAATGATGCCCAACTATTCATTTAATAATAGTCTAACAATTGAACAATGAAATATGCTGTATTGCATTTACGTTTTATCAAGTAATATTACAGCTGGTGCCTGTCAGTGATCAAAAATGTCTGCAGTGAAACTATTACTATAGTTATAACTAATATGAATCTTCATGCACAACTGAACTATACCAACTATATAAAAAGACATTTTTCTCTTTGTGGATCACATCAGTGACACCTGTAACGTTTCAAAATGAGTAACCGTTTTCTTTGCTTTTCGCTCAGGACAGTAATTTTAGACTTAACTCAGGTACAGGTTAAATGGGGAAATGTGAAAGTTTGTTTGCTAAGATTATTACTGAATATATAAAAAACAGTGGCTCTCCAAAATCGCAACAAGACTTCACTGCAGATGAATGGAAATGTGCTCAACTGATGATGAACTTTCTGAAAGTCACCCTAAACCAGGGGAGGTCAATTGCTCATAAAAAAAAATAATTTCGAAGAATAGTTGTGAGGGAAGGAAAATGGGGGATGTAATGTGATGAACATCCGACTTACGACCTGCTCGACTTGCGTCCACCCGTACTTAAGACCAAGGCCAGCAGATGCTTTTTTTTTTTTTTTAATTCAATGTCTGGCACCGCAGCACGTAGCAGCTTGGCAACGCGTACGACAGTTACGGCAGCACAGTATCCCAGCATCTCACTCTCACACAGTGATCTACCACTACAGAAGCACCTATAACCCTCGCCTTGGCTATTTTGAGTGGCATTCGATTTACGTCCAATCTGACTTACGACCGGTTGGTTGGAACCGATCCCGATCGCAAGTCGGATGTTACCTGACAATTTAAATAGCAATGAAAAATGTAAAACTACCTTTAGTTTCGCTTTGACTTCATGGCAGCCACAAGTGGCCCTCAGGCCACACATTGCTCATGTCAGCCTGAGACCAATGACTCATATGGATATATATGGATAATTAGGTAAAATGAGTTTAAGCCAGAGGCTAAAAGGGCCTTGTACTGTTCTCTGATGTTGCAATCTCAGCCAATGGGCCACAATAGGCTACAGAGATCACAGGAATGGTCACGTGTTAGAGGGCAAAGATCACGAGTGGAGAAGCTACTATTATCATCAGTATTCTCAAAACACTACGAGGCAATTTTATTTTCATACGCAGTCAAGGTCGAGATGACAAATGAAAAGCAAGAAAATAAGTCAAGGCACCAAGGTGAAGGCATTTTGTTGTCAGTTTACTTTGAATTCTGGAGGTCAAAATCTCACCAAGACGCGTTGAGGAGTGACGCCGACTAACTGAGCCATGGCTTTCCTCCTCTCTGTGTCAGGGTACCGCTCCACCTCGAACATGGCCTCCAGCAACTCCAGCTGATCTGTGCAAACAAGCAGCGTGTCGTCAGGTCAAGTGAGTGAGACGTGCCGAGTGTTTACAGACGCTGCTCCCTCACCAGGGTTGTAAAGAGTGCGACACCGCTTTGGCGGCGGCGCCAGTTCCCCGAAGTCAATCGTGTCAAACTCCAGTTGCTGAGCCCCATTAATACCGGCGCCTTGATCGCCGGTGCAGTTGGTGCAGCTTTTAGTGAAGGTCCTGCTTCTCTTCGCCTGAAATGAAACGTTGCAGTGAATGATGTTAAAGCAGAGACAAATTATTCAGTTGAAATGGAGTGAGTGACACGTCATTTAGCTGTACTCCAAGACTGAACATCCTCAATACTCTGCCCTCTTCGGTCTCAGACCCATTTGAGACATGGACATCTGTGGCAACAGCACACTTACAGCAACTTTTTAATGCCGAGCCAACAATGCAAGTGAAGCAATGAGCTGTCCTGCACACAAAAACTGGAAAGAATGGGTGGAGAAGACCCTAAAAAAAGTGTAGCCAGCGAACGCAGCACAGTCTTACTCACTTTCTGCCTCAAAGTGGAAAGGTAAACTAGCATACTTCACCTTCATTTTTCATGTTCTTTAACTCGGCAAACATCAGACCTTTTCGATGTTTTGATTTTATTTTTGTGAGTCATGAAACACAATTGAAATGAAGCCACCAGACATTTTGACGCTTGTTGTGCGGTGCAACAACTCAAAGGAGGATTCATTAATTCACCACAACATGGGCAAACAGTTGAAAGCAAGTTTACCAAACAATTATTTCCAGGTCTTCTCAGAGTCGTGGAAATCATTAGTGATGAATCGGTCTAATTTCTAAAACGTTCTCTTCGAGATCAACCAAAAGGCTGCTGTTTGTGGGTACACAAAATCAGGAAATGAGTGAAGACCTTGGGATCATTCAGGAAATGAAGCAGTTATGAACAGACCACTGTATTGAGATGGAAGACATAAAACTAGTGAACAACAGTGAGAGATTATCTGTGTTTCCTTGTTGATTTGTGACATGATGGCAGCCTAACATATAAAATAAAAATAAATGCCTTGTAAATTTGAGACACTTAACATATAGTTCCAACAGTATTTCTTACCTTTGGTTGGGGGCAGTGCTGAGACCCGCTACAAGCTAAAATGGGTACTTTCCTTTTGGTCACATGACTGTGCGATGCTGGTGCCTGAGTGGGGGCCAAAGATGATAGATGGGCAGGTTGCTGGCAGGTGGAACAGATATGGTCCTCACTTGGGTTCATGTCGGGTCTGTTCACCAGGGCAGACTTGGAGAGACACGTGCTCTCCAAGCACAGGTGCTGACACTTGTCATTGCGGACTTCTGTGTGCTTCTCTTTCCTCATCCTCTTCCCACTTCTTTTAGGCTTCTCTTTCTGTTCCAAACTTTTCACTTGGTTCTCCTCTGTGGGTCTGACATTGTTCTCAGTCCTGCTCAACTCCTGAGGTCGCTCCAGCTGGTCATCCGCTGCATCACCCATCCTCTCTTCCTTTTCTGACCGGGCCAACAGCAAAGGCGAGGAGGACAGTGGGGCCTCACACCATCCTGAGCAGTCTCCAGCATTTTCATCCTCAACAGCAGACCGTTCTTCTTCTTGTCTTTTGTTTGGGTCACGCTCCAACTTGTTCGAGGAGTTTTGGTGGGCTAGAACAGGACAAGAAACGAGGACAATTCCAAGCACATCAATTTGTAAAACAAGTGAGATGATGTGTTGGGCACCAGCAGAGAATAGCAACTCAA
Source organism: Synchiropus splendidus (assembly GCF_027744825.2). Taxonomy (NCBI): domain Eukaryota; kingdom Metazoa; phylum Chordata; class Actinopteri; order Syngnathiformes; family Callionymidae; genus Synchiropus; species Synchiropus splendidus. Next base: position 11,893,683 of record NC_071337.1, read on the forward strand.
AGTTTACATCAATTTGAAGGACATCAAAATAAAATTGAAGACTTTGTATGAAACTGTTGCATAATTTATCTGAAGGCTAAGTGCAGAAATATTTCCAAACAGCACGCAGGCAGCCCATTTTTAATGATTAATTATTGACCACAATTATTTCAGCAGGACGGTTGAGAGACTTACCTGAGTATGGAGAGTACCTTTTTGTTATCTATCACCAAATTAAAACTTTTGATTTTTACCACTGTTTGAAAAATAAGGAGCAAAATTCTAAATGGATTTCAAGTAAATTTCCAGGAAGCAGTATTTTTTTTAATTGTTGTTCTGAATAATTGTGTTTTTTAACAGTGATTGAAACTACACAGACTCAGGTCATGAACTTGGGGTTCACGGAGGTCGCCATCTTTGTTTTTCTAGTCCTGTACTTACAGTACCTGTTTTATTCGTCACTCTTCATACATAAGAGTACGGGTTTGTTTGTTTTTTAAGAATTATATTTATGTGCATGTTTGCAAATACAATGACAACCAACTATACCTAAACTGTGTCGTGAACTTCTGAAACACTAGAACAATATGGCTCGAAGGTGAAATGGTTTGCTCGTTGTTTCAGCAGCGACTTACAAAGGTTACCCACCGACAGCAAAAAAAATAATGCTGGTTAAAAAAAAAAATGGCTTCAACACCCAAACTACTGTTCCGTGAACAAAACACAGTCAGTCTCGCTTCAAGTCGCTGCACTTGTTCTTGCGCCGCCATTAGCATCATCCTGTTCCCAGCGAACTTTGGCCCAGACGAACGAAGAAAGTTTTGGAACATGACGCGGCAGTGTTGCGTTTATATATATATATATAAATATTAGAACACACTGGTGGGCCCATTAATCTCCGTCCACCGACGCACCTGACTGCTTATTAACCCAAACACGGGCCGCAGCTCACCTTTGAAAACACTTTGTCGCGAGCGTTAATTATAAACGTGAATCGTGTGGAGGAGGCTCGTCTCTCGAGGGAAACAGCGCTCTGCACAGGGATGGACGCGTCCAGATACAGTGGCGAGGCCGCCGCCACGGCTCCAACTCGGGCCCAGAGACGCTAATAAACTCATTATAAACACAATTACCGAGGCGATTAAGCTTAATTGTGGACCTACCCGAAGTGTCCGGCAACTGTTCGCTCATGGTTCGTTGCTACCGCCAGCAAAAGCGCCCTAATAGGGTGATTTAGTCGCTGATTACTGCGTTGTTCGCAGCTGCTGGAATTAAAAGGTGGAAAAAAGTCGATTCCTCCGAGAGATTCTGCTGCAGAGTGACAGCCAATTGGATGTGGCGGGACATTGCTGACTAGAAACGAGAGTTGTGTGTGTCACTTGACCAATCCTTGAGGATAATATTTGTGCTTAGATTCACTTTTTAGACACTTTTGTTCTACACAAAGTTGGTCAAACCTCTGTTATTACGAGTTGCACGTTTGTAAATAGCTAACTTCTCCGATATGTTGCAGGTTTCCGCACAATTTAAGGCTTTAAAATGGAACCAACCTGCGACTCGAACCTGTTACAGTACAGTTTCTGGTCATAATGCTGGGGGGAGATTAAGAAACTAACCTGCTTCTGTTACGCTTATTGTTTGATCGTGCAGAGGCAAATTCATGGCATATAAAAGATGCAAATAATAAGGTCACTGGGAAGGCGGATGCTGCTGCTGCTGCATGTGCTCAAACGGACCAGCAGGGGGCATCAGGGGCCAGTTATTTCAGTCACCTGGGAGGACAGCGCGTCATGTGAGGGCAGCTTCTTGTACCTGAAGTATGAGCGCAGGTTGAGCACATATTGTTGGTGAAGCATTTCATGACGCGTCATGACGCCAGGTTTAGCCTTAGATTGACTCCTTCTTTTCCGCCTCACTTTATGGACCAATTCAACTTCCCTTTTATCAACAAAAAATACACAAATAGCTCAGTTTGCTCAGCCTCACACCACTTGACATACATGAAGTTAATATTTATATACATTTGACCTTTAAAACTAGTCTTTCCTGTAGTCGTGTTCTCATGGTCCCCCAGCAGATGGTGCACTTACTTGATCCCCTGCTCTCCTTCTCCCTGCTCCCACACATTGTCCTCTTATTATGAGCCACATCAGCAGCCAGGGACGGCCTGTCTGAGCCTCCATGATCCAGCAAGAGACGTCTGCGGCTTCCTCCTCCAGCAGATCTCTTCCTCCTCCAGCAGATCTAAACAGCCATTTTAAATGGTTTCCCTCAAAATGACTTATGATCCATCATTGTGTGAGCGCTCAGATTTGTTTCCCTGGAGAGTGTGAAGAGTTCAGCCATGGCAGCTTCAGTCACATGTGTACAGTAGCAGCCTCTGATGTTGCACGGAGGAGAGTGGGCTGGAGTGTAATGTCCCCTGGTTAGAGTCGGTATGTAGGTCAAGCTCATGCTGGTGTGCGTGTGTGTGTGTGTTAACGCCACACTGAGACTCTGTGTCTGCATGTCTTTTCAACGTATGTTACTGAGGTGTATTCTATTTCGGTGTGCTGCTGCTGAGCTTGCAGAAAGGCTGTGAATGATTCCTGAGCATCAACGTTGCGCCCAACACCACTGGGGGAGATCAGTCGCGGGCCAGACTCAACATTTGGTTGCTCTGTTTAGCAGCACCATTAGTCAAGAAATCATCATTAATCCACAGGCTGGTGATGTTTCAGTGCTTTTCCTGGCTCGAAATGGAGCTATGATCAGGGTTCCAAAAAACAAGAGAGCAAATGGACTGTGACTTGTGATGCTTGAGGCTTAAAAAAAATAAATGTAAATAATTTAGCAGGGGAGTCTGGCTGCACAAGATCCACAGAAGTCACGGTGAACATCGGCTTCTGGACAGCTCCTGCATGGTGACGGCAGAGCAATGAACCATGTTCATCTCGACAGTGTAACAATCATTTTTAGGCACCTGCTTGTAACTTATGACTTTTTTAAATAATGTCCTCATGAGCGAGCAGCCTTTAGCTCTTCACTCACACCACAATGTTGGAGGCCGTGGTTTTGAATTGCAGAAGACTAACTCCTCCATCAAGTGGACAATTTAGGGAACCACAAGTGAGTAAACCATCCAGGACACTCAAGCCAATAAGCATCATAATAAAGTTCTCTCGCTCATGAACAAGACCTTGAGAATCTTGAACTCCTCTGTCCCCAGATACCTTCCTCTCCAACACTCTTTGTCCACTGTTGCTCCTCTGCTTCTGTCCTAACCTGTCAACGTTCATCTCCAAACTCCTCCACACACAGATATACTCTCTCAGACTCACTGCCAGTCCTTATGGCAGGCCTCATGACTATAAAGCTTCCTTTTCTCTCTACTCTTCAGTCGCAGCTCACCCACGTCAGTCGTCTCCACCACTCTGGCCTGCACCCTCCTCTTCACCTCCCTCACTAGAAGTCTATTGCTATGGATTAGTCACCAAGAGGACAAAATATTAAGGAAGTGAGAGAAACATTTTCATTTGCATCATAATGGAGGGGTTTAAATTCATGCACTTCCTGTTGGTCCAGGCACAGTTTATGTGTTTGGTCATTATATAAGATACTCTGCAAGAGTAGTCTTCAACTGTAAGTCAGAGTGTGGTGTATTTATAATGTAACAGCTGACAAAAAAACACATGTTCTCACAGGTCATGCAGCTATATCTAACATGTATATGATCGAATATGGCCATGGTTGTGTTTGCTGGCACATCATGTGTTGTTGCTTGAAGGTTGTCCGTGACATGCTTGTGCAACATAAGCGCAAAGGCGGTGCCTTCCTCGGACTAAAGCAATTATATCGCTGTTCTGAGCTTTGCCTTATGTCCTCCTCAGGCCACCATAGTTGGGAGAATTCTGACTGGAATACACATGATAAAAGGAACATAGTTCACAGAGTAAATTGTCCTCATATAGTGACTAAAGCAAGTGACATCAAATAGATACAGTATGCAGTTTGACTACATGTAGTTACTCCAACACTGCATATTATTGAGTTTTTTACCATGGAAAGTAGTGAATGTTTTCCGATTGTGCTCGAAGATCAGCCTTGTCCTCTTGTGATTAAACACAGTGAAAAGTCCTGCTGGCTGTACTCACGTGATCAAACCATGTGATCAACCTATTTACAGTCTGAAAGCAAGAAACTGTCTCACCACAGTGAATGTGAGGATCTAAAACAAAAAAAAAAACCACAAGAGAGTTTCATCCAATCAGGATTTCTTTTTAATTTGGAACAGAGTGGCAGATTAGTGACAGGGCGGTGGCGTGGAGGATCTGCCTCCCCTCACTCACTCAGCCGATGACAAAAACTCAGCCTTAAAAAATGCAAATGTATAAAAACAGGAATGGGAACAGCAAACATAGAGTAGTGTAGCCACCGATGGGCTTCACAGACTCACACATGTACAAATACTCTCTCTCAAACACACACACACACACACACACATCTTATTTGGCTACGCAGGCTTGAATGGGTACAAACGCACATGTTTATGCTTTTGACAGTCACTTTAGAAAAGACAGTACGTGTTGAGATCATTCCTGCCTGTGAGAAAGTGTCGGTCTGTCCTGCGGCACAGAGACAGACATGCAGACAGTGAGGAGACACAGTCAGTGTGTGTGAGAGCCACAGAGTGGGAGCGGATGCCCCACATTCAGCAGCCGACAGACGAAACACACGTCGACAGTCAGTGTACACAAGAGTCTGCTGTGAAATACCAAGATAAAGCACGCACACGCACACACACACACACACAGGTGATGGGTTTAGATGAGACACACACACACTTGCCCTTGCGAGGGGCCCGGCGACACACACACACACACAACAAGCACACACACACACAAGAGTGGAAGAGGTGTGTTACCCGTCTGTGGAAGAGCGTGAGAACTGCTGGAGGAGGTAAACACACACTCGACCACAGTACATTCCGACTTTAACTCACTTTCTCTCAAACACACACACACACACGGACGAGTATAATTTTGACTCCCATGCATTTTGATCTACAGTACTCAGTATAATAGACGCTACTAGCCCAGTCGCACTAGTGTGGTTATTGTTACAATCTTTTAGATAGAAGCACAGACACCCCACCCCCCACCCCAGGTCTAAACCCCACCCCAAATGAGTGTGACAATCGACCCCACAGGCTCCAAATTGAAGATAACCAATCAGAGTCAAATATTACGGACACAAATGACCATATCAACCAAATTAAGGCATATGGGATCCACATCCAGTTCAGATTCACACTCCTTTTTTTTGTGTTGGAGCCCCTCTCGCTCGCCAGAGGCCCCTTTTCTAGCAATCATGGTGGGATGGAAAAGAAAGCGAGGCATGCAACAAGTGTCCGGGGGAGACGCTGAGGACGATGGCTGGACACACGCTTGTGCTTTTACATAAACAGACCCAACTCTTAACCCACCACCAGCTGATCCATCAGCTCGCTGCTAACATGGACTGGACGGCAACTGAAGATGCGATTCACATTATAAAAAGTCTGTTGATCGTGTGTGTTGGTATGGAGTTGTCTTATTGACCCGGATTATTCCAAACTGCTCTAGAAACTCACACATTCTGTCCACACTGAAGACTTGCGTACACATTTCCTGACCAGCACAGGCTTAGCGCTGAAATGTTTTTTTGATAGCGATGAGGTGAACAATCTACTGACTTGAGACACAACCTCATTCAAGTACAAAAATCATTGTATTGTTTTGTACGCTCTCTTTTGTTTATTGCATGTAACGCTAGCAAAACGCTTGTTCAATGTAGCATTCTCCTCACGCGACCATCGTGTAAATTCTCATCAACATAAGGTGTTGCTTATAGCGATTTAAAAATAGAGTAATAAGAAACAAAGCCAAAATAAGAATTTAAAAGAGATTGACATAAAGTTGTAAAATCCCTAGCGCTAACTGCTAGCTCTTTACTTCTTGCTACATTATTCATCGTGTTCTTTAAGGTGAGCTCGGCTCGAAACAAACTTTTGTTGGATGAAATGTGAGTTCAGTCACTGGTGCCGAGACTGAAACGCAAAGGATTTCAGGAGCGAAGACAAACGTGTGGGCAGACAGCTGAGAGTACAAACTACAAACAAGGAACTGGCAATATAGCAATGTAGCACAGAGCCATGATCGCACAGTCATTAAAACAACTCCATATGTTTGAGTGTGTGTCGCTGGCGAGAGCGCAGCTCATCAGACGTGATGACAGATGTGACGAATAAAAACTCGGTCTCATGGTCATGCAGGTTAGTGACGCCAGAAAGAATATGCTGATATTTACATATAAACTTTTTTTTAAACTGCTAAATACACATCCTCCTTTATTATTATTATTATTATCATCATCATGGCATTATTATTATTATTCACCATCCAGCTGAACACATTGATATATTATTGATTATTATTACTATCGGTAACTAGTCTTTGTACAGCTGAGAGGAGCAGACGGCCGCCGGCTGTGTGTTTGAAGGGTCGAGCACCGTTTTCTGGTTGGCCGAGCACAGAGAGAGAGGTCAGAGCCACCGCCGGACAGCCGTATGTGTGTGTGTGTGTGTGTGTGTGCGCACGTCGGCATGACTGTGTGATTTCTCTGTGGGCGTGTGAATGTGTGTCTGTGAGCACCAGAGGGACGGAAGGCACAAAAGAGACCTTTCCTCTCACCTTTGACCCTGGGCTCTGTGTGACCAACCAGACGCTCTTTGTTTTCTTTTTTTTTTTTTAGATGGAGAGGAGGGGGGGCTGGTGAGGAATCAGCCCACCAACTTTTTGTGTTTGGCCCAGCCTGCCCCGCCCCCCTCCTCACCTCTTCCTTTTGTCACTCGCTCCATAAAACCAAGAAAAAAAAAAAAAAAATGTGCTGGAAAACTCAGGTTACGAGCTCGTGTTTTGTTTTGCTTAATTTTCTCTTTTTTTTCATTTTTTTTTTTACAAAATAACGTCATCACGTACAGAACAGGAGAATCTGTATTATATTAATAACAACATTTACTTTAAAAACAGCTCGTGTGTATGTGTTATTTTTTCTGAATATATTTGCTTGTTTTTTCTTTTTTTTGTCCTCTTTTTGTTTTCTTTGAAAAGACAGTTCCGAGTCCGCAGAGAGGAAGTCGCTCTCAAGTGTTTTGGAGACTAGAAGAGACAGGGATGAGGAGAGGAGAGCAGATGAAGGGGGGAGCGATGAGGAGGACGGGTTTTCGAGGCCTCTCTCTTCTCGCTCTCACTCTTTCTTGCCCTCTGGGTGCGCGTGGCGTCTCTCTGGCGATCGAGTATTACGCGTAGAACTCTTCCTGCTTGTCTGGTTTCTGGTAGGTGACGGTGGCCTGTTTGGGTTCCTCCAACGTATAGCTCCCCTCGTCCTTCTTCTTCATCCTGTAGACCAGCAGCATCACCAGGAAGGCGGCAAAGAGGGCGCCGACCACCCCGCCGACGATCACCGCTGAGGAAACACCGAGAAAATAATTGAAAAACTGATACAAAAGTGGACTGTAAAGCGGTTTGCATTGATAAATGAACTGGAAATTAAAATTAATTTAATTGACTGAAAATAAACTGAAAAAAAACATACAGGACAAACTAATAATCAGGGAACATTGCATGTTAGTGCCACTTAAATATAAAAAAAATAATTTAAAAAGATTTATAAAAAAAAAAAAGCTTTATCATTAAAAAAAAAAAGTGCAGCACAAGTTATTTTTCAAAGTTTGAAAGGTAACAAGACCAAATGGTACTTGTCTGTTAATGTTTGTGGTACACTAAAGTGTTATTGCCTTTTCACCAGATGGCTAACACCCAGACTTTTGTGGAGGTTGATGAGCTCGAATTCACATGACAGAATTGGCCTGGAATATTTGGTGCAATCGTCATCGTTTCACTCTTTATCATCATTGTTGCCGGTGAGCTCTGAGCTGATCACCACCGCTGGAGGTCAGGACAGAGGTTCCTCAAGCTGAATATAGACTTGGTATTTTGTCACCTTCCTCTGCTCATGAACCCCACGACACCATTTGTTTGTGTTCATCCAACAGCCAAAAACAAGGAGTATACGGTGCCAACAGCACAATTGAAGTTATTCCAAACTCTTGAGAAACATTTTGTTTGCATTCACTGAGTGGGAGGTGTTTGCTTTGTTCCAATTTTAGAGAGAAATTCTACAGCGAGCACTATTTGTTTCATGAGTTTCTCTTGCAGTTATAACCCTGTTTGAAATCAGTGCATCCACAACATGATAAGAAGGTTTTGCTGTAGCAGGAGTCACTGTGACGTTCGTATGGAAAACGCTAATTACAGTTCCCCCTGTTTTCCTCAGGCTGGATTCTAACTGGGGACTGGCTTTGAGGCAGCAGCACTAACCACTGCTCCACCTTCTGTCCTCACCATTACCGTAAATAAGAACTGTGGTGAGATGATTCCTTCCGTACGAAGCTTTGCTTTTAATTGGGAACATATGGGGAACGCAGCTTTCCTTCATCAGCGTTTGGAAAACAATAATTACGTGATAACAGCTCCAATGTAGAGCAAAACCTGTTGTTGTAAGATGACGACATCACACTTTATGATACAATGCATAGAGTTTATTAGAGATCTGAGTCCTTCACTGAGTAATATGTGGGGCGCCATATCTGAGAGTGAGGTTCCCCACTGGGGAATGTTTGAAACGTAAGCTGAGGTGACAGGTTCATGTCAATTTCACTCTTTTAGAATAGGTTTTGTTGTTGCAGGCTCCTTGCAAAGAAACACAGTTTACGTCTGTCAAGGAGGTTATTGAAATTTTTGTGGAATTTTTAGATAATAATTTTGGTGGGTGCTGTAAAATCTGAGTTCTGATTGGCAAATGCAACGCAGTTCTATTTTTTTTAAAACTTCAGCTTTTGCTGTGAGAAATGTGTCCTGAAACATGCACTTATCGCCCCAAACATGCTGCGCCCCCTGCTCCCATCTTGTGGCGCCACGGCTTGTCGCTCGTATTCGCAGCTGTGCTTTGACTTTATGTGTGCACGGCCTATACAACTCAGTGCTATTCCAAATGCTGTCGACATTTATAGATAAAATAAATGTTGGGCGATAACACAAATCACAATATGGTCGGCGCCATCTGAGGGCTTTTCCAGTACTGCAATTTAAATTGCTTTTCAGAGGGTGTGCAGGAGAGCAAGATAAACAAAGAGAGGCTGTAAAAACCCCAGCATTGTGCACTGAAAATAGCAACTTCAATTATCAGCCTGTCACCACACAGAGGGGACGTCTAAAGAAATATACGTGATTAATTAGTCAATACAATGACACGACTAGTTGGTCTCTATCACACATTCTAGTCTAAAATCTGTTGCCTCCTGCTTTTACCGATGACCAGGAAATCGGCGAAAACCAGGGCCAGTAGTCCACCAATGAGAACAGCTGAAGGAGAGACAGAGAGCCAGTCAGGTCAGACAAGTTGGCTGCTCCTTCACTTTCTACAACAGCTTTTTGGGAGGAGGAAAGAGGAAGGGTGCACTTGAGAGGAAATTGGATTCACCCGAAAGTGAAGAACATCGAAGGAGGGGCTGGAGAACCTAAGGAGAGGATTTCTCGTTCTCAGCGGGTCAGACTAGGCTAAGTAGTACATTCAGTTACCACGATAAAGGCAGGGTCAAGCTGGTTTATCTTTGCTATTCGGGAAAAATAGCAGGGAGTGAAACAGGAGGCAACCGGGGAATGTAATCTGCCGATCTACCAGGCGATTACCAGGGGTTTCATTAAAAAGAACAGCAGCGGGACACCATGGCGTATTGCATGGACACAGAGCTGGCTGACCACTAGGAATCCGTGTACCTGTCGTTCATTCTTTTTTTTTGTTTCAAAATAAAATCAAATAAACAAAGTATTGATTTGTTTTTTCGTTTTTCTGTTTTGAAAAAATATGGACAACAAAAACGTTATGTTTACAAGTTGAAACAGAAAAATGGAGTACGAAAAAAAAGCGAAATTATTTTAGTTTGTTCTGGTAATACTTCGCTCATGAATCGATCCGGAAACACAATCCAGGGACTCCTGCGGTGTTCTGTGATTTCCTGTGGAGTTGGTTAGCTTCTCGTCGGGAACAAACTGGAGTTGCGAGTGTGGATTAGTTCAGTCGACCATGGAGACATACATTCTGTTTAGAGGGAGTTTTCCCATTTTAAAAAGATTGTCTATCAGCTCATAGTATAGATGAAGTGTGGACGCCATAATGTTGCATTATTCAGGCTCACTTTCTCACTCCCTTTTCTACTTCCAGGTAAGTTGCAGCAATGGCCAAAATGTAGAAACAAATCAAAACTATTTCATGCTTTCGTTTTCTGTTCTTGAGTGCAAAACTGTTTTTTTTTAATTTTTTGTTTCAAAACGGAAAAACAAATCAAATTTTATTAGATTTTATTTTGAACCAAAAAAATGAATGAACGAAAGGTACTCGGATTACTAAGCACCATGTTTAAGTGAAACAGAACTACGAACTACAAAGATTGTAAATTGCAGCAGTAAAGAAATAAATAAACATTTCTAATCAACAGAACATTTTTTCAACTTTCAATTCAGACGCATCACAAGGTTCAACATCTGCTAAATCTTCTGAAACTGACCATGTTCAAGGGGGACTGACTTTTTTTTCTCCTCAAGGATTATCGGTTAGAATCCCTTTGGCGCCTCTTGATTGACACCTACTGTACAGTGCTGTAATAACACTGTCCAGTCATTTTGTCAGACCCAACCAAATGATGGTGATATAGCAGTCAAATTCATCTGTCATTTGCCGTGAGTCTCACAACAGTGAGTTATTCTTATGAATCCACAATTCCAGTTCCAGGGAGAGTCTGAAGGATGTGGCCTGGACTTATGATTTCATATAGTTGTCAGATCTGGACTGAAGTGGACTACACTACAATCCACACGTTAGTTGAGAAGACTATAAATATTTAAGATGTGATGTGACGCGCTAATGAGAAATAAGTGACATCCATAAATCATAAAAGACTCACCTATTAAAACCTCTTTCCTCTCCAGGATGTTCTTCTGTGGTAGCTGAGCAGCAGAACTTCCTCCGTCCACCGTGTTGCCAATCAGATCAGGATCCGCCGGCACCATTCCACGGCCCAGATCATTGCGCTGATCATCACGGATCTCGAAATCACCGCTTGGCCCGGAGGCTCCCACCTCATTGTTGGCTTCCTCTGCGCGACCCTGCAGAAGAGAGGGAGAAGGGACGATGTCAGAGCCAACACAAACCAAAACTTTCCACTTCACATTCACAACAATGAGCCTCTGTGAGTCCCGATCTGGAGAAGCGGAATTTTATCCATGACACACACTCATTTTTGTAAAAACTGCCAGCATAATTACACCGTGGAAAACCAGACAAACCTAAATGTTTGGAAGTGGTGCTGCAGCAAATAAACAAAAATCTTTCTTATGTGTGTAAATAATTAAAGTCTGGGAAAAGTAGGGCTGGAATTAAAACTCAGTATGAAACTGGTAGCAAACGAAATGTGAGCTTTAGCACCAAGATAGTGTGTCGCTGCCAAATTTGTTCTTTTGGAATTGTTCCCATTATGAATTGCACTTTCCCATGATATAAAGTTTATTTTTTATTTAGCCAGCAGTCTTGAGGGACTGCTTTTGTTTAGAAAACACACAGTCACGGAGCTGCTTCGATGTTATAATTAAAGTGGGCTCTCTATTTTAAACCAATACCACGTTCACCAGCCTGCTGCTGGAAACTGTGTGTGGAGGAAAGATTCTGGGTCCAAGGAACCCGCTTCAATGAAATCTCTGCCAGATGAAAAGTGCAGTAGTAACCGTGAGCAGCACAAAGACAAGACTGTTCGGAGAATGGGCCAAAACGGAAAGTAAGACAATAACTTTGTCTCTGGGTGAAATTTTCTTCATTATCTGAGTCTACTTTTGGGCGCAGTAGTCTTAGCACAAACTTCTACACTACACTGCGGGAAAACTGTTCCCGAAACAAACGAGGAACATAATCCCCCCCCAATCGTGTCCTGGGTCAGGGTCTCCTCGTGAATTGGACATGCCTGAGGTACCAAGGGAACAATCAACAATGTCTGGAAGTGGGTCACTGGAGCCTTGGAAGCAGGCCTGGGCAAGGGACTGGAGGGCAAGCTCCTTGTTTCTGTGGCCCAAACACCTTGTGGGGCATCAGTGACCCCATTTATGCTCAATGTTAGGTGCAGAGCCGGAAACGGACAGTGTCCGTGCTATGCGTTAATTTCAGTTCTAACACCATGTTATGTAAAGCCCTCACAAAGAGGCGTGAATAAAAGGCATAAGCTGGTGAAGGAGAGAGGAAACAGGTGACAACATATCTCTCCATGATGAACTGTGGCAGATGGACCTTCACCCAGAGACTCAGCACCCACAGGATCGAGACGAAGCGATTCAGCTGCGTCTCTGTTTACAAGCGTCAAGCCCTGTTCACCTTATGAGCCCATGTAACCTGTTTATCCAACTCTTTAACATCAAGTGAGGACACGATGAACTTTCAACATCAACTTGTAGGTATATTAATATATTTATCATAAACCTCCCAAAATGTAGTCTGTTTTCAAAGAAGTTTGCCATAGATATGTTCAGAGTTACGCAACTCACCTGTGTGGTCGTGGCCAGCTTCGTAGATGTGGGCTTCTCTGGTGGTGGTGTCTGAGTGGCTGTTGTCATGGGAACCCTCGGTCTGAACGGAACCCTGGGCTTGACCGGGGTAGTGACTACAGTGGTGGTGGTAGCTGGGGGTGTCGTAGGTCTTGTGGTGGGCTCTGTTGTCGTGGGTACGTCTTCCTTTGTTGTGGTCTCCATGTCAAAGCCCGGGTAGAAGGGTGAGGGTTCGGGCGATAGGTAGACGTCATCGTCTTCCTCTGTGGTGCTCAGGTCATCCGAGCCACCAGGGGGCTCTGTGGTCTCTACACCGCTACCTGAAGGGTAGGTGGTCAGGGAAGGAAGTGCAGTTGAGGTCCGGGGAGCAGCGGTGGTTTGGGCCGCAGCTGCAGCCCTGATTCTCTCCAGCTCCCGTTCTCTCTCTCTGACCCTCTCTCGCTCCCTTTCTTTCTCTCGTTCTCTCTCCCGTTCCCTCTCTCGTTCCCGCTCCTTCTCCCGCTCCCTCTCCATCTCTCGGACCCTCTCCCTCTCTCTTTCCCTCTCCAACTGCCTCTCTACCTCTCTCTGCCGGTCCCTCTCCTTCTCCCTTTCTCTTTCCCAGTACGCGCCGCTCTCTCCATCGGCTTCTGTCGGCAGGACGGTGGTGGAGGTGGTGGGGTCCGGGCTGGGTCTCGGCTCGGCTGCTGGTGAGGCAGAGGGGGCGGGGCCAGTGGCCTGGGTGGTAGAAAGGATCAGGGCTTCCTCTGTGGTGAATCTGACGACCACTGATGTCGGTCTCACACCAATATCTGGAACTAGAGAACACAGGATTCTAAATTAAAATCCAGCAACAGCATATCACCCTAAACCTATTCAAAATAAAGACCTGAGAATTCACTTCAAAAACTAAAAACCTTGACACTTTTCATCTCACTGGATGCACAAAGACTGCAACATATGGGCCACAGTTGGTGCACTATGGACATTACAATGTTAACTGGCCAGACCGACCTATAGTGCACAAGTTAGCTCTTTCACCTGACAACTTAGTGCCCATGCCACGGGTCTTTTCTGTCTAGAAAACTGACTGGATCCACTTCCTAGACTGACAAGGTGTCCGAGTGGCAACAATTATACCGCCACATACTTTATAGGTTGCGTTTAGAAGTGTAAATTTGCAATAAATTAAAATATAGTGATACTTGTTTGTGTGATGCCACATCGATATTTTGACTTCCCTACATCAATATGTGTTTTTAAGTTGTGTTAAGGCTTACTAACACTGGTTGGCAACAAACACTCAACAAACAGACAACAAGCTCTTGCAAGCATTTAAGCCTTTGTTGGAATGTCACCTTCAACTAACCGCTATGATGGCTGCATCTAAAGAACCAAGACTGACATGTGCGGCATTAAAAGGATAGCAATGACAGGAGACACTTTGTTTCCTGATGTTCCACGCCGGAGACCAATTCTCATGGAACACAATAAACTAGCTACCTCAGTGCTTCACCACTGTAGCATCACAGCTAACGGAAAGAGTAGGTGCAACTCAGACAACTATGTAATGAATATTGTTACTTTTCTGTATTGTATTTTCCCCCAAAAAACGAACACTCTTATTAGCTAATATGAAAATAGATTGCTAGGTAACGTGAGGCTGGCATTTTTGGTGGAACTATGGGATGGATTTTGCGGTGTGTGATGTAAAAAATGTTGGTTTTTACAGTGTTACGTGAAGGTCGAACAAGCTACTTACCAAGAAGCTATGGAGGACTAGGGTTCAATGCCAGATCAAGGCCAGACACTAGGGAGGCCTATGATCAACGAGAGGTGACAATGTTGTGTGATGGACAACTAAGGAAGTACTAGGGAGGAAGGCTTCCTGAGAGGAGAGTGGACGCAACCTGGATGAAACATTGCTGTGTACCTGCTCATCCACACACTATCAACCGAGGAGCTAAAAATATTGCACTATAAACCGTGACTCCAAAGAAATCAGCACAGAGACATTTGAAGAACACGAACACTCCCTTGGCAGGCTGCGTATACAGTATATTTATATTCATCCCCACACATCATTTGTTCTGTGGCGGCGTAATTATCATAAAACTTGTATTTGTTGACATCTCGGCGCTGCAATCTGAGTCTCAATCAGGCTTTTTTTTCTGCTCAATTAGCTCTCTGACAACAAAAAAAAACAAATATGTAAATCCAGTTTAATCTGTGTGAGACCATGACGAGGAGCGAGAAGGGGATCAAAAAGAACAACTGAGCCTCGTTTCGTAAAAGGTTCAAGTCAGTCGGTTCTACAGGGACGGCTTCAGCGAAATGAAGGGGACCATTAAAAAACGAACGATGAAACAGAATCCTATTTGATGGTTTTGAATTGGAAACCCAAGGTCAGATTACCGTTGAGGAACATGGTTTAGACAAGACAAACCTCTCAGAGCACTATATATATATATATATAAGAACAATATTCAGATGAGAAGATATCAAACACAACACCCAACGTTATCTATATTTTTCTGTTTCTCTAAAAATATCTTGGTTACAGTGAAATGAGAAAAAAAAAATTGGGTCATACTTCATGTTCTCTGTGGTGTACCAGGTCATTTCAGACAGTTATTTTACATTTTTAACATACAGTATTAGCCATTGCTTTCTCACACGATATGTACATGACAGTGGAAGTGCCAGCGAGTGTGTGTGTGTGTGTGTGTACTCTTGTCTGTTGGGACCACCATCGGGTCTTAATTGAAAATTAGCAGTCAATCAATAACCTGTTGTAACTGGACACAAAGCATGCGAGAACCTTGAAACTGGTTTACAATACCCCAGACAGGTCAACCCAAATACTCAACAGCCTTTGTGTGTTCCTAGCAGTCACCACGGCTGCCATGACTAGTGACCCAAATCAATAGTTTTGAAGTCATTTGGTTGACCTAGTTCAGTTGGCATGATCATTATGGTCGGGATCTGAAAATGCCCTCGAAGATAGTGCACAGAAACATTTGAAAAAGACGCTTTTGGAGGGAACCATGTAGCTTCTGGACTGGTTAGGTTAAATATAAAAACAGCAGCAGCCTTTCATAAAATATAAAATAATAAAATAAAGACTTTAATAAATTATTTGTTGACTGGTATTTTTCCTTTTATTAAAATTTATTAAAATGTTAGGCATCTTGAGTGTTCTCTATTGATTCGAAGACTTTGGATCTCAATTCTAGCAGCGGAGAACCCGTGTAGTTCGAAACAACAGGACATATATTCCTCTTAGGGGACGAGGGACGGCACCTAAAATGACATGAGGAAAATAAAAAAGGCCACTAACTAGTGCTCACTAGATTGTAGCGTTCTGTTCATCATCATGTTGAATTGTCTTGTTGAGGAAACAGTTACACAACAGAGTCAATTAAATGTACTATCCTCGTGTCGACAAGCCACTGCTTCATTCTAATTTTGGTTATGCTAAAACCAATTTGCATTACAAACTAACAGAATACATTGTGAGAATACATTTAGCCAACAACAGAATACATTTTGAATTTCAGCATTTCATTTTGTTTCTGCAAATTGCACATTCATTTTCGGCCGCTTCTTAATTTTACTGGGTCACGACTTGAGTCTGTCGCAGCACCAGATGCCGGGAGACGACCCAGACAGGCACATTAAGACACCCATTGGCACCTTATCATTTCTGTCGGGGCGATGCTGTTTTTGTATTGGTGACTCTATCTTGCCTCATTATGGAATAGTAGTTGTTTTCACAATTGCGCTTTGTTGTCGGCCACTCATTTACTCACATCAGATTTGAGTCACAGGTTGGCTGAGTCTGTATATTGGCTGATTCAACAGTTCCGATCCTGGCTGCGTCCCTTGGTGAGAATTCATACCTGACTTGTAAATGCCTATCTAAACAGCATCAGCATAAACTATGAATGGCTTCTCGGGCAATGCTGTGTCATGGTTAGACAGGAGGAGGAGGAGAAGAATTTAGATCAATGGATGTTTCCGCTCTTGTTTTTGCCCATGCAGCAATTACAATATTGTTTTTGTACTTAAATATGATGAATGGCAGGAAGGTAATGAGTTTCTTTCTCTTCTACGATAGTCCGCCTCTTCCCTTAAACCTGGCAATGGTTTTATTCCACCTTTTCCTTTGTTGCTGCGGTGAAGGTTGAAAGAGAAACAAATTGAATTTATAACGCTGAGTCTTGCGAGGAGACAACTGGAGCAGATTCATTTCATAACAGGGCCTTCAGAACAATGCAGCGGCTGTCGGAGACATGACGCTAAACTCTCAGGCAATAGCGAACATCTGTCTGCAGAAAAGGAAGCCTGTCCTTCACAATCTCAAAGATCCATATCACTGTTTGAGATAAAGCAATTTGCCAAGATGCAGCCGTAACCGCAGGAGGTCCTTCTGCTGCACCGACTTGCTCTGAATGGTAATTTACTGGGCGAGCGAGTCTCCTCCAGCGCTGAGCCTGAACTGAGGGCAGCCCTCAATGAGTCATGCCTAATAAGGAGTGCCCTGCTGAAGCATCGACAGCCAGATCAGAAAATTACGCCAAGGTGGTTTACGGTAAGTAGGTAATTCCTCCACACGCCAGACAGCCAGCTTCCTCACGAGCAGACAGGTGCACACCACTGCCGGTGTGCATGTGGCCATCTAATCTGTGTGGACGCTAATCTCATTACACTTAATACGGTTTTTGAGCTGGGTTACCTCTTGTTTGTGAGGCTGTGTGTCCGTGTTTAAAGGAGTTTTCTGCAGATCTGGATCACAGCAGTGTTCTCGGCCCCTTTGAGTGCTTTCAAGTCATGTGTTGTAACGCGTGTGAGGACGGGGCGAGGGGGCAGAGCGAGGTTTGGGGGTCTTCTGGGTGAGCAGATTGAAACTGAACAGCTGTCAAGGTTTTTAAGAGCACGGCATGCTCGCTCTCTTTCTATTGCAGATAAACAACTATTGTGTCACCAAGCGCCAATAACAGTTTTGCTAGACAGCTACCAAATACCATCATAATCGCTGCGTTTACATGGACCGCTCTTATCAGACAGAAAAGGCGGATTGGAATGAAACGCTGGCAATGGTCGCGCCATCGCTTAAATATGTGCTGCCACGCCATCAGAAAAATGATCTCTTTTTAAAGACAGAATCTCTTTCAGCAAAGTGGAAACATCAAAACAAATGCGTAACACATAACACATCATGGAAGTGGATGACGGATGTATGTTTTCCATGGAAAATTCCAGAAAGAAACATCACACTGACTGAAGTCTGTTGCTTGTGGAACTCAAGTCATGCATTCTGGCCAAAATATGAAGAGAGCGTGAGGATTTATTCTTCATAATATTATACCAGCATTTTTTTTATCGTCACCTATTCTTTCCCCTTTGCTCCATTTTTTCACTATGGCTTGTTGATTGGTGGTCAATAATGTAATACTATTATTTTTCTATTAATATTATTAAGAAGGGGCATGCTGCTAAGTAATGATTTGTTTCTTATTTTTATTTTATTTTATGATGTTTTTGTTCATGTTGGCACGTTATTCCAAAGCACTTTCCTAGTTGGTGGGATCCTCACTGACCATGGCAATAAAGTGGATTCTGATTCGGATTCTGAATGGATCAAGGAAGTGATGGAAGATTCTCATCTGAAGTGGATGGTATCGCTTAGTGTCAAGGAGACAACAACGGTATAATGTCCGTTCCCACTACATTCATTCGATTGACATTATCTCATGACATTATGTGGCTTTGTGAAAAATCAAGGTAAAAAAATCTATTTTCTGCAGGCGGAGGAGAGAGCAAAATATTTTCCTGAACAGCCAGCACATTAAAAATGTGAATTTTTGCTTTTAAGATTTGTTTCAATTAAACACCAACTGTTGTCTTTGTTTTCTGTTCACTCTTTGGAAGCCATTCATTTGGAGCTAATGGTTTCATTAATTACAAACTACTTCCACAGATTCCGTGAGCTAAATTCATGAAAAGATCATTTCCGGTGCCAATTTTATTCAGTTCAAATGGGCTGGAGAATATCCCAGCCATCGAGGGGGAAGGCCGGGGGACACCCTGGAAAGGTCACCAGTCCATCCTAACATCCTAGCACCTACCCAAAGACACTGACAGGACTGAAACTGTGTCCTAGCAATTCATTTCTTGTTATCGCTAGGTCATGGAGGTCAACGCTCCATCATGTTCTTCTTTCACTTACATCCAGAACCGGATCCAGAGTAGAGGTCGTCGTCATCAAAGTCATCTCTCGTCGAGCCTTCGTCATCGATGGGCGGCGACCAATTCTGTCCCTGAGAGAAGAGACAAACATGATTACTATTCCGGTCGGCATCTGTCTAATGCTTCATTGCAGAGACAAACCACTTTGACAGATTTTTGGGAAACGCCAGCATGCTAACCAGGAGCAGACAGCCAGAGAGCATTAATGTGGACAGAGGAACATCTGTCTGTCTCAAACTTCATGAAGAAGCATAATTAATGAACTGGTCAATGGCAGGGATTTTAGGCGAATGAGATCAAAGGCAGTTTTGTTTAGTCTCTGCATACGTGGAAATCATAAGTGATGAGAAGCTCCAAGAGATCTGCTTAACTTTTGAAGACAGAACCACAGAGCTAAACAATGGAGATTTATAATGGGACACTCTACCAACCCCCACCAAGCGCCCTGGCCTAGGGACAGAGCCACCCCCATACTTTTAAGTGGTAATAATTCACAGGAAATTCATTGTTCCTCAGAAGAATTGAGAGCAAGAGCGAAGCAGACCTCACGAATGTCCTCCGAGCTACACAACAGTGCTTTGTGAGGACCCTTGTGATCAGCATCATGAACTGATTAAGAGCAATTTCGTGGTCAATACAGTCAACAGCAGCCTTGTTTAGGCCGGATATTGACAAAACTGTAGCATCCTCAAATCATATTTTCCATCAATATAAACTTGACAACACAAAAGTAAAACATTGTACATAACCTACTACTCTCTACTACTCTCAACTGCTCAACTTTCCTCATGCTCATGGGAGTCAAACTCAATCACACAAGGGGCTGAAATGACAGCACACTTTTTTACAGTTTATCAACAGTATTTCTCCGATTATCAGAGCCAGGACGACATCAGTCTCTCGGTTGATCATTGTCCAACTTAAAGCTATGGTTCACCACAACACTGACTCGTAGCACGAGAGACATGGCATCCATGCTTGTTTTTTTTAAGTCTCCAAATTAGTTGTTGGTGGTCATAATCTCCACAAAAGCACGTCTTCAACACCTAAATATAGCACGGCAACTGGCATTTGACTAGGATTTTTATCATTGAGTGGCCCCTTCTTTTGCTGAGACACTGATGCCGCTAGTGCTGTTGGAGGCAAATTTTCACTCAACAAATGCAATATTCAACTTCACCATATTTACAAAGTGGCTGCTAATGCTTCTAAGCCACAAATGGTAAAAGTCCAGTGAGACGCAGGGGGAAACGTTGAGAGATTTCTATAAACTGACGACCATTCAGACGTCCAGAACTGATCATTTCTGTACTTCAGAATGACACTGGAAATGGCAATAAAATGGCAAACAGGTCCAGTTGTCAGAGTGAGTGCCAAACATATTTATTCTCCTTCTGATGATCAAAAACACTAGCATTGTTCCAGTCCAAACGACACTGCAACATAAATGTTTAAAGCCAATATTCCTTGTTGAAAATCACAATAGTATTTGGCTGATCTGCTGCAGCCTGTGTGCATAATTCCTGCACATAAGTCTGCAGAAATGTGGACTTATCCAAAGTGGACATAAGTCTTTAAGTGCGTTTTGTGCTCCACAGCACTAAGCCCCCAGAATTAGCGGGAACGTGCCTCAAATCTCAGACTGGAAACCAGCCTGCTCAGGGAAATACTGTAGGAGTGACCTCCATCTCTCCTGTATATCCTCATGCTGTAAAACGCTTTGGATGGTGTCACAGGGAGCCACAACCTGCCACAGTCCCACCAGCAGATGATGAGAGGGTCCAGGGGGATGAATCTAAACCCTAGTGTGGGATGTGAAACTCCCAACAGACGACATCATACCTCTGCAGAGGCAAAAGCCAGCGGAGCGGCAAATGTAGCATGATATGAATGTCATTATGTACTGCAACAATTGAAACAATAAAACATTGCAAGACGACAACAAGTTATAGTGGTAAAAACTGAGCAGAGGAAACTGAATAGTTGCGTGAGGTCGCATTGAGATGAGAATTTAGATTCTGTGTTTCTTATCTCACTCTGTCCTCACAAGTTGACACCATCCGCCTGACTCTTAAACTGAGAGCCAGAATGATAAAATAGAAGGAATAGCTAAATGTGCTCTGAAAACCTCCAGCGGTGGTCTCTGGGGCTCCCTTCCCTTGATCAGGAGTCCCCTTTAATCCTGGCCTTTTTAATGTATGTCTGTGAGAGGAAAGTGTCAGCGCCTCCGCTGACCTCTGTCAGGTAAGAGATTAGTCACGAGGGGTCGACGCTCTGAAGTGGATGACCTCAGTCTCCGGTCACTTAGCGGCTCATCTCTTCATTCGTCTCTGTCTTTCACTTGACCTAAATCCCACATCGCTGTGATGTTTAAACTCACACTTTAACACTCAGGAGGGGGTTTCCCAGAAAACAGCGTCAAGTACTCAACACAACCGCTCACATCAGCATACGCTCCGGGCGCTGAAGAGTTTACGCTGCTGACCGACATCAACGTGGCCGAAGGATGATGTTTTTAGATGACAGGACTTAAACTCTACAGAATATACATTTCAGATTCATTGGGTGGAAATTAGACTCACCCGAATTATGGTGAGGTTGGAAGTACAAGAACAATAATGTCTGCTAAAGCTACAAGGTCACAAGACACTAGGGGTGGAACATTCTCAAGACAGACAAATGTCTTACAAAATAGGATAATTTATTTATTTATAATTCTATCAGCGTTTCCATGACGAGAGCTGTACATGGAATTTTCCATTCTACAATTTGCTTGTACTATTTCACACCGCCTTTTAAAATTTTACTGGACAGTTTGTCATTTTAAATGGACCTTTTTACTCAATATATATCAACTAATAGAAATCACTTTGTCTCTCCCAAAACAAACACTATTCCAAATCTTTTAAAATGTTTGTTTTGTTTTACTTTAAATGTCCTCCTTCAAAATACATACCTCCATACTATGAGCAATATTAGGAGCAATATTAAAAAGCTAATATTGCTCTCAAGTGCAAGAGATAAAGTGCTTACTTTTATTCAGGATATTACAAGGGCATGACCAAACACGCCCTTAAAATGATTTGGATGCATAATCTTCTTCTGTTCTTGGTAAAAGCATGTGAGCCGCTCAGCATATCAAACTCACCCTATGACTTGTGCTAAGTCAACTTCCTCAGCACGCACTTCTCCATAAGTACCACAGTAAACAACTTAATCAAAAATGCTGTGAGAATTATGATGTGTTTACTGTAATGTCTTTCATGTTAAACACGTGAAGCCTTATTGATAAAGAGGCTGACGCTAGTTGCTAAAGGGCAAATATTTATTTATCAGTCAGTACTTTATTTATCAGACACTTGAACTGTAGATAAGGGCGCTAATGTAGCAGAGACTATATATATATATATATATATATATATATATATATATATACATTGTTGCTCTGTAGTACTGAAGAAATGTGAGCGAAAGCACCTAGTATTTTATATAAAGACAATGATTTGACGTCTTTGATCTTATTCCACAACTGTTCACTAAAAGTTTTAGCTGCACAGCATGAAAAGGTTCAGTTGCATATTGATATATTGAAGCTCAGAAAAATGTAGTGTGTTGCTTCGGAGAAACAGCTCACTGTAGATTATTTAAAAGTTGATAGAGTTGTTATGACCTCATTTTTCACACTAATACAAGTGTTGATTTTTCACAGTCCACCCTCTGGAGCGTCACCTAAGGTGTGGGGAAACAAAGCAGACCTATCTCCCGATCTAAATCTGGTCCTGGGGGCTGATGTAGCGAGTGGCTTCGCCCGGCTGTGAGATGCAAATGGCGCAGTCATGAAACAGAAGCTCCTCCCCGGCTCCAGACTGAGGAAACCTGATTCCTTTAAAAGCCAATAAAAGCATAATGGAATCTAGAAACCTGAGCAGCACAGTCCATCACATCCCAGCATGAGGTAGATCTGAAAGGCTATATGTTCCTTCTGAAATGCAATTGCCTCCGTTCGGAAGCGCGTAGCTTATAGACCTCACAAAGTGGGGGGACTTGAAAATGTAAATGTGTGTGGGCTGTGTGATGTGAAAACCTGAAAGTGTCTTAAAGTACTGAAAAGACATCTCAGTTCACTGCGTGTGAGGGTGTGTGTATTCCGAGGGTTTTACAATGGAGGCTGTTGCCATGGGCAACCTATGCCTTTCACAGAAATTCCAGTCACCCTGGGAGAAGCTAGCAGACACACACACAACTCCAAACCCTTAAAACACGCACGTTAGGAACGGAACTTCGTGAGGAAAGGTGTTACATAAACAACCTTAGAAAAACCATCAAAACAGTCTTCTCCTCCGACCCTCCGATATCGAGCCCCCTCGCTGGCTCTCTTCATCTCCCCTCACTGGATCCTAAAAACCTCCGCCAGTGTATCCCCATCCTTGCCCCATTTTCCTTTCATCTCCAACTCTGTTTCTTATCTTTAGGCTAGCCTCGCGCTCAATTCAACGCGACTCCAAAAAACAACACGCACTTAAATAAACACGACGCCCCCGGGGTGGATCTGACACCCACCTCGGGGGACACACATTTAAAACATTCAGGAGCTGCAGTTTGGGTGAGGTCATGTAACTGTATGACCATTTGTCTGCGTAGTACCACAGCAATTGCAGTGTATTACAGTATGGACGAGGAAAGCAATGACTGCTAGTTACATGTATTATCTTATTTAGGTATGAGCTCAGAGTTGTACGTCTCTTTAATTGCACGCTGCACATCTCGAAGGCTGTAATCGGGAATTTTAATTGCTGCGTTCAGCCACCGATACCCTTATCTGTGCGTTTTAGGTGAGTGGAATCCAGCCAGCTTTGCGTTTCGCTTCTGTTTCGGCAGCCACAGGAAGGCTTCTCCACATAGCTAACTAACCACAACGAGCTACCGCACGCATAACCGGGGGCCAAAATCATCTGTGTTGCCCTCAATTTCCCTGCACCGCTGCATTTTGTTTCCATTCGTTATAAAAGGAAGCGGCTGGATTTCATGCAGAGTCTATAAAGGAAACGCGATCCTGCTTTTTGGCAACATATGAATCCCAGTCATTGTGGTGCCAATTGGAGTCATTTTAAAAAGAAACAATCTGCCTGTGACTTTATAATTAGGTCTGACAAAATGAGAATGGGGGACATGACTGTTGGTCAGAGGGATTAAGATGTTGGGAAAAATACAGTCTGGAACATGTGAACAAAAAACAGATGACTACAGTGCGGTGGTATCGACATACCCACACAAACCAAACGCTGAGTCGCTGAGCAGGTATGAAATGGCTATGCAGCATTTCAGCTCTACTTCCTAAGAAAAAAAGACAAAACAATTTAACACATTTCATATTGAATGTGGCTGCCCTTCTTGTTAAGCCTTTGTTGATGATTTGACATTTAAAATGACCGTAACTCCGTGAATGCAATTGAGAAGACTCAAACACCAACAGAAGGCAGAGAACCCAGCTTTAGCACACAGATAACCGTCGTTCTGCTAGGAAGTTCTGCAAACAAAGAAGCCACTCGTGCTTCTCAGTACAATGAATCCTGGTTTCTGAAAGCAAAAAACAAAACCCACCATATGCTTGCAAGGACTACTGAGTTATGACGTCATTGCTGTCTGCACGTGCCTCTCCCAATTCACAGTGATGGGAGAAATGGTTGAGGGTCTGGGGCCACCTGAACCCAAAACGTCAAAAGAAGATTTTACGATGGACACATCAAAGACAAAAGACAGATGCAAAATTGGTATCTTAGATTTTGAGTAAATGAATATCAAATAAAAAGACAATTCAAATCAACACTGAACACTATACTGTGCAGCAAGAAGGCTATGGGTTTGACTCCCGGGTACCGGGAACCTTCTGCATGGAGATTGCATGTACGTTGGGTTTCTCTGGGTGCTTCATGTGGCCGTGTTTGTTCAAACATGTACCGGACAAATGCCAACCAGTTGACCAATCAAGGCGGTGATTTGACAGAGAAACATGGAAACACTAGTTTCTAATCATGAGAAGTAAATCGAATCTGCAGCCGTCCTCACTCGGTCCGTCTCTTCAGACGTCTGATGCGCGACTCAAGTTTAGCGAGCAAGAGACTTCTTCCAGTCATGTGTTTCTTTTTCAGGATATTTTAGGTTAAAACACCATCATGTCCATGTGTTGTGCTTTCCTTTTGATTCCATTATTCTGCATCATTTTGTCAGGCATGATCACCTTAGACAATTCTGAAGGCATGGTGCCTGTGGTGGTGCGCCACGATCGAAAACCTACGCTGGCTCATCGACTCCTCAAGGTGTCAATATCTCAAACAGACCTGATCAAGTCAGACCCTCAGGTCATGAGCGTTGGTAACGACTGCCGACACAAGGGGC
This sequence comes from Synchiropus splendidus, assembly GCF_027744825.2. Classification (NCBI taxonomy): domain Eukaryota; kingdom Metazoa; phylum Chordata; class Actinopteri; order Syngnathiformes; family Callionymidae; genus Synchiropus; species Synchiropus splendidus. The sequence goes on from NC_071337.1 coordinate 11,918,954, forward strand.
TGAAATGGGTCTCCGCAGCACGAGTGAGAAACGGAGCCATTGGAGCGAGGCTGGAAGTAGAACGGCTGCTGAAGAGGCGGTTCAGGAATGCCTCCTCATGATTCCCCAACAAGAGCTGCAGGGGCTTTCTGGGGAAGTATTTGGGCCACTTCTCTTGAACTGCAGCTGCGGTGACACAAACTCAGACAAAGGAAGACAACAGATGGAAGGATGTGTCACATTGCTCCACGCTTCCAAGGAAGACTATTGCGTTTTGAAATCTGGTTCAGAATTTAGGAAACTTTTTCAGGTAAAATCACGGCAAGAGTTTCACAGATAGCCTGTCATTATTGTTTGATGGTTATGTTTCGCAGAATTCAGAAAGCATCTTAACTGGTTTGGATAGTTGGTTGGAAGGGATGGGAATATAATCCAACTGTATGAGGCAAGTTTGAACAACGACTGCCATGTTAAAACATGATTTCACAATGATATCACACCATTAGCTCAACAATAGCACATCACACACTTAACCTGTTAACAGTGATGCTAATACTGTACATAATATTAATTTCTGACTCCATAAGAAGTCAGGAACCTGTTTCCTCCCTGAACAAGTAGCAGCTTGTCGTGAAATCCAGCAATTGTGTCAGTTAAAGACATGAAAACAAAGCGTGTGCCCGAATGCACAATCATGGCGCAGTGGATAAAGACGGAGAAGAACACAAACACTGCTGGAAAATAAATAGTGTTTGTCGTTTCAAGTGGTGTCATGTTGTGACACAGCCGGCGCAGGTGCGTCCTGTAACATTTCCAATGACTCAGGTAGAAACCTGATATGAGCCTGACGCCACGCTGATCTCTGAGCGGGTAAACAGGCAGCAGCTCATTTCACAGATGCATGAAACCACGCACTAGACAGAAATTTAAATAAACACATGAGCTTGTCTCTGCTTATAAAGTGTAGCTGTATCTGGCATTACACTGACGTCAATGCACAAGTGCGATTATAGAAAGGCGTGTGGGTTCGGTTTGTGCGACAGTTAGCAGGACGTGGGAAAGAGGGGATATAACATGCAATATTTGCATTGATTTGTGTGTTTTGCCAGCAGGAGCCACTTGTGTGTGTGCAGGCTAGATAACAATGAGCGAGAGGAAGTAATACAGACACACAATACAGCGCGCACACACACACAGGGCCAGTAAAGGATTAGCGCGCAGATGTGTGTGATCCTCTGATTATTTTATTGCTGTCCTTTATTTTACGTTGATTATCTTAGCGGTCCAGTCGTGCTGTGAGGACGACCCCATTAGGAGGTAGAAGATATAAAGCTTCATTGTGAACAACTTCAAATGCCTTCCTGGGTAACAGCGAGTCGCTGAAACGATACTCTGATATGGAGGAAGAATCATTAACTAGGCTTCATAATAATCCAGATTTTTATCAGAGCCGATGTCCGCGACTGCTGCAGCACTTGTAGGCTCTCAAACTGTGAAGAATAATTTGGATACTGGCACCATCTGTGAGCCCAGAGCCTCCATTTACTGCATCAGTAGCACTGGGGGACGGAGGAAGGAGACGGAGGATAAGACGCCCAAAGAATCTTTCGTTTTTTTTTGGACATTTTTAGCGTTTTTTAAGATGGCAAACGGTCAATGCACTGCAGGATTTTGTGTACTGCAGTAAACTGAAAGTGGACAACTGGAAATGAAAGTGAAAATGGAGAAACAAGAAAATAACTAGAGTCTTCGGAAGTTCGCGATTATGCGAATCAACAAACAAACCCGTACAAACGCAACTCATTTTACTGCAGTTTCTATTGTGTCTCACAAGGTTGGCTTACTAGATGTTTTTGCCACTTCAATGGAGGACTTTACGAACAACAATGCATCGCAATAGTGGCAGTGAATTCTATTTAACTCTTTGATGAGTAACTTGTGAACAACTTGACGCGACCTCTGCCACTGAGGCGTGCAAGAGGCTCGGCGTGCAAATCTAGACGGACATGAACGATAATTGTGTGTTACAACTACATAGACTAGGAAGCAAAATGAGGACACTCTGTTGTGTTAGACACGACAAAATAATGAATAAGGAGATATTAATGCGAGCAAAATGTGAACTAGTCCAGCGATGATGATATTAAGCAACGCTAGGGGGAGGGCTATAATAATGTGGACAACTCCAATGAAGTTTAGGATGAGCGTCATTGTGAAAAAACAGCTGAGCTACAGCTCTAATATGGAGCTGGACTGTTAAAAATTGAAGGCGTCTATTCACCTGAAGCAGTGTTGTGCTGTGTAACTCAGCCTCAAACTACTGCCCAGATGTCAAACTCAAGGCCAGAGGGACAAATGCAGCCAGCCAAAGTCATTTTACAATTTTCAGGTTTCAATGTGTATTTCTTGGCTCAGATCGACTTTCAATAGTAACCTCAAAAGCCTCAAAAACTGGATCGCCTCCAAAGCATGTCGATATCGGGACCTACCAGGATTACTGTTCTGCAGCAGATATTCCACGTAAGAAACAAGTCTGAAATATCTGATGCAGATGGATGGAAATTTGTTGAAAGATAGGAACACAGTTTGTACTTCATGATGACACTAACCATGGACAAGAAAGAGGGGTGTCACATTCTTGTGTGAATGAGTTTGACCAACCATCTTGCCCATCACAGTCACCTGTTAAACCAGCCTGACATCAAACCAGCCACTAACCTCGAGAGGCTGTTTGAGTATGATTCAGAAACATGTGAAGCACCACTGATATATTACTCAAATACAGCAGCCCTATAAGCAAATGCCTTAACTATGATTTGCATTTCCAACGGTGCTGTGGATCAAATGACATGACAAAGGCTGAAGCTTTGATTGAGGTTATTGTTTGTGATGCAACCTCTCATCACCTCCTACCTGCCTCCTATCAAAACCGGACACACTTTCAGACATATAGAGTTGAACATTAGCTCGTATTTCTTCCTAGACTTGCAACTAATATCAGTGGATAAATCATCCTCTCCACAGGTAAACGCTGTCTTGTACTGCCTGCTGAGTCACACCATTTCTGCCTCCCTACAGAAACCTGTCTGACCCACGCAGATAAGACCGGAGCCGTTTCAGGCACCTGGCTCGCCAGCAGAGCTGCGACATTTTTGATCGGCACGATTACACTTCTCTGTTTATATTCCACACCCTTGCTTCTTTCCGAGGTAGATGCCGACCCTGTCAGTAGTGGGCTCTGATCTGCATCCAGCTGTGACTGTTCTGCTTGGTTTGGGTCACCACCCTGCTCTGTTGTGTTCTTGGACGGACGCTAACACGACTGCAGCCCGTCGAACAAGAAGGATGAAGAGTGTGTGAGTAGGTTAACAGGTGACGGCCTGGTTAGGACACCTGCCACAATCAGCCGAGATTAGCACAGAAAGCCGACACGCAGCACCTCACTCCTCTCGGTTACAGACGTTGTCGGGACAGGCGGGTGACGTCGGACACAGTCCTAACACCTGCAGATGACAGCCACTACAGTCTCCCTGTCATCTGCTGGTATCACAGTACACTCTGCCTTCAAGCCACAGATTCTCTTGGTCTTTGATCTCGGTCCTCTATAACCAGATAGTCTGGGGGGCACAAGTTCATCCAACATGAAAAATCAATGTGGGCCGACTCGCAACATTTCAGAAAACGAAAAATATGTTCATAAATGGAGTCTATCTTAAGTATGACATGTAAAACGGACAAAGAATTTTGTTACAGAAACCCAGTAGTTAAACATGATGTGGTGCAATAACAGATTTTACAGCGGGAGGGGGACGAAGTTACGGGCACAAGGGGCTCTTATTTATCCCTAGTCAAGGTGCAACAGACCGTGTCAGTTTCGTATCCACTTCATTAAATGGATGACAGCTTATAGAGGTAATTTATAGATCAAATACTGTCTGGGTTTTACAGATCTCAAGGCATTTCACGGTTGAAAAAGGCTCTAAAAGGGAAGGTCGCAGACCCCTGCTGAGGGAGTAGACTTAAATATTTTCTACAATTCAAAAGTACTGGAAGCATTGTGGCTCAAAAGTCCATCCAAGAAATAAAAAAAGTAAGTAAAATTCTGTTCTTAATTTGGAACACATGTTAAGAATCCAGTTTCTGCAAATTATATCCACAACTGAAGCGTTAAACACTAAACATGCATGTTCTCTAAATAGAGGGAGCCTTTCTCTCTTCACTATATTTAGGCTGATCAGTTTCCTGGTAGTGCTTTCCTGGCTGATCCGAATTCCCAGTGCAGAACCTGTGGGAGGATGGCATTTCACCGGCTCAAGCATGTTATTCCAGCTCACTCGGGGGCTAAAGTTGTCTCAGAGAAACCGCAGCTGACCAGAACTAATATTATCATACTAGTATTACAGCGCAAGTTAGAAGGACCCGGATAATCTCATTTGTCCTTCATCGTATTGTTCTGTGACACTGCTCCAGCGTAGGACAGGAAAATGTGACATGAAAGAGGTTCTCATAATGTAGTGACCTGTCATAGTGTTTCATATCAACAATGCAAACAAGCAATTGAATTATTTCCTGCCAGTGTGATCATCATCTATGACCTGGACACGCTTCAAAGGGGTTTGTTGTTAAGGACAGTCAAGTCAATCTCTACAATTTAAGAAAACTTTATTGGCAAACGCATTTTCATTTTCTTCCAGTTGGATTTTTCTATCCTGCAGTTTTTCTGAGCATAGGTCGGGTCTCTCTCCACCGGGGAAGATGTGACCCCAGAGCGCATCATACAACTTTAACAGACCTCCTTAACAAGGCAGCCCATCAGAAAACTCCCCCAAACTCAGTTTCTTGTTTGTAGATCCATGATATCAACATCCACTGTATGTGACCTAGTCCTTGGCGACACATTCTCACTCCTACGGTGCACCATGTTGACGATCATCAAGTGGACTGACCCAGTAGGCTTTTCAGTTCAATCTGTTTCCCCTCCCGCTGCATTTCCTGACCATAGAAAGCATTTCAAGGGCCTGTCCACACGTTAAAAGAATTATTGGAGTGAGGCTTCTTGGCTCTTGGAATATGATTTCGTGGCATCATGGTCACCTAATGTACTTGTTATTTCCATACAAGTTGGAAACCAAAATGCAAAAAGTACATTGATAGCAGCTTGTTTCGGTACCGGCAGTACTGAATATACGTGTTGATTGTTTGCCGAACCAACGGGGGCAGCATACATAGTGAATGGAATTACTACATTGGGGCGCATCTGACCCCTAGACCTTGAGTTTGACATACAATATGTGGGTTAATGTAGACTTGGAGGCAGTGGAAACTGTAGCATGTGACGACAAAAATATGATTTTATTCATTTTATTATGTTTAGGAAATGATCTATTGAGATTTTAAATATGATTCTTCTTTGTTATCAACTACAATTGTGATTTCAACTACTATTCTAGTGTATTTAAAGTGTAACTGATGATTCTGATAAAATCTATAGTGTAACTTGAGCATGATTCACACTGTAATGGAGAAACTTTGGGCTAATTATAAATCTGTTCAGGGCGACTCCTACATTACCAGTGACGCCAGCGCGGTCTGACTGACTTGAAGGTCATTAGCAGCCATATCTGAAAAACGCCAGCTTGGGGAGTCCGCGGCTGTTCGGCCAACAATAGCGTGATTCCCCAGTTAGACCATTTTAAACAACAAAGACAACCTTTGCTGAGTGATAGATTCCTGCTTTGGGTCCACAATATATCATGTACGTCGCTGTCTGAATCCCTACACGAATCACTAACTGAGCACTGAGCTCATGTTGTCTGAGCCCCTCAGTTATTCACCACCATCCTTCAATACCAGGGAAGAGTTGGCTGTGTTCAGCAACTCCACAAAACCCCTGATGGGAACTGCTGAAAGAAGAACCCTAGAAATACAAACAGAAATATATCTAGTGAGACAGTGATTTTAATGGACGAACAACAACTTGATTTGTATATCTGGTACATAACTTTTTTTAAACATAGTCTCAGTTTGTGCGTCGTTTGATTTTATAAACAATAAAAATGGCTTCCAACTATCCAGATGCAAGAATACAGATTTCTTTCGGTCTAAATGTCAGCCATTTCATCATACACCCTAAGAATATTGGACTTTGTGCAACAAACGCCTGGATACCACAACACATCAACCACTTTAGTAACATCAAAGTCACATGGACAGAAATGGTTTGACCACAAATAACAGATTTCAGCTCATTTTCTCGGCAGATTCCTCTATCAAGCAGGAACAAAGTTAATAAATAAATCCACAGAGTAGTGAAAGAAATAAACATTAAGTCAGTTCCTCTTATACATTTAAATCCAGTGCAAGTATGGCCACTTTTTAAAACCAGTGAAGCGCCCCCGAGCCAGCTCTGTGTGCAAAAATGGATTAATGGGAGGCAGAACGCACATCAGAAATACAGTGTGAAGCTCTTCTGTCAGGCTAAAGGTGCCGCTCTTCTGAGAGAAATCCATTCAAATGTGGATCTGTTGATACGGAAAATGTTCTCCTTCTACTGTGTCTGGCGAGAGCATGCAGCAATGCATCCGGAATTGGACCATAAAACAGACTTCGGAACCTCAGTGGCATCTTTAATGACTTGCTGGGACGCTGAGATTTTGCACATTTCCTTGCAATTCCGCTCATGTTTCCGAACAACATCAGACACACCAAAAAGGAAATATAAGAACCAGCATGAACTCTTGTCTGTGCGATCAAACATGTGACGGTGGTCACACACCAGCAGACTGATGGACCAAAGCTGACCACCGACGTCTCCAGCGCCTCGAGTACAGTAGTATGACAAGACTAGACGATGGAGGAGGGGTGACAGAGATGTATGTCTGCATGTAGCACCCAGCTGTTACTCTAATCTGACAATCCAACAGGATTATGGGCCACAAGTGAGGGCTGACAAACACACACACACACACACACACAAGCATGGATCTGTGCTCCATAATACATGATCTTATGAAACATAGATCTCCAAGTGTGTGTGTGTGTGTTGCTGTCCTTCACCCTGGCTGGAGAGTTTGACACAAATGCCTCTCCCACACTCCACAATAGACATTTGTGCGCATGTGCGTTTCACAAGTCTCGTTGGTGGAGATTAAGGCATATGCCGGTGGGTGTGTTGGTATTGGTATTTGCTTGGTGGGGAGGGGAACGATGCTGTTTGGCTCGTGGGTCAATGGCTGTGTGGCTCGGAAAAGAGAAGCGAAAGCTGTTTTTTTTTAGCTGAATGAGCCCGTTTCTGCCGGGCCAGTGGGAGGGCGTGGTGCCTGTGGCTGGGACTTTTGGGCCGTATCTAAGGAACTTTTATAACGGCCTGAGAAATGTGGCAGCGTGTGAGAGCAGGCGCCCCGCAGGTCCATGATGGCTTTGTATGGCGCAGAGAGCCCCGCGCTCAGACGCTAATCAGCGGTTCCGTCTCCACACACACACACACACACACACAAAAAACACACACAAACAGATGAGAATCACGTCTAAATCACATGGCGGCATCTGCGCGTGTGTTCCAATAATTATAGGTTCCATAAACAGGCTAATGACAATCAGGCGACTTTCGGGAATTCTTGAGAACGACAAGGAACAGAGAAGACGGAGAGAAAGAGGCGAACCGTCAAAATCAGTTTGCAGGCGAACACTGGGAGCCACAAGTCGAGTGCGATTCTAAGCAGAAGACACTGTGTTGCAACCTGCAACCCTCCACAGGAAAACCATTTGGCATTATCAACGCTTGTTGGGATTATTTATTCACTCGCATCCACTTTACACCTGAGAGACCTATGTTCTAAAGTATAACTGATCTAATCTCTTCGTGAAACAAAACCATGTAGACAATCTATTTTATGGGATTATACAATAATCCACTTGTGGTTAAAGATTATCATTGGTGAGAAATGGCTTATTGGGATAAGAAAGTTTGTTCATCGGATATTAATTAACATTTCCTTTTCTTAATTCCTTTTCATCCGCTTTGCTACCGCACGCTCATGTTTTGGGAGTTTCAAAGGCAGTGAACAAAACGGACGGACTCTTTTACACCCAACAAGCACCTGAGATGAGGGTTGCTTTTGTCGTAAATATTACGTATCCAGGAAAGAATATATGAGAAGTAAGAATTGTTGTTCACCTTACCGTCAAGTTTTTGTTGTATAGAGGACTGGACAAGTCAGAATAAAACCGTTACACTCTTGGGTAAGTTAGTTAGTGTGTTAGTTAGTGTTTTCATTGAGGAGCCGCAAAATAAAAGATAATAACAGGAGGATAAAAGTTAAATGTAATAGACAGTCAGTGAATCCACTTTTTGACGTTATCAACAGAATTTTTTTGTGGCTACAATTTTGATGTTATTTTAGAAGGTCTTGTTGTATTTAAATACCTTTTTAATTTGAATAAATAATAATATAATATATTTTTAAACTCAAATAAAAACTTAAAACCTAAAACCTGCCTCTCCATTCATCAAATCGCAGCTAACTCATGTGATTTGTTTACGATGAGTGCACTGGCAAACCAGTCATCTGAAAACTAGATGGGAAAGGCACGTTCCACCACAACCGAGAGAGAAACAAGCGGAGTGCAGCATCAAGAGCAAAGTGTTTTTGTCTTCAATCTGCTGCACAAAAATCCAATCACTCTTGACTAATTCAATCTGAAATAGAAAGATGCACCTTCGCGACTGTGTGCGCGGAGCATAATGCATATTATTATCATTTCAGACCTGGCAATAGACACACACACACCCACACTGAGGTAAACAAATTGCTGCTCCAGGGGCACCTGGATCCGCTGACCTTCCGCCCGCCCGCCCGCTCGCTTCGCACCTCCGATTGGCCAAAACCGATCGGCAGCCCAGCCAACACTTGGAGGCTGTTTTACTCCGTGTCGCCGGCCAACGGCTGCAGTCCAAGAAAGTGTCAGCACAAGCAGATAACTGATTGATCCCTAATGCATCATAACATCCCAGAATTACAAAGACACACGCTCAGATAAGCGTATGGTGGCTGCCTCAGTGGCCTGCGGAGAGAAAAGCTCGTGGCCAAATCAGATATTTATCACAAGACGCTGATGAACTAATAAGTCAGTGTCAGAAGACTGTGAATAATGAGCCAACGCTATAAAGCAACGACCCACTGTCCACATTTGTCTTCATTTCCCGCCCGATTGTTGCATTCACTCAAGAGAACTCATCGTAGTGTACATCCTCTTGGAAGTCTTTTGGGAGTCCAGCGGAGTGTTAACAAGACTCCTTCCCTAACTAATCCAAAATATTATTGGGCGATTAGAGATGCACAATTGATCCTCAAATCATTATCATAAAAGCTGCGACTAAGTTTACATTAGCGTAACCACATGTGAAACCCGCTGTGGCGCCTGATGGGGCGAGGGAAAGGAGATGAATAAAGCCCATAAACACGTTTAACTGGCATTTCATTTTACATACTTTCAGAGGGCCGTCAGTTTTTTTTTAAGGATCGGCACTGTTCACGTTAAAAACACAACAAAGCACTGACTCATCTTATTTTTATGATTTAACTAAAGTCATCCCACTGACGTCTGGGGCTTCTTTTCGCCAGTCATTCCCAACAGTGCATTGCACCTCAACGGTGATTTGTCATGTCAAACAGATGACTATAAGAGTCTGCTAAATGTGGTTGCAGCAACTCATTTTTGGGAGTTCTGGGCCGCTACTTATAGACACACACGCTCTACCCAACTGTACATGATAATTATCACATTAAAAGTCTATATTGTGAGGCATACATTCAAAATAAAAGCATAAAATAATGTGAAAAATAAATTTGAAGATTAGACAAAAGGTCAGGACTGTGATGGATTAAAAATCTTTTCAGAATAATTAAAAAAAAAAAGAGTAAGTAAGAGGATACTATTTTATTACATTCAAACAACATTCTGTAATGACTGTTCTAAGACGAAAATCATTACAGTTACAACAGTTACAATTCAAAACAGGAAACCAAACCAAAAAAATGTGAAAAGGACAACATGTCATGGCCAGTACTGAGTCGTTCTCAGTTGGAATAAGTGAAGCTAAATACCAAGAGTCCAACAGTAAGCTGCAAGTACAGACACTCACCAGGGTCTAAATGAGTCAAGGACAATGTGAATTCCAGAGGTCAAACCCATTTATTTAACTGTCTTTGATTGAGCCACAGTGTAGGAGTGATGCATCGGAATACAATTAAGCGGATATTTAGTGAAAAATAAATACGTGTTTTCAAGCAAACAATAAAAGCATCGCACGACTAAAACAAAATGTAACTAGAGCTAAAATCCCTAGCTCTGTAGAGGCACAGGAATCATATCTTAAATATACTTTCAGTGACATGTTAATGTTTGAATATAAATTTCTTATTCATATCATCTTATTTTGTCTCACATTTATACTACTTTACTACTTATATTGGCCTCACCATATTTCGCCCTCTTCAATGACTCACATAATTCCTAATAAATATTTCAGCAATTATGTCCTAAAATAAAACTTCTTAGCAGCTTACCATGAAACAAAAATTGTCTTTTTGTCTGCAAGTAGTTTGTTTCCCTCTCACAAATCGGATGATAGAACTATTATTTTACAGAACACAGTTCACCAATTTACCGTAATTGAACCGCAGCTAATAATTTTCGGTCTGCAGCTGGAGCCGCGTCCTCAGCGGCGAAGCCCGGTGTTTTGACTAACCTTACATTAGTCGTGCCGATGTGGCCTCCGCAGCGCCTCCCTCAGCGGAAGACTTGCTATTTAATTAAGAGGTGGATTTAAGTAACAAATGGCTGAAGAAATAATTGTCTAACACACAGATTAGTCCCTGAGTGCTTTGCATAACAATCGGAGAGCATTAGCCTGTTGGGTTGGTGTTTAATCAAAGCGGCAAAGTGGCTGAAGTGCCGCTCATTCAGCGCGAGCAGCCACAGTGGCAGGAGGGGAAATATATGGGCGATGATACAATCTTGCCCAGCTCTCCTCTTGTCTCGTGTAATCCTGTCCAGGTTGTTCTCCCCATCCAATCCGTCTCAGCTGTCCTAAGCTCTTTACAAGGCTGCACTAACCACCCGTCTCCCTCTCTTCTCTTCTTTACTGCTGCCGGCACAGCAAACCCACCATCCATCTCCTTTTCATTTTCTCCTTTTCGCCCTCATCAGCTGCTTTGCTCTCTCACGATTCTCCACCTAAAGCCAGTCCCTCCCTGTTCATTTCCTTTTTCTGATGAGCTATATTCTTTTACCTGCTTTGCATATTAAGAAAATCCATTCTCAATCTTAACTTCCTTTTGGACTTTTTAGTTTGATCCACCTCTTTCTTCTCTGCAGCCTCTCCTCCTAGAACATTACTTTTCGGATTGCTTCTGACCTTTTAGCCCCCCTTTCACTCGCCTTAAATTTCCTCTCCAACATCCCCGCTCAATATCTAATCGCCGTCATATCCTTCGCCACGCCTTTTTGCACCGAGCAATGTTGGATGGCAACAAACGATCCGAATTCGCTTAAGCTGAAATATGCTCCGCTTAAGCCGCGGGACAAACTCCATCACGGGAGGTATTTTAGGGACAGTCAGTGCTGCAGTCGACGTCACACTCGCCCTACGTGACACGTCATCTGTGCTCAACTTGATGTAGGCGACGTGCTAGCCATGGTTCTGCTAGTCTTTAAGACATTTTTCTCTTTCGAATTTCCCCATGGTTTCTTGCTGTGGCCTTGACTATGTCAACAAAATCATGCGACAAATGGTATTTTCTCATTATAGGAAATCTTCAACACCTCTTTAGTTAGCCAACACAATGCTAACAGAAACCAAAATAATACACTCGCACAGTCACAATTTGACCCCACGTTAAAGTAAATGCAGTGTGACGTCACAAAGTGAAAACTTCACTCCCAAATGCTCAACACAACCATCTGACATTTTCAGCGGAAAATCCTTCTTCTATGTTTTATAATTTCGCTACAATGTTAACAACAGAACAACATACAAAGACATAACAGTAGAATTAGTCAACGCAAATCAAATAATTTGAAGCAACAACAACTTCAGTGTCACTGACTGTGGGACGTTGAATGAGCCTCAGTGCTAGCGTTGGCGTAATTAGCATGAAGTGCTAACAGTGTGACCAGCTATGACGGCGAAACAAGACGCCACGAGCTAAACAATTGATCGCTATCCAACCATGCTTCAAACGCCTGGTATCTGATCATCTGGATCATCACACAGTGGCACGCTACAACAGTCAGAACAACTGCAATCGCCTCTCTATTTTTGCTTCTGCTTGGATGACAGGAAATCCGACAGCCTTTACAGTCGCCTCATGGAAGGCCTCATGTGTTCACCATTGCTTCCTTGACAATGTCCGGAAACCCAAGTGGAAGATAAGGTCACTGCTATCTCATCATCATGAGGTGGAATCGAGTGGAGTTCCTGGAATATGGCCGCCATCTGAAGGACTTCACAGGAAGAGATAACGCGTTTAATTTGATCACTGTTTATCTGGACACAAAGCTGGAATTTCTTTGATGTCGCTGCCCCAAAACAGACTGCTGTTCAGAAACTGCAGTATAGAATAAGAGATCACACTCCTGACTGGATAACACTTGCCCAAGGTGTTCATGATCAAAAAAAAAACTCTCTTGAGAGGTATAAAGTGATGAAGGACGAGCAAGCCACCTTTATAATCGATTTGATATCTCATTCAATCCCTGAATGGAGAGTTTGTGAATAAAACTACCCTGTGAAAACACAAGGTTTTACTCCAGCGTGCAGCACAAGATACTTTTTGTCAGGATGTCTTCTGGCTTGGCGTCATCGCGTTACATTAAAAAGCTCATTGCGAGGAAGATATGCAGGTCGCCAGGCTAGTGTTCGCAGAAGTTGATACCAAGGCGAAAACATAATAAGCACGGAACAGATTGAAACATATCACGTGTCGCGGTGAAGGTGGGCAAGCTAATTTGTAAATGTCACAGCAACAAATAGCACGAAGAGCGAGGAGAGTCGGGGTCTATCGGAGGCTCCTCCACCTGCTGCTGAGTATCATGTTTCTGTCAATCTGTCATCTGCCTCGGTCCGAGCCGCCGTCTCTGTGACAGAACCCCACACAAACAATTACCACACTGGCCACAAAACAATGCACCAAGAGGCTTTTCACAAACACACTCAAGTGTGTCAGTCATCCTTTCAGACCTGGGTCTCTGTTGGGCTGAGATTAGCGCTAATCCACAACTGTTGGAATGAAAGATTAAGAATGAATCACCTGCTGCTGCTGACGTGTGTTTGAGCGCCGGTGCGAGGCGGCGTTTGGAGAGAGGACCTATGGGACCTGGGGAACTCCTGCGCTCCCTCAGCAATATCATCCACACCTCATTAGCGTCAGCGACCGCTTCAGAGAGTCTGGGTTCAAATGTTTTCTGGAGAGGTTCCACACATCCCTGCACATGCACACAGAGGGTGTCAGCCTCTGTCTTTAATTGGATCAATGCTCCGGCCTCTGCCAATAACTGAGGGGACGTGAGTAACATGTGGGAAGCCTTTTGTTACACAGTTCCTGTTTATGAAGACACTGGGAATAAACGCTCTGCTGTGCCAGCGGAGCAGGACGAGCAGCGCACGGAGGAGGAGGAGGAAGAAGAGATGGATGGATGGAGAGAGGAAAAACGTTGCAGCAATGAGCTCCTGACCTCGTTCGCTCCTCTGTCGGGACGCTGGATAAATAATTCACGCGCAGTCACATGCCTTTCACACAGTGCTTCTTTGGTGTGCCGCTCCTTCTCCTCCTCCCTTTCACATGTAAACACACACACCTATATAAACCCTGCTCTGCGCGGCACTCAGGAAGTTCCTCGGATATGAAGCTGGCCGGACGGATCTATAAATACTTTACATCCAGAGTCCCTTCCTTCACCTCAACGCCAATTACACTCACAAGCTGTGTGCATCACTCATACACACTGCTGCGTGAGTTGATTTGAATAGAACCATAAATCATGTTTTGGCAAGAGGAAAACTCAGTTTTCTAAATGAAGACAACAGGAAATGGAAATTTGAGCGACAGAACTCGATTATATTTTTTTTTACCTCGGAAGTCAGTTCACCAAACGCTGTGCTTATGCAGAGTGTCGAACTCAAGGCCCGAGGGCTGACTCCAGATCACCACATCATTTTATGTGACAAGTGGGAGCAGAAAGTATGAATATCATAATACAGTTCTCTTCTCAGTTAAAGCAGTCATTGCCAGCTAGGCCTGTCGAGGTACTGACCCATGAGGTGAAACCCTACCTTCAACAGTCCCTTCATCCTTTTTGAATGTGGAAAGTCAAGAGAAAAAGAGATGCAAATGGAAAGCTAAATCTTTTTGTTACCATAAAACACGGAGACAACAAATCATACAAGAATTGAGAAAGACAAAATGATTTTGCACGTGATAGTTCATTCAATAAATATGAATTATCTTTCACGATGCATCGGTAGTTCAGCCAGTTCTTTTATAAGAAACCGATCTTCTCCACAGATCGCAACTTTCTCCAATAGATCTGAACGTCCGTCACTGACCCCAGGTGCTTGACAGTGAGAAGGAGCCCTGAGAGACCTACCGACCATGTTGTGTCTCTCTGCAGGCGCATGTTTCGATCACAATTTGCAATTCATCGACGGCTAAAACAAGATGTAGAAGGGCCAGAATGAAACCTCATTCACCATTCAAGAAACCACCAGCAGCGTTTGAAGTTAGGCTCAGGCTAAAGCTCAAGCTAACGTAAGCTGGAGGAAATTGCTAGCCTGCAATCTAGTTCTCTCTTTTAGCTTTGAAAGCGAGCGCCTGTTGGATCGGTATTAGCCAAACGTGGAATTTGCAGGTCAAGCTATAATAAAATCCGTGACTGGCCAGAAGATTGCGATCGACCCCGTTCTTCTCTCAGACCTGACTTGGCCAGCATCTACAGATCAAAATTTCCCTTCCCGTCCCATTTTGTTGGCAAGCAGTCTTTTTACAGTTGGTTAAAGAGTTTCATTCTGTTTTTCTCCCATCCCGAGGTATTCTTGTTCACGCAGATAAGTCAAATTAACTGAGCAGGAAATTCAATTTACGAAATTGGTATGACATGATGGCTGGAATGACTGTGGCCTGAGGAATGAAGCAAACTGGAGCCACTGGAAATGCTGCGCTGATTTGTCGGGCCCAGTCCATGTTTGGAAATTTCATTTATTTGAAGGTCATTTATTTGATCCCAATCACCATAGCGACGAGTCAGATGTCAGCGAGGCTAACCACACAAAAAAGACAGATTTTCAAAAGTCCGTTCTCTCAAACGGTGCAGCCCTAATGTGAATTAGACAAACAAATGAGCCGACAGATGGAGAGGGCACTCGGTGCTAGAGGTCAGGAGCAAACAAGTGACACGCAGGGCTAAGTCCAGACTTTCAATGACGACCTCAGCCTGACCCGACACCGTTCTTATCGGGCACTTGCCAGGAACTTCATCTTTGTTAACTCAATTATCATGTCTTCACTGGAAAAACCACGAGACACACACCAATATGCCAAAGTGAAGCATTAGGAAACACGCGCAGAGTGATGAAAATCCATTCTTAGATTCGATCTCGGACGGAAGTGTGGCCTTCTATCTGGGTTTCCCCCAGCCTTAAAGCAGCATGAGGCCACTCGCGCTGAGACTGTTCGGTGCTTGTGCAAAGATATGAATGACGCCAAACCACGTAGAGATGAGAGGAGAAGAAGATGGCCATGCCTTCGTCCCTGATGGTGTCAGACCCAGCCAGTAAGAAGCGACAGGCAGGACGACACAAGCCAATCCACTATTAGGCAGAAGGCAAAAACACCCATGGAAGATTTGCAATTACAGATAAACCAAACCCCCTTGAACAATGTTTTAAAGCTACTTTCGTCACACACAGAAAAAAAACATTTTTCCCTATTCAAGGTAAACGCAATATGCTTCAGCAGGTAGACGCACACAGGACTGAGCCACCGTCTCAAGCTGCCTCCACTCTGTACTTCAGTGTAGTGGAACAGATGGACACGAGGAGGAGGAGGAGGAGGAGGAGGAGGAGGGGAAGGAGGAGGAAAAGAAGAAGAAAGAGCCCAAGATAGGAAAAGTGAAGAGTCAGAAAATAGAGATGGAGCTATAAAAAGCAGTGAATGAGCAGCGACTGGGAGAACGACACAAACCAGTCTGGGAGATTTAGAGAGAGAGAGAGCGAGGGGCGATGAAGCTGTGACAGAGGCAGCCATGCTGGTTGTCATGACGACGGCCATGGAGAGCAGGTAGAGCACAGTCTCCTGGGACTGAGAGTGGGGAGCGCCTCCCTCCCCCACACGCTCTTTACTCTGCCTCGCTCCATCCCTTCCCTGTCATCCCCATCATCCGACACTCTCTCCCCGTCGACTCTGATCGCTCTCCATGCACCCAATCATCTTCTTTCCTCTCACTTTCTGGATCTCCCTCCGTCCTTCCCGGCCGTCTGCCTCACGCACGCTCCTCGTCCGGCATCTCACCGTCAGCTGAACTCTTTTTCCATCCTTACCTCTCTCCATTTTATCCCCTCCACTGCTTCTCCCCTCTTTCTCATTATCTTGTGGTCTCTCTTTTTCCATCGCTCTCGCCTCCCTCCCTCCTCTTGTCTCTATATTCATCTTACCCCCCCTCTTCCTCCAGAGACTACGCAAGTCTGCGCAGAGCTTCCCAATTACTGTGAGGGAAGCTGTGTGTGTTTAGAATCTGCTGGAGCTGAGTTTTGACCTACCTAAAACACCTCCAAGCGTTCTCCGTCTCCCTCTGACTCACAGAATCAACAAAAACGCTGCACACCATCACACTTCTCAGACAATGTGTTTAACAGCATCACTGTGTACAATAATAATATGGTAATGTTCATAATGGCGGCCTACATGTGCGGACTGCTACTGCACTGGCCCGCGGTGCCGATCGTGCCGTCTCCTTCTTTCATTACGGAGCCAGAGAAGTGTTCGTAATTATAGCGCCATTCTGTGATCATGGGGCCAGATTCTTTGATTCCAACAAGACGTGAACAGCGTTCACGCTCGCAGCCAAAGTCGTGAAACGTGAAAGGACAGGCAGAACGTGCTAGGTGAACCTTTTATGTAATATTAACTATTTAAAACAGGAAGCTGAAGAAGAACTTGATGTGACAGTACACCACT
This sequence comes from Synchiropus splendidus, assembly GCF_027744825.2. Taxonomy (NCBI): domain Eukaryota; kingdom Metazoa; phylum Chordata; class Actinopteri; order Syngnathiformes; family Callionymidae; genus Synchiropus; species Synchiropus splendidus. The sequence goes on from NC_071337.1 coordinate 11,936,167, forward strand.
GGAAAGTACTATCCCTATGTGACTAGTTCAACAAACCTCAAGACTGCATCCATCTGGAACCTCCTGAAGCACATGTCAACATATCAAACTTCAGGTCCGAGGGCCACACCTGACCCACTAAAGAACTCTATATGGCTCATGACACAACCGACAATTTCTATTATTAATGCGGCACCAGACTACAAGTACCATAATGCACTGCAAAAGTGCACTAATAACAAGTGACAATATAAAAGGCATAACTAAAGCTAAGCTGTGTTGCTTGTTTAGCATCAGCTTCAGAAAACTTACTTGTGTGTGGACGACTTCTCCTCTTTAACAACATAGTATCGTCAACAGTTGCCATTTTCACCTGACATTTGCATTAGCAACTTCAAAGCTTCACTAGTCCCCGCCTCTTAAGCTACAGTAGCGTTTACCATTGACAGCGGGGCATTCTCACGCTAGTGTGAAGGTCTGGATCCATGCTTACATGGCAACAAACTCACTTAAATTGACTGTGGTGAGAAAATTCACAGGCCATTAAACTACACTGCGGCAGCATTGATCCACTCAGGTCGCAGTAGTTAGTTGCAATTTCACCTTTGAAGCATTTTCATTAAGAAGTCAAGAGAAATCACGCCTTTAAGTGTATCCACTTTACTTTTGTGTAAGGGCCACAACTAAAGGCTATTCATATGGCGCATATGGGTTGTAGCGTAGTAAATAGTAAATTGCTGAAAACACATGTTAAGTGAATGTTATTATATTTCAATTTTAATTCCTCATAATGGGATGATGAAAGGTAAAAGTCCTTGTTCAGGGCGGCGATGGTCACATGGCTTCTGCATATTGCGTCTTCACTGGTCGACTCATGAACCTGTTGGCGACTTATTTAATAGTCGATTACAGTCAACTATTTGTTGCAGCTCCACTTATGCATGCAGCACTCTCGAGAGTGCAGCATGAATGACACATTGGAGCTTGATTTATTCACTACAGCCACTGATGCAGCTCCAGCTAGTGTCTGTCAAGACCGGATTCGAGAGCACATTTTCAAGCTGTTGGTCTTGTCTCGGAATCGGCTGCATTCAGACTGTCGCGTCTCAGTTGCGGCCATGCTGGATTTCTTGACATTCTCTCGACATTGTGAGTGGGAGATATTGAGAGTCAAGTTAGCGCTAAACGCAACTTCAATGAAATGAGTGAGTGAAATTCAGTGTAACAGAATAACTCTATAAGGTATTTCAATAAAGCTTGAACCTTGAACTTTGACTGGGTGTCGCCCCCTCTAACTCGTGGTCTCATCTCGGCCTAGACACGGTTTTTGTCTGACAGGGGCACAGGTTGGGTGGCACCCCTTACAACTTTAGGTCGAACAATTTCTCTTACACATCTTGTTTACGCACTTGTATTGTTTTGAAATCTTTAAAACAAGCAAACATCACGGCACAAAATGGTCTACTGTCGTAAACAGGGTCTAACGCTCCATGCATTTGAGGCTGACCTCCCAACTGGCAGCAACTTGCCATCAGCAATGTCTCGCCGCTACAGTTCTAACTAGTTCTTGAACGCAGAGACGCTGATCCTCATGCCTCTCTCTACACTGATGTCAAACATTAAGTGAACACTTGATGGCCAAGCGAAGCAGACGGATGGCCAAGAGGATGTGATACTCTGGTTCTTCTGAGGCTCATGAACAAGTTGAGCTCAGGCATTTTGTTATAAATTAACTCAAAATAACACGGCAGGGTTATGAGTCTCGACAGCGTGGACTGGGCCCACAGCCAACCGTCAGGTCTCCCCGAGACGGATCACATTGCTGATCTGACTGGATTCATGCCTGAAGCTTGTTTTCCTGCGAGCGCGCGAGGTCAGGGAGCACAGCGCTCCGAATCAAACGGCTGGTTCTTCCACCAAGACCATCCGGAGATTACTTTTCAATATTGGCATCCACAAAATCAGCTTTTTACTTTGATAATAGCATTAGTTCTTCAATAGATTTGTCTAAATACAAGGCTTCACCCAACTGCGAATCAGGGTTGGGTGAGAAGAACCAGTCCAAACCTGTCCTGATCCGTTTCTAAAAGAGCATGTCGATGCCCCGCTTCCGTCCAATACTTGTGAAGCTCACTTCCGAGTGAAGTGAGAGGTTCTCAGTCTTGTCTTTTAAGCGACTGCCAGGACCTGCAACGGACCTTATGCAAGCGCTGAATTAGCCACACGGCATGCCAGCAAACCAGGAAGAGGTGATGCTCTGGTGTTCAGGATGGGCAGCGGCTGAAAGTGGAGTCCAATCTGGTGACGCATTTGTTTCATCACGATCAGTCTGGGATTTTTTTTCAAGGTTCTCTATTAGCACGACTGAGCAGAGAAAGTTAAAGATGGCTTTAACTGTAAAACTTTAATAGTCCAGCATATGGAGCACTGTGTCACAGAGTGGATTACCCTATTTTACCTCCACCGATTACCAAAACAACTTAGCAGAAAGTGATTTAAACATTGAACTTACGGCCTCAAGCCTTCGTAGCATTCGCTTCTTTGCTGCCTTGTTCCTTTCCCGATCCCATTTCATTGGTCAACATAAGGTAAGGTAAGGTAAGGTAAGTAAACACCGCTATCAATGGTGCCAATATCTGCATGCTACAGCCAGTCGAACAGCTAGTTTTCAGTAGCCTTTAAATTAGTATAGAATTTTGAAGCAACTATTTGGATGAACAGAACTTATGTGGACCACAACTATTTGGTGGGTCGGATGAGACTCCCAGTCCAAGAGTGTGACAATTGTTCTAATAAAAACGTGGTTTAATATTCAAAGTATCAGATGCTGTTTTTTTTGAAAACTCGCTACCCCTTATCAATGACAGCTCCTGTAATAATCCACCATATCGGACAACTTGATAGAAGCGTGTCGTCATCTTAAAGCAAACGTCGGGTGTAAAGCCATAAAGTGCTCTTTATTGAAGTGCAAAGATATGTTAGGATTGTTACTGAAGTGACATGGTGTGACTCATTCCCTTCTTTGAAATGCATTTCGCAATTGCTGCTTTCACTTTTCCCTCAAAAACAAAATGTTTTCCTGAGTTAAAGGTTTGTCTCGGTGCCACGCGAACATTTGGTTACTTTTAATAGCAAAGCTGAAGAACAGATGAGGCCGGACGAGGACACCAGATTGTCCTCATATTAAAGCTTGTCAACTTGCTAACAATACTTTGGGAGAACAACATCATATCCTGTAGAAGCAGAAATCCCCCTGTGTCTCCGACGACGCCAACTTTCTTCTAATGCCAGGCCTGTTCTTCCTCTGTAATGTGAAATGACTTGCAGAGATAAGTGTAAACATCCGGTGCTAATATTAAAAACTAAAGGGAGGAGATGTCTTCTTCTTCTTCCTGAAAGCGATCATTATTCTCTTAGGAACTCCGGATATGAACAGGGATCCCTTTCATTTCCTCTGCCCACAGTTAGCTGACCTGACGGCTGCACCCACATCTTCACACACACCTGAAATACCTCGGCTAGCCCCGCACTTCTACCTGCCAGCATGTTTGTGAAGGGACTTTGTCCTCCGGCCTGCTGAGAAAGACCCACTTCCTGTGTCAGATTGCCTCTCGCATTCCTCCCTCTGCTTATTTTGTCCACTTTCTTGCCCCTTCATCTCACCATGGGCGGCTTTGTCTGTGTCACAAAACCCTGATTCATTCCACCAGTTGAACGTGATCCTCAAAGAGCTCAAGACTTTTTCTCCCTCTCACGAGGAGCGAGGGCTGGTGAGAACAGTTTTTGGCTGCAAAGATTCACTATTCCGGAGCCCACACACAGACAGATGGACAGTCAATGCTCTGGTGAAGGCACATACATAGACACGCACGGGACACAACAGATGTCTGTGGGAAAATTAGTATCCAGCGAGGAATACACTCAGCCGGATGTGATGTCAAAGCAGGATGAGCAGGAAGTGCACACAGTCATCAGAGACCTCTTATCAGGACACGCAGGTCAGGAGATATGAGGCGGGGGTCACTTGGAGGGGCAGCGGGAATCAGAGCGTGATTAAAATTTACATTAAAATAAGCAAAGCAGTGTAAAAGTGGCATCAGCTGCTGAGCAAGAAGGTCCCAGAGTGAGGGCCAGAGGTCATTATGTGACGCTACGTCGTCTAGACATGCAAATGCGCGGGTTAGCTACGTAACGCCTAACTTCCTCTTGCCCTTGCTAGCTGTGACAGACACTACCCTCGCACAACCCTGCGACGATGACAGAGAACGACATTTCATTTGACACTAAGAGGAAATGATAAATAGAAGTGTTGTCTCTGGGAGGGAACTTGACATTGTGTTGTGATCAGTTGGCAGTTGTTGATAAATACTAAGGGCGTGACAGCACACGCAGGGGACAAGAGGAGATCACGAGAGAGTTTGGTATTCATTCATTCTCTCGTCACACCTCTAATAAATACACACTGGATTAGGAAGAGTCTTGTCCATGATGTTTAGTGACAACTTCTGACTGACAGCAGTTTAACAAGACTTCATCTGCTCACTGCTGTTTTCAAAGACTCTTGGCTCAGTCTTTCAGGTGTCCCACATCCACACCTTTAAGATCTGGCCAGCATGGCTTAGTTCACTAAATCCCTTAATGCACATGAGTCAAACTCAAGGCCTGGGGGCCAAATCTGGCCCGCCAAGTCACTTTATGTGCCCTGCATCAGCTAGGAAGCTGATTCAAAATTAAAAATGAATCACCTCCAATAGGAGGCAGAAATAGAACTTTATCGTCCGCACAGAGACAACTTCATTCGTAACAGCGCAAGTTCTGTATTGGACAGATCATTTCAGTCATGGATACTATGCTATGCTTTCAAATATAAAACACTCTGTCCGAGAAATGGCGCATCTTTGGACCTTTACGTTCTCTCGTTGTAGGCTAGTTATATAATCTTCAATTCGGTTCAACCCGTGACTTGGATTGTGTTTAAAACTTAGGCCCTTTGCTCGTGTGAGTCAGACTCCCCAGGCTTAACATACTAGTGTGGAACTTAGATTTCTACGTTGGAGTCGCGACACCACGGTGACTCAATGGTGACCTTAAAATACTGTTTTGTTTTTTTATTTTATTTTACTTCAGCCTAGGCTCAAGTACAGGCTACACTGGCCAATGATGAGGGCGTGTGCACATGTTCAAGAGTAAGACGCTAGAAGTGTGCAATTATACCTGTGTTGACGTGCAAGATATCCACAGCAGAAGAGTGTGTTTATGCTCCCTATGTGTGTCACACCTGCCTCCATCTGCACGGTTAGATCAAGTCAGCTCAGGGCCGATGATGTTTGGCAAGCGACTGACCCGCTAATAATCCAGTGTGAGTCTGCGAGCGCCGTTGAAAACCATCATCAGAGGGGAAGCAGCAAAGAGGTTAGACACTCAAAAGAAGTGGGCAGTTCAAACACCAGTGACGGAACGAAAGCGGACACTTTGCCGCAGGGCTCTGCGAAACTCTATTACTTCTAAGTTGATTTGGCTTCAGATTAAATTTGGATTATTTGATCATTTCTCATCAGATGTTTACCAGGATGTGCAGCCATTTAATACATGAAAGGATGCTAGATCAAACCCAGCGCCCTTGAGCTCAAACTCAAACCTTTAATTGTTGGGGACGAGCATGTCAGATGTGTCACTCTGGCGGAGGCGCACCAAGGCGAACCAGTGGTGCAAACTCTCAGACGATATATTGCCAAGTATTTACACTATTTTGATCTGCATTACAGAACAAATTCTTCAATACTGTTCAGTCATTTCTTTCACTCCTCTACTTCCTGAAGGGGCCTCCTCAGGATTTTTCCCAACAACCTATCAGTTGCCTTGAATCAAACCTACAACCCTCATGCTGTGGAGCAGCAGCACCAACCACCACTGAGCTGCCCAGAAGTGGTGACTTTCTAAACAATGTCTTCCATTCTGTCAAGAGAAGAAGCAGATGTACATGTCCTTGGGAATAAGATAAACACTATTGATGATTTTGTCTCTTTTAAATGTGAATGCTTTACATTTATATTCAAATTCCTGGAAGTTTCATTTCCTCACTCCTTTTCAGGTTTATTCTAATCTCATTCGTTGGCATTTACCTCTGTCGCACACAACGTGCACCCGCCATCGCATTTTATAGAGCAGAGCAGAGAGGGAAGAACAGTTCTTCAGAGTGCTGCTCCTTATCATCGTTTTTTCTTTTCTTTTTTCTTTTTTGACTTCCTTTATGTATTCATGTGCTGACATTCATGCTTTCCAGGCCTTTGAGGGTGTTTCTCTGCCCCAGTCTAGGAAGGTTTTGAATACCCTCACAACAGTCAGCTTTTTGATTTACACCTTGAAAACCCTGTGTAATTCAAACACACAGTCAAAATAATTTCCCTCTTCTTCTATGTTCCTCTTCATCCGACGCAACTTCAAATTGTATCCACGGTGCCCTGGTTTCTTCTAGCTCTACTACCTTATGATAGTTTGCACTCAAAAGACTTGAGAAATGTTCTCTTTGCTTTTACTTTTCCATAAAATAATGGAAGTTATAGCACTCCTGACTGAACTGAAGCCGTGTGGAGACCTAGGCTTGTGAACAAAAGGAAACTTCTGATTAATTTGACTCCGTCCCACTATGGTTTTTAAACTTACAAAAGGTCAATGTGACAGTTACAGATGGCCGATTTGTGATTCATCTTATAGTGCATAGTGAGATCATGGGTTCACCCACGTTCAGATGGTCTGATGAGATTCCAGTATGCAGATTAATGAAATGCACGCGACACACTCTGTAGCTTTTGCTGAAGACACTCGTATTCTGTCATAGAAATGAAGAGTCAAGTACACAACTCCAAGTGTCTGGCTGGGATTTGGTGTTGGATTGTGCCATTATTTTTGTCAGCAGCACCACAATCTCTCACGGAGAGCTCAGATACTGGAGTGAAACACACCTGAGCTAAAAATAGACCAACTATTGCCACCGTGTGCCAAGAGACTTAAAACCCTCAGCTCACTTCAAGACACGTGAAGATAAAAAAAAAACGACACACATCACAACTTTTTTTAAATTCTAATTTTAACCTAAGGTGAGTGTGTGTGTGTTTCCTTTTCTCTCAATGATGGTCCTCTCTCCTCCTCTTCATCACCTCCCTGGATCTATCAGGATTCATCGGTGGCGGAGGCGTGTGTTGGGGGGTGAGGTGTGTGTGCGCGCATCTCTAATCATCTCCACCAGCGGCGCGATTCCCGATGACATCATTCAACCGAACCTTCCGCATCGCCGTTAACCCCCCCACCGCCTCCCCCTCTCCCGTCACCCCACCCACCCACACACACCTCCACCGCTCACAGCATCTGGTGATGAGGCGAGTGTGCGTCCCAGGCTCGAGGTCGGAACCACGCGCGCATGATAAAGTGGTTCAAGCCGCAGTGAGGCTCGCGGACCCGGAATGCACGGCAGGATGTGACACCACACGCCGGGACACCCCGTCATCAAGCGCTATTAGAGCGCACCCGCTAATTACCCGCACACACACACACGCGCGCGCACACACCTCCTGACTCCGGGGGCTACAGAGGGATAAACCCCGAGACACAAAGGACTGAGCGCGTGAGGAGGGGCTGATATGTAGGTCGGGCGCAGGGTTTCCTTCCGATATCACTGTCGCACGCGCGCGCGCACACGCACACGCACAAAACAGCATGTCTGGAAGTCGCGTGAACAAAGAAGCGGCTCCTACCGTGGCGACGTGCGCCACCAACGCCGTCAGCGCGAACAGCCAGGGCAGCTTCATGGTCTGCGGTGGTGGCGGGCAACAGCCTCCCGGTGCCGCCGCTGCCTTCACGGGGGTTCGGGGAGCTGCGTTCGGAGGCGGGAGGTGGAAGCTCTCGGAGTCTCGCGCAGGTCCGTCCAACTTTAGAGCGCGCCGCCCGTCCCGACCATCCGGTGGTTAAATCCAAGTGACCACGCGGCTCCGGAGATGAGCTTCTCCTCTGAGAGTGTTCGCGTCAGTACCGGGAGCCGCCGGAGATGGTCTCACCCTCTCTCTGTTCTCTCTCTCTCCTCCCCCTCTCTGTTAAGGGCAGGATGTTCCGTATGGCGACGCTGTTTGGCCTGGGAGTCTGGCAGGAGGAGGTGTGTGTGTGTGTGTGTGGGGATCTCCAGGAGCAAAGAGGGGAAGCATTGCCCCCTGCAGCTCGCTTAGGCAGCCGCAGACGCAGACACCGCGGGGCGTTCACGGCCGCCAGTCACCTGGCTGGAGTCGCCGTCAGCACGTTTCTCATATGATAATCCGGCGATTACAATCAACATTCACCGACGACTCGATCAACAATTTAGGTCGCCTAGCAACCAGATTAGATTGAGTCGCAGATTATACACGGACAAACTGCTCCAAGCAGGGAGATGACCTCCAAAGCCTCCCGCTTAAATGTTTTGTTTTTTTTAAATATGATTATGTTTTTCTATTTACTTTCAGGATCAATTGTTGCCAGTGGGTCAAGAGGACAACATCATTGATCCACACAGCCTGCGTTAAACTGTGTCTCTATCTTCTGACTGCAACAGAAGAAAAAAGTCAGTCACATCGGCGATGTTTATGTTTTTTATTCTGTTTAATTTCAAAATAAAGGTCACACAATTGTTGAGACAATCTACAACAGTTGTTACAAAAAATAGTTGCCCAGGCAATAAGCATACACAGGTTCTGTTACCTATACACATATGGTTACAGGTGTGCTCGTAGTAAATATACACAAGGCTGTCTTAATGTACACCGCACTGTGGCGGGCGGCTTCTCTCACCGTAAAATAAAAAAAAAAAAAGGACAGAAACATTATGATACAGCACTTACAGCACAAGAGAAAATGCCAAATAATTTCAGCTGTACAATTCGCGGCAGTACCCCTTCGAAAGCGGCGAGCAGGACAAGTCCGGCCGGCGTGACTTTGAGAGGGTAAACATGAGTCCATAGAAAAGAGGTGAAATGAAACAGAAGTCAGGAGGGAACTTAAGATAAACGTCACTTAAGCAAAGTTGAGATAAAACTTGGCTGTAAGAGAAAAAAAAAAAACAAAAAAAAAAACGGACATTTGGGAGCAGAACACTTCCAGAGAGACTTAAGTTAAGCAGTGACGACATAAAACCCAGTGTGGCAAAACTTTGTACAAGCACTACGTTGTATAGAAAGGGCATTTTTAAACAAAACTTTTGATATTACAATTTACAATATACAACAACTCATGTCACAACCAAGTAGGTGAGAATATACACTGAAATAAAGATTGTTTTTTCCTAAAGAATTTTAAATTCAAAGTGAGAATTTCTTTGACTTTTTTTTTTCTTTCCTCATAATAAAAGGGTGGTAAAGCACATTTACATTACAAGGGTTTACAAATATACAATTATACAATCAAAGTATGTGGTCACTACTAGGATACATTATAGATACAGATTCAACATCAAAACCCAGAAAACTACAAAGTTTTATACACATATATATATGTATATTTATATATATGCAAGGTCTACACCAAGTATACACGTTATATTTATAGAAGCAAGACCAGAAAACAAATCTCATGCTAAATGATCCGTCTGCTGGTTAGCTGAAGCATGAGTGGGTCCATCTACAAGTGTGCGGCAGACTTCTCGTAGTGGTGAACGGCGGCGGGTGGAAGAAGCGGCTGTGGCCGGCATGAAAAATGATTCAACTTAAATAAAGAGGGTGAAATGCAGAAAAAGGCGAGTGTGAGGCGGTGAGTGGACTCTGAACAGGAGCTGTCCCAGGTAGGGGGAGGGGTGACCAAATTTTCAACTAAGGCTGCCTTGTAGCAACAGGCTCCTCCTGAAGGGTTGTCATGGAAACAGGGGTACAGGGGGTGCAGGGTGGCTTCCCAGCAAAAGACATTCAGTCAAATGAGGCCTTCAGAAGGGTCAGGGGGGTAAACATGTCTTGAGGGAGGAAGGGCTTCATTTCACATGATGCCATTCGGTGGGCCGCACAGAGGGCTCAGATCAACGCCGTAGAATTTCTCCAGCTTGGCCAGGATGTGTTTCCCATACGTGTACTTCCTCAGGGTGGAGATGTGAGGCCGGATCTGAAGAGGGGGAGGAGAGAAATGCATTTTCTAATCAATCAGCCATCCCTTTCAATATCAACGATCGCTCCAGCAGCTGCTCATGATGTTGCCTGGGAGATGGAGCTCACCAGCCTCCACTGTGACGGAGCCTCTTAGAGGCAGGAGGACAAAGAAATGCTGAGTCATGGTCACAAGACGAGGACAGCCCATTTCTGTCCTTGGAAACATTCATTTTGTTAACATTGGTTTACATTACTTCTTTTCCAAAATCAAACGGAGCAGACTGATATCAGTCACAACCCTCTCAGGGCCATCGATGTCCACTTCCTGCTGACTAACACAGGTGCAGCGCAAGTGTGGCCTCTCCCAGAACTGCGTCTGCATCGAGAGTACAGTCCACAGCAGGTCAACTAAGGACTGAAGTGGCTTGACTGAGAGTATGCTTTGTCGGACAGTGATCTTACAGTGGCTCTAGCAGTAGTAGTAGAAGCAGCAGCAAATACTTGTACACAGCTGTACTCGGGTTTAGATTACTTGCTCAAAACACCACGTAAAAACAGAGGTGTGAATTAGCGCAGCGAAACAAAGCCATCACATGCTCTAAAGACAGTGGTTGGTACCTGAGCTCTACTTTTGGAATCGATGGAAATAAAACAGCAACACACGCACTCCAGGTCCACTGCTGCACAATGAATCAAAGTTTCTTCACGATTTTGGTGTCTACGATTAAACTCCACAACCAATTTTGTGACCAAATATCGCGACATGCATGTAAACCTCAAACCTACTCATGCACGGTTGAACAGTCGCCCTGAGTTTTGATCATCATATTGCGGAAGAGTCTGGCTGACACCTGGCAATCACTGATCGTGTGACGTGTAAGTCGCAGCCTTCTAAAAATGCATCATGAAGAAGAACAAAACCTACTGACATACTGGACTATAAAGTCCTAAGTAGTTCCCCATTCCCCATTGGTCCCCACTTGTACTGTGACGAGGAGCAGAACCTCGCCAAGAAGCAAGCCGACTGAGAAACGAGGACGCCACAGGGGGAATACTTGACATTTACTTCACGGATGACAGTAAAAATACCAGCTTTAAATCATGAGAGGACAATAAATATCACTCATCTGAAGCTGCTCTCACCCGCTCTGTCACTTCCAGTGTCCAGGGCTTCACATGCGACACATTACTGTCATCTTATTAATGTTCCTTTCAGGATGGTCTTCCATTTAAAAGAACTTAAAACCACCATTATCATGTCCATTTTTATAGTGTTGTGCTGACACTTTATCATGCGTGACTACACGGAGAACATCCTTCTCTATCAGTGGTGGAACAGAATCCAAAGTAAGCTCCTTGGTCATGTCGGTCAGCGTGAAATAACAGTTAAAAACATGAAATTATATATGATGAGTTATACAAGATGCATGCTCAGTGGAAAAAACCTGCCACTTGTAGTCTGGAGAAACCAGATATTACGCTAGTAGATTTTGGTTGACTCACTTTGTGCATCACTATCTTCCGCTGCGTCGGCTCGGCCACGTCGATCATCTTCTGCACCACGTAGTTGGCGTACTGGTCCTTCATCATGGTGAATAAGGCACTGTGGGGGCCCTCAGTCAGGCTGCACACTTCCTCGATAAGTATCGCCCGCTCTCCCCTGGAAGCTCGCGTCACGCACTTCTCCACCACATTACTGGAAGACAGGAGCGAGAAAGAAGAGAAACAGTGAGACGACCAGCCGATTTTGAGGAGCAGGAGAGAAAAGAAAGGGGTTTGAACCTGGCAAACTTGTGCTGGCTCAGGCCCAGAACATTGCCCCTGATCTCCGCCACTATCTTGCTCTTGTCCTCTGCTCGGCCGTGCTCCAGCACGTGCTGGATCACGTAGTTGCCATATTGGTCCTGAGGAATTAAGAAACTTGTGAGCATTTGAGAAGAAAAAACACCAGAACATGAGGGTTCTGAGGAGTGGTGAAAGTAGAAACATGTCAAACAAAATAACATAAAATATGCTCTTACTTTGTATTATTCAATTTGGAATGTATGATTAATAGATTTTTGGCATGTTCCTTTTTCATACATAACGAAAATAAACCTTGAACAATTCAAGAACTAAGGGGGAACAACTGATTCAAAATCTAGTGTTTAGCACCTCAAACTTGGTGTACGGTCACGGGAGTGCTGAGGAAAGAACTTTGTGATCATTTGAGGGTTTCTGTTTATAAAAGTTAGTTATTCGTAAGTTATTTCTTTCAGGGACCACCTTTGAGTACCTGCACAAGCTGCTCGGTGTGTTGATGCAGCTCTTCGAGGATAGGCAGCGTCTGTTCAGGAAGGCAGTGTTCAAGAATGCGCTGGATGACTCGACAGCCGTAAGGGTGAGTGGAGAGGGCGAAGACCTGCAGGCCACACATAATTATTACTCATTAGTGACGAATGCTGAGCAGAACTCCCCCACCTCTCCTTAGTCACTTTTTTTTTGTTTTTAAACGGCACCGTTATCTAAACCAGAAACAAATGGTTTGTGGCACAACAGGCTTCACTATGATGCACTTCTGAAAGGTACAGGTCACACAGGAACTGCATACAAGTTCACGTCTGAGCAGCTGACTAACACACAGACAAGTGGAAAAGTCATGCAGACGCCTCAACAATATGTGCATCAGAAGTACTTGCAGAGGTGCTTCGGCTTCAGCTAAATCATCCCCAACATTCTTCCTCTCTTTTGATGACAAGTGTGAAAGTAACTGTCGTCATCATCAGTTTCATTCAAGACTGCATCAGCACAGACGTCAGAAATAATCAAAGATGCAACCAAGAACTAAAAAAAAAAAAAAGGATAGCGTTGATATACATTTTCACCGCCCTGCTCATTGCTCGGAAAGTGCCGTTAACAAGGCAACACTTTTTGTTGTTCGCTTCATTGCAGACAGACTTGGAAACACCAGGTCCACACCTGCAGGGAAGGTGAGATCAAATTCCTGACATGCTTTCAGCGCACGAACACCATGAGCTGAGCAAACTGTGAAGCAATTCTGATGCGGAGACAAAACGGAGCACATGTGTTTGCTTTGTTTTCAATTAAAGGTGTGTTCATACAGAGAGCAAAACCTCTAACACCTCATGTTAATGTGACATTTGGCGTTCAGGATAGAAGACGGCTGATTGTGACCGGCTAAAGTTTCTGTTGCCCTGGTGACACACAGCACCCTTGGAAAGGACAATGAACATGTGTCTGGTGACAATATCTGGTGTTAATGTGGATGTCGACCAAACACCGGCAGCCTTCATTGATCGGCGGGGGACATTTGTCATGAGTGCACAGAGGAGGGGGGGAGGGGGCCCACCTGTCCCTTAAAGGCGTCGATGATGAAGTGAAGCGCGTGAGGTTGGACGCACTCGATACACTTCTGCACTACATGGTTCCCGTTCTGATCCTTGACGCATTTCAGCACGTGGCCGTCCAGCTCTCGGACCATCTCGCTCTGCCGGGGGACAGGGGTGAGGTGGATGAGAGACAGAAATAGGAAGTGAGCGTGGAGTAACTGAGAAATCAAATATTGCCTGAAAGCATTTTTTCATACTCTGCCTCATTTTTCAAAGGAGCTCACTGTAACACAAGAGTTGCCTTGGAGAAATCTATTGCCGGCTATTAAAGAGAGATGGATGGATGCACACGCCCGCACACACACATCTTTAAATTTGTCTCAGCACCTGCTGATAGAATTATACATATTACATTTATGTATCACCATCATTACCTGCTGCGACACGCAGCAGCTCGACTATAAAAGCGTAATGCAAACGAAAATAACCATTACACAGCCACAGTAGAATCTTTTTATCATAGCTGTGATCATCCAGAGACCCTCATTTAGAGCCAAATAATACTTGAGGAATTGGAACACTGGGATGTTTTGTTTTTCGCAGTCCCAGCATTGAAATTACAGAGCCGTTTATTTGAACCTTCTCAGAGAATATAGGGCAGCGGATTGAGGGTGCAGGATGAACTCATGTACTCACTATGATCTGCTGGTCTGAGGGGATGAACTCCAGAGCTTTCTGAATGACCCTGCAGCCGTACATCTGTAGGGCCAGAGACAAAACATGGCCTCTGATCCTCTCGGCAAGTGCTAGCTTCTGGTCCAGACTGCCAAACTACAAAGCAAAAGAAGGGAAACCAGCTTGAGAATCCACTGAAAACTAAAGTGAAACTTCAAAAACCGACAGGTCCGAACCTCAAAAAACTTCTGGATGACGTAGTTTCCGAAGACGTCCACCATGAGCTGGTACGCAGCCTGCAGAATCTCACTGAACACGAGCTGGCGTTCGGCAGAAGTGGCTCGCTCCAACTTCAACTGAATGAACCTTTTGAGAGACAGCGGTAAATGAATCATCAGTGTGCGGAAAAGGTGATCGCTGTTGTCTCACAATAGGTTTGTTCCATTAGCGGTTCATTAGACCGGGTACTCCACTTTGAGAGGAGGACAAAGTGCCAGATCTGGACTATTGTCAGCAGTTATGAGGTTCTCGGGCCACATGTGACCCTGGGCCTGTAACTACCTCACACACATGACGTCAGTCGGAGACACTTGACACGCTATACTATATTCTGTTGTGACATTTATGCCGTTTAGGATTCAGAAATCATATTCATTCAACAGCTCAATTGCCTGGCAGCAGTTCAGAGCCTGCCCTGAATCACTTGCAAAGCTTTGTGGACATCTCACAGCTTCAATCTGCCTTCAGGGGTTAAACATTTGGCCACAGACAGACAAGAAGTGATGAAGCGCAATAGCAAAGACAGAGATGCTGTTGACAGAAGTGGACTTCTGAAGTGATAAACAAAACCATGAGATAAAAGAGACCGGAAGAGAGAATGTCTGGTATGTGCAGACTGAATATCACACAGTAAAAATAGATGTTTTTAGTGGAAAAGTCTTAGAGACAGCTGGCCCAATTTGATTTCTGCTAATAACGCTGGCTGACAACTCAACACCAACAAGAGTCCACAGAGCCGAGGACAGATTTGTTTGCATTAGAACTTTAATTTGTTTCTTGATATAGAGTTCTTGACTCACAGGAATTTTGCTCAAACTGGGGATGATAATGGAGAAAATGCATCTCCAAATATTTAGTCTGAATCGCTTAATGTTCAGAGGGTTTGGATATTCAAGTCCAACCTAATTACTGACTTGTTTACAATCTAATTTGACAAGAGAAAAAGCTTGACTTTATTTTGGGAACAAAGTGACAGAGATATAAAGAGAGGTTACAGTGTTGTCACCAAACAGGAGCACCAAAAGTTTTGGAAAGCCCAGTGGAGTAAATTCAAATATACATGCAGCATCATACTGACTTCATACTGAAGTTTCCACATGCAGTTTCTAAATGAATGTCCTCTCAACCAACTGAAGTTTAAGCTTTGCCACAGAGGGTGAACCAAATCCCCTACCATTAAAAAAATAACTTCTATTTTTTTCTAGTTCATAACACTAACCAGTGAGAAAGAAAACAAAGAGAAAAAATAAATCAAAAGAAAATGACAGCGTATTTTGAGGCGCGACGATTTTACCATTGCTAAAGAAACCTCTAATTTCTGCCACATAATTTTGAAACAGGACCGGAGAACGTCAACCTCATTAAGGAAAGATTAAATAAACTTGCTCACAAGCTTTACTCAGAAATTGATGACTGGTTCAGCAGTGATAGCGACAAATTAAAGTTTATGAGATGGCTCTGATAAGCCTGTCCAATAAGTAAACTTAGTATTCTTGTTTTAATTATAATCAGTCTCAGCTTGTGATGAACACTAAAAAAAACAATAGCCTCATAATTTAATGAAAAAAAAACCCCATCAAAAATGCTTTCCACATTCGGCCATATTTTCATTTTAATCTTGCAGGATGCGGCCCATTCATGCAGTTGTTAAAAGCATCTGACAGACAAAACAGATCAAGCCAGTCTCAACCTCTCTGTGAAATGTCACAGCAGCTCATACCGTTACTGCCCAATCCCTCAGAAAAGCAGTCAAGAGATTTGTAAATATTGTGCAAGACGTTCTGGTTCACTGGTTTGTAGTGTCACATGGACTGTGTACAAAAGCCTTTTCTGTCCATCAGCAGTGAGGACAGCAGCTGCCACGTAAATGTAATATCAGCTTTTTGGTGTATCAAAATTCTGAAGATGCAAAAGAGCAGTGTTTGAGAAACATTAAGCCACACATACAGTGCAACAGTTGCAGATGTTTTCAGTTGTTCTGAAACATGCTGGTACCCAGCATGACTGCAGAAATATTAACAACTTCATGTCTTTAACTTGCTTGAACACACCACAAGTATCCAGCACAATCACCATGATGCCACCAAGCGCATTTATCATTTGGGTCAAATATTGTTTTGACCAACACTGACTCGCCAACTTGATTGACATCAGTAAATATTTAAAGTTAATAACCACTCTCTGAGTAACCTCTGCTTCCATGTCACCATCAACAGAAATCTTTGCACAGATTGTGCTGAAAGCCTTTCATTCCAAACTGAAAGCCGTAGTTTATCAAATGTTCAATTCTCATTGCTGAGGAGTGGGTTGGGTTAGGTGACTCAGACAACAGGTAAATGTGTTTACTGAAGGAGTAGAGGCAGTCTTAGGTCTGAGAATGTTAATTCAAAAGATGATCTGGTTGAAGTTTAACTACAGCAGAATGCTTTCCATGCGGTCTGCTTACAGTGTGCACTTATAGTCTTTTATGCTGCTGTTAATACCCCTGATCAACGGCTGAAAGCTTTTGTTTGTGGGCCTTCGAACATCGTGTACAATGGAGCTTCTCCACCAGAATCCAATTAGCAATTGCAAGGAAAATGTGTAGCGGCGTGGTAACTGGGAGCCTTTAATGAGGCAAAACCGATAATGAAATGAAGTATCGATTTAGACAGCAGCAGCATTTTTGTTTACCGTCAAGGCATTAAGTTTTGAACTGAAACTGAGGTGTAGAGACCCTCTGAAGGTCAGGCTGTCGACGACAATTACCACGATCCTCGCAGCCAAACGTCTGATCTCACCACAATATTTTACTCTTCATATCTTCTAATAAACTATCTAAACAGCTCAGTCATTACATCAGTTACCTGCTGCCATGCTGATCCTGACTGAACTCCATAATGTGCCCGGCGATGTCTCGAAGCTGCAGGTTGGGGTAACGGTTGTTCCGAAAATCCTCCAGCAGGCGGCTTCGGCCTGAAGGCATCACGTCTGACATGCCGTAGCGAAGTCGCGACGATGGGAACAACTGGCTGCTGGGTGAGAAGAGTGAGGAGCCTGAACTGGTGGCACTACGGTACTTGGCTTCAGCTCCCGGCGCTGCAGAGATGAAGCGTCCACTACCGTTTGTCAGTCCTCCTGGAGAGCACAGGAAATAATGTGAGGGCAAAAACCCATCAGACATCATTACAAAGACAGTTTTGAAACACTTGAATCCACATGAACTTGATACCATTTACTGCAAACAAAATTCAAATGAACTGAATCATCAATAACTACAAAGCAAATTAGTTGTTTTTAAATTTTACAGAACAATTAGTATTAGCGGTCAGCAGAAGCACTGACATCATCATTCCTAAATGACCTAATCGCCATTAAAGGCCAGGTTCATAGTGACCCATATTCCAAAAGAATCCTGCTGCACCCACTTACCAAGATTTAGGTTTGATGAAGAGCTGTGATTGGACAACGAGGGTGGCGGTGTGAGTGAATGAGAGGGGCCCTGGTTTGGCAGGGGCATTCCCACAGGTCCTGGGGAGGGACTGAAGCCCAGGGTGCCGTTGTAGAAGCCTCCATGACCAATTGGGTTGAGACTTGAAGCTGTACGTTTGTATAACTCATTGTTCCCCGTCAAAGAATCTCGCCTTGAACCACTGCCACCACTGGAATTGGCCACTAGAGGGAGACAAAGACATTTATCAGCAAGGTGACGCGATTAGAGCTCAGATTAGATGTCCGTAACTGTTTAAGAGGTGAATTCACTGTTGGGTTTTCACGCTCACCTGCAGTACCGAAGCCACCCAGTGTGGCCCCAAGTGACGGCCCAAGTGATGATGAACCAGGCTGGCTAAAGCCCAATGAGGCAGAGCCAGGTCCCGGCTGAGCAGATCCCTGTGAGAAGAGAGATGAGCTCTGAGAGGACGAGCTCAGCGACGACGATCCATAGAAGGAGCTACCACCCAGGGCACCACCAGGGCCACCTTGCGGCTGACCCTGCTGAGAGGTCATGGCACGGAACGGACCATTGGCCCCACCACCAAGACCACCGTTGGCACCTCCAGCAGATGCTGCAGCTGCTGCGACTGCATGACAAGAACTAAGGTAAGTATTCAGATACAAGGTACAGTGGCAACCAATCAAAGTACGAGTTATGCGACCTGCTTGTGCAGCAGTGGGAGATATGATGACAGAGGCAGGTGCCATGAGGCGGACAGGGCCACTCCGTGCTCCCGTGTTAACCACCAGGGCCCCTGTCTGGTCATAGTATGCAGCAGGGGCCAGAACTGGATAACCTGGGAAGGGGAGTAAATAAATAAGCAATTGTTGAATAGTATTTAAGTGCTAAATATTGACATCAATCAAAAAAGAGCACCTAGTATGTTCATTCACCTTCACCAGGCAATACATCAGCTTATGAGAGCATCACAAGTAGAATTAGGGTATTATAAAGAGGATCACATGACAAAAAATAAATATATACAGAAAAATTATTCACTCCAAGCATTGCATGTAAATAGCTGTAAAATGGACAGACATTTGCAGGTTTTGTTCCACATGAATTAGGGGCCACAGAGTGGAGCCGTGAAGAAACAAGACATGTTGTGCTCACCAGGGACACCTGCTGTTAACCCCTGCCCAAAAGCAAGAGCTGAGTTCACAGCTGCTGCAGCAACCAGCTGGTCATTCTGCTGTCCCTGCTGACCTTGGCTGGGGGTCAGAGGTCGTTGGTTGCCCCCTGCACGCATTACCTAAGTAGACAGATTTCTTAAATTATTTCTGGCCAAAAAATAAAGAAATTAAAATAGATAGCTCAGTGCAAACACACAGCTTTCAAACCAAAATTCAAACAACACACTTGGTATCAAAGTGTGGACATTCTGAAAACAAAACTGTAAACAATAAAAAAAAAACTTGATTTGATTCAGAACCAGCGAGTAAGTATTTACTATATAAAGTGGGGAAAGCTATTAAAAGTCCAATTCCTGGTTGGTACGATTCAAGTTCATCAGACGATGCACCAACCTGCTGCTGGTTCTGCTGGCCTTGGTTTGCTGCTTGTTGATTGGCTGAGCTACTGGCAGCAGCTGCCTGCTGCTGGAAAAGGTTGGCAGGATAGACCCCCCAGGGAGTGACACCGTAGTACTGAGGAGGCATCACTGCTGGACCTGAGCACAAAGACAGTTTAATTAGTGAGGAACAAATCACTCAGATAATTACGCAATGTTTCAGTGTCCCACCTAACGTGGCTGCTGCTGCAAGTCCTGCAGCATAGGGGTCTGTACCAGGGGGCGCCGCACTGATGATGTAAGGGTTGGGTACAAATGCTGGAGCCAGACCTGGCAACAAATTAAGTTATGTGCAACTGAGCTTTAATACTCTTGATATCAATGTGTATTTTGGGAGAGACTGACATACCAATATGAGGTTGCTGTGCAGCTGCCAAGGCGTACTGCTGTTGTTGGGCTGCTGTTAACTGCTGCACCGCAAGAGCATTGTTTCTCTGGAACAGCTGCCAAGTGACAAATACGTCATCAACATCTTCACTTGTTGAAATGCATACGCCAGAGCCCTGACTCTGGATTTATCAACGCAATGAAATTTGGTCTAACAGTGAGAACAAACTAAAGGACTCTCAAGTGGGTCAGTACCTGCTGCTGGTTGGTGTAATCAAATAAGCCCACAGTCGGAGCAGAGTCCATCTGCATCTGGGAGTTGTAATCAAACTGAAGGGGTTCAATCACAGACTCCATGGGATCCATCGTGACACCGCCTTGGTCTACACCGGAGAAGTCATCAGGGGGTTTGGGACCTCCACCGCCCAGCGGGGTCATGCTATCAGGCCCAACAACCCCAGGAACTCCAAGCAGGTCCCCTTCAGGTCCAGGAGGTTGCATGTTGCCTGGGCCACGACTACAGCAGAAGGAAAACACATTTAACCATCATAGAAAAGTGACCACAACAAAGTATCCGCGTTGTCAGGTTTCATACCCAAATTCTTTGACATCGACATCGAGGCCATTCTGCACCGGTAATCCGTTTGGATTGATAACATCATTGATCACATCACTTTCACTTTCTGTCAATTCTTTGAGTTTTTCACCCTCAAATGCTGCTTTTGGCTTTTCTCTCTTCTCCTCCTCCACTTCGCCATCCCTCTGACCCTGAGTACAGGAGGAGACAAACAAAACTAAGAAAGAGTTTAACCAAAAACTGGACACTGCAGGGCAACAGATGACAGGTCACATTTGGGGGAAAAGTCAGAACTGCTGTCTTTCAAATGTTTTTTCTTGATATCATTCAGCAGGCAACAATGGAAAGACAAAAAAATCCAAGATAAAAAACTGAACTGGGGAAAAAAAAACGCAACAATTGAAATGATGAAGCCATTAAGATTGAGACCAATATCCAATCTAATTTCAACTTCCCACCAACATCTTCATTTCATTATTACTTTAAGTTGTGCATTCTAGCCATAAGATCTGATGGTTTAAAGTAGGCCTAACACCAATCCTTGTCCCCAAGTCTAATAAAAATACCCATCATCATCTCCAGAGCAACATTATGACAGCATGAATTCAACAGAGACGATGTGACTCACATGCATAAGGTGAGAACTTGAGAGGGGACACAGATGAATACTTACATAAGGTCCCTTCCGAAGACAGGAGTCCAGTTTGTCAGCTGGTGAGGAGGAGAGAACGTACTCCACCATGCTTACTCCGAGCCCACCACTCTCCGAGCGAGGTGACATCACAGAGCCCACACCCACTTCGCCACCACCGTGAAAACCCTGTCCTGGCCGCCGGGACACCATGATTGGTTGAGACACGGAATGGTCTGCAAAGGTAGGAAGAGGGGAAGTGAAACACTGACAATTGACTGTAAACGCATTGGGTTTTATCAGAAGAACATTAGGCAGTTGTATTTCAGAAAAGATTTGGTTGATCTCTCACAATTATCTGTGAGTGTTCTGTCATTTCATTTGTGGGAAACTGACCAAAGGATCAGGGAGAGTATTTGATAGCAGTGACACAAGCTTGTAAGGATCTAAATATAGTTTCTGCAGCATTACTATTCTGCTGAGTTTTTAGGTCATTGATTGGTTTGTTGCAAGACCGGAATCAAACATTGAACAAACCAAAAAAGAATGTTCGACTTGTACCTGAAGCCCCCCATGCACTGTCCCTCCATTGATCCAGGAAGATTCCTTTGGGTCCGTCCTTCCCGGAGTCATCAGTCTCCCAGAACTTCTTCCCAGTGAGCAGCTGCTGCAAAGCCGACAGCCAGAATAAGTCAGTAAAAAGAAATAGTTCAACATAACGGGCAAAACTACACTGATTCAGCACAAGATTATCTGTGGTGTTTAATCAGAGTTTTAGACCTGAAGCAAGGCAAGTGCGTGTGTGTCTCAGAGTGACGCCTTGCAATACAAGCTTTTGTATTTGTTGTGCTGCTAAAGTGCTTGACATTGGTTTTGCAATAGCTGCACATGGTTTACCTCGTGTCCAGCTCTGTGTTTTCGTAAAAACCAAAATAACGCTAAACTATAGCCTTTAGCGGAGGCAGAGCAGGTTGGAACACGTTCTCCGCCATCTTTCTTTTATGTGCGTGCATGTGTCCAGAAGGTTGCTCAAAGTTCCAAAATGGCAAAAAATTGTTTTAATTGATTTTGGGACATTGATTCTGAATCGTAGCAAATGAGACCGGCACAGGCCTAGTAGGGGTGCACAGACTCATCTGAGTCGATATGCGCATTTTAATATCACAATTTGGTAGAACTAGCTCATTAACCACAACACAGAAGCTACCCAGACTAATGCCAGCAAACATCCCAACTATGCTGCATTTACCCAAAAGTACAAGTGGTGGATGGAAAAGGAGCTGGCCCTAAGGTGAGAATGCAGAAATGCTTAGAGATAAACTCGCCAGTATTCAACAAATGATGTGTGAGTTTATTACTTAAATCAATGTTTACATTGCAGGATGTTTGATCATAATCTCTGAAAAACGAAGATGGTTTATTTGTTTTTTCTTGTTCCGTTTTGAGAAGATTCTCTGTTATTTGTTGATTTTTATATAAATGTTGAAAACTGAAATTGTCAAGAATTTCCTTGTTAGTTTTTCTGTCATATATAACAATAATATATGGAATTTATGTTTGTTATGTTGTCTGTGTAATTCAGATACACAAAGAGTGAACTGGGCAAAAATCAGCATCAGCCTGGTCTCTTAAAAATAAAATTTCAAAAAATAAATCACTGTGTAACACTGTGCCCTCGTCGAATGATGCACCATCAAGCGCTAATAGCCTAGAACAACTTGTGAGAGCCACAACTACATAACTCCATACCTGCCACAAACACTGAAACTGAATGCAAAATCATCTGAGTGGTGCCTATGTCAAACACAATGCTTGATGTGCCATGTTAAGCTCTTACCTCTCCCATAGTCCGTCCCTCCAAAGCCAGTGCCTGAAAGTCATGGTTCAGCTCGTCCATGGAGCGGACCTGCGGCGTATGACAACAATTTCATGCTAAATGCTTACTGTATCATTCACATACGGGGTGACTGAAACACTTTAGACAGCTCTGTGAAGCATGAATCCAAATATGCTTTCGAGAGTACTTTGGTGAAAAAATGAAAAAAGAAAGCTGACAAACCTGACTGTCATGGATGTTGTCTCCGGTGGGCCAGCGATGTTTGCCTGGCTGCTCTCCGTGCTGCCGCTGGAAGAAGTAATCCACCATGGCGTCATCCTGGGAACGTCCAGCACCAGCCACGCCCTGAGAGAACATAACCACATCACGGGAAATTGAGAAAAAGAATGTTGAATGAAGAGCAAAATATAAACCCGTGGTCATAATAAGAGTGACGTCAAAGGTCGTTGAAGAGGAAAATAAAGCAAACTGTGAATTTCGATTTGCTGAACGTCACCTGTTGGTTGGGTGGTGGGGCCTGAGGGGTCTGCCCATTTGGAGGGGCATGTGCTCCACTGCTCAGCACCACGGGCATGTTGTGAGATGTATTCCTACAGTGGGGACTGAATGGTTCCTGCCAGGGCAACGCTTTCCTCTTCAACACACTCACACTGCTCATTCCACCAGAGCCTGTTCAGAGAAATGGACACGACTGCAGTAGGTGTTTGTCACAGGGTAAACCATCAATCCTTCGTCACCATGTTATTTCTATGCTAAATTGGCCACGTTCCAAGCAAAACAGAGCGTGCTTTCGACAAGTTACCTCCGAGTCCCATAAACAATCTTGTCCTGACGGAAGCTTCTCGATTGAAAAGAGGGTTCCAGTTCACATCAACATTCATACTAGAAAGATTTTTTTAGATTAGATTAAAAAGACATTCTGGTAACGCTAAAACTAGTGACAATTCCTGATTTTTTTTTTCTAATACGCTGCCTGCTCCCTGATTAGGAATCAGGAGATGGGCAAAGTGTTTGACCTGCCTACTCCTTTTATGAGTTTATCTGATTAACGAATTGTCATTTATAAAGGAGCTGTGACATCAGAACATTGCCACATGCTCAGAAGTGATCCATACACTTTTTAAGCTACACACACTTTAAAAACTGCCAGGGTTTACTATTTTTCAAAGATTAAAGGCTCGCACATTCTGTCATAAAGTCTTCAGGCTTTGGTGTTAGGACACATCTTGTGTAGCGCGAAGTTCACTGGCAAAAACACCACCAAATCGAAGAGACATTTACAGGCGAGTCACCCTGAAGTGTGCACGCAGGTAAGCATGTAAAATAAAAGTATGACTCTTATTGATCATGAAGCGTATATGAACCAGCTAGTCTCATCACTCTCCGGCTGTTTTGCCAATACTCCACTGCCATGTGGATTTGTTTACAACCACGGCTTTGATAAATCGGCCTGTGGAGAAGCAACAGTGACTCTCACCTTGTGAATACATTTAAGTACTTTTTCACACCGCTCTGTGAGAGACACGTGTCCACACCGCAATCTTCAGTCTGTGTGACAGCGCTCGGACAACCTCAGGCAGGCACCACAATGTTCGCAATCTCCAGCCTTGTTATGCGTCTTTGTCAAAATGTATTTTCAATAGTGCAAATATGACATTAACATTTTTAACAAATTTTGTGGACCATAACTAGACAGTGACTAAAACAAATGAGATGACTAAATTGGGACTAAAACTAAATTTGCATTTTGCTATGCAACTACATTACTAACCGAGTCAAATTCTGCTGTCAAAATGAACACTGATCCCAAATCAGCCCAGACGCTGGCTAAAAACCCTCATGAAATTGATGATGAAGGGAACGAGAACACCGATAGGTGTGGCAGCACATAATGTATCTAAATTCAAAGTTTTTCACATTTTGGATAACATTGTGAAGGACATCTACCTGCAACGGGGGATTTCACACTTCACGGAGCCACTAGTAGTTTTCGGGACAGGCTCGCTTGTGGCTCGCACCAACGTTGGAACAGATGGAGATCGCTTTGCAGCGCATCGGTGTGCAGTGTCCTGCTCAGCATCTAGACAGAAAAGAGACAACACTTTAATACTTTGTGTTTTTGCAGTTAAAGTGGACCTTTCTAAGCTTTCTAAGTGGACCTTTCTTTCGTTTCCCAGTGGGAATTTACAATGAGCCATAAAACCGCTTGGCTGTAGTATGAGGGCATTTTTGAGGGTGCGAGAAACCATTTAATAAAAAAAAAATGTTTTCAAATGTAATTATAGGGAAAAAAAATGTACCATAACTCTAAGGCCCACTAAATGTTGCAAGAAATTAATCCAACCATTTATGCAGTATGCCTCATTTGAATGAAATTAATAAGAACCATCACAGATTTCTCAGATATTTCAGTGGCATAAGCTGCATTTGACACAGTGGGACTAATTCTCTTACAATAAACAAATTGAACCTTAATAGGACCAGGTGTAATATGCATTGATGATTATAATTTCCACTAGGGCATTCATCAATGAACTAGTATTTTATTTTTTAAAAGAGGACACACAAAAAAAATCTGCGAATGAAAGAGAATGGCTAAAATAATGAAAGAAAGCCTGATAGAAAAGCGAGAGGCTGTAATAACTAAACATATCAAATCTATTATTAGATGGAAGTTGTAATCGGAGCCTTCGTTTGTTAATTTTTAGCATGGAAACGATGAACTCATAAGTAATGCTTCAAAAACCACTTTGCTGTGAGAATTTCATAGGTGTCATACAGCATGTTATAGGATCTTAACATTGTTCAATCCCCAATATAATGAACACATCTCATTGTGCCAAGCTGAACTGCTTTAACCCTCATGCATCCTCTCACCACAGACGCAATTTCCAGAGCACATTCACATGACCAGTTCTTGGTTTTTTGTAACCCAGACAACTTTGAACAACACACAATTCTCAATCCAACACCAATACGGAAAATAATGATTTTTACAGTCAAACTTGAAAGAACCATTCAATACTTTGGTTTGAGTCTGACTTCCAAGTTTTTAATGGCTCTGCATCAAGTTAATTTATTACTGGGGAAAACATTGTCTTATTTTAGACACACACGTTATAGTTGAGAGGAAATAAATTATCAATAAACAGTTTGGGAGAAGCATCAGCCAAATCTACTTCTAAACCCAAGAAATAGCAGTATTTGGTAAATAAAAAGTCTGCCAAACCTTTGCATTTATTACAGCTTATACTGGGTTTGTTTACATGTACAAAGCTTGTAAACCTCCTCCACCCTGACTATGTACAGGCCTGCAAACATGCCAGTCCGAGCAGCGTAGCATCCAGGTAGGATTACATCTTACTGTGGGATATCTCAACGGCACTAGTGAGCAGTAAATAATAAACTCCATATTAATCCAGTTAGGTCATTAACTGAGCTGCAGTCACAGCCAAAAACCATTCAGTCACAAAAATCTGGTCTGAACAGGTTCACTGCTACAAACAAGGAGGGACTGCAAACACAGGATTGCTTCAGACTCACACACCTGATCTGAACAGGTCACGTCTGTGTGCAGTTTGCACCACCTCGCCAGCTGCCTCAACTCAAACTCCACGATTTCTGTAGTTGCTGAGCGAAAGTTATGAAAATAATAATCTTAGAAGGCATCCAAATTTATGTGAAGATGTTATTTGTCTTATTTAATTAAGTATGCTCAATAACTGTTGACAGAATCTGTCCATCCCCAGCCATTTCAAAGTAATTTATGGTAGTTCCTGGTAACAAACAAATATTTTCTTCTTTTTTTATATAGTTAAGGAAAATCTCAAACAGCAGTTGCACAGTAGAAGCCAGTTTCAGTTAACTTCCCAAGCACTAAACTTCTATCTCATAAGCACAACAAAAGTAAAATCAACACCATTGTCAGTATTTGGCTGCCCATATGTGATTTCAATCTAAACTGGAACAGTTGGTGTTCGACTTAAGACACCAGATTACAGTAGCAGAGACAATAACAGACGGACAGAAAAAGTTCCAGGCATGAGGAGGCACTGTGGGTTTGGGAAACAAAAACACTGAGGTTCAGTTCATGACAATCATCCCTATTAGGAGGTTCTGGAATAAAATAAATCTTTGAAACTGCATGCTGCATGTCCCTTTCAACACCAGTGAGGATACAACATTTAACCATCACAGGATGAAACCTGGATATTAATAAACAACTTGACTGTGTCATTTCATGACAAAGGTTGAGATGTTTTTATGGAGTTAATGTTCTACAATTTAGCATGAGTAACAAGTGATCAGGAGCTCGGCACTAGAGAGTCCATCCTCGTTCGCCGATCCTCTCTCTGCAGGACATATTCTCACCATAGGCTTCCACTCACATGTCTGCTGGAATCAACACACCCCCTCCACTCGGACAAAGACATGGACTGACAGGCTAAACGTTTATAAAACAGGGGCATGAGCCTGTGTTCACACATTCGCCGGACTGTTTAGGTCCGGAATCATTGTGGTTCCCAACTCGAATATGAATGACTCCAACGAAATGACAGGGACTGGTGGTCGGGGACAAAACACCCGGAAATAACAGCGGAGAGGACATGCTCCAAAGCAAAGCGCCCGGGTTGTTTGTGGTGCAAGTTTGCACGCACCTTATTTCATAGTCGCACCGGGTTAATCATTATATAGTAGCCGGGGTTCCAGCCGCGGCATACCGGGTACAGGCAGGGGCGTGACAGTTTACCTCACACAACACATGACATACACTAAGAATATGTTGGACGTTACACCGGGAAATCCCATGTGAGGGTCATTCCTGTAACCGCGGCTGCCACCGCCATGTAACAGCACCGGGTGACGCTGGTCCCTGGTCTGCTGGGAAGTTTACTACCCATGTCCACCAACAATAACACGGCCTTAAGCAGCGCTCCGGTGAACAACAAGTATGTGTTTCAGCCGTCATACCGCTCATATTCCTGCACACACAACACATGAACGAGCCACACGGACACGCACAACAAGCTCGCAGCCCCCTTGGGTACCTGTGATGGGGGTCTGAACAAAGGCCCGGGAGCTGTCTGGAGCGGAAGACCGACACAACGGGAGGAAGCAGGCAGGCGAGTAGAGAGAGCATCCGCTCCTGACGCGCCAAAACCTGCCTTTCTGTCCACCAGCTAGCCGGGTTTCACGAAATACACCCACTGGAAGGTGAATTAACATCGTCTCGAGTGCTGCAGGCGGTCAGAGCGTTATACCTACCGGTGAAGAGGGTGGATGGTCGTGGATTTTGGCCCCGGTTACCCTGAAACCCCAGGCTCTCACTCCGAAAACATGGCGGCTCGACGGTGGAGCAACCGAGAGCGGTGCATGACGGGATGCGGCGAGAGTGGTCCATTGTGAGGAAGCTGACAGCGACCGCGGCTTCCCTTTGCACCTTTTATAGATGATTCTAAAGTTACTGTCTTCGACCACAGTGTGTTTTGATTCGTTACGTTACAGCGGGAATGCTAGGAAACATTTGAGATCACGCAGGGATCGGTTTGTTCCGTTCACAAATGTATTCTTGGTCACTACGGTAACGCGGTGACTGGCAGCCATGGCAACGTGCTGCGACACACGGACCACCGCGGGATGCAGCCCGCTGGAATGTCTGCAGCCGGCGAGACTCCCTAAAATAGCAAATGTTGAAATGCAATAATGGCCAGTTAAAGCGCGACGCGCCTGAATTTATGTCAAATAACGCCCTATTTTTTATTTATAGTAGTCGACAACTATTTGCAATGAAATTCAGAGCAAATGATTCCATTCATTATATTCCATTTATTCCCTTTTCCTATTAGTATTTTTGTTGGGTTTCCGTAAGAACAAGTGTTAAATCATTTGCCTGCAAGTGACAGCAAACATAAATGGAGTTGTATGTGGATAGGACAAAGGCAAATACACTTATCATAGTAATTATGAGAGTATAAATATGTCAACTGATGTTGGCTCTTTCAATGTATTTGCTGTTTAAGGTGACATTTCCAGTTCATTATTAATATAATTTGTGATAGCGCTTACAATTTTCAACATGCTTTGTGATATGGTAACATGTTTGTCTTGTTTTTGTACTTGTTCAAATCAAATATCAGAAATGATTTTTTTCTTCCCAATAAAATTCACTTGAATCATTCATGTTTTTAGCTTTTTCTGACTTTAAATGGAACATTTTTCTGTACATGTTTTATGAACTGGCTACATTCATTTTCACTCTTAATTTTCTATTGTATTTCCTGAAGCAAGTAGTTTGCTGTGCTTCTAGTCCCTGCTTGACCGGAAAACTCTCCACTGAACGGACAGAATTGGTCCAACCACCTCTTCTAGCTCCTCTTATTTTGAAGCAACAATGTCTCTACTCCACACCTTCACACAGATGCATAGGCCCAGCACAACAAAAGCTATTACATTTGCATTTATCGGCTTGTTCTTTCCTTACTAGAGTCCATCGTATGCGACACGTTTCCCTCCCGGATCCTTGGCACGGCATGCTTCACATGACTATGCTACATCTTGTGCTCGACCATCTCTTGGGTCATTCACACTAATAAGTCTAAAAGGTCAATCATGTGAATCTGGTCTTCTAAAAGACGTCCAGTCATGTCACAGTTAAGGTCAATGAGACTTCAATGGCATTACAGTGTAATTGCTCAAAAGAACCCTTTTTCCCTTATACAAATGTTTAATTATTTACTTGCAGTAGTGAAGAAAAGAAGAATTTAGAGGATAAGAAAAAAAGGACTCCAGAGAATGGTGATGAAATGTGTAAAACAACTCTTCACAAAATAAATCCTGATTAAATTTAAACACAGAAAAAAATGCTTTGATTTATCCTCTTATCTTTAGCTAGGTAGAGTCACATGGCTTTACAAAATACATCATTTAATTATGTAAAAATATATTGATATGTCTGCAATGTCCAAGCCTAAACCAAACTAATCTGTAATTCCCTGCTTCATAATCCTATACTTAATACTATGTAATTTGGGAAATTGGACAAAAGCACTTAAGGTAATTAGTCATCGTGGCAGGCAGAAATGACAAAGGAACTGATTTTGTTTTACGTATAAAGTGTTTTTATTATTTCAAACCTCTCCTTAATCCCCATAAAGACATTCACCTCATACCCATTTCCTATTTTCACTCCTCCATCAGATTAGAAAACAAAAACATGCAAGTTGTTCACCAGGTGACTCTGCACAGGTGCAAATATTCAATTGAATCTCACAGGATGGAAAGAGAGGAGAAAAGGGTATGAAGAAAATCTCTTTCATTCTCACCCTAGCCCACTCCCCCCAGAGATGCACTCTCCTGTCCTAAATAAAATAGACAAAACAATCATTGGCTGGTTATTTACATGCACAGCATCCCATGACAGAACCCCCCTCCCCCACCGCCCCTTCCCAAAAGACAAATCGAAGCCAGATCCTAAAGCCACCTTCAAATCTGATCCAGAATGAGAAGTGAAAAGAGATAAACAGATTCATGGAGATGCAGGTTTAAGCCTGAGCCACCGAGCTTGAGGGAAGCACTTCACATCATATGGCCGTAAGAAAGATTCGTGGCTGTGCTTTAGTAGTACTATTATCGGTGCCGTCAGCAGGAAAATGAGCTGTGTTCAAAGATGAATATGATAGGAACGGTCCCGGCTCAAATCCTGTCAACATCTAGGGGCTACATTTAATTTTAAATACTTGGAGCTGCCTGAAGGCAGAGCCTGTCCTCAAAGGCACCACGATGTTATCATCCGTGCAAACATCACGCCAAAGAAGTTGGATCATCCAAGTTGTCAGTGCGTGCACCAAAATTACCCGCTCTGTAAATCACACCCTATGACAAGGTAATTGCATACTGAGGCGCTGGGAGTTTTATCGCCTGCTTCTATGACATTGCTGATACAAGTGAGCATGTTCCGAACACCTCTGTGAATTATAGCTACCAAGGATGATGGCTTTAGGATTTGGGATCAAACGACTGCTCTAGTTGACACCATCACATTCTAAAACAACAACAGGTACGAGCCGTGCCCCCCGCCCCCTCCCAGCATCCCACACGTAAGCGCCCCTTAAAAATGCACAGGGGCACCAAGTGGCCAGAGTTCATGGTGAAAAAAAAAAGCACCAGCTAGTCCTGTGAAGTCACACAGTTACACACACATATTACTCACACGCACACACAGACACACGTGTGGGAGTGTTGCGAGTTGGCAGTTTTGTGAATGTGCTATCTTTTATTACTCATTCTGCTTTCCTTTCATTCATCTCAGTTCTCCGTGCTGGTTCTTCATCGACCTGTACTCATTGGACTCTCGGGCACACACACACATCCACCCCTCGGGTTGGGGCTTCAAGTCCAGTCTTCAGCTAAACTGTGACACACAAAAGTGAGTGTTGTCGGGTCAACCGATGTTCCTCGTCCACAGTGACACTGTCAGGATTGGTGTGAAGAGGGCGCTACCAACCATTATCCAGCTCTGGAATACAAAAAAAGTGTTTTTATTATTACAATATCATATCATCGACATATAATTTGTACACAAGCACATTTATTATTGACATCAACTATTCTTTTCTAGACTGCATTCATTCAGATGTTTTCCATTATGATCATTTTGTAAAAATATAAACAATCTGTCATGTGGGTTGTTGTAGTAAACAAATGTTACATCATTGGCCACTCTTGTCTTGATAAAATCTTTGTTACATTCAGAACAGACACAAAATGCATGATTAATTTTCCATAATCGCAAGTTAACTCAGCTTCAGTGCGATTAATTGAGTTTAAAAATGTTAATCTAGTGACAATTTATGTGATCATCTATTAATGAAGTGAAATCATGTTGTTTTCCGGATGAGAAAATGCGAACAAATTCCATTTACTGAGTTAATACTGATACCGTATTAATAATGTGGGTATCTTTATTTTGAAGTTCGCCTTTCTATACACTGAGAGGGTTCGCGCTGCTTCCTCTCATAGATCCTCTGAACGATCCATCTTGCTCTTTTGCCACAAGCCCACTTCGACGATAATACCCATCCTGAGATAAATGATTCATCCAAGAATAAAAGCGACTCAAATAGAACAAGAATAAAGAGATGTTATATTTGAAACTCACGTGTAAAGAGGCTGCAGCTGCAGATGAGAGGACTTCTGAGGAGGCTGGTAGCCATATGAGTCGAACCCACCGATGAAATCGACTTCACAGAGGAAGAGATGAAAAGACAACTTAATGTAAAGTACTGATGCGGATATTCAGCAGGTTGCATTAATACACTTAAAGGTCAGGCTCTATTGTGCGGTGTTAAAATGATACCAAATGTATTTGTCCACGTTATTAACTCTCTTTCAAAGTGCAGACGCGCACGTTCTCCCCACTAGGAACCGTCACATCTAGATTGCAGAGATAAAGAGTTGCACATTACTTGAAGCCTCACTGAAAGCGCATGCTTTCTAAATGATCAAAATCCAATTTTCATTTCAATGAAAAAGGCTTTGACTGTCGGAGGCTGATGATGCTCCAGAGAGCCAGAACAAAGGGGCAGTTCAGGATACATGATTAGGTTCCATTACAACTTCGGATATGTTTTAAAAAAGCAATACACAAAAACAAATATGAATCTAAGGAACAGAAAATGTTCCTTTTCACTCCAAAAATATGAAGTGGACTTTGGAATGTACCTTTGAAGGTCCAACATAATGACTCTATCCCAGCCAACAACCACTGCCTTAAATGTTTAACTAAAGCAACTCAGATGAGGAGGGGGAATTATATAATGAGAGCAGAGCTTTGGGGATGAGACGATGCTTTGAAAGCAGCATTTAGCAAACTACCACGACACTAAAAGAAGTTTTCAAGGAACCAATCGAATGCTCAAGTTAACGTTACATTCTTTCATTTCATATGAGGTTATGTCCTGAAAGTGGTGCGTGCCAGAAATTAGACGCAAACAACAGCCCATATTGAGATGATTTAAAAAGCAAATCTGATCAAAGGCTCCTGTGTTATTTTTTTCATAGTATCTTCTCAGTTCCTTGAATGAACAAGATTCATTTAAGAGATTGTATTTTTTTTTTTGTAAAATGATGTAGAAAAGTACAAAAAATAACCCTGCTGCAAACTGCATGAGCAATTTAAGGAACATGGTAATTTCCAATATTATATGAGTAATGTTTATCTATGTTAATGTTCATGGCATTTTGCAGTGGCAGCACCCTTGCAAACAGTTGTAAGTGTGCACGCTGTGATGCCAGGCTGGATAACTGTGCCAGAACCAAAGACCAGCGCGACAGGGAGGAGAGCTGGCCGACAAAGCGATGGCATATTTCACCATGGCAGTGTGAAGTGACAGCAGCCAATAAATAGTGGAGTGTGGCTGCTCAATATTGTTTACACATTTTAGTAGATAACAAAATAACCATCGCAAAAACAAGCTAAGATCAGGTTTGCAATCTCACTGAACCACAAACCACAGGAGCAAAGTGCATTAGCATGAGAGGCCTAACAAGCACTGTTCTGAAGAGGGACGACCATTACTCAGCACAAGCACAGATGCACATCACCCACCCATACATTCTCATCACCATGGCATCGCCACCAAAGACAAACTGTGTTAAACAGTTGATTGCTATCTGCTGAAAGATACTTACAGCTATCCTCGTCATCCTGGAAGACTTTACTGACGTAGCAGGCGTACACAAAGCCAAACAGCTAAGAGGAGACAGCGGCCGATTAGAGATCAATATCGAAAGAACACTGTTAAAGTGTCCCATTGTTCGGGGTTACTCACAGCCAGCAGGACCTGGATGGCTGAGCTCAGCACCTCAATGTACTGGTAGTCAAGGAGACAGCCGGAGACACTGATGACATGGTGATCGTCAGGGGCCATGTGGGGTCCGGGCACCGCTGTCACCAGGCAACCGGGGCCATGCTCCATCCACCATGAACGGTGAAGAGAGGTGTTGAACGTCATCAGGAAGTCACGATCCTGGGTCAGCACAGGACAGCAAGCAAGTTCAGTTCCACATGGCAGTGTCTTCTTGGACATCTCTTTCTCCAGGCAACACAAACAGCACTGACTGAGGCTTCACAACACCTCCCAAAATACCTCCTGAGACCCAGTGTCCAACATCCATTTGGTTTCCTTTAAGCACCTATAACTCTGACCTATTAGGTCACATAACCTGCACCAAAAATAGATGAATGGAATGTCAGCAAAAGACTATAAAAACATTCCATTCCAATTTTCTGGTGGAAACCAGTCTTTTTATGAGCAGTAAAAATAAGTAGTAATAAGTCACTTGACAACATTCAAGGGCTAGCTAGCTGTGAGACAAAGCTTGTGTCTTACGCCTGTATTTATCCCACATAAAACTGAGACATTTAAAACAAAAGACACCCCACACAAAAGTTTAGTTTCACTGGCCATTTCAGTCACTTTACTTCTCTGAGTCAAGGACCAGTGACCCAACTCTTCATCTGCTCTTTTTGAGAAGTCAACCTCTGCTGAAGGGAAATCAATGAAACAAAATAAACCATCGCCTTGTAGTTCAACTCCAATTCATCACGGTGGAGCAGCTGAGGCTTCGCCACTCTCACTTGTTTGATTCTTGGAACAATCCATTGCATCATTTCTATTAATTAGGTCTCATTTTCCGCTGCATAAACCATCGACAGCATGAAGCTGTCAACCACACTTTGGAACTATGGACGATTATGAATCCTCACTTAATTGTTGTATGCTTTAAGACCATGGGAAGGAAAGCCAGGTAATATTCGAAGGCTGCACCTAACAGACAGAAACTCACTTCAAACCCAGAGGGTCCTGGCTGCAGCCTCCACATAACACCATGAAATATTTTCATGTATTAGCTTTTAGCTGTGACCTGACATCCCCGCTGCTAAACCGCAAGATAAAATGTTTGTGACTTGGTATCAACTCTCACCTGAGACAGGTTTCCGACCTCCAGGTAAAAACAGATGATGAAGGAGTTCCAGCCCACCCAGAGGACCAGCCATACTGCATACTGTCAAAACACACGGGCTTCAGTCGCCACGTACGACACAAAGTGCTTTGATCTTCAGCATGAACTTACAAAGATGAGGTATCTGAAACGGAACTGCACCGTGCCGAACATGCCCAGGATGACGGCCATTATGTGCAGGAAGTTGGCAAGGATCGGCGCCCATTGGTACCCGAGGAAATCAAACACCTGCCTCTGCAGCGCAGCCACCTGAGGGACAGAAGGTCGCGTGTAGGTAAGCATACAAACAAGCTCCACAAACACAAAAGCACCACCAGAGAGCCAGCGCACACACAAACCCAAGACAGCGACAGGGACAAGCGCATACATCTTCCTCTGTTGTTTCCATGGAAACTGCCTGGAGCACCACTCACTGAAAGAGGCACACCCCTGAAAAGCTCCCCCAAATTAATGAGGATCTTTGGGCTGATACCAGTATAGCGAGAAAACTCTCCAGCACTGCAGACCAAACCTGTGGACAACAAACCACTGCACTCCTCCATCACTTCAGGAGTCAGATTAATGACCTTTTAATGAGACGTTATATGAGACTCAACTGCCCCTCATAATGTCAGGGTGAAGGGAAACCTAAAGAGGCACAGCAATGATGCCTAGCCAAACTGACTGATGTCTTTTTCATTGCACTTCTTTATACTTCAGTTTATATATGTTCCAACTACACTCCCTGACAAGGTAAAAAAAACGTGTGTTTCATACTTCTGGATCAAATTTAAGAAATTGTAATATAATTGAAACGGTTCAACAGTCACCTTGCCACAGGGACATCGTGGCAAGTAAATCAGGTCTTGTGTTGCCCAGAAAAAATGCTGCATTTCACTCTGAAATATAGCCTCAACAAGTCAATAAGTCGCCTCACTGCTGGATGCAAGTTGGATCCTGAAGTAATGTGGGCGGAGTTGTTTTGAGACCCACAAACAAATGTTGGGTCTAAATTTGGACTCACTTCTGCAGACTCTTAATTGGAGGGACAATAGTGGCGACCACTTGATAGGCTGTTCCAGACATCACTATCAACCTTTAGTAGTTATTTTGTGTTTTGTATCAGTTGGAATTAGTTACAGTTAAGAATATGTTAAAACTCTTAAAAGGGGGGTCATGTTCTGACAATTATTTGTGTGTTTTATATTAAACTTGATGTGTGTTCCAACTAGTTGTATACATATATTTTCCTCTTTCGCAGAGGAGTTACATGGGCAATCTATGGTTGCTATTTCAATGTACTATCAAACCGAGAACTGATTTTAGTTGTCAGAATATGACGACAAATGGAAGATATTTCAGCAGTTTCTAAGAACAGTGATAATCCAATGCAGGTCATTTTTAAAAACATTTTTGTTCTGCACATTTACATTGTTATTATGTGTCACCAGTGAAATGAACACAAACATTTAACTAGGGAAGTTTTTTTTTCTTAACTTATTGTTGATATTTACATATAAATATCATCATGAGTTGACAAAACATATGTGAATAGAAGTGCAGATGCTGACGGGACTCAAAGTGAAGCCTGTACTCAGCCCTGCTCCCTGTGATCCCAAGCCCCACACCCCGGTGTGTAATGTGGCATGGCTCCCCGGCAGCTGCACCTCAAAGCCCGGACTGTGCAGCGAGGCTGGACGAAAATGCCTGATTATACCGTGCGGCTGTGGAGCGCACGCCGCTCTAATTATATCCCGCAGCTCTGACCCCTCACACACTCACCAGCTGCAGGGAACAGATCACAAGGAGGGTGCATCTCCCGTCGCAGCTCCCCATCTTGGAGGGCTCTGGACGCGGCTTGGAGCCGCGAAGGCTCCGGGGGAATGGCGAGTCCCCGTTCAGATCCAGACTGCCGGGCCGACGCTGCTCACACCATCCCTCGCTGAGTGGACTGGCCTGCTCCCGCAAGGCTTGGCCTGCCTGCCGCCTGTCCTCACTGTGGGCGACCCATCTCGGATGCTGGTTCTGTCGGTAATTACCAGTTGCGGGTAGTTTTTAGGGAGGAGAGCGGCGAGGGAGAAGAGGAGGTGGAGGAGGAGGGGGGGGGGGGCGTTCACTTCTCGCCGGCCTGCTGCGGTCAGACCTCCGCCGCCGACAACCGAAGCACCTCGGCCACACCTTCCGGAGAGGGGACGCACAAAGACACAAAGCGAGTGAGAAAAGTGCCATAATGTGCTCCGGGCCACAGAGGCAAATCAACATCATATGATAGCGGATCACACGAGGGGCGGCGGGGGGAGGAGACCGACCCCGCAGTGTCGCTCCTCCAAGCGCGGACACAAAGCAGCCCGTTGTGACTCGCAGTTTTTTCCCGGGGTAAGAGCCGCTCTCGGCCCCAAACGCTGGACTCGAGCGATGCTGTTGGTGGTGGAGCCGAGCCCACATAACGGAGCGATGTACTCACCGGAACCAGCGTTCAGGGGGTCCCAGAAGCGGCTCCTCCGCTCCGTCTTACAGCGTCTTTTGTCAACAATCGGGGCCGGGGCGTGCGCAGGAGGAGCCGGGGGTGAGCGAGGGAGAGAGAGAGGAGGGGGTGGGGGCTCTCAGTCGCCGCGACCCCCTCGAGGAAGAGCCACATACGTTCTGCAGACCTGCGTGCGTGTACGCGCGCGCTCGCAGAGGCACAAAAGAAAGGGCGCACCACGTCACGCACGGGACTTTATTTTGAAATCTGACACCGACAGCTGAAAGAAAAAAAATACTATGAACTGGAGTCGATTTTTGAAAATGTGTTTTTAGTTCTTAAGTGTAATATTTCTGTACGATTAATTCTTAAAGTTCATGAAGGTGACTTGGAGGTGACGTCAAGATGACATCACTCATTTATGACGTTGGTCAGTCCTGGCCTGAAACCTCCACTGGGGTTCACAGCCGGGTGGAATGTTCTGCCCAAAAGATGGCAATGAGAGGATGCAGGAGTCTCAGGGTCTTGTTCACCAGTGAGGGAAGGATGGAGCTGAGCAAAAGTCGCTTTCGATTTGAGGATCAATTTACAATCCCACTCTCAACTATGGAGGCTCAGGTGTCTTGACACCTCCCTGGTCAGGTGGTCTAGGCAAGTCCGACACGACTACTGTAGCAGACTCAGCATATAGGTTCTGTCTCTCGGGTGTAAACCGATGCTGGTGGAATGAACATTCACACCTCATGGATATCAATGCTAAGAAGAAAACAATTTGGAATTTTATTTTTTCATTCCCCCACAAATCAATTTAAATTATGCCGAAGTAACACACAAACAGCAGACTTAATAAGGACATGTTTATAATAATGCAGTGTAGAAAGACAGATATTGAATTAAATAAAACATTAAAACTATTCGTGTAAACAAACATCTTGTTGGCTACAAATAGTAGACAGCCATAGTGTTTTCAAATTGAAGTCGCAGTGATCAATGTGGTAGAGTTTACTATATATAATTTAGAAATAGGATCATTATATGTGATATTGAATTACATTTGGGGCTGTGTATTGGCAGGAATCTAGTGACAATGCATATCCCAATATGACAATGACACAGAAAAGTGCTACAGAAAAATAATCTAACAATATAAAAACCTTTTTGCAGTTTCAAATTCAACCATGGTAGTGGTTTAGCTTTGGCGACGTACTCACTCAGGCATGAATGCTTGAGATCTTGTCTATCACAAGGGTCAGAAGGGGAAAAGTTGACAAGAGAGAAGACTGTAACATCTGTGCCATCGAGCACCACTGCAGCTGTGACTGTATAATCGGGAGGAAATAAAGCGCACACCAAGATGACAAAGGGTCTTCAGAAAGCGAATCAAAGTGATGAAAGACACGCATGTAAGAACTTGATTATCCAGAGTGTTTTCAGATGTTAAAAAATTTATTAAAAAGTTACAAAATCAAAACTTTGGATGGTTGTCATGAATGAGCGGAGCGAACTGAAATTACTGAGTTTACAAATCACTCATCAGATTTCCAAGGATTCATTAAAAAAAAAAAAAAAACAGACACCACAGATCATACAGGCTACTGAATTTCTCCCATGTAGAGCCGCTTGTCACTGCCACCAGAGAGCACTGTTGAGACAACACAGTGGTCAACGTTAATACCACACACAACACAACGTCATGTGAAGACCTTCACATTCTAGATCATATATCATAAATTGGCTGATCTTTCCCAAAATAAAACCAGGAATAAACCATAATCTCAGATTTGAAGAGGAAAAATTGGGTGGACATTCTACTCACCGACTGGCTCATTTGGGTGAAAGACAACTTCGTTCACAGACCCAGCGTGGCCCGGAAGTTTGTAGAGAATTCTGCGAGATGTGGTGTCCCAAACATAGACAAATCTAGAAAGATGGACAATAGCATCATAGCAGGAAATAACAGTGTCTGAAAAAAACCCAAAATCGTAGTGCAACAATTATGTCCGATGGAAACAGCAATATTAAAAAACTAAAGGCTATAGGAAACATTGCTGATGTACATTTGGACCATCTGGAGTCACTTTAGTACAAGTTCGGCTCTTGTGCAGAAACGAAAGCGCAGTACTAAAATTTTTGAAAACACAATGTGCGTTCATCGGTCCACCATGTGACCACATCTCACCTGTCGGCAGAGCCTGCAGCCACCTTGCTCCCGTCAGTAGACCATGAGCATCGTAGTAAATTCTGTTATTTAAAAAAAACAAAACAAAAAAAACATAAAATCAGTGGATGAAGGTAAGACAACATTTGTGTCCCCTGTGAACCTGATATATGTTAGCAATAGTGAGTGAACCAGGCATGATTTCAACACTTACCTTTTCAAAGTTGTGGACATTTCCCTGGAAGATCTTCACACACCTTTCCTTGGGCGCGAACGGTCTGACGTCCCAGATACGCACTGCAGAGCATCAGACTTGACAGTCAAATATACGACTGCAAAATCTACTATTTGCTACAAATGATTCACATTAGTCATGACAATATGGTGGAGAGTTCAAGATGATAAGCAAACTGTCAATTGCAAACAAGCAACAGAAACAATATAATAAACATGAATTACTCAAAATTCTAGGTAAATTTATATTCTGTAATACTAGCTACAACTAAAGCAAAAAGTTGAACATCAAAGGTAAAAGGTATTTAATCCCTTGAAAAAAATGATTGAAGGGTGATACCTGTGTTATCCATGGAGTTGGAAAGAAGGTAGGAGCCCTCCGAGCTTAAACTGAGTCCCGTGACTGAGTCTCCATGTCCGTGCATATTATAGATGAGCTTGTTCTGCCTCAGGTCCCAGACCTCCACAACACAAAAAGCAACCGTGTTAATCAGAATCAAGCAGCTGGTTTGTTTCCCTAAAGCCATAATTATATCAAGCAATATCTTTCATCATTAAGACTGCGTTCATACTAAAGTCCAATTTGGCTTCAAAAGGGCAATTGTGTGTTTTAAATTAGATTTACTCTTGCTTCCGACGACGGGTTCCACTCAATTTATTATACAGTAAAAGGGTTTATGCTCCAGAACAGAACACACACAATATGGGAAAAATGTATTTCGTGCCTGTCTCAAAGATGAAGTCGCCGCGAAAAGTCATTCATTATGTCCAACTCTTTTGGGCAACAACATGCACATTTTAAGAACAAAATAAAGAAAAATTTAATTGAAAAAATGGCCCAATATAGAGAATTGTAGAGAAATGTATTAAGGGAGTAAAAGGTGAACTGCAACAAATACAATTGAGAAACATTCTCGATGCATAGATTCAGAGAAAATCTGCTATTGCAAGGCAACACTACATAAACCTCATATAAAGATGGTGAACCCATGCCGTTACCTTGATGTCATTGTCGATGCCTCCGGACAGAATCTGATCACTGGTGTCATTAAAGGTGACGGCGAGCACTTGGTAGGTGTTATGGAAAGTGTGAATGGCTCCTTTCTTCCTGATGTCCCAAAGCTGCAAAAAAGAAAGTGATATTTAATGGAGGTAAATTGGTGTGACTCTATGTGGTAGACAGACGTTTCACCTTGACAGTTCCGTCGTCACTCCCAGTACACACCAGCTGGGGGCCTCTGCGAGCTGGGTAGCAGGTGTTGACGAAAGAAGTGTGGCCCTTTAGACGCTTGACCCTCTCACCTGTTTCACTGTCCCACACACCAACAGTCTTGTCTGTGCTCGCAGAGAACAGTATACTGAAATGACCAAGGAGAATTGATTTGAAAAAAGATCACTTTATCAAACACTAAAAAGTATTAAGTTTAAGTTTTAAGACAGGTTACCTTAGGTTAATATAAATGGTTTTACTGTGTGTCAAATGTGGTCATCTTTTGTGCAGTATTCTGAAAATACTGTGGGACTAATAAAGGTCATCTAATCTAACCTAAATAAAGAGGCGCTGTAATGGAAATGGCAGGGACCAGGGGGTATATGCTAGGCCATGACATATTACGCTCCGAAACAATGAAGTGATATGGACACTGAATAAAATCATTGGAGACAAACCTAATGTGAGTCGAACAATTAATACTAGGGGCTAAGGTGTTTGAATGGGTCCTTGGGCGAGACACCAAACCCACCTTGCGTCGTGTTGTTGGATGGGGTGTTCAGCGCATATTGGCAGCCAGCTGTGGCTATTAATGTAGCCCACCACCACCGGTCTGACTGAGGTAGGAGTGGATAATGGTTTCCGTAAAGCACTTTGGGAGTCTTGAAAAGCGCTATACAAATCTAAGCTATTATTATTATGGACTGTATGCAAGATATGTGTGTGAATATCCTTGAGCAGTGTTTGGGGCTGAACAATGTAGTTTAACATCGACAATGTCCAGAACAATTAATGTAGCAAGCAAAGTGAGCAGTGTTCCGATCGCACCTTCCATCAGTGTTGTAATGCAGCTCCATCACTGCTCCACTGTGACCCTTGAGCGTGGCAAAATTTTCACAATCACCATACACGTTCCACATTACTAGAAAAAAAGCAGATGATACCATATGATTACTGGATGGTTGGAATGTTCAGATATTATAGAGAAACAACAAAAAAGGAAAAAAGTGTGATGTTTACAATGGTACTATTAAAGACTGACGTCCAAGTGAGAAATAGGATGATGAAGAGTGTTGAATAGAGCCTCTCAGGAGAGAACATTTGAATAAGACTTCATCAAAATAACTTACAAATAAGCCTGTCGAATCCCGATGAGGCCAGAGTTGCTCCGTTGGGATGGAATTTGCAGCAGTAGACCTCACCCTCATGGCCTGACATGAGCATGATGGGCGCTTGCAGGCTTGATGTGCGTGGTGGGCCCTGTAGGAGACAAGTCACAAGTTTGTTGCAGGCTAGGAATTTGTCATCATACTTGGGATGAATGATGATGAATTCAAGATAAAATAACTTTATATAGCTTTATAAAGAATTTTAACACACTTAAAAAGCCAGCAGACAGTAATTCAGTCTTGATATTTCATTCATAAAATAGTAAGGAATATTAAACTCTTATATTACATTA
This sequence comes from Synchiropus splendidus, assembly GCF_027744825.2. Lineage (NCBI taxonomy): Eukaryota > Metazoa > Chordata > Actinopteri > Syngnathiformes > Callionymidae > Synchiropus > Synchiropus splendidus. The sequence goes on from NC_071337.1 coordinate 11,978,471, forward strand.
ATCCAATGTTGTCAATGTCAATCCAATTAATGACAAAGCAAATAACATTTTGCATCGAAAACATAACAGAAGGTTACGCTTCCACAATCTTACTACATAGCAGAGACTTGTTTTGCAACGTCAGCCTCCCGCAGCTTGGCAACAAATGAACAGCAACGCCAGTCCTGATATTAACTTATAATGCACGTACTTATACGAGTGCCAGATTAAAATATAAAGGAAAAAATAATTTTTAAAGATGCAAACTTGAATAATCGTCGGAGTCTTGACTTAAGGGGACGTGGTGTTTAGAAGAGTCGTGTTGTATACATTTACATAAGACTCACTTCAGGAATTAAGTCATAAAGAAGGCTAAAAATATAATTGGAATATACGTGGGCAGGGTTGTACTCGTGTTCTTTATCACTTTCTGTACTTGAATGTCAGTTAACATACAGGAAACTTCGTGAACGATTTCATGATCTTTCCTACCGTAGCCACGAGTTGCTGTGTTTGAGCAGCGGCTATAAGCTCGGTCCGGGGCCGTTTCACATCAGCTGCTACAATGGCCATGTCGGCCGGTCTCTTCATTGGGTCCATCATTTCGACTTCTCGACTTGAAAGGCACGGTAGTTTGGCGTTTTGGCGTTAAAATCCAACAAAAATCCGGTGCATACGATGCTAACGTACAGAAAACGAATGAATGGAGCCACTGAAGCACAAAACAAGTGCTTCCGCCTGAGACTTGTACTGTGATTGGTCGACGTCGCTAGCTACTGCAGTGATTGGCTGGTTTTGTTACTGTCGCACTGCGTTGCACCGGAAGAGAAATAAGAGGTAGCAGCGCTAACCGTGAGGTAAGTGTATCTTTTTAATACAAAAGAAAACGGTCATTCATTCTATCGACTCACACGCGTGGAATAAAATTAAACTACTCCATTTCTGTGTCGGCCTTGTTTGATGCAATTATTAAACAAAATGGTATAGCACCGCTAACGCTGCTTGTATGCAAACGAATCCTTGCAACTATGGAAGGATGAGCCACTTTGGAGCGACGTATAAATGGCATGAATTGTTGCGGATGTAAGATCTAAGTAAACATTTCTGTTCATGCTATTCTGTAGCTAATACTATGGTCGTAGTGTTAATAACATGGAACACAATTACCAATTCCTTCGTTCAGCTGAACCATGATAATAATATTGCTTTTTTTTTAAATGGTAGTGGACATTTTGCTCTGAATAATATACTGTATACCAGGAAACCACCAATGCCATCTCCAAGTAATGATAATCTACACCACCATCGAATGAGCTGCAGTTGTGCGCGTTTCATTATTATTTTTTGTGATTTTTTTGGGGGGAGACTGTAACTATTACAACATAGCTTGTGGTGTTCCTAATACAAACCTTTGTCCTGTTGCCTTGTTATAATAATAATTGGTATTGGTTGTATGGCCATGAAGTCAGGGTTTTGACATGAAGGTGTGAGCTCATGTCACATTAGCGTTGTACAGCTCCTACCTGGTTCATCATTTAGGAAACCTGGTGCTCTAAACACAATTATTAGCGAGCAGATTCAATAGAAACCACATAAAGTCCAATTATTTAATATTTTAGAATATGTGGCGTTCACGAAATAAGTGTTGCATTGTATTTCTTGTTGCTAAAGGTTGTTTATTGCGCATTATTGTGAATTCGTTTTGCCATTTTTGCTTTTTTTTTGGACTACCTAATATTTAAAACTGGTGATGTGACTTTGCTGTTGTTATATCTGTAGCTATATTTGCTGAACAAACTGAACCAGTGAGCACTTTACAGACAATGTCTGGCAGTGATGGACCTGGACAAGAACCTGCTGGCCTGGACGGTTTGCCGCCAATATACTCTATTGCTAAAGGAGAGGTGGTCTCAGTGCAGACCTATGGCGCTTTTGTTCGATTGCCTGGATACAAGAAGGAAGGTTGGTAAAAGAGCTTTTGAAAATGTGTCACCCACCTACGTAAGAGAATACTTGTTGAAATATATTGTTCTTTTACTTGAACGTGTATCTCACATTTTTATTCAACTAAGCACATTTTGAGCATTCTTTTTCCCTACATTGAGAACTAACAAAGTGTGAGAAATTATTTTGACATTCATAATAAATACTCATCATTATCACACGTATATTTCCCACAACTTATCAAACTGTCAAAATTAATATCACTTTATTTCATCATCTTATAATACAATAATTACCACATTAATATTATTTTACTGAACAAGTGTAGAATCATTATTAAATGCAAATAAAAAGTATATTTTGCCATATATTTTCAGCAAAAACTGTGGTCATGATACACTTGACTGGATATATGCAGAACAATTTTTGCAGCCAAGTTGTTATTCGCACCAGAAGGTGAAGGTTTTCAGCCTCATTTCAAATTCTCATTGCTGTACTGAATGATGAATCATTGGGTCACCGGCAAGATGAACAAAGGGCATATCAACCTAACCCTGGCTTGAAGCGTGACAGTAGCACTGCCACCACTCGTGCTTGAGATGCGCACATAGCAGAATCAGGTGTTGCTGAGTAAAGAATTTCCTGGATTTGGTTGGCAGTTGTTTTAGGGATTATTTCCCTTTCAAGCCTTTTAAATCACTAATTTTAACAAGGAAACCATTATTTTGTGAATACTTTCCTTCAGTGTGGTGACGTTGACGTGACTGTTTTTTTTTGTCCTCCATTGCAAAGTTGAGCAGCTAGTTGTCGAAAAAAATATATATAGCGTTGTTCTTATATGGCTATTGTAATGCAAAGATGTTTCTATTTTTATGAATCATTCTCTACCTCCCCAGGCTTGGTACATGTGAGTGAAATGTCTGCCACTCGCGTTGAGAGCGCCTCTGACATTGTGGACGTCGGGGAAAAAGTATGGATTAAAGTCATTGGGAGAGAGGTATGCACACTCAAACATGTGCAGATATGATTCTGCTGGAAAACGACAATTGCCATGTGCCCTTAGATTCAAGGTGAAAAGGTGAAGTTGTCTTTCTCGATGAAATCCGTCAACCAGGGAACAGGGCGAGACCTGGACCCCAACAATGTCATGGCGGAGTATGTTGTGTATTTAACGGTTGCATTTCATACAGTATGTACGTATACATGTGCTGAGCGGCTGCTTGTAGGCAGGATGCAAGGAGGCGAAGGCTGTTCAAAGACCACACAGGCAACCGGATCACTCTGGAGGCTGTACTCAACACCACATGTGCAAAATGTGGCTGCAAAGGTGTGTAATAGGTAGCCACCAGAAATCTAGAACCCCTTCAATGATGTTTCTGTCTTCACTGAATTAGGTCACTTCACAAAGGATTGCTTCTCTGCTCCCGGCACGCAGTACGCACTGGTGCCTGAAGAGGACGTAGAAGAGCCACAGCAGCAGCCCAGCTCCACAACCAGACCACAGCCTGTTAGCGAGAAAAAGAAAAAGAAGGAACTTAAGAAGGTTCACTCGTGCATGCGGGAAACAAGTGTTAAAATGTCATGTGTTAAAATGAGGCAATGTCTCCTCCGTTTGCGACAGGACAAGAAGAAGAAGAAGAAGCGGAAGAGGAAACACGAGGAGTCAGGAAGTGACAGCAGCAGCGACAGTGGTGAATGCAAACCCAAGAGAAGTTGGCGCGAACACACCAGCGACAGAGACGATAAGAAGAGGAAGAAACACAAGAAGCACAAATCGCACAAGAACACCTGAGTGTAGCCAACACGCATTACAGCCCTTTCACTTGTCAAATAAAGTCTGTAAAGGAGAGCAAATTAGGATCATGTTGAACTGTCTTCTTAAAAAAAAAAACTCTAGCATGAGATTACTGCAGGCCTGCTGTGATATTTATGTTTTTAATAAACATTAAAGCTACACTGATAAGAATAATTTGTGCCTCTCTTCATACACGTCGAGTTTTCAGTGTCAGTGCTCTTCAGTTAAGCCAGAGGGATGTTTATACATTTATGCGTTTTTTGGTTCTCACTCACGTTGTTGACCTCAGAAATGAAACAAACAAACGTGTACTCAGAGCACAGATGGGTGTGAAAAAACATATATTTTCAAATGAACTGAAACATTGTCATATTTATTCCAAAATATCGATTCATGTACCTCCCGTTTAGATATATATTAAATGGAGAGATTCAATTCGATTAACGAATTACAGACAAAAAATATTCAAGCCAAATAGCCCAGATTAATAATTTATAAGATTTATTTTGCTTTGAACATCAATTCCAGGTGAACCACATCAAACAATGTGATGTCAGAAACAAATCATTCATGATGACTGAGACTAAAAGGGATTGTACTGATGGACGTTAAAGTTAAAGTTAAAAAGATTTTCCGGATCAAAGCACAAAAGATGTCGCTGTGTGGACTTGCAGCAAAGGGTTTGGTCCTCTCTGGACCACTGCTACCCTGATGTTAAGCTTTTGCAAAGAGATTCAACTTAAATTGGATCATTCTTTTTACTTTATATCTTTTTTTTATTGAAATTTTCCAGTTTGACAAAGTGCTGTCGTGACGGGACAATTTTACAACAGTTGTGGTCCACATCAGTAAATTGAGCAGTATATAGGTGTTTGAAAGAGAAACAAAAAGAGAAAATAAAATACAACAATCCCAAACAGACACAAACAAAACACAACCCTCCATTCATTGCCTCATGTTCATAAAGGTAAGTACCATTTAGGCACACAGACAGTCAGCCCTAGTAAATAGTCTGGAACATAACCAGGTCATATCTTTGTCTATGATGCGCTAAAAACGTTCAAAAAGGGACCCTACATTCGACCAAACTTCCCAGGTGATTGTTGGAGTGAGTATCTCATTTTCTCTAATTTTAAGGTGGTCATGACCTCCTGCAGCCAGTAATCATGAGTAGGAGATGAGTAGGACATCGGTCCACTTAAGCGTGAAAAGAGGCGACGGATTGAACGTTGACGTTCCAAGGATATTTGAGACCTTTTTATTAACACTTGATAGAACCTTCAACTCTTTATTGAAATAAAATCTTTTTTTTTTTTTTTTACAAAATCTCTGAAATGTCTCCACCCATTCAGTCTTGCTTTTACTCTTTCTGCACACACTTGCATAAAACCACAACTCAACAGCTCTCAAAAGTTTGACACTACCATCAATGAAACACACGAATCCGACTGCCAGTAGGTGGAGCATCCAAACCAAAATACTGTAGCAGATGCTCTCTTGTCCTGGAATAACCTTTTGCTCCCCTTTTTTTCTGGAGGAGTCGCCTGACTATGTGTAACCTGACACAAGTGGACGCAATATGGCAGGGAGTAACTGTCCCTTTCCAGATCCAGGCATTGTTTACAGATATCTGGTGTCTTCTTGCCAGGAATGACTCCTCCATGACAGTGAGGAACTTGCAGGACGTTATTACAACACAAACAGGAAGTGCCCTCGTGCTCTGATGACAGTAGTTCAACACCACGTGTGCTGATTGAACTTGCCTGGAAAGTCTTTGAGGCCCGACATTCATGTTTCCAAACCGCCAGCCATTAGTCTGTTCCACTGACCATGTGGTTTTCAAGAGTGCAGCCTTGACAAAGTTTGACCAACCATGTGTTTAGAATGCCACTTGGCTTGACCTCCCAAACGAAGGCCAGTCACCTTCTTCAGAAATGGTTAAGGTTATGATTCACAAGGTCAGAGGTTCATTGATGCCTTAAACCTGTTTATACAAAGGTAATGGGCCACTTTGAGTGCTCTGGCCTCACTTCCATCTGGCCTCACTTCCGAGTTTGGATCTTGGATTTGGATTTTCCACTTATCTGTTTCCAGCTGTAAATCCAGCTCAGTCAGTGCCAACGCCTAATAATTTCCGCCAATCACTTCCACCATTTGGAATGATGCGTTTTTATTGTAAAGTCACCAAATTATTACACATTAAAACAAACAATTTAGAAATACAATCCCATCGCTGCAATAATTTCGTGAGTCGAAATGAAGTCTTGATCCAGCTCAGAATTGACATTTTTATCGGCTGTGATTGGATCGTCTCAAAACAGTGAGATACTCAAAATGGTATTGCAAGCCTCTTCAATCATGAAAGTGAATTCCACTTGATTTACTTTTCCTAGTCAGCTGTGTTTAGAAGTACTTCAAATGAAAAGCTAATCAATGAATCCCTCTGACTCGGTGTCAAACAACCTTTCACACCATCACCCTACCTCCACTTGGCAAGCGGTCCAAACCGCGTGACCTCAATCCACTATGTGGAGCGAGTGATCTGAATTTAGAGAGCGCACTCATGTCCAACTCCAGCTTTCGTAAAAGTTTCCCCTCACATGACCAGAGCAAAGGCAACACACTCGTACGGGCTCACACACCGGCTATTATTAGACTCACTGTAAAAGTTGCAGTCACTGAGACTGTAAACGTCGAAAGACTGGAGTCTACGTGTGACTTTGTGGATGGTTTAAGTAATAAAGTGAGACCAGAGCCGAACAACCCATTCCTCAGCTCAGGCCGACCATAGTATGAGGGGGATTTTAAAAATGACCTGTGGCAAAGGCATGTAAGAGAGCAACACGAATTAAATTAATTAAATTAAATTTTGACATATTAACTCAAAAAAAGATGGACCTGTATAAAAGTCTTACTATCACATATCAGATGAAAGAACAAAATAAAATTCAACTCATCAATGATATATGTTTAAATATCTACATTTCAAGACAAATAAAACAAACAAAAGAGTCCCAGGATCTAGCAGAGTGTGAATGATCAGAAACAAGCAGGAATGTCTGGTAGCCTCCCTTCCGTTTTCCACCACCACGAGGGAAGGTTACGGTTTGACAATGGAATGACTCAGAATTCTGAGGTCTTTTAAGTATCAAATGGAACGGCTCAGTCAATCTGACTTATTCTCACTTTGCAATACCTCAACCATCCTGAACGCAGTGGCGACAGCCCCGCTTAGTTGCTTGTAATAGCACACAACTATGGACCAAAGTGTTTCATATGAATGATTCATCATTAAAGCAGGAAGCAGATAGATACTACCCAGGAAGTAAGTCGAAATAATCCACAGTGGTTTGGTTACTTTGTGGCTCCACCCATCCCTGTCTTTTTCTTCCATTGATTTTTAATAGCTTTTAAGCTAATATGGATATATTTGTCAATCCATCCATTAGTGTTAAAGCGCCTGCAGTCAACAGTATGTATCCGTCTAAAATTCCAAGCGTCTTCATCCACAAAAAGATCTGGCCCAGGAAAATGTGTTGCTTGTCGATGATTCATGGTGGTCACTGCAGTAGTGTTGGAGATTTTCGTTGAGCGGTGGTGACTTTCGGACTGAGAGCTGAGGTGGACAGGGCGGTGACATCATCGTTTTCATAAAATTCGGATCATAGGTATTGGATACGGTGGGAGAAAACAGCAGATTCATGTGGACGGACACGGCCAGACATGACAATGATGCCCCCGCAAAAGTCAAGCTGCAGTGGTAGAAGTTGCAGACTAGAAGATGCTCAGGTTTTCATTGGGCGAAACAAGTTACTCAAATGTTTGGGGATGAAGTTAGGGAGACCAGATACAGATTCAGACATGCGCTTAAGAGACGGTACGAATGATGTTTGTGTCTGTAGCAGAATGTTGAATAAAGCATAGTCTCCTCAGCCGCACTGTTGAAGAAAAATGGAAAAAGTGCAACAGACCTTCAAACCGTTTTTATTCACAGAACTCAGTAGTTTCAAATTCTTAACACTCTACTTGGTTTATCTTCGGCATCACAACATTCAAAACACAACAAAAATCAACAAATTGTTTGGGACAGAAGTCTGTGGTATGAACAAGCAAAGGATCTCAAATGTTCTTTATCACTGACTGTGGCCTATAAAGGTGAACCTTAACATCCATTTAAGGCATTTGCTAGACATGGGTTTGAGATGTTTTAGATGTTTCGGGATTCAGAGATGGGGACTGTGACAGGCGGACTTCACAATGGGGTTTTACTCAGCTTTCTCATAGCGACGTGTGCAAACAACAGCTCCAAGTGTAAGTGTCTGCAAGACAGGTATGATCATCAGTCCCACAGTCCAAAAAAAAAAAAAAAAACAAGAGGCAACTTTGGCAAATCTTACCAGGGTGAGGGCGTTTCCGTTGACTTCTCTCACTAGACTGGTTTCTTTGCCGTCCCATTTCTGAATGTGGACCATCTTCCCGTCCTCTATTGTCACTAAGGACTAAAAACAAGCACAAAAAGCAAACACAATCACTGACAGCTGGAATTCCATGTCATGACTTTTTCTTCTGTAACATGTTCAGTACTACGATGTTAAATATTGCTGTAATAACACTTTACCCTTAAGTAGTTTCTTAAAGTCAATTTCCTTAGTGGACTGAGTTAATGTTGTGATTTTCGACAAGATAAGCTCAGGATATTGGTGAGTAGAAGTCTGTCAGTCTCTAAACTCAACAGCCTGATGCATCTTGGGATAAGTCACGAGCACATTTCTGTTCCGCAGTTTATTTTTTTGACAAGAGTTGTGTTGTCCACTGGTTTCCCAACTGCACAAGTGGGTGACTCATGATCTTCCAAAAAACCTTACAGCACTAAATAGCTACAACCTAAATGGTGACTTGGTGAGTTTGTCATATTGGCTTCAGCTTTCAAAGTTGCTGGGTTCAAATATGTATCCAGGGAGAAAAACAAACAGAGAAATATATCTTTTTTTCCGTGAAAACAAATATCTCACCTTAACCTTCCTGTCATCGGCTGTGACCTCATCAAACTCCTCTCCAAGCGTGAAGCTCAGCTCTGTGTTTTTGATGGTACTCTGAGTCTTCACAGTCACCTTATCTCCATCCACCGAGATGATAGTTGTGGGTTTGGTCATGTTGCCCAATTTACGTGTGGCGAAACCCACGCCTGTTTCAGAGACACAAAGTTAGACTGTCAGAAGACAAGGGGCTAAACATGATCCACGGTCTCTTTCAACATGCAGACTGACTCCTTCTATTTGGCTCGCACACGGACCTGCCGCAGGTTCTGTAAACATCTTTGTGACCCGTCTGACCTGTGGGCTGGGCGCCCATGTGATTACGGGCTCAATGAGTCGAAGGGCGATTTCATTGGTTTACAGCATCACACCCTTTTTAAACACATCCAACCAGTTCTTTTCAAGGTCGGCAGTCAAGTTAGTGTTTGTGCAACGTATCCTTTTAGCATATACAATGCACCAGTCAATGGGGGGCACACCCCTGTTTAACCAGCAGTTTCATTCATAGCAAAAAATGCAAAAAAAAAAAAAAGACATATTTGAGAAACAAAAGTACACAACATTTATAACATGTAAACAAGAAAAACTGGATGAAAATTGCGACATATTACAAACATTCAGAGAGCTGTGCCTCCTCACCAAGAGTCTGTTTTTAACAGACACACTAATGGGAATGTAGCTTCGGGGCAGCTTGACCTCTGCCCTGTGCAGACACATCATTGATCTAGAGGAATGGGGTCATGGGTTATAGTCTCGGTACAAATTGGTGCAGACTGGTCAGTGGGTCTTGGGAGCAGAGATTTTTCTTGAACATAACCTGCAGATGTGCGAGACTTGGAGCCCATCCAAGACCTCAAAAGAATGTTTGCAACACGGCCCCTCAATAAACCCCCTCCCCCAGTCAAACAATGGGCAACTTTCAGTTAAGGTCACACATATTGTCCTCCAATCAGACTGTCGCTGACCATTCAACTTCTCGGTGGGGCTTTAGTGCCGTGGAGCCCCACCCACGCCAGCGCTCAAGGCCACGCGGTCGGCTATTCCCCCATTTTCTTCATCCTTAGTTGGCCTTTTACAATGCTCCCCACCCACCATCCCGACTGGACGCATTTGCCTCCTCTTTTATCTCGCTCGATCATACTCCCCATTCAACCGAAAAACGTGTACCTCACGCGGCACATTCTCCACATGTTCATACGATGCATCCTCAGCGCCACGCGCATGCGCACGACTCAATGGAAACCCTTACCCAGCTCCTTCATGTAGTCGTCGAATTTGTCGCTCTCCTTCATGTTCCATGTTCCAACAAACGCCTCGACCATGTTTGCAGCGGTGGGTGCGAGAAGAGGAGCGTGCGCGTGAGTGAGTCCGAGAGGCCGGAGAGGAGTGAGGGAAGAGGCAGACAGACGGAGGGAGAAGAGTCCGCGTCTCACGCGTTGCTGCGTTGTGACTGGCTGGATTGAGACCGGCTGTTCGTGACGTCACGGTTTTGGGTGTAGAGTGAGGTGAAAGGGGGCGACGAAACCGAGTTTGCTGCTCATCATCTGGTGATAATCCCGAGAGTCGGTCGGGATTACAGTGTTTACATAGCGCGTAAACTGCACCCCTTTCACAAACTGGGAAATTTTGTCGAAGAATTTTTTTTTTTTTTGTGGTGGTTCAAACTGGTTCAAACATAAATTTTATAGCACGCTCAGGATACAAAATTCACTATTCAACATTAAGATTTATAGCGATCATAAATGACAATATTTCACCTGCTGACCAAAACACTGGCAAAAACAGAAGGATAAAGGACGAGGAGAGATATGTTTTGATAGCCAGAGAGTCTCAGGTGGAGTCACTGGTGATTCATCTCAAAGATAAAATTATCATCCAATAAATAATCACTATTGTAGTATCGAATTTTATTTAACTCATGTAATATAATTACATTGCAATAAACCACTGCTTTTAACCTGCAGCACTGACTCTGTTTAACAAAATGCAGTAGTCGTAAAGCAGCTTGTGGTAATAAACAAAGTAATGCAAGAGGGCACTGCTGAAAAAGTAGCATTGTGCTTCACGTAGCTGAAGTATTTTTACAACATGTAATTGCATAATAGACTCAGTATAACTACAGCAGACTACTGCCTAGTCTGGGCTGGTGGATACTGAGTTTGGGCAAATAGAAAAGTCACAGCAACATTCACTCGATGGTCGATTTGGAATCAGCAAACAAGACACACATCAATTCAGACAATAGGCGGGCACCCGATCGTATAATGCAAATGACATGTAAAGTCAAAGCTACAACGCTTTTACTAAAACCTGGTTTAATGTAACACAAAATATCCAGAATATAAAAATGATCAGCAAATAGATTATCAGGGAAAGAATGCTGAAAAACATGCGCAAGTATGGGAAAAGGTCAAGGGTCAGAGAACTACGAGTCCAAAGAAAAGAGCTGGAAAGTGGAAAAAGAAAAAAAAAGAAGGGAGGGGTTGGCCAGATGAATAAGCCCCCGCTGTCCTGGGAGAAAGACATCCTCAAGAGGAGGGGAGAAGGGCGGCAGGGGTGATTGATCCTCTTGCAGAGGAGGGGGTGGCTCGCAAGTGTAACAGAAGACAACAAGGCTATCCATGCTGCTTTACTGCTTTGTCCATAGAAGATAGTGCATGGAGTTCACATCTGGGTTTACCCTCGATGAGCTGAACTCACTGTGACTATCCGAGGTGACAAAGTGATGTGTGTTGTGCACACACACGGACATGACGGCTGGCTGGGCAGATGGTGGTGTATTTTAAATGAAAATCTATTTTTTTTACCTTCCCTTTGACCTCTTGCAAAGAGCAGTGTATTTATTGTTCTTAGGTAGAAAATACATACGTCAAACATTGCTGTCAGTTAAAACCTGAGGTAGAGCGGAGAGTTTCTTGGATGATGACATCATCAGGTCCTGTTGCTGATGAGTGCCGCTCATCTTAAGCACCACTGATAAGCCTTTCTCTGGATTATTTAGCAGCAAACAAACAAAGGTCATCTATCTAGGGATGAAGGTCAAGAAAAGACAAATACATTACAGGTTTATCTTGAATTCATCAAGATGAATCACATTTTAAGATTCAACACCAGAACGATCACATTTAAGAGGAATCTATACACATACCCTAAAACATCTGTGTGAAAGTGGACTGAACCACCAGTTTTTACTTTTTAACTTTTTTTTTTTTACATTAATTTTCTCTTCATCTGCACATTCCTTTGACCATGGATGTCTTGCTTCAAGGACAGGCATGTAGTTAGTACAAATGACCTGAACTCATCTCTACAGCGGCAGATTAGGCTTCAGTAATGACGTAAATCCTACATTGAATAAACATAAATCAACCAGAGATTATTCAGAAATTGGCTGTGTTTTATCAGCAAATCAAATTGCATTAAAACCATAGACTATTAAAACAAGAGCTTCAACTGTTGCGCTGCAGTATGAGACTTGTGACCGTTTGTGTGGTCGGAGTACATTTTGCCAACAGCTGCTGACAACCTATCTTGTTTATATATATATATCTATATATATATATATAAAGAATGGTGAAAAACCTTTTCTTTTCTTTGGACTCTTTGACCCTTGACCTTTTCCCATACCAGCGCATGCTTTTCAGCATTCTTTCTCTCCTAATCTATTTGTTGATCATTTTTATATTCTGGATATTTTGTGTTACATTAAATCAGGTTTTAGTAAAAGCGTTGTAGCTTTGGCTTTACATGTCATTTGCATTATATGATGTGTGTCTTGTTTTGTTGTTCGGAGTGAATGTTGTTGTGACTTTTCTATTTGCCCAAGTTGGCATATATATATATATATATATATATATATATATATATATATATATATATATATAGAGAGAGAGAGAGAGAGAGAGAGAGAGAGAGAGAGAGAGAGAGATGGATAGTTGGGGGTTTTTTAAGGATTGAAAATGTGAAGATGAATAATTAACTGCCAATTTTTTACGTGAATTTATCATCGGTTATCAGACAGAGACCTATGAAGGCTCGAGTTCTGGGCACCACAAGTCAGTGGACAGAGCCAACAGGGCTTTGATAAATAGAGAAAAGCTGTTAAGGTATCCAAATAGTTGAAGCACACATGAAAGGCTTTGACAGCAGATATCAACACATGACAGGGTTCCCAGTAAAAATAAGGCAGACATACAGAGCATTTATTAGTTAATTGTCTTTTCAATACTTTATTCTCAATATTTGGCACTAAGTTCTTGCTCTTCACACCATGTCCCTCTACCATTGCACCCAATTTGCCCTCTTGTAAAGTAGCATGTGTGCGACGGCGACCGATATTTGACACAGACAGGTGCCAGAGAGACACTGGAGGAAGAGGGAAAGATAGAGAGGAGGTGAAAGGTCAAAATCATTTAGCTGCGGACTAGAATATCCCTGCATGTTTCTTGACACAGTGCAGCACATGTTTGTCAGCATGTGTTTGACTTACGCAACCCTATCATCCACTGTTCTGGAATTCCACTTCTAAATGATCACAATACGTTTGGGAAGGAAATCTCCAGCACACTCCCTTTCAGCAATACCCTCCACATGAATACATTCCATGGGAATTCCAGGCAAAACGTGCACCTGTGCCTTTGCATGAACCCACACAACTTTGTATAATGTGTTTGTGTGTGCTGGTCAGCACGAGGACGGCCATAAAAGCAGGAATGTTGATATCTATTCCAGCCCTCGCTCGCATTCTGCTGCAACCATAATGCAATTGGAAAAACATCTGGACAGCGTCACTCCCATCAGCGCTCCATCATGAATCTATTCATTGGTCACGCTTCCTCTGTGACCTCCCTCTCCACTCTAAGTGCACTCACTGTCCGCAACCATGTTGGGGAATAAAACAAAGGATCTACCTAGTAAACTGTTTCTGAGTTGCAGTCTAGAATTTTAAAAGCTCTGTGTCTCGCAGAAAACACGTGGATTCCCAAAATAATTGGCGCCATCCATGCACAGAACCACGCTCACAGTTATGACGCATTTTACTACACAACTCATCAGTTTTTGAAATCATGAAATGAAATGCACAAAACCCAGTCGTATTGGCAGCTAAACTTGGAGGTTATATAAACATGGGCTGTGGCGGGGAAATGTAAATAAGATAGTCGGCCTATTCATCACCAACAAGCGCCAACGCAAACCTCTGTCTACAGGCCATATCTGATCAATGAAACACAATGTAACTACCAGGAACAAAACCCTTTCCCCGGCACATACATGCCCACGGCAAAGAAAGGTCACATGATTACACATATTCACTTTGATTTTGGCACCAATTCAGTAAGTATCTGCAATGATACAAGACCTATTTTCACTTTTAGTTTTCACTAACATCTAGTCTCCTTCTCCAGTACATTCCAAAGATATTTATGGGGTTAAGGTTTGAACTCTGCTCTATCATCCATGTGAGAAAATTATAACTCATGCGCCGGTATTTCTCAATTTAAGGCTGAGGAATCCTGACAATGTTGTCTTGGAATACATCCTGGACATTCAGTGCATTCAGGTTGTCAGTTGACCTCATTCTAGGGGAGAGGAGACACATACCGTTTTGCCTAGTTTGATCAGGATGGTGAATTTTCACAATAGGAACTTTGATTTGGGTGCAGTCATAGATAAACAGGGAGCAGCAAGGAGGCTGAGAAGGCAGCCTTGGGGTCCCTCAGTGTTGATGATAATTTGGAGAAGGTGTGGTCTCCCATCTCAACCTGTTGGTAAGCGAATCACTGGCCCACAGACGGAGGAGCTGTGTGAATTTGTTGACTGGCTTGCCATGGCCGGTGCGACCAAAGGCTGAGCTGAGATCAACAAACAGCATCCTGGCGCAGAGTTATAGGGATTCCCAAGTGGGTGGGAGCTGTGTGAAGGGGTGTGTGAGATGACATAATCTGAGGATCAGTTGGAAGTGTATGCACACAGATGTGGATCTGGCTCAACACCAGATTTCTACTGCGGCTGTTTTGGATACAGAGATGGTGTTGGGAGTTTTCAGGCAGGTGAAACTGTGTATTTGTGAGGTGCTGATAACAATGTCAGGCTAACTGACTAGCACACACCTTCAATCCACCCATAACCCTGTCTGGTTCGAACACCGTGTTTCTGCCTGTTGAACCTCAGAGAGGTGAATGTGATGGCAGCTAATCTCTGGTAGTTGAATGGATGTGGCTGATGCAGCAAGTTGGCAAAGAAGAAGTTTATCTGGGAGGGAAATGTTGGTTTAGGAGACGATGTTGTGACTAAGCAGTCTTGTTTCCGCTACCTGATAATCGCTTGACAGTTATTATATCTTGTAAATACAGAATAAAATTCAACTACCATGCTAAAGTCCATGACATAATTCATGGTCAATTTAAGATTTAAGATAATAAAAACATTAGAAAAGTCATAGAACATAATGCAATGATCTATTCAGAGTGATATATTTAATAATCTAATTTTATTTGTCTCATCACTTTAAAACATGCCCCCCAATTATTTGTCTTTCTGGAACTTAATGATTGCTCTCTTATGTGAACATTTCAGTCACTTACATGTTCAATATTTCATACAACAGTTGTGGATTTAATGTATTAATTTGCTATTTTGATTTGTGTTGCTGGAAACTGTATTCAGTTTGTATTGTTTCCAGTTCTTGTTTAGGATTCCTCCGGGGACTCTGATTTCCTCCCAAAGTTCGAAATCATGCATGGGTCAGTTGATGTCCCAAGACATAAGATGTTAAGGCCTGTCCCAGGTGTCCCTTGCCTCCTACCGCCCTCAGTTACTGAGATAACCTACTGACCTCATGACCCCAGTGATGAAAACCATGTCACTAAACTAAGATGATAAGACATCACATTAATTAAACTCCAAAACTTTACACAATGAACAGTGGCAAACAGATGTACCGATGGTACTGAGGCAAGAAAACGATGTGTACTTACTTTAAAAATAAAGTTTGTAAACGAAGTTTACATTGGTGACATAAATTGCCAGCTATTCAGTTATACTAGCTCCGAACATATGGATTTCGACCTGAAATATTCAAATGACGAGGTCACTTAACTTTCACGTTTATATGGGTTAAGTTTCTCATAAACCTTTCAGGTTGGAATTGAAGCTTTCATATGTACGATAGTGCCCCCTGCTGGTCATAAATCGGCATATGATTTCATAACAAAGGCCCTGGCGACTCCTAGATTATCAATCAGGAAGCACATATTTGTTGTCTAGGAAAGCAAACTTTGGAAATCATAATGAAAAATTAGATGTACAAAAAAGTCTAAACCCCACAATAACAGACTGGGAACATATAAAGTGCCAGAACTAGTAACTAGAAAAGAAAAAAGTGAACTTGAGAACTGAAATTATTTACAAAACACTTCGAGACGCTCATCTCTTTTCCTCTGTTCCTTCTCTCAGACGTCCACCTGTGTGTTCACAGCTCCAGCAGACAAACAAGCACTGTTGGGGAGATTAGGATATGGAGGCGGAATAGGAGTTGGCACCTCCTGATTCAATATTAACACTCGCCCTGGAGACAGAACCATTCGGGGTAACACGTTGGATCAGCCATGTGTGAGTCAGTGTTTTGGCTTCCATCACTGAAACCATGGCAACAGGTCCTCCCTTCTGTCACTTGGATTTTATGCTTCAGATTCTAAACCGCAGTGTTCCATTGTTCATTTCAGACCTGCATTCACCATGAAAAAGCAACTTGATCATGCACGGTAAAAAAAAAAAAAGTCCCATTGTTGCTCCACCACATATATTGTAAGGCGTGGAAATACAGTAGACATCCATATTATATATAATATATTCAGGTATGTTGCTGTAATAATATATTCAGGTACGTTGCTGTGATCGGCATCATTGTTTGCACCTGAATTTAAGGACTGATAAAACAAAATACAGTCCAGAAACATACTGTACATAGCACATTATTGGCCACTTGGAAGGAAGAACTAGCTCGGAATAAGTAAAACGACTGAAAATGGAGGAGTATTATAATGTTGCCAATTATGTTTAGTCGATTCAATGAAATATATATTTAAGTTTCTTTTATATTCAAGAAGAGATAATGCATTTATTCATTTTCGGTGCATTAATGTAGAACAAAATGTGGTTTTGGTATAATTTAATGTTTTTCCAATGGAACCATGCTCAATTTATCCTCACTGAATTTATGGGACAACAACAGCACATCGGGTAAAATACTTAAATCATGACCGTCAAAAGAAATATTAATCCTGTTGTACGTATGTTTTTTACCCTATTTTATCGTAATTTACTCGCCTTTTTATTTTCATTCCGGGTAGAAACATTCAACTTCCGGTCGCTGCCCTCAGGTATCCATGGAAACCCAAGTACGCGATGTCCGAGTCAGTGTTGCACCTGTACATGGAGACGAGACGCGGTCGGAAACAGCAGAATAAAGGCTCGTTTCTTTGGGGGTCTTTACCCGGTGTTTGCGGACGGACATGTCGCCCCCACTGAGACCCCAGTACGGATGCGAAGCGTCACGGAAATGGAGACCGGCAGGTGAGTTCCGCGTGATTGACAGTTAAAGGAATTGTATAGAAATGGTTTAATGAGGTTCAGACGTGATTAAAAAGTACTTTATTTTCCAACAGACTTAATTTAACACTGAACATGTATCATTGTGTACAACATGTATCATATATATATATATATATATATATATATAGGAAAAGAAACAGAGAATATTGAGGTGTGTAAAAGAAATCATACTATACTGCATTCAACTATGTAAGTTGATTTGGTGTGTCTCCTGAGAGTGTGTGATGCTGCTCTCACAGGGAGGTGCTGGTTTCTTCTGAGAGTGTGGTGGTGGGGGGGATCCTTGTCATGCTGGAGGTTTGAGTTTCTGCCTGCTGCCCGGAATGGAGCTCACCAAGCAAACATCCCTCTGACTGGATTGATAGACAGCCTTCTGTCTGTGCCAGAAAGTGGAGCGTCAACAGTGCTGTGTGTGTGTGTGTGTGTGTGTGTGTGTGTGTGTGTGTGTGTGTGTGTGTGTGTGTGTGTGTGTGTGTGTGTGTGTGTGTGTGTGTGTGTGTGTGTGAGTGTGTCTGTGTGAGAGACTGCGTGATTCATATTACATGCAGATTCAGCTGCACTCTGTCTAAGCCAGGTCATCAAGCCTTTGTTTAAGTGTGTGTGTGTGTCCTTCCATGACTTAAGGAACCTTAAATTATTCATACGAGGAGCTTGAAGAATCTCAAATGACCCTCACACTCTGTGTGATGGAAACCATTCAAATCTGATCAGTGGGATTTGTTTACACTTGTGCTCCCATCACAGACACACAAGCGAAGACACTTTTTTAAATGTCTCTCAAAACACAATGATAGGGACACAATGCACACAATACATTACACATTACAAGTACAACTCTAAGATGAGGAAAGGCAGAAAACCTTTTGACATAGGGGTCTGGATTTTCTCGGTAGAACCCCTTTATTTTGTTATCGCTTTTCAAGGTAAAAACACTTGCAGGTACACTGTCATAGAAAAATTTACACAGACTCAAAACAATGACACAAAAAAGAATGAAATCCTTCTTCTCTTTTCTTCCCTTCTTTTCTCTAACCCTGTCACAGCGCCTCCAGCTGCGTTGGGGAAGCGCACTGGAGTGGCCCCACAGCCATGGCCCCTTCACAATCAGCCTTCCAGACACAACCCCAAGAGCCTCTGTGCTCCTCCGCATGTGTCCCGCTTCCACACTCGGTATGCGGAGGAGAGCGCAGAACGCCCCCATCTGGTCACTGTTGTCCGACCCTGTGGACAAAGCTCACTGCGGAAGGTAAACCTCTCATTTCTGCCTTCAAACTGAAGCACCTGAGTTCATCTGAAAGTCACATATGAAAGTAAGAAAGTAAAGAGCACTCCCACCAGTTACGCTAAAGTGCCATAATGCACTGCAACAGCTAGAGCTTTTCCCAACTGCTTCATCAATGGTGATTTCCTTCTGCAGCTATGTCACACCACCAGTAAAGGGGACGATCCAATAAATGCATCCATCTCCAAAATGCATTTCACTGACCTCATACAACAGACCCCAGTGCTAAAATAGATGTGTTTTCATGTGCTTGAAGGTGACGATACTGTTGAACCGTAGAGGCGTGGTGTCGCTGGAGCAGCTGTTATTGGACATCTCCGAGGCTTTGGGCTTCCCACGCTGGCACAGGTCCAGAGTCACACGTCTGTTCACAACATACGCTCGAGAGGTGAGGCTCAAGTCTTCATGTCGGCCATTTAAATCCCTTGTGCTCTGGTGTGAGGGGGGTATAACTGGAGGTGTCTGTCCTTTATGACTATGGTAAAAATAAATTTAAGATGATATTAATTATTGTGCTATGTTCCTGCTGCCTTGTTTTGGCCACTATTTGTTTTTCTGTCAGCAAAATTACTTCCCAACGGATTTGAATTGTGTTAATGTAGCGTCACCGACAGATACTTACCCTATGTTTAATGCAGACCGTCAAATGTACTTCTGGTAACAAATCTTGCAAAATAAGAGACAGACATTTAAATAAAAGTCTTTCACATTTGAATGTTTTACAGCTGAAAATGAACCGATAAATACATTGCACTGGATTCAGGCAAGTTCTTAAGGCATTGTCATTCACTTGAATAGATTCTAATTGCTGTTTCTCACCAACATTTTTCCGTCAGGAACTAGCGAAGAACCGGAAAAGCTGACTCCATGAAACTTTTTGCTATGAGCCAATGCAATTTTTGAATCATAGAAAGTTGTTTTGTTGATTCTATTAATGCTCTGTTTACAGTAATTGAAAATACAGTATGCCCCTACGTATGCAGTACCTTATTGCCTTTCTAGTTAAATGTTTTTATTATGTTATCAAGCATTATAGTCAACATTCTAGTCCAGAAGTGTTCCCTTAGCTCTGACAACTGGTTCTGTTGGTGCAGTATATTATGGAAATTCTGTACCCTGTTTTTATTTTTAGATTATATTAGTCTTTAGTTGGCCCACAGCGAGGAAATTAACAGTTATCAGTTTTATCATTATCTAAACCTTATTTTAAGGCACCCCTGGCATTGCTACCCCCCCCATTAGCTGGATGGTTTGATCTAAACTGGTAAGTGCCAGAACACCTGTCACTCACAGCTGCCACTACAAACAAAACATTGGAGTTGAAGCAAAGTAGCAGAGCTGTACTGAAGATTGAGGGGAGAAAGAAATAAAAAAACTGCCATCAAAATTATTATTTTGAAGACCCTATCTATGTTGGATTTATATCCACTAGTTCCAGTTTATATGCGCATAAATATTTATTTATAACTAAGTTAATAACGTTTTTTTTTTTTTAAGAAAATGTGTTATTTCTTCTATTTGTTGTTGATCTCTTGCTGAATTATTGCTTAATAATGACAATAATGCAATGTCTTACCATTACAAAGTTAAATACATCAGTGTTGATACAGATTTTTTAATTATTTATTAAGCTAGAAAACAATGAATTAGTGTGAAGAAGATCACTGCAACCTCAATATTCCTCTCTTTACCATCAGAATCAAAGATGGTCATTGCGATTCCTTCTGAAAAAAACCTTCAGTCAGGGCTTCTTTTTTTTAATCTCCAGGTGAAGAATGTGTGTGACTTCTTCCGTGGGGATCCAGCATTTCTAGCTTTTGGAAAGACTCGTCCGGAGCTGAGCAATGTTGAAGAAGCCCTTGAGGAGCTGTTCCCTGAGCACCTGCAGTACCGTGCCGATGTGCTGACCGTTTGGGAGAAGAAACTCCGGTCGGTCCAAAATAAAACATCGAAAGCAGACAGCGGCTACAGTGAAGGAACCGACTGCAGTGAGACTCACTGTAATGGAGACATGCACCTGGATAAAAACAAGCGTCAGAATAATCGCACAAGTGTCCCATCCTCTGAGGCCAGAATACCTTCACAAAAGGGCTGCTTGGCCAATAACAAGTTGAATACTGACCCATATAGATATGCAGCATACCTGCCGAATCACCTCCAGAGGCTGAGAGTAAAGGGTGAGATCAAGGAGTCAAAAACTTCTGCAGGCGTTTCTCCTTCAAAGCATGATTCAGATCTGAGAGACGTAAATGTTGCGTCTCCAACGTTGTGTCAGAACTGCATAACAACAAGAGTAAAACATGGCCCAGAACCCATCAACCGCCTGTCTGGGTGGGTGAAGCTTCCGCCCGTGGCAAGGAAGCAAAGAGGAAGCTCATCGACTGAACAGGATGAGAGGATACTGGACACCGGCCCTGCTGGATCGCCTGCCGGGAACAAAGAGACACTTAACTCTGCCTTGTTGCCTCCTTTAAATCCACTTCCAGCAGTTGGGGAAGTCAATAATAACATTCATGAGAGTTTGAACTTTGACCTCTTCTTGGGTGACTGTGAATTAACTCAATCTGATGTTGAGTCGTTGTATGTTTTTGGACGCGTAGTGGGTGATGGAAACTTTGCTGTAGTTCAGGAGTGCCGTCGTCGCAACGATGGACAAACCTTCGCCGTAAAGATAGTGGAGCGCTCTAAACTGATTGGTCGAGAGCATATGATGCAAAATGAGCTGAGCCTTCTGGGAAGCCTAAGCCACCCCCGCATTGTGCGCCTGTTTGCTCACCATCGCACTATGACACACTCGTACCTGGTGATGGAGTTGGTGAGCGGCGGGGATCTGTTTGAAGCCATCAGTGTGCGGGGAACGTTTTCCGAGGCCGAGTCGGGACTGATGGTGTCGGATGTGAGCGAGGCCCTCAACTACATCCACTGCAAGAGCATCGTCCACAGAGACATCAAACCAGAGAACCTTCTGGTGAGAAATGAATATTTTTACAAAACATATTAGCCAGCGGTCCTATCTCTTTAAGTGAGTCTCCATCTTGTGTAACTGAGGACATGAATATGGACATTCTCTGTCTCATCCGGTCAGATTGAACACACTGATGCTGGCGTCAACAGGCTGAAGTTGGGGGACTTCGGTCTGGCCATGGTTGTGACTGAGCCGGTCTTTACTATCTGTGGGACACCAACCTACGTGGCTCCAGAGATCCTCGCAGAGACAGGTTTGTCATGAAAGTCCATTTTCTGCTTTTCACTCCCAAAATTATAACCTCTATTTCACTGTCAGCCTTGCAGAACCTGCCTTGTCGCAGGTTATATAAAATGATTTGTTTCATTATTTATTATTGATAAACTTGTTTGGAAGTTGAAGCCTTTAGCACTGTGGTGGGCGAATCACTTTCCAAGGGAGCCATATTTTAGGATTAAAAATGTAATAGTGAAAAAGAATTACTCTGTTAATAGAGATAGCAATTTATATGATGTATATATATATATACATTTAGATAAGATAAGATTTTGATGGATTGTTAATATATTTGATTTACATCAATGTTGGGTAAAATATATGCAGAAAACAAATATTAGAACAAACATTTTTTTTGAAAATCCAACAAAAATTAAAATAATTAATATAATCAAAAGTTGCAATATTTGGATGTGACAAAGTACTTTTGAAATTGTTGGATCAATACAGGGTCACATGCGACCCCGGGGGGTGTGATTGGTTCATTTTGTGCCCAAAAGAAAACCAGGTATATTCACATATTACACAGGTTATGGGGTTGAAGTGGACGTCTGGGCCCTGGGCGTCATTCTCTACATCCTCCTTTGTGGTTTCCCTCCATTTCGAAGTCGGGATCGCAATCAGGACGAGCTATTCCAGATAATTAAACAAGCGCAGGTGCATTTCTTCTCTCCTTACTGGGACCCAATCTCAGCAGGTATGACGTACAGAACCTCATTGTTAAACAAGTGAGTATAGATTTTTGATCCATGTGTTGTTATTCTACTAAATCAGAAGCCAAAGGTCTGGTCAAAGCACTTCTGCAGCCTGACCCCACAGTCAGGTTAACTGCCGAGAAGACTTTGCTGCACCCCTGGGTGAAGGAGATGGCTTCTATCTGCAAGGAGAGGGCGCTAAAGGACAAGACTCGGACGAAACAGGACTCAGCTGTGAAGGACAGTCACATAGCACAATCTCATTCAGGGCCAGGAATAACAGCAGAAGACCAAAGCAGCAATGGACATCCTTTAAATGATGGCGAGAAGAAGGAAGAGGACAACGATGCAGCTCTGGGACAGAAACACACAGATGCTGTGGTGACATCTTTACACACCGCTTATGACTCAAACAGGCCTGTTGTTCAGGAGTCTGCTGTGTCAGACTCAAATCACCTCCTGGGCAGGTTGGACAGTGAGCCCATTGCTTCTGCTTCCCTGGAGCTACCCAGCACTTCACCCTCAGTGAAATCAAGTCTAAGCAGAGAGAAGCAAACTCCCAATTCTCTGTTTAAAAACCCAACTTCCAACCTCAAAGAAGAGTCAGAAACGGGCGCAGTCAAATGCCAAAACCATGAATTGAGAGCTGTCACTGAACCTGAAAATGAATGAGGCCTCAAAGACTTTTGGAGGTGTTTTTAGTCTGAGTATCTGAATATTTAACTTTATTATATATATATATATATATATATATATATATATATATATATATATATATATATATATATATATATATATATATATATATATATATATATATATATATATATATATATATATATATATATATTTGCAAGTCTCCTCTGTCCCTGTTGCATATTATCAATGATGAGTTTAATGTTTTGCAATTTTCTAATGCCTAAAAATGTATTGAATGGCTTCTCTCTATAGATCTTGTGTAAGACAACAAGAACATGCCTTGCTAGTCGGGAACAGCCTTGAACAGACCCATCCAGATTTCATGAACCAATCGTGCAAACTTATCACATATCTGCCCTGAATGCTTCAAACAGACGATGAGTTATACTAGTAGCCCACTGTGGTCGAATAAAAACAATGCAGAGAACCTTGTTGTTATAAACTTGAGCTGCTTTTCCATTTATAAAACAATATCAAAATGTGTCGAGTGTTAGATGTGCTTTGGCATGATAAGTGTATTAATAATCATCTTGAATGATCTTTGGCAGACATTATTCTTGTCGTAGTGGGTAATACAGGGTATGGAAATTGAAGGAGTGGGGCATCCTGGACAGGTCTACTGTCCATTGGAGGATGAAAATACATTTGCTCTGCCTGAATTTGCCTAAGAGATAAATCTCATTTTACTCCACAGAATGTAATAAATGAATGGGTTCTTTCAAATGCTTAAATGTTTGTTCCTAGGTGACTATTTTAGGGAGCCTGGAAGCATTTTATAAGTTGGCCGTTTTTTACATTGTACCATTAAACTACGACGATAGATAATCTTTTACACTTGTTTTGACTTTTTAGTCAGTCTCAAAAACACAGTTGGTATAGGCTGATTATAGCTGAATTTCCCATTTTGTTTGTAGAGTAGCGATGAGGTTACAGGCAGTGTGACAGGATTCATCAAGGAAGCCGAGGGGGGTGACATCTGGACGTGAGCGTGGGAAGATGGATGTTGGTTATAGCAGCATTCAATCTCACCAAGATGACAGCTGGAGGATGGTTTCCTGAATCCCATGTCATCTGATGATGCACAGAGGTCTTCATTGTTTTGGTCTTCAAAACATGACTACATTTGATGAATGGCATTCCACAAAGAGTTCTCCAGAAAAGTTGTGTGTGTGAGTTTTATCCCAAACCAATGACGAAAGTGCTTAACTCAAGCAGCCATTGCTTGTAAGGACCGAAAACCAGAAAGGTTGCCATGCATGAAGGAGAACATGCACTCACATGCACACGCATTCCACAGATGTGGGTATTATTAACTAAGGGACACGTCTCAGTAGGTTTTTGTGGTCTAGTTAAAATGATTCACAGCCAACTACTCGAGGGTCTGAGGCTGTGAGTTAAGGTGAACCTGACAAATAACCAGGGCAGAGTCAAATCAGAACTTAGGACACTCCAGTACTGACACACTTCAGTGCAATATATGACTTGGGTTGTGTGTATTTTCATTTCTAATCATCAAACTGAAGAGAGGGCAAATAGGTCACTGTCCAAATGAAAAGACCTTGTATGTCTCTGGTAACCATCTGAAGGTTGTTGCCAGGCCTGACCCAGCAGGCGACCATCAGCAGGCTGGCTTCCCAAAGGCATCCTGCCTCAGTGCAGCTGTTGCCTGGCAATTCCTGTCATATTTGAGGGGACCGTAAGAATAGTGCATCAGAAGGGTTTGGTTGAGGCTCCAGGCCAACCCTGGAAAAGGGCCGCCAGGGTTCTAAATAACCGACACAGGCGGGCAAGCCACCATGATGAATTTCTCACCTCATCACCTACTGAACGTGTCCTCTACTCCTCAGACACAGGAAGAAGAGACTCTGGTAGTGACTCTAAGGTGGCACTGAATTAACTATTCAGGGTTATGTGCTCTGGTGTGTACATTCACATGGGGACAATGAAGTAAAGCAAAAGACTTTTTCAAGCAAAAGAGTTTGTTTCTAAATTAAAACCAGTGCTGCTGAAGTATCAATTGCGTGAAAGGATGTTGGTAATCGTGAAATCAAAATCACACCCAGAGTATGATTTAAAAACTCTAGATCTTGCCCCACATCCACACTTGTTTTTAAACATGCATTTGTCAGTTTTGTCCTCTGAAAGTTTAATGAATTAAACAGAAGTGAAGGAAGCAAAACTATTTAAATTCCGTCTACTCAGCAATAGTATATGTTTTACTATATGTTGTGTGTTCTTGTTGTTGGATCTTCAGTTAATATGAATTAAAAGTGCTGCATTATAAACAACTGTAGTTTCTGCTAATCCGCATGACACAGCCGTCTCATACTTATTAAAAATAAAAACTCTTAATCTTAATGTGCAATTGGTGGGTTTGTTCTTTCATTAGAATTAGGTATGTGTATTCTATTTAGGTTATTCTACATGGTGCCAGGTGCATTACTAAGGATAGTCTTACGTTTACGCGGACTACATTGGGCATATCTGTTGGAGTCCAGCGGGAGTGGTTGTTAGATCACAGATAGCCGATATCCTGCCCCACCTACCCAAGCGCACACAAGTGTTGAGGAACCCTATCATCACACAAAATCCTGAAAAGTACACTGAATATTCGTAACACGTACGTGAAGATAAGGATGTTGGTGCTCACCCTGTTTTTCTTGTTTAACTCCTTGTGATTACTTCACACAATAAAAGGAGGAGGAAAACAGTAAAACCAGTTTGACCGATCGCTGTCTCAGGACCCTCAACTTACCACAGTATGTATGTTAATGGGTGATTGAATATTATGTGAGTTACTAGGCTGTTAAGATGAAATGTAGCAGGAGAAACATGTTTTTTGTTAGTATGATGGTTAACCATTAATTTCTATTATTGTTTTTTTTAACCATTAATTTCTATTATTGTTTTTTTTTTAAATAAGTAAATAAATGCTCAATGGATAAAGGTAAGTATCAGCAGCACTCCCAATGATCCAAAGAATTGATTTCAACTGCTTTAAACGGTAAAGAACATAAAAAATACAGAATCAAATCCAATTTCTTTATCAGCACACACATTGAAAACAGAACAAAATAAATATATTTCACACATTTGTAGGTGTGTCTTGGTCATATTTGAACTTTATATATCGGTTTTTCACCGGGCAAATGTTGATACAGATGAAGGGATTCAAAATTCTGAGGTCATGGTTTGTCACTTTATTACAAGGCCAGCACTGTTAGAAAAGACATGTTGCTTTACAGTGTATCAAAGGTACGCTGTTTAAAAATGCTCCGTTTTATGAGAAAACCCTAAACATGTCGGCGAACCGTTCTCTTTGCGTTTGAAACACGAGAACGATGACAAAACGGATAACACAGCAAGAAACACGGTTAAAGCCTGACACGGAATGTGCGTCTGGTTGAAAACGTGTCATCTTGTTTACAAGCACTGCAGGAATTTTTCGAAACAGACCGTGGATCTGTTCGAATGCGAGAAACTGGCCAACCTCTGACGCAGCCTGAACCCTGTCGCGCATGCGCACTGGGGGATTCTTTAAATACCCCCCAAGTCATCTGCCACAACAAAACATTCCGCTGTCAGCCAAGTCTGTGCCTCACTGATACTGGCTAACAGAGTTGGAAGAACCGCTGCCATTATATTGACGCGTTATCGCGCTACTTCTATTCTCAGAAACGGACGCCCATCTGACCGAAAAGACCGATTTTGACCCGGAGTCGTTGACTGTGCAGGTTAAACTCGGGGAGACGGACAGGGAGAAAAACAAAGATGGCTGTGTAGCCAGAGTGACGAGACCAAATAGAAGCTTCTTCTTATGAGCGTCCTTAGCTCGCCGAGGGGCCCCGTGGACAGACAGTAGGTATCGTAACGACAGCAGTAGAGGAGGAGCAGGACCGGACAGCACCGTCCCCGTCGCTGTCATCACCAATATCGGCGTCAAGAACACAACAACAGCTGAGACGACAGAGTTGTTTTGTTCTGCCTGGGCAGAGGGAGCCTGCGTAGCTAGTCTCCTAGCACCACTGTAAGTCTGCTGAACTAGAATGTCTCCATATAACTGATACCCGTGGTTGTATTCGGCTCTTGGTCCGGTTATTACACAGTCATTACCAAGTTCGGGACGTTGTGGTAGTAATTGCTTGGTCCTCAAGAGTGTGTCGCTGTGGCGTTAGCTTAGCTCGCTAGTTGTAGCTACCTGCTGCTATTCTCGACATCTTTCTGGTCGCGGCTGATACAATATAGATATTTCCAGGCAGTTTGAACCATGGCTTCACTGGACGAGAGGGAGGTGGGCATGGCCCCGGCACCTGGCTCCTCCTCGGCCGCCGTGGGAGTCGGTGATCCTGTGGCTGGGGTCGCAGCCATGCAGGATGAGGTCAACATACGGCGAGAAGGGCCCGAGAGTGACCTGGAGGAACCACCCAAGAAGAGGGCAAAAGTCACAGAGGAAGAGTCAGGAAAGCTGGAGGAGAGACTGTACTCGGTTCTGTGCTGCACCGTGTGCCGAGACTTGCCCAAGGCGTCAGTGTATCAGGTAAAAAAAAAAAAGAGTGTCAACCACAATCAGTAAAACCAGAAACCATCTTTAATGTAAAACTTCAAATGTGTGACCCCAAGTGTGCCCCGACACCCGAATACTGAGCGCCAACCTGTTGAATGTGGCCAGCTCCCCTTAAAGTGATACTTGATCCAACACAGGCCCAAGCCTCTCAGTCTGAGGGGACACTCCCAGGCCTAGTGGTGGTCAGCTGTGCTGGCTCAAGTTTCTCACATTATATTGTGAGTAGTTCTCCAATCATCAAAAGCAACACCTACCCTCACATCACAACAGCAGAATAGATAAACAACCTCTTACATGTCATTATACTTGAAAACCTTCCCATAAATCTACTCAGTGGCCACCATTTACACCCCTCAAGGTCACAGTCCCCATTTTACATAAATCTTTACTGACCCTGACTCACGTCGATCTAAAAATAGATTAATGTGGCCTACCAAAACTGTGAATTGATTGTAGCCTCTTATGGGTACACAATGAATGAAAAAACCACACAACAATTGAGTGACTTCTAAAGAAAAGCCTGTCACATGACAAGAAATTGATAGAGCAATACCAGTTAATTTCCTAAGACTCTTAGTTAGTTCAGTGATATTGAACCTTTTCACACCAAGATTGTATCAAACATATTGAGGGCAGTCACATCCCCAACCAACTAGGTGCCTTGTTTCTGATAAAATATCAATTGTACTCATATTTAGTGTCCAGCCCTGTTATTTAAAAATATTTGAAAGTATTATTGAAAAATTTGAACACAAAATGAACTAACATGGATGACTGCTCAATATTCTACATATATTTTAATATTCGGTTTTATAATATTTTATATTACATAATGACATTATTGTCATTAAGATAAAGAGTCCGTCTAACAGGTATTTGGCAATAACCCGGTATTACATCTGGATGAGTTGGAAGTCAACACATGATCACTTTATTGGACCAAACTAGATAATTAAAAACATGCATTTGGGAAATAATAATGAACAAATTCACAGATGACAATGTTTTAAAATTTCGACATACAAATGAACAATTGATAAGGATGCCCATCTGTAGATTATTATATTGAATATATAACATCCACATCAATAAACAACACTCTGTTGTGTCAACATATGAACTAGAATAAAGCAATTGCTTGTATTGATATTAAACAGGGTAAGATCCATTTGATAAATGTTCCTGGTGGCAGAGGATTCAGGTTCAATAAAAGAACTGAGAGCTTATGGTGTATAAAAACAAACTGGATGTTACTGTAGGGATGAAGGGGCTCCAGTGCTTTCACATTATGACGCATTATTAATGCTTGTTTTGCTTGCTGTACTCATCTGTCATCATCAGGGGAAAGTATTTACCGTTGTCTTTCCCTTTCAACACAATTGGTATAAAGAACGAAAAGAAAAAAATGTTGATTATTTTTACATCACCAACAACACAGATGTTGTGTGCCACATATGTAAATATATGGCACACATATATTTATATATATATGGCTCATCTGCCATATATGTAAAATATATGCCATATATGTAAATGAACATGAAAATAGAGCGGGACTGGGATTCTATATCTGTATCACTAAATTCCCTGTCCCTAAAAGTCCCTAAAAATCACAATTTCTATACGGCTGGAATTCCCTCCCAATGAATGTTAATATAAATGTACTTCACTTGTTGAGACTTTTAATCCAGTTACACTTTAGATTAGGGAGGATATATAAACATAGATTGACTACTAATGTGTATGTGTATTAGTAGGATATTTGCCAGTAATTAATTATTGTTAAGTTGTGATGAGTCTTGTTATACCTGACTCCATTTTACTCGGGGATGGTCACCCAAGTTTCACTCTAAATAACGCCATAATTATTGATTATTAAGAGTAAATATGTAATTACTTTATCAATGGCTCCCAATCTGAAGTGTTACTTTAAATCCTATTTAAATCCTAAATCATATTGTAATACAATTAAAGACCTCTTTAAAAACAAAAAAGAAAAGGACTTTACATCAAGGTTTCATGCAATCATAACCAAAAAACAATAACAATGTTTTTTTTTTCAACTCCACCAGTGCACCAACGGACACCTAATGTGTGCGGGCTGTTTTATCCATCTCTTGGCTGATGCACGCCTCAAAGAAGAGCAGGCCACGTGCCCCAACTGCAGGTACAAAGTCACTTTCAGTCTGTTGTATATATACATCTGTTGTAGCGAATTACACAGCTATGACTGTCCTCAGTTTATTTAAGGATATATGTGTGTGTGTGTTATTCAGCTTCGCATGTTTCAAGCAGTAATGTTCCGTCCCACTATATTTGGATAAAAATAGCTCAAGAATTAAATGATATCAAGCCATCTACACAAGCACACCCACTGAAGTGACTAAACCTCGTGCAGTACTGTGCAGCCTGACTCCCTTGTGTGGCTCATCTCAGACTTCAAGGATCAACCATCTCACCCCCCGGCGTTTTTCATCCCTGACCTTGACTGCATCATTCTGCTTTTCATCCCATCATGATGGTGTTTATGTCTGCGGACCCTGATCAGCTTCTGCCAGTTATGTCTTGGAACAACGGTCATAAACTCCTGGTTAGACATTTAAATGAGACTGCCTTTGCCCTTCCCATTATGTTGGGTACACAGGATCATCAGAAAAATACAAAAATAATTCAAGCACCTTTTGATTTTTATTTACTTTCAAACAAGTAGCTCTCCGAAAATAACACAAGGCAGGACTGTGTTCTGTACTGTGTATCAGTCTGGAGCTTTGATGGTTTGTTGTGCTGTTTTTGTGCAGGTGTGAGATCAGCAAGAACCTGTGCTGCAGGAACCTGGCAGTTGAGAATGCCGTCAGTGAGCTACCGACGGAATGCACCTTCTGTCTAAAACAGTTCCCTCGCTCTAGCTTAGAAAGACACCAGAAGGAAGAGTGCCAAGACAGGTACGACATACACACACACATGGTCACGGCCGAGAATGCATGATTCCACTGACAGAAAGTGCAACTTTGAAAGACTGAACTTTTCACAATGGAAGCTGAATAAAATCCACTATTGCTATTATTCCAGGTTTATTCATGTTTGCAATCTTTTTTTAAAAGTTCTAAAAAAGTAACATTACACCATCCACTCGACAGATTGCACATAAGCCACTTCTGTTGAATAATGTCTGATTTTCTGAATGGCCTGAAATTAGTGGAACTTGTTAATGATCCCTTGGAGCAGTGATTTAGCGAGACAGAGTCGAGGGATCGAAATTGAACAGGATGGGGAGCTGAGATGCTGTTATCCACTGTTCCATATGTGTAACGTGATGGTTGAAGCATGGCCTCGAGGCATGTTTTGAGCTAAGAGACGCGTCCCAAGTGACCTGTATCATTAGTTAAATATCACATGACTATAGACAAACGTGGCCCTGTTTCTGGGAGACCACATGTGACTGCCATGATGGTCTCGAGCAGCTTCAAATAACTGTGGCATGTTGAAAAATAGTTGAATAATTATATACAATGTGCACTTCTACATCCATCTACTCATCTCAACGTTATGAGTTGCCATTTTTTAGCTGCCTTTTGAGTTAAGAAACTCACTAGATCTCTATTGGCAAGCAACGTTTGTATATCATAATATAGACTTGTGGGTGAGCATCAGACCTGCAGATGTTTAGGAAAATTAATTTCCTTATATTTCTTTATTTTACCCAATAAATGTCACATGTTGCCTCGAGGTCCTGTTTAATGTGTTATTTGTATATTCACAAGACATTTTAATGCCTTCATTAAGCTATATAGAAAATGTTTAGAACGTTAATAATAATAATATTTCATTATAAATGCATTCTGTCCTCCACTTATAAATGCTGTATAAATCTTGTTATAGTTAGCATAGACGATTATAAATCTTCATGATGTTTTCTGTAAAGCCATTTAATTAAATTGAAATGTCCTATATATGTACTTTCAATCCATTAAAGGGCAAATTATTCTTTGCAGATATAGATTTATCGATGACCAATATTGAAACATTATCATCCATTCCAAATATGTTGCTTTGTGCAAACGTCCATAGCAAGTGAACATTTGCTTCCAAACAGACATTACGCACATGCATTGTTCGTGTCTTGGGGCATAAGCCAAGGACATTAAGATCTGTTAGAGGAGTGCTGCGCGTTACATGACCAGCAGATGTCACCAGCACCAAAAGATCGTTCAAATGGCGTCCGACAGATGCAATTGGCTGAAAAGATTTGACGCGTTCGTGGGGCTTCTGCTCGCCATCCTCACGTCATTCAAGCGTGTTCCTGGCCTCATATGGAGACTCTATTTAAACGCCTCACACCGTCATTAAATTGCCATTTTAGCTGTCGACAGATGCGACCTTGGATAGCATCATCGCATACAGGTATACTGGATGTACTTCTGTCTTCACATGCCACTCCTCTTTGAATTGACAGATAATGACAGGACTATTTTTTGCAACACGAGTGACCCATTAACTACGGATGGCTTGCTGGTCCACTGTCTTATTACTGAAGAGAAATATGGAAGAATATGTTGAAAAAAACATGATAATAAATTACATTTTTGTAGGGGAGGGTATTTCAATGATCTTTATAGGGACTTCATCTCAGGGGCTCAAAAAAGGAGCCTTGTAATAAGGTTCTTTTGATTATATTCACTTAATTTCTAATTATTTACAGGAGAAAATAACAGTCTTCTTTTCCAAGCACGGCGACTCACTCACACCACTATCATTGTTCTTGTATTAAAAATACATGTTCAATCATGGTTTTGAACCATCAAACTGACTCTCATCGCTTGCGTGAAGCAGAGTGGGCGGGATTGTTGCTTAGCAGCTCCATTGTGACGTCTCTGGAAGTCTACTCCGTCTTGTGGAGTCACTTTGGTGTCATGGCATGTGACCATATAAGATTTAGGAGCAGAATTAAAATGAAAACGGGAGTAAACATACATGTGTGAGACAAGTTGGCAATACCTGATTGGCTCCCGTAAACAGTTAGCCACTTGGACTTGTGTTTGGTTCTGTACTAAAGTTACTTTGGACAAGATTTTGATCTGCGCCTCCAACTATACTGGGGAAGTTTTTCTTCCACCGTGTGCTGCAATTACACCTCACACTTTTTCGACTAATTTAGCTGAATAAGTGCCATCTGGAATAAAACTTTAAATTGGTATGAAGATTGATTTCTATCTGAGCATTTTTAATTATCGCTTCACGTGCACAGCCAACAGACGCCTGCTGCATAGAACATTAACCGATAGGCAGGCAGTGATTAGAGCATCTACACCCACAACCTTCATTCATAATCATCTGCTTATTATAGCGTGGAAAGGTCTCTTGGTGGTGGCGCTAATCACAGCTGTCTGACATTAATTCTCTGAGCTATTGTTGCTGGTTCACAGCTTTGGTTTAATACCTGGTGGGCCGTTAGTAGCTGGGCTGTAGGGAACACCGAATGAAAAGGCTGATACTTGTCGGATGAAAGTGTGTGCTGGAGCTCACCTGTGTCCTGCTGCCGTGCTGTCAGGGTGACCCAGTGCAAGTACAAGCGGATCGGCTGCCCCTGGCAAGGTCCCTACCATGAACTGCCAGCACACGAGGGCGAGTGCTCCCACCCCACCAAAACTGGGACAGAGCTGATGGGAATACTGGGGGAGATGGACCAGAACCACCGCAGAGACATGCAGCTCTACAACAGCATTTTTAGCTTGCTGTGCTACGAGAAGATAGGATTTACAGGTACAGCCACGTCTTATGATAGAAATAAATCTTTACACATTTCAGTTAAAATCCTTTTAATTCCGCTGTCTTGATGTTTGCTTCCTTTTACTGTCCACATCCAGAGGTGCAGTTCAGGCCGTACCGCACGGACGACTTCATCACTCGCCTCTACTATGAAACTTCACGCTTTACTGTGCTCAATCAGACGTGGGTGCTGAAGGCCCGCGTCAATGACTCTGAGAGAAATCCAAACCTGTCCTGCAAGCGCACGCTGTCGTTTCAGCTCATCCTCAAAAGCAAGGTACAAGGCTCTATTGCTGTATCGACCAGTCATCACTATAAGCGTCCCTCTTCATACATATATTTGACCAAGACAACCTCTGGTTATGACGCTGAGCAGGTGCACTCAAGTTCCTTGGTCGACCAAGTCGAGGCCCACTCTCAGTGGAACTCAGCATGTTGCCTATCTCCTTATCTATTTTTGTATAGAGCAACACTTTTTTGTCTCACAGATCCTCAGGAAGTTCTTTGGCATAAGTTGCCATGTTGAACTTCCAGTGAGTGTGAACGCGATAACACCAAAACGAATCACCTGCTCCTCATTCGCACCTTGTAACACTAATGAGTCACGTAACACCGGAAATGGAAGATGGCTAATTGGGGCACAATTTTGATATTTTTCTTTCCCCTTTCTTGCCCGTGGTTGAGACATCAATGTCTCACAGGTCTCCTTAACTAAAATCAACACTCAGAAAAAAGTGCACAAAACCAAACCTGGACCAACTTGTAGCCATATATGGGAGAGTTACAGAATGGTATGTCACTCAAAGATTTAAACTTGTGTTATTGAGAAAACTATTTTTTACTCCATCATCTGTCAATTACAAATCTCTTTTTTTGCTCAATTTTGACATTTTGGTGACTTTCTAGGGTTTTAAAAGGTGTAGAATTCATTGAAAATGTCCGAATGACCATGTAGTAGGCAAACCCTTTGTTTTTTAAAGACTATCCCAAATAGTCCTAATCTCCATTAGAGAATATAGGTCAAAAACAAAGGCTGCAATGGCAGAATATGCAGCTAGTCATCTGTAGGATTAATATTTAGAGAATTTCTTATTTATTTGTGCAAGAATTATTAGAATATAGATTAGGCCTACTGGGGATAGGCTTTAAAAAAAGGGTTTGCCTACCTCATGGTCCTTTGGAAATGGCAAAAAAATGAATTCTGTAGCTCTGAAAATCCTAGAAAAGTAACAAAAATTGATCAAAAAATGAGATTTGTAATTGACAGATGATAAGTAAATAGAGCAAAATTCCAATTTTCTGAAAAAGTGTAAATCTTTGAATGACATACCATTGTTAAAACCTCACATTTATGGCTACATGTTTGGTGGTTTTTGTGCATTTTTTTCTGTGCGGCTGTAATATTTGCCAAACGCGTGTTGTGTACTCACTTCTGTGAGATGCTGTATGTAACTGTCTCTCAGCACCGTTTGAGGTCCTTCCATGCTGAGTGTTTGCATCAGCTGAGGAAAGGATCGGACAGCTCTGCTCCTCGCATGTCCTCACTTGCGTCTCAGTTTCCCCCTTCAGGCTTTGAAGCCAATGAAACACTTGTTTCTCAATCTAAATCTAGCCTCTGCATGGATGCAGTTTTGGGGAAAACCCTGCCACTCTTTATGAGGTGTGGTGATTTTGGTGATGAAAGTCCGGTCGTGGTGCCATGAAAATGATTCAAGTCCCGTGTGCTGACTAGCCTCCCTGTCCTGCAGGTGAACTCGGCCCTGGAGTGCTCCTTCCTGCTGCTGAAGGGGCCCTACGACGACGTCCGCATCAAACCCGTCATCAACCATCACTCCTTCAGCAACGACACCAATGAGACGGAGTACGTCCCTCTGCCCATCTCTGATTCAGTGGAATGCAACAAACTGCTGGCTGCCAAAAACATCAACCTACGCCTGTTCATCTTCCAAGTCCAGAAGTGAGACAGGACGGCGGTTAGGAGACAGACAAGGGTGTGAAGAGGACGATGAAAGAAGGACACCACTGAACCACTGATACCTCTTAACGGCGACACCCTTGCGCACGCAAACACACAGCACCGTCGCCCAGCGAGACGCCCGCTGGCCTGCGGCGTGCTGTTGTGTGTGCATGTGTTGGTGCGCAGGGCGTGGCTGTCTGCGTTTGGTAGGAACCGTGGCGACATTGTGTGACACCCCGCAGCCAAGGTAGCACACACCACACGTGCGTCTGTTGCATGCATGTGTGTGTATGAAAGTGTGACACGGTGAAGCCCCCCCGGAACCAAACTGTTCTCAGAATATCCCGAAGCATCATAATGTGAAAATAGTGTCTGAGCTTTTGTGGACATGTGAGGACCTTTGGGATGTGTGTGTGTGTGTGTGTGTGACTGTTCCTCTCCTCCATCACTTCCATTTCTTTTTCGTTCTAAAGGTAATTTATAGAGTTAGATTTTGAAGGTCACAATACTTTCCATCGGAAATTGTCTTTTACATTTGAGTCGCACAGTTATTTAACATTTAGACTCAGGATTTGGCAGTGTAATCTAAATCTAATCTGCTGTCAAATAAATAATTAATAAACATAAATGTTAAGTGAAACAGATCAAATTGTTATTTAAATCTACTAATGTTATTTTCAATTGATTTTTGGAGCAGACATACACGGCAAATATGATGATCTCGATTGTTCAGTGATTATTCACTCCAATATTTAATCTTTGTTTTACACCTATATATTATTTTAGTTTTTAGGTTGATCCCAAACCATATAGAGGCCCTGGATTGAGCTTTTAATTTGTGTCTCCTTTAATCCCTCAAAGTGTTGCTTCCAGCTGTCAAGGTTCTAAAAGTCTGTCGTGAGAAAAACTGATTTTATCATCCGAATCTTTTACCTCTGCGATCGGCAGCTTATTTAAACAGCAGCCTACAACACTGATATGTTACGACTCCATTTTCAGCCATATTTATACTCTTTTACTCGTGTTGTTTTTAATTAATCTTTAATATTTACGTAAAAACGGACCATTTTAAAATAATTTAGATTCGTTTTCCTGTTTCTTTTTGGGGTCTCCATCTTATTCTCTGACTTTTGGGTGAGATAGTGTCCAGATTTCCTGTAGATGGTGGGGTGACATGAACCAGGAGGAGGATCAAAGGTTGTCGCCTCCGTGTCTTGCCCCTGTTATGAGCACAAGTGGCCAAAAGGAGGGTCGTCTCCTCTGGTTTTTCACTTCATCAGACTGTAGAGATGCAGATCAGAACCCGTATTTGAGGTGGTGTCTCCCAACAAGAAGCTCAAAAGTTCTCCCAGATGAATGTGCTCGTGGGCCGACTAGATCGACGCTGTCAGCAGTGGGAGATTCAGATTTACAGACTTGCTAAGCTGCAATGACTCGGAGGGAGATGTTAAATCTCCACTCTGATGTGGGAACATTCCTTAGTCATATGGAGTAATGTGAGAAGTCTCATTGAATTTAAAGATATTAAAATTCCAATAGTGCATGACGATAAAAATCAATTCTAAACTGCGGCAGAGATGTGTCACATGCTATTGAAGTGAAGTTTGGACTGGGATCCTCACCCATCAACTGTGTGTGCGAGTGTGTGCGGGTGTGTGTCAGAGGGGTAACTTTGACAACAGTGTTAGTGTTAGACTTACTTGAAGAAGACAATGTCTCTCTGGTAGTTTGAACTGTGAAGCAGATAGACCTGTCTCTCTCTGTCTCCCTCCTCCTGACCTCTACTGTATTTCTGTGTCGACGCCGACGGACTTGACTCATCTCACTATGGCTGTACATGTGCCTTTTATTAAACATCATTGAAAGTGAGTGGCTGCTTGTCTGTCTGTGACCAAAAATAGAGGCGCTCAGGCCTTTCGCTCCGTATGAATTATTCAACCGGTGTCGCAGCTACGCAATGGCCAAATTTAATTCTGTGTGCGACGTGAGCGCTTCACTGAAATTGATGGTGGGAATGTGGTAAAAATGAACGCCGCCTGGACTGTTTGAATTATTCAGAGTTCATTTGTATGGACTGGAGTCATCACCTGGCCTCAAGCTTGACCTCAGAGCTGCACACATATCAACATTTTTTTAAATTTAATCTTCTTGTTCGTCGCAGGACTGGATAGCTGGATTCAAACTGAGGTGTAAAACTATAAAAAATAGACATCAAGGCGCATCAAGTCCGCTATAAAAGCAAATCCAATTGTGTTTTGTGATGTTGTTATGCGTAGAATAGGTGTTCTGATGCATGTAAGGAACACCTCCACATGCCGGACCTCAATCCTCACTGGCTGAGAAGAAGCACTGCTATCCGTTTTAAAGACGTAGACCAACTGAAGTAGGACCAAAATCTCTTCACGCGTCTTCTGCTTTTATTCATTTATTTCTTTATTGAAAAGTGGGAGGGAACCGCAGTGGCCAGAAGAAACCTGCATCGATTCCGACAGTGTAGCGAGAATACAATGCAGCAGGGGGCGCCAAAGTCACGTGGAAGTGATGAAGCTATTCCTGAAAAGCTCGTGGAAGCGAATGATGAAATAATTCCGGTGTTAAGGTCAAACTTACGACTGAAGTCAAAAAGGACACGCGGCAAAGAATCAGGAGCCAAAGTGAAACTTGGTGACCGTCAGCAGAGCCACAGCAGTTTATTCTCACACAGTGCATTTCCTAAAACACAATATATAATTCAATATAAAATCTCCATTTTGGTATATAAACTGTGCAATATGATATATATTTATATATTTATATATACTATGCTTTGGTACAGTGAAACATTGATGCATGTGGCACATGCTCAGAAATAAAACCTGTGGAAATAATGGGGAGTGACGCATCAGTACTGGGTGGCGCCCCACACTGGCACACCGTGGCTGCTGCAGCTGGGGGGTTGACAGGTGCCGTGGTGGGCTGGCGGGGGCACCACACAGCAGTAACCCGGCTCGCCGCCTGCCACGACCTTGCTTTGGGGGTACGACACAGAGACGCCTCCCTGCACGGAAGAAAGGGACAAATCAGATCAGCTGGGGAGGAGAAAGTCGCCGTGAAGCAGCGCTATGGAGTCGACTTTCTTTGTGGTTTACCTGAATCATGCTACACTGCGGCGCAGTCATGGCGGGGAACGCTCCCAGCACAGGCTGGGACGGCTGCTTCAGCCCCCCCACTGGAGTGTAACCTGCTGTGCACACATGACAGTATGAACCGCCATAAACGTAGTTGCTAACGTTCTGAGAAATTCTGCATGTTGAGCTCTGCGATGAAGAGAAGCAGCAGGAAAAGAGACCGGTTCACTGTGAGACCCTCAGACTACATCTCTGACAGTGTAACGGCCCCCTCCTCTACTGCCACCGTCACATCCTCACACACACACACACAGACAGACAGGGGACACGCCTACCTGCTGGTTGTGTTTGGCTGTGAGAGGGTGAGACATTTCTGCAGGGCAGCTGACTTGAGGTAGAATACTGGCTGTAGAAATAGACAGGCACCTGACGGGAAACATTTCAGACCACTTTATTGAAGAGAC
The DNA here is from genome assembly GCF_027744825.2 of Synchiropus splendidus. NCBI lineage: Eukaryota > Metazoa > Chordata > Actinopteri > Syngnathiformes > Callionymidae > Synchiropus > Synchiropus splendidus. Next base: position 12,017,613 of record NC_071337.1, read on the forward strand.
AGTGAAACTATGATGTGTGTGTGTGAGAGTGGTTACCTGCGGTGAGGGCTGGCAGAAGCTGGGGGGATTAGGCGGAGGGGGCGGGGCGGGGGGTGCTGCATAGACGTAATGCTGATTTCCTGGGTACTGGGTTGCCGCGTCTCCTTGTGACTGACAGTTGACCGTCACATGACTGAACTGCGACGACAGCTCTTCCATCTGCAGGAGGTTTTGCAGTCAGTGTGGGCACATGCAACAAAGCCCCCCCCCCCACACACAGTGGTACGTACTGTGGCGTACGACTGAGAGGAAGCGACAGGCAACATCTGTGGCGCGGTGTACGGCACAGGCGGGTACTGAATCACCTGAGAGACACGTGGAAAATGAGAAGCACAGCACCATCGTGGATGACGTCCTCCTACCTGCTGAGTCTGGCTCCTGACTGGCTGCTCACAGGGCGGGTTGTACACCACTGGGCTTCCGTCCGGGTTCAAGAAAGGCTGCCCTGCACAGGCCACAGGTTCAGACTTGAGCGTGGACTGGGACGGCCATGTGGCCTACCTGTGTGAGGATTCATGAGAATGCTTCCTGGCGGGATCCCGTTCTCCATGATGAAGTTGGGAGCAGGCTCCTCCATGATGGAAGGGGAGGCCGGATGAGGGCAGGGGGCGCTCACGCTGTACAGAGAGATGGAGCCTGTGCACCGAACAGAGAAGGGCGAGTCTGACGTCACCTCGCAAACCAACAGTTGTTATAATGATGCTGGGGCAAGTTCAGCAGGGAATTCCCCATGACTTGTTAGATTGTCGCACTAGTGAAGCATTGTGAAACAGTGTCCTCATTTTCAGAGTCCACTAGATGGCGCACTCTGCTCTAAAATCTTTGGCTTTGAGCTGCTATTTCAATGAAACCTAACATCATGTCTAAACCAAGAGTGCCACCTTCTGAGCTCTGAAAATGAGGACACTGTTTCATGAAGCCTCACTAGCTAGCACCAAAAACTTTCATTGCCCAGGGCGACTGGAACGCTGGAGAGGAGCGACTCGATGCAGGTCATGTGCAGACACCTGTTCTGGATGAGTGTGTTAACAAGCCGCCCCCACATGAGCTCACACACACACACACACACACACACACACACACACACACACACACACACACACACACACACACACACACACACACACAGGAGACTCATCCCCAACGACTGGAGGTGTTGTTTTAAATTAGCAGCTTTGGTGTGAAGAATCCCGGGTGACATTCGTATGCCAGATGAAATCCAACAGGGAGTACAAATCACCTTTCACGCAGAGGTGAGTTTAAAAAAACAAAAACAAATATACACTCACCTGCACTTCGAGCATCCCAGCTGTGAGCAGCAGGCTGTCTCGGTTTGGGGGCGGGGCTTGGCCACTGGAAGGAAGAATCCGAGTCGGTGCTGCTCCAAGGTCGGATATCGTTGGTATAGCAACAGTCGGTATCTGTGCTGCTCTGGCCGCTGCTGCCTGTCCAGCTGGAGCCTGAGCTGCCACGGCTCCCCCTGTGGTTTCAAACGGAAACTTACATTGGAGGTAGAACTCAGTAAAAAAAAAAATCTAAAAGTTTTGGAATTAAAATCAGACTTTAATATTTAACTCTTGAAGAAAACTTTGAACAGGACTTCTCTGTATTATTCGAATTGATCAATCGTTTAAAAGTTCTCACATAAAATTCATGAAAATTCAAAAGTGTTAATGGAGCAGTCTTTAACTCAGGCTGCAGGATGACAAGTGAGGCTGGTATGCTACTTCAAACAACTAGACCAACTATTGTTTAATATCACAGACTTTACACAGCACATGCTCGCACCACTTATACAGGACGATCTACTCAACTAACAATTAATAACGCTGGTGGTGAGCTACTCCACCAGTTCCGCTCGCAGCCCACCAACAATTGTCTTATTCATCACGGTCAGCGGGAGCCATGCAGACCAGGTCAGGATGATGAATGTCCTACCTGAATATCTGTCGCCTCCTCTGGGCAGCATCTGCATCAGCATATGGATTACACTCCTCCACAGCCCTGCTCCCACTGCGCACGCACATATATACATACATATATTAATTTTTTTTCAATCCAAATAGAGTTCACTGAAATGGATTGGAAGAAAGAGCCCGCAGGCAAGGTCACCTGCTTTGAGCCTGCGAGTTCTCCTGCGTGCACATCTGCAGAGGAGGAGAAGAATATACATTTAAAAAAAGGCTGTGAAATAATGTAGTTTTTAGGTATATTTTTGCAAGAAAATAACTGCACATTTTACGTTGACTGAGTGACTTTCATTTTTGACAGTCTGCTGAGAAAACTACAATAGTATGAAGATAAAAACATTTTTTTCTAAACCACGTTTTCACACTGAATGAAGAAAGTTTATCCTTGAAATACCTAAAAACTTTGATGATCAACCGTGTGCTAACATTCCACGAGCGTCTATGAAGGATTTCAGCTCATGATTCAGTAGCCAGTGACTTGCTCTCAGGTAACGCTTACTGTAGGTGCTTCTTCCTGTTGCTCTCGTACCTCCGATTTAAAAATTAGATCCCGCGCTCTTTGGTATTCCTCCTCCCGCTCCTCAAGTGACTTGCTTGGCTTCTCCCGAAATTTGTGCAGTCGACTCTGTGGGGCAGAGCATGTCGACATGCCGGTTAGCGAGTGAGCAGCGGAAGTAAGAGAAGGTCCTGGGGAGCCAGACCTGCTCCTCAAGGCTGTTGTTTCTCTTCAAAATGGATTTCCACTGCTGGATCTCGGCCATCTTGTCTTTGTGCACTTTGTCCAAAAAGCGCTGCTCAGGTCTGAGACAAACAAGAGTTATAGCTCAAGGCAAGTGTTTTCCGACTCGGACTCTTCGCACTCGAGGGCGAGCTCACATGCGCGTGCTGCTGGTGCAGTTGATGATGACAGACTTTCCCGTGTGGTCCACATTGTGCTCCATCCCAAAGTAGGCGGCGACCCGATGGACGAGCATGCGGTGGTAGGACGACATGTGGCGGAACTTTTTGAAAGGGCTAAAATAAGAACAGAGGAAGAGGAGTGGGTCACTTTTGGTATTGTAACCCTTCATTGATGAGCCAGTCACCCTCCACTGGGTTTGTTTTCTTTCAGTTTAGTCATATTGAAAGTGGGTCTCGCTAGACACCAGTGGCGGCCAGTTAGAGTGAGACCACCCGGGTGCTCATTCCTACCAACACCATCTACTTTATGGGAAGGAAAACTGAATGATAAAAGTCTAGGAGTGAAGGTTTGTTTTTTATAAACATGTAGAAAAAAATGATGGAATGTTATATTATTTGAGAATTATTACCATGTTATAAAGGTCAGATATCAATTGTTTTTTCCCCCCATTAAAAGTGTTATTACATTGAAGGGGAATAACTGCCAGACATTGAAAATGTAAACAACAATGTAACACTGAATCAACTCTACAATAATAAAATCAAAACTACTGACAGAGGTAATGACACCTTTTAAAAAAGGTGGAGGTTTTAAAATGCTGTTTTCATAACAGCACAGTGGGTGATACCTGTCGCCTTTGATGAAGTCTATCATGTCCTGCTCCAGCTTCAGCAGCATCATCCGGTCTCTGGGGTTGCTGTTGAGGGTCTCCACGATGAACTGATCCAGATCGATGCCGGTGGAATCCGTATACTCCACGCTGGACTCTGTGTGACCGGGTAACAACACTTGACAAGAGGATCCAGTTGAATCGCTTCAGAAAAAACAAAACAAAAAAAGGGCACCTTTGGACAGAGAGTTTGTCTTTGGATCCCTACTCTGCTCCTGTTCTCCCTCCTCGCAGGAAGCTCTCTGGTTGTCATGGCAGTTAGATGACAAAGTGACATCATTCTGGGAGGGTGACAACAGAGGAGTCAGATGCATCCGGCCATAAAACATGAGAAAGGAAGCAAAAGTACCTGTTGTTCTTCAAGTGGGTGATAATCCTCACACACAGCTGAACTGCGCATCAACTTTGCTCTATGCTGGAGGCACACACACACACACATATATATTACAGCTCAATAATCCCAGGCTGACCATGTAAAAGGACTTGACTCACCTTTACTTTTGTCTTTGGTTGCATCTGGTCACAGTGTTTCTGCGACACAACACATGAAGGGACGTTAGCGGAGGTTGCGTAATCTTCCGGCGGTATATTATTCATGCGGTGCGCCAAAGCTGCTGTGCTGAAACTTTTCTCTCCTACCTGCAGCTCCACCTTCTTGCCGTCAGTGGAGCCGGTCTCCTCCTTCTTGCTGCTGCCGAGGGAGGAACACGGTGGAGGGGAGCAGGAGGACGACTCACACCGCGGCTCTTCCTGGTCACTTCCTACGATCGCTTCCATCCTCTATCTGAGTGGGAGCATGCAGCATGGCATTAGAGATGTTAAGGATCATTTGTACCTGTATATGTGTGTACTTGTAAAGCTACCCTTGTGGGGACTGGGGACTTTCTGGACATTTTTTGCTGGTCCCCACAAGCCCAAGCCTCAATTTCAGGATGAGAAAGTCAAAATAACAGGGTGATATATCCATTTGCTTTGGATGGTACATGGTGAGATGGACAGCATTATGAGAGGTCCCCACAAGGATAGATACAATTGTTGCACGTGAGTGTTGTTGTACTTGTATCTTAGTGAGTTTTTATTCAACAGAGTGAGGACTTTTTGGCCCGGTCCTCCCCTTGCAAAGCCTCATTTTGAGGGTTATAACTACAAAATAGCTAGTTGTTATAAATGGGTTTCATTTTGGTTAAGAGTAAAGGTATTGTTTAGCTATTTGTTTTAGATGGTTAGGTTTAGGGTGAGAGGCTGGGGAAAGGGTTATGTCCATGACGGACCTCACTAAGATAGGAAGACAAATGTGTGTGTGTGTGTGTGTGTGTCATCCCCACCTATCTAAATGAGTTTACAGAAAAGCAACACAGGTGAGCGATGCCTTCGTATATCCCATGATCCCACGGGGCGGCGGGAAACACAATAAAGCCTCTCGCCTCAGCTGGAACTCTTCAGTCACACTCTTTAATGGGAAATATCCTGCAGAGATTTGAATAGAGAAGGGACAAACATGTAAGTCCCCCCACACACACACAGTATCAAATCTGGCAACCGTGCATCACCAGATTGAGCCGCGCACACCGTCACTATGGTGACCGCGCCAGAGTTAATCAAGACTTTCTTTCACCACAGGAATGAGCGTCATTAGTCGAATTTGACGAGAAGCAGAAATGAATCCGGGCAACATCATCAAGGGTGAAATAGGACCCCAAAAACATGGGCACCATTTGAAGCGTTTTTCTTTTGAGGAATTAAAACCGTGGCTTATAAGTCGCGGTGCGTTTTGACCTTTGATTCACCCCGTGACGCACTACTGGTTTCACACACAACTCAAATGACAGAAGTCAGTTTAAAAACAAGATTTTTTTTTTATATCAAAATGATGTGAGAAACCATAACCACACTTCAAATCCATCAATAGATTTATAGACTGCGCAACCTCTTGCTGCCATCAGCGATGAAAATGACCCGCAACGTGTGAAAAGAAATCACTATGATACAGCAAGATGTCACTCACGAGAGGATAAACACACTCGGGGGTCATAAATAAAGCGCTGACTCCGTCATAAACAACAAGTGTTGATCCCAGTCTTGCTTTGCCAGGAGCAGGTTTGACCCAGACAGGCCATGAAAAGCTCCACGTTTGTAAGTAAGCTGACCAGTCGGACAAGCATCGGCAGCCTGCGACAAATCGGTCAGAACTGCAACGGCCACAACTCCCAGCCAACATTCACAGTCGGTGAGAAGCATGTGAGACATGGCGGAGCCTCTGACCGTCCACTTGTCCCGGGCCTTCACTGACGCATGAAAGGACTCGCCTTACGTCTCCATCTAGACCGCTACAAAGAGCCGTCTGGCCACCGGGCTGACCCTCCGATATCAAACAGTTGGTCGAGGATGAAAGCTTCTGTAAATAACATCAAGCTGCGTGTGTGTGTGTGTGTGTGGCAGTATATATCTGTGTGTGTGTGTTAAGCTCCATCCGCACTTGAATGTTAATTGAGGTCTTAAATCTGTTACTGTAAGATTGCCTGTCCAACCTGCGCCTGGATGTGGCGTCTGCTAGTGTTTTGACATGTGTGAGTCTCATGTAAACGCATGTCTGGTGTGTGTGTCCCCAAGTTTTTCTTAGAAACAGCAGCTGTTGGAGGTATCATCTGATCTGCCAGCACTGATATTTCAAGAATGCCAAGCTGAGTCTTTGACCCCAGTGGTTAGAATATCTCCGGGTACAAAAGGCCCACACTGACGCACAAGAGGAAGTGGCATTCAACCATCTTCCCAAAAGCGCCAACTGCGTTCACCGGGGACAGATTCCACTGTTAGATGTCGCTCAAGGGGACGCTTTTTCCCGCCACACCTGAGACAGAATAATGAGCTCAGTGGATGCCGAGTCCCCTAACATGGTTATTTAACACTCCACTGGAGATAATAGCGCTCGGCAAAAAGCTGCAAGTGGCGTTTACATGCCATTCTAGCCTGAAAAAAAGACACGCACTGACAACAGATTCATTGTGTGTAGAGCAGACGTGCCAATCTCACTGTAATGACGCGGAATATGAATCAACTTCTCACACACACACAACCGAGTCATTAACAATACATCTATATTTTAATGACACCGGTAGAATCTGTTATTTGTCATCATTCAGCGGAGGACAATTTCAGTGTTCGAAAACTATAAAGACAATGACTGAATGTGTCTTTTCCTGCAGCCAAACAAACTGCATTTGTTCTAACTCTCAGGCAATAACACCAAACATGCGCTCCCTTCTCATGCCACCTCCTTCATATAAATATAATTAAATTATTAAAACAAATTTGCTGAACATTTTCTAGGTATATTGACAGAACAAAACTACTGATACTGGCAGTACTGGATTGCAGTTTTTTGTACCACATTTTAGCGACGTCAGTTACTCAGTAAAACGTTTTCTCTGAGGGTTTCCCGCAGTGCTATACAGTCGAGGCGGCTGGCTTGACAACAACTGCCCCCCGCCGACACCTCTGTGTTTAGCTAGAAGGAAGCTACAAATCGCTCAGGCACGGAACCTACTTCTCACACACCGTGCTACACATCCGCAATTTAGCACCAAGATGAAAGTGAAAGAACGAGACCTGACACACATGTTCCCACACAATCCTTGACTATTTCTTTCTTTTTTTTTTTTTCTTTTGCAGAAAACCCTGACTTTAACTAGGAACTATCACTCCCCAATTTGGTTGTCCTCAAATGTCACCATCCATGTGCCATTGTTGATATTGATTCAGGTGAGTAGTTGTTGACTCTTTAAAACACACCATGTTTAACTTAACCTGCCTGAAATATTTGGGTGCCAGGTACTGTTGCAGTGCATTGCGGGACCTTGGGGATGTACATGAAGTGGCTCGTTGTCCATCAGTTTGACGTGAAGAAAACATTTTCTCACTAAATACTTGACATCAGCAGTGAGAGATGTAGATTTAATATTAGTTCACAGCCCAGTTCCAAGTCAGGTGACTTGTCTACCAAGAGGTCACTAGTGGCCAAATCTGATGCCAGATAAGACTTAAGTCTCCTCAAGACGGTTCTCAGCTTTATGTAGCATCACTGACCAACCCCTTTGAAGGTTTCTACGTTCTTCCCTAGAAGCACATCAAAGCGCAGCAGATGTTCGTAGAAGTCTGGTGGCGAAGAGGATTTCGAGGAACAATCTCACAGCAGGAAACGGAACCCACCACTGATGTACCATATAAGAAAAGAAGATGTACGAGTTGAGGGGAACGGCGGATAGAGAGGGATGGGGGAGCAGTCTGCGGGGACTTGAGGGGTGAGGATTGGGGAACAGAGATGTGAAGAATTAGCGACAGAGAGGATTGCGGCAGAAAGTGTCTGCAGGCTTTGCAGCAGGCGGCCGTGAGAAAGGGATTTGAGCGGAGCAACCAGTTTTTGAGCTGAGCGTTGCAGAAGCGGCCGGCCGCCCGGGGAGAAGGTGTGACACGATCATTAGTGCGTGACGGATGGCGGCGGGAGGCAGAGAGCGCCAGCACCAGCTACATCATCATCCATCTGCTGCTCTTGCTGAAGCCTCCAGCCTCAGAGCTACTTACTCACCAGGACACCTTTCTTCTGCAGCCAAGTCAGTCGGGCCCCCGCGACAGCGACACGGAGAACATCCCAGCGGCTTCTACACACGATCTTTGTCAGCCCCAAACTATTATATTGAACAACACTAGAACGGTTGGAGCTAGCATCACCATTGTTTGTCACATGACAAACATGGTGGTTGGACCAACACCATCCTTTTGGAAGACCATGACCTTGTTTACTGGAATAAAATCCAAACAGCTGTTCATTTTTAATTTAATTCCCATGACATCTAAACTACTTGGGTCCTCCTGATAATACATTCACTCAAACACTGAATCTAAATGTTGAGAATCGAGCGACAGTAAGAGCAGCTGAAGACCGAGGTGAGCTGGGACGGTGAACATCATCCTCCTGCTTAACAAGGAAGATCTTGGCACATTTCTAAACCATCTCCTTCCAGCCTGTAATCATAGAGATGCACACACTGATCACTGCTTCCTTGGGACTGATGCTCCTCCATTTATATGTCCACATTTATATACGCTCTCATGTCTGGTTTGCTCTCATTTAAAGAAAAAAAAAAAAAAAGAATCCTTCCATCTCTCAAATACTGCTCCATTTTGCCTCCCAGTCCCAGAAGCTGCAGTTAAGGGACTTTCATGTTTCCTCTCTCTCATCTCTGATCTCACTCGGAAATGATTCAGTGAGAGCCAGGCGTCGGTTTTTCAAGTGATGGCAGAGGATTTCAACCACCCTTAGTGGCTTGTTTGTTCCACGCCATGACAGATCCCTCTTCTTACGTCCAGCTTCAGTAAAGGAAACATAAGCAACGACGCCTCATTAAAACTTTTCAACCTTTACTCATAATCATAAACAGCATTTGGAGTAAACAGAATCTTCTGACTCATAAACAGCAGCCCAGTGATGAACTCAATGGACTAATATTGATAGTTTCCTCAATAGAGATACCCATTCAAAACAGTAAATATCTGACAACCTGAAGCAGAGAGCCGGGGTTTGTTTACCACAGGTGCAGACATCAAACAGCCTCAGACTTATCAGGAAGCGAAAAGGAAGTCAGTAGAAGTTGCCCCTGCTTCAGTGCTGAGGAGTGTTCTGAAACTCAGACTAACTACAGAAGAACTGATCTTCTTGAAGCAGAGACGATTGATCAAACGCTTTCTCTTTCAAAATTCAAACTTGGACGTTCCAGCCTGGCGTGTGCAGGTAATACCCATCAGATTAAATCACCCATCACAATATTTGGTTCATGAGAAAATAGAGATGACTTGCCAAAGCGCCACCTGACTTGCACAGGAAGTGCTCTCAGACATGTGCGTGACAACTTTGCTGTTGAATTAAAATTCCAATATTCAATAGCCAAATGTATTTTTACACTAATAACTAAAAATACTATTTTGTATAAAGTCCAAGCATGACTTTTTTTTCTAAGTTTCATGTTGGGCACAAAAAAAAAGTCGAGATGTTATTCAGCTGTGTCACGTTTCATATGAAGCCAGATTTTGTCAAATCACGCCAAAGTGTCACCAAACCACCGACTTGTGGTCCCGAGTGCTGTCAGTAGTGTGTGAATGCAGAAGTCCTGTCATCGCACAACATGTCACTTGGGTGTCCTGAGCGTCATCTCCCCACACAGCTGTTGTGCTCCTCAACAAAGAAGAAGACTTGAAAACGTTATGTCATGAACAACAAACAGGTGTCACGCTCAACTTATTGACCCACATAAAGCGCAGATATGTAGCCGGAACATCATGCAAGCCAGTGTGTGTGTGTGTGTGTGTGTGTGTGTGTGTGTGTGTGTTTGTCCGCGACTAAGCTGACACACACGCACACACACACACACACACCACGCTATTTTTACTCAGAGGCGGGGAAATGGACCTGCTGCTCCGGGACTTCAGGCTTCTGTCAGTCGCATGTGGAGGGGCAGAGGACAGGAGCGAGTCCTAACCGTCCAAATCCCAGGGACTTCACCTTCTCAGTGCCGCGCGTTCCGCGGCCAGTTCGCGTTCAGCGCAAGTCCAACGCGCCGATGACGCGTTTGCGTGCAGTCAGATACGAATCCAATCATTCACGGAGAACCAAAAAAGTATGTTTCACACATTTCCTACACGACAACTGACACCTTTCAGTCTCATTATAAAGAAAAGACACGTCGGGCTGCGGGTGTGGAGGACACCCGGGTTCCACCGCGAGTCTCGAGCTCTCCAACGGGCGGCCGTTAGCTGGTCACACTTGTCTCTCTAAGCTCAATTCTTTAGGAGAACATGCGGCGTTACTTCGACAAAGGCAGCGCACGACCGATATCAGTGTCGATTCACAGACAGCGCCTGGAATTTGGACGTTTAAAAGGCCAGGGACGGTGTTATTGAATGCCGCATCGCTCGCGAGCCTTACCGTTGAAGATGCTCGCGCCTCCCCCGCGACTCCAGGATCCGGGGACTGCTGCTGATTGTGAGGTGCGATGGTGCTCTGCTGCCTTTAGCTGCGCTCCGTGAGATGGGAGGAGCTGAGGGAGACGGGGGGAGGGGGGGCGGCTGGAGTAGGAAGGGGAGTGATTTCTGGTCTGTGCGACACGTGCCAGCGCGCTCGTCTACGTCATGGCGTGTGTGTACTGTATGTTAACGGGAGACTGAAACCTTCTGACCCTGGATTTGTCCGGACTGGACTCTATTCAACTTCTCATGTCATCTTGGCTTGACCACATTGAACTCCATTGTACAGGACCAGGACGGTAGCTTCTGTATTTGATGTCTTTTCAAATGATAATCACACTAAATACATTTTTACTAAAATTTTCATTTCAATTGCGTGTTGTTGTCCACCCTTTCCAAACAGAATCAGAAAAACTTTATTAATCCCGAAGAGGGAAATTTTGTTTGTAACTTAACAGTCTCTGTAAACAACAAAATACTGAGAAAAAAATAGAGATAGAGGCGAGCTATGTACAATGTGCAAAAAATAAAAACAGATTAATAACATATAACAGATTAATAAGATATATTATAACATATAACAGATTAATAACAAATTCCAATCTTTTGCAGTAAATTTTACAGGATGAATTGTAGAGTTTTATCACCGCAGGAAGAAAGTACCTCCTGTGGCGCTCAAGCACATGACTTATTCCAGAATCACATCATCCGTACATTGCATTGTATTTCTTCCGCTTCGCAACAAAACAAAGCCATGTGTGGATACTCAACTATATCTTGTTTCCCATTCCATCCGAGGCACCTGAATGCATAAGCAGTGCTTTCAGTGTTAAACATAAAGTGCCGTTATACTCCCACTTGCAGTCCCACTTATTTCTCAGGTCTAACTTGCAATATATGGCTATGATTGTGTGTTTGACTTATATAAATAAATATTCGAAAATAAATACAAATCCATAACATCATCACAAACAACACTTACATTCAACAAAGTGCAATATAAAATCAAACAGAATGGGTGGACAGGCTTCTAACTGACTGCCGAAAGATTGTTGAATTTAACCTGTTCTCTCATAAAAACAAAACAAAAAAAACCCCAAAACATTTACATTCATTTATAGGACTACTACAACAAGTGCATGAAGATCAAATGGAACTGCTGAACGATATAACACTATTTTCTCTACGGGTCAAGATCATAGCCCTTTACCAAAACAAAAGATTCCTTTATTTCTACATCACTTCATAACACAGATCTAGTACAGTCACGGTCTGAGGAGCCGAATAGATCTCAGTAAAATGTGTGTTGACGGACTCTTAAAAAGCGCTTACTTGTTTTCATCCGATGGTCGGCTGCACCAACGTCAGCTACACATCAGAGGAGCCAGTCTCTGTTGTTAGCGGCAAGAAGACATGTCAAATATCTGCATTTTAACCCAGATACTTTGCCAGGATGCAAATGGACAGGACTTTATTTTTCTGCCGTGACTGATAGGAACCTCCCTCTCACTGAATTAACCAACATATTGAAAGCATATGCTTGTTGCAACAAGAAAACATCAATCATTCACAATCTGATCTGTTCCTTGGACCACTCTGTGTGAGGTTCAGTGGAGTAGATTTGAAAAATAAACATGAGGATATAGTCTTCTTGCAAGCACTCATTAAATATAGTTCACGGTAATGTCATCCCTTAAAGGGGGAAACACCACACACATCAGGATTTAAAAAATCGACAGCGATTTTTCTTTCATCGATACACATCAAAATAACAAGTCTACCCCATAGCCACTGAAGTAAGGATTCTGCCTCACCACGGAGAAGCTCGTCCTTGAAATCTCGCATGATCACACGTGAGCATGCTACATTCATTCCAAGTGTCACAGTTCAAGTTGGGAGCGATCATCTCTCCCCACACGCTTTTATAGCTGATTATTGGGACAAATTCACTCTTAACTCAGCCCAGACATAAATATTCTCCATAGAATAATCATAAAAGAGCTAAAATAATCTGGTGTTTGCCATCCTTGGTCAGGAAGGAGCAAAAACGGACGAATACAGTAGGATTTTTGGGTTTTTTTTTGGCCGGTTTAGGGGACTGCAGTGTCCCTCACCAATAGAATACAAGTCTCAACCATACATCCATTGCGGGTAGGAGAAACGTTCCTGTCCTTTCACGGGCTTGGCCATCGCTGGGATGTTCCTGAGCGTGTTGTGATAATGCCCACAACAATGATGTGCCTAGATGGCTCTATAGCTGTGAAAGTCTCCAAACTCTGCTGGATTACTGACCTCTCCCGTGGAGACACCAGATCACTGAGCCTTTTCTTACACACCCCTTAACTGGGTTTTATTCCCCATCACTGTTCCAACTGATGTGACCATTAGATGTAACTCAAGATCCTCGAAGGCATTTTGGCGCGTCCCGCTGTGTCATCTTGATCTGTTTATTTTGGTCTGAATTCACGGAGCAGTCCAAGTTTTTAAACCTCCCCCTCCCCCCTCCTTCGAGGTAGAAAATTACTCCACTGAAATATTTATCACACACTCTGTTACAACTCCATTGGACCCGTGTCAGTGATTATAAAACATCTACTTTGGGAGAGGATTTTGCCTTTGCTTTTGTCATGAAAGGAGAATGGGACTTCAGCTAGTAAACCCACACAGGGACATGCGACCAGGTACTCTTGTTGATACTTAAAACCAAGGAAGATTTGGGCTGTGGTGAGTGGACACAGAGGAACAGCTTTCAACGGATGCCAAACCGGTGCTTAGTCATGAGTAATACATAATTTAATAACATTCATTATTGACATTGCAGCCACTTCTAAAATATGATTGGGACCTGTGAATAGAAAAGTGAATCATGCCAGATTGTCCAATATATACAGTGACAACAAAGGTGACTGTGCTTGTAGGACAAATGAGTACTGATCTGGAAACAAATTCCCAGACAAATGAGACGCATTTCAAATTGCGTTCAAAGTGCACTGCGGCAGGAGCACACAGCTGTCCCGGGTATGGCTGGCATGTATGTGTGGAGGGCAGCGGCACGCTGGCACTCATTTCCCGTTTTCAACGTGCACAGAAATACCACCGATGTTGTGGCCGGTTATATAAACCGGCTTGATTAGAAAGTGCACAGCTGAGATTGTACTGGTATATGTGTGTGTGTGTGTCATAGGGTTACATCAGTCCCAGAGACTTGTTAAGGTCCGGAGACGGCTGCTGACGGACCTTACTGGCAGAGGAATTAAAGATCCGCAAAGGGACGGTGAATGAAAACCAACTGTGATGGACAAGTTGTCTCACTTTCTTTAAGTTTAGAGTGGCAACTGATTTAAAAATAAAACAAATCTAATGCATTTTGTTGTTTTATTTATTGGTATATATATTTATGAGTCGATATTTATTCAACAATATCTGCTCAACTCACCAAACTTTAGCAAAATAAAACATCAGTTTGGACTGACAAAGAATTTTGGAAGTTAATTCCAATGAAATATTTGTACTTGGGTTACAGTTTTGCTGAATTTATGAAATCCTGACTGTGGGCCTTCAAGAAACGTCTGTATTTCCACTGTTCGTACAACACCTTGCAAGACCTAATGCACGTGTTTCAGAGGCTTCTTTGTGGTTTGGCTGGGGAAAGCTTGTGTTGAGACACCTGCAAGTTAACTCAGACAGTTGTCTCAAGTTGTCTTGACAACTAGTAAACATTGGTGCAATGTTTAAAAAAATCAATAAATAAAAATTGTAATAAAATAACATGGGCCATCCAGGGAGCAGTTGCATCCATATGTCTCCAAGCATGGGAACATGGAGAAAAATTGCAAATAGTTTCTGACCAATTTTATTTTATTTTTTGCACGTGTGTCTCTTAGCAAAAACTAGTATGCTATATAGTATAAGTTCACTTTATTAAGTGTATAGACCAGACCAATGCTAGTAGTTTACTAAAAAGCATATTTAATTTTATACTTGTTTGGTCTAAATGGGAATATAAATAATATATAAATATATGTACAAGTATTCAGTAAGTATACAAGAAGTATTCTACTAGTGTATTATGTACTGAATGTACTTTTTATTTTCATGTAATTATTCAATGATCGTTTAAAGATCACATTATTTACAGACAAATACTCTGCACAATTGTCAATTGTACGTTCACCTGCTAGACATATACAGTTGATGATGTAGTTATAGTAAAGTAATGTGTATGTTTACTATATATATCGCCTGTGGTTGACGGCATAGGGTCATTCTCACAGTGGCAAACAATGATTTAGTAATTCAATGAAAGCAATGTTAAATAAAAACAAAACAATATCACTATCTAACAATAAAAAAATAATTTTTTTTCTACCTCCATTCAACCACTCCCATGATCCTTTGCGCAGTTTGCAGCTGGATGGCCTCAATAAGATACTTGAAATCTCTAAGAAAAAATAGAATACCTGAAGCTCATTTCATGAAGTACACTTGCGTATATGTATACTTCAGTGTGCTACTTGTAAGTATTTCAAATGTAGTATGATAAAAGTAAACGTCAAGTATACTTGCTCAGTTTTAGTGTAAAATAAAAAAAATATCCTTTGGCTAAGGGGGTATCCAAGGGTGCCGAGGGTTACTTGTCATTACATAAACCATCTTTTATCCAAATATATGTAGCCGTCTGATTTACTGAAACAACATCCCTCTGACTGTTGCCATCGATTCCGATTTGAACAGAAAAACTAATGTCCAGCATGCACAACCTTGATCAGCAGCTTGTGTAAATGTTTCCGTGTGAACAAGAGATCGAATGACGCCGCAACAAGTGAAGGTTATAAATATTAATGGCGGCCTCATGAATATTCAGAGGGTTGGGTTATGAATATTTAAAGAATGATGGAGCATGTGGCCGGGTGACTAGACAGGCGCAGACAAGAAACAGACAAATAGACCTCGGTGTCTCCACTGCAGTGGAGAGCCTTTCTTCTCAGGCTACTCATTCTTTCTAATTAAGAATACAAAATTTACATGGATTTGTTTTGAGCTATGGCTCTGGACAAGAATAATGGCCCTCATTATGTCTTCCAGCGTCTCTGAGGAAAACCTGCAGCTTTCCAAGCTGCACACAATTTTATTTAAAAGTGGCCCATATAAAGGTGTGCTACATACAGTGTTTTATCATCACTACTTTTAACAAGCCAGCTCCTCCAGCTCCCCCCCCACCCCCTCCCACCGCCTGTGATTTTCTTTCTTTCTTCCGTTCAGTATAAGTCTGTGGGAAAATGCATAGTCACTTTGGTTTTAACACAGATGGACCCTTGAGATCATACGTTGGAAGGGTTTTCAACTCCTGAGTGAGCACTGTTACCTGAATCACGTACTGAAAGATATAACTGCCATCTGCTGCTGGATTCACATCTAACCAGGACATGGCAACAGATAGTTCCAGTCTGAAGTGGACCAAAGATGGTACTGAAGTACTGCACTTTGAAATGTCTGCTGTAAACATCATGAGGATGTGAGTAAGGTCTGAAATAACTGACTCCGATAACAGTCCTCACATATCGCTAAATGAGTTCAGGTGTTCTGTGGAGGAAAGTAACTGGTGGAACTCGAGTCTTTGTCTCCTGGTCACCTACCTAAAACCCAGGGTGGATAAAGTTCATTCATGGGGAAATTGAGAGCTTTGACTTGACCAAGACCTAGACCAGGGGTCCCAAACTGATCCACTATGGGGGCGAAGTGAGTGAAGCTTTTTGTTCCAACCAAACAAGCACACACAGTTTAACCAGCTGAAACAAACCGCACAAGCTTCAACAGTTCTTCAGACACCTAAATAGTGAAAAGGGGACTGGTTGGAACAAAAACCTGCACCCACTGCAGCCCTTGAAGGACTAGTTTGAGGCCTCGGCATGGACACTCTACAGACCTGTCTTTGGGTTGTCCTTCCTTTATGAAAAAGACTCAAGTATACAAGAAATCCTCCACCAAATGAGAACCATGGCCTTGTACTTGGAGGAGCTGATCTGTATCCCAGCCATGTAGGCAACTTGAGTGGTAGAGCCAGCAGGATCATGTGATTTCCAAAGAGAAGAGATCTTCTGGTGACCAAACAGAAGACTCTTCCCACCCGACCCATTAAACTTAAGTGGAAACAAGGGTATCCTGGGTGGTTACCCAATGGGTATGAATGGACTTTGAGTATTGCCATAGTGGTAGTGTCCAGGTTTTTGTCTGTGGGTGGTGGGAACTCTTGCTTGTGTCATCTTCTCACAGATCCCCTTTTAATTTTCATGTCACCACATCTGCCTTCGGGCTGGAGTAGTCAGATTCTGCTGTGATGATTTCATATTTTCACAAGCAAATAAATCATAAATTACACAACAAATAAAGTCGAAACTTACATCATTATTTATCATGTAAATTGAGGTACACCATATGTGTGATCCAGGGCATGAGGCAAAGTGGACCAAAGACTTCCATTCATTTTCTTTCCAAGCTTAGGTGCCACGGCTCGACCAGACGTGACGGAGCCTTTGGCTCCCTATTGAGACACATCATCTGTGAAGAATAAGTTGGTCTGATTCGTTTCCATTGACTGAGACGTGGTCAGGGCTGAATGTTACAAGGCAGGGCAGGGCAAGCTGCAAAGGTCACATTGTTTTTAAGTTGCCTGTGCGCTGGATCTATCATGCAAACACTCAGACTGTCAGTACCAGACACCATTAGTTGCCCACTTGGTTGAAAGGTCTACGTTTGTACACTAGCACGATTCTCATTCCTCACCATTAACATGGCAAATTCACCTGCCTTACTTACTGTCGTCACTTCAAGTAAAAGGAGCTCAGAGATGTGTTCTCCTGATTTCTTGCAACAGTTCTGTTGTCTGTTCCTGCTCACTAAATATAGGTGTATTACTGGAAACACTTGAAAGAGCAATGGGAAATGAATAAGGAGACGTGTTCAAATAGTGCAATTCAGCATCACTACCACCGAGATCTGTATTCTCCCAGGATTTAGACAGGTGTCGTACTCTTTTCTGCACCATAAACAGAAAAATATGCTTATGAGCATATGGTGAAGTTGTTTACTCTGCCAAACAATGAAAGCTCTGGGTTTAGGGATCCGAAAAGAGGAAGTGCAGGTCCTTAAGGGTTTGCCATGCTAATTGAAGGCATCAGTCATTTCTTTATTACGTCGTAATTCATTGCCGTCCTCATTTTCTGTTGCAGTAAACCATTTTGTGATTTCATTTCTGTGCGCACAATAAGACAGCTGAGCGAAACTGGACATAGGTGTCCATGAAGTTGGACAGTTGCTTTACACATGTGTAAAGACAGGCAACACAGACAGTCTGGAAATAACTGTGATACAATGTGTTTTTGTTACTTCATTAATGTTGATGGGTTCTATCCATTTGCAGTATTTATTGGACTATAGTACATTCACATTCATTTAGAATTTGATAACTTGTTATATGTCTTTTTATTTGTTTGGGTTATTTATTCATCAGATGCTACAGGGACTATATGGACACCATGTCCTTCTAGAAAGGCTGTTTGAGCCACAATGTTTATTATTATTGTTTATCAGTCTGCCTATATATATATATATATATATATATATATATATATATATATATATATATATATATATATATATATATATATATATATATATATATATATATATATATATATATATATATATATATATATATATACACTTTAGAACTGTTTTTATTTTTTTATTTTATCTTCAATGCATTTTCCTTTTCCTCCGGCAAGATTTGTTTGCAAAATAATTGGTTCTAAACACTAATAAAGACTTCCAATAAAGAAATCTGGATAATAGATAATGTTGATAATAGGTAAAAGAACACATGAATGCATTTTGGTGAAATTTCATCTGAGGGAATCTTGTTTGGCCGCTCACATGATGCCCACCTTTGCTCAGAGAAACCTGTATGCAACACAGCAGGTGACTGAATCACAAAGATGTTTCAACTTCCATGAGACTATGGCGACAAAAGGTGATGTTATTGTTGCTAGGTAAGATGTGATGGAGATTTGAGGACTGCAGACTGAACGTCTTTGCTGGAATGGTGGTAAGGTCTCTCTGTTTTCATTCTGTTTTTTGAGGTAGTCAACATGATGAAGTTGTTTTATTGATTTAGCTGTATACTATGGTTTTATAAGGTCCTTTCACATGAACTGCTTTTCCCTAATTTATGTTGGACATTTGTATGAAATATGCTACATAAAAAGTTTCATTTCATTTCTATAATGAATTAATTCCATGTTGAATTCTTAGTGGGAACTAATTGTCTCAAAACAAACAAGCAACCAGTACTAGGAACCTTTTTTATTTATTTATTTTTCTTTTACTTCATACCCTAATGTGTCAATGTGAAGTCTGAGACACCACCAACGTTATTTCTTACAAGATGTTTATCGTCGTTTCCCTATCTGAGGTCAGCTGAGGGCAGAAGCCAAGCTTTTGCGCTCCAGAGAAACTGCGTCCAGCTATTCTGGGGTGATACAGAGGTGTTCCCATGACAACCAAGACAACCAGTGGTCCTGGATTTTTTTTTTCTTTTTCCTCGCCTATGGCTGACACATTGTGCAGAAAATACTGCACTGATCCATCTAACACTGCATCCTTCACTCACTTGTGAGTCCAAGACCCCGGGATTCTCATCCTTCTACGCTGGAGAATGATGGTGTTGGTCTCTTTCCAGCAGTTTTACACTCAACCCTGAATCATTTCAGTTACAGTTTGACGTCTCCTTTAAGGAGGCAACAGCATCATCATCCACAAAGAGATCCAAATCCCTCTCCATCTTGACAATAAGAATAGGTGGAATATTAACATCACAAATTTGTTTACCAACACAAAGCACTGAAAATTGTGCTGTTCGGTGAAGAACAGAAGACATCATGGAGTAGTGATGATGGTCTGCACAAAGCAGTTCTCATGTGTGAAGGTGTTCAGCAATGCCAAGATTGCCACCAGGGAAATGCAAAAGGGCCTTGGGCATGTTTGGGGTTGGCACATCATGCAGGATCACTGCCAGGCCATTTGGGAGCCATCATTCCACTGTCAACAGGTACCCTCAGACAGGAGCCAGTATCAAGGTCACATGCCTCCACCCCGTGCCATGATCTCGGTATTATGCTGTGCCATCACATGTTGCTGGCAACCGGAACTGTTGGAGATGTCAGAGGCTGACGCGGTTTTGTTCACTGCTTCTGTCGACAGGGATGGGCTGAATAGCATCACATGGTTTTTGAGACATTATCATGGTGTTTTGCTCGCCAATGGGTCACATTTTTACTTGTGAAATTTTGCCAGACAATGAAGGGAAGGGGCAAACCTTGTGCTGTGGAAACAGATGCTGGGGTGGAGGCAGCAGTAGATCGTAGGGTGGGATCGCTTACCATCAGAGAACTGCACTGACTGTCTGTCATGGACTATATTATAATGTTCAATGTTGTTCACTTCTGTCAACAGTGTCAAGATTAAGACACATTTCAGCAAGACAATGCTCAAGCATTGCATCCCTCTACATGAGTGGAATGCCATGCTTCAGGACGTTATTCAGACTTATCCATTCATTGGGGATTTATTGCTCAGCTTGTATTGCTGCTAACTGTGGTCCCACTGACTTCCCATTAGACCACATCTTTCTTTCATGGCCAGGTGCTTTAGATCTTCATTGTTCTTGCTATTTTGTTTTCTAAACCATTGGTCTACATATGTGAACAGTGCACCGTTTTAGCAGTAGAGTTCAGTATCATCAGAAGTAAAAACAGAGGCATCTCAAAATGAGACTATTACTATATAATACAGGGTGTCCTTGTTCTTGACAAGGCGGCCCACCTTAACAAGAACTGCTCCCCGCCTTTACTACCTTCTCCTTAAAAAAAACAACCATATAAACATAGTCACATCACAGTCCTTTAGCTGAGACGAAGCTACAAATAGCTCAGGCACAGTCTCTTGTTGTCACTCACAACCTCAAATTAAAACTGACAGAACAGTCAGTGATGTTACAAAGGCGACAACACATACTCCTCCCATTGTCGCTGCTGTTGTAGAAGTGGGTGTTGGCTCTCTGTTGTGGGTATGTGACAAGGACGAAGTCCAAAATAAATTAAAAAAATAGAACAAAAACAAACAAAAAAATATATGTATGTATGCGATCACTGTGGTTTATTGGTTCAGTTTCACTTTGTTGTTTCTCCTACTACAGTGTTTATAGGTTTGCAAGGATTTTGCTGCCATGCATGAGGTAAGTAATCGGGCATTTCCCAACATATAACACTCATTAATGCTCCAAGTTATTTGACTGCTCCACTATTTTCTTCTGAGATGTAACTGTAGGACACATGAAAAGCTTTATTATTTGGGGGGCACAGTCGAGTGACACATGAAAGGGGCAGGCCAAATGTTTAGTGGGGGAAAAAAAAGGATGGGGTTGCAGCTAGTTAGAAAGAAAGTGTGTGAAGAAGATGAAGTAAGGCCACCTGCTACGCCGGAGCTCTGAAGTGGCTCGATGATGCAAGTTTGTGGTCTTAAACGGATGTTTGACAGACTGATGAGCTCTGGCACTCGAACACCGTAGCCTCCGCACAAACTTCGCCGTCCTTGTCTCGTCTTCTACAGTGGGCGTCAAGACTCTTCATTCTCTTTCCTAAAAGCTGTCTCCCTTTGCTTCCTCCTCGTTCGGCTTCTATGCATGTTGTTTTTCGCTGATTGCAAGTCTGACAGGGTCTTCAGAGAAACACGGAGGGAGAAGAATCAAACAATCTCCTCAATTAGACAGCCCACACAGGCGTGCGTCTGAACTTGGTACAGTCTTCATCAGCCGTCGCCGTTTTTCATCTCTCAGTCTCAGACACCTTTGTTCCCAAACTGCAAACACACTGTTCACAACAAAGAGCGGGGGGGAAAAATAAACATTTAGCTTTGAAGGAAAGAAAATGAAAACCTCCGCCAGCTTTCAAGGTCTAGTCACGCCAAGGAAAGGGATTCCTTGTATTTTACTGTTTTAATTGACCCGTCGCTTTACCTGGAATTTGCGGTGAAGCGGCGGCATAAACTCATCTTTATTCGGATTTAATCCGTGCTCCAGCTAACAAGGGACTGTGAGGAAGCTGCCTCAATTATGCAGCAACACTTTGCCAACTGAAAAGACATTTAAGAAGGGAAGACGATTTAATATACGAAAAACCCTTCTGCAGAAGTGACACGCAGTTTTCAGCTGTCTGTTTTCATAAACCTAATTGCTGTGTAAGAGTTTTCTCCCCACATTCATGGTGCATTCAGTGATAAACTCTTTAGACAGAGGGTTGAAATGTAGTTTAAAATGAGAAGGAGTTTTGGAGGTCAACTGGCATCACGGAGGGTTCATCCTGTGTGGTGGTCACTGTCTTCACCACATGCTTCATTTCTCACCATCTCTGTCAAACAAACAGTTCTGAGAAGGCACTATTGGTTTCATCAGAAAGTTCTACCGTCGTACTGCGCTTACGTATTCTGCCCTGTATGCTCCCTGACACTCGCTCTCTGGATTGATGGCTGTAACGTCGGAGACTCTTTTTTTTTTTTAAGCATGTGCATTAACCAGAGAAAGTGAAAGTGAACTGTGGCAACCATGACACAAAGAAGAGTCCATACAAGACCAGTTCTCACTGATGGGATGTGTGTGTTGGGGAGTAAAGCTGTGGTGCAGTGCGGCATAACTGCAGGGCTCAGACCTGTTGATGTAATCAGTGGTGTCTCAAGTTTGTCTCCGCTCCCATCTGTCTGCTCTTCACTTGGCTGTCAACATCTTACTTGGCACACACATCTTTCAGTGCATTTCTATTCCTGACAAAAGAGGCAGTAAATTCACACTGGTTTCATCCTGCATTCTTCTTCTCCCCGTTCTCTCCAGGAAAACTGCACACTCTCAAACTGTGTATTAAGTACATTTTCCTCTCTTTTGTACCATCGTAATTAGATTTGCTTCATATCTCTCTCCACGTGTGAACGCTTTTTCCAAATCTTTTTGGCTATTTTGATGGAAAAGCATGGCTGTGTTCTATAGTAACAATATATGAACTCGTACTTTAGCTTCAATATCTTTAATAATGGAGGTTTGCATTCAAGAATCTACATGAGATTCAATGTTAGAATAACGCCTTTGCATACAACCATACCAGTTTTTGTTGGTAAAATAATATTTTTATTGTTAAGGATTGTCACAAGGATCTGCTGACAGAGGCACCCACACAACGTGTAGAAGGCTTGAGCGAATGAGTTCACTTTGAAGAGTCCGTCTGTCATTTAATGTTCGGTCACAATAACAATAATAAGATCAGTGCATTCTTGAATGCATGTCTTATCCATCACATTTACCGATTTAGTTATTGATATTGACATTAATTTGAAGGTTATACTATGACTAAAAAAATGCAGAAAAGAAGCAATAGCTGATGCAAATAACACAGATGAATCATGTTCAAGCTTTCTTCCTTTCACAGGAACATTGTATAATGCTGAGCATTTCACAATGTGACGTCATCATCTACACATCCATGATGAACAAAAGTGAGATTGTGCTGTTGGATAAAGAGCTGGTTTCTGTAGTGTTTGATGAAGGTACCGGATTTAGAAACTTGTGTCTCCCTCCTTTAGCCCCATGTAGCTGGGGTTAGCTGCCACCATGCTACTAAACAAATGGAAGAGATGGAATAAATGAGCATTCATTTTACATGGAACATTAAGATCAAACACATTTTAGGATAGAAAAAAATGAAGTCAAATCAGAGAAGCAATTCTGATCTTAAGAATTTCTTGTGTGAGATTTATCTGTAGATGGTGGGAACAATATCGGCTCAATTGCAATGAGAATTATAATATAATATGATGCAATTTAAAAAAATATATTGCTGAAACATTTATGCATCAAGATGAATATTCTTTAGTAGTAGCTGAAATGAATATTCCAAATTGAGCACCACGTTTGCAGATGAATATATGAGAGTCCATGTTTAATCATCTGAGCTGTGGGAGTGAGTTGGTAATCGAGACATGTCCCATCTATCATAGATTTGAAGAGACTTTTTAGGGTTCAGAGTGAAGCGTTCAAGGATTAGATGTTGTCATCTACGCATCACGCTTCAATAACTTAGGTTTAAGGTTCATTGAGTTTCTTTGAGAAACAAACATGCGCAGCGATGAAGTTCTCCATTGAAGGAATGGGCCATGACCGTATGACTATACAGAAATCATCGTCCCATTTTATATCCTCTTTCTCTTCTCCGCAGCGTTCTCCCCCTACTGTCCTGGACCCCTCAGCTCTGGGCTTCAGAACCATAAGCTTGGTTGCTCGGTTATTTATATTTGTTCCTAATGAGGTGAGATTTCTCTCCGCCATAGCAACGGTCTCTATGGATACCAGGCACTTGGATACCAGATCTCATCCTGCTCTAAATGTCTTATTATGGGCTGTGCCTTCCCACGAGGCTGGTTGCCTAATTAATTCTGAATTATCACTCGAGATCGTGTGAATGGGAGAGGAAAATCTCAAATTGTCACCGCGTTGATTAACAAAGAGTCAAGAACATCGCATGGCTGTGGAAGATGCTTTTGTGTGTTGCTCAGACGGTGGCGCTGGTATTATGCTCTGACCGCTGCAGCCATGACATGGAAACAAAAGTTAACAAATTCAAAGACGCTGCGATCCTTCGCCTGGTGGCTCCGACCTCGCTTGACCTGGGGATACCGGATAGAAGCTGCAGAAAATTGAATTAAATCTGAAGGGAGATCTGCAACCGTGCTTCCAAAAATCCCCTCAAACACTTGAATGACTGAGCCTTTGAGAATAGAGGTTTTCAGGAAGACATTTATTCAAATTCTCCTCAATCTTTATCATGGCTCCGACTGGATTTTGAGGTTAGTTTTGCCTGTGTGGCATCAGTAAATGGCTTTTTGGAAAATCCATTCCTCACATTTAACAAATGGTAAAGACAAACATCCCCAACTATCTGCACTATCTTCTTCTGGTCACTCATGTTTCCCGTCAGTCATCCTGCAAAGATTCCACGACTCCTCGGCTTAGAGGGTCATGAACATAAGCCAAGGTTTCCTTCCAGAGAGAGCAGCCTTTTATGTGAATTCTACAGCTTAATATTTTATCACTTTTGCTGCACTCGAATGCACCTTGTGCGTTTTTTATTGTCGAGACCAAAGAGGTTTTTTTTTTTTATTCATATTTTCTTGATCCCGCAAAATGTATTTCCTCTTCACTTGCACCGTGTATCTGAGTGCAAGTGCATTTATGAAGACGCAAATCTGCAGCTGCTTGAGATGATGTGTGGACCTGTCCGACTGATGGACTGCCTCTGGACCGGGTCAGGAGCACGAAGGAGAGCAGAAACAGCTGAGTTGGCATCATTAAGCAGTCGTCTGTGAATGAGGTCACACAGGTGTTGAGACCCATTGTCTCATTTCCTGACACTCGTCGGCAAAGCCAACCAACAAAGTGAAACTTGAGAAAGCCCCCCCGGTAGCGCAGGCCCACACACACTCGTGCACACACTCTCTGTATGTACAGTAGGTTTGCGTGCTTCTTCCTGGAGGCAGGCAGCTACACACACACAAACACACGCACACGTCCTGACAGCTGCTGCATTGTTATGGCATTTCCAACTCTGGGCGCTCGTCGGCCTGAGACCTCTCACCCATGCCATGACTCACAGACGGGGACATGAAAGAAGAGGAGCCGCAAATTTGGAAGTCTTGCATAATGGCACTGGAGTCGGCCGTCGAAAGGTTAAATAAATCTTCATATCATTTGCTCTGTGGCTCCCGCTGCAGTTGTGCAGTGTTGGTGATGAGCTTTCGACACAAAAACAAGAAGGGAGCAGCAAGTCGGCGCTCATGCCAAATGCAGTGCAAAAAGATGACGACTGTTAATAGTTTTAGTCTGATATTAGGATAAACTTACAAGTCTGTCGTGCCTTGGATGGTCAAGGACAAGAAAATTCAGTCTGATAGCTTGTGGTTTTCTCAGGCTGAAAACATTAGTAGACTTGAAGCAACATAATTTAACGTCTCATATGATGATAAATAAGCTTCTATTTTGTACAATAATTCAGTTTTCATTCATTTTATTTTCTTTAATTATGTTATGTACAGTGGAGAGTATTGAGATGCATCACCAAATATTAGAAACAATAAGGCTCTTTGAAGTGACGCACAGGCACCTTCATCAGACGAAGTACGGCCTGGGGGCCAAATGTGGTGCTTTCACTGTATTTATCTGCCCCCCCTGGAGTCAAACTATAAAACAGATCATGCCAGAATACTCTGGACAATTTTGTTTGTAGGGTATTATTTCTGTTCGTTATGAGTGCAACTGAAATATAACTTCCTTGTTTTTGTTTTTGTTTTTTGTTCGCCTTGACGATGTAAGTATTTCTTGTCCCTTAAAATAAATCAGAATTGAAGATAGATAGATAGATTTTGAAATGTAAAGGACATATCAATAATCTATAAATGGAATGTGTTTTAAATGAAATAAGACCCCACCAACCAACATGTTTTCACATATATTTTTCATAATAAAATGTCATAATTACATATAATATCCATTTTTACCATTTAGTTTTCTCATCATGTTATTCTTTTTTTCCTTCATGCCCCCTCTGAACAGTCACAGTATATAATGTGCCCACCTTTGACCTACAAGAATGCAATCCACAGCTGTCTATAATAGATACTTTAGCATGAAAACTCTCACATAAGAACTGGACGTCTCTTTTATAATGTCTATGATAGTCTTCAGTGAAAGCAAAAGCAGGCACGTGCACAGGCGTCAGTTTTTCTGCGGCTATAAACAAGGAAAAGGTGGAAAATGTGGCGTAAAATAATAAATATATAATTTATTATATATTATAATAAATAATAATTATATTAATTAAATAATATTCAATGTATCTCAATGAAGGTCAGGGAATGAGTCTCACAAAATCACAAATAAATGCCCCATCGGGCACCAAAATTCTGTACATTTGGGTGGAATTGATGAGAACAAGAGTAACTTTCTCTTAATAGTTTAAGAAAGAAGAAAACAATGGGCGCCAATAAAAAGGGCACTTCTCTCGTGCTCGGAAAAGTGGTTGTTTTACCTGTGTGAGTATACTGCACTATATTTTTACACTGAAATACAGCATATAGAATGATTGGGGGAGGTCTGCAAAATGAATGCAAAGATTATAGTGGTGCAATTTAAGACATTTTTATTGTGACCTCTTCCCTGTTCTGCATTTCCCATCAGGGGTTGCCACAGCAAGTCGATCTCCTCCAACTTTACCTGTGTGGATCAACCTCCCTGGTCACACGTGTCCCCTTCAAGTCCTCCTTTATCATTTCCATGAATCCTGTCTTCCTCCTTTTCTCTTCCCTGGCACTTCAGTTTCCTTGTCCAATATGTTCCCCGTTTCTCCTAACTTTATCTCCAAACACCTCCACATGAGCTCACCCTCTGACACTCCCTTCTAATCTTGTCCTTCGTGGTGACACCCAATGAAAACCTCTAAACCATACATCTTGGCAGGCCTATGTTGTTTATTGTAACTATCATATTTAATCCAAATACCTCAAAGCTTCATATCTGAGGGACGACATGAGTATTGTTTGGTATGGGGGCCACATGTGTCCCTATAACTACCCTTGTCTGGCGCCAGTCAGAAATAATAGCTGTGTCAATGTCTAAAAATACACCATTTTAATATCTTCATTTTCTCCTTTTCTTCCCTTAATCTCTCACTATTTACTTTCCTCACACAATCATACTGTTCATGAGCATTTGAGCTGAGCTGGTAATTATTTCCTGGTGGAGATTCATAAACAGCTCTGACCTCTGCGTGTTTGCATGTGTGTGAATGTGATTGGCTTCTGTTGTGTCAAAGCAGGTGGCATCAGTGACGTCTGTCTTTTTCCCAGCAGCGCACACACACACACACACACACTTTCTCTTCTCTGGTGTCACTAGATTCTCTTGCACTTGAAGTGTACTCATCATATCGGGTGGCCTCACTGTGCTGCCTGCTTGCATGCAAACACACCCACACAGCCAGAAACTCAGCACCCGTCCTGACTCGATTATGCAAGACGAGCTGCTCAACCTGAAAAAGCAACCAGCACCAAAAAGGAAACACAAAAATAATAAAAAGGCCCTTTTCCTTGGGTTGTATAAGCGTGTTTCATCCTCCCACCATCACCCCCACGCTCACCCACTCAGGGTTAGATCCAATAACTCATGCCAGGCCTCTCTTTCTAGCAACAAAAAAAAAAAAACATCTCTTTGTGAGGGAATATTGCAGTCAAGTTCTTGTTCATAATCTCTTCCCCTGACGCCCACTCATGCACATGGCAGGGGGCTGTGAGGAAGAAGAGCTGGTAAAGTGAAATAAGAAGAGGTGAGGGGGGCGGAGAGGAAGAGATGGAGACGAGTGCTCCGGAGAGCCAGGAGGTAGTTGTTATAGTAACTGCGTGTCTGGAGCTGCCAATCAAAGCTATTTCAGGCATCTGTGTTCTATGGGAAAAACAGAAAAACGCATAACATGTCCTGAACGTCGACACTCGCTGCTTCTGGGGCACACGCACACTGTCAATAAGAAACCAAGGCTGGATTCTTGTTTACCACAAATAATCTGGATCAAGTTCTAAATTCATTTATTCACTTTCAGCTGCTTCACTTCCAGGAGAGATTTCTATTATCGTGCCGCACCAACCAGGAATCCAGAGATGGCTGTGATCTTGTTGCTGACGGTTGCCCCTGCCGCTCCGCTCTGAAACAAAGCACACGCTTCCCACCGAGGAGTGGTGATGTCATCAGTTTAATCACAAACACGCCGCAGAAGTTATCAGCTGCAGTATTTTACCTCACCTCTCAATATATTCTGCAAAATTATGTGATACTCATTGTTCAGCAAAATAACGCTCACAGATGCCGATGAAATTTTCCAGAAATGGACAAGCGAAGTAAAACTTCGGACAACGAATCGCCATCCAGATACATGAACCATTTAAAGGTTTCATCATTTTGAGGATTTGAGTATTGCCACCTGCTGTCCAATTGAGCTCATTGCGATCAACAATGTTTCAAAAAGGGATTTATTCTATTGATAAAATAAATTCTGTTACATGTAGCCAAACCACAGGGAAATAAGAAATCCAAACAAAGGGTGAATCCAAGATGTGGTCTGACTAACAGGGAGGCAAAAGGTTCAAATTCAAGAGGGTGACACAGGGGCTCACACACCAGTGGCACTAAAAGCAAAGAAAACACACACAAAAAACGAAAACGAATGAAACTCATGATACAGATGTGATGAATGATCTTCCCATTCTACGTTCTGGTTTTCTTCTCGTGGACCTCAAAGATGTGTCGGCTCACATTCTCGTCACTTGACCATGGAAAACTTTTCATCTTGCTTACATGAGTGAGGAGTTTCAATGACATAAGATCTTGAAGTTCTAATGTTGAACATGTAAAGGCCAGCCGAGAATGTCTCCATTGTCACGTGGCGTTGACATAAACTGATAACTTAAGTATACAGCAGGCCAGCTATAGTGATAGGATGATGAGGCACAACAATGTCTTCCATGTCCCCAAGAGCTCAGAAGGTGGCGCTCTCTGCTTCAAAATGATGCTAAGTGTTGTTGACATAGTTGTCTGAAGCCAAAGCTCTTAGAGCAGAGAGTGCTATGTAGTGGGCTTTGAAAATAAGGATATGGTTTCATGGTGCTTCATGCATATTGACCCATAGAATGGGGCCATTCCATGGGTCAGAGGCACAGTAGGAGCCTACTGGACCATATGAGTGTATATTGGCAGTATTGTATTGTATAATGTTATCAATAATAAAATATAGATCGAATGCCCTTTTTGAATGGCATTCGATTTACGTCCAATCCGACTTACGACTGGTTGGTCGGAACCGATCCCGGTCGTAAGTCGGATGTTATTATTTTGCTTGAAATATTCACATCAGTACTGCTGTTACAACTTTGCTGTGATGTCATGGTCTGCTTGCTCTTGAATAATGATGGTTTAAATGAGGGAACTCTGGACTTGGATTTTGGGTCAAAGAACACGAATGGAGGGAGGAAAAAACTTGAAAACGGAGAAGACATGAAGATCCGAATCATGCAAAATCAAGAAACACTGAACGAGGTGAACAGAGAAGAACAACACATGGAGTGAAAAACACATAAACACATAAACCATAGAAAACAAGGCGGCAGAAGATAACGTAACCTTTTTGATCTTGGGGCCCACCCTTCCCAGAACAAATGGTTCCGGGGGCCATACAAGTTAT
Organism: Synchiropus splendidus; assembly: GCF_027744825.2. Classification (NCBI taxonomy): domain Eukaryota; kingdom Metazoa; phylum Chordata; class Actinopteri; order Syngnathiformes; family Callionymidae; genus Synchiropus; species Synchiropus splendidus. The sequence goes on from NC_071337.1 coordinate 12,047,583, forward strand.
AGAACTGATTCATGACTCTGGATTTCATTTGTGATCAATAACCCTATTTAATCTACTTTCACATACACAAACCAAAACCTTGGGAAATGGAATGAAACGATGTGATCATCAGAAAGATATGTATTTGTCTTCCAAGTCCATCCAACAGCAGGTGCAAGTCATATTCATCAAATTTACGAAAAAAAAAAACCCTGAAAAAAATACACATCATGTTGAGAAAATTGGAAAAACTGAAAAAAATCAGAATAAAAATAAATATGATAAAACCATCTCTAAATATCATAAAATAAAAATAATATATTTTATTTAAACTCCAAAGAAGATATAAGTGAAGTGTAAATGAAAGTACCGCCATAAAATGTTCTATTAATTTTCAAAACAGTTTTTACCGTTGGGGGCGCCATCACTTTCTTTATCATTTTTTCCTTTCTAGAGCTTCTCCATAGTTGTTAACTACCACAGGTTTGCAGCTGTCAAGTCAATTCAGTGACACACTACTGCCACCATACGTGGCTAATGTATTAGAGCTGTGCGTCTCGTGGCCCAAAGGTGTAAAACAAAAAACTTCTAGCGGCCCTCTAGGAGGCGCTCAGGGCCCAACCATGGGCTCTGGCCCTATGGTTAAGAATCACTGGTCTAGACACACTCATGGATAACAATATCATAACAGGAGATAACAAGGTGGTCGACACTCTCAAAACAGAATGAGGCAGACAGTGGTCAGAATGAACATACATATTGACTGTTGACTAAATGGGTTGACAGAGAGCTCAACATAGTGCCTGAGAATGGACGATTTCGCCAGCTGTGAAGCTAGAGAGGACAGGAAGGGAGAGAGGAAGTCGACAAAATAAAAGCAGACTGTGAAACTATCTCGATGGGAAAGTGAATGAATGAATGAATGGATGATTTATCTTCATACCTCTGCCGTCACATGCTCCCGTTATCAGGTTGAGTTCAGTCATATTTAAACTTTGCTCCCAAGAGTTGCGTGTGCCATGTGCAGCAAACTAACAATACCATGCTCTGTAGCAGGCACAGCAGGGGAAGTAATTATGATAATGAACTTACAGCAAAGCCTTGGTGGCGTCTGCATGCGTAATTGGTGAGGAGGAGAGAGGTGATATGAAGAACAGAGCGAGAGCGAAGTGTGAGGCGTGTGCTGAGTTTTGGAGCCATTATGCAGAATGTAATTAATACCTGTCATCGCCGCTCTCTGTTCGCTGCCTTTATTCCCTTTCAGACCAATTAAAATATAACACTCCTCCGCTGGAAGCGTCTTGTTAAAATTATGCACACAGACACCTCTGATAAACACGTCCACAAACACAATTGTCTTTGGCAGCAGCGACACGGAGAGATAGAGGAGACAGCAGTGTGTGTGTGTGTGTGTGTGTGAAATCTGATTAAAAGCGTCTCCTCCACTGTGAGGTAATACACAAACACAGACAGCCGCACACAAGGCTGATGTGATGCAGTGAGACAGTTATGAGCGGAGAGACACTGACCACTGCAGACAAGCGGCTGGTTTTTTATGCTTGGACGGAGGAGCGGTGAGCAAAGCAGCAGAGGAGAAGAGATCAGACGAGGACGGAACAATACAGATGGAAAGCAGCAGGAGCTCACGAGGAAAGAGATGATGGCGGTGGTGATGGAGAGCGTTTGAGAGGGTGATGAGGGATATAACAGTTGAGCTGTTAGGATCTCATGAAGACTGATTATAGATGGAGAAAAGAGGGAGAAATGGACAAAGTTGGAGTGATGGATGCAGGCAGGGGACCAGAAGCTCACTGCCAACATCTCCTCACATCCTTCCAGACATCACACTGAGCTGCCATCTGCCTCTCTCCTTCTCTCCCTCACACACACACACACACACACACACAGACACACACACAATTTGAAATCATTAGCGTCGCCTGACACTGAATAAATATCTGGGGATGAATCCGTCAGTGGATAAATCACCTGCAGGGAAATAGTTTGGATGAGATCAGGACCCCACTAGAGCATAATTTGCATGTCATCTAAATGGGATATGCCCCGAGTACTCACGAGGTTAAAAGGTCACTGATTTGTCCAATTGAACATCTCGAGCCCTGATAGGCTGAGCTATTAGAGAGGAGGAAACATGGATACTATTGACACCTTCTGCCCTCTGCTGGAGGGTCCGCAAGTCTCATATACAGGAATGTCGAAAAAAAAAAAAAAAAAGGTTAAACTATGTCCTCCGATTGGTCCATTAATGACTGAACCTTTTAAACGTAGTGTGTTGGGAAATTAAATTATCAATGTTTTTATTGTTTGCATAATGCTTCGATATCATCAGCGAAGTTATTGGAATACATTAAAAATGTTGATCTATATACAGTAATGTACATGTTAACGACGATAAAAGTACAGTAGATGGCGCTATTGGTTATTTTAACGCACCAACTACAGTTTCCGGAAATTGTTGGGTATCTTTTACTTTGAAGTGAGTGAAACCGGAAACTCTGGCACCATACTCGTTGATGCCGAACTCCAGCACTCTGCGAGCCTGCAACCCCAAAGTCCGACCCGGTTGAAATGTAGCGCTTATTTAATTTGCTTCAGAATGAGAGGCCTGGAGCTCACCGACCTGTTTTATGCGGAACTTTTTCGGCGCCAATGGACATGATCGTGTAACTTCAGGTCAGTCGCGATGTTCCAAGTCTCGCTCCCTCTTCACGAGCCTCAGTTTAGTCTGTTTTAGATGTGGTGTTTTTACCGTCAGCCCACCAGCTCCTAGTGACCACGCTGACAACTGTTGGCATGTGAAGTAAAACCTGACCCGTTGACGTGTCAAGAGAGGCTTTTCAGTCCACCATTCAGGTCGTCACTTCTCATGAAGAACGGAGAAAGTAATTGAATTCAATAGAAAACGCTGGTTTCCTGTCCCCCGTCAGCTCACTGAAAGAGACTGCATCTCTTTTGTCTCTTCGTTGCGCTCAATAAGAGCGAAAATGCCACGCATGCATGTGGTGTTTATGCAGGAAAACACGCTCCTGTTCTGCTTGTTTCTCGCGTTTTGCCGTTTAATTTAACTTGCTGGAGGTGGAAATTAATAACTCTCTTAGGAAGCAATGCAAATAAAACGTCCGTCTGTTTCTTGAGGACCTGTATTGCAAATTGTAGAAATAAGAAGTGGTTGGTTTCCTAATTCAGTCGTGTTTCACCAAACGTGATTGCAATATACTGCAGCCACTGTTTCAAGGAGCAGTCAGTTCTTCTTCATGGATCTATTTGCGTGATGTAGTGAAGCTGTCAAAAGGCCAATCTGTTGTGAAGCCCTCAAACACCATCACTTTGGAGACTAAACTGAGACCAAACTGACATAGTTTTAATGCTTGCTGAAAGAGAAACGGTCAGCATCTCTTCCAAAACCAACCAGTAACTGAAACGCTTTCATTGAAACAATCTGGTTTCTATTCTATTCTATTTAGTCTTGCCCCCCCCCCTCACTGGTCTTGATCTTGGTCTTGGTTTCGGTGGTCTTGACTCGAGACTCCAACATGGATGGCAAATGGCAGAAAAAGCTAAGATGTTTCATGAATTCTTGTCAACCACAAAATAGTGTACAAACTTGCTGTAGTACAGATATTAAAATGCAAACAAACTGCTGTAGTTATTTTGCATTAGGTAGAAAAACAAATCCACTCTGCTCACACATATAAACCAACCAGCATTTAGCATTTTTTTTTCAATTTTGTGAGGATGAGATCTGGGATTGTACCTACAAATTGGCCAATACATCATTGCTGGTGTAAGTAAAATGTTTTCTTGGGGTGGGGCTGTGTCACGGACACCAACGAGTGATAACGTCTGATACGTTTATTATTTTCCATATACATAAGAAAAAAAAAGAGTAGACATCCGTTGATGATCCGTTGGAGTGTAATTTATACACAAAAATGTAGTTAAAACATCTAGAAGTTTTCTCATGTCATGGTGCTATTCCAGTGATATCACCTGAAAAGGCACCAAGTCTGCCTTGCAGGAAACTAAATATGACATATTGCATTTATATATATTTATATTCATAAACACTTTCAAAACATGAACTTATAAATGTTTTGTTTACATTTTCGTGCATGTGCTATACCCCACACGGATGTGTGCTGCTGTTTTTTAAATGATAAAAAATAAACATATCAAAGGTCAGCAGTCATCTGTGGAAATACCCGGCGGCCCTGCCCTGAGAACATTTGACAGCTGAGGAAATATATTTCTTACACCGGTATGGGCCGATTGGCCTTTCATCTTGGTGGGTTACGACGATTATTTTTTTCCACCAAATCAATAAGAAAGTCACAGTCCCCTCTGTGAAGCAGCAAACATGAAATTTGCTTCAATGAAGTTAGCAGTGAAGGTGAACATATTTGATGGGTCACTGGCCCAGTAACAACAAGATGGAATATTATCAGGATGCAATCCAGGTTAGTGCTAGCTGGAGCAAACTTCCGCCATTATTTAATACCATTTGAAAAGGTGTGCCAGCTCTTTTTTGTACAGTGTTGGTATTATACAATGCTATTTAGTAGATTGGTTTAGTCAAACTTTGGAAAGTTATTTTGAGTGAGCACAATGAGCATTTTCAATGCGCAACAAATATTAAACTTGCTGTTGTTATTGAACTACACAGTCTCCCTTTTGCTTTCAATCGTCCACTTAGTCTTTCATCTGTTATAAGCCTCCATGTTAAGATGCTTGAAGTCAAACTGCCTTCAGTTACTATTTGATATGACTAGAGACCTGACCTGCGTTTGTTGAGCTGACTGTGAGGAGTTTCCTGTCTGCCTCATGTGCTTTTTATCATGTTGTTTACTCATAAAAATGCTCATAATGAGCTCATAAACCACCTCGATTGTGGATGTTGATGTGGGTTAACAAGCTCCATGATCACTTGAACTCGACCCACATGCATCAGAGCGGCCGGGGTTTTCTGGTAATAGCTGTTTCCATGACTCAGGGTGTAAGTTTGTCGAAGGTCCGGAATGGCCTGCAGGATAGTAGTGAGTGGATACAGTGATAAACATGAATGTGGGGGAGAAAAGTCTGGAATAACAAAATAGTGGAGCCCAAGTTGCAAGGAAGGAGGAGGTCCACAGACTGGAATCAGATTCCTTCATGACCTGTGTTGACAAGGGTGAAGTGTGAAGTCATGCACTTCATGGTCACATTATTAGAGTGCCAATATAGTGCAGTGAATGATTACCATATTGTAAAGCCACTGCTAACCCACTACAGTTTCACATTTACCTCTGGTATTCACTTGCCTTTTGTTTCTACTTTCACTTCCAACCACGGTTTTATGTCAGGATGCTCGAACTGAATGCGTCCTGCTCCTATGGGGAAATATCAAGGCATTTCCAGACCTTTAGGGTGTAGTCCCCTGCATGTCTTCAGTCCTCCCCAGGGCCTCCACAAACCCCTCCCCAGGCATTTGCCCCTCAGGGATCCTGACAAAATGCAATTGACTTCCCTCAATATAGAGAAGTAGTTTCACCCTGAGCTTTTTCAGGATGACTCAACTCCTCAGCATATTGATGAGGGACAGTCCAGTAGTCACTTTCCGCTGACTCAACCTACAGACTCACTGTGCCAAAGAATATAGCCACACTTTCACTGATCTTCAATAACATTCTGGTCTTACATCGATGACCTTGGTGTTGTGGTGTATTTAAAGCCAATGTTTTGTGATCGTTTTGCAACTTTATATTATGGTAATTGCGGTACCACTTTCACTAACCTCATTTATAAATTTATAAAACAAAAACAATTGTACTTGGATAATAAAGAAACATTTTTTTCCGGGCCCAACCTCATGTTTTATTGTGTTCACTACACAGCTTCCATTCTGTTCAGTGTTGATGTCGTCTTTGGACCTATTTTAACACCTAGTCTTCATGTTCTTGAGCAGTTGAAGGTGTGACTTTTCTGAATGACCTCTGGCCGTTGTGTAGTTGTAAATCTGGCTTAACTCACAATATCTTTGATTTGATTTATGGAATGTCAATCTTGTGTTGTATTTTGGATCAGATGAATGTAAGTGAGTAATTTATAATTTCATACAAACAACTTTTCTGCACTGCGAAGTATCAGAACTCACAATGGAGCTTCTCTGCGTGGAAGGGCGAGTCTCCAAACAGATGTTGAACTGAAAATCAGCTGAGACTGAAGGGCATTGTGGTTTTAGGTATGTTTGGTTTGTTAGCAGGTCCATGTTAACTCAGTGAAAGAGACACCAGTGGATTCCCACTAGTGCGGTGTAGCAGCCAAAGAACGGGGCATTCGAAGCGATATAATGTCACATCCCACAATGACACATTTGTGAGACATCGACATTTACTACAGTGGATGTTGGACGAGGTCTGCAACCCGACATTTTGCTTGTCGGAGAAGTCCTTTCTTGCTACTCCATTATTTGAGTACAGATTTGTTGGAGAGTTGCTTCACCACTGCCTTCCTCTTCTCCTTTCATTTCAAGTAACATGGCCACCTAGCTTTGGTGGTCTGGGGAATTAAATTGCTATTATATAGAATTGAAATCTATTTTTCTTGTCCATCTTCCTTCTGCTCCTCCCTTGTCCACCCCCTTCACCCAGTTTCTTTTCTTGAAAAAGCATCCAACGTGTCTCGTGACAAAGCCAAAACCTACATCAGTGTGAAACCAATCTGAAGAAAAGCTGGAGGATGTGTTCTCAGCTAACTGTGAGGTGTAATCTCCAGCACGTCGTGGGTCTGCCCCCAGGGCCCTGTCTCAGTTTCATCTCTGGCTTGTCCTGTGAAGTTTTCAGTTGCATTCATCTGCAGTGAGGTGAATATGACCCAGTAGCGGATAGACAAACCTGTGGACCGATTCTAACTCAGGCTGTGACACTGATTTAGCTTTTTTAAATTCACCATATGAAGGAAGGGGAAGCTAAACCTGCCATCCAGTCAGGCTACTCCTGAGAAACCAGGGTCATGAGAGATCCTGCGTGTTTCAGCGGAGTGTTTATTCTTAGTCCCTTGTGATTGACTGGCAGCCATGCCACCAGGGTGTACCCCACCTCTGTACTGTTCCAAAACGGCTTCAATTGTCTTCAACAACATGCAACACTGCCCTGCTTCAATAAAGCAGCTGAAGCAGTTTCAAGTGAAACTCAGTGGTAATGTCGCTCTTTGTTGTGTGACCTTTCTGAAAATGTATGTGATAAATTCTTTGGCTTCCAGTCTGGAGGTGATGGCTGAGCTCCCGTCTGGATTGTTGGAAGCGTGCCTCGTGGTGGGAGCCCCGAGTGATAAACTCAAGGACACATGCCAGGTGAAATCTGGATTAATAAACTAATGATCTGTTTGAGTTGCTGGAGTCAGGTGTGTGCTAATGTTTGCTTTACACCTCTGTGTATCAATCTTTTTATTCAGAACCTCAACCACTCTAGCCAGTCAGCAGAACTGCCCTTTTTGGAAGCTGAGGTGCTGCAGGTCCACATCCCACCGTTTGTATCCAAGGAGAGCAACGCGAACCATGTGATCGGTCCTGCCTTCAGCCGCGTACAGCGGCGGAGAAGTTTCATCAAGAAGGTATGGAAGCGAACTCTGCTAAACTGATACCAAATAATCTCCGAGCTGGTGATTCATATGCACGCAGATTATTTAACTTCATCTCATGTGTTGGCTAGTCACTGCTAATGTGCTGTAGGTGTGTCGTAGAAGGGAATCCCAAAGAAACCGGATTTGCAACTTCTGCAAATGGGTTTTACCCTTAATGGCTGAGACGATTTTGTTGGCTGGTTATCACGTGTAAGTATTTAACTGTCACTGCAGAAGAGGCGAGATCGCTCGACAGACACTCTAAAAAATGGGGAAACAGCCAGCCGTGCTGAAACCTCGGGAACGACGGAGGACATCAGTGTGCCGAAGGATCTGGACCTGATTGCTCTGCCTCAACTCTGTTTCCCTGGTTAGTCTTTTCTCCCTGAAGGAACTGAATTGGGCTTCGCACATGCACTGACAGACCCCAAGTGATGCTCTTGCTCCAGTCCTTTTTCCCTGCTTGAGAGAAGAGTCCCTTTTGCAGGGGCGTGTGTATTCAGAAAAAAAGTTGCACTGTGTTTTTCATCAATTTCTAATATATGACATTAGGACTCATTCATATAAATAACGCATTTGTTGCTATTTATTTTGCCAAGGTGGTCTTCAGTTGTCCAGGGAGCAGCGAGAGGACAGTTATCACTTCCTGGTCTTCACTGACCTGTTTGGTAATCGAACCCATGGAGTTGTGGCACAGTACTACAGAGCGGTGCAGGTGAGAGTGATGGATATCCTTAAAGCATTTGTATGCAGTGTGTGATTCCTCTTGTTGGTCAGACGTCCCCAGAAGTCTCCACCCACAATGGAAACCGATACAACTCATCAAAGAGTCGGCTCTTCGCGCCTTACGCTGTGTGTGTCATCTCCAAGTTCCCTTACTACAACGCTTTGAGAGACTGTTTGTCATGGTAATGATTGCAGTCGGACTTCCTGTCCTTTTGTCCTTGCTTACCAACTCATCCTCTTTCATAATCTCCGCCTGCATACCTTTTCTCTTAGTCTGCTCGTCCAGTTGCGGCCTGCAAGACAAGTGGAGGAGACAATAAAAGAGTTCTCAGCCAAGCTGTCCCTGGTCCCTCTGCCCCCACCCGGGCAACTACACGTGGTTAGTAATGTAGCCTCCTCCCCAGACTAGTATTCTAGTTGTTATTCTTCTGCTAAGAAACCATAATTGACACACTTAATATACACTTCAATAAGCTTTATTTAAGTGCTCTCACATGAGGAATTAATTTCTCTTTTTTAGATGTCTGTATACAGTATTTGTATGATATTTTTTAGAATGTTTGCCAATTTATGCACTTTTGTTATTTCATTTCATAATTTATGTAACCCTTGAACACTATCGCTAAGGTTAGTAACACCATCGCAAATGCCGGTTTATCCTCTGTAATGTAATAAAAAGTGCTTTTTATTGGGTAAAAGATTTTCTAGTCTAGTCAGTTCACAATGGACCAGTTAAATAAAACTGGGTGACAACGCTGCGACAGGATGTAGTCAAAGAAGGGGAAGTAAATTATGGTAATATGCAGCAAGTTGAATTCCCCTGAACAGTTTTTATGGGGTTATAACAGCAAATACATTTTATGTTATGTTTTCCTCACTTTCATAATTATTTAGTTACTGTTTCTAGTGTAAATGTGTTTAGATATTTTTTTACTCATATTTATAGGTGAAATCTATTTTTTCTCAAATTGCTGCCTTCCCTTTTCATGATTGTAAAAACAATGTTTATTGTGTATTTTTTTTAATTTATGCTAGTCAACCAAACATAACAACCTAAAACAAAAATCAAGTGTTAATAAGTTCTCTCTTTATAGCTTTATTTTCTCATTATTTCTTCTTGAGGAATCCGTTTTTTATAACAAATTGTCCCTTAACTGCTCTATACCCAGTTATTTCAGGGCTCCAGATTTTCTCACATCTTTGCAGTTCATCTTTTAAACATATATATGACTTGTTTTCTACGTATGTTGGCTTTACCTTAATACTTGAATTCTCATTCTCCTCAAGTCCTTTAGCCTCCGTCCACTACAGATCGTGCTTCCGTCCAAGGAAGACCAGGACAGTCCTGTGATTGACATCGACCTGCATCTTCCATTTCTGTGTTTCACCCACAAGGTCCTTTTACAGGTAATATTCTTGAAATTGCAGCTGCCAATACTCAATTTCAGATTCGTTTTTTCAAAGGTTCACTTTTATTTGGGTCATTTTGAAGCCTGTTGTTTTGTTGTTTTCCACCAGCTCTTTTTTACTTAGTTTTTACTGAGATTAGCAGAACCAGTCTATCAATGGCAGCACAATAGTTCTCACCATGAAGTTGAAATCAAATTCAAACGGAATGTACGTTTGACTGAAAGCCAAGGCTCACTGTTTCTCCTCTCTTCACCTCTGCAGATCCTGTCGAGCCTTCTCCAAGAACAGCGACTAGTTTTCTTCTCATCAGACTGGGCCAGGCTCACACTTGTGGCGGAAAGTCTGCTGCTGTATCTGCGGGTTTGTAACCGCTAAACTTTTCAGATGCAACTATAGAAGACCCTGAACAGTGTTTTGTTATCACTTCCAGCCGTTGAACTGGCAGCAGCCCTATGTTCCTGTGCTGTCGAGAGGAATGCTGGACTTCCTGATGGCTCCTACGGCCTTCCTGATGGGCTGTCACATCAGTCACTTTGAGGAAGTAGTAGCAGTGAGTACTGTCCTGCTATGTCTTTATATTTTGTGCTTGTTTTCAGCTGATAAGCTGTCCTCATGTCAGAAGATACAACTGTATTGTCTTTACTGGAACCAGCAACTCTCGCTCTTTAGGAAACAGAAGACCTAATTCTGGTGAATGTGGATGACGGCACGGTGATGTCATCATCCTATGAAGCTGTAAATATCCCTGCAATCCCACTGTCTGCTGCCGAGTGCCTCATTTCAAGGTACCACACTAACAATCAAATAATACCACACGTTTTGCAGTTTTTAACTTCTACAAAAGTAATATGATTAAAAACACTTCTACATCAGGAATTCAAATCTGTGACTCTACAGCTACTAACAAAGCAAATACTTTACTAACAACAAATGAAAACTTAAGAACTTTTATTACATGAACAAGTGAAAATGCTCAACCTATCTCAATAACTACCATAAAAAATACATTTTGTAGAGCAGTGACAATTACTACTTCTCCTAATAATAAGTATACTACACACTGAAATGATAACTGCTACTACACTACACATGTTAAAATGATCTATGCTACCATTATTTTTCTCTAAGCTACTCCTAGTGATGCAACCACAACTGCTACAGCTTGAGATGTCAATGCTCAGTTATTGTAACTCCTTCTACTGCTACTATCAATAATGCTATTCTAAGAATTAATAGAACTTTGTAACTCTACCATCTACAACAAACATCTCTGGAGCTGTTATCACTATCAAAACAAATAGAACTAGAAAAGCAGTGTGACAGCGCATGTTTCTGCCAAGGAGCTTGTTTCTTTACTTTACAAAAGCATGGCTTACACTCACAAAAGAAATTCCTTGAGGGGTGTAGGTACAGAGTGTGTTGGCTTATGGTCTCATGTCACACCTGGCAGTCAACATTGGACTTCCAAAAAACGTTTTAAATGTTTTTAATGTGTGAATGAAACTGCAAAAGAAGGATTCGATGGCTTCTACAAAACATTATAATAGCAAAAAACAATATTTTTGATCCTTTTCTGGATGACATGTACCGCATCACTGTCAGAAAAGGAAGGAGCCCCGGGCTCATTCTTTTAGGGTGAAAAGCTTGTTCATTGCAAAACTGATGCTGATACAAATGACGTATGATAGGAAGTGCCATCGAATACTTCATTTGAAGTTTCATTCGCTCATTATAACCGAAAGTCCGACTGCTGGACCTGACCTGACATCATCGTGGGCACACAAGCAGAGACATCTCGGGTGAAGACACAAATACGTTTACGCTATATAATCTAATCTTATCTAACTATACCATTTGAGACGTTATCTTTGCAATATTCAAGATCAGTCTTATATTATCTTACCTTACCATCTTTTCTTCATGTCAAATGAAGAATGTCTACACAATTTATCACATCAGTCACATGAAAGTTGATTTATTTTAGTGATTTGATTGCGTAATGTGTTTTTCATTTATTGGTAGCCATACAAGAGAATTATGAATCTTTGAAATAAATCTAAAATCCAGGTGGAACTCCAGAACACCACCAAAATGTTATCACCAGTCCCAGTCATACTATGCTAAATATGATCAGACAAAAACATAATCTCCTTGGCTGATGTGATCATAATGTTTGTAATTTCAATCAATTCATTATTTTTCCGTTTGTGTGAGTAGAGCTGAGAGTCTCCAGTGTCACTACGATTTGGAAATGTGTCACCTTGGGGTTGGCACTGATGTCAATACCTTGCGAAGTCACCGAAGAGATTGGCAGAACAGACTCAACAGGCAGATAAAAAACATCCTCCTGGAGCTGCTGGTCAACATCTTCCGGTGTGTACTTCTTCAAGAACATTGAGAAGACCACATTAAATAAACTGCTCCTTAATTCCTGTTTTTTTTTTTCTGTCAGAGACGTCCAAGACTTCCTTAACTATGAGCACCGCGTTTTTAACAGTGAGGAATTCTTGAGGACCAGGGAGCCGCAGGAGCAGTGTTTTTACAAGAAGGTCAACTTGGCTTAACTTCCCTTTGACACACTGGTTGCGAATGCTGCATGATTCTTTTTGTCGTCGTCCACAGGTGTTAGAGACACATATCTTTCACTCATTCCTGCGAGACAGGCTCAACAGGAAACAGGACAGCTTCAACCGCATGGAGCAGAACACGCGTCACCATGTACACAAGTAAGACACTGCTGCTATGACATCATCTTTGCTGCATAAGCTGCCGTTGATGTGTAATTGTTTAAACAAATGGAGAAGTTCTGTGGTCAGATTTATAAAAGTAGAAGTAGAAGTAAAAGTCAATATAGAACAGTGTGTCGTGTATAGGTTTTTTTTTATCATGGCCACTACTACAAAGCTGTAGCTTAGAGAGGAGGGTTCCTGACCTCCACTTGAACTCTGGACTCACACAACACACCAAAAAGAGCCTGTGGAATTATTTGCACCCAGATGTGAAGGTGCCAAGAAACACAAGTGTCAGGGGTGAGGGGAAAAATTGGTTTACATGGATTTTGTGAAGCTCAGGAGTGTGCAGTGTTGGACAAGAGTGCTGAACAACAAGCAGCCCTCTTGGTGCCCTGCTCCTGGGCACAAAGTTGAAGATAGGTGTCTCTCAGTATAAGCTTCTCTCCTATTCCATACGGAATGCTATTTTATTTTTGTTTGTTTTTTTATGTTTGTCACTTTTATTTATATAAGACAAATCTAGTATTCATTGACTGTATCTATGGGTGCATTTTACTTCCCTTATTGGATTACTTAAAATCACAAGATGTTGATTTGGATTAAATGATTTAGGTCAACTATGTTCTTATTTAAGACCTCACTAGATATATTTAACAAGTTACCACAGGTTTTTTTTTAAACATTTTCTTTATCTGCTGCATTTCTAACTTGCACCACAGCCACATTTTCTGACAGACGGGACACACTTTTTTTCATAAAAAAATGCGAATACTTTCCAGGTTTTTGAATAGATCAACGTAAAGCCAAAAGTCAGACTTTGCCTTGAGCAATGCCACTTAGTTCCCAACAATCTGTCATCTCGACAGCATTGACTTTACATCGCCTTTATATCGAAAGCCAATCTGAATCATACCCCATGCTCAAGTGCTGGTGTAGCAACTTGCCCTTCAGTTGCAGAAACTGTTGTTTCAAAGTTTTTTCAGCTCAGGCGTGTAGTTTGCCAGCAGCGAATGTTTGTGTGGAGAGTGGTCAGTTAGCCTGCTTTCTGCTTAAAATGTCGACCAGCTCAGTGCACCCTTGTTTGTGATGTCATACTTAGACAGGTAGAAATGTGATTTCACTTCTGACCTTTTGCTTGGACTCAAACCTTTTGGTCTGTGGTTTTTGTTCCCTTTAGCTTCTATCAAAGGTTTTTCTGTAACTTCCTGTCAGTGTATATTTGTTTTACTGTGTTTGAATATATGTTTATTGCCATTTCTCTCCATTGTAAAGTCCCAAAAGTAATTCTCCTGAATAAGTACCAATAATCTTTAAACCCCACCTCAACTTCAGGAATCGAGCAATGACCGAGTTGAGTCGACGGCCAGCCATGACGGATCTCTTCAGGAACGGCTACAGCAGCTACACAAGCCCAAACAGCCGACTGAGCAAGAAACTCGGTGCCAGCATGCCAAACCTGGATGTTGCTACCAATGATGTGATGCCTACCAATGTCACACGACCCACTTCTCTCAAGAAGATGACCCCAGATATCGGTCAGTCCTGTTATTCGCTCTCATTCCCACGCACAGGTTAGTCAAGCTCTCTTTTATATTTCAGGGTTGAAGTCCCCTCAGAAATCGGTGGTGGTCTTCCGGCTACCAGAATTCCCACCTCCACTGGCATATCATTACGTCCAGAACTACTATTCAGACATGGTGGCCTCTCTGGCCAGGGCCATTAATGTGACCCCCCCCGAGGAATCCGCTCTTCTCGCTAGGTAAAGCGGTCAAGTACTAGAAAAATATAAAATCACGTTTGACATCAGAACGATCAGATTTAAGTTAATGTTGGACATGTCTCATGTGAAGCTTCATTAAAATAGTTGGAATTGGAAGAAAATTGGAAGCCAAAGATTTTTGAGCACATGGATGGAAACATGGAAAACGTCAAATGTATCTTTGTTTCAATCTAGGTATCACTACCTGCGTGGTTTGGTGAACACAGTGTCTAACAAGCGTCTGGATGCACTAGAAGACTTCCAGAGTCTTTATAAAACCGACTCTGATATCTTCCCTTCCCAAATGGTGAAGTCGCTGGTGGACTCTTTGACCGAGGCTGAACGAATACAGGTGGGTCATAGTCATGTTGCAGGTCTGTTTTCCCCAACAGAAATATGTGACATTTTTATTCTTTAAAAAAAACAAAGGCTGGCAAACACACGGACGTCAAGCGGCTCATCAGTCGTGTCAAGAGGGACCAGGAGCGAGAGCGGATGCAGCCTGGCAGTGATAATTTAGACGGTGCAGTCAAGCGTTTCCAGCTGCCCAAGAGGTTCCTGCTGCTTGAGGACTTTGTGAAATGTATTCAGGAGTCTGGTATTGTCAAAGACCAAGGAACCATTCAGAGACTTTTTGATGCTCTCACTGTGGGTGAGTTCTTTATTGATGTTTGAAATGGGTGCTTTGAGAACAAATTCCATTTGGGATCGTCTTAATAAAAGAACATTCTTGACCTATTTGCAGATCTTCTATATGGGTTGATATAGAAAACCTCCTAGAATTTATCTCTATTAAACATTTACTTCCCCGGTTAACCATTAACTG
This sequence comes from Synchiropus splendidus, assembly GCF_027744825.2. NCBI lineage: Eukaryota > Metazoa > Chordata > Actinopteri > Syngnathiformes > Callionymidae > Synchiropus > Synchiropus splendidus. The sequence goes on from NC_071337.1 coordinate 12,062,632, forward strand.
CCACTCTTGAGGGAAGAATGAGTGAGTTCCTGTAGTTCTTCGTCACAGCTGCCCGAGCTCTTCCTCTGCAGACTTCTGATTGGTCTTGTGACGACATGTGGAGGCTGTTATTATATTATAATAGAGTTATAGTTGGGGGGAATATTATGAATATTAAGTATGTTAAAAATAATGATGTTCCAATAAGACAATTGATTCATATACAAATATATATGTAGTATAAATTGTTTTCTTATTTCCGTATTTTCACTGCAGGTCATCAAAAGCAGGTTGGTCCAGAATTGTTTAAGGATTTCTACACCATCTGGAAGGAGACAGAAACTGAGGCACAAGAGGTGTGAAGTCACTTTTTGGGAATTACCAGTAGCCTGTAATTTTAATGTCCTCCATAAAAGCATGTTTTTTATTGCATAGTCTTCTGTATAATTGTTTTATGGTCGTATGAAATAAGGGAGGATGATCAAAAGCTGTCACTACATCTGTTAGTGAGTGGACAACGGGCAAAATAAAGCACTAATAAAGTGACAAATCAAGTGTTAATGGACAATAATGAGTAGATTTTTATTTATGTCACTACCTGTTGTCAAAACTGAAATTAGAAAATGTGTGAGTTATATTATGGGTTTAGATTATTTTTCGCAAGAAAATATGAATATTTCATACGTTTATATTTATGTTTTGTGGTAAAATATGTGTAAACCGTGAATTTAACTGAGTGATTTGATAATACTTTTGATAGGAATATTCATGAATTGCATAGTTTCTAACTATGTATATGCATTGAAAATGGAAATATTAATTTTGACTTTTACATTATGTGCGTTTTCACCATAAACCTATAAACTGCTCATGATTTGTATTCTAAGCTATGTTTTATGAAAAGAGGACAGCCCTGAAATGTGAGGAGTAGTATCAGAAACTTGAGTTGGAAAAAAAAAAGTAAGATATTAATATTAAGTACATTAAAAATAATTATGTTCCAAGAGAGCAATTGATTCATCCTCTATAGCTATATAACATAGAAGCATAATTTCAGTGTGTAAGCTACATGGGAAATGTGTGTAAAGGATAAATATAAAGTGAAGCAATGTCATTACAAGAAAGATATAGTGGTCTATATTCATTTAAAAAAAAAGGTCTTGCGTATTAACCTGAAGAGGTACCATGAGAAGGCAGAGGCCTTGACTAAGTCTTAAAAGGATAATGAAAAGTTAAAAATGTTGACTATTTTCCAGGTGTTTTTACCACCTTCAGTTTTGGAGCACATTGAACAAAGCGAGTGCGTCTTCAAGCTGTCGTCTTCAGTCAAGACGAGTCGAGGTGTGGGGAAGATCGCCATGACGCAACGCAGGCTTTTCCTGCTCACCGATGGACGACCTGGTTACATTGAGGTGGCCCAGTACCGAGATTTGGAGGTGAGATTTTAGAGAGCTTGTATTCCATAGTGTACTCTTGGCGTGTCTAGCAAATGTCCACCTTTAATTGCAGGAAGTCAAGGTTTCCTCCACTCCCTTCCTTCTTTTGCGGATTCCCAGTCTGAAACTGCGTGTTCGAGGACGAAAAGATGCATTTGAGGCCAATTTGAAAACTGAAGCAGAGCTGTGGAACTTGATGGTCAGAGAGATGTGGGCAGGACGAAACATGGCAGACCAGCACAAGGTAAAGATTAGTCGAACTCTTATGGATTATATTGCCACCTCAGTCAAAAAGTCAGTCTTTATTACACGGTAATTGTTGCCAGGACTGCAAAAATGGCTGCAAAAACTTTTTCTGCAACTCTTTCTGGTTTCAACTTATGATAAATATCAATCGCCGGAGTATTTAGCAGCTTAAAAGGAACCGGTTTCTTAACAAAATAAAGCTGAGTCACGCATCGTGATATCTCGGAAATATGTCACTTACTACATTTTACCACATGAGCTTGAACCCCTGTGACGTCACAGTGACTCCCGATCGTGTTTATCTTATCTTTCTCTAGCATTCACTGCACTGCACACTTGTGACTACATTTTTCTTTGTTCAGTGACCCTCTCTCTAAAACAAAACAGAAAAATTACATAGGCCTGTTGTGGTATCCAAGTGACTGCTCCAGTTTGACTTGCACTGATAGCACAGCTTTGTCTGTGCCGACGAGATTGTGAGCGGAGCTAGCCATTTCATTAGCGGAGTGTGTACCAAAAATACATTTATCTGAAGAATAACAGACGTTTTCTTTTGTCCTGAAGACGTTAACCTTGACAATCTTCAGGACACAGTATTCTGCTCTGACTCCCTCTCAGAGGTTTTAAGCTGCAGTTTCACCCCTGCTGTTTTTTGTTTGTTTATTTTAGGCCATGCAGAATCTGAAATGTTATTAGTATCAAACATTCTCTAACTTTTATTTGAGGAGTGGCTGACCCACTTCTGGGACATGACTCTGTTGTAACAGCTGTGGTGATAAGCAGAAGCAGCCGCGGGAGCCATGATTATTGGCTCCACGTTAAACACACACTTTTTCAATGGTTTGTTTAAGGTTTACAATATGACTCTTTGTGGCCATTTCTCTGTGAATAAAATGAATACAAATCTTTTTTTACCCAGGATCCCCAGTACATGCAGCAGGCTCTCACCAATGCCTTGCTCATGGATGCGGTGGTTGGAAGCCTTCAGAGCAGCAAGGCCATTTATGCTGCATCAAAGCTGGCCCACTTTGACCGCATCAAGATGGAAGGTAGGGAGAGTCTTCACATATGTATAGCAAGATTAGCACAAACTGCTCATGGTAAACAGCTGTTGTGGTGAAGTTCAGTACATGGATGAGCCAGCAAGTGTTGATACACCAATGTCTGGGCTCATTCATCCTAAGTTGATCTTAGAGAACTGCTCTCCAGTCCAGTGTGTGGTCTTCACCTGTGAAAAGCTCCTCTCTGCTGTTTGTGTAGTGCCAACCACAGTTTCCAGGACGACGGTGGAGACACTCAAACACAAAATTAATCCTTGCCTGGAGCTCACTGCACCTCAGTCTGTGGATGTTCTCCTGTACACACCAGGTATCAACTGTCAAAGATTATTATTTATATATATATATATATATATATATATATATATGTCTGTCTGTCTGTCTGTCTGTCTGTCTGTCTGTCTGTCTGTCTGTCTGTCTGTCTGTCTGTCTGTCTGTCTGTCTGTCTGTCTGTCTGTCTGTCCGTCCGTCCGTATCTACGTATCTACGAATGAATTGCTCCTTGGATTTCCATATCCTCTTTTGCCATTTTGTACTGGCCTATCTTTTAAATACAACTCAGTCCGATTGGCAATTTATTGATCAGTCTATAACTGGCTCCTAGAGGAAGTACGAGTCTAAACAAAATACAATGCTGCTTTCTGTTCTAATTCTTGGAGTCTAGTTGTATCAAACCTCTGCATTTGTTCACAATCACACCAGAAACACTCCCTGACACTCCTTTTCTCCATGAAGTTCTTCATTTTATTGATGTTCCTTCCTTCGCTTGCTAGAACACAACATAAAATACGTGGTGCTATAGAGGATTCCAGAATAGTACATCCACAAGGCTGAAGCTCTGCTGAAGTGGTGGGCTGCAGGATTTCATGTTGTGGCTAAAGCGCAGCATCAGCATAAATTTGTACCCCTGCAGACTCCAGCACCTTCTCTGGATGTCACATATCTCATCCATCATACTTGTGGGTAACAAGCTTTCATGCTGTCAGATCACATGACACATTGAGAGAATCTGCAAAACAGATTTACTTTTTGTGGGTGAACTTCATTCCTTCATTATATGTTAAGGTGATGTTTCATTTTGCTAGCACTCGATTTGCCTCAACAGATGGAAGAGCGTAATAGGGCTCCTTTAAATATTACCAGCAATAAGTAACCAAGTTGTTGGTTATCAGCATAAAATAAGCACTTGTTTGCTTGGGATTGCTGCAGAAGTGTCACAAGCTAAATGATTCAAATGTCCACTCAAACTGCCTCGCTCTTTCTTCCCTCCTTCTGGTTTGAATATAGGTCATTGAGTGGAATTCCTGGCCCTCGTCCAGGCTACTCCCACCCTTTTCCATTCACTCACACTCTGTTTCTTCAAACCAACAGCACATGCAGTTATTGGTTGTACTGTGGGTGGAGTGTGTTGCAAAAAAAGTTTCAAAAATTCAAACACCGTGAGTGTGTGCACACCCAAGTGGTCAGTTACTGACAGGTTTCAACCTCTTTGTGGATGTGTGTGCTCTTCAGGTCTGCTGTGGGTCTCGCTGAGCAGCGGCAAAGTGATGGTGTTTGACGCCTCCAGCTGGTCACTTAAACACACTTTTCATGTTGGAAATGCAAGACTGGTAACTAATCTTACAGACACACACACACTTGCATTTCTAACCGTGTGGGGACGTTGTGATGTTTCTCATAGCCATACCTCATTCCCCAGCCCCTAACCCTAAACCTAACCATCCAAAACAAATGGTTAAACTTAGCCATGACTCTTCATTAAATTTAAACCCAATTGCAATCACCTACAGCTTGAGTTTGTGATGGCCGACCAAAAGGTCCTCACAAAGCTTGATCTTGTCATGTGCATGTGTTTTTCCAAGAATTGTCCTCACAATGGTATTTGTATCATCTTATTTCTACCCATAGTGTCCAAGATATTAGCCATCTTCCAATACTGATGATTTATACTGAGAATCTTTAAATAAAATCCATATAAAATCAAATAACAGATTTCAAGAATTTAATGTAACAGTTGTAATTTGGGTTTTTGATTCAAACCCACTTCTAACCAGTGGTGTGTTTCCAGAACTGTATGCTTGAAGTGGACAGAGACCAAGTGTGGATGGGCTCGGAAGACTGTGTCATCTACATCATCTCCGTGGTGGCCATGGTCTGCAACAGGCAGCTGACCGAGCACAGGGCAGAGGTCACCGGACTGGCGTTGGACGCAGAAAAATACAGGTTCATAGCATCACTGTTGGACCAATGTGCAAAACCCAGGATCATATTAGAGACCAAAGTTGGGTTGTTTTTGCAGTCAGAGGGTGGCGTACTCGTGCAGTGCAGAAGGAACCATCATGCTGTGGGATGTCTCAACCCTACAGGTCAGTTTTCTGCACCACTACAATACTTCCCTATCATTTTTAAAGGAAACTGCAGAAGTATCTTGATTATCAGTTTCCAGGCAGTGATTTTCTGTATCTTCCACCCAGGTAAAGAAGCATTTCCGTGTCTCCTGCGATCGTCTACAGTCCATCTCCGTCTGCTCTGGAATGCTGTGGTGCTGTAAGTGTTCACTGCTGATCGAGGAAATGATCCAGCAAATTGAGTCACTCTCTTCTCACAGGTTCGAGGGACAGCATCATGGAGCTGTGGAGAAACGGCTCATTGAAACATCGACTTAATCTGCCTGAGCAGCAAAAGGGATGCACGGTTACGTTCAGCGCTGTGCTCTTGTTAGCTGAGGTAACAGATGACGACACTCAACTGACACACGCTCACACAAATTCATGTCAAGCCACCTCACTGAGGGGTTCACCTCCAGCACATGTCAAACTCAAGGCATGTGGGGCCAGATATGGCTTGTCAGGTCATTTATTGTGGCAGTTTAAGGGTATAAGAATGTTGGCCCCAAGAAGCCACATTTTTAAATTTGAATGAATTTGGTATATTACTGAATCAAATGATGGACCCATACATACATTTAAACAACAAAATATTGTTTATATTGCATCAGTTTGACAATAGCACAATAAATCATGATGGTGGCTGTATTTAAGTTTGTGTATAAACAAACAAAAAGCAACAAAAAGTGAACAAAAAGCAAAAAGACTGCTTTTGTTTGTTTTTGTTCGGGGATACCTCCATATTTGTTGTTGTTATAAAATATAGGTAGAGCTCTGTGGAAACTATTGATGGCTTTGTCCTCATTTTTGCAGAGAGAGGAGCTGTGGAGTGTGTGTGTCGATTCTGCTGAAGTGTGTGTGTGGCACATTAAGGACAACACAAAACCCTTCCATCGGGTCACACTCCAGGACTGCTCCGGCTGCTACTGTATTCTACGTGTTAAAGAGCAGGTACCTATGGCACATTCACCCAGCCTCAGAGGCTGTACCGTCTTTAACTCTCACGTCTTTGTCTCTCCAGGTGTGGGTTGGAGGCTTAGGCAGAAGTTCTACCAAAGGGAAAGTGTATATCTTAGACATGGAGGACCACCAGGTGCTGAAAGAGCTTCACGGTCACAACGACAAGGTGACGGCGCTCTGCTCGGCTGAGGACCGTTACGTGCTCAGCGGCGCGGCCAAGCATGATGGGAAAATCGCCATCTGGAAGGTGGAGTAGCGATGAAGGAAACTGGACAAGTGGTATCATTTCACTGATGCACAGATGAAGGATGAGATTTGCTCATTGTTTACATTTGAACTATGAAGAGCTGGAACAAGTGAAGGTTGTGTTGAAGGCATTTTATCGGAAATGTTGTATTTTATTGAAGTTCTAAAATATGTTGTCTACTAATATGATCTGTATTGATGATTTCGGTTCTTCAGAAGGCATTCTCCGTACAAGACTATGTTATGCAGTGTTCATAGTTGTACATATGGATAACTTATTTGCCTTGTATGTATTGTAAATCCACACACATTGGCTGTCTCACACCGAATTAGTTACACTAAAGTCATCTGTCATGCAGAAGCACCTCACTGTTTCACTGTTTGGGAATGTTCACACAAACGGGGTGAGTTATCCACGAGTGTCAGAGGTTGGGTTCAGCGATCAAACTCATCTTTTTTCCACTGCAAAGTCATTTCTCTTAAAGAGTCTTTCACTTTGAACATCATTTGATATTTTTTTTCCCTTAATGTTCACTTGTAAATATGTCTTTTATCCAACAGTGCAATTATTTACGTTCAAATGTTCTGCGTTTCAACGTTCCTGAAGGATCCAAAATGTTATTCAAGTGTGGGAGCCACGATCAAACTGTTACTGTTGAAAGAAACTTTAGACTTTTTATGGTTTTTGATGAAGGCACAAGAAAGCATGACTTTTTACTGTTATTGAGCAACATGCAATGTCTTCACTTTACCTCACAGCTTGTATGTCAGGACATTCGGGCCTTTGAAGTTTGAAAATCATTTCTAAAAAATTGTGAAAATCATTAACTAGGTGCTGCTTTAGATGAAGTGCAAACATTTTTTTAATCCCCAATACATACCTGTTGCTGAGAGTTAGATCTGAACACCAGGAATAGCTTTTTAATCAGCTATCCCACAAACACGTGCCTTTTTGTTTATCTGAACTGTAACCGTTTGTTATGACAATTCAAGCGCAGAAAATGTCACTTTGTTGCGCATTATCTTTTCATTTTTGTGCCGTCACATGATGTCATCATCGAACACCGACTGATTCCTTTTTTTATTTGTAACAACTTTTGAAGAGAAGAAAGACGAATATTTTGGAATATTTTTCCTGTTAACGTGAGTAGCAATTACAAAATATATTTACTAACTGGAATGTTCAGAATTCTCATTGAAATAAAACAATGAAATAACGAGTTGAGCTTGTTTTCTTGTCTTCATATTACGACATGTCTCACAAAGCGTCACAACGAATGTGCTACAGATACACGCATGTATATATAGGTAGATGTACGCGTGCGTCCCTCATCCCGACTAGCTCAGTCGGTAACGCGCCGTGATCGTATAGTGGTTAGTACTCTGCGTTGTGGCCGCAGCAACCCCGGTTCGAATCCGGGTCACGGCATTTTTTGGTCAGCGTTTTCCTTTTGTCTTTTTTTGGACCGTAATGTGTCTTTAAGCATGTTATTTTCTATTTTGTATTTTGATCAATGTAGGCCGCGTTTCACGTGAATAAAGGTTTGAAATGAAAAAGGAATTGGCTTTTAAACATATGGTGTAATGACCAAAAGTGGCCGCCAGAGTGCATCCTTCAACTTGCCAACGTCTATCCAGCGGCGCACACGGAGCGATGTTTACCTTGAAACACAGTAGAGCAGCGCGATCGCCTGGATGAATCCCTGATCTGAGACGAAGCACACAAAACCATGACTGTACATTAAGTGAGACACACAAGAGACAGCAGGTTTGTCACAAGCGTAAATAGGTTTTACACAACAATCGCTGGTTCCCCACACGCAGAAACTGAAACTGTAAAGAGTTCTCCTCACCATTGGAAATCGAGTCTACATTTGTCATGATGGAGACACTTGTCTGGGTGAATCCTGAGAAACTAGGAGGAGTCCCCGGGGCAGACGCAAGACACAGCGGAGAGATCGGGAATGAAGGGAAATGAGAGAATCTCTTGTCCCACCTGGGGATGCTTTTTCAATGCTGCTGTCTGGGCCTCTTCACTTGACCTGCTGCCACCGCGACCCGACTTTGAAGGATTAAGCACTAAAATCCTAAAACTCAATGTGGTCGATGCCAGAAGTTTCTAATTGAGAACGATGTTGTCATCGTCCTGTTTTTCTCGTGTTACTGTCAATGACTTCAAAAAGCTGCAAACTTTTATTCTGTACCTGCGGCTGTTGGCGTGTGCGCGCGCCCGCAGCAGCAGCAGCCATATTGGAATGCTGGATGTGGAGACGGGAAGCAGGAACAGGAGACGGGACTGTGAGGGAAATAGAGGAGCTCTTGTGTGTACAACTCCCGCTGCTCACAAACTCCTCTAACGGACTACTTGACGAATATCCACTCGTTTCCGCCTCGCTAAAACCAACACAAACCACCGAAAAGTCCCCCGAAACACGTCAAGGTAAGCAGCATTCAGGTTTTGGGTGTTAAAGTCAGGAGGGAAGAAGAAGAGAGAAAGAGGTGCAACGTTCACAACTGGCTGGAAGTTAGCTTTTTTTGCTAATTTAATTGAGCCGCTTTATCGCTGACTTAGCGTCTTGAAGGTTCGGAAAAGTCATAAATATAGTTTGGATAAGTAACATTGAGTGAGCAGGGAAAGGTGAAGTGATCTCTGAGGCACCGCTACCAGACACATGAAGTGATTGAATGCTGGTAGGTTCACTTGCTAACCCGGATTAACCTACATTTGATTCCTCAATGGCTGTCACAAGTGTTCAGTCATTCTTTTATAATGGCTTCATAATAATATGCTGGGCTTGTTCTGACTGTATATACTGTATCTACTACTGTTAGTAGATTTGTTATTGTAAGTTACATGCGTGTGGTTATTATCACTGAGGAATAAAATAGTGCTTATAAATAAGTATACTGATGGTTACTGTCATTGCTATTAAATAACATTCCATTTTTACTTTTGGCTTATTTTATCTTTTTTATTTAGAGGTACTTAGACATGGTAGACATGAAATGGAATAGTCCTGTCTAGTTAACAGATGAACCTTCTCCTTCCCTGTAAATAAAGTCAAAACCTTTTGTGTAACCTCGTGCCATCTAAAAGGTTGTCATATTGCGCTATCAAGCAAAATATGAATTGATCTGCATCTGGGTTGCCGCATCCCAATGTGGGTGTTTTCACATGTGACTTTTGAAAAGCTGTGATAAAACACATTACTCAAAAAAAGGTTCATTTGTCGCCAGTCCTCGTTGGTGGGATGCATTGATGAATTTTGCCTCTTTTGAGCTCTGTTCAAGGCGCTTCAACAATAATAGATTTTTGCCTGTAGGTCATTCGTCTGTCAGTCCTTAAAAATGCATCAAGACTGCTCTCAATCAAACAAAGTAAGTCAGGTCCCGATCATGGTTTGAAGTTGTTGATGCTGGACAAACTGTTGCGGGGCAGATGTTGATATGGCTCTCTGACAGGTGTGTGACACAATTATAGTTGATATGACGCTCAAGTATATGGGTGACATACATACATACTGTACATATATCATCCTCACTACAAAAACATATTGAAATGATCGGTTGTAATATTTAATCAATTATCTATTTCTTTACAGAGTATATTAAATAATTTATTTACCTCTAAATACATTTTGACTGTACTTTTGTGTGCGTGCGTGCGTGTGTGTGTGTCTCCTCTGAGCAGAAACTTCAAGAGAACCAGACTCTGGGTGGAAGATCACTTATTAAGCTGTTGTAGCCAAGCCCAAAATAAATTAACTACTCCGGTCTTGCTTTACATTCTCCTTATTAGAATGGACATTGCTGTGTCAAATTCACCTCTGCTTTGTATTCTCAGCGCTGGAAAATGCTAATGAATTGCAGTGTCCTGAGGCCATGTAGGCTTGTGCGCACTGTATACTAATATGTGAGCGCCTCTGTACTTGAGTATGTGAGAGGTTCATTTGAAGTGCAAAACTGTACCTGGTGAATTCTGTTGAAATGTTTGGGTCAATCTTAAATCGTGTGTATTTGGTGACTTTTTAGTTCATCGGATTCTTGTATCCTGCTTTATCTTATGCTGAAAAATGTCCCTCATACAAAATGCTTGGATGCTAGTGGAATCATGATAATTCCATTCTTTACCACGTCAACATGCGGAGTCAAACTCACACATTTGCTGTAGCTACATTTTAACCGTCATCTTTATGATGGAGGAAACTGAAATGAGAAATGGTTGAGTTTGAAACATTGAGCGGGTAGAATCGATTTTGGGACTTGACTCTTCCTGCAGCTGGTCTGTCGTCCGCCACTGCAGGCGTGGCAATGCTGTGTGTGTGTGCGCGCTTGCCAGTGTGTGTAATTTGCAGAGCAGTGCAGGAGGTCTGTATTTATAGAAGCACTTGTCTACACTCACAGATCTTTGGGCGCTCTACTGCACACAGCAGTGTGTACTGTGAAATTCAAATTCATCTGCTATGTTGCATGGAAAAGGTATTTTTTATTTAGTTTCCTGCTCTATTTTGCATGATTTATCTCATTGAAATGTGCTTCTCCTTTAATCCTGATCCCACAGTAGTTCAACCAGTAACACATGCCTTTATTCTTAGTATTAATACAGATTTGGATGTAATTTACATAACTGAGGCTCTTTTTGTTGTTAAAAATGGAGCGTGTGCGTGTATATGCGTGTGACTGTGCATAGATAAATTAACTAGCTGTTGAGAGGAAAATCTAACAATAGTTATGTTGCTCTGCACTATGTTCTAACTCAGCAAACATTTCACAAGTTGTACGTTCCTCAGTAAGTGTTAGCAGCAGAACTTCAAATTGCACACACACACACACACACTCACACACACAAACTTGATGAAGACCAAGAGCTGCTGAAAGGAAGATAGGGTTTCCTCTCTACTCCTGAGGGATGAAACGTGTTTGAGGATGTACTGTAGTGTTTGTGTAGCTGTAGTGAGCGCTTAGCACACACAACAGGGTTGTTGCTGACATTTTGATTTAAGGTATCCAAGTTCATTTTATGGAAATCTTCTTACACTTTGAGATTGTCCCACATAATAAGCAATAAAATCACATTCCTTATTTACTGTGAAACAAATCAGTAATCCCGTGGATGATCAGTTCTGTGTGCACATGGACATGGATTTGTCCACTATGATGCTGGAATAAGTTATTCAGTCACAGAACGTGCTATGCATTGTTGTAAAGGCTCTAGAGCTCTACGATATTTCATTATATTCATTTAGTTGCAGTGGTTGTTGTAAAATATGTGTGCGCTGAACCATTGTGCTGCCATTTTGCACTAAACCTAGTTACAATGGCAGGAAGTGACATAGTTCATGTCCTGAATTTGCACACACTCGGACACTCGCACAGTGGGAACAATGTATTGGTTCATTCAGAAAGCTCATTCTGGCTTACCATTGTTTCCCCCCAAAACCTAAATCGTAAAAACACAGCTCAGATTGAAGCCTAAACTTAATTTGGTTGGTCATTGAAAAACCCATTACTCCCATTACTTTTTTTTTATTGGGGTTACACAGGTAGTGCTTATACATTCAATACCACATAATGAGAGATTGCATGGGCACAATGAAGAAAAAAAAAACACGTTGACATGCATATCAGCACGCCTAAACTTGTAGATTGGTTGAACTGTAATACTTGATATATTTTCCTTCCTTCCTTCCTTCCTTCTTCTACCGCTTATCCGGGGTCGGGTCGTGGAGGCAGCATTCGGAGCAAGGAAGCCCAAACTTCCCGGTCCGCACAAACCTCCTCCAGCTCCTCCCGGGGGATCCCCAGGCGTTCCCAGGCCAGACCAGAGACATAATCTCTCCAGCGAGTGCTGGGTCTTCCCCGGGGTCTCCTCCCGGTAGGACATGCCCGGAACACCTCCCCAGGGAGGCGTCCAGGGTTTTCCTCATAAAATAATTGAAGAAAGTGAAAGGTATAAAAGCAAATAAAAATGAAATAGATGAAAACAACACCAAAAAGAGTGGGGGATACAGGAAAAACTGTATACAATAACAACTATAAATAAAATAATCATGTCTGTTTCACTGCCACTGAAATTCTATCATACTAATTTTAGAACTTGGGTTCATAGATTATGCTGATTTATGTAGATTATGTCCATTGAGATTCACCAGTGACTCGATCATATACATATCTCTGTAGGATTTGGTTTTTGCCACAGCTGTACTTGTAAAATAGTGCCTCAGTTCCAACTAGAAAAGCACTCTGAGGGCAGCAACCCCCACTTAGCTGGTGATTTGCACCTGTATTGCGATTTATTGACACTATATTATTGCTGTGTTGATTTCATCTGAATAATTCATTTTTTTGCGTAAATAAATAAATATAATTGATTGCAATATTCTCAGTAAGGCAGGAGGTTGCAGTAGTGTTCTTGCATACGAAGGTACAAAGAAGAGACGCTGCAGCTCTTTCCACAGTGTATGACTAATCCATAAAAAATATTTTTTTGCTTAAGAATCTAATCTGAAGCACCACTAAAATTCATCGTCTTTGATTGCGTTACCAATGTATTGACTCCTAATATATTTGTAATTTTCTTGCAGTACTGGCAGTAGTACAGACAAGCAAAAGTATACGTCAGAAAAGTTGCCCCATATGTCGGTCTGTGTGCCTGCATGACCAGCCAGACGTTGCAGTGAGTCAGATGAGGAGAAAGAAAGAGGTAATTGTGTGTTGTCATATACTTGCAGAGTAAAAGAGAGACAGGGACTGTGGTGGGTGGTGCAAGTGGAACAAAAATAAACTTAGAGAGAAACAGACATGGACCAGAGAGTTGAATTATCTTTAAATGCATTGTGTCTGAATAGACTAAAATAGTCTAAAAATATAACTGCGTTGTTTTATGTCGTCACCAGGATGTTGATTTTCTTCTGTAGTGTTTGCTCATCTGATCCTCCTGCTGTTAAGGTTTATTGTTTGACTGAGAGTTCTTGATATAAATAAATGAGACTGTAAATCCGCACAATGATCTACTGGAACTTTCTTCGTCATAATTTAAGATGGTCCAATGGAATAAAAATGAGTAATATTTCGTCTCTCATCAAGAAAACTTTTCAAAACAAGATTAGGATACATTCCCACTACAAAATTCTGTTTATGTGGCGAGTCAATATTGAAAAACCTCTGTAATCAAGTGTTTGGAAAATGATATGTACTTAGCTTGACACTGATGAAGAAAGCAATGAGCTGTTGAGGCAGACATAAGTCGCTTAGTTTATGAGATCATGTCTTTCTTTCCAGGTATTTGCAGCCACATGCAGCTACAACATTGCAAGACTAAGATAGATTAGCTGTGACACATTGAAACACCTGGGAGAAAGCCGCAGGTAGTACACACACATTCACAGTTGGAAAAACTATTGTTAAGGTCAGATGTGGTTGTGATGTCTAAGTGTGTCACTGTGCAAGTCTGTCTGGACGATGACTCATCTGCAGGTTCAGATTTGAGACAGAGTGTTATGATAAAAATCATTTCTAGTCATCACATCCATATATGAGGTAGGAAGATAAAGAATTTTCCAAAACCTAAGACCTCTTTTCTTCAAGAATCGTATAGATTCAGCTGGATTTCAATTGGTAATTGTAGCCATGATTAAAATTTTACTCAGGACGTGGGATATTAATTTAACTATGATGGTGGCCAGCTTTCTTATTGAATGTTAAGCTAAGTAAATCTTGTGTAATGCAAACAAAGAAAAAAAAAATTTGGTTAATTAAATTAATGAATATGAATGAATAAATCTGTTAAATATAAAAGTATGACAACTGAGTCAGTTTTTTAACTGAATAATTATGGTTTATTCATTTATTAATATTATCTTGAGAATCTTATAGAAGCTCTTATATGTGTGACATATTAATTGATATATTAGTATTGTGTCTATAATAAACTATAAGCCGAGCGTTTGGAGCCCAGTGCCTCCTCTATAATATAATATTAATAGAATATTATAATACATTGGTGTCATGCTTAGCTGGTGTTGTAATACAGCAACCGTCCTCAGTGATGTATCTCTTCACATGCAGCTTTGATGATAAGCAAGTCTACAGTATAATGATTTATTCATGGCCTCTGCTGTAGTTAATATCTGGCACCACTGAAGGGCGACGTTAACCTCATCGGTGTTGGATGGGGGGTGGGTTCCTTTAATTTAACACTAGATAAGACAGACGTATACGGTGTGTGTATTTCAGCGTGTGTTTGTGTGGGTGAGTTGTCCTACTAATCCATTGGCCCATTAATCTGATTTACTCTTGAGCAACTCTTGTCCTGTCTGCTCTGTGCTTATGTTTGTGCGTTTGGGTTTAAGAGAGCAGCTCAGTATCATCAACCAAATTAGATGGAACATACAAGCTACAGTCAATGTTGAAGAGACTTGCTGCTCGTGTGGTCTATTTCTGTAGGCAGTGAATATGGTCGGAAAGACCAGCGTCTGTCGATTTGCCCTCAGGACACAAATTCTGCTGCTTAATGATTCCCATGACCGTTCAAAATTCAGTTGGACAGCTTGATGGAGCTACTTTTGAGGAAAAAAGAGACAAGAGAAAGTTGAGGTTCCCTATTGTAGTTTCCTGGATCAACTTCAAATTTGGAAATACAAGTTGGTTGTGGAAAATCAGTTTATAATAGTAGAGTTTGTGCTTGATTTGGAGGCTTAAAAGGTCTAGATCTGAAAAGTGGCAACGGAAACCATGAATCACAGTACATGGATAAGTAACTTTGCTCTGAAGTTTTTCCAACTGTGTGAAGTTTCTCATCGATTTATTACAAAGTTGTTTTCTGACTGTTGTTCTCTTGCTTTGTCTCTCCTCCAATTACAGTTTGATTTGTACATCTGGCTCCCCTCTCTCCCCCTCCATCCCTCTCAAGGGAGACAAAAGAGACTCCCTCCCTTCCTCTTCTGCCTCCCTTGCTCCCTCTCATCTCCCTCCCCCCGCTGTCACGGCTGGAGGCTTCTTATTGCCTCTCTGTCTTTTCCTCCTACTCGTGCCGCTCTCTGTGTGTGTTGGTGTAGTACTGGGAGTCGTGGTGGGATTAAGAGGAGAAGGCAGCGTTGTAAGCTGACGTTAGCCATCATTACAGAGTCACCCGGCCACTACATCACTACCAAGGACCACAGAAGCCTGGGATTTACTCTTTCCTTTACTCTTTCCTTTACTGCCTGTCACTCTTCTCTTCTCTTCTCTTCTCTTCTCTTCTCTTCTCTTCTCTTCTCTTCTCTTCTCTTCTCTTCTCTTCTCTTCTCTTCTCTTCTCTTCTCTTCTCTTCTCTTCTCTTCATGGATGGAATATATCATGGTAAGTGCTTATTAAAGAGGAGCAGTAGTATTGTTTGACAATGGAAAATCTATGAGTGTGCATCTGTGTTGCAGACAGTTGGAATTAAACCTGCTGCAAAATCTGAATGATAATATGTCTAGGATTGGTCATTTTATCTACTATTTACAGTGTTTGTTGCATTTGAGATATTGATGAATTAAAGTTCATATTGATTGTGCAAAGTATTTGCTTTGAGTTTGAAGTACATCATTTATTTGTGGAGTGTGATTTGTAGATGCAATCTGTTTAGTTACAATACTTTTAAATGCATTTTCATGTTAATTTGTATCTGCTTTCTTACTGCAAAATTTTGTTGCGTGTAGTGAAGGTTCAAGTAGGTAGGTCCTCTTTTTAGCTTCAAATTGGTCTGCTGTTCTAAAAATGACAACACAGAAAAAAAAACACTAATTGATTTTGTCTGTATAAAACAATCAGGATTGAAATCTATGATTACCTTTAAGATAGTGGCCCATTAAATCAACAATTTGTGTTGAAAGCTTCTGCTGCTGCCCCAGATAAAACACAGAGATTACAGAGATGCTTTGGCATTTGAATTCAAACAAGTGTCACTGCTGTTAATATAAAGTTTGAAGGTATCCTGCCATGAAAAATCCCTCAATGCATATGATGGCTGTCATAAAGGGAGCACATGTTGGTCATGGCAGATGGTCTTCATAATCTAGACTGTTCATATTTTACACTTACTGGAGCAAGACGTCGTCAGGGCCATATATAACGTTTAAAAATATGACAGATTTATAACTGAAAGCTTTTAAGTTTGACTGTGACCAAAAGAAAATTAAGCAGTGCACGTTCAGAGGAAGGGCTGCTTGTTGGAATATTTGGGAAACACACACCCCCACAGAGGATTTGGCCTCTTTACAGATGTTCCTGTGGCCCCTAAAACACATCTGCACACATTTTTATACAGGAAATAAGGAAAAAAAACATAAGTGCAAGCATGGAGTTATACATATTTTCTTCTTGCTAAAGTTGCACATTTTGGACGAAGAATTGCTGTTTTATTTTATATTGAATCATTGAAACACACCAGGTTGTTAGACCTTAATGAAATAAAGTTGTGACGTTCAACTTGAATATGCAAGAAACCTCACAGTCACCAAGATGGAACAAAATCCTCCTAATTTTGAATAGAGAGCTTGTGTGGTGCCGCAATCTCTCTTAAAGAGTGATTGCATGTTTGTGTGCCGAAAATATCTGTGGTACATTTGTAATTCATGTTTAGATTCAAGTGTACATCCTTCAGCTGAGTATTTTCCCACGTGCCCTTTGAGTGTAGGCAGTACTGTTTTATGATGTGGCTGCGTACAACTCTATTTTCTAAGTGAGATTCCAGCTGCGGCAGTTTCTGGGTTACATCATTTATATTTCAGAGATTTTTAATATTTTGATACTAGTACATTATTGATGGAAATTTGCTGAACATGAGGCAGAGCTTTCATGCTTGTTCACTCTCTTGTTCATGCTTTTTCAGACTCAGACGGATGTGATAGTCTTTTTCCTACATTTACCATGCATTAGTAAATATTTATCTTCTAGTAAAACTCTTCCCAATGTGTTTTTTCTGCTGTCTTTTCCAATTGGAAATGGCAGCTCATCAATTTTCATGGAGACCTTTTGCAATAGTGCAGACATTATTCAAGTCTTAAATTTCTCTTTAAGACTTGTTGTTAATTCCATTTGTGGTTTGCTTTCTGACCCTTGGATTTGGCATGAACATGGGAATGTTCGCGAGAAAGAAATCCTCTATATTGTTTAACAAAACCATAATGGATTGCTCATACACAATTCTCCTGACAATTGACATCAAACTGAAAAAAAATCCAAATGATTGTATTGGCTTTTTCATGTGTCACTTGCTGTTGGACTTTTCAACAAGTTATGACAAACAATATGGCGAAATGTAAGCAGTTATTTGGCAGCCTTATCTGGAAGTTCTGGAATATTTTTACTTCCAGTATACTTCCCCTCGGCTGTTCAGTGTGGTAATACCAAAACATCAGAATAACTTAGAGATATATGTAAGAAAGACGGGAATATAAAGATGTCACTTGAATGACCCTGTTATGATGGTGAATACTAAAGGAAGCCTGTGCTGAAGTGATGGTACTGCGTCACCACATATTCAAGAACTCATCAGACTGCTGTTTTGTGAGTTCAAAATGCAGATATTTTCCGGAACCTCTGCTGCTTTTGTAGACGATATGATGATGTGAATTCCTGATTGTCCTGGATGCTCATGAGCTCAACCCATTTTATTTGCCGCATGTTTTCCCCTGAATACGTTTTCTTGCTCTGATTCTGTAGTATTAAATTATGAATATTAGCTCTCTCCTAGTGCGCTGCTCCAATAAACCAGCAAGCTTTCCCCCTGCACCTCAACTCTGCACACTTGACTGAATGTGTGTGTCATAGTGTGTGCTTTGGCATATAAAAGTGAATAAGCACTCAAGCGTTTATGTGACCTTATTATGTGGTGTGCTTGTATTAAGCATGGTAGAGTGTGTTAGGTTGGTCCTACTGCATTTCATTTTACATTTTCAATAAAATTCAATTTTTGTGGTCATTATTCATGTTTTATCTTTAAATATGCACATGGTCTGTTGATGCTTAGCTTTATACATTTTGTACTGACACCTTGTCCAGTTGCTCCATCAGCACTGCTTTAAAGTTGGCTGCTGGATGCGAAGCAAACCATGGACAACATCTGGCAGCTCTTCAGATTAAATATATTTAATCCGACAGGATAGTTGCCTTATACTATGGTGTGAAGAGGCGCATCTTTCCCAGTCACTGTGATCCGTCATGCCTGCTTTCAGCAGCCTGCTTTAGCCAAAATCCTGTAAATGCAGCTTTTAGCTAGAAAGCCCTGCTGTGGTTGGTTTGGGTTGTAATCACAGAAAATTGTATCTTTTTGTTAATGCATTGGTTTTGGGCACATGAGAAAGCATAGTCACATTTTGAAGAGCCGGGGGAAGACAGGAATATTACGGTCACAAACAAAACCAGGTCATTACTTTTCTGTTTGTTCTTCTCAGTCTACAAACAAGCCTGTCTTGACTTGAAGTTATGTTCCACGGTTCTATCTCGCACTTAAATCCCCCTTTATTTGTGGCTACTAGTTAAGTCCTTTTGCTTTATGTGGATATATTCCGGGCAGATTTCAGATCATCCTCCGATCAAACTCCAGCTGTGAAGTCACCACTTCTCAGCAGTCTTTATCCTAATAGTTTTTTAAATTACAGCTGTGGTTTACCTGCAATTATGCACAGCCAAGGGGAAATGTGTCTGATGTGCCTCTTTATCTGGTATATATTTTTTAAACTTTCAACTGGAGTGACATGATGAAAAACGTGTCCTTGTAGCTTGCAGGTGGACATGCATGTTTTGGGGTTTTGAACCCTGTCTTTGTTGAGAGAAACCATTTAAAATGAGTATTAGGACGATTCAAGTCAGGCACCTGGGCTCTTTAAACTATTCCTGAGGCTTTCTTCACAACAAGGCCTCTGATGAATGATGAACTACACAAATGTGTCTACACATGTTTTTCAGGCAGCCAATTATGAACCCCACTGTGTAAATGGTGCTGTCATTTACTGTTATTTTGGATGTTGGACACAGCAAATATGAAACTCTGTATTTCTGCAGAACCTATGCGAGCAAGGTGGTGGACCGCGGCACTGTGGGAGCAGGTGTTCCAGGCCGCCCATTGTGTTCATGTTTTTGATGGAGGGGCATTGAATAGGCAATTAGTAATTAGCACCATGCTGGCAATCACTTCAATTCTCTAGAGGGGCATTTCTTTTATTGGAAAAACAATATGCACTTATATTGAAAAACACATCTTAGACATCTCTTTGAACCTGTGTGCAACTGTGAACCTCATTAAGCAAAATGGTGCTGTCTCTGTATAATGTGACCTTGGCAGCAGTTTGGAGATATTAAATTTGGTTTTGACTTATTTGGTATCCTTGTTCACTGAGTTGTATATTGATTTAACACGCTTTCAGGTCAATGGCAACATCTTCAACAACATCTTCACCAGCTCTCTTAGCTGGCAATTTTTTTAAGTTCGTTGTTGGAAATGTGTGGTTATTCGCTATCACAGTCGTTCCCCCTGGATGCTTCGCGAAAACATTGGTTCGCGATTGTTCTCTTGTCAAAAGTGATGGAAGAGCCAAGGACTCCTGGTCTCGGAATAACCTGTGTTGTCGCTTCTTAATGTTGGTAAATCATTGTCTATCAACTATTTTGCGTTCCATAATAAATTAATAATAATATGTCTTATTATCTGTGTGCTTACTGCTGTTACTCTTACAAGTTAATATTGTTATTGCTTTACGAGTATTCCGGCAATCTAGAACATGGCGGTGACAGAGATAATGTATTCTGAACCATTTTCACTGCCACTGTCATTATTACATTACATATTACTAGGACAAATGTTTTGATTCATCACTTGACTCACTGGATTGCCCCTATTGCTAATACTTCTCATCTCACTGCCACAATGAGAAAAACGGCACCTTTTACAGCAGCCTCTGATTCCAAACAGGATATTGGAAAACTCACACGTCAGGGATTATTAGTTACAAAGTGCCTCTTGTTTGTATCTTTCAACTCACATGGCCAAAAACCGTTGGTTTCATGTTGCAAACGGTCGATAGCACAGCATGAGTCACCTGACTGGTATTTCCTTTCTGTGGCCATTACATCATTAATGTTGATGGACTGTGCTGTCATTTTATGACCTCCAGCCACCTCCCCGTGTACCAGCTTGTGTGTTACTGTATGTGTGATTGCTTAGGCAGCAGTTGTGCGTCCACTAGGGTGTCTGGAACCACTTAAACTCCTGACCTCTGCCAATACACAGCCCAGTTCTTGTAATGAAGCTGCAGTCTTGTGGGGACTTGACACTCAGTAACTGGCCTCTTCCAGCTTCCTCTGGGAGCTTGATATGCGAAATTTTATCTTCCTCTGTAGATATACGGCTAATGAATTGTATCAGTGTGAAAACACGTATGGCATCGTCGAGTCAAGCTTAATTTTATCAGCCATTTAAAGCCACCATTCATAGAAGAAGAAGCTAACATGTGCAATGATGATACACAGGGATCACATCCAGATGTGAAATCAATAAGGTGGGTCCCTGAATGTTGAGATATGTTTGCTACTTTGTTGAGCCATCAAGTGACCTCAATGCTGGACAACATGATTTCTGCCTCTTATCCATCTGCCAATTGTGGGGAGCCTACATAATCAGAAAATGTGAAGATAAATAATGTATGGTAATAATTTAATATATGTTAGTGTCAACAAAAACAACACATATTATAGTTATTAAATAAAAAAAAGCTAAATGCATAATCTGATAGAAGAGAGCTGCAGTAAGGTGAAGGATTACAAAGTTCCTTTTGCTCATGTAAAACAAGTGCTTTCTTGTGTGACATGCCCACAAGTATGGACATCGAGCGGGGTGCATGCTCGTATGAGGTGCTATGTATACCAAGTGACATGACACTGAATGTACAGAGCGAAGGACTCCCACCCTAACTACCCTGACAACAACCTTTCTTTTGTGTGAGGTGCTGCATACAGCGTTAGAGAATGCAGATGAAAGCGAAAAACATGGTTACAGTGAACACCGAACACGTCAACATTCAACACTGACGGCTGACTTGAAAATAGTCACTTCTTGGCCCCCATGATTGAGAATGTGTTATCCCCAACTATAATGTTGAGGTCTTCTAAGACATGACCTAAAATCAAAAGTATACAACACAGCGCTGCACAGAACTGCAGACAGCCTTGCATGATTGTCTTGATCAAACATGAAACCCACTCATCTTTTTTATGCGTGTGGATTACCTTACATACTCTGCTTGTGCAATCTCATCAGGGTATGGATTTTTTGACCTCCCTTTAATCCTAAACCTTTCTAACGGTATTGTGACCTAATGGTTTCTGACAAGTGGGTCACTGTTAAATGTTAATGCAGTATCACTTTTCTGTCTTCCAGATATTTCCAGAATTGCCTTCTACACAGGTGAGACTTTATTTTTTTGATGTCTTGTCACTTATTGCTTGAAGAGCTCCATGCGACCCACGACCACTGGTCCCAGTATTACTATGCTCATATATTATCACCAAGATTTGGTTCAAGAGTGACTGCATGGTTGAAACGTAATGCAAAACAGAAACACCACGAATATTATGAATTTCAGTTCAGTAACTGTGTAATGGATTAAAACAGTTATTTGGACAAATGGCAAGTGTGACTTCTCCCTGTTCCTTGCTGACTTACACACGTAAAAGCGGGTGGGTGGGGTGTTGGCTCCATCCAAAAGAGCACTGCCCATCGTCCTGTGCTTCACAATAGCAGCACACTCACTAACACAGCTGTTCAGATACGAAGGTGCCCATAAAGGTTGGAGTGATGAATGGAGAGACTGGCATCTGCTCTTCAGGAAGGCACCAGTCTGTCACAGAGCATTTGTGACCGAGTTGGGGTGGGTACTGTTGCCACCTCTGCTTGAAAATGGTTGTAATTTACACCTTTAGGAAAATTTGTCTCTTCATCTGTGTTCCTTGTGGTTTCTTACTTGTGTCCGAAAAGGATTTTTGGTTATATGTATTTTTTTTTGTCATGACATATTCTAAACTCTTGGCTTTGGCACCCTAGTCTGGAAAAAATGTTTTCGGGACAAAATGTATTTCAATGTAAAAAGCTGTTCATCAAAAGACTTACAGACATGTTGGATAAGGTTTTGTTAAATAAATGTGACACTGTTTTCTTTTATTCTGTGAATGACATTTCTATTTTGTAGCATTTTCTTAGCCTATATTACTATTATTATTGAAAAGAAAAATGAATGAATGAAAAATGATCAATTGTGGAATCATATTTAAATGTATATGAATAACATAATAATGATTAATCCAATCCATTTTTGATTGGTTTACTCAAGAAAAATAATATATATGTAAATTTTTAATCTGCAGGGAATATGCGTAAGAATTCTCAAGCGCTTTAACAGAGAATGCCAATTATTAACTTTCATTCTGCATTGAGCTGTAGACCGTTAGAGGTATAAACAAAATCCTGATTTTGTTAGTAAAAAGAAAAAAATCTTTAATGGTGGCAGCTGATTTTAAAACCAAAAGTGAGGAAGTGTTAACTCTGTGGACCAGTGATTACCATAATAATAGTTCCAAGCTCCTCCCTCTTCCACACTTGCCCCTTCCCGTTTCACTTGTCCTCCACTCGACTGTCAGTGCTCTTGCTTTTCCTCCCATTCATCCTTTAACAATCGCTGCCTTCCCATGTGTCTTTTGCTGCGGTGTTGTCTGCTGCTTTTGTTTTCCTCACTCACTGTGGTTTCGGCTTTTGGATGTTTCCACTGATCGAACGTTCGGTCGATTCTGCCGCTGGATTTTCCTGAAGAGATTTTCGCGATGGGAATTGACTTGAGTTCTAACGTGAACAGGAGCTGTTTGACAGTGCCATGGCAACTTTGCAACTATGGAGTTCAGGCATGAGGCAGAAATCGGCCAATGAGCAGAGCC
The DNA here is from genome assembly GCF_027744825.2 of Synchiropus splendidus. Taxonomy (NCBI): domain Eukaryota; kingdom Metazoa; phylum Chordata; class Actinopteri; order Syngnathiformes; family Callionymidae; genus Synchiropus; species Synchiropus splendidus. The sequence goes on from NC_071337.1 coordinate 12,085,891, forward strand.
TGGTCATTAGAGAGGGGCCACTGGGAGCAAATTAGGGGAGAGGATTGTGGTGTCAACATATCTGGGAATCTTTCTGGAGTACAACCACAGAATCGACTCGCAAGGATGTACATTTGTAACAAGGAAATACCCATGATTTTGATTTTCCAGCTTCTTAAATAGCTTTAAATTTTATTTTGTCAGACTTCAGAATTTCCTTTGAGCTGATTTTCTGTTGATCATTTATGGAATAATTTTGAATAATGCGTGGGTGTGAAGCCACAAGTTGCCTGCCTGTGCTGACAACTGACAGTCATAGGAAGGGACAGAAATGTGTATCCATGGTCCCAAGTGGATGTAACCCTTTCCCAATGTGCTGGGACAGAGGTAATTCTCACTATCATACACACTATACGAGTATCATGAATATGTTGGTCCTGGCTACTTTTAAGACTACTATGCTTGTCATTCTTAATAGTACTTCAAATACTGAAAGGTATACATTAAAAATACTTTTATTTCACATGAAATTGTTAGTGTTTTCCCATGTCTTGGGATCTGCCTGCGTTAATGAGCTACGTGTTGATGGAAACCTCTTAGTTATTGTCCTTTTAAACATAGCATCAGACACACAGACACACAGAGGGATCACGACAAACATTTGGGATGTGAAAAGGAGTTACCAGCAATTGGCAGAAGGTATTATATAGTTTACTGTACTGTGGACAAGAAACTGAGGAAGACGAGATCATTTGCATTCCCAAAAGCTTGTTTTGAAGTTGGCGTGTGATTCCAGGATGTGCATCAACGTCACCATTCCTAGTAACGGAAATTTGGCTGCTGGAGATGCATTGTCTTTTATGTCGTATAATTGGTACTTAAAAGGAGAACCTTGACCTGAACTGCCACAATTTTGTTTTTTTGTTCATCTTTCTCTATTGTTTCATTGTTCATTGTTTTTTGTTTACTTCATAATCAGGTAGACGGATGCTGCTGACTTTAATTTAACATTTCTGTGGTCTGTGTTTTTCAGAATATGACAGACACATAGCAGGGGCTGTAACAGCAGGCAAAACCATGGCATCGCCATATCTGGAACCCAACCTCAACCATTCCCTACTTGGAGGCTCCAAGTCACGCCTTAGTGCGGGAGGGTCAGACCGAACCATCGGTAGCTCTGTGGACAGGGTTCTAAAAGTCTTTCATCACTTTGAGACAAACACAGAGCAAAGCTGCTGGTCATCCAACATCAGATATGGGGATGCAACCGACGTCAGAGTAAGTAAACAGTGGATGGATGGACACAAATGTGCAAAATCTCCATCATGCCTTTGTCCTGATCTCTCACTGACCTCTCAAGAAATACAAGTTGAAAAAATAAATACATTATCAAATTTAATGTGTGTTTTTAGGGAATCATCCAGAAGATACTGGACATCCATAAAGTGCGTTGGACGTCTTGTTTTGGTCTGCGTCTCACAAACAGCCAATCCAGAGACAAAGTCCACTGGCTTCACCCAGACTTGGGGGTGTCTCACATCAGAGAGATGTATGAACAGACGAGACCAAATGAGGAGTGGAGGCAAGTGTAAAGGCAGAGCTGCCTCATCTTTATCAACTTGTTCATATGCTGCTGCTGAATTTCCCGCGATTAAACAGATTTCACTCCCAAACTGCGTTTCGTAGGTTTCGTTCATTTAAAACTATGTTTCCCCATCTGCTGGACATGCCCATAGTCGTGTGTCTGTGTGTGCGGTTGCGGCTCATCTGGCAGTTAGAATGTTTATATACTAGATGGTCGTATATTCAGGTTTATTGTGGGGCTCCTGATGCAAATGCTTTTGTACGTTCAGGACCCTTAACACCATAGTTATAAAGGAAGAGAGCAAGCCAGATGCCTCCTTTGTCTACTAAGTCAACAGCTACTTTGGTCTCTAAGTCTAGAATCCTTCAGTGACACACATCTATTTTTGTTTTTCTCTGTTATCATATTCATCAGCTTTGCATTTCTGGTGTACGCATTTCTCAACATCCGCTTGTTCCTCATTTCATTTCAATCACTTTTTCAAATATCGGATGCTTCTGCAGTCCTGTTTTTCATATTATGTGGCATTGTGTGTTACTTTATCCACCTGGGAAGATAGATGCTCCTCGTTTTATACATTTTCTTTTTTTTACCTTTTATTTTTAATTTCCGCTGCAGGTATGAGTTGAGGATACGCTACCTTCCAAAAGGCTTTGTGCAGCAGTTCACGGAAGACAAACCAACACTCAGTTACTTCTATCACCAGGTAGTGACACAAATATCTTCACATATGTGATGTTGTCTGTTTTCTTTGACAAAATATTTTCTATTCTTTATTTACCATTTGTTTGTGTTCATGTTGTTCCAGGTAAAAAATGACTATATGATAGAAATTGGAGATCAAGTAGAGCAAGATGTGGCTCTTAAACTTGGCTGTCTAGAAATCAGGTACAATTTTTGATAGATATTTTTTCTAATTTTGCCTGTTATTTAGTTTCTCTTATGTCTAGAGATTTTAATCATTTGGAATGTTGTGACTCGTTGAAAAACATGTTTGTGTTGATTGTAGCATTTGTTTCATAGTTTGAATATTAGGGTCATATGGAAATAGATATTGTAAAATCACTGATAAAAAATGAGTGTCTAAAGTGGCTCTGCTTTCTTTGGAATGGATAGAATTTCTGGGACTTCTGCCTTATACTTTTTCAATTTATGGTCACTTAGTTCATCTAATCTAATGTAATCTAATAATGGCCTCTCTGTATGATGTGAATTAAATGTGTAGTTCCACACTTTAAGTGGAAAAAATGAAGCTGACCTTTCTCTCCATCTCTACAACCACTGCAGGAGGTTTTTCAAAGAGATGAGGGGAAATGCCCTGGATAAAAAGTCCAACTACGAACTACTGGAGTGAGTATTCCTTCACGTGGACTCACTAATGAGGATTCAAACCCTTTCAAATTCTTTATCTCTCTATCTTTTTTTCCCCCGTTCATGTGTGTGCCAGAGACACGATTAACAAAATCCTCTCAGCTGTCAGGACATGGTGTAGAGATGTCTGGCAGATTTGGAAGATAGAAATTCAACTAATTGCTATCTGTGGTGACCTTCAGCTCGACTGCTGTGGAGACTTTTTGATGCTTTTAAAAAATGCATGTCAAAGTTGACCTCATAGAAAAGTCAGACAAATCTGAATTACAGATTTCTGAATTAAAGATGTTTTAGGCGATAATTTATTTGCATGATTTAAACACATCTCTAGCAACTATTATGATGTTGTTAATGTCCGGCAGTTGTTGCTGGAGTTGTCTGTATTCACACTAAATCCACCGTAAAAGCCCCTTATTTATTAAATCCTGCTCATTCTGAATATTACTTTTTACCAGAAACGCACGAGGAGAATGACTAGAGGCACGTTTGGATGTTTGGATGTGTCATATCAATCATGCTGGCCATGAAAGACCCAAGTGTGGAGACTGTTCTCTTTTCTTCTTTCATGAAAGAAATTTCTTCATGATCAAAGTGAATGAATGCAGCTGATTTATTTAATTGAACTCTCGTCATCACCGCGTGCGATCATCCTGCAGTAGTTTGATGCCGGCTGAAAACCAAGCGTCAGCTTAACAAGCTCTGGCTCCAACCCAGTGCAACTGTAATGAGCCGCCCTGCTCAGGAGAAGTCTTTCTGTCTGCCAGCGATTCAGTTAGCTTTGTGGAATGTCCACGGTCTCATCTCTTACTACTTTTCTTGATAGATTTCTCTTCCAACACTTCATAACTAAATTGCTTATTTTTGTCTGTGTCCAGCAGTCCTGCTCATCCTGACAGGAAAAAAATGAAATTGGGAAACTGCAAGGGTCAATTGTCGCATATTATTGGGCCATTATTTAGTAATAATAATTCTCCATGTTTTTGTTTTCAGTCTGAACATATCCTGGTACAGTGTGCGTTTAGGATTTTCACTTTTCCTGTCTCCCTTTTGCTTTGTTGTTGCTCTCTCTTATCTGTTATTAGATTCTTTTGCTGCACACATTTTCCTGGTTAATGTGTTTGGTACCTTTTCATCGGATTGTTCCGTATCATCTTTCAAGGAATCAAATTAGTCCACTGTTAAACGTGTCGGTGTCTTTTCCCTGCTGGCAGCTTATGGCTGATTTCCTGGCTGAAGGAAAAAAAATGTTCCTTCACGATCAGATAACAAGAAAATGCTTTGAATTGACATTCCACGGTCTAATTGGTAACTCTGGTCTCTCTGTGTCTATTTAGGAAAGATGTTGGTTTGAGACGATTTTTCCCCAAAGAGCTGCTGGATTCAGTCAAGGTGAGTCGTTTTTCCTGATGTCACATTATCATGTGTGTTCAAGACTTAAATGATTTTACTTCAAATTAGTTTTAGTTAAATCCAAATGGAATGAAATCATATGAGTAAAAAGGAAATTTACTGGAAGGAAATGCAAAAGAGGGCATGGATATGTGTGTGCATGCTTGTATAATGGCTAGTGTCAGTGTCTGTGAAAAATTTACGGCACGCGTTGTCACACAGCAGGATCCTGCCCGTCTTTTTGTGTGTCTTTGAGTGTGTCTTTGAGTGTGTGTGTGTAAGGGTGTGTTTAGAGGGGCCTCCCGATCTGAAATGGTCTCTATTGCAGCAGACAGATGCTCTGCAGAAGTGAACGGAACTGCTCACGTGTGTGACCCCAAGGTCACGCCAGAACCCACTTTCTCTTTCACACAATGAGGAGGGAGGGGGGATGTGTCAATGTGTTCCACCTTCTGGGGTCCCCCTTCTGTCTGTGTGACAAGTCCTTCTGCTTCCCCCCTCATCAGCCGCTGCTCAACGGACCACCTTACCTCCAGTTTTGCTCTTTCTTCTGCTTTTTTCCACTTGTATTTTCACAAAATGTTGGACTCTGAAAGAAACCTAAATGGGATACGCTGACGTAAATGGTCACTGATGCAAAACGGCAGCCGAATTACACTAATACATTGGCACAAATCATCAACAACTCTATAGTCTGTGCTGGTTATTATTTAAAGCTCAGTAAGCAGGATTAGTGTAGTACCTACATACATCGGCCTCATCTGCCTGGACTTTCATGGATCAACCATCCATGAAGTCAGACATGTTTCGCTACAATAATGTGTGTCTCTCTCTCTGCATGTCTGTGTGCACAGCTGCCATTTCTGGCTGTCAGTCTCTTTAGTGAAAAGAGCAGTGGTCATTTAATGGGATTATTCTCACTCTATAGAGTCCACTTTGAACACACACACACACACACACACTCCCAAGCAGATGGTCATAGCAGTAAACAGTGACCCATGTTGCTGTGGTCAAACCTCTTTTTAAAAGATCATAGTCTGATCGTTAATATTGATGACGGACAGCAGATTGCGCTGAACTGCCTTTTGCTTCCGTTTGGTCTACTCCACAGAATGACATGACATTACACGATATGGTGTGCAGTGATTGAAATGGTAGTAATCTATCTCATATTCAATATGTTGGAAATAAATATCTTGATATTGATCAACAGCCAAAGTGGATTTATATGGTCTTAAGCTACAGATGTCTGGGATAATTAAGAGGAAAGCAACTGGATGATAGCTTTTTAAATATTCATTCACCGGCTTTAAATAATAATTACTACTGCACAAGTATGGGCTCCAGATTTCCACCATCTTTTCAGGCACTTTTTCCCACTTGAATGTCCTCGATAGGTTTTAATGAAAGCTTGACTTTGATGTAAAGGTGAGGTGGGCAGTTTCATTTCCTTAGGGATCACGTTATATAATAAGGCAGTTGTAAAGGGGTCTCAGGACAAACAAAAGGAATGAATGAAATAAGGCAATATTATGATCGGAAAACCTAAAAATACAGCGGCTTGACAAAAAAGCGTACTTATTTCATGGGGGAAAAAACATGGACAAGCAGCAACAATTTATCATTTATGTGGCGATTTATGCTTGGTTAATACATTTGTTATAAAAAATGTTAACGTGTACAAAAAGTACATCTAAACCCATGGTCACTTTTATCATTTTACTTACTTACAGGTGAAGGGATGCTTATGACCATCGATGCTGTTAAGGAATTATTGTTTTATATTTTCTTAGGATATGTTTTTTTATGTTTCCCAAAAGGTGTCATACTATGTTCCTTTTCCTCATTCCAAAAGAGGTTGAGAGGTACATATATTTGGATGAAAATATTATTTGAAAGGCATTGGTATTAAGTCGTACATGGATTTTAAAGCGTTTCAGGTCTTATTGAGGCCACCTGCGTCCATGACCATCCTTCTATATCTGTTTAGTGGTATCTTTCCGGCTTATGCTCACTAAAGCAACATGCCCAGAGTTCTGTTTACTGTCCCTTTAAAAAAACCCAAAATGCATAGGTGCATTATAGTGGCTCGCAGACATCTATATTGTTAACAGTAATGTTCTTCCACACAGAAACTTGATGTCTAAGTAGAGCTGCGTCAGATTTTCATGCAAAATGTACCACTATTTGGCAGAGCTCCTCTGAACCCTTCATGTTTTACTCTTCTCTGTACCCTCTTATCCCACTGAGGCCTCATGCAAAATCAACAATAACCGTGGTATTCACACATTTTGCTGCCGTGGCAGTGTTGTAAAGAAAAGTCCTTTTTGTAGCAGACTGAGCAGAATCTCTTCTGATCTTGATTTTAATCTATATATGGAGGGTTATTTATAGCGCAGGATTGTCTGTGGAGAGAGAATGTCTGTCTGGGTTAATGTGGATTTTCACTCTGCGTCCCTAGAACGTGAGACTTTGGATTACTCAAGTGGCTCACCGCGTTTTCACATTACTGATCTAGACATGAGATTGTTCACTGAACTTAAGATAAGGCTTAACAGATCAGAGTGGTCATTAGAAGGACTGGAATTCCCACTATTTAAATGCATTATGCCTTCGAGAGCGGCTTATGTATGCAGCCGTGATGAAGTCTAGAGGGGATTGTCATTGCTGGAATAAATGTTCTTGGCTTGTGAACTCAAAATGATTGACTGGCTTAGCAAAAAAAAAAATGTGAATTGTGATTAATGTTTGTGGGGGAGCCCATCTGAATTGTTTGAAAGAGAATGGAATGATCCAGATTATGCGCAAGCTTTATTAAAATATTGATCTGCTGCTGATTCAGAGGCAAGTAGCTGTCAATATGAGGAACATATGTCATTAATCTTCATGACAAGCACACACTTTCCTGATGCATACACACAAGTGCATACACCAAGATGTGGTGTTTATCATTAAACCACACTAATACTCAAACAGATTTTAATAAGATGTTGAATAAGAATGATGTTTCTGTGGTCTCACAATGAAACAATGCACAGTTAAAGTCACATTGTAGTGTGCACACAAACGTGTACGGATGGAGCATAATCAAAAGACACACATCTGTAGTATACATACATGAATGTGGACGTAGTACACTCCAAAAACACACACGTAAGATGGACGTTAGACCTGCTGCACCGTAGCTTTGTTTTCCTACACTTGGGTTCAGTAGTCATTAAAATGTTTGAGAAGAATAGTTAACAAATTCAACTTTTTTTTGTCTGTCTTTAGGCAAAAACTCTCCGAAAGCTGATTCAGCAGACCTTTAAGCAGGTAGCTAATCTGAACGACGAGCAGTGCATCCTCAAGTTTCTGGAAATACTTGCTCCAATCTCCCGCTATGACAAGGAGTGCTTCAAGTGTGCTCTTGGGGTAAGTGATTTCCCCAGCGCCCCTGACTCTATACTGTTTGGCAGCTTGCCCCCTGTTAAAGGCGCTGATTCATGACTTGCTTCTCCTAATCCGTCTGTGTCCTGCAACAGTCCAGCTGGGTTATCCAGGTGGAGCTGGCAATCGGACCAGAAGAAGGAATCAGCTACCTGACCGACAAGGGTGCTACTGTAAGGACAGCATGTGTCAATGTAGGGTCATTGTTGCAGCCTTTTTTGTCTAATTCTTTCAATGTTTTCAGCCAACCCATCTGGCCAACTTCAACAAAATTCAGTCCATCCAGTATTCTGCCGTGGAGGAGAAGGACCGGAAAGGCATGCTGCAGCTGAATGTAGCAGGAGCCCCTGAGGTACAAATAATAAGTCATGTTTTGTTGCCTCGCGATGCACAAACACAGAAACAAGTTGATTAACAGTGCAGAGTGCATTCCAATTTTAAAGTACAAAGAGCTGAAAATGCTTTCAACTTCAGGAAAAACACAATGATGCATGCGCATGCAGACACGCACACACACACACATATATATATGTATATATATATATATATATATATATATATATATATATGTGTGTGTGTGTGTGTATATATGGTATATGCTGACATTACAAGGGTTAAACTCTTGAACATTCAAATGCCACTTAACTGCAAAGCATCTAATGTTGTACGGGTTAAGTGGCAGATGGAAGCCCCCCCCCTGCACCATCCCACCAGTGAGGAATCCCTCTGTGACAGTGTGACTGATAATGGCTCTTTGTAACTGGACACTGTGTGTTTGTGTGTTTGCAGCCTCTAACTGTTACGACAGCCTCACTGACCATGGCAGAGAACTTGGCTGACTTGATTGATGGCTACTGTCGACTGGTCTCCATGGAAACCCACTCGTTCATTGTGAGAGTTCAAAAAGGTATGATACCTTTGGTTCCTTTGAGGTCGGTAAAGCAAAACACATGCAGTTATGTGTTGCATATTTTTGTATTGTGCTGTCCACTTATAACGGCACACATTTATTATCTGTTCTGCTGCTGTGCCAGTTGTATTGCTATCCACTTGGGTGATGAGGTTAATATTATTATGTTTATACTTTTAAGTAAAGTAAGTAAACTGAAATGAAAATGTCGACTGTCTTAAGCAAGTGTTACTAACGACGATGCGTTTTTCATCCTCTAGAGGGAGAGAGAGCACTGCCTTCCATTCCAAAGTAAGTATTGTTTTTTATTGGAATTGTCAGTAAAGGGTCAGTGAGACTAATGGGACAGAACAAGTCATGGAAACATTTTTTGCTATCTATGATGTGACTGAGCTGATTCATTTGAATAGTGACCTGTAGCATGTTGAAAATCTCATTAGCTGAATTTTTGTCACCTTTAAAGTGTGAGTTTACTGTATGATTGTGGTCATACTTTTTTGTTGTTCTCTATCCATTTCAGATTGTTTGGTTTTATATACTAAAGTTTGGTGTTTCTAAGTTGTAAACAACTACTATTGTATGACAAGTTAAGTATTACGCCTGTTGGCGGACTTCGATTTGGTTAAGGAGGTGCACAGGAGCACAAGAAGCCTAAACGAGGTATTATGTGCATGCTCAAAAAAAATTCAAATAAATAAATAAATAATTTGCGAACTACATCGTCCACAGAACCGATATCGCTGTTCAAGTGCGACTGACACATATGCTATCAACTGGCATCAGTAACCTGCACTCTCTACTGTAAAATGTTTTGGATGAATGAAACCACACATCATTTTTAAACTACTGAGCTCTGAAATGGAGAACACTGTTTCATGAAGCCTCACCACCCCAGCACTAGTCAGGGTGTCTGTACTACTACTACTACTACTACTACTACTACTACTACTACTACTACTACTACTACTACTACTGTGGCAGTGTCTTCATGTTTCAACATCCAAAGATTAAGTGAGAAGACAAGCTGGACCACCTGACCTCACAACTGCCTGTCTTGCACTGTGGTCTCTCCCTCTCCTTCTCTCTTTCTACGCTCTGCACAAATAAGGAGATATACGGAGGAGCCAAATATTTTCCACTTGGGTTTTCATACTGCAGTTGTGCAGTCTCCTCCTCCTCCTCCTCCTCCTCCACTACCACCAAGGCTCTTTTTCCTCCAACATTTCTGCCCCTTCTTTCTGTTGTGGTCTGAGATTTAAAGGGAGTTGTAAGACTCAGTTGAGTCAGAGAGGGAGAGCGGAGGAGAGAGAAGTAATTGAAACCTTAAGACTTTATTTAGTGTGTTTGGTTTATCTCCTGAAGACCGCTGTCCACATGCGGAGACAGCTTTATCTCAGTAAGATCTTTTGGCTTTCTACTCCTCTGTCAGTATTTCCTGTCTAAATGAAACTCTTTTGTTTGTTTTTTTTTTTTCACAGATTGTCTAACAATGAGAGAAAGTTGGAGGCTGTACGGAGTGGAGTGAGAACTATTTCAGTTTCAGGTAAGAAGGAACTCCAACATCTCTGAGAATACAAAGATCTCCTGTTATAAGTTCATTGATGTTCACCCAGTTCAATTTTGTTTCCTGCAGTATTTTACTGCTTTCTTCTGTCTTTATTTCTCCTACCATAATTGTCTCTAAACCTGTCATTTCAGTTTACCTTTTATTGTTTCTTCTTTTCTTGTTGACCCGTCTCCTGTCCTGATTGGCTTAGACATGGTGACATCGCCACCTCCAAAGCCAAACAAGGAGCGACGTTTCCTCCTTCCCTTTGTCTTCTGTTCTGATTCACCTCCCAATGGTATACCCACTGAGATTTAGTAGAGAAAATTTCTGGAATGGTTTTCTCAATATTGTCTGAATATTGCTGGTTTGTTGGTGTGACTTAGTTTGAGAGAATCGAATGATTAGAAACTCAGTTGTGGATGTGCGCTGCAGCTGTGTGAAGTCCCTCTGAACAGAGACCTGACATTTATTGACTGAAAATAACTTTGCGTTCCTCTTATTTGAAGTTGCTGACTTAAAGCATTTATCAAATGTATTAAAGAACATTAACAGTGTTTTGTCTTCTCCTCCCTGGAGCTCAATAAAGGTTTATTTTCAATTGATATATTTTGGTATTGAAAATAGAGGGCAGTGACATACTTATTTTCTCTAAACTCACGTTCTAAACTCATGTTTTTGGTCACTCCTTTGTCTCTCATTTAGGGAAATGTGGCGTGAACCTTACATCGAACCTACTTTTATATAACAATGCCGTTTTTGGTCAACCATAAGCTAAGTTTAGCAATGATGATCAAGATCAAAATGTATGTGAAAATGTATATTTTTGCTTGGAACAGCGATTGTAATTGGCTGTGTTCAAAGTAAGACATAAAAAATGTATTTGCTCTTCAGCAATGACCCAAGAATTGCAGTGTTACAGGTCAAAGCTAACCTGAGATTACTGTCAATGAAACTTTCCAACATTTATCATGTATCCAGTCAAACCAGAGCTGTTCATTTAAAATCATAGACCCTTATCTTAACTATTAAACTGATGCAATATTCAAGGCAGAAGGCACATGCAACACAGCTAGTAGGTGAGTTTGTCCACGTGGTCCAAGTGGCCCAGCCAGTCTTCATCTGGAGGTCAGACAGCTGCTTCTGGAATCAGGACAGTTTGAGAAATAGATCATAAATCTGGGCAACAGCTGCTTTGTTGTTGACACTTGAAAGGATGATCAGTCTTTTCAACACAGGAGTCCAAATGTGATACTAATTCAGAGCCCACGTTGCACATGGACCAAAAGAGACTTGTGTTTGGTGAAGCAGTTTTTGTCGTCGTGTAAGATCCTGAAGTGGTCACCCCAAACATTAGATTTGGGAAGGAGTGCTCTGATTTGTTCCTACCAATCCTTCCCTCTTTTATGTCTTTGTAATACCATCCATTGATTGATGTGATCTGCAGTCTTCAGACAGCTCATTTAGTCAGAAGCAATGCCGCTATTATATATTGGCTTGTTTCTGCAGTGGTGCTGTTGTACGAGCTGAATAATAAAGGCAGTCATCCTCAGTTTTCTTTGGAGCTATATGAAGAGAAAGACCAGATTGAGTGGGTCAGACAAAGCTGAAGAGCATTTTGAGGACCTTGATTCAACTGTACAAATACATAACTTCATGAACCTAATATCTGTAGGAAAGTGTAGGTCAAAAGGTGATGTGATAAACAAACGCATGTGTGTTTTTGTTTTCTAACGTCGATTCTAAATGGCAGATTAGGCTGCGAACATATCCACCACTGGAATGTCAAACCGCATCCTCTGTTGTTCCAACTTAAACACAAATATTTGTAGCTCGACAGAGATTAGACTTTTTTTCCCTTATTATTGTCCTTTTCTGTTTCTTGTCTCCCTGTCCTTGCACCGAATTTGTTTTTAACACTGCATATGTTGTGAGTTTTTTGACTAACTCCTCTCAAATGTTTGGCTTTGCAGATGTTACCACATCATGTTTCAAGACCTCTTATGCATTAACCTCCTTTCTCTCTGTCGCTTTCTCTCTTCCTGTCCATTGTGTCTCCTCTGCTGCTCTTCTGCCTGCATGCTCTCCTGGACCCTGCAGAAGATCTTAGTGGGGATGGTAAATCAATCTCAGTTATCAGACTAGAAAATTCACTGCATGCTTGCTAGATGTACAGTGGTGGAAAAAAAAAATCAGACTCTCATTCCACTTTATTTATTTTTTGTTTTGTTTTGAACACAGTCTGTTATTTGTTCATTTTGTGAACTGACAAATTAAAACAGTTAGAATTTTTATTTTCTCGTAAACAATATATTTATCATTTATATTTGTGCCTGTATAATGCAAGCAGAAAGATTTTTCCGATAATGTTTGAGAGGGTGTCTGAAAACCTTTTTTTTCCCCACTGTGCTTTGTGAGTTTGTTGTCAGTAGTGCTGCTGCAGTTTATTGTTACATGTTGCTATTCTGAATCATTTTCTTGTGGTCAAAACCATATTTTACTATGGGCCAAAAGTAAACTAATTTAAGTCTGACTGGTTTCATTTTCAATTTATGATAATTGATTATTGTTGCTTCTAGCATACGGTCCCAAAAAAAAAATCTAATTTACCACGAAAGATTTTTGACAAAGCACTGACCATAACCATAGCAGTAGCACAGACACACGTACGTGTGTTGAGTGTTTAGAAGTTAAAAAAAAACCCTCAATTTTTCTGTTTCAGTTCTTAAATACCATGATAAATTCCCTCCATATGTTTTTGTGCTCATCAAAAGCTGCAACACAGCAGCCTGAAACATTTCAAATATTTTCTTTGGACGGACATATTGTGTAGCAAAGAAAGTATCGTTGCCAAAGCAGCTCCTGTGTGTTTTTCAGAGGAGCAGATTAATAAAGATATTTAAGATCTGTTTTTGTAGCTCACCTACCAGCGCGTTTTTCATATAAGCAGACCTGGAGCTTTGGTGAGCGGTGTTTTATACATTTAAGGATATGTTCTCTATGAGCTCACATGAGAGCAGATGTTTAACTTCTACCCTGAACAGCTGAGTCTGCACGCTGATTTTATTTTAAACACCACCATCTGGCCAGGATAGACTTGACTCATCCTTTACTCCTTTTTTTTTCTTCCTGCTTGACTTGGATTTATTCACAAAGTAAACTGTGTCATGGGTTTAAATCACCGCTCAGTTCTGCTCTCTCATCTGTGGGCCTCCGTCTTTCATAAAAATGTTTTTCCTCTTCTGCATCATCACAGCGAGTGCCTGCAACTCAGCTGCTCGACTTTAGATATGCACGACACATGCTCAGGCGGCACACCAGACCAAATGTGTATGTGAGAGAGTGTGGAGTTTAGTAGGTAGTCCTAAGACCGAGAACAGAACCACCACCACTGTAGCTGCTGTAGCTTCTCTGTTTTGGTTTGTAGAAGTAGATGCATGGCTACGAGACTAGAAATCTAGGTCCCGCTTCTCATGGTCAGATTTAATCATAGTGTGTGTTTCTAATTTTGCAGAGACTGATGACTACGCTGAAATAGTTGATGAAGACGACGCATACACCATGCCCTCCAGTGAGTAACATTTTTCTTTCTTTTCAACAATTTGTGCATATAAAAACCTTTGTCTTACTTAATACAATTAATGAAATGAAAGATGGGACCAAGGAGAAATGTTATTTTGAAGTGATGGTAAACTAACTTTGAGACGTGTTGGTAAGCACATTAGAACGCGTGTATGGTTTTTAGTACTTTCAGAGTACTCAAATTTTGCTCTTCTCAATGAGGTCAATGGGAAAGCAGGTTTCAGTAGTGTTCCAGAAGCCATTCAGAGCAGGAGTAAGGTATATTTGAAGAACAGAGTTAGGGAGGCTGGATGGATGAATGCTTGGCGAGGTCAGGAAACATGTTGGATGAAAAGCAGGGAAGAAGACGAAGACAACCGTTTGAGGTTTGGATGTGATAAAGGAGGTATGAAGAGGAGGAGTGTGGCCAGGGTGGAGACATCAGATCGGTTCAGGAGACTGACACGCTGTGACAAACCCCTGACAAGAATTCCAGTTTGTGACCCAAATGGGCACCACGGTCACCCAAGCCCAAATTTGCTGACTTATATAAACAGTTGGCCGCTGGTCAGGCTGCACCGCTCTTCGACATAACATCCAAAAGTGGAGCAACATCTGTGAAACTTTAAAACCCTGACTGTATCAAGTTGCCTTTATATCAAAAAGTGTTGATGTTTTCTCAAAGGCAGAGTTTCTGATTGCATGTTGCTCGTGGTTTCTCTACTCTGTCTCTTCCCTGTCATTTGAATATGTTTCTCCGACTTCTCCTATTTTCGTCTGCTCTCTTTCTTCCTTTGCTTCCTCTAAACACATTTCTCCTGCTTATTATGACTTTGTATCTGTGTTCGTGTCAAGGCGCCTATTGAATGTGTAAATATTTAAAAGAAGCCGCGCATGTCACAGTTACACAACTCGTGGTTCCGACTTACTTTTCGGAGAAACCATGCGGTGCATGTCCTTGTTGTCGTCCACTTTGGTTAGCTGTTGGCTCTTAACAATATTTGTCTGTGCTGCTTTTGTTTGTGTTGTACCCTGCCAGAAGTTGTTGGGTTCATAAGTGCTTTGTGGAGACATTCATTTGAAGAAAATTAATTTGTGGTTTCCTTTTGATGCAAGACAGATGTGAGGAGCTCGAAGTTTAGATGTTTGTGGAATGTTGAGTCTGGAATATTTGAATTTGTGGTAAGATTGAGAAGATTTGGTTTGCTGCATTGGTTTTGCTGAGTGGACATACTCAAGAGTCTGGGGATTCTTTAGGGCAGTGGTGTTGAACTCTTTCACAGTGAAACCAAAAGAAAAAATACTGTTGGGTCAAACTAGTTTAACGTTTATTTAATTCTCAGAAACTTGTTTAATCAGGAGTACAAATTTTCTTTACTCTAGGACTTGACTGGGCCATTATAAAGAGACATTTTGTGTGTGAAAGTGTGTCGAGGACCCAATCGAATTGTATTGTGGGCTGTATGTGGCACGCAAGCCTGAGGTTTGACCCCATTCTGGGTATTCTGAGCAATTTATCTTAGCTTTATTACAGTGTGGTCAAAGGTACTATGACTTAAGATCTCTCTCACTCACACACACACGTGCATGCAGGTTCACTTGGGAAAACTTTTATTATATAAATATATATAAATTATTTTTTTTAAATACATAGTTTTGCTGTATGTACATGCCAACTTAACTATTTACTGCACCATTGTGTTATGCATTTTCAAATTTGATCGAATGTCTCTCCTCTTCTGCTGAAAAGACTGGTGCACCACTTAGGTGTTGGATGTGAGTTTTTTGGTATAGGAAGTATCTTTTTCTAAAAAAAACAACCTAACAAACCAAACAAAAAAAAGGCTTTGAATGTGTGTCGTGTGCACAAATGGCCAGTGAGAAACTGGGTCAGATGAGAAACGCCACATTTATCTGTATAAAGTTTCCAGGTTTTTTTTCCCCAAACTATTTTGATCACTGAGCAGCTGCTTGTCGCTTTGCTTTTTTCATCTTTCTTCCTCTTTTTCCCCTTCCGCAATCCCAGTGAGCTATGGAATAGTTGAAGGTAAAACTCCTTGACTTCTTCACGCTTCTGCACTGCAGTGCCTACTTGGTGATTGTGTTTTCCTGCAGCACTGAAAACATATTTTAAAGGGACCGTTCGACTGCTGCTGTATGTGTGTTGGAAAGAATTTGCGAGGAGACATCTGGAAATTGACTTGGAGGAGCCTGACAATAAAAATATGAAACAATATTGAAAAAATTTTCCAGTCTTCCTGCAACAAGTCTTTCGTTGCTAGTTATGTCTTCGATCATATGTCTGTGTCGCTGTGTTTTGCTTTACATAGGAATCATTTGCACTAAAAACTGTTTTTTATTTCTTCTCAATTCTTCATTTTAAGATCCCAAACAGCATATTGTAATATTTAACTTGCCAGTATGGTGTAAGAATGATCATGTGAATAGGTTTGAACACATGGTACATGGTTTCTTCATCCTTGTGCTGCGGTCTTTCTCCTCCTCAGCGCGGGACTATGAGATCCAGAGAGAGAGGATAGAGTTAGGTCGCTGCATCGGGGAGGGTCAGTTCGGAGATGTTCACCAAGGAGTCTACAACATCCCTGTAGGTGCAAGTTCAGAAGACGATTTGAAGGGATTGAAGTAGAAATCTGGTTTCAAATGTGCGCTGCTCTCCTCTAGGACAAACCTTCGTCACCTGTCGCCATTAAAACCTGCAAGAACTGCACTTCAGACAGCGTCAGAGAAAAGTTCCTCCAGGAAGCACGTAAGACCCAAACAAGTGACCCCTATCAACTCTGACCTCTTCATGCTCATCAACTCAAGTCTTTCCTCCAGTAACCATGCGTCAATTCGACCATCCTCACATCGTGAAACTGATCGGAGTGATCACAGAAAACCCTGTGTGGATCATCATGGAGCTGTGCACACTCGGGGAGGTTTGTATGGAACACATTTGCTTCAGTGAGACCAAAATAGAGAAGGTGGAAGTGTCATGCTTTTTCCCCCAACCTTCTGTCTTTCCTCTCGTAAAGTTGCGGTCCTTCCTTCAAGTGAGGAAGTACAGTCTGGACTTGGCCACTCTAATTTTGTATTCATACCAGCTGAGCACAGCGCTGGCTTACCTGGAGGGAAAACGCTTTGTGCACCGGTAGGTGAAGTTATGGTCACTAACCCGCCCTCCCCATTGGCATAGTAGTCGTAGTTATGACTGCAGTATTAAATAGTAAAGGTACATGAATGAACATGTTAATAATTGATTGACATTATTTGTCTCTGTGTTCATTGTCAGGGACATCGCAGCACGAAATGTGTTGGTGTCTTCAGTGGACTGTGTGATGCTGGGAGACTTTGGTTTGTCCAGATACATGGAGGACAGCTCCTACTATAAAGGTACTCTAACCAGGAAACCCTCATGAAAATGAGGTTTACTTTGTCTGTTAGAGAAGCGCTTTAGCACCTTCTACTGTTGAAAAGGTGCCGTCAGTTTGCTCTTTTCTGCCGTGAACATCAAGGAAGAATCACACTCGGTAGATAAAGCCATTAAAATAAGACTGGTGTGCGAGAGCAGGTAGTACACAAAGACGTTTTGACTTGAAAGTTTGCTACCCTTGACTTTGTTTATGTGATGGATGACGTGAATGTAACATCCCTAATTCTAGGGTCCATTGATAAAATGATGAACTAAAACTGTTGAAATGCAGTAACAGGTCAAAGAAGTGTGAGAAGGTGGTGAGTTATACAGTATCTTTCTCATCCCTCAGCCTCTAAAGGAAAACTGCCCATCAAGTGGATGGCTCCGGAGTCGATCAACTTCAGGAGGTTCACCTCTGCCAGCGACGTGTGGATGTTTGGTGAGTTGGTTCTGTCCCTCCATGTGGTTCTGAGTGTCACGTGTCTTTGCAAATGTGTGCAGGCGTCTGCATGTGGGAGATCCTGATGTATGGCATCAAGCCCTTCCAGGGGGTGAAAAACAACGACGTGATCGGCAGAATAGAGAACGGCGAGCGACTGGCCATGCCTCCCCAGTGCCCGCCCACCCTCTACAGCCTGATGACCAAGTGCTGGTCGTATGACCCCAGCAAACGACCCCGGTTTACCGAACTGAAGACGCAACTCAAGTAACTGAAGCTCATTGGATTCTAGTGCGTCATAAAAGGCGTGAAGTCACTGAACCTTTCTGCTCTTTGTGTTGTGTGTGTGTAGCACGATACTGGAGGAGGAGAAGCAGCAGCAGGAGGAGAGGCTGCGGATGGAGATGAGGAGACAAGTCACCGTGTCCTGGGACACCGGTGGTTCTGATGAAGCTCCACCTAAAGTACAAACAACAAGAGCTTTTTATGAGCCCAGACTGTCAGAAAAACCTTCATGGTCCTGTTCTTCTTCTGTTTGCAGCCCAGCAGACCAGGGTACCCCAGTCCTCGCTCAAGTGAAGGCTTCTTCTCCAGTCCCCAACACAACCACTTCCAGGTGAGTCCAGCATGCTATTGAGCTTGTATCAAGTGAGTCTAAAACTGACCTTTCCATTGCTGCTCCAGTCGTCTGCTCACGCTGGTGTTGGAAGCGTCTTCCCTCCTGCTGACGCCTGGAACCAGCTGAGGCCGGAGCACACGGCTCTGTGGAGCACTGACATGGAGGTGCTCACTCCCTTTACATTCCACTGTAAGGCATGTTGGTGGAACAGGAGCTTCACGCAGCACGTTTGTCCTCAGGAGGGTGTCAACGTCAGCCACCATCTCATCGAGGAGAGGCTGATGATGCAGCAGCAGCAGATGGAGGACGACCAGCGGTGGCTGGAGCAGGAGGAGAGTCTCATGGTAGATCATGTTCAGACCTTGGTCAAGTTACGGTGTTGTGACTTGCTTTAAAGTTCATCGACGTTTCAGAAGCCGGAGACCAGAAACAGCAGAGGAAGCATGGACAGGGAAGACGGCATGTTGCAAGCCCCGGTCAGTCAGTGGATTATTCTGGCCACCTTTAGGTCTTGGACCGCTCTGGAGTTGATGACCTTTGACCTGCTGTGTTTCCTTCCTCAGGGTGGTTCTCAACACATCTATCAGCCCATTGGAAAGCCAGGTGAGCAGTTGTTCAATAACCAGTGCCTTTGTCTCCATGTAGCTTCACTTTCTGGATTAAGAGATTCCCTAAGGTAGAAAGTCAGATGTTTTTAATATCATTGATTCCGTTTTTAACGTTACTGTTTTATGCCCTGACAGTGACAGCAGTGTGAAAAGTGCACCGTTTGAAATAAACCAAATTCATTGAAATACATTTGGTGAACTATCATTTTTGACTTGTTATTCGCACCAAAGACCTTTATGTGAAGGACTTTTGGCATCTCCCATTGGGCTAGATGTGAGCAGGGAGGTTCAGGTGAAGGAGGCCTTTCTCTCATGAGACCTGTGATGATCTGGTGAGCCTTTAAAGGGTGCTCATTTACAGAGCTCAGAAGGTGGCGCTCTTGCATTCAAAGTGTCGTGAGGTTTCATTAAAATAGTTGCTTGTAGCCAAAGATTTTTGAGCAGACAGCGCCATCTATTGAGCTCTGAAAATATGGACTCTTGATTCACGACGCTTAGGCTGGTTTCTGTAGGTCTGAGAACAAAGCAGAGTCATGTCTTAATATTGAATGTGCAGAGTCCTTTAAAAAGACTTTAATTTTTTTTCCAGAAATTGTTGCTCCTCCAAAGAAGCCTCCACGCCCCGGAGCTCCAGGTCACCTGGGCAACCTGACGTCCATCAGCTCCGTGGAGAGCTACAATGAAGGAGTGAAGGTACATTCACAATGGACAAATAGAGTTGTGCAGTCGCACACAGCTCCAGACAAAGAGCTACTCGCAGAATAACACGTTGTAACACATTCATCACAGACACACAAATACTTCTGTTACTTTTGTGTAAAATCCAAAACCTTTTACTGTTGCTCTCAACGGACACCCATTTAATATTAGCTGTAAAATCGGATGCATGCAGTGTCGCCCCCTTGTGTTTGGCTTTGGGTTAACGTTCTGTCCCTCTCCTTCATCCTCCTCTTCTGCTGGTATTAATTCTTCATGTCACACTCTCATCTGTCTTCCTATGTTCTTCATGACCTCTCCCCTCCCCCGGTAGCCGTGGCGGGTAAGCTACTCCGTGTCTGCGTTTCATGGTAGCGTAGCTGGCGTAGAGCGTTTTTCTTCACCAGAGACTGTTGACTCAACATAAACCCTGGTTTCAGTTCAACCGCGTCTCTGGCTATGAAAAACAAAGACTAGACTAGAAGCTCATGTAGTGTAGCGCTCGGTCATGATAGTGGAGTGTAGTATCTGGGGATTTGTGTATGAAAGTAATTCACTCAGTGTGTTGCTTCAGAAACTTGAGTTTGAATGTTTCAGTGGGGAGAAAGGGTAGCGTCCTCAGGTGCACTAACAGGATCAGGATGGTCACGGTGTTCCATGTCGCTGCAGTTGCAGCCTCAGGAGATCAGTCCGCCGCCCACAGCCAACCTGGATCGCTCCAACGACAAAGTCTACGAGAACGTGACGGGCTTGGTGAAGTCGGTGATCGAGATGTCCAACCGAATTCAGCCGGCAGCCCCGGAGGAGTACGTCCCCATGGTGAAGGTGGGAGCCGCACGCCACAGACCTCTGTGACGTCCAAGCACTGAGCTTCCTTCCTTGTGTTTGTCAGGAGGTGGGCCTGGCTCTGAGGACGCTGCTGGCTACTGTGGACGAGACCATACCTGTACTGCCGGCCAGCACTCACCGAGAGGTGAGGCAACACACACACGCTTCACTCTTCACTCTTCGGTCCAGTCATGTTATATAGGTGAAGATTTATAGTCCCCCGTGTGTCTTGACTGCAGATCGAAATGGCCCAGAAGCTGTTGAACTCCGACCTGGCTGAGCTGATCGCCAAAATGAAGCTGGCCCAGCAATACGTGATGACAAGGTGAGGCCCTCCAGATGCACCCGACAGTGTTCACTCCAGCAACTCTCGCTCTCTTCGTCCCCACAGTTTACAGAAAGACTACAAGAAGCAGATGCTCATGGCGGCTCACGCGCTCGCCGTCGACGCCAAGAACCTCCTGGATGTGATCGACCAAGCGCGACTCAAGATGATCACAAACCAGCATTAGCCCACGGAGGAGGTCTTCCAGCACCGGAACACGGTGCCGGTTATTGTATTTTACTTTTGTATCGCAACACACTACCCTCTGTCAGTACATATCTGAGCTCATAACATGTGTATAAAATCTATTTTATTTAAGTAGCAGTTCAGCGGCTCGTATGAAGGATGGACTTGTTCAGCAAAGCACAACTGGAACTGAGGAGCCGAGGCCAGGAGGGCCGTGAAGACCTTTTTGGCGGTGCATCGTTGTTTTTCCAGCTGTGTTATACAGTACTTACTCTCCTCACTATATCGTCTTCCAGATAAAACACAAGAAAAGAAATGTATCGTTTTAACAGAGTGTAAAAAAGACAAACGTATAAACTGAAATCCACTGATGAAAGTTGTGTATTGAATTTCGTCTGTTTTTATAATCTTCATGACATCCAACGCTCACAACTGAAATATCGCTGTGATATTTTTTCACTGAGAACTTTATAGTAACTCAACTGTACAAATTGTTATTAGCCAAATTTGTTATTTATGAGAACTTCGTATAAATGAGAGTTTTGTAGAAGTGTGTGAAGGTCTCAAGCCGCCGTCAGATCAGGAGCCATTTTGTCATAAACAAGTTTCCTCTCAGTGGTTTCCCTGGAAGGAATTTCACATGAACAAAATAAACATTTTTCAATAAATTACTTCTGCGTTTATTGTGAGTCTGTGTCCCATGTGCCTGTCCTGTTGCCATGACATGATCGCCAACTCTGTTTCTCCCCAGGGTTTTAATGTGTAGGTTCTCGTCACACACACCAGTTTGGTTATGTGACTGAAACCATCGAAAGAAATACGCAAAAAAACTTTGTTTCCGCCCGGTTTCGAACCGGGGACCTTTCGCGTGTGAGGCGAACGTGATAACCACTACACTACGGAAACCGCTGGTGGTAGACGGGGATGAACGCCATATATGAACAGATATTGAAGCACTGTCGACCCACAACAGTCGCTCACTTGCTCCAGAGCAGTTTATAGAATTATCAGCCGTTATATTTTACAGAAATGATGGCTTCAGACGCCAAGGGCGTCACGTGACCTTGTTCAAGATGGGACATTTCGTGTGTGAACCAAACCTTTGCCCACTATTACGCGATAACACGGCAGGGTTCTGTCAAACTGCATTATGAATTACAAAACAGACGTTGTAAAATCGCCGGTTACCGAGTGCCTTTTTATCTACTAACACGACAGCGCCATCAAGCGGCGGAACACGAGCCGTTAATTTTTCAACTACATTTCTCTGACCATCCAGAGTCCGGTTTGACCATCGCTCGCTCTGCTGATCACGTCACAGCGAGGTCCACACACACAGGGCACCAGGCCCAACACGTGTTGCCGGCCACATGGACTCAGGCCTTGTAGACCTCAGCAGAAGAGCAACAGGACTAACCGCCCGAGATGCTTGGTTTATATGGTTGCAGTAATTTGTGACAATGAATCCAGGGTTTCACACATCACTCGTGGCTGTCAGGACAAATTCATGATTTCAGACTCCATGTACCAGGATGACCTTTGAGTCCAGCCCATAAAACTAGCAATGCACATCTGCAAACTCCAACACTGTCTCAAACAGGAGAGAACAAAGTTCAGATCAAGATCAACTAGGAGATAATGAAAGACGCCAAGTCAGACACGATGTTTGTATTTTTTTTAATCTCTTTTCTAAGAAAACTCTTCACTCGAAGAGACCGAAGCCCATGTCGTCGTCGGACTCCTCAGACTCCTCCTTCTTGGCTTCCTCCTTGGCCTCTTCCTTGGCTGTGGACACGAGCACACATCGACGTCAGACCTCCAACGAGAAAACCCTTCGACTGGAGGGCGACAGATGTTTACCTGGTGCGCCACCAGCTGCAGGAGCAGCTCCACCGGCGGCAGCAGCAGGAGCAGCTCCACCTCCAGCTCCGACGTTGCAGATCAGCTGGCCGATGTCCACGCTGGACAGCGCCTGGTGGAGGAGGCAAAGACACCTTAGAGACGCATTGCTTGATCGAGTCAACACTGTACATCATGTGGCCAAATAAATTCAGACATTCAGATAACCCACAGTTGTTGGACCATTCTTCCTTGGTCTTCAGATGATGCTGCTGCTACCGCTTAAGTCACAGCTTATGTGCGTAGCCCCTAAGGGGACATGACCAAAAAAAAAGTGTTGCGAGATCTCGCAATACTGTGACGTTCTGGGTTTATGCTACTGTTCCTTTAAGAGCGAGATGCTGCGCTGGGGGTGAGACAGAGTTCTGTTTTTGGGGAGTTGAGGAGAGCAAGGAGCTGCAATTGTTTCCGTTTTCTGGAGACCACCATACAGTGTTTGAGTGAAGTCAAAAAAGAAACTAAACTACAGAACGGCTGTTTCCGCTACTACCAGCAGACGCTACAATACTTTTGCAACATCTCACGCCGTTCAAATGTATTGATTCAGCTGCAAGGAGGACTCATGGAGAATGATCAAAACCATGCTTGCGACAACACAGACTGTCCTCATATTTTAATCAAATTTTGAAATAAAATTCAATGAAACTTCACCACGGATGCTGACTCGCCATTGGTATGGTGGTTTGAACCGTCACTTCAAACTAGTACTGCAAGGAGTAACTTTTTTTTTTTGGTCATGTCCCCTTAGGGGCTCCGTACTTTTGAGTAACAGCCATAGTAATACAAAAATAATTCTATTATACGGTGATGCCAAAAAACAACCCGTCCAGATCCAATTGTTACTTGAAGTACATCATCGATATTAGGTGTTTGCACTGTATGACAGTGTCTGCTGCTGGTGACAGGTTGAATTTCACCATTGTAGAACTAAGATGTCACAGCATCTGCTCACCACAATGATAAACTGGAGCCAAAATCCGAGTCCCAGACACTGACTTCAATGGAACACAAGCATGTGGATCCTACATCACTATAACATTGTCATGGGTGAAGCCATGCAGGACCCACCTTGGCGAACAGACTGGGCCAGAAGGGCTCCACAGAGACTCCTGCAGCCTTGATCAGGGCGTTCAGCTTGTCCTCCTGCAAAAGAAAAAGAGCATTGAACTTGGAACACTTTCAACGGTCGCACGCATTCGGCGTCATAAGCAACGCGCGGCCTGCTACAGCGCACAGCCATGCTAGCCGGCGAAACCTCAACATTTAGCGCTCTATATTTGTAATATGTTCATGGAGGACCGCAGGCGACATTCGGTTCGGACACATAAGCCACACATTTGGGCCCATAACAGCATAAGCGGCACGGACGGTTTAGCCAACATTAGCGAAGAGCTAACGCTCAGCTGCGGCTACTCACAGTGACGGTGACTTCATCGTCGTGGAGGATCAAAGCAGAGTAAATACAGGCGAGCTCGGACACGGAGGCCATTTCAGAGGGTAGGTTTTATGCGTGTAGCGGCGGATGCCTAATACAAACGGTGCTAGTCGCCGGATTGAGGGCCTTAGCTTCGGAAGAAGAACCGAGCACCTTAGGCACGAGAGCTTGCTGACAGCGGGAAAGGGACAGGAGGAGGCGGGGCTTTAGTATTTATACCAAACGTCAGTGCGGGGCGTGACGTCATGACGCATGCGTCGCCATCACACACCAACACGCCTCAACTGGATTGTAAACATTTTCTGAATGAAATTTCACACTACGCGATTTACAATACAGGCCAATTTCTTCGGCGTCTTTCAGTTATTCTTGTTTACTGGGAAACGCTGTAACAACGTTATTTTACTGTACATAGAACCACAGACTTCAGTGTTTCCATTTTATTTCATCTCAATGAAAAAGACACGCAGAAGGTTAAAAAGATCTCAAGGCAGACTTCAGGCACATCGCTGCTGCATTCACAATATCCTCATGAACAACAATAATAATAATAAAAATTGACAATGAATCGGTTCACATGTGACAAGAGAGTGAATACTTTCAATTGAATGTCTGGGTAACATCAACGCTGAAGGTCTGGAACAGCCTCAACATTTGGCACCGTCGCATGACGCGTTCCTACAAAAAATCCGACAACAACATGATGCGCTTGTCACTTAAGTCACTCCGCTTCCTTCATATTGAAAAGTAAAACATTATTCTGCAGGATTTAACGCCACCAAGTCATTTTCCTAATTTACATTTAAAAGATGATCTCCAAAACACATCTCTGATGCGAGTCAAAGAATTACGTCTACAACCGAAACAAAACTGAAACGTGGCAGGTTCAAAAGTGATAGTAATCCTGGGTGAAGGATGTAGGCAACTGGACATCTTGGAACAAATAGTTCTCTTTATCTACGCCATTAACTTAATTGAACTCCATGAAAAAAAAAAACAACTATTCATTTCATTTCAACATTTGCATGGTTCAATAACAAATGGAATGTGAGCAACTTATAAAATACAATTAATGTAAAAAAACAAACAGTTTGAACTCTGTAGCATTTCAGTTTTTCCATTAAAAAAAAACAAACTTGTTTGATCTCTGAAAGTGAAAACCATGACGGACCACTCGCGCGGTTCTTGAAACAAGTACCACAGGTCGGAGGTCAGGCCCAGCAGATGAGTCAGGATGAGTTTCACCCTCAGTCCTTGTGAGGCTTCTTTTTGGGTTTGTCGTCGTAGGAAATGCCATATTCGTTCACTCTTGTCTTGTCCACGGGGTAGAGCCTGAAAAAAGGAGGGATGGTGCTGAAGTGATGACTCGGCAAGCATCACAGTCACCCAAGAGGAGAGCTGGTTACCATCTCTGATAGAGATAGATGAGGAAGACCACGTCGTCCCTGAAGCAGGCCAGTCTATGCGACGTGGGCATGGTGATGATGAAGGCAAACACGTCGTCAATAAATGTATTGAAAGCCTGCGGCAGAAGAAAAAACAAAACAAAACACATCCCATGACCAACACACACAACCAGCTGAAATATCCAGCAGCGTGGATGAGGACGTGTACCTTGTACATAAAAGCCTTCCAGGGCAGATGAGCCACAGATTTCAACTGTGGAATGAAGAAAAATGTTGAGCGTCAGTCAGGCAGAATAACAAAACAAAATACTGCCATCTGGTGGCGGCAAATCGACAACACACGCTTCGTTTCATTTTTATTTCAAGACACGCTCACGTTTTAAAGGCGTGAGCGCCACAAAAAATTCAACAATTGACTTGGCTTCTTTGTTATTCCTACTATCATTATAATATCAGAGTATATGTGCATCACAAAATAACTATCTGATAGCTTAGAAAAACACCCTCTTGTCACCGAAACCCATTTCTTTAAATTCAATAAACAACACTAAAGCGCTGGACATGTTAAAAAGAAGTCAAGTGTTTCCACACACCTTGTAGTTGACGAACAGCTGAGGCAGCATAAAAAGGAAGCCAAACGCATAAACACCTGGAACATGGAGAAACCGTCAGCACACCGTTCTCAGCAGAGTGGACCAAACTAAGTGTTGAAAGAACAGGTGGTAGAAAGAGTGGGATGTGACGTACCGTTCACTAAACTGTTGATCAACCAGGAGTACCAGCTGCAACACAGGGGAACAGAGGGGGTGAAATTCTGAAAGACATGGTGAGTCAGCATCTCTGAACGTACCTCTTGTAACGCAGGAAAATCAGGGCGTACAGAGCTCCGCCAATACACAGCGGGTAGAGGAGGTAGGACAGATACTTCATGGCCTGCAGGGACGCAACACAAAAACATACTTCGAATACAGCAAAACCATAGGGTGTATTTGACACCTGTTGTGACGCTCCAAAAAACATTTGTGTGTGTGGGCTTGTTTATCCTACTCAAAACACTATCCTTGTGAGGACCATATGACATTGTTGGGAAATTTGGCTGGACCCCATGAGGTTAAGCCACAATTTGAGGATGAAGACTTCAACATATCTGGTTCATTACTATAGGGTTTAAGTTTGGTTGGGAGTCCGGGTTAAGGTTAGCCATGTGTTTTGGATGGTTAGGTTTAGGGTGAGAGGCTGGGGAAAGGGTTATGGCAATGAGAAACATCACAATGTCACCACAAAGATGGCAATACAAATGTGTGTGTGTGTGGGGTCCTTGTAGATGCTATACTTATGGGGATCAATTCTTGGAAACACACCTACTTGTGGGGACCATAAGGATTTGTGGAGACATTTTGTCAGTTCTACAAGTTCAAGCCTCAATTTGAGGATGAAAACATCCAAATAACTGGCTCATGGTAATTGAATTTATGTTTGGTTCAGAGTCCTGTTTGTGTTCAGCCATTTGTTTTGGATGGTTAAGTTTAGGGTGAGAGGCTGGGGAAAGCATGCAAGTCATTGAAATGTCCCCACAAAGGATGAGAATAGACTGTGTGTGTGTGTGTGTGTGTGTGCGCAGCTTACCAGAGTGTCGTACTCTTCTGTTCTCCTCTCTGACTCATCTAATTTGCCAAACTGAAAAACCAGTAGACACAGGTGAGGCCACTGTTGACCAGTGACTCAACAGTAAACACAAAGACTTTATGGCTATAATGATCCTACAGACAATAGTGGTCTGGCAAAATATGCTCCTGAGATTTGAAGTGTGGTAACAGTCGGCGGTAACAGTGGCTCACCAGGAATGTTGGCTTTCCTGTTTTCCAGGACACCTGGATCTTGAATGCCTTCTTCACTTTCCAGACCTGCAATGACAACAAGCAGCACATCACTTATCCACAAACATCTATGGATGTTGAAACTCTCACAGCGTCACCCAAACGCTTCGCATCCTTCCCTTTAAACATGACTTCTTTTCTTGCTATTCTTCAATTGATTTCAACACTTTTTCACACTACAGGAACAAGAACAAGGCTTCGATCACGCTGCGCTGTGCTGTTTCGTGCCCAAACTGTATTATTATTTCAGCTTTCATTATAAAATGACACTTCACATTAAAGTTTCAAAGGTCTTAAATCATATGTACCAATTCTATCAACAAAAAAGAACCAGACTCCCTTTAAAAACAAGCTTGTCGCTTGTTGATGACATCACACTACACATGGCTCGGTGGTGGCCAGTACAGTACGGTCAGCAAGGATTTAGCCCATGTAATAACAGCACAGTCGAGGCATCATTTCATGTTGCTGGACTGAGCTGAACGTGTTGATGCCTGAAGTAGAACAACAGGGTTGTTGAGTTGAATTATCCAGTTCAGGCACCGCTGGGTTCAGTGTGTATTCAGCCGTTTCTTATACCTTAGAAGGTATAAAGTTACTTGTAACACAAGATGATGAAGGTTAGAGGTCTGGAGAGTGTAATGCTCTTGAGATATTTCTGTTTCAGTGATGTCAATGCAACATCCAGCAGGCCACCCATGCTCACAGGGTCCACCAACCCTCGCACAGTGACTCTGCCTCGTGCCCTCACCTCAATGATGGTGCCGATCCCTGCAGGTATGAGGACCAGCAGACTGGTTTGCTCATCGAAGAGATACAAGAAGATGACAATGGTGCTGAAGCATCGCCACAACACTGGAACACAAGCAAACAATGCGGTCAACTGTCACACGCGAGCTGAAACAAGCTGAAAACAGCAATCCTATCAGAGGGACTGGAACTGTCAGTCATCCATCTTTAAAATAGTTGTCATTGACTATACACCGAACACACAAGGACATTAATGTGATGTTTTTTTGGATGAATTTAATGAATTTATTGAAAAAAATGGTAAAATTAACAATGGAATTCAGTGTTCAACAATAAATATTTTTAGCACCACTAAAGTATCAAACAGTATTGAGGTCAGAACGGTGCCTACAGTAACCAAGAGCTACCTGCTTTGCTGGACATGCCCACCATGCTTTTCTTCTGCTTCCAGAAGCTGATGTCATTCTTAAAGGCCAGGAAGTCAAAGAGAAGCTGGGAAAAACACAGAACAGATTAGATACTAAATTGCAGAACATTCGGTATTTTTCAAAATTTCCTCAAAAGAATACGCAGTTTTGACTGTGTACATGAAAACAAGCTCAAGTATTGTAATGTATTCTTCTGATTTGGAAGGTCATTCAAAACATTGAACATTCTAATCTTTAATATATAGAAATAAATACAAAGTTGCACAGTGAAAAAGGCGACCAATGATTGAAATAATATGACTCACGTGGAAAGCTGCCACGAAGAAGGTCAAAGCCAGGAAGTACAGGTTTGTGTCAACGAAGATCCCTTTAATCTCATCTGCATCCTTCTCTGTGAAGCCTGCGGGCGAGTTGAAGCAAACATGGTTGAGTTCGTTGCGGCTCCACGTGAACTTGAGCCTTGATCGTACCGAATTGTTGCAGGGAGTAGACTGCATCCTGCATGTGGATCCAGAATCGGAGTCTTCCTAGAGAGATGGAGTCGTAGCTAATGGTCAGAGGGACTTCTGTCGAGGTGCTGTTGATCTCCTGGGAAAACAAAATCCATCGTTTTTTTAAAGATCGAAACCACACTTCAGTATGAATGGATCAAAACTGAAAGGAAAAAACAACCAAAAAATGGAACAATTCAGTAAAATAGATCTAAAAAAACATGTACCGCAAGATCCTTGACCCGGTTGCTGAGCTCATCTACGAACAGCAGAGGTAGGTAAACCATCTTCTTCCCATTTTGATAGCTGAAAGGAAGAAGTTTACTGTTAACAAATATGATATTTTGATCTCAGCTTCCAGTCCCTGCACAGACATTCCTCAGGTAATAAGGTCAGACTCTCAGCTCACGTGCCAGCGGTTTAAAAACACTACAGCCTGCAGGTTTCTTCTCCAGAGGGGCAGGTGAGTGGCTCTTACACTCTGAGGTATCTGTGCACGTCCGCAGGCAGGGATCCTTTATCAAAGACGAAGTGATCACTGACGATGTTCAGCGTCAGTCTGGATCGCCAGTGAGAAACCGGACGATCTAGAGCGCTTGCTCCGGCGCCACCTGAAGCTTTCGACTTCCCGTGACCAGCTTTCTTCAGCTGGGCTTCTGCCTGGCCCTGAGAGAGCAGAGACTGTCGTGAGTGCTGGGATGGAACCATGAGACAGAGACAGAGAGAGAGAGAAAGAGAGTGTGAGAGTCCCCACGAACCTCTGACTCCTCGTCCCCGGATATCAGGGAGATCTCGGGCGGTTTGGGAACCATGTAGGTGGTGAGCTGAGCCACCAAGTGGACCTGACGTGAATCCTGCCAGGGAGAGACTCCAGCTTGATGGAGGAAGATGATTGCATAGAGAGTTCCGTTGTTCCGGGTCTTCTTGGGGAGGGAGACGTTTATAATCCTGCGCAGAGGAGACGCTCGCTTCAATATTCCATTATAGTTATTGCTCGTACTTGGCACAAGACAAACACAAATGAAAAGAACGACTATTGTCCGATCGGTCTACAAGTGTCACATCCAAAATGATACTAAAACAAAACAATCATAAATCCATATCTTCCCTTTATTCCACCACCAATGTAGAGCAATGTATTTTGCACTATTATTAGAAACAGATGCGTTGCATCCTGTTGCACCATCCAAAACAAATCTTGCTCTCAGGTCTTGTCAAGTGGTCACACGGGAATGGTTTCGCAACCGTTCCTGCCATTTCTGCGGTGCCACCATTAGTAGCTGAAAATCGACGGTAGAGTAAGTCAATCATGTTTTTTAAACAGGTGCCAGCGCAGCAGTGGCCAGCAACCAGCAGGATGGAAAAAATTCGGCAACAACACCACAATGGCAAGACGTGAAAGCTTGGGAACAGTTCACCTCAAAACGTGTTAAATAAAACAGTTAATAATTGTTCCCCGATGGAAAGTGTCACCAATAAAACATATCTTAAGTCAGAGAACCTCAGGGAAGTCCGTCTCACAAACCTCTCAAACTTGCTCTCGATATCAAAGACCTCCTCTTTGTGGATCAGCGTGTGTCCTCCCTCTGCTTTCGGGTGCAACGAGCTGTAGATGCTCAACTGGAGCAGGAGAGAATAACGCATGATGAACAAACTTTGAACTGCAGGAGAGATCAAATAACTTAGTGGAAACTCACTTGTAATTTGGGGTTCCCTGCCAAAAAGGGTGTGATGCAACTCTCGCTCCTGGGGTCGTCACATGGCTTGGTGTAGACGATGCCGTACATCACCCAGCAGGTGTGCAGCACGTACACCACGAACACCCCGACGATGAGGGTGGTGAAGGACGTTTTCAGAAACATGGCGCCGACTGTCTTGTTTCACACAGGGAGACAGGAAGCTGAGCCATGCGCCTGCAGGGACCAAGAGGGGAAGAAAAAACCAGAGGTATGAATCAAAACACCTCCATATGCTGGGAAACAAACTCATCTCTGACACAGTCAGCATACAAGCAAAGTTGGTTTGGCAATGAAAACAAACAAGGGAAGAAAAAACTGATTTAACAGCTGCAATACAAATATTTTATCACCCAATATTTACCCGAATAAAATCCACACGCAACGTTTTGAAGACTAGATAAAAGCTATTTTAACTGAATTCAGCAAACATAACATGAAGGAAAGAACAGGTTAGATTTGATAGGCTTGAAAGTGAAGTGACTACTGTAACTAATACACACAAGTTAGGGTTGTTGACTTAATCTCAACTACACTCCACTGTGCAAAGGCCAGCACTTAAAAGATTTGTGGTTCACCACGAACAGTAATCCTGCTGTTCTGAATGAGCCACACTCACAACACTTAGCACGGGAGGTAGAGCCTATATAAACACGCTTGTAGACACGAATTGGGAGAATAGATATGAGGATATTTTGCTTATATAGCGACACGCTCGCATCACAACAGTCCAAAGATGAGACCCATTTAGGTGTTTATTCAGTGGTTATGAATCGGTTATGACATACTGTAGAGCAAAATAAAAAACATGGCAGTTGTTTCTAAGAGCTGTAACTAGTTTCGAGCAACAATGCTGTGAAGTAAAAGAGGAATTAACGGAGTGAAACTCACCGGTGCTGCCGGTGACAGAGTCAATCTCAGACGGCGCTGACTGTCAGACTCTGACGCGGAAGTGAAAGCGCTCTACGCATCTTGTCTTCTCTCGGTTTGTGAGCGAACAATTCCATCCATTAATCCGACGACATCACCATCCCGTGTGTTTACGGCCAGACTCAATTGAAGCAACAGGACGGCGAGGAACTTCCGCCCTCCACTTCCTGGTTTATGATTGAAACGAGATTTGGTGGCATGATCGCGCGAGAATAGAGCTCCTTCAATTACGTGTCAGTAAAATCGAAAGGAACGTTCGAAGTACGTTTATTATCAACGCCACGACAGCGAAATACATTTGCCTCAATAAACTAATTATTGTCATCTTTTTTTTACAATGTCATATACATTTGCTGTTCATTAGAAAAAACACCTCATGAAAAAAATAATTTATATGAATAAATGACGCTTTTGCACGCAATTCCATTATACTGTTTCCGGTACATTAGATACACAATAAGTGTCATTTCGTCACACATTTTTGAGAGATTTAAAAGAGTGAGCAGGTCTTGTAATTTCTTATTTTCTCTTTTTCATAGATGTTAATATTTCCTTTTGTGTCTGTGTCATGTTCCTCATGTTAAGTAGTGTGTAAGTCACTCAAAGTAGTTTCTTTTACCCCCCACAGATTATTTAAGATTTTCATTTTGTTTGGTAGTGAGTTCCTTTTTTTTTTTTTTACTTAGTATTCCTTCTCGGCCTTTTTGTTTTTGTAGTGTTCACATTTTTTTTTCTTCGCCCTACCTTCATAACTGTGCATGAAAGAAATTGTAAGTGATACGAACAGTTCAAGTGAAACATAACATTACGGGTATTTGGTAACAAAACGTCTAATCTAATATTAGTTAGAAGGAAGCACAAGTATAATTGTGATGCTCATATCAGCACTTACAAGACAATGGTGAGTGAATTATTTATTTTTTCATTTCACAATCCGTTCCAGACGGCTGTTCGAGAAGGGAATTGTTCGAAATCTGAATCGATTTTTCCCATTATAATGAATGGAAAAAGAAATAATGCGTTCCAAGCCTTAAAATAGTCTTTTGTAGGAGTGAATGTCGAGTGTCTGCTGCAGGTGCGCTGTTCATCTATGTGTGTGGCCGCTGCATGTGGGAGGGGTTGCCGAGTGAGTGACGTCTCTCCAGAAGTGAAGAGGTGCCCGGTGCGTGTCCAGCTCTGAATGTGCGCTTCTGTGCAGTTTGGCTGTGACAAAGTCATAAACCAAGTCACGCTCTGTCCCAGACTCGCCTCATCCCTGTCCCAGCTCCAGCCCACAACATCAAACCCTGGCGTGTGTTCTCCAGCCTCGGAGGTGTGGAGAGCGAGCACCTCCCCTGTGACACTCTACCACGGTCCAGTGTGGAGACAGGAAAGGTTTTACACCTCAATATGAAGAAAAAACAGTCAGTAAATGTAACGGGGCGCGTCTGCATACAGAGGCTGCGTTATACACAATAACAGAGCGCGCTGTGGGTCAGCTGATCGGTTCATGCACGTTATGTTTTTTCCGGGTTATTTCAGGGGTGTTTGAGTTCAGATTTTTCGTTTGAAATCCGAAGCAAAAAAATCTCTACATTTTTGTTCGAATTACAATTTGTTCGAATCCCGAGATGTTCGAAAAATGAGGTGCCACTGTATCTACTTTTTTTTACCCTTTGTAAGACTATTCAGAAATAAGTGCTTTTCTTTTAACAATCTGTGCACGCTTGAGGCTGTAATTCATGTTTGGAGGGCAGCAGGAACATGCAGAACCCAGTAAAAGCGTATCATTGCACCTTTTAAAAACATCCTGTACTTGAGGGCTATGAATGCGATGAAGAGGGTTTAAATATAGCAACGGAACTGAGGTTAGACCTTGTGCGACTCAATATTTTCCACGTGGTGAAGATGAGGTTGAAAGGATGCAGTGAGGGAATGGGACTTGAACACAACCGGTCGATAAAATTGCCATTACTTGATCAACATGATCTTCAACCATTTCATTGCTTTAAAATAGCTGTTCAACTTCACATTCCTATTATTAGATCCAAGCCTGACAAATTGAATAATGTAACATTTTCAAAGCGACTGCTTTAAAAGTGCAACTTTTTGATCCCTGGCACAGCCTGGTGTTGGCAGCAGGATTGACCGCCGAGTGGCTTTTATTTATTTTGGCGGCTGTGCTCAAATACCACTCATTCCCCAGGACAGCCAGGACGACCTTTACACAGATAGAGCCAGACTGATGAATGTGTCAATGCAGTCTCAGGAAGATTCGGATTTGCTCTGGGCTGAAATGATTTAACATCCATGTCAAGTTTCTTTTGCATAACCTGAGGCCCAGTGGAATATAGAGTTCAGAATTTTACCAGATGCAAATAAAAGCTTGTCATTTAGATGAAACAGTTGTGTGATTCTTTATTCAGCGCTGCCCTCATTACGCATCTCATGTCCCCGAATGACGTTGTATGCTACTTTACTCATACTCACATGACATTTATCAGTTGGTCAAGTCAACAGCACCATTTTACCAGACCTTTGGGAATTCCAATATTGCATGCGTGCCTTTTGATCCCCGACAGTTGGCCCATGAGAGAAATGAGACCAATGGTAACCAAGCAATATAATAGGTCCAGAAACAAAGTTTACTCCTCTGACCTTGCTATCTTTGAAGCAGAAACCTTGGGTTTAAGTCACTTTTTTTTAAGCATCATTCCCTGGAGAGAACCACTTAGCAAACCAGCTGAGATACTGTGTGACTGCTTCAAACTTTGACTCGGTTTGGTTACCTGAGAGATATTTGACCAGCTTCCCTTGACTCATTATCAAGATGTACCGCTTCTGAGGTTCAAACGGTATTTTGTCCAACTTTATAACGAAATTAAAATGTCGAAGAACCAACCCTAGAACACTCTTGTACATAAAACACTAAATCCCAATGCTCTCACATCATTGAGTGAGTCACTAAAGCACTGAGAGAGCACCTCTCACATGAATTGACTAAACATCAGCATGAAACTGCTTCCATGATTGGAGAATTGCACTCACAACCATCATTTTATTGGGAGGGCTTACGATAAAACATGCATCGACTCCAGAAGGTGTCATGTCCAGCTTTTATTTTGGCTTTATTTTGTAGTGCTTCCTGTTCCCTTTTTATCTCAGTGAGCGTCTCAGACCTGCTGCTCATGTTGGCAGATCGCCATTGTTTCTACCACACAGCGAGGCCTCTGTTTTTGTATCTTGGTGTCTGCCTTTGGCTTGTTCATGGTTTGTGTGTCATGACAACCACTTGTCTTTTTCTCTAAGTAACTCCCCTCTTTGGTTCTTGCTTGTTCCTGGTTGGATTCGTTTTGACATTTGGATGGCTCTAGAGCAGGGTTTCAGAATCAGAATCAGAATCAGAATAGAATTTCATTTCATGGTCAGTGGGGGTCCCACCAACTAGGAAAGTGCTTCAAAATAAAATAAAATAAAATAAAATAAAAACCACAAGCAACAAAGGCTGATCACGAATTCAACAGTCTGATGGCTGAGGGGAAGAAGCTGTTCCTGTGACGGGAGGTTCTGGTCTGTATGGACCGTAGCCTCCTGCCAGAGGGAAGAGGGACAAACAGTCCATGTCCAGGGTGAGAAGGGTCGGAGACATGGAGACATACAGGTCATGAAGAGGTGGCAGCCTTCTCAGCAGAACGTACGATGCGCTGCAGTCTGCTCTTGTCCCCGGAAGTGGAGCTGTTGTACCAGACAGTGATGGAGGAGGTGAGGACGGACTGGCCGAGTAGAACTCCACCAGCAACTAGTTTTCATATCTGCTTCAAGAAGAACATTATCTGCTGGGCCTTCCTGATGAGGGACCTGATGGTTGGCTCCCATTTGAGGTCCTCGGTGGTGGTGGTTCCCAGGAAGCAGAAGGAGTCTACAATAGGAATAGGTAAACCAGCCAACATGAGAGGGGACGGATAAACTGTTACACTCCTGAAGTCTATGACCATCTCCACTGTCTTCTGGACGTTGAGCTCCAGGTTGTTGTGGCTGCACCAGGACACCAGCCGCTCCACCTCCCTCCTGTAAGATGAAGCTTACAGGAGCTTCAGCTTCAGCTGACACCTGATTGGTTGACCAATATGTGCTTGCAGGGTTGGAACCAAAACCTGCATTTACTGCAGCCCTTTTGTGAACCAACAACTTAGCAGTTGAGTCAACCAACTTAGATTTGGACTTTTAAAAAAAAAAAAATTTTTTTATGTGAGTGAACCAGCTCCACAGAGGACACAATTTTAACAGGCGAAACACGACTTCCAATGAGGTTTTGACTGCATCCGACTAAATCAGGAGGCTTTGCAAACTGTAGTGATGGGTCCTGCAATACTGATGCGCCAGCGCGCGCGCCGAGCTCATAGAGCAGTCCCCGCATTGGTGCGCGAACCGCAAAAACAATCACGTGACTGTGTCGACTCTGCATAAACGCAGTCTGTTAGGTAGGTTGCCTGCAGGGATTATTAATGTCCACCATGTGTCAGTATTCAGTGACACAGAGTCAGCACAGTTTGTCAACGCTTTATTACGCCTCA
Organism: Synchiropus splendidus; assembly: GCF_027744825.2. NCBI lineage: Eukaryota > Metazoa > Chordata > Actinopteri > Syngnathiformes > Callionymidae > Synchiropus > Synchiropus splendidus. The sequence continues at coordinate 12,122,282 of NC_071337.1, forward strand.
GTCCACCCTACAACACAATCACACAATCTCTCAATGACAAAGAATCCTTATAGAATGCCAGAAATGCTCCTATCGCTGAATGTTCGATATGTCCTGAAAATGTCATCCAAATCCATCCTTAACCTTTCGATTGATTTTGGACACAAACCAACATGAAAACATGACCTGCTTGTGAGTTAATGACTGACTGGTGTCAACATGTTCAGCCAAATGTGAGCGTAAATCAAATGTTAGACGCTCTAAATAAACAAAGTGCATCAGTATTTTCCGAAGTAACACTCTGTGCGGCTCGCATTTTTCAGACGGAGCAGCGTGTTCCAAAGTGCGAGGCGACTAAAACGTGAAGAGAAATGGCTCCATCTCAAATGTATGAGCCGGAGAAGGGCAAAACTTTCCCTGATGCATTCGACGCCCATTTACTTGTCAAACGTGATTAAACGCGCTCAGCCCATCCCATCCCACAGTGATGTACTTGTTCCCTTCCCTCAGGAAACCCCAGTCACATACATTAGCTAAATTGCTGATTTTTTCTTTTTCTCCCCGAGAGCCAGAAAAGCAGACTTCTCTCCTCCGGTGGGCTTCACTAACAGTCTCTCTGCTACGCTGGGACGCCAGAGTTGACCAGAGATGGCTGCCACCGGCTCTTAAAAGCTTCTGTGGGATTTTTTTTATCCTCTGTAGTAACACTTGGCTTTTAAAACAGAAATACATCATCGCCAATTATCTTGGTAGTATTAGCCTTATGTCGCAAGATAGCGCCTCGGTGTGCTACTGACCTTCCTCCCGACTTGGGCTCCCATTAAACATCGAGAAAATGTTCATGTCCCATTCCCGCCAAGATCCCAACCTGCCCTTGAGCAAAGCTAAAATGAATTATCAGTTAAAATGAAATATTGAGCCCATCCTTCACAGACGTCTTTAAACTTTAAAACCCGAACCCGTCTTCAAATTCCGCATTTACGGCTGAGTTTTAATGCAGGTATGTGCTCCGCATGTGTTATTTTTAACACTGGTGAAAATGTTCGCAGCAGCTGTGCTACTGGCTCTGCACCACTTAGCGGCACAACAGCTCCAGCACAAAAAGCTAGAAACTAAAAAAAGGTGCACGTAAACTTCAGCATCAAGCCTCCAATTGGTCCTTTCTCTGTTTCCATTTGTCTGCCTTTGCTCTGTCACTACACTCCCTGATGATCCGTAATCACCACCCTGTGTGTCTCCATCAAAATCCATCACTCTGCAGGGAGTGTGACGGAGCAAAGGTGAGAGAAGATGAGGGAGAGTGAGAGAGAGAGCGAGAGATCCCAGTCTGTTGCGAGGACAAGGCTACTCAGCTCTCCATTTTCAAATGACCTCCCAAATGGAATGACTGTGTCCCCGTCCGCACATTTCCAATTGCTGCCACCTTTCGCCCATCACTCTGCAGAGACTTGCTGACCTACTTGTAATTCACCTCATACAGTTCCAGAAATATCACCTTACCTTTCCAGACTCAAATGTACCTGTCTCAGTGCCTATATTTCAGACTTCTGACTGACGTTTGCTTTCCTGTAAACAAGAAGGAGTGAAAAATGTTTGTGCAAATGCTCAACACCTGTAAATCCCAAATATAATCTCATGAGCAAACTAGTTTTACTTGTTCAGTATACTCACAAAAAGCCACAATACTGCTTCCAGTCTTTGAATTATTGCTATTAAGACCTCAGTCTTTCAAATGATTTATAGTCATGTACTCCAAGTTGCGGGAGAAGATGTCTCCGGAGCACAGTTTGAGTGAGACACTGTGCTTCTTTTGAGACTGAAACCGAGACATATGCAATACCAGTTTTCATTGACATGATTTAGGTGCTGGAAAAGGAGAAGAGATAGTGATCATGGAATGCCTTCCTGCCACGGCTTTATTGGTTTCAATGTCAGGATAACATGTGCAGGTGAGTAGACAGCAGGTAAAGGTGGGTCCCTGGTGGAAGTGTGTGCTGTGGATATCACAGAGCCTGGAGTTTTACAGCACTGAGAGGTTGCCAGTTCAGCTTCTGATGTGTTTGTCGTGTCCCTGAGCGAGATACTTTGGTTCCTCCTGTGTCGCAGTCTATTGCCTCCAGTGTGTGATTGTGTGCGTGAATGTGTGACACAAGTGTAAAGCGCAATGGTTGCTGCGTAAGCTGGAAAGCCCCATACAAGTAAGAATCATTTGCAACTACTAGCATGGGCGCCAGAGTCGTAGAGATGGAAGCGAACGTTAGACACTTTAATGCACGCAAATACTCAGGCAATAGACCAACAATAAGCAGATCCTAGTGCGTCATTGATCTGTGTGTACAACACAAAACACAGAAACGGACGGCAGTGATCACACAATGCAAAATATAGTCTTGCTTCCAAGATGTCTAATAGACTACAGACTACCTGTATTTTTCAGTGCAATTTTAAGTCCAATGTTGATGCCGTAGTCTGCCTTCCACGTTGACGCATTTGGTGTTCAGTTGACCCACATGTTCACCTTCTGCGGCATATTCTGATGTCGTGAGTTGCAAGTCGTGTAAAAGCAAGACAGTTTGGGATAGCACCCCTCACAGTTTGTATACTCAAATGTGTTGCTTGTCGCTTAGAATATAAAGCACTACAAATCTCCATAGTAGTAGTGATAATGGCTCCCTATTGTCACCCCTTATGGAACGTCAACACAGGAAGGTTTTAATCCACTGAAGGCTGACTTGGTCGTCAACATAGGCCCAAAGGTAGACGTGAAAACATTCGGTTGTTTATGCCTTGAGAGTGAGAATGGGTTCCACAAACAAACACAAGTCATCAAACACACGGAACAATTATATGAAGCAGAACACAAGGAAACATGGAGGTCAGAACAAACATGGCGCTGTGTTTGTCCTGCACCCTGAAGATCAATGTATTAATGTAACATAGTTCGAACAGGTTCCTATCAGGGGATGATGCTTCAACAAACTCACTTCTCCTACTTTTGGTTCTAGATAGTCTCCTATCTCTCACCCAGTTTGGGAGGAATCAGGTCCTGTTAGGTGCTTATTGGACAGGAAAGAGAAGAGGCATTTAATTCTCCATCTAAGTTGTAAAACAAACATCATCTCGTCTTAATATTTATTTGGGTTTTTCTGCTGTGTAAACTGGATTGTTTGACTGAAATATAAAGCGAATAATCATGCCCAGTTATTCATTATGTAACACTGAATTCATTTCATCCTCTGAGTGCAAAGGCGTGCGATTTCAACTTAGTTTCAGGGAGTTAAAATTCTGTCTGTCACAGTTCGTTTTGTGTTTGTGAGAATGTAAAAATGGGTTAAACATGACAGCGGGAGTCTTAGATCCAGGATCCAAAATTGTGACATCTACATAAGTCCCAAGCACCAGAAAGCACATTCATCAAGAGTCTGTTTTATAGAAAACGTTACACTTAGGGCGGCGTGCCGCAGCTGGAGACTGCTGTTTTGTCATAAGTCAAAAAGAAAGTTGTCAAAGTTTGCTACATTTTTAATGATTTTCTTGGAGGAAAGAAGACAAATGGTGAGGAAATCTGCTGGTTCTGCGGTTAGTATTCTCCTGTGGAGGAAACAGAGGAGCCACAGCGCCACAAGATACAGTGTCCTGCCAAGTGTTCAGGTGCATTTAAGTATTTTTCAGTGACACTTACACTGGTGAGATAAGGTTGGGAATCATTGGAGTGCTGCTTTACTCCTGACAGGTTATATCCGTCACGGCAAAACATTGTTTCATCGGGTTGTGAGCAGCGTCTGGGAGAGTGTGCAATTGGGTCAATGAAGCAGAGATGTTTCCAAACAAGTACCGTGGTAAATAAAACTTGCCTCCTGCAAGACTAGAATTCTTTAAATGAAAGGGTGCACTGATGGGCTGATAAAGATCCATGGAGCGGTGTCCATATTTTCCGAGGGCAGTTGGTGGCGCTCTGTGTTCTAAAACTGAGGAGACGCTTCATCAACATACTTGTTCCGCTTCATCAGCCGCGCGATGCTCATGAAATGTTATTGTTTGTGATGGACTGGTGAGGCTTCATCACCGGTCTCATTTTCAGAGCCCTATAGATGGCGCTCTGCTATAAAAGTATTTCAATGACACCAACCTGTTACTGTTTGTCATCCAATTTTGCAACAGTTGTTGCTAATATTTACATTTAAAAATGGCTTATAATTTCAACATATGCAGCATTTTCATTTGAAAACATTGTTTTACTTGACCGCCACTACTATCTACTATCACCTTCGCCAATCGAGAAACAGACTGAATTATGACTCTGAAGAAATGTCTTTGTCTGAGCCTGAAGCATTAATGTTTTAATGACTGGACTTATAAAAATATATATATAAAAAAATCCAATAAACCATTTCAATTTTTCAAGTAAAACGATGTTGTCCAGTTTGATGTTGAAGGACAGCGGGAGGTTGCCCGAGTGACTTTTTTTTTAAAGTCACTCCGTCTCACAGAAGCGTGACAGTCAGACTGAAGGAGAAAGATGGAGCAAGACAGACGGGGAGTGACTCTGAGAAGGAGGGCTGATACGGAGGATGGCACAGGGAGACGGATGGAAAAAGGTTAAAGATTCAGATCGACTTTCAATTCTCTTCAGATTCTCCAGAAGCGGATGGAGGAAACCATGAAGAAAAGAGACAGCCAACAGGCTGCTTTGGGAGAATGAGATGAAATTATTGTGGACAAATGGCAGCAGATGGAAAGGTCACAGGTTGTTTGCTGCAAACCAGTTTGGTGACAAACAATGATCAACGACAACAAGGGCGATGTAAATACTTGTGAACCCATTCCAAGCTGTGCTATCAAACACAGAAGATGCCAAGCATCATTTGAATGACATGCACAAACACATTTTGTTACTTGTAAATGCTTGTACAAAATTGATTTGGTGGACCTTCGTTCATCGTCATTGAAGGTGTGAAGTTCGGTAATAGTAGCATAAGAAGTTAAATGTTATGTTCTGTGTTTTTCTTGTGCTTTTATTTTGTTATTTCCTGTCTGTTTTTTCCTTTTTCTTTGTTCCCCCCGGCTTCATGGCAGCGCACCTGGAGCTCATCCGATGATCAAGCTGTGCTGATTTCTACACCTGGGTTCCAGTCGACGCTGCCAGATGGTTGTTCCAAGTCCTCCTTGAAATTTGCTCTTTGAAATGTATCTATTGTGCGTGTCATTTCTGCCGCTTCCTTGTTTGTTATTCTAGTTGTTGCGCTCTGCGAGAGTTGTTCTTACTTTTCTTTTTTTCTCTTGTTGGCACTTACTTGCGTGCGTATTTGAGCGTTTTTTGTTGTTTGGGCCTCGTATGTATCTGAGTGTGGTTTTGGTCGTCCCTGTTAGTGGGCTTGTTAGTAATTTGCCTCCTTTCTGTTCTCAGGTTTTTCGCCGTCCTTGAGTGTTTCCCTCGCTCCGTGTTTTTGATAGTGTCGTCTTTAGTTCTTTGTTTCCTGTCTGTGCCCTGTTATTTTCTTTATTGTATATTAAATATTGTTACAACTTGATCTCGTCTGTCGAGTCTTCTGTGTGCCGGCTACCATTTAGCTCTTGGTTCTGTTCAGCTGAGCCAACCATGACATTAAAATGTGGACCTTTAACAGGTTCAGCACTACATTCCTTAAATGTGGCATCCTTGAATCACGCCGACTGACCCAGTCTACAACCCAATCACCACCTTTCTGTCCCTGAAATCTTCTTTGTGGCAGCAATCTTTACAAGCAAACTTGATTTCAAAACATCCCATCTTGGTACAACACAAGTCCAGCACGCCACAGACTTAAAAAAGAAGAAATTACCTGATATTGGAATACCTTTCAGCAGAAAACCTGAATCCATTTGTCACAATCCCATGCTGGAAAAGGACATGGGAATGGAGACAAAAACCAGATGGTCATTGTTGAGAATAAATCATCCATGCAAACAAAGGGTGTCAAGGTTCCAAAGAAATGGAAAAGCTTCAAACATTCAGGTGTGTTTCTCTGAATACAACAATAAAGGCGAGTGGCCACCATAGCTTACATGTCTTGAGTGGATCAGTGACAGAGCAGCTGCTGAGACTGACCACCTGACATGGTTCCGATTCGAATGCAGGGACATTACAATATCTAGTCTTTGTGCTTTTTGAACGTACAGTATTGGGGCTGTTTTACTCACATTTTTGTGTGAACTAAAACAAGTGAGTTATCAAGGCAGCACTATAGTTTCAGATGTATTTATTCACAACTGGCCGTCTGATTTAGTAGTAGTAGTAGTTCCATTTTTAGGATGTTCTGAAGGCACATACAGTAACAACAAGTGCCATCGTTACTACTGTAGAGGTCCTGTAAGAGCTGATATGGGTGAACTTTGGTAAATGTGGGGTTGTAAAGCAAATGTTTATTGTGAGTGTGGTGGTGCAGAGATTGGTGCACACCACGCTGGGCATCTATCAGAGAACAGCTGTGGTGACTGTGTGAAGGAAAGCAGGGTTAGGGACAATTTTGTACTGAGAAGATTGTGTATCTCTCACCTCGCTGCGGCCCCGGCTTTAGGCGCATCGGCAAAAGGGATCTCCATTGCGATGCGCCTGGTAAAATGAGTTCCGGCAGTGTCTGGAATTTTTTTTTTTTTTAAGTTAGTCCATCTGTTATTCTATGTTATGAGTGAGGTTTGTGGTGCGTGACACCACTCATGGAATATTTTGATTGAAGAAGCTGGCTATACTAGGTAAGAGAGGTTCCAGTCAACCATCATCATGTACCCTGATCTTGTGTAAGGTACATAACACCGCACCCTACGTTACGCCGCGATATTGTATTTTTGTAAATCTGTTATGACGACTACCTGTGTGCACTAACCATTTACTTATTTCTGTTCTTAAGAGCCTCTGTCATGGTAAATTTCTCCTTCGTGAGATCAATAAAGTCTATCTTATTGAGCAGACCTGGGCAAAAGTGCGGCCTGTGGCCCATATGCGGCCCAATGCCTGTATTTTTGTGGCCCGTTTGACATCAGACTAAAACTAAAACTAATTTGTCGAATATTTTTCTGCCTTTTTTTTGTTCTCTCTTTTAGTCACCACCACAACAAAAACGTTTTTCTTGTTCCTCAAAATACATCAAAGGAACACTGAAAATACATTTTAAAATAAATTGCCTTTTTATCTTGAACGTCTAGTCTTGTCCTTGTTTACTAACATATAATACGTACCTAGTTACTTAAGCATATATTTAAGATATTTTTCCATCATGTTTTGATGTCATCGCTGTCTTTCTTTTGGCATGATGGCCCCTCACAACTGTTACAGTTTCTAATGTGGCCCTTTAGGAAATTGAATTGCCCACCTCTATTATAGAGGATGAGAAGAAAAGAGGGAACTCCATGTGTTGGATCATCCCGCTACTCTGCCAATTTCTTTGTTATTTTGTCTATGCCTTTCGTCAACAAAGGTGTATCGGCTCCTCTTTAGCTTAAAGGTACCTTCATCCAAGCAGCGATGAGTAGCTATAGCTCTATTTTCATTGTCTTTTCAGTGGGATGTTGTTGTGCACCGTGAATAATTTGCTTATTGACAGTGTTCATAGCAGCTGTACCTCGGTCCTTTGTTGTGCAGGTTGGAGTCATGCGTCTCTCCCGACACACAATCTTTGATTTAAGCAAGCTTGCCTTCAAGGCTCCTGTAAATGTGACACAGTTCCACCCTCCTCACAAAAGTCATGCTATCCTGCATGTCTCAGTTAATCTGAACCCGTTGAGAGAGTAACTTCAACAAAATATCCTGAATATATGTGGGTCCCCTTTCAAATCTCATTTCTCCGATGACACATTTCCATTGCGCACGGTTGACAGGGAAATGGACCGATCTTTAATTGGAAAGGATTTAACTGCTGTGCAAGGTCACTGGCTGATGATGTGTCCATTAACTGTCACGAGGCTCAGCGAGATTGTGGATGATGTGTGAAAGGTTGGCTCGGTTTGACTTAGCAGCTCATGGATATTAATGAAGCTCTATTTTACCTTCTCAATGTCAGTTTCCAGTCTTTTAAAGACCATATTGTAGCATCAAAAATGTGAATCACAGACTTGAGAGTTGTTAGACTCCACACAGCTCCATCCCATCCTCCTGTTTTGCGCTCTGCCATGGCTTCACACAGATGCCGCCACTTTCCTCAGCAAAGTGCAACGCGTCTGTGGTTTCTCCACCCCGTGATCGCCTGCCATCCCGCACTATCATTTCCCCGCTCTTCTTTCTTACGCAACTCCAACTTCCAATTCTCTCCCCTCCTCCTACAATCTGTTCATTTTGACGCGTGAGTCTTGGGAGACGGCAGATCATGGAGGGAGGGCACCAGTCCCGGGCTGAGGGCGACAGATGACACAGGATGGGACGGGAGGAAGACGGAGCGACAGCTGATGTTTACTCGCTGGGGCAGCCATGAGTTTAGTGACAATCTGTAAACACACACACAAGTACAGTTGGGAGATGAACACAGGGGAAATTTGTACTATCAGGAAAAAAAATCACCCCGGCAGGAAATTGGTTTTTGCTTTGTGTGCAAATTTGACTGTAACTCCTATGACAAATAACACGGCGATGATAGTTGGGACTTATCTAGAAGATGGTTGTTGCAACACTTCACAGATGAAAGGCATAATTTAGACAACCACCCGAGACAATATTTCACTACTGCTCAACAGGGATGTCTGCAAACACATGACCAGAGAACAGTATCGAAGTTCTCTTCCCCTCTATCTACCCGGAGAGCACGGTGTACCACCATCATTGCTCTGAAATGGTGCTGAAATATCGCTGGAAGCGTTCTTGTTTCGAGCCTCTAGCCTCTCTCCTGCCATATTTGATGTTCCCTTGCAGCAGCAACTACTATGTTGCGCTGTACTTACCCAACTGACCCAGGTCCCGACAGGCGTGATATGGTGGGCAGGGCAAGCAAATAGACATCAACTGAAGGAAGACAGATTTTCATCCTCAGTGGCCACAGGTGGAAAACTCAGTTTTCTCAGTGAGTAAATAGCCTGCCAAGCATTTTATTAGCCAGGTGTTTTGTGGCTGTTTCACTCTTCAGGCACCTGTCTGCTTCTGGATATGAGGGCGAAACTAAAAGAATGGAAGGGCTTTTGCTCAGTTTAATCACCTCTGTCAGCGACTACACTGTTGCTCTCGCAGCACATGTCAGGATTTTATCCAAACTTTTTACAACAGCTAAGTCAAACCACTGAACACCAGAAGGCAACTTATCCATCCTGGACTTGACAATAATAAGGTTTCCCAGTTGAGACCCCGCAGCTGACTGATCCAGTCGGAGCAAAAGGTCACCACATGATGAAGCTCAACATTGCTGAGAAGATATGAGGTCGTTGTTTTTTCACTAACCAGAAACAAATACAAAACTAACTCTGAGGCCAGCACTGTTGCAAACTTCCACACGATCTTGACGTATTCGTAGCACAACCTTAACCCTTATGGAGTGTTCCCTCTGGTTGTGTCATCTCAAACTGAACTCCTTTTGAGGGCAGTACCTGCTTCAACAGACTTTCCACATGGCTGAAAAGGTCAGACTTCACCTCACTGTAGTGAAGTTTTGTAGCATTTTGGTTTCACCGTGGTTGATCCATTTAAAAAAGTAGTAGTAGTAAGAGTCTTTAATATATATATATATATATATATATATATATATATATATATATATATATATATATATATATATATATATATATATAAGCAACGTACATAAAGTGCAACTTGCCATGTTTATTTTCATGGATTTGATTTGTTGCAAGTGACTCCTCTGTTCATTGATAGGCTGTGGGGGACGCGGCTTAGCGTAGGAGATTAAGGGTCTATAGTACCATCGCTGTGGCAAGCAGAAGTTACGAAGCGCACAAGATAAGTGTATAGTAAAAATACTTATGGTTTGTATAGCTTGGATTGTAAGTGTTTCTCATCAGCTACAGAGTGGAAAAACAGACTTTTAAAGTGGATTCGGAATCTTGGAGTTGCTCTGCTCCAACGGGGCAAAAGACGATTTTTCTTCGTCTGTCTGCGATGGAGAACTGCGAGTGGAAAGGAGATTTCCGTTGTCGGGGAGTATGTTTAAATAGAAGTGCTTAGAACGTAACTTAAAAGAAATCCAAGTTTACTAACCTAAGGTGCTACGTAGTAGATAAGGTAAAGTACACACACATATCCAACATAAAAAATGAAGTTGCCAAAAATCCTTGTAAGTTGCTAGAACAATATCAATGTGTGGTGTAATGTATAACTGTCTTCAGTCCAAATGCCTCGACGGGATGAGACTCAGTGATTCTGTGCAGTGCTGCAGCAGTTACTTATTTCTACTGTGAACCTCGCAGATCGAACGAGTGTCTTCTCAGATCAGTTCAGACACGGCCAGATCAGGAAGCCCTTTGCAGTGCTGATAAGGCCGCTTGCGTCTTCAGAGGTGACGGTGTGTTTCTTCAGAAGCCGGGGACAGTATTAGACCCGATGTCTGCGCAGCTGTCCGTGGTCGACTCCCCAGGCTCTTCTCTGATGGACCACTACTGCATGCTGTGGAGATGAAAGGGATGCTGGGAACTCATCTCACGCTATGAATCATGGGTAAGTAGCGTGTTATGTGAGCACAGTCTCATCACTCAGTGAAAGAAGGCTTTCATCCCTTTATCCACCCTCTGTATCAATATCCCCCTTTCTGTCAGCTCACTCCATTTCTTTCTTCTCTTTGTCCTTTTTGCTTTTTTTTTCCCTTTCTTCTATTGTCTTGCCCTACTTTTTATTTTTCCTTCTCGTTTCCTTTGTGCACTCATATTTCTCACAAGGCGTTTTTGATCTGGTTTCCACATTCTCAACCACCACAGGCTCCAAAATACTGCACCAAAAGTTGTTGCTTAATTTTCTCTTATTTTCCTCCACCTACTTCGAAACTTCTAATCCTTTTGCATGGATCATTTCCATCGATTTCGCTTGAACTCAGCCAGTCTTTGTTTTCATTTGCTTCCTTTTTTTTTCCTCGTCACTTTCTCCAGCAAACTTCTTTTTCTTCTCCCCTCCACCCATCTCATTTACCCTCCTGTGAGCTTAAAATGATCAAAGTGCCCATTCCATCCATGACAGTTCAATTTCACCATCGCTCATGTGTGTTGGCTCATGCTCCGACGCACACACCTGCACGTGAGCACACACTTTTCAAAGGGCGCCAGTGCAGTTTGTATGTCTGCAGATGTCAAGGTTTCCAATTTTGCACGCATTACGCTGAAGTTATTTCCAAAACCACTTCGCATAAAGTTGTAAATCGACTGTGGACCAACTTGGAACTTATCCAGGAAAGAAAAAAGAAGAATTTGTAAAACTTAAATTCACATGACTTCTGTTGCGTGATGTTACTTTTAAACCACCAACAGCTGATGCATTGAGTCAACAATGACTCCCTGCACAAGACTCCCACATATAGCGCTTCTGAGATGAGTGTGAAAAGGAGTCAGCTGATGCCATCCTCCAGTTATTGCTATGCTGAGGTCACATGTACCACCATGACCTCAACCCTAGACGTCAAACTGTTGTCAGAAAACCAAAACAGAGCAATACATATTTATCTATATGTATCTCAATGTTCAATCTTTTTGCATTTGAGATGCCTCATGTCTACAATGAGGTTGTATACCTCTGAGTTTATTGGATTATTGGTCAGATTCTCATTGATATAAGGCTTACAGGGGTGTTGCTGCAGATCTCCCACATCATCGTCATGTTCAGTCACATCTCCATGAACTATGTTTGCTTTTTGATGGAGGATTGCTCAGATCCAAACGACGTATGAAGACATATGAAGAGATGGACCGTGTGAGGAGTGCTGTGGACTGGAGAGAAGTGTAGTTCTCATGTTTAAAAAAAGCATTTTATATTGTCACCAATTCAGTGAACATCAAAAACTTTCATTGTTCATGTTTAAAATTAATCCTTGGCAGAAACCCTGGGAATAGCTGGCTATTTCCCAAGGTGGATCTAACCATACCATTGTATGTTCCAGAGCATAGTGACGTCTGTAGACGCAGCTTGCTGTTTAGTGCACCAACATTTAGCAGCATTGGGCTGAAGCCTCTTTCACAAACATGCCATCTTCATTTGCTCCAGGTATATTAGATTAAACTTGTTTTTGTCAGAATTATCAGCTTGGCTCCTCCTACTACTCCCACTACAAATGCTTGTTTTCATTTGCATTATTTTATGTCGTCTCACTCCTTAGTTAAAGTGAGTGTTAAAGTGACTCCCAATACAAAAGCCAAGCAATACGACAGCCTCTTCTCGACAGAGGGCAGGCGAGGGGCAGACCAGCTGTGAATGTAATTGTAATATTACAAACGAAAACTGCATAGTTTCACTGCTTTAGGGTTTTTATGTCTAAGAAATGTGATGTCAGTAAAACAGTTGGATGGTATTGTGATGTGTATTGATATGTTTGGGTATTGAGAAATAAATGATGAATGAAAAATTATTATTATGTAACAAATTAATATTTTTTACTACAAAAGTACTGTTGAGGACGACTACCGATTCCCAGGTTCCTTACTCTAGCCCTATGGGGTCAAATTTGAAAGGTACCATCCCTACTCATGACGTCATGTTTAAGCCCAGCCCACTTCCTGAGATGTACACGACAACCGCTGAGAAGGAAATGACTTGTCTGGAATCCCAGGACCATGTGAACATCAAGAAAATGAATTGATTAAATACAAAAGTCTTATTTTTGTCCTGACACAAGTATGTAACACCCCCCCATCAAAAATACCAATAAATGTTTTTTTTTCAAAAGTAAAAATGTGGCTTAAAAACAGCTTGTCTGGAATCCTTGAGTAACCAACAAGAAAAGCAAAGAAATTGATAAAATGCAAACAATGAGGCGCACATTTAAAACTTCATGTATTAGCCAGACCATCTTAATCCATCTTCAATATATATATAGATATGAGCTTAAATGGAGCTACTAGTGCCCGTCACTCCAGTGCTCTGGTTAGCTTCCTATACATATGCATACGCAGAGCTTTACTTTGGAACCACCGCACAAGCGTAAAACAGGACTTAGAATAATCCATGTGCTCATACTTTGTTCAATGATGGCTGTTGGTTGTACATCAGAACGTAATGTGAGACCCAACTTTCCCCCCGACTCTGTCTCTCATTGCTGTGTTTGTCTTCTCTCCAGTCCTCCATTCTTTGTTTTTTGTTCCCTCACACTTCCCATCTCCCTTCTTCATCCTGCTCCTTCACCTCTCCAGAGTGCTCTTCTTTCCATCTGTTTCATTACCGAGATTTATCTTCTCTTGTAATTACAGCGCACACGTGCAGACGCAGACGCGCTGCAGTTCCGGGGTCTTCACCAGCCAGTGGCACTGTGGCACTGCTGAGGAGTGAGGGATATAGAGAGGAGAGGCAGGCAGTGTGTGTGTGTGTGTGTGTGTGTGTGTGTGCAGGGAGCCTATTACAGTCGTCTACACTGTGCGTGTGAGTCGTGATGACACAGCCAGATACCAGGCTGACATTGAGGAGGCAGCTTGATCCAATCGTGCTGACATTATATGACACAGACACACTGCGGTAATAACTGGATATCATGTGGAAAAGAAAAAATCTTTTATTTCTCACTTCATTACTGTTTAAATCGGCACCGCCGCCTCACGCTGGCTTGTATTTACTCGGAAGGAAACAGCACCAAGGTCCTTTTGTACTTAAAATTCTGTCAACAGAGTTTGCGGCGGCAAATATTAGCACAGCTAGATGAGCTGGATGAGATGTAAATGGAGGCACTCTTCAAAAGTTCAACGTTAATTTGTCTCTGATATCACAAGGCTTCCACAGTAACAGGCCAAAGAGCCGACAGGCTGCTGAGTGATGTCAGCTTCCCCTGCTTCAGGGTGCGAGCAATGACGGAGCGACTGACAGAAAGGTTGACAAAGGGAGCGCGAGTGTCTTCAATCACTCCACTGATTCTGACCCAGCCGCAGTCCTGATGAGGATCAAATGAATGATGCATGATGGATCCGTCCCTGATCCTTTGTAAAGCATTCCCACCTCTGAAGTGGGGAAATGGGATCGTACCTTTATGTGTTATTGCTTTGATAAAAAAAGTTATTTTGCTGAACTGACACTGCCATATAATCTAACACAGCTTGTAATGAAATGCATTTTCAGAGGTTTTAAACTTTAAGCTGCCACAGAAATACAGCCAGTCATGGAGCTGCTGACATTTGAATTGGCTTTTGCATCTTAAATATTCAATCCAACTTCTGAATTGTTTCCACGGATGAAGAGTTCATACACTCTATCACCAAAAGCATTTGCTCCCTGATCCAAATGTTCAGAATCAGGTGTCCTTATCGCTGGACCTGGCCACTGGTGTATAGAACCAAGCACCGTGGCCTGCAGACAGTTTTGACAAACATTTGTGAAAGTATTTGTGAGGCGCTCTCAGGAACTCAGTGAATTCCGGCGTGAAACTGACACAGGATGCCACCTGTCCAACAAATCCAGTCGTGAAGTTTCCTCGCTCCTGAAGCCACAGCTTTAGTATAAGAACATGGAAGAGTTTGGGAACAACAGCAACTCAGCCATGTAAACTGACGGAGAGGAGGCAGCGGATGCTGAGGCACATAGTACAAAGAGGTTGCTCTGCACAGTCAGTTGCTACAGAGCTCCAAACTTCATGTGGCCTTCAGATGAGCCCAGGCACAGTACGCAGAGAGCTTCATGGAATGAGGTTTCCATGGCCGAGCAGCTGCATCCAAGTCAGACATCATCAAGTGCAATGCAGAGCGCCAGATGCTGTGGTCCTTTTTCAGATGCCATTGTGCCACGTGTGAAATTTGGTGGAGGAGGAATGATGGTGTGGGGTTGTTGTTCAGGAGTTGGGCTTAGCCCCTCACCTCCAGTGAAAGGAACTTTGAATGCTTCAGGACAGCGAAACATTTTGGACAATTCCATGCTCCCAACCTTGAGGGAACAGTTTGGAGCGTCCCCTTCCTCTTCAAACATGACTGTGCACCAGTGCACAAAGCAAGGTCCATAAAGACACGGATGACAGAGTCTAGTGTGGATGAACTGGACTGACCTGCACCTGAGTCCTGACCTGAACCTGATAGAACACCGAGAGGAGACTGAGAACCAGGCCTTCACCAACATCACTGTGAGACCTCACCAATACGCTTTTGGAAGAATGGTCCAAAATTCCTATCACCACACTCCTCAACCTTGTGGACAGTCTTCCCAGAAGAGCTGAAGCTGTAATAGCTGCCAGTGGAGGGCCGGCGTCATACTGAACATGAACAAACCAAGAGGGATCCTGGCCCGAGTCCAGCTTGATGCAACCATTGGTTTCTGGTACACAAAATACCAAATGACTCATTTGCATGCCAGATGAGTTGTTTTTAAATCATTTTTTGACTTTTGAAAAAATTGCATTTTTTGGCAACAATTTTTCAAAAATCGCCAAAATTTGACTGTTGCATTTGAATAAATGTAGTTGCTTTTCTTGATGTTCGCATGGTCCAAGGACGCCTGACAGGTTTTTTTTAAAGTCATTTTTTGACTTTTGAAAATGTCTTTTTTTGCCATTTTGAATATAACCTTGTGTCTCAGAATCAATTTCTCCAAAAACAAATAAAATGTCAAAAATCAACTTTTGCATTTTTAGAATGTAGTTGACAAGTTGTTTGAAAGCATTTTTTAATGTAATTTTTTTTTGGCATTTTGGATATTGGAGGAGTGTTATATGTGTCAGGACCAATAAAAAGTAAATAAATAAAATAAAAATTCGACCTTTACATTTTCATCAATTTATTTGCTTTTCTTGACGTTCACATGATCCAAGGATGTCAGAGTTGTTTAGAAGTCATTTTTGAACTTTAAAAAAAAATCATTTTTTGGCACTTTAATTAGTATCAAACATTTTAGTGGATAAGTGGTGATATTGGCCAAATTCATAGGTGTGTTAAGACCGATTTCGTTCCGTGAGTGTTGCTGTTTTGATGAGTGCATCATTGTGTGTGTTTCTCAAGTGTTGCGCAATGGCATGTGTCATCTTCTGAAGCCAGAAGTGTACTGTCACCTCCTGCCCCTTCATGCCATTTGTATCGTTTCAACGAATGCACACACAAATACACACGCAGTAGCAGATGTCCACCTTGTCAAGCGAGCAGAGCAAGAAGCGTGAACATGAGAATGTGTGTGTGTGCGCGTGTGACTGATTTTTGGAGGTTGTGCTCGGGCAAAGGTGTGTGTCGGTTGATAAAGTTTATCAGCTTGGGGCACATTGCTGACGGAAAAGACTGTTGCGAAAGGAAGAGGCCAAACAGACAAGGTCGCTTTAGCTGTGTGCACCTGAACATGTGGAAGAGCGCGCTCTGATATTGGAAAGTGCTGATAACGTAAAAAAAAAAAAACGGAACAAAAATCTCAACTAACTAAAACACATTTTGGGTTTGGTAGATTAAATCAGTGTTTACACATTTTTTTTCTAGTATAAAAAGAATCGAGCCAATTTCATCCCACTATTGTTGAAATCTATTAATATGTTATGCTGAGTTAGATCTTGCGCTGAATTAGAGAAATACATTTCCAAAAAGGTCTGTCACATGCGTGACTGTCTACTCTGAAAATATTCTGAAGCATATATGTGTAGGAGATTTGAGAATATGATTCTTATTCATCTTATTTACGTTGGTTTGTGATTTATTTTTCACCGTTCACCTGAAATACTTATGACCTTGAGACAAGCTTGTGGGCACCTGTGGCTTCATGATGGGTGGACGGTGAAAACAATAGAGTGCCGTCAGTGCACAAAATATAGCTCTGATTTTTTGCATGTGGTGCCACATCCTCTCGTGCCTGTTGTGATGACTCGCCGACCTCCAACAGCCTGCTCCCCGAATGGAGATCGCCTGTTCAGAAATGTGGCTACTTAGAACGCTTTGAATTTGTGATAAGTAGATGATCAAGAAACAGTAGTGCAGGGTTGATGAAGCAGTGTCTTCATTTTAAGGGCCACTAGATGGTGCTCTGGGTTTAGAAATGATGTGAGGTTTCATTGAATGAGTTGTCCAAGTCCTAACAGTGACATCTGGTGGCCTCTGAAAATCAGGACACTGTTTCATGACACTGCTATAGATGAATGCAATGTTCATCTGGCTTGAGGTGGAGGTGGACCTCGGAGCTCAGTCACTCGGCTGCTCAAAGACTTTGAGACTTCGATTGAATTTAAAACTGGAGCCCACCATTGTTTAGCGCTGGATAAAGAATTTTGGTTATGGAACTACATACTACTATTCATTATTACGTAGGACTTAGAGGTCACACCGACCACACATACCGTCTTCTATAGCGTGGCTAAAATACCAGCATAGTGGATACAATGACAAAAAAAAATGTATCTAACATATATCTAATCGATAATTATTGATGGTGATCTGAATGACTTTCTTGGTCACATTTATGTACCCAGAAGGTCACCTCACCCCCACCTGTTGACCCACGGAGCTCACTGCCATATTTCAAAAAGGCACCACATGATGTACTGTTGATGAAAATAATGTCATCATATCGACGATGAAAAACACAAACCACAGAGATCTGCGCTCTTTTTTTACTGACACAAATTGTAGACACTTATCAAATTGGAACGTTATTTCTTGTATATGCTTATTTACTGGGATGAATCCACTTTCCAGACATGGCGGCTTCAACCTCTGGTCCAGTTTCTAGAGGAAAGTGTGCCAGTATGTTTGCCAGTGTGACTGCTTGACCTTTCCACCGTGACTGGAGTGCCTCTAGGCCAGGCACTTGACCTTCAAGAACTATGACTGTGCTGGGTAAAGGAGTGTGTCAATCTTGGGCAGCATCCAGCTGAGCGTCAGAAAAACATGTGACCCTGCTCACTTGCCGCGCATGAGGTCATGTCCCTTCCATTGCTTTGGGTTGTAAGTTATGGCTATATCATTTACAACATCAACATTTTGCAACTTGTGTTGAACTCTATCTCTCAAACTCTGTCTAAATCACTGACTAAATCACTGTCTTCTCTTCTTGTGTAATGTTATTATAGTTCCTCTGTGGTGTGAATGCTTGTCATTCTCTGACCTACGAACCAGAATTCCCAAGATATTGCAGGTTTTGTGCCAAAATTTTGCAAATGAAAATGAATGGTAGACAAGAAACTTCAGAATTCAGCCATGACAAACTCCGGTAAAAGCTTAAAACATAGCCGTACTCAGTCGCCCCAAGATTAAAATTCCGAGCCAACTCGTATAGTTCGTCATAAAATCGTCTTTAAGTGACCATTTGGCAAAAAACACAAAGTTAGTGTGGGTAATGAAACTGGCTTGATGAAGCAGAGCAGAAAACGAATGGCAAATAAAACACATTTTCGTTCCACAACTGTGACCAAACGGTGCACCGCAGAAACATGAAAATCTGCAGTTTTGTAGTCACACTTGTCCTCTCTCGTATCATAAGCTCAGAAATACTGTTGCACTTTCTGAATTTGTGTGAGACTCTAAAACGCCAGCCAAACCCATTTTTTTCTGTCCTATTTACTTCCATTATAAACGGAGAAGCACCTACGAGTGAAGTCGCGGCAAAGTTACTCATTTTGAACTTGCCATCCTGCACAAACTGTTGACTGTAAATACATGAAAGTGGGTCAGTTAGAGAAGACAGCCTCATGGTTCTCCTGGTGTGCTTATTTTTTCGCTATCCCTCAATGTGGAGAAGCAGCGGCTCTACTCCGAGCCTCTCCCGAGTGACAGAACTTCTCACCCTATCTCTGAGGGAGACGCCTGCCACCCTTCGGAGAAAACCCATTTCAGACGCTTGTATCCGGGACCTTGCTCCAAAGCTCATGACCGTAGGTGAGGGTCGGGGCGAAAATTGATCGGTATATAGAGAGCTTTGCCTTCTGGCTCAGCTCTCTCTTATGGACAACAGTGCGGCAAAGGGATTGCAATACCTTCCCTGCTGCCCCAATTCGCTGACCAATCTCCAAATCCCTTATCCCCTCACATGAGAACAACACCCCGAGATACTTAAACTTCTCCACTTGAGTCAAGATCCCAGTCCCTATCTGGAGAACCATGGTCTCGGACTTAGAGGTGCTGATCCTCATCCCAGCCGCTTCATACTCAGACGCAAACCGATCCAGCGTGAGCCTCCATAAACTTCCACTGGAGATAGTGCCAAACTTATAAATTGCTGTGTAAAGTGAACCATTTTTAATCACTGCTGGGGAGTTCCCCACTATCATAGTAAACTTGATGTAGCATGTCTACACTTTTTATTTATTTATTTCTTTGTAATTTTGCCCACCGACTTCTTCTAGAGGGGTGAACTGAATAAATCTGAATCTGAAACTGAATCTGAACTGAATATATCATTTCATCACTGCTCAACCACCAGTGTCTCAGGCAGATGTCAGGCGACTGAATACATACGCTGATGCCTGAGAATGTGACAATACAATGGGATGGAAAAAATGAGGCAACTTTTACAGTCCTCACTGATTCCACAACTAGTTAGTTTCAGTTCATGTTTTGAAAACACGGCAGCTCATGTAAATAACTGTATAAAGCATGCAGCATGTCAAAGTCTTGACTTGGAATATTTTTCCTAAATCTGTTTGATGCTGAGCAGTTTACTTTTGCAGAAACTAATGACCGCCCCCTTCATACTTTCTAACCAATATATATTTCAAGCTGCTGAGACTGACTTAAAATTAATGTTCAAATATAAGAAGAGGAAGAAAAGTACAAAGTTAATCGCCAATAATAAAATGTGCAAGGTGGATTTATTTTCTCAAAGACTGGGTCTAATAAACTGGGGAGATCAGGCTGCTGTCCTTGAGAGAAGTTCTTATACTTTAATAACAGATATATTACCGTACAGTGCTCCCTCCACTGATTTTCTTTATTAATACATTCATTTTTGATGAACTCTTGTATGAGATTCTGGAGCAGAAGCTCATATAGCTATTGTTATTTTGGAAAACCAGTGTGTTTTAAAAGGTGAACATATTTTTCTACTCTTCATGAAGTAAACACTTTAAATATTCAAATACAAATATTAAAGTAAACATACGAATAAATCTGCCTAAATAAATGATCTGAAGTTTGTACTTGTCTGTGTGCAAAACCAAACTTTAAATTAAATGATTTGTCTGACATGAAAGACTGTCATATCAAATTTTAATTTTAGTGTATTTTAGTGGAGTGAATATCTCATCCGAAGATTGCACCGAAACAACATCAGCGGGGTTGTTGAGAGAGTGCGGTTCCCAAAACTGCACGAGCCTGTTGCCTGTAACTTTATATTAATATTCAATATTGTGCAGAAGCAGCGAAGGAACATGAAAAATGCATCAGCCTCACGACCAGAAGATTGATGATGAAACTGAAATATGGAGTCGAACGCTGTATTTATATTGGTAATGGCCTCATCATTATTCTGAGACAATTGACTGCCGGGGTTTTAAGGTTGTCAGGAGCTGTTGCATGTGGTGAAGTATTCCATAGAGGTTACTCATGATGTTACTCATGCCGTTCACACATTTGATCAGTCTCCATGCAATATGCATTAATGACCAAAACCTTTCTGGAGGCTGCATATCTTCGACTCAGTTTCAACTACAGTTTCATGGTTTGATGATATGAAAGCGTGACTAGTGTTAAAAGTTTATTTATTTATTTATTTTAAATTCAGTCGGACACGGCTACATGGTGTAAAAGGTTCCCAAGGTCAAACAATTCTTATCGATTGTTATTTTCTGTCTGTTTAAAAGCAACTATGTATATACTTGAACAGTCAACCTTTGGATTAGATTCAAAACAATTGGAAACTGTTATTTAATTTTAATATTTATTTTTTTGATTATTATTATTATTATTATTATTTTTTTTTTTTTGCAGACGAAAAATTCCATTAAGCAAGAAGTTCACTGTTGAATACTTCAGTTCAGGGAAATTAGAAAGTTAAATTTGACGGCACAGAAATCTTAATGAAATCATGAAAGGAATGCCAAAATGAAAACAAAAATAAAATTTAACGTCTAAAAACAAAGTGCTGAAAAGAGGTAGCACCCAAGTGACAGCCTGGTCTGTACTTCCAATGAGACCTTCCTAAATACTTGTAGGTGTGATGTGTCAAACCACAGGCTCGTGGGCCTTCATAGCACAGTGACGAATGTGACGGCGTGGATGGGTACTTTTAAAATGTCGTGTTAAAGGTGTTCTTGGAGTGGCTTTCAAGTAATGTGTGTGGGCAACTGAAAAACTGAAGGCCGCTCTTGCTGCGGACGCCCCTACTTGAGTCATCGCAGTGACACTGAGATGGAAGAGAAAGCTGAGGGATGGTGGGGGGACACTTGGCTTCAGGTTAGGACTCAGCAGGTAGTGCCCTTTTGAAAATTAACAAATCCACAGGATTTGTCATTGACTCATTCTAGCCCTGGGAGATTGACGCTGTTTCTTAGCATCCAGCGTCCAAAACTAAAGGCAGCAGCACTGGCATTAACGTGCGACGCGGCTGTTTCAGTGCAGGAAATCTGATCGTGAGAATGGAAAAATAAATAAAACACAGCTTCTTTTCAGTCTTTACAGCATTAAAATACAAGGGTTTCATAGTTTAATATTTATTTTAGGACATCAAACTCTAGAATGACAAATGAGGATAATTTTTAGGTCATACAGCTCAACTTTATTGAGCAAAACGACTCTAAAACCACTGAAAATGCAGTTCAACTTCTGATGGCTTGTCGTGAGTGTTCTGTGCAGAAATGTTATGGTAAAATATGTCTGACTGTGAATATGATTATATTTTATATACATTTTTCTTACATACATTTCTTGACGCTAAAAGGAAAACATGGTCATGTATGGATCGTGTGGAGATAAGACACGCTGTGATGGTGGAGACTTAACTTGGAGACTTGGAGAACCTCAGCAGCTGTAATGTGCTTGAGAAGTGTTTAACAATATACATACGGATTCCATCTGGATGTCAACTCTGTGACTGAGTTTTACTCTTTCATCATCGACATATAACATTTCCAGATCAACATACACAAGTCATTGCTGTGGTTTGAGAGCATCTCGTATGAGAGCAAACCAAAAGCTCCAGTGCTTGCTGTTGCAGTTCCACGCACCAGTCATGTGACTTTCATACAATATAAGTCTGATGAACAACCACAGCGAGTTAGTGCCTGTCTCACAGCCACACAGGGGTTCAGTCGCCACTAGATGGCACTGTTGCTGTATCTTCTGTTGGCGGCACCTTGGGAACAGTGTGGGACTGAAAAGTGAACGGCTTCTTCTCGTCGATTCTCTTTCATGCCGTATTTATCCAAGTCTTCTGTGACACATAATTAATGTGTGGCGTGATCACCACATTCAAACACCCTGGGAATCAGACGGATCGAAGGGCTGACCGTCATGCGACTGTACCAGATCCAGCACAGACTGTTGGGTGGAGTGTTTGCTGGTGAGCTCTTCAGTGGAGTGGATTAGTTCAGTCCACAGTGTATTGGGGCTGTGGGGGTTTAAAGTGTCGTCGGGATGGTCGCTGAACCTCTTATCATCTTTTCAGGAGGCTGTCACTGAGCTCCCGGCTGCAGCGTGAAACAATTTTGGTTCCTTCATGGTGTCATGGAACTCAGAGCAAAGTGAGTTTGGCTGCAGGAGTGGAGCTAAACAAACCTGACCTTCACTTCAAAGGAACTCGCTCTATGTGATCGGAAAAGACTGAGGACCTGAAATCAAACGCTGAATGCATGGTGAAGATGCATATCACGCTCAAAATACATTATTAAATCCACATTTAAACATGATATTACATACAGTTATTACAGTAACTTCATGGCTGGTAATAATTTCATGGTGATGCAGTTGCGATTTAAGTCTGAAAAGCCAGTGAAGATTCAGAATACAATGGTTTGTCAACAAGAACAGAGTCAGACGGTGAGCACTGGGCTTCTGGCTAGTTTTTCTCAGAAGGATTCCCAGTCTCAGTAGAACAATGAAGGAGGAAATGGTTCAAAGAAAAATTCCGGAGGTAATTACAGGGGCATGACTGACATCTTTTCCTGTTGCACCCTTGAAGAAATGATGCCAGTCTTCTTTCTTATCTTAGCAATGTGTGCTTCTTTACACTTCTCAGCATCAGCAGTGGAGCTGGGGAAACACAGTCATGTCCATATCACACCTGCTTTTGCGGATGATGTCATTCTATCGACTCCACCAACTGTCTTTAGATCAGGAGTCTCAAAGTGGTCCAACCAAACAGGCTTAGCTCAAACAGCCAGGTCTCAGCTGAACCAAACAGCACCAGGCTTACATTGAACTGTGACCGAAAAAGTGAAAGACTGGAACAAAAAACTGCACCCACTGTGGCCCTTTGAGGACCGTTTTTTTACACCCCGGCTTTAAACCGATTTTGTGAACGAGTGAGTCAAGGAGTCAGCTCCTCAGAATTCAATGCTGTGACACTCACTTGGTAAAGGGTGGAATGTCCTTTCTAGGTGGGTAAAAGGATGTTTGGTATTATGTGCAGGAAAGACATGATGGTCAGAGCAGTGCAGTGCCTCCTGTTTTGAGGATAATCGACACCTATTGTGACACCCATCATCACAAGCGTATTGCAAGCTACTGCAAATAGTGATAGGGATGTGAAAATATTGCTATGCTGTAGGGCTACAATGACTTGTCAAGATAGTAAACTATAATCGCAAGAGGAAAAATGACTGACCACTGCGACTCAAAACATTGAAAGTTTAGTGTCATTTAACAAAGGACACATCAAAGGACGTATGGCCTTAACACCACATTTTTAGCAATTCAAATTAAAATATACAGTTTCAAAACAGCATTGAACACTACTTAAGTCTTTACATTTTACATACATTTTTTTTTATTTATGACTGACTGGGGAAGGAAAAAAATATGATGCTCCCCTAGGCCTGGTCATATTCATATACATTTTCATTACATTACGTTTCTTGACGCTAAAAGGAAAACATGGTCATGAATGGATGGTCTAGAGATTAGACACTGTGATGGTGGAGACTTAACTTGGAGACTTGGAGAACCTCAGCAACTGTAATGTGCTAGAAACATTGAAGGTTTAGGGTCATTTAACAAAGGACACATGGCTTTAACACTACATTTTCAGCAATTCAAATTAAAATATACAGTTTCAAAACAGCACTGAACACTACACAAGTCTTTACATTTTACTTTTTTATTTATATTCAACTGTATTTGCAACATTACAACCAGCCGTGTTGGCTTGTTTGACCACCTGTACGTGTCGTATGCCAGCTAGTGGAATGATCTGAATAAAAGTCACTGACAAGTTGACAAGTCGAGTCGTATTTTAATTTATTTATTCTTTCAGAAAATAATGCCTCCAGCAAAAAAAAAAAAAGACAATATATGGCTGCACTATATCACAGTCGGACTCACAGTGTGTATGGACTCTCTCTGAGGTTTGTCACCCATGAGGGATTCAGCAAAGCACAATAGGTCCATGACATCGAAACAAGGCAGTTGAGGTATCTCAGGCCACGTCCTATTTGGATGTGTTTCAGATGCTTCTTTGGTGAGAAACTTTTAAGAGGAGACCCAGGACAGACACTTGGGAGCCATTTTATCCAATATTGAAAAGATTTACCAGCCGCGCCATGTGTCAAAACAGTCTACCAGTCCTTTATAGAACTTACTGTATGTTTCTATAGCAACAACAGTGGTGATGGCTTTGTGTTAGGAAGCATGAGGACCAGTGAGCTGCTTCTGATGGACACTTTTTTCAACACTGTTGACAATTAACTCAATATTCTTCCGCTCCAACTGCTTCCGTTTGATTGAATTTTATTCATTATTTTCTGTGAACGCAGCCAGCCGTGTTTGTATATGACAGACAGGAGTACGTGACCGTACGAGAGGAGGACATATCAATGTTAGTCACGTTAATAACGGCAGCCCTGCATTCATCAGCCAAATTTCAATTGTGACCTCTGCTCATCTGCATCAGTGCGCCAGCGCAGCAGTAAAACAAACATGCCCTTATGCGGAGCTGACAGTTAAAACACAGTGTTGCTTGCCAAGAAAACTGAATATTGTAGCGAGTCAATCAGCAAAGAGGCAGATTTAAAAAAAGAAAAAAAAAGAAGAAAAAAATCTGTGACAACAGTGGGAAAGAAATTGAGCTGAAAGCAGCCTTTCTATGCGTGTGTGGGTGTTCAGGGAAGAGTTGGACAGTGTGAGTGACTGGATAATAACAGATGCATAAAATGGCTTCAGAGTTTGGCCACCTGATTTGACACAAACTGATTTTTGGAAGATCATTTCGGTATCTGTGGGAGCCTTCGGAGCTGGCAGGAGAACGACGGCATCTACTGCATCAGAAGATTGCAATGGCACTTCATTCTTGGAATCTTAAATAGGAGAATAACATCCCTGCACACGAAGTTCACATTTTGCCTCAGAATTAGGGCTGTATATCAGCAGGAATCTCTACAATACAAATCCTGAAGCAGGAATGGCTGTCATGTTTCTCTAGCTGTGCTTTTATTTTGGCACGTTTTTCTGTTTCCTGTCAGCTTCACAGCAACACAGCTGGGACCAATCCTGCAATCAAGCCTTGCTGAGTTCAACAGCTTGGTTCCAGACTGTGTGGCCAGATGGTTACTTGGTGTCCACTGGTAAAGTGCGTCCTCTCGCGCAATTGTTTCCTGTGTGACTGATATATTTGGGTTGTGCGTGTGCTTTTATTATCTACCGCCTTCTAAGCTCATTCCTCGTATTGTTTTTTGCATTTTGATGTTTGCTGCGTGTCAATGTTTTGCTTCTCACCTTTTGTTTTCTCTAGTTAGTTTTCTCCCTGGTGTGTGTGTAAATCCACCACTGAGCGCTTTTTGTTCTTTGGGCCTCGTGAGTAATTCCGAGTGTTTTTGTTGTCCCTGTTATTTAAGGCCTGACTTTGATAGCCCTATTTTCTGTTTCAGGTTTTTCCCCATCCTCTGTTGAGTGGCTGGTCCTCCTGAGCCACCATGACAATGGCGACTCGGTACATTGTGCTGTATTGCAACATTGTAAGTATGAGACATGGCAACATATTGCAATGTTTTATACCAACACAAGTACAGTTGGAACTTCACTAATATGCTGCATAAAACTACTATTGTGACAGTATCTTGTGATTTGTGTATCATAACACCATAGAGCAGGGGTTGGCAAACTGGTCCTCAAAGGGCTGGGTTGAGGCAGGTTTTTGTTCCAAACCAACGAGCACACACAGCTTTACCAATCTGCTCTTTGAACACTCTGGACTGATATATTTTTTTCTACATCCAACCCCAGTCAGGTCAGAGGTCATGAATGAGGTAAAAACAGTGATGCGGTGTTGCAATAATCCTCCTCATTCACCGGTCATCCATGCTCAAAGGTTTGTCTTTTCAGAGTGTGGATTTTTCCATCTGGTCTTTTGTCAACTCTGTACATTCGTCTCAAGGAAACCACATGGTGGCATCCGACCTACCACTATATGGCTGAGCATCATTGAGCATCTGCATCAATGGCACCATCACTGTTCCATTTCATATCTAAATACATAAAAAAATATGTATGGTGTCACCCACAATAATCGAGTTTTTACGAACCCATTTTATTTCATAATTATAACTATTATATAGATGAATGCGTGTGTGTATATATGTAAATGCTTTTTCCCAATTTAGTAATGTGAAGAAACAGAGTTTTAGTCTATCATTTCTTTTTATTTGATCAAAGTTAGGTGGAGAACACTATTGGGATTAGCTGTTTAGATTCCCCATTCCCTTCTGATGGTAATGTCTATTTTAAGAAGTGTTTAAAAAGTGTCATTCAAGAATGAGCTGCCTGGACGCTTGCAGTTGTGGCATACAGCAGCGCCTTTGTCCCTTCTGACCATTTGACTTTCAACACTGGCACGTAAAACTACTTTCTTACATCGTCTATTTGAACTTGCATGGTTACTTCAATGAAGTCTGTTAATGTTTTTGCAATTAAATATTTGATTTGATTTTTTTATTTTGCACAATTTAATTATTTGCCAAGAGATTTGAATCTAAATGAACCAGAAAATAAACAAATTAAACTCCATTTCTCTCTTATAACAAGCTGAAGCTAATACAGTTCTATTATATATTATGAATATAATTTTATTATACTGAGTGAAGTGCATTTTGTATTAAAGTAGTGGCACTCATTTCTCTAATTAGAATTTATATATTGAGTTTCTGGAAGTGAGTGATCTGCAACTATCGTGGTCCAGCTAACATTCACTACAATGAGTGCAAGCAATGTCAATATCTGAGTGGAATATCAATATTTCCCGCCCGTCGTACTCATCTTTTTTCTCTTTTGCAATGCGGCCATGTCACACTGTTCTTCAGAAACAAATGGCATTATTGACTCAGACTTTTTTGTTGTCTTGAAGCGATTCAAATAGGCCTTGAAGCGCCGGCCTCTGAGCTGAAATGAAAAATTCTTACATCAAATTTGTAAATGGCTGCTTTGTTCCTGAGTCCCAGAAATCAATATTGCGCTTAAAAATGAATGGATGAAATCCATCTGTCTCAGCAATGACATTTTGTATGTGCATTCTGCAGAAGCGGAATTCTGATGAATATGCAATGCAAGATAAGACAAAAAAAAACTAAATCACTGCATTCTGAAGACACATGGAACAAGATCAAAAGTGTGGTCCAGTGAAAGGAGCGAACAGGAGCTGTGATTGAATAGTCCGGACAAACAGCCAGCTGGAAACAAAGACATGCAGATTGAGAAGTTTTGCCATTTTGGTTCCTTCCACAGAGCAGGCAGCAGATGGTGAGCAGTGCGAGAAAAGGAAGTGAAAAACATAGCAAGACAGTTGTCAACACACAGCCACTTCCTCTGCTAAATTCTGTCTTTCTTCATTTCTCGCCCCAGTGTCAGAGGAGTGGGCGGCCGGCCCTGTCTGGGGAGACCACACAGGCACAAACCTCGCCTTGAGAAAATGAGGCCGGGCAATGCTACTGGGAATCACCATCACTGTCTGTCCGTCGCTCAAATGTTTTTGGTCCAGACTGACAAATTTGCAGAAATACACCCATGTTGGTCCCTGAACAGGGACGCGAGGTACCTTTTCTCAGGCATAGGTTTCAGGATTTACATCTTTGAAACAACCGCCTTCTTGCTAGAAGTATTTACCAACAAATGTATTTTTATATTTCTGTTTATTGATAGATTAATTTAGTGTATTACCTAGGTTCTCTGTGACATCTGTTCTTATACCCCGTGCTGCCAACATTTGCAGACTATTGTATTGCTCTCTACTTGAAGGGTCTGTTCATGGGGACAGTGGTGAAGGTAAAGAAGCCTAGAAATGTCTCTCTTCTTGGGTGATTCTGACTCCAGCCACACGATAACAATGGGCATGTCACGAATCAAGGGAACGAGGAGCGAATGTCACGTGTCAAGGACGTGGAGTGGGACCCAAGTGCAAGTGGTGAAGGCCACAATGAGGCAGGAGCGAGTTAGAAATAATACAACAAAAACACAATAGAAAGCGTCACCGAACCGGGAGAAAACCAACTTAAACCACAGGGAACTAGGAGAGACGAAAGCACAATGGACCAAGAAGAAACAAAACACTAAACTCAGGCACCAGGGTTTAACACTGTAATCAAAAACAAGCTAGCTCACAGCACGAGAGACCAAACAAGGAGAGCCAAGAGAACGAAGAAAGTAAGCTAGCGCACAGAAAGAGAGACCGAAACAAGGAGAGCCACGAGAACCAGGAGTTACCACGGGGAACAAGAAGAGTCCAAATCTCAGGAACTAGAGGAGCAATCACTGGGAAAGGGAAACAATGGGAGAAACGCAGGAACTGGAAGACGATCTGGCACACGTTGCTGGAGTCCAGGTGTTTTTGTAATTGGGTGATCAGGGAATTGGCTCCAGCCATGTGCCACACAAACAGGAAGGGAGGCGGGAGAAACCAAACATAACTCAAGGGACAAAATAAAAGCAGGATCATGACAGGGCAGGCTCAAGTTAAAGGAGGAGGTCAAATAATCTGTATATAGGAGACCTTTACGCCAGTAAACAGAAAGGCCTCTGGAACCAGGCTGTCTCTTCAACATCTCTCCATAGAACTACTAACAGAAACTAGGTTCGCTCGGTCGGCGCCAAACGTTTGATAAAAGTCTGGCGAAAACCACAGACTGAATTTTCTTTGGATGAAAGCATTTGGTAGTTATTTTATAAAGTGTTGCTGATGTATCTCTCTTATGCATCTATTTTGTGGCACAGACAAAAACTCAAGTTGTGCTGAAGAGTCAATACAAAAATGTTATGATATATATAGCTGAACAGTTTACAAGAATTTGTTTGAGGCGTCGCTCTCAACGGGAGCCAAAATAAACATCCTATACGTTGTACATTTCTCACCAAATGTAACCTGTCTTTGCCTTAAATAGCTATGTTTTAAACAAGAGGTTTGACAAAAAAAGTTGAACACCCAGTGCTGAAGAAATGCCAGCGTGGGGGTGAAATCCCGGCATAGAGGGTCGCTTTCCTGCTAAAGCTATTGTTGGCTGAATAATGGGCTATTTTGAGAAATACATTTCTCCAAGAAAGCTCAAAAGAAAAGACAATGTGTTCTTGTCACACTCAAAAATGATGTGAGGTTGTTCAAATCTAAGGATTTTAGTGCCACCTAGTGGGTTCTGAAAATGAAGACACTGTTTCATGAAGCCTCACCAGGCCATCAGTGACTTATTTGGTGCTGAGACTCTAGCTGGTGCTGAGAAGAGGGGAAAAAAATGACAGCTGTCAGTGAACTAGGACGTAATATTAAGACTGACAGATGCATGTGCTGGTGAAACCAACCAACTGGCTGGCGTCTTTGACCTCACAACTCGGCCAACTTGATGGTATTTTGGCTAAGAAACCACAAGAAAGTGTCTTTTTCTTTCAGAGGACAGTCCCACTTTGTTGATCACACAGCCTCTTCAAGGACAAAGAAACAGATACATATGAAAGCGTCCATGAGTTTAGAGGCAGGCAGTGTTTGTGGTGTTGTTATAACTCAGTGTTGCAGACAGATCTGCACAGATGGCACCAGCCCCTGCTCTAAATATACACATTTTAACACAATTAGTATGTGCAGAGCTGTTAAACAAATCTTTGCGTGGCAGAAATGCACAACTACTCAATTACGTTTGCTATTGTTGATTTAATTATCCTGAACATTAAATATGTATTACTGTATGTCGCAGTAATTATGAGAATAAACACAAGTTATAGCTTAAAATTTGATATTTCCTCGCTGGATTTTCTGCAACACAATGTGATTCAGTTGGTTGTGCAATTGTGGCCATGTTTTCAGATGAAAAAGAGCTCAACATGGTGGAAGGTCCTTACATTAAGCCGTTCATGCTAAATATATAAAAAAATAAAAAAGAAATAAAACAAGGAAAAAATTGAATTGAAAACAAAGACCTCGGCGAAACACTTCATTGAAGGTTATTTGAAATATAGGAGAAGGACGGGGAATACAATTCATGTACGTGGGCTGGAAAAGAAAAGCAAAACGCACAAATGAGGACAGAAAAGCGGACTGAAAGAATCCACTGAACAATGTTGAGACCTTGCAATTTCTTTTGGACACGAGGCTTCATTTTCCTGCTTCTATTGTGAAAAAAAAATGTATCGCAGCCTGGCTGAGCTCAGTTTGGCATTTACTCAAACTTGTTTTTTTTCTTTTCTTTCCCCCCCAAGAGGGCCAGATCTGAACAGGTAGAAAGCGTGGGACAACTGTTCATTCTTTGAACTTTTTATCAAATTCATCTCATCATATTCATATCCTGTATTTGCAACAAAACTGCCTCGGCAAAATCTTATGTCAATATACATAGCATATATGCAACACTGCTTTTGGCTCAGTATTTTAAATAAATTTGTTTTTAATCAAATAATTTTGACTTTGTTCTTTCAGTTTTGTCTAATTTCTTTTAACTGTGTAGGATATGCTATAAGTTATTGTTAGGTTATTAAAACAAGCATGCAATGAATAATTACTTTTTTTTAATCTCCCCTAAAAAATGCAAAGGACACCCTTTACCTAATTATTGTTTTCAGCTAAATTTCTGACATTATTGTGGTAAAAAGTGTATAAACAAATGGTTATCAATGTATTTCCCTTGGTGTACAGCCTCAACACACGAGACTCCTCCCCCCGAAGAATGCATTCACGATAGATTAACTTAAAAAAAAAGAAAAAACATAAAAGATGTCTGTCTCCCCATTTTGTATCAATTCAACAGCCGTAATACTACCGCATTGTGACCCACATTGTGACCCACATTGTGACGCGTATCACAAGGTCACACCACGCTGAATATTATTTAAATGAATCATTCATAAATGTGGAAGACAAGGTCACGGTAAAAAAAAAAGGATGACACAAATGTATTGTCTGTCTGTTGGCAAAATAACTCAAAATGTATGATCACATTTCAATTGAATTTTGTGGTCGAGTTCTGAATTACCATCTGGATCCACAAATCTTTTGAAGGTTTTGTCCCTATAGCTAGGGCAGGGTGCTAAAATGGTTCAGGACACAGTTTCACCAGTCGGGTGTCTGAAGATCATTCTGGTGCTTCTTGTTTGGTTGGAAAGAAAAACTGTGCCCACATTGGTCCTTTACTGGATCAGTTTGAGACCCCTGGTCACTGCTCTTTCTGTATGTGTTGTGCAATGCTCTTCCACATTATCGCAATTCAAATGGTTTCTCATTATGTAGACAAAATGTATTTTCTGCATGTTGTGTATTTAGTTTTGCGCCGTAGCATCAGCACTAAATAGAAAAAAAATCCATTTGAATTTGAATCGATATTGAATCCTCTTATCGTAGCAGAGTTGGGGTGAACCCAAATAAAGCAGGTCATCTTCGAGGCCCTCACTGAAGTGGAGCTCTGTGAAGTGTCACAGGAAGTCGATTTTCCACTCCAGGTAGTGCAGCTGATTGGACTTCGACTTACCTGAGACCAATTAAGTACCAGTGCACAGACTGTGTGGCCGGCCGCTCTTTCAAGAGACCCGGGAGAATGTTAGCTTCCAGTGTTCACCCGGTTCTTCTGAGGAAGATCACATGACTAACTAGTTTGATGAGCACTTGTGAAACTTCATATTACTTTCCAGATCTTCACCGCTAAAAGCTGTGATTTGCTTTTCAAACTAGCTTTTCCTCCTCTCTGCAACATGCTAACAAGAGCGAGTCGACTGAGTGCGCAACAGGAAAAGTAGATAAGCTTTTTATCATGGTGAGGATTGGATCATTTAGAACATAACCGACGTGTACAGTGAAAATAGCTATAAAAAAAAAAAAAAAACAGCATTGATGTAAAGCCATGCATCCCATCACAGAATATGGCAGTGCACACCAATGCTGCAGCTGAATATCTGATCCTGATCCATGAGGTCACCTTCCTAAGACCTCACAGAAGCATATGGCCGCTGAAACGTGTTTCGAAACCAAATGGGTCTATACACTTGTTTGGTGTGTGCTGAGTGCAGCTATTGCAAAAGCACATCTTAAAAAAAGAAGCAAAAGGAGACAATGCATTTTTCCCCACTCATCTTTATGCTAAAATATATTTAAAAAAAATGAATTATGATAGAAGAAAGGATAAAGGGAGCAGCAGTTTTGGTCTTTTGTCTGTCAGAGTTAGCAGTGTAAAAGTTGGTTAGTGCCTAGATAAACCAGCGTTAATTTCAACTGGATATTCTGATTCAGTCTTTTATCCTCTTTAGTTTTGAGGCCCATTTATGCTCCCTTTACGTATGAAATTGTACCCGTCTGTTTCAATCGTTGTTACCGTCACTGACCACTTACTTCATTGCGTTCTTTGCATTATTGCTGTTCACCAATATATCCACCGGGGGAGCAGCCTAGAGTTGAAAGTTAAAACGACAAACATGAGGCAGCATTGTAGGAGGCAATGGTTGTTGAGCGGTGTTGAGTACTGTATCGGGACTGGAACACAGAATTTCCACCCTTGTTATGTCTTTGTGTTTCATCAGAGCTACGTATTGCGTAGTTACAGCAACACTGCCCTCACGGTTTCTGGTGGTCCTGCTCCGTTTGGTCCATATCCGTAAGCTTTGTGGAAACAAGCAGAAATACGGATGAAACGAACACAGAGCACGGACAGAAGGCTCTGTCCATATCCGGGTTTGTACGTAACATTGAGCATAAATGGACCTTGACACTCATTTTAGAGGGAAGAGTTCCGGGCGACTGATCTAGTGTGTGGCCAACTGAATGTATCACCAAAGTTTCCAGTCATTGGAGATAAACAAAGAAAGGGGTCGTAGTTCTCTGTATGTATTTCTGTTTTATTTTATGGCATAGAAAATAAAGTGAAACTCAAACATTATTGGGAGGAAATGAGCCGCTGACTTCTGTAATCTCCGTGCAAACAACACACAAGAAACACAAAGAAAAACACATCACTCAGCACTAAAAATAAAGGCAAAAAATCTTGAGATTTCATTGAGAACTTGAGAGGAAAAAACACACTTTTAATGTGCCTCACAAGTAACGCTCCAGTAAGACGCATTTCGTTCCATGTCAGTGTTCCACACAGAGTAATTGTATTTGTTGAGGGGTTTTAACTGCACCTCCTACTGTTGTGTTTCCTCTGCCATTGGTCTCTTCAGTCCAACTTCATAACTCAAAGACAGTGCAGTTCATGTCAGATTCAGTTGATGGCCCCATGATTCACTGTCACACGTGACACCACTTTTGGCCCTTTTTTAATAGAGTGTGACACCACTTCTGTCAGCACACAGTCATCCGTGTCACAGAGTACCTGACTAAATCCGGAGTACCTTAGTGATGGGTTGAACTGTGTATTTCATGGTCAGAGCAAATTTATGACAGAACAGTTTTCGTGTTGAAGGACATCTTGCCGTTTAGCTCTGAGTGGGGGATCCTGAGACGTGCCCCTGTTTTCAGCCAGTGCTTCAGTTGTTCAGTAGCTCTAGTCCTGGTTCTGATTTATTTTTTTTATGACTGTTAATTGTTAACCAACTAAAAATACACAGTTTTTGTGTTTTTTCACCCATTATAAACATGAATGAATGACGA
Organism: Synchiropus splendidus; assembly: GCF_027744825.2. Classification (NCBI taxonomy): domain Eukaryota; kingdom Metazoa; phylum Chordata; class Actinopteri; order Syngnathiformes; family Callionymidae; genus Synchiropus; species Synchiropus splendidus. Next base: position 12,156,492 of record NC_071337.1, read on the forward strand.
CAGCTGCTGTTGGGTGTGTGTACACCGCTGTGTCTTCACTATGTATCCTGCAGTATTGAGCCCACCCCCCCACGCTCGTACCTGGGGTGCGTTATTGAGGTGCTGAGTTTTTTAGGTTTGCTCAGAGCCGGCAGATATTTTTGTCATCTGGTCGAGAGCATGTTGATTCACACAGTTGCCTTAAACACGCACGGCCTGTTCTGTAAGGAAGCAAGTAATGTCGGCCCTGAAGTTGCTCGTGTCGCTGCGGTGCTCGAGTTTCCTAAGGAAACATCGACAGATGGTGTGCATTTTGTGGAGATGTGTGGCGACGATGACGATATTATAATGCAAGGTTTCATCATTTTACGTTTCGACAACATTGCGATCCATCGTTTATTTGTTCATTTTCACAACCCTGAACAAGAGCGCCTCTAGATTTCAATTGCCAGAGGTGGGAAAATGTCATTAGATTGAGACGCCTGAGAGGTCAACATCACACCTTCACACCGTCAACGCTGCAACGAACAACTGTCGGCATGTTACATTGTAGGAGTGAGAATGAGTGTTGATCAGGTAGAAGGGACAGAGATCACGTCAGTAGTATAAAAATAATACAGATGGGCCAATCATCCGTCTCCATTTGAAATACTGCCAACATTGCGCAATCACCCAGAGAGAAGAACAAAGTACAGAGCTACAGCTCGAACAACTCTTGAGTCTTGGAAGCCGTTTTGTCGATTGGATTTGAAATGAGCTCCTCGGCAGATGTCTGTGCTGTCCTTACTTTTTCTAGGATGTATTTGATATGTGTACAACATTTATTTCTTGCATATGAAATGAACAACAAGGCAAAAGGCAGAGACAAACATTTAAAGTGTCAATTTCTTCAAGTCCAAAAGTGACTCCATTTCGGTCCAGCGGAGGCTGTTTCATTGTACAACCCAGCATATTTCATGGCAGCAGTGCCAGAATGACTCTCTAGCGCTTCCTTTCCTCCTTTGCCGTGGCTCAGAATTTAAATAACGTTTAGTAGATTTGATGGTTTAGCCACAGAATTCCCCCTCAAAGATGGAAGCACTCTGTTGATTAAAAAAAAAGTGTATTTAATCTGCGCTCTCTAAAGTGGACAGATCTCTAAAGCATTGTCGTTTTATGAGCGGCTCACCGGCCAGGAGAGTGTGGGCACCCCTGTTTTAAATGCCTTTGTCCTGGTCTTGAAGTCCCATTTGACAAGAACAGGGAAGTATTGTTTGCAATAGTCATTTAAATAATGTTTAAAAAAAAGATTCTACTACTTTTCTGAGAGTTTCAGTTGACACTTGTTCCAGCACTGTTCACACGAGCATTCAGCCAAATGTGCGGGAACAAACCCAGAGTTTCTTATTAACTTAGACTTTTAAAAGTCTTGTCTCTGCTCAGTTGTTCTGTTTTGATCTCAGTTTGAACATATGCTTTGACATTAAAACACACAGATGCATAATGTAACAGCTTTTTACAATAGTAGGTGATTTGTAATTTGATGTAACATCTGCAGCATCCCTTTACACAGAGGAACTCAGAGATTTAAAGGTGTCGAGTTGTCGCCTCCTATCTCCATCCCTTCCTTTTTCCATTCGTCCCCCCTCCCTCCTGCCACCAGGCTTTTGGCAAAACCGCCCGATCGCCCACCTTCTCTTAGCAGGTTGCTGTGTGTGCACGTGTGTGTGTGTAGCAGCAGTCTAGACGTGGTTTCCTCCCTGGTGTTTGTCTTTCTCCTCGGGCCAGCTGATCTGTTCAGCCAGGAATGTTACTGCCACACAGTTAACACACACTCGCTGTTTCTCTCCACTCACCCGCTTTATCTCCGAGAACGCTTCTTATATTTCCCTCTATCTGCACTCATCTGCCATCTAGCCTTACTCCCCCCCTCCTCTTTCCCGTACGGACCTTCATATCTCATATTTTCTATACGAGTCCCGCAATCTTCCTTAAACGCAGATCTTAAATCACTTATCAGCGTTTTTTTCCTTGAGCCTCTCCTGCTCTCTCCGCAGACAGAGTCTCCTTTCATTGGACGTCTGCTGGCGAGCGACCAGAACACCTTGGCATGGATATTTCTATAAGTCCTTCTGTGTATCCTTGGTGTTTCCAAATGAGTGTTTGATATTGGGCGAAAAAAGACAGAAATTGTGTGGAAGATCTGACCGACTTCACAGTACATGCTAGTAAAGCAGCCGTGAGAATCTACAGACTGTATGTTGTGATTGTGCTGACTCGGGAATCTATGCAGTGGCAAAAGAAAAGCAGAGGGGTGAAATGCTCTTTAAAGGATTGTTTCCAGCATAACATGGATACATTCTTGCAAACATTTATGTCACTTTTGTATGAAGAAGTGATGAAGCACCATTATGACGCTGTTTTTTCCTTCACAAAAACAGTGTATTTTACAGCAACACAGTTTTCCTTAGTGAATGATGGGCAGATTTCTCGCAGCGAACAAGTCAGGACCAGTGTTGTTCAGCAGCATTGTAAACAGATATGATGCAGGAAATAGAGGGAAGTTTTTAATTCATGCTTTTTTTTGTGCTCCAGCTACTTATTGAAACGCACATTCTCTTGAGAATAGACCATCTGCTCCCTTTCAGGATGCGACTGACTTCGTTTTCGCAGAGATACGTTATGATTTGAAAAAAAATTGTATTGTCTTGGCAACTCTTTCAGCTAAAGTTTGGCAGACTTTGACCGAGGATTTTTGTGAAATTGGCTCGCAATTTCTAGCAGTAGACAAATTGAACAGAAGCATGACGCTAGCCAACTTAAACAGAAGTGTATTCTGCAGGTAGGTTGAATATATTGTTACATGAGGATTGAATTGCACTACAATGGCCACATAATTTCCATATGTCTAGTATTTATGAGCCACTGATAAAACTCACTCAAGTCCCCTTATGCACTGCACAAAATGTTGAAATCCTATTCCCGATTAAGCACAGTCGGTTTCAGAGAATGCCATAAACTGTTTGACTTGGATTTTATTTGTGTATTTTTGGGGTTTGAGTTCGACACGTCTGAAACTTGGATGTGTCAGATGCCGTGTCAAGCTCACTCAAACTTAACAGAAGTGTTTCTACTGTGGATTTTTTTTTTTTTTTACCAATTTTCACTTTGTTTGTCAGCACCTCCCATCAGATGTAGCCACAGCACATCAGCTTCCTCTACCTTCACTAATCCTGATCATCACCCTCATCTATCCTCCTCATGTCCTCCCTTATCTGAGCAACGGTTGTCTTCCTCATCATTTCCCTGTTGCCTCCGTCCCCATCATTCTTCATCTGTTCCCTGTCTCTCCTCTGTCTAAAGTCCCAGAGTCCGGCCTCCCTAACTTTGTCTTCTGATATACTGCTTTCTAATCTTGTTCTTCCTAGTCACTCCTGAGCATCTTCAACTCTAACCTTTCTGCTCTGCTTCTTTGTGTCTGAGCTGCTGTCTTAGTTGTCTTTCTAGTCCTAGAAGGTATTTTACTACATTTCCAGCGTAAAGTAGAACTGCATCCGTACTGCAATTTCTGTCAAGTAAAACTAGACTGAAAGAGCCAAGACATGTATTTAGTCGACTGAAGCTGGATGAAAATAGAGATTGGACGTGACTAAAACCAATAAAAACTAAAATGACAGCATGATGCAAAGACTAAAGTAAAGCTAGAATTTAAACAGGCTACCAAAGGTAACACGACTTGCATAAAAAAAAAGCTTTGTTAAATCCGATAAAGGAAAAATCAAAGAACACACATCCAACTGTGTTAGTTTTATTCCTTTTTTTGTTTAGATTAGACTGATGTTTAGGTCCAAATTTATTAGTTCTGTGGTCACAGTTGAAATTTACAATGCAAATAGCTTTGAGGTATGTATGAATATGATGGAAAATGTTTTCCAACTTGTATGCTTTTATTTAACTAACAAACTGCTGATGTGAACACATTGTTAACTTTAGCAAAAAAAAACTGCAAATAACCTTCCATGTTCTTTCCTGACGTGTTTCTTCACTTTCAAATTTCAGATAAAAAAAATTCAGTGCCTGTTTGGTCTTGATAAAACATTGACATGCACACTCATCAGTACGTACACACAGAAACACACACGCACACACACACACACGCATATTCTAAGTCCCTCAACATCTGGTTAACTTATCAGTTCACTCCGGTATGATCGCCATGGCAACCACCGCAAACCAAAACCACAGTCGGCGCATAAGTACAATGCCCCTCTGTTTTCTCCCCCTCCGTCTTCTGTCTCCCTTTCGCTCACTGAGTCTGTCTAGTGGTCACTCCCATGACCCATCACACCTTCTGGGGATCATTTCATCTCGCTGCGCCTCTGTACTCGCACACTTCTCACCCTCACTGCTCGCATCTGCCTTTTCTTCTCCGCCGTTTCAACCCAGGCACGATCTTTCCGTCTCGCTTTCTTTCCTAGTTAACTTTCATTTCTGCTTTGCGTCCACTGTGTGCTTCTACCTTTAACTCTGCAGCTCTTATTATCCTTTTATTTAAACTTTAGACTTTCCATTTCTCAGCCTCGGGCAACTCAGTCAACCAGACAAGTAAATTGCATTTCTGTTCCTGCTTTCTACTTGAAATGGACATAGTTATATTTTTTCCCAAGCAAGTGTAACACAATGGACGTGTGCAAGCAACTGTGGCTGTTCTGTGAATCCACGATTTGTTTACCAAAGAAGTTCGAGCCTGCGTGGGAATTTTGAACAATGTTTCGTGCTGTCTTAAACGCCAAGGATGTTTATTAATGCCTGCTCAATTTTTAATTGTTTCAAGGCTGCATATTATTTATTTAAAGGACGGCAGATGGATAGAATAATACGATAAACACCCTGGCACATAATTTCATCCAATTTGTCTCATCGTTTCAAGTCCTTACGAATTCTATAAATGTTTGCGTTAAGATGATACAGAGGGGAATTCAACTGCAGTTATAAGACACAAAACCTTTAAAATACAGAGATAAAAGAAATAAAGTTTATAAATCCAGACTTCTCAGAGCAGAATATGAAGGAGGATAAAATATGAGAAGTCAATATAGAAGACTTAAGCAGTCATGATCATACTGAAGATTAGCTATTGCTGACAGTCCACAGCCGCTTTCCTTTGTAAGGCGTGGCTGTTACAAAGATTTGCCAATGCCATTGAGTTGATGTTTATATAGTCATATATTCAACACTTTCAGTCCTACTCGTTTCCTCTGGTTCTAAATGATATTTATGCCTTATTGTCTTACCTGAAGTAAATAAGTTGGACTGGGGCCGACAAGTCGATAATAAAAATGTTTTATTGTTAGAAACTGGTCGACGTGAAAACTAGATGACAAAGGTTTTCACCTGGTTTGGGTTAGGGTCATTTTTCTTTTTTCTTTTCTTTTTTTTTGTTGACTGCACTTTATTCCCATGCACTTTCCGAGTTGGTGGGATCCCCACTGACATAGCAATAAAGCTGATTCTGATTTAGTTGTTTATGATGTGGAACATCAATGAGGACCATTGTAAAAAGGGGAGTATATCAAAAAAGGCTGACTTTAAGCAAGCAAAGCAAATTGAATTGTAGTTGTACCCCTTGTGTTTAGATGCTTGTGGAGTTGGCCTGTCCTCTTTTTGCAGCATATCAATAGTTTATGAAGTTGGCACTGTGTTATGCAACGCTGATGGATCTATTGATAACGGTGGTTTACTAAAGGTCACCAACCCAACTGGCACCTGAACAGTCACTGGTGTGACTACAGTGGTGGCTCAAGATATTCGGAAGTCAACGTGACGAACTGGAGAGGAAGAATTTTTGTCTTTTATCTTCTGTGGAAGTAGATGGACGTGGCCATCGCTGGTCCATCAGGTCAATGAGATTCGCGATCAGCTTGGTGAGTTGTGAATTCCAGCAGCTGCTATGATCAGCTTTGCTTCCATTTCTCATTGTTGTCTTGTTAAGGTTTTTCAGCGTTTAATGTGAGAGATGATGCCTAGAGCTAACCGAAAACTACTTCAAATCTGTCGTCCCAAACCAACCCAAGGTTTCCGCTAAATGACTGTAGCGCATCGACAGAGTTTCACTTGATTTAACTCATTTAAACACAGTGGAAACATTGAAACAAGATAACACATAACTCATCATTGGGGTGGACATGAACATGATGGTTTTTGGCGTGTTTTTCAAGACAAAATCCCGAAAGAAACATCACAAGTCTGTTCCTCACGGAACTCAAGTCTCACATTCCGACTGGACATATGAAAAGACGGAGCGCGTGATTGAAGAGCCATTTACTTTTTTGTCACCAATTGAGTTCACCTTTGCTTCATTGTTTCACTTCTTGACTGGCTGCGTTCCCTCGTTTTTTTTTGTTTGTTTGTTTTCCCCTGGGTTTCAAAAAAATCCTGGCGGAAACCCTACCGTCGTATCCCACCTACCCATATTGTGACTGTACTGTACGGTTTGTTTTGCGTAATTGCGCCTCTACATTGACTTAACATGTAAATCAGTCGCATACATAGATTATGCTTTGTGTGAACAGACCAGTTGAAGTTGATCTTATAATCTTTCTTGGATCTCCTCTCCACTTTCATTACAAAATGCGTTGATGCTAAACTTATAAAAACTCAGTGGGAATTAATAGCCAGTCACAAGGAAAAACTATTAATAGAATTGAATTTCACTCCAAGCAATAAAAGCCTTTAAGAGAACGGCAAAATCAGCCAACATTATGTCGAAAGTTTTCCACTCGGCGCCGTGACATCCCTCTGACTGAGTGCGTCTCATTTGAAACTGCATAGCACCAATGGAAGAGGTCAAGGTCTCGGAATAGCTGTGAAATGCTTTTGTGAAATTGCCAGTCAGAGCATGAACATGGCTGCAATGCACCAGCGTGTTTTGCATATTTGCATGTGCGCGTGGCCCTCGCCTGAGCTGCCCTTGCCTGAAGGCAGCGTACGGGTGTCTGTGCGTGCGTGTGGGTGATGGATGTCTTAGGTGAGCAGGTTAATCTCTTGCTAATGTAGACGAATTGTCCGCAGCACATGTTACACAAAAAGGGAGCACAAACCCATTATCCCAAATCGCAGAGAACATTATACCCGCTCATCCACGTTCGCTGTGAAAGGATTGGAGTAGAGCTTTGCTCGGTGCGAGGCGGGGTCAAGGGCAGTGGACAACCAGCTATATATCTGTGATTCTGCTGACATATCAGGAATTTGTTTTTTTAACTTCTGGTACTGCTTTTTTCTCACTCACATGCTCCCAGATCTAAATCCAATATGGGGTTTCATGTATAGACCAAACACTGTTGAGAAGTCCTACATGAAAAATGATGGTCAACAGCAGAAAAACGTCCTACTTGATGGACTATGCGGATGTGGCTCTGACATCTGATGCCCAGGATGGCAAGTGATGGCATTCGCTATAGGCTATAATCCTGCAGAGTATTTCCTTTTCATGTTTTTTCCTCATGGAAAATAGAATGAATTGAATCAGAGCGCACCAAATCTGCTGCCACCGCGCTAGAATATAGATTGAATCGGTCATGTCGTAGTTGAGAGGGTCGTTTGTGCTGAAAAAAACATCGATAAAAGTGAAGTGCATCCAGTAAACTTCCAAAATAAATATTTGTTGACCTCCAATCACATTCTATTCTAGAAGCGCTTTGCCGGCAGCACTGGCTCCAGTCCAGACCGTCAGATCAGATGCATGTAACAGTGACACCACAGACAATGAGCAACGCCATTTCGTCTGGGTAACTGAAGTGTCCGACATTAATAACATACATTTAACATGGAAAATTCAAGCAAACAAGAAAGCATTTTAATACATTTGCATGAGAAAGTCTGAATAACCAAGTTTTCCTGGGACGTCTGACTCTCGAAATGTGTGTGAAATGTGTGTTTAAGTCACAGCTTTGCAAGACACGATGCGAATGTATCGTATTTTCTGACCACATTTGGTGTGTTAGTCAGAGGTCATTCGGATATTCCGTTTTCTGTTTTCGCACTTAACTTACTTGCACTTACTTTACACTCCTAATAATAGTTTTGCGCTCATTAGTACTTTATTATTGTTTGAACCGGAAGCCAAGCAACAACATTTCATTGCCGCTGCTGTGTCTCACTACTGTGTTTTCTTGTGCAATGACAATTTAAGGAAGTCCAAGTCTCTAGTGTTGCAGCAGTGATGGACAAAGCACTGTCATGTACAACAAAACTAGTCACCAAGAACGTCTGGCTGATCATTGTGCTAATAATAATCTGGCAGGTTTTGTCCCAATTTTGCTCCTTCCCAACCAAGTATAAACACCTGGTTATCGTACGTCCTATAAGATTATCTGATGGGAAAATCATTTAGTCTGGTGTGTTTTAAGAGTGAATTTGTTCCGATAATCGGAAATCGTAAACTGTCAGTGCGGACAATTGTTAATGTTAAACGCTGAGTTGATCGGTCCTGACCTGAGCAAAAAGGGCGTTTTGAGTTTTATTGAAAGTGATGGCCATAATGCTGCTAGTTTTCAAATCTCACTTCAGTTGTATTAAACAAAAATCACTTGAAAATCCAAATGTGTGGGGCCCCCTTAACCTGACAAAGTGTCTGACATTACTGACATTTAAAAAGCCGACTGTGGTCCCAAAAGAAGGTCCCAGGAAGCTTAACAAGTTTCTTTCGAGAAGGACATATTTCGTAATAAATAAATAAAAATAAACCCCCATCATTTCCTTCGCTGCAGGATTTATATGCATATATGCTTTAGTAAAATGTAACCCAAATAAATGAATGAGTCTGCGAGCTGGCAGAAAGATTCATTGTTCTTCTACACACTCTCAGGGTGATTCTGAACCAATTCCAAATTCCCCAGAAAATTTATGATACACTTCTCTTTATCGATTAAACCAGTGAACACACACTTTGCAGAATGAAAAGCTCTGCCTTTTCTGGTTTATTAATTATTTTGTCCCTTTCCTGTCTCATAGAGGGTGTTCTATTTCCTCCTTCTCTTATTATTAACTGCTTTCACTTTTAGAAGAGTATCTGCTTGTTCTGGCAGTTTTAAAAAAGCGTCATGAAAAATGCAAGACGCACAAATCATAAAACAACTCTGTGACTCACTGAAACATATTTAAATGCAAACGCTGAGGTGAGTGTTTTTGATCTTATGTAAATCAGCTTATGAAATGTTCAGGGTGATGCTTGAAATTGAGACTTTGGATGATCGAAAGAATTTAGCTCATAGCATTACCCTGAATTTACTTGGATTTATGGGCTATTTGCATTCTGATAGATAACCTTAAGGATGGACAATATATATACTCATGCAATATTACGGATGAGCTGCTGTCATATTGGATCAGAGCTTGACCAGTTCTGGACTGGAACAGTCTAAGAAACTAGGGCAGAAAAAAAAAAAAAAAAAATCAATTTCATTCACGGTTTTCTTTTACTCAAGCGATTTAATATTTGCATTGTACTACATAAAAAATATATATATTTAACATCATATACTATATCATAAACTGTATTGAAATATAACACCATGAAGGCAAGAGCAAACCAATTTCAACTATATGTAAAGATTGAATGGGCACATCTCAAAATGCCATTTGTTTACATCTGAGGTTGACACTGCCTCTCTTTCTATGTTGCTCATGCACAGCGACAGCGAATCTCAAGATCAGGCTATTTTGAAATAGCAATTTCAGATGGAAAATGATGAACCGTACATCCATAAATGTAACACACAATCTTCTATTTAAATAAGCATGTCTCTACTTCCCAATTCTATTTCCACCTGTTTTCAATTCCTCACATGATCTCATTCTGTATTATAAGCCCGAAATTTGAGAATGAGATAAAAGTTGCAGAATCCTTGCTTAATATCAACTCAGACAAGATTTATTTTCTAACTCTAATCTGATGTGAAGAGATGAAATATCATTTCATGTATTTTGTCTTGTTTTTGCACAGACTAGTTTCAATTGTGACTTGTTTTCGGGCCGTCTAACAAGTTGAACCAGGAGTGCTGGCTTCATCTGAGCTACCTATTTTTATTGCTTTTGGTCCTGTTTATAATAATATGGAAAGGCATTCTGTGCCTTCAGAGAAGATCCTTTTACTGTAGGTCTCTAAATTGTGAGAAATTTGAAACCAACTCTGGATCGAGACTTAACCGAAAAAGTCAAGAAGATCGAAAGGCATTTCAAGCGGGATGGTTATTTTTGTTGCTTTTGGACGACAGGGCGCAAGACTTGCAGGCTGTTTTGTTGAAAATATTTGGAGACAAGTCGTCCTCTTTAGTCAGCAGCGGCTTTCTCTGTCAGATTAGACCAAGTCACCCCATTGCCATCGAGGTTCTCTGACCACCTGCAAGCATCGGTGAGACTGCAAACTTTTGGGGACACTCCAATCGATCCACAGCTCATGACCACTCACAGCAACAAGGTTAAACCAAGTAGAGATCCTGAAACGCCTCATCGATGTTGTCACAATTTTAAATCTCAATAAGATCTGTGATTCATCTAACTTTGAGGTTGTGATCTCATGGTGCTGTTCATGAGTTTGATCTGATCCTTTGGCGGTCAGGAGAAACATGACAGATTCCGCCATTTCGTTACCCTGCTGATGGCTTGGTCCGAGGATATTGCAGAGAATGTTGTTAAGCTCTTTCATTGTTCTGATGATTTTTGCCTTGGCAGTGATGGTTCAGGCCCATCTGTATAGGTTTCCCACTGGTGTATATTATACTGAAATACTTACAGCACGGTATATGTTGATGAATTTGGCAAGGATGAAAGGGGGGTGCACAAAACGGTGGTCAGGCCAGCAATGTTGTATGGTTTGGAAACAGCGGCACTGAGGAAAAGACAGGAGGCAGAGCTGGAGGTAGCAGAGATGAAGATGCTGAGCTTCTCTCTGAGAGTGAGCAGGGTGGATAGGATCAGGAAGCAGTAGATCAGAGGGACAGCACATGTCAGGCGTTTAGGAGACAAAGTCAGAGAGGCTAGATGGAGATGGTTTGGACAGAGAGCCAGTACATTGGTAGGAAAATGTTGAGGTTGGACCTGCCAGGCAGAAGGTGGAGAGGAAGGTCAAAGAGGAGATTCATGGAGGTGGTGAAGGAGGAGAGGAGGTCTGTAGGTTTGAGAGAAGAGGAAGCAGGGGACAGGGTGAGATGGAGGAAGATGATCCGCTCCTGAAGGGAGAAGCCAAAAGGAAAAGAAGAAGAAGAAGGTATATGTTGATGAATAGGTGCAGCCATGCAACAGATGGCACAGCATGTAACACAACATGAGCTGAAATATCAAGATGGGAAAAGTTGTGTTTGATTCAGATCTTGCCTGTGTGAAGCTCAAACATTGCCAAACAAACACTGACAAACATTCTGAACAACGTTGTTCTCAATTTTGAGTCAAGATCCCTCCATTGAGGCCGGTAATCGGCCGTGTGTGTACACCAGATGATTTCCCCAGAGACACACTCATGTATTAAAGAGAGGCGGTATTCATGAAGACGTGACATGAGCCCCCCCGGGACCAGACATAAACAAAATAAACTGAATAAACAGAAAATAAACAAAACTTCAGGTAACGTTCAGGTTATTAACATGTGTGTCGCCGCATGAAATTCCTCCTGATCCTGTGCTATCAAGCCCATAAATATCTGCAAGCCTTTAATGACAAGAGGGGCGAGTACATAATAATATAATTCCCTTAATGCTGCGCTTTCTTTGCAATAATGAGCTTGTATCATTAAAAGTATAATAAGCACATTTCATGAAAGTCCCTGTAGTTTTTATTCATTGCATGCGGTCTTCTATATGTTGCTGCAGATGACAGTGATAAGACCTATCTGGAGCCCTATGTCCATGAACAGAAATATCAAAAGTTAATTCGAAAATATTTGTATTTTTCTGTGCTGTACCTTAAATACTTGCTTATTTACTGTTAATAATCAGTAATTGTACTGGTGGACTCCCCCTGGAACTGCAACCTTATCGTGGTGGGGGAGTTTGTGTACCTTGAATGATCCTAGGAGCTATGTTGTCGGGGGCGTTATGCTCCTGGTAGGGTCTCCCATGGCAAACAGGTCCGAGGTGACGGGTCAGACTAAGAGCAGTTCAGAAGCCAAAAAACTAAAAAACACCAAGGACCGTGACGTCGCCTGGCATGGCGCAGCCGGGGCCCCACCCTGGAGCCAGGCCTGGGGTTGGGGCTCGAATGCGAGCGCCTGGTGGCCGGGCCTCTGCCCATGGGGCCCGGCCGGGCCAAGCCCGAACGAATGACATGGGCCGTCCCTCCTGCGGACCCACCACCCACAGAGGGAGTCATAGGGGTCGGGTGCAAAGAGAACTAGGTGGCAGTCGAGGCTGGGGGGCCCGACGACCTGGTTCGTGTGGACATTCACCGTCGTGGTGAAGAGAGAGCTGAGTCACAAGACAAAGCTCTCGATTTACCGATCGATCTACGTTCCCACCCTCACCTATGGTCACGAGCTTTGGGTAATGACCGAAAGGATAAGATCGCGGATACAAGCGGCTGAGATGAGTTTCCTCCGCAGGGTGGCTGGGCGCACCCTTAGAGATAGGGTGAGGAGTTCGGTCATCCGGGAGGAGCTCGGGGTGGAGCCGCTGCTCCTCCACATCGAGAGGAACCAGCTGAGGTGGCTCGGGCATCTGATCCGGATGCCCCCTGGACGCCTCCCTGGGGAGGTGTTCCGGGCATGTCCTACCGGGAGGAGACCCCGGGGAAGACCCAGGACTCGCTGGAGAGATGATGTCTCCGGTCTGGCCTGGGAACGCCTCGGGATCCCCCGGGAGGAGCTGGAGGAGGTTTGTGCGGACCGGGAAGTTTGGGCTTCCCTGCTCCGAATGCTGCCTCCGCGACCCCACCCCGGATAAGCGGCAGAAGAAGGTGAAGGTGAAGGTGTACTGGTGGATAGTTGATGAACCATTCCAGGGTGAAGTATACGTTGTAAGGATTCATTATATAGTGCTGATGCAGTACACGCATTAATAACTTGTTTAGTTATGATATATGTTCCCTGATCTAGAGTCACCAGAGATTTTTGCAACTTTATCATTTTTTATATTTATATAAATCTGTCTTTGCTTTTTCTAATGTCCTTATTTATTTTTAACATCGTAGACTTTATTATCTTATCTAGCTACAGTATCAAATAAGCTACCAGAGGCGAAGACTCTTGGTGAGACTGAACCACATGTCATTTTTTGCATGTGAATAAAAATGTTTAGATTATTAACAAAAAGCCACTCTTCTAATTCCATTAGAAATACAGTTGTTTTTTAAATCCACTGAAATGTTGGAATGCAAGCCTCAAAAAAAAGTAAGCAGTTATGGGGCACTCACACAGGCTGCAGCAGCAGTTCAGAGTCAGAAGGAATCATACCTGTGAACAAGTAATCGAGGCAGGCAAAACTCTTTAGTTATTGTTTCATGAGAATTGACTTCATGATTTTCGTGACAGGCCTACTTGGTGCGAGTCTTGTTGTTGTTCAGTCTGCTTGTCTGGAGATGTCTCAGCATGCACTGCAGGACTGACTCACCAAATCATCGTGTCAAAAATCACATTTAGTAATATTTGTGTTTTGATGATGAATAAAAACTGTAGGTAAGACTGGGGCCAGCTTCACTTAGCAAGCTTCATTGCAGCAATGAATCCTTCTGCCAAACATATGAAACAAAATAATAAATTCTATTGGAATACAGTGGAACCTCGGTTTTTGAACCAAAATCCAAAACTCGAACGCCCCCGAAAAACGGAAAAAACATAATGTGCGCGGACCGACCAGCTGACCCACGACGCGCTTTGTTATTGTGTATAACGCAGCCTCTGTATGCAGACATGTCCCGTAAGCTACATTTACTGACTGTTTTTTCTTCATATTGAGGTGTAAAACCTTTCCTGTCTCCACACTGGACCGTGGTAGAGTGTCACAGGGGAGGGGCTCGCTCTCCACACCTCCACTCCAGGGTTTGATGTCCTGTTGTGGGCTGGAGCTGGGACAGGGATGAGGCGAGTCTGGGACAGAGCTAAGTTACTTGGTTTATGACTTTGTCACAGCCAAACTGCACAGAAGCGCACATTCAGAGCTGGACACGCACCGGGCACCTCTTCACTTCTGGAGAGACGTCACTCACTCGGCAACCCCTCCCACATGCAGCGGCCACACACATAGAGGAACAGCGCACCTGCAGCAGACACTTTACATTCACTCCTACAAAAGACTATTTTAAGGCTTGGAACGCATTATTTCTTTTTCCAGTCATTGTAATGGGAAAAATCGATTCAGATTTCAAACAAATTTTAATTTATTTTTTCTTTAAAATTTGCTCATCACCATCATCATGTTTCTACCTTAAACAAATATCATGGAATTTGTCATGTTTGTCAGGTTGTATTTGTAAACATGACTTTACCATTGGATCCAAAACACTAAAGATACAAGTGTCTCCTGAGTGTACGGGACCAAATTGAAAATGCGATCGTATCCTGGAGAACCACTGGGCACTAAAATGCTCATCTGGCGTCAGCTTGTCAGTTAATAGTCGTACGTGCGTTAAAGAGCACTTTGTTGAACATCCCCTGATTAAAACTGGCTGCAGACAAATTGACTTCATTTTCTCACTTTCAAACTGTTTATTTTTAACTCCACATTCTGACACTAAACACAGGGAGAATAATGAAAAGCCATTAGCTTGATGGTGGGTAGTAGGGAAAATGAAATTAAAATTTCATGAGTGATCATTCTTTCTCAATGATCAGCTCCATATTTCAGTGAAGTCGGAAAAATATATGATTAAGACTGGGACGTTTTTTTCTTATGGAGGGAATTGAAATAGTTTTCTTTCTCGTCACGCCATGTCGCCTCACATATGCAGCCGGGAGTCTGCCTCCCAGAGAATCAATTATCTTGCTTCATTTATCTGTAAAGCTGAGAAAGCAACGAGGACCGATTGTCCCGCACAATGTTCGCAAAACATCATCCAAGTCGTCCAATTTACTTTTCTGAGCTCAGTGTTTTCCTCGCAGTGCAGAACTGACCCGTGACTAAAGTCGGCAAGAGCTTTTATAGACGTGCTCACCTTTAGACGGCGACAAAAATATCGGTCTACTCATTATCTAACACTTTATGATTGAATAAAAAACAGAATTCATAAAAAAAACAGAAACAAAAGTGATTTGAAAAACTACGAGAGTCCTCTGAAAATTGTTAGCTGATAGTCCTTGGCTACTGTTGGATCACAGAGAGCATACATTAATGTTAAAGGCACTTATTTGTCTTCATTTTTGGCAAAAATAGTGAATCTGCTGCAGGGTTTGGCTGTAAGTAATGCTACATGCAAATGTAGCTGCACATTTTCCTTTCGTTTTCCGCCCTGGTTTCGAAACAAAGCATGTGTCAGGACTGTCGAGGCGCTGGAATACTCTTGCAACAAGCATAAACAAATTGATCCATTAGAGACATTGGCGTTTACGGACGACAGGGTTGAGTTTCAATTGGAGTCAACACTGAACTACAAATCATCAGAGGGAAGACAGAGTGGCCGGCGACACAAGCTTGCGAGTGTTTTTAGCAGTTCTGTGGTCACCTGCACACCACAGGTTGTAATCGGCTTGAATTTCACTTCCATAAGTGCTTGTTTGGTCATGGTTTGAGATTATAAACATTTGGTCCAAACATTGCACTGGTGTTTTTGGAAACTGTGTGGACGAAAGGCCTATCCGACACAGAACCACCGGCTCAGTCTTGGTGTGGACTGGGCCTAAAGAGTTATTATTTTTGCAACCACCCTGAGGTCCCCCTGGAAGACTGAGTTTGACTGTCTGGGTGAGGCCTGCTAGAGAAAGGGAGCAAAGAGCTGGTCGAACGCCTCAGGCAGGACAGACGGCAAGGATGTGCCCAACAAGGCTAGGAGCGGAGGGTGGACAGGGAAATCACTCAACAAAACCTTGAGTGCAAAAGGCAGGGGTGAGGAGAAAAGTCAACAACGAGGAAGCAGGGAAAGCCACATATCAGCTCAGGATTGGGAGAGGAAATTCACGGGGAGTGTAGGCAAAGCCATCCATCCATCCATCGTCAGTTAGCCAGTCCTGTTGAGGGTGGCGGGGAGAGCTGGAGCCTATCCCGGCGGTCATTGGGCGAGAGCCAGGAATACACCCTGGACAGCTCACCAGTCCATCGCAGTGTAGTGAAAGCCACCTGAACCAAATTTGGCTGTTGAGGGTGCCTGATGGTGAAATACCAGGGGAGCCCAGATGATGATGTGTTCAGGAGCATCCACAAAATGGATTCTGGGAATGGATGGAGCAACTCCTCGATGAAGTTTAGAATGAAATCTTGATCATTTTTCTCTCAAGAAGTCACCACTCACTCATTGGTGATGTGATATCACTGACCACCTTCATTTTTACCAATCGGCAGGTTTCTCGTCCGTTTTAAAGACACAAAACATATGAAAATGTCACGTCATCACTTATGTTCTTTGAGACCAAGCTGAAATCTTCACACAGAAATGGCACAGTTCCACTGATAGAGCAGCTTCAAACCGACTTGCCTTTAAAACGTGTCTGGAGAGGTAACATACCCGACACTCGTCCATGTGACTGGGTTCTATACCAAAGATTTGAGTGAGATGCCAGCTGCCCCCTCCCCTGATACATTGAGTTACAGTGCCATGAAGTCCTGTCTGTAAAAATCCCCAAGCGGTAAAACCTTGGCGCAGTCCAGCCACCACACATTATTCTCATTTCAAAACAAATCCTCTTTTCATTTCTTTAATTGACTGGTTTATGAAGCAGAAATGCTCATTTCTATTCAGATTTTTGGTGAACGGACAAAGAGCCACAGAGAGACAGTTAATACAACAAAACAAAGTAAGTACATTCTGTCTCTGGCCAATTTTTTTGGGGGGATTAAGTCGAAAAATAATTTCTTTAAACAGATTAGTCATGACCTGGTGAAAAAAGGCTATTTATTATGATTTTACATTCGTTCAGAGATGTCAGACACTGTTGGTTTTTATTATTCATCTTCTTTTTTTTTTAACTTTGTGTAATTCAGGCGACTCATTATTGAGAAATTTTAAAGACAACACTCAAAGGTTGGACAATGTATCGCGTATATAACTCTCAGGAGAAACCATGTGGTCTGCAAATCTTCAAAGGACAAGGTGAGGCTCAGCACCTTTAAGTCTGAGGCTGTGCTTATCACGTCTGAAAATCACCAAAGACACATGATTCACTGTGGCTGGAGTGGACATGGAAAATGAAGGACCTCTTCCAACTAATGTAATTTGTTTGTGATTGCAGGTATTCGAATATACACAAATAATAATCATAAAAAAACGTGTTTTCTGTTTTTGTGAAACTCTTTCTCTACAGTACGTCTGACTCTGCAATCAGCCTGATTGAACCCTGCTGTGCTAAATCACCTTCCCACTCTCCCTCAGTCTGAGCAAACAGTTCAGTGCCAGGTTTGTACAAAATGTTTTCACTCATAAGGTGGACATTTTCTTCCCTGGGTGACATCAGTGTTAGCCCTCTGCAAGTGGACTTCAGCATCCTATACTGACGACAAAGGCAGCCTTCGATGTTGGATGCCACACATAGAACTTTCAATGGACTAAAAGAACGCACCTTGACTAAAACGCACGGCCGGTTGATGGGCTTCAAATAGATTCTGACACGTTATTAAATGTAGAAAGAATGGTGCAACATCCCATGGCTCTTTTTTCTTTCACACGCTGCCTTTTTCGTCAGTATAGAACTTAAAAGGCAACTTTCCCAACGTCAATGTACAATGTCATAAGAGTGAGAATGTTTTGTGCTACTTCAGACTGTCTGGCAATGTAATAGTTTTGTGAATACTTTTGTTTTGTTGTATTCAGGGTTGTCAAAGTTCATGTAATGCGTAATGAGTACAGTGGTACCTCGGTTCTCGACCACAATCCGTTCCACATGGCGGTTCGAGTGAATTGTTTGAAATCTGAATCGATTTTTCCCATTACAATGAATGGAAAAAGAAATAATGCGTTCCAAGCCTTAAAATAGTCTTTTGTAGGAGTGAATGTAGAGTGTCTGCTGCAGGTGCGCTGTTCCTCTATGTGTGTGGCCGCTGCATGTGGGAGGGGTTGCTGAGTGAGTGACGTCTCTCCAGAAGGGAAGAGGTGCCCGGTGCGTGTCCAGCTCTGAATGTGCGCTTCTGTGCAGTTTGGCTGTGACAAAGTCATAAACCAAGTCACGCTCTGTCCCAGACTCGCCTCATCCCTGTCCCAGCTCCAGCCCACAACAGGACATCAAACCCTGGAGTGTGCGCTCCAGCCTCGGAGGTTTGGAGAGCGAGCACCTCCCCTGTGACACTCTACCACGGTCCAGTGTGGAGACAGGAAAGATTTTACACCTCAATATGAAGAAAAAACAGTAAATGTAGCTAACGGGACACGTCTGCATACAGAGGCTGCATTATACACAATAACAAAGCGCGTCGTGGGTCAGCTGATCGGTCCACGCACAATATGTTTTTTCCGTCTTTTTTTGGGGGTGTTCGAGTTCTGGATGTTCGTCCGAAATCTGAAGCAAGCTCTAGTTTTTTGTTCGAACTTTGATTAGTTACAATTCTGAGACGTTCGAAAACTGAGGCACCACTGTATTTACTTTAGGATGAATCGGCAAAAGTTGCCTGATTCAGCCATGTAAACGGCCTGTGTAGACACGGAACACAGGCAGATTTCGTCATCTCTGTCTCGGTGAAACATTGATGCAGAGATAACGCTTGTCAAGCAGATATTCATCGTAGTGCTCCTGCGCTGCATTCATGTTCCGACAATATGAAGTCAAGGTGCACTCAAGTACTGTATCAGGGTGATTGTCCTTTCCATCTCGGCCTGATAGTAAGGGGTCATTAAATAGTTCTAATCCTGCACCATCCCAGAGCGGTGTCCATCCTTGGTCAGGAACGGAAAAATTGTGTCAAATTATCCTTATGTTTGTACACTACTTTACACTGCTGCAAACCTGAAAACACTTAATATCTGATCTGATAATGTCTGGAACATTCAGTCCAAAGTAGATCAGGTGAGACCTTCTCACCTTCACTGGTGTTGTAGCACCACGTCATTGACGTGATGATTCCACAAGGCAACATTTGTTCATGCAGTATGATCGAATGATACAGGTTATTGTCTGTATCTCCTCGGCCAGGCTTCAACGTTCGATTCAACATTGAGCTTGTACAGGATGGAGCCTGCAGCTAGTGAATCAATTCCTGAATTGTCACCAATAGAGTCCCGCATCACTGCCCCAAAGATCTTTTTCAGATCCTTCAAGTTCCCATGAGAAACGAGCAAGAAGTAAAGAGAGCAGAATAAACACAGATGGAAGCTTGCTCTGCCTCGGAGGAGGTATTCGTCTTCCAAATAACAAGCTTATTTGTTGTTTTTCTGCCATTTGTCGAACCATTTTACCAAACAAGAGAAACTTCAATAGTGAATAGCGCCATTCCTCACAGATGTGAGAGCAGATAAATAAACCAATATGGCAATACGAAAGCTTGCGAGTCACTTGGAAAGTGGGCAGACGGCCAGGCAGTCGCTGCTCCTGTTGGGAATGAGAAATACTCTAATATCCATCGATGGTTATGGTCACACTTCCACATGGTGCTAGGGCTGTCATGTATAGCTGCATTTACCTTTTCCGAGCACAAATGATTATTTAAGAGATAAATTTAAGGACTAAGAAGTCCCAGCTGTCCCATCATGCCGCTCAATTGACTTTGAAAAGCCTTTACGCAGCAGTTTATTGCTCCCATTCTCTTGGCAAAGTGGCTCAAAGAGTAATACAACCCATTGGTGACTCTGAATACATCAAGCGAGCAAACGGACAGAGAGGATGTTGGCGTTACTTTACATTACCTCTGACGACAAAGCATCGGAGCAAGATAGACTCGGGCGCGTTATGTTGTGTGTCATCTGGAGTGTGAGGCCGTGTTAAAGTAATGAAAGCAGAGGTAGTGTGCTTACAGAAGAGCCATGTCATTTGAGAAGAAAGTCTGCTGCTACTCAGAAACCCCCTAGTGGAGATTGTCGCTGACAATGCGATTGCGAACTAGTGCTTTCCAGGACTTTACATGTTAATATGGCTGACTCTGGAACTTTTGCACTAGGACCGCCTAAACACAGAATAGTGTATTTGTGCCTCGTGGTCATGCAAACCTCTCTGTACAACAAATCCTGAAGCTCACTATGATGGAGTGAGAGAGAGAGCAGGATTGCAGATCTGGCAACAGAAAACTCTCAGTTTATTTTCCGGTCCATATTCCCCTCAAGAGCTCAGTTGGCGTAGAGGAGCGGGGACAGTTTGCCAGTCTAATCATAAATGTTATAAAGGGCCATATTGTGCATTTTGTTTCCTCCAGTATACAAGTCCCATACACTGAATTGGAAATGTTTTGGAAGCATTTTCAGAAAGTAGTTAGTAAAATCTAGATAAAAGATGGAAGTAAGGTAAAAGTATCTTCCACCATTTTGAGTTTTGCTGGCACCTACTTTAGAATTGAGGAATAACTAGACTACCCAGAATGGTGTATTTTCCGGCAAAAATGCTATTTAAAGCGTGAAGAAAGTGAGCTACAAATGTAACTATTGTCTTTGTTAATGGAGATATGAATATTAGGGAAATCGTTGCATTATCTTAAACCATTTTATGGATTATTTACTGTTGTTGCGTGAGATTTTATTTACATATTTATTTTACAGTCTTCTTCTGAACTGACAGACTGAAAGCCGCTTTGGCCTAATGCTGCCCCTTCAGTCTGAGCACGTATCTGCATATAAAAGGCTGCAGACTTGGTACTTGGTTTTGAGAGCTAGGTGTGAGGATTAAGGACGGAATTAGAATTCAGCCGACAAAATGGCAGCCTTGCTGAGAACGCATGGTTTTACGTAGCTATTAATAGGACTACAAAAATGGCCAGAGCACCGTGCCCAAAACAGCAATCGATTTTAAACGCATCCAAAATTAAAATAAGTAAAATAGACTCGCATGTCACCTTGGCAAGACATTACTTGCTGCATTTCAACACGTCCATTTTTGCGGTGCTGAAACCACATAACATCACACTCCGGACACAGACAGTGATTTGTGGACCTGGCGTTTCTCTCAAGATGTTCACTCCCTCCACAATGTGGACAATATGTGACAATATCATGGCGTCTTCCTTAGTGACAGCAACTCTAGAACCATTTGCAGATTCAGACGCACGTAACAGCTCAGATCCCGGGTGAGTCGTGGATAAATCCCAAAGATGGAGCACGAGTGGTTTTCTTGCAGCTGGTCACAGTTGCAAAACTGTCAATGACATGTTGGCTGAACAGGTTGTGGCACTAGACAGGGAGACTTCTGCTGATGTCTCGAAAAACAAACTCAATCCACCGAGCCTTTGTAGCTTAGTCCTTACGACTGGCAGATACATGTTCCTCTCCAACACAGCTAGAAAGGCTCTCATTCATCTCTCTAGTCAATAGTCATCCATGGATAAAGGGTCGCTCTGTGAAGTCCGACAGTGGCAGTGTTTACTGTACAGTGTGTCGTCGATCCCATGATCCTTTGCCGGTTAGAATCACAGGCCTTCAGGACGCCTACTTTAATGAGAGCTGTTAGCAAAAAGACTGTGAAACTGAACATTTTGTGTTGGAGCCACAGTTTTTATATTGACAACAAAATTCCCCAGAAATGGATGAACATGTTTTTTTCCACGTCACCGTTTGTTAAGGTGATGCTTCATCGTGCTATCACTAGAGATAAGTATTAAAATATGGAGCAGCACGACAAGGCCCCTTTAAATAAGACGTGTGGTCAGATGCAGTTTGGGACTCCACCTCGACAACGATGCCCGTGACGTTACTGGATGTGACGTGCTCAGTTGAGCCTCAGATTGCTGTCTCAACAGCACTGCGGAACAGCAACTCCCGTTTTCGTCAAAGTACGACCCGAACAGTGAACAACTTCCCTCCTGCTTTGAGCTCGATAATGATTAAAAGACGCACATAGTCAGACGTGCGTTTCCACAAGTTTCCGCGAAAGGTTCCAGCCGTAAATCAGAGATTTCTCGACTGTACCTGACAGCTGACGCTGCCTCCCATGAAACCCTGAATGATTCATTCGGCCCTGGCGCTGAGGAAAACTTGTCACACCGCATAGTGCAATATTAAAGCCCATTTGTGTCAAAGAGAAGTCGTTTGGTTTCTCACCACAAATCTTTGTGACACTGTGGGCTACATGCGGTAAACAGTGTCAAGCTGTTTAAATGAAAAAATGCTCGAGGTGGAGTTGGCTTTTTGACTGGAATGTGGATTACATGAGTAATATTTCCAAATCTATCAGTCTCGCCATAAAAGCTCGGTACGTATCCGGTCTGCTCGGGAATAATAAATTGAACATAGCAGCCAAGCACACAACCTGCCATTATTCACGATAGGTGCGTGTGTGTGTGGATACGCAGGTTTTTACGTGTGTCGATAAGTGCTGCTTTTGATTGAAACATAAAGCCCGGCCTGTATTTGAAACACATGTAAGACGTCCTGCTCTGGTTTTATATTCATGAAATGTGTCTGTGTGTGTACAGTCCTCCGCCACAATGGCGCATTACTGTAATAAAATCATCACACAGCCTCATTGTTCATGACATTTGACTGTAAAGTAGCATCGAAAAAAAAAAGAAAAAAAAAGAGGCCGAAGGTGAAAAAACACCCTCGGAGGGAAATGTTCCGGTGAATTAGACGTTTGTTATGATTGTTCTCAGCGTGATTGGCGGTTTTGTTTGGTGGACTTTACAAACATTGCTGCGAGAGTCAGGTTGCTTTTCCAGTCGGACGAAGCATAAACATGTGAGCAAATGAAGGGGGTAGGTTGAGAGATGAGTCACTGATTAGCCATAATATTATGACAACTTGTCTAATATTGTAAAGCCGTCTCTTTAGGTCGGCTCAGTCGCGTGTGAGGAAACCTGCGACACACGGAGCTCAATAGTCATCGATTAATAGACGGCCACTTTGGTGCCTCTGGAGCTGTGTAGCCTCATATGTTAGTGTTACCATGATGAACTTAATCCAGGGGTGTTTGTGTGTGCCCCTGGTTTAAATACACCTGTGAGGACCAATTCTTGTGGGGCCCTTTTGCCAGACCCCACAAGGTTAAACCTCACTTTGAGGATGCGGGCTTCAAAAGAAATACATGTACACATACAACACATATAAGTGAATTTAAGTCTGGATTCGGTCCTGTTGAAGGTTAGCCATTTGTTTTGGATGGCTAGGTTTAGGGTCGTGAAGGTTGCTAAACCAAATAAGGGAGAAAATAATACACAAAAAGGATTGAATTCAAATATACTTTTAAATATTGTCATAATGTGAAACATATGTAGCTATACAAAGTCATGTGAACTGGACAACTGTCACTCTCACTAATGCGAAGTTGACATAGAAGGTGATACGATCTATAATATTTTAAATGTGTCTGGATCATTCTATATAAAAACTCAGAACTAAAACTTCAATTTGAATCTCACTTTAACAATGGAAAAAATGAAAGTGCGTAGCATGATGTCATACAATACATTCAGTCTGTGCAGCATTTATAGTGTAACAAGAATCTCCAAAATTATGAAAGCATGATTTTAATAATTGGTTTTATTACAGCAATGTCTGCAGACAGTTGCACTCCACAGACAAGGGTTTAAATCGTGGCTGTCAAACTGATCCATAAAAGGGCAGCAGTGGGTGCTGGTTTTTTGTTCCAACCCTGCAACAACATCCGTATAGGTTAACCAATATGGTGTCAACTGAAACAAACCTTAAAATCAATTTGTCCCCTAACAAAAATTGTCCAATTCTCATTGACCGCTCCCCCTAAACCTAACCATCCAAAACACATGGCTAACCTTAACCAGGGCTCTTAAAGACCCATTTATAATGACCTACATTATTTTGAAGTCCTCGACCTCAAAATGAAGACATAAGGTCCCCACAAGGACAGTGGTTTGTCAAGAATTAGTCCCCACAAGACAAGGATAAACAAGCACACACACACAGAGATGACAAAAGAATCAATATGTCAGCTGCCTTGAGAAATAGTTGACACCGTTATTGTGCTGATAGAATAAAAGATATGAGTTTAAATGCTTCTTGGCAGATGACAGGATCAAATAAATTGCTCAGGGTAGAAACAGTTGTGACAAGTGGATGATTCAAAACTGAGTCTCAAAATGAGGACATGAGAAAAAAATAGCTAATACAAAGGGGATGAAACAGGAGGAGTATTAGGCTGAAGAGAATGGATGGTGCTGCTTAAAATCCATTCAAAATAAATGCTCTCATTCGCTTTATACCTTTCATTTGTGAACGCGTGAGATTTAACTAAGATACTGTTGACATGAGCATATATCTTCGATAACTGAGTCGATTTACTCGCCACCGTGTAGTGTCACATTAACCTAAAATAAAGTCCACTTCCTCATCGCCACTACACATGCAAACATGGCGACTGACTATATGGATGCATGACAACAAATTCTGGAACAACAGCTCTCTCTCTGTGTATTTATGTGTCAGTTCGGTGAGCAGTTAACTGACTGAGCAGGGTTTGGCTGCTTCTTTAGTGATTTTGTTTTAAACTGCACCAAAGTAAATAAAGGTGCCCATGTGGGCTTGAATTATTCAAGTTGCTCGTGTGGTGATCATGGCAATGTTGAACTGGAGAATTACACTACGGAGTGAAAAGAAAAGGGGACGGCTCTGAAGTGTTTGTTGCTGCCCTTAACTCAGTGCTAAAAAGCAAAACTTCATTGAGTGTGAGCACTGCCTCCGGCACAAGCTATAATATCAGCCAGGTGCATGGATCAGCTTCTTAAGGGGAGCGTCTTAATCGTCTTATCCACTGGTTGAAATTCAAATTGAAACCTGTGTGAAGCCTCTGTCCAATTTTCGTTGGAATTGCCCCACTGGATGGTTATTCGGACTTAAGATTTCACCGAAAACCTTCCGCTCCGCAGTCCACCGTGCGCCACCTGCATGGAGCGCAGATAAAACAACAAGATCATTTCCAATCTGAAGGGATTTGCTTCAGTAATTCTGGGGGAAAAAAAGAGCATTAGTTGAAGCAGCAGGTCGGGTGAGAGGGTGCGGATAATCTTGATGAATAAATCGTAACGCTTAATGCACTCAGCCTCACAGATTGATGGTATCTAAATGGGAAAGTTTACCTAAGGGTGGAAATTTCCTCCATCTGAGCAGTCGACTCGCACAGGTATCCAGTGTGTCCGTGGGAGTGTGTGTGTGTGTGTGTGGTAATGCAGCACAGACTGGAAACAAACTGTTACCGTAGAAAAAAATAAAAATAAATCCTCCAGCGTCGACTAAGTGGGAGACCTCTGGTGGCAAAATTAACGGTGCCAGTTGGTGACACAAACAGCAGTGAGATGAATGAGCATTTTCCATTTTCACTCTGCAGATTTCTCATGTGAAGCACCGTAGGAAAAGTTAGCCGTCCACATTTAATCCATTACTGAATACTGATTTCCTGCTAAGAACACTCATCAGTCTCAGACCTCAAATTTATTTTCCATTATACGGCCTCCGCTGTAATTGCCCTCTGGGGTCACAATTACCTGGATACATATATTTGAAAATCAAATGAAATGTGATGCTGCTCACACACATACACACACACTCACTTTCGCTTGACTCAGGTTTGAGCACCAGGTTGATTCACACTTCTCTCTCTCTCTCTTGTCTAACAAACTTGGTTAGAAAGATTAGCAGCTCTACGATAGTGGAGAGTTATGATCCTCATTTATCCATAATGGCATAAAATGAGCAAATAAAACACTACATAAACCCAAAGAGCTATAGCTGAGGATTTTAAAATTGATGAGATTATTGACTCCTAATCCTTGCCATTGTCACAACAGAGAACTGTCTTCAGGTTGTCAGCATGTGGTGATTCAAACCTTAGTTATTGACTGTGTCTCCACATGCATGAACGTTGGTGCAATAAATTGTACATGTTGCAGCCAAATGTTTTTGGTTACTATGGTGTTACCGTCAGGATGAGCACAAAACACTTGTCACTGAGTTTTACAGCTTGATCGTTTGATGTGGCTAAAAACGCATTGCTACAAAACACATCGTATTGGTAAACCTATTGCCCCAAACACGTTGCAACCCCTACGCTCTTATAGGATGCACCCATCCTCACTTACTTTTTTTTTTGGCCAAAACCTTTGGAAAGTCGCAAACGGCCTTTGGCTGATTATTATTACCTTTACAATACAACAATACTGACCAACTGTGTATAAAACAAAACAAAAAAACATTCCAATTTTTAGAGCAAAATAACATAAAATGAAAATTGTTTAGTATAAAATAAATAAATATTATTCCCTTTTCAATGAACAGATCAAACCAACAATGTAAACTTCACTCATTATTTGCTAAATACAGCAATGTTGCCTTATACCCTGACAGACTGCTTCACTTTTATTCGACTACATGTCCAGGGAATGACTCTCTGGGGTCCAGCTGTGCGTCTGTTAGCATTAGCATGGTTAGCCTCTCGCTAGCACTCAAATTCAGTGTGGTGATTTGAGGCCAAGTTTCTCATCCATTCAAATTTTGTTTTGTCATTTCTGGTTTGGTTGTGTTGTTCTGTTTGCTGTTATTGTTCCAGCTTCCCGAGCAACACGGCTGGCATCCATCAGCAACTCAAGCTTTCCTGGATATCTACACCTTGGTACCAGTTTGTGTTGCCAGATGGTTACGTTGCGTTCCTACAGTAAACTCCCTTGTGACGGCACTCTCTCGTGCTTCTGATTTAATCTAAATTCTGTGCGTGCTTGTCTTCCTTTTCAGCCGCCTCCTTAGTTTGTTCTCATCGCTCCATTTTCTGTTTCTTGCTTCTATTAGATCGTGTGTGAGAGTTCTGTAATACTCACCTTTTGGGTTTCTTGTTGTTATAGTTATTCCGTGTGTGAGCGTGTTTTATTCCACCACCCAGCGCTTTGTTATTTGGGCCTCATGAGTAATTTCAGAGTGCGTTTTTGTTGTCCCCCTTCATTCGCCTGTTTTCTGTTTCAAGTTTTTCCCCTGCCCCTGTGTGTTCTCCTCCTCCTCCTCTCCTCCTCTCCTGTTTGTCTGCGTTTTCGTTTCATTGTAAATAAATCTGTTAAATTACTCTCGTTCTCCTGAATCTTCTGTGAGCCACAGACAAGCAATTCAGTGAGCAATTCTCCTCAGCAGCCATGATATTGACAAACAGACGCCATCAAGTCATTTGATCCCAATGTCACAAATTTCCATATTGGTGGGAATGAATTTCATTTTTTTAAAATAAAGAACATTAAGCATCATTATCAACAAACTGTAGAGCTGCCAACATATAGGCGCTCTGGTATGGACAGACTAAAACCATTCAGTTTTGTTATAGCTCGGTAGATTCTCAAAGAATCAGCTTGATATATTTTAGTCAACACATATCTGTGCATTGAATTAAAATTAACGCTCGCATATAAAATCAGACAATGGCTGCTTTTTAGCTACAGTTCTGTGTCCGGTGGTGGAGCCTTTAATGGCTTTTGGGTGTGTGTGTGTGTATGTGTGTATGTCTGGCAGAACAATATTGCGGCGCAGAAGAATTATTGGCCCGGATCCATATGCAGTGCTCTGCCACATGGGTCTTTAATGTGTGTGTGAAAGCGGCTGTGAACATCACTGAGTGTGTTTGATTCCCAAAAAACTCACAGCTTTTACGTGCTGGCTGGCAGACAACCACAACAAGCCTAAAGCTAGAGGAGACAAATCAAAATCACAGCAAACACCAGGAAAATGATCACACACACACTACGCCACATTGCGAGTTCCTCTGTGCGTTTCCTTCTTTGCCACCATGAGAACTCACAAAGTGGCTATGTGAAGACTGGAAAGTCAGTTTTTTCACTGCCAGTTCTGTGAACGGTTCCCATAACTCACCCAGGTTCTGTTTTGACTACAGTCCTTTATTTGCTGCACCAAGATAAATAGATCATGTTGTCTATTCCAAAAGTTATGAATAATGTGAGCCATTCAGCTGACCTGAAGGAGGAATAAATAGAAACGTTATTGTTTTAGGTCACATGGTGAGGAAGGATGTACCAATGACCACTGCATACTGCTCACAACTTTATAGCTCATCCGTGGAAAGTTCCCACATGTTGCTGAATAGTATAACTGTAGATCTAAAACACACACACACACACATATTTATGAGCCAAAGGAGGTATGAATTAAAGACCTGAACACACATTATTTGAATTGGATGAAAGAGAGATTGAAAGTGAAAGCAAGGAAGAGAGAGAGAGAGAGAGAGAGAGAGAGAGAGTGTTACCAAAGAGAAACATGGAAGAAACTGCATGCAGGGAGCGAGTCATAATTTCCATTTTCCAGTGCGTCATGTAAAAACAGTCGATTCATTACTGAATCAAAACTTGCAGTCACAGCGGCGACCACTTCAAAGCCACGGATGAACATGAGCAGAAATTCAGAAACAAGGATTTCTGTGTCTGTGTCGCCAACTACAGCCAGGTGTGCGCATTACAGTCTCAGGGGAATCATATTTCAACTACTTGAGATTTCACTTGCACTTTTTTTTCTGAAGAGTACAGTTTGAAGGCAGATTAAAAAAGAAGAAAGTCAATAAAAACAGCTGAAAGCAAATGAAGAAAACTACAATGGCACTCATGGATAGTGACGTGTTGGTGAGGCTTCGTGAAACAGTGCCCATGCCACATGCTTGGCTTCAAACATTTTAATTGAAGCAGTGCATTATTTTTAGATCAAGAGCGCCACCTTCTGATGTTTCATGAAACAGTCACAACCTCTCAACTCTAGTAGCAGACTTCTTCCAAGCTGTTTCCGACCACATTGCGATTTTCACCCAAAGTTATTGTCCTACATTTAGTTAACTTCACATACTGTTTCTAGCATTTGAAATCACTAATATGAATTGTTAAAGTTAAGAAAGGTTAGCGCAACCCAGTAGAAAACAAGCTGGCGCTGCAGAGTGGAAAAAGTGATCAGTGGATCCTGACGGTAATGCAGAATCATCACACTCTCACTCCTAAGGCATTATTGACCGGACAATAAACAATAAATAAAACTTTTCCTGAAATTGTCAGCATAATCACATTAGTTGTGAATTTTTATGCTCAGACAAACTGACACAAAACATTACACCTCATTGACCAATAGGAGCCTAGATATACACACATGCACCTTAAAAAAAAAAAAAAAATTCAGTGAGGATGTTCCTTTATGTTTACATAAAATACGGCGAGTTGAAATTGGGGCACAGAAAACGTTGCTGGGCCATGAAATAGATCAGAACTATGCAAATGAAACGCATGCAGGAAGAGAGGACTCAGTTTTTGGTGAGAGACACAGCCATGGACTGATGTGGTCTACAGAAGCAACATGCATGTGCATAGCTGGCGAGTTACGCATTTACTGCTGTCATACACCCGTCCACTCCCTTTCACACAGCGCACACATCTATATATGCATTGGCAAGGAAACAGTGAAGGACAACGAGGTCATTGAGGCTCTATTCATCTCTTCAAACCCACTTACTCACTGTAATATACAAGAAGGTCTGTTTTCTCTCCAGAAAGAACACAGAGGAGTGTTTCTTTTCAAAATAAGGTGCACACTAAAAGCCCATCTGAGGTCATGTTTGGAATATTAGATCTGCTCCACAGTGTGACCAAAGTGTAAATCAACTGCGCTCTGTGGCAATCGGAAAAAAAAAAAAAAAACACATCAAAAGTAGATTTATTCGGGGCACTTTTGTGAAATGGCTTCTTCTGCTTCCAGAGTCCGACGGAGTCAGCGAGCCTTGTATTTGCGATGAATAAAAGAAGACAGCGTTATGACTGTTTATACGATTTAAAATTCTTGATTTTTTTTTAAATTTTTATTGCCAACCCTATTACAACCCTGATTTTATAATGTTGCACATTGGTTGATACATCACCAGACTAAGCCGCTGTTGAAGAATTGCCAGTCCAGATGACTCTCATGGACATATCACAGTGGCGTCCTTGGCAGCTTTGCTTTCAGAAGACCAACATTGGACTCCGTATAACAACCAACATGGGCATCAACTCTACCAAAATCTCAATTCTGCTTGGTTACCAAAGCATCGCCCTGAAGACCACCTAAGGACCCTCCAGGACTTGTCACTGGATCACCAACACTCTGAGGAACCTGAATAGACAGTTCCATCTAAAACCAGGACCATGGACACGAAGGGGGAGTTCCTCAACTGGACCACCGACAAAGACAGTAGAATGTCCAAGGCCAAGCCGAGAATGTTCTTCCAATAAAAACTGCCTCAAGAGCCGCTGGTGCATTTCTAAACAGCCAATCTGTTCACTTCTTGTCCTTGTCTGGTTTAGATCTGCCACTAAAAGGAACCAGAACCTCCATGGGCTGTCAGAACTGAGTCGACAGGAAGCACCGCTGAGAAGGAAACTCCACTGCTCACCTCTCCAGACTTGTTGATGAATCAGAAAAATAC
Source organism: Synchiropus splendidus (assembly GCF_027744825.2). Lineage (NCBI taxonomy): Eukaryota > Metazoa > Chordata > Actinopteri > Syngnathiformes > Callionymidae > Synchiropus > Synchiropus splendidus. Next base: position 12,187,108 of record NC_071337.1, read on the forward strand.
CGTCTCGATTATACAGTATGTGTTATACAAACCTACTCGTCTGTCTAGTCCATTATGTTTTTGGAACTCAAAATAACTAATCTTGCAACTCAGGAAACATTGACTGAAAAACCTCTTCTAATGTTGGTACAAGACCGTTTCTCCCAGAGGCCCCCAAGTAGGGATGGGCTGGTGAGGCTTCATGAAACAGTGTCTTCATTTTCAAAGTCCACTAGATGGCACTGTGTCCAAAATGGTTGGCTTCAAGATGACTGGTTCAATGAAACCTCATGTTATTTTTAAACCATGAAAGCCACCTCCTGAGCTCTGAAAATGAGGACACTGTTTCACGAAGCCTCACTGAATCTATCACTGAAAAGGCATCTCCAAATTCAAGCTTTGACCTAGCTATGTCAGTGTAGTCAGCGTAAATATAGATGTAATGACCAAGGTTTTCAGGTGGAACTGGATACTGACTACGGTCAGGTCGCTCAAGATGTGCTGGTCATTGCAACAGGTCTCAGTCAGTTGGTGGACTGTTTTCTTCTACAGCAAGTGGTAAAGATGCCTTCATTCTCCTGGGAATGTTTTAGGCTTAATTTCTCTGATGCAATGCCAATGTGTCCGGGTTGCCACCTCTATCTCACCCTCAGTAGCTAGGACTCACTTCGATTGCTTTCCACTACATAGCAGAATAAGTGGCAGACCACGAATGAGTGGTGAAAAAGCAGGGTTGACAGATGAGGGTTAACAAAAGTGGCGTTTTGGTACCACATGGAAGAAATGCATTGTAAAGAACATAAAAACATTCAAACCAACAATTTATGGAAACAGCCAAGAAAAACAATTCAACTCATTTTGCCCCATAAGGTTCACCCACAAGTAACTCTGATTTGTATTCAGCAGTGCGATGGTGAAAAGGCTGTCTTTACCCATATTAAACAATATTTATGGAACCAATTTAAGGACCTTCCATCCAGCGTTTCACAGGACTGAATTTATGTTGTGAGGATTATGGTGTCATTACCTACATACAGTATTATTTATATTTAGCACCGACCTGTCTGCTCCGAACCCAGAAGTGCAGCATGTCACTTTGAAACAGTTGGAATCGTAACGATAAAGCAGAAGTGGATTTGAACACCAGGATCTCAGGACTTGTTTCCACTTAACAGCACACATGTTCCCGCAGACATGCAGCGGGCCATTGTAGCCGGGCTCGTCTCTCAAACAAAATAAAAGAAGCCACAAATCCTCCTAATCCAAAATTAAACATTCTAACATGCTTAAAGCACATTCGACTGCAGACATCACATAAACACATACATTTATTTCTAAATATTTTCCCGCTGTGAAATGTTGCAACGATTATTGGATTATTGTTTCATCTTTTTGTTTTGGTGGATCTGGACTGTCCATTTAAAATTCTAAACAGATTGGATAAAAGAAGTCTTTGAAGTGGTGTTGTGTCTTTTGTGTCTTGTTTTCCAATCACCACTCTAAGTATCTTTTTTCCTCATCTTGTTCCCTTTGTCGCAGGTCTGTTTAATAAATGCATTAGCGATTGATGTTGATTCCTTATTTAGTCTTAATATACAAATATATTGTTTAAATCTGTTAAGATAAGGGATGTTGAAGAAACCACGCATGTGTTTGTACTAGTCATGGGAATGTTAAAAGAAGCCCAAAAAGTGCTCAGGGAGCATCGACTTCCAAATGGAAATGGTTTGTCCTGTTTTGTAATTTATTTAAATCCCCAGGTATCATTATTTGAAACAAGCCTCATCCGTGGGTTATCAATTTTGGTATCATAATATCCAGAGTAGCAAAATTGTCAAATTGACAGCAACACGTTTAGATACTGCTGTCAGCAAGTCACCTACAGTAAACAGGTTACTGCATCCGGATGGTACTAAAACGCCACAAAAAAAACAAGCAAATAAATTATCGTTGTGAAAAACACAAACTGTGGAGGGAATGGCGAGAAATCCGGATTAACAGAAATATTATCAGTCTACAAACCCGCATTTGTGCACCAATTTCATGATGCAGAGCAACGATTGAAGCTTAACATTATATATTAACCAGTTTTAGGAAAACCCATATGACTTGGACTGTGTTGTATATTTGGTTTCCCACTCTTGGCTTTGACACAAGATTTCAGCTAGAAACTTGGTGTGCGACATCAAGTCTTCTGACCAGGACCTTTCCTGACCCTGTCAACACTGGCATGTGATTGATATTTTCCTGTTTGAACAAGTTGACAGGCAGAAGTTGGTTGGAACAACTGGAGGCAAAAGATAAAACTTAAATCAGGATTCATTCTTTTCCTCAGCTCATCATTTTTTTATGGGAGGTGTTCAGAGATTTTGCATTCAGTGTCACGATATCAGATGTTGCAGACGTCTCACAAGTCGTGGCTGATTTTGAGGCATGTAACTCACTGGGGAGGGGTGTTGTTTTTTTCCCCCCAGTTTCACTTCTCACAAAGAATTGCCCCGAACATCCCAGGGCAGCATCTTTTCAGTGTCACTGTCATTTTATCAACTGAGTCAGTGGAAGAACCATTTGTGTGCTTCACATCCATTAGCACATTTCATTTTAAAATTCCAATATTGGAATCAGGAGGTTAGATTTTGTAGGTGAGTTAGGGGATTGGAGTTAACAGCAGCACCCTGGCAACGTCAGGAACATTTTATAAGATGGAAAATACTTGACTTTGTCTGCTGGCATGTTGGAGTCACCAAGTTTATGGCAGGATGATGATGGCGTGGTGCAACATATGTGGCGGGCCTGAATGCTGTTACCCAGTGAGCAGGGTGAAACTCCCCGAGGAACCACTGCACCCCAGTTATATTGTAACCACATTTGTACAAGAAGTCATTGTTCAAGAGTTATCTCAATTAATCTGTGCATTTTAAATGCTTTGAACAAAACAACCCCAGAATGCTAAGCTACCTAGCCATCTTGTTGAGCACAATTTTTATTATGTGGTTTCTAACTCAAAACATCCTCTGAGACTTTTTTTTCATTATTATTTAATTGTACTACTATTATTATTAATTATTTATTTTTGGGTTTTGCTAGTGCAGTGTGACCTTAGGCTTACTGATCATTAGCCAATGCAAAGTCACAGTTTAGGTGAGTTATCAATTGTGCCAACAGGCCGATACTGATTTTTGCCGATTGTTTTTTTCCCCTTTTTATTTCACGACAAGTTGTTTTTATTTTATTTTTTTATGAATTACGCGACCCTATTAAATAACTATACTAAACACTGCATATCAAACCTTGCAACGTTTAAAGCAAAATAAAGACATGAAAACAAATACAGAATACAAGTGTTTAATATCAGATAAATTACTTTTAGTCCCTTCAGACCAACCCAAAATGTAAACTTCACTTGTTAAATATCCTTATAATCTGACAGGCAGCTCCTCTTTCTGTACATGTCTAGGGAATGAGTCTGGGGTGAAGTGTGCTATTAGCTGGTGAAAGCTCTGGTTTTCGACAACAGAACTTGGCTACTCATCCAAAACAATAAAACTCCATTAGAATTGGTTTCGCCTGTGGTTAGCTCCTGTTAACTTTAGCTTGGTTAGTCTCTTGGTAGCATGTGAACTCTGCGCAGTGCCTTGAGACATCTTATTAATAATAAATAAAAATTTACAGTGCTTTAAACTGGACGGACTTGGGGTTGTTTTGGAGCACCACACGTTACATAATTTGCTGTGTTTTTAAATTCAAACACGTAATCTTAGACCGGTAATCATGGTAATCCAGATGTCACTGGGAAAAGACGCAAAACACCTACATTTTCCACTACTTAATTCATTTTGAGCAGTAAAAAAGAAAATGGAAGGCAACTAGATTGTGATTTTTGGATCATTACATTGCATCACCTTTGTTTCAATTTGGGAAAAAATATTTTTTCTGTACTTTGGATGGTGATAAAAGTCAGTGTGAAGGGACCCATTTGAAATAAAGGGGAAATAAGTTTTTGTTTTGTTTTAAAATGTGATGTGTTTAAAAAACAAATCAATGAAAAAGGGATATTTTGTTACACAAAACAAAAGTGAAAATCAAAGCTGGTAGCGATCAGAATGCCAGTTCTTATAATTACAAGAGTAATATTACCTTTTTAAGACAAATACTTCTGGGACTTTGTTTGCTTTATTGCGGTGTTCGCCCTCCTTTGTTTATGAACTATATTTTGCATTAATTTGCAGCCCAATTGTTTGAAATAGAGAACACAGTTCTGTCCTTATCTTCCCAGCTTTAGTCAAATTCACCCTGCGGTTGTGACGCCAGTTAACCATTCCTAAATATAGCACAACCTAATCCACATGCCGAGGACTACATAATCCAATTCTAAAGTCAGGTTTCCAAACAGAGCCCTCTTACAATGATCTATACATGCAAACATAAACAGCACACGGTCACATCTGCTGCGTCACTTTTCCAGTTGGCATCTTTCACGGTAAATAATCTGGAACACCAACGTCGAATCAACATGTGTGTTTGTGGAACGCCGGCATGAACGGTCAGAAGAGAAATGATGGAGCTATTAACTTCATTAAAAGACAGATCCTGTAGTCATGCCACACTGGGACACAAACACACAGTGACCACACGCTGCCTAACATCCAATACCACACAATCAATGTTTAAATAAAGAAGTTTAGGCACAGAGACTGTTTGTATTTTTTCCATATTTATAGCCTTTTTTGCTTCTGAGACGAGCCGCTTCCCTCCAGGGACTCGTGTTTTACGTGTGAAGACTGATGTACCAAGCTCGATGGAAAAGAGCTGCTTCCATGTGTGTGGTCCCAGACGGACTACTTTTTCCCCCCAAAAAAGCAGATGACAAAGTTGGTCAAGAATGTTGTGTTTGCATGTAAAGATTCAAATATTTTTACAAAGAGCTCAAGCGGTTAATAAAATGCCAAAAAAATACTTCTAATATTGACTAGAATATTAGAAGCACATCTGACAAAAATGCTAGAATGAAGTTCCACTTTTAGGATTAAGATCTGCTTTCTGAAAAATGTTTCTCACTTTGTTACATGAGCCAAAACCCCCCAGGTCCAGTTAGCATCACTGAAGAGGATGGGGTCAGCACCTTTCAAGGCGTTAAGGACAAAAACATGCTTCAGGACAAGAACACGTCTTCTAAGTGAAGAGCATGAAGTGATCGTGGTTGTGACCAAATGATCTTTACTATGGCCCCGGAGTGTCTCGGTAACCACCTCGTGGAGCTGAAATAGCATTGAGATTGTCACTGGAACAAAGTAGTCTCATGTCTCTGTGTTATGAAACACGACCTGTGAGTGCCTCTTACCAGCCTCAAGGATGTTCACAAAAGGTCATAATCCAAGATATCTATATATGAGTCAATAGTTCCAGTAATACAATAAACATAAAAACACCCTGAAACGGTCACACAGAGCAAAAAGAACTGCCAAAGCAAGAACACAACTCAAGGCTATTCCCTGTGTCCTATTAAGTGTTTTGCGTAACACAAATACAGAGTGGAGACTCAGAAACACAAATCTCTCATGCCTGAATCTGCAGTCCATCTTTGGGGCAGGAGAGAGCGCTGGAGTTGTAGACTGTTATCAGCTGTGCGGTGAACGCGGCGGTAAGCCAATTAGCAGACATGCCCGCACCTGCTGTCAGTAAATGGTCACACCCACACTGTTGGGAAGGAGGGAAGGAGCGGAGGATGTGGCAGCAGAAAAACAAGAATACAAGCGACCATGGGGTTGTCACACCGCTGCGCCTGATCGACTGTAATTTTTCTTTAGTTTTTCAACCAGATGCAACCTTGATTTCTGATCAGGGATGTCATAAGAAAATGAATCGCAATATTACAATGATCCCATCACATTTATTGATTCACCTTTTCGAAGATCCATTTATATGGGACAAATTTCCTCAAGGAGAACTGCTTACATCATGACATCAATTGATGTCTAAACCAGATGTTGAAGTTTGTTATTTTATCCTATTATCAATGTCATGTGACGACATAGTTCTATGTCATAAGTGCTTCGCCCTCTAAAGGCCTTCGCTATTGGTTAATGTTCAGAGACCCTGGCGCGCGACTTGTCACAACCGTCGGGTTATGGTGTGTGAGATCGTCTGTACAAGTTGTGCGAGTTTCCTTTGGAGGCTGTAGACCAACATGACACCTACGTCGTGTGTCTAGGCTCAGCGCATCTCCATCTTTTGGACTCTTGTGCTGCATGTCTGGTCATGCCTGAGCAGGTTCGCCACATGCGGGAAAAGCCTTAAGTTGTGGGATAGCGCCGCTCTTCCGAGCCTCGCTTCCGACTGTAGAGTCCCGTCCTTTCACGTCACCGCTGGCCCCCGAAAGGGCTGGGTTGGGCCGACGCAAATCGCTTCTATGAGACGTAGGTCTTTCGTCTTTCCCGAGGATGACAAGGAGACCATGCGCTCCATTTTAGATGATGGCGGCAGAAATGCAGCACCAGTGGAGCCGGCCCCTAGAGTCTACCTGCTGGGCGAGATGCATAGCTTGTTCCGAATGGCCGGGAAGACTGAGTGCAAAGGACCGCCTCACCATCCAGCCTGTCGACCGGACCTTCACTTGCTTGCTTCACCTCCAGAACTTCACCAACAACATGACGTTCCTGGCGGCGGCCCTGGACAAAGCAGTGTTTGAGCAAGAGGGCTCAGTTGAGCAACGACCCTCCCGCCTCAAGTCCTGTTAAAAGTAAAACTGTTTGGGTCAGATCATATGTTAACATAGCGGATTGGTGAGGCAGAATTGCACTGTCTTAAAAGCTGAAGACCAGGGGTCATCAGCATGGTGCCAGCAAAGACCAAGGGAGTAGTAGCGAACCGGACGTTAAAAAAATAATTTACGTGAAATAAACATCTTATGTTCGATTTTGCGATTCCTTTTGTTCCATCATTGGTATTTTTTGTAAAAACTCGACAATGAGGCAGGAATTTGAGGGTAATAGCATTCGTTATTGTCATTATTATTCATTATTGAACATCAAATGGGAGCCAACCATCTGGTCCCTCACCAGGAAGCCCCAGCAGAGAATGTTCTTCTTGGGGCAGCTACGAAAACTATGACTGCCGACGAAGTTGCTGGTGGAGTTCTACACGACTGTTTGTTCCTCTTCCCTCTGGCGGGAGGCTACGGTCCATCCAGACCAGAACCTCCCGTCACAGGAACAGCTTCTTCGCCTTGGCCGTCAGACTGTTGAATTGGTGATCAGCCTTTTTTGTTTTATTATATATTTTTTGACAGCACTTTATTCCAAAGCACTTTCCTAGTTGGTGGGATCCCCACTGACCATGGCAATAAATTTGATTCTGATCGACTGACTCTTCGGAGGTTGATGCGACAAATGTCACCTGAAGGTGTTGTTTGAAGTCTTCAAACGTGTACTATCCCTTGCTCCCATATTATAGTGCAACAGTTGCACAGAATCATATGGAGCTAGATCTCTGCCACCGACTTCAGTGAACGTGTTTTGGTTGTTGTACACTCCAGACATGTTTTCTGCGCTCACAACCATCCAGCTGCTCACTCAACGTTGCATATGCGTGTGCTCAACATCACTGCCGCTCGCTCAGTATCATACGCTCGCACTCAACTTCAGTGGAAACAACGTTTAAGATTATGACTTACCTGAGGCTGTTGTGTGCTGTTTCCACTGTCTTTCATCATTTTTATTAATTTAGGATTTAGTTCCAGCAGGACCCGCCTTCCCCGTCCACTTAAATGTCTTGGTGGAGAGATTCAGCCAATGAGAGCAGAGGACTTCAAGCGGCAGAATGGCTGACTTTGGTAGCAGTCTTAGACTTTCTTTATTGTCATTGCACAAAAACATATATTATGGCAATGAAATTTCGGTCTGAGGCCTCCGGTTTCCAAAAACAAAACTATATGTCCAAAAATAAATAAATATTAGATAAATACTAGTCCAGAAGATGTACAAATAAACAAATAAACAACTACTATCTAACATTCAGCAGCCTGACAGCACCAGGAACGAAACTATTCCTGAATCTGGTGGTTCTGCATCGGATGTCTTGTGTACACATGGAGTTGTGTGCGCAGAGCAGACTGAAGTTGAGTGCAAGCGTATGATACTGAGCGAGCGGCAGTGATGTTGAATGAGCAACTGGATGGTTGTCTTGAGTGTACAACAACCAAAACACGTTCGCTTGCCAGAGATCTAGCTCCATATAATCGCACCTCAACATTCACGATAAATACTTAGCAAGTGTAATAAAACTCCCAGAACACAGGCTTTAGCCAGTTTTGACAGTCTCACACTTCAAATAGCAGCAGTGTAAGATTTTAGCGATGATTCATGTTATCCTCGTCGTCACACATCATCTCACCCCCGAGCCTTAATGAATCACACACACCTTCACCAGAAGCGGATTACAGCGAAGCTTAATTACTCTCTGCCGCACTTTCCAACACACACAGCGATGCCATGCCTTCTCTCTCTCAGTCTCTGAGCGTCGATTCTGATGCTGTTATCATTCATGGCTGCATTTCCTGCTGGTAATTTGGATGCTGCTTGAAAGCCTGCTTGGAGCCCACTGACCTGAAACCTGCTGAATGACAGAGAACAGAGCTGAACATAAAGACAGGCACATGCGATAAGACCCAATAGTTAGAGGGAAATATCTGAATGCTGCTTAGCAGCGGTGATTCCTTTATTTACGCTGGCAGTGCGTGTCCAGGGTCCAATATCTTTTGACTCTCATTACCACAGTTCACCAAGTTCTGCTCTGTTACAACACATTAGGCAGCTGCTGCGACGGTGTCGGGTCATTAAAAAGCTCGGGGGCATGTTACATGTTAATGCTGCTGCTTCAGACCTGCATTCATCAGCGCAGAGATGTTAACTTTGACTTTAAATCACCTTACGACGAGAACCAGAAGAGCAGTTGTGGAGCCAGCATTTTGACAAGATCCAAGACAAACAGAGACATTAGTGACCCCACAGTGAAGGACCTGATTAACACAAACATGCCCGAGTTTTGCGGACGCAGCCAGATGCAGCACGAGTAGACCAAGTATTCGCAGTGGCTCTCTGCTGACATCTACATTAAAAAGGTGCAGAGTTCTTCAATGTGGCGGTTGGTTTATTAGTTTTAAAGATTTATGCTTTGGTGATGCTTTATTACCTACTGCTAGGTTGAACAAAAGAACTCAGCAATACATCTGCAGCTTATGGTGAAAGTGTAGCTTTAAACTCCATGAATTTCACCGACATCATATTTGGTGATGTCTAGGGAAGATAATGAAATACACAGTATTCAAAATGGAATTCATGATTTTCACATAGGTAGAGCTAACAAGTTATCATAGTGTGTTAACTGTGCGTAATTGATGTTTGCAGATGATACAGTAGTGTATGATGATTACTACAGGAAGTTGGAGAGGTGAGGAATGAAGATCAGTAGAATCGTGACAGGATACACTGAATGAGAGACAGGAGCAAGAGTGTGGTTGTTGGTGGAAAAAGATCTGCAATACACAGTGATGGAGAGAGAGGTGAAGAAGAGAGTGCTAGAGGATCGTAATGGGTGATCTGTGACAGGTGAGTGGCACCTAGACTGAAAGGCTAGATTTTTAGGACAGTAGTGAGACGTGTCATGATGTATGGCTTAGAGCAATTGCCTCAAGGGGCAAATTATTTACTGAGACTGTTGTGAGGGGCCGACAAACCCAAAGAAAGGTATTTATGAAATTTATGTAATTTCATAAATACTGTGTAATTATGAAATTACATTATAGAAACTATACATAAATGTGTTTTATGTTCTTGAAGTGTCATACATTACAAAATCTATTTTCAATGCCAATGTCATTTATGGGACAATAAATACTCATAAAAATAGTCAACTGAAAAACTAACTAACTAAATAAATATAAATAAAAATAAAGTAGGAAGTAATTTCATCTGCGCTCATGTGGAAAAAAAACACAAAATAAAGTTGTGAGAAACACTGTGACCTGGTCAGTTTCATAGAGTTTACATGAACTATGATTTGACTCGTATTTGGCCCCCACCTGGACTTTCATTGGAAGTGACAAAAGGAGGACAAGATTAGAAACAAGTATATCAGAGGGACAGCACAAGTGGAGAAGTTGGGAGAGAAAGTTGGTTTGAGCACATGGAGCGAATATGTATGACAGAGAATTTTAGCAATGGCGTTACCTGGTTAAAAACAAAGACTATGAGAACCAGAGAGGCTCATGGATGTAATAAATGAGGACATGAAGATGACTCATGTGACCAGATTGGTTATGGTGGACGTAATTGACTTGCTGTATAAACCCAACAGGTCTGTCCATCTGAAGGCGTGTGGGTCAACTTGGCCAAAGACTTTCCTTTGCCACCAACTCCCAGATTGCACTACAACAGTTGAACCTCAGTCAACACTGTCAACTCAGCCAAAAAAGATTAGATTTCATTCGACAAAGTGATCAGCATCTGTGCCATTACTGTGTCCAACAATCTACACTTGAGGACTTCAATAACAGACAGTTGAGCCCGTCTGGGAAAACAAAATAAAAACAAGGGTAGAATTTAAGTACTTTTCTGTCTGTTGTTTTTCAATCCCTCAGATCAAGTTGAAAGAATAGGTGTTATATGGAGTGATGAAAGGACGTTTCATCCTACTTCTTCCATAGTTGATCTCCAAATGGCATCTTGATGCAGGATATTACTGCTTCATATGGAAGGAATATGTCCAAACATTCTAGGTTACAATGGCCTCCAGTTAAAAACATAATAAATGCAATAAAATATTTTAAAAATACTTCATAACCTTGAATGAGTTCAGTACCTGCTGACACGTCAGGAGCGACTACATTGTTCCCAAATATTCCTGTCTAACAGTGGAGGAGGATATTTATGGACACTGCAGATCACTCATGAACAAAACAGGTTCACAGCTCATCGGCTGACCTCATACGACTGAGGCAGGCTCATGTCCCTTAATAGGACTCGTATGCAAATGATCCCAGAGTCACACTTCATGCTGTGTGACTCTTGAATGATTTTGTACAATGCCTGTTCGACACTGGAGAACTAATGAATTCTGAGCTCACACCTGATTACCATAGTTTTGGAATGAAATATTGTTTGCATATTTTCCAGGCACCCAGCCCGGGTTCAGATGATGAGGGTTATGAGGATGAGGCTGGTTTGCAAATTTGTTTACAGTCTCAGCGCCCGCATCTGAATTCATACGAGTGTGCCGCTGTCACTACAATATTTATGCTCAAGTTTGCTTTATTTAACACACTTCACAAATCGTTTCTTACTGACAACACCACAAACCAACACTAGTGTCAGGCCATTTCACTAAAGGCCTGTATTTGTTGTGTTGGGGCAGATGGTGCGATGGAGCTAGCAAGCTAAAGGAGCGAATCCACACCAACCCTGGACTCACACCAAAAGCAGTTTTGCAGTGTCAGCGACTTTACATGTGGAAGGCAAGAGTCGACGCACGTCCTCAGTTTGCTAAATCGCTCGAGTACTGGAGTCTTCTGTGCAGTTGCGTTCCAATTGTCACAGGGCGAAAGCGACGCCACATTTTTTGTTGTGACCCTGGACTCAGGTAAGATTTGGAGTCTGTGAATTTAAAGAGCAGATTCTTGGTCTGTCAGCATTATATACAATAATATGACCGACATCATTGCTACAGCAACTACCATGCAACACTAACATAGCGAACAAGCACAGACACTGCTTGCTAGAGGAAAACAAAAAACAAACAAAAAAACTTAAAGTGACTCATTTGTGAACAAAAAGTTAGAACTGTCGAGTCACCCAGAAATACTGGACTCAAATGCTTGTACCGGACTGGGTCAAGATGAACAACCTGGTCCTGAATGTCAACAAAACTAAAGAGATCGAGACCCCTCCACATCGACACAGCCGTGGAACTCATGAGCACAATGAAGTACCTGGGGGAGCACATCACCGACAACCTCAGCTGGTCTGTCCACACCTCCTCCCTGGCGGCCTGCAGCGGATGAGAAGAGCCTTCCTCTCCGACTGACCACCTTCGACAGAGGGACCATCGAGAGCCTGCTGACCAGCAGCATCTCCGTCTGGTCGGGGAACTGCGGGGCCCCAGACTGGAAGCCTCTGCAAAGAGTGGTGAGGACAGCGGAGAAGATCATCAGGACCACGCTCACCAGTACCAGGACCTGGCAGGTAGCCACTGCCCATCCAGAGCCTACTGTATTCTCTCAGACCCCACCCACCTGCACCATGGACTGTTCTCCCATTTGCCAGAAGGTTCCACGGTATCTGCTGTGGAACAACCAGATTCAGGAACAGCTATGTCCCGCTGGCCACAAGATGGATGTAACTAACACCTACTGCGCAATAACCTCTGCAGCTGCTACAATGTTTCTGTTTCTTGGTGCAGTTTACACATAGGCCATTCGGTTATTCCGTTTTGCACTTTACTTACACTTAGTTTGCCCTTGTATTAATAGTTTTTCACTCTTTTATTTGATCCATAAGCCAAGCAACAACATTTCGTTGCCAAGGTCTCACTGCTGTTTTCGGTGTGCAATGACAATAAAAGGAAGTGTAAGTTGTAGCAGCAGGAGACAGGGAGACTTGGAGAAGCAAGACTGCAATTATAAATATTTATTAATAGAAAGAAAATCGTGAAGTTAGCACTGGAAGTTAACCAGAAGTTAGCAACAACACACACAAATCTCAGAGGAATACAACGCAGTGGTACAAACAAAAATAAACAGAGAATAATGCAGTGACCACAACTCAGACAATACACCAACAACAGAAAATGCACATAGTGGAAAAACTCAGGACAAGATGAAGACAACCAAGTGCCACAGGAGATCATTCTTCCTGTGGCAATAAAAACATACAATTCAAAAAATACAATGAAGGTTTTTTTTTGGCACATTTTCTGTTCTTGAACTGCACTTGTTGCACATTGTTTTCCTAAGAGCTTTTGTGTCACTTTTTTTTTTTTTGCACTTTATAATATTATTTCTTTTTAATTTATTGTGATATGTTGTGTACAGAGCATATAACAAACACAATTTCCCTTGGGAAGTTTTTCTGATTCTGAACAAAAAGTACATGGAGGTTCAAAAAGAAAAAAACTCACGCAGCAGAGGAAACACCAGGGAACTCTAGGAGAGCAAGAGAGGTCAACTTGAGCGGCACAGGAACAAGTATGATCTGACGCCACAGACTGACACCAGGAAGCTGATAAAGGCTCAGAGGTGCAGTGATAAGGTGATTTGTTCCAGCTGGGTGTCAAGCTACACAAGGGGAGAACAAACTCAGGAAATACAACAAAAATAAAAACACATACAAAACAGACCACGACAAGAATGTGACTGCAATGCAGCCTAAATGCCAATGAAACAGTCCCACAATACTCATTCTAACAAATGTTGCTGCTCATCTCTGTCAATATTTTAATGTCTACAACCGTAAATTTTATTAAAGGTTGACGACTCTTAAGGTGCTCAGTCAACTCCAGTACCAGCAAGTCAAAGACGACAACTATGCTCCAAAAACGCCATTTAAAAGTCCCATGAGTTCTGTCTGTCTGTCTTGCTAACTATCCGTGTATCAGATTGTTTAACATATTAACTTGACTCATGAATATTAATAACCAATCAAATCTAAGTGCAGCTAAGCAGAACCTATCAGATTCTTTCCTGACAATCCCAGATTTGCATATTTTAATTGCTACGCCAAAGAGTGTATTTTTCATGCGTGCGCGCACACGTGCACAGACGTAAACACGGCCCGTGTAACGAAAACAGTTTTCTGGTTTAAATTCGAACGCTCCAGATCGGCCCTCTCCTTTCGCCACTAATCCTCCTTTTCTTCCTGCTGTCTGTCTCTTTCCACATTTATATCAGTCATTATTCCTGCTACTTATCAAACACTTTGCTTTGGAATTGAATTTGGCTATCGCCAACCAAGTGTGTGTGTGTTTTTATTTTTCCCTTGGGTGTGTATTTCTCTCTCTTTTTGTGTAAATGCTTGTTAAGCCATTTCAAAAGCAGGTGCAGTTTGTCTGAAAGACTCTTCTGTTTTCCAAGCCGCTAACAGCCTTAAAATCCACCCACTTACTTAAGCGCGTGTGTGTGTGTGTGTGTGCGTAATGAGTGTGACGTGAGTCGTCACTTCTGACAGCTCGCTTCCTGGAAACACACCTAAAAAAACACATATGGGCTGGCACTCACAAATGTGTATGTTTTCGAATGGGCAAACGCCAGTGCTGAGAAAAGCACACGCTCGTGTTTGAAAAACACGTTTCATTCCGCTGACAGATGAAAGACAATTTAGCTTCCAACCTGTTTTGATTGATCTTCCTGTTTATGGGAGTTTCTTGAGGAAATCAGAGTTTGATGGAGGCCAGTGGATTCTGTGTTTCTGAGAAAAACAGCCCAACAAATAGGGAAACTAAAAGCCGTGCCAAACCGGTGGTGATGTCACTGTGAGACCAGCCATGTTTTTGGATCATTTATTTAGGTTACACTTTAGCGTGTTTCAAATTAATGTTTATCTTCATGAATTAATTCATACATTCTCATTTTTTTTGTTATTCAACACATCTAAGATGTGATATTCACTCCAGTACTGCATAATAGATGTTGAAATGAGAACATTTTGTCTCCCTTCATCTAATTTACCCAGTACAGTGAGTGCTTGATCTTTGTTGGCATGTGATAGAGAGAACATCATTTTTCCGCATCATACTGTAAGTCAGTGGTCCCCAACCTTTTAGTCACTGCCGAATTGCAACGTGGCCCAGAGGGGTATGAAGTTGTCACTTTGAACCATTTTAACATGCCTTCAAAACAGCATACAGATACACCACAACACCAAACATAAAATCCATGAAAATTTTTTATTGCCATATTGTTAAATCAATGGGAGTCTTCAGTCTTTTTCTGTGCAACGAGACGGTCCCATCTGGGAGTCATGGTAGACGATGAATCCATATTTCAAGTATGACTCTCGGTATTGTTTAAAACTTTTTTCTTTCTGGAAGTCGTAGGCTCTTCTGTCTCTTCACTGAGCCGTTTTCTCTTTGCAAAGAGACGACTGTGTCCTCCTCATTTTGCGAGCCTGTGGGTTACATTGTGGCTCTCCGGTGACTGAGTCTTAACAGATAATATCCGGTCATTTTTCAAAATAAAAGGCTAATACACAGCTACTACAAAAAATGGAAATAATGACTTATTTCATGTGCGGCTTGGTACCAAATGATCCACGGGATGGGTACCACTAGTGTAAGGTAGGAAACTTGCCGGTTCTTACTCCCAGGTTGTTGACCAGCCATGTCACGCCTGCAGGAGAGACTTTTTTCCCCATGTTGTCAACTGCAGCTGTTAAATGGGCTCTTCTTCTCCCTGAGCCAACACTACAGAGAGTCAACAATTAACCTTTGTATGTTTTTGTGTAATGTATGAAGGAACCAGAGTTTCAGATGGAAGTGTGTTTAATGTCAACCTGGAACATACATTTGAAAAGTCTGAAGATTTGAGTTCCATCATGAAATTAATCATTTCTGTTTGACAGAATTTTTAGGGACCATTTTGCCATATTGGCAGGTGAGGTGCCCATGACTATGAAGCAGGGGACCCCAGGCACTGTGCCGCCCCGGTGCTGGTCATTTTAGGAGCCCATCATGTCGACTGTAGTCGGCCGCAGCTTACCGTGTTGTTTCTGTCAACAATGACAATGAGGAAAATATTATATACATATATATTGTTAACAACCCATTTTTTCATGCTCATAACTTGACAATGACAAACTAAACATGAGCTTCGTTCGAAGAGATGAGACTAGGCGAAAATATATGTAGATGGTCTGCCAGACATTGAAAATATGGGACATTGTTGTGTGTGTCATTGGACTCAGTGGTGGCACCAGTTGGTGCACTAATGTGTGTTGTCGTGCTGTTGTTTACAATCACTCCAAAGCAAGCTAAAACTGAACTGACAAATGTGGCTACAAAATAAAAAAGCACAAGTGGCGCTCCCAGATTTGCATATTTTAATTGCTACTACAAATGTTGATACTATCGGTCGAGCATTAGCTGTGCTAACATCACTTCTGGAGCTTATGTGTGTCACTGTATCTAGTGATGTGGTGGCTAAATTTTGTTGGCACAAAAAAATAAAGTTGAACTACATTATGATTTTGGCCAATGTTCACTGTGTTGTGCGCCATCATGTGGTTAATAAGCAAATGATCATCAATCAAAATGTGTTGTTAAAGCCATTGTGTTGTATTTGGGCACAATTATGTGTTGAAACACACGATGAGATACAATGTCATAAATGTCTGTGTGTGTTATACTGTATACATAATACTCCCGTGCACATGTGTATATTTTATAGCTGCTCATAATATAGTTGATGTACCTGCATTAATTTGTGTACAATAGTACAGTTATATCCCCTCTTTTATTTCATATTCTTATTCTTATTATAATCATTTCTCCCTGACTAAAATGGACTAAAATGTGTCTGAGTTTTCAATGACTAAAACTAGACAAAAACTATGACTAAAATGAAACTAAAACTAATTTGTATTTTCGTCCAGAACACGAGAACTAACATTAAAACTGCCAAAAACAACAAACCAATCCAAGTTGATAAGCTGTTCACTGACTTCATGTCAGTTAATCTAACAGGTTTGGCTGTGTTACGGTGTCATGGTCCTGTGTTCCCTCATGTTCCCTCCACAAAGCATCATAATGCTGACACTCCTTGCAGCATGGACTCACCGTTGACCTTGTAGTCATCAATAATCGATAATAAACAAAATATGTGACAAAAGTTCAGTGAAAGAAATGCAGAACTACTGTAATGAACGAGATCACTATCCAACTCAAATGTGGTGATCATGAAACAATATCCAAATCAACAAATAGACTTATGTTTACAGCTATGATCATGAACAAATATCCACAACACGTTAAAAATACAATTAAAACAACCATGATTTAAACTCCATACTGTCTTTGGTGTCAGGTTTCTCATGGCAGCTCTTCCAGAGTAAAATGTGAATAACAGCGTTGACGTTATTTGCCATTCTGTGACAATATTGTCTGATATTAAACCAGTCCAAGACGTTAAAATGGTCCTGCTCTAAGCCACTGTCCACGATGGAATTCATAATAGATTCAGTACAATTTCTGTATTGGAGTCTCTGTATCCGATACTTGAAATGAAATTGGCTGCAAGAGTGGGTAAATTTAAAAACGCTGGATGGATGTAACTGCCTTGGTGTTGTAGATGGAGCATGTAGCAGATCCATGTACTACATTGTTTCTGACCATTTTCAGTGAATCTATGGGGATGCCTGAAACGGCCTCATTTTTCACAGGACTTTTTTTGAACTAGCAAAGAGAAAGATCGGATAGAAAAATGTGTGTCTTCCTGTGAATGCAGCCTAAATTCTGTGAGTTAAATTTAACTCTCAGGGGGCCAAATCGGACCCATCAAATATTACATGACCCCAAAATCAAATGTATTACAATTTTAAATTGGATCAAACATTGCATGTTGATATCATGACCTCAGGGGACTACAGTGTGGAAGCCTTGCCATTTGACTGGGTGTTAGTCGCTGAAGCTTGGTGTCACTGATCAATATGGAAAATCCCAAGATGCATGGTTCAGACAGAAGGGAGTTCGACTAATGCAGGGAAATGATATTATGTTCATGCTTCAAGATGTTTTTCTTGGTGCAGTCATGAGTCATGCGTTATGAAACTCACCAGAGAGACGCCAAAAGTAGCCTTCAGTTATTAAACAGCACACTGATAATACAATACATGTATGAGATATTTCAAGATAACGAATATTCCTGGGAAACCACTGTTAAGTGAGTATGGATTTTATTCAGTCTTCAACCTAGACTGCGATTGAAACTGGGGCCAGAGGACCTTTACACCTATATGATCCGCTCGCAAAGCTGGGGCATCCACAAATGATGGATTTTATGTTTAAATTGTCGGCAGCCAAACTGCAGAAGCCAAAATTTAGCAATGAATAAAAGCAACAAGATGGAAACGTGAAGCCTCTTGTGTTGAAATATGGATGAAAAGACAGATGGAGAGACAGGAACACTGAGAGTCAGAGAAATGCAGTGACAGCATAATAGGTAGGAAAGGAGGCTGCTGGAGATCCCAGGATTTCGTGCAGTCTCATTGTAAATTCTCCTCTTTTAAAAATGGAAAAAAATCATTTCTCACACAAATGGGAACAGGCACGGCTGATTTATTAAAATACCCCATCTGTTGGAGACAGAACAAACAAACAGCAGAACCAAACAAAACAATTCCTGTATCTTGGAATCATTTCTTTCCGCTGCCATGTTGCGTGTTTACAACTCTCTCGTGATTGAAGCTGGATTTGAACAGACGCGCCGCCACATCTTGGGTGAGCGGCTTGAATGGGAGGGATGGATTAACATCTGACGCCAGGGAAGGCATTGCCTCGGATTTGAAGGTGCAGAGCATGACAATAAGAGAGGATCCCATTGTACTTATAGTACCGTATAATTATGAAAATGTAGATCTGTTGATGAGGATCATATTAAAAGTACTGGATTTCATGTATTTCATGAATGTATAGTATAGAATTGTAACTTATTCCACATTGTTCACCTGTCTATAATCATATTTATCACCTGTAATTTCAATTTTCTCAACTTACTTTAAACAGGCAATGTCCTCACTTGACCATGCCCCCTTTGCAATGTTTCATTCAAGCTTTTATTTTGGGGATTATTTTCTTCTTTTTCTACATGTAATTTCCGCATACAAGAATCCAATGTGTCGTATATGGACGTACAGTGTGAGCAGTCTGCATACTGTGAGCGCAGGAATCTTGAGCTGTGATCTGCAATTCAATATTCAGCTGATATTGCGATTGAAAAATAACCACATTGTATGCTAAGCTTTAGTTGTTATAGTGAGGCTTCATGAAACAGCGACCTGAGTTCACTAGGCGGCCAAATTCGACCCGCCAAATGTCATGTGACCCCAAAATCAGTACCTGGCACAGACAGAAGGGAGTCCGTTCTTCTTTAAAATACTTCCTCCTTGAGGAATGGTGAGGGAGCACTGACAGTTTGAGTCACGCTTCACTACATGTTGACAGCAACAATGGAAAACTTTTCCTGGAATGGGAGTAAAATACCAGCGTTGGGGGTCAAAAGCACTGGAGAGAACATTGAATATTAATATGGACTTAATTTGAATATTTTTCCAAAGTGAAATGATAAAGGAGCCCAACTTTTATTGGAAATTAATGTCACTTGAACTAGTGATTGAGTTTGAAGGTAAATTTCTCTGTCGAAGGGTTGATCACAGTACGTGTCCTCTTTTGATTCCACTGGAAAGTGGAGATTGAACCATCACAATTTAAGGTTAATCCATTGGCAACATTAAATATGAGACTGCAAGACAAGAAATTCATTATTGAAGAATATTCTTCCTTGTTAATCCATGTCAACATATACTGTACGTATAGATATATTGTACACTGTATATTCCGCAGTGGCTCACAGATAAAGGTCATGATATTCCTGGTTGTGTACTGGCAAAAACTGGTCTGTGCTTAGCTGCTTTGTGATTTTTCTCATGAAATAAAAATTCTGTTGAACGAAGATTGATGACGCTCCTCTGGAATCAGAAAAAAAAAACCCATCTGGTTTATTAGCTGGATTGTATCCTCTAACCTTCACTCTAATCGCCTAAATTCGCTCCATATGTTGTCAATTATCGGCATTTACTTTAACTTTTTGGCAACACAACTTGTCATAAAACACTCATTTGATTCACTTAGCGCCGCTGCAGCATGTACCAAATGATTAGCAAAACGGCTGCATTTATGGCTCATCAAATCAAGCTCAGATGAAAGTGTGACGTGCACTTCAGAGCCTCGAAAAAGCCCTTTAATAAAACGTTAAATCACATCTGTTGTGTAAAATCTCCTGTATCAAGGACAGAAGCCAACATTTGAGACCATATGAGCATTCAAAAGCTCATGATGGAGACTCATTAGAGGGCATACATCAAAGGACTGGCCGGCTTCCCTTTGTTGTCACGTTCCAAATATCTTTGATGTTGCCATAACAGAGTGGAAATTTGCTCAAATGTTGGTGTTCATCTACAGTTTATGAACAGTACGTGAATGAACCTTGTGCAGAGGCCATGTTATTGTCATTCTCCACATTCAGTCGTCCACATCCTCATCCCAGCTACCTGAAACAAGGTGCAAAGGTCATCCCGTGTTGTCATGTGCTAGAGCTCTGACTTTCATAAGTTAATCGCAACATTGTTTGGAACCTTCTTGTTGGGTCCTGAAAGCTGTTTTCCACCCAAATCTTGATCAAACCTGTCCACCTCTTCATCAGACCAAAGTGATCCCTTATTAGCAGCTGCTTTCTAACAGGGTTAGGTGATGTTTCCCCTCAGGGAGAATTGGGACGTGCAGAGGAGGAGGGTTGAATATACAGAGCAAAAGGAAACCACCACCCAATGGCTGAACCTGAACCCCAACCTATATCTCTCTCTTACCTGACACCCGGCATCACGTAGTGAAACAGTGTCTTCATTTTTAGAGTCCACTAGACGGCACTCTCTTCCCTAAAATCTAGGCTTTGAACAACTTCAATGAGACCTCACATAATTTTTAAACCAGCAGTGCCACCAGACACTGTTGCATGCAGTACCACTAGCCCATCACTAGCATAAGGCTCTGCAGTGGGACATATGCTTCGATCGAGTCCATTGCATGCACATGCTAACATAACTTTGATGTCACTCTAAGGTGTGAAAATTCACTAGCAAATACTTGGAAGTGAAAATGAATGGCACAGGATGGCAGACTGGCAATTCCACTGGGCACAGGATCTGGACTTTTGGATGAAACGTGCTTAAACACGGCACATTTGCCCCAGTGTGAATACACCCTTCGTGTCCTTGGTTCCTCTTGCGCTGCCCACAGTGCACAGTGCCTGTCTGTCATTAAGGTTTTTGCCTCACGGTGCCATTCCCACAACTTGGTTTTCCCCGTTGCTGCCCTGACATCCCATGCTGAAAAACCTACATGCTCTTTGCCTTCCACCCTGTTTTCTGCTTGCTGGTCGCTGAACTTTCTGCTTGGCCTTAATGTCTTGAGCTCCTGGCCTTGACTCCTGTTTCATTGTCTGAGTCTCCATTTGGCACCCCTTGTGGCCTTTGGCCTTGAGCCGGAAAAAAAAAAAAATCCTCAGAGACTGTGTAGGAATTGGTTGTGCAGTCCCATATATGCCCCCAAAGCATTGCTTTTTATGTGAAATTATAATACAGAAAAAGAAAAAAAATCTCTACAGTTACTCTATTTTTGCAACGATAATGTTTTTTGGCAACGCTATTTGTAAACATTCAATGTGTTTGCAAAGCCCTGCAGCTTTGTGTACAGCACACCGTATTCACAACACATTCTCCTCCGAAAATCTGAAAAAAGCAAAAAGCGAAGGACATATTCAAATGGCTCTGGTATGGTGTGAACCCACTTTGTTGAAGAATAATGTAGAGGCAAAATTCAATAATGGATAAATGTAGAAGGCGGGATAAGAGCAGGGCCTGTGATTTACATTTGTTTTCAGATGCTCCGGTTCTTTGTGAAGCGGAACCTCTGGTGTGTGGGAGGCTGCTCCAGCGCACGGAGGGCATGTGCGAACATGGGCGAGCCTGTGATTGATGAACGAGTGGGAGCTGCTTCTGATTGCTGTATAATTCATCGTGCATGGGCTTTTATTGCATTTGACCGAGAACATTTCCCTGCAGATGCGGTGAAGTTTACCCTCAGAAAATGCAGCAACTGACAGGCACAGCTAATGAGCGGCGGATGATGAAGAGATGCCGACGGTGGAGGATTATTACCTACCTGTTTCTCAATCTGTAATCCTGGACCTCTCGCTCATAATGCGCATGTCCACTGGGGACTGTTCTGTTCCATTTAAAGTCACTTGGGTTTTGCAGTTCCCCCCATTGAAATTTACTGAAACAGCTTATTAAACCCCAAATAAGAACGTGTGGCACGCAATTTCATGCTTGGCTTCTCCTGACCGTGTTGTCTGAAACGTGTTGTAAAAAAATAAAAACGCTTGTAAAAAAGTTGTTAACTAGTGCTCCTTGTCTTTAAGCTATTTTGCTTTATAATTTGAGCTTCAAACCTGAGGTGTGTCAACACATCCTCACTCATGGTGTTATTGACCTTGGAAAGTTCATTTTGCGTCCTATTCAGACGCCCAAGGCAGCTTTCATTGTTGCACTAGATTTTCAATTGAAGAACATGTTTTGCCTTTCATGACGTAATGTGACGCTGTGAGCAGCACGGCACTCAAAAGAAAGACAAAGGTTGGGGTTAGGGAAGCAGAGGGATGCCGCTCCTTTTGTTCTACAGTTACAGACGCAGTGTGCCAATTGCGTTTAAAGCCCTTCAAACAGTGGTGCATTTCAGTCACTGTGACTTTCTGAGCGTCACTAAGGAAGAGAGGTACAGGGGTTATACTGTCTATAGCAACTGACATGCAATATAATTTGGTGAAAAGAGCATCCAAACTTCCACGGGAAGCGCGATCCACTGCGTCCCACCTGGAAAGGTACATGACACTTAAAAGGCCAGTCCACCTTCCCAACATCAAATGCAGATCAGCTTCCATAAATTTAAAAAATAACAATGTTCATTCTGCAAAAAAGTCTTCTTCCCGATTCACTCACATCCCTTGGGACAACTTACGATGAAAGACTGTGTTTTTAGGAGAAAAAGATGAAACGCCCAGAGAGAACCATGTCAACTACAGCCGAAAGGACCAGACGGGACATTAATGTTGTGAAGCTGAAGCACTAGATAATGAAAACACTATTACTGCTCTCACATAAATCCATTTGCAAAATGTGTTTTGGATGACCAAGACAAATCTAAATAAATCAGATGTTCACTCATGTGCTGGTTGTTGGTTACACAATTATATATACATTTGCTTTCAGCGATCCATCTGACCCCTTCTGCGCTGTCGACTTCTAGCATCAGTTATATACTTTTTCTTTACTCCACTATTTATATTTTGCATGTCCTCAAAGCTCTTTTTTAGATTTGAATAGAACAAGAGCCGCAGAGAAAAGACGTTCAAACGCCTCTCAACCTATTAACCTAACCTCTGTCACAATAGTGTGTCCTGAGTCTGCCTTGGAGTTTCTTTCCAGTTGGACATGCCTGGCTACTCATGATGTTAAAGAGCAGGGGTTCCTCTCTGAGTTTCTTCAGAATGAAGCTCCTGCCTCCTTAAGGAGAAAGCTCATTTAAGCAGCATGTTTAGGCCAGCTAGTTCTTCATTACACAAAGCTGGTGGTCGTCGATGTCCACCAGTAAATTTAGGAGAGAGTGGTCACCATGGTTTCAATCTCCACAAACCCATTCATACCTTCATTTTCACCCTGTTCGACTACTGTAACTCCTTCCTCTCTGGCATGTCGCAAAAATATCTGTTTCAGCACAGAGTCAAAATGGATGATGGGATGAGATGGATGGTTTAATGCAGTGATTCTTAACCATAGGGCCGGGGCCCATAGTCGAGCACCTCATAGACAGCCACTAAAGTTTTTCTTGTTTTACGCCTCTGGGCCGTGAAGGCTGCGAGGCGCTCTAGAAAAAAAAAAAAAAAAAAAAAAAAAAAAAAAGATATATATATATATATATATATATATATATATATATATATATATATATATATATAAAGAAAATCATGCCACCTCCAACAAGAAATTTTAAAAATTAATCGGCGATACTTTTATTTACACTTCACCTATATCTTCTTTGGAGTTTAAATAAAATAAAAAGTTTTTATTTTATGATATTTTGACATGATTTTATTATATTTAATTAATTCAGTTTTCAGTTATTCAGTTTTTCCAATTTTCATCAAGTTTGCATCAAGTGTTTTTTTTGTCTTTAGTAAATTTGATGAATATGACTTGCACCTGGTTCTGCTGCGGGCTGGACTTTTCGATGACAAATATCATATGCGATGATCACATGGCTTCATGCCATTTAGCAAGGTGTGAGTAGATTAAATATGGTTATTGATCACAATTGAAATCAAGAGTCATGAATCAGTTCTACCACTTGTATGGGCCCTGAGATCAAAAAGGTTAAGAAGCCCTGGTTTAATGGACATCACATCACCCCAGTTCCAGCCTCCCTGAACTTGCTCCAAGTGTGTTTCAGGTTTTATTTTCAATTTTTACGCATAACTTCAGAATCTAACCTTGGTGCGTAGATGTCACCTGCCTGCGAGTCACCTCCCAATCTCAGATCCTCAGATGGGTCCCCATTAGTTGTTCAAAGGTCGCGGCCGAGCCTTTGCCATCAGGCCACCTCGACTTTGCAATTATCAGAGCAGCTAAGTCTGGCAGGGTCTGTGCTGCTTGTTAAATCTCTTTCTAATAATATTTATTTAAAGACTGCCACTTTTCTGATGCTGGATGCATTTACTGGAATTTTGTTTTGTTCTGTATTTCATCATACTTTTATTTTTTACTTTTAGCATTTTTTTTTACTTTTGAACAGGAGTTTTGCGCTGTATTTTATTCATGTCATGTTTAATACTTAGGTGTTTGATTTTAACTATCATGTCGTGAAGTGACTCCTTTGCACCTGAAAGGGAATACGGAAATGAATATTCATTGTTGTGATTATTATTGTATGACTGAGGCATCGATCGAACTCCCCATCTTTCCCTCACTCGTGAGCAAGTTTCCAAGATATTTAAACTCCTTCACTTTGGCAATGATTTTTCCAGCGAACTTGGTGAAAAGATCCACTCTATTCTGACTGAGAAAAGGAATGAATCAGATTCAGAGCTGCTAAATTCCATCCTTGCTGCTTCAGATGAGGCCGCAAACCTTCCAGCAGAACAAAATGTCTCGGTCTGAAGGACTCACCAGCCCCACATTTTCGTCAAAATGTAATGATCACATCCTGTGGCCATGCTTTATTTTTAAGGTTTTTTTTTAATGTCACTCGTCTGCGTCCTTTTGAAATCATTATATAAAAAAAATAATTTCTCATTTAAGGACCAATAGTGTCCTTTATTATGTTAACAAAAACCTTTACCATTGCCTTCTGTCTGTTTCCCATTTGTCTAGTCTAAAGACTGAGTTGGGCTCAGTGGGGATCTGTAGTGATGCCCTGAAACTTTCCTTCATTTGTGCTCATGACTCACCGAAACCACTGGCCCTCACAATTTTCACTGTAGTTGGGAATTGTGTTCTTCTTCCTGGATGGTTGTTAAGACCCTTCCACAATCATTCACACGTTTCAGGTGGCAAGGAGTGAAGACATAAATACAGGAGCTCATACAACATCATTTCTTTCATCGTCAACTTGAGCTGAGGGATTGAAAAGCAACAGTTTTTTTGTGTTTTCTTTTCCCAGGCAGGTCTGGGTGTCTCTTATTATTTGCATTTACAGAGTCCTGTACCTCAGCATGAGTGTGGATTGATGGATACAGTCGGACCACAGAAGCTGATCACTGAGCAAATCTTGAATGTGTTTGACCGTGTGGTTGGGTTTTTGTTGCACTGAACTGTTTCTGGAGGCTGGAGTTTGGGTGATATGTTCTGCTGGTTGTTGTCACGCTTTACATTTAATTGTGTTTTGTCAGGTCTCATTATATGCCCCGCCCCTCTCTGTGTTCCCCACTTCAAAAGTATTGGCGAACAGCTGGAAACGCTCAGTAATCAACACACCTGTCGCCACTATTTAGGCTCCAAGGCTCCAGTCTGCTGTGCCAGATTATCCATGTTCAGTGGTGACTTTGTGTCAAGTATGCTGTATTGCACTTACCTTGGAAGTGTTCAGCGAGCTCAGTGCGTTCCAGTTATCGAAGTCGGAAAACAAGATTGTAGTGTGGTTCAAGAAAACTATTCTCACTTGACGGGATATAAACTTCATGCGCAGCTTGTTTGCAACTAGCAAATCTGCTGGATGAATTTCTTCCATTATATTTCATTGATTCAAAACATCCACTTCTTGTTTACGTTTGGGGAAGCCATCTTGAAACGTTCAGACTTTGACTCGGAAATCCTACATCCGTTGATGTAATCTTAAATTTCTGAGTTCCGAGGACATTGTTGTGTGTTTCCCTTCTATTGTTTCTTTATAGTTACGTTGAGATGTTGCCCATGTTTCTCTCTGTCTTACGCAAGTTGACTGCTGAATCCTTTCTGTTATATTTCCTTTTATTTTAGCACATTGACTGCCATGTTATCTTCTGTTTCGTTGTTACAGTGTGTTTACCACCATCTGTAGTTTGTGTTTTTCGTTCCGATCTCGACGTTTTTGATTTCCGATTTCTCCTTTGGTTCAGTTTGTGTTTTCTCTGTGGGTTTGGTGACACCTTAGGGTTGTGTTTGTATTGTATTTTCATTGCATGTTTGCCTGCTCTCTGGTCCAGTCAGTTCTCTTCCGTGACAGTCGTATTATCAAGCCGTGACATAATTTATCTCAAAATACTTTTTTTTTTTTTTCCTTCTCTTTTTGCAAACTACCTACCTGATCAGCATGAGACGCCACAATGTTGTGCCAGTATGAGTCATGTATAGATTCTGCGTAACTTGTACTCCTGAGATGGTTTTAAATCTGGATTCCAGCTCCCATTTGCATCATTTTAATCAGCATTTAAATTAAATGTTTAGTAACAAACACTGAAAATTCAAATGCAGCCAACATGTGCCATCATTATGACAGTGGAAAAAAAAAGAAAAACTCCCTTGGCTTCCCCAGTTTTCAGCATTTTAATCAAAACACTGCCTACA
The DNA here is from genome assembly GCF_027744825.2 of Synchiropus splendidus. Lineage (NCBI taxonomy): Eukaryota > Metazoa > Chordata > Actinopteri > Syngnathiformes > Callionymidae > Synchiropus > Synchiropus splendidus. Next base: position 12,213,999 of record NC_071337.1, read on the forward strand.
CAAATCTCTTCTTCAGATGTTCCAGTAAAACACGGCTCCTTCCAACACGGTTTTGAAAGGACACCGTCGCTACTGGGAGTTGGAGCCAGTGAGGACGGCCATCGCTGAACTAACACAAACAAGCCTGATCACATTCTTGTAAATGAAAATGTCTGACGCCAGTCTGCTCTTCGCATCTGTGTAGAAACATGTCTGGCTCTTCGGAAGTGTCTCGCAGGGATACAGTCCTCCAGGAATATTAAGCTCTATTTTCCCTGCTAAAAGCTCCACTGCATTTGGAAGCAAATGTTTAGAGGACAGTTTGTTTTTGATGCTTATATGTCTGACAAGCCGCTACACACAAACTGGGACAGGAAGTAAGAATAAGAACATCATGTCACGACTTGTAACCTAAACACTGTGTAGTCATCATTGCCATCCTCATCATCGCCTCGTCCTTCGCTTTGACACTTTAAAGAATGTCAAACCTTTCACAGGTGAGTTACTACTTCAGCCATCGACAAGTCCATTTTTCCACAGTACATCACCGTAAGTACATGGTTTTAAATATGCAAACGGATGAACAGCCTTTCTGACAGCCACGAGTCGCCGTGTTTGGATTTCAGATTAAATCTGTGTCAACAAATGGAAGCAATCAACCGTTTTTAATTTTTCCTGTGGATCACACGCTTGCTTCATTGGGCTGATTCAGATTTGGGATTTGACTGTTATGACTTGTAGATTGTGTAGTTTGATTGTAGAATGTCTTCAAAGCCAGTGCAGGATCATGTTGGCAGGAAATGTCCCAGAACCCCAGGGGAATTGTACTCCGAGTCAGTACACATGTACGCTGTGAAACGGCCATCTACATTGTGCCCTTTCTGCCCTTGTTCTTTCTGCATGTTGGCGGGATGAGTGGACTCAATGACTCCGATTCTCCTGCTTTTGGCGTCAATATGAATGGGTGAGTCCAGGAACACACCAGTACCTTGCCTCAACGGCAACAAACAGATGCCTACTTTGACTCACGACACTTACCAGAATGTTTAACAATGTTGAGTATTAAATATCCAGCTGTCAAAATCTACTTCTTGTGTTAGCAATGGATTTTCATGTATAGTAGTTTTACTGAAAACGGTACTATTGCAGAGAGCTTTACACCATGTAGTAAGGCGGCTTTGCTGGAAATGTCAGTGGTACTTGGCTAGTCAGGTTCATGCGTACTGACTTGATTCATTTATTTTGGACCTCATTCCATTCATCCATCCATCCATCCAGCCAATAAAGGCCTATAAAGACATCTATCTGTAATGAAAATGTCAAAAAATAAAATATTGAGTACCAGACGACTATGTGTGTGTGAAGGTGTACCTGGATTAGCTGTACTTGTGTGGACGGATTCTTGGAAGCACACCAACTTGTGAGGACATTTTGCTTTATGAGGACTTTTTTTTTTGCCAGACCCCACAAGGTGGGTTTAAGTTTGATTCAGAGTCCTGGTAAAGGTTAGCCATGTGTTTTTGGTGGTTTGGTTAAGAGTGAGAGGCTGGGGAAAGGGTTATATGGCCATGAGTTGACCCCACAAAGAGACATACAAGCGTCTCCACATAAGAGAATAAAGTATTAAAAAACGGTTAAAAAATATGAGCAGTATTACCATTATGTAGTAATGTAATTATTTACTTCACATTTAGAAGTAGATGTTAGTATTTTACGATTACTCGTGATCTTAGCCCATGACTGAGATTAACTGTACATTTGTTGAATTGCTAATAAATATATTTACTTCTCAATCTGGAAACAAAAAGTGTGATATTAAACTTGTATTTGACATTTAAATTGTAAATGATTAGAAAATAATGACAATATTCATAAAGTACAAATAAGTAAATAAAAATCCTTCATACACACTTTTTTTGGTGAAAAATGTATTTGCCTCACAGAGCAGCATACAGACTTTCCTGAAAGACCAGACACTCGGAGAGGCCCGTCAGCGTTCACCACAAGATTGTTGCTAAACCAGAGAGCTGTCGCTTCCCCTTGAAATGTTCTTCTTTAATGGAACCACAGTTCTTCCCCAACATTTCCACAGTCATGTTCAGTTTAAGCGAGTGAGACGGGAGGTTTCAACCTCTTGTCTCTCACGTCTACATCAGCTTTACCTGCTTCATCCAACCCTATCTGTGGAGTCAAGACAAGAGAGAAGACCTTATCTGGCTCAGGACTCCTCTTCAGGCGTTCAATGAAAGGTAACCAGATGAAACCATCAGGCTTCTTCATATGCAGCCAAGCAACAGCCCTGTGTCTCATGGCTGACTAATCTCAATATCTTATCTCCATAAGGAAAATCCATTTCTGCAGCTCACATCTTTTATCGGAGTCATGGCGAGTATAGTCGGGGAAACAAAGTTCTACCTTTACAACTCACTATCTACGCTGTGATCAAATAAACTACATTCCCTCCTCATTCAACCCATTCTGAGCTGTGGGACCTGAAGATTGTGAAGCTGCATTTGCATCAAACCCTCCTCCAAATAGCAGCTCTAATAATCCTATTGAAACACAAAACAATTTATCGAGCGCTGTCGGTAGCGGCTCACAGTTTGAGATAGGATCAGTATAAGATGTGCCGGCCGTTCCTCTCGCACAGTTTAAGACCAAAATCGATGGTCTCTGGAGAACTGCCATTGAAAACACTTAAAATATCTGGCGAATGATGATTAGCACCAAGGAGATGTATCCTCCAGTGGGCTCATTAAATACTTATGTTTTAATTTCGGAAAGTCCAGAAATGTTTGCTCATCTTCAGCCAAGCACACAGGAGTGAACGCACTTTTCTTGTAACCCCTGTGAAGCAACTCCGGGGAATATAAAACTGCAAGGGTCGATGAATCAAAGAACACAAGTGTAAAAAGACAATCTAGCTGATAAAAACCAAAGTTGAGAATTTCTGTGGAGCCTGACTCGGCCCTATTAAAGAGACAACAGCAAAAGCCAAACACACACACGCACACCGGCAGCAGTGCAGACCCAATGATAATGCACAGCGGGCATTTATCTTTGCAGTGAATTATGGTACACTGCGGTCTCATTGACTGTGCACAAATGTGTGTGTACAGAAGTGTGTGTGTGTGTATGCATACGAGTTGAATTATAGCCCACACTTTGCGGTGTGTATGCGCGCATGAGTGTGCGTTGAATTGAATTATGGCACTGCACTATCTCATTGACTTCGACTGTGTCTCATTCATCACAACTTAACCATGGAAATAGCATTTATGGACAAAATGCTGCTGAAGCAGTGTGAGAGTTTGGGCCCAGAGAAACCCTCCTAATGGACATTACTGCATGGGCACGTGTCAGACAGTGGAGACAGGATCAATGCGAGCGCGTGAGAGAGTGAAAATGCTAAACTACACTTCTGATCTTTTGCTTTCAAGCCTGTCTGCCGATGATGATGAATGATGGTTTCAACAGCCACGCAATTACAAGTACAGCTGCAAATACTCGCTCGCATACATCACAAGTGGCTGGTCCGTGAAGTGAGGAGACCTCTCTCTAAATGAAATAATTCTACGTAAACACGCTTAAATCAAAATGACTGCAGTCATTTTAAGTCACATAAATCAATTGGTGGATCACAATCTTTTCCATGTGTTTCACGCCATCGGACATTAGATGCTTCAGTCACACTTTTGACTGGGCAACACACATTGACCAGTGATGATCTAAACTAAAGTACTAAAGTACTAGTACTAAACTTAAGCTGTGCTGGCAATATATGTTCCCAAATCTATCGTGCAATCAATGTTTCTAATGGAAGAACAATTTGAAAATATGTATTTATGATGTTGCAGAACACAATAAATCCGATGGCGTAATCTACTGTACACTGATGTTGGGAAAGTGGACTTTCACGTCATCAAATTTCCTCAGGGGCCAGGTTATGTAGTGTGACCGTTGTGAGAGGCCGTCAAGCCCAAAGAAAGGAGGGTAAGAAAAAACTGAAAATAAAAATCAAGTGATGACATCATGTGTGATTGTGAAATTACACTTTAAAAATGCACAGAAAATGTTGGTTTATTGTGTTTGATTTAATTTAAACCATGTTACATTTAAAGATTCTCCATGTGTCTCATACATTTCAAAATCTTCTTACAATTCTGATGTATTTTAAGGGACAAGAAATACTCCTAAAATAGTCAACGGAAAAGACAAACAATTAAGAAAAGTAATCAAACCAGATACCAGAATCATAATGAACAAAAGAGAATGCACGAGACAAAAATGTCAGAGACAACAACGTCAGTTTTAAAGTTTTACTCTGACTCCAGGAGGGCCACATAAATACAGTCAAGGGACCACACTTTACTGTACTATTTCCCTCAGTTATTGTGTTTGTCTCCTGGTTCAGTGACAGTGTTGCGCTTCTCCTGTCTGTTTGTCTTGGCGTCATATTTGGTCTTTTTTGGATCTTGTTCAACCAGATCTTAAGTTTGTCCTCCCTTTAACCATGGTTCCTCACATATACAGCAGGGTAAAGACAAAATTGGGCTGACAAAAGCCGGACCAAAGGACTTGTTTCCGTGCTTCCATTGTGATTTATTTATTTTGTTTCTGTTCATTTAGATTTTGTCAGCCAAATCACTGTTATCTCTGTTGCCTGGAACTGGTTTACCTCAAGGCATTCTGTAAAAGAAAGTTTATATCATATTAAACTCTCTTTTTTCTGCAATCAAAAACACTTGAAGATACTACTACGTTCAATCTGTGCACAGTTTGCAGGTGCTGATGTGACCAGCAGCTTTACCTTTAGTCGACCTTTACACTGGTGAACACACAAAAACACGCACAAAGACACCCAGTATATCTTCCTACTCAGTGGAACTGCATCATTCATAGCACGCAGGTACATGCAGGTGTACATCTGTGATGTTAGTCACACCATCCAATCCAGCGCTATCATGGCATTTTAACATCACTGTTATTTCTGTGTGCGCTTGCACGTGTATGTGTGTAAAGGTCAGTGGAAGGTAAAACTACATGTGAGTATCGGCAGCAGCTCCACTGGCCGACAGCAGGATTCATGCCTCTTTAAATGCACATACTATTTTCTAGCAACACAAGGTCACCACCGAGATTTCCAACTTTAACGGCAGCTATAAATTCCTTGCCGTAAATAAGGCTTTCATTTGTTGCAGCGGTCGATGATGCAGTCAAACCGAGAGAAAAAGCATTACAGTCAGAGCTTTATGTCTTTTTCTGGTGTAAGAAAAAAAAAAAGGGAAAAAAGAGCTTTGATGTAACACTGTCCTTCTGTTTAGCTTGTGGAAAACCTGGTCTGCTGCGCTTTATTCCTAACACACTCACCATTTTTTGGTGTTTACCTCTGCTGTGACAGTTGAAAAACTCCGCTCTCCTTTTATGGTTGACAGTACAATCACACCTCCATTCTTTTTTGTGTGTCAGTTTGTCTGCCACTGATGTTAAACCGCTGAGACGACTCTCTCATCTCCTCTCTCCGTCTTTTGCGGCGCGTATCTTCTAAACTCCCCAATTCCCTCGACTCTTGTCAAGTTTGTTTGCCACTGCCAAGGTGTTTCTTATTTGGCCTGCTGAAGCTCAAGTGTTAGTTGATGCAACCCGCATCACCACCCAATCACCTTGTTCCACCGCTCTTTGTTCTTGTCTATTTTAAACATTCAGGAGACTGAAGAGTCGCTGGCTGCGGCACTTTCACGTCAGTTCACAAAGTTTGAGACGGGGAAAATAATTTCATTTGCATTTCTTGTCATGCAAAACGACTTTGCAGTGGTGAGTCACCACAACTCGAGGGATACCGGGAAAGCAGAATTCATGTACACAGGCTTTTAGGAGCCTTTTTTGTGCAGTTCTTGCATGAATTAAAAAAGCGGCGTGTGGCACACTTTTACTGCAACAAAAATGTGCTCCTGGATTTTCAAGCAGAAATAAACTTCAGCTTAAACGTCATTGAAAACGATTAAAATAAGCCATCAATCTGCGGCTCTGAAAAGTCGAAGTGGTCAATGTTCCCGAAGAAACTTGTTTATTGTGTCAAACCAAGCCTGTCCTATTGTTTAAAACATGAGGGCGGACGCATCACGTGACCAGCACGTCGTAACAAGAGGACTCTTCTTTTTAATGGAGGCAGGAGAGCAATAAATCATTTCTTAATATAAAACCAATTGGCAAGTCAACTCTAGTGAGTGCAGAGCTGATATTTGAATGGACAATAATAATTGTTTCACTGCGCGGGATGTAATAACAGTCTAATCGCTGGACGCCACTTCTCCCGAAATGAAATGAAAACAACGCTTCTTCCTTGTGAACTGATGGTTGGTGGTGAGTCTCTGGGAGCTGTGGTTTTAATCAAAGCAGAGTTTATAATGTCTTCATTTCCACAGTTACCTCAGTAGAGTTTGATCATATGATCGTGTGTGTGTGTGTGGTGAGACGGTGCTGTTGTTGAGTTATTGTCTTATTTAAAAATAACAGCGAAGAGTTGTAAGGAAGCTGAGTTACCACATGTTACTACTGGGGCAGGAGATTCATTTCAATGAATTATTTGTGGAAAAAAATAATCAGTCGTTCTATATAACAACATAATTTTGCATAGACTTTCTTTGACAGGAGACATTTTTAGTCCAGTTTGCAGGATGTGATCCCGTAACCAAAACAGTTTATGTTTAGAAAAACTTTAGGCAGCAGATTTCCATCGTCACTGGAGCACTTCCACCCTGATGTTACACATAATGTGTCCAGATTCAACTTACATTTTATCATTCTTCTGTTAAAAATGTGTTGAACAGCAATACTAGGACTTTTATCAAACTTTTTTTTCTCCCCATCTCTGTATAATACTGCTCACATTGTCAGGTAGTATATCTGAGATAGTCAACTGAAAAACAAAACCCAACACAGAAACCTCAACTTTGGCTGATAGCTCTGGTTATCACTTCAATTTTACCTCCTCAATTTTAACCTGCAGTGTCTTGATCTCCCTCAGCAGTGACACCGATCCTCTCCACGTCCTCCATTTTTGCATGCATCATCCTCATCAGTCCTATTCTTCTTCTACTACCTGCTACTACCATCGGCAACATTCTCCTCTGTGTGGTCAGGGTTTTGCATCATGTGATTTTGGTCCCCACTGGTCCCCACATTTCTCCTCAAGGTGCTCCACAAGCTTTCTGTGTCTTTGTATGAGTTTTTATCCATTTCATTTTAATCGATTAACCCAAAACATTTTCATACTGTTTTGGGTACAATACTGCCCCTCAGGTTCTAAAGTGAATTGCAATATTTAATATAGCTATTTAATATATACTGTATATTATATTCATATTTTAACATACTTATATTAATATATATTTAATATAGTTTTGAACAAAAACCTTGTTGAAAAAGTGTCAGGTTATGAGCTGGTAATAATGAAAAACCACATCAAACACAGCACCTGATGTTTATAAAAGCTGTTGAGTTTTCTTCACGGCAAAATGTTTTTCAGCCTTGACCCATCGCTTACAACACCATGTTAGAACTGAAAATGCTATTTTTTTTCCTTCTGATGCATAAAAGAAAGGTTGCAGTTTTGTGTTGCGGCTTATCAATAAGGGGTGAATCGAAGAAAACTGCAATTATTTTTGCAATTTAAGCTTTTTCAGAGGCTTGGTAATCCATTAAAAATGAATGAAATAATCACAATTTTAAGGCTTTAATTAACAATTTAACAATTTCATGTTTTTTGTGGAACAACAAGAAGGGTTCAGGGTCAGGAAAACACAGTGTAGCACTAACCCTGTCAGGGTTAAAATAGAAGTGTGGTAGCTGAAATGCTGGCTTTTCATGGCGACAGCCTTCACTGGAACGTTGCTGAAGAGCTTCACAATTAGAGATTCAGTGCTGCTAGACTTCATGCAGCCATGTGTAAAAGAATTGCTCTGTTCCTGGCACAAACCTTGACAAAGATTCTGCCTCAGGTCAAGCACCTGATAACTGTCAGCGTCATGTCCTCGAAAGTGGAGAAACATGAGAATGGTTGTGCATATGTGACTGTTTCTACTGACCTTAATTCCCTCTCTGTTGGATTATTTCTATGCGGCGGACACGCACACTCATCGCCGATGCTTGCTCTACTACCTCGCCAGGCGAGCGGCGAGCATGTCCGTCACTGTCAAACATCCATATGAATAATGTAGGACTGTCAGGACTGGATGGAACAGCTGAGCTAGAAAGTTTGTGTGTGTTGGTGTAGTCTCACAAGAAGAGTTTTTTTCTTTCTTTTTTTTAAATACATGACAAAATTAGCCCTCACCAACAGGAAATGTCAACAGTCATTGTCTGCGTAACATGTTGTGTCTTCATGGTTTGTGCTCATGTTGGCTGTAATTGGAGGCTCAACTTTTTTCTTTTCTTCACGCGGGTGAAGAGTCGAGGGAAGCGCCAAACTGACCAACACTTCCATTGACACTTTATTATGACTTTCTTGTTTTATATATATATATATAGAGCATGTCAGCCTCCGCTCCTCCACCCCCCACATCTCTCTCCTTCAGTGCGACTGTCAGGTCACATATGCCAACCGGGGACAATCTGCTCGCATTTGTGTGAGTGTGTGGGCGCAGCAACCCCTGCACCAGCTTAAAGAGTGTCCTTCGTTTAGGGTGATGACGCTACGATTTGTCTTCTACTTGTCAACTTTAGCTTCCCCGGAGGCCATAGTGGAGGGAGGGAGGAAGCGGCGGGGGTGGCGTGGCTGAACATATTGTAGATGCATGTTAACTGCACTCCAAACTTGGAGTATATATACTTACATCTTACATCCTGCGGGAACTGCGGATTTTTGACCTACTGGTTGTGAGATATTTGAAAATATTTTTAAAAAAATGTACAAATAGGTTGAACAGATGAGTGATATTTTGCAACACTAACCTGCAATAATTCTTCATTTTTGTGCTCCCTGCTCCCCTTCACAATTGTCTATACTGGTTTTGATCTAAGCATCACCAGTTAACTCTAGCTGGGGGGCCTCCTTCATGTCGGGTTCGTGACTTGTTCCGGGCTAGGAGGATGCCCTGGGGCAGACCGAGGATATGCTGAAGTGATGATGTTTGTGAAGTGAACACCTTGAGGATTGTATAATTCATTGAAAATATAAAAACCGCATCCATTCAGTCGTGCTTACTTAGACTTCTACAACATTATATTAAAATGGGGGAAAAGAGTGACTTAGTCGTATGAGGAGTGTCATGAAAAAAGACACAAATAATGTCTAATAAAAATCTGTATCTATATCCGTCTATATCGATTGGCTTTGAAAACATTTATATAAGTTTCAAATATTCTTCATTTTTTGAAGAAATGAAGAATATTTCAAAGTTAATATTTTCAAATATTGTAAAGTGAGCATCTCCGTGCTTACTTTACATTTTTTTAATTCTGGCTTGGTTTAAAATAGCTAGGCCAAAACAAAATCTCCTTTTTCACTGCATCAATCTCGGAATGAAATCTGACTTGAGAAATTGTGGGTGTTCCCTGCAGTTGTTCCGCCCCGTTGTTCTGGTGTCAACAACACGCGCGGGTCTGCTAGTTTGCATATTGTTAATATCTGCCTCTCACTGTGAATCTTTGATAGCCTCGTTTGTATCATTATCGTGTCCAAGCGTTCGCCCTCCTCCCCCAAATCTACGCAAGGGGTGCCACGCTTCCTGGCACTCAATTTGACGGGCCGTCTGACACGCTAGCATTTAGCTGCGCTCATGCGCGCGTGTATGTGTGTCGGTCGATCTGCGCGTGGCTCGAGTGACAGGGTGTGACACTCTAGCATTTGTCTCCTAAATGCCAGAACAGAGAAGTGACACCAAAGGGCAGAGACACAGCAAGAGAGAACGCTGGGCGCTGAGAGCAGGAAGAAATGTTGGGGACTCGGAGAGAATTAGGAAAACCACGTTTCACATTTAGCTGGGAGCTTAATATCCAATCAGAATCAGTCAAACCGCTGGCTTTTTTAGTCCCCAGCTACCTTGGCTTTCTCAAAACGTATCCCTCAAAGGTTGTCTGAAGTTTTTTGGAGTTGCAGCAATCAACAATGAGTCTCTACTGCCAGCAACTGTTCTGAAACTCACCGGCTTTTCACTCACATTGCTTGTGTGTTACAGTGTTATCGTTGTCATTTTAGAATCAGTTTCAAAGATTTGGCCAAAAGTCGCATCGTGGGTTGCTTGTTGTTCCACAGCTCAAATGAGGTCCGACAATTTTCAGTCAAGCACTTCCCAAGTTAGAAAGATATGGCAAGTTAACTTCTTTTTAATCACTTTTAAAAATATATTTGGATATGATTTGTGTTCATCTAGACGAATAAACGTAGTATAACAAGAAAGGTAGTGTGAAATCGCATACCTCCGCCAAGCCACTTATTTGTTACCCAAGTGTATTTTTTTTTTTTTTACCTTATATTATTATCCGACAACTATTTGATCTATTTTTCTAACAGTTTATAGTGTGCAATTCATTTAATCAGACAGCAGTTGGCGTCACCGAGCATCTAAAAGACGACTCAAAGGAGAGGCTACACAGGAAACCTTCAGAACAATCGTCCCCATTTTGTCGCCAGTCAGGCTTCCAGACCCACAAAACACCACCAAATCCAAATCATGTCAAAGTCAGACTCTACTCTGTTTCCAACTAACCCTGAATAGTTTATTGTTTTTATTTTTAATCTGGTGCATTGCCTCTGTGATTGGCAGACGGAAGGACTTTAAAGGGTCCCTACGTGTTTCCGTGTTTTAAGGGTCATTTACAGATGATGCGAAAAAAATAAAATTTCATGTCACATGAAAAAATGACGGTCATTGTTAATATCTGCCTCTCACTGGCAGATATTAACAATGGTTAATATCAGATATTAACAATGGTTAATATCTGCCAGATATGGTTAAGGTCCCGAGGTCTTTCACATTTCCAATTAAATGCGACTTGTGTGTGAGTTCAATCTTCGGAGGGTTATTTGCAAAGGATTATCAGCCATTTTTGTGGAACCTGCCACTCTTCCGTTTACACAGCATTTATCTGCAAGGCAGCCATTTTGTAAACAAAACATAACTTAATAAATTCAAGGATAGTATTCACTATAGTTTTGATGTGAAGCTACTCAATGAGTACAAGATTACATACTTCCTTCCTGCTGCTGTGAGACTGTATTTCTCAGTACTGTTCGATAAATACTTTCTGCATTTGTTTCCACATATGAATATTTGTTCTTAAATAGTGGTATTTTCAATATTTAAATATTAGCTATCCTGCATTTGGATCAAGGCCTGGCTGTGATTTGTGTAACAGTCAATGTGGGAAATGTGGATTCAATGAACACAGTGTTCAGAAAGATGCTGGGAGCGTTCGCAGCAGATCCACAGAGCAACACGCTGACACTTCAGCAAGTGTGCTGTGAATTGTGGGTTATTTGAAGCCATTCACTTTCTCTCCTAGCAATGTGATGTTCACGGCGACTGTTACGATGACTATTCTGGGCAAAACTGCGCGGCCATGTCTGGGTTTTCCGGGAAATGGAATGTCTGACTTACCTCATCTGGTCTGGGGGCAGAAAATGGAGTGATATCTTTAACATTCGCTGCGTGTTCCCATTAACCATCAATTATTAACATTCAGTCTGGTCTCTCCTGTACCATCTTTAATTACTATCTAACAAGGTCACCAGGGTTTTATACATCATAAAGAGGATCTGAATGTGGTCTGGACTCCAGGCTTTCCGGTGTCTCCACATTTTTTTTTTAAACATCCATGAGCACTTTTTCTTCCCAGAAAAAGGGACTTTCTTATGAGGTCATCAAAGTGCAGATCTTATAGACGACCGTTTCACTTGTCGCTTTTGGAACTGGTAGCGTTGTGTTTTGAAATTCAAGTCAAGTGTGGCACTCATCATTTGGAATCTGAGAGACTGGTTGACTGGTTGGATCAATTTCATGAAGACAGAAGGACGTCGATTGTAGCTTCCAGGCTAACACTAGTGGAGATGTGTTTTAAAGTGTTGCCATTTGTCCAGTGTGACTTTTATTCAATATAGTTCACTTTTTTTTCTTTATCTCCAATACCATCTTCCTGAATATGAGACTCTTAAGGCCATCCTCATTCCTCATCCTCTGCCTCCATGCCAGGAAGTAGGTCCCACGTCTAGAAAGAACAGTTGGATTAAAATGTAAAATACTTCACGCCATTTCTATCATCCATAAAACACTCAGCAAAGGCCCTTTTGACATCCGTGGGTTAGAATTACAGTTAAGTGATGTATTTGTATTCAATTTTCCGGTGCTTGCATCTGACTCAACCCGATTCTAAAATGTGTATATGTTCAATTATATAGCTTTGTTGACCTTTTTTTTGTACTATAAAGTGCTTCTTAGCAATTCTCTTAAATGTTTGACACAACAGCAACAGGAGAGATGCTCCATCTCTGCTCCATTCCTTTTTAATATTGCGAAATATTTCAGCTGAGTAATGGCAAGGGTCTTTGCTTTTGGTGAACTAGTTGGCACAGGAGTGGCTAATAGCACTCAGATTTCCAGGAGCGTGGATCAGGGTATCTTCTTCCTTTAGTTCTTTCTTCCCATTTATTTTCTTTAGGGCAGGCCATATCACAAAGGTTAAGCATAAAATCACGATTTCATCACGATCTTACTTTGTTACTTTGTCTACTTATGTGTTTTTAATGCTATTTTTTTTTTTTTTTTACCTTGGTGATGCATGCGGTCTCCTCTCAGATTGGCACACGTTATAATCCTCAATAATCTAATGAACAATAATCTAATCTAATAATCTAATCTTTTCATGTCACACACATCCATTCTTCAATTTATTGTCACAACAACCTGGAGCTCAACGCCCAGAAGACAGTGGAGATGGTCATAAACTTCAGGAGAGTAACAGCTCCTCTGTCCCCTCTCATGTTGGCTGGTTTATCCATTCCTATTGTAGACTCCATCTGCTTCCTGGGAACCACCATCACCGAGGACCTCAAATGGGAGCCAACCATCAGGTCCCTCATCAGGAAGGCCCAGCAGAGAATGTTCTTCTTGAAGCAGCTATGAAATCTAGTTGCTGGTGGAGTTCTACTCGGCCATCATCCAGTCCATCCTCACCTCCTCTATCACTGTCTGTTACAACAGCGCCACCTCCAGGGACAAGACCAGACTGCAGCACATCGTACGTTCTGCTGAGAAAGTGATCGGTTGCAGCCTGCCACCTCCTCAGGACCTGTATGTCTCCAGGACCCAGAGACGTGCAGGTCGGATCAGAGCTGGCCCTTCTCATCCTGGACATGGACTGTTTGTTCCTCTTCCCTCTGGCAGGAGGCTACGGTCCATCCAGACCAGAACCTCCCGTCACAGGAACAGCTTCTTCCCCTCAGCCATCAGACTGTTGAATTCGTGAGGAGCCTTTATTTTATTTTATTTTATTTTATTACAGCACTTTATTCCAAAACACTTTCCTAGTTGGTGGGATCCCCACTGACCATGGCAATAAATTTGATTCTGATTCTGATTATTAGACTCTCAAGTAGTCAGGTAGAGTCTAACCCAGTCTTTCCTTTCCGTTTTCGTAAGTGGAACCACATTAATAAAAGAACAACTCATAATTAAAATGCTATTTTCTTCACCGTTTCAATGCAGAAAATGGTAAACAAATTCTTCCACCTTCCACCGACCGAAAAGGTGTCAGTTCTTCTGTCATGAGTTAATGTCTTTTCTCACTATGGGACCTTTTCCTATTAAAACAGAATAACACGTGTGACAAGCAGGGACTCAGCATGACCGCTGATGATGACATCCGGATTAAAGAACAGCAATAACCTTCCTGTGATGAGAAAACTGGGGGTTCACTTGTCTGTGCGATGAAATCAAACTCTATCGTCATCTGCAGTGATGAACCTTTTGTTTTGCTGTAATTGAACTGGATGGGATTCCTCTGAATTCTCCTCTGAAGGAAGATAAGAGAAATGTAAGGGCCAGAACTTCAAATGCACGTGGACAGCATAGCTAAAGAGTTTGGTAAACAAACCCGGGAAGGCATGAAATATTGGGCCAGTCGGATGGTTAGAGGTAATTTTTTTTTTTTACCTCAGATATTACTCAAATTGTTCAAGAGTGAGACGGACAATTAAAAAAGTTCTGAAGCACTTGAGGTGAAATACAGCTGCGGAAAAACTCTTCAAAGCGCATTTACGTGCCGATGAAGAAGATGAAGTCAGATTCAGAATGTGAAAATCGTTCCTCAAGGCCGCTCCATCCTGAGGAGGGAGGGGCATGGAAACACAAAGATGGCTGTTGAGTCTTTTGATGAAATATATAATAATAATAGTAATACACATAGAAGGTCTAAATCAAGACGCAAGTGGTATCTATAATGAACTTTAGATAAAGGTTTGTGGGTGCAAAAAAATAAATTAAATAAAAGTAGTATCTGTAAAACCATTTGTTTTCTTCATATTATTGGTGTAAGTTGCAACATAATTATTTAGTAGTAATATAATTCCATGTTTCATTTGAGATCAAATTTGAATCTTTTTGTTTCTTTTTCAAATGGTTTTGTTTTAGGAAAGCAATCTGTCAGTCACTATCAACTGCACAATTGTGACAATTACATTGTGCCATTTAAACAAGTCCAGCTGCAAATATGGAGCTGTTACTACGCTACATGATGGCGAACACCTGTAACTGCGATCCGAACAACATTTGTGGACGTGTTTCTTTGCAGTTGTGGCGTATTTTCACTTTGAAAACCGCCCCCCGGTTAAGGACACAAGGCTTTAGTAGGCAGAGAGCAAGTGAGCGAATTTGACTGACTCTGATACTGAAGAGGAATTTTAATCCTCTGATGAAAATTTTTACGCAAAGTGTGACGCTGCTTCTGTACATGACTACAGCAAGTCCCTTTGCTGTGACGTTGCAAGCGCGGCATACGGGAGCCAATACTTTGCAGGAGAAAGCAGAGGAGAAAATACACTGTGAATAGTAGTGGAGGCTGCTCAGTCCATGTACACAGTGTTGCAGTAAACAGCAGTGCTATGATGCCCAATCCTCATCATCATTCTTGCTTCAGAGATGAGGAAGAATATCTCAGATAAACATCTGCAAGAGTTATGTCGTGCACTATGGCCGCTGGATCATCATAAAATACCAAACACATAAGTGAATATTCTTTATTCCAAACTTGGGTCCAACTGAAGATCTTTCTATTTCACAACACACCTTAATCTCTAGCTATTTTCAAGCTACAGCCTTTTGAAATAATGATGTCGAATTTGAATCTTTCCATGAAGAACTTCTGGTACTCAGAGTTCATATTTTGGCATTCATCCCTGTCACCTGTAGAAGAAGAAGAACACACTCAAAATTTGATTTTGCTCACAAAGAGACAACCACATATATCGTACATTCACTTACTTACATTTTACTTGTCTTGCTTTATAGACGCCCACACGATATTTTTTTCTCTACATATTATGCTAATGGAAAATTTATCGCCTGGCTGGAACCGATAAATCCCCCCACCTCTTTACTTTCAGCCAAGGTCCTGACATGTGGCTCACACGATTGATTTCCCTAATGCAGCATGATAAAATCTCTTCCTGTAACATCGAGATATCTTGTTCATCAGTCCTTCAGTTTCTAAGAAGAGCTTTATGTGAGATGGCGAGAGTGACGTCTTCACAGCATGCAGACTTGTGGAAGGCAACTCATGCTGTGTGTGCCAACTCAAGAGAGGAAACCACATGTTAAAACCAAGCACTGTACTGTAGCGTGAAACAATATTCTGAATTCAAATACAACCAACATAACTACAGCCATCGCTCCTCACTGCCTCCACTTTTTTTTAAAGTGTCGTATTGTAAAGTGCTTCTTCAGATTGGACGGAATTTAGTGGAAGAGTAGTGACGATAGTTAAAGAAAATGGAACAAAGTTAAAGAACAAAGTGTAAACTTGGGAAAAATGAAAACTAAAGAATAATAAGAAACTAAATATCATGTAACAACACTGACACCAGCGATGAGTGTGTAAGAGCACCACCACTAGTCACCATCTTTTATGAACGTGGGGAAATATAAGTTATCCCACAGCTTTTCATGTGTTCGCGAAGCACTATTCAATAAGTCGCTTCATGTGGTGGCTGGAGACTCTCCCAACTGCGTAGGGCGAGATGTTTCTGGGCGATGTTTGACCAGTTGAACTGAATGTAACCTGGCAGCCCAAAGAAAAAGACGTGCTAACGCTCAAAGACCTGCCAAGTAGAGCGCTCTTCTTTTATCTCTGCTTCGTATTTCTGCTCCATCTTTATTTACTTTCCTTCTGCTCCATCTTTATTTATTTTCCAATGACCTGGAGCAGCATCGTGTTGCATCTGTGTGTTACCCGCACTGCTGTGTCTAAATATGTGTCTTTGCTTGTGTGCATATGTTTATTTTCCACATTTCTGTTTCATTTTCATGTGTGTAGTCGAGAGCAGAAGTATGTATGTTCTCGCTTGTGTGCTATTATTTGTATCTAGGGCACGTCCAGATGTTGTGGGTATCAATGTGCGTACGCATCTCTGTGTTTGGGGAAATATCGTCATTTCGGGACAAATAAGACAAATGGGTTTTTGAAGATTTACTGACACACGCTAGAAATGCGGCATGTGTTTCCCGCTGTTGAGGGGGAACAAAGGAAGAAGTGTGTGCACAGAAATTGTGTGTGTGAAGCCAAACAAACAAAAATGTTATTTTTCCAAATGAGCTCGCCGTCCTACTTCATACCCGTGCAATTTCAGTTCATTTGGTTTCGCTTCATGCATCTTTATTACAGTTTTCACACAGAGCTGAGCAGATGAGCCACTTGTACGAGGAGCACTTAAATACTGACGTGTTACTCACAAAGGAGAACCTGCAAATACTGGTTATATTTTTTGTCCACATTAAAAATGCATTTTGTCAAACTTGATAAAATGCTTTTTAAAATCAATTTATATGACTGAATATATTTGTTTTGATCAACTGGAGTAAATTTCAATAACCAGGTGAGGCTTCATGAAACTGTCCTGGCTGTCAGAGCCCACAAGGTGGCGCTACCTGCTCTAAATGTTTGGCAACAAACATCTATTTCCATGAAACCTCACATCATTTTAAACAAATATCGCCACTTACTGTGCACTAAAACTGTGGTTTCATGAAGCCTCACCTTCCCATCTCTAACCACGATGCGTTGACTAGTCAATGCGAGTCGAGGAAATTCATGACATCAATTGTCAGCGTCATGTACGAGGACAGATGGCAGGAAATATACTCACCAAAATACTAGTGATGGGTCTGTTGAGGCTTCATGAAGCAGTGTCCTCATTTTCAGAACCCACGAGATGGCACTTTCTGCTCGAAAATCCTAGGCTTAAAAAAAAACTAAGATGAAAAAATAGCATTTTTAAATGAAGAGCGCCACATACTAAGTGCTGAGAATAAAGACACTGCTTCCTGAAGCGTTTGTTTTGGAAGTCCACAACACATTATAGCATACACTGCAAAAAAATAAATACATTAAAGTTCAGTGACATCACATTGTAATTTATGGAACCAAACATTGACATTTTTCTTTTCCGTTCTTTCTCCTTAATTTAATTGCAAAAACTGTTCATGGCAATGACTTTATTATTGATTCATTATTATAATTGAGGTACTGTTACGTGACATTTATTATATCGTACTTCATTGCTTGTAAAAATATATTAATATATTAATATAAATATATATGTATTCCCTCACTTTTTTTTCCAGTGTTTAATGATCTATAAAGAGCTTTGCATTTGGAGCATTTCACGCCAAAGTTCCGCGGCATATAAGCACAAGCACTTGCACGGAAACAATTCAACAATAAAATCCATTTGTGCGCTGCCTGAATGTGTGTGTGTCGTCTGATGTGGTTATGCTCAACACAACAACAACCTTTAAAGTTTTACAGAGAAAAATCCTTCAAATCCTTGAAAAGATTGATAATTACAAACATGCGTCTGTGTGTGTGTGTGTGTGTGTGCGTGTGTGTGTGTGTGCATGTCTGCGCACTGCAGTGGGGCCGTGTTTTCAAGTTATGAATCTGCAGCTTGTTACTGTGGCCTCATATGTATATATATGTATATGTACATACATATATCAGTATAGCTTCCTGTCAATCTTGTTCTGTATCACAGCATGCAGAATGTGACTGAATAATTGAGGTATTTGTAAATAACACTAGGTTATTTATAGGTCAGGCAAGACTTAAATGACCTAATTTAAGACAAAGAAAAAGGGTCATAAATAACTCAATGAGGTGAGAAAATAATACAATTGTTGTGAGGATTCTTAACACAGTTGTTATTCTTTGAGATGGTTTAATTAAACGCTGTAAAAGGTTCCGCTAGATTAACAAAGACTTCCATTGTTTGCTAATAAAGCACTTTTGATCACATTCAAAATAACTGCTGACAGATTTAAATATACAGTGGTACCTCATTTCTCGACCACAATCAGCTCCAGAAGGCCGTTCGAGAAGCAATTTGTTCGGAATCTGAATCGATTTTTCCCATTGCAATGAATGGAAAAAGAAATAATGCGTTCCAAGCCTTAAAATAGTCTTTTGTAGGAGTGAATGTAGAGTGTCTGCTGCAGGTGCGCTGTTCCTCTATGTGTGTGGCCGCTGCATGTGGGAGGGGTTGCTGAGTGAGTGACGTCTCTCCAGAAGTGAAGAGGTGCCCGGTGCGTGTCCAGCTCTGAATGTGCGCTTCTGTGCAGTTTGGCTGTGACAAAGTCATAAACCAAGTCACGCTCTGTCCCAGACTCGCCTCATCCCTGTCCCAGCTCCAGCCCACAAAAGGACATCAAACCCTGGAGTGCGCGCTCCAGCCTCGGAGCACCTCTCATGTGACACTCTACCACGGTCCAGTGTGGAGACAGGAAAGGTTTTACACCTCAATTTGAAGAAAAAACAGTCAGTAAATGTAGCCAACGGGACACGTCTGCATACAGAGGCTGCGTTATACAAAATAACAAAGCGCGTCGTCATCTGATCGGTCCGTGCACATTATGTTTTCCGGCATTTTTCGGGGGCGTTCGAGTTCTGGATTTTCGTTTGAAATCCGAAGCCAAAAAATCTAGAAACTTTTGTTCGAACTCCGATTTGTTCGAAGTCCGGCACATTCAAAAACTGATATACCACTGAAATTCTGCCAAATTCAAAGCATGATATGGATCAGTGTTTTTCAAACTTTTTAAGCCATGGCAGTCCTTAAAAAAGTCCTGAGGCACCTCCAAAACCTTGGCCAAAGCACAATTGTGCATAGTCAACAGTCACTGTGGAAAATCCCTTTTAATATGTGAAAAAATTGTAGCTACTGACTCTAGGCTATTTTGATATGCTATTTGCAGAAACAAGTAGCAGAAAATACATTTGTTTAAAAATGTTTTTTTGACATTAACTTACAAGTTGCTGGTCAGCGTTATTCCTAAAGGAGGAAAAAAAATCTGAAGATTTTGGCCAACAGACAGCTAATTTGTTAACGGAACTTCAGTGAAAACATAACTGTTCGCACAATCATTATAACCAGATTTATGTGATAAAAACACCAAATAGCTTCTTGAATTGAAAAATGAAAACTCAGTCCTTGATGACTGATTGCTGTTCAGGTATCTCCTTCTAGAAAGTAGAATCCTGACAGATTTCTATCACAAATTACAAGAAAACAATTTGGTCATGTTTATCTGGCTGCTGTGTTAAGTGTTGGAATACAACTCTGAATTGACCTACTTGGCATGATTTCATCACAGTCCAAAAATCCTTATTGAGAGCAGTAGCAAGGAGAATCCAACAGTTTTCAGTTATTCCTCCTTTCTTCCCACTTTGGAGTGCATTTCTTTGGTTCTGTATTTAGTTTTGAGCCAACTTTTAAAAAAGAAGAACCAAATTTGATGGTCTACAAGACGTCAAGTTAGCCGTTAGCTCTGTTAGCTTTGTGGTGCAGATATGAAGGGACACAAAGAACAGTCCATCTCCTCACGCTGGTAGACACTAAACACGTTGTAACTGTTCATGATGTCATGTCATCATATTGCTCACCTATATCTCCCGACAAATCAGGTGAAACTGGATTCCCACAGGAAATTCAGCATCTTAACCTGCAAATAATGTCTAACATGAGTTTGGGCTTTTCATGGCTGTTATTGACTTGGGCTTCATCGGAGAAGTGACTGCTGTGATGTGTGTCATAGGTTCCACCCATCTCCTGTTGGACGTATATCACAGTGACAAATATTATAGTGAGGATGGATGATTGGCAGACTATTTTTTACTAATGTCATATTATCTACCACCATTACTGCTTTTATAGCCCATATTTCAAAATCTTGTTTTCTGAAAGTGTTGTTCAAGGTCCTAAATAATATGGTGTCATGGATTATTAAACTGGATCGACCTCTAATTCTGATCTGGATCTGTTTCATTTTACATTTGTGTCTGTGACCTTGTCTCTATGCCTCCAGTGAAATCAAGATAAATCCCGAGATAGAGAGTTTTTAATAACAAAAAGGACTATTTTTTCCAAACCTCCTCTGTAAGTATAACTTGAAAGGATTAAAATGTTTACTTTAATGCACAGCTACTACATTAGAATGTGATGTACCAAGGCTCTACCAACTTGTGTTTCAGCTGGAAAGACAAAGAAGTCCCAGACGGCCTCTTCATTCACTTGCTAGAATGTTTACCAGGTGGATGATGAAGTCAATTCCCAAAGCTTACGAAAATGCGCTCCATGGAAAATGGCTTGTGTCACGATGTCACTCACACATCCATATACTTGCAGCGACGGCAAAAGGACTGTCAGCTTTATGGACTGCAAAGCCTTTCGGCTCACGTCTTGCTTTCCCGAGCAGCAGCTGAAGGAGAACGAGAAATAGGGACAGAAAATTAGTCAATGCTATGAATTTGGTGATAAAATCTTCCATCAGATGCGACTGTCGAGCTGGGGTGGGTAATAAACCTTCCAAAACAGCATCAGAATTTACTGTCGCAAGGGGCCAAACCAAGGCTATTACATCTAAAGGCTATTACAGAGATCGACATGACAAGATTATATTTTGAATAAATATATAAAAGATGTTTTAGGCAACAATTTTCTTCAACGCCATATCAAGTTAAACAGACATCACAAGGAAATCATTATACTACAATAATACATAAAAATAGGGAGCCTTGGAGTAGCAGATTTTTGGGCAAAATATTTTGTAGATCAATAGTTTTAACTGTTATCTGAATATTACTGTCAAATAATTACCGAAATAACATGGAGTCGAGCAAGCAGCACATGTTCAGCAAGTAAATATATTTATATATTTTTGACTGAGAAATGAAGAAGATCCATTACTTCTCATGCCTTCTTGTCGTGTGGCTGTGACCTGTGAGGATAACTACTCCACCTCTGAGACGACAAAAAGTGGATGTCGGGTCATGCCAGCGGGAGCAGAGAGTCAAAAGTGCGTGACACTAGTTTATCACCAGGGGAGTGTCAGAAGAGAGAGAGGTTCTCGAGGCTTGTGAAATGCCCTCCATTTAAAATCTCTGGGTGCTGCAGTTTGATAACTCTGGTCCCACAGAGCTGAAACAGAAGTCTTATGAGATTACCAGAAGAAAAACCTGAGCATGGTTTAGAGCCTGAAACTGCATTAACTAAAAGCCAAAGGTTTGACCCAAAATGTGTTTTTACTTCCATGAACGGTGACATAATCTGTTTCCTCTCTAAATATTCTATACTGTTTCGAAACAATGGTGCAAAACTGCACTTCATTCACAGCAGCTTAAGCAATAATGTTGACGATTTTTGACAGTCAAGCCAAGAAAGCATCTTTGATGTGAAAATGAAGACAGTGCCAGAGAGACTGCTGCAGAAGAAGAGAGGCTGAGCTGTGAAGCAGAGGTGGGGGGGGGAGTAAAAGACAGAGAGGATTGTCTCAAAGAGACATTTTGATGAACGAGCAGAGTTTTGGGCCAGTGGAAATACAACTACGCCACAAAAATATAGATTTCCCCACAACTTTGCTCATATAGGAGGAGAGGAGAGAAGAAAGGAACCAAATGGACTGGGACAGAAACAAGGGTCCAGGATTGTTCTGTCATGTTGTGTCTTCTCTTTTGAAGAGCGTGTTTGAAACTATTCGTTTCTTTCCACCTCTTTAAGTATTTATGCTTGTGTTTCTGTTCTTTCAACAGAATGGCAAGCAAAAGTGCAACAACTGTCTAAACACTTACACCTTTCATATTTTCTCTCCTTCACCGCACAGAAGAGCCAAACTTCTACGGCCGCAATGTTCAGATATTTGGAACTGATTGCTTTCATTCAGGAGGTTAAGAGTAATGAATATGAAGTGGAAAGGCACTGGGACAGTGTAGACCTCTGCCTCATTTTCTCCCAAACTGATATTGATATTAATGATATAGTGATATTATTGCCCTCCATGTATTGCATCTAAATACTTGATGTTGAGAATTTTCCGACTGCAGTGGGACAGCTAGTGACAGTAGCGTTAAGGTGCTCTGTCAACACACACACTGCCAGCAGCAGTGATGGATGAATGAGAAAACCAAAGAAACAACGCAAGAATTATTATGATGATACTGTAGTCGATATTATTGGATCTTATTTCATTTTGGTGTCTGTAGTGCATTCAGCTACACACACATAGACACCGTTGGCATCACTTAATACCTGCTTGCAGTGACAGACACAATTAATGTGTTAGTGTGAATTAATCTATGGTCATGTTTGATCTGATTTAAAATTTTATTCTATTTTAGTGTATCTTTAGTGTAGTTTCAAGCTGCACAGGAATTATTTATTGGTATTATATTGTGGTATAATGGACGATAGTATTTTGAAATAGTTTGAGTCTCTTGTGATGTCCGATGGAAATAATGACTACAGAAAGTTAGTGTACTGCAACTGTTAATAAAAGTAATAAAAATGCATTTGACAGCACTAATTCAAACAAATCAAATAATAACAGTTGAGCTAAGAAACTGAACAGATTTTTGTTACCTCACCCCCCAAACAGTATTGAAACAATTTTTTCTGAAGAAGTCATGTTGCGTATGATAACGGTGTTCATGTGGTGACGTACATCCACGACAGGGAGAACGCACAAACTTTTAAACTTCTAAAAGTTAAAAGACGTCAACGTCAGGTGGTGCATCCCTGTTTATTTGCATTCAGTAATAGAATAGGAAAGACCTGTCAAAACGAGGATGACTTCCATCCGTCATCTAATCTTATCTTCAAGGATAAAATAATAATAATAATGATAAAAATCGACCCAGTCAGGCAGTGATTTGGTCGTTCTCGCACTGGATGCAATGTTAGACAACCTTCACTAAATCGTTGTAAATATTTATGTTGTAGTTTGACTTGGTTGTTCCTGCCATCCGCACCACTGCCCAGAATACATCACAATTGTGGACACAGATTTATGTCATCCAGTTTCCAATATAGCCACAGAGCATTTTAAAAACAGTTGGTCCAGTACATTCAGTCCATCCACAGCATCTCCATGGCCAAATCTGCCCACTGACATCGCAGTGTTTGGTCCAGGCCGGCAGTGAAATAAATAATTTAACAAACCACTGAAGCAAAAAAAAAAAAGTCCACTCACTTCGTTGCATTGCCACTAGAGGCGCTACTGAGTCATCAATTCAAGCCATCTCTTCTGAGCAGAGGAAAGAGAACTGACAGCCAAACATTTTTCATGTTCATCGAGGTGGATGGTTTTTCTCTTGTTCTTCTGCTCCTTCCACTGTATCCTCTTCTGCTGCTTTCTGTCTAAATCTTCAGATTCCCTCACACCAAGTCTCCACCTCCCGTCCTGACCTTTCTGCATCTCTTAATCACTTTGCATCTCCTCTTTCTCATCATCCTCTAATGCACATTTTACACCACGCGTGGTCATACCAAGCGGCTGTTAGTATCAATCACGCTGATTCTAATCTGTACCACTGTGGTAACATCAGACTTGATTTCCAAGAGAGAAGACATCACTCGAAGATCACGGCTAATATGGTCTACGTTTGGGGTTCCTGAAGTGGCCACAGAGAGAGAGAGAAGTTCTGTTTGGATGGGAGGGGTGCAGATGAAATCACTTCGAAAGAGCCAACAAAGCTTTCGTTTTTCGAGTGACTTAGGTGAAACCAAATGTTTACGGCCATGAGTGAATTACGGCCTGAAAAATCGAGTTTTTGTGTGGTTTTAATAGCTCATTAATAGAAAAATGAATATGTTACTGATGATGAGAAACACCTGGGAGTTGGCTTCACTGGTCGGTGCGTATCAACTCTGGAGTGCCAGCAATGAAGAAAAGGAAAAGAAAACGTATTCATTTAAACATTAATGTAAGAAATTAAACTGTCGCTTTAATCCAATATACAACTCAAAATAACAGCTCTATAATATTTGAGTCTAATGCCCAAGAAAAGGCCATTGAAAGCTGTTCATGACCTTCTTATTGGCTGCTGACACAGCTATGGAGAACTAGACTGTGCAGGAAACCCAGAGTACCTATAGAAAACACACACTGGCCCAGGAAATTCATGCCAAAGCAAATCAACAGGTACAGTCACAACTGCAATGCTTTAATATCCCTATCTACGTCATATTTTCAGCAATAGAAACTGTTTTATTTTATTTATTTATTTTATCTTGTATTATATGTATTATTTTTATGATTATATATATATATAAGTGTGTATATATATATATATATATATATATATATATATATATATATATATATATATATATATATATATATATATACACTTTTTTTTCTCTCAACCTATGTTGCCGCAGTGAATAAACATTCACGGTCTTCTTAAATGCCTGGCAATGTGGATAATGCTGACCAGGTCTTGCATGGCTTTACCCCATCGTTCGCAAACAATATCGCTTGTGTTCAAATGTCAAGTGTATAATACACAACGCATCTTTCGATGGTGGCAGGGGTTAATTGGTGAATAATAGTCCATTGTAAAGCATTTCCTCTCACTCTCATCATGGTGTTGAATACAGGATGTTCCAACATCACTTCCTTGCTTGTTTTAGTGACAGTTCAGTGTCACAGATATTGAACTATACCTTAAACAGAGAGCACAGGGTTTCTCTCAGCACACTGGTGCTCACATGCTCAGCGGCTCAGACCGCCTGCCAGTTGCATATGCTTGTCCAGGTATCCACAGTCGCTGCGGTGAACCTGAGAATGTCTCTTCTTCAGGTACTTTTCAGAGACTTCTTGAACTGTCATCTCCGTTATTTTTATTTAAAATTTTGACACAGAAACAGCAAAAAACTAAGACATTAAATCCAATGATTGAATGATTTCATCCTATGTTCGTCACGCAACAGTGATGGTGCAAGTACATAAATAATGTAAATAAAAGCATTTACAGCAACTGTAGATAAATTTCACATTTAAATGCTCTAATGAGTTAAACAGAAAACGAGATCTTGTCGAACTATTTTTCTACAGATTCTCCCCTGAAGCCAACCCTAAAAATTAAATCTAATTTAATAAAACACAATTTATAAGATGTATTAAATATAAAACAATGCATTTAATGAATATGAAAAAGTTTCAAATAACCCTTTCTTTTCAGAATGACGTTGTATCACATCTCATTGGTACTGGGGAATGTTGAAATGTGCTTGTTTGTAATTCAAATCGAACTTTAATTTTTTGTTTGAGTTACACCTGGCGTGATAAAAGCCAAATGAAACCATCTAGATTGGAGACAGAATATTGACAATATGTAAACAACGCGGAGAGAAGAACAGAGAGCGTTGAAGCACAGTGAATCGACCACACTAGACCCTTTCACCTCTCCCTCGATGTGATGTATAAATTTCCCTTCTTTTTTTGGGCTCTTATTAGCACTCGTCTCGCCCTCTCTCACTGTAAATACCAATAATCTGCAGTCACATCAGGCGCAAGCCTCTTTATTTTCAGTGTTTATGGTAATGAATATGGACTTTCTGCTGGCGACAAGATTTTCCTGCAAACTTTTTTTGGGCTGTTTCAGCACAACAACAGTCCTGGTTGTACACAGGGATGTCCTGAGACCAACCCACAAATAACCATGCAAATCGATGCGAAAATAGAAAATGTTGAGCTGAAGAATTTGTCTTCATATCATGTGAAGTTTTTGTCATCCAATGCGTCTTGTGGTTTGTTCATTGGTTGTTCCTGTGAGGTTTTCAGATACTCAGTTATTTTAAGGTGGTCTTTTGGAATTCTCACTAGCAACCAACAATATACATAAGATAGCAAAGACCAACCAATGGTCTCAGCCAGTGACTTCAGCAGTGTGTGTTTCTCTGCTCATGCGTGTCGTCTATCACCTTTAGTCACCACTTGTTTAAATTCAGAGGTAAAACACACACAGAGTAAACTCACTGACCCATGATGGAAGGAGAGGAGGAGTCGGGAAAATGCTGTTGAAACAGAAACACGGAGATGAGAAACTGGCTAATGGAGACAAATGACGTACAAGTCTTTTGAGCCTAAATTTCACACACACATCCATGAATCAACACTAAATGCTCAACACACGCACACGCACACACACAGGTGATTCATCAGAAAATGACCGCCCCATCTCCTTTTCACTAGCACATAAATGTGAACCTATATTGTTCAGGTACAAGTAATCCCTGGAAAGTGTGTGTGCTGGAAGGTGGAGGGATCTGGCACGAAGGAGCCGTCATTTCCCTCCTAGACTCAACATCTCATGCACACGCACACACACACACACACGGCGAGTGTTGGAATATCATTACGGTAAGAGCTCGAGCGAGCAGGCCCCTAGCACAAGTGGCCCTTTGTTTGAGTGCGCGCGCTCACGCACAACCTCCCGCTCACTCTGCAGATCCAGACTCGGGCCTTCCATATCGGCAATATAATTACAGCTATTACATTTGAGTCAAATATAACTTTACATGTCCGTCTCCCGCGCTCAAACTCCAGTTCTCCCTCTGCCCTCTTGCTGACGATTTCCCAGTGTTGGACCGTATGTTGTGTGTGTGTGTGTGTGTGATGGCATAATGCTATATAAACATTACCTCAACTAACCAGCAGTAACTGGTCTGGTCCAAATTTCATGTGTGTCACTGGGTGTACGTGTTAACGTGACGGACGAATCAGTGAAAACCACCTTTAAAGGTTTGGTGCCTAAACGGTCTTTGGTGAGAGAGAAAATAATTTTTAAAAGTGTGGAAATGAAGGGTGGGACTTTATTGAAAAAATAATCTCCAGTGTTATTGTGAATTTGTTTTTTTTAATTTATTTATTTATTTTTACATTTTTCATTCATAACCACATTTCGACTGATGGATGCTGCACCTGAAAAGAAACTAAGCATTCTGCGTATCATTAAAAAAAAAATTCTCGGAAATTAAGTGATCAAAATTCACATTTTATGCCCATCCTGAATTTAAACGATTTTTTTATTCGCATATTTTGAGTTTTCCTCAATGTTCCTCAATGTTGCGGACTCCTAAACCAAGCGAAACTGTTTGTTTTTTCCTTCATTTCAACACACGCCACTGATGTGCTTTGTATAAAAGGAATAGCAGAATCAATATGCAAGAGAAATTCATATCAGCCATATTAAGTTGCGGCTCACGCTCCTTCAAAACCAAATTGCCGGAGAAATTCCTACTCAAGCAGCGACCCATTTAGAAGTCAGAGAACAACTCGGTGTTTTTGCAATGACGATCTCGCTGCATCACTCCGACCCCTCCTTGTCTTAAAAAGAAACGTATGTCCCGGCTGCAACCCCCGAAATCCTTGATATTTAAACATCTCCCAGGCCTTTTCAAAAGCCATTTAGGCATGAGAAGAAAGTAAAGGGATTAAACTGGAGCAGCGTAACAACCCCAAAGACAAGGCTTCACTCCTCTTCCTCCTTCACACACAGTTTGCCAACTAGTCGCCCTGACATCAGATGGTCTCTCGCAGACCGCTACACATGTGCGCCATCCAACGTCAAACGTTATTGCCTGTTTGTCTGTGACATGATGGGCAGCTTGAGTCATTCCTTTAAATTCTGTCTTTCTCTCCATCGCTTCCGACACATGCACGAACCCTGTGCTGCATTTAAATTCCCCCCGTTTGTGACAAATTAGCGGTGTCACGCTAATGGCGTTTTTGTTGAGGGGAACTGGGGGGGAATAAAAGTGTTGGTGTTTAATGCTAACTGAAAACAGTCATCTCGCATCAGTTGCCAGGCAAGTGACCCAAAACTGATTTGAAAATCATTCTGTGAATGTGAAATTGAGAGGTACAGATGAATGAAAAACACCAGTTGAGCAGCTTGAAGACAAGCGGCCACTGTTTCATGGTAGAGTTCATAGGTTTTAATCACCTTTTTACTGGTGCCATGGTGAGGGAGATGTCACCATACTAGGACTGAAAACAAAACCATTGCACTACATTACATTACTTTCTCATTCACACTGTCGTATTGCGATGATAGTACTTTCTTTACTTAAACAATGAGCTCATGAAAACATGCTCCTTCAAAATTTGAATCTCCGATCTCTTATTTCTTTGATGAGAACTTATGAAAATCCTCTAACATTGTTCTCCCCTCAAGATTATCTAAAAAAAAAAAGGCAATTTCCAAGTCTTGCTTCCAAATATTCGATCATCAGCACCTTTGCAGCTCGGCTTTGCTCCTCCACCAACTTTTTCTTTGTTTGAAAGCGAGCAAAACTGCAAGAAGACTCTTTTTAACATTCAGATAAAGAGAATTAATGTGACTCCTGTGCATCTTCAGTTACAATCTCCATCTCCGCCCTCATTTCACTGCTCTCAAGGGCTTTAGCTACTTTTAAATGCATTAAAAAGT
Source organism: Synchiropus splendidus (assembly GCF_027744825.2). Lineage (NCBI taxonomy): Eukaryota > Metazoa > Chordata > Actinopteri > Syngnathiformes > Callionymidae > Synchiropus > Synchiropus splendidus. The sequence goes on from NC_071337.1 coordinate 12,242,952, forward strand.
CCATCTCAAGACACTGGGAAAGGTATTGATTTAGATATGAACTGTAAACACAATAAATGTCCAGCCGCGCTCCATAAGAAAAAAAAAGAAAATGCGTTACTTAAAGGTCTCATCTATAATGCTTTGTTACTAGCTTCATAAGGCAAGGCTTTATAGACTGTTCATAGCCATGTATGGTAACTTATAACAAGGACCAAGACTCTCATATGAAAGGCTTATTTATTTACCATGGATATATACACTCTCTATGCAAACATCGAAACTCAAAACAGATGACAGACTATCAAAACTACTTTTGACACATACCCAGATCCGAAGCGACCAGACCAAAACTTCTAATAAACTCACAGACGAACCACCATCCAAGTGACACACATGAAGACCCGCGCAACTAGACTTGAGTATCACAGGCCTGGAGGGAAATGGCAAATGGATCACAGCACAAAGACGTAGAAGAGATAAGCCACCTGGGCACGACTCCGTTTGGCTCCGCCTGACATAGGAAGGGGACCCAGGAAGAAGAAAGCTAGTGGGGGACACAGGGACAATTACATGCGATAGCAAAACCTTTAACCTAAGCATGCAGTATTATTGAAAATGACACAAGACAGCACTATTGTTTCAAATTCTGCACGTTGTGATACTTAATAAACCTTGTTAGAATTTGTCATGCATCATTATGAACATTCATAACATCTTCTATGAAGCCCTACATTGTGATGTTTTATGACAGATGAGACCTTTTATGTAAAGTGAAACCAAAATCATCACCATAAAAAAATCTTTAACGTTAAAAGATATTTTTTGGACAACTATTCTTGAATCGCTTGTTGTGTATTTGTCTTCACGGATTTTTCCATCAGTGGTTAGGGCCCTCCACCACATCCATCCTCCTCCACCAGTCGTTGGCTGTCTTCCTCTTCTCTGCATCTCATCTTCTCTACAACAGTGATGCTTATTTAGTCCCACCTACTGAAGAATTTCACAACACAAACACTGTGTAATGCCATGTATTTTCATGGTTCGAAGTTTGTTGTGACTCCAAAAATCTGACGCCATTTAAAAATCCATGTGTGGAACAGATGCTGAATCAGTCTGACACTGATATTTGTAGAAGTTTTATTATAGACTGAATTAGATAGTGACCTGTGGAAAGTCAAAGGGAACCTGTAATTGAAAATAATGATCATGAAAGTCTGGGACATTGATAGTTTCAACGACAGCAAAAGAATAATGAGTTGTTCATCTTTTAAAGCACGCTTTGGTTATTGCGCCCCCTGAGGATCACATTTGTAATGGGCTGAGATCAGATAAATTGACGTTGACTTGGACGTGCTCTTGCCTGCTTGTCACTGCAGGGAGCGCTGGCTGACGTTCTTCCCATGTGGACCTCCTCAAACACAGTCACAATCTGTGGTTATCACTGCTGTTGTGAGACGCTGGTGGTTGAGCAGATGAGTGTGTTTAATGACTGCTGTCATGGTCGACATCATGCGCCGTGACTGTTCCTTGACTGGATTTTCTGCAGTTTCACAAGAGTGATTTGTGAATTCAAATGACTGAATTTGGGACTGCGCAAGGAAGATAGCATATGTTCTTTCACATCTTCCTGTCTTGTCAGTTTAGGATGTTTTTGTTCCGGGTACGAATGAAACAGGCTATTAGACCTTCTTCCAGGCTTGTGTGAACACATGCATGCAGTTGTGTTAACAGTCTTCATGTCACCTTGTTTTGTGTCCATTTCTACACAATTGTCACCAGCTCCAGGAGGGGAGATTGTTTCAGCCCCAGGGTGGTCTTACCATTTCACCTCTATGAAGCCCACTCGTCCTTGTCTTCAAATTGTTCCTAATCTCAGAGCAAAAACTTGACTTTTATCATGCGTCCAAATGGAAGTGTGTCCACAGGGATGCACTTCAAGTGACACACGAAAATCGACATACTCACACTGCATCTATTGCTCTTTAAACAGATGCATCCGTTACTTAAAAGAGAAGTGACCACTCCGGCCTTGTAGTATCAATGTCCTTTGATGTTGGTATGGAAATCCACAGGACAGGAGGACACACAGATTGAAGCAGGTACGTTTTTGCCTCTCTGGAAACAGCATATTCACATTTTCCGTTGTTGAAGAATATCCATGTGTTTTGGTTCTTGCACGCTGCCGCTGCTGGTTGGTCCAGCTTTTTTCTTTTTTGGTCTTGCCTTCATTTAAATGTATGTCGCAACAAACATTCTCACTCTCCAGGTGTCTGATCGCAACTTTTTGGACTGTTGTGTCCAATGCTGACACGGAAGGTGTTTCAATGGCATCGCATTTTATCTGTCTCTGCACTGCAAGTAGACACTGTGACTTGTTGTTTTGTTGTTTGTCACACTCTGCCCACAGCGTCTAGACCTGCCATGGGAGGCAAAACGTGTGCTTCTTGTGTAAGCGCCATGAGTCCATAGGCAGTTGTTGTTAGTCGATGGACAGCAGTGTGAATCTGAAAAATTGGACTTTGACTTTGCACGGACTTTGAATTGCATTTTACTCTCAGACATCAGCACTATGGGGTTGCTGGTGGCTTGGACACAAAGTTGTCAAATGAAAAACTTTACTGTATGAACACGATCTTTTTAAAACACTAAAAAGCTGGGATGCTTTGTTGCACCCTTCACATGGCCGCTTTTGTGAGGAATGGTGGGTGTGGCGCGAGTGCATGTGCCTCGGTAGTGCTGGGCAACGTTGCCATCCTCACGTGATCCACTGCACCTCAAAATCCAGTGTCTCAACAGCAGGGGCAAGCAGGACAGCAGCACTTCCAGAACATTGGCCTTGCTCGCTTTTTTGTGCTGTTTTCATAAGGAAAGTGCTTCTTGAATAAAGTTTGTTTGGTGCAGAACTTAGATAAAAGTAAAGAATTACACTGTTAAAAAAAAAAAAAAAACAAGCAACAATATCCAAAAGGACATGCAGGGCAGGTTTTAAAAAACAGGCAGAGATCAAAGATCAAGATCTGGTTCAACAATAAACAGAATCTCTGGTCAAAAAGGCCAACACTCAGAAGGAACGCTGCACACAAAAGATACACACAAGAAATAAATACAAAATTCTGAGAGCAAACAAAGACAAACTGTTTAAGGACAGATGGTGAATGTGGAATGATTAAACACAGATGAAGTCGTAGAGACGGCGTAGGTAACCACAGGAGGCAGGCGAAGCAGGGAGTCGTCGCATCAGTTAAAACTGAGGAAATTAAATTGTGGCAGGCTGGAGCTCGGTGTGATCATTAGGGCTTGAGCACCAATGAGACTCATCTGACGCTGCCTGAGAATTTTACATATTTACTGCCTTCATCTTGCCACTGTTACTTAGTGAATCATAATAAATGTATGCCGAGAGAATAGACAAAGAGCTGATGAACTCCAACATAAACCCTGCAGTCTGAAGTCCCTGAAATGAAACACGCAAAATGCGTTCAAATATTTAGAAAGTTGTTAATGGAAACCTTATTTTGCCACTGCCCAGATGCTTCACAAACATTCCTTTCTATTATTTCATTAAGAATGTTTTTAGGTATTTATTTTCACCAAACAACGGTGAAGCAGATGAGATACTACTGCTGTCCCACAAGGCTTGGATTTCCATTTATTCCGCACACGTCGACTGCCTCGTTGCTGTTGCGAGGCCAAAAAAGGACACCAGCCAGAGAAACTCACTCACCAGGCTTCCTCCATCGCTTCAATTCTGCTTTCAATTCCTGCCCTTCACCTGAACTTCACTGCAAACATCCATTTGAGTGAAGTGATGGGTTCAGTGAACAGTCAGTTCACTGAGATTATCAGCTTTTGTTTTCTTCATTTCAGCTAAGATGGCCAGCGTCCACTTTTTTTTTTTTTTTTTTTTTAGTGAAGCCGTCTCCGAGCGCCCATCAGTCTGTCCTGGCTCTTCACTTAACGTTGGAGATTTTAAACCCCTTATCACCAATCCGTTTGAATATTCTCAACTTAGTACAATTGCTTTTTTCCAACCTACTTTCAGGAGTGTGGTTTTTTTTTTAATATTTATGGCTGAGTCAAAAACTCCAAACGTATTCAGCAACTGTATTCAAACTTACTATCCTCTCTCTCTCCTACTGCCAGTATTACAAAAACAAGTGCAGTTATACCTCTTTGCCTTCACATAAGCAAATGCATGGTTTCCCTTTCGACTCATTTTAGTCACTCACAGAATGAACTGATGGCGGTGCCATCTGGTCAAGCAGTCTTCCAGACAGCCTGCAATAAGGGGTGAAAATAATAATAAAAACACACATTTTGCCAACCTGCTATATATATATATATATATATATATATATATATATATATATATATATATATATATATATATATATATATATATATATAAAAGGATCCCACAAATTCCGTATTCTCCAAAATTTGATCTCACTAGGATAGATATGCTTCAACACACACTTCAACACTTTCACTATTTTTGTGAGGACCTCTCATTGACATATTGCACCCTTAACTTAAAAATCCAAAGCAAATGGCTAATCTTAACCAGGACTCTGAACCAAACTTGAACCTCATTATAATAAACTACTTTTACTGACGTTTTAACCCCCTAAACCTTGTGAGGACAGGCCTAAATGCCAAGACATGCCCACACACACATGCGCACACACACACACACACACACACACACACACACAGTGTGCCATTTGCTGCACTTAAGGGAAATTCCATTTAGAATCCATTAGGCGCCCAAAAAACACTCATGCTAATTCAGAATCACAATTCGCTAGTGATGTTAAATGCTGCGTTGCCTGCTAAAAAAAAAGGCTGAAATCTAAGAGGCATAGCATTACTCAGCAACAGACGATGGTGGGGGGGACATGTCTAGCACATGTCACCAGACAAATAAAGGTCCTGGACTAATCTCTGTTGTGTTCTTCGGTGTGAGGAAGGAAACCCATGCACACATAGAAACTGCTCTTAGACAAGATCCAGGATAAGTGCCTCACGTGAGTTTTGCTCCAGAGTGTCACTGTTAGGACGAGGGTTGGACGTCCGTATTATCATCCAAGAGTTTGAGCCATTTCTTTTCTTCCTCATTAAACTATTTAGTAAAAATCTCCCATCAATTCTGCCCAAATGTACTTTGGCATCTAGTGGGGCATTTATTTGAGTACCTGTGAGAATCACTCCTCTCACAGCCCCTCCCACTTCACCCCCACATGATTGTTCCATCATAGACACACAGCGATTCAAACGTACAGTGGTACCTCGGTTCTTGAACACAATCCGCTCCAGACAGTCGTTCGAGAAGCAATTTGTTCGGAATCTGAATCGATTTTTCCCATTGCAATGAATGGAAAAAGAAATAATGCGTTCCAAGCCTTAAAATAGTCTTTTGTAGGAGTGAATGTAGAGTGTCTGCTGCAGGTGCGCTGTTCCTCTATGTGTGTGGCCGCTGCATGTGGGAGGGGTTGCCGAGTGAGTGACGTCTCTCCAGAAGTGAAGAGGTGCCCGGTGCGTGTCCAGCTCTGAATGTGCGCTTCTGTGCAGTTTGGCTGTGACAAAGTCATAAACCAAGTAACGCTCTGTCCCAGACTCTCCTCATCCCTGTCCCAGCTCCAGCCCACAACAGGACATCAAACCCTGGAGTGCACGCTCCAGCCTCGGAGGTGTGGAGAGCGAGCACCTCCCCTGTGACACTCTACTCACTCTCTAATGTAGCTAACGGGACATGTCTGCATACAGAGGCTGTGTTATGTGTCAGCTGATCGGTCCGCGCACGTGATGGTTTTTCCAGCTTTTTCAGGGGCGTTCGTTTCATTCGAAGCAAAAAAATCTCGAAATTTTTGTTCGAACTCCGATTTGTTTGAATTCCGAGACGTTTGAAAACCGAGGTGCCACTGTATGTCGTGTTTTGCAATGTTAAATGTTCTTGCTTGTCCTCGTTTTCAGTGACTGGGGTTAGAAAGCATTACAACATAAATTCAAACAAACTGCGCAACCACAAAAACAAACGTTTTTCTTGGTGTTATGTACAGCTTCATTTAAAACAAAAAACATGATAGCATTTGTTTTACTCTGTTTTTCAGTTCAGCAAATAGAGAAGTGCGTATCCTGAATACTTAAAGAGTGACTCTGATATATATTAAAATGCTCCAAAGAAAGCGCTGCAGCATGTGTGCTGGCAGATTTGCATAATAGCCGGTCATCAGGGGTCAGACATTGTTTAGCATGCTGATGAGAGAAAGATGAAAAAGAAAAAAAATCATCTGAAGTTGCTATCAAGGAAAGGTATTTTCACAAAAATACATCAGTTGGCGTCACGATGACTTTGTCGGTGGTTGGATATATTGCATGAGTGAGTTCCCAGCTGCTCATGAAGCTCTCTTCTGTTGCCCTGTCCTGTGGCCTACAAGGTATTGCAGCTTGGATGCAACACATTTCAGAGGGAAAATCATCAACAAGAGGAAGAAGTGAGAGCATCGGTGGACAGAGTGATGGCAGTGTATTTAAATTTTTTTTTTTTGCATTTGAATTTGTAGTAATTCCACTGTAAATAAAGGGCTACGTTGTTAGCTCTCCAACATGTTGATGTTCAGCTAACTTTCAATCCAAAGCCCTGGAGGTTGGCCTACTTTTGGATGCAATGAGGCAGAGGGAAGTCGCCTTTAAAAAAACCAATGAGTACAAGGGTGCCAGTAGGGTAACAGTCGCCAAGTGACACGCATATGGTTGGTACATGAAGCTTCGTGCAGTACTGTCTTCAATTTCAGCACACAATAGGTGGCGCTCTAGGCTTAAAATGTGGGCTCATGTGAAACCAAAGATGATACAATAGAGAGTGCCATCTAGTGAGAAATGATGACACTGCTTCATGAAGTTTCACCATCATAACAAAAGTCCTATATAAAACTCTTAATATTTATATAATAATACAATAACATAAGAATTTATAGGTTTTATATGTATGTGCTTATGACGCACAATGTATTTGACTGTTCATGTTTTCTTGCTCTCTTTTTTGTTTGGAATTTATTGGGAATTTCATCTGTTTCAAAACAACCTCGCACATAAAAAGCAGAACTACACCTCAGGTCCAATTAAATGATGTTCTGAATATCTTGGCTACAGGCGTTTCTGACAAATTTGAAGCATTAGCCTTTTAGCCTCTTTTCTTTTTATCATCCGCTGCCTTCCCTCCCCCCCCGTCGCCGCTTTTTTCTCCAATCATGCGTCTCCATGAACCTTTTAACCTCACAAAGAAAGAGGGGAAAGAGCTGAATATTGGGTTTCTTCTGCTAATGGGAGCCATCAGAAGTCTTCACTGTTCTCTTTCCCTTTAAATTGTATTTTCCTTCCCCGCTGCATTACAGTATGACTGGAAGATCGGCCGATTCATTTGTGAATTATCACATTTCATGCCTGAGTGTTGCAGTACATTAACTATTCAGTTGTGTTAATGCAACACATATTTCCAATATATAACCATCAGCAACAATGTGACCTTGTTTTTATAAAGGTTCTCAACATGGTTATGAGGTAGCAACAACTTAACGTATTTGGGCATTGTTTTTGGTAATCTGTGTTCTTTCTATTCTTTTCAAATGTTTGTTTTGTTGAGCCAGATTTGCTTCAGATTTCCAGTTGAGAAATAAATACATGACAAATTCCATCCCAGCAATCTGCTGCCTCTGTCCCTGGTCCACCCTGTGTCATTTCAGTTGCGTACTTGTACTTCATGGGAGAATATCTCTGAGGTATGACTCCGATCTGTTAGTGGAAAACATGTTATGTTGTTGTAGATTAACAAAAGAGAATTACGTTTTCCTCTCAGATATAAATTTGGAAGCAGCAGTGAAGAGGTCTCTTCATTCATACAGAGAATATTATAAAGGTGAAGTTGAAGTGAGTTCACTGGTTCAGGTGCTTGTATTCTGATGCTGGAATCCTTCACATTGACATCCAACAACTTTTCCCACTTTATTTCTCTCTGCTATTGACTCTGTGTATTACAGCCGCAACAGAATAAAATTGACTCTGGATGAATGAAATCCTGAGACTAGCTGGCTGATGAGCAGCAATTCAATTTCACCCTTTCACATAATCGCAAACAAATTTTACAAAGAAAAGATTTTGTTTTGTTTGTTCCTGCAGATATGACGAAAAGTGTCTGGTACAACCTTCAGTTTGATGTATAACTTCATTATCATTTCCTCCAGAAGCCTGGAAGAGTTTTAAAAATCAATTTCTTCCAAAAGTAAAAGCTCAAGTCGAAGCCTTATTGCCACTGTAGATCCTCGATATCGTCCTCAGCACAAGAGAGGGGGAGTTGGAGGGACTTTAAGGAGCGAAAAAATGGAAGAATCGAAAATGCAAAGTCATAATCAGACTATAAAGAATATTATTACCGGTAAATGAGCCGGAATATGTGCTGACTCAGGAGTTCCTGGTGATTCACTGATGTCTAGTGTCACTCATGATTGGACTCGATGGACTTAAGGTCAGAGCTGAGAGTGTCTACAAAAGGCTGGCTTTGCTTGAACTGGTTTAACACTGGCCCATCGCAAAACCTGAAAAAAACATGACTGTCTGCAACCTTTTGCAGCATATAAGACTTTATATTTTCGTTCTCTTCTAAACTGAAAGCAGTTGAAATTACTTGACATTTTTGAAGATTGTTCCGTAAGTCTACCATAATCTAGAATTGTATGTCACTGTTAAGTGACCCGTCATAAAAATAAAACCCCTACACATCTTCTGCATTCTAGTGTTGAGATTGAAGACAGGAACTCTATCCAGGTCCAGACTTTTTTAGCCAATCACAGGCCTGCTCAGTGAGGGGCGTGTCTGAGAGGGCTTTCGGTCCACCAGCTGCAAGCCATGTGACAAGAAGAAGTGGCCGCAACATCTTATATGGCAAAGAAGCCAAAGAAGATTGGAGTCAGAATCCGACCAAAAAAGTATTGGACCAGAAACAAGCCAAAACATGCTAAAACATCGGCGGTGCCTTACTGCAACGGACTGAACTTCGGCATTATCTTGATCAGAAACTGGAGTCAGAGGTGGCAGCTCTACACCTGGGCAGGTGAGCAACCACATGGGTAATACTGCGACATTTGTTCAATTTGCAGTGTGGCTCTATACGCAATGATAGCAGGAAACAAGCGGCTATTGATCTGTTAACAGAAGCTAACTGAATATCTTTCTGCTGAACATAGCTACAGACCACAGATGATGGTACGCCGTTTGGCAGTTTTAGCCTCTCAAATGCAGTACTAGTGTCATTGATTCAGTCTCTTATGTTGGAGAAATGAAGCAGGTGTCTGTGGTGGGAAGCTCACGCAGCTGGTACTGCCGTGTTCAGACAAGACACGGCCACATGCGGATGAGAATCATAGTGTGTCAGTCATTTTTCCGACTGCACCTTTAATCGTGTCACATGCAGCTGTTCTCCTGTATTCATGCACCCCTCATGAGCTCAGAGCAAAACGACAAAAGAACTTGACTGATACTGAGAAACTATCAAAGACAGTAAAATAGTCCCTTTAAATGTAATATTTACACATTTTTTCCTGCAGCTATGTGACCAAGATATTCATCACTTCCATCTTTTAATAATGTCAAGTAATGTATTATCAAGTAGCAAATTTGAAGCACATATTTTTACGGCACAATTGTTTTATATTATTAAAGTCACCCAAATCAAGTTATAACCCTTCAGAAATTGAATTACACATTCCTGCTTTAGTGTGGCCTTACACCCTCTGAATGGCTGTATTCCACCAATAAATTAAGCATATTTACGCACACAGTTTATGTTTTTATGTTTTGTGAAAACCTCTCATTGACATAATACAATCCCCAGCCTCTCACCCTAAACCGAACCACCCAAAACAAATGGTTAACCTTAACCATGTTCCGAACCTTAACTTAAATCCAGTTATAATGACCGAGTTGAGGCTTTACCATACGGCGGACAGCCTAAAGCAAAATGTCCTCATAAGTAGATGTGTTTCCAAGACAGAAGTATATATCGATAAACCAGATACACTTAGACAAACATAGACTAAATGAGTATATCATAAATAAACAAGAGTCTTGCTACAAGGCGAGGGTTTCCGACATTACAACAATTAAATTCTGAATTGCATTGTGGGTGACGGACAACAGATAAAAAATGAATTAAATCCGCTTATTCATTTAATAAACTGCAGTTTACACTAGGTGGCTGCAAAAAAATCTGACCTTTTATTGCCATCAACTCTGTATTATAGAATGACAATGAGCAAATAAGCAATTTCATAGACGATGAGTCATGTCACCCACTGAGGGACACACAACATGGCTTCTTACATGATTTGGAGTCGAAGTGGCAACTCTGTTTCTGACTGTGTGCGCTGCATGTTTAACAGTTCAATGAAGCAGGTGGGTCAGGTTAACCATTTACATTCTTTGCCACCTTTACCTGAATAGGCAGGACACAGAGCAGCAAAAAATCCAAACTCTTTGTCACCGATTTATTAGTGACCTGTGTACAGCGCTACCGTTGCGTGACAATGAACCCAGGCACAAGTCCCTTAATGTGTGCCGCAATATTGGGTTTGATTCCAATATTTACACATCCAGTGACACATTCCCATTCAGCCCCCGTTTGCATTATTTTCCCATCACAATCTTCTCCCAACCTGCCATCCGAGACAAACGTCACGCCGCTCCATTGTTCCACTCGTCCGCCTTCTTCTCTCTAATGTTGAGAATCTGAAACAGCTTCCACGGGGAACAGCTTGGAATATTATCTCGAATTTTTCATTTCTCATCTCCGCAGCTAGTTTTACCCTCAATTTGTTGCCCAGAGCCAAAAAGCGACGTGGGATTCATGAAACGTGCAGACTCCACTGAAGAGACGATTATAGCCCACCCCTCTCTCTCTCTCTCTCTGTTCCTCAGTTGCACAAACTGAAATAACACAGGAATCATGTCTACACCTCAAACTGAGCTCCCTCTCCTGTTCATCTCTCCCTCGCACTGGTCTTCACTTTCTCTATAATTTTCCTGAGTTTCCACCTCTTTTATTCCGTGAGGTGATATCACCTCTCTGTGCTGGCCTCACCACCTAGTTTTCTTCTTCTGTGTGTCACTCCTTCGAGCTCACAGGTAATTCCCAATCTTCTGTATCGAGGAAAGTATTCATCGTCTTGTCCTTCCTCTCTTTCTTTAAATGCTTGTCTGTGTCTGACTGTTGGGTCAGTACGAGCGACATAATGGAGGAGAATGACAGTAAAAGAGAACATAGAAAGCTGAAGCTGCGGTTGGATTCAGTGATTGAGACTCTATCCATAGATCAAATATTTGATTCAGGCATTGCAAAGCCGCTGTCATTAAACTCCCCATCTGTTTCCTGGTTGCTGTAATCTCATCTATTTGAAAAACGTCGCTTTCCCCAGTCAACTGACTGAGTGAAAGATAGTGTGAGGATATAATCTGTCCATCTGGTCTATGCTGTTCTCGCCCTCCAATTCGACACGCCATTAAAACCTTCATTTAAAGATGACATCCTCATAGTGTATCCACACCCCTTCAGCTGGAGCGTAAAGGGGAAGTCTGTGACCGGAGTTGCAGCAGGAAGCCGCTGCATGGCCCAATCTCATGGAAGAATCTCATTGGAACGCCAAATCGGGTCAGGAACAGATGAGGCAGCAGAAGCAGAGGTTAAGGCTGAAGGAGGAGCAGGAGCGTCTGTGGACTGTTTGGTGTGGAGAGTAAGCCGGTTCATGGAGAGTGAACAGAAGTACACATGTCCTGAGTGACCCTCTCTGGTTGAGAAACTATGTAACCTTGAATGCAGCGAGGTCCTGCAAGTTTTCTCAGTCCATCCCGGCCGGAATATGCTGTTCCAGAACCGTACTGTAGGTCGACTACATGTGGAAATGAATCTTCACAAACAAGGCTTGAATAGATTTTAAAATGATTATTTTTTAAGAGTTAAAATGGAAAGAGTATTCTACTCAACAACTATAAAACATGAAAGGCTCGGGATATAAGGGCTTGGCACAACATGGAAGTGAATCCACAAAGTCCATATAAACAAGAAAATATGTCAGAAAAAGAGAGTGGTCAGAGTCGGTACACGCTGCCTCGCTCCTGTACATAACATAACAAACATCATTCAGCCAAGACATTGGTTGAAAACAATGGAAGACTGTTTTCACTCCCTTTAAACAAACTTTTTAATAACATTTAGCTTAGTATTCAACCACATAGTGATATAGATCACTGCGAGTTGTAACTGGGTCAAACTCTGGTGACAGTGGTGGATGTATCAAGAAGAACCAACTGCTGTTTGATGTCCCGATGTCCACCAGTGATGGTAGAGAAAGAAGACGATGAAAAGTTGAGACGCTTTAACTTTCAGCTTGATTCAGTTGATCAGATGGTGGATGGAGGAGAAATGGCACCTCAAGGATGCTTGTTTCCTATGCATGAGATTTCAAAACAAAATGACATCGCTCAGATGCCGGCGCTGCAGCTGAGCCGTTATTTCTGACAATCCAAAAAGGCATTTTTAAAGTCGTGTAAAGTGGAATCAGGAATGTGTTTCTGAAGAGATGTTCTCTCAGAAAATTGAGTCACATTCAACGACTGAAGGCTGTTTCATTCTACTTTTTCTACTTTCTCAGTTCAAAAAAATGTTGAATAAAAAAAGTCAACCACATATTTACAGCCAGCTTTGGATGGAATTGTTATTGCGTTATTTGATGCTGTTGATCATGACATTTTGTATCATCAACGCGGAGGCCAATTTCTGTGTATAGAAGCATAAAAACATGACTCAGTTTTTACTGCTTCCTCTTCTATTTTTTTACTTTAATGTAATACTCTCCTCTGCCTATGAGAGACAGACAATTTAAATTAAATAAATAAATTCAGATGAAAAGCTATACTGAGCACACAGCGACTTATAGATCAGGGTGTTCTCAATTCTTAATAGAAGTACAGCGAATAGAAACTCTCTGTCAGGCTAGAGATGGTAATTACACACCAAATGATCTCTCTGCGAACTTCATAATATCACTGGAAATTGTTTTCAGGTTGCAGCTCTGTCAGGGATTCATTTATGTTCTTACCTTCTAATGCTTTTTTGTTTTTCTCGCAGTCCCTCTGAGCAATACTGGAGTAATGCCTGGCATGTATCTGTGCACTAATGTGAGGTGCTTTCTGAGGATGAACAGCAACAGAGGTGACTCCTGGTCCACCTGTCCAGGGGCAGTCTTCAAGTGAGCCAGTTCAACACATTTAAAGTTTTTGCTTTTTTTTTCCTGGTTAAGTGATGTATAGAAGTGATGAACAGTTGTTTATACTCGTCTTTACAAAACCTTCATTTGTGGTTGAATGGAAACAGTTGTCCTGACTTGTGCGCAACACAACTGTTGGTCCCTTTAAAGCTGGGGTCGTAAAACCGTTGCAGAAAGGGCTGGAGTGAGTGCAGGTTTATGTTCCAACCAATCAAGCACACCCAGCTTCACCAACCAGGTAACTGTGATCAGTGATGGTCAGTCAGAAGATGCCGGTCTGAGTTGACAAATGTGTGCTTGACTGGTTGGAACCAAAACCCTACACCCACTCTGGTCCTTTCTGGAACAGTCAAGTTCTGTCTATGCATAAAAATAAAAGAAAGAAAAATATAATAAAGAAAATTTCCACCATAAATACATTGGGAAGCAGATGAGTGTGATGCTCTGTTGCAGGGGTTGGGATCCTATCGACAAGGAATCTAACTTTTTGTATCATCAGAGTGCGAAATACTGTCAGAAATAGCTGCAGTTTCTCTGACTTATTTCCAACTGAACCATCCTGTTTGGCCACCTGAATAAAGCTTGTCACCTGTGAGGTGCATCGCCCTCAACAGCAAGCTCAGTAACAGTGACTTCCCATGATGCTCTGCAGCCCAGTCAACGAATCACAGTTGTTGATCACGATATTCCCACTTCTCTTCTGTTCCAGCAGTGCCGCGCTGCTCAGCCGACTGGCTGTGGAGGCGGAGCCATGTTGTAGCGATCAGCCACTGTGATTGGTTGAATGGACTGCAAAGCATCCTGGGAACTGTTTAGGTCACTGTGACTGAGTTTCTTATTGAGACTGATGGGAACATTGCTGCTTTGCAGTGAGTCACATCGACGAGTCATAGATGAGACACGGCTCGTGGTCACCACTTCACAGAACCATTCAGTATCGCTAGATACCAACTAGTGCGGTCGACACATTTGATTAATTTCCTTTATCTCTTTTGAAACTCTCTGGGTTTTTTGGGGGGAAGAAATGGGCTCAGTGTCGGGTTGTGGAGCTGGCTCTGATTTACTTTGGCTTTCATGACTCATTCCAAGTGCGATCAAACTGCCCAAATCAAGCCACAACCTCTGAAACACATGCAGACTACCAACACTGAGCCTTTTCAATTTGTGTATAACAGGGACTTGAGCGTGCATGTGTGCTGCAGTCTGAGGTCCAGTGTCTCCAGGGGTTTGATCAACATCACTGCTCACACAGTTTCAGTGTGTGGTGAAGCCAAGCAGGGTCCGTTGGCTAACGTTTGATGCTGGCGATCGTCGCTCAAGCGCTCACTGCGGAATAAACCCCAAAAAATGGTTCACCCCGGCTTATCTCATAGCTCTGCCCACCCCCCTTCCTCACTGGTGAAAACATAAACCCTTTTTTTAAAAGAATTTTGAAGACAGTATTTTAGTTTTAGTTTTTTAGATGAGTAAGGAATGGCGGTGTCGGACCACTCCGAAAACATGTATCTCTTCTAAGCGCTGACTGTAAGTCATGGATTGACCATCAACATACCGAGTACATTTGGGTGAAAATTCACCTTCCTGAAAGGCATCTTTACACTTGGTTCAGATCTAAAATCCACACTCTGGTCGGGTGAGAAGATCTGTACATGAAGAACAATATTTGAAGATAAACGACCACACAGATGGACAGTTCGTGTCAAGAGAGAGAGAGAGATTAAAGAGTGTGCGCTCCACAATGAACGTTCAACAAATCGACATCATGTGTCGTCATAGACAGCTGTGCCCATGTGACATGAGCTAAGATGATGGATGACGGTGGTTTAAAGAAAAAGAAATATGTGCGTGGTTGGCTTAAGGACATGCAAATGTGTACGATTTCTCATTTATTAGATTACTGCCACTGGCTTTTCCATCACCGTGTCACGCTGCGTATCCATTCCACACAATACTGCGATACAATCTCAGTAATGCAGTAACACATCAGCACAGTTGGGTTGATATGAAATTAGAAAATGGGACAATATGGTTTTCCAATCCCTCTAGGATGAGAGGTCACCTGCGCATAACTCCAGGTAGATAGTTGTTTGTCGATAATCCAATTCACAAGGAATCAGTCATCCATCTTGTGACACTTCATGAACACTTGGGATTTTATAGCAGCACTTATAGGCAAGGACACTTTGCCATTTGTGTGTTTTTTTGTGAGGATCTGTGATCCCACTGTACTTCTCCATCTCACTTATAGCCATTTCCAATCACAAGGGCTACACATTATTGACTTTATTATAGTTTATTAAAGTTGCTTCATCGCTGAAGCAAGTCCAAAATTTAGCTTAAATTTCAGCACTTGACACAAAGAGTTTCCTCTTGATTTTCAATAGGATGAAGCGTTTAGATCGGGGAAGGCAAACTGTTCCACAAAGACAGTTGGTGCAGGTTTTGCTTCCAACAGCACATATTCACCATTCAGGTGGTTGGTTACACTGCGTGTGCCTGATCGGTTGGAACAAAAACCTGCACCTCTCCGACCCTTTGTGGACCGTTTTTCTCATTTGGAGAATGAATCCATGTTGGCGGAGGAGCATTTATACTTCTGGGTCTCATCAAAAAGCACCCAGCGTGGCCCCCCAACAAGCACTGCTTTCTGTTTCAAGTGGACTTTTGCGTCCCTCAGTGAGGCGCCTTCCTCAATGTATTTTGACAGGAGGCTTTCACATGAACGACATGTTTTGTCTTCCGCTGCGTTTCCTCATGCTGCGGGCAGCGTGTCTGGTAAAAAGAAAGATGGAGGCTGGGGATAGGGTTAAGCCACGGGGTGTCATTTGGTACACGTTACATAGCACTTCTCATGACGTGTTTCACTCCTCAGAGAAGTGTGAGATGAGGTGCTATATAAACCAAGTTACCCATGTTAAGTAAATCTGCATCTTTTCCCCAAACCTAACAAAGGAGGGAAACACATCACTGCAGTGACACACCTGTGTATCAACATGCAGCGTGGATAGCTGAGTTTGGCGTCAACAATGGACACAGAAGTCCACTTGGAAATAGTTGCTGTTGGACACCTAGGCAGTGAAAATGTGTCAGCTGATTTCTAATGTGATCATACTTTGCCAACAAGTCTGAAAAGTCTCCCTGTGCTGTGCAAGACCATAAAACAAAGCCAGAATTTCTCAGCAAAACCACTGCTACATTAGCAACAGTTTCTCATTTTAAAATATGTGGGGGGGAAATAGAAAAGACATTTGTATTAGAGCTGAGAGGCATTGTATCAATATTGAGATATGAACATTCAAGATGCTAATTTTAGTAAATCAATTACCTCAATTGCCCCCGATCGTCCTGCATGTAACGTTGTGGCAGTGGCGAACCTCAGTTTTTGCGCTTACCCTTTAACATACAGCTAAGAAAAACCAACCAAGGTCACTTCCAGCTTGTATTCGATTGACGGCTAAAACCAGCTGGTGGCAGTCATCCACCCTCGATTTCCATTTGTATCACAGTGTCTTTATTAAAAAAAGCAAACAGAGACATGGGTTTTCACTAAACCTGCCGTCGCATCGTATCAATATCACAAAATCTAGCATGATTTTTGTCCATATCACTCAGTCTAAGTTGTGGAATAAGATCTCTTTGCCCTTCACAGCGTTGTTTCAAGGTCAATTGAAGATCCAATAATCCTTTACTTTTCATGACTTTCGGGGTTATTTTATTTTATTTTATTTTATTTTCAATAATAAATCCGGTGCTTTCGTTAATTTAAAGAGACCTCACTCTTTCGGCATACAAAATTTAAAATCATTCCTCGCTTGAAAAGGTCATGATTAGACATGAACATTTTGAGCGAGAGGTTCTATCTTGTGTAAAAGCATAATAGGCCAACTGTATTTTAGATCATCACGTTGGTAAGAATTCCTCTGTATTGCCCTCATTCGCGGTGCCTATGATTTCCTACCACTGCGGCCAGCTGAAGGCTTCGTGTCACCTGGGTGAGGGGCACAGCTTTGCCTGGTTTTGGTTGGATTTCAGGTGGACATTCCATGGAAACCACAGAGGGAGGTGACCTGTTGGTGTCCTTCAAACAGTCTGATATGCCACACCCCTTTATATCCCCTTGAAAGATTCTTTCCAAAGTTGTTTTTCTGGAATCCAATTAAAGGCCTTGACAGAATGTAGATTTATGCCTTAACCTTTAGCACATTTCTTTGACTGCAATAAATTTCCCACACTCCCAAACAAATTGAGCTCACCACCAAGTACCATCCTGACTTGTTCCACTGGAAAACAACTTTCGAATCCACACTGTGAATGTGACAAAAATGACATTTTCTCTTTTCCCATGTTTGCGAAGCCCGTAGTTTGCCAACTCTCGTAATGAGGAAAATATGTTCTTATTCACTAAAAATCGTTTTCCAGCCGCAATTATGGACCAGAGACGTGAGCGCAATCTCAACGTTAGTCAATGGTCATTGTTTTACAACATGTCTCCGCGTGTTTGAGACAGTAATAAAACGCACATCTGAAAATCAGTTTGGAAAAGCTGGATGCGATTCCCAGAGAAGTGGCTTTGATAGCGACGTGTAAAAGTAGACACTGGTAGCGTGTAGACAGTTGGCACCAGCAGGCAGACGGAGGAAAAGAAAAAAAAAAAGGCAACACATAGAGCGACTGGCATTGTGGTTTTTCTTCGCATGGACATATAATCAGTTTAAGAGGAAGTTTTTCCCCTTCAGTTTAGCTTTGATGCACAATCAGATTTGGAGCCGCAGTGTAATTGTGTGTCTGTCTCTTCATCTGTCTTTCTGTCTCCTTTTGTCCCTGCAGCTCACTGACGTTGGTGTTTGATGTGGTCACACACTGGCATTGTTGTTGCTATTGTGCCAGTGTGGAAAGAACGGCGGAGGACAGAGATAGATGAAGGGATGGTCTTGCTGTATTGATGTGGCATTGAGGCCCCAGTAAAGTCCAAAATCTGGATATAATTGACAGCTCCGCAGGCAGATCTGGGAATCCCATCACAACATGATGGAATGTTCTCGAAGGATTGGACCTTCCAGAAGGCAAGCAGGCAGCGAGACTCATATTTCATTATATTAATATTGTGAACACTGAGCTGTTTTGAATTACAAGTGGCTTTGTTTATCTGATAGGGTCTTTTATTTTAGACTAGTTATATGATTTTTGTGTTTTGAAAGTTGACATCTGAGTCTGGGTTTATAGAATTTCTCTCAGTATTAGATACATGGGTTATGGCGTGTACCAACATTAGAATGCCCAGACCTGGAAAAAACACGAGACATACTCCTAGTCCTACTACTCCATCGATGAAGTAGATGTTCGGAATTTATTACATTTATACCCGGTAGTCATGGAAAGATGAACTCTCAAATACAGTATTTTACAGTACATAATTTGTCCAATACAACAGACAATACTTTCCTCTTCAGCGTCTCCTGAATCTATTCCCTACGCTAGAAACACCCAAATAATCCATATATTCTCAAATATGGTCTCTATATTTGAACAAAAGAATCTGCCAAAGTGGTTGGGTTATGAGTTTGGGATCTTGGTTGAACTAAAAAAAAGTGGAAAACCATATTTGCAAAGATCTGTCTTACTGGCAGTAGATTATATTTCTGCAGTGTCTGAGCCACTTCGGTATCTCCCTGATGACGGATTTTCGTCAGACACTGTGCAGACAACACACATTTCTCTAGTTGGTATTAGTAATCCTAGTGTTTTGGCCAGTTGCCATCAGTCAGGGTAAACAGCTTGTTTGACCGGTAACTAAAGAGCCACTGTTGTTGGCACAGCTCCGTCCTCACCAGGACACACTGACTAAGTTTTTGAGTGAATGAATGTTTATTTCAGTCCTCTGATACATTGCAAACATTATAAATGTGATACTCCACATGTTTCATGACTTTTTTAGTTTTAGTATTATATCACATGGCTTATTATTTGATTGTGAAGGAGCAGAGTGAAGAATAGTTCTTATAATGTCTGCGTCTTGTTGCCACTTCTCCCATTTTTGAGTAAAAAGTTTTAATGAATGACAACTGCACCGTCTCTCGCTCAAACTGTCACATTCCAGTGGGAAAGAGTCAAAGATAAAGGACTTCACTGCATTCGCTGATACATTATTATATATATTTAAAGTGTTAATGGAGAAATGAATTATGACACACATAACTATTATTATTATTAGTTTTATTATTAGTTTTATTATTATTATACATATCTGCCATACATATGCATTTTTTTGTGACAAAACTATTGTTATTACTGTCAGTGATGATGTTGATGAATGTCACATGTAAAGGTTTTCTGATCTCTGGGGTTAAAGATGTGTGAGGTTGGCAGCTTTTTTTTTTCCTTTTCAAAGAGGTGAAAATGTTTGCTAAAATGCCCGAAAGTAAGCACAAAACCTGTGTTTATTAATAATGCTCTCTGGCGTTCTTTAAAAAAACAACACCAATGTCAAATTGATTCTGAGGAGGTGCTTGTAATTTTTCATCAAGGTGACCTCAAGACTCTGGAGATGTTTTTTTAATATTTATTTTTATTTTTTTTTTAGCTGTCTTGGTTCTCCTCGGTAATGTTGTGGTTAATGATGGCGTGTGACAGCAAAACACACAACCAACTAACCTGGTTCTTTCATTTGAAGTTGGTTAATTTTATGTGTTTCATTGACACCTTCAGCAGTCTACCCTCTTTGTTTCGGTCTTGTCTTTCACAAACACAAAAATGAAATATGTATGTGTTAACTATTTTAATGCATGAGGCGAAGAAAAATGGCAAATATCGCCTCTCACTTTATCTATCAGCTGCAGCACATTGGGATGAAATCAAACTCGATCACAGAATAAAGTCGCCTGAATCATCTGGACGCCATCAAGCAGCGGTTATTAGAAATGTTGGGCAAAGTTACTTGGCAAGCACAGCTTGTATTACAGTGAGAAGACAGTAGTTTGAATTACATTGAACTTCTACATTTATGCCCCAATAGAAATGTAGTCAATAAAGTAGGTTTAGAAACTACTTCAAGCCATTTGACTAATTTAAGTGTTAAATAAATCAACATTGCCTGTTAAAAACCAGCATGAACTTGTCGGTAGTGTCTGTAGATTAAGCAGTATCCAACATCATGTACATTCTGAAATATGGTCCTGGATGGCTTTTGTGTTTGTTGACACACTGTTTGGTGCCACAGTTGGAGGTCGGATTTGCCTCCTGACCTCCTGAAGCTACTGCTCCAGTTGTGCCAGGAAGTTGGACAGTCCCAGTTACACCCCCCCAGTTACGGAGTCGTAAAAAAGTGGGAGAATCCTCACAATCCCAAGTAAGTAATCCAAGATGGCTTCCACTAAAACGTGAAAGAAACAAACACATTCAGCGACTTTGTGTTTCCTTTTCTTCCTGTGAGTTTTCTAGTTGCAAACGCAGCATATACTGTATCTATCAAGAGGTTTGTGATATATATATATATATATATATATATATATATATATATATATATATATATATATATATATATATATATTTGTATGGAGATATATATTTGCAACAATGTTGTTTAATTATTAAAACATAATTATTAAATTAATAATTAAATATAGTTTAACTACTTGCAAGTTTTAGTGAGCCATGTGGTTAAACAACATGGACTTTAGGTCACACAAAAGTGTTAACTGTTCAGGAGACGTCATGTTCTGAACTAAATCTGTCTTTGGTTTTACTTTGAAACTGGATTTTTGCAAACGCTAGGTATATTCTTGATGTTACTCCTCCTAGAAAGAAAAGTGTAAAATGTCACTTGTAGCTGTCACATTGTCGGTGTTAAATTAAAAAGAGCGAGAATACTGTGTGCTTGAAAGATAAAGGCCTGTGATGAGACGCCGATGGAGAAAAATGAAGAAAGACAAAGACGGAAGCTCAAAGAGCGTAAATGTGCCAGAGAGGAAGAAAGAAAAGAAGTGGGTCGGGAGGGGAAGACTTGATTGATGGAGCTAAAAGCTCTTGCCTCATCTGATCTGTATTATTCTGCAATCAGCAGGCTCTTGCATAGAAGCAGGTAATGCACACACTGACTCTCATACACGCTGGAATCAATGCTTTAGGACACCTGCCACGGTCATACTGATACATGCCTTCCGTCACCATCATACTGGAACACACACACACACGCAAAGTCAGGTCTTACCTATGTCCATCCCGATGGGCTTAACACACCACCATTGTTTGGAATTTTTGAAAACCATCATGACTGAATATACATAACAGAAATATTTGAACATTTAAAAAAAGTGGGACTTTGCATTTTTTTTTGTTTCTCTCGCAATCTGCCTTCAGCACAAAAATATCTGAAGTGTCAACAGATATTTCACTTTGAAATTCCCTTTTCATCTTTCGTCCGATTGCTGGGATTATTAAAAGCTTTCCTTGTAAATTTCACTTCAACTAAGATTGTCACAATGTATTAGCTTTTTCACATCATTTGTTTATTTATTTTTTGTGTAATGGTTGCCATATAGTTTTGGGTAAAGTCAGGACTGCAGACCTTTGGTTTTGACGACAATTTTTTTGAGGCCTTGCCTGGATCTGGTCACTGACGCTTATGTTCCAACGTTGGTGCCGCTTCATGTCATCCTCAATATGTGTTGTTCAGGAGATAAAACAACACATTCTCACTCTGTAGGTGTTAAAAATAGACTATTTGTACATGAAGTGGAAAGTGGGTTGTTCACGAGGGATGTTGACACATTTGGTGCTCAATTGACGCACAAGTTTTATGAAGCCTCCACCTTTTGTGTCAACATTGGACGCTAAAGTCCTCTTAAAGTGCGTTCGGCTCAAAAGTCCGAAATTTGAAGACAAGCGAGTCAGGTTTTGGCCGTGGACATGATCCCGGCTGGAGAGCTGCACCTTGTCTCGAGAAACTCTCCTCAGGGCTAGATGCCGGAAACTACGTGTACAATGTGTCACAAGAAGTGACAGAAAAATAAGGAGGTCAAGCCGATAGTGGTAAATACGTTGCTGATGACTTCCTTCAGACGTGCCTCATCCAGGGTCACAAACCAGCTATTTTGCGCAGTGCGTCGCCAGCTGAGGAGAAAAAAAAGGGACATCATTGGAATCCCAGGTGTGCGAGGCTGCACAGCAGGGGGCGAATCGGACTCAGGCCGAGACAGAACCTGCAGTATGAAACCACCCTAAGGAACTGTACAAGTTTCAAACACTTCATGTACACTAGATGTAGGCCTTCTCGTTGCCCATAGAACTGTAGCTCTCACTGTCTCTCACAGTCGCAGTTAGTTAAAATCATGATTTGATCAAACACATAGAATTAAATGGAAAATAAAAATGTCACCTGGTTGCACAGTTTGGTGTAAATGCATCCCTTCAGTCCCAACTGCTTATCTCTCTCTACTTTTTAAAGAGTTGTGTCTCTCACACAGATGCACCGTGATTGTATGAGTACATGCAGGACTGAATCTCGTCTGTTTCCACACGTGTTATGAAAAATGATCCCCACTGCGCTGAACCGCTACTTGGTGTTTCAGAATCCGGTGGCCTCGCTCATCTTTTTTCCTATCTCTATTGATCCCCAAAGGACAAATTCATCTTTCCGCTCGCTTCTTCAACAGGAAGGTTAAACCGCAGGGTCGACTACACAACTGCTCCCCTGGAGCTGTAGGACTCCGGCGTCTTGCTCAAGGACACCTTTTGAGCTGGAAAATAAATGCATTGAGTGAGAAGTGGAAACCTTGACTTGTCTGGAATGTTAACCGAGTCAACGACCAGAAAACTAGATGGCGCACATGATAGTTGATATGCATCTGTGGTCCAATTAAAAGCAGGAAACACCTTTTGGCATCTCTGATTTCCAGCTTAGTTGAAACACATTTTTAGAATGTTTTGTCAGACATTGGGAGTGTTGCAAAAAATGTACCAGGAATCGTATTGTTGATAAAGTTGAAGGAAAAACCCACACTGTAAATTATTTGCATTTTGCTTTCCAAAAGGTTTCAATTTTACTTCCAATACTGATATTTAGTTATTTGAAAATGCAAATATGATGAATGTAATTTCGCATTATCTTTTTTTATTTAATAAGTGTGAATTTCAAATCGATTATCGATAATAATAATAACAATAACTTGAAAACATGCTTTAAAACTATTGAGATTCCTTCTCTCGATACTTCATCTCACATTGCATCACTTGTTTAATGGCACTAATGTCAACCAGACCTGAAAATTCACGCAAACTGAAGTCAAGGAAATGGATTAGGTGCAGCTCACGTGCACAAGCTCCCTTAGAAAATGAATGATTAGTAACTTCATGTGACCAGAGCATCATCCTTTTTCTGCGACGTGCCAGAGGTTTGGTGCTATAAAACATGACTTCCCTAACACCATCTATCTAACACACCCTGACTTTCCATCCAACAGTCTGTCTTTTGATTCTGTGTGCATCGATGTGTGTGTGTGTGTGTGGATGTGAGCGTCTTCCATCCCGACTCTTTCTCATCAGTCATGGCTTTGCCAGCCTGATACACATATTCTGTTATGATTTGTAGCGACATGCACGCAAACACAAACACAGTCAGCTGCGTGTTCGCACACACACACAATCGTTTATCAGATGTTTGTCCTGTGATGCTCCCGTCATAATGCTAACCGTAACAGAATCCAAGCAGGGATTTCTAACAAGATCTCACTGCACGGGTTGCTGCCTAATAAATATCCTTCTCCCATGGGAGGACGATTTTCTTCACCATGGGGCTGCATGCGAAACTGGGGCTGTTATTTCAACAGAAACAATGTCAGGTGGTGGAAAGAGATAACCCTAATAAAGGCTTGTGAGACGCCAAACTGCTTTAGATGGGAACGTGAAGTGCTGTGTCCCGAAATCTTTTAACAGGAGGCAAATGAAATGCCTGTTGCAAAGAGGGGCCTAGACTTTGTCTTTAATGGAGAGGTTTTTAAGAAGCACTGATACTATTAATACAGATACAGTTAATACTCTGCAATTATGGTGTTGTTTAGAGTGAAGTTTTGGGTCTATTCCAGGGTAAAATCTCGTCAGACCCTTTATTATTTACTGCCTAATATGCTGTGAATACACATATTTTTTTTAGTGTGTCCTATGTATGTCCTTTTTTCTTTTTCTTTTCAAACAACACCAGACGTAAGTAGAAAATGGGCGACAAAAAATCACTGGTAATGCTTGTAAAAAAAACCCCAAAACATCCCTTGTAGAATTATAATCATAATTGAAAATGGAAATGGTCAAGAAGCAAAAGGGGAAAACTAAAACCAGAGTGATGCTCTCCATTAAAGCCACATTTTACAGAAGCTCTTACTGTACCTTTAGCTATAAAGGAAAGGTTGGAAATGAGAAGGAAAACACTCTTTGCACCACATTAGTCTCGTAGGTTGCATCTCTGAGGAGGTTTTTAAGGCACTGACAAGTAAAGTCAAAGGTCTAAATCCAGCCGCGGAGTACCACTTTCTCTAACTCTGAGATGAAGCTATGCAAAGTGCCCACATATTCACAGCCTTACTTGTCAAATGCCTTTTCAGAGACTGAATTTCTGACCTGGGCAAACTTTAATTCTCCGAGCGAGTTCATTTACAACCTGAGCTGGGCTCCGATAGCTGGTTTAAGAGAGAGAATAAGTAACATTTCCCCAGCTCAGTGCTCAAATAGACTATCATTTTTGGGCAGAACTTAACAAGATTTTTGTATAAATGGCTGCTGCTCAGTGTCCAGTAAAGACACCCAAGTGCTCCCACCAACTTTCGAAAACCACCAGGACCCTTTCAAACTTTAGATGTGAAGTAGTGGCATTTACTGGCTTCATTAAAACTTGGATGGCTTCTGGATTCGATTGAGCTGAATGATTTTTGCTCCAGTGTGAATAGAAGTCGTCTAACAAACATCACGCCTCGGAGACTCGCCGTGAGTACACTTAGAAAGATATGAATGTAACACTTCACCTCTGGTTTTAATAAGGTACTCTCACAGAGTTCCGGTTCAGTCTGTTCATATGAATCTTTTATTCTGTTCCAGGGACTATCATTATGGCAGGGGTGCACCTATTCACTGGAAAAGACTAAATCTTGACATGCGTGTGTGACTCGCTTTTTCTTTTTCTGGCCTATGCACGTCTTTTTTAAAAGCCGTTTATTATGAGAATGTGAGACACGATTTCTGAAAGGCACCCGACATTGAAATTGCTGCTGAGTGGATAGTGACTTAGTGAATTAGGATGTGTTCACCTTGTGAGCAGGTATTTAATTCAATCGACCCCCAGCTACTCGGCCCAACGCTGCACCACAGTGACCCCCATTACACTTAGTTTGAGGAGAATTTCTGGAGTTTTCTTTTCACTTTTTTTATGCAGTTAAGCTACGGAGTTATCGATCCCTTCCAGGTAGGACAAGTGTTCTTGATAAAATTTGACTTCAAAGATTCCTGACCCCATTTTCAAATTGTCACCCCTAGTCAGGCCTCCAAAAGTGGTTAGTATCAATCAGACTTTTTCTCTTGTGCCCATCACAGGAAGCGCTATGGGCCACACAGGCAGGTTGAAATGATTATAACCTGTTGTACTGTCTGATACGTTCCGCTGACAATGTTTTGGTGACTATTGGCATGTATATGATCCAGTCAACACCTGGTGAGCCAAGTAAGAGTGGGTGCCTGTTGGCTCATGGTGATGTTGGTGAGCAACTGTGCAAAACAGTCCTCGGGTGTACGAGTGTAGATACGAAGTAAAAAGCACACAGGGAGAACATGCAAACTCCATACGGAGTCAAACCCGCAGCCTCCTTGCTGCAAGGCAAAAGTGCTAACCACTTGGTGACCGTGTGGCCTTATTATTATATATTTATTTATTTATTTATTTTAACTGTACACTCTTGATATAATTGCACAAATTCAAATTTATTTTATGCATCTGACTTTTTGGCAAACATGACTTAAGTCTTGGTATCTTACACGATGTAGCCTCTGGAATTTTATGTTCATTACAGGTGGCACACACTAATAATAGTCTGACTGTTTACATCCCTATTTTGCCCCTTCCCGACCGAGGATTGCAAACTCAAATGATCTTTTCTCTGACATTGACGTGGAAGAGACTCCTCCGGTCTGGGGTGTGCTGAGGTTGAATTTGTCCTGATAATCGGCTGCAAAAACAATGTCTAACAGTTATAAATGTTAAACAATTATATGATGTCAAGGGTGAGAGCTGGCCACTCCTGATTTCAAATGTAATGTGGAAAGGAATGCAGCCAACCAAGAAGCAACCAAAGAGAAAAACAAGGAAGCAAGCGTGGGGAGATTTGACATTGATTGAATTGATAACAATAGAGACATTATTTACCATAAATCGTAAATTCCATTCGACTCTGCAGCTGTCCTCACCCGGCCCATTCCTTCAGATGTCTGGGCAACATCCGCAACCTTCAGTTCTGCCCGCAGTGTCTAACATTTTGTTGTTACGATGTCTGCTACAGGATTTTCCTGAAACCCTAAAACCACCACCATCATGTCCACGCGTCCATGTAGCATGTGGTGTTTTCCTGTTGTCGCGATGTTTCCTCTGTGTTTCTTCAAATCTGATCCCACAAAGTTCCTTGCTTGGAGGAGGAGGTTGTGTATTGTTGCTGGCACAGAATCAATTTGGTCCATCAAGAATTGAGCCCTACTTTGACTGAGCTCCCATTTAGCCGGTGTTTTAAAGTTAGGTTAATACAGTCCTTCTCAAGTAGTGGGGCTCCCCTAGAGGGGAGTGGAGCGATGCCAGGCACATGTGACCTGGAACATACTTTTTTAGATTAGTGTAAAATCACATCCATTCACGATTTTCTTCCAAATTTCAGCCAAATCGATGGACTTTAAGTACAGTGTTATGCTGAGGTGTACATATCATAATATTATAGACAAATTATACTATGTACAGAGGCAGTGAAGAGTTTGGGGGGCGCAAAACGTTTTTTAGAAGCACTGCCTGAAGAGTGTAGAGCGTAGTCGTTCTCAAATTCAATGTTAAATATTGACTCCCTTATAGTTGTGGGTCTCAAACTCAGTAGTCTGACACTGAAGCTGCGTGCCACTGATTTTCTAGACTCCTAGTGTAGTGAGTCCCACAAACTGTACTGTGTCCAAGCATTATTGGCAAACAGGTGGAGGAGTTGTCCACTTGATGACGATCAAATTCTTCAGTTGGTGGTTTTCATCTCCTCTCAAGACATGACTGCAGAATACACGCACAGCTGTGATTTGGTCCAAGCCAAGTACCACATATCCGCTCAATGTAAGCTCCCTCATCTTTTGTGAGGCCCTATCGAAAGAGGCATGTTCTGCCTTTATGAAGGACGGCTTTGATATCCATTCAAAGAAGCTGTCTCTTGGCAAAGTTATCCTTTACACCAAACGTTGTCTGAGATCTTTCCTGAACTGGGGCTTTTCGCCGTTGAATTGCTCAACAAAGGCATTTCCGAGCGGGAAACACATCATCCCAGGGCTTTTCGCCACGTTTGACAGCGAATTCAGGAATAAAAAAATGTATGTTCTGAGCCACACACTGGCTCATTCATTGCCGGTGATAGGAATATTATCCTTACACTGCACTGCTAACATGTGCTGTATGAACTGTCAACATCATATTGTCTCATGTGGGATCCTTGTCAGTCCAGTCCTGTCTCCATGGGAACATTGATTGAAACCAGTTGGTGAAAAGACACTTTTAAAACCCTCTGTAGCCTTCACAAAGAACAAAATAACCGATTCTTCTCTTTTTCCACCCAATTCAGAGAAAATCTAAATCCACCCTGTTGAGGCCATGGATTGTAATTTGAAAGACACTTTCATTAATTTGCATCCCATTTCCTGTTATCTGCTTTTCCTGCTGCCCACTAAACACACTATCACACATGGATGCACAGAAGACAGTGAGTACTCACACAGCGCAGACACACACTCACCAAAGTTTTAATTGATCGGAGTATATGACAGTCAGAGTGGTAATTTCCCACTGGATCAATTCCCAGCTGTAGTGTGACTGAATGTGCCTTCCTATTTTTTTTTTTTTCTTGGAAGGGTTCCTTCTTTGCTGCTTGAGGAATAGTATTCATATGTGGGGAAAGTTTGTCTCCAGGTTTTAGCCATTTAAAGTGTTGTTTTAAATGACGAAACGCAACACTTGCTCTTAATATGCAAACATTATATTGAGAACCGTTGAGAAGTGGGAGAAAACAATGGACACAACTAGGGTCACCTTTGGTCCCTTCCATTTCTATGATTATAAAATAAGACAAACAATATTTATGTTATCCAAGATTAAACCGTTGAGTCCCATTAAAACTGTGGTTATCTGCTTTTATTCTGGGTTGTATGTCAATTTCCTGTTCCCCTCACTCTGTGTCTCTGAGAGCTTGAACCAGTCAACATCAACAAACTTGCTCTCCAGTACTTAAGTTTCTGGTTTCAGGTCTGTTGTGTCATATAGTCCTCACTTACAGGCTCGCAAATTGTCGATTCGTTTGTGGATACTTGAGCATTTTGTTTGCATTTAAACAATTGTTTTAGTGTCAACTGCAACATGTCTTCTGTTTCTCCTTTGTGCTTTTCTTCTTCCCAGCATGAGCGTGCTGACCTCCATATTAGTTTCTGTTTTGAAGCTTCAGTCACTATTTTTCACACGCATATGATGATGGATGTGTTTTTTTGTTTGATAGTGACTATTTTTGCGTCTCAATAGTCATGTGTACATGTGCTTTTGTTTCTTCTGCGTGGATGTAGCATTAATTCCAGACTAGAGAGCGCACCAGAATATTAACCTCACCCACTACATTTATGAAGGAAGATAGATCTTATTCATACACAAGCCACACCAGTCTATAAGCCGTTGGTGCACCGCAGAAAGGTCAGTGGAGCACCCGGCTTAAAAATGCATGAGGATCACTTCAAAATGAGTTTAGAAAATGGGGTCCAGCACCGAGAAATGACTCATGAACAAACTAGGCAATGCTCTGAACTGGAATCATGAACTTGTCAAATCTTTTATTTACATTAAAGGTCTAAAAATCTGCTGCTTTCGCACGTGTGTCCGAAGTTCTGACGGCACAGCCGGTCTCATTTGCTGGTTCTCCTCTCCGGTCCTCCAGGAGTTTGGCTCTATTGGCAGAGCTGTGGAAAAAAATGAGCTGCTTATAGTATTTATTTCTAACCTTTATTTTCTCCCTGGTTCAGACTTAGTCTCTGTATTCCATTTGTGTTTCTCCACCCAATTCTCCTTTGTCTATGCACACCTTGGTTGTTAGATGAGGTATTCCATCCTTCTCCTTCGGTGTGTCACCTTCTCTATTATTTGTGAGTATTTTTTTTTTCATTGATAGCGGGGTCTCTGACTTGTCCATGTGACTCTTCCCATTTGGACCTGGTAGGGAATTGACTTGGGATTGGGGGGATACTTTTACTTGCTGTCTGGTGTGTTTCCTCTGCTTCTGGCAAATGTATCCTTCTGTTGAACTGATGGATAGGCCGCCACTGAAGGAGCCACTTTGTGATGAGCCTCATGTAGAGGGAGACATTTATCCCAGAACACTTTCAATGGATTCAGTCTGTTCCACCAGGATTTAATGTGCCAGTTTGCCCTCCTTTATGGTGACAGTGATGGTGCTGTAGGTGCAGCTGACAGAGCTCAAAAAGAAGTTTGACAATTTTCATCCAAATCAGTGACCGTGCTCACCCAGAGTATATTGGATGAAGAAGGAAAAGTCAAGTTTAGGGAACAGTTATGTCTGCTCCCTCGCTTTTTAAGTGTTTTTGCAATGCTGCCTCTAATGTGTTTTGTGTAATCAGAGCTAAATTGTAGCGTTATCATTTGTTTGCTTAATTTGAACCAATTACAAATCTACACTTCCACGAAGCAAATCATCCAAGAAAATCGTACAATGCCAATACATTTATTTTTTGCCACCATCTCTCCCTTTTTGCTGCATTCCAGTTCCATATGTCCACCACTGGCAGTCCGATCTTTCAGCCACATCTGGAAGAATATTACATGATTGTAATCTCCGCCATCAGTTGCTCTCTTGATGACTTCCTCTCTGCTCATCACCGCTGAATTCCTGCTGACTCTGACATCAGCTGCCAAACGCTTCACATTCATCAGGGAGGAAGAAGATTAATGGAGCCTTGTGTCACCACCTGGCTTTCCACGCCACTATTACCTGGCGACATTTTTGAGAGGGTGCAGTATCATGAAGGTAGAGACATGTTCTGTTCTTGCTCATGTTTAAAGTTGTGACACAAATGTTCATGAGACAAAAATATTTTAAATGTTTACAGAAATTAGAGCAGAAATTGACCATTCACGGAAAGGTTGTTAGGCAAGTGAGTCATTTTTGATAGTCCTCATACCATGACTCGGATCTGAAGGTCATACATTTTTTTTACAATTTCAAATCATTTTTTTATACGGGGAAAATAAATTAGAACAAAAAAAAATCTCACTGAAGTTTAATGCCAGGCCGGTATCGACTCGCCAAATTCCGATCCAAAACGGATCGTCTCATCTCGCTGGTAGCTGACGACGGTCGGTGCATCATACTAGTAAAAGTTGTCCTCAATCACGCATTTATTTTTCTCATTGCTTTTGGCTTTGACGATAGGAGTGTTGTGTGCGCATGCACGTTACACTGCGGCCCACATCCGTTGTTTTGAATTGTGTTGCAAGAGGAATCATTCAGAGAAAAATCAAAGAAGTAAGCGTGGAAGGATGATTCTTCCACGTTACTTCTATGATTTTTTCATTGAAAGACACTATTGAAGACTATGGAAGATTTAAAGACACTATGGAAGAATTATTTATTTTAAAACATGCTGCACATGGTAAATGTAATGCAGAAGCTTTTATTTATGTTATCTTTGTTATCATTTTCCAGTACATTGTCAGTCTTTCTGTGATGTAAATAGTAATAATAAAATATTAAAATGCGCCGAGATTGTGTTTGTAAGGTTTCTTTTCAATTTATAAGGGGAATTGCATTGCTTTACACGGGGAGTTATTGGCAGAGGTTGCAGTCGGGGGCATATCATGACAATGTAAGTGAAATTGTCACTTTTCTCAAGAAAAGTTATTTCTCTCCGTTTCTGCTCAGGTTGATTTTCACATGATCAAATGTGAAGTGGAAGAAAAGGCCACCAGCAGAACAAATCCCTAACTCCTCAGCTCCAGACGGTCTTAGATCCTGTCTTGGGACAGAAAACCCAGTCAAGTTTTTCACAATCAATAGTCACTCCTGCTGGGATACATAACCCTTTCCCAAACAGTTGCCATCCTCAGGTTAACATCGTACTTTTTCTGGCATGAGGAGCTCAGTCAGCCATTACAGACTTCTTGTAGAGCTGCTCCTCACCAGAAGTTGGTTCAGCTGGACTTATATATGCTACTTGTATGTATGAGAAATTAAGTTTCCAATGCAGCTGCTAATATTCATGGGGTGTTGTGAGGAGCAGTCAAACAATTGAGTGTAAACATGGTTTAGAGTACTGTTATTATTATCAAGAAAAAAGATTCCTGTCATAATGAAATATAAATTGCTGACATTGTTGTACAATGTTATCAAAAAGGAATAAATGCATATTTAAATATTAGTTCAAAGTCACCATTACATAACTATGCTGGAAAGCCACAATAAGGTTATTATTTATATTCCAAAAGAAATTCACAGACTGATGCGCTCCATTGAAAATAGCTGAAAAAAAATACATTTATTATCAGTGGTCAGGATAATAGTAATAATAATAATTATTATTATTATATACTTGTTATTAGCTTATCTTAATAATTATATATTTTTTATTATTATTATTATTGACATGGATTTTATTTATTTTTTTTGAGTTTTTTCAAATACAGGTAAAGGCTATGCTTTTCCCATGTCTGCAAAGTGGGGACACCCCAATGTTATGCTTTGCAGACAGACAACTGCCACCTCTTTATCGCAGGTCTTGGATGACATATGTCTCAACTATGGAAGTCACTGCCTTTGAGTCATTGCTTGTGCCTGCAAATGAAACTGACGAACTCTGCTGTTTGCTGAGGTTGGATTGGAACGTTTGTGTATTATCAGACACGTTGTGATTCATTCCTAACTTAACACTGAGCGCATCAGTGTCTAATTCGACTCACATCATATAGGGAAGAAACATTGATCACATGATGTGATACTATACCACCAACGTTACTGACCCAAGTTCCTTGTGCTTGGCAAAGAAAGATCTGAATGCTTAAAACTGGACCTCAGATGGCTCGTCTTAATTAGAGCTGCATCCCCATAAAAGAGGGCTGAACTCAAGGGTCACAAAGGTTTATTGGAGGAAAACTTGGAGAGGAAGGAGAACCAAAAAAGACAATGGTGTGTCGTATAATCAGAAAGGGCGGCCCAAACCTCATCAAAAAGGCGAAAAAAAAAAAAGATATGCAGAGTTTAAAAACAGTTTTATGAAGACAAGAAACAGAAAAGAATGTCACTAAAAGAGGGGCGGAGGCAGAGTCGATGGCCAATCTTGAAAACAACACACACACAAAAGAACCGCAAAGAAGCCGATTGCATGTTCTGATCTTCGAATGCCGGTCAAAACAGCTACACATCAATAAAGTCACTCACGCACAAACACACGCATCAAGGCACGCAGGCTTTCATAACCGGTTTATTCTCAGAGATAATGTCTTTAGCAGTGCAGGGGCCTCCCTAGATCTGGTCCTGTGGTCATGGAGCGCCCAACCCACAAGCGATGATAGCAGTGATTTCATTTCTAAAGATTCAAATCTCAGTTTAAGTCAAAATATTGAAGGAGAAAAAAAAAGATTGCATGAATGTTTGTTCACTCCATGTACATGGAGCAACAGGTCAGAACATACCAATCACTTGTATTGAGGGTTGTGGCAGTAGGACGAGATTTTTTGGTACATTCTGGTAGTTCGATTTTCTGAAACTAAGTAAAGTGGTATTCATGGAACATAGTATAGACAGTTGGAGTCTGCATGGCACAAATAAGGAGTTTTCTGGTCTGAAACACATACTGTAGCTACATATACTAAGGTTATGTCTTAGTTTGTCTGTCTGTTTTTCCTCAAAACGAGATGAAAAGTTATGGATGGATTTGGTTGAACATGTCAGTCAGTCAGATGCATGAAGCGGGACAAGGAACAAATGATTTGGAAGTGTGGAAAAAAAATGATGAGTTCAATGCACAAGACCACTGTGCCCCGGATTCGATTACGGCTCAGGGAATGAGTTTTCAATTGTTGGAGGTTTGCGCTCTCTGAGTGCTTTTCCCAGATTGTTGTACTAATAGCTAGGTTTTTGAACTGGTCGAGAAAAGAACTAGTTCAGAACCTGAAAAGCTGGTTCGTGGCTGGAACCAGCAAAAGTGCCATGTACACCGACACGTTCAGACCAGTGTTTGTGTCTGAAATGTTTCATGTCATAGATTAACCTAAATTTGTAAATAGATATTGTACATTCAGTCTCCTTAAAGATTGTCTCAGCGCTTGTGTGTATATGACAGAGCCTTTTTTTCAGGTAACATTTATCAGAACTGAAGAGTTGAAAAAGGTTGTTCACTTTTGGTCGAAGAAGAAGAGGGAAATGTGGAAACAATAAAACAGGCAAATAGCGGCAGGCGTGGGAGGAAATGCGAACAGTAGAGGAGGCAGTGATGATGCCGATTGTTGATTCAGCAATAAGGAAGGATGTCTCCAATTGATCAGATAAACTTTATGTAATATAGTATGGCCGCCACCAGGGGCCAATTTCATATGTGTGTTATATGTGAGTGGATTTACTTCCATCCCAAAACTTTGGGTCACACTGAAGATCTTCTCCTTCATAGTATGCCTTCATTTCTTACCATTTTCAAGCACCAGCCTTTTGTAATAGTGTCGTCAAAGTTGAATATTTTGCAGTTTGAAATTTGCTCGGAGGCCAGACAACATATTCAAATGTACAGTCTAAATCAGGGGTGAAGTGTTTTCAATCAGAGCCTGCATGTTTTATGGCTTGCAGCTGGACCGAACAGAAGCCAGAGAAACTCTTCAAACTGTCGAGGTCCTAATAGTTGCCTATAGAGTGACAGTTAAGCACTGTTTCTGCATGCAAAAGCGTCAAAAGTCTGGGTGGTAATTTTGTTATTTCAATGCACTTTTTCTCCATCCATCTTCCACATGTTATTCAAGGTAGGGTCATGGGGGCAGCAGTTGGAGCAAAGAGGCCCAGGCTTTCCCCTTTTCAGATAACTATTCCAGCTCTTCGGGATAAATGGGGCGCACATGCTATTTTTCCCATCTAAAAGACCTGAAACCATTAATCTCTATATATATTACTTTGTAAATTAAAAAAAAACACCAGTGAACAAAAATCTGAATGATGAACTGAAGTGTGCAACTCCATATTATTTCTCACAAGGTAAATAAATCTTCATCCATCTAGCTGTTATTTTAGATGCCTCAGCAGCTCTAGTCAAAGATGTTGTGACTAACTTTTTTTTAAGTAGTCTGGCAAACACTGAAATGAATTTACTAGGGACAAAAATATCCACCTTGACAAAAACTACACTGAAAACATGACACTCCAACTGCTTTTGCATTTTTCTGATACAATACTATTGCACTAGTTGACTTTCTCTGTGCTTAAGAGTAAAATAAATAATGTCAGTGGACTACATAATATTACTGCTGCAAACTATGGAAACATATGTATTAAATCGCATAACACACAAATGACAATGGTAAATTATGGCAAAAAATATGAAACATGCATCAAAATTAAAGCAATACAATAAAGTTTTGTCCAAATGTGTAATAAATCTGTAAATTTGAAACGTATGTAGTAACTATTTTAAATGTGTATGTACTTTGTACTTAAAGGCAATACAAACTAGCACTCACTACAATTATCCTGAAATGTGATAATTATATGCTCAATGAAAACATCACCATCACCCAACTCAAAAATGTTACGTTACAAGTGTTTTTCATCCAAATGCAGTCTTCACAACAAAGTGGTAGAACAGAGCATATTTTTAAGCTGCTTCTCATGTGATGCCTTTCCTGCTAAAAGTGCTGTGATGATGACATGTTGAAGGAAGA
The DNA here is from genome assembly GCF_027744825.2 of Synchiropus splendidus. Taxonomy (NCBI): domain Eukaryota; kingdom Metazoa; phylum Chordata; class Actinopteri; order Syngnathiformes; family Callionymidae; genus Synchiropus; species Synchiropus splendidus. The sequence goes on from NC_071337.1 coordinate 12,278,424, forward strand.
CTTGCAATTTGCAAGCAATGTTTCATCCTGGGATAAAAAGAGTTGTGTTCCTTTCTGTCTCACAGGTTTGTGGGGGGACTTTAATCCCTGCGATATGGGGCAAGGCAGAGTGAAGAGCTCCCTGGGGGACAGGTGACAGGTACATCAAATTTAGAAACACCAATTAACCTCTGTGTGTATGTGCTTTGCCGTCACAAATTGTATACAGCTTGAGGTCTAAGCAGAGCGGACACACGCTCACCTTAAACACCCTCTGACCACCGCTTCACCAGTACTGGTTCCTGACTAGCACACTCAATGGAATTGTATCAACATGAAAGTGTAATCTCTGTAATCTCGGGCAGAGACTTGTGAGGACAGAATCACAATAGTTTGTCCTACGTCGGAACACGGTCATTGCAGCACGGTGAAACTAACCTTACAGTAGTGATGGACTAGTGAGGCTAGTCCTTCGCAGGTCTCACTAGCCAGAAATCTGTGCTCTAAAATCTCTGGCTTCGACAATGAAATCGCACATCATTTTTAAACCAAGAGCGCCACCATCTGAGCCCTGAAAGCGGTGTTCTAATCCAGTGGTGTCAAATCCAGTGAGGGCCTAAAATCTTAAACACCATCCTAGGCGCAGGCCAAACAAGCATCATTACCTCACGGTCTAGAAAAAGATATATGAGTCAAAACAGGACGTGAGTTTCATACGTAGTTTGTTTCCCGATATTTGACTTGTTCTTCTTTAATACTGGCTTCACCGTTGATGCACAAAGTTTTGCAGCCTTCATCTGATTCCCTTCATTTCAACATTTCTGCTGAGTATAAAATATCCTCAACACTGTAAGGCCAGGCTGCCCAGAGTTGTTCAGCTGCGAGCTACTAATAAATGACTGAGTGATAATGGTCAAACTACCATCTATCACAGAGCGGCTCAGCAGCGGGGACCCTGGAGACAGCACAGTTGAGTGCTTTAATGTGAACAAAATGCCTGTAATGTCAATGGTCTGATGTGACAAAGTTCAATCTTGGCTACGTGAAGTTTCTAAGTTCCATATTCTATTGATCAGACACTTTGATTGGTGGACTGGGTAGCCATGCATCATGGGAACCGCTCAGATTGAAGTCACCAGAACTGAGCCGTCTTGTTGAGAGTGATGGCACCTCACATGCTGTAGCAACATAGAACCATTGACAAAGAGCTGAATCTGACCGTTGGTCTGGAAACATTGAAACAGATGATCAATCCAACCTCTTTTTGGCTTTGTGATCTGCCAACCCTACCTTGGCAATTGACTGGTCGCTCGTGAGCAACGCAAAGGGTACGCCTGCTGTAGGATTTGCACATTAATATGTATAACATATGGTATTTATTGTTGTACTTGAATTCCACCTTGAGCCAACTATCTGCAAGTGAAGCTCTCGTGGACCAAATAACATGAGGTGGTGGGCTAGATTGCCCTCAGTTTGACCTTGTGGCCTGTTCTCTATGTTTTTTTTGTGGCCACTCCAGTGCAAAAATTGTTGACTTCCATTTGTCCATGCTGAGAGTGATGCATAGAATGGAATTAAAATTACAATTCGCCGATAAAAGCAGTGCCGAGAGTTTCACGTTTATTCGCTGGACTCATGAGTCAGAACCTACAAGCTTTGCCCTTTTGAAAATAATCCGACCCAAACCACTGTGTTAGTCCGCTCCGCCAACACAGCTGGAGGCAACAGATGAAGGCACTGATTTAAGTCGTGTCCATTGAGGTATATTTGAGGTTTATGACCTGCTAGTTGAGTTAACTGTGGCGGGAGCGAGACAGTTTCACTGGGAGTCGCTGGCTCCACTCTTCGGTCGGGGCTTCTCACAGTTCCTTGTGTATCAGTCGATTTGTTTGTCTGTAGTGGTAATTGCTCATTTTAGCCGGAGGACAGGCCAGCTCCACACACACACACGCACACACACACACACACACTCACACGCACACACTTGGCTTTAAGCGCTGACAAAACCACACTGGTCCAGCCCTTGGCAACTCCACCAGGATGAACTGACCACTCTGACGTCTGTCTGGACAAGCATTTGCAAAAACACACAAAACAAGAACAAGATAGTTCATTGTGACATTTCATCTCTCAAGTTTTATGACGGAAATGACATATATGCTTTCATTCATTGTGCGTGCATGTTTTAACGTCTATATATATATAGACTATGCGGTATCCTGAAAAGTCAGATAGGGATCAAGCCTGGAGACGGGCCGTTCGCAAAGCTTTGCTCTGATTAAAGGAACGGTTATTGATGTGTGCGAGTTGGTGCCATTCACCCCGACACAGACACACACACCCTCGACAAGGCCCCTGCTAAAATCAGAAGGAACTGTTTCCTGTCTGACACACCACACCCTGAGTAAGAGGCAAAATCCAAAAGGCATACTCTGAGGCACAGACAGAACATTTTCATGTATTTTTTTTTACAATACTGTTCGCTGTTATTTGACCATAAACACTTGGAAAGAGAGATGGAAAGCAGGCAGTAGGAAGATGTTTGTATCTGTGACCACGGCAGGTTTCTGTGCCAAGAAACTGCACTTAAGATGCCATATCTGCTTCACCAGTGTAAAAGGAGAACTAAAGGAAAGGTCAAAATGCTTGGTTTGTGTATCTAAGAGTGTGGGCTGAAAACAAGTCTTTTATTTATATGGTGCTGTTAGATGGAATACAGATTGTCAATGGTGATGGGCACTTAGTTGGAGTGCTGTCATTTGACGATTGACTTGGCTGAGTTGAGGAACGTCCATGAACTTAAAGATGGTCTTAGACTTGAAGGGGCCTTCACACTTGACTGTTCCACTGTTCCAACCAAGGATGGAAAGGAATTTGACTTCAAAATAACTGGGTCATTATAATTGGGTTTAAGTCCTGGTTAAGTTTAGCCATTTGTTTTGGATGGATTGGTTCAGGGTGAGTGGCTGGGGAAAGGGTTATGTCGATGACCAGACCCCAAAAAGATGGTGTGACAAACCTGTGTTTGTGTGTGTGAGTGTGTGTGGCTGCGGTTGTTTGAGCGAAATTCAGGTAAGTATAAGGGAAAACTAATCCATGTATAAAATTGGCTTCGCTGGCTGGCTGCTCATATTCACTCAACCAGTCCTGCACCTCCACGCAAAACTATCGTCAGAATCACCTTGAACGCTGATTCTCTCAGCGCCCAACCGCCGACCACAAGCTCTCCCGTCTGCTTTTGCTCAGCCGTTCCAGTGGCTGAGCTCCATTTTAGCAGCCAGCCATAAGAGAATGGGCGAGGATTCAAATTGAAACCTGCCCGTTTATGAATCAAATTTGTTCCGCGTATAGGTTTTTCATAGTGTGCAGGACTGCATTAGACTGTGTTTAGGTAATGTGTGTCGGTGGCAGGGGAGTGGTGTGGGGCGATATGTGTGCCTTTCAGGGTGGGGTTCACCATATCAAGTGCTGTGATGTCATTACATATATGGTTTTTAATGCGCGTTTTGAAAATGAGTGCGGTGTTTTGATTTATTCCATTTTTCCATTATAGGCTTTGGCTTGCGTGCGCGAGCTTAGATTCCCACAGACTGTCTCCAGTTCTCAAGTCAGTGGCAGATCTTTCTGCTCTTTACAGAGAGAATCATTCAGCTGTCAAACCTCCATGAAGCCGTTGGTGGATGGACGTTATTGCTAACTGTGGTTAACGTCATAGCGAATAGTGACTGACATATTTAATCTACTCCTCACCGCTTTCAATTTAGTATCCTGCTGCTCACGTAAACCCGTTTTATGGTCATTTTATGTTTCAATGTCTTTGTTTTTCATGACATATTTACAGTATAGATAATAAATATATCTATCTATCTATCTATCTATCTATCTATCTATCTATCTATCTATATATATATATATATATATATATATATATATATATATATATATATATAGATATAGATATAGATATAGATATATATCCAAATGACCATAGATCAGCAAGGAACATATATATATATATATATATATATATATATATATATATATATATATATATATATATATATATATATATATATATATATATATATATATATATATATATATATATGTATGTTCCTTGCTGATAAATCACATTCATGTCCACTCGGTGTGTATGATGTGTGTAAGGAACAAGGAAGCACTCAATACTTGACTAGAGTAAATGTAGATTTTTATACTCATTGGCCTTCCAAGGCAAAATTAATGAGAACAAGGAAGATAAGTAATTACTCTTCTCAGTAATGACCCTGTCACACCACCTGACAAATCTCTGCTGCCACGGAGCAGATTGTAGTCAGCATGATCATTTCAATCCTCTCCATGGCAAAAGCTACATGTGCCGTGGAGTCAATCTCTTCCTTCCTGTTTTCGTGAATTGGATATAATGTGGTTGCTCAGTGGCCGCGGTGAGTTGCTGCCGCACATAATTTCCCAAAGATGTTTCATTGACATATTGGTTTGATTAAAGTTGTTTGTGAAATACTTTGCTAAATGAGACCGCAAGGCAGATAGAAGCAGACAGAAGGAGACGTAAGTGATTTGTCAGACAAAAGACTTTCACTCAGGCAGATCGAAGATTTTAGCATGACAAACACTTTATGCAGAGGCATTTTAAAAGGAGGAATTTGGTGTGGTGCTGGGGAAAAAAATGAGTCGAATTAGAGAGAACTATCAAAAGACAATTTTAATCTTGACTCGTGTCTGATCTGATAAGTAGCATATGCAATCAGTTAATTCAGCCTTTTGAAGTAGTTTCATCCAACATAGTTTATCTCAGATTGATTTATTCTAAAGTAAATGCTGAGGTTGATGTGAGGTGTGATAAAATAAATCACTTATTTGTCAAGGTCCTGTCCCGAATGGCTGCCCGGGCTGATTGATATCCCTTTCTAAAATGTCTCTGTAAATAAATGTCTCATCATCCTTGTGCTCTTACTTCACTGAATAGAGAGTGTCCTTGTACGAACACCTTCCTTTATTTCTCCGTAATGAGTCTTACAAACAAAAGTGACCAAAACTACCTTCATGTGTTGTAAAATGCTTGATTTTTTTCCCCTTTCCTTTGTTCTTGTCCTTGTTTTTCTTCTTCATTGCCATTCTGGAAGCTCAGCACTGCGAGCAGGGTATAAATAAGGGTGCAGCGATCTGCACTTTTTTGGCCAATACAGATTGGCGATTTTTGAAATTCCCAACAGACCGATACTGATTTGGCCGATATATATATATATATATATATAACAAGGACAAATAAAAACAAGGACAAGAACAAAGGAAAGGGGAAAAAATCAAGCATTTTACAACACATGAAGGTAGTTTTGGTCACTTTTGTTTGTAAGACTCATTACGGAGAAATAAAGGAAGGTGTTCGTACAAGGACACTCTCTATTCAGTGAAGTAAGAGCACAAGGATGATGAGACATTTATTTACAGAGACATTTTAGAAAGGGATATCAATCAGCCCGGGCAGCCATTCGGGACAGGACCTTGACAAATAAGTGATTTATTTTATCACACCTCACATCAACCTCAGCAAGTTTTGTGCGTGATTTAGTTGAGAAAAAAAAAATATAAATATATATATATATTTTTTTTCTCAACTAAATCACGCACAAAACTTACTTTTTTTTAGATCAATTACACAAACCTACTAAATAACAACAATACTGAACAACAGTGTTTACAAAACATTGAAACTTTTAAAGCAAATATATGACAAACTCAATGCTCAATGTAGAAGTGTTTAATGTAAAATAAATAACTTTTCCTTTTGCAATGAATAATGAACAGATTAAACCCACAATGTAAACTATATATTATAGTACTATATATAAACTCATCACTTGTTAAATACCGGAATGCTGCCTTATAACCTGACAGACTGCTCCTCTTTTCAGCGACGACACGTCCAGGGAATGAATATCTGGGGTCAAGGTGCGCAACTCGCTGCCGAGGGCTCCAGTCTTCGAAAACCCAACTGCTCATCAGAAACAATGAATTCCATTAGCATTGGTTTTGGCTGCAGTTTCCTTTGGTTAACTTAGATTTCGCTCCGTTTTTAGCCTTTTGCTGGCACTCAAATTTGTTGCAGTGATTTGTTTTAGGGCAGCGTCTGAGCCCGAGGGTGCACATGTTGCGAACAACAATTTGGTAGCTTTTCCTTGACAGAGTATTGCCATACAACCGCCATCATGTCTGGCTGGCTCACTGGGGAAGCAGGTCTGCAGGCATCTCTACAGCATCACATTTGACATATTTACATTGGGGTGAAACATTTTAAAGAAAAATAAATGTTAATATAATCTTAATAAAATGCATACATTTGATCGGCCATATATCTGCGCTGATAGAGCAGCCTGCCAGTTGATCAGTATCGGCCTAGATAAAACTATTTTCAGTTCAGTATCCCAGTCATTTGTAATATTAGCATATTATTTTGTGATATTATGTAATTATTTCGTAATACCTATGATATTATTTTCTCATACTCATCACACTATTTATATTGTCACATTGTTATCTGTGAGTCTTTTTTTTGGTGTTTGACAAATAAGATAAAATAATACACACCCACGTTTGGCAAATACAATTCCAGAAAGATGAAAGATGGCTTAACAAATATTTTTTTTGTTTATTACTATCGATGAATGCTTCACTCAGCCTCATCTGGCAAGTGAGAGAAGTGAAGAAGAAGTGACGAGGTGTAAAATTTGAGGGGAGGGACGAGTCAGTGGCTTCAGAGAAGTGCGCTATTGTCCGTCTGGATTTGAACATCACTGCGTCACACAAAAACACTTTTACAAGCACTTTTACAGAACAACAAAAGGCTGGTTAACAACAGTAATAAAAAAAAGAAGAAGAGACTGAACAAAGAGATCCAAATAAAGCGGTAAACCGGTGCTTGGGAACCTTGTGGGTATTGATAGGATTCACTGCTGGTGACTTTGCTTGATCACAGTACAAGCATTCTCTCAAAGAGTGCTACTTCTAAGATGAGTTTTGTGTTACCTTCTTTTTGTGCAGGTGAGTGCCACTTCAGATGATATTAATTGTTTGATAGATTTTCATAATGGAGCGAACAAAGATTATTTGACAGAGGATTGCAATTGAAAGGCATTCAAACACTGAGAACTTCAAGCAAATGAGTTACTACTCTTGAGGCATTAGCCACATTTGACGGGAAAACATGAAAAACGTGGATATATTTAACATTCATGTATTTTGGATCATTAATGTGGTCATTAGAACTGTGGTCTCTCAGGGAGGCAGTCTGAGATTGAAATCTAAATCACAACACAGCCAACATTTGCCGGTTAGTGGTGTTGCAGCTGCTCATGTAGTGAACATTTTTATTCCAAGTGTCTTAGAATTCATTCACATGTAGCACCAAGAGCCTTGCCCTTGATTCACCCCCCTTTTTTTCCACTGAGATTCTAAGACACTTTTGTCACTGTTGCGAATGAGCAAGCTAGCTGTCACTGATGTGAACCTTCTGGACAGAAAGCCCTGGATATAGCGGAAGTTCAGTTGACTTATGAGCTGCCAGGTAAACAAGTGGGTCAAACTATGAAGTACTCCGGAACGTCTACGCCAAACGTTCTGCTTCTAAATTCATCAGACCGAGTTGTCTTCAAGAAAAGTGATTCTCTGTCTCTTACAAATCTGTAAATTACAGATAACATCAAAATATTCAGTGTTTGACTGGGCTTTAATGTGCAAGGCAGGGCAGCACGGGGAGCACCGCGAGGGACATGGAGACGTACGGCAGCTCTCTTCACTGAATCATATTACATATAAGTTACTATTTATGACCACTTGCGTCGCTCTCCTCCTTACGTCACCGTGACTGAAACATACAGCCATTTAACTGGCTTTAAATAGCAAATGATACACTATCATACACATAAAAAGTGCAGTGCCATCCCACTGTTTACCTGAACCCCACCCTCTGTTTTTTTTATTTCCGTGATGCGCTGCCCATGGCATGAGGATATGCCGCAGAAAGCGAATGTGCTTCAATTGAAAACCTAATGTGTCAACAGGCAACGCTGAAATCTTTCTTGGTCGTCAGTTTAGGACGCAAAATTCTACTTTCCCAGTGTCAATATATTACGCCATGGGAGTGATTTCAATCCCCTTTTTAATATGAAGTTACATCCAAGTTACTGCTGGAATTTAAAACCAGGAGAAGGTGGATGTGCTCTGTATCTGGTGTTTATCAGACCTGATGAGGAATTACTACTCTGTCCTACCGGTGTCAATCGAATTGTTCATTCTCTGTCTGAAGTGGCAACCTCACTTTGTTGCATGTTGACTCTGACTGACAGGAAAACATTTTGCTGTGCACCCATTACAGGTGCACCACACAACACAATGTGAAGTTATAACCAAAACATCCATGATGAAAGAACAAGGGAACATAATGTGCTGATGGAATGTAAAGTTTAAAAAACTGTAAAACAGCTTCCCCCAAAAAAAGTTTTGCGCACTATATGCAGCAAGTAGTTCACTGATCAGTGGAGCTTATGTGTACAGATTCAACTTAAACTTGCTTGTGCTGGTGTCAGATATTAAAAAGCAATACATTACCATCAATTACATTTCAACCTCAACTAATTTGATTTTTTCAGTTTTTTCAGTTCCATTTCTAATGTTGACGTCTCAAATGAAACAAGCGCAAACAAGACATTGTTGGTAATGCCAGAGGGAGAAAAAGGATACACGTGTGATTTTCTAAAAATCAGACTTGAGGTCATTGATTCAATTTTTTAAATTATAATTGCCTGTTATGATCTCATTAACCAAACGTCAGGCGAATGCCACGTCTAACATGAGCTGCCGCTCCATTCAGACTCTGGAAAGTTTCACAGAAGTGAATAGAATTTATTTTAACCTGCTGTTTATATGTTTAATATTAACTGTAACCATGGCTACAATGCAGTTCCGTCTTTTCCAGCCAAAATTTGACTTAAACAATTTTGGGGAAACTCTCTCCATCTGCCAGAAGCTGCTCTGTGCACCTTTCATACGTCACTAGTGGGGACTCGCTGTCACTATGAATAAACCTGTAAACACAGTATTCCAGTCCATTTTGCGGTATCCAGCTCTTTTCCTGCCAAAATAAAAACAGATTGAAAAGGATGTGACCGCCTGCTCGCCTCAGCGATGGAGCGCTATGTAGCTCGGGACGGTTGGAAATTATGATATGAACTATGGTGATCCCAGTAGTAGCCGTAAAGGTCAGTGGAGTTGAAGAATCAGAGCTTGGTGAGGTACATTCAGGTTTGCGTTTTTTGCTGTTACAAGTTGTCCTAAAGACAGTTAACCTGAGGCAGGAACCGCAACCTGTGGACTTGCTATGGAAAGGATAGGGACGACCAGATGATGTCTTTGCACGATGCACAACCCACATCACCTGCCTATAGTGACAAACATCTGGAGGATAAATCCAACTGAGCATTTTTTGGTCTGAAAGACAGTAATAGTTATCTAATTGTCCTCAGACGTCTAGGCAAAATTTGGTTTACCACTAGTCTTAAAACTTTTTTTAGCCATCTAACTTTAGACTGGCTGTCTATTCGTCATTCAGAGAAGTGCACTATTGTGTAGTCTAGTGACTGTTATTTTGACAATCATTTATTTTATTTTATTTTATGTTTGACAACACTTTATTCCAAAGCACTTTGCTAGTTGGTGGAATCCCCACTGGCCGTGGCAATAAATTTGATTCTGATTCTGATTTTGACACTTTATAGTTGGTTTTTATCTTATCTTTAGCAATGAATGGATTAAATTCTAGTCTAGATTTTGTCTGAAATATAGTCAAATTACCCATGGGGTGAATTTCTACCCAAACTTAAACTGGACTATTTGACATCTAAGACTCAGGGACATTGCATCTTCCTGGTATTCCAGGTTAGAGAGCGGCTGGCTCTGTATAGTCAGTCCATCTTCCTCACACACGCTCCTGCAGGTAGTTCAGAATGAGAAGTCAATCTCCTTTTGTTTCAGGTAGGTGGAGGAGCCTGACTGAAGCTTTGAAATGCAAAGAAGCTGAATTATATTCATTAAAACTAAAAATACAACTTCAAATGCACAATAATAGCGGTTCTGAAATTATTATTGTTTGACAGATGTGGTGGGTTTCTTCTCTTTTCCCTTTTTTATGCAGGTGTTTTGGACACACAATTTATGATACTAAGTGAATGTGCCCAGTTCTTCCCATTTTATTGAGCTATGATTCCAGCAGAGCTGGAATCATAGTTCGGGCCATATCAGTGCGCCATATCAGTTCGGGCCATATCAGTACGCCCGAACAACAATTTTACCAGTTTCAATTATACATGGATTATTCAATAGAATATTCACTTTGAATTACTTTTATTTATTGCATTATTTTGATTACTGTTTATTTGCCTTTACTGACATTTTTTTTTAATATGTTGGCAGTGCAAATTATTGCCATTTGTTTCCCTAAAAGAACTCATTCATTCAATAATTTCAAAAATAATCCTTACTCCAATTAAAAAAAAACAACATATATATATATATATATATATATATATATATATATATATATATATATATATATATATATATATATATATATATGAATCACCATGACTGAAAAGAAATGGAAGCAAATGGAAGCTGTAGTTACTTTGGCTGGACAAAAGTAAATGTTGTGGATCTGCTGAAAGCATGCACAAAATATTGTACTTGCATTTGTCTGGTGTTTCTTCCACATGTTGCACATAAAAGATCCATTAAGTTGCCATACCTGGAATTATGCTTGAAGCACTCAATAAGAGAGAAAGGTATCTCATCCAATACATCTTGGCTGCAACACCAAAGGCTTGAGAGGAATCCACTGTCCACAATCAGATCTTAGAAAACATGACATGAAAATGGCACAGGAGGATTTCACATGACAGAATTAGCGCTGGACTGGCTGCTTTTTCTATGTGTATCCACATATTTCTTTCTTTTTGTTACTGTGTGTTTTTATAAAAAAAAAATCCTAGACAATATAAAAAAGTGTAATAACATTGATAGTTTCCAACTTACAATACAAATTCACGACTGAAACCACCTCACCTCTGTTAAATCTTCGGACATTTACAGATTGAAGCCCCAACTAAAACTACGAGAAGTCGCCAAAGGCAGACTCTGCTGCTTTATTAAAGGAATATAACACTATTATATCACACAAGGCAAAATTAGTTCAGCAAGAGAAGTGACAACCGAGTGAAATGTGACTCAAATATTAATCTCTTCGTCTGAATCAATATTATTTCCCAGTCATATTTTTGAAAATGAACTTTATAATTAAACTCTTGTTCTCTCATTTCTCTCGCCTTTTATACTTTCTGGGGTATAAACTTTCCGAGCTATTCCACATAAATTAAATCCGAAGAAATTGTTCCAGAGGAAGTAAGGGAAAGATCCCCGAGATATAATTACAAAAATCTCCATTTTACACTCTGGGAGCGGTTTTATTTGATCTGCACTTCATGATGGATAAAAGCGAAACTTCTCGAAGCAAAACACGGAGAGAATCTTCGTCAAGCGAAACGTCCTTTGTGAATAGTCACTCAATTAGACTGGTGACATTGCTTAGGACGAGACTGAACTCTAAACACACACACACACACACACACTGCTACCATTGTCTCATTGTCTAGTGAACTGCTGTTTTCTCTGTTAGAATACTGGTTCAAAAGGCAAACAACGACGCTCGACTATACAGGGAAATTGAACTTTACTGAGTATCTAAGTCACTTTCAGACTTTGCAAATGGAAACAGACATGAACACATTTTCAGTCTAAATCATAACTGCGGCTCCTCTCAACATGGAATGGTTTGACACATGAATAAGGAAACATGATTTGATAATGACCAGATTTTGGGTGGAGCATCGTTCTAATGGCAGCATTTTGAACTTGTCCCCACTTGAATGGGAGACACCCAGCTTATAAAACACCCACTATTGTTGAGGTATCCTGCAGAACGCTATGAGTCAGAACATATATGAGTCAGCCAGTATGAATTTTTCTATCTGTGTTTGCGTGATAGAAAAGAGATAACACACCTTGTTCATTAATCTGTTTCACAAAGACATGGTGGAATGTTTTCGCAAGATAATGAGGGCAAACAGCCTTCTACAACGTCTTTTTTTCTTCATGTTTTACAGACATAGTTTGGTTTAAAGATCTGCTATTCAGTAATTGTGCTGCTATGTCTGCGACATGATTCCTATCAGCTGTTTATGCATCAGTTTACAGCCCTTTTCAAAAGGAAGTATTTTTTTCATTGTGGTGTTTATCCCAAACGCAATACAATAATGTTACTTTTTCTCATTTTACAATAAACATATTTTATAGGAATTCTTTGGACCAAAATTTACGTTACAGCCATTGAATAAATGCAACGTAACATCATGAGGCTGAATTGCCTTTAGAAATGGGGACAGTAAAAAACACACCATATTGTCGTATAAAAACATGATCTTTTTAATTTTATTTTGTTCTAGACACGACATTAAATGGTCCCCATGAGACTGAAGTGCAAATCCATTCTCTATCCTCAATAACTGCTGTTGGTTGTCTGAAGGTCCAACCAGATTTTACCAGTCTGATGTAAACCAATTTGTTTTAAGGAAAAGTCTGGTAAATTGTGTCTATTGTGAGCAAAATTCCTAATAAGTCACCATCAGCTTGTATGCTTCTAACATACTGCACAAGGCAAATGCAAATGTCTGATTCTGAATACCTTTGACATGCTACCTTTAACTCTAGATTTTCATTTTTCTCACACAGAATCCAGGTTAGCACTGGGGCAACATTTGAGTCGGGAGAAATTCTGGGCAATTCCTTTGTGTGGGTGGCTGCCCGTTCATGTGTGGAGTGACCCGTCCGTGGCCTCTCACCCTTTGTAGCATAGATGGACCCCAGCCACCTGCAACCCTGACATCGCAGGAATAAGCAATGGGAAATGAATAAAGCAATAAATTGTCATGCACTCATAGCTCTCTTTGAAGAAACTGTTATATTTGAATAAGGAAGCTACACAGAGCTACACAATGTGTAATTACCTACGATATTATTTCAGGACTTCCCTAAATTTTTCAGGACGCCTGGTCCGTCTAAATGCATATCATTGAAAAATAGATGCCTTCACGATAACATTAGTCACTGTAGCACGAAAACTAGGACGCACCAGACAGCGGTAGCTGGTCAATAGGGGGCGCTTGGGCCCGCATCTCATAATACCTGCATGAAGCCATATGTCACCTTGAAAATATAACTCAACACGTTCGTGTTTGTGGGGGACTGGAAAAAGCGCCCCTACAGCATTGCCATTCTGTGAGTGGAAAACATGGAATGATTTTTACTTCCCTGACTAATGTAACTTTAAACAAGTTTGTGTTAAATTTACAAGCTTTAGAGGCGGAATGCTACTTTTCTTTCTGTGTTACTTAAGAGCAAAAAAGGAAATCTTTGCCTTTTTAATTACCTTTGCAAAACAAGGTAAAACCAGAGAGAGCTGCTCAGATTTTATAATCAATGTCACTTCCACTTGCCACGTCCTACACTGAAACATCTTCCTTACAGCCAATAAACTGATGCTGAACAAACTGACGCCATTCTGATGCTTTTCATTAGTTTTGTAATGAACTATGGCTTTAGACTGAGATGTGCTTATTTGCATTACTACTGACTCACTCTGGTTTCAAGACGGAGACATATAGAGCAAACTGAATCTTTGAGATTTATTTCATTGGAAAACTCTTTTAGCTTTGTGGACTGAAGCTCATCCCAAAGTACACAATTAATGGCTTAAATGATTCTTATTCTTATTAGTAAGTACATCCCATCCCACTTCATCTCAAAATTACATTTATTCAGATATTCTTGTGGTATTCACTGTGTTTACAAATGCTCCAATTCATTTGGATTAATCTTTTTTCCTTCAAGTATTTGTATCCTATGACTAAATAGATACAAATCTTTACAGATGCTGCTTAGACTCAGTGCATTTGCTGTGCCATCTGTCCATATGTTTAAACACACACTTATTCATCATACTCGCACTTAAAGTTCTTTCACGAAGGTCAATGGGCTCCAATGGTTGGCAAGATGGAATGCGGCATCGAGCTGCCTTTGCCAGGCCGCTTGCTATTTAATCAAATGATTTTCACTTCACTTTGACCTTGTTTTGGGGCATTCTGCGCTCCTCATATATTCACTTTATGCTGATGTCACATTTACAAGTGATTTCTAACTTACAGTTTTCAGGGCATATTAGAATACATTTTAAAGATTAATCTGATCTATAGACAACCAAATAAAATGACTCAGGATGACTGCTACTGATTTACTTGGTTTTTCACTGCCTCTTATCATATATCATATATATATATATAGAATCGTTTCTTTCGAACAGTGAACTGAATATAGATTGTTCGGTGTTGAAAGTGAACTTTTGATTATCATTTATTTTCAAGAACATGATTTGGCCACCTGACATTGTGGTCTATGTTGTGTACCTGAACGTCTTTTTTTTATTTTAAAGCACCCAAAAGTAGATCGCCCACTTGGCCCACTAAATTTTGCTATTCACCGGAGATGACCTGCCGCCTTTGAATCACAGTGCTTCCAGTTTGACCTCAACTGACTCAACAACAAGCAGAGATTAGAAAATGATCACAATTACTCCCAAAACACCCAGGAGAAGAAAACTGGATCGATAAATTGGGGTGATAAATCTGCTAAATTTAGCCTTCAACAAGTCGAGAATTGAATCACTAACTGATTTTTCATTCTGTTTCATTCCATATTTATTGTTCTATTATTAATCATGTTCCATATTCTGTGACTGTGTCACAAAGGATCTAGCTGATCGCTAGAGATGTTTCAAAAAAAAAAAAAAAAAAAAAGAAAAGAAAGGAACTAAGACACTTTTGTAGTCTCTGTGCCTCTTATTATTTGTCCAATATGACCTTCCCTCAGTTGCTCACAAAAAACCTGCAACTTCCTCAGGAGGTGAGGAATCCAACAGTGTATGTGCCCACAGGCTGATATTTAGTCTTTGTAAGCAAGAATTCCTTACCTTTGGCTATTGAACGGAAGCTTTTGAAAAATAATCTCTAAAAGTTTTGTTCCACCGCCACGCTGAGGTGGCAGAACTATAAATGGGAGAAAAGGAGACGTATAGATTTTTTGAAGTCGGAGTCAACAGGGGAGTGATATTGTTTACATCATTAATATTTTCCAGACACATTTGTGGTCACTTTGGTCATCTCTGTGTAAAATAAGCAAGCAAATAGTACATTAAATTGATTTCCTGCAAATGTATCGAGCTGTTACTCATCAGCCGCTAATACAGACTGATCTTAATAGATTTGTATCTGAGCGTTACAAAGGCACTTCCTGATTTTGATTTGGATCATGCTTTCCTTTTGCCCTGCGGTTTTGGCAACATTGGAACCAGATATGAGTTATTAATATGTATTGGACCTCTGATCTTGCAGTGTAGAAGGTGGACTAAATTAAACTGACTCCAATTACTGGCACTTTTCAAATATTACTTTGCCTGAGGTTTGGATTTAGCGTTTAAGTCTGATCATCTCATTGCAGTTTAACTTGAGTTTTCCTTGTATTTTGAAGAAGTAAATTATGTTTCTTTTTTTTTGTTAACTATGCCTGAGAGTGTTGGAACATACCATGTGCACTTGGTTTGTCTAATCTTCATGCAAATAAAGTCAAAACAAATAGTTCAGTTTACTTCTCTTTACAAAATAAACCCTATAAAGGTTGCTCTCACAAAATGGATCAATTCAAACCAGCGAATAACTTTTTTTTTTTCTTTTTTTCATGCAACTTTAAGTGCTATTGATTTATAAAAAATTGTGCATATAAACAAAAACAAAAGATTGAGTTTTAATTCAAATCCCTTCTTTATTGAATATTTGTTATTTTGTTATGTTTATTTGTTGATTAACATTGTTTAGTGTATCTATTGCTGGAGGACTGCTGACCTATGAACTCAGGTGACCCAACACCAGAGACCAACAGACCATCAAGAATGAGATCTTTCGTCAGTGGGTGAAAATCCCATTATGAGCAGCTTGGAAGATATCTGTGCTAAATTAAAATCTATTTGAAATGATTCATTTTCGAATATTTATTCAAATTTCGAATACAACATTTGTTCTTTCAAACATGACACCTTACTCTTTCTATATTTTGCTTTATAATCTTATTTACTGTTTGTATTTTTTCAAGCTGATAATACTAAGCATAGTATTTTTGTTTCACAATAGGAATTGTACCTATAAGATTTCAGGCGTAATCCAGACAAAAATACTGCACTTTAGCTTTATGATAGCATCTTCATTGCTAATCTTTTTAGAGATTTAATACAAATGGATCACTCTCTCTATAAAATCAGCCGTGATGAATGAGTCTGAAGAGGGAACACTTGTTCATGAAGACACCCACACTGATTCAGTAATTGAACTTATGCTTTATCTGTTTCTCTTGTGAGACATAATTTTCACAAAGATAACTTAAAGAGCTTCAGCGCCAGCACCTTGGAAGTAAAGTCAGAACAAGTGTCCTTGTCAACATTGTGACGAGGCAATTGGGTCATAAAGCTGGTTGAAACAGATGCTCACGCCTAGATTTGTCTTTAAAACAAGACAACAATGCCTTACATATTGTGTAATATCCACCTGCTGAGAAAACTTTAGCATCTTTATTGGTACTGCTCTGAACTTTTCCTCCACACGGTGTCATCTATTCATCTTGTTCATTTGAACTTTCCCTTACAAGTGGTGGGTATCACTTGAGTTGGTGGAATCCCATTCTGGAATCTGTTGCCTGAGGGATGCAGCATCATAGCTGTGACACAGGTGTTGGCAACTGGTTAACACTGGAATTTCCCTTAAATTTATGTGCAAACTCTGTGACTGCAGCGACGTTTTCTGTGGAGAGTTTACACTGTGATGAATCCAGTATCACTGTTTTCAAAAATTGTCGGATTGACATTGAAAACGCTGTGTAAACAAACACCGCATCCGATGTAAGCCCCCGACTGGTTCGGCTGGTGGGGTGGCCGACCACTTGATGATGTCAAACTATGATATCCTTATATTTTTTAATCAATTGTGTGCCCACACTTTAACAATAAGAACAGGAACAAAATCTTGAGAAGTTTGTAATCGGCTTCTTATGATATCACAGCTGAGAACAAACTACTTTCGGATCAAGGATGATCTATTGAAACTCAAGTTCAGTATGTAGAGAGTGAAATGTGTCCCAGAAGCAGTGGATGACGGCAAAACAGCAGCATAGACAACAATAAAACATGAGCCAAATCATCATGAACATTAGTGATTTACTGTACAATGGGCAGTAAATATTGTATGACACACAATATATATGTACATGGTTGAGCATAAATTGAACAAAATAAAGTGTTAAATGCCACGATTGTAAATGTTCTGTTATGTGTTTGTGCCTATTGTGTTTAAATAAATATGCAGAGTTTGGTGACAGAATTAATATTAAAAAGGCAGAGTGGTGGCAGTGATATAGCTACTCCTGTTACAAATAATTAATGTGTGAATAAACTGAAAACTATTTTTATTCATTTGTTAGAAGAGTGTGGCATTTCTTGGTCTATTTGCATCCAGTTATACTTCTTTGATTTCACTGGATAAATACTGGACATGACCTCCACGTCCATTTATGCGCGGCTGTCTCTTTAAGATCCAGTCTTCGTGTGGCTCCTTGATATTAATAGAGTTGCTGTGTCTTCCTCCTGTGACGTAATGTCCTCAGCCTACAGAGAGACAGGCGGAGAAGTCCTGTCACCGCACAGCGATAACGCTCGTCTGATCCGACATAAAAAAAAAAAAAAAACAGTCATAACAAAGCCCGATAACGAGTTGCGGGTTTGCTGATGTCAGCAGATCCGAGCTCGGGCAGGCTGACTCGTGTGCTATAAATCTGGATCCGGCACCACCAAGAACTCCCATTCACTGATGTGAGGCTGCTAGCCCGCTTGAGCTATCTCTCTTTCCCTCTCAGACCAAAGAAAACAGAGACAGCCAAGACACAGTCACCCCGACCGACATCACCAACAAACAAACAAAAAGCCCCACAGACGAAGCAGCCAGCCTGCCACCATCTTTACAGGCTGAGAAACACACAGGGCAAAGCGGCTAACGCTTGTTTTGATCAACAGGTAAGCTGCTCTTCACAAGACAAATCCACACCGCCACACCACACAGCCGCGATGCACGTTAGTCAAACGCACGTTCACGGACCAGCCTGAAAAATCCGCTCCGTCTCGTTCAAAAAACGGAAGCCGGGTGCTGCTGGCTGTCTGCTCCGGACACACGAAATGTTTGTACTTTTACGACGAGGAGCGGTCTGCGTCTTATGTAACTAACGGCCCGAGCAGCGTCGGTGCGGAAACAGAAACAGGGGGCTCTGCTGCTGAATGAGAGGGAGGAAAAAAAAAGAGCAGCTTCCAATACACATGGCGATTCAGATTTAGTTTAGGACACTTAAACGCAACACTCATACAAATTAGAGGACGGCTACTGCTTTTGCTTTAAAACTTGACGGCTGCGGCAAATGGAGGCGGGAGACGGATCAAGTAGGTGTTTGTTTTTACCAACTTTCCATTTCTTTTGGGATCATTCGAGCGCTATTCCCGGGATGAAAGTTGCTTTGAGGGCTTCTCATCACTTGCTGTGTCACTACTTCGCGCTACTTTTCATTCATTGGCAACTTTTCTGGAGCTAACTTTGATACCCAAAGTTAGGTGAAGTGGCGCCCGTCTTCGTGCCTTGCGATATACAATTTAACCGTTTTTCGGTCGAAAAGTGGGGGAGAATGACCAAAGCGGTTGCGCCTGTCAAGTGATTTACTGGCTGTTGTGCACTTCTTTTGTTAACTTTGAACACATGGTGCATGTGAAATGTCGTAAACAGACCTCCGAACATCCTCTCTTATCATCTTGAAAGGAAGCTCAAGGATACAAATGGCGCATGTCCTTATCAGTTGTTGAACTTTTTGCATGATGGATGCGTGAGGAGTCGCGCTAAACTTTGGGAAAGTCTCTTTCCCCCCCTCCTGTCGCAAGAACTTGTGATGTTCCTTTGAGATAAGGGAGCTGGGTAGGCATGACAACTCTGTGGGGAGAGTAGAGTATGTGAGGCCAGCACAATGAGGCACACACTGCGAGGAAGCTTTTTACACAACCCTTCACAGTTCTCCAAATCTGGCCCCTAGAAGAATCGCCTATGTGTGGACTGACTTGTAATCAACAGATAACCTTGGTATGCTTTTAACATTTGTTATTGCTCCGTACTGTGGCTGTGTGCACTCTGCTTTCTTCTTTAATAGTCAAAGTGGCAGAGTTAGATTTTTAGTCTGTGCAGATTTCTAAACCACAAGTCTTTAAAAGTCTCATAATAATCACTGACAAACATAGTAAAGAAGCGGGAGAGTTATTAGAAAACCTCAGAACAAATGTATTATTTATTAGGTGGTAGTTAACATTGTACGTCTGATTTAACAAGTTGCGGTTTCTGTGTATTTTTGTTGGTCTTTTTTGCGACGCGGCTTTACAATATGGCTTCATGTTAAAGATCAAAATGTTGCGCATAATTTGTGAGAAACACATTTGTCTTGAAGATTGTTTTTTGAATCCATGACTATTTAGAAAACGATTCACAATTTTACATTTTACAATTACAACATGCAGCACCCATAGCTCTGTTCTGAAATTGAAAAAAAAGTTCTGAAATATATATTCATTTTAGATGGAGTTGACAATGACAAAGGCTAATCTTTTTTATTTTTTTTATTTATTTAACTTCATTTAATTTTAAACACTGCTGGGGTTATAAGCGTTTTCTGCCCTTGTTGGGATCATTTAAGGATAATAAGCAAACTTGTTGGTTCACCTGTATGTTGACTTGGCTCTGTTGTTTTATAGACAGACTGTACTTGATAACTTTTGTTGAAAATTCTTAAGGTTTTTTTTAATTTGATGTTGCTTTGCGAAGAAGTAGAGGTTCTGACCAATAAAAATAAATAAATAAATAAAAGTAATGAAAATATGTTTGAATTTCAAAATGAAAGAAAGCCAAGCGTTGGCTGTTAAGACTTGCTTTTAGTATTTAGATTTGTCGAGCATCGTGAAAGTAATTTTACGCAGCTGTATTGAAGTAAGTCAGAGCTTTTGTAAAAAAAAAAAAAAAATCCTCACAATTTAAATTGAGGTTTATTTAATGATATTTCCCACACTGAACAACAAATATGATGTGACATTAAATCAAACCTTTGATATCGCTAAATAAACAGAGGGCATTCAAAATCTGAATGTTAATTAAAAATTGTGTATTTTAGTGTGTGTTTTAGCTCAACATTTTGCTGTGACTTCTCTCTTTGCTGTGTTACAAGCTGAACTTCACATGTTGAACAATGTATTTTATTTCTTCTGCAAGTCTCCTTGTTATAGTTAAAGTCGCCGGTAAAGGCCATATTTGGTTGCCGGGAAATGTGAGCACACATCTGGGAATTGTACTGTAATTTCCCGCCTTCCTTATTCTTTTAATCCTTACCTGTTGAAATGAATGAGTCAGAGTTTAATGGCTGTCCATCAAAATGTAGTCTTTGAAGTTTGTGTTTTCAGTTGCTTCTCTTTCCAGACACAGGATATTATTGTATCTCACAGTCTTGTTCGTAGCAGCTATTAAACGTCAAAACGGTTGACGACTTCCTAAGGAGAACTTCTGCTTGTAAAAGTCTGTCCTGCGTGTATATGTGTGCGAGTGGAAGAGAGAACAGCGGTGATTTTTGGGTGCTCTGTACGTATGTGTGTATGTGCCTAGCTCATATGGCCGCAATATGTGAAGTCTCTGTGGTGAAGAGAAAGTTTTGAGGAGCGCGAGACAGGCAGAAGTGAGAGAGATAGAGAGAGAGCACATGGAGCAGGGAAGTCTGAAATGTCCTGTTCAACTAGCTGGAATGTATCTCCTGTGTTTTATTGACGGTTTGATGTTCTGTAAGACACGAGGAACAACTGTAGTGATTTTGTGGGCTGCCATGCATTTGTCTTTGGTCATTTTAAAGCAGTGCTCAGTCAGAAGAGGAAAAACCCAAAGTGAGCTGGACTAGAAACTCAGATTCTGCAGCCCAGTCATAACAGGCTTTAGAGAAATGTTCTTTGATTGATCAGCGTGACAATATTTCGTTGCAGCGGCGTGCTGTGATTATGGTCTTTAAATAAAATAACCAAGCTTGGCCAGTTCTCAATCATGTATAAATCATAATGCATATATATATATATATATATATATATATATATATATATTGCAACTAGGCTGTAATAAGAAAATAAACATTTAAAGATTGATCCCAGGAAGAAGGTAAATAATAACTAATACGAAGAGATTTGGCTCATGAGACTAATTTATTTATAACTGTTTTTACATGACATTTACATTTTACACATGCTATTTTTTGGAATATTCATGGTTTAATCTGTTGAGTATTTTTGTTTTTTACATCAAAAGTACCAAAATGAAATTCCAGCATATACAAACAGTTGTCAGAAGCAGGAGATGTCACTTTAATTAACAGATATTTCCCTATCTTATCTGGGATCATGTCCTACAAATCAATTTCCCCGCGCTTCTTATTATCTTAATTAGCTGTGGTGTTTGAAGAGAACCGATCACTAATCAATACGACCACCGTTTTAACACAAGGAGTCCAGCGCTCCAAGCATGGTTGCCTTGTTTAAAATATCCGATTGTTGAAGTTTGGTGACCCAGATGGAGGTTATTCATCCAAAGAATCAATGCTAACAGACTATCATACCTTTGTATAGCACTTATCTGCAAAAATGATTGAATGTTTATGGAGGCTTCATGTGATTTGTCTATACTGAACATCTGTGCACCCACATGCTTGCCAACGATAATATCCATGTCAGTGTTCAGCGTTCAGTGACAGATGTAATTACCATAATATGTGCACCGGCACTTTTGCGTTGTAATGCCAGTCGGACTCCCCGAGGACTCAGTGTTTTCAGGAATTGCCCGATTGTTGCTTGAGTAACCACACGCCAATTCTGAATCTATTTTATATTCATTTGACGGCGTCAGTGGAGCACGTTATATCGGTGTGATTCCAGATAAAAGCTTTTCTATCCTGCTGATCCATTTCAAATAAACAACTGGTGAGTCCTAAATTGTCTGAATAAACCTGCCATCTTTAGTGTTTTGAAGGCAGGTACATTGTGTAGAATTATTTCCTATCAAACATGATAAGTATATAATAATATGAAAAAAATGTTACGCAACATCTATTGCAGTATCAGTGATGCTTGACAAACACAAATATAATAAATATATAATAATAAATATTAGCCACATATTTAGTTTCCGTGACAAAAGTAGTCAAAATATATTATTCATTTTTTAAATCTACATAAATTTTTACTTGATAAACCAAAATAAATCATGAGTTTTTCTATTAACCAATGGAACATCACTGGAGTTTTGAGTAACACTCAGGACTTTTTAAAATTGATTTTTTTGGCTTAATTTCTACTGCTTCAATTAACATCGTAAGTCAAGGAGCGACTTTCGGTATATGCAAATCCTGGGTTCCTTATTTTTTTCAAATACAAATCTTTTTGTATCTTGTATGATGCTGATAAGCTGTTGTACTTGACACATTTTGTCGCCCTTTTTGTGTCATACTCCTTGGACACAGACTTTTGGGAATATTTATTTTACTGTCTGGATGGTGATATTAGTCGCTTGTTACTCTGATGATGCAGAGCTTTGAAAGTACGCTCCTGCTGCTGTTACTGGAACTGTGGAAAAGTCTCTGCTGCATGCCCAAAATGTCATCCCCACTCTCTGTCTGTGGTTTGCTCAGCCTTGTTTAGGCTTGAGTTTGTCTCTAATGTCTCTGGTTTATTTAAGACTTTTAAGTCAGCCTTTGAGGCGGCCTGGTTCAGATAACAAGCACATGGTCTTGGTTTATGGTAAAATGATTTCTTTTTTCCTCCCCCCTTGCCCTATTCTAGGGACAGGCAAATCCCAAATATAGGACTTTTTAAAAATATTATTCGTGCAGCGCAGTGACTAAAAAATCCTCTGTGCGCTCGGATTAAGTCGTTTCTGAGCCGATTTAGGCTGTAAAAAGGTGATGACTCAAGCTGTAAACTCCTCCTTCGCCTCCTAAACTAGTTTATGAAGTCACCTGTGTTGAACATTTGACATGTTTCCTGATGTGTGAACATTCTCACAGTCTTTGGCCTGTGAACATCTTAACTGGATGGCGTTCACTGCTGTTTTAAGTGGACTCATTTGTTGGGCAGCGATGTATAATTAACCTTCAAACTGGTTTCGTAATATAAATAATTTATTGTAAAAATTTATTGTGGATAAATGTGTCATCGACATCATGATCATACCAAGCTTGATAAGTTTGGATCATTGTTTAAATCAATTTGGGTTGTTAATGTGAGAGTGAGTGTAACAGTGAGGTAGCTACTTCAGTCAACAACATGTCCACATTCATGTTCATTTTCAAACTCATGGTATTCTCTAAAATCTTTTGGCAGTTAGCAAGGAGTCAATGTTGTTTAGCTGGTTTTTATCTTTAGCATCATATGTTCAGCTATTTTCAGTCATACAAGTATAAGGATAAAAAGTTTTGAAAACAACTATCATCACTATTGTAGCTTTTTTCCATACAGTTTAATAATTTGGATAGTTTTTTTGTATGTTTTTTTTTGCCTGAAAGGTTATAGCAAGGTACATAAATATCAAATGAAATGCAGGGTTCTTGCCAGCGCAGATATGTGGGATTTTGACCCTCACAAGTTATTACTGGGGTGGCCCCCACTGTTCTGAGAAATAAACATGGTGAGAACCCTGAAATCACAGTCCCTGATGAGGTTGAAGATACTGTAACTTCACACCTGAAGAAGAGCTATTCACATCCTAGCCTTGCGTGTTATAATCTTTGAAACAAGCACGTTCGATGGCCCATCTTAACCAGGTAGACTGAACTTGATTTAAAACACTAACTGCTTGAGCACCGTCTGAATTTGAACAATTTCCATTCTTGTTTCAATTTTTGGTTCATAGTGATTCTCAAAGAAGTTCACCTTGTGGCTAACCAAAAGATTTCTGCTGTCTGTGAACCTTTTACTTTTTATAAACTAGTAATCCACTATTACTTACTCAGTTCAGTTCGGTTTCCACACGTACATAAGTGAGCGATATCTACATTTATTTAGCCAGAATTGAACCAAAATAAATCATTCTTTATCGAATCGATTCCAGTAATGCCATTGCTGTATCTTCTGCATTAGTGGAAACATACTGGCAAATGAATGACAAAGCAGAGATCTGCAACTAGGAATTGAAATTTATAAATGTGAATTATTCAATGAGCAGCTGAAATTTTGTCCTGGTTCCAATTGATGCCTTATGACTGATTATTGACCTATTTTTAGCTGTTTAGCTGAATTCCTAAACAAAAGGCTTTACCTTCAGGGTTCTCGCTCGATGTGAATGAGGGTGACACACCACCATGGTTTAAATACGAGCTGCCACGTTTTCAGAAAAATAGTCTCTTTTTGAAGATGAAATCTCTTGTGATCAAAGGTAAATGAAGTGGAAACATCGAAACAAGCAGACAACACATAATGCATTGTGGAAGTGGGGATGAACATGATGCTTTACAGTGTGTTCTCCATGGGAAAAAAGTCCAGAAACAGACTTCATAATTGAATTCCATTGCTCGCCGAACTCGAGTCACGCGCCCGGCCAGACATATGGAGAGAGTGACCACGTGAGGATGTCTTGGATTGGCAACAGCTTTTCTTCTCATGATTAAAAACTTTTTAAATTGTCATCAACTCGCTAGATGTCAGAACTTTTCCCCCAGCTAAACGGTTTCTCTATCGCTTCTTGATGGGCGCCTCCGTCACAGTTCAGAAAAATCTAGGCGGAAACCCTGACCTTGATTGTGCAGCTTGGTTGATGTGGTGTGATAATGGAGGGACGACTGTGTCCACTGTACCTATAAAATTAGGCTATGACTGATAACTTGAAGGGAAGCTGAAAATTTTCTCATGCTACTGTACTGTACTGCCTCAGGGTTCTCCCCAGTGCTTCAGTAGCAGAGGGCCCACATACTCTGGTTTTGACCCCTTTTCAAAATATCTGTGTTTTCAGCTTTTTTTGACAACATGTAGTGGAGTGTGACTCGCAATGTCAGCGCCCCTTCGCTGTCAGTTGAGCCTGACTCTACCTTTTAAGATGGACCATGAAAGATGTGGAGTGTGCTCTGTCATCATTGTCTCTCTCACCCCTGTCGTCATAAACACTGCTTTCTGAGACAACCCCTACGTGGGTAAATATCAAGGGGAGAACTCAGGACTCAGGTTCCATTAAACTAAGGTTTCAGATTCAGTTCAGGATGTTACTTAAACAAGGACATTGATCACAAAATGCATGAATGTCTGTTGTGCAGTGGACCAAGCCGAGTACTGATTGCATGCAAGGGAATGCGTGGTAAAACTAATCTCAAGACATCATACCAGATTACAGTACTGACCTGTCAGAGCATGTCACCCGTCGCCATTACCTTTGTGGTTATGTTCTTCCCATTGTTGGCACTTGAGCTGCTGAAAGAAGTCACCTGACAAGAAAGGGCTTCTGTTCCGGTGCACAAGGACTGCACAGAGCATCACATCAGGACTTGCAGCTACATCGATTTATCATATTTTGACATTCAGTTTTGTTGAGTCAATTACTTGAAGCTTATTTTACCGACTTGTTCCTCAGGTCCTGTTTTGTGGCGAGCTAAAAAGTACATTGCTGCCTACTTTACCTCATTCAAACTTCTGTTGTTATGAGTTTATTGGAAGACTGCACTCCAGTTTCCTTGAGCGCCAGCTTTGACGGTAATTTCTAAACAGTTTTCTCACAGCGCCTGTCAGACAGACAGTGAAATTAGCCACGGAAAGTGTGACAGCGGCATAAGTGGCATAAATTCAAATGTGATTTATGTTGTAAGCTTCTTTGTGTTGAAGCACAGAAAGCTGTGCAGAATGCAGATGGAGCACTATTTTTCCTCAAGTACTGCATGCTTAATTCAGCGAGACTTTTCTCAAGTAGAAGTGGCAGTGTTTTATTGAGAAACCCAGGTGGGACTGTGAGAGTAAACCAGAATTCGAGAATGACTTGCTTAATGTGTAAAATGAGAGAAACGGCTGTCCAACAGGCATGAAGTACTACAAAAGTTTAAACCACAAGAAAAATATCATGGATGAAAAACTAACTCACTAAACTAAAAGTTATGATCAACAATCAATATTTAGAGATTCCCTCACCGAACATCCGGCAGTTATATCTGCAAATATGCAACGTTTTGTTTTTATGTCGTTTTACGGCTGGGTAATGGGAAATATTATCTGGCCTAATGTTGACATTTTATCTACTCATTTTTTTAACCACCTGTAGTGTGAACCAACAACGGTCTTTAGTCATGTGCCATGGTTAAGGCAGAAGCTTCCTTACAATATACAGCATAAGTTCCCTAAGATGCTCCTCCATATTAAAGTGAAATGGGCGTAAATTGACTTAAATATGTGAAATGAATTGAACCCTTGTGAAATCAGATCAATTTGGGGAATCAGAATGAAGATTCAGGTGTACGTTTCTTTTAATGGCACCCTCTTTAGGACTGCCTAAAGACGGGTATCTTGCAATACGATCTAGACATAGGAGGTGCGATACAATACATTGCTATATATTGCAACACTGTAAGTTCAGCAATGTATTGTTACAAGACTCATCATCTAAGGGGGGAATCTGATAATGCAGTACAATATTATGTACACAATGTCAGTCCAGACAGACTTTCAGGCGGACAGAGGAATGAATCACTGATCAGCAAAATAACTCCAGCGTACAGGAAGGAAACTTTCGTATTAAACACGTCACAAATGCAGCAACATACCTTGCTATGTATTAAATATTGATATAGCCAACATAAAATACCGAGGCAATATCAAACAAGTATTGTCAATATCTCAGCAAAAATCAAGTATCAAGTATCGCAATATTTGAGCATACTGATATTTTCTTATACCTCTAACCCTCTTTGGTGACCAAATGGTGAAAGGTGAAGTTTAGAATATAATCTGTGGTTGGCTTTGGTTTTTGAAACATCAAGGTTTAAATTTTGTCATTGAATGCATCGACTAAAGTTGACACTTTAATGATTATACTCTTTAATGTGTGTTAGAATACGAACTTTCTTCATGCACCTTAAAACGTGTATTTGTATTAAATTTTGTCCCACAACATGCTATCCTTCACAGCAGTTTTGCTGGCGATGATTGCTGAAACTTAAATCAAATATCTCGATTAAGATCGTGGATAACTTTTGTGATGTTCGGCTCACAGCTGTCTGGCATGCGCAAGCACGCACATTAACTTGAGTGCGCGCCCATACACAATCATACAGTCTCACACAGAGTCTCTGAAACCCATTAGTATTGTAGTCTGGGTTCTGGCTAAAACATCTGGTGGCTGAGAAACTTATCAAAGTAGTCTTTGTCCTCGCTGCGTGCACACCAGTGTGTCCGTCTGTGCGAGCGGTGTGTGTGTGAGTGAGTGTAATAAGGGGCAGACATTTTATGGAGTCTTGGCAAATTAAAGCTATGATTTAAACGATGAACGTGCTGTTTTTTTTTCCCCCCTATTAAAACGATTTGCCACATTTGCCTTTGCAGCTGGTCTCTAGTTGGACTTCAGCGAGACAAAACATAGAAATGAGGTGGCAAGTGTGATTCCTAAATGGCCACTCCTGCCAGTATTATTTATTCATTTAACCCAGACCAGCTACCCTGCAGTGCCGAGATTGCAGGGATAACGCAGAGGGATATTTGACAGCCCTCCAGCATGCCTCTGGTCCGACTTGACATTTTGCCCCAAACACTGAGAAAAGCACAGAAAAACGATCTCTAGCTAACCGTCTCACCTGTTCTCCGCAGGATCGGGTCAGGCTTTGTTTGCTGATACTGTTAAATAATCATGCAGTAGCAGCTTTTGGGCTTCAGAGGGTACAGCCCTGTAGACAGTTTGAGCTGACGCCCTCAGGGCTTGTCTTCAAACCACATAAACTTTGAAAAGAAGAAGGCAGAGATTTTCTCTTGCATCACTTAAGAGCTACTTTTTGGCATATTTTAAGGTGTGCCATCTTTGTTCCTGTTCAGGACTCATTGTGCTTGGCTGGCTTTTATCAATTAAGTAACCGTCATGAAAATGTTTCTAACAGAAGGTTTAACAAAATAGTCCTTTGTTTTTACCTCACAATATATTTTAAGTGACACATAATGTCATAATTATTCTACCTAAAACGTTTTATTCTGTGTTATGCCTTAAATATTTCCATGGTGAGGCTTCATGAAACAGTGTCTTCATTTTCAGAGCCCACCTGATGACACTATCTGCTCTAAAATCTTTGAAGAAAACGAGGATAAAAAGTAACACATTGTCAAGTTTGGATACCCTTTAGTCTCTCAGACTACTCTAAAGGCCCATTTCAGCTCAAGATTACGTACAAATCTGGATGAAGCCTACTGTCAGTGCTCGCTTCGTCTCTTCATTTCAGCATGTGTCCACAAAGCTTACGGATACAGACCAAATGGAGCAGAGTCACCGGAAACTGCAGGGGGCGGTGTTGCAGTTACTACCCGATATGTAGCTCCAGTGAGACGCAAAGAAGATATAACAATGGCAGAAATTCTCCGTCCTCCAGTCGCATCCCCAACCACTGCCTTCTGCAATGCTCTCTCTATTTTGTGCATTAGAAGTGCATTATCAATGTTTGTTTGGGAGTTTGTCATTGGCATAAACTTTTGACTCTGGGCTGCTCCCCTGGTGGATTTATTGGTGAACAGCAACACCAATGCAAAGAACTCATGAAGTTATATGATCAGTGACGGTAACATCATTTGAAAATCAACGTGAAAGGAAAAAAAAAAGATGAAAATTGGAAAATGTGTACAACATTTTGGGTCCTGAAAGATGAATTTGTTCACCAAAGCAACTGAAACCAATAAAGCCAATACTGACTGTATTATACGACGTATAGTGTTTGAAGTAAAATATCAAAATTTGATTCATATTGGTCTATCTATCAACTGTCAAAACATATATTTAAATAGATTCTTTGTTTTATTCTTATCCTGTGCTGAGTGGAAGTTTTTACTTATGAATCGAAATTATATTAGGCTAGACCGACCACCTTTTTATTTTTTTTATTATGATGAGGATCAGATGGGGGATATTTGTCATTGTCTGCATGTAGTCCTTTCTTCCACTGGAAAAGTGTACTTTCATGTGTCAGGGTATATATATATATATGTGTGTTTTGAAGTCTGAAGAAGTGGATTCACAGATAGATGGATGCCAGTAGGAGGGAGGAGGTTCTTTTTTGAAATGGAAATTCAGGGGGCACACATGTGGGGGTCTTTGAGACTTTTGTGGAGGGAAGATGAGAAGGTGGGTGTCAGAGGCCCATAGTCAGAAGTGTGTGTGTGTTGAGGTCTCTGAATTGGGGGTGGCGGGTGGGTGTTAAAGGAAACTGTCAACGTAAAATGGGAATGGGGCGGATGCATGGCATGAGATAAGGAAATAAAACTTTTAGTGGTCAGTTGTACAGTGGGGAATATGTTCGCCCTATTAAAATGCTTCAACAGCAATCATATTTAAAGGTCTAAAAAGCCAAGGAGATTGAGGGACCTATTTCAATAGAGTGGGAGGAGGACCAAAAGTGTCGAGTGAATGAGGGCTAAGACCCCTTAGTATAGTCCCAAACTTTATGGCTGACAGTTAAATTTTGTGTGTGTGTGTGTGTGTGTGTGTGTGTGTGTGTGTGTGTGTGTGTGTGTGTGTGTGTGTGTGTGTGTGTGTGTGTGTGTGTGAGTGTGTGAGTGTGTGAGTGTGTGAGTGAGTGAGTGAGTGAGTGAGTGAGTGAGTGAGTGAGTGAGTGAGTGAGTGAGTGTGTGTGATAGCACAGCGGGGGCCGAACAGTTTGCTCTCCAGCGTGGCTTTTTGACTTCTAGTGCTTCACACACAAATTGTCCTTTACCCAGTCTTTCACCTAGCTGCGAGATTTCGCCTCTTTTTTTTCATGTCAACTCTGTTGCTCTTCAAGACTTTGTTGGGAGACAGTGAAGTCATTACATGGCTGTAATCTGTTTAGCTTGTGTCAGTGTCATTGCTTTTATTTCATGTCTCGATCTGGAATATTTTTGTGTTAGTGACATAAATCGTGGAAAAACATGATTACACACCAGAAAACGGGAATAAACATTTTTGTGCGAGAAACCTGTAGATAGTCATGTGATGTAATTGCAAGTCTCACCTCTCCACTAGTGTATTAGCTGGATGAAACACAGGCACTCAAGCATGTTTGAGTCCCCTGACATATGTTTCAGGTGTTCCAATTTTTGACATTAAGGTTTATGTATTTAATCACCTCCTATTCTTTGTCTGAGAGGCTTGCAATAAATCAGAATTTTCATTCCTGTGGTCCCGTATGAAGAACTGGTCTCAATTTCAGACTATGGTTGATGTTTTGACATGCTGTAATAGACTGCGTGGGGCAGTGGAGGATGATCTATGGGATGTCAAAAGTTTTGATGCGCTCGCCTACAGTTTGAGTGGTTCTTCAGTCTGAGTTTGCGTTCCAAGTGTAGCTCAGCAGACTTCATAAAAGTTGTCTGAGGCAGTACAGTTGATGTAATCCCTCTTTTACCTGCGTGCTTTTTTCAAGACTAAAAATTAATATTTTAAAATTGCACAATGATACTGTAAGATGTATCATAAAATCAAAACATTCACAATCACAAAATCTGTCTGTCAAAAAAAAACTTTGCACAATTTCCCATTGTATAATAGGTTGAAAATGTGAAACGAAAGCCCTATAGAGTTTGGTTGAACACTCATTGCAAACTGAAATTGCTCTCCAACTTTTGAAGAACTGAAACTTAAACACTGCAGACTTTGGATCACGCAATGAAACGTCAACGTGTCGATGGTCAGAACCGGCGCTTAATATTTTCACACTGTTGACAACAAAGAAATGATCAAATAAAGAGGAAACGTGATATATAGGTCGGAAAGTCAAAATCATTTCCACTTGTGTTAAACGGTTCCTGTTCGGTCACCAGCTGACCGGGCAGTGAGCCGCAGAGTCGGTGCAGTCAACGCTGAAAGTGGAGGATTGTGTTGTCAGATTTTTCTTGCTGCTTTGAGAATGTGGGAGTGGGTTGCCAGAATTTTGTCAGTGGTCTCGCAGAATCCATTTCACTTCAGCGTCGCATTTTTGTATTTGAAAAACACATTCTGCGACATTGCGTTGTTGATTTGAAGTTAAAGTCATCCTTCAGGCTGCACTGCACAATGTTTGATAGCGTCACATGCCTTTTTTTTCACTATTCGGCTGAATGTATTTCACCTCTGAATGTTCAGTCCATCCCTACATAAGGTTGAAAGCTATGCATTTCAACATACTTTTTGTTCTTTTGTTGTAGAAACCTTGACATTTCTCTTATAACATTTTTGCTGTCATTACAGTATATTACGCTATTAGAACATTCAGTTCCTTTCATGTCATGAACTAAGCACTCAATGATGACTCATCAGTAGCAAGTTGTTTTTTATTCACTGTTCCATATTTCAAATCCATCTTTATTAAATGATTCTGACTGGAAACAGTCACAGTTTGATGTGGCTCCTTGTCCAAAGTGAAAACCATCTTGTATATATTCGTTCAAACACCCACTTTTTGTGTCCTGATAGCAAGCGGCAGGGAAACACTGCTTCACTTGGCCAGTACGCAAGTAGAAAGCTTCTGGAAGGGAATAGAAAGTCAACATTGTGGCTTGAAAATGTTCCGTTGTGTGTCACTCTGTGTACATGTGTTTGTGTGCTTCTAAAATTTGTCCAGACATTTTTCCCGTTGAGTCTGCTGCTTGCAGGAAACGTCCGATTCTCCCGTATTGGAAAGTCTGCGTGCATCTCTGCATGTATCATTGTGCGCACAGAAATGTCGATCCCGCTCATGCAGCGGGGTATTCATCATCGTGTGTATCACTGTGGTTGAAGATTCTGTTAACCCAGCAACCGGCCAAACTGTTAAGCGTACACACTTATGCGTGTTTCAAATCTTCACCTCCTTACACAGGTGTTGTGCATGTTTGTGTGAGGTTGCACGTCTTTGGCAGCCCTGTATTTTTTTTTCCGATTTGTTTTTATAGCTTTTTTTTTCAAAGTGGAAAAGACAGCTTGGCAAGAGTCAACAATCAACAAGTTCATTTACACAGCTACTAGTTCCTTCCATGACGCCCGTGACTGCTACTGAGTTACAGTTTGTTCTCTCTGTTTGATGTGTGACAGTCTGAGGTTACCGAGTTCAGCATCTGAGATTGTCTGTGTGGCGCACAGCATCCTGTAAGTACGACTCAAGTTGTCTTATATGTTCAAACGCCATGCAGGGATGATTTTCCTCCCATATCACCAAGTAATTCAGGAGTGGGCGGTTACATTTACAAAGGGCTCATGTTATCTACTGTAGTGTGGGGCCTTCAAGCCAATCATGTATATTTTTATGAAAACTGAAAAAAAAAAACAAAAAAAAAACAACCGGGAAAAAAGGAAGATGTTTTTAGATGCTTGTTCATATATATTGGAAAATGTTTTTTCAAATGCAAGTTCCCCATCTCTTTATGAGTAGATTTTTTTTCTAGAAAAATCTCTAAAGAAACATAATTGCTAGAAGACAGGAAAATATTCACACAACCCAGCGAACATGTAAAGAGAGGGACTGGGTGAGGACAGCTGAAGATTGGGGGGATAATTACTTCTCTTGTAAAAAAAATAAGCGTTTTTTTGTCACCTATTCAATAAATCAATGTGATCACTACTTCTGTCCTCCCTGTTATGTCGTGTCGGATGGGAGTTCAATTTCGTTGTTACTACTTGTGGTACAATGACAATAAAGGCTATTCCATATTCCATTCCATTCCAAATGTCCACATTGGAACGCTTCTAGATTGGCTGCATTCCATTCCATTTTGTTAAAAATTGTATTATTATTTATTTAGTTTTATAAGTGGTGTTAACCGGGGAGCCCGAGGATCAGTCCGACCTGCATCTCAAACGTGTCCTCTGGCTCACCCATCCACTTCCAGCTTGACTGGATCCACTTTGCTTTTCATCCACAGACTCCCTCCCTGAACCATCTAATCTGGTTTAAGTTTACTACCGTCAAAGATGTTGACAATATTTTAGTAACTAACTGACTGCTGGGATATTTCATACAATGACTTGATATTGTGCACTATTTTGTGGTACCTTAAATGTGTTTAATTGCGTCATTTATATTTACTTTGCGTGTTAATACCACTTTGAATGTTTATTTTACATGGAAACGTAACTTTATCCCTGACTCCATCTCTTCCGTGCATGGGTCATGCGTGCAGAGACTACTAAAAAGTGAAGACGTTCGATCCCTGAGTCAACATGGCAACAAAGGAACGCGTCAATGCCGAAATTAATCTCTGTATTTTCTCACAGTGACACAAAGGCGTAGCACTCCTGTAGTTTTAATTCTACATGTGAAAAATCTGGTTCATCAAGGTTCCTAATTTATTGCTAAGAGAATGTGAATGTTGGCAGAAATCTATTCTGCTCATCTGTTGTGTACAACTCATCAGTAAAGCATTCTGACTGCTCGTTCTTGGCGCTACACACGAACCATACAGACTTGCTGGTGTAATTTCTTTTCCAGATAAATTTAAAATTTAAACAGCAGCCTGGCTGTATAGACCTGCATTACAGGATTATTCAAGTTATTCCAGAAAAACTGTGCGCCACACTCATTTATATGTGTCGGAAACCCTGCTTCTATTTGGTCATTGATAACAGATATAAAAAGTTTTCATTTGAAGAAATTCACTGAAATATATGTTTTCTTAAATTCTAATCCCGAAGAGACACTTAGTGATATATCCTCTAACTTAGTTCGAGGCTTCTGGAAGTTACTCTAACAGTGTTGTCACCTTTCAATATCACTGCAATTGCCTGTCAATGTTTCACCTTTCCGCTTCCCACTTACTCCCCACGTACTCAAAGTATGCAAAAAGGCCTCACTTCTATTATATTTTCATATTCCATGTTAACATCAATGAGACCCTTTATGTAAAATCCGTCTTACAATTGACTTTCATACCTGATTATCCACATAATGTATCGTAAAATATTTTGTTTCCAATTTCCAACATAGAGATTTGTATTTTTTTAAACTCTATACATAACTATACATAACTATATATAACTATACAGTGGTTCATCAATCAGAAGCAATATTGTGAGGGGAAACATTTAAATATAAGATGTGAAGTAACATAAATGCTCAGTTTGTATGGCTCACACCACACGAAAAGAAAAACACCCAAAAAAGGCAGATAAAGTTGATGAAGAATCTATATCTGACACACCCTTTTACATATGTAAGCGTATCAGAAGGTGTTGAGGGTTGTTAACCTCGGGTTGTAAAATCCGAAAAAAACCCCAAAACATTATGTGAACATTAGAATAGATGTGTGATGGAAGTAGTGTCTCGCTGGCGCGTGTGTGCGCGCATAAAGGAGAGTTGTTCAGTGAGTGTGTGTGTGTGTGTGTGTGTGTGTGTGTAATCATGTACGTCAAGCCGTCATGAATGGTGTGTTTGAGACAGAGCGGAGTGTGGAGTTCCTCGGGCTGGACCAAATTGGAAACAGAAAAACAAACATTCCCTAGGAACACCCCCCTGCTTTCTCTCCAGCTCCGCCACCCCCCCTGCAGCCCCCGCCCCATCACCCTCACGTCTGCTGGCTAGCGCCTCAGTCCGACCTGTCTGAGACAATGTAGCGGCCTATAGTCGGACCGGACCACACACATTAGTGGATGGGAGTCAGGAGGCGGTGGCTGTCATGGTGGGAAGAGCTGCGCAGGGAGAGATCTTTAGCCACAATCACAGTTGGAAAAACAGACAGAGGATCACATAAGCTAAATGATGGAAAGATGGAGAGATGGATGGGCAGACGTGGAGGAAAAGTCAGGAGTAATAGAGGGTGGATGTTGTGGAATCAGATAAGGAGAAAAACAGAGCCAGAGGGTGAAAAAAAGTGCCAACTGAAATCACGAAAAAGAAGCACAATGAAGTGAAGAGCTTCACAGGGAACTTATTTAGTCACACTCTCTTCTTTCCTGTTGTGAGACGTAATGGAAGGGAAGTTGCCCTCGATTTTCTTCTGCTGATATAAACAGCCCACTCAAAGATGAGATCTTTGTGTTTGAAATCGTTCAACATCTGATTCCAGTGTGCTTAAATATATCTTCAGGGTTTTTCTGATGTTATTTGTATACTGTTTCGGGGCAGGGTTTAGTCGAACTATGGTGTTGAAACTGAGGCAGTCTGATAGTTCATTAGGGAGTGAAATAAAGAGTCCAGCAATTAAACCTGAAAGAATGTTGCAACGAGAAACACATTGTTGAATCTTTTTGCTGTTGTAGAGCGGAGACGCCCAAGTGGCTCGTCTTTCCGTGGGGTTTATCCCTCCTGGTGTTACTTATAGGGCGTTTTATTTGGTTCAATAGATAATAAACAAAGTCAAATGTTGGTGATCGACATTGCAGGCTAAGGAGAAACTGGTGGTGACTGCTGGTGTACTTTCTCTCAGAGCTTGTTGCAGTGTTTATAGTGTCACTACTTTTGCAAGGTTATGCAAACTTGCTGATGTCAGAGGTGGAAAAGTCCTCTGAAGTAAATCCAATCAATGAAATTAATGGCTTCTTTTCCCCGCATGATCTGTGCATGCCAGTGGTGAAGGACAAACTGGCATCAAATTCTGACCCATGAACAACGTATTGTTAGTTTAATGCAGATCACTTGGCTTCCAGGTTTATGTTGAGAACTGTTTTCTTCCTTTCATTCACTTCAAAAATCAGTTTTCGTTTGGCTCAGGATTTTGGAATCAGAAGAAAAGCCCGATACATTCACCTGTTGATCGACTGATTTTTCAGATTTCCTTTTTTTTTTCTCAAGAAGGGAAGCTCTTAAAATGACTCAGTAATGACTCATAATGTGCTTCACTTTTCATGGCAGCAATCTCTGCTCTCTTCGTGCTGCCAACATCCTTTTTTCCCGATAATGACACATTTAAGCACTCAAAAGGCTGTTGTTCCAGTGTTGTTTGTTTTGTGTTGTCGAAGCCGAGAAAAGTTGCGCGTGGATGTGGTCAGAATGTCTCTGTATGGGTCACCCACCAGACAGGTATTTTAGGACATGTTAACAAAACTCACGTTGCCACGACAACATAATAACAAAAGCCAGAGTTCTGATACAGTCAGTGGAAGGTTTATAATAAGCTAGCAAAATGCGGATATTGAACAACTGTCATTTCGTAAGTGGTCTGTAGTCAAAATGACCAAGGGAAGTTGGCCTGTTTCATGGAGCTGCTCTGAATTAGATTAAGGGTTTCATGGAGCGAGAAAGAGATGGATGTGAAGGCGAGGGCAGGATGGCAGCAAAGATGAAGAGAGGAGTTGTATAGATTGAGAGGGTGGGGTGGTTTTGTGGTTGGGGCAAGAAAAAGGGAAACCAAGAAGTCGAGTTTGACATCTGACACTACCATTACTGAATAACGAGGAATCTAAAAGAGAGACATGACGATGATTCCTGGAAGCATGTTTTGTTTTGTACTGTGTCAAATGTTGAAACCGAATGAGCCAAACAAGAAGCTGAAACCACTTTGTCATTTAAACACAGATATTTAAGTGTCATTGCAGTTGCAAAACATGGTGACTGTAAAGTCAGTAGTACGTTTTAGTTGTATGAGATTATACTACTAAAGCTTCAACCTTTCAGTCACTCGTCCCAAATCTACGCAGCATTTTTTTTCTTCTAAACTATAATTTTGTTTAAATTACCCGACGACTGTGCCAAATAAGTACAAGCCTGCCTCTGTTTATAAAGTAATTTCTGTTTCTGTCATTTTCCAGGTTATTAAAGTGATGGTGCACGGTGACAGCCGTGACTGAGGACCTTAATCTGAAGAGAAGGGAAAAAAAGAAGAAAAAAAATCTCAGCCTGCATAAAACTTGTTGCTAAAATCTACAACAAACCCAAGTTGTTACTTCCCAGCAAGGCAGAGGAGCGCCACTGACTCAGAACTGAAGTTGCCAGATGCTGCACTGAGCTACAAATTCAGAGCTTAGCCACTGCAGACAAGCACAAGTGGACTTACTTGGATATTATGAGGAGAGAAAAGTGTTGAGTTTTGTTTTGGATTGCTGGATCCGATCATTGGTCTGGAGTACCTTTTGAGCTGCGCTTCGCGTCGCTGGACAGACGCTCATGGTCGCGCTGAGCTGCTTCTGCTGATCCAATGCCAAGACCAAGAGTCAGGCATCATGTGTTTGTAACCCGATGAGCAACAGAGGTAAGTAAAGTGTAAATATATATCTTCAAAGTTTGGAAGCGACAATACTTTCATTGTTCTGTTGACCTCTCTTTTACTTTCAGATTTTTTTCACAATAATTGAATATAATAATTTAAGTTACAAAACAAATTGATTGAGCTGCAATTTAAAAATGTGATCATGTGAATCTGTTAAAAAAAAAAAAGCAATTCATAAACAAATGCTAAAAATAAGTAAATCAATTTATGAAACGTTATTACATGTAGTAAGTGACTGAAAGGGATGATATGTTGCATTCAAGTTGCATGTTATAGAGATGAATTATTACAAAAAAGTACTTATTTTCATTCACTTTTCCAATCAAATTGATTTATGTTATTGAAAACACACAAAGGAAATGTTTACATGGGTCATTTGGGTTCTACTACAAACAGAATACCAACTACTCAAAGATGTTTTAACTGTCACTAAAATCCATTTAATTTTAGATTATAGACATTGCATCATTTTGTTAATTTTGTTTCAACAATTTATTATTTTTTTCTAATATGAATGAAAACTGTATCTTTCTCAAAGTTTCTCAAAACAAAAAACAAATAGGAGATCAAGCACTTTTTTCTTTTCTTGTAGTTTATTATTCCATGGTGACATCTTACTTCCAAATGAAAGGACCTGAAATGTATATGTCCAAATTAGTTGAAAAGTTATCATCAATCCATTTTAAATCCACTACAACCTTAGCGCTTATTCTCAAAAAAAAGTTGCCCCTGTCACTTTTTTTCGTCAAAGCTCCAAAAAACTTTTTTAATGGGCAATTTTACAATATTTCTAGCGCTGTCACTGTTGGCTGGAAGCTGGTTGCTAAATCACATCTGGGATGTCGGCTGCTCTGCTGGCCGTGCACCTGTCACAGCATAGGACCCGTGTGCTGCGGACATTGTGAAATTTTAATGTTTGAGACAGTTCCCAGGGCTCAAGTGCAGACAGAGGAAGCACAATACAGAGTGAAAGTCATGGGCTGGAATTAACTTCACAGGCATACTGGCGTGGCGCTTGGCAGTCGGACCAGACATTCATATAGCCATGCTGTTTTCTACTTATATTGAGGTATTTTCATGTGTGAAGAATGAGGTTTTCGTCTTCCGTGCAAATATTTTTACCACTTCAGCAAAAAGTGTAATTACGTACAGCACCTTAACAAGGAGTTTTAAGAAAACTAACAGACTGATTTTTATCTAGTATTTATGTTTTAGAGGTGTCACTTTAAATTAATTTCTTCAAAATTGTATTATTATAAATATCATTATTTATTTATTTTTTTCTACATTTTGTTTTAAATTTATTTTGAAGTTAACAATTTTAAGTATAGCATTGCTCAAGTTGAGTAGAAAAAAAGAACATGCATTATCGTAATACACTTCTTATTCATAAGTGTATTAGCAGCATCACCTAGTTATTATAAGACTAATGTCTTGTCTTGTGACGCCTGTACTCTGAATTTGTCTCCAAAATTCCCTCTAAATTTGGCTGCAATTACTGCTTATTTACACTTGATACCAAGCCATTAGTTTATTAAGGGTTAATATGTTTCTTAATATCAACTGTCACATCAAAAAAAAAAAAAAATCCTGAAGCACTAACTTCTATTCACACAGGGAGCCACAAATAAAAATTGATGTGCGGAACAGAATTCAGATTTAATGAAGAGTTTATAACTGAGTTATAACAAGAAGGTTAAAGACAATGCGGCTTCAGTCTGTTCTTAAAATATGTGTGTGTTTTAAACTAACCTCACCCTCACCAGCTGAATAAAACAGCATGAATGTATGCAGCCCTCAGGCCTGACACTGTAGCGACAGTGCTGCTGTCACTGTTGTAAAAGTGGAACTCTGGGAAGCCTTTTGACTTCTGAGCTGTTGCACATTTGAGGTGGAACCTATCCATCCGTTTGTGAAAGAAATACTTGCACAAGCAAAAAGCTATCTTCGGCATTATTTCTGTAGATTTGGGCTGTTACAGCTCAGCGTGTGGTTTTACTGGTATTGTTTGACTTAATTGGGTTTTTGTAGGGCTAAAAGTCTAGGAGCAGGGAAGCTTCCGCATCACAGAACCAGCTCGGGTTTCTGCGTCATTTCAACCCAGAATTCTTAAAATTTCTTGCCACTCAGCTTTATTTCA
Source organism: Synchiropus splendidus (assembly GCF_027744825.2). Lineage (NCBI taxonomy): Eukaryota > Metazoa > Chordata > Actinopteri > Syngnathiformes > Callionymidae > Synchiropus > Synchiropus splendidus. The sequence goes on from NC_071337.1 coordinate 12,318,215, forward strand.
TTGAGGAATTTTACAGCACATAACCACAACATTTCAGCGTGTTACTTTATCTGGAATATTTAAAGCCAATGTTAAGTTAAGCCTCACTCCTCCCTGCACAATATTACACACAGCATTTTTGACAGATGTTTTATTACAAAGTTTTTCATAATACACATGTACGATTAGTACAAAGTTATACAAACTTCTACAAAGTTCACCCTGAAAGCGTAGAACAAAAATCACTTGGACATTCTGAAGCTTGTGCCGCCAAAGCGATCGCCCTGTGGAGCTGTGCCGCTGTTCAAGTGTGTGTTTAGTTACATGATTAGGACAAGGTTTAACATATGCTAGTGGATGAGTCCTGTGTTGCACATGAGTGCGGGCATTTGTGTGCGCATGTTAGTGTATGGTTTTCATTATGCGGTGCAGTGGCTTTCCTTGGTGATGTTATTCAGCAGGGTGGACCTCTTTGAGCCGCTTGATGCTTTTAGCTGTGGTCTGCGTTTGTGTCTATGTGTGTGTGATTAGCTTTATGTGCGTGCGCGCATGTTGATGTGCTTACATACACACAAATGCTATGCGTCCATGTTAACTTGATGTGCCTTTGAGGTGCAGGGCTAGAAATGTTGAGACAATTCAGTTACTGTTTCACCACAGACGTCCAGTTTCAGTTTCAACTTTAGGATTGAAATTCAATATTTGCTTCACTGGTTTGGTCATCTGGAAAATAAGTTTTGATGCCAGATATTCGGAGTATCTTCCAATTTTAATGTTGAATCAGAAGGGTCCATTGATTTCCCTAAATGCTGGGGAACTGAATTGAATTAAACTCTGTATCCTCGTTCTTCTACTTATCTGCTGTTATTGGTTCAGTAGCCAGTAAAACACAGACTTAAAGTCTGCTTGGGAATGGCCGAGTGTGGAGCCAGTTTCACCCTGAGAGATGCTTGAAGGGCTGGTTGATCTGAGCCACCCCTTGACAAACCCTTCATGTTGCTCCCTTGTGCCTGCAGACGTGGGGCCGTGATGCAGGACTAATACGCTTAAGAGCTAATCGTTTCCTGCTGCTATTGTCCTTTAAAATAATTTGATTTTCATTTGCTTGTCTATTTGCTCTGTGTGTGTGCGCGCACCATGTTTGTGTTCACCCCCGGCTGCAAAGCAATCACCTGACTTGACTTGACTTCTGTTTCATGGCGTAGAACGGCAGGGAGAGTTTTATCACAGTTACACCTATATTACAGTCACATCTTGAGGTGTGTCCAAACAAGGTACACAAATACTTAAAAAGAACATTCAGGGCCTCTCCGACAAAAAACTTCAGCTAGTGGATTAATTCTGATTAAGGACATGGAACAGCCCTAACTTATGTTAACACATTTTAAAGCAACAACAGACTCTTGTTGTCAGTTCACTGTAGTTTAAAAGGACAAAAAGTGCCCAGGTTCTGCCCAAGAGCACTGGTGGTCAAGTTAGACTATTCTGATACAGTGGAAGTTGTCTGAACTGTCCACCAATCCGAGTGAAGTGTGGTGTGGAGTGATGAGTGATTCCACTTCCACTTCCACGTCTTATACCGTCAAAGTCACCAAGTACTTCTAAAGTACTAAGAGCATTCATTAATCTTTTGTGGTGATTGAATCCTGATGAGGAACTTGCAAAGGTTTCTGACTGCTCACTAAAACTAGTGGTGCATGTTTCATTTTTAATTTAAATATCTTGTATGTTAGCAAATGTTAGCTATTTTCTGTCTCTTTCTTTCCTGACAACTCTTGTTTTAATCATATTCAGGGTTCTATCCAGTGCTTTCGAGCCGTTGGGGTCCCATACACTGGGATTTTGACCTCCTACACTGAGTTATTCCTAGCTGCAAGGGATTTTTTCCCCTGTTTTTGTAGATATGTAGTGAACCCTGACATTGGTTTCTCAAGTAATGCATTTTTTTCACTAATTTATTTACCCTCAAAAGAAATGTATAAAAAAAATGGTTAAATCGCACAATTATCTGGATCCAAATTCACCCAATATTGAATCATTTGTTCCTTATTCCATAAAACTTAAAAATGACATTCAAATCAATCCATCACTATTTTGACTACAGACAGACAAACCATCACTGTCACAAACTTAGCCTCCTTCCTAATAACCCAACACACTGGGCCTAAGGGTTGACTGGAAACAAACTAGCTGGCACTGATGTTTCTTAGATGTACCTTCTTTGCGCACTTTCAAACTTGCACACACATTTTCACATTGACCTTTCTGTTTTGTATAGCTTACATCTTCAAGTTTTTGCACTTACCATTTTAGTTTATTGTTTATTTAAATTGTTTAACTGGGGCAAGGACTTAAAGAATTTCACTTTTCATTGTACAGTGTACATTGTGCATGCGACAAATAAACATCTTGACTGAGACTAAGAAGTTCTTAATGACGACGTCGCTCTTACTAGATTGATGGTGTGATGAGATGATTTAAAACCGTTCTAGTAGTAATGTAAACAAGTGATTGATGTTTGATTTGTCTGCATACATTTCAGTGTTCTGTCCCTTGTAAAGTGACACAACTTCAGTGGACACAGTATTTTCGGTAGAGATAGCTAACTATTTCACAACATCAAGTTTCAACACTCTTGAGTTCTGTGCAATCTTAATTGTTTTGTGTTTTTCCAGACTTTGAAAAAAAAAAAAAAAAAGGAAGTGCATATTCATTTGTATTTAAAATCGGCGCATGACGCTTGAAGTTCCTTTTCATTGTCTGCATACTTCCCTCTGATGGAAATGTGAAGATTCGGTTTGAATGCTGTTCATTATTTCAGCTTTCATTGGCACATTTGATGCTCAGAAACAAGGATTGTTGTGCTTTAATATTCGAGCCTTCTGACTGTGAACCTTGTACATTTTTACCTCGTGTGTAAAAGCCTAACAAAAGCAGGAACAAGCGAAGGAAAGACGAAAAACAAATCACAGACTAGAACTCTTCAAAGGGTCTAATTAATGTGCCTTTTCAGGTGCGACAGAGGAAGATGATCATTGCTGATAAGGTTAATTATGTTCACTTTATTATGAACTAGAAACCAAGGAAAATGTGTCGTTTGCCTTTTACAGCGTGACTTAATATGGTACAGCAGCAGCTTTCAAGAAATATACCACATATTGAATATCCATTCTTCACACACAAAGTCCATTAATTACATTGTAAAAGCTTAATCAACGGCAAATGAGCATGCAGATTTTTAAAGATCCACAATGAAGCTCTACCTGTGTTGCTTTGATAATACAATTTTATGAACACACTATTGTTCCTGGGCCACTGTATATCACATCGTCCTCTGTCCCCAGCGGATTCAGAATGAAATTTAGTTTTTTTTTGCTCTAGAAATATTGAGTTTTGTTATGTGAACTATAAGCAAATGACAGTTATCTTTCCTTCCAAATCCATTAAAGATCCATATGAGCTACTCCCTGCTTCCACAATAAGTGACTAGCCCCCTACAAAGCTGCTTCTTCAGGATTTGTGTGCAAGACAATCTTTTCTGTGTGATTGTTCGGGTCTGTGCAGAATGGAGTGTGTGTTTTGCCTCGGATTGGCAGCAACTGTGCATTGTAACCAAGTGAACAAGTGTTAACAAGTGTCGTGCATTTGATTTAATCCATATGGTGGGGAAACATACAGCTGTGTGCTGCTGCTGGCTTGTCTGGAAAAAGGAAAAAAAAATAAACAAAAAAAAAGCAAGTTGCGGCTTGATCTAGTACAGTGCAGAAAGCGTTGCTTAGCTGTAATGCAGAAGTGTGAATGTGCATCAGATTTTTTTTTTCTTCTATTTGCAGCGTGTTCATGACAGAGAAAACTGGCTGACTCCTGTGAGAAGGTGTAGTGCAGCTCAGACAAAATAAAAGCAAATGCCACTGTTTCTGTTTGTTGAGAATTTGGTCTCGCTTTTTGACAACCGTTTTAAGTCAAAGAACCTGGACTTAATAGCTTCGGTTTCTAATATTAACAGTCACTCCAAGGACCAAAATTTGTAGGCTGAATTTTAGAGGTTACTTTGTCCAAAGGCCATTACCCATTTCTGTGTGACAAACACGCCAGTTATTTGTCTTCAAGGACAAATATTTATGACCCGCATCTGTGTAACAATAAAATAATAATCGATATTTCCTGAAAATTGGCTCAAGTCAGCTCAGATTTTGTCAGAGGTTTCTCCTCTGCCAAAGGCATCATGACTGGGCATAAGTCCACTCCTGTCTGAGGTCCTCTCTATTGCTGTTAATTTTCAAGCTTCCCCATTCCACTTTGAAGAGTCCACAGGACACCATGCTAGATAAAAGACTGCCCCAAGTGACAAAACTGTCACAGGAGTGGCCCTAGTATAGAGCCCTGAGGAACTCCATGTACAGTAATAAAGTTACAGAAGGAGCCTTGATGATTGGTCTGATCTAAACCAGTTCAGTGCAGACTGAAGTAGGTCCACTGAGTGATGGAGGAAAGATTGAATTGTTGTGGTCAACCAAATCAATCACGTCATTCAGCTCGAACAGAATCAGGAAACCATGTTGAGCTGAGCACTTTCTCTTCTGTGGAGGGCTTTAATATCGAATTAAAAAAGTTCCAGGGTGTTAAAACTGTCAGAGATTTGCAGACACGCACTTTCCCCCAGAATTTTGGTAGTGTTACAGCATGCTTTTTGAGCAATCAGCCCACCTTAATCGTGATGCATATTCATCTTTCGTCTTTTGTGTGGACCAAAAAACAGTGATAGTCAAAAAGTCATGTTAATTTTTTGCTGCTCACTTTTTAATACCCGATGACTTTTTTTTTACTAAATAAATCACCATTAGTGTTCAGTTTTTTCCTGACTACTTATGCAATGGCCCTGAAACAAAAAGAAGAAAAAAAAAGATACTTCCTAAAAAAGGAAGCTCAGCAAATGTGAGTGAGACCAAATACGAAACTGGCTACTATCTCATCTGTTAGAAGCTTGTTGTGTTGTTCAATGTTTATGTTATATCCAGCACACATGGTCTTTGATACCAATTCCTGTTGAGTAAATTCAGCCGGAGGAGACTTGGGCGCCGCTCACAGTGCCGCTGCCAGGTAAACTGCACCGGCAGAGACACCCGAGACGATAAAGACACAGCTGCTGGGTTTGAAAGATGACTTGTTGTTGGTGTTGCTGCTGCAAGTAGTCAGAACAGTTGGCTCTAGCAGCCAGAGAGCCTGGCAGTATCACTTTAAATTGCCAGAACAATAAAAAACAGAGTAGCTGGGGGCTGACAGATAGTTCCAACATTTTGCTGTTCTTGTAATCGGGCCCAGGTGTGCTCCCCCCCCTCTTCAAGTCTAATGCGTCCAAGTCTGTCATCGGACTGCAGTGCTTTCTGTCATATACTGCTGTATTTGTCCGCAAGATTAATGTCACATGCATGCTTTTAGACTAAACATTCAAGACATACCCAGTAAAGAGTGGGATCCAACCTTTGTGTTGATTTATTTTCTGCAACTGTTAACTTTGCTCTGTTTAAAACTTTAGTTTAGACCAGGACATTGGGCTATTATTAAACCGTATTAAAGGTTGTGTCAATATTGTAAATCATTAATTTTCCTTTCTTGCATGCTAATGTATATTTTCTAATCCAAGGAATATGTATTATTCAAATATTTCTCCTTCAATATTTCTTTTTTATGAGTTTCTGCTTCTTTAAGGTCACCTTTTCAACCAGTGTGCTGTGCATCGTGTGAAACTGTCAAACATCACCTAATTTATATTAAAACATTTGAAACGTTAGCTACATTTTTATTTAATTCATTTATTCACAAAAAAAAATCAACAAAGCACAATTGTGCTTCACTGTTATTATTCTGTTAAATCTTTAACTATGTCTCTTGAAGCTGTCACAGAACATTTTACAAAGTTCACAGACTTTCTTTGAAAAAACAAGAACCTATACACACATGGGCACATGTCCAGTGTTTCCACTACATGTTAACGAGTGTGGCGCAACACCGCGGCTTAAATAAGAGCCGCCGCGCCATCAGAAAAAAATATATATTTTTAAAAATTTTCTCGCGGAGAAACCAGTTGGACGTACGAAGAGATGGACCGCTGCTGATTGGAGAGAGATTGAATTATCATGATTTAAAAACTGTTTTTTTTTTATTGTCCCCATTGGTGGTGTGCCGCTCCAACCCGGGTTTCAAAAAGTCCTGGTGGAAACCCTGTTGTCGTGGACACCAAAATGTTTTATTGACCCAATAGTTAATTGGTGTTTTAGTATGTGGTACAAGATGCTCAGATTCTGACATCAAGTTTTGTATCTTCTCCATGTTCTCAAGCCATGTCAGCTATATGAGCATGTGAGGTGATGGCACGCTGCCGCCTTCACCTTCCATCACCATTGCCTTTGAATTCCATGGATGATGGTTCAGAGTAACCTCTCAACTCATACAAGTTGATCTTATTTGATCGTAGACACAGTAATGTGGGCAACACTGTCAAGATGAAAGTGTCTGAAGAAGCACAAATGGATTTATGAGAGCACAGCTTCAGCTGCATTCTTCTTTCTACATCTGGCTTGTGGAGCGAAAATTCTCCTTCAAAGTTGCTGGAAAACATCACATCGGAATTCACTCCATGCTTCATGATAAAGCAAAATTCTAAAGTTGGTCCCTTTCCACCATCCGCCTATTTTATTGGGATTGATATTGCCTTTGCGATTGTTGACGACTGGAGCCTGTATTAACTAGAATGGTGGTGGGATGACGTCTGTGGTCTTCCTTTGATCAGATACCTGAGTTATACTTGTTTATTGTGCAACAGTTCATTTCTTTTGCACACATCTATAGCTGTAATTGTTTCTGAATTGTTTTTTTTTTCATCTTATTTTGTAGGAACCAACATGATTTGTAATTTGGTGTACATTCAAGCTTGCTTTTCATACTCAATTTAAAGCCACCTCTTTTGGAAAGTGGTAGTTACTGTTAGATATGGACGTACCTCACTTGTGCGTGCGTGCGTGTGTGTGTGTTCACTTAAGTGCTTGAACACGTGTGCGGTAATCTCCATGGCAGGTTTCTTGCCATTAGTGCAGTCCTGAACAAGGCAGCAATTCATTCAGCAGGTTTAACTGCTGTGTGTGTCTGTGTGTGTGTGTGTGTGTGTGTGTGTGGATGTGAGTGTGCGTGCGCCAGATTGCATAGAGAATGATGGTGAAAGAGAAAATCTGTCTATGTGGTGTGTGTGGCTGTGTGGCAGGTTTCTAAATGCGGAGTGTGTGTTGTTTTTGGAGAATTGTTTCCGTGAGCCTGTCTGCACCATATGGCCCAATGTGGAAAAGGGCCCCTTCAGGGCTGTGTGCGCGTATATGTGTGTGTGTTTGCACGAAAGAATATGTGTATTTCTGTGTAAATATACGTGCACAGCAGTCTGGTCTGGCCAGAGTGAAGCTGTAAAAACAAAAGCATCAAAAAAAAAAAAAAATGGACCAGTGATGTCAACGCCATACCCCCCACACCCTGCCGCCCCCATTCCATCTTCACCACACCATCTCTCTCATTCTCTCTTTTGCTCACACATATTTTCTTTTTTATTCAAACCTCGCTATCTTTATTTTGGCAACATGGCACAATACTGGGGAGGATTGGTTGTGGTTCAGTAACTTTTGGATCTTATCACTGCTTCTTTGCTGACGACGGCTTAGGTTTGTCAACCCCCCAACTTTCAGCTATCACAGGATGTGACCACTTTCTTCACAGGAAGCTAACTTGCAAACACTTCAAATACAAAGTTTTTTTTTTTTTTTATACAAATGAAGTTAGTGTACTTCCTTGTGTTCCTGTTGGTCTTATTTGGAGAGGGGACTGCATCTCACGGAACTGCACTGGTAATCTGCACATCAGTTTGCAAAGAACTGCAAGCAACATATGTAGGAGTTATAGATGTTTTTTACATATTTATCTGCAACAGAAGAGGGTGTGGTCTTTACAGGTTTGGATGCAAGTTCTAGGTTCGAAGCCGAGAAAGGTAGCGGAAAGTGGTGACATATGACAATATAACAATGAAAACAAAGCGTCATGCTCGCTGAGGTGCTGGTCGTCATTGGTGTCTTAGGAACTGGTTTGGAAGAATTGAACATCCCCTTTGCCAGCTGAGACATGCAGGTTCGCGTCACAGCTACCTAACCTCCCCTGCCTGGCAAGGTCTAGTTATTCTGGTTGCAGCAATTATCAATCAAAAATATTTTTTTGGGAACTGCCACACGGTTAGTGTCTACGAACTGGTCAATGTTGCCCAGATTCAGACACAGTGCTTATGGATGAAGGACATTTGAATCTACAACAAGCTCAGCTTCTTTTAAATGCGGCATGTTAATAGGTTTTTCTCAGAGGCAGCATTCTTTTAATGTGTACGACATCTGAGCTTAAAGTTTTTTTCATGGGAGCCAGTCACATCAATATACGTCGTATACGGTGGGTTACCAAAGCAAAAAATGCCTGGGCTATTTTCTCATCCTGGTCCAGCTGTGATTCGGGCTAATGGTCTAATTACCAACCATGTGTAGCCCTAATGTGTGTTACGTCATAAGACAGTCCACACACTCTACTGTCCTAGATAGCTTGACAGTCAGGCTATGATTTTGATACAGTCCAAAGCCCCGCCCTCTTCCCATTCCCCACCAGAAAAGCCTGACTTCGACTGACATAACGTACATCACATAGCTTGAAAAAAAGCTGTATACATCCATTTGTACAAAAATAGCTTTATTTAAACAGACCTCTTAGTCAAATAATAATTGTTAACAGAGATGAACTCAGTAACTCGACTCGAGAGATTTGGATAACCACTAGATTTCGCTGGTAAACAATCATGGCGCCTGTGATGGCCACGCCATGGCTTGGGCAGAGAGTTGGAAAATTGGCAAATTCATTTCATATTCAGTGAAATTACTGGGCGGAAACACTCTTTTCATGATAACAAGTAGGATGACACTATGAGTAGGCCATGATACAGGCTGTGATGATCTCAGAAATTTAGGGCGTCCACTGAAAAAACAGGGCCAAATTCTCATGTTTTGTTGTTTAGGACAACAAAACAAAAAGCCTGTTAAAGATTCAATTTCAATCTCACCTGTAAATTCTAAAATGATTGCATTGTTCACAATTCTTTAGAAATACATGAATAACAATAAACTTTTTTTTTTCAATTCTGTTGACCTAGAATGTCAATGAGATGCTTATTTGTCTAAAACACTAGCTAGTCTTCTGAACACTTTTTTCAAGACTTCAACAGTAACATCTCGGGAGATCAGCTTTGTGATGCTAAATTCCACTCAGCTTTATTGATGGCTGCGACCTGCCTGAAGTCAGCTGCTTGTTCTCCCGGTGTGAACTTGCCTGAATCTCCATGTCGCTTGCTCTCTCTGGTATCTTGATGTGTTCTGTGTTCTGCAGTGATCTCCAAACATTTACATTTCTGCTTTCAAGTGCTGTTTATACATGGCCCTTATCTGCTATCTAACACAGACGCTTGCACATTTGGCCCGGGACGAACGGTGAATCAAACCTTTGGTCGCCCTGACAGCAACACCGTTGCTATGTCCATAATAGGACATAAGGAGAAAGACAGGGGAATAAGTGGCACACAACAAGAGGAGGTGAATGTGATTTGCCATCGCAGTCGTTTGTTACCTGTGGTGTTGTGGCCAATTATGGTCCATTTAGAGTAGACATGGGCAAAGTGCAGCCCGGCGCCAATTGTTGCCCTCTGCCTATATTTATGTAGCCCTCATGAAGTCAAATTGTTAAAACTGATCGTCACAAAATGATTTATTTTATTTATCAGCACTTTGCATTTCTAAATATAACTGGAAACGGAGCTAGGCCTTAATTTTCTTGACTCCTTTTTTCCCTTTTATTTTTAATAACATTTCATGCGTAGATAATTATATATGACAAATTGACCTTTGTGAAATTGATTCCTCTTCAAAATATATTGTAAATAAACTAAATGACTTGATTTTGTTAAAATAATTCCTGTTAGTCTACACTTCTACTGGTGTTAAAAAATGTGTATTCAATGATTTTGGATGGAAACCTGAATATTTTTACCAAAAAAATATATTGAAGACAAAGTGTTTTTAGTTTTATTATTTGTATGTGATTGCACTTTATGAAATCTATACTTGCAGCATTTTTTTCGCCTATATTTTGCTTATTAATATTCTCTCTTTTGGTTTGATCGTCACAGTCCACTGTGCCTGTATATGATGGGGCCCCTAAGTAAATGTAATTTCCACCCCTGATTCAGAGTCATTGACAGCTTGTTCCGTTGATACAAACACAATTGTTTGTCGACTCTTTGCAGGTTGACTATTACATGAACGCGAAATACAGGAAAGCTTTTGTAACAGTGAAGACTGAATTAGTGGGTGAATGAGACGTTTCAATTTAATGTACATATCATTAATCAGAATAGTGCACAGAAAGATTGGTGCATTGTCTTTTTCAATAGAAATGTGCAATTGATGTCTTACTAAAGTGTTGGATTTGACATCATTTTTGTTGTTAACTGTGTTTGACAGCATTCACCTGTTTGACATTATGTGGAAGTTTAGTTGTATTTATGACTGAAAGGAGATGTGCCAGGGTCCACAGAGAGAAAATGAGCAAGATGGGCAGTTGAAGAAAATGATCTGTCAACGTTTGTATGACAAATTGAAAGAGGTATCCTTTAAGGAAAAAAAGAAGAATCTCATACTCTGCTCTAACTTATTGGCGAGCCCATGCACTCGCTATAATTGCATAGTAATTGAACACTTCTTATCGGGTCATGAGCTGAAATGTGTGTCGATGTGCATGTGTGATTCTTATCAAGTTGTTGCACTCAGATCTGCTTTTAAGGTAATGAATTCATCCCTCATTGCGTTCCTCCTCTTTGTCTCTTCACATTTGGACTTCCTCGAAACATCTTTAAATATCTTTGCCTGGGAGATGTACTTCACTTCAGCACTGTGGAATCCCCCTTCATCAGTCTTTTGTAGCATGTTGGAGTTTTTTGCTTTCATGGACTTCCACTTCCAGAGTTGCCACTTCTCATAAACCCTTTTCATCCATCTCAGGCTCCCAGCTACCTCAAAAATATGCTTTTATCCAGCCCAATCCGTTGCCTTTAAATAAACAAAACAAAAAAAGATTTTGTCCCCAATATGTCTTTGAAATATAGGAGTACATTAGACTCTAGGTGAGGTAACTGAAGAGGGGGACACAACCATCACCACCCAAAACATCCAAAGTATAGGAACTTTTCACAATGGACACATCAAAGACTTAAGTGCGATGTGATAAATATATCTTCCAAGTTTACAATTGACAAGTTACTTTTTTGAATGTATTATTTACACACTGTTTCTGTTTGTTCAGCAACCCATTTGGGTACAAGTCAACTACTTAAGATAGTCACTGGCTAGTGGACTATCACAATAGTGGCTAGTTGTGACCTTACTTTAAAATTGTTTTCATGTTTACCTGATTTATAGCAAAACTTTTTTTAATATTCCCATCAAATCAAGGCATTCAGTTCTACTAAGCACAATCTACAACATTCAGGCATTCAGACATTTGTCGTAAAAATACAAAGCCTTGCTATGAAAAATGAAATTGTACTGTTCCTGCTAAATATGTCGGAAATGAAAGTGTCTTAGACATGCAACCAAATTGTGTTTTCAAGGCACCGAGAACTGTTGCTGCTGTTAAACACTTCAAGTACAGCTGCCGAAATCCAAGTCATTTGGACTGTTTCACCCCTTATCGACGATAATGTCACAGCCTACATGAATTTGAATGACCGTAATTCCTCAAAATGGAAATGCAGAGAACTGGGGCTTTGTGCACATATGATTACAAATCATCAACACGGTGGCTTGTAGCACTTTCAAGACTGCCCAAACACACCTGTCTCAAGAGATATGTGGCCAACTCAGTGCGATGGCTCCGCAACAATTGATGCGATTAAAAACAAAATGACCTCAGAATAACTAAATAATACGAGGAGCTGAATAAAAAAAGTTGTAATACATAGAATAGTCCAATAAAATCTTTTTTTAGCTATTTCACAGTCTAAATAATCGATAATGTTGAGTAACTACGTTATAATGACAGCGTAACTTGCCCCTGACAAAAAGCATTTAGTCACATTTTTTTTTTTTTTTGCAACCATTCTACAACCAGAAAATCAAACTAATCACAAGCAGCCCTGAAGGTGACGGTTAAGGACCAGAAGGTCAGGTTATGGCACTGTTTGATTCTGTCTGCGAGTTACCAAGCATGTGAAGATTTTCCATTTGGCGGCACTTCAGCAACTTGAAAGCTTTGAAAACCAGTTTGTTTGTGTTTGACTCGTTCATATCTGGAGGGCAATGATGCGAGTAAAAATATTAAATTGACAACAAGTGGTGATTGTGAACCAGAGAAAGGGCTAAAAAGAAATACTCTTTTTACCTGTGGTGCCCATCAATTCTTCAGCATATCTGACATTTTAGAAATCGGTGATTTGGCCGCCGGCATTGAAGGCATTTTCTAACACGCATAACATACTCGCTTCTGTCAATTGCAGTCGAAATGGAAAATGGAAAAATGGAGGAATCCAAGCGCGCCAAGGGTATGCTTTTTTTAATGTCATTCATCAGCAGCATAGATCAGAGGGAGATTAGGGAGAAGAATAAGAAGAGATGAAAAGAAGAGAAAGACGGAGGGAGGAGCTGGATACAAAAAAATACTAGATGAAAGGATTTAGGGTGTAGTATGAGCTCGATAGGTTTCTGACAGCGAAATTGTGTGTTTGTGTGCGTCATTGCCCGTATTTGTGTGTATGCAGGCTGATTCCACAGGGTGTATCAGCAGTTAAGATGGGTGTGTGAACCAAAGATTGCATACCTTTCCTCTTATTACTAATCCAAACTTGAATCTCTTGTAAATCTATGACCTGCTTAAGGTGTTCTCATCAAGATGTGAAGATATGCCGCTAATCCTCAGTAATTCACTGAAGCTGATCAGTTCTGACGGAAGTGGCGAAGAACTCAGATGGTCTTTGGATTGAAGTCCCGAAATAATGTGGTCTCTATTTTTGGCCCTGGTCAGTGAGCTGCGTAAAGCAGCACATCTTCTGAGCAGTTATGGCAAGAGTCAACTTGTCATAAATATGGAATGATACTGTGAATGTTTTGGAGTGGCATATTTAAAGGTAATTTACTTTTATCAATAATGTGATTAATATTCTGAAACGGCAACTTCATTTGACTCATGCAGGCCATCAAAGAAAATTAAGAACAAAATGTTTGTATCAAGCCAAGGTACAAGTGAATAAATAAATATAAATATTTTTAAAAATACACCAACATATGCATTAACATTGAGTGACACTTTAGAGAGCCAGTGGGAGACACTACAAATTGGCTCCAAGTACTTGCCATAAACATGTCTGGTTTTCTTGCTCTCTGTTTTCTGGGTGCTCCCGATTGGATATAAGGTCAGTGAATCTGGATGTCATTTACTGGCACAGAAAGCTGTGATCTGTCGTATCCTGAAATAATGCAATAAACATTCACTCGCTGCTGAAGAAACCTTCACAAAAATAGCCTCATATAAATGATAAATATTTTGTCTCATCAAAACTTTGCAAACATGGGTTTGTCAGGGACACAAAGCCATTTTTTCCAAGTTAATTCAATGTTCAATATAATTTATATTAGAGTATTTCAGACTAGGATGTGATTGCACTTTGGCCCTAGGTCACCATTCAGATATTTCACTTTCTCTCTGACATTGGTTGAAGTAAAATCACTTATACAAGGTTTTTCATTAGATTCCACATTTAAATTCTGCAACTGAATTTTAAATATGGCGGCCACGGCAGTCATTCTTTAAACAGGTGAGTATTTCTATGTTAATCTTTGTCTTTAAAGAACTAAAAATATTCAGGAAGTGCAGCATCTACATAAGAACTATCTGTACAATTTGCACAATTTTCATGCTAACCATGTGAGGAGATATAGGAGATATAGTTCCTTATTAAATGTACGAATATAATGTTTTGCTGCTGTGTAAATAGCCGGCCATTTTGAAGTTCCATATGCGTAGTCATTTTTGTTATGGCTGTGCATTAAAGTTTGTTGAATGGCTTTGTACTCTTTCTGTTTTTGTACATTTTGAAAAAGAAATTGTGACGATGTTGGTGCTGCAAGTAAGACTCCCAGGTACATCCATAAAACTTCACATTGATAGTGGTGGTCATATTACGGTAGTCACTATTTTCAGTCTTTTTGATTTTTTTTTTTTTACTAATTTAATTAAAATGCAGCATCCTTTAAAGCAATATTTTATTGCACTAATAAAACGTGTTTTTCTCCAGCTGTTTATCCCTGCAGGCAAGCCAAAAGTCACAGATTCACCGAAGAGCCTTCCGCTCTTCAGTGAATCTGTGTGTATGTATGCATGTGTGTTTTTTGTTATTATGCAGGGCAGAGGAAATTAAAGCTCAGACTGAGCCTCAGGGCTTGTAAAACTGTCTGCGTCACGTCTATTTGTGTTGATTTGTGTATACGTTTCTCTAAGCTTTGAAAACATTTAGTTGATGCAGAAAATAAGGAAATAAAACCACCAAAGACACATATTGTAAGGATGTGCTCAATCCACTTTTTTATTATTGTGAAACTTTGCATGGTGTTTATGTGGAGCTTCCCCTTTTCAGTGTGTTGTGACTTCCATATTTGTGTGTCACGTTCTTCTTTAATCAAGTGACACACTTTCGTACTCACTCCATTGTTATCAGTATTGCCACTCCCTTTTCTTTTACTCATGCCACGATTGATTGTGACGGCGCTTGATCTTTTGTTGAACCGGTCTATAAATATCTGAGTTGTCTTACGCGGAACCTGGTCATTAATGATAGCTTTACATAGTTACGTCTGATAGAAAGAACCGTGTTTAATGCATGAGTCAACTCTGATATTCAACTGAAAGGTCAACATGTGTTTATTGCAGGATAGTATCCAAGCAACCCACTTACGACAAACCAAAATATGTAAATACAGTAAGTGTAGTAGCTCATGCAGGGAGGCTTTGTTTGGGCCCAGATGAGTACCATGTCTCCACCCTATGCTGAGAATGAGGACAGTGCTTCTCTCTTGCCCCTCCCCACCCCGTATGAAGTAAACGTTTCGTGCCCTCCCAACTCTCCTCGGGCTCTGTAAATATTATCATTTGTCCATAAAATTAGTAAAAGTACACCTCTGCATTACATTGTATCCTTGTTAACGTTAAAGAAAAGAAAAAAAAGAAAGTAATATAGATGAAATTACAGTAAAGAATAACTTTAAGTGCATCAATTTGCCCCACCGTTCAGAAAAATGACAGCAGCATAAACAAAGAAGCTAAATCTCACCATGACCATGGTGGAACCTGCTACTTATGATGTGCTTCTTCTGGTGAGGATTCATGAAACAGTGTCCTCATTGCCAGAGCTCTGAAGGTGGTGCTCTTGGTTTAAAAATGATGTTAAGTCTCCCAACCCCTTGAAATGCAACCGTGGAACAGTCCAGGAGACTGATCACAAGATACGACTTTGGTGTGCATCAACATTGTAAAAGACACTATATCAGGACTGTAAAACCCCTCAGCCTTAGACGTGTGCTCTCTCACCACTCAATTTAACTCTTCATTAAAACTGAAAGTAGAGCCTGTCCTCCTTTGTTGTTTGCCAGAGTATACTGTAGTAATGCCAGTTTTTTTTTTTTATCTGAAGTTGTGTCAAGTGATGTTCTTATGCATTGTGCTGACATTGTTATTCAACTTCAACTTGTGTGATTGTTGCCCCCCAAATTTCTGTGGGAATTTTGAATTATTTATTGTTATATTTGGTCTTGTTTCGATCTCTTACAAAGGAGCGAAAAAAGTGAACTATTAATCTATGCCATACTGTTACAACAGAATGATGTTTGACAAAAGTTATGAGTTAAATAATTCATTTAGCTTTGTAGCTTTTGACCTCCCAATCAGGCTTTTAATAGACAAGTTATCATCACAGTTGAAATGTGCATAGCTAGGTTCATAATCATTTTTTTTTCTGTGTATATATCCTGCTCATTAATTCTCATCTGTGAAACATTATTGTGTTTTAATAGGTGCTGCTCGTATCATGCTTCTTTTATTGCATGCATCACTTCCTACCCAGGCAAATATGAACCAGTTCCCTTTACCTTGTGATTTTGACATTTTCACTCTGATTCATGCACAGCCGATCACACTCGCCTTTAAAATATAGTTTTTGTTATCATCTTGACGGGACAGTTCTTTTATGTAATGAGGGAGCATTTGTAGACATGACCACACACACGTGGTATGCTACACACAGTCTCTCACAAGAGAATGCTCTGAGGAGCATAGCAGGGGAGCCCTGTCTGTATCTTAGTGTCTGCGGATGAAGTTAAAATCCAGACCATCATTCCAGAGGCCAGACTATTGAGTCTTTTAAACTCTTAGTTCAGAGATTATTGAAATAGCAGAAGTCTGTACGTACATTATTCTTCCTCTAGATTTCTGCGTTTCCACTGAAAGCTGAAGCTTGTGCCTGCTTCTAGATGAACCCAGGCGGAAAAGTAAAAATGACAAGTGATGAAAAAAAACTATGAATCATCATCATTGATAATATGCATATTATGACAGCTCATTTTTGGATTATTATATTATTGATGTCATAACTCTAAATTTTGTTCATTTCCGTTAATAGATTTGAGGCTTTAACTTGTTTAGTTGTAGACCATGTCAAAATTCCAACATGTTCTTTGTACTCTTCACCCTTACTATCTTCTAACAACTGGATTATCTCCAGTAAAGGAGGCCCTGGTGGCACCTCAATGATGTCTTTAAACAGTGTAGTGAATCGTGAAGCAACATTTCTTCACCTGTCTCCAGTACAAAGCAGCTAACCACCAAACCGAAGTAACTGCATTTTATCTTTTGCGACACAGAGGTTCATTGCAATAGATGTGGTTAGGTGTTGAAAACAGCTACCATTTCCTGTATACTCCAGGCGTCTATCTGTAGTAATAGTAAATATTACACCAAGAGGCAAAAAAGTCTTTTCTCAATTTTATTAAGTACACAGAGTCCTTTCACCCAAAACACACAATGATAATTATAATAATATTGACCCAACATCAAAAGTCAAAACAGAGTTTCCTCTGCCTCCAATGTTCAGTCATTGACTTCCTGCAGGAGTGAACTAACCCCCTGCAGAGTTCACGCACACGCACACACACACACACACACACACACACACACACACACACAGAGTCCATAGCTTCTCAGACCTTGGGTGCTGCTCCTATCCAGTGTACTTCCTCAGGGTCATAGAAAACAAGCTGAAAATTGTTGGTGGATGTGTGAGTGAAATGTTTTTTTGTCTGTCTGTTTCTTTCTTTAAAGCTTTAAGTTGAATTGAGAGCAAAACTGTGATTTCCTTTTGATTACCAAGCAATAGCCAACGAAATTTCAAGCTTGCCTGACGTGTAGCTTTGTCCTTCATGAAAATGTCAGTGCACTTAGTTAAGTAACTGCAAGGTGGGGGATTCAGTTGGTAACGTGGGCAAACGCTCAGCTCTCACAGCTGCTGATGTGCAAGACAATCGGACACATCTGCCAGAGATGTTTGTCCTGAAAATTGACCGCAGGGCTTGTTGATCATGAGCATGTATAAAAACTTGAAATCAATTGAAGAATAAAGTCGGGATAGCGGTGCCGCAAAGTGTACAGACAAGACAGTATGGCATCATCCTGACTGGCAAAGTGCAAAGTTCATTTCTACTTTCTTCATGGTCCTATAGTACGAGCTTTTATGTTTGGAAATGTTTCTAATGAATGATAAAAGTGAGTCATGAAGTTTGGGGTTTCTGCTACAATCACTGCACACCGCTATGGTGGAAAAAAAGCCGCCATGCTTTCGGTGTTGTGCTCTATTGCGTGTTGCCCTCCAGAAGTGAAGCAAAGCTGTTGCAGTTGTTTTCCCATTCATCTGATCAAGGAAGGATTGTCATATCGTCAATACGTCTTGGGTTCTCTGCAGTACTAAATTAGGATGACTTTGACTGTGAACAAAATATGAAATACATAACACAATTGTGGTTATGATCATGATATTGCGAAGCACTTGTTGATTGTGGGCAGAAGTTTTTCTAACTACTAACTGTCAAACCGCGATCATGAAGAAACGCCTTCCAGATTTATGGGTCACCTGCTGTGACATGCAGCTGAGGAGGAGTTTATAATGTATTGTGTATGATGCTTGTTAAAATGGTGAGACGCCATTCGTCTAGCCTACACATGGTGCGTCATCTTGAAGTTACTTATGCATGGTTCATTGTCATCAGTGCGGTACAGTCCACAAAGATGAATGTGATTCACATACAGCAAAGTTGGTGAATGGTTTGCAGTTTCCTGGACCGAGCAGAAAATAATGATTCATTGGCTCAAGTTGTCCTCAACGACATGGTGCATAGATTCAAGCTCAACAATGAATGACAACGGTGATGCTGCCCACGAAGATTTCATGTCTTCAATACAATTCGAGTTTTTTTGTTTTTGTGATTTTTGGATATAACATTAAATTTTAAATGTTTCTTCATCCCCGGCAACACTCAGTGGTGGAGAGGCAAAGAGGATTTTGGAGTTGATCGAAAAGTAAAAGGCCAGAAGTGGAGAGAGTGGGAGATGGAAATGGGTGGGTGGGTGTAACAGATTAATAAAGAGAGCAACAGATGAAAGACTGACGGATAAATGGCAAGGTTCCTGTCTGGTGGTGAAAGACCTTTGTAAGGAATGGAAAAAGTGGAGAGAAAGAATGAAGAAAAAAGGAGGCGTTGAAATAAGAAGTTAGATTATGTTTGACATTTAAGATTTTACATGCTGTTGCCTCATTACAAACAACTCTCGTCCCGTGAATGTGTGTTTGTGCCTGTGTGCGCTTGTGCACGAATGTGTCATTAAGACCCCTGGCATTGATTAGAGACCTGTTGGGCAACTGAAAGCTTCTAGTCTTAAAATGGCAGGTGGACAGCTCCGTCGCTGCCCGTCGGTTTCTCCATCTACCTGTCCTTTATTCAATTTGTTGCTTACCGCTGAAAAAAATCAATTCCTACTTGCAGCTATTTTGCCCTTCAACTCGAAAAAGGCTGTTTTGCTCTTGTTTCTTTCTGACATATCAGTTCAGCAAAACCACTATGGTTGCTGTTGGAATAATTACTCCGTATTTATATCAGCTTGTAAGGCTCCACTTCTGCTCTCTCCCCATGACAGGGGTTGAAATAAAATAAATACAAATAATAATAAAGGCAGAGCCTTGTGTGCCCATTTTGGTTTCTTGTTTTGTCTTACAAATTATTCTGTTGTAATGTGAGAAAAGGTGCACACAGTGAACAATGTGACATAAACAAGAACATGGTGTTGAACTATCATCATTATCATATAAGACGTCTTATGATATGATTAGATCTAAGACCTAAAATTGGAAATCAGGTGCTTTCTGAAATAAAGGGAAAAGTTTGTTAAGATAAAAGTAGTAGAAGTAGAAGCATGCACTCACATTCCTGTAACTTCTTGAATACTGCAATAGTTTGGCATGAATTGGACGGTCACCTCCTTCTTCTGGGAAGCATTATTAGTTTGGAGAGCTTTTCTGTTCTATACTGCCTGCCAGTCTCTTTTGCTTTTTCTAAACTTTCTTTTCCCTTCCTCCATCATCTGTCTATTTGTTTCCTCCTTCTATTCTGTCCCACCATCCTGCACCTCTCTCCTCAATATTGAATGTTCTTTGTGCCGACTCTAGTTAATGCTGCCTTTACCGTGATATATGATATACCGTGACTTATTATTGGCAGATTTTTTACTTAAATAACATCAATGAAATAATCAATTGTTGATGGACTGGAAGAGCTTCCCAAGTCAAACGGTGGAGTGCCTATTTTTCAGGTCTGCAAGATAAAGCTGTGTCTGATTTCATCGACATTAACCCGCTGATCTTTCAGCACCAACAAATCTTTGCATGTTGTTGCTTCTGGAGAAAGTGTGATGGTGCTGCTGCTTGTGATCTGAATCTGTGTTCGTTGAAATGAGGAGCAGGGATTGTCTGTCACCCGACCTGTCCCATTGAGGCCTTTGGTGTTTGCCGTTTTGTTGCCAGTTAATGTGTAATGTTGTCGAGTTCTGTATCTCATTGCAGTTGATAGTAAGGCTGCGTATACTGCCTGAAGCCAGTTGTGACTGTCCAAAGATGAACTCTTGGTTGACAGCAATATTGGATCATTTTGCAATAAGAAGTCAAATACCATTGTATATACAATTGGTTAAAAATTGATGCGAACCCAGCTTTGTCATCCTGGACTGAGCTTAATATGTGACTTTTTACTAAAATGGCATGCATTGGGCTAGGGACACACGGATTCCAGAAATGTTGTAATTGTATCATAAGGGCTCTGCAATGACTCAAAACCAAATGGACCTGACACTTGGTTGGTGTATGTCTTTCATGTCTAATGTGTAATAGTTGGAGTGGCATTTTCAGGTAACTAATCAGCAACCAAATAACAAACACTGTCAAAATGAAAGCATAATCAAAATATAATGCTGAACTCCGGGACTTACACAAACGTTGTGGGAAGACAGGTGCAGAACCACCCAGCTCACAATGGTAGTGGTGAGCCAACTATGTATTCTAATCTGACAGTGGCGCCCAACAAACTGGTGGGCATTGTTTCATTTTACAACATGTCATGAGAGCGTATCTGCAGCCACGAGACACTTCTGAAGTTCTTTCTTGAGTCACTGATGTTTCCGTGAGCTTGCTCTCAGCAAATAATAAGGGCTTATCTCTCACGCAAAGATCAACCCACTTTCGGGGGCCACAAACATCCTATCTAGCTTCCACAGCCATTAGTCATGCAGTAAAAGCACATGCAGACACAGTGTCTTCCCCGTCATGTTGCATTGATCTAGCCATGATCATATTGTTGGCGTCTATCGGGCGCTTTCTCTGCGTTTATGACCAGATCCATGCACATACAGGCGTAGCACTTGGGTCAATGAGTTGACTGTGTTTATGACTGAATATGAACCGAACGACCACAAATAAACACACACACACACACATACACACACATCCCACTGTCACGATTTGTTGTTAACAGAGCAACCACAATTGTTCTCATTTCAAACAAAAGAAAGATTATGGTTTAAGTTAAAACACATGGCGGGGAAGCTGATGGCTTTTGAACAGTGATCGTAAAGAAGGGATAGTGGAAGATGATAGAGAGGGGAAGAAAACAGCTTTTTGTTGTTACTATTTTGTTTTTGTTTTTTCAAATATTGTTGTCTGGAAATGGCAATAGTTGATAGCAGAGCATTCTTTATTGACAGTGGGTTTATTACTTTCATAATAAAGCTGTTGACTGAAATCTATTATGAAAATTCAAGTGGTTGTAAGATGAGAGATGGAAAACTATACAAGATTAAACTAAGTTGGAAAGATGGAAAGGACATATCTTCAACTTGTGAGACAATGAGGGGAAAAAAAGAAGGTTGGAAAATGAAGGAGGGGTGAGGTTGAATGGGATGAATTACACTCTGCCACTTCCACCATTCATCTTTCTGTTCTCACGGCTGTGGTGCCTCACTATCCCCTGCCCTTCTGCCCAGCACTTTCAGACCCTTCATGTGAGTCCACCCTCCACACTCTGCTGTCCTCACACTCACCCTGTGATTTGGTTAGAGTTTGATGTGGTTTTTGATTTCACATGGCTTCCACAGTTGTCAGATGATGAGTCCAAACTGGTTTTGACAGTGCCCATTTCCCTCTGGTGTCCTCAGAAGAGGGCAGTCAATAAAACAATGGTTTCTGCAGCTCTAGAAATATAGAAGACATATATTATATTGATTGATTGATTGCTATTGTGTGTCACTTGATTCTTTGTTTAAAACCTAATTGCTTGTAATTATACCTAATTTGAGAAGGCAAAAATAAATTACAAATATACATAAAATATTTTTTACAACCCTGGCAAGGAACCTTCCAATCAATGCTATGTTGCTTGTTCAGTTTTTCTGTTAGAAATATGTAATATTTAATATTGCATCTTCCTATTGCATTAAATTAGTGTAAAATGTACTAGTTTTTTTTTTAATAGTTATCTTTTCTTATTTAGATCTTTTCTTTTCTTTTCCAGAAATGGTGAGGAAGAAGAATCCCCCTATCCGAAGTGTGGGAGGAGAGGAGGAGGAAGAAGAGGAGGAAGAGGGGAAAAATACAATAGGTGAAGAGGAAGAAGAGGGTGAAGAGGAAGGAAGAGTTGGAGCAGAAGCTGACCGAATAAGCCGACCTTCAGAGCCGGAATCCTCTGACCAGATCATAGATGAGGAACAAGGAGATGAAGAAGAAGAAGAAGAGGAGGAGGGAGAAAGTGAGTGCATTTCTTCATCTGTCTCTCCCTCATCTGTCGGCCCAAGTGATGATCGCAATGAGGAGAGGAGTGGGAGAAGAAGAGTGAGAGGGAGGGCTAAGCACGGAGGATCTACTCTTCCTCATAGACAACAGAACGTTTTGGATCCCAACGAAAGAGAAAAGTGGGACATGGAGAACGAGCAGAATGATAGAAGGGAGGCGGATCATCTCAACCCTATTCTCCTGACATCCCGCCTCCTGCCCAGACAGGAAGGAGGGGTGGAGTCAACTGGCACCCCGCCACTTTCTTCCAGCCCCTCTCCTAAACTTCAGGACTTCAAGTGCAACGTGTGTGGTTATGGTTACTATGGCAACGACCCAGCTGACCTGTTGAAACACTTTAGGAAGTATCACCTAGGCCTGCACAACCGCACACGGCAGGACGCTGCCCTCGACACACACATCCTGGCTCTCCACAACATGGCGCCCTCACAAACGCTTCTAGGTAATTTAAAGTGTTAGCTGAGTGCCTTCGGGTTGTCACCTTTTTTCCCTTCATCACGCACCAAAACTTGTATGCCAAAATCCATCTACAGTATAGTGCACTGGTCATTTTAATAGACTGGAATCCATGGTCCTCCCTGCCCCATCATAGTTTAGTTCCACATGTTTGCAGTACTAAGTGCAGCACATATTCAAAATACTCCAATGAAAGAGAGCAGGGAACTCCTAGAGATTCAGGGGCTATCGGCACAAATGGATACGCAAGGAGAGTTTTAAGCTTATTGCTGTAGGAGATGGTTGGTTTCCTCTCAGGTACCGTGATAAATGTTTTGGTACAGTCCAGTTTTTACCCTTCTGCTGCATAATGCTAGACAAAGAAGTTAAAGGTCAACTATGTACTCTCTCATCTTTTCTTTCCTAGCCTCAGCACGGCATAATGCAATTTTATTTTGATATTTTATTTTGATTTTATAAATCATGATAATCGAGGTTCAATGTCTATTACTGTGTTAATGACAAATGATTTCTCAAGTTTGAGTCTCCATTCAAAGATACATTCAGAGTTAAAGTCTTATCTTTTGAGTCATTCCAATCCGTTTTGGAGCATCACTGTTATTAATATTTCATGGCTCTTTGAAGCATTTTAATGGTTGGTGCTAGGGTTCAATGATTTCAACATGCTGACTGACATACCCTTCATTTTGCTTCCAGACATCCAGACCGGTCAAGGGCCACGGAACAAAGCCAAAGAATCTGTAAAGATGAGGCCTGACGTCAACATTCAGCCACACAGAACAGTTATGATGAATGGCACATATGATGTCCAAGTAAGTGTACCGTGTGGAACACAGTCAGCAGTTTTCTTGCGGAATGACAAGAATTTTCCCTGAAAAAAGGATGTTTATAAAGTTATCTATTCATAATGTCATCATGATGCATTTCCATGCTCATTATCTGAGTTATAGCTTTGCCAAACACTTCAGAAATCTACTTCAATATTAATATCCAAGTTGATTTTCCAACAAACCTTGACTAATCCAAATATCAATTCAACCACAAAGAAAAATTACTGAGGTTCTGCAGCTGCTGGAGATCATGATTTTATCATTATGGAATCACAGACCTTCTGAGTAGCTTTGCATGATTATAGCCCAATTGATAATCACGGTTATATTATTTAATTTTTTAAGTATTATAATCGCCATTTTTCGTTCTACTGGGCAAAGGATTATTGTTATTTTTACAGTTTTAATAAAAAAAGAATAAAAAATGTGTGAAATGCAACATGAATCTTTAAATATGAATTAAAAACAATTAAAATTAAAAACGTAAATAAATAAATTAAAAGTGGATTATGAATAAAACAAAAAAACACTACTAATATTTAGTAATGATTACCAACTAATTACTACAGAGTAAGTACTCCAGTGTTTTTCAACCTTTCTAATCCACACCACACTTCACTGAAAAATCACCAGTTACACTTGGTCCTGGAGGAAATCCATTTAAAAAAAAAAAAAAAAAAAAGGGGGGTGGGGTATTTTTTATTTTATAAAGCTGTTTTGATTTCATCACAATCTCTTTTGCATGATCTTATTCTAGTTTGAGGAATTTCCAGACAAATCTTTAACATTCTTTGCCTAAACCTCATAACAACAGTGGTTCTTTGTTCTCTTCATATTTTGGAACATGTTTATTTGGTACTGCATTTTACTTTTTAGCCACCTTTTAAACCTTGAAGCAAACATTGATGGTCTATGGGTGTCAATGAAGTTTTGAAGAGAGCTCTCAGAAGTAAGCTCTGTGGTGCTGACACTCATTGGAGTTACAGGTACAACAAGGAACACTCCGTCGTTCTGTCGTGTAGGTGTGTGGTCAAGTTCGGCACGTCAGGTTAAAAACCAACTCGAATTTGTGCGTTTGACCGGCTGCTTCGCTGTGGCTCTGTATGAGGAGGTTGCAATTGATGGATGACATCCGTGTGCCACAGCACATTAGTGTGCCTCCGAATGTTGTTGCGAAAATGTGAGAATTACTTCACAATCTGGAGCCCTATAATAAATGCGTACATGGAGGAAGCCAGAAATGTGATCGTGATTAAAAGTCATGTCTTTTTTTTCTGCAATTAGACATGGGGTTCATTTCTTCTTTTGGTCATTGATGTATTTGGCTCCTTTATTTGAGAACAATCACCAAGCTGTCAGCGTGCAGATCTCCTCAACTGGTTTGAAAGTAGCTATGATTAATTTCACCGTTGGTCCCAAACTATCCCCTGTGCTTTAGCTAATTCTTAAAATGCTATCCTTGGAAACAATGAACGAGATGTGTGACAAAACAAATATGTATTATAAAGCCGTGCTGAATCCGAATGTGCTGCAAGAGGCCCATTACCCCCCAAAATTACCTCATAATACTAACAAGTGAATCATGAATTTACTGTTTTGGTTGTGCTTATATTTTGTACGGCGCATCTCGACAAATTGTGTGTATGTGTGTGTGTGTGTGTGTGTGTTTGTGCTGTCAAGGAGTTTCATTTACTTTAAACCAGTGGTCTATATTGGCTGCAAGTCACGTAATGGACACACTCACTCACACACCGATTTAGAAATAGAAAATCCAGTGGGCTCAAGTCGTCATTATGAAGAATAAGTGAAAGTAGTAAAAAAATAAAAAAATGGATGAAAGGGGTCTCTATTCCTTCACTTGCTTTTTCTCTCTCTCCTGCCCACGTTCGGAAAATTCCATGTTGTCATGTTGCCGAGACGAGATGCCCCGTCAACCAACATGGTTTATAAGGGGGGAAAAAAGTGAGTGAGAAAAAAAGAAGGAAAATTTGAGATAAAGATAGAGATGCAGGCGCATAGTGAAGGAGGCAGACAGAAGGACGGGACTTGAAACCAATAGTTATAATGGTTGATGTAATGAAACAGCTGTCAAACACATTTAGCTGTGCTTTTTCTCTTTGAGCCGTCCAGTTGTCTCCTCATCTTGCCTGGTCTTTCTTTCACTTCATGTATGGTAACACCCTCCTCTCTCACTCAATCCTCATTTTCCTTTCTTTTCTGCCTTCTTTAAAAGCGCTTTGTCGACTTTATGCTTTGCGTTCTCCTTTTTACCCTTTACTTTGTTTCCCTCTCCCATTCCCTGTCTCTTATTTTTGTACGTTCTGTGTCATATAAAGACATTATGACGTTTGACTTATCTTTAATTGCCTGGGCCGCGTCCATGAGACATGATAATTGGACGATTGCTGTGTTGTGATCACACACACAGTAATAGCTCTCATTAAGCCTTTGGGAATTATTTTTCTCTGCAAAAGTGATGTGTCCCATTTCACGCTCGAATAATCATACTTCTGTTTTAAATATAGCGCTTCTTGAGCTCTTTGTAGTCGACTGAGGCGGTGTCATCGTTGCACGCCGATTCTTTGCCCTTTTTGAAATTGATATATGAATGTAAATGGAGTCATGGATGTGGATTTTAATTCATTTTCCTTCCCACTTACTGAGACTGCAAGCCATTGAATGATCATTTTGAAGATACAGACAAGTGAAATGCAATTTTACAATGACAAATATTTAAGGACGACAAAAGTAACTAGACAAGTACTGTGTTAGAGCTAATCTCACAATCCTTTATTAGGCAAACAAATCAATAAAAAGGCCAAAATTATTCAACAGTTTTATTGTGCTCACTATGGCTGAATGACTTCAGGAAAAAAAAATGTGATTCACACTTTTCTTCAAATGAATCATCCAATAATATCAACGTACCGTAACAATGACATAAAGATTATATATTTTTCCCTGTGTAGGGGGTGTCCCCGAAGTGGGTAGGTTCGAGGAACAAGGATGACAGAATGCATCATATATCTTTCACAGTCTTGCTTAAAATGCAGATTCCTGCTTGACTGACAGTGAGAGAGCGCTGCCCTGACATTGCGGGTCTCACTTCACTATGTGGAAATCCCAGTGCAGACGGGTCCTATGCTGCTAAAGCATGATTTACATTAAACGCAAGAATGTAGATTTGAGTTCAGAATCACTTTTTCATTTAATGTTATTTATTTATTAGGATCCACATTTGATACAGAACTGTAACTTACATCAAACAGGAAAAAAATCCTAGCTACCTGGCTAAACTCACTTGCTTGGGAATCACCTGCTTCTGATGTGGGTCTGTACCGTCAAACTCCTCAACATTTTTTTGTGGATTTAATCCTGTAAATGCATCTCCGTTTTTTTCCACTAAAAACTAATTAGCTGGACTAAGTTATACATAATGCTAGCTTGACCAGGCAACAGGTGAAGCTGCTAGACCTAGCGTACTCGCCAACAGCCCGTGTAGAGCTCGGATAGACGGAATGCCCAGAAATGCATCGTGGGGCAAGGTTGCCATTTTCAGTCTTTGTTTACGTCAGCAATAGATTCTGTGCTATGGGAGAGAGAGTGAGAGAGACAGAAAACGCTCTGAAAAATGGACTGCACAGAAGGCACAATGAACAACACATACGATAAATCGTTTTGCCCTAGTGCTCACTCACAGCTAAAATAGCACCCTGACTGGGAATCGGATTTGAGGTGTCTACACTATTACTGTCTTGCTTGGAAAACCAAAAACTGTTTTGAACTTCTCCACTGTCACCAGGAAGTTGTTCTGTTGCACCAGCAGGTTCCAATTTGTTTGCCAGTGTGTTAATTTTTTTAGTTATTTTGCTCATAACTCATGTAATCTATTTATGGGAGGTAATAATAATACATGTGAATTTATTACTACTGCCCATCTAGTTCAGAGAAAGTAATGCCTTTTTTGTCTCTTCCCAGGTCACATTGGGTGGAACACTAATTGGGATTGGCCGAAAGACATCGGACTGCCAGGGCAACACTAAATACTTCCGCTGCAAATTCTGCAACTTCACCTACATGGGAAGCAACTCCTTAGAACTTGAGCAACACTTCCTGGCGTCGCACCCCAATAAAGTGAAAAGCGCTCCCCTGATCACCAACAGCAACCTGACAACGCATGAAGTTCTTTTGAAAGAAAGGAATCTAATTGTAGAGGGGTCTGAGAAAACAGCAGTAAGAGCTGAGGACAATTCACTGGTTGGATACTCTATCCCAGTCAGAGAGAGTTCAGATTCTTCAAAGTGGACAACCGAAGGAGCTCCTGGGCCCGTTCAGGTCTATTACTGGTGTAAATTCTGTAGCTGGAGTTGTGAGTCTTCTGGAGGCTCAGCGACGCTCTTAGAGCACTACGAGCAAAAGCATAACATGAACAGGGGGGCGGCATTGAGCCCCAACAACTATAAGCATGGAGGCCTGGAGAAAGGTGGGAGAAGAGATGTGGAAAAAGAACAACTAACATCCAAACGTTGCAAAGATCCAACAAACTCTAGCCAAGGTACTGAAGGTATGGTTACATCTGTTTCCCTGTATCAATGACCTGATTGTTAAATTGATCTTTCAAGATGACAAAAAGTATGCTGTTCCGCAAGCCATTCTTTACCACATGTACTGTATTTATCGAGTCAAATTGTTTGATACTACATACTGGACAATGAAGCTCTTCATCCCTACATCGCTCCATTGTGACACTGCACTATTCACATTCGAATGTGCTGGTTTCCGATGATTCAAATAGCGTTTACCTCTTCCCTCTCTGTAGTTGTGTTATGAGGAAAAACTACAGTTAAGATTTTTTTACTTCAGTTTTAAACTGCCCCGTGCTGTATTGCAGTCCATCAAGCCATTGCTTTCATCGCCACTCTCGTACACATGACTTGACTAACCCTCTTTTGCATTTGTAGCTTTGTTCTGAACATGCAGTGAGAACGTAGTCCTGGCAATTCATTAAAGAAACACAATTTACTTCAATTTCTTCTTCATTTGTCATTGAGTTGAATAAAACATGGTTAGGATCTGATTTTGCTATGTTCATGTGAAAGTTCTTCCTCCTTTCATGATAACTAGTAGGATGTGATTTTATTTTTTTAACATTTTTTGGTGATATTTTTCTGGTTAAAGTCATCACACTATCTAAATATACGCTCTGACATAAACATTTTTGGCTCTGCTTTTCACCCGTTTTCCAGACGCAACCAGTAATGATCCAGATGCAGTTGTGACGAGCTACAATTGCCAGTTGTGTGATTTCCGGTACTCCATGGCGCACAGCTCTGATGTGATCGTGGTGGCGCCGTTGCTGTTGCACTACCAGCACAACCATTCAATCCACCGTTGCTGCATTCAGCACTGCATGTTCTGTCCACAGGGACTCTGTCAGCCGCAGAAACACCTGGGCGAGGTGAGTTGGAGAATATAAATATTTCAAGGTCTGGTGGCTCCTGTTGATATGATTTTTATGTTCATTTTTTTTCTCCATGTAAACACTGGGCATAGTTAGTGTTACACATAAGGCTGTCAATATAAAAACTAGTTGGACATTAAAAGAATGAACCAGATTTAGTGTGATTCCTACTCTAATACGGTAGAAATGTTCCCATGTCGCTGTGCTATTTATGTGGATTTACAGGGGCAGCAAAGCTTTAGTTGAAATGAAATTTAAACAAATTTATCACATGAAGTTGTGGTACAGCTTATTGAACTGTTGTTTTGTTATTAATTTTAATCTCTACACTGTTTGAAATGAAGCATGCAGTACAGTATTTTACCGTGTGTGGATCACCCTGCTTTGGCAGTCTGAACCGTAGGTTCGCTTTTTGTTTCTTCTAACAAAAACGAAGCGAGCACCAGTGTAAGAAATAGATTTGTGAACCCTTCACTCAAAACTAGGGGTGAGGCTGATTAGTAAGCACAAGCAAATTCATTGAAATATGTGAACAAGTGTGAAGTGAGTTGTTCCCATTTCAAGGACAGTTATAATTCTCTTGCTGTCACAAATTCACCCACATGGTGCCAGCTGCTAGACAAAGCTGCCACAGCTGTGGATTACATCACAATGAAAGTTGACAGGCGAAAGTAAGGTGATATAATGCACGTGTTCTTCTCCCTTAGGTGTCCCACCCTTTTGCCTGCAGAAAGCCTACCTGCCCCAAATGTTGCAACAAGTTCCCTCAGTCCATCAAACAGCACGAACCTGCTCCTGCCATTTCACCAAGCAAGACGCCTCCGAATTCCCGAGATGGCTCCTCTGTTACGCCGACGGTCAATCCATCCGACCCTGCAAACCCAATGGTCTCACAAGGTAAAAAAAAGATTTATTTTTATATATATATATATATATATATATATATATATATATATATATATATATATATATATATATATATATATATATATATATATACGTATATAGTCAAATAATTTCAATACGCAAGTTGTATATTAAGTTGTATAGTTATTTTTTTGCAATTAGTTTTTACGTCAGTAGATATTTATTTGATTGTGCTCTTTGCTTCAAATAAAACATTGTACTGATTACTTACGCCTACTTTTGTGGCTCAATATTTTGATTTAAATGGAGAGGTTGGTTCATGAATTATCAGTTAATAATTCATTATTTTTCATTTGCTTTTAGGGGTCACTCACCTGTGTGACCAGTGTGCATTTGCCACCACCGACATTGATGTATTGCTCCAACACTATGAAAGTTGCCACACCTCGATTAACCTAAAGGGGGTGACACCTCATGTGAAGGCTGAGGAGGAGTCCGTGGGTGAAAAAGAGGGCGGAAAAAGAGCGGGAGGAGAGAGAGAGTTCTCTTGTACTAAGTGTCACTTCAGCACAGAAGTAGAAGAGGAGCTTTTCAGACACTACAGGTGAGAGATGCTTACACATCGATACAGAAGTACAACAAAGGTTTAACCTCCTTCTATCATTTCGAGGCCTAAATGCTGTGGAACTATCATTTTCCCCAATGCACTTTTCTTTATCAGTCACCTTTGAAGTGTCTGAAAACAAGGAAGAGTAAATGGCAATGGTTTTACTGAGTCAGGCTTTTGAGACTGAAAATGAGAGACTCTCTCTCCTGGGGCTTTAATGACTGATACTTTTGTCAAGTTGTTTATCGACTCACTTTTTGAATGCAGGTATTTGGCTCTCAGCAGTCATCAATTGCTGTTTGAACTCCATTATAGCATCGTCCTCTCGCCTCTTTAGTAAGTCTGGGATGCCGTAAACGTTATAGCGCCTAGTATTTTGTCTACAGATTAATTATAATAATAAAATGTAGCCAATAAAATGGTGGTTAATGAAGAGCTCCATCACTTGTACAGTCGGTCTGGGATTCTTCCCTCCTTGTGTGTGTCATGAACCTGTGACCTAAATCTACATCATCAAATACAGTTGTCTTAATTTAAGTCATGACTTATGTTTTTTAGAGCATCAAGTTTCCCAAACCCTAAAGTTGAGCACACAAGTATGACTGGATAGAAACAAATACACACTTCAATCACACATTGTGTGTATCACCAACTGAGCTCAAGTTATAATTGACAAGAATAAATACTTGCTTCGCTCCTTATGTAAATGCAGGAGATATGTGGTATAAAGTGCATCTTAAGATATGTTGCGACCTTGGCTGGTCACACTATGTTCCCAGAAAGAGGAAACGATTGGTTTAAGAAGCAGTCCTGAAAGAAATGGTTCCTATCTTTGCACGCAGACTTTCAATGCTTTTTTGTGATTGACATCAGGAAAATGCTCACTTCAAAGTCTGATCAGACTCATGTATTAAAATACTAAATTAAAAGAATGCTGACATGAATTTGTTTTAAATGTCAAGGACTGAATTTCAGTAAATTAGTTTCGTATCAGAACAATATTATTAATATTATATATTAATGTCATGTGAGACACAGTGAGGAAACCTAAGTCAGTGTTGTGGACAACAAAGTAAAATAGGGGTTAGCTGGAGGATAAGTGCAGATAAGATGGTGGTTTGAGGGTTAAGAAGCTGAGAGTGTGTTTGGGGAAATTAATAGTCTGATCTTGTCCTTAAGAGAATCTAAACCCCAAATCTCGGAGCTCAATTCAAATAAAACTGAACCAAAGCCAGAGAGTTTCCCACCATTACTTTAATTTAAATGGATTTTGAAGGACGAAGTTTAAAGAACAAAAATGTCAATTGAATTATAATGCTGAATTGAAAGTGTAATGTCAGTGGAAAAATAAGTGGAGGACTTATTTAACGTAGTCTCTGCAGTTTTATGTTGTGGCATATAATATATCGACCTCACAAGCAACCCCGACCACCTTCCTTTTTTACTGACAAACCTGCCGATTTGTATTTTAGATTTGACGTTTGCCTCCGAAAAAGACAAACGGCTGACACTGTAAATGACCGATGAAATGAACACAAGATACTCACATTCTGATTCTGATTCAATGAGGGTTTGTACAGATATTTTATAGGTTGCCTTTCAGATCACCTCATACACAGTGGAAAGGTATACATCTTGAGAAACCTGTGCAGAACCTGCAATAACCTGTGCTGTTGAACCTTGTGCTTTGGAGGTATATTTGAGCACAACTTGTGTATTGGAATTTCTGTTTTTCCCTCTCATGAACTTTTGTGAGAAACTCACTCAGGGACATATGTTTGTATGTACACGACAGTGTAACCTGAATTTTGTCTCTTTCAACAGGCGCGTTCACGCATGTTGCAGATGTCGACATTGTGACTTTACAGCTCCAGATTCTTCTGCCCTACTGGACCATTTCAACTCCGCCCACTGTCATGACTCCTCCCCCTCGTTGAGCTCGCTCTCAACAATCTCGTTACCAACCTCACTGACAACTGCGTTGACTCCTTCCTTAACCTTCTCGGCAAACGGCTGCTCCGCTCCCTCTACGCTCGCTATTAAAGAAGAGAGCAAAGGGGACCTCCGCTTCCTTTACTCACTTGCACCACCTGAGGGGCGGCTGGCCGAGGGAGGGAGAGAAGAGACGACAGGTTTGGTCAAGTGTGAGGGCGGTGAGGAGAAAGACAGAGAGCGGGAAAAAGGTTGGATTCTGGGAGACACCAGAGGAATTGGAGAAAGAGGAGGCGAACAAGCCCATGGCCTCTTGTGGGTGCCGAAGGAGCGGATGGGTCCAGACAGAGTCATCGGAAGTGGTAGCCCTGCCATTTACCCTTCATCACTGTCCCTGCCTTTTGTTTCAGCCAGTCAAGAGGCCTCGCAGCAAAAAAGAGGCGTGGCTTCACCAAGCATGGTTTACCTGGGAGACACAAAGTCCTTTTTGGGAGATACCAAGTCTTTTTTGGGGGATGCCAAGCTCTACGGAGGAGGAGGGAGAACTGGAGGAACCAACATGGTTGCCGTGGAAAAACAAGTGGCCTCTCAGCAGCACACGGCAGGAGGTGGGAGTGGAAGTGGAGGCTCACAAGATGGGAAAGGAGGAGCTTCTAAAGAAGAATCGCAATCTCTGCTCCGGGTAAGAAAGAAGATGTCTGTCTCTCTATGTTTCCATCTCTTTTATTTGCTTTTCTGGATAATCCTGTCTTTGTCACAGCTATTGGATTTGAGCTCAGATATCAAATGATACAGGCGATGCAGCGAGCTCTACCCTTCTGCTTCCCACCTGCTGTGAGCTTTTATTGTGAAAGTATCGCTAATAATGTGCCTTCATCTTCTGGTCCTTTGTGTCTGATGTGAGGATTAGAGCGCTGGCAGCAAACAGCTGGAATCAAATCCATATTTCTCTAGTGTTCGATGAAGAGACCAATTTCAAGTATGCTTTGTGGCTGGAGGGCCCACAAAAATTGTTCAAAAAGCAATGTTCAGCAGCATGTGTTCTGGTTCAAAGTAAGAAAAAAAATGCAGACTCCTAATCTGTGCATTTTCCTTACCAAATGTTTTTTTTAATTAGTTTAGTTAATGTGTTTTTTTTTTAATTACCAAAAGTATGCTGCAATGTTGATGAGCGAAAGGAGGAGGAGATATTTATCATACAAAAATCCAGTCTTATATGGCTGGAATTAGGGTGGAGGGATATGGCAAAGGTATCAGATCATGTTATTTATTTGTATATCATGATCTTGCATGTGTTTTTGAGAGTAATCTGCAAGTTCCTAGTCAGTGCAGCCATTTTTTCAAGTTTAACAGTCCTAAAAAATAAAAAATAAATATCATGAAGGCCAAAGAAGAATTTTTTGCAAATACTTGCAAAGAAGATAAACATGCTTACTGTATGAGCACTTAAAAGTTCACTTTCAAACATGAAACTTACAATGATATCAGTTTGCTTTCACCAACACAGTCACTTAAACAGGATATAAGTGCACCAAAATACTAAATAGCTAATCTCTGGTTTGTTTGGTATTATAATATGCCAAAACTGTGAATAGTGCACAAATGAGGTTGATGAGCAAGAAATGTTTTGTTATGCAGACGTGCAGAAGACTTTATTCAAATTTTGACAAGATAGAAGACTTCCTAACATCAATGATGTTTTGGGGACTGTCACCAGCCATAGCTTTAACAATTACCAACTCAGATTGCATCATAACAGTAATTCTATTTTAATGGGTGCTTACATTTTGGAGCGCCTTTATTTGGTACTGTATTTATTTCTGAGCCCCTTGTCTTTTAAACAATGAGGGGGACCTTGATGTTGTATGGCTGTCAATCAAAGTTTGAAGTGAAACATCACATTAGCCATTTCTGTGTGGTGATGACCGTATTTGGCGTCGCTGGTCATAAAAGGAATGCTCCACGATTTTGCCGTCAAGATGTGTGATCAAGTTAGATGCGCCTCAGGTTTAATACAACTGGAAGATTCGCTTTTGATCAGCTTGTTCGCTCCGACTGTGAGGCTGTGTAGGGTGATGTGTGCACATGACCAGAGCACGCTGCAGTTTCCACAGTGAGTTTGTTCATCTATATTGATGTGTCATTCACAGAATGTGACAGCGAAAATGCAGTAATCTCCTTACTGTGGCCGATTTTAATAGTTTATATCGCTCACCCTTTGTTGGAAATGCATTGTATTTTGCTTAGTTAGAAGTTCAAGAGCAAAAACAAAGCAAAGATAAGAGATACATTAAAAGTCTTAGATAGACAACAAGTTGTTTTCCAATGTTGAGTTCGGTTCAAGCAAATGACCTCACCGATAAACTTGGCCGTTACTATGGCCCCATGGGCGAACTTGACAGTTCCCATGATCACCTCCTGCCACTCATTTCTTTCTGGAGCCACAATGATTCTCAGTCCTCGATGATGTCATGGACTGGCAAGAGCCGTCTGTGGTCGGTCGTGGCCGTCAGGCTCTTTATGGCATGTGATGGGAATCGTTTGCGGCGTCAGCGTGCGGTAATACATGTGTATGAGTTGAGTGTACGGTGGGACATTCATATTTATGAGTCTCCCTGTCTATATGTGTGTGTCTGTGTGCTTGTGAGGTGTTGGCACTAACTTGGCAGAAAGGCTTGGGTGTGGCAGCCAAGGGTTTACTCATTATCTTGGGTGGGGCTGACTCTGAAGGAGTGAGACAGCGGGGAACAGAACGTGTGAGTGAGAAGTGGAAGAACATTTAGATAAAGAACAGATAAGCTTCTTTATTCACATTCAGATTTTAGACCATCTCCAACCTCCTCAGCCCAATAATACCAGGATGCTTTTTGTTTTCTCTGAACTAGTCTCAACTTTGATTACAGTAAATCTAGAGTGCTCAAGGGCGGCCCCTGGAGGTCAGTAAACTGAATGGGAGAGTAAAAGGGATGAAAGGGAAAAGAATAATATCTGAATTTATCACCGGAGTTATCGCTCGAGCGATATATGGAAACCTTCTCAGCCATTTTTCTTCTACTCACACCTTATTTGTCCTCAGTTTCCA
Source organism: Synchiropus splendidus (assembly GCF_027744825.2). NCBI lineage: Eukaryota > Metazoa > Chordata > Actinopteri > Syngnathiformes > Callionymidae > Synchiropus > Synchiropus splendidus. Next base: position 12,353,975 of record NC_071337.1, read on the forward strand.
TTCTAGCCTCACACACACACACACACACACACACACACACGCACACACACACGCGCTCAAGTGCACACTGACACACAAGCACAGGGAGAAGTTGACTCATCGATGTACACACTAGGGAGGGACACTGATACGTAAGCTGATCTGATCGTTTATATGAAAAAGATAAAAGGATGCTCATGTTTGTTGCTGTTTTTAACTCATTGATAATTAGTTACAATAATATTATCCATTCCCGTTGAGATTGTTTTTGTTTTATTCTGTTTATTTGCTAAAGACAATGTACTTTGGTGCTTTAAAGAATAAATTCCCTTTTAAAAGCAATATCAAAAACATGCTTTTATTTAGAGACAGCGACAATAATGGACATGTGATTCATAGTAAAATAATTATTATTGAACACTAATATTTGGAGGGGAAAAAACGTGTTTCACATTCATCCATGTGTTTCTACTTGATGTGGAAAAATCATGTCAGTAACAGAAAGGATGTTGAACGTGGATAACTTCTGCAAGACAGACTCACCCAAGAGAACTAATCATAATGGAAAGAGTCAGGGAATGAGTGTAGAATGGAGCAACTCAAGGACTCAAACAAGACATCACAAACAAATGGCCTAATTCATAATTCATCTCAACATCCAAGTGTGGATTCTCTGTCCTCTGTCGGCTTGTTTCCTCACTTGTTCTCTGTCTTGCATCGATCCCACTGTCCTTTCATCTTTTCGTTCCCTTCATTTTCCAAAACCTTGCTTTTTTTTTTCTTTTTTTTTACAACACGCAACTGGCTAAGCATCGAAGGATCGATACAAGACAGCAAAGTATTCAGACACACACTTATCAGTTCTTTTTTCGCCATGATGCGTTTGAGGAAGGACACATTAAAACATGCATTTAGTTGAACATCCACTCATTTACTTGTCATTCTGGTGGCAGGTTGAGACGTACTTGAATAGTCCCGTCCTCCATTTATGACACAGGTTTGCAAGCTCATCACCTCTGAGTGATTGTGACTTGTATGATTAAATGAACACCCAATTTTCCATCATATATTTTAGCAAATCTTCATTTATTTTTCCACCTGTTCTTTGAGTAAATGCTATCAAGCAGCAATTATTTTTGTTTCTGGGCTGACATAACACTCATAAATATGATTCACAGTCTTGGTTGCTGCCGAACCACCTCCTCAAACATCGTCATGTTTCCTGCACAATCTCGGCTGTTTGTTTTGTTTGCTCCTGTGAGAAAACAGCTAAGTGTTTTAATGCAATAACGATTGCTTACGCTTAGGAGATGTTCTCATCGTTTGTTTACCTGTCAGTTCATGTTTGTTTCCTGTTTTCTGTGGCTGTTGGCCGGGAGCTGCATAGACATAATGTTGATTAAAAAATAAAATTTCTTCAGGGTTTCAAAGTTTTTTCTTTATTTAAGAGACAAAGTCAAAATCATGTTGATAGAGGAGTACGCCTTTTTGGCACAATGTTAAATTTCTTTGGTTGGTGCTGAGCCTGTACAATACAATATGGAATATTATTAGTATTTTGCATGTATTTTTTCTTGTTGCTGGTTGTTTTAAAACTGTTTTTTCAACAGTTTCGTGTGTATACTTTGGGAAATAATGGGATAGCCCTGTGTGTACACGTGTGTGTGAGGAAAAAAAAATATTTCTGACTCTTTGTGGCTTTAATGCTTAGTGACAGTCCACTGTGGCCTCATTGTCTGCAAGGAATATTATGTCTGGCAAGGAAAACAAATTACACCATTTTAACTGTGCGGACAACTGTTTCTGGCTATTCCACACGCCACGCTCACACACACATATCAAAAGAGACAGCAAATCATCTGGCGCGAAGATTGTTCAGCGTTTTAGGCTCCTTCAATTCAAAAATTGGCTTATTGGCTTGTTAATGTGCTGGTTCATGTTTAGAAGCTCGTTCTTTGGGAAAGTGTGTTTTGATTGATTGATGAGGTCAAATGCTGAAAAAAATAAAATAAAATAAAGCTGGCTCTTTAACTCACCGTGGGAAAGAAACTTTCATTTAGTCATGCCTATTTTCGTCGGGTGAAACTCGGCACTTGTCATGGAAAAGTCATTTAAGTTGACTTTTAAGGCTGAGATTTTGCCAGTGTGGCTGTTCTACAGCTTCAGTTTTCACCACAGCTTTCTGTTACTGATAATTCAGAGATCCCTGTCGCCCTTTTAGTATCTCACCATGAGCCTGAAACCAGTTTCCCAAAGACTTTTTAAAAAGTGTTTTTAATAACCAATGGTCAAATATAAGTTATTGCCATGTTGTGCGGGGAAAATGCATTGTAAGCATCTTTATGTTTCTGAAATATCTATTTAATATTCTGCACTTTTATATTTTAAGTATATGAGATTTGTTATCAATACATTTGTGTTCCTTCAAACCACAGTAGGCTAATGTTTATGAGGAGGTTGTGTTGTTGGCAGCATGGAGGTTGAAGATTGGTGGAGAAAATTGCGTTTAAAACAGGATGTTAGTCTAGTCGGTTTCACAGTTTATAATGCTGTTTTGTAGTGTAGAATGTCACCACTAGGGTGAGTAATCGCAAGTATGATATACAACGTGATACAATAGTATAATAATGTCGCAATGTTGTGATATATTGCAGTGTTTTAAATGAGTGGGCGAGGGATGCTCCGGCATGCTCCGATGATGTAGCTGTGAAGATTTGAACCCCCACAACTGGCCGTACCACGTGACCTGTTTAGAAACTTGGTGCATTTCCAGATACAAGTGACGGAAGTCCTCTGTTTAAAACACACTGTCTGAATCATTTTACATCTGAACCTTGCTGCCATAGAGTCCACGGTTTCTCAACCTTTTATTTTGTTTTTTTTAATTCATCCTAAAAGTCAAATGCCTTCCTACATGCGTACGCTGAACTTGCTAAAAATACATTTCAAGATTGTTAATTGGACTACAGTGACATTCAACTGAAGTTGCTAAAACATGGACATTAACATTTTCCAAAACAAGGGGAAACAAATCTAACAAATGGTATATCAATGTTTCACAGTGGTCAAATTATGTTTCTATATTTTTGCACCTCGCGTCACCACTATGAAAACCCTGTCAGGCTAACATTTTGCAGCCTCACTTAAACCACAGCAACTTTGCTCTGTCTAATTACGCTCCTGCCTCACACCCACATGTACAAAACAAGCGTCAACTTTTCTCTGCAGTGTCTAACCTGCAGCAGGGATGGGAGGTTTAGCATTCCCAATATTACGCATTTCAGCTAGAAGTAGGAACATTGACATTGACATAATAAGTCAATTATTTGTTGCGACTCGACTTTTCCTATTTTAATGAATCATGAGAGATTTGCTTTGCTGCTCCCCCCCTCTCTTTTTCTCCCTGACTCTTCACTCAATAAATGTGCTCCCTCAGAAATATTTGTTTGCACTGACAGGCTTATGTCAACAGTTACTCTGTATTTTATTTTCAACCTCAGTCTCAGCTCCATCTGTCGACAGACACATAAAACTGGTTGGATTATATGATTTCCATCTTCGCCAAATCACTGAAGTAAATCACGTTCAGCAAAGCGGTTCTATATTGATTCACTAGTTTTTTTATCTCCGGAGCCAACGTGATATAATGAGTTTGACTCGAGACTAACGTGATGTCAAGTCCGATTGAAATTCAGCCCGGTGAGTATTTGATTGGTCTAGACACGCGTCGCTTATATATAGAAACCTTTCATTGGTTCAAGCATGACACCGATGTTCCACCCTTCCCGCTAGCCAGGTGTTTTTCATCACGTTGACATGGCAACGATGAAACACAGTGGTTATTTTAGCTCCTAGCTGTAATTTAGACGTTTACATCAATTATTGTTGCAATCAACTCTCGCGCGCGCACACACACACGTGCACGCACACTACTGGCAGTGGGCGTCGATGTTTATTCTTTTGATATTTCACAGTGTTCCATGCCAGGAGTTGCACATTGAGTTCTCACTACTTCTGTGTTCTCCCACGATGTTTTCCCTCTCCCGTGTGCCTGTCTGTCTCTAAGGTGTGTGCGATTGACTACAGGCTATGTGTTTTTGCGTGTGTGTGTGTGCGCAGAGATATGCCTGTGCGTGTTACACATGGAACCAATATTGAGGCCAGATGTTCATTTTGTTACAACAAGACCTCTACACGCAACTCCAGCCAGCTAACACACACACACACATAAATACATGGAGTACATCAGCTTGGCAGCACTTGTATAATTAGGAAGCTGATTGGTAAGATTAAATGTCCATCTGACCCCTGACCAGTAGTTAATTTGAATTCTTGGCCTCCCTCCTCTTTACTGGGTCTCCTGGCTCTTTCTCTCTGTCTCCACTTTCATTTCCTCATTTCTACTGTTAACCTGGAATCCTCTCGCACAATCAGGCCTTTTGGCTTCAGCGATGAAGACTGATATACTTTGACAGAAGGGAGAAAATGAAGTTTGTCTAGAGGTGGTTCCCGTAAATGACTTAAAGTACAGTGATAAAGTGAGTCTTGGCCTTTATAGAGTGGAAGAAAAAAAAAAAAGAATCTGCTCAGCAAAAATGTCTGCTTTATTTTTCCTTACCTTGGCTGGATGCTTGCTGTTGTCATAAAGGCGGAGGGAATCATTTTACACAGTTGGAGATTCAGAAAAAGTTGAAAGTGATGAAGTGCTACATCATGGCTCATTTGCACAACTGTCCTAGGAAAGTGGTTAATGATTGGAGGTGGAGGGAATCTGAGAGCCACTGGCACGGCCGTCGAGGGCTCAGAATTCTTAATCCTGAAAAATAACTTAGTACTGGCCAGTGTTACTTACCCCCTCCAAGGAGGTTGTGCCTTTATCTGTCTATCTGCGAGGAAAGTGGCACAAAAACTGATGGATTCTGAGGAAACTTCCAGGAAATATTGCTATTAGGACTTAAATCAAGTCAGTTATTTATCTTTATTGCGATTTCTGAGAGGTGTTGTGCGAGTGAATTCTAGAACGCTACTGCCGCCTGCTGTCCCTTTCAGCTCATTCATATCAACCATATATCATGTATAGATAAATAAATGTATGACTGTGATGTTGATGTGACATATTTGGTAACTACTGTGCAAGTGCTGGGATGTTGGAGCCAATGTTTGCATGTGCGCGTTAGCTTCTCGCGCAAATAAGAAAACATAGCAGATATGACAGCTGATGCCGAGCGTCAAATGTTTTCTGCACAAGGAGACCATAAAACTGCGTGATGGTTCAGTGCCTTAAAAAGCCTCAAAACCTCAGGCATCCAAATCTCTCTCAAAACAATACTATTTGATTTGTTCTTTCTTTGAATCAACTTAAACATCGCATTGTTTATCCTATACATATGTCAGTGTGTCCTTTGTCTCTGCTCTTCTGTACTGGCAGCGTCTGACGTGATTCTCCAAAAGCACCTGACTTCACTAATAGATTCCACATATCAGGATAATGCTTTAATTTCACTTTAATTTCAGAATCCACTAGAAACAGACAGCCATGTTTTCATATTATGATGGCCTGCGAGTCAGCTCCAGGTTGACAGTTTTTTGTGTTTTCTGTTGATAAGGGTGGGTGTTAGCGAACCTGTGGATGAGCAGGTTCTGGGAGGGAAAAGTTGAACATGTTGATAAATTAATTAATTTAATATTATTTATTAATTTGTTTCCTCCCCAACCATGGTATAAAGCATAAGCTATTTATGTTGTAGTTATATTGGGTGACTGTCACAAGTTTCACACCAGTACAAACACAAATTTAACAAAAACTGACATTCAAAAATTGTGCATTGACGTAAGGTGGTATCTGTGTTGTGACATCTGTGAACATTTTATGGGCCGGATGGGTAAGTACTGAAGCCCGTTATTGGATTAAGCAGAAACACCTTGTAATGGTCATGTCATTTAAAATGACTGGCCTTGTTTTTGCAGTCTATGGTTCAGCAGACTGGTTGAAATGTCTTTAGTTTTCATCTAGAACATGGCAGCTATGTTAATAGTTTCTTTTAACGGCACTAGTCTGACAGATGCTGGTATTATTTGTTATGCATTGTGTGCCTGGTTAACTGACAAGGTCTGTTCTCTGTTCCCCCTCATATTTATATATATATATGAAATGCATTGACAACATGACTTTGCATTTAGTTTCCACAGGCGACACGAACGTGATGCATCACCTCACTGCTACATACAATAATTTCATGTGCGCACACAGGCTCGACCAGTCATCTTGACACTTTAATCCTCCTCACTTTATGACATGCAGTCACACCCTGCTTTTTCCAGGTATGCAAGCTACGGTGCGCGGCGGTGAGAAAGAATCTGTGTGTTTGTGCGACGCCATAGAAACGTTTGGTGGCCTAAGGCCCTTTTGGCAGCTCTGCAATATAGCTCTGTGTGTGTTGGTTGAACTTGATTGTAGATTTACACCTGACACTTCCGCACCTGTAGTTCTGCACTTTCAGTTTCTTGCATTCTTTATTTGCTGTTAAAACAAGATGCCGCACTTCTTTCTCTTCTCTGTCTTATCCTCGAACTCGTCCCGCTTTTGTGTGTCTGTCTGTCTCCCTCTGTGTCCCCTGTGAGGTCTTCTCTCATTACCAATTCTTCACTTGTGTGTCTCACTGCGAATGTGTTTATGAATTCTGCTCAACTTGCATGATGCATCTTGTATTCCACATTTCCCCCAAGACCATCCTTCTTTTCTCTTTCCCCTCCTAGTTCTGGCTCTACAACACAACAGGAGCCGACATAACTCAGCACAGCTCAAACTGCTCAACACCATCTAGTGCTTCGAGTATTGCGACACCTATTTTGCAGTATGCAGCTTAAAGCTCGGGACTCTGTGAAATACTGCATAGAAAGTATAATGCTCTAGGCCTAGTCGTTTATTTGCTCTTGACATCGTCCTACACAGGGTGACTTTCCCTTGTTTGAAATTAAGTCTGGGGCATCGCCATCTTTTTCTGGGTGCTTGGAGTTGTTTAAAGGTCTCCAAGCTCTCGCCAAAAGACATGATGGATTTATATCATTTTCGTTTTGTGCCGTTTCTCAAGATTTAATCTTGGATTACACATTGATCAAACTCGATGCTGCCATGATTCTACTCTGTCACAAGATATTTATAAATCTGTTTGAGCAGCGCTTTTTCGTACTGTCGCAGTTTGAGGGGAACATGGAAGTTTACTGAAAATTCTTGCCGACTCGATACATTAAAAATGCAGAGTAAAAATGCTGCTCTGACTTTCTATTTTTCCACAATGAACGTCACTAGTAATATTAGTGCAGACATTACTGTGTCCATTTCTTTTGAGTGTTGACAGATAGGGCTTGAATTCCCAACAATTCCCACAGCACCGGAAAGCATCACTGTTTGCTTATGAAGCCTACTTTGTCTGCCTCCATATTGAGAAGATTTCAATTGTAGTATAACATGATCAAATATTCACATCCCTGATTTGTTTGCTAAACATTCGTCAGAGGAATCATCATAATATGCTGCTGTCTGCTGTTAATTTTACCTACTGGAATCAGCAGTTTCATTATTCCTGTTTCTCAAGTGCAACCCTTAAACCACAAATATCAAATCCACTTGGGTACAAGTAATTTTTTTTTCTGGTCATTTATATAAATTTAAAGCCAGCCCTGAGGCAGAACTCACTTTGATGTCTTTTTATAATACAACGGATGAAAGATAATGTGATTGAATCCATGCAGGTGCAGGACCACTTTGGGATATTTGCTTCATTCTTGGAACAGAAAATTCTCTCGTTCCTGCATTGAGTCCAGTGTCTATGTTTTTCAGGGAAAATATATTTGAGGACTGCGTCAAAAAACAACAATGGCTGGTCCTAATGCATTTTATTTTTTATTTTTTATTTTTTTTAATAGACTCTTCATGAACACAATTTTGTCATTTGACGGGCATTAAATATATGTTGCTCATCACTTGACTATGTCAGACTGACAGCCTGTGAAATCATTGCCACAAAATTTGTTGTTTGTGCTCACAGGGCTTTAGGTTTGCGACCTAATTTCAAGACTGCGCCGGTAAATCTCAGACCTACTCTCACAGGATGGCCCTGTTTTCTAAGGTTTCAGATTAAACAGAACGGCTCTATGTACGATCTGAATGAGACCTGTGGGTAGTTGACTTGTGACTCTGCCTCACAGTAGAGCCCAGTTGGACAAATATTGTCATGGACCCATCTGATGGAGGCTGGTGGTGAGGCTGATTCGTGAAAAATGGCCCAAAAACAGTCTATATATTGGTCGACCTCTAATGCCAACGTGTGGTGGCTCGGAAAAAAATATTCATTCTAGCTCACAAGAGTGCCAAGCCCTCCTGTACTACAACTGCTGCAGGTTAGCCTCTGAAGTCTTTGTGGTTGTACTCTGTTACAGCATAATTATTCTGTTAATCCATGGTAAAGACTAAATTATAATAATTTATTATTATAAATATAATAATAATTGTATTTTTTTCTCTGTTATTCATATTTAAACTTTCATTTTGCACTGAAAACAGTTCACAAATGACTTTTTTGAGAAATAAAGCATTTTTCTTTAATGAATAATTGTGATCGTTTTGGCTGTAACCATGTAGCACTTGAGGCAAAACAGTATTAAGTCGTAGGTCTAATGCCAAGCTTGTTCCGGAGACTTGCTGTCCTCACATTTGGTTCCACACAACTCTGCTGGTGAGATACTTTGTATTCACTATTGATTGGTTACAGTGGCTATACTTACTGCCAGGGCTCATCTTTCGTTCCGTCCTCCTCAACAAACCAACGGCAATTGAGCAACAAGACTTGTTGAGCCCGACACAAACAATAAAAGTAACAAAGTGAACAGGGGAATATTTCATCAATCAAGAATTGGAGTATGTCAATAAAATGTTGATTAAAAAAAAGTACAATTTTCAAATCAAGATTTGTGTCACAACAATTCTACCTACGTATGGACACAAGAATCATTTAATGTTGATGACTCACCAGTTCACATTTGGACGCTCAAGGACATGACGAGGCGAGAGCATGGATCTATGCATTCATTGGCACAGGGTACTAAAGGGTTAAGGATGATGATTATTTTCACTGCTTATAATAAGAACCGCACTGTCGGATGTGAAGGATGGAATTTTAAACAAGGAGGAAAAAGAACCAAGGTCGATACTTGCTCTGTGAACCATCATTTCATAAAAAGGTCCGGTGTGATTTGTGTGTTCTTGATGCTGCGTCACTGGTGCAGCTGTTTGGCGTCTGATGCTGCACAGTTGCTTGCAAACGGACAAACTTATAGATAAAAAAAAAAAATAGAAAATGTTCTCAGAGTGCCTGATTCCCATTTGTCCTGTTCATTAACAGACCAGGTGCGGTGGAACTGTGTGCGGGCGTTGTGTGAGTGTTTGTGTCCGTATAAAATACCAATGATCTCACATGCCCTTGTACATCATTTCTGAAATAAATGACCACTGTGCATTAATGTTTAGCATTGACAATAATTTTACGAACATGGGACTCACAAATCTCACACATAACGGCTTGTATTTTCTCTGGCTGATTCTGAACTCCGTGTTTATACTCCCTCTGAGACGAAAACATAGCAACCGACCTTGTGTGTCCACGTCAACACCATTGCAACACTGTCGTCTTTCTCTTTTCTGAATCGATGATCCCAACACTTCTTTTTTTTAGCTAAATGCACTTTGTCATTTTGTGAAATGGGTTTCTTAGGCAGTAGTGCCCATTTCACTCAACAAACATTTCGACTATTTTTTTGCTTGCGATTGGTCAAAACATGTATACAAATTAGGGTTGGAGGGGTAACATATACGCGGTAAAGATATGTGTGCAAAGAGAAACGAGAGGTATCCCTGGTGCCGGTTTCAGAGACTACATTCTTGTCAAGTGAAGAAACAGTGTAGTCTGTCAAAGAAACACATTTGTCATTTGTTTTAACTTTAACAACACAGGTAGGTAGCGCTATGGTGGCCTCATGTGGACAAAATTTAAGTCTCACAATAGACTGATTCACGAGGTTCATCAGTCAGTTAGAGAGAGTAAATATTAAGGATACAATTATAAAAGTTGCTTATTGCTCTTTGATGTCCTGCATCAAAGGAAGAGAGTCAGTTTTCTTGTACGTGAAGATTCTAGACATGTATTTTCAAGACAGTACATTAAGATAAACATATATGGAAGAAATCGGTACAGTTCTTGGACCATACATTTTCAATTCCTCAATGTGAATTATGCAAATTGCTAAATTCCCATCACTGTTTTGAATGTTTATAAACTGTTACTACGATCACCATACCTGCCATCGACCTGTCCCTCTCCCTGCAAACACAAAAATCTAGGGAAAACACTTTGTTTATGGAAGTAGGTACATGTTGACTCAATGTTGTGCACAAACATAGCTTAAAGTTGATGCTACGGTTTTACAGTCTTGCTCTTATAAACATGACAACTCAATCTCATTGGACTAAGAGGACATCCAACTCTATGTCTTACCGTACTACGATACTATATTTAGCTGACTTTTTTATCCCGACCAATAGAGCACAAGGTTCTTGTGTCACTGATCCTATTGGTTATTCATCTTGGAGTGGGATGAACAATTATTAAATGGATGTGAATTTCTTCAACAGACGAAACAGTTCATCTTGTCCCAGACAATCATCCATCGATTATTAATAACAGCGGCTGTGAGCCACTCATCACTTTCAGTTTCTCCTGTCAGTGTGATCTCACATATCCCCAGGAAAGTGCTGATTTCTGATAGAAATGACCAACATTTCACATAGCCGTACTCGCTGCTGTATTCTGTATTTCTATAAAACCATTTTAATTGGATTGCTCCTTCCGATAAATAAAACCAAAATATTCAACACATTATTTGACTGGTAAATTAAACCAAAGTTACAGAGCCAAACATTGTTATTGGTAAAGAAAAAATACATCCCGCCTCACCAAACACATTTTAGAGTCTGTTGTTTCACCAAATGAGTTGCACATGTGAAGGATTTGTTGTGCACATGTTGGGGATCACAGCTCTTATTTGCAAGGAAATGAAGGTAGACTTGCTAACTGAGGACCACCAACAAAGTCAAAAAAGGGGACAGAGGGAAGAGCAGTGAGAGACAAAGACCCGATTGATAAGACAGAGGACAGAGTGGAAAAACATGGAGGCTGAGGGAGAGAACGTGGAGCTTCTGCCAAACTCTTAGTGGGGTTAAGCATCACCACAAGTACAACCTAATAAGGTCTGAAAGTACACACACAAACACACAAGCGCTTGGCTACTGTTCAAACCGCTGTGTTTGTTACTTACAGCAACAGCGAGCAGCGATGCACATCACCCCTGGAGCCACTGAAACTGAGTGTGATGCAGCATGTTGAAATGTTGCGGAGGAGATTTCTTGTTCTGACCTTTTACTTCATGATATGGCAATCCACTTTTCTTGCTGCCTCATCTGCAAGTCCAGTAGTTATATTCAGCTTAGGCTCACTGGAGAGGGTTTTTAAACATCAATCTCATAATTCAGATGGTATAGAGACTAGCCTTGTCAGGATATTAAAGTTGATGTCGAAATTGATATTCAATTATTTATATCATTTTTGATACTCGGGTGATGAGAGAAAATGACAAATACTCTAAATGGGTTAACAAAAACGAACAAAAAAAACATTTTCATTAACATGAAAAACCGAACCGTTGTTTATCATAGTTGGTTACCATAGTTTTTTGATAATGAATCGTGCTTTTCAAAAATGTGTAATGAAGAAGAACAAACAACAGAAGTTTCACAGGACTGTAAGACATATGTAAGTCGGGGGAAATGTATTTTACGAAATCTGTTGCAGCCGGGCTCTATGTGTAAACTTACGTTTGCAAGCACCAGCTGTGTTCCTGTAACTTTGTTCTTATGATGTTACTCTCTGTATTGTTTTCTTTTTTTCCATTTGCAGAAACCAAAAACCACCAATAATCATGTTTCTAAGATGGTGGTGTCCTGTTGTGACGCACACATGTGATCATATGAAACTTGCATCACGGCCATAATGTTGCTCATGTCAGTCACTGTGAAATAGCATTTAGGAACATGTGAAATTCTGTATTTTAATATATACAGGTTACACCTGAATATAAGATGAAATTAAACTCTGACTTATAGTCCTGAAAAAATATGGTATATAATAAAATTATTAAATCAATAAATGAAAATATCCATAATAATAAAATAAAGCCTAAAATAAACACCTTCACTTGCAAATATTTGCAAAACAAATACCCCCAATGTCTGTTTAATGTCAAAGCATCAGGAGTTGCTTGTCAATAAGTGACATTTGACTCACAATGTCTGCGCTGCAATACCTTATGTAGATCCCGAGGTTTACAATGTGGTTGTAGACATTAAGTTATGCTAACTGTTGCACAAGGCAGTCGCCCTGAGGAGGTACCCAAAGGCTTTAAAGGCTCCCGAAATCAGGTGTCTGCAGCTGGTTGGTGGGTGGAGGTCATGAGGGAAACCACAGACCCCTGGTGGAATGGTTCACTATGACAAACGGGCCCAGGCTGTAACACCACCTTTTAAGGTCCTGCAGAGACGCCCCTACACTGGGGGAAAAAAAAAATCAACCCTTGTTTAAGAGAGAGTTGTGGGTCTGTTGTCCTGCTGACAGATATATGGACATTAGCTGGGGACTATCACTCCCTTTCTGTCTTTAGCAAGTGCTTTCAAACCAGATGGTATATTTAATTGAGTCAAGCAAATATAAAATAAAGAATGGACAGAAATAATTATTATTGTATTATTATTTTTAATTATTGTAACACGTTTGTTTCAAGTGCTTTGCAGTTCATTTAGCAGGTGTTACCCCCTTATGCCAACTGAAAAGTTTGGACAGAAATACTTAGGAGATTTACACAAGATGTGTCTTCATGCAGTGATAATTCCTAAAGACAAGTAACAAATCGGGACGTCGGTGTGTTTGCACTCCTCTAAACTGGACCGCAGTGTATCAGAGTGGGCTGTCTTAGCAAACATCGCAAACAAGCCATTATGAACTAAATAATAACTGCTGAGTCCCAAGCAAGCACAAAGTGAAGGATGAATGTTGACACTGTTGCCGCGATGCAGCCTTGCTAAGAAACCCAAGAAGCCCGGGATGAAAACCGTCAACTCCCACAGTATCCAGACAATAAAAATCAAGCCTCTCAAATGCACACACATGAACGCTCACGTCTGTCGCTCGCTCCCTCTCTACCTGAGGCGGGGAAAAATCTAGGGAGTCTTGCAAAACAAAATGAATAATGGGACGGTGATGAGCTTTGGAGATAGGGAGGGGGGGATTCATCTCTTGGCCCCCCTCTGAGTGGTTATCGCTTTTCTCACCAAGTGTCTTTTCTGTGCCTCTTTCTGCTCCTGACTCCCCTTCCTTGTTGAAGAGAGATTAAAAGCTGGTCGGAGATTGTATGGACATGTTGCACTCATGTTGTCAAAGACACATGCGGGCGCGTGCACACACACACAGGTCGTAACAGTAGATCTTGTATAGCTGGGAGCTCTTGATGTAAGACACATGTTCCTGCCTGAGCAGTGTGTACCGGTGCATCTACGGCTGTTTAAACCAACTTTATCGCTCCATCAGTTTGAAGACAAGGAACGATTCATTGAGAGTGAGCGAAGGGGAGACGGTGGTGCTGGATTGAATCACACACAAGTGTGTGCCATCCAGAAGCATTGGTATTTACTGTCAGAATATGAATATGCCTATTTACCGTTTCTGGAAAATGTTTGTAGAGGAAGTATGTATCCGAAATAGTGAATAGTCTACAAGAACTACAGATATTTACAATTATATATTATGCACATTTTTTTCTGAAAGAAAGGGGGAAAAAAAAGAAACAAAAAATAATGTGTTTTTATGTTCATTTTTTTAATTACTTTTTTTTTTTTTGGACTTTAATAATAAGTCCCCAGTAATACTTATGCTACTGCTACTTCAACTACTGCTAATAATATCAATATATTATTATAACTACTATTATATAGCTACTTTGAAAATTGTTTTCTCAATAGTGTGCCTTTACTTCGGGGTTTCTTGGTGTATAATTTCTTGGTGCCTGTGATTGATCAGAAATGATTAAAACCCAATATTGACATTCTACAAAAGGTTTGTCTTGTAACTTCATACGACTGACTTGTAGCTGCAAAACACCTTCATGGTGAAGTACATGCACCAATAAATATAATAGTTGTGTACTACTCGATACTACAGCAGCAAAGTTGATATTTGTGTCACTGAAAGTGAGTGAAACTCGTGTTGTCACAATCAGCAACGCCAAAATACCTTCAATACATTACAAAAAAATACTGCACCAGAGACAACCAATCCTAACTACAATGGTGTCATATGTTGACGTTGAAGGCTGCCTTAGGCGTCAGTATAGGGCACAAAAGTCCACCTTCCCTAATTCAATAGATGACACGAAGGGAGTGAAAATATGTTCCAACATCAGGGAAGGTTTAAATAAAAATTCTATTGATCCTATATCGTGTTATTTTTGTGTGAAAAACTTCATGAGCTGAATAAATGGCAGTTTTTACTGTAGTGAAGAGCTGCAGTTGGACAGCTGCTCTGAAGCCAGGTCTGCTTTCAGTTAGCTACTGACATGGCCTGTGTAGGAAAAGAAAGAAATTCTTCCCGACTTTTACATTTGCTTCATTGTCCCACGTTGCCAGATGTTCTCTTAGATCTCTTCCTGAATGTTCTGTTAACCAGTAACAGAACCTAAACAGAGACCTACAAACGTATACATTTACTGGAACTTGGAATGGCTTTGCGCTTTCATAAATGAATCTAACATAATGCTCTGGATCAAAACAAGGGCCGTTTTCAGTGTAAATTTCTTTAAAGCGCTTAGATAAAAGTTGAAGATTAAGCCTGGGATTTTTTTTTTTAACAGGTTGGTCAACAACGTGGAGGGAAATTACGCACAGATTGGCTAGATAAAGGTTTCTTGTGGCCGCCAGTCCAACTCATCTACATTTAGATGCTCCGGCCAATGTGTGTGGTCATCCGTGCCTTTGGTGCTGTGTATGTGCATGCAAGTGTGTGTATGTGTGTGAGCTTTATTGACCAGCACTGTGCGTGTGATGAAAAGCAGGTGAACCAGATGGACTTATGGGAAATACAAACCTTTTATTTATTTATACCATTTGATTAAATGGCATTTGTTTCTGCCTCTCAGTGTGCGGCGGTGTGGGTGTTGTGCGACGGCGTGTATGTGTCTGCACGTCTTTTATTTAATGACAAATAGAATAGAGGGATCAGAGCAATCAGGTTGGAATGATTACTAAGGGAACAAGGGAGTGGGATTGATGGTAAGGGGAAGCAGAATGGAAAGAGATAGTCAGATTACAAAATGGGGTAATTCTTAATCATCTGAAACAAGTCAGGAATATCACTTTTGTTTTCCTTGTCTCCTTTACTTTTCCTTTGCCTTTTGATAACCTATTGATATACACATCCTACACTGAGCTTCAAGTACATTTGAAGCTCAACATTTGGTTGATCAAGCTATGTATCAGCAGAAGATGTCTAAGTTTTTTGATACAATTGTCGAGTGCAACACATTCTTGTTCTACTTAGTGCAAGTTAAATCTTTAAAAAATGAATTTGATTGTGAATATACAGTATGTCATGATTGAATATTTTTCTTTTTACAGTTCAATGGACACACACACACACACATATATATATATATATATATGATATATAGTACAAACAAACCCCAAAAGTGCGTGCTGAATCACACGATATTGGTCAAAATAAATTTCAATAAGGCTATTTTCCCAAATCGTTCAGCCCAGTGTTTCCGCTTGAAGTAAACAATCGTCGTATGGCTCAAGTGAGAGTTGCCATGCCTTCAGAAAAATGATCTCTTTTTTTTTAAAGATTAACTCCCGTGTGGTAAAACGTATTAAAACAAAGTGGAAACATTGAAGCAAGTGTAAGACACATCATGCTTCTTGGAGATGGACATGATCATACTGATCAATCCTGAAAGAAACAAAAAATGATATGGCCTCTGTTGGAGCCGATTAACCCAGACCATCCATTTTTTTTTATATTAATATTGTTCGATCTCCTCAATCGATCCACCATGTTGACGTTATAACTTTAGGCCCCAAATTAACCTACTTTTTTGGAAAGTGATTGAAAGATAGGGGGAAGTCACCCATGTCACTGGAAACCAACGACGACTCTGTGTCTATTTGTGAGTTGCTCAGTTGCGTTTGGTGCAAAGTTAGTTTTTTAGATGAGGAATGTTGGACAAACCAGGATAAAGCGACTCAAATGCATGCAAGCCTACAAGTACCTTGACTAACCGACAAAAAAATAAATGACACAATGCAATACAATTTGCCGACGCCATACTTGAAATAATGATCTTAGAATTCATTTGTTTATTTATTTATTTTGAGTCATATATCGAAGAACTTCATGCATCCATGGAAACTTTTGGAATAATTTATTTCCTTCATACTTAAGCATTAACAATTCAGCCAATGCAGCCACACTTTATTTTCTGTATATATATCCGTAAAGTAGTATGCGGGCTCTTTAAGATGAAAAAGAAAATCATCCACTAACATTTTTCTCTAATACAAACCTATTCAGTGTGCTTCCTTGTTTAATTGCATCGACCCAAGCATAATTATTTGCCAGTTTCATTACGCATAGAGAAACTAGTGAGACTTGCCTGTGAGAAACTGGATAAAACGGCAACGATCGATGATTTCTGCTTGTACTAACTCATGCAGTTTTAAAATCACTTCATATAACAACGCCAGTTGACGTCATGTGTCAAAAAATGTGTGCGTAACTAGATGTACACACAAGTGTGTATTTAATTATTAAAGGTCCACAAACATTAAGGACAGATGACAGGCTTCTGAATCTATACTAAAATGATTTTTAAGTTACTCAGCAGCAAAGCTACATTCATCACACTTGCCGGTGTGCGTTTGTGTGTGGGACCCAAACACAGAGAGTGTCTACATACGTTCCAGCACAGATTTCAGCTCCATAAATCACCACAGCAGTCAATCGTTCTCTCTTTCTTCCAGTAGAAACATACTGTTTTCCTCTGCCAACAGGGAGATTTGTGTTCTGTGTCTCTGTCGTATGGGATTAGATACGAGACAGTGGAGAAAAAAGAAGAGAGGGAAGGGGAGAGACAGAAGGCCGGGGTAATAGATAGAGGGATAAATACACAGAGGAGAATCCAAACAGAATTTTCCCCCTCTTCTTGGCACCGTTGGAGATTTCTCATTTGAAGCCGTTTCTGTTTTGACTTCATATATGTTCTTCTCACTTCCTTTGCCCTTGTCCTCCAGCGTTGTGTCCTGATGGTATCCAGATGTGAAGCTGCTATCACTTCTTGTAAATGTACTGTACATTTTCTAATCTAGCTGCAACAATCAAGGCTTCAAGGTGTTCATTGGTGAGATGGCACAACAAATGACAACCAGTCCATGAAGCCATCACTTGGTTGAGGAAGTGAATGCAAAAAAGTGAATTTATCAATCTAAAATCTGCAAAACAAGTATGTTTAAAACTTGATTTCCACAATTTGGTTCCAAACAAATCTCTTTCTGTAATCCAATACTTGTGAAATAGTGTGTATCGCGTCTGTTGCTTACAGTATAGGGTACAGTGTGGCGCTCTAGGCCACTCTAGGCTTTTAGCTAGAGGGGCATCCTGGGGGCGCCATGTTTTTTTCAGCAGGACGCCCTAAATTTCCGATCATTGGAGCCTGGATTTCTATCACTTCTATCTGTTACATCGGACCTGTCACAAAATCCTATCTGAAAAACCTAACTGTAGGTGCGTGTTAGTAACGCTTCATTGCAGGCAGAAAACCTCTAAAATGAAATGGCCAAAGTCAGTTTCTCATTTTTTTAAATCAATGTAGTGAACACCTCCTTTCTGCTACTGGTCCTTGCTTTGTTCTACAACTTCTAGCTTTTGTCCACAACTGTGTGGGAAACGGAGATTGTAATGCTAAATGTGGAACTTTTGCCCTATCATTATTTTCAAATTCTACTCCACGCTTGATGTGCACTGCTGCCTTGTTTGTAACCAAGATCGGCCTCTGACTCATGCTATCTCTGTCTTCTTCATTTTTGCTGTAATGACTAGGTGCTAACTATGACTTTGAAGCTCCTGGTTCTGCTAGCTGTTGCTGTAGGCGTCTTCTCCAGAGTCTACAAATACGTTTTGGGCTGTGTGTATCTCATTATTTCAGTGTGTAGAAGAGTGAGACGAATCAGTGAGCCCTCAGGTTTCATTCAGATGAATGATGGTGTATGAGTGCGTGTCTTGGTGGGGGTGTAGCGGGTAATGTCAAACTGTTAGTACAAAGTTGTATTCACTGGCAATAATTTGTTCCCTCCCCTTTGTCTTTTCCCTCGCCGTCCTTCATGTCCCCCTCCCGACTCATTGCATCTTTCCATCTATGTTTTCAGTAACAGATTGCCTTATGCTTGGGTTGGTAAAAAAAAAAAAAAGAAGAACTTTACAGAGAAAAATTGAAACTCCCGTCCTTGACTGACCCACTTCCATCTCTTTGTGAAAATGAAAATGCTTTCTTTTGAGCTTGATTTCTATCACGAGGTTTGTTGTCTCTAGTTTCATGAGTTTAATAAGTTCTGTTCAAGGTTTCCTGTTTTGTCCTTTTCCCCTTTTTTGTACCCTTGAATGGTTTTTATCTCAGTTGTAGACCAAAAATTACTGCTGATGTCTGACACCAATATAATATCAGAGCTGGCTTGTGAAGCATTCACTTGTGGCATCATAACATCAGAATGGAAAACCAGAACATTGTTAGTTTTGAAGGGTCACCGCTCGAGCGTTGATATTCAAATTGTGTCCTCTTTTTTTTCAACAGTTGCTTGAACCAAGAAGCACATTGATTATTGTGAAAAGAGTAATGTGCTTAAAATCTAATATCAGAAGAGTCCCTGAAGTAAAATACAGTATATGTTATACAAACACACTTACATTGACTATGTGTGCAGAAGTTACAGATATACACTGTGAAGTGTTGAATCCAGTAGCTCGACTATGTGTGTCTCAAAACTTCTTTTTTCCCTCTGCTCTTGAACTGCAAGCTGGTTAGTGTCTTATAGCCATTGGCATAATGTTATGTTGGAAACATTCAGCTCTGATCTGAGCTGTGATAAGGCTCTGACTGAAGGTGCACTCCCTCTTTAAAGAGAGTGTACAAGGGTCATGAGGATCTCATTTTGCCCCTCTCTATCATTCTACCTCATAGTCTTGTTTCCAGGCTATCCTCGTTCTCTAGCTTGCTTGTGCTAAAGAGCCTCGAATTACATTTTTTACATATTGCTAAATACACTTTTCTTCCCCAAGTCTGGCACCAAATACGTTGGAGATCAAGATTACTGTAATTTCAAGACTTTGATTCGCTACTTTTTACAACCAGTGCGGCTTATACAACGATGTTGCTAACATGATGGATATTTACGTGCTTAAGGGTGCCAACACATGGAAACTCATCACATCAAACTGATGAAATCACAGGCGTTTTATTTCCCTTAAAGAGCTCAAAATGTGCTGTTTTCGCCCGCGGCTCCACCAATACAGCCGATCCTTGGCGGACTGGAGATGAGAAGCAGCAGCCGAGACCGGCTGTGTTGTCGGGACTTCGGACACACGAGTGAAAACAGTGCATTTTGAGCTCTTTAATTTAAATAAAAGATGTGACGAGTTTGTGATTCAAGTTCAGAACATTTCCAAGTTTGTTTCATGAGTCAGCCTTGATGTTGGACCCCGTTTTCAAAACTAGTATCGAAGTGATCTATTTTCCTCCTTAAATTTAGTGGGTGTGTTTTAAAATATAATTTTAAGGTGGAGTGTGGATGTAGTCAAGACAGTTGCTTCACTTGGAATTTTGGCCTTTGCTTACTTTGAAGTTTTTGAAGTATAGCTTTGTAAAATCTGGCTCAATAGCATCATTTTTATTCCTGGTGTTTCTCACCAGGGAAAAGTACTCTCTGGCTAAAAAGTGGAAATTGGTCAACATAGTATTCCCCAAGCCATTGTTTTTCTTTCTGATAACACAAGGGTTATCATACATGGTGCTATCTGCTGCAAATGGAACAAAGATGAGACATGGATTACACACACACATTCTCCCACACAGGGGTATGCAATCTCCCCAAGGAATGCTTGATCTGTTTGGTCTCCCCTGACAGCTCGAGTAGGGCTATCAACACCGTCTGTGTGCTAGTGTCTTGCCCAGCTGCAGTGGTGGTGGGGAGAGGGATGATGATGGAGCTGACTGGAACCAGGAGTTTCAGTAATTCAGATATTGATGACCGAGCCTGTGTGGTGTGATTCCATCCCGTTTCTCCATAAACACCTTTGCTGAGCATCTGTGCTGACACTGTTGAACAAGACCGGATGGGGAAAAATAATACATTAGAATTAGTCTGCCACTGATGCTCTGAAGATTTTCTGCTGTTCGTTTGTCATTGACAATCCTGTTTCTCCATTCGCCCTGGAAGGAACAGCAACTGTCATAAATAGTCAATTTGCAACACATTCTCACTCCAAGGCGTCAAATAGTTCCTAGTTTCAAGTCAATTTTTGTGTTGACACCAAAGTCAACCTTCTGCGTTGTGATGCATAGGTGTTTCAATGGAGTCAAATCTCCTGTGGCCTTGTGCAACGTCTAAAAAGACATCATAGGATGTCAAATTATTGTATTTATTCACTATTTTTGAAGCATCTATTTGTCGTACTTAAAACAGTAGTTCACAATGAATAGTCAAAACAAACCAAAAAACATGCTTACACTTATGAGCCAATACTCCCTTCCCAGTGATGCCTGTCTAGCTGGGAGCGACAAACGCAACCATGCCACCAGTCCCTCCTCGTAAATATTAATAAGGTAACCTTTTTCTGAATGTGTCATACACTTGCCGAAACCGTATGCACGACCACGCGCTCATA
This sequence comes from Synchiropus splendidus, assembly GCF_027744825.2. Lineage (NCBI taxonomy): Eukaryota > Metazoa > Chordata > Actinopteri > Syngnathiformes > Callionymidae > Synchiropus > Synchiropus splendidus. Next base: position 12,375,043 of record NC_071337.1, read on the forward strand.
TGGACAGCAAAAAAAAAACGGCTTTATAATACAAAGCAGCCCTGATTCGACAAACTCACTTCTCCATCATTGACACTGCCCAGGGACAATGTCAATGCTCAGTCAACAGCACTCTGCAATATTGTGAAGGGTCGCTGATGCTTGCGCACAGTCATATCGAGTCCTGCGTAACGAAATGCTTGAGCCTTGCTGGTGCAGCTGTAATGATGGTTAAAGGTCGAAGTATTTCATTAATATCAGGAACTCTTTATCATGGGCGGCAGGGCTCTTGGTGAGAATTGCTTTGAGCACGCACTAGAAGGAGAGGCAATACTAGCTTGTTGTGGACCTCAATATATATTACTTGTACGCAATAGAGAAATGTGTTCTTTGTCATACTTGATTTCACCTTTAATTTGATGGATATGTTTGTTTTCACCTGCAGATTACTTTCGGATAGTGATTTTATGATTGTCATTTAATATAAAAATCATGTTGAATAATAAAAATTGCTGCTGAAATAGCTAAAGTGCAATTTGGCTTAATAACAACTTGGCATTTCAAATCGAGTGGCTTCACCGTCTGTATCTTTCTTTTAGCCTTTGTGTGGCTGCGTTCATCTGGGGGTTTGCAGCACTGAATTGACAACCACCTATACCGTGTTTCGTCTCTTTAGTGTTCACCTTGGCCTCTGCCCTATAGCTGTCGCTCATTTCCCCTCACCGTGACCTCTGACACCTGCACACATGTGCAGCCGTACCTACAGAAAATAGGAGAAAACACTTCCCCATCTGGCTGCAGCAGAAGTGGGAGATGTTCTCCTTCACTGGAGACACTGGATGGGAGTGCAATTGTTTAATCTATTAATGTTTTTAATCAGTGTACACATGTATTTGTTTGCTGTTTGTATGGTGAGCACACTTTGAAACAAGCAAAAACATTTTAAGCATAATAAAAAAAAGGGAAGCCTTTGTTATTTGGCGATTAGCATATAACCAGACTATGGATTGGTCAAAAAATCTAAGCATCAGATGGCTATTTTTAATGTCAGCTGTAGGCATTAATTCATTCACCACTGGCCATCTGTGTTAAACCAAGAAGGAAGAACCTGAAAATGTCTTTTCGTTCCTGGGTGCCTTTGTCTGCTTTAATGGATTTGAGTAGCAGAACCAAGACTAGATCGCTGCATTTCTCTTAGAGATCAAAAATGCATTTCTTCAGTCAGGATTCTGATTTGAATTTGGTCCTCTGCATTTAAATGTTTGCAGTGCATGAAGTGTTCAACAAGTACTTATGACTTATTCAAGGGATTTGGGGTTTAAACAGAATTGTACATATGTAGAAAAATTATAAAGTCAAAATGATGGTTACATTTTATATTGGGGAACGTATATTGCCTTAAACAACATTCATATAATATAATTATTGTCATAATAAAGTACTGATTTGCGTCTTGTTAAAACTGTTTATATTTTGCCCCAGAATGTTCACTAAAAGTTCACACAAAACACTGTAATGACTCATTAATATGAGTTAATAAGAAACTAAATGTCCTATTTATAGTTACAGTTTTATGGAGTGATTTCAAAGTTTTTTTTCAAGCAACCATTAAGAATAGTGGGAGACGTTGCTCACGGTCATGTACCATTTCGCAATTTCAATTCAAGCGTTCATTTAAAATGCAGGCCAAGTCTCACGTTGCAAAGTTACATAGCTAAAATTGTGGTAGGAGTCCCTCATACACCACGTCCGTTGGCATCCTCTCGACCATCTCATTGCTCCGCTGCTATTTGCTACTCCGTCACACTAATTGGGAAGCTACTTGGCAAGACCGGAATAACCATGTGGCGTACGTATTTGGTCGTTCCGAGGTGTTACTTTCTAAATGGCTCTCCATAAAGCTGGTTATAAATTCCTCCATCCCTTTCTTGCAATCCGTTCGGCCCATTTGATGGAATCATTTTCAACACCTGTCTCCTCAATTCACATCTGGGTTCCCTCACTGTGTTGCCATGTTTTTATTAGGGGGAAGTCTTGGCTCCCCATTGTCATTTTAGCAGTAAAGATGTATGGCCTTCTGTTTGTGTCATTACCAAGTTAATTTCTAACCCAACTCGCCAATTAGCTTCACAGATGTCGAGGTCTGAGTGAAATGAAACAGGTTGTTTGCATGTGCATGGCTCATTTACACAGCCCGTTCAAGCTGGAGGTATTCCTCCACTGCTACACACTGTGTTGTGTTTGACAGGCATGACAGTTAAGTGCCAGGAGTCACTGTGAAATAGCAGAGATGTAGCACTTACACATGATGGAAGAGCCAGGTAACTTACAGTTTAATAACAAATAACATGTTAACCCTCGCCACACACCTCACATCAAATGTGTTCCTTTGTAAGGAGTGACCTGCCCTATTTTGTTTCAATCTTTATTTCTTACCTCATGGCCACATTGAAATGGCGCAGAGTGAAGAATTATTATTCTACACGTTGTTTTTTTTGTTATTATCCACATCATCTGAAAGGTGATGTTGTAGATGAACGTGGCATAAATGAGCGAGCTATGTCACTTGCTTCCTGATACGCCTGACTTTCTGCATGCTTTTCTCACGTGTGTTACTTCATGACTTCCTTATCCTGAAGCTATTTTCATCACATTAGTTTTGACACTCTCATTTTGGTTAGGTTTTTCCGCGATTTTCTCCTGCCACTGAAATAGAAATACACAGTTAATGGAAGTCAGGGTTTCAGGATTTTATCCATGTGTCGGGTTGTGTCCAACAGGGGGAAGCAAAAGTACACCTTCACTGCCCCCCTTACAGTGTCTTTGAAAGAAGTCTTCCTTTACTGTCGCTGAACGAGACGTTGCGAGACACACCATGTGTTGACATCTGACAGTGAAATGCCTGCGTCGTGCGTGAAAATGTAGAATCAAAATGGGAATCTTCTAAAGCACTTTAAGGAACCCTTGAAGTTCCCTCTCCTTCTGTGGTCTTCCCCCTCTAATACAAAACCAAAAGGGCCTTTTAGATTTCCCAGTGGTAGATGGTAGCTTTTCGGGCCACTCCTTGTAGCTTGCAGTGGCAAAAAAGGTTGCTGACCTCTGGCAAAGAGGCTCCCTTCTCCAGCGGGCACCCACCCCCACAGGACTTTAGTGTGTTCCTGAGGTCTTGACTGATACCAAGGTTGCACTGTAAGCACAAGTCCCTCTTCACTAGATCAAAAGTACCAAAACCACACAAAACTCCCTCAGGCTTAAAAACACTGTTTACGTGTGTGATTCTGTACGATGAGCAGATAAGTGTTAGTCCATGAAATGGCTGTTTACATGGCACATATCCGTCATTTGTGGGGTCCAGCAGGCCCCTATCATGCCTCCTATTTAGTACAGCCGGCTGTGACCACTGCATTCTCTGGGCCATTGAGTGTGTGGTTTGGGATGTGGTTACTAAAAGTGGTTACAAATGTCCTCTCACAAGGTCAAAGTTGGTCATCATTTCCAAATAACTGTGATGAACCCAACTAAAGAAAACAGATGAGTATTTGGCTAAAATGTGTAGCATTGTTGTAGCATGTGTTCTGCTCAGCAGAAATCAAATGCACTTCTGTTATTGTTTTTTCTGCCTGAATCTGATGACAGCTGTCTCCAAACACTCGGTGGCAGCAGGACAGTTGTGTGTCTATGCTAATGATACTGATATATCAGTGTCGTCCGAAAAACATCTGCAGGCGCAAAGGGAGAAACTGACTAATGACATTTATATAATTCTGTAAACTTTGCCACAATCCGTGCAGAATTTCAATAATGCTGCATTAATCTCCCTGGAATGGTGCCTGCTTCAGTTCCAGTAGTCACCATATATTTAAAGACGATTCAAGTACTTTTGCTGTATAGTTTCAGTTTCCAGAAGATGTTCTGGGCGCTACACTGATGAGCCATGTGAGTTTACATTGTGTGGGAATGGCTTAACTCAAAGACTCTCAGATAAACAGTAAAGTGAAATTAATATGCAGTTTAATACCAGTGGATCATAGTACAGGTATTAGGGGTGCACTTTATAGCGTCTCTGTGTTCGTGTCCGGTGTGTGGGGTGAGTTAAGGTTTCACTGTCCTGGTTTCCACAGCAGATTACCCGTGTGTGTGTGGCTGCAAAGTGTGTTTTTGTCACCCCACAGGGCTTTCCCAGGAAGAACTATACACACTACTCATTTCCTCTCGTTGGTCTACCATACACACTCAAGGCAAATACACAGAGAATGAGTGATTGTGCTGTAGTGGTCAGTTTGAAGTGGGTCACTGATCCCTCTACAATCGCTCCCTCTACAAGACATGCGCTGATCAGATGAAGTCAGTGTGTTAAGTTTATAAAACCATTAAGGGGGTTTATTGTGAGTAACACTTCAGTTGTTTCATCTTTTACTGAGTAATAATTCTTTAGGACTGCACACTTATCTCGTGACTGAGATGAGCACAACAGTTGTCGAGAATAAGCCGGGTATCTATATGATTAGTCTTGTATTTTCACTCTCAAATTTTACAGTTTACTGGAAACCTTTGAGGATCTGTTTGCTTGCTTGTTTGTTTGGTGTTTTCTTGAAATGATGTCATCTTGAGACGCTTAGCTCGCATTCTGTTCCTTAGAAGCACCTGCTGGCATTTTACTGGATTTACAGTTTGTGGTCTTCAATGAAATTGAAGGTTGTGCATGTCTTCCTAATAATGTCTTTAAATGTTACAAATATTGGGCTTAATAGTTGGAAAACTGTACGCTAAAACAGACACATTAGCTAATATGTCTATCAAATGGTAAATTATGTGCATGAAAACAAGTTTATTGTCACTGTCTGACCTTGGTCCAGTGTGACTGACAGAGGATGGAATCGCTCCCTTTGTCAACAAAATAACTTGAGTACACAAAAAGAAAATGTTAGCACTAAACACCTCACAAATGCAACGCCTCACAGTTCAAGTATCTATGCATTCATTATCAATATAGGCAACATACAATATCACACAATCAAGTGTTGTGATATTGAAAATATTGATACAATACCTCAGAATTAAGTATCACAATATGTGAGCGTATTTGAGTGTACGATGAAAATATAGCTATTTTGCAAGACATGTCAAATTCTATTATGCCTATAAGCTCCAACACTTAGCTAATAGTTTTTTCTTTTTCTTTCTTTCGTTTTTTCTTTTTAATATTCATTTTGAATATATTTTAGTCTGTATATTGCATTGTCTTATGATGTTTTATGGTTTATTGCTGCTTTCAGACTGAATGGGGCACACGCATATCTTCACTTTATCATTTTAGTTATCTTGTTACTGCTATTTTTAACATCCAGAATTCAAAATATACTTACTATGCAACTTAATGAACCATCCTGATTTGCTCTCATTACGTATGCGCTGCTGTGTTTTATCACAACGTCCAGATGGCAGAGATGTGATTCTTGTTTTTTGGTTTTAGCAAAAATATTGGTTAAATGTCCAATTGTTATTTCGTCCGAGCCACCAGAGCTCATTAAAATGCTCTTTTTTAATCCTCAACTCTTGCCACAATGCACAAAGCATGCCAGTCTCCCTTGTGTTGTCGCTTGACCACGAGTCCAGTCCGGAATCTTAATTGTCACCTTCCTGAATTCTTCTGGGAGTTTGTTCACTCTTCTCTCTTTCAATCCCCAACTGAGCGAAAGCAAGCATGAGATTGTATCGGAACAAAACCGAGTCCATCCTGTTTTCTGAGAACTTGCAGCAGTATTTGAGGGGATCAGGTTGCCTCTAGGTGCGAAGTACCGAGGATCAAACCTGAACCATCAAGTCTGGTACCCAGTTTTAGAAGCAAAGAGCTGAAGATCAATTTCTGTCCCTAATCATACCAGTGGCCTTCAGATCAGTGTCAAAAGCAAAGTCAAGATCAGAGATACTGGCGGCATAAATCACCCCCGCAAACCTGAGGATGCAGTTTCCTTCATAGATGAATTCAGAAGCTATGAATGACTATGACTAGACTATGAATAGAGTAGCCGAGCTTCTGTGTCACTAAGAACCAGCTGAGGTTGTCCGGCCTTCTTTTAAAGATCCCTGCTGTTCCTGTTACTCTGGATAGCAGAGATGAGATCAGAGGAGAGACTCGGGGCCAGATGGAACCGCCTTGTAGTTTGGAAATGTCTCTGGCCTTTTAGTCATCGATGGCTAGAGTGGACTGCGATTTCAGATCAAAATGGCTTGTTATTATTGTTATTCTTGGTGCCAGAAACACTCACAGGAGAGGTGTCTGAAATCTCATCACTCCACTATTCAGTTAGGAAGCACACTTCAAGAGGAAGCATCTTTTCATATCTTATGTCACTTTGCATGCACCTCTGCAGACGAACATACTTGATGGTTGGTAGCACCGGTGAGAGCGGCGGCTCTGTCCAATTACTCCCAGATGCATTTAATTGTGCGCGTGTCCTGGAAGTTACTCTGGTTAACTGAAATAATCTTTGTATTAATGTAAATAGATGGATGTCTTCCGCTTGTGTGTCTGTGTGTTCCTATGTGTCTTTAGGAGAAGAACATACTGAACCAGTCTATAGGATATGGGACATGGCAGAGTCAAATTAACTTAATTCTTCAGCTCCTCCTCTGGGTTGATTAAATAACTGCTCATATAATGTTGTGTGTCTGTCAGTGTATATGTGTGTGTGTGTGGCTCAGCGATAAAAGCGAGGCTGGCTAACTCCTTAAGTGAATTCAGTGTAATTGCATTTTCAAGACTTTGTTAAGAAAGCCCACTTTTATTTTCAACCACAGAGAAGCTCAGCATTTTAAGCCCCCTCTTCGGTGGGGTAGGGGGCGCCCATGTGTAGAGTCATGTCGCTTAGCAAAACGAGGTGATGTGTTCATTTATCTGTCTGTTGGTTGACAAAATAAACTTAAAAGGTATTCAGCAATTTCTATTTTAGGAAGTGTTGCTCATGGGTCAAGAAATGGATTACTGTAACCCTGCAACGTTGTTGTGTAATACTGCCTCTTATATCACAGTATTGCGAATACTGTATATGGGTTCTTACAGGCTAAAATCTCAGGCGTTTTATTTACCTTAAAATGCTCAAAATGCAATGTATTTGCCCGCGTGTCCGTTCCTCCGCCAACAGAGCCGATTTCCTGGAGGACTGGGGACGAGAAGCAGCAACTGAGACCGGCTGTGGTGTCGGAACAATTTACAATTAACGTAAATAAAGGCTGTGAGGAGTTCATGATTCAAGTTCAGAACATTGCCCTATTTGTTTCTGGAGTCAGTCTAGATGCTGCACGCCGTTTTACAAACTAGTTTAGAAGTGATCCTCATGCATTTTTAAGACTGGTGCTCCTGACCTTTCGATGCTGCAGACAGTACCACTGCATCTGCGACTGATACACGGGTGCGCCTTGTCTGAGATCTACTTTCCTTCTGAATTTTCATGTGAGTGGTACATATTCCAGTGTGCTGAAATTTTACGGTATTTAATTTGGCAGTGTTTCAGATGACCATCTGAATCCACGTATCCTGTAGCGGCTTTGTCTATGTCTGTGGTTGTGAGTTCAAACTACTCTCCTTTGTGCTAACAATTGTTGTGTGAGTAGGTTACGTAGGCTACCGCCACCTGCTGTCTGATTGATCTTAGAACTGTCAATGACATTATAAAGGTTAAAAAAGGGGCTGAAATATTAGGCCAAAGTATCTAAAACTTGAAATGAGCTGCTTGGCTGGGGGCTGCGATCTCTTAAGCATTTTTCTCAACTTAAGAGCTGTTTTCCGAAATGTGATGTATTTTTTTTTACAGCTCTTGAAATATACCTGAATTATTATATTATTAAATTATGCCTTTCAACAATTATTAAGCCTATATTTGAAATATTGTGGTGTCTTTAAAAGCCTTGAGGAATTTGACTTTCTTCATTGATCAGTCACATATTGCAGAAATAGATTTTCTTTGATGTTGTCATGCTTCTTTTTCCTGAAACCACAGCTGGAAGAGGGGGGATATGGATCCAGGCTGTTGTGACCGGCCTGGCTGGATTTGTGAGCACTTTGGGAATGGAAATCATCAAACCCTTACAGCGTGTGTTAAAAGTAATAGGGAATGTCTCGAGAAATATTATAGGGACCTTGTGAGCGCCCTTCTGGTTATGACTGAGCCACTAAAGTTTAAAGATGACATTGGTTGCAGATGGCTTTAAGATCATCCGCAAGGCGAAAAAAACAGCCCAAATGTCAACACTGAACCTCAAGCAGTTGCTGCTATCTGCTCAAGCCAGCTCCTTCCATCATGATTTAAAGAGCCTCACAGTGTAAACAGTTTGCTTAACATCTGTCCGCTTCTGAAGAAATCACTGGCTTGACATGAAGCCCCAGCACTTGACTTCATTCAGCCAGTGTGCTGAATGAAATGAAAGAAATTTTATTATCTGATTCATATATCATTATACGCGCAGAGTTTTAAATACCACATGGCTTGAGTTTGAATTTAAAGGATGGCATCTCTTTAATGGCCCTAACAAGGATTTTGGCAAGGCAGCGCAAACCCATAAATGTCTGGGAAACTGACGTCAAATCAGAGCATTAGAGTTAGCCTTTTGATCACCAGAGAAGGAATGTGAAGCCTCGCCTTCAGAGTTCGGCTGCCTCACAGCCACAGGGTTGGGGGTTCAATTCCAGCTTGCTGCAACTCAGAGGTGGGCAATTAAATTTCCTAAGGGGCCACTTTATATATTGTGACCGTTGAAAGGGGCCGTCTAACCCAAAGAAACGAGGGAAAAAAACGACACTTTAAAAATGCACAGAAAATGTTGGTTGTTTTTTATTTAATTTAAACCACATTCCATTTAAAGATTCTCGATGTGTCTCATCCATGTCACAATCGACTTTCAATTCAACAACAGTTACAAAAAATAATCAAACGCGAAAGTGATGTTTCAGTTGCATCATAATGAACAAAAAACAATACACAAGTCAGAGACGACAATGTCAGTTTTATTGTTTAACTCTGACTCCGGGAGGGCCACATAAATGCAGTCAAAGGGCCATATTTGGCCCCCGAGCCAGACTTTGCCCAGGTCTGCTGCAACTCATCAAGCAAACCTGGGTCTGCACTGTGTGGGATTTGAATATGCTCTCATCGCTTGTGTTGTTTTCCTACACTCTGGTTTCCTCCTGTCACTTTAGAGTCATTGCTCATCAAGCACCTTGTGAAAAATGTTGCTATAAAGTGATATCATTTAATGATGTTAGAAGATTTCTGACATTATTAAGTTATACGTTATTGTGATCAAACATGTTGGCAGTGGGAGTGGCAATGTTTGTAAGTAAATCAAAATGTCCCATGTCTGACCTCTGGTGTACCCCATATCTGACACCACCAATTAAAGAGTAACACGTGTGGCTCATGGAAATACACAGCAAAGTTTGACTGTTCTGCAAGAACGGCATTCATGCTGACAAAGGATCATAATGATACGTACTGTACCTGTGCTTCTTCATGCTTGAAGTTCCAAATATGAGTGGCGTCATTGGTCGGTGATAAAGGAATGTTATTAATACCCTGAACATGAATTGCCAGCATCTCGCCTCAGCAAGCTCAGGTGAGAAAAAGAGTTCAGGAATCTATAATCGGACCGGCAAAGCACTCACACATACAGAGTGTCTGGCACATGTGTAATAAACAGCCACCACTTATTCACTTCAGTACACACCGTGTAAGAATGTTCGCCTCTTTATTTAGTTGAGTTGTGGATTATCCAGAAGATCTTAATTCAGTCATTCATGTAAATCTGCTTCCAGTTTTTTTTTGTCTGACGTACACACACATATGTATTTTGTATGTGTGATGTAATATGATCTACCCATTGAAAATCACTTGGGGCAGAAATATCTACAAAACAAAGAGCATTGAATACAAACATAAACCGATGAAAAGTGCAGTTGAGACACAGCTGTTTCTTTAAATGCACCAGTGCTTTGGTGGAGCTCTGTATATATGGATTTCTGTCGGAGGTGTACATTCCCTGAGTAATTCTAAGTGCTTAATTGTGTTGTGATCCTCAAAGTATGTTGAAAAATGGAACACTATTTACAATATTTACCCACCGGGTCTCTACTTTTAGCCAGCGGCAGACAATTGGTGGAGGCTGTGTTCGTGGCCCCAGCTGCAGTTCTGAGAGTTCTGAGAGCCTTTTCTGTGAGAGGGTGCACTTTGGTGAAGACAGTGAAAGGTTTTAAGCTTCCAGCTCTTGGCCCTCTGAGTTTTTTTGTTTGTTTTTTTTTTGAAAGCGGGGGTCACTATCTCATCTATCACCACCCTGAACATAAAAGAATAGATGTTTGGGATGAAAGAAATAAGTGGACACAGGTGACAGAGGAGGAGATTATATTAAACTTGAGTTGAACTATGAAACATTATGTCAATACTTGTGTTATTTTTGGAATAATATTATATTTCTACGCTCAACTTCTTCCCTTCCAAGTTTAGTTTTCAACGTCACTGACCTCTAACCACCCTCCACACAGGCCAAATCTTTAATCTGGGGGTGTTGATGGAACACGTCTGACTGCTTCAAATGAAGCTAGAATGTCATCCATTGGGAAATAGAGGAGCAATATGAGGAGAACACATTAAAGTGTGGTTGAAGAAGAATTCTTAAAAGTGTACAAGGAAGCAACTGAACAAGGATCGACCCCTGTGGAAACTCTTTTTAATTATTCAACAGCGAACTTGCCGAAAATGGGAGAAGAAAAATCAGGATTACAGCTAACATTGATCGAAAGTGTCGGTGGCTTCTTAATTCTGAATTCATTGTGAAGCTGCGGCGATGTTTATCATTGTTAATCGCTCAATCTCCTGTGTGAAATAAAGACAGTCAGCGGCGGTGTAACGCTGTGGAGTTATGCCTGGAGAGCATAGTTGTTGGATAAATAAAGATTAACAAACAGGCACAGGAAAGAAAGATGAGGTGTGCTGTTCTCTCAGGGTCATAAAGGTGGGGAATGGGGCCAGAGATTTAATGGGATGGAGAAACGTTGTGATTGGCTCATTACTGTGATGGAGCACGTTGCCTCGACAATTGGCCTTTTCACCCTCCATACATCCGCGACCACACTACTTTTCCACGCGCTGCCGCTTCCTCAACTACACAGATGCTTATACAGTAAAAGTCAGAGCTTAGAAAGTACTTTCTGTGGTTTCCATCAACACCACTCAACGGTACAAGGTTAAAAGCCTAATTCTTTGCTCTTTTCTGAGTGCTTGACAAATTGCCGTTTCTCATATTGTTCTATGAAAAGTGACTCTTTTTTTCAGGCACTGTTATTACCGACTCATTTTTTGTTTGCACATACTGTAGATATTCTTCCATTACTATATTGTTGGATGTGGAAGGGTCAAAACTCTCCCCACAGTGTTCACTATTTAACGTGACAGATGAGAGCTGTCTTCTTTACGCTCATCCTTTCAATAAATAATGCGTCCATATTTCTTTCATATTAGTTTTTCCCATTGTTTCCCACAGAGACGCAGAGGTAGTGGAGTGTTTTGTGCCAACTGTCTGACCACCAAGACGTCGTTGTGGAGGAAGAACGCCAACGGTGGCTACGTTTGCAACGCATGTGGTTTATATCAAAAGCTGCACTCGGTAAGTCAGTCAATTCATTAAGTCATATTCCTATATTGCTGTAAATAATGTGAATCCTGCTTGATATCAGGTGGAAAGGTGAGTGTTCTGGAGCGAGAGCATTTAGAGGTTTATGACATGAAACTGCATGGAATTTTGATTTACTTGAACTTGTTTTTATTTTATCAAAATGATGAAAAACTATCCGCTAAAGTGATATGGACAGATCTGTGATTTGGAAAACTATATCTGGCACCAGTATCAGCTTCAAAGTTTACATTGCATTTTAATGACATTAATATTGTATGATATTACAGACAACGTATTATGTTAAACATAACCATGGTGAAACAGTGTCCTCATTCTCTTCTAGAAGTTCTCTGCTCTAAATGATTTGATTTCAAACACTGTTGCATGAAGCCTTGCCAGACATTGCAGATCTACAGTAGCCAAACATTCCGGAATTCAAACCCTTCAGAAGTAATTGCAATATTCAGTCACAATAAACTGGAATGACATGAAACAAACTGTAAGGTGACATGTGGTTAAACACACAATACTGCTACGTATGCTGTAGCTAACATCAAGATCAGAACAGATGCGAACATGGCGGAATCTATGATGTCCATTTAGCTCACTGCTCATTTGATGGCAGTGACCAGCCTCATGTTTGCGCTGGATCTCTGACGTCAGGGGGCATATCTGGGAGTCGACAAGTACCACAACTGGAACCAGCCCTCAGAGCGTTCAGTTTTCTTTGACTTGCTTATGGCTGTAATCCACTGGTGCCAGATTCTTCAAAAATTCACTGAAACGCTCTCCCTGTTCTTTCTTGTTTGTTCAGATGTCCTTGGCTATAAACCATAATTAGACACTCTCAGTAGTTGAACTCACACTTTGCCTGCCAATATGGTGTCGTTTTGATTTTGTTATTCACTATTTAACATGATGAATAAGAATAAGCAGAATTAGCGTGATGTCATGTCCCAGCACTCTATTCTGAACCACATTAAATACTTAATCTTAACTTTGTTAATACTTTAGAAATTTTAGAAATTAAGACTTTAGAAATCCTGTGGACCAAAGCTAAACATTATTGCTGCATGATAATACTGTTAGTTTCGTCATACAATCACAGCGCTTGAGTTTTGGGAATGGAATAGTGGTGTGCTTTAGGTACAGTGGAACATCACGACTTTCTCTAAGTTGTTCCAGAAGATGTTCATATCAGAACTGGCTCACAATATGAAGCAATTTTCAGAAATCATGGAAAGTGTCTTTATCTCTTGCGGCTGGAGTCACACACTGAATATTTTAGAACAGAGCATGTCAAATTTAAAGCACGTAGTAGTCGAGTTGAGTGGTGGAATGTGTGATCATATATATTGAGGCCACTCTCACTATATATATACTGCACAAGATGGGATTTTCTCAAAATTACTGCTTGAGTTGAAATATATGTTCTATTTCGCCACGTTTCTTATAAAACTAGTTTCCCTCTCACCAGATCCGCTGGTTACTTTTGTGTTTGCTGTTCAACTTATTGAGTTGGACCCAAGTTCGAGGAGTTAGTTTCTCACTAAATTTGCATCAAGTTAGCGCTGACGTGAAACCTTGCAGTGTACAATTCTAAAAAACGTGATGTGTTTCTTGGAGGTTGTACAATCATGATTTGAGTCTTTTAAGCCACCGTTTTGCATTTGCAAACTAGCTGTGGTTATTTTTCATTTACTCTTCTTTGAAAAAAGATAAAAGCTGAGGGAAGTGGGGAATTTAAATCAACAAGAACAGACTAAAATAATTACTTGAGTCCTCCGTCTGTTTCAGCATGCAAATGAAATTGCTGTTGCTGGGCTTCAGCGCTCTCATCAGGGCACCGCGTAGACACACTCATAAAGGTTGTGCTGGATCACAGGCTCGTATTTTAGACCCTTTTATATAGTCGGCGTGTTTGCGCATTCACCAAGTGGTTTTGACCACTAATTATCCTTCTGCCTGTCAAAGCGATTAGCACACTATAGAGATGAAATGCAGCAGACTGCAGTTGAAGTCCTGCAGTACAGACAACACTGGAAAAACTGTATATTTAATTCAGATGGAGTGTGGTATTCCAGCTGTCATTGTCAGTCAGCTCATGCTTAGAAGTATGATGGAATGAATCAACTTCACCGTCCCAAATTTAATTTGACGTCGCATGAATTACAGATGAAATAAAAACTCCTAACTAGGCTCTTGGATTCATTTGATAAGTACATAGCAGCTATTTAACTGATTTTCACAGGGTTAACATGCAAAATTGTCTTGACATACTAATTTTCTGCTACTTTTGGTTCGTAATGAACAGTAGCAAGAAAGGGTGATTCTTTTTCTCAACTCCTTTTAATGGCCATAATGCTTAAATATAGTTTTGTTTTTGAGGTTGGTGATGTCCAGGCTTGCAAAATGACCTCTCCCTTAAAGTCCATTGAAGCATTTCTTTCAAAACTCATCCCTTTAGTGCAGATTGGTGAGTTGCAGCATTGTTTTTTCCCCTCAGAAACCAAACTCCAAGCTGCAGCCCGCCCCTCCACCTGCAATATTGTCTTCCATTCGTGCTCAGAACTGGGAATTCCAACTGGGAAGTCGATGGACTTGCCACTTGGGAGGTTGTTTAATTTGTCACTCCACGCATTAGAACTGGAGAAACACCCATATTTCCCAAGCATCGTAAACAAAGCATTACAAATTAATGAACTTTGGTGAGAAAATTACATGAATAATAATTGATTATTTCATTATTGCTTATCAACTTAATATAATTTTCAGTTTCCAATTACCCCCATCTTGAGAGATTAATGTGCTCTAATGCTGTTTTAAGCTGATTTTGGCTCAGTGCAATAAAACAGAAATTCAATTAACCTGTCCTTGAGTGGAGCGCTTGCAACCTGGTGTAATTACGGAATGTACCTTTAAAGACCTTTCAGCAACGGCAAAGCACCCGCGACGTATTCCTTCCCGCCCCTGTGAGCGTCCGCGGTTCAACCCGCCCACTTCATCTGCCGCTCCAATCACGTCCAGACCCTTTCCACGCTTGGCAAGCCCTGCAACAGCCATATTTTATATCCCATCATAAAAGTTTTATATGCTCTACACACATTATTAGAGAGGATAGCAGCTAGTAAAACACTTGAGAGGAAGAGAGGAAGGGTGACTTATGAATAAAGAGAGTAGATTAACAAAGAGGGAAGGGGGGAACTGGAGGAATACAATGAACAAGTGACAGAAATTACAGCAAGGGAAGCTGTTTGCATTAAGATGGTGAGATAAGATAGCAAGAGGAAAGTGAGAAGCATTCGATTAGGAAGATGGGATGTTTGATACAGAGTGAATAATGTTCACTAGTCAACAACCTCTTGTTTTTT
Source organism: Synchiropus splendidus (assembly GCF_027744825.2). Taxonomy (NCBI): domain Eukaryota; kingdom Metazoa; phylum Chordata; class Actinopteri; order Syngnathiformes; family Callionymidae; genus Synchiropus; species Synchiropus splendidus. The sequence continues at coordinate 12,390,060 of NC_071337.1, forward strand.
TTATCATTAAATAAAGCCTATCGCTCGCCAGCTTGTGTGAGGTTTTTCTTTCAGTCAGCCGTGCAAAATAAAATGTTATATTTTACATTTACATTTTACTAATTTATGTAGTTTTACAGTTATTTAATTTATTTATTCAATTGTTGTCAAAGCGTGACTTGGTCTTCTTTCCTCCTTGTGGCTGCACCTCATGCTATTTCAGCCAGCTGAGTTGCACAATTACATCGCCTTGAATGCATGTTTTTGTCTCAATGGATGGGTGCCTTTTTTCCCTTATTTTAAGTTGCGTATTATGCAAAAGCATAAATCAGAATATGCCTTAAACTTCTTTGCTCAATTTTGTTTCTTGATGTCTTTAAACTGTGGTGCCGCATGACTTAACTTTACGACGAGAACTTAATGTGTGTCTCAAAGATGGCAGGGGAAAACGTCATTTTTCGTTTTATTCATGGGGACAAACATAAAGAAAAAGCACTGGTTAAAGAAGTCAGTTTTTGTTCTGTCCACTAGGAGCGCTGTTTCCTAACTTAACAGTGTCAATCTCGCCACCTCTTCTTCATTTATTTTTCCCTTTATCTTCTCTCCTCCCCTTTTTGCAACCCGCCTTGTTCCGTTTTTCTCCCCCTACCTAGACAGAGACAAGCGAAGGAGGAACATCGTGGTGCTTTGTTTGACATATGTTTCAGTTAAGAGCTCGTCAGTCTTGCAAAGCAGACATGTTTATTGCAGTGATCCAGATGTTGCAAACGAGCGAATGACAAATGAATAGGATTGTAATCTCATTAGGAAATCCAGATTCGTTGCTACAAGGTTAAATCCATTGTAACAACGCAGCTACCGTTCCCCTTGTCGGTATTTTTCTTAAGGAATCCATCACCCTGCTTTGTTGCCTGTTGTCAGAAATAATTTGGTTATAGTTTGTAAGAGCAACAGAGCAACTCTGACTTGACACTTTAAACTGCTCCTCTCTCTGTAAGTGGCCACAGTTGAATGAGTGATAGAGTGCACATTCAGCCTGACACCATCTGGACACACATGCTGCTGTGTTCTTTGCAACACACGCAGAAAGACAGTCAATAATCTGGGAGGAACAATTTATTGCTGCATCCAAAACAAAACTTTTGCTTTGAACGGTTTCCATAAATATGCCAGGTTTGTCCACTTATCATCAGTGTGGGAAGCAGAGACAGATTTTTCATGTAGTCATGTTTCAGTATTGTAAACACTTTGCTTTTGGGACATTTTATTGGCCTTAACTGTCTGCGTAAACATTGAAACACAAGAGCTCTAGCTATCTCTCATTAGCATATGAAACAAACCCACCAAGTCTTTGTTTGGTTCACTCTGGTTGTTGTAGTTTTCCATGTTTCTGTGGTCTTAATCCCGCCACAGCTTAATAACAAACTCTCAGCCTGTTGTCATTATAGCTGACTCGTCCAGTTCCTTATTAATTCTGTGCCACAGAAACCTAAAAGGAAATACAAGTTTGAAAGTACACCATGTCGATTCTAGCTTTTGGGGGCGAACCTGGGTCTTAATATAATATACTGTAATATAATTTAATAATTGGCATTTTTGACTCTTTATAAAGCACTGTCCTTATTTTCATTGATCAGTAGATGGCGCTCTCTGCATGGTCAAATTTTCATGAAACCGCAAGTCGGTTTTCGCAGCTGCTATCAATTGCTTACAGATGTTCCTAAGCTTTTTTCCATGATCATAATGTTTTGGTCTCATGTATATGTTAATTTACAATCTCATCATTTATAAAAAAAAACTCCAACCCTCATCCTACCAAGATAGTAAATACACAGACATTGATATCTTAGAGCTCCCAACAGTATGTGTAACTTTATGCATTAAAACATTCTTTTTTTCTTTTTTCCTTCTGCAGACACCCAGGCCTTTAAACATCATCAAGCAAAACAATGGTGAACAGATTATCAGACGGCGCACGCGAAAACGCCTCAACCCCGACTCGCTGTCCTCGGACAATCCAACGCCGAAGCAGCCAAGAGTTGGCGGCGAGGAGCGCATGAACGGAGAGGAGTCTGACAGAAGCTGCGGTTCCGTCAAAAACCAACAGCCGTCGCCTCGCTCGCGCTCCCCCAGATCCACTCAAGCTTTCCTAGCCAATCAAACTTTGGAGATCCACAGGCGCATGCCTCCGCTTCTTCTGCCGTCCCATGGCCCGCCCTCTCTGATCGGAGAAGGAAATGGAGGACTGGTGGATGGAGGAATGGTTTCTAAAGTCGATGGGGTAAAAGGAGGCGGAGGATCGGAAAGAGGAAGCCCAATTGAAAAATACATGCGGCCTTCCAAACCATCCAATTATTCGCCTCCTGGTTCACCCATTGAAAAATATCAGTATCCTATGTTCTCATTGCCACTTCCATTAACCCTGTCACCAGACTTGACCCCTGAGTCTGACTGGCTCAGATTCTGGACCAAGTATAAGATGGCTGCCACCTCCGGCATCAGTAACTTGGCCAGCCCCGGAGGTCTGGGAAACAACGCTCATTATCTCAGTGCGATGGTGACACCTGTTCCCCATCATCAGCAACGCTACACCGTGCCTTACTGTGCCTCTCCCTACTCTCCTCTCCCACCCCCACCAGCTGCTCCTCACTATCCGCCACCTCCTCTCCATCCGCAGACATCGGCGGCGACGGAAAATGAGGCTCCTCTTGATCTCGCCATACGGCAGCGAGATTCAAACGATGCGAGCTCAACAAATGGTGCAGAGGTGCTGAAGCCAGAAGAGAAGGGTTTGGGCGAGCCCTGGAAAGGAGGGACGGAGCAGGAGACGCCACATGAGGCAGCAAATCATGGGGACAAAACGGAAAATGAAGACAGTTGTTCAGCTCGTCATAAAATGGTGGATGTAGCTACACAGGATGACCTGACCAATCACTGCGTCCACTGTGGAATCTACTTTCTAGATGAAGTCATGTACGCACTGCACATGAGTTGCCATGGCGATCAGCGGCCCTACCAGTGCAGCTTCTGCCTTCACGTTTGCGCAGATCGCTATGACTTCACCACACACATACAGCGAGGATTACACAGGTACACAGACAAAACGCCCCAACAGAGGGGACAGGTGCAATATAGCCAAATTCAGACGACAGAGTGTGAAGGGAACCTGGAAGGTGAGGATCCTGGTGATGGCGAGGGATTTGTCGGAGCGCTTCATGCCGACCAAGCTAAAGACACTTCAGAGGATGGCGCTGCAGCTAAAAAGAAGCATCAAGGAAACACAGCTGACCCAGAAGAGGAAAGTGAGATGGCGTCAGAAGATATCGCCGATGACATCAGAAATAACACAGAGGTCATGTCTGACTCTAAAAAGTTAAAAGACAGCAAGGTCACTAATCTGTTGCCTTGAGCTCCCGCAGGCCCTTAAATGTGCATGTTGTCTCCGATAAGCTGAACTCTTCCATAGCACTGGAGGCTAGCTAACGTCATATCTGGCCTATCATTGACTGGAACCCCTCCACACGCTGGAAGCAATCGGCTGTCAAATGGTCAAAAAAATCATTGTCATTTTTCCATGTTTTTCTCTCGCTGCCGCCCCTCCAACTCCTGACGTCCCCCTGACAGATTCCTGGCAAGAATGCAACTCAGAATGTCGGGCATGAAGCAGGAAACCACCGTCAACGAATAACCATGTCATATGCATGCTGAACCAATTCAAGCGCTCGACCAAGAGTAGATGTGGTTTTTCGTTGATCCCTGCACACCTTACAGCAGAGCATCTCAGCATCCGAATGTTGGAACTTGACACCGTGCTGAGTCAGTCTAAAGTGACTCAGTTCTTCTTTTTTTTGACAGTGTGAAAGGATCCAAAACCAAAACCAACTTTTTGACCTTTCACATGGAAACGGTGTGTCCATGCGGCATTCTTCTGGTACTAATGGATCAGTTTTTGTATCTGTAAACTGACTGCATTTGCAAAGCAAAGTGGCTTTTGGGTATGGATTTCCCACGCCTCTTCAAACTGCTTGAAACCAGTAGCAACTGGGAAAACCGGTTTTAATACCGACCGAAGTGTTCTCTTGGTCCTGAGGGACCAAACCAAGTGACATTATTTTGTACCTTCCTTTGTGCCATGATACTAGCTACGTGCCTGGCTGCCTGCCTCATAGGACAACCATCTATTAACCTGCTTAACATTTATATTAATGTTATAGATAAACAAAAAAACATGCAATTTGCTCCATGTGTTATTTTGTAAAAGGCAGGAAACGGTACCTTAATTAGTGTATTTGAGTCTTTGTTCATGTTTGTGTTTTTTTTAATGGAGGATTGTTACACTTGCTAACAAAAAAAAAACGGTACAGCAACAGCGGGTAATGTGTCCATTTGTGTTACCATGTTTGTGTGTGGAAGGGCCAACAACCTCACAAAAAGAATGAAGGCATACGCTGGGTTTCTCACTCCTCAGGGGTCATTTTAGTTGCACACCCACCCTCCTCTTCACAACATCAATATGCGGTTACATATTTTTGCATGTTCATTAATGCTTCCATTCGTTCTTTATTCTTGTATATTGTGTTTTTTTGTGTGTGTTTAAGTAGGTCAATGTGGCTCTAGTTATTCATTTTTCACATGCCTGGTTTCTAATAGAAACAACCTTAACTTTATATATAAATATATATATATATATATGAAAAGAACGATCTGAAGTTGGGAGTTACTGTACTTGTTTGCACTGTGATACATCTTCAGTGTTTCTGATGGTTCGCCTTTATTATATGTAGCAAGCATATGGCCTCAAAAAACGTAGGTTGCCTTCAAACGAAATGAGCTGTAAAACACATGTGCATGAAAAATGCCTTTCAGGAGTCTTTGTGATTGTTTGATTTCCGTTCTGCGACATTCATCCAGTATCAACAATAGTTATTTCTACGTATTTGTTCCACGCACCCAGCACAAGTTAGTGATTATAATCCTTAACTTTCACATACTAAGGTTTCGTGACAAAGAGGTCCTTCCTTTTTATGTTTAGTCTGATTTATTCAATGAGCTTTGAGGTGAAAATGAATGGAATGCAACACTTGCAATAGTCAAAATATGTGCAGCGGAGGTAGATCACATCTCACTGCTCCCTCTGTTTTCGACTCGCCTTCATGCCCTTTGGTGAAAGTGGTCAAAGGCGTAAAGCTCATTGTGGAAGCGGGAAGACATATCACAGTCCCACACATAAAATGTGGGACTAAATACCAAAACTAAAAGCACGTCAGTCAGTTTTATCCTGGCATACCTTTACATACAACTATTAAAATAAATCACTAAATAAAGATTCATCAGATCGCAACTGTACGCATTCCAAGGTGGGGATGGACTCTTCCATTGTCTTTCAACGTCAAGACTTGTGGTGTAGAAATCTGAACAAAAAAAACTGCAACAATGGCACAAGTGACTCTTCATGGCAGGATTCCTTCAGAAATATGTGTTTGAACTCAAAGGGTTTGTCTCATCCTTGTCGTGCATACTGATGCAAACACAAGTAAAAGTTTATTTTGCGTAATTTGGGGCCTTAAAACAGCTCAACTGATGAAGGTTTATGAGTGGCCTCACTTCATCCTGTTTTCTTGCATTGTTCTTTTTTACCACAGTTTCAGAGCTGAACGTCATGTTGACTCAAGAGTGCGATCAAATGACTTCAACACCTCCGAACTGTTGACAGTCCTGTCATTCCCATCACCAAGTGTTTTACACCATACATTTTCTACGTCAAATTTGAGGAGGAAAAATGAACCCAAACCTTTACTAAGCCTTTAACGTTAGGGAAATCAATCTGAAATGTACCTTGTCTTTCAACTCGTTCTCTTGTGGTTGCACTTCATTCAGGTGAAGTGAAGCGTCGCTGAGATAACCTTCTATTTTTATACCAAGAATCACATGCCTTGCTGCCTTAGTTACCTAAAAACAAAATTGAAAAAAATGCAATTAAAAATATTGGTGGGAAAAAAAAAGATATTTTTCTATGCTTGTTCATATCAAGTGCCTGGGAGCATGCGGCTTAAGATCATATCAGTTTCCCCCAACTGTGACAAGGACGGTATTGATCAGTTGGATGACAGAGAAGAACACTGCTATTACTCTTGTTTCTTGTATTGATTGATTTGGCACAATGGGAGTTCTCCATAGCTTCTTACCAGCACCCTCTGCTACTTAACCAGTTAAAGATGAAATGTTTTGGTGTAGATTCAAAATGTGTTTTTGCAAGATACTGCCATTCAGGTGTGCACCTGGCTAGAGAAACTTATATATATATATATAGATCCCAGTTCATTCCTGTTGTAAGGCTGTACACTGTGGTCGCAGTGTCTACAGTCAGTCAGGCGCTCTTCTCGTCTCTTTTGGTGAAGGACAGAAGATCTAGTTCAAGATTTACAGAGGGATTTCAGTGAACAGATGAGTGTTTGCAGCATAACAGAGTTGGGGTTGGATGCTCTGTTGTCATCCTTCCGGTGGAAGGTGCTGGACAGGATTAGGCTCGCTGGGAATGTTTACTGTTTGAGAAGTGTTGCCTTCTGACCGAGCCTTCGATTTGAAAGGGTGGAGAAGAAGTGAATGATATTGTACTTTAGCTACCACACCTACCTAAGACTTGTTTAACCCTGCTTTAACAAATATGTTGCACTTGTCAGCCCAAACACTCCTGTAGATGTTCTTGAAACGTGTGGCAGCGAGTATCTTTTTGTTTACGTTGGTAGAAAGTAGTCAGACTCGCAGTGTACCCAATGCATTGTCCTGAAATTCCTGAATTTGCAATCCACAAACTAAAGAAAGTTTATTTTACCACCACTGAACAAACATTTTGAAGTATCTTTTTGGATTTACATTCTTTATTGTAGCTGAGCGATCTGCTACAAGACTAAATGGGCGTCCAGGCTCAGCGATGGGTACTTATGAAGAGATCGACCTATTAATGGACTAGATGGAATGAAGTTGAACTCCATCACGTCAATGTTAAATCTCTCTCTATATCCACTCTTCTTCTTTGCTGTCCCTGGTTCTCTTAAATCTGTCTTTTGTTTGTGTTTTCCACACTGATCCTGAAGTCACAATGTTTCAGGAACTGTGCTTGCAGCAGTTTTTATACAAAAAAAAAACTCCAAAATAAAAAGTGTATTTATTAATTGCTCCTTAAAATTCATGATAGGCTGAGCAGTTGGGTCAGGACGGAATCACAGCATGTTTTTTGTTTGTTTTTGATGCCAATTTGAATCAACGTTTACATTTTTGTACAAGGCGCCTTAACAATTTCTTAATCATTACATTGTTGCCTTTCCGAATGTATTAAAGACTATGTTGCTTGCACTCCATTTATTTTTGTTTCTTAAATATGTTACTTAGGAAGGGATAAACGGTGAGACGCAGCCGGTGGTACGGAGCAGGTGTACAATTTGGGATGTACAGTATTAACAATGGGAGTCAAGGGAGCTAAGGGCCAGTTTTGTTTTTGTTCTGTTGGTCAGATACACGTGCATCATGGTTATCTTATTTTGTCTAATAGTTTCTCAGCAGTTTTTAGAAAAAATATTTGTGTTATTCTCTCATGTTGTATTTTATCTCTCTCTGTATGTTAAGGTTAGGTTCTTTTGTTTTAATGCAAAGAAAAAAAAAAGTATTTCAACATATTTCGACGGGCAAGAAAAGTTTGTTACCCAGCTAAACTTGAAACAATGTGGATGACGATGATTAATAAAAGTAATAACAAATAAAGGTGTGTTTTGTCTCCTCACTGTGGAAAACCTTTTTTTTTGCCGGGAGGGGACGTTGGGGGGAATAGGTGTGTATTGTTTTTGCTTTTTATACTCACCTTTTTCCAACTTAACTCATACAAAGTTCCTTTTAGTGGACTTACATAATGTGTTTTATTGTGACTGTAGTTCAACACCACAGACCAGGAAGGAAGTTCCCATTGCTCAATGTTTTTTTTTTTTTGTTTTGTTTTTGTTTTTTTTAAACAGCAGTTTCACGGGTGATGGAGTAGGTGGGGCTCGAACCTGCATCATCTGAGTTGAGGTGAATCCAGAGATCCACAAAGCTCGTTTTATTCATCATTATTTTCAGTGCTCAGAAGGTGGCGCTTGGTTTAACAATGTGACATATTTGTTTATAGCCTCTGATGTTAGTGCACAGAGTGCCCTCTAGTGGATTTTGAATATGAGAACACTGTTTCATGAAGCCTCACCGGTACATCACTAGGAGTGAGTTCGAATTCCTTCCTTAATCCTCAACCTCAATCTTTAACCCTGAATCTCATTCCACAAAATCCTTGGGATAAGGAAGATTTTGTTCCTTAGAAATGGGACACTCCTTAATGCTGGTCATTCCATTGCCTGTTGGGGGCAGCATTAAAGTGCTGTTCTGTCAATTTAGAAAAAGAAGAAGGTGGGAGGAGCAACAAGCATTTACAGGATCCGCATCAATGTCGTCTACATCTGTATTCATGTCTTCTGCCTTTTATATCTCCATTAACTAGTAGTACTTACATTTGTATCTTGGCTTCTTTGTCGCTTTTGATGCCATGTTTTGTCTGGATACTACACATACGATTCTGGCTATTACCAAGAGAGGTCTCACAGTTCCTCAATTGTTCTCCTCAAATGAACTTCCCAAGAATTTTGGGGGATGAAAGAAGGAATTGGAATGCAGTCAAAATGTACGGTTTCATTGAAATAGTTGTTCAAAGCCGAAGAATCTGGGCGGAGAGTGCCATCTAGTGGAGTCCAGAGCAGAGGACAAGGTTGGTTGATTTGCGTTTGGTGCGTCTGACAGTCAGTACTGGAAGGGCTTCTTGGAAACAAGGATTGTCACAGTACGACTTCTGCTTCTAGCAGGAACAACAGGTGTGGAGGAAGCTGCTGCTGGGATGTGATTGGCTGAGAAGGCAAGCTGGCTTCCAGGTGTGGCAGGAACAGACTGGAGGCTGTGGCTGTGAATTAAATATGGTGTATGGGAGTATATAAGCTTCATCTTGAGTCATGTAGTCGCCTGTAGGAGAAGGCCTTCACCGGAGAACAAAGAGAAACTTTCACATGCATGAACAAGTGCAAGAGTGTCGCGGCATTGAACACCGCGAGACACAATCCTGTGACCACTTTTGATGGTAACCTGCTGCCTCTCATCACACTGAGAAATGGGATCTATGTTCAACAGGACACATTTCTGAAAGTGAGGGAGGTTCAGTGTTGAGGATGTCGCCGTCGCAAGTGCCACTCTTCCAATCCAGTCAGTGAAGCTGTCACGTCACTGTTTAAAGTTTTAATCCTGGCAGAGTTCGGTTTTGTTAAGAGGATGCGGTTTTACATGGAGCTTTTTCCACCACATCAAATTTCCAAAAGGAAAAAGGTAAAAGCTCCAAACATACCTCCTGCTGTGCTTTCAGATTGTCGCCGGGAGCTCACACGAGCGGAGCTTCCTTCGCTCTGATCTGCTCCGGCTGTCCTGCTTTCTCAATTTTACAAGCTTACACGTTCTGCTGATGTATATACAGCTTTATTTGTCAGTAACACTTTTCACGCACGCATACACAAGTCAACGGGCTCAGTATCCAACATAAAACATGGTCTCGCATCATCTGTTACGGTCAGTTGCATGAACTCCACTGCGCAAATAAGCTTTGAACTTACTCGCGATGGCAGACGGGTCAGGAATTGGGATAAGGCATCTTTCCCGGCAGTTGGGAAGGTATTTAATGTTTCTCATGGGGGCTTTTTTTGGGATTACTTTTTTTCTTTGGCCGAGCGCTGTCCATTTACCTCACAGCAGCCTTTGATGTTGGGGCATTGTTCATTTCCTAAGTTCCAGATGAAACAAAATGAATGTTGCTGTAAATATAGAAGACAGCTCAGTCCCTTGTGAAAAGAAACAGACGTTTGCACAGTTGTACTTTCGGTTAAATATAATTCCCTTTTCTCGAAAACACCCGACGGGTGTAGCAAGCTGCGAAATGCTCTTCATTTAACAGATTTGGATTTAGAATCATTTCAGTATGACATGCCAGCCATTGTAGCTGAACATATTCTGATGATAAAAATATGTTCGTAATTTGTAAATGATTCCCAATTCATGCATTAATACAACAGGCTCTTCCTCCTCGGGAAGTGTGTGTGTTCAGTTGGTTTTCAAGGGAGATTACCGATCAGTCCGAGTCATTTTTAGAATCTGCCAATACCGAATCCCGATCCGATGGTTGAGCAATGCATCGATGAGAACAAATGGTCAAAGGATGACTTACAGAGGCTGCAGGAGACTGTGAAATCCAGTGTTTTCGGACAGAGATCTTTGTCTTTTCCTGAACTGCAGCGGAGGAATGTTGGGCAGTTTGTTTGTGTACAAGGTGGTGTATCATGTCCGTCTTGGATTTCTGATCATGTGATTGAATCGGGACCTCCCAAATTTTTAACGTTATGTTACATTCTGATAATTCTATATTGAACCACGCTTTTTTCAGCTATTACAGCCCGTATGTGGGAACCGGTGGGCAGGTATTTTAAACACGCTCGACTATATGTTTGTCTGTTCACCGGTTTACTCTGTCAGTTTTAACCTTTCCCAGAGGTCTGCACTAGCCTTGGTCTCCTTCATTCTTCCTCAATCTGTCCGTGGATCTGGTTCCTGACAGCTCAATGGTTTCCCAGCATGATTGCTCTTGTCCGTACCTCTGTTTCCCTGTAAAGCAGTGCCGTCGGACAATGCTATCCAAATGAGTCTGATTTAGTTTAGTGGTTATTCCAAAACGTAAACTCTTAAAAGGATCTATAAGAGACTTACCCTTAAGAAAGCGTTATGGATGTTAAATTGATCCGCGTTGTCCGCTTAAAAGGCAGCGTTGTCGTACTCGTGCCCCTGAGGCAGCTCCGTCTCTCTTCCCATCAAACATCATCTCCATCCTTTACTACGGCTCTGAAAAGTCAGAAGAGAAACGGAAGCAGACAAAATGAACTCGACTCAAGTGGGTCAGAATCGGAAAAATGTTTCCCAGAATTGTTCTTTGGGGTAAAATAAAACCAAATAAGGGAAGGAAATACAATTGCTGCTGCCGTTCCATACAATGGTTATACATCAGTATGAGACGTGGTTATTAAAAGGACTGGCATGAAGGCGAGTAAACAAATTGGCATGTGGCAATACCAAATAAATGGCTTTATCGGTGGGATTGAAATTGGAGGTCTAAGAACCTAAGAGCAGCGCAAGGGTGTTTCATAAGCATCAGTCACACTAATAATTTCACTTTCACGTCTACAGGGAGCTCGTGAATCGTCCTTTGTGGACTCATTAACTATAGCACATTTATATAATGTAAACAGCCACATCGTTTTCTCAAAATTCATGCGGCTATGCAGCTGCACCGTGTGCAAATCCCTACACTAGAAAAGGTACAGGTGTTCATGCAAGGGTGTGGGGGAAATATGTTGCTCAATGTTTACAATAAATGTATGTGTATAAGTTATAAACTTAAAACGTCCTGACCGAAGAGCATTCTGTTTTTTAATGGCACGGTTTTATTACAAATATCGTTCATATTTGGAGTTGACCAGAAGTGAGTAGGAGCCAATTTTCAGACTAACTTTTTATCACCATTTCCATCACAGGCAGTTGCCGAAAAACTCATTTAGGTTTAAAAACACAAAACAGCAAACCTTCTTTATGGCTACTTATCTGGTCTACAAGTCTTGATTTGTTCCTCTATTCTCTGCTTATTTCTGTTGCCACCTCAGAGGAGGGGCCAAAATTTCATTTTGGGCTGAAGCAAATCTCTGTTCATGAGGAGGATATAACTGGCTCTTCTTCATCTGGAACTATGAGTCTTCATGTGTTAGCGTGCAGCATCTCTGTATACAAAAAACATAAGAAGCACTATTTGTCTTACACCCTGAAGCGCATACATACATCTGCTTTCCCAACCAATTCCCTTCCATCTGCATCACTTTTTCCTCATTAAATTTTCACATTGATCGCATCCACTGTCAAAGAGCGATTGAAATACTGTCATCTTCGCGAGCGTCGCTGTTGACATGCGTTGGAGTTTGGTTTTTGAAGCACTGGAAGATGGTATTGAATTCCGTTCCAAGCTGTCACTAAATATTTAAAGCTGCCCCCATAGTGCCTACCTTGAGTTGGTCACACGTGCCTTCGCTCTCACTCTGGGATGCGTTCTGTATGAACAACACCAGGCTGGAGGGTATTAGCTGTGGCTAGTCTGGAGCTGAGATTGGCTCCGGGATGCTCTGACCCCTTCTCACTTGGAATATGTGATGAACATTCAGATGAACTCCTTCACTCAGACAACACCAAGAGAACATCGACAAAATACATCTGGCTGTTGAGCAAACCCAAATATAAACAAAACAAAATATGCTATTTTAGTTTCGCCTATGATGAAGATTGGACAATTCAATTCCTTAGGGGCCACATCATAGTCTGTCATCGTCATCATGCCAAATATCCGATGGACAGAAGACAAGGAATATTAAATGTAACTTAAATTTTAGTAATTAAAATGCAAATTTAGTCATAGGAAATTGTTTAATAACACCAAGATGTTGGATTCAATTTTTTTTTCTAAACCTGACAGCACTTTATTTCAAGCTATTTTGAAAATGTCTTCTCCTTATTTGTTATGAAGGACATGATATGCTGTTAAAATAAACATCACTTATTATTTTTTAAGGGAAAAAAAGTTTAGCATAAATAATGGATGATTAAAAACGCTCAATATCTTTTGTACTTCTGCTCATGAGGGCCGCATAAATATGTGCGTGGCCCCCAGGCTGTATTCACCCGCATCAGATTAAGGGCCAGCGAGGTTGTTGGAGGTCGCTCAGTCTAATTCATGTCCACCTGCGGAACTCTCCTAGTGCCCCGTGTTTGTTCCCGCTTTGAATGTGCTCCAGATTTTTGGACTTGCCGACTGGATCCTTCTGGTTCGCTTTCATCACCTCTTCAGTTCATCTCGCTGCTCTTATCTTTCTCCCACCTCCATTTATCACTAATCTGCCATATAACGCATCTTCTCCAGGAAAGCCTTCATCCTTGCTCCATCTCCACACATGCTCTGTAGGGCTACTGTGTGTGTGTGTTAAATATAGCACACCATGTGGCTTCTCCTCTTTCTGAATCTGAACAAATGTCTGTTTGGGAAATTCATCATAACATTCTCTTTAATTTTCACACATGACAAACCTTTTGACAAAACAGGTTTTCTATTTTTTTTATTTATTAATTTGAATAATTGAAAACAAACTTCTGTTCTTTTAAAAAAAAGTTATTCCAACAAGTTTCCACTCACCAACATTTGTTGTTTGTTTGTCTTTCCGCGCCTCCATCACAGCATTATCCTGCTGTAAAACAACCTCTGCAACCCATGCGCGTCTGTAATTGATATGCATTGAACCCCCCTTCTTTTCATAACAGAATGCTGGATTAAATAACATTATTCAATCTCTGACTTGGTCCTTGAGTTATGATAACATTTGATAATCAGCTGCATGGTAATACGTTTCCCTTTTGAATTACAAAGTCACACTGAAGCCCTCAATCTTCTCGCTGAAACATCTGCTGAGAGGAGGAGATGTATGTTCCACGACGAGAACGCCGCAGGGTTCATTCGGGGTAAGCGGTTGCTGTGCCTTTATTTGCAGATACAATACTACAGTGAATAATTCAGTTTGAATAAATACTACGATAAAAGAGTGAAAACCAGGACACCAGATCTCAGGGTCTATGTGGGGCCTACAACATGGTTTCAGACGCCATAGCTTGACCTCTCGCTCCATTCTGAATAAAATACAGGACCTCCAACAACTGGACCAAACGTTTCAGCGTTTTTCTGATGTCTCTGACAAAGAGTTTGTCTGTTTGCCTTAGCATTTTGAAGTTTAAGCTCCAGTGGAGCCAACGTCTCCAGAGCCAAAACACTCTCCTCGCTCACCACGTATTAAGCAGCAGTTCAAGTTTGGTCGGACTTGGAGCCATGAAAGACTACAATTTGTGAAAATTGTTGCAAGCGCCAGAAAAACTTTCCAAGTATGTCACATAAGAAATGATTTCAAAAACATGAGGGAATGAAGTTCAGGTACCTGCTGCGAGATGCTGCGCGACTATCTGCTGAGCTTAATCACACACCACTTACAGCAAAGCAGCAGCGTCCCAGTTGAGAAATAGAAGCTGCTTCACTTGGTGCTATTGGTTTCACTCAGATGCTCACTCCCCCAAATCCGTCTCTTGAGTTCACTGACGTAAGAAGAGAGGCTGAGCCTGTGGTGACGATGCTGCTGCGAGAGAATCATAATCTTGTGCAAGTCTTCCATCACATTTATTGTCAATGAAAAAATGTGAATAAGCATGTATAAAGCAGCCACTCAGTTCCAAACAAATAGTCTTGAAAACTATCCTGAAATCACTGGTTCAAACAGCCATTCTAGTTGCTGGTGGCTCACTGTTGGCTCCTCCTCACTGGGCTGCGAGATTGACTGACAACATGTCATGATAATCATAATATCACAAAGAAACAGAGTGTTTCAGGAGCGTGGTACATTTATTGAAGCCAAACAGGAGCGCACACTTTGCTCATCAGTCAGGTCAAAGGTCAGCAGTTATTGCCACGTTTCGCGGAGGCTCAGACCGGAGTCTCTTCCTGCACGTCTGACTCTGGAGACAGCTGGTGCATCTCCACTTCTTCCACAGGTGGATGGAGCTGCTCACTCCTCCTGCTCCTCCGCACCATCACCCCGAGAACAACACCCAGCATCATCAGCGTCACAACACCGAGCAGCACGGACCTCGGCAGACGGTGATCAACCTCTGGCTCGCCGAACATCACCAGGAAATCAGATCTGAACACACAGAGAGAATCTCTCTCAACCACACACCAGACCTGTCCACCGTCCTGCAGAGAGACGTTCCTGAGCACCAGGCTGTTGTCAGAGAGATGCACGTTGTCTTGTCGTTGATACCTGTCAATGATTTTCCCTCCGGTTCTCTTGGACCTCATGAACCACTTAACCTTTGACGTCAGATTCCAGGCTCCACAGTGAAGCGTGAGGTTCTCCCCCCCAGTGAAGAGCTTCACGGCGGGAGGCTCAGGCTCCGGACACACGCACAGGCGATAATACGCAATACTACAGAGGTGGGCAGTTAAAGTTCCTAAAGGGCCACATTTTGAACTGTGACTGTTGTGCGGGGCCATCATGCCAAAAGAAAGGCAGCGATGGCTACGAAAAGTGACAAAAAAAAAAATCTTAAGTGACGTGGATGGAATGAACCACTAAATATTCAATGGAAGCAAGGATATTATGAAGTGTAAATCTGACATGAAACCTATTAAAAAAGGTTTTACATGCATCTTATTTGAATATGAATCATAAAAAAAAACTACAAAATACTTATTGATAAGTGAAAAGAAGAAACAAAATTTAGTCATGAATGTGTTGTATTTACTCTTGAACCAGTACTGGCTAAAACGGAAGCCACAGAAAAGTGACAACGTTTCAGTTGTATAATTTTTTGTCTGACCTCAGGAGGGCCACAAGAACACAGGCAAAGGGCCACATGTGGCCCCCGGGCCACACTTTGCCCAGGCCTGCAATACTAGAAAGACTGTAGTGACAGACGTAGCCACCTGCGTGGGCCAACGTCAGGGACGGAAACATCAGGGTGAAGTTGTCACTCTCTCTCTCCGAACTCAGTGAGTTAAACATCAACCACGTCTGATTTTGGTTTCTGCTTTCGCCAGAACAGTTCAGCTCCAGACTCTCGCCCACCGAGCGCAGGATCACATCGGGTGGGACTTGAACAATATAACCACTGAGTAGGTCGCACCTGAGCTGCTGCTTCACCAGACAATAGTAGGACTGAGGAAGAGAATGTTTGTCAAGAGTGATCAGGAGGGAAGGTTTGTTCTCCAACAACTGGTGTTTGTACACTAAGGGTGTTCCATCGTCTATTAAAGCAAATCCTTCTGTTTCAGACAACCAAAAGGCCCACTGAACACTCTGGTTTGGTCCCACACCGTCACATATCAGCTCCACTGTCTCGCCAACATTCGTATTCAAAATCGAACCGCTCATCTTCTGGTCGTCACAGACGAGGAGAGTAGAGTTCCTCTCCAGTGTCACTTTGCCCCGAGTCCAACACTGCTCATGGTACTGACCCGAGTGGGAAACAGCCAGGCGGGACAGCTGATAATCAGAGCCGGAAGAGTACCACAGGAGCTCCTTCCCCTCAGCGGTCCATCTGGAGACGGAGCAGAAGTCAGCGATGTCGTCCAGGAGGAAGTTGGAGAGGAGCGTCAGCAGCAGCAGCAGCACCTGTGCGGCCATGGTGTCGTCTGTGTGGGACTTAACTCTGACAGCTGCTCTACCGTCTCTATCTCAACACCATCAGCCGCTAATGGAACTGAGGAGGAGGCTACAGGCTTCTTCCTGTTTGCTACGTCCTGTTAGAGCGGAGGAGTTGAAATGAGCATCATGTGAACGAAAACTGACTAAGTGTTGAGGTGACTCCTGGTCGGTCCTTTGAATTGCTCTTTGGTCCCACACCAAGCGACTACTCTGTTCCTGTTTGGAATGCTAGCGTCTCCCACGGCATGTCAACAGAGGGTGTCTTTTTTCCCACGTTTCCCACAGCACACGACCCTCTTCCAAACAAACCAGTTGATCAGCCATGTTACGGCAAATCCCACGATATTCCATGTTCACCGCTACAGTTCCCAGAGAGGGGCCTTTTGACCGTTCTACCTTAAAAAACCCCAAGATGGGTCGATTGACCTGCCTTCAGCTGCGAACAGCTGCTTTTGTTGTGCAAACACTGCCACCCCAGGAGGGCGCTCGCTCTAGGGGAGACACTTGTTGACTGTGCCGAGGATGGTGGGTTTCCAGCCAACAGTTGTCCGTGGTTACAGTTGTGGTTGGTTCTGCCCCTGGAAAAGTTGGAAAAGCAATACGTTATTCATTTACTGAGCATCACAGCCATTATCTCTGCACAATTCAGTCTGGCTTTAATTCTACAATCAAAATACTGCATTGTGGAACTGAATTGTTGCACTTCAACGGCACATGAAAGTAAACATGGAGCTCTGGAATCCATTTCATTGTGAGTCATTTAAAAAACATATGTCTAGATAGTATGACAAATGAAAGGTCACAATGTAAATCAGTGTGACTTGGTGTCACCTCAAACATCCTCCTTCAAAACCACATTCGACCATTCCAAACTTTCTTCTCCTGAGTGACAGCCTTTTTAAAATGGCAAACTTTGTTTGGATTCCAAAGCAGAGACATGCAGCTCCACCCAGAAACATGGATACTTCCCATGCCTACACCTCTTGTTGTAGAATAGACCATCACTTTGAAACATCCGTCTGCTTTTCATCTGGACTCGTGTAGTCAAGTCATCTGAGATTAGTATTTGTGTAGGATACAATACTAATTCTCTTCATACTTTTTATGGTGGCGTCCTCTCTGTCCTGGGAATACTGGGCCGTTGTTGCAGTTTCACCGACAGGTTGGACTCCATTCACCTGTGTAAGCGGAAAAACATGGGCTGAAAAGTGACCTGATAGGTACCATAGCAACACCAGACCTTATCATACCCTGAAAAAGTCCCAAACGGAAGAAGAGTCTCTAAAAACTGAATTCTGCTGCACTGTGTTTGACGAAACCAGTTTAAATGAAGAATACTGAGTCGACAAGTCTTCCCTCAAATGCAGGATCAGTCATTCGATAAGATACGCCCAGTTTGTGAGGTGCCAATATAGTCAATATATTTAAAAATAAACACCTCTTGCATTTTTCTCTGTGACTTTATAAGTAGCTTGCTGTCTGAAAAGGTCGCCCCAGCCCTTCTCCAGAGGCTTTGCCAGTGGGTATTTCGCAGGACGCCAGTCCCTGCACTGAAGTAAAACACTGATACCCGCCAGGGGGCAGTAAAGTTCACTGCAATTTAAGGAGGGGCAACGCCAGTGACCGTACAACCCATGCTCGCTCTTTGTTTGATCATTTTCCTTATTGTTCGCGAGTGTTTCCTATCAAATGTGACGTGATCTGTCGTCATGGTGACACTTCAACGTTAAATGTTATCCTAAGTCTGCATACGGTATTGAACTTTGAAAATTAACCAGGAATTTAAAGTGTTGGAAAGCAAGAATAGAATTGCAGTTTTCAACAAGTTTTCAACTATCTATAGATAGGTATAACTAAATAAATAAAAACAGTGGAAAATGTTACGCCTGCATTTGTTACTCAGTATTCGGTCAGGCGTTTCATTTTCATTCGGCTTCATCCACCCTTCGTCCTTGATATTATATTAAGTAACATCTGACTTACAACTTGCTCGACTTACGTCCACCCGTACTTGTGACCACGGCCAGCAGATTCCAGTCGATGTTTTTTATTTTTATTTTTATTTTTTTATTCAATGTCTGGCAACGCGTACGACAGTTACGGTAACACAGTATCCCAGCATCTCACTCTCACACGACCACTAGAGCAGTACCTATAACCTATAGCGTCGGCTATTTTGCCATTCAAAATAGCCGACGCTATAGGTTATAGGTACTGTCGGTTGGTCGGAACCGATCCCAGTCGTAAGTCGGATGTTACTTGTATATGACATTGTGACCAAGGTTTTGATGGAGGTGGTGTAGGCTCTCTGCTATGCTACAGTAGCTATTCTAATGTTTTTCGCCTGGACCAAATGCCACCCTCTGCGGACCAGGCACCGGATTCTAACACACACATTATCACCAGTGGGCTGTGACGTCCTCATAGGGAAAGTGGAGACCAAACAATTCAATGACGTGTGGAGAAAACAGGAGAAGAAAAGAGCCTGGCTACGCGGTGGCAAATGAAGCGGCCGTAGCTAGCAGCACCGAGCTCAGGCCTTGACCTGTCTGCAGCAAATATTACCTAATAGTTAAAACAAGTGATATGATCAGTCCGGTCATGAGAATAAAACCATATGTACCTGAAAGAAGTGTGGGTGACATGGAGGAGGAAACTAGCTGGGCTTGAGATGCTAAAATAAAAGATTCACCTCGGCCTAACTGCAGGGTGAGGTCCTGAGAGGTCCCCACAAGGAAAGAGATACAAAGGTGTGTGTCTTGTGAGTGACAGTTTTTCACATTAAATCAGACAAATATATGTTGTTAGAGCAACAGAACCACAAACCAGGTCCCAGACGCACCTCGTAACGATCATTAACATATGTATTGCGGTCGTCCGATGTCGTAAGTAACACAAAGCGCACACATGCACAACACAATCACAAGGACGGTTCTATTGTTTCAGAGTGCTACTTCATCTTCATGGAATATATTAGGATCAACATGAGCAGGAAAACTTTGACAAGAGATGCCATTGTCTTTATGGCAAAAGGTTCGTGACCCGGTGGGACATGAGAAGGACCAGGGGTTAAGGAACCCATTGTCACTTCCTAACCTCCCCTCGACTACTATGCCATATATATGTGGAGTCATCGTGACATGTTGATGGAAAGTGAACCTTCTTCATTCCAAGTTAAACTTATTTAAAACGCAATGCACTCTTGCTGATCACAAGGGGGCAGTGTCTATTTCATAGGATCTGTAATAGGTTCAATTATTTTAAAACAGTATTGAAAATAACGTGTCCCGCAACCAGTTTGGCGTGTTTTTTCTTTTTCATTTTCTTTTTAAACTGTCTTTTTTAGTATCAGTAAGTCATCGTGGACGCACTCAGACAAGAGTCAGCGCTTCAGTGTTGTCTCCTTAGTTCACATTAAACAAATCCAGTTCAATCTCAAACCTGCCTCCTTCATTGTTGTGAGTGTTTATGTCCGTCTTCTGGCGCTCTCATCTGGCTGGCCGTCTGATCATAAACAGCCATTTTGGGGAGGCAGCCGCTCAGTGGAGCTCAGACCAGTGGACAAAAATAATCTCTGCACATATTGGAGGGCATTAGTCAGTAAACCTCGAGCAAGCAATATCAGGTCAAACTGCTCATTTGCTCTTCACGCGAGGAGGATCCAAAACAAAGCCCTGTCACCTCAGCAGGACTCAGAAACATGACTCTTGTGCCAGAGTATGCAACTTTGATTTTCAGGGGACAACGGAAGAGGATGCTGATACTTATTTTCTCAATATAGAGCCATCAATTTGAAATGATAAATGTAGCAGCAGTGTAAAATAATGGGAATTATTTGTGTAATCTTGGTACAATATAAAACAGTTGACTGATCCAGTGTAGGCACCAATTTGGTGCGAATATGTCATGGAATATGTCCTACTTGCCTCGGGATGATGATGATGACAGACAGGCACGATAGGGTTTCTACCACATGTGTAACATTTACGGGTTATTGCTCTCATTTGATATTGCACCAAAACCAGAATCGACTCCCCAACAGTCAATCGTGCACCTCAGAAGATTCATTTTCCAGTGAGAAATGTGCATCCTTGACAGAGATTTCATCCTTGCAGAGTCGGTCCTACCAAGCAATAACCTGTAGATGCCAGCCAACTGCAGTGAATTGTTTGGGACAGACAACCTGGTGAGAAACATCGCCTTTTTGCGAGTATAAATGTTTCGGGTGGGGAGGAGAAAGTGCCATAAAATCCTTCATTTTTTTCGGTTTTTGTGGCACATTAAAACATTTTTAAAACCCGAGCATAGCTGCAGGATGTGACGTCATCATCCAGCGGCTGGTAGGACACATTCCACAAGAGGAGCGACTTGCTACCTCCACTGGAAAGGATGTATTTGGATGACTGTCACAGCCGTTTACTGATATCTTCTCTAAAAAGTTACTTCCTGTCTTGTTGAGAAATAACATTCATCCTATCGTCCGATGCCGTGGTCCGCTCCAGATTATCACATTTATCAGACAGTAAAACAGCGTCTGTCTGAAAAATGCTTTGCCAATGGCAAGTTTGACTTCATGACGTATTAATGCCTTTTATTCTAATCTCATGTTTACATCTGCCCTTGCGGCAAGTGACATTTCACATCAAAACCACTGAGGCTTCCATGACGTTAAATATATTCCAGCTTTGACAAGTCAGGAATCTGACACACACACACTCATTGGGGCTCTGGGTTTATCGGGGGGTGCAGTTGTTGATCAAGGATTCATGAGCGATAACCCCACTGCTGAGGCGACGTGGTCGCTGAGGAAGGTGGAGCGGTCAGATGAGGCGGGAGGCTGTTGAGAAGTGGGCGGGGCATACCAACAAGCCTGCTGTCATTATTGCTTGGTTTGCCCAAAGGGGCTGGAGGTATCACAGCAGATTAGGCTCAGATGCTGAAAACCGACTTAACTGAAGAGAATATTTTGTGGGAACCGTGTGGCATCCACATATTCCAGATGGGAGTGTGTGTCGAGGGCAAAACTGACAGACAGTGAGAGATCCACCCACATGCCGAGGTCATTTGCATGACATTTTTCAATATTTTTCAACAGCCGTATGAAATGTGCACATGTATCCAGATATTGAGTCATGTTTTAATTCATAGATAGCACGTCTTATTCTATGTTGATGGCGCCGCCGAGCCTCGTTGGTTGTGACCATCAGGTCACCCGTCTCTGTGGCAGTGTCAGTGGGAGCTTTGAGACGTTGGTGAAACATGCCCAGCTGAAGCATTGTGCTGTTCAAAACACTATTATGAAATCAGAAAAAGCTTTGCAGTTTATATAGGTGACATTGAAGGAGCTTCAGAAAATGAGAAAATCAGAAAAAAGCATAAGTCTGGGGTCTTAAAATGAAACTGTGCTACACGGGTTTGACAACATGCTACACAATATGTACAAAACTTCACCACTATTTTTCTTCCTTTAGTCAAGGAAGATGGTTAAAAAGAAACAGAAAACTTGTTTGGGTTTGCAGTTGAAGATGTGAAGACTTAGCTGCCTTTAGTTAACCTGTGTGAGTCATGTTTGCATTGGCATTTAGGAGCCAAACTAATGCGAAGTAGTGACTTGTTCAATTGAGTCATGATGGAACAGTCAGCAAATTGGTGCCAGGTTTTACCAGTCATTTGAGGGCCCGAGACCAAGTCGAGACCAAAACCAATGAGGGGGACAGGACACCAACACTGGGACCATAGTGAAACAGAAGTTTTTTTTTTATTCAAGTATTATTTTATTATTATTTGTGAGGCTTGATCTTGGTCATTCCCTCTTCATTGGTCATGGTCTTGACCCGGTCTGAGGCCTCCAAAAAGTCTGTATGCTTTGGCCTTGGTCTTGAGTTACACATCACTGGGATTAGATGGTGCTTTGCAGTCTGGAAAGAAAGAACCATGATGGTGTTGATTGGGATTATCGGGTGTCAGGTTGGGCTGTTTATCCTGGAATGAAAAGTGTGTCAGTCATTTCCAGTGAGATTGCGTGCTGAGGAAAAGGGTTGCATGTCATCTGCATGTGTAACATAACCAAAGCGGCTGTGGTAGGATGAGAAAAGTAGTGGACCCAAGGCAGAGCCCAGAAGGAGACACAGACCGATCCTCCTCATGTGGGTGGGTTGCGGAGTCTGACATCAACATCTGAGTCCAGATGTTGAAGGGTGAGGATGAGGATCAGACTGGGAGCTGAAATCCCAGCGCAGGCAGTGATGTGTGAACAATATATATCCAGCACCTCCGAAGAAAGGAGAAGATACGCGTTACATTTAAGCAGAACAGCCAGGTGAAGTTCCTAAAAGTGCACTTTATTTAAGAACAGGCCAAAAAGCATGGCACCAGTTCTACCTAAGTGAAATAATTGCTCCTCTCACTTCTGCGCAGTGTCAAAGTTCAACAAGTGGGTGAAAGTACTGCGACCCTTTGCTGCTTATTAACGCAGTGCTGTGGTGGCGCTTATTTCTAAATGAATAAAGATGGCGATCAAAGGCATTGGGAGCATGTCAGCAACATGGAGGCAGCATTTGAAGTAACCACCAGGAGGGAAAGCAAGAATAAACAGGAAAGAGGGGTTGTTGATGGTGGCCTTCAGCTCTCCTCGCCGCCCTTCATTCATCTATTATTTAGCGTAGCTTCAGGTGAAACGCGGTGTCTTCTTGACATCTTTCCTCTCTCCCCTTCTACGCTGTGTATCTGACAATAACCCGTTCACTCTGCACTGAAATTACTTTGAGGCTCAACAAAAATCCTGATTTTCACTCTCCTGCTCAACTCTGTCCAGTCTTATGATAAGTGAGAGAATAACAGATTAAAGGTCATTTATTTGATCTTAAACTGTCATTTCAGTGATACACAAATATTGTATCTCAAGTGCTTTTTATTTTTACTTTAGATTTTTTGAACACATTTTTGAAGCATCTGTCATGAAAACTATAGAAACTAGCTAATAAACAAACAAAGAACAAAGCAAACTAAATAGAAACATACAGTAGTAATAGTAATAACACAACAATTATATGAAAGCTTTATTTTTTAGCACTTTTACAAGACTGTTCACAAAGAGCTTTGTAGGCAGCAGACAGCGAAGACTGTTTGCACTTCCTCAACCGCGAGGGTAGACGACTTAACTAGGCGTCAGCCAACAATGAAAAAAAATGGATAAAAAAAGAAACATACAAACAACATCCATTCAACAAATGTAAATATAGCAGCGCAAATTGGACACTGTAAATATCATGATGTAAGAAGTCTCAATTGAGTCACAGTAACTTGGTAGCTTGGTGGCTCCTGCTACAAATAGAACCCGTGTTCTATTGGGTTCTAAAGTTAAGTTGGCCCCAGCAAATGACCAGTCTTACCGATTATTTGAACACATTGTCACATGTTCTATGAGAGTTTATTTCCGCGATGAATCCGTGTCAAACCGACAAAGGGGGTGAAGGCAGATAAACGCGATGGATCATAAATTGTTGTAATTTTAACAAAATGCTGCGCTGCAAAGAGTGTGCTGTGGTCCTCCACTATTCTTTTTTTTATCAATTTTTTATGATATGTAACTTAAACACCTGATCCAAGTGCCCCTCTTTATGACGGGAAACATTGCTTGGTAGTTGAAGATGTGCTCCAGAGCAGCTTCCCCTTCTGTATCCTTTAAAATATCGAGTTGCTATTGACGTCCGCGAGCGTGCGCATGTGTGAGATCAATACAACACTTGGGTCTTCACAGCAGCCTGCCGTGTTGCCTCGAGGTTCAGACTTGGCAACACGTTCCCTTGTTACTGATTTGGGTTTCTCCTACAGAGGCGGCTTCATCGACTTACAGTAGCAGCTCACTGTCGGCTTTAAATCAGAGTCGCAGAACTTCACTGGGAAGGAGTTTAATGTGCTGCCTTGATAAATATTCCTCCGCGGTCTGAGAATCAACGGATGAACGTCGATACAGTGAGGCCAAGGCTGAACCTCTGTGACCTCCGGTTACTGTTTTGCCAACTCAGCATGGCCTGTGTTCAGCTTGGCCGTCCCTCACAAAACTAGGCCATCGTGTTTGTAGCTTTTGAGATCAGACACCAAAACATTTTGGAGCGCCTTCACACATACCTGTTAATAATGGCGCCAGCGCTTTGCCTCTCCAGCAGGCGATTAATAATAGATAATATGAAATTAGCTTGTGGGCCCTGCGTAATTATATATGTGGGCTGACAGAGGCCCATAATCCTTGAGTTTGACATGCCCTTATTAAATCATAGAACTGCCTTATTGAGCTCCTTCTCCATCTTGGAGATTAATTCAGCTTGATCCAAGACCTTGACTCGTATCCTTGTGTGCAGAAGGCTGCAGCTCTCGTCGTCTGCTGTATTTCCTGCTGTGCCAATTCCGATAACGTTGCAATTGCTATCTTCACGTAGCCTTCGTTTCCTCTTGGTGGTTGGTTTGCGTCCCACAAGTTTACATGTTTATTTATATTTAGGTTTTTCTTCAAACGCTTTTCCTTATATACTTAAGGTTAAGGTTGGGTTCGTATTCTTTTAAAAATAGAAATGACTAAACAGAAACTTTGTCCAGACTGTCGCCGCACATTTTAATTCGATAATTTAAAAGTAGTTGTATTTTAGTATTTTTTATTTTATTAGAATGTGATGGTGTTAATTCCCTACGTAATGCAGGTATGTCCCTAAATATATATAAGTAAAAAAAACAAAACATAAGACTTAAATATAAAATGTCTGTATTTGCCGTTTTACTCGTCTAAACATTGTCAAATGACTCAAAACCACCAGCACAGCGCCCGAACAAGGTTAAAGTCTAGTTTATTAAATTTACAAAAGAACAAAAAGCAAAAACAATCCAACAAAAAACTGCTCATGTGATCCAGAAAATTATGAGGTAATCTAACAAATGTATCCAAATGTAATAAACCTCAATATTCTAATCCAAGTCAAGTGAGATTTGCTTCTCTTGAGCAAAAACTAGAGTTTTCATTGCCATCAATTCAATAAATGCCCAAACTCTCTCCTGTGCTTCCTTATCTGTCGGATCCCTTCTTGGTTGACAACATTCCGTCCCACGTCACAGACAAAGTCTCCACACACGAAGATTTTTAGTCGCAAATATGGAACATCCACCACTGTTTTTATTTGGCTAATTCACACTAAACACATCCCAGACCATCCACAGTCTGAAGCAAAATTGGTATGAAAACATGTGTGGACAATATGGGTTGCTACTCTTTTATACTTTAGTCAGTTGGATGACGCACCAAGCTATTGCTACCAAAACAAAATAGTTTGGGGGCTGAATTGAAATTGAGCCTTCCGCGGCTCTCGTTGCCCACAGGTGTAAAACATATATATTTTTAGTGGACCACTAGGGGGCGCATGCAGCCCAAACATGGTCCTGTGAAGAATCACTGCTTCGAATAACAGCATTTTAAAATCCCAGTCCTTTTAAGACTTTTCAAGACCGATGCAGGGAAATCATAAAGTAGGAAAGAAATGCTGGAGTTTGTTGAAAGTGTGACATTTTTTTCACTGATTCAGTGAAACTAAAGTGACTTCCACTGCTTATTGCTTCTATACCCTTATATTTGCCCATTTCTCCGCATGGTTTTTTCTTCAAAACCTAGCTGAAACTCTACGCGTACTTTGAACTAGCATTACTCGGGAGGAGTTGCTCCATCAAGACAATGCTGCGGGACACACTGATAGTTTGGGGGCAAGTGGTGAAGGACAATTTAGTTTTACTTTTAAGTAAAAGGTGCAGATTGGGTTGTAACTTGGAAAGAAAAGTGCAACACTGAGTTTTGCCGGTGGAACATTTATATTCATCAGTCGAAGTTTTTCAAGTGACGCTGTGCTCTCTGCAGTTGGGGCTGCCATATTCCACCATTTCCTTTATTGCTCTGCACAAGATCGATAATCGCCATGGCAACCACAGCTGATTAGATTTGTTGTGTGCTTTAAAGTAGTTTCTATTATTAATGCAATCTCGCTGCTTCTGTTCGCATCAGTGTAATGAACCAGCGAACTCTCTCACGTCTCAGACGCTCGACTCGACTGATGGAAAGGGAATTCAGTGGCTTCAAAGAAATGCTTTGTGTGCTTTTTGTTTACGGCGCTGGGGCGTCAGCATGGCCCCATGGGGCCACACCTCAACTCAACCAGAAGTCGATCGATTTAAATCATAATTCAGCTTTGTATTTGTCGATCCACTAACCAATGGTGTCACATGTGCTGTCCATCTGGATCATCACCGGGGCGTTGTAGCGTTTAAATGAATGCCTCTGCAATACGGAACAAAACACAGACAAAGTCAGGCTGTCGTCCAGCTCAGTTCAGCCACTTTGATCGCATTTATTTTTCTGGCAAGCGATTGGCTCAAAGCGACCCACACTGTCGCCTCCCCCTTGTGGTGGACCTGTGCACTTGCACCTCGCTGCCTCGTCCCTGCATGTGCCCCAGACCCACAATGCTGCTGTTCTTGCAGCCCTGAAATCTAGTATGTAACTATAAACCACAAAAAAAAAAAAAAACATATCTGCACTTATGAGTACGCATACGAAAGCACTTCACTCTTGTCCGTTGCTAGTGCTTCAACTGTTGCAGTGCAATATGGGAGTTGTCGGCAATTGTTGACATTTCATTTTTAACAATTTTGTACGAGTGCAGTGATGAGCTGATGAAGCTTCATGATACAGTGTCCTCAATTTCAAAGCTCTGTAGGTGGCGCTCTCCGTTTAAAAATGATGTTTCTTTAAAATGGGCAGGATTTACTGTATAGTGCAGGGTGCTATCGAGTGGGATGCGAAAGTGAAGACGCAGCTTCTCGAAGCTTCACCAACCCATCGCCAAGGTCGTCTCAAACAGGAAGCAGGAAGAATTTAGGACTGGACGATGGATGGCGTGGGCTACATGCCCGTCCCTTTGACAGGAAGTTGAGGGCCGAATAAATGAAACAGCAAGGAAAGGGGGGAGGATCATAATCCCACAGGAGGGTGGGAGGAGAGCATGACAAGAGCAAGTGACAGATGGGAGGGAGGTTGCAGAATAATGAAACAGACAAATTTACAGTCAGAACAAGATGACAATGGAGATAGTATTGTTCATGGGCGTCGTTCATCTTTTTCTTTTGTTGCTGAATTTACCCTGCTTTTTGAGTGGCATTTCTAAAGTTCATCAATATATTTTTGTCACTTTACCTGATGTTTCATTCATCACGGCAGTTGAGCCTTCCTCAAACATTTTTTTGTAATTGAAGAAACCACCTCTCTTTTTTCAGCAGTGCAGTTCTTTCTGGTTCTCTTTAAGAATCACTGAACGAACAATGTCTCTGCAGAGTGACTACGGTCTTTTTCAAAGTGACACCACAGTGGCCAGTGTACGCGACTGCACACATCCAGTAACTCCTACTTCCTGTTGGATGTGTCTGCTTAGCGTAAAAATAGCGTAAACAGGACAGTAGCTAATATTTAAATCCAAGTCTGATACTGCGTGTCTTTGATCCTCAGTTCATTGTTGCTCAAGCACAAACGTGAAAATTCAGCGCAGTGCATCCTGAGACGGGAGGAGGAAGTAGAGCGACAGAATCAAATTGTCAGGTTACCTTTTGAGACGGGATCACATTTCACTGAAATCTCCAGTAAGAGAAACAGGTCACTCCTTCAATTCACACATGCCGAATGGTCCCAGGAGTCCCAGTCTTAACTGGAATGGGGCCAAACTATTTTACGACTTTTGCTTGGAAAATAAAAAAATATATATATATTTTTTTCCCTATAAAACCCTTGGATTCAGTGTAAAACATGTAATACCTGTGGGCTCTGCGTGCACCAACACACTCCTCCACTGGAGCCCACTCTGAAGTTTGCTTGTCATAAAAACATGACAAAGTTTACCTTAAATCACATTTTGTTTCCACGAATCATGTTTCATTTCCTCCTTTTCTATCATCAACGGGACACGGGACATCTACACCATCCATCACAAGGCCAGCGAACAACACAATCATCCTGTGCTCTGACTCTCAAACAGCGGTAGTAGGTACACACACCTGCCGACAGCACGAATAAACACAGTCGGACTTTGGTGAGTCCTCATAAATTGCTGAGCACAAACAATATCTCCGGTTTCCACTGTTTCATTAATCACATATTTGGAACAGAAATGTGATTTCAATTTGAAAATGACAAATCAGGTTTGTCGGCAGTTTCGCCAGCCCTGCAGACTCAGGCGCCTCCATGGAAAATGAAAAGTTTTTGTTTTCACTAGCTCTGAATAAAATATACTGTTTGAGCGGTGAAAGTTCGGAGAGAAGTTTCGGAACGTATTTCCCCAAATATAATCAGGTGGTGCTGGTCTCCTCTCTCTTTCATCATCTCAGTGACTTTTATCTCACAACATTTTGCCTCAACGCTTCACTTGTGCGATTAACTGAAGCCCAGAACTTGGTTGAAGAGCAGTCTGTCCTTGGATTCCTGTCAGTGGAGTCTCCTGCCTCGGGAAAATATCACCGGATAAACTTTTTAACGTTGACTTCCCCATTAAGCTTCGGAAAACTTGAGCCCAGGCTTCTTTTATCCACAGATCTGTTGATCCCAGAGACCCTTGCCACTTCTTGCTGCACCCTGAATTGTCTCCTGACTTGTACTGTGCCAGGCGTCGTCCTGGTCCGGGCTCACAGTCACCCCTGTTTTCTCTAAGACATTTATTTGCATAAAAAAATAACCCAATCTGCAAATATCTCTGTGGCTGTGGCAGCACTGTGTGAGGAATGAATTTAACTTTGCACTGAACACATCTATGAGTGGAAGAAGAACCAAGTTTGACGGATATTAAGTATCAACCAAGACTCAAACGTATTCAGAATTACTTCCCGACTATATCAACGTATATAAAAAATAATGTATTATAATGTATGTAAAGCTTATGCTCTGGCACCACCCCACAATAGTTGAAATCCATGAAGTAGTATTACCAGCATGTATTTCCAGGCAGGGCAGATCGAGGAGTGAAGGCGGAGTCTCGCAAAGCTTTTGCTCTCCATCAGAAGCTGAGCGGAGCCAATCAACAGTCATAAGTCTTGAGTTTCTTGTGTTAAAAGTACAATTAAAACTACTATCAAGAAGTAAAGTCCTTCACACTTGCGCGTGCGCTGTGTGAAAACCGTCATACTGCGCGGCGCTGCAGTCCATGTCCGAATGTTCCTGTTGTACTTTCAAGGTAAAACGTGAATAACGTCCAGATTCACTTTTCACGAACTGTTGGAACGATGTGCTCCACTTCAACTGGAGACAGTGCTGTTTGGGGCTCTGTCCGAAATAGAACCACAGCTGAGGTCTGCCACTGTGTTATGCACCGGGAGTTGTATTTACCACACAAGAAGAAAGAGGACGTGAGGCATTAAAACCTCCAACAGGCCCCATTTGTGTGAGACTTGGCAGCCCTGTAAAACTGCGTTATAACAGGGAAACACTGAAACCAAATCATGCCAATTTCACTTTTTCCATCCAAGTGCAATGAATGAAAAGTACTTGTTTCCTGCACTGCCAGTTGAGATGCATCATTTGGAAATAGAAGATCCACATACAATCACAGAACTTGGTCAAAACCTTCAGGGGCATCACTTGTGATGACTGCAAAAGAACAGACCTATAAAAAGCCCAGACATCGGCAGCCACGGGGACCTGAAGATCAATGACAATATATATATATATATATATATATATATATATATATATATATATATTATACACACACCTCAATATGAAGAAAAAACACTCAGTAAAAAAGCTGATCGGTCCGCGCACGTTATGGTTTTTCCGGCTTTTTTCGGGGGCGTTTGAGTTCTGGATTTTCATTCGAAATCTGAAGCAAAAAAATCTCAACGTTTTTCTTCGAACTCCCATTTGTTCAAATTCCAGGACGTTCAAAAAAAAAAAACAAAAACAAATTTTATATATATATATATATATATATATATATATATATATATATATATATATATATATATATATATATATATATATATATATATATATATAAAATGGATGAATGAATATGAATGATGTTAGATGCTAGATGAACCTGGACAAACTTCTCCTGCGCTCCGTTCTGCAGAGCAAGTGAATGAACCACAACAGCATTTTGAGAGGGCAGGAGAGGTTCGTCCAGGTTCTGAAGCATCCAACATCATTCACACTGCTCTTGGTGTGTGGATTGGGTGTTGTTTTCTGAGAATCGATTTCTTGCCTTCCACAGAAGTAGGCGCTCGCTGACCCATGCTCACCAGGCTGCCGTTAACCGTCAAAAGTCATTTGTTCCAAATAAAGAATTGTTTCTTCTTTCAGCATTTCCTATCTGGGTTCACCACAGCAAGCTCCCTCCGTCTAAACCGATCTGGATCATCCTCCCTGGTCACACCTGTCCTCGTCATGTCCTGCTTTATGGAATAAGTGACTTTTTGTGTTTCTTATATTCCACAGGTGATGAAGTGAATGTTGACCTGATGAAAGTGATGAAGAACCTCATGTTCACTCTCAGGTTTGATGTAAAGTTTCGATAGCAAGAGAAGTCATTTGCACAAAAAGATGTTGCCTTAATGCACTCAGATTTACGCATGGCCTATGACACAATTTCATAAAAATGCCAGTTTGTGTCTCATCTGTAATGAAATCTGAAGAAACTAAAATTATTTCAACAGAACGTAAGAACAAAGTGGACTCCAAAAATGTGGAAAAATATAACATTCAACAACAAAGCAAGTAAAATAAATATAATTATAACAATCTCCACTCACACTCTGACAAGAAAAATCCGTCCGCTATATTTTGGACTCACAGGTCCTCGCTGTCATCAGTCAGATTTAGAACATGGTGACCCCTGGTGGTCTGGGACGAGTGTGTATCCAAGTAGATAATCCTGATTATTTATGCACGACTTAGTATGGATTAAGCATTATGGAGTGTATCTATCATATGAGGAAGTGGCAGTGTGACAAGCCTCATTTGTGTAGGTACCTAACCTTTTTTTTGTTACCTTGAAGTGCAACATAGAAATACAGTTACCTGCAGACAGCAACATCTCAGTGTAGACAAAATAAAGCAGCTGGATATTTTGTAAAATGAATTTTGTCGTCCCTCAAAATAATATTGCATGCATGCTATATTGTTTTTAAAAACATTTCTGTTGACAAAAGGCGTATAAATCTGCTGCAGAGCGCTGTCATCAACATTAGTGCACGCCTTGCTCCTCCACTTCTGTTTCCAAAAGAGTTTGTATTAATGTCAAAATGAGTCCCACTTTAATAGTGGGTTGTTTACACTGCAACACACATTTTTCTAAACCTCTGCTTTATCATGAGTTAAAAAAAAAAGTTTTCAGCAAGGAAAAACTGCATTTCCAAGTTTCCAACAATGGGTCAAAACGCACAGAAATGTCTTGTTGCTCTTGTAAGTGAATCCAAGAGTCCGTTTTCACTCGATTTTCTGTCTTAAAAGATCTCTAATGTTTTTGGTGTGAACTAATGAACCATAAAAGTGTTGCTGATGCCTTTCATTCTTTAAGGCAATAAAATACAACACTGGCTTCCAGAGCATTTATTGATGTTTACATCGACGCGCTGTGTTTCAGTGTTTGTTTTCGGGGGAATATGTCCGATGAAAACAAGCCAGTATTGACTTTGAGAAGCCCATTAAAATCTAGTCTTACGCCAAATAATGTCAAACCTTTCCAATTCTGCTTGGGATCCATTTTATTTCCGCTGTAGGTTAATCCTCCATTTTTTTTTTCCCCTCACTACCTTTGACTTGCATGTTGGGTATCATCGTAATCTCAAGTTAAAGTCAAGCTTGTTGCCCACGGTGTTCTTTGTTCACTTCCCTCTGGTGCGCTGCTGCTTCTGATCCTGCTGTGTTACATGTCAGAGGCTGTTAACCGCAGTTACAGCCATCACCATAAGACTGTGCGGATTATTCCGTGGCCCGCTGAGGATCAGCTGCCGCCATGTAGTTCCCGGTGTGCAGCTTTAACGCTACATACCTCTTCACAAACAAGCAAAACTTGCTGAGTAAGCATTTCTTCGCCGTCTCTCTTGAACGTTTTATACAGCTCAGACAATCAAACTGCTTTTTTTTCTTTTTTCAGAAAACACTGCTCTGCTCACTCAGCCACCCTCAGTGATGGGCCACGGTTTAACATCTGCTTAACATGTTCTAACTTTGATCCCACCAACATCAATTATTTGAGATTTTATATTACACCGTCTCTCTGATGTCTGAGCTGGAGTCCCGGTGAGCTCACTTTGAGATTAACTTAACCAGTCCACTGCTGCTCCATTTCTGCTGACTAAACCTCTTGTTTCACTTTTTTGTGTGAAACTAATAATAAGACCTTGAAAGAATTGTGTAGGAGCCTAATGGTGCACAAGAACTGCGGAATGGATCTCAGTTGCAAAGCTTCCCTTTGGAACAAAACTGGTGAGGCCTCATGAAACTCCACCACTAGATGGCGCTCAGTTCTCTCAAATCCTTGGCTTTTAACAACTATTTCACCTTCTGAGCTTTGGGAATGAGGACACTGTTTCATGAAGCCTCACCAACCCATCACGATGAAATAGCATCCTCATGTGGGTCTGGGTTTTCCCCGGGGTCTCCTCCCGGTAGGACATGCCCGGAACACCTCCCCAGGGAGGCGTCCAGGGGGCATCCGGATCAGATGCCCGAGCCACCTCAGCTGGTTCCTCTCGATGTGGAGGAGCAGCGGCTCCACCCCGAGCTCCTCCCCGATGACCGAACTCCTCACCCTATCTCTAAGGGTGCGCCCAGCCACCCTGTGGAGGAAACTCATCTCAGCCGCTTCTATCCGCGATCTCATCCTTTCGGTCACTACCCAAAGCTCGTGACCATAGGTGAGGGTGGGAACGTAGATCGATCGGTAAATCGAGAGCTTCGTCTTGTGACTCAGCTCCCTCTTCACCACGACGGTCCGATACAGCGACCGCATCACTGCTGCCGCTGCACCAACCCGTCTATCAATCTCACGCTCCCCTTTTCCCTCACTCGAGAACAAGACCCCAAGATACTTAAACTCCACCACTTGGGGCAACAACCGACCCGGAGAGAGCAAACCACCTTATTGCGGTCGAGAACCATGGCCTCAGACTTGGAGGTGCTGATCCTCATCCCGGCCGCTTCACACTCGGCTGCAAACCGCCCCAGCGCATGCTGAAGGTCCCGGTTCGATGAGGCCAGCAGAACAACATCATCTGCAAATAGCAGAGATGAAATTCTGTTACTGACCCCTGGCTACGCCGAGAAATTCTGTCCATAAAAGTGATGAACAGAATCGGTGACAAAGGGCAGCCCTGGCGGAGGCCAACATGCACCGGGAACAGGTCTGATTTACTGCCGGCAATGCGAACCATGCTCCTGCTCCGGTCATACAGGGACCGGACAGCCCCTAGCAGAGGGTCCCGCACCCCATATTCCCGGAGCACCCCCCACAGGACATCACGAGGGACACGGTTGAACGCCTTCTCCAAATCCACAAAGCACATGTGGACTGGTTGGGCAAACTCCCATGAACCCTCGAGCACCCGATGGAGGGTATAGAGCTGGTACAGTGTTCCACGACCAGGACGAAAACCACACTGTTCCTCCTGGATCTGAGGTTCGACTATTGGCCGAAGTCTCCTCTCTAGTACCCCGGAATAGACCTTTCCAGGGAGGCTGAGGAGTGCGATCCCCCTGTAGTTGGAACACACCCTCCGGTCCACCTTCTTAAACAGGGGGACCACCACCCCGGTCTGCCAATCCAGAGGCACTGTCCTCGACTGCCACGCGATGTTGCAGAGACGTGTCAGCCACGACAGCCCTACAACATCCAGGGATTTCAGATACTCAGGACAGATCTCGTCCACCCCCGGGGCCCTACCACCGAGGAGCTTACGAACAACCTCGGTGACTTCGGCCCGGGTGATGAGAGAGTCGTCTGAGTCCTCAGTCCCCGCTTCCTGAATGGAAGACGGCGGGATTGAGGAGACCCTCGAAGTATTCTTTCCACGGCCCGACAACATCACCAGTCGAGGTCAGCAGTTTCCCCCCCGCACTGTAAACAGTACTGGTG
Organism: Synchiropus splendidus; assembly: GCF_027744825.2. Lineage (NCBI taxonomy): Eukaryota > Metazoa > Chordata > Actinopteri > Syngnathiformes > Callionymidae > Synchiropus > Synchiropus splendidus. Next base: position 12,424,573 of record NC_071337.1, read on the forward strand.
AGGCACTGCTTCCCCCTTGAGGCGACGGACGGTTTGCCAGAATTTCTTCGAGGCTGACCAATAGTCCTCCTCCATGGCCTCTCCGAACTCCTCCTAGACCCGAGTTTCTGCCTCCAAGACTGCACGGGAAGTGGCACGCTTGGCCTGCCGGTACAGGTCTGCTGCCTCAGGAGTCCCACAGGCCATCAAGACCCGATAGGACTCCTTCTTCAGCCTGACGGCATCCCTTACTTTCGGTGTCCACCACCGGGTTCGGGGATTGCCGCCACGACAGGCACCGGAGACCTTGCGACCACAACTACGTGCAGCCGCACTGACAATGGAGGAGGAGAACATGGCCCACTCAGACTCCATGTCACCTACCTCCCTTGGGATCTGGGAGAAACTCTCCCGGAGGTGGGAGTTAAAGACACCACTGACAGCGGGTTCCGCCAGGCGTTCCCAGCAGACCCTCACAATACGTTTGGGCCTGCCCCGTCTGACCGGCTTCCTCCCCTGCCAGCGGATCACACTCACCACCAGGTGGTGATCGGTTGACAGCTCTGCCCCTCTTTTCACCCGAGTGTCCGAGACACGTGGCCGAAGGTCAGATGACACGATCACAAAGTCTATCATAGACCTCCGGCCAAGGGTGTCCTGGTGCCATGAGCACTTATGGACACCCTTGTGCTCAAACATGGTGTTCGTTATGGACAAACTGTGGGTGGCACACAAATCCAGTAGTAGAACACCGCTCAGGTTCAGATCGGGTAGGCGGTTCTTGCCAATCACGCCCCTCCAAGTCTTGCTGTCATTGCCTACGTGGGCGTTGAAGTCTCCCAGTAGAACAATGGAGTCCCCGGTTGGGGCACTGTCGAGTACCCCTCCCAGTGACTCCAAGAAAGCCGGGTAGTCTGCACTGCTGTTCGGCCCGTAAGCCGCGACCGCCGTGAGACACCTGTCCCCAACCTCGTTCACCGGGGTAAACCCCAACACAAAGCTGCAGAGCTGCGGGGCTATGAGCAAGCCTACGCCAGCCCGCCGCCTCTCCCCGCGGACAACTCCAGAAAAGTAGAGGGTCCAACCTTTCTCGAGGAGTTGGGTACCAGAGCCCAGGCTGTGCGTGGAGGAGAGACCGACTATATCTAGCCGGTACCTCTCAACCTCCTGCACAAGCTCAGGCTCTTTCCCCCCCAGCGAAGTGACATTCCATGCTCCAAGAGCCAGAGAATGTCCACACGAACCAGGGCGTCGGGCCCCCCCTTTCTTTTTCCATTCATTGTAATGGGAAAATTGATTCATATTTCAAACAAATCACTTCTCGAACGGCCGTCTGGAACGGATTGTAGTCGATAACCGAGGTACCACTGTACATGTTCAAGAGTGCTGCAAGTTTCTTTCTCAGCTGCCACCACATTCTTTGTGTTTTCACTGTGACTGGCCTGACATGCGCTTCCTGCTTCCTACTGGCAGATTGACAGCCCCTGCTATTCTGAATAATAACGTCATCATTATTGGCACAATGGCCAGAGTTTTTGCCACCGCAGCAGCAACACAAATGGGCTTCGTATCCGTGGTCATGAATGGACACGTGCTGCGCACAATTACACAAATGCAGTCCACCTGTGTCAAATGCTGAAGGTTTGTGTCAGAGATGTTGATGCTCATTGTGTTGGGGGGACGCAACCGGAGTGGATTATGATCTTGGGTTCATTACGATAATGTTCCTGAGATAGTGAGCTAGATGGAGAGGACATAAGGGTGAGGGTGATTCTGGTGATGAGAGGGAGGTAAATGAGATACGGAGAAGGAGGAAGAGAGGTGGATGTTGTGGGTGAGCGGAAGTATTTTGTACTGGATACAACACTACACTTCGCACTGAGAGTTTGTTTGGTCAAACTTACCACCATATGAAAGTATACTGTGTGTTGAAAAGAATGACAACAGACACACTTCAGCTTTGGGTACATGTATTACCCTAAATAAAGTAGTTTTTCATATGTGTATTTGGAGCATATTAGCTAGTAATTAATCATTATAAAGTATTAATTAGTACTTTGTTAAGACGGACTAGATTTCACTCTTGAATAGTCACCGAAGGTTCACTCTAAACAACAGAATAATTACAAAGTATGAACTGTAAATATAGTGTGTTAATAGATACTCTGTCTTCCCCAAACTAAAGCGTTAGCAGTACAGCATGTTTCTCAGAGGTGAAGATCAAAGCGTTCATCACTTTATGATTTGGTCCTTTAATTGGCCTGGAACCATCTTCAGAAACTGAGAGTGAAGTATTGGAGATGAAGAAGATGAAGGACAATGAAGTTTATTGCCGCGGTTGTCAGCAAGAATGTTTCACGAAGAGAATGAGTCGCAGGCTGTTGTAGTGAATATAAATGGTCCCAAACCAGAAGTCTGTTGTTTTCCTTCCTATCTGTCTTGTGGCCAATACAATCAGGCAAGTGACAGCTTTGGCTGAAATATGGGTTGGTCTGCACCGACCAAAGAACTGCGACGCTCCGTGCTCTTTCAAAGCCTTGGAGCTGAGTTTCTTACGTGGGTTTGGTGAGAATGCACAGTCATCCGATGAGAGGCTTTACCAGGCCGAGTCAGAGCACAAACACAAGTCATTTATAACACTTTGGACACCAGAAGCTGTCTGAAGTGCTGTTCGCTGGCCTCGTGTCTGATGGTGTCGACAAAATATACGGTGACTTCAGTGCCAGGGAAACCGTCGCCAAGGACCCGGTGCTTTTTATGGAGCGCCTACTGCTCCAAGTAAGAAAATCCTCGGGCCTCAACCGAGAGTTTACATGAACATGAACGTGAGAAAGTGAGGAAATGATCAACCTGTGCTTCGGAACGTGTGTATAGTTAAAGTAAGCACAACCCGCGTCATGTTTAGTCACAGACTCTAAAGGTGGAGCATTGTAACTTCTACTGCTGCTATTTATCAAAGAAACATCACATTATTGATACGTTCAATTTCATTTATATTTAACTGAATAAATGTTTACTGTACGGTGGTTTTACCTGCAGCGGGACTGGTTGATGGACCAGCGAGTTCTGAAGGAGCATGTCTGTATCTCCATCTGCCATTACTCCACGTAGTGCTGCGTCCCGCGTGACGCCAGCAATACGATGTCTGTGGGTGAAAGCTGGTGCTTGTGCTCTGCCAGTTGCAGATTGTGTGTGTCTGTGACATGTTTTTGGCAGCCAGCTTGATATGGAGCTATTTCTTTCTCATTTCTGAGAGCGATCTATTCTGCAACCCAACATAATTAACAGCAGCTGTTAGATTCGCCCACGAAGCAGTTTCTCTTTTACTGGTCACGCCCGCATCCGCTGCTTCTCAAACAATATTTTCGGTACCTCTCCTCATCTTGGTGTTCTGGTGAAAAATGACACAAATCTTCGTCATCACAGATCACCGACTGGTGTAAGTAAAATGAATGTATTTTTGTGACCAGTGTGCAAATTTCTGTTACAGTGCAAACAAACCACTTCTGTGTGTGACTCAGTCCTAAAAGGGAAAAAAAAGAGACAGTGTAGGAGAAAACTCAGATTTTCGCCAACATGTGGCCTCTACCTGGGCGACTTGTGATTTGTCATTACCTTTTGTCAATAAGAGGAAGCTGAAACGGAACAAAAACTTTCCCTGCTTAAAACCCAAACTGTGGGGCTAAAACAATTGCATCTGATCCCAGAGCAGATTAAAAATGATATGCTTTGTGTGGGCGCTCCAGACAGAGAATCAATAATCAGTGAAGCAGTCTGTGCAATAATTTACCACGGGAATCGTACGGCTTCAAAAGCTGGGCTGAAACAATGCAGCCGAGCGCTACTGATAAACACTTTGTTTTCCCTCATCACGGTGGCAACTTGAAATATGCCGAGTTCACGTGAAGTGTTTTGGAGAAGGTCGTCTTAAAAAGGGTGGAAATATTGCACAGTAGAATGTTTGAATTCTATCCTAGAAAATGTTGCTTTGGAAAGGTTCACGCCACATTTTGGACACATCTTTAGACCAAGTAAAAAGCCCAGCCGCCCGGCTCGCCGGGGCGATGGCACCGCAGATATTTTTTGTGGGGTAGTAGACAAAACAAGGACAGTGATGAATGAGGTGTTAAGGCACTTAAAATACATCAAAGAGAGAAACACAGTGCTCAACCCACTTCATGCTGGAGCCAGAGGAAATCCAACAAGTGACCTTCACACTTGACTGACTGACTACATCGCAACATATGAACCGCCAGTTGTTTTGACGTGAAATCAATCGGTCTAAATGGGTTTCAATGACGTGTCCACTTATGCTCTCACTGACAGTCCAGTCAGTCCAGAGGCTCAGACTTCATAGTTTGAGAAGAGAAAAGACACTATGTTTAGTCTGCTTTACTTATTCGAAGATCCATCTGCACCTTTACTAGCAGTGCAGCAGCTCTACGGACTACGGACACTGTAAAGATGTGTATATGAGGGATCTGTGATGACACTTTACCATCAAGCCCTATTTCCCTGCATGTGTTTCATGTGCGTGGATGAAATTGCTGTCACTCTGTCTCTCGGACGGATGAATGCGACATTCAAAATCTCACTTGTCATTGATCCAACGTAACCTTTGATCTTGAATCACAGTATTTTAATTGCAAAAATAAAAATAGTAATAGTAAATTAATAAATTTAGTGGTGGGACTTTGATGAGTTCATTACAATCATTTATTACAACATTATTACGATTAACAACAAAACAACAAAAGAAAAAAACTATTTTATTTAATTTCTTTTAACAGTTTGCTCTGCAGAGAACAGGGAACCTTTGTCAGTGCAGGAGTTCCTGGTCCACTGATCACAGTGATGCACAAGACACATGGCAGCTAGGATGATAACAGCAACAACAAACATGGAGGAATCCCTGAACAAAAGCAAACAAAAGCTTCTGTTTGCTTTTGTTCAGGGATGTTTTTCACTACACAATGGCCAGGGTTTCCACTACTCCACTAATGTACTTGAAATTCTTATAAAATTGAAATTCTTATACGAATATTTTCAAGACATTGAAAGAGCTTTAGTTTTAATAAAGTGATATAGAAACTCGACTATAGCCACCATCGTGATTTATTGTGCTATCGTAAAACTGATGCAAAATAAACAATATTTATGTATATTTTTTAATTGTTTAATTTCCTGCGGTGAAAATGTGTTGAGTGATTTTGAAAGAGCATTGAATGTTATCATTTTGTTGTTGTGCTCTACTACTTATTCTCCTGCTGTGCTGAGCTGAAGTGATTGACCAAAGTAGGTGGCGCTCTCGGTTTAACATTGTGATGAAGCACACACATTGTTGCACGCAGAGTGCCATATAGCGGGCTCTGAAAACATGGATGATGCTTTACCATTTACTGAGAAATGGACACCTGTCACATACTTTACTGTGGGACTTTTTCGGGGTGTTACCTCCAGTCTGTTTTAAGCCTCTTCCATGTCCGGCGCAGTTATCATACTGGACCACCAAATATCTTTTTTATAACCCAAAGATGATCACCGGCTCCACTTGCAGTACACTAATATATTATTAATGCTATGTTAATGTTAACAGTCAACGTGTTAGAATATAAGATTTAAAGGCACTTAAAGACAGTTTCACACGCCGAAAAGATTTGTACAATCTAAAGACAAAGTCCGTCCGTCTGTGTCACCTGGAGGTTTTACAGTAGCAGCTGCAGTAGACTGCATGTGTGGTGAGCGTGTGCTTTAAATTACCAGGGTTTATATGACGCCTGTCACTGGAGTTCATGAGGGGTTTCATGAGGGCCACATCACGGCAACTGGGGACCGGCTTTGGCAGTCAATGGACTAATGGAATAAACGATGAGCGTACGTTGTTGTCATTTGAACAACATGTTTCACTTTTAATAATTCCATAACTCACACCTTCCTGTCACACCCTCAGGTCTGTGGAGCCGCACAAACAGCCGTTTCATCTTCAGCGACGTCCCACCGAGCCGACTTGTCTCCTGTAATGGCCGACCAGACACGAGTATGAGATCTGAGTCTCTGTTGTTTTCTGCACATTAAGCTCCAATTTGTTTCTCTGCTCTCAAGGATGAACACTGGCTGCCTTGGTTCGCACCAATGCGTCAGCGGCGTCTTCTGCTAGTCGAGTGCCTCCACGAGGAGGACGCACTTGCAATCATTTGTGCGATGATCTCAGTCGAGGAGGGCGCCGTTTGCTTCCATCTGATGGAGCAATATCATCTTCATGACACGAGTTCTCAGATGCATCTACAGGCTGATGTATAGACTTTGTATACACAATTCTTTTGTCTCAAAGCTCTTAAGCTCGAGACAATTTCTAGTATTTCATTCAAGTCACAGAGCGATCCAGATTTGGTTGGTGACAGTATTTGTCCAACACACTGAAGGTCACAGTTGAGGATTCTGTGGTTGAGTGAGCAATTCCTCATGTGGTTGTGGATCCTTGTTTTGAGATGATGCACTGTGGACAGCTACCGTTGCTTCACCTTGTTAGGTTGTTCCCGCTGATCTCTGCCTCCTGCACTTCTCCTGTGAGAGTTGCCCTCCAGCTTTGCCAATGCCGTGCTACTCCAAGTCAATGTCTCTCCACATCACGTCACGTTTGCAGACGGCTTCGATGCTGGTTGAATGGCAGACAAGGAGCAATTATACCATCAGTATACACATCCCATACCACCTGTTGTTTGGAATGTGACCTAGATGTTAGAACAGGGATCAAAAAAGGTACCTGCAAACATCAAATCATGGTGGTTGCTGTTAGATGAATCCACCACCAGATCCCCAGTGAGCCCCACTGAATGAACCATCGAAACAATATGAAGATTTGGGGTCACTGTTCCTCCCAAACTCAAAGGTCTGCATCAACAAAACTTATAAAAAGAATTTCAACTGCTCAGTAAACGCTCTTCACTTGCTGATGTACCAGCAATAATATGGTCTGCGTCTCATGTCAACAACTTATAAGATTCATGTTCACTCTGCTCACTTCCCATCACTCTAAAATACACGTTGCACTTATTGCGTGAGGAAAATATTAATAAGAACTGAATAAACTTGAGTCTTTTGAGGGCATCCCAAAACCGTGCCCTCAATCCCAGCCCACCGAATGAGAACACCTTTGTTCACTGATTTCAACTCAGCATTCAGCACTGTAATCCCAAACCAGATTGTGAGGGAAACTCTGTCTTCTGTGCCTCCACGCCTCCCTCAGCATCTGGATTCTGGACGGAGCAACCACAGTTGGTGTGCATTTAAAGTAGAGCATTAAGCGTGTCAGACTCGACAGCACACACTTCTACCTGGCAGTGTATGCAGAAACTCTACTCTTCTGAAAGAATCCTTCATTCCATGTACAGATTCTCTGTCCACCTGCCATCCAGCATGGTGTTAGGTAGTCGCTTCTGTTCTCAGGCGGCCAGAGCCTCGAACTCCCTGGTGCCAGTCAACTGCAGAAAACTGTGGGATTGTGGATGAAATCCCACTTTTCCTGAGGCGGTTTCCAACTAAGATTTAGGACTGAAATTATCATTATTTATCATCATTTTTTGCAAGTGAATCAACTTACAAAAAGGTGCTGCAGTGACCGGTCTGGGGTTTCCAAACTGGTCTGCCTTGTCATTCGATGTGCACTCAAGAATTCATGTGAAAATTTTGTGATTTTTTTTAGAATGATGGAGAAGTGGATGAGTGTTTGTGCTTCACGAAGAAAACCACACTGTGTCCTGTGTGGTGAGTCGTGGTGGCGGTGGACAGTTTGAGTTAAAGTTAGCCTTCAAAGATTACAATGGACACTGGTATTGGACTGTGTTTGAACCAGTGATGGGCTGATGAGGCTTCATGAAACAGTGACCTCACTTTCAGAGCTCAGAAGGCGGCGCTCTTGGCTTAAAAATGATGTGAGGTTTCATTGAAATGGTTGTTCAAAGCCAAAAAATTTAGCGGAGAGAAGGCCATCAAGTAGACTCTGACAATGAAGGCACTGTTTCATGAAGCTTCACCAGACCATCATTATTTTAAACTACTTTTTTTTCCGTACCGAGGAATGTCAGGTATTTAATATGCATTATTTTTAAGTTAATTTCAGTTGACACTCCTGATCTGGCCCTTTGGTTCCCATCACTGTAACATTATGAACCTGTAAAACAGGTAGTATATGATGGCTTTTATATGAGAGCAAGTCAAGATCTAAAACAACCAACCACAGTATTCTACGCCAGGTGTCCCACAGAAGTGAGCACATTCATGTGATCGCACTCTGAACAGAATCACTTGACACGTTGTGTATTTTTTGGGTAACACATGCAAGTCACCTCTCATGTTGCTCCGACTCATCACATAGAACAATGTCCATCCCTCACGATGGGTTCCAGGCTCTAACCTCATGTGGACCACTGGAATGCAGTAGCATGCAGAGTCGGATAAAAGAACATTTATCGTCCGCCTAACTGGAAAATTGTCTTTGGTTCACCACACACATCATTATGTAGATTTCCTTGCTCTGCGCAAGCCAGCACACCTCTGGTTAGCAATGCTTCAGACGCCACAGGTCTGTGAACAACACCGCAGTCATCAGACACAAATGCCCCACAGCAGTTTGTCATCTAGTGTTAGCGAGCTTCTTAATTTCCCTAGCCCTGAAGTAGAGCTGTAACATAAGACAAACACGTGAGGAATGTACGGGGATGACTGAGGAAGGAGCTTCTGGTTCACCTCCATCACCCAGTTTGTTCTCAGTACCATCAGTGGTGGGGCTGAAACACTATACAGGGCATGAACTGGACTGCAGGCAGGTTCATCCGCACTGACCTGCCCTCAATACTGCATTGTAGATAGCATCATGGTAGACCTCTTTCCACATCCTGCTCTTCCATACAGCACTCAGGGCACAAACCCAGTGAGCTGCAGAGCTGTTTCTCCAGGGGCGTTGTTGTACTGAATAATTGACAATTACCACCATAACCACACTATCAAGACTGCCTGCATCTATCTAGCTCACGTGTGCGCAACTCCGGATGCTTTATTGTACCATGTGGCAAATTCCTCGGCGAATACCTTGCAATAAATTTGTTCCGACTGATATCGACCAATATGTGGTTGGAACAAAAAGTTTGATCATATCTAAATCACCAAACTGGCTGGTCTTTCAATGTCGCAGCTTCAGAGTTGGAATCCTCAAATACAACCTCTTAAAGACGCAGTCCACTGAGTCCCTTTTTGGACAGCCAAAAATGTTAAAATAAATAAGCGATTTACCAAGGCATTTGAATCAGACATGTTCTGTACTACTCAGTGGATATTGACGTCTTTAACATTCTTCTACTGCAATGAAAAGGAAATGTTATCACAGAAAATCTCACAATAACTGTAATAAGATGATTCTTACTACTTTGTTAATGTAACTGGTGTGTTAGAAAAAAAAAAAAACCTCCGTAATACATTTGTTAAATGGTAAAGAGATTTTTTTGGACCCTAGTTTCTTCTTTGCAATAGAAACTCAGTGTATGCTGCAGTACACTATCAGTGTACAATGTTCCAGTCCAGGGAAACTTACCTGAAGCACAACTTCTCACACTAAACTGAGTGTCATATCTATTATTAATATCAATGCCAAGGTTTTTGTCTCGAAATACAAACTAAGATTGTTTGCGCTCAGTTTTTCATGTTTACATAAATGTGTATATAGATATATTTTATTTACCTACTGATATGTTTTATTTACTATCCATTCTTCTCTTCTTTCCAGCGCACACTGTGGGCCTAGAGAGTGTTGCGATTCCAAATCCTGTGTACAATGTGTATACATATTTAACAATAGAGCTGACTGGACTTGACTTGTGTGTGTGACTGTGAGTCACAGTACACAGTACAGTGTACTCAACACTCTCTCATTCATCGTGTTACATGTTAGTTGGCCCTTATGGCCTTTATTCGTCCTGCAGTGGCGAAATTCAACATTGCCCCTCGTGCAGCAATTCCTGATGTCCTGATGTGGGTGAACGAAAGCTCTCATTACTGCAATACTCATGAAGCTACTTGGTGTACAGTCTCATGTTAGACCGCAAGCTTGAATCAAAAAGTTGTCACAGTGAGTCAAGCTCATAGGGACAAAAAAGTCCACTGAGCAACCGCTGGTTTATTATGCCTTGTGAGTGAGAAGGTGTTGCCTCTCACCTATTTTCAACAAGGCGTCAAGGCTTTCAACTGGAGTACATGTTCTGCCTTCTGCGATATATCAGTACATTGTGTAAAAGAAAGCATGTCGATGGATTCTGAGGCTCCTCATGGAGCGGGAGGCGGTGCAAGGGTCTGGGAGACGTATGGAAGCTCTCTTCACTGAACTATATTGGATGTCAGTTTTCATTTATAACTCCTTACGTGGCTCTCCTCCTTAGTGACGGTTAAATGCACGGCTGTTTGCCGGACTTTAAATAGCGATCGACACATTGCTACATGTAGAATGAGAGGAGCACCGCCCGGTAGCTTCACCCAAGCCTCCGTCATTTTCACTTGTCGAAACTTCATTTGAAAACCTAATGTGTCATGCAATGCTAAACGCCGTCTTTGTCATCTGTATAGAACGGAAAAGTCAACTTTTCTAACATGAATATATCTCACCGTGGGAGTGAGGATGTGTTGCCATTGGATGTGCGATTTATACCTAGTGACACATGCTTGTATACAGAGCAAAAGGAGCGCAACCCAGTGGCTAAACCCTAACCCCAGCCTCCCTCTGTCTCTTACATGACACGCTGCACTGGCATCAGGACACGCTGCGGAAGGCGAAACATGTGCTTCAAAAGTAATTGAATTCAGTAAAGGCCGTTGAAGGGAAGGCGTGTGGTAAATTGAGACCGGGAGATGCTGTGACCTTTTAGTGGTAAATTCTCCAAACTGAAGATTTCTATCTGAGGCACGCGTGAAGAAGAATGACACGAATATTGAGATCACACAATCATCTCTAAACACGTAATGACTCCGAACATATGGTCGATAATCTTGTTAAAATCTTGTTAAATGTTCCATGCTCCTATAAATACTGCAGCTCTTCTCTTCTCAGGCTGGAGGTCAAAGCAGTAATGCATTGACAGATGGTTAATCATCTAAATGAAAACCTCTGGAACACTTCCACTCAACAGTCTGAAAGCCGGACTAACTTAGACTCATCGTCGATATGTGACACTTATTCATGACCTTTACATTCCAGTGAATTCCAGCGAGCGTATCCTGCGATCAATGGCTATAGATCTGAATACAGACGCGCTGTCTGTTGCTCGAGTTGGTCCGAGCGGTTTAACTTGGGACATTTATTCATAACCTTTAAATATGAGCCGACGTGCCATGCAAGTGCGGACGAGCCTCAGCAGCTCACACGCTGGGAAAGATCCATCGACTGACGCCATTTTTCTGATGGTGTGATTGATGAGCGCATCGACGTGTTCCACATGGCTCGTCTCTTGGGTTATGACCAAATCCATTGATCCCAGTGTGAGTCTCTGTGTGCGAGTATATATCCGCCAGCCGCCGTGTGTGTGTGTGATGTGCATGTTTGGCGCCACTGCGTGACCTTTCATCATGGATTACAGACAAGGCGTGATTGGAATAATGGCTCCTCTGTCAGCGATGCTCAGGGTTTCACCTGGATTCCGCACAAACCTCATCTGAGGCGCTTGACGTTTGGTCGAGTGCTTTCACCTCTGTCAGCCTGAAAACGCACCCGATTGCATGGTTTTGGAGGATTCACTGAACACTGAACAAGTTTTGCTCAGCGCGCGGCGAAACAGCTGCCGAGGCAAACACAGTGGCACAGAAAGTTTGAGACAATGTGAGCAACAGTGTTGTTTACACGAGGCAAGCATTAGGGAGCAGTCTGTCAAAATCCAGCAATTGTAGATGATTGCTGGAGCCGGGGGGTTCGTACAGTCTTTATGGCTGCCAGGCGCTGCCTCGCAAGTCACGTTGAAAGTGATGCATCAGTGGCACTAAAGCATTTTGAGAGACTATTATCGACTTTGACTTCTGCTCACTGACTAGAAGCAAACAGCGTTTTTGCGCCGTCATAGCCGAGGTGCCGTCGCTCAGTACCTGATGGGATGGTAACATCTGGCCAAACAAATATCAGAGGTGCAATAATGCGTGGCCCTTCTTCAAACTGCTTTAACTGGAATCTGTTTTGTGTTTACCTTTGAAGCAATAAGAAAATGTAAGCCTCCTAAGACCCACTTTTGAATGTGTCACATTGGAACACTAGAATGGAGAAAGCGATGTTGAGCATGAAGACAGGAAGATGATATACAAATATCATGAGCTAAAAGACCATAAGCTTTACAATCACAATAGATACATACAATTCCAAGGGAGGCTTTATTAACAGAGGATTATTATTATACAAAAAAAAAAATCAACTTTAATGTGTCTATCTCAACAAAAATATGTTCCAGCATTTGAGTCTTAGTGGTAAGTGCATATCACTGGCAAATCCCAAAGGTTGTCAGTTTGCGTCCATAGACTTTTAAATTTAATGCATGGAAGTGAGACTCTATTTGTTTTCCTCATGAATCTAAGAATGAAGAAGCATATGGGTTGGGGCACTGTTCTCTTGCAGGGAAAATAGGGGAAAAGTGCACCTTTTTTTTTTAAACAGTGAAAAAATCCATTCCCCCTGATTTTTTTTTACACAACTCAACTACTTGTCATGTCTCCGCTTCCAGGCTCCGAGTCCTGGTTTTGCTTTTTTCCCCTCTGTTCCTTTGGCACACGGCTGGAGCCGATTAACCTCTGATGACTTGTCTACAAGAACACCTGGGCTCCAGCAACGTGTGCCAGACCGTTGTATTTTCTCCCATGGTTTCCCTGTGACGTGTCCTCTGGTTCCTGTGGTTTTTTTGACTCCTCTTGTTCCCCTGTGGTAACTCATGGTTCTTGTGTCTCTCCCTGTGTTTGGCTCCTGTTCTGTTTGCTAGCTAGTTCATTTAACTCCTGGTTCTCGTGTCTCTCCCTGTGTTCGGTTCCTATTCTGTTTGCTAGCTAGTTCATTTAACAGCTGGTTCTTGTGTCTCTCCCTCTCTGTTCAGCTTCTTGTTTTGTGTGCTAGCTAGCTCATTTAACTCCTGGTTCTCATTGTTTCGGTCTCTTATGCTAGCTAGCTCATTTAACTCCCGGTTCGATGACACTTTCAGTTGTTTCTTGTTCGTCCTCTATACATGGCTTTAGCTCCCTCGTCCCCTCGTCTCGTGACACTACTGACTGGATGAATTCAATGTGGAACATGATACTGCATTCTGTTGGGTTATACAGGTCAGATAACTGGTGAAAAATCACCATTCACCTGACATGAAAACAATGTTTTATGGAGTAAGATTTCCATAGACAAAGCTGCTCAGTGAAGCTGGATCCACTCTGATTTGACTTGAAAATAAACGCAGTAATATATTCAATTACCATGTTCATTCTTCTTTCTGCTCATTATCCTGCACGGAGAACAGTTTTGCTTCATTTTATTGACATTATGTAATTATGAAAACAGCCGCTTTGCATTCTCTCTGCAGGCTGTACTTTGCTTGATGAGAAACTAACGTTCATTTAATGATACTTTTTTTTATGTTTCGGGAATTTAATAGACAGGTAATGTACAATGGTTCTCATTCATATTTCTGAGAGGCATACAAATCAGAAAAAGTGCCTTTATCGATGGAGCGCTGAGCAGGTCTCTGGTTTTGGTTCTGGTGGGTGTGACAGCTGGTAGACACAGAACTATCCAGTAAAACTTGGAGGGCTGCAGTGCACTGAACTGCAGCATCACCCATCACGTTACAACATCAGCAACGATCCAAAACAACAGCAGCCATTGTGAAAGTCGCACTAACTCTTCTCATACTCATGATCCACCGTAAATCATTTTCAGTTCACCGATTCCTCTTCACTGGAAATGTCTGTCCAGGCCAGCGCACGTGTCCGAATGTTCTGTGAAGTGAGCCTAATGATGTGCCTAACAGCAGCCTGGAAAGCGTTCCACTCCGGCCAAAATCCTCCTCCCTGCAACCCATGCATTATTTATTGCCTTATGTTTATTATAAATGGGGAAGATACCAAAGTAATTGCAAACAAAAGTTCATCTCATACTTATATTTATGTTTTGTGGTCCTCGAGGGGGCGTTTGGAACCAGCGTGGTTCGCATAAATTTCTCTGCAGCAGGGTCAAACTGGCCCGAACAGTTTACTCTCATCACCCTGTTTGAGCTGAGGTTGCAAATTCAGCCACCTTTGTCACCACACACATTTAATGTGACTCTTCATTGCTCATACATTTGATCATTATAACACAAATCTATTCATTCCAGACACTGTATGGATCATGAAAAGTTGGGAGACATGACAATAGTTATGTCACGCAACTAGGGACATGGGAAGGGAGTCAGCAGTAAGCGCGAACAAAAAAGTTTTTATGACAACTTTATGTGTCACTAGAACGGGATTCTTGATATGGGACACTCTCCATCATTTGGGTCCATTTCTCTGGACGGAAAAAAAAACAACAGTTGAGTTGGGCAGAAAGTGCGTAGATGTGAGTCTTAGATACTGTTTTGACTTGCTACTTTAATGTACAATGGAAAAAATAGATGCCAAAAACTAATTCAGTAACTAGGTGTCTCAGTTTATCTTGCTCTCTGTTGTTTTTGGATACGCCACAACGTTGCTTGTATCTCTTTACAGGTACAGTATCACAAACCTTTCAGAGTTTGTAGCAGATTGAATACAACTGTACCGCACAATCTTGTTGTCGCACTCGCTCACATTTGTGGGTGTGTAACAATACTGTAACAACCATTTGAAGTCATAATTAAAAAAATAAAATTTACCACGTTCCATGGACATGGCACCACTGCCACAGACTTCCCTCCGTGTTCCAGGACCACACGCAATATCTGAGGCACTGTACTACTGTCATTGTTGAGCCAGTTCTTGAATTGAACATGTTTGAAACGGTGATCATGAAAACTCGTTTCTCCAGTATCTGAGTTGGTTTTCCCAGCTGCAGCGTGTCCTAGATCAGCTGGTCAAAGTCTGCAGTCTGAATCTAATGAATTCAACAGTGTGAACGCTTGAGTTTCTCGTCTTAAAAGTACAGTTAAAACTATGATCATGAACTCCAGTATGCTCTCCTTGGTGTCAGGTTTCACACAGAGCTGCTGCCCGTGTCGTAATGTTCCAGTTGCTCTTTTACTGTCAAAAAAACTTCGACATTGTCGTGTTATGACATTTCCCCGGATTCACGTCACTTTTGAACATTCCTCAGTGGCAAGGAGCCCCTTATAAAATAGAACCGTGGCCGCCACGCCTTGCTCTGGGGAGTCCCTACCTGCCCACCATACATGCCTGCGACCACCCACATTTGCGTGCGAGACGGCAGCTCAGTAAAAATCACAATGCACTGAATCCGTGCAAAATACTTAGGGAACACAATAGTAACTATTGAGTGCAAGTACGAGCACAACGAAATACTCCACCTATCGCAATGCGGTGGAATTCTAATGGTGTCAAATTTTCTTGGATTAACTATTGTAATTCATTGGCGCTTGTGAACTTTTGAGTTTTGACTCCATTTGAAATGAAAACTGCTGTAACACTAGTGTTCTTGTAGTACGTTCATCCTCCCTCGCCCATTAAAAGTCCACTAAAGCGACTCACTCAGCTGAACATTGCATGGACTCCATTACATGAGTGAGGAAGGAAAAGAATCGGAACATTATGACCTTTGAGAGGTGGAGGCCAACCAGCTAATCAATTTGCCTAATTAAGGCGGTTATTTAACTGCTGTTGCTAAAACCACAGTGAAGAAAGATTGTTGCCTTTCTGTCATTATTATCTTGTTTCCGTCATCGCTAATGAACAGCAAATCTAGATTTAACGCAAGTTTCGTGCGATAAAAGTCAAATCAATATGGAATTCTTTGTTGTCCGCGCAGGGCCACGGGAGAAGACTCGATTCCCAGGCCTCATCTGGACGCCTTTCATGTCGATGTCAAGGCGTCACTCATCGCACGCAGGATGTAGCTTCATGTGTCAAGCAAAAGTAAACTGATAAAAGAAAGCTGAGCTCTTTGAAATATGAATGTGAGCGTGAAGACAGATGGAGACTGGCCGCACCACTCACTCCAGCGAACAGCACTTATTGAGAAATCCACTGTATGCACTGTAAATGGAATCAAAACAGAGATTCTGGCTTGGAGTCAGGATGGCGTATTTGACATGGGTTTCGCTGTATTGGTAGTTTTACTTTTAAAGCAAATTTTAAAAAGGGTTCACAACAAAAAAGTCATGATTCAACTCTATCTCTTGACTCCAGACAATATGTGGCCAATGTTACTGAACTACATTTGCTATCCACGAGAACCAAACATCCTGCTCTAAAGGGCAGCAAAACCAGACTGATACCCTTATACAACTACAATATACATATCCTTGTTCTTTTTTTTGCCAGTTTTGGAATGATGATGCCACCAACCAGGCTGTTGCCCAATTCGCACTCGCAGGTGATGGGCCTTTATTCGAGGGGCGGAGGGGAGACCATGCCCTGCGAATGGAATGGCAACACCTGTGTTGGCTCCAGAATGGAGTCATAGTGACCCATGCCCAGAGTGGAGGAGAGATCCTTTCCCATGTGAATTGGCTCTTGGGGTCATGCGCCTGACTGACGGAAAGGTGGGCCTGAAATTGGATTGGTGTGCGGTTAGTCAAGTGTTGGTCGACGCGGTGAAGAAAGGGCTGAGCCAAAAGGAGAAGCTCTCAATTCTACTGGTCAATATTCCTTTTCTCAGATATTAAAATGTCACAAACTTTGGACAGTGTCCAAAATCGAGGCTACAGGCAGCCAAAAGGTGTTTTCTTTGCAGTGTGGCTGGGCTCTTTCCCAGGACTGAGGTGAGCAGCTCTGCCATTTGGGAGCAACCCAACCCTTGCTCTCCCACATCAGGAGAACCTAGTTACGGTAGCTCAGAAACCTTTATAGGACGCCTCCCTGGTGAGGTGTTCCAGGCTCGGGAGGAGAAGACCGGGTCAGACTCTGGTTGGCAGAACTGCAGCATGTCTCTCGGTTGGCCTGGAAATGTCTCGGTATCAAGCAACGCTCAACCCTTTTCTTGACTCAATCTTCTGTCTCAGAGCTTTTAGTGTAGAAGCGAACGCAGGAGGGGATCAAGGATTTCATCAAGTGAGAACTGATTTAAATGTACAGCAGCAGCTTGACTGTGTGGTGGTTAATGCAGCAGCCACACAGCCAGGTGTCTGTCTAGCTTGAGGCAACCGTGGATTTCATGTGAACCTGGGTCTTCTCAGCGGGGAGTGTGTGGGTGCGTGGGTTTCCTCCCAGCCCTCCCGCGTCCTTCCACAGTCACACATCACTCAGAGGAGTTAATAACTAACTCAGTGTCTGTCTTGTTGAGACCTGTCCTGCGTGGACCAAGCTGCTGGACCAGGAACTAAAGCAGGTGTATGACTGAAAAAAAAGGATCCACAAAATTCACTTCTCATGAGTATGTTGTGCATGTGAATGTTCCTGACATGAATTATACAAATCTGTAAGGTGCCACGTGTAGTATGAGGTAACGGAAGGTGAATGATTTAAACACGCAGCATTGGCAAGTTACTCTACCTAAAGTGGACCGATACTCTTTCACACTGCATTAGTTTCACTGTTTGTTTTAAATGTATGGTCTAAGTAACTGAATAAAAACTTTTCCACATCCTCCATATTCACTTGTGTTTGAACAAAGTTGGTGCCAAAAGTCAGCAAATTTAGTTATAAAAAGCTCACAGAACTCGGTGGGATGATACAACATCAAACTGTCTTGAATGTAGCAGCATCCAACTCCATGTCAGCTGGGATTGGTCCGACAACCTTGAAATCATGTTGCGTTCGGCGCAACCTCAAGACGATAAATAAATGAAGAACTGAGGAAATTTGAAAGAACAAACGGTAGACTGAAGTGACATTTTTAGGTGAGAAAGATGGTGCGTTGTTGTAGGCTGTGATTCACCTCAGCAATAAGTAAATAATTCAGTCAATCTCTGTTGGAACGTGGGGAGTCCTTGTGTCATGCTGGTGTTCGATCAGTGATGTTAAATCATGTTTCATATCAGGAAAGATTTTAATATTGATGAAGGACGACGAAGGACAGGAGAATCTCAGTTGTGGTAAATACTGCGTAAGAGCATCTATAGTCTTGAAGGTGCTACAGTGTGTTGGTGACTAGTTGCCAGTTGGATCAGCGTATGTTCTTAAACCTCCGGAATTTGCAAGGACATTTGAATTGCAGCAGTGTTTGTAAAAAAAAAAAAAAAAAAACTATATATAGGTGTGTACTAATAGTCATACGATGGAACCAACTTGCTACGTGGACAATACAATTATCTCCTCTGCGCTTTCGTGAATTGTGTTTATTCCGCGACAGAATCTAAGTCATTTTCATGTGAGGAAAATGGGAACAATGTCTGCTCCGCTGGGTGCACCTGGTTCTGCGAAATAGCCCCATATTCCTCAACCATTACACAACCATTTAGGACAATCATCAGACCAAATGGGTCTCACAAAGACAGCTGCCTGCCTCCGTAACAGATTTGACCCGATGTTTACTAGCTAGACAACAGACACAGTGGGCTGATCATTGCATTATTTGGCCATGAACGACAACTCAGCCGAGCCTGACGTTTTCCCCTGTTGCGTCCAGGTATTGTGATTCTCCGAAGCCAAGATAGAGGAGCTGCTGCTCTGCCTCTTAAATCAGGCTTTTGTGTGTAGCATGATGTTGCAAAAAGAGGTGTCACAAATAGCCATTGGCCTTTGGCAGCCGAGGAAGAAGGTCACAGCCGGCGGAGTTCAATTAAAAAGTACATCTCGTTTTCATTTTGTTGCCAATAGCTGCTGACAATAGCTGCTTTTTCAAGCTGCGTCTGTGCAAGTTGAGCTGATAATATTGAGCTTAGACTTATTTAATGCCTCATTTTTTTGCTTGTCTTTTCAGTATCTGTCTTTGGAAAAGAGCAGCTCAGGCTGGTGCTACTCCTCTGAGTGTCCACATGAAATGTCCTCAGGTGAAGCAGAAGGTAAATTTGACTTAATAAGAGCATAAAAAGAGCAAGTGAGGCTCCCTGCCTGATGCTATGAAGTGAACCTAATGTATTCTGCAGTGCTGATATTTTTGGTAGACGGTGGATGAAGGGTCTGTACTTACATGATATGATATAGAACAAGGGCTAAAAGAGCCCACTGTTCCTCAAACTACCAACATCCTCTTTGGATTTTTGCACCTCAGTCTGCTGGTATTCTCTGTTTAAGGACTTTGTAGCAACTATTGCCCTTTTGCAGTTTTATTCTAAGCTGCTCGAAGGACAGACATTCAACTCCATAATATCCACTCAGATATTAAGAAAACTTTCAGATGATCTAAAATGTATCTCGCCATTCACTTTCTATGACCAAAGAATGTAGCAGCAGTAATGGTTCACTTCAGTGTTTTCAGTTCAATGAATTTACCTTGTACATATTGATGTATACAGTATATACAGTTTGCATAGGCTTTCATATGCCATGGTTGTAACACTTGGAGTTGAAGTGTTTTTTTTTTCCTGATGCTTTGTGGACATCTTTGATGTTTGTTGTGTATTTGTTATCATGTCATTGGCTGCGGTGACATGTTGAGTTTCCCCCAGTATCCAGTATCAGGATAATACATCATGGCTTCAATAAAAATAGGTAGATATAGAAATTATTAAATTATTAAAAATAAAACAAAATAAATTTATTTATATGTAATTGAAATTATTTTGATACTCTAATCTCATCAGAAAAAAAATATCCTTGTGTCAAGAAACCCAACAGAACTCAACAGAGAGCAGGGCTTCCTGGCTTGGTGGGTGTGCAGGCAACAGTCTCAGCAGGAAAGCAGGTGGAGAGACTCCCTCTCTCCCCAGCCACTTCCTCCAGCTCCTCTGGAATGATTTCTCAGGCTCTCCGATATGTCTAATGTCTGCTCTCTGGCCTCCTCCTTGGCGGTCAAGCCCAAAACACCTCCCCTGGGAGACATCCGAGAGGCAAACTCACCAGATGCCTGAACCACCTCATCTGTCTCCTCTCTATGTGGAGGAGCAGCGATTCTACTTTGATTCTCTTCTGGACGTCTGTGTTATTGACTGTGTCCTAAGCCTGAGCCCAGACACACCACACGCAAGGCTTATTTTGGCAGCTCGGATCCACGATCTTGTCCTTTTCACCATTACCCAAAGCTCATGACCATAGGTTGGAATGTAGCTGACTCCGCTCTTGCTTAGTCATTGACATGTTGCGGGTTATTGCTTTTATTTTCCGCACAAAAATCCGAATCAACTTCGTACACACGATTTTGCACCACAGAAAATGCATTTGATCATTTATATTGAAATAGGTGCGTCGATTCCTCTTTGGGAGTGAGTCCTGGCGACAGTATGTTCGTAGTTGGACCAGGAAGTAGACATTTGCTTGGCAAACAAACTGCTTAACAAATACAAGTAACATCCGACATACGACTGGGATCGGTTCCGACCAACCAGTCGTAAGTTAGATTGGACGTAAGTGTAATGCCATTCAAAATAGTCGATGTGAGGGTTATAGGTACTACTGTAGTGGTAGATCTCTGTGTGAGAGTGAGATGCTGGGATACTGTGCTGCCGTCACTGTCGTACACGATGCCGGGCTGCTATGTGCTGCGGTGCCAGACACTGAATGAAAAGAAAATATAAGCATCTTCTCGCCGTGGTTGCAAGTACAGGTGGACATAAGTCGAGCAAGTCGTGAGTCGGATGTTACTTGCATATATTATATATTGCTGATATAAATTTTCACTTGTGGTAGAAGGTGCCACAGAATCCTCCATTCGAAGGACCATTTAATCATTGAAAAGTCTCAAGAAATCCGATCGTGACAGCCGTTCGTGAAGTCACCGCCCGAACATTGAGATAAATCCCACACAGCACCCAATCCTTCTGACGCCGATCGCGATTAGTGCCAATAAGCAACAGATCAATGTTGAGGTTTCTGCCAGGCCTCATGGATACTGTACAGAGAAGTGTGCTCCAACAACACCTGAGACACTCCAGCTGCTCCCTCATGTTAAGGCTGCAATTCAAGGAGAGGATATTGAAATATCTCTATTCATAAATATATTACATATTAGGTTGAAAAGGCTACCAAAACGTGGAGTGCAATAGTGCATTAACTGTTCAATCCAAAGAATTCTAAAAGGGATTCAAAGAGGAGTCAAACAACAGTGGGTGCAGCTTTTTCTTCCAACCAAACAAGCACATATTGGTTTCCCACTGAAACACCTTAACCGACAGTCAAGTGATATAGTTTTCCTTATTGGTTGCAATGAAATCCTGCACCCACTGCGGCCCCCTTTGTTGATCAGTTTGAGACCCCTGCCTGAAAATAACACAGGCATGAATCGACAACAGTGCACAATGCAAGAATGCTGACCCGACAAAAATAGCTTTTCAATGTCCATTTCCCAGACGTTCTGTTCAAATGTTTTAAGTCAGTGTTTCTCAATCAAGTTCTCCTCCGCCTCTATAAGTAGTGTCATTTCTCGAGTATTATAAGTACACCTATTATAAGTATGCCTCTGCATAACGTTGTATCCCTCTTTAAAAAGGATTTAAAGAAAATAAAAAAAGTAGTATAGATAAAATTACAATAATGAATAACATTTATTTGTCTGTCACAGAAAAGACTTAAAGTGCATCTATTTGCCAGAAAAAAAAAATAAATAAAAAATATCATGAGTTTAGTACGGCAAAATAGTATGTTCCCCGAGGTCACATGTGGCTGCACCCCGGCATCGCTCCCCACTATTTGAGAAGGACAGTTTTGAGAACAACCTTAAGCCATTTATAAAGTTTGAACGATGAAACGCACGACTAGGAGTTTGACACCACATTTCTAAACTGCGAAAAACCCGCAGACACTTAAGTTAACTGCTTCACTTATTCATATTCAAACGCTTATTAATTGCTGGTCACAGAGGTAGCAGTTTCATGACTCAAACTTCCCTTTAATTTGCGTCCTTTTTTTTTTTTTTTTTTTCTCACAAGGCTCACCAAGAAGTGTGTTTTCTCTCACCGACCTTGGTCTGAAGCAACCTCCTCACCATCACTGCCTGTGGCCATAACTGTGCAGCAACAACTACTGTCAACGGCTTACACACACGGAGCGGAAGGATGCGGAGCCGCTCTTATATCTGACGTACTGAAGTCAAAAAGTTGAAGCATTAAAAGAAAAAAAGCATTAAAAGCCCAGATGGCATTTACGTCCGGTGTCTCCTTCCTCATAAATTATCAAAGAGCGTACAGTAAAGCAGACAGATACAGTCGGCACTCTCTCTTTTCCTCACACATGACGTCCGTGTCGTAAGGGTTTCAATGCAGACATGTCGCTTCATGGGATTTGACTGTGCTTGTGAAATTTTCCTTCCTGTTTCCAGGTAATTACACGTGAAATCGTGTGGGAAGTTGAGAAGGCCACATATAAACGGCTGCAGGAGAAAAAATAAGAATCTAGAATCCACACCCTGATGTCTTTGGCAGCAGCTGAGAAATCTGAGCTGTGGAAAGGAAGCAATTAAAAAAGCTTAAATCTGGATATTAATCACTTCTGGCGCCTGCGATAATTGAGCACTTCAGTGGACATTAGAGGACCCGCCAAACGACCTTTTAGAAACAGCGAAGATAATGAGTTCTGGATTTGGCATTTCTGACAAAACGCAAAAGTGGTGTGGAGAACACAAGAGGTGAGTCTGCTGCTGGCCTGGACTCGGACTCGGTGAGGCCGCAGTGTTGGGCAAATAAGACCGCGGCATCACATGAAGACTCTTATGTTACCGTCAGACAACGGTTTCACTGGTGTGAGACAATCCACCATCAAGACTTATTGTTAAGTAAGAATTAACCTTGATTTTTTTGCGAAAACATATCCATGCTTTTTAATCCATGTCAACCTTGGACTTTTCCCCTGTAAATAAATGCTCAGCTAAACATCCCATAGATCAAAAGTAGCCATTGCAGTTATATAGAAGCTGTCGACTCTGTTCACAGACACGCACACATACTCGGGGAAACATTTAATCTGCGTCCTCTTCTTCTTTTTTTCTTTCTCTTTCAGCTTCTCCCTTCAGTCCCTCCATCTCACCCTGTCCTCTGCTTCCTCTTCTCTCAAACCTACAGACCTCATGTCCTCCTTCACCATATCTCAGAAATACAAGCTGACTCTGGGATCTTTGAAAATGAGCTCACAATATTCATCATACTATAAAGTGCTCAATCTTTTGTGGCGATTGTGCCGTCATCGGAAAAAGACTGGCCAAATTTAAGGAGGAAATATATCTCTGAGTGAATTTCTCTGTCCACGTGTGAAGAAATAAAAAAAAAAAATCCTCCTCAAAACAGCTAAATTAATGTTAAATTCTATGTAACAGTATTTGGAATCAGTCAGTGAATGGAGTTCATGGGCTTCAAATTAATGATTTATTGACTTGTAACTGTAGATTTTTTTTAAAAGAGGCAGCTAAAATGTATCTGAGACATAGTTGACAAATGGCAAATGGTATCAGGAGAGCACATGATGCATTTATCAATAAGTTTATTAGACTGATTTTTCAATCTTGTTCATGGTGAAAAATTTAGTTGTGTAAAAACATGACAACAGATCAATTTTCACGCACTTGTTTGGTCATAAAATCATCTATGTCATTCGTTCTCTCTTTTTCTTATACTATGACTCGTCTTTCGTCACTACAATTGCTACTTTGTAGTCGGCTTGTCAAGTAATAAGCAACAACTTTTGGGGCAAAAGATCCGAAACGCAAAGCTGTGACATCACCATTAAAAAAAAGGAAAAAAAACCTTGTGGTTTGGCCACACAATGATGCAAGGCTTTTCAAAACTAGCTAAAAACTTCTGTCCCCTAACACTATGATGCATTCCAAAATGTCATGTTCTCACTGTGTGTTTTGTCGGTTCTGTGTCTTGGAAGGGACTTATGACGGGGCTAGGACGGGAAGCTCGGGTTCTGGGGCTTGGACGGGAAGCTCGGGGGAAGAGGCCTGGATGGCGAGCTGGGGTTCTGGGGCTTTGGATGGGACGCTCGGGTTCTGGGGCTTGGACGGGACGCGCATCAACTCCATTTGTCTCACGGCCTTTGTCTATATTGTGGTGTAGCTGGTCACTTCCTGAGAACCTGCCCTATACGTCCAAAGAACCCCAGCTCGCCATCCAGGCCTCTTCCTCCGAGCTTCCCGTCCAAGCCCCAGAACCCGAGCTTCCCGTCCTGTCAGGAGTCCCTTCCAAGACACGGAACAGACAAAACACACAGTGAGAACATGACATAAAAATGATAACATACAGTAACAACTCCTGTTAGAGAGAAATCCCTCACCACTTTAGAAGAGTTGCTGTGCAACACAGTAGCTTTAGATTCATTATGCATACTTGAGATAATTGCAGTATCAGTTGCTATGCCAACCACGCATTTCAGACCAGCACAATTAGCTGGTGAAATCAGAAGTTTACTTACTGTTCAGCGTTAGTGGCCCTGCTGCATCTGGTCCCAAATACATCGCAGCATGGATGATCATTGATTTTGTTTCAGTGGTCTCCCAGCGTGGGACAGGTGGAGTAATGCCTCCATGATGTTGGCTGATCTGAGACTGATCAATAATTGAAACTGCCGCGAGCAGGTGAGTGTTAACTTATTTTCACCCTCAGTGTTTCGTGCTGCGTGGGACTTGTCGTGACATATAAAAAAAAAACCCACAGTAGTTCATCTTTTATCTGCCTCCCTGGTGCGTGAGTCGCGGTGGCTGCAGACGTGATGCTCTCCTTCTCTGTAGCAAATTTGGAACCAAGGAAACTCTGACTAAGACAACATCAAAATCAGCCACTGAAGCTTCATAGATGAAAAAGTGTGTGTATTTTCTCAGAACATTACTCGTTCTTATTTCCGCCCAAAGCCATAGATTCAGGTTAATTGACAAGAGAGACTCTGTGTTGGACTCACGACCTTCTGGCTGACACTGGATGACTCATAGTTTTGAGCCGACTAGTGACCGACGAATTTCGGGTTGAAGATAGTTGGATGGATGGAGCAGTTGACTGTTGTCAACTTGCTTGACTGTGTGACTCAAGATTTGTGAAAAGAATTTAACAGCTACTCTTTTTAAAGATCCAATCTTATTCAGAAATAAATATTAAAACATGGCAACAGGCCTAATATTGGCGCCATCCACGATACGATAATAAAATCGTCGTGAAACAACTTGACTTTAGACTGCTGGAATCTTTGGAAGGAAGGAACACGACAAACCTTTTTCACCATCGATCATGAATGCACACAAAAAAGTACATCAGGCTAGAAAGAAGAGGCAATAAGCCAAAAGTTCCCAGGAATTAATGCATGCATTCTCTTCCAGGCAGAGCTCAGAGTTCAGTTTCATGATGACTGGGTCTGAGTCAAACCCCGAATGACAATGACTGAGGGTTAGGAAACCAGCTCGACAGTCTTCCAAAAGTCAGAATTTCACCCTCACAAAATAAGGACTGTAAAAAAAGGGAATAAAAAGAACTTTTCCTCAGTCTACAATGTTGCTTTTGGCATATGTGAACATATGTCAAGGGAAAGTTTTGTCAACGTACAAGACAATATTGACATCATAGTTTCTTTTTTTTATATAGATGATGTATACCTGTATCAACGTGAATTCTTGACTTACTGTTTATCTACAGTGAGGCGAAAAAAAAAAGCACAAGAGCATACGTTTCTGACACTCATCTGGTCTCCTGTGTCTCTTCTCACCTTTGACACATAAATCTGACCTGACACACACATACATAATTGAGGCCAAGAAGAGCCTTTGCGTCTTGTCCATTCATATAGACACGAGAGAGCGAGTGTGTCAGCCCTCCTCCGGGGGCCTGTGATGTCCCCGGTCATGGCCCTAACACCTCCTCTCTGTTCTTCCAGCCTCTCCTTGTTAAACTCTTTCTGAGGCTTGGAGAGCGCAATGAGCACAGGTCAATTAAAGCCGGGGCGAGGATCTCCTGATGAGACGCAGATGTTGGGGGGGGGTGACCACCTTGGTCACTTATTTAAATGGTATTTACGGTCACTGAAAGATGAAAGGCATCAATCCGATGTATTTTTGCGCAATTATTTTCCACACATTAAATGCTAGGAGCTGTCAAACGCAAGTGGAAAGTGCCGTGTTTTCCCCGCGAGACCAAGTGGCTCTAGTATATTTGCAGTTGCATGTTGGTGTTCAGAAAGTTACTGGAAATTTAAAAAATACAACACACACACATGTATGTTTGTCCTCCTATCTCAGCGAGGACCGTCATTGACATACGTTGACATAACCCCTTCCCCAGCCTCTCACCCTAAACCTAACCATCTAAAACACAATAGCTAAACGTAACCTTTAACACACTAAAACCCAATTATAATAACCTCACTATTTTGTAGTTTTAACCCTCAAAATGAGGCTTGACAAAGTGAGGACAAGAATAAGAAGAATAGAAGAATATATATTAGAGAGAAGAATATATATTCTTGTACTTCTATCTTTGTGAGAACCGGTGTGAGATTTTAATCTTTTCTCTTATGAGATTCTAATATATGTATATATTACGTATATATAATATATATATATATTACTACACCATGTGGTAGAGAGGAATGAGAACAAATAGCTTCGGAGTTTGAGGCTTTTCGGCGGCAATTGGAAGGTGGCATTGCAGGATTGTACGTTGGGCATGTGACCCAAGTGTTTGGTTGGTGTGTTAGAGCATTTGATTCATTGGTTGCAACTCGAGGGCTAACTATCAGAAGATGTGCAAAAAAATAGTACATTAATCACTGAACTCACTAAAGTTTTAATAAAACTTCATAACAAATGGTCTGACTTTTCATGTATTAACTAAATAGGTGTATACAGTCATCCATTTATGAACAAATTAATACGGAAGTGTATTTTCTGCGTACATTTTTAGTCAATTCCATGAATATTTGCATCGGCGCTGATCATCTCACTTGGTTTGGTGAGCCAACGGAAGCAGGCTTCAACCACTATGTTGCTGTGATAGATCTGTTAGAGGTGTGAGGATGTTGCCGTTAGCCTGGATGCTAGCCGACTTTTGTTTGTTAAGAAGAAATAAAAACATATTGTTGTACATACACGTTGTATTGGTCATGTTGTCGGACACGGTAGACCAATGGGGTCGCTAACGTGTGATACCAGAGGAGGTCAACAAACGGAAGTCTTTGTTACTAAAACGTCCCAGTTAAAACATCCAACATTGTTTTTAAATAATGTACTTTGGTATCCAGGAAAACTATCCACACTTCATATTGCACTTTGTTTCAAGTCAGCTCCGGAGCTCCCTCGGTTTGACTGGATCATTTCAAGTATTGGGACACACTACACTTACACACTTACACATGAACCTTACACGAAAACCAAGTGTTAGGGTGAGAAATAGGACACAACCCTAGTGGAGGTGCGCTGAAAAAAGCCGTGTTGACGCGCGGAAAGAAGACTAATCCAGTTAATATGTTGATGGATGTAATTACATTTGACAATAAAGCAGCAAATCATAATTACTTCCCCAAATGCAATCCTGGATCCAGATCTCACATTGTTCCACGGCGTGTGGTGTGTTTGTGTCTCCGTGGCTGATGTGCGGGTGATAAGCGAGGTTTCTTTGATTGCGCGTCTCCTCTCTCGCGCGCTCCTCTACTTTTCTCCATGGCAATCATTTTCACAGCTCACTTGGCTTCTGATTATCTCGCGCCAGCACACAGAGTCCAAAACACACACACGCGCGCTCGCACGAGGAAACACACAGCATTATCTGCATACTGCTTCCATCTTGAATTGTTGTTCTGGTGATGGGACAGAAGGCATCATTACGGGGCCTGGCTTTTGCTGAGCAGGAGCACGTGCACGCACGCCCTCGCTTCAGTCCTGAAATGTTCAACCACAACGTTTCTTATTCGAGCCATAACTAACCCGTGCGAAATACATTTTCAATATTTTGTCTGGTGTTTTTCTTGAAGTGAAACGCATTCATGACACAGAAAAAGCCTCCAAAAAAAGCACTCTTGCAGATTTCCTAATTGCCGACCAAACATGTTGACAATTCTGGTTTTGGTTGAGCCGCCGCTTGTCAACATCCGCGTATAGCGCGAAGGAGATGAGGCAATTATGCCGCTCGGCCTTTTAAAGTCCATATTACCGAATCCAATTGCAACTTTTGGAAAATAGCATTGCACCAAAACGGTCTTGTTTTGTGAGTTATCTACAATGTTTTTGTGATATGAAAAGACATGTCGACATATATTGGAAAGATAAAGAACGATACATGTGAAAATGTATTTTCAAAAATGTACCTCAACCAAAATGTTTTCTTTGACAAATCTGCTCAGACTTTAGTCCAAAAGATGTCACTTACACAAAGCATGTAACTGTAACTTGTAACTATGTAACTATAGGTTCATGATTATATTCTGATTTTTTTTTTTTTTTATTAATTGTGAAGGACAGGGACATTTTCTCAGGAACCTTTGGATTAAGTTTGTTTTTCAAGATGGTCTGAAGCTCCTCGTTCTCCCAGAAGAAGCTCAATCTATGGATCAAACGTTTCACTGTGGACAGTTGAGCGAGGTCACTAAGACCAGCACATGTGCTCCTCCAAAGTGTAGCAGGTGATGTTCAGCAGCTATTGGTATCATGCACTTCATTATTATGTATCCACACAAACGTTTTTGGGAGGTTGGGAATCATTAAATTATGCAAAATATGGAGGTAAAGTTGCTGCATTGCCACCAAGTCTGTCATCGTTGTTATGATGAATACAGACATTGTCTACAGTAGGTCACAGAGGTGAACTCTTCCGCGACTGTTTCCAGTGGAGCTTTGCATGACAACAAAGCTGGCATGGCTGTTCAATGTCCCCACTCTGGATCCCTCTTACGGAAGTGGTTGAATTTGTGAACTCCCACTGTATGTGTCACCAAAATGATGGTGGGTTGGATAGTTTTCTTCTTCGTGTAAACGGCACCTTCGTCTCGAAACTGCTCTCCTTATTAAGGAAAAAGGACACTGAAGAGAGTTTGGTGTTTAAGTGTGTTACTTTTCAAACTCATGTGAGGTAAGTAGTGATGGCAGGAGTATGTCAGTGATAGTATATAGTTGCATGTTTGTTTGCAACTTAAACAGACCCCCTGTCCAATTGGAACAGCTTAGTTGCATAAAATAACAGATACGTTTTGATTTATTTTACATTTCTAATGATGACTCTCTTTAGAGCTATATTTCCTGTCTAGTATTATTTATTCATATGGAAGTTTACCAGCAGAATGTGTTAACATATTTTTGTTTGGCGTTACTTGCTTGTAAACGGTGGAAGGCTTTGGAGAATATTGCGTATGCATGAATGTGATTTGTATGCAAGTCATTCTGTGTGTGTCAGGAAAACGTAAAAACGGAAATAAAATTTTGATGTATATGTGTGTAAATGTTTGGGTCTTTCAAAGCGGCAAAACGTGGCCCAGTTGCTGTGTTGTGATGAACATGCGATTTGGGTGATGACACAAAATTTTGTGTGGGGAAACAATGTAATAAATAAAAAGATTTAAAAAAATTTCAACAAAATTATTCATTTTGGTTTACTGTACTATTTAGGAGGCATTCTCATCATCTTTGTTTCGCAATAATACAACATTTGTCATTCTGTTTATTTTCTGACAGGCCATATTTCCTGACAACTAATGTATATGTTTATTCATATGAAATTACATGGGGTCATATATTTGTTGGTGTCACTTGCCTGTAAGTGTTGGAAGGGTTTACAGCATTTCAGACTGCAATGTTGCTGTCAGTCACATATTTTATGACAGTAGGTGCATAAATTTGGCTAAAAAATACAAGACACTTTTAAATGAGACACACAAGCACAAAACTGAATGTAAAACCCAAATTACACACTTTAAAAATTCCACCTCCAATTAGATTTATTTACTTATGTACTTTAATAAAGAATACTCAAGTGGTCGAGCTGAGTATGTGGGATACATCAGTTTAAAAATGGACAAGTCAAACCCATTGTTGGCAAAAGACTTACTTTAGTGCTTCCTCCGACGATTCGACAATTCAATTAACAAACAGGAGGCTTTGGAAAACATCCACAAGAGCCTCCATCTCCTGCTGGTCAGCAGCTTGGTCGCACACTGTTCAACCAGCTTTGACGGAGTGAAGTTGTTTTGGTTAGTCTGCACATAAAGCACAACAAATCTGGTCCCACTATTCGAAAGGGTGGAGGTCAGAAATACATGTAATTCAGAATAATGCTACTCTGGCGTTGTCATTGAGCATCACACTGTAGCGGTGAGACGGAGGAGATGTTTTGAAGCCATTGACACGAAGTAACGCCCCATATGTTTGCACTGTCAAACCCAGCATTTTAAAAGACTGGGTTTTCCTCTTCTCACCCATTCAACTGACAGAGATTTGCATTGAATATTGCATCGACAATTTGCTCCGTCTTCTCTGCTGGGGTTTCTCTCCGACGACATTTGCATATCACTTGTTGAATAATTCAATGACTCCATTATTGAACCAGTTGCTTAATATTGTGCTCCTTTTTGTCATGAGAGGGGGGAACCTCACAATATCAATTTAGCAGCTCAGCATCTTAATCATCCCGTCATCTCCTCCAGTACCCAGGCGAGGCCCTCTCCATTCCTCCTCGTGCCACTTCCGTATGGTTTTTAGAAATCATCTTGAGGATTTTGCGTCTGCGTACTTGTGATTTGTTTGTTTGTTATTCTGTGTGCTTCAGGATTGCAAATTTGGATGGAAATTTTTCACTCATATTGTGTAAATATTTTGGTGCAAAATGTGGAGACAGTGTGTTTAGTAAGTAAAACCTTTTAACACACTAATTCACCACATTTTGCACCTGTAAAACACCAAAATATTTACACAATATGAGTGAAAGTTTTCATATATATATATGAAAATAGCCCAATAAATCATTCAAGAATGTGCATTCAAGATTTTACATAACCTTATTTAAACTTAAAGTGTTGTAACATCTTGAAAATATTTGTATAAGAATTTCAATTTTATAAGAATTTCAAATATTGTGTAGCGAAAAACATCCCTGAACAAAAGCAAACTGAGAAAAACAGATGCTTTTGTTTGCTTTTGTTCAGGGATTCCTCCATGTTTGTTGTTGTTGTTATCATCCTAGCTGCCACGTGTCTGGTGCATCACTGTGATCAGTGGAGCAGGAACTCCTGCACTTACATCTTTTTTTTTTTTTTTTTTTTGAGAAGAAAAGAGATGTGGCCTCTGATACTGATGAGCACCGCCATATTTCAATATTTTTTCACCTTCCCATGACCATCTGTAATGTTGTAAATGTAATAATATCAGCTGCAATTTTGTTCTTGGAGATCATATGAAATCATTGATGAACATTGAACATGAAAACAGTAACTACAAGACAGCAATATTAGATTACATGATACATGCGCTCGAAGTTGTCGGCCAATATTTATTTCCTTCCTCATCCTTAGGAAACAATTGGCTCTAAATCAACGTGGACTGAATCAGGAAAACCCCTCGGGCAATGGATACAATTGTGAAGGTCTCAATGATCATATCATTATGGTGAAGGTCCTCAGACGTCCTGCTAATATCTTTAATCACTTTTGGGGTTTGAGCTGAATGAATTTTGAAATATGGGAACATGGTTTCAAATGACAAATGACGTCTTCATGAAAGTCTAAAGGACGGCTGTATATTCCCTGCACGGAAGTGGAATACTTCCAGTGAAGAGGTTTTTATGTCAACATTGAAGAAATGTTTTCTTTCTTTGGACACACACCAAATTGTTTCTGAATCTTTGCATCATTCTCTTTTTTTTTTTTCTAAAGCAATATGTATCTACCTTGGACTGAAACACGTTACAGAACTTGAAATTAAGTGTAAAAATTCAGGTTAGATCAACAAAAAAAGAATGCAAAGTTAAAATCAGCCATTAAAAGATAATACTCCCCAATGTATCACATTAAAACCTTGTGATTTATATTCTTTGCAAGTGTAGTTATGCAGCGATGCAAAAGATAAGATAAGAAGACTGGGGTGTCACAGAAGGAACGTTAACCTCGAATATAAGTCCGCAAAAACCAAAGTTATTCAAATTGCTGATACAACAAACAAACAAATGTATTGTATCACTTTACTCCATGATTAGCATCCACTACTTTCCTGGTCGACTTTTGGGATGCAGACTGTTGAATAATGCATCAGGAGCAATTCCACTGGAATCTTACCCTCAAAGACATATCAATGTTGCATCAAAGTCCGAGGTCATGTGACCTCTCAAAACATGAGAATTGTGGCCGAGGGATCCTGTCCATGTTCGAGATCACGTGAATTATAGATATGGTTTTTGATTCTCTTGAGAAAATCATCATTCATGAGGGTGCGACATGAAGGATAAACACGATCGTATGAATAATGAAAGGGTCAATCCTGCACCTGCTCTAGTCACAGGACTGCAGAGGATCACCAATGCTGTAATACAGTCCGAAGCACAACTGGCTCATGACTCTCAAAGTCATTTAAATAACTTTTTTTTTTGTTTTGTTTTTTTGAGACGCCTCCTCTGGATAGAACAACCACCAAAGGAAGGTGAGAAACACACCTCTCATTGACCATTATCAGATACATGAAGTGAATGCAACCTTCAGATGGTTTTCATTTAAAAAAAGAAAAAAAAATGGCCTTTCTTCACAGACCTCTGCGACGATTCAATGTGAGATAACCTTTACAAGGCAAGAGGGAGGGGGATGTTTGTATGCGTCCATGTTGGTGCCCCCATCAGTGTTTTACATGTGGGCTGGGGGGGGGGGTTCAATACACCACCGGCTACACGTCACCAGGGACATTCAGGGAGGATAAATCCTCTTGTGTCATTGCCTCGTATTTCCGTATTCATTATGTGCACGCGTTTGTGAGTGCAATGTCGAGATATGGCGGCGACATGTCGAACAGACTGGAAATTATTCACAAAAAATCCTTCTTCTATGCAGCAAAATGCATTTGTATGTGTCATGGTGAAGCCTTCTATCTCTGGGGGGGTTGAAGAAAACGTGAAAGATCTGCATTGGATCTCTCCACACCGTCGGAGGAGGATGGCCAGAAATGGGGCCATGAATGTGTCTGGCTTTCTATTAAGTGTTGCCATGAATCTGAACGTTATTATTAGAAACTTATTCACTAAGTTTGTCTAGAGCTTTCCTGTGGAATTTGGTCTTCGCTGCATGCCTGTGGTTTCTACTGCTGCCTACCAAACCCAGGTAAATTGGTGACTCGGACTCTTGTTTTCAGTGGCTTAACTGTGCCCACTTGACCTGCTCTAGACAGTGAGCAGCGCCATGGTTCTTTGATTTTAAACACAGAACATTTACAACTTAATTTTAACTTTAAAATCCTAACTTGGGTGTGGAACTATGCGCTGACATGAAGCAGTTTCTGGCAATTTGCTTTGTTTCTTTACTGACAAAAAGTCCAGAGGATTTTCTTAGTAGCGAACAGGAAGCCCTTCATGTCTGAAGACTTCACCCCAGAAGACTTCAAATGTGTCAGAGCACAATTGGATCTTTTGATATATTCCTTTT
Source organism: Synchiropus splendidus (assembly GCF_027744825.2). Classification (NCBI taxonomy): domain Eukaryota; kingdom Metazoa; phylum Chordata; class Actinopteri; order Syngnathiformes; family Callionymidae; genus Synchiropus; species Synchiropus splendidus. The sequence goes on from NC_071337.1 coordinate 12,458,353, forward strand.
TTGGTGGAATTTGAGTGTAAAGGAAGAGCAACAACCTAACAGATGACAGGGGGATAAAAATGTTCTGCACACTGTTCATATTGTTTTAAATCGGATCGAGGAAAAAGGCGTCTAGCTGGATATACAAGTCTCATCTTCAGACCTAAATCAGGCAGCAACAAATCCATGAGCCATGGAAGCATTAAAAACTATGGAACTGGAAAAAAATGCAACAATAAAAACAGGACAAAAAAAACAGACACAAGGTGTTAATTATCTAAATAGCAATGACTAGAAATCTGCGTCAAGCCGGGGGTCGCAACACGCTTCCCTGAGGCGTCGCGTATTGGCGGCTGACTTTTGCGTTGCTTTCCACGTTGCATGTTGACACCACTTTCAATTGAATCAAATTGTTCCGCTACTCTGGCGCCATTGGAGTGTTCAACATGCTGAAAAAATAGTTGACACATGGGACACTATAAAAGTTTGATCTTGCAACACTCACCATGGCCTTGAAGTGAGTGAGGTTTATGGTCACAAAAGTCACTTTGTATATCATGAAACATCACTAGTAATGTAGCCTTGTATCTTCATCCTAACCCCACCATCCTATTCCAACGCAGTCGGGGAAATGTTTAATTCAGTTGAAAAGCCAAAGGCTATTTTCTGCGTCACCCTAACATCGACTTGATAACGTCGACATGTGGTGCTTTTAGAGTGAATTTTTTTCTTCTCTTTTCTTTTTTTTTAACCAATATTATTCAGCTTGATTACTGTGTATATAATTCAATACTTTAAATAAAAAAATAAAATTTTGTTACTTGTCCCATCATAAACATTTCCTGAAACTTTCACAGAGGTGAATAAAGCAACATATCATGTCATCAACACACATCCTCACACACAGCCTTCAGCGTTGCATGTTGATGCGTTGGCAATACGACAATGGATGGAGGTAGGGATTAGGTAAAACATGGGATGGCGCTCCCTTCCATTATATCTGTAACAATGTGTCAAATGGTGTTGAAATCCATCACGGTGACTTGAATGGTTCAGTGAAGAGAGCTTCTGTACGTCTCCCCAGACCTCGCGCTACCCTCCCTTCTTCAATGCTCCCCATGCTGCCCCGCTTTGTGTATTACTGCCCATATTACTGCCCATATTACTGCGATGCTGGATCTACACCGCCGACCCGAATGGTAAATGCAAAGCAAAATGTTTCTTTTTTCCTCCTACCGCACGCGATGCTCCTCACACCATCCACTACATGTGATTCACACCACCCATCTGAAAACCTTTTTTTTTTTTGAAACTAGTAAGTGTCAGCATGAAGGCTTCCTCACTGGTCAGTATAGGGAGCTGAAGTCCACGCTCATAAATGTCCATATATCACTCCAGGGGAGTGAGGACGGGTTGGTACCAACTTTGATTCTTACGTCCTAAAATCATACATCAACCTCAAATCAATCCTGGAACTATGTTTTGCTCTGACTTCTTTCCTGCCCAGTCACATTTTCACTTCACCAAGACTTTTGCAGAATCATTTCAACTGTAATTAAGGCCAATTACTGATGATGAAACTCAGTTGGAGGAAATTACGATGATGGGCCGTGATTGCATTTGGACCAACTTTCATTTGTGAAAGTGGCAAAAAGTATGGTGGAGGATATTGTCTTCTATGAGGCGGAAAGAGTGTCCATATCATGAGGATGATAAAACAGGAAGGATGTGTAAAGCCAGACAGAAACATTCCGGGATTTGTTTATTTATCAATTAGTTCTCTTTGGTGTCGAGTCAAAGTCTGAGTCGAATCGCCTGAAAGATGTTAAATTCAAATCCAACTTTTTCAAGGATGATCAAAGGATGACATCACGACGAGAAGTTTTTAAACAGTAGGATTGACTCCTCCACCAGTGTTTCCTACTTGAGATATGGCATTGCCTCGGAAGTGACTGAGGTGCAGATGACTGCAGGCTGACAGGAGGCACAGACACGAGATTAAATTAATACATTTGATACAAAAATTCACAATAAATACAGACGACAAAAACAGGAACTGAAGGCGCCGGAGTCAAAACACGGACCGGGAAATACACAGAGGGACTCGGGAAAAATCTGCAACAAAAGAGAGGTGAATTAGATTCAACCTTCAAAAACAGGGAGAACTCAAACACGCTCTGATATAAATTCACGAGGTCCAGATCAACTTAAAGCGCTACGTGGAGGAGAAGACTCAAACTCACACAAAGGAAAAAATCTACACAATCGATAAATGAAAAGTGAGTTTAAGAACACTCACACGCGGTCTGGCTAAGGAATTGAGGAGATGAAAACAGAAGCGGAGCAAGGAGGGCAAAGCCAAACTCAGGAAGCGGCTGAAGAGAAATACAAGCACGCGCAAGAAATCTAGAAAGCTCAGGAATACAACAAGGAAGGTTAAGTGGTGGGGGAGTTACCGAATGACACAAAGTGACCGTCTAGCAGCCAGCAGTCTGGAGCTCGCCAGGTGATATCCACAGGAGTTGATGACGGGATGAGCTCCAGCTGCGCTGCCATTAAGCTGGATGGAACACAGGACAAGGAAACTACAGAGGGTTAACAAAATAAAAGCACACAAAACAGACAGAATAAGAGAGCACATAGTGCAGAACATGACATATAAATCCCAGGATTTCATACAAACTCTTGTTGCTGTTCGTTTTAAGCAAATCAAGTCATATTTCGAGAATGCTGGGAAGTTATATTTTCACAAAAAATTATCTTTCTGAAGTCTTTTTTTTTTCTTAAAAGTCATTTTTGCAGCGCACCCTGGTGTTCGCCGTGGAGAGGATGAAAGACAATCATGTCAGGTTTTGTTCTCTTGAAAAGTTTTGAAGCTATTCAACTGAAATAGCAGCTCCCCCTTGAGAGTTCATGAGTGGGTTGCAGGAAGCAAATAATCTGAGTAATGAATTATGAATAGGTTTCCTAACTGTTGCCATGATTGCGGCGATGCTGTCGTGTTAAATGCAGTGGTTGCGCTGTTCCAAACCTTTCACTGTTCACTTGGTGGAATCGTCGACTCACTTGCTGCTTTATATACATATTTATAATGGCTTCATTCTGATGGAAGCTAGACACCAGGCTGTTTAATGCGACACACAGGTCTTTGCAAGTCAAAGTAGATTTGAAAGTAGAGTCTCAGGCGTCAGGTGTCGCACTCTCTGCGCATCAGTGCGGGTGAGACGGAATTCCCTGACAGCACAGTTGTATTGATTTACTTTTTAATCTGTGTTTGTAGTATTGTTGCGTGTGAGAAGCATGTGAACTTTACAAAGTTCACACACGTCAGCACAAATCAAAGAGGCTTACTATCAAAAAAAGCCCAGTCGGGTGCAAAAATAAAGTCTTTCATGTGACACACCGGGCCCCGCGGGGTCAACATATACGCACACTGTGTTTTGATACTTGGGGAGTGAATTGTTTGTGGCTGTGTTATCGCCATGGTTGGAGAAGGAATACTTCATTCTGTGACTTCAAAATTGGAAGTCACAGGAAAGGTATTATTTCTAGATACCTGCATGTGGAAATAACAGGTTTTAACAACAGCAGCTAACCAGCTAAGCAGCTCTTCCTCAGTAATTTGGGGGCATCACCACAGATGTGCAGATCCACTTTCTATATGCCTCAGTCAAAACACTAGATCTTACTGAATACTGTACTTCCCACCTTTCAGATAGTCTGATGAAAAGAATGAAGTGGTTCCAACGTATGCTCTGCCACTAACCATCGCTAGGATTCTCCGCTTGTTATTGCTAGTTTCTCTATTAATGTAAAGACTAGGGCTGTCCAGAGATTTACATTTTAATCTCAACTAAAAGATGAGTTAACTTGCGATTAATGGTAAATTTATCACACATTTTGTATCTGTTCTCCATGTAACTTATCAACAGAACATAACATATCCTGTCAAGGTCAGAATAAACTCTGGCACTGGCACTGAAAAGGCTCAAAATTTGCTACAAGCACAACACTTCAAGCACTAGTGGCCACTCTTTTGTTTATTAAATCTTCCTTTAAGTTACATAGAGAACAGATCCAAAACAAATGTGAGAGTAATCACAAGTAAATCAGCTTTAGGCCGATTCATTGAGATACAAAATTGCAATCTTTTGATAACCCTAGTAAAAACCTTTCTTAAACAAGACATATGTTGTTTTCCCTTATTTATTGGAACCCTCTGATGCATCAGTTCTTCTCTGTCCTTAAAAATAGATTCATAACAAAATGATAAAAGTGTATTATGGCACAATGAAGAAAAAAAAACAAAAATAAATATATTACCTTGACAGTATACGTTGAAGATGTCATATGGCGACACCATAGTAGAATTGAATTCATGAAAACAAAGTGTGCTTGCTTCATTCATGTAAAACCCTTTAATAAACCACACAGATTATCACAAAAAACAAAGAGGTTAAATGCTGACTAAACTGTTTTCAGGTATAAGATGTTTTCTGTCTATGTATGTCAACGTTCCAGGGTATCCCTCACTGATTCTACAGCAGGAATAAGATTTTTGTTTGAGTGATTGTTTTGTTTTGTGTATATTTTCCAGTGAGATTTATCATGTTTATGATTAGAACACCAAAATAAGATCTTTAAACTGTCATGGATTTAGGTCTGAAGTACCCTCAATATCATGAAAGTGTTGAATTTCAGTGGTACGCACCATGATTCCATTTGGTAAAAATAAAATATTTGGGGGTTTTTTTCAGTGAGATGAAAAATACAGGAAGAATTAAAAGCCTGCCTGTGCCAAAATATAAATCCAGATATTAAACTTCCATTTCATTAAGCTTTTCTATAATCATCATTTCCTGGTCAAATATGGAACCGTATTAAAGACGCCATGTTCAATCCCAACAGCTTTGTAGTATGCTGCTTCCGTGACCTTTATAACTCTCAATATCCATAATTGTTTTCTTTCTTATTGTCTGATTTGTCTCTTACTTGGCCCTCTCCAATTGTCACTGCATCCGAGTGGTTCTTAGTAAAATGTCACTATAAAAGACTGGGCATAAACTCCGGCGTGAGAGGCGTCCTTTTAAGCGCGTTGGCGGAGCCTCAGAGAAGCAGGAGGAGGTGGACATGTTGGCAGAGAACAATGGTGACAGATATAAGCCCCAGTGGTGGGCCGAGGGCGGGACTGAATTCTCTGCGCCATTGTATTCATAATTAGGAGGGGACTATTCCTGGAGACGGACACCACATATATTATGATTTATTTATTTTTCAGATAACCAACTGCTGGTGCCCCACCTATGGGACGGTCCTGTCTCAGTGTTTCAGCCTTTCATCTAATGTTATTTTCTGGCTCTCATCTCAAGTATTTCATAATGGAAGGTTAAAATGTCAGTGTTTATTAGGAACAGCGTTGCCACAGTTACTTTGAAAAAGTAATCCGACTACTAATCCGATTACTGATGAACTACTTCAAAAAGTAACTTAGTTACTTGAATTTAAAAGTAACTAAGTTAGATTACAAGCTACTTGTCACGTAACATTTGACAGCCGACTACAGCGGTCATTGTCTAAACGATATCTTTTATGTCAACTTTGAGGTTGGAGTTCGTGGAGGTCCAGCGTTTCTCCATGTTTTTAGCACAATCTCAGTTACATGAATGTACAGTCAATGTTTTACTGGCGTGTCCCACACATGACGTCATGAAAGACAAAAGACGCAGTTGTAGAAAGCGAATGTTAATATTTCACAACAATAGTCACGCACGGTGACTTAGATAAGTAACTTTAATTTCATTACTTTGTTTGAAATAGTAACGCGTTACTTGTTGCTGAAAAAGGTTGTGCTATAAGAGTAACCCATTTATTAAGTAACTTATGAAAATCATTTCTTGTCAGCAGATAGGCATCAACATTTCAAAGGACGCACCTCGGAAGAGAGAAAAGTTGAACAGCCTGATGTCAGTGAGAAAGTTATTGAAGAGTAAAGAAGTTTAATATGCTAATGCTAACTGAAGACTTTCTGTCCTTGCGGGCACCAAGGAGCTTTTACTTCAGGAACAAACTGCTCGATCAGGCATCAGGGATCAAGTGGATCAGGGCAAATGTTTAACAGGTTTCGATGTCATCAGAAGACTACAGCTCTGATGTGGACATAATGGTGCAACTCAAACAAGTTTTTGCTTAAAGCTTTTGGACTTTCAATCAAACGGGACGAAGGTTTTTGGGATAAGGACGTGAGAGGACACTTTTAACTGGTGAAAATAAGGCAGGAAAATACTGGTAAACGGCTGCTGGGCCTCTGAGGTCCATTATTACAGATTAGTTAGAAAAATAAATAAAAATGACTCCCTCCATTGACAACAGGAAACGGCAACATGCGTACGTGGTTCATTGTCCTGGCCTCATCTGACTATATTTCCATCCTCTTTCTAAAGGCACCAAGAGAGGCTTGGCTGAAAGGTCACTCAACCAATCAGCATCTCGCGCTCTGAGAGGAATGCGGGACGATAATCACTGTTTCGTCTCGTCCTCTCGCATCATGATTACACGTCTCTCTCCCTCCGCGTAATAATCTTCTCCCCGTTTTTCATTCCATTTGTGTCTTCCACCACTGTCAGTCCGTGGTTATCTCTTTACGTCTTGCATCTCATTTAGTCCACTCCGTTCCATCTTTCATGAATCACCAACTCACTGTCCTGTGGAAAATGTAGTGAACAGGCAGGCGACTACAACAGCCTCAGTTCATTCTGGGGAGTGCTATTGTGAATAAGTGGCGGGTCATACAGTCTCTACCTGACTACTATAGTCTCCTCTCTCCTCTCCTCAGGTTTAGACTTGGTGGTAGCTTTAGTTGTGACTGCACTTATCTGAACGAGTAGCACAGTCTGTCCCACCACTGTCAACACATGACAACACCATGTGACACCATGTCTGGCTCAGTCTGGCCTATGTGAGGTCACCGATGTTATTTCAATTCTAAAAATACGAATGTCAATCATGTAAACATTCTTTGCTTCTGTACTTGTCTGTACTATTTTCTTTAAAAAACAACAACAAATAAATAAATATATCACCACAATTCCAATGTAGTCACTACTTAAAAAGGAAATCCAAAAAACGGATTGAACTTATTGATTTATATTGGTTTATATGTAAAATTAAAACGTTTTAGAACACCCCAATTTTCCCATTTTTTTTTTTTACTGAAAATTGAGCCATTTAATGTCTTATTGTACTCAGACGTGAAAGCATAGTACAAATAAGCAATTGGAGTCAAAAAAGAAATCAGAAACCAAAATGTATTCTAAACTGTTGACTCATCAAAGTAGCCACCTTTGGCAGATATAACAGCTGAACACACACGAGGCATTGTTTCTACAACTGAAGTCCAATATTCTTCAGAAAGTTCTTCCCATGTCTGTTGCAGAGGTTCCCATAAATGTGTGGCACTTGTGGGTTGCTTGGCTTTCACTCTTCTGCCCATTTCATCCCAAACCAGCTCAATGGGGTGTTAGTCTGGAGTCTGCCGGCCACTCCGTGTTTTCAAGTTTACCCGCTTGTTCTTTTTTCGCTAGCTAGCTAGGACTTATGTTTTGGGTCATTATCTTGCTGTAAGATGAACCCCTGACCAACTAGACGCACCCCAGAGGGTATTGCATGGCGCTGCAGGATGCTGTGGTGGCCGTTTTGGTTCAGGGTGCCTCTCACTCTGAACAAGTCACCAACCCTGGATCCAGCAAAAAAACCCCAGACCATCACACTTCCTCCTCTATGTTTGACAGTTGAAGCCACACACTGTGGAAGCATCCTTTCACCTACTCTACGCCATACAAACATCCTGCGTGATGAACCAAAGATTTGACTGGACGAGTTGCAGCAAGAAAACCCATTGCTAAGACGTCAGAATAAGACAAAGGGGCTTGCCTTGGCCAAGAAACACTGCCACTCCATGAACCAAGACTGTACATCCAGATCAGAGTTGCATGCTTTCGTGGTCAGCCCATCTTCTGTCTCTGGTTCTGGTCCTACCTGACTGCTAATGTGAGCCAGGAGCAGACAGAGGATGCTGGTTCTTCACTAAATAAGAGCCTACAACACTGTGGTAGGTCCAGGACTCTGCACACATGGAATAGATCATATCCTGAATTAGATTAATAAGGCAATAGATATTAGATATTAAGGGATGCTTCACGTGTCAAATTAGGGACCTCAGTGTGTACTACTTTATTTTCTTCTCAACCCTTCTACATGGTTTTTCCAGCTCGAGTCTGCACATACTGTCGGGTATGAAGGTGGAAGAGTCCACTGCATGGGTAGCGGGGGTTCTGTGGAAATGATCAACATAGAATAAGCGTTTTCATGTGTTCCATCATGGGTGCTTTACATTGAGAAACATACTCTGTGCTGTGCAGCTGTTAGAAAGGGGGTTGGACTTTTGAGTTTGAAATGTACTGTAGCTGCTCAAACCAAACAAGATCACATACCCCACCTTTAAGAGCTGACAAATAAGAATCCCAGAGGTGGCGGCAGTGTTTGGTTGTGACTATTTTCTATAGTTTGTTGCCTTAAAAAGGTCAAAGGTAAAAAGCCCTCTTATGCTTTCCCATGCTGTGAGAGTCAACAGTTTTAGTTCATTAAGTATTTTGCTTCTAAAAATAATAAATATGGTCTTGACCTTTAGCACTTTGCTTTGCAGACTCTACTGTTGGCCTACTGTTCTCTTTAGAACTCACATCAGGAAGCCTCCTCATTCGTGTGTCCTCCAAAGGCTGGTGGTTTTACTTTCACACAGATGTGTTTGTTTCATATTTTCATACAATGCAAATCACAGTGTTGCAAACTTCATACTGCTTTGACATGACGTCTTTATTTTGGAGCGAAGCTACTCTATTATTATGTGATATTTTATGACTGAAGAAAAAAAAAAAACAGAACAGGGCCCCTTTAAGTGGCTCTGACTCGGTTGCCTTTGGAATCAGTGATACCACCTGGGGATCCCGATTTGAAAGGTTTGGCAAGGTTTTGAAGTTTTGACACTTAAGAAATCAGTTCATTCTCAATGGCAGAGCAGCGAAATAAAAATGAATAAAATGTTTACTGACTTAAGGTAGTATTTTGCATGCAGCTCATTCTGCTCATCGGTGGTTAATGTCGGACAGGCAGTTTGAAACATGCATGAAAAGGTGTGAAATAAAGGTGATCATAAGGGCTGACGAAAACGGAGAGAGAAATGACAAAAGCTGAATTAAGAAGCTGAAGGATCACGAGTGCAGGAGAGTGTAGACAAAGGAGGTGGATGAGCGGCGGGTTCCTGGGAACTGAGGAGAAGCAGAGGGGCAGAGTATTGACATAAAGGATGGAAAGAGCAGATGGAGAGGAAAGGCGCAGGCAACACTGGCGCAAAGGTGCCTTGTTTAAGAATAGAAAATCTTTGATGCGTCAGAAACAACAGCAGCATTGGCTTAGCAAGATCACAAGGCAGGAAGCAATTGAATTCACGCGCCTCCAACTTCTTCACCCACTGTCCGACAAAGCTCGCGGCTGCATTTGCACGACATTACTGTGAGCAGTTTAGGGGAAACGGTGGGGTTGGAGACAAGGTTTGTAAAGCCTGTGCCAGGGCTCTTCAGTGGGAGGAGTCGTCTGGAGACATGGTGAAAACATGTCAAAAAGATGTGATGGGGGAAGAGATGGTGCTACATACATGTGGTGGAAGGTGCAATTAAAACCGATCATGCAGAAATAAAAAAAAAGACGTGACGGTCAGAAGGAGAGGAAAGTGGAGAAGGATAAAGAGTGAGAGAGTCTCCGTGTCAGAACCAATTATGAAGTGGGGTGAGTGGGGAGGGAGGGAAAATGTCACATGTCAAATATTACATTCTAATTTAGTGAAATAAAAAAGACAGAGCTGAAGCATCAGGAGGAGAAGAGGAGCCTTGGGTTGATGAATTACCTGCGGGGGGAGTGTGGGGGGAGGGTAGGGGAGGTGTCTAACATGGTTTTAAAAAGAAATGTTCTCATCGTATCTGCGCTTCAATCGCCAAGATGTGGAATCAATGTCACCTAGACTCATTTAGTAATTGAAGTGGCTCTACTCCAAGTCTCTCGTCCATCCCACTCCAGGGGCACCACCAGGGATTTTGGCCACCGTGACAATACATTGCACCGGACTCTCCCATACTGTAGCTGCTCACAGATAGGCAAGTGGAGCAAGTTTCAATGACACTTCTAACCATCATTCGATTTGTGAAAGAAAAACATTGGAGTTATAAAGGAAGTACGAAAACCTAGGGATGGCTCCAAAAACACTACACCAGTGAAGTTCTGCTTTGGCTTATTAAAACGTGAAGCATTTAATAGCAAAAATGCAACATGCAAATAATACTACTACTAATAATAAAGGATCAGTTCAGTCAGATTTGTAAAAAAAAAAATAAAAATCGGATATTGTATCCAGTCATTTCAATCTGGATACCGATCCAATAAGCCTGCTAAAAATACAGTGAAATTAATTAGCGTTCTTGAACATGAAATTAAAAAGATAAAATAGAACTGGAATAAAAAAAAGATTATTTAACTGAAAATGCAAAACAGAAATGAAATGTAATGATACTCAGTAGAGAAACAAACAATAACAAAAAATCTCAATAAATAAAACACCATATAAAACAGAATAACCAATTGCATTTTATGTTTCATTGTACTTTGAATATTAGCAATTCTATAAAACAAGATTCTACAAGCAAACAATAAAAGTAATGAAAATAATATACGTCCATTTCTGCTCGGGTTTGTTTGGAATCTGCGTCATTTGTTTCATTATCTTTCCTTTTCTTCGTAATAACTTAATAACATAACAGCAGAAATAAAAACAAAATCCAGTGATGTCTCTTCTTACTTACTCAAACCTTCAGTTCTTTCTCCTGCCTGAGCTTTTTCCCTTCTTTTTTTGACACCGTAACCTTTCAGACGTCTCTGGCTCCACTCGCTGAGTTCGGTGCTTTTCACACTGCGGGTTCTGTCTCGGGTGGCCTGAGTTCGATTCGCCCCCTGCTGTGCAGCCTCGCACATCTACGCCTCAGGCGATATTTCCCTCTTCAGCTGGTGGCGCTCTGCGCAAAATAGCTGGTTTGTGACCCACAACAAAGCACGACTCAAGAAAGTTGTACTAGACCCTCCTAGTACTACGAGTCGTCCTCACCTCAGATATGAACTGATGACGGTCCACCACGGCTGTAAGAGAGTGTGGCGTTTCACAGCCAAAACTAAACATGAAAGAGTGTTGTCATGTTTAGTTTTCAAGGAAATAGCGTCTCGATTGATCCACACCACTCTCACAACACGTTGAACACAGTGATAGAGATAACAGACGATCGACAAGATTTGAATAATTTAAGTCCAGATCCAGACCTCAGAAATGACCGTGAATAGTCTGGTGTTCTTCAGCAACTTGGGGAAAATCAGTGTCTGCGCTGCAGCCACATCACAGCAGTGAAAACAGTTATTGTAGAGCACAACATTATACATTTAAGTAAATCTGTCTGTCAATAAAATCACATGTTTATCAGCCTAAAAAAGGCAGTTATCAAACATCCGCACACATTGCGAGTCCCGGACCAGAGTGGTTGTCTGTCTGGATTGGCCCTGTGATGGACAGGAGACCTGTCCAGAGTGACCCCCACATTTCCCCCCTCTCCCAGTTCCTGCAACTCTATTAAAGGGAAAGGCCCTTAGAAAATCTGAATGAAACTCGGAGCTACATTTGCGCTGATGACTTCCAATTATTCACCATTTTGTATGCAAGTGTCATTTTCCCCTTTGAAGTCGAAAGTCAGGGATCAAATTCGACATTTCGCCGACATATTTAGTCAGAAGTTCGTGACACTTTCTCCTGATGTGAACTTTCTATGGTAATTTTGTTCCGAGGATGAGCTTCACTTGCAAAACCGTAAGTGCAACACAGCTAAATATTGACATCAATCTTTTAACAAGCGCTAAGCTGCTTAAATCCCTGTGAGCACGGCGAATCTCAGTGGAGCAAGTTAGAAGACTTTGTGAAAGCTGCTCCGGAGCCATTAAAGTCCCCCTTCAGTCAAAGATATGCTTCCTCTTTTTTTGCGCCGGATGCCTGTACTGAATGTTTTAACCCCACTGTGTGCGGATGATTGATGATGTTTGACAATTGTGTCTCACTTAAGTCTGAGATTTTGACATGAAAAAGATTTGCGAATAAAAATAAACCGCATTAAATTGATTTACATTGGATGACACCTGAACGTAAAGAGATTTTTATTTGTATTTTTTTTTAAACAGAACTAAAATCAATGTCAAGAACTGAATTCATTTGTTTTAGGTTCAATTGATTCAGATTGGCAGCAGATGCTGAGTGAAGGGCTCGGAGTGTCAGACTTTCTCTGGGGGATAAATCCTTTTGCAGCCCAAGCACCAGAACTAAAGTGATCAGCGCCCAGCATTTATGACCAGTTTTTCCGTTAACATCTAATACGTGGTAAATATTTTCCTGTATCGCTGCTTTCTGCGTGAATCCTGAAGGTTGCTCCATGACTCCTGGGATGTGATATGGACAAGTGCGCTTGCATGGTTAAATCTTTGAGACGAGCGCATGCTCCTGGCAGGATCAGGCGCCCCCAGCCTTATTTTCAAAACCCCACTGTTTTTTTTTTTTTTCTGAGGCAGGTCACAAGGAAAGCTAACCAGCGAGTGGAGCACGGGAAGAGAAGACCCCTGGGCTGTGTAAGGTTTGCTGAAGAATTTGGAATCTGTGTTTCAGTAATACAGTGTGGACATGGGTTGGAATGGAACAGATGATGCTTAGATACATTAGCTGTCATTTCTCACTCCTCCAGACTCAGTTATGAGCAGTGATAAATCACCATTAATAATTTAGAAACGCACATGACACTGTGAAGTGTTAAGTAAGTGGTTTGTGCATTCTTTGGCAAAATGCCTTTCCCCCATTTTTACCACGCCTCAGATGAATAAGAGCAAGTGCCCTTGCTATCAATGAAGTGCTGTGGTTACTGAATGATGTCCAGTGGTCACATGACGCTCCAGCTCACTTTCAAAGCTTTGTCCGCCATGTTTGCTTTATGTATTGCCATAAAGGCGTCAACGGTTACATGCCGAATTAGTCCGTCGAGGATCAGACTTTTAGATGGCTTCGTCCATCGATGGGAGAGGAATTTGAATTTCTCCTAGTCAGGCGGTGTGAGCTTCTGATGCCACGGAAGTGTCACCTCCTCAGGAAGACGTGAAGACGATCTAATAACATTATATATGTCTGTGATGAATACTTGAGCCTGGAATCAGCCGTGTTGGGAGTGGACTTGGGCTTCCACTACCGTCACTCAGGTTCAGTTCTGACCTTTAGTTTTCACAAGAAGATTACAGCTAGGAAATTGGCGCTTGCACACATGGCAATCAAATGCACAGCTCTGTTGTGTTAATGTTTTGCAATGACGGTGATGGCGTTCTATGCTCTGAGCATGGATCTCTTTAGTTACAACAAGTTGACCGTTCAGCACGATCGTTGTCTGTAAAGTCGGACAACCCACAATCGTTTTTCAAGCTTTAGTCTGGCTGTTCTTTGAAAGGAAACGGGTACATGGACCAGTAAACAATGACATTTTACAGCAACATGCAGGAGAAAAAGTTTACCCTTTTCACACTTATCCGTGATGGAAAGAAGTTGTTCCATTCCTATACATCATGCATGCTAGGGTGGTAGGGGAAGGTGGCGCCTTCCTCGCCCCCTTACCATGAAAATGTCATCATAGACTGAGAGAAGCCTGAACAGCTGAGGTAAATTGCTGAGCAGCGGCAAAGGTTTTAAAATGAGTCAATTCTTCAGCAAAATAACTCAATTTGAAATTGTTTAGGGTTATGGGAGGACAGGCATTCTAGCCAGTCAGAAGCAATGGGCGGTGGTCACTTCCCCTACCATCCTGGGACTTGCATACACACACATTGCGCAACAGGTTCAAGGGTCACAGCAGAAGGACACTCCATCACCATAGTGGATGAAAACAACTTTGGTTTTGTCAAGAACTGTGTTTTGCAGTGGAAGTAAAGCGCGCCCCGTCTCTGACTAGCGACTTAATAACTCACACAAAGCTAGACATCCATCCACACTGGTGACTCGACTCACCTTCAAAACCATTCTCAAAGTTAATAATCTGCTTGGCTTCACAGTTGCGCACCAATTTATTTCACCGCTGTATATATATTAAATGTAAGCAAATTAAATTCAGTATTAATATTTGCTATTAGCCTTCTCATAACTCACCAGTTCCCAAAGTGAAGAGAAGTGGTTCACTTGCTGGTAGAGCTCACCGTGTCAAATACCCATCAAGGGGCCAATAGTCTTGAATGAATAAATCGGGTCCTCCGAGGAAGACATAGATGAGTTTTTAATGTGGTTGAGTCAACAGCTCATCTTCTGTGATGAGTGATGAGAGATGGGGGGTTGGGGGGCGGGTCTACCAAGGGTCCCCACAAATCAGTATCTGGTCTAATTGCATGCTCTCCATTTCACCTGCCGCACCAAGCGGCCCCACACTCTTTTCACGTCATAGCTAAACAACTGGATTTGAAAAAAAAAAAAACACATGCTGCTCATGGACTCACACTATACAGAACATTTTGCATGAATATAAGATTTATTTACAAGTCAAGAGTGCAATGAAGTTTCAAGGATTCATTTAAAAATATGTTGCATGAAACAAGAGGGTGTCTTAGTTTTGAAAACAGTTTTACTACATTAAAATAGCTTCAATGGAGCATTCGATTTAGACATTGGGAAATTCAAACATAGTCATTGTTTGTTTCATTTTCTCGTCATTTTATTATATGATAACATCAAATTAATATGCATACAAACTCTCTGTACAAAACGCTGTGTTGTTACTCCACCTCGGATCATAATATTTTATTCATTCATGACACACATTGTTGTGTGTATGTGTGTGTGTGTGTGTGTGTGTGTGTGTGTGTGTGTGTGTGTGTGTGTGTGTGTGCCAGGGCCTGGAACAGGACTCTCAGAGCTCCACAGCCACCAAGAAATATCATAATAGCTAGAACCTGAAACCTTTGGAGAGAAAGGATTGGATTGTTTTAAAACAAGCAGATGTAGTTATTCTGGAGCAGCTTCAGGAATGAAATTACTGAAGAAAAACAAAAAAAAATTGTGACAACATCTGCTTTGTTTGAAATTTTAAGTGAAGCTGTTTAGAAAAAAGAAATGTATCGTACTGCGGAGTATTGTTGTACTGAGCAGTCATTTTGTTCAAAGTAGTTTTCCTCCTGTGCACAGATTTTGACCGTGTAAAAGAACAGCAGACATTTTAGCCGCGGAACAAACTGACAATTTGGCAACAGATGCAATATATTCTGAGCTGCGGATGATTCCCGAGCGCAGTGTTACAAATTGTTTTTGGGATCAGCTGCAGGAGAGGAGTGTGAATCACATCAGTGCTTATCAATTGCTGAAGTCCTTCATATCTTGGCAACAGATGCCGGCGCTCGTGTTGTTGCTATGTAATTCATGTCAGTCACTCCATAGTGGCTATCTGCCGCTCAGAGTTTCTTTTAACTCAGAAAACATGCTGCCCACTGAGGTCAGCCTGATGCTGTGGATCACCTTCCACTCTTTTGTTTGGTGATATACATGTTCATTTTTATGATGCTGTGAATTATTTCATTGTAGAATATGTCTTGAAGGTGTTTTGATCTTTTATTTCTGCTGTTCATGTCCTATGTTTTCAGGTGATCTGCTCATGCCACCCACTTGGGACTGACTCTGCAGTCACCTTTCCATGCTCTGCTGTTCCACTGCTGTGTGGCCATTACTTCCATGCAGGTAACTTGGCTCTTTCTTTTTTTTCTCTGGTCTGCTTGTGCGTCTTGGTTCCTTGAGCTTTAGTCGTCAAATGTATCCCTAAGCCTGTGCCCTCTGATTCTCTCCCTTTCATCTCCATGTGTTCACTGCCCATATGTAGTTTGTTCTATATTCCTCACTTTTTCCTGCGTGTGATTTTTTTTTCACCACCACTTAGCTTCTGTGTTTATTTATGATGGGTAAATGAGGCATCATAAAGCGTTTTGACACACTGTGCTGATACTGTGTTGATACTGTGTCGCTGAATACTGACACCTGCTGGACAGACTGAATATACACGGATTTGATGACCTACTGTATATAATAATATTAGTTATTATTCCATATCTTTAAATAATGCAAAAAAACTTTTTTTTTATGTTTGACTGTTTTCAAATTTTCTAAATTAAATTCTACCTTGACATTAATTTGAATTAGAATGGAACAAGACAAGTCCAAAATCTGAGACAAACTGGGTAAAGATAGAAATAAATGAGTTATTCTCCAATAGGAGATCAAGATGGTCCCACACGGCAGACGACTTGCGTTTCTCTTGGAGCTCCCCGCAACATCCACACAGACATTCACAGAGAACGGTGAAATTAGACTGCTTCAGCAGTTGCATCCTGTTGACAGATGCGCTTCCTTATAAACACAGTTCGGAGCGTTTTTACCCCTTGCACTTGTGTGGTGTTGTACTCAATTACTTGAGGAGAACAAAACCTTTTCATTTTCACAAAATGAATTTTGTGTGCACCGCTTACACTTTCAGGCATCCATAATATACATGTGTTGGAAAAGTAAAGACAAAGTGGTGCGATGCAAAAATCCACCCATCCACCCATCGTCGCCGGCTTATCCGTTGCCGGGTCGCGGGGGCAGCAGTTTCAGGAGGTCACGCCAAACGCCCTTCTCCCGAGCGGTATCCACCATCTCCGCCTGGGGGAACCCGAGACGCTCACAGGCCAGCGTAGAGATATAATCTCTCCACCTGGTCCTGGATCGACCCCTCACTCTCCTCCCAGCTGGACGTGTCTGGAACACCTCCAAAGGGAGGCGTCCAGAGAGCATCCTGATGAGAAGCCCGAACCACCTCAACTGACTCCTCTCAATGTGGAGAAGCAGCGGCTCTACTCCGAGCCTGACAGTGACAGAACTTCTCACCCTATCTCTAAGGGAGACGCCTGCCACCCTTTGGAGAAAACCCATTTCAGCCGCTTGTACCCGGGACCTTGCTCTCTCGGTCATGACCCAAAGCTCATGGGTCGGGACGAAGATGCAAAAATATATTTTGTAATTATTGTCAGTCAAAATCGTTTTTAAAAGGACTTGAAGGTTCAAAAGTGTTTATAGGAATAGAGTTCTCCCAGTGTCTCACTGAGTGTCTTAGTGTTAGTATTCCATTTCGACCTCTGGGCTTCACTTCATAAATGTTGCTGGATGATGACAGATTTCAGTACAGCTTGTTGACAGGTCGTCCATAGCAGGTCGTGCACGTGTTGTGAACAAAATCCCAAGTGGCTTCATGGGTTCTGTGGTTCTTGATGTGTCAGCAAAATAAAAAAATTTAAATTTATATTAAAAAAACATAAAAATTATGCTCCAAACTGAAACAGCCTCATGCAGTCTGTCGACCACTTCTCATCTGCCCTTCCCAGATCATGTCCCTCTGCTCTCTCCAACACTGCCTTTTCTTGGACTCATCGTGCCAAAACCCACCTGAATCATCATCGCAACTGGTCTAACTGGAAATGTGCCTTGAAAAAGCTGAAAATAAATGGCGTCTTTCGTGTCTGGTCCGTTTCTCGATGCATGAGATTCTATTCAAAGGGATCAAGACTGTAAATTGGAGTGTGGTTGTTTTGTTTCAGAGGCCACGGTTATGTCATTTCCCAGCAAAACAAATTATTGACATGAGATCGGACAGATCGAAACGCACCTGAACACAAAGACAAAACAACCTCGGGCAAGCTTAAAGGCAACTGGGCTCTGTGTAGAAACATGAAGGGAGGCCTCATCTCTTTATAGAGCAACTCATCTGGCGTATTGAGTGTCTTGTAAAAATACACAAAACTCTCAAAAAAGTGAGCATAAGTTCCAGCCATCGAAAGCGCTTCATTTCCTGTGGGCTAAAACCTTTCTCTCAGCCACGCCCCCTCTCTTGTGATTGGTCAGGAGGTATCCTTCAGCCCGCCTCTGCAGCCCTAGCACTATTAAACGGCATGTAAACTCCACACTTGAAGGATAAAATCTTCCCACTTCCTCGTCGGTCTATACCAGCCGGACTCAACGGGTCACAGCGCAGAGGTCATTATTCTAAATGAGCTTTTCATGCAACATGAAAGTGGCAGGGTGCACACGACACAGATGAAATCATCCCATTGAATGCGTGTTTTTTCAGAGTACATTTCACCCATTCATATGGACCAGGAGGCTCCTGCTGGTTGGTAGGAACGGCTGTTCTTGCCTGATCCTAGTTGCTTCTGAATGCTATAACCGTCCCTTCTCATAGCCTATGGTTGGTTAGGATCAGGATGAGGGCGGTATTCAAAGCTGCCTGGCTGCCTTTCATGCCATAATACCTAATTCATCTCACTATCAATTTGGGATCAGTAGTTATACAGTATATGCTACCACATTTAGCCAGAAGATTCAGTCAAGTTGGCCAAAATGAACGTGATACAGAGTCGTAATTGGTCAGATGCCACCAATCCAGCAATGCATGTTTTATGATGATATGATACTGTATTCCCTTACTGCGTTATTGAGGAAAGAACATGTTTTTTGTGACCCATAATTCCAAAACAAAACGTATCCCTGTCCCATTCAATGGTGAGATTGTAACTCAAAATATATAGGGGAAACTGTATTTTGTTGGGACACCACAGGTCAAGTTTTAGCTAGGAGGGCGTCTGGGCATCTGCAAAACATGAATAAAATGGACCGTATCTTGGCCTGTAGATGCTGCCATGTACCAGCGTAATCTGGCGGGCACGCTACAGTCGAGATTCGGGTATCCATTTTTTCACGCCCAGAAGCTAAAAGCCTGCCTCAGGTGGAAAATGCCCTCTTGGAAAGTATCATATCCAGTTCCAAACATTTGCGTTTTTTTTTTTTTTTTTTTTTTTTCCTGAACATGAACAGATGTCCGATGGCGCAGCTGGGCAAGTTCAACTTTCTGAAACCTTGTGAAGAAGCATTTCCCTTTGCTACTGTGTCTTTAAAGGGCGGACGCGCGGTGGTTTGTAAAGAAGAAACATTGCAGCGTGTCACTGGAAAAACGCTGTATAATCAAGTCTGTGAGGACGTTCGGTGAAGCCAGTTCCTGAATAGGATGCAGCTACTTGGTTGCTATGTGCTGTTACCACAGTTACAATAATTCTGACCCCAGATGTTTTGATTAAAGGTTACAAAATGCCATCACACAATGCCCTTAGGAAGACAGATTGCTTTCCACGTTTCTCCAACGCTTATATGACACCTCAACGTCTAACTAGTAGGGAAAAAAAAAGACAACACCGATGGCTTACTGTGCAGCCCACATCAGAACCCTTACAGCTATGTTTCGAGGGAGATTTTCTTGCATATTTGTGTCTCCCTGTCACCAGGTTTTTTAAGTTTTGCTTGTGAACTATTTCAAATCCTTCAGAGAGCAAAGCTCTTTCTCCTCAAATCTTCAATGAAGCGAGCAGCGCAGACATTCAATAGTCCTAGAAAATCTTTTTATTATGGGATTCCTCTGAAGACGAAAAAAGACACTTGTGATAGTTTGTCTTTGGTAGGTTGAAAAAAAAATAAAACTCTGAACAAGACACTTATGACTAGGAACCAGTGGTAATGAGTCGTTCTACAGAGGGGTTTTAAAAATTAGCAAGCCATAAGACTGGTGAGTCTTTCAAACGGCATATTGGTGTGGACCTGCTCTTGTGGTGCAGGGGCGAGTAAGTATGTGCAGGATTTGGAACAGATGCTGAGTTTTGTTCGCCATTTTCAGTGGCAATAAAAATACAATAAATGAACTGCCACACCTGTCACAGTGATTTCCCTGTGCTTTGATATTGATATTTGATATAGTTTCCTCTGTGCTATTGGCCGACTCAGTCTCAATGCTAAGGTGCCAAATAATGACTTTATGCCAGTGGACTTTTGCCTCTTTTGCATGGCATGTTGCCACATTGGTGTTTCAATGGTCTCCCCTCGAACGTCACGTTCCGAAAGGGTGGGTTGGACATGTGCGGCGGCTGATTGAGAGCTCTTGTTTAGTAGTTACTGTATCAAAAGGAGTTTCAAATGATTGCTTTTATAGTAAATAATGAATCACTGATGTCTTGATATTATTGTTGCTCAAACGTTTTCTGTGAACATCAGCATTTTAGACTCTGATTTTATTCATTTGGACAAAGGACAAAGCAATATTCTTCCTCACACTCAAAAGTAGAGGTGAATGTTTGGTGCTTCCCCTGTTCATCTTTGTAAAAAATAACAAATTTAGGAAGCTTTTTTTGTTATATGTCTCAGTATCTTGATCTCACACAATTATATAAAACTTTTTAATTATTATTACTGCTCTTCATTGATTTTATAATGATGACTTTTTTTATTATTATATATTATATAATATTTAACTGAAAATGCCACAAGTTTATTTTCAGTAATATTTAGATAAGATTAATGGAATAAATTCATTACAGATGATAATTAATCATACTTTTTTTTTCTATTTTGGCACTTAATTTAGCGATTTATAGTTCCTTATCTGACTATGGACTTTACTGACAATGCTTCCCAGAAAGCTGTCGCCAACTGACAACAGTATTTCTACTCATCAGAAAAATCAAATGTTCATGAGTCAAAATCAGAAAAATGATCAGGACCCTGAGTGCATGAGTGAGTCATGGCGTGTATCATAAGGCGACGACTCCTGTTCGCCTTCACACTCTCCCTGGTGTGGATGAGAGCCTCAATGTTCCACGTGTGCCAGGTGGACTCAGGTCCAGGGCTAAAGCCCGGTGTGTCTGTGTCTACTCAGCTGTCACGACCAGAAAATTCCGACACTTCACAACGCTTTCTTCACGACATCACATCACTACCTGTGACTTGCAAATGAAGCCTGAGCAAGCAGCGCCATAAATTCTGTCTGATAGTAGATTTGGGATTTGAGTGTGGCTGAGACCTCAGGCCGATTCTATCGTACAATCTTTGTGCATCTCTCCCCCTCTTCAAAGAACACTCCACTGGCAGCTTTTACAACCCTTGGCGCATTGTTACCTACGGCGACGTCGGTAAGACCGAAGATACGTTGTCAGAGAAGTTGTTAAGGCATTCCCAATTCGAATTATTTAAGGAGCACAGGATGAGTTGAAATTCTAGTAACACATTTACCGGAGGCATCTTACGACGATCCACTAATTATTTTTTACAGTTACTGTTCTGCCACTGCCACGCCGCCTCCTCCGCCGCTTCCTGCGCCTCGCTCGGTTCCGGCCTCCTGCCTTCTGAAGCACAAAGTCTGCTTCTGCATTATCGCTGGATGAGCAGTCATACTATGAGAGGTTTAATCCACCATTAAGCAAGAGAGGAGTTACAAGGGATTTGGAAAGTACAGTGTGACCCGAGTTGCACCTGCACAAGTTACGGAAGTACACAACAGAACAAGAGCAGGTGCAATATTCACATTTGTTTTATTGCTAGTGACATTTACAACGGAGGAATGCGGCAGCAAAATGAACACATGCTGGTGTTAAATGAATCCTCTGTGGATTCATGTAATTTTAGGCTGGTTTTAGGACATGGAACCAGAATGGTTCAGATGCCAATGAAGAAACAGGATTTTGGAATAGTACTTGCTGACCGAATATAAGTCAGACACAGATAAGTGATGTAATGTAGCGTAATTATATAAACACTGTGATTTTCTCAAAGCTGACTGAATTATTGAACATTGATAACATTAACAGTGACAACATCATGTCAGTACCATCATCATTGAAAGCAGGCTGAAAACTCAGGGATGCTATTACAAACTCTGGAAAAAAAAAAGATTTAAGAATAGCTATGTTTAATACACTGCAGGAGAGGCATTAAATCACAAATTACGTGAATAAAAAACACAAGCAAATTTGTTGCCATGATAACTAAACCCCCCCCTAGAACCTAAATCTTAAATACGAGAGCAGAAAAATAGACACAAGGCTCCTTCCCTTAGGCTGATGCTGGAGTACTATGAGCAAGTGAAAGTACAAAAACACTTAGAGAGAGCAGATCTCTGCTGAGCAGGCAACATTATTTCTTTCAGTCTTCTTGGATCCAGAAGAGTGGAACACCACCACAGTCAAATGTTATGCTCGTCTTGTTATCCTCATCTCCTCAGTAAGTCTTTGGAGGCGTTTTGCTGAAAAAGCTGGAGGTAGCAGAGATGAAGATGCTGAGCTTCTCTCTGGGAGTGAGCAGGATGGATAGGATCAGGAAGCAGTAGATCAGAGGGACAGCACATGTCAGGTGTTTAGGAGACAAAGTCAGAGAGGCTAGATTGAGATGGTTTGGACATGTACACAGGAGAGAGAGCCAGTACATTGGTGGGAAGATGTTGAGGTTGGAACTGCCAGGCAGAAGGTGGAGAGGAAGGCAAAAGAAGACCTGCACGATTAGAATCTTACATTCACATTACTGTCCTCTTCATCTCTACGAGATGACCATTTTTCCAAACCAATAGCTCTGGCTTGTCACACTTCAGGAAACGTATTGTCATTTTTTTTTTCTTTGGGTTACGGTCGGCCGGATGTCGGATCTTATCTGGAATTGTGTTACTAAGTATAGTACTGTACGTGTGAGTGGTGTCACTGACTGACCTTTAGTGAAAGGCCAGTGTATTTGGGAAAGGAATAGAAAACCGCGCACACGTGGTCTGCCGATAGAGATCCTTGGCAAACAACGGCACGAGACCATGTTGACCTTTATTAATATATGTATATTTAAAGGAATATTATCTGGTACAGGTCAGTAGTATACCTTTTAGAACGCAACCATTCACTTACTCTTTGTTTGTCAAGGATGTCATGTATTTGCTGGAGTTGCAAAATCCCATGAAATGTTCTAAATGAATTTCATTTGAATTTTTTTGCATGAGTGGACAAACATTGGCGACTTACCCACATTGCAGAGCAGGTCTGACCGACTTTCTTGCTTGGTTTCTACTGATTGTGCAAGCGATATCCAGTGTGCCTCTACATGTAGAAAGTCAGTGTTAAACCCCAATTTCCACAGATTTCGGGGGCGGCGCAGAGGCAGAGTTTTTCAAAAAGAATAAATTTCCAATTCCATTTTTGTGGAGCCGCGCCCTGCACCGCAGCACAGAGAAGTGATGTTAATACAGGAAGTTTTCGCAATAAATCCCTGAGCAGATTTTGGAGGTCGATCTTCAGCCTACTCCCTATGACACTTGTCATGAACTCTCTTTGCCTCTTTCAATCTGTGAACTACTGTTGGATTGATGATTCTCATGTGACCAATGATACAAACCGTTTTTTGCTATACTTGGGACACAGGAAAGCAGCATTTTTGATGGAATTCCCAGCAGGCGTTGGAATATTTACAGGGATGAAACACATTGACATGTGGCAAGTGCATGTTTTTTTTCCAATTGGTGCTTTTCGTGGGCTTGGAACTTTGGTCCATTTATCAAGGAATTATTTTGGGTTTCAAGTATAAAAAATACATTGGAAAAAATATTGCACCAAAGTCTCTCAGATTCTCTCCCCACTGCTTTCCTTTGATGTCTGCAATCCCTCTCTGTAGACTTCCAGGTGTTTCCTGAGACTCAATCTCTTTGCACAACCGACACATCTCACCTCATATAGACCATCTCTGTATGTGGCTTTTAAGATATGAAAAATCTTGGGGTATTTTGCTATATGCTTTTCCTCACTGCTTAGGTCTGCTCAGCCACAATCCATGTTTCCTCAACCTCAAAAATTCCATCTTATTCTCTGTTTTCAACAGATAAAAATCGTGATTTTTCACCCATGCCAACACTGGTCACGGCTCTCCCTGCGGCCTTGAGAGATCAAGGTGACAATGTTTGTTCGCTTTTGCAGAAAAAGTTGCAAATAATGAATTGAATTCACTATTGTGGAATGTTTTATCAGCACATTTACAAAAGAATAATTAACCTCTGTGTTTGTCTTTTCTGTATTCCAGGAACTTTAACTTCAAATAGTGGCTCGGTTTTGTTTGAAAAATCCACCCAAAAGTGCACAGAAATAAGAACAAAAATAAGAAATAAGAAAATAAAATGAAGCCTTTTCAGTGGATGTTGTCATCTCACGGAGAACTTGTGGTGGTCATAATGTTATGGCCTACACTTGCATGTCATCCTTCAGAATATCATCATCATAATTCCCTGTTCTTATTCATGTTTATTTGAATGGAATACACAATGTATCACAAGTATTCTTTCAGCTGGTGTAATATCAGCAAGAATGATTGTTGATCTTTGTCATGCAATTGTGAGTCAGGATTTAAAGGTCACTTCAAATAATGAACATTAATGGTTTCTATTTCACATTAGACTGAGACCTGAAAGTGGCTTTCATCAGCGCCAATGCAAGGTGCCGTAGCAGGTTAATGCTCAAGATGAGAGCGAAGCATTATTTCAAGAATCTCATCTCGACCGCCCACATTTTCATTTGAAATATACTTGAAGTGTCGCCAATTCGGCCCCATTTAAAATGTGTTTCTTCATGTTTAAACAGAGACAATTACCAGGCTGAAAATTGGTTTTCCTGCTGGTTTAGACCAAAGCCTGTTTTTTTTTCTTCCTCACAAATTGTTTTTTCAGCACGTGGCGATGAAGAAAGTGAGACAAAGAACCGGAGCGATGGCGTGTTAATTATGACTTAACTGGCTAATTATCTAATGATGAAGTGTCACGATGCCCCTGGGAGACACACACACACACACACACTCACACACTCACACAGACAAATAGAACAGCTGTTGAGGTTTCCCATTAAAATGAGATGAGGTCAGATCTCATGCCTGCGTCCTGACTTTAAGCGCTGGATCTAGTTTATGTCCGTGAACGTGTTTCTAGGAAGCTTCCGCAGGCCCTGCTGATGTCTCAACCCAAACCTTCATCTGTGTTTTTATGTGTCTCTTTATCCACTTGTCTTCCCCTCTAGAGGTTTCATTTTTGCGACTTCATGCGGAAAAAAGACGGCAAGGCAACCGTCTCCAAAAAAACGCACTTGAACTTGCTGTGATTCCTTCGTTTGACTTGTTTATTAAGAAAAGCAACACGAGTCGTCGCTTTCTACTGCTTTTCATTGATTCTTTTTACCACAAATGGTTTGTGCGCTCGAGAGCCCGACTCGGTTATGTGGCGCCTCATGATTTTTAGACATGAAATATGAGTATACTATTTTTTTTTGCTAACTTCTAGCACCACGAGTCGTCTCTTGTGAGCTACCTTGTGTTGAATTAATAGCACAGTCGCTAAATTGAGACGGGCAGCAGTGTTCACAGCTGTATTTATGCCAACTTCTCAATGATCAAAATGCTCGTGTTCTCAGAGGATTTTACTTTTGTAACTAGAGAGAAGTTGTATTAAAAAAAATGGCTGTCCCATATTGGCGCCTGGTATGGTTGTTCGTGCGTGCTATTGAGGACCAGCAAATATACTTTGGCTTGTGGGAGTCCGGTCGAGCGATGCGTGGAGATTCGGCATGGAAGATACAATGCCGAGAAATGAGGTCGGCCATCTTGTCTGCGACTAGGTGTCTTGGAAATGGCGTCGGATGTGATAGAAGCTGTGCTAGACAATACACTGAAGGCGACAGTGGTGGTCACAGTCCTACACTGGTTTCCATCCAAACCTTTTTTTAAAAAATTTGTGAAAATTGACAAAAACAAAATGTGTCTTTCTGCCAGTCTTAATTTGTTTTTATTTGGTGATTATTGAGAGTCGAGTGCACCATGAGATGATGTCATCAGAGAGCGTCTGTCTGCCACAAAACACTCAGCTGACTGTTTTTTGCTGCAAAAATGCAGTTCAGGTGTTATTACGAGTCAAACACAGGTTTTTCGCAGCTCTGTGGTCACCTGCTTACTGCAACCACAAGGTCACATTTGATTGTATTTGAGAAAACAAAGGTTTGCCCGTAACATTAAAGTGTTTTTCATGGTCCTCTCCGAAGAGTGTACTGCTCACGTGTCCGTGGCACAATTACCATTCGCTCCTTTGTGATGACATCGACCATGACCTGAACAGTTGCTGCTGAATAAACGCTAATTTGTAGAATTGTTAGTGATGTGAAGTAGCGACTTTTGGTGAGAGAGCCGAGGCAGAAGGGGCCATGAAGTCATTGTTTATCAGCAAAATCTCTTTCCATAGCAAGAGGTCAATACTTTTTATCAAAAATCCACCTCCTTCAATTGTGAAAACATCTTTGCGTTTGGTGAGGGGGATTTGTAGTGTCTCCATTCATGCTTATTTTTGGTATTTGTGAAAATCTGAAATAGAATAGGTGGATGCAAACCTCATGAGTCATCATCTTTGTGGCTGGACAGTTGAGGATGTGTCACCAGATAAACGCCTGAAAACGTTATATAATACAATATAGTCAGAAAATACAAATAAGACATCCCAAACTTTGGGTCAAACTGAAGATTTTTCTCTTTAACAATTTACCTTTTATCTACTATTTTTAAATCCCCTTCTGAAATAGTGATATCTAAGTTGAATATTTCATTGAAAACCATTTCAATTCCAAATGTCAGTCACGGGCCAAAGACATTTTTTCTTAGTTGTCTTTACCGGAGTGCTTTCTGTATATTTTACATACTAATGTTTCCCAGCAGCTTCTACAATCTGTTTTCTCTCCTTCCGTTTTTCTTTGCACCATGTTTGCTGCTCTCTTCGCTCATCACTCTTTTCCTATAGTGAACCTCCAGATGTCCACCTCTTCCAAAAATGATTTATTCAACAGTCAAACATCTTGAGCTGACTTCCGTTGCGAACTGTCTATATAGCAAAGTGACTCGACTGGCGCCCTGAAATAATCTATTTAAGTTTTAAACAACCCATTAAAAGAGGCAGTGCAGCCATGCACTGGCAAGTTCTTCCGAGGTTGAAGGTTCCACACCAGCTTGAGGCTGAGGTTGGGGTTCTGTGTGACGTTTGTATGTGGGTGTCGATGCTTGTTCAGCTCAGGGTGTCCCCCACCTCTCACCCAAGCAGCTGGGATAGGCTCTGCCCTCCATGACTCCAGCTGAGAATAAGCAGAAAATAAATCTGAGTCAACCCATTAAAAATAATGACACAAGATCCCACATCCATGCGTATGAAATGAATATGAAATGCATCTTTCCTCCGAGTTAATGAGCTCGGTCGTACCTCAAAGCCACAAAACTGACACCGTGGAGGTGTTTTGGGCTACTCCTGAGAACATTCTTTGCGGTGCTCTTTTGACAGGTTCAGTACAGCGCAGGGCAGAGAAACTCTGAATGGTTCATATTTCCACCCAGAACTGGATGAATCTTAAATTCTTTAATCAGTGCTGACTGTGTCCCGAGACTGGGGAAGCGGCCGCCTGAGACGCTTTGTCTTTGTAAATTGTCTGCCAGGGTTCAGGGGCGCGCTGAATCTGCTGTATACGACCGTTCCTTTCTTTCCTCTATGCAAGTGTTAAATGCTGGCTTCGTCTTGACTTTATCCGCTCTGAGCAGGAGAACAGCAGGACGACTTGTCAGACAGCCCTGTGAGGAGTCTGATAACTTCACCCAGTCATGACTCTGACTCGACAGCATTTAATGTTAAGCCTTGTAGCAAGTCTGACACCAGAGAAGCTGACACTTGGCAGTATCTTAACCACCAGGAAAGGTGATGATTGACAACGTGTATTGTGAGTTCAGGCCTGTATCAGGGAATTAAACTCTGTGAAAGCACTTTGTTGGACAACTCTGTTCAAACATTGTGTGTCAGGACGGGACGTTTATTTTGTTCCATGACTCTCTTCCCTTGAGTGTTTGTTTTTAATGTACAGTATGAGACCAGATGAAAGTGAAGTTCCTGCCCTCTGCAACATTAGCTTCCTCCTTCTTTGGTGCGAAAGGACCCAAATCCGGGGCCCCAAGGTGAACGGATGAACTGGGCTTCTGTTAAGTGGACATGTGAATGGAGCCGGGAGAATTTTGGCATCTTGAATTCCCTCAGAATGCTATCGACGAGAAAAGCAATTTATCTTAAGTATTTCTCTGAATGGCATATTTCATATTTTTTGAGGCACCAACGACAGAAACAGACACAAAAAGACTACTGTACCTAAGGACCAGAACAAAGTATGAATATGAATGAAACCTTTCACCAACACAGACTTATAGTTTGTGATAGTGATACTGGAGTTCTCTACCTGGCACTCTTTTTCATTCCATTAGAAAAGTGCCCATTTTGCTGGTGTCCATTTGTTTTTGGTGTTTTAACTCCAATGAAGTCTCTCACCAATTCCACCGAGTTGTATTTTGATTTAACGGTGCATTTGAGTTCTAGAGAGAGTGGTTCCCCAACCGGCATCACGGCACTCACAAGCCCATGCCACAGCCCCTCCCTCTCCTCATAGCAAAATGCATTACAATTGAAAGGCTAGCATTGAATGCGAACTTTGAGCTTGCGTTAATGTCACGTATGTTTCATGGGGTCCCAAAGTGATTTTTAGACCAATGTGGGCAGCACATTTTGTTAACTCATGCCAAGTTAATATTTCAGTGAGTTGACAGCATGTGGTGTTTTATTACGTCACATGTTCAGGGTTGTCCTTTTTAGTAGCTGCTGCTGATCGCAAGAAATAATAGACATTTTGAACATTTATAAATCATGACGAACCCATCTAACAACAACAATCCTAAAATAATAATTATGATCATAATATTTTTTTCCACAAATGTGTTCAGTGGCCAGATCTTCGTCTAAAAATACGCTTTATTTTATGTCCCTTTCATAATATTTACATGAAATTGCCAGTCCACTTTTTTTCCATGGTTTGTGGACTCATTGTCTGCTCAACCCCACCATGTTGTTGAAGACCTTCAGTCTCTTGAATTCATTATCCCTGTTTTGAAAATGATTCATAATGCTTTCCTTTCCGACCTGTGAAGGTCCATGTTCCAGCTTTTACGCCAGAAAATGCATGTTTTCAGAGACGTGGGGGTTGCTTTCGATGAGTTGAGTGCAGAATTAGTCCAGAATGGCTGTCAAGGACACCTTCAAATCGCATCCCTCCTGTTCCCAGGAGCGATAGCCGTCGTGAACCCATGACACCCAAGAAAAGTCTTCACTGCAGTCCAGTATTATTTTCCTCAATGGTACTGCAACATTCCTCTATATTTAAAGTGAATTTAAATGTGTTGTTTCCATCAATATGAACCAATTGTTCTTGAGTTTTATCAAGGTTCAGTTTGTCTCTAATGTATTCTGTTATTTACAAGTCATTTATGGCGCATCAGATGTTTTTCTAATTCTCATTATTCAGGTACATAACTACGTCTTTAGTGCTCTTATATACTGATGCAAACACCACACTTTCACTCGGGGATGTGCAACTTGCTGCTAGGTCAGACAGTCCTCTCAATGGCTTCCAAAGCTTTCTAGCTCGGTCTGCTGGGATCTGAAATGTAAAGGGCACTTCCTGTACGGCTGCCAAAGCACTCGGCATATCGTGATCCCGCCTCTGCGTTCAGTGGGCAGTCTGCTCGAACTCTTCGCCACACAGCTTAAGAGACAAGCCAGATTTTACAGGAAAAAGGAAGTGTCGCTAGAGAGACAATTCCGTTTCAAACTGATCTGCTTGCTGAGCTGCAGCTTTAGCTGGATGGTGAGATGACTAGAAGCACAGTGACGCGGCTCTGTGAATCACTCCAGCGGTGGATGCCCACGGAATCTGTGTGTAGATTAATGACTAGAAAGAGAATAATTTAATTTGTTGTCACTTATCAAATCAGTCTTCATTATTGACATAAAAAAATCCTTCTCTGTCAGAAAATTCATCATAACTTTCACCAGTCAGTGAGGCAGTGTGTAGAACAGGGGTCTCAAACTCAGATGAGTGGGGGCGTCACCGAGGTAAAGTCTAAATCGAGGTATTGTGAGGCTCTTTTAAAAATGACCACCAGCACCAGATTAAGTTCAAGATCAAAAAAGCATGTTGGCTTTCATGACATGTCAGCGCCACAAATGTGCATCACATGCTCTCGCACTACGAAGAAGGTGTTAACCATCAAGGAAGAGGAAAACTAAACTGTGTGCGATTGCCATCGTCCTTTGGGACAAAAGGTACGGTAACCAAAAATGGAGGAGTGGCGCCATGAGCGAAAATGCTAGCTACATACTTGCAGCAAAATTTGTAGCACATTAATGGGGAATCTGTGCCTTGAATTCAAAGACAAGTTAAATCCTAAATGTCATCCATTGGAATTCACAGATGGTGTTTTCTGTATGTCTCACTTTAGATGAAGTGAGCTAGAGGTGGACACCCAGGGACGGGGCTTAAAACTGCTTCCTGAGGGCTGCAAGTGGCCAGGTGGCCGGTGGTGGTTGGCAAGTTGTGCATTGCTGCTCAACCCTCTAAATGCTACCGAAGACTTCACAACATTCAGTACAGTGCTGCCAGGAGGAGTGTCACACCTGACTTGCACTCAGGACAATGGCACCCCGGTTCCCTTTGTGCCTGAATGGAAACACCCCCCTAAAGGAACTCACCTACCCAACCCCAACAACATCCCACCTCTCATCCACATATTTTACAGCGGTGTTGTCAACCTTTTTCAAGCCACGGCACCCTTGGTTCAAGGGAAAAATCCTGAGGCTCACCACCAACGGAACCTCGGCCAAAGGGCACCTAAAGGCCTTTAGAAAATCCCTATTCATTCATGAAAAACTGTAGCTATTGACACCCGGTTGTTATTTTGACAGGCTATTTGTTAGAGTGTCCAGAAAGGGGCAGGCAACATGGTGAAGTATATCATGATTTGTTTATTTACTTGCATTAAATAATTGTTTAGATTTTATCACTTCTTTGACTTTATTGTACTTTTGAGTTTCCAGAAAAATCCTTAATATCCTTTCCCTGAACTTGCTTCATAAAAACAGTTATTCTTTCTCTCTTCTTCTAAACCACAAAGCAAACTTCGACAGTCCATGAGTATCAATACAGTTTTGAAGTGAGACGTTAGCCATTAGCTCTGAGGTGCAGACAGTCTTCGGCGTTCGGGGTCCGACAAGGATCCCGCCCTCCATCGTTCTGTCGTGAAAGAGTGTCGTCGCATCAAGTTTAAAAACAGCTGGAAGTGGCTCGTGTGACCGGCTTCTTCGCTCAGAGTGTGTGGGAAGACAAGCGCCGCCCACCACAGCACTGCTGCTTTGACTAACAGATCAGCGCATCAACACTCTGTAGCTCTACAGTAGATTGGATAGGAAGAATGTCAGAGAATCCATGTGATCGCCTCACCTTGGTGGCTTGCCAACACGTTCCAATTGTCATGATGTCATCATATCGTCCACCTCTATCTCCGGACAAATGAGGTGAAATAGGATCATTTTCCCACTGCACACCGGACACTCTCTCACAGCACGCTAGAGGTTGAAAAACGCCTCCCGAAATCTTGAGTTCTTGTTCAGGTGTATATAAAAGTCATATATAAAGTGTCGAAATCTTGCATGTGCAACTGATTCTGCTCACCTGTTTTGCTACAATGCCACCACAATAGCAGCCCTAGTAAAAAGGGGGAAAAATAGAATAGAATTCCCTGTGTTTGAGAAGCAGGAAAAGGGGGCTCATGGTCAAAATTGGATCTTTCATATCTCTGTCTCGGCCCCTCCTCATTAATAGTCTCCTCTTCTCTTACCCCATCACTCCATCCCACCTCATTCCTTAGTCAGATGGGGCTTTGTAGACAGAAGGTCACAGAAATGTCTCTTTTGCATGCACACATTCTCCCCCCGTTCTCTCTCTCTTTCTAGGACTCCCTGTATATTCGCAGTCCTTCTGCCCTCTATCACATGCAAATGCATGTATTATTAACAATCGCTTCCTCTTTGTCCCGAATTTTCATCTTCTTCACCAGACTCCCTCTGTCTTCTGAATACAGGCCATATATTATTCTTTTTGGTCAGACTTCCCACACTGACATGACTATAAGATGTGACAGCTTTCAGTTATGACCTAAAAAATGATATCAAAGGGTTAAAAATATGAAGGAGAATAGTCCTTTATTGGTCCTTTAGGGGTTTGCTACCTCGCTTCAGGGCACCTATGCAGTTCCAAGCATATGGCATCCTTAGTGAGTCCTCTTTATGTGGCCAGTGTCACTTCAGCAAGAGGCTCTGGTTATGATTTAGATGGAGAACTCATTCATGTCCCGGAGTCACCTTACGCCTGAAAAGCACAAACCCCACCCCCTGCTACCCATCACTTATTCACACTTGCACAATGCTGCTCAAGCGACCATTCACAGCTACAAAACTGCCTTGGTAGAAATGGGTCAGTAACATTTGAGATCACAAACAGACACAGACGGCGCGCAGAGGAGCCTGCTGCGTCTGCTGGGGTTGGCAGTGGGTGGTGGAGCGATGAGCTTCTGTCTGAAGCTGCTGCCCCGGCACAGATGGAGGTGCATGGCTCTGATCCTCGGGCTTCCAGTCCCAGGATTTCATGGAAAGATTCGCTTGGTTTTATTATCATCTGTCTTTGTGTATTGACAGCAACACAACACCTTGACTTTAGTGTTGTTCACTTCTTAGTCTTAATTACTATTGAAATTATTTTGGTTTATTTTAAACACAGTGCACACCAACAGTTAAAATGAAATATTTTTATCAAACCAAAGTGCTTTAAAATAAACAGTTTCTCAATTTCCCTTTACGTCACGTAGGAGAGAAGGATGATTTGGTCTCATGTTTCAACAACTGATTCACAGTATTGAGGCTTCAGGAAACACAGCCCTGATTTCCTGCTCTCAGACAGAGGCACTCTTGGTTTAAACATGACACGAGGTTTCACTGAAATAACAATATAAAGTTCAGTTCAATAACAAAAATGGCAGTACAGTATCTGATGATGGGCTGGTGAGGCTTCATGAAACAGTGTTCTCATTTTCACGGCACACGAGACGACACTCCCTGCTCTAAAATCTTTGTGTTTGAATAACTATTTTAATGTAACCTCACATCATTTTAAACCAAGAGTGCAACCATTTCAGCTCAGTAAATAAAGCCACTGTTTTATGAAGCCTCACAACAGATATCTATAACACGATAACAAAAATCAAAAGTAAAAAAGTCCAAAACTGGGGGTAGTTCAGAAACTATATCAGATGGACCACTAGACCTGCTCCTCAGTTAAATTCTATTTTTCAAACAATAAAATCACTATGTTGATGCAAGTAGCGGATGAGACTCGCTAAGTCTTGGTTTTATCAGTTTGATACATATTGTAGAGCTGTTTGTTCGCATACGTATAACAACTTCAGACTCAGACGATTACGAGTGCAAACCTTACTGCATATGTACAGCTCAAGTAACTGCACCATCGACACCCTCAATTTCAAATTTTAAACAACATGCCACAGAGCTTCGCTGCTTTATCAATGGATATCCATGAACCATTTCATTACAGAATTTTGTTATTGTTTTTTCTTTTTTTCTCCACTAAGAATATGCCACAACAGCGAACCCGGCTTTTGAATACTGTCCTTCAAATTAAGCATTTGTCAAGATCCGGCAATGAAATTATTGGTTCAGATGAATGTGAAAAGTCTGCTACGAAAGAATTGCAGGAAATTCTGACCACGAAGATGAGCAGCCAAGACATACTTTGTCCTGTAAATACGACATTTATTGTGCATTTTATTACAAGATACAACAGTCAGGTCTGTAATCGCCGTAGAATTGAGGCGGAGATTTGCTGACGTTGTAGATGAACAACTTTGAACTCTGTTTGGGGCGGCTGTTGCTTCACAAATCACACCCAATAGTATTATGAATCATGGCTGTAAATATGGTGACAGACAATAAGTCTTGATAATTGTGTTTCTTACTTGATTTAAACATTATAGATTTCATTTCACTGATGTACGTCACAATTTCAGAATACTGCATATGCATGTGTTTGCGTCAAAATTATTCACATATGATGCAACATAAAATCGACATTAGCAGTTTTCATATTAAGAGTTGACACCAGACAAACTTTGGTGCCACATCCAACATTCTGAAACTGCTCCTTCAGCTCCACTCAGAAGTTGAAATCGATTTTATTGTCGGTGTTCTGAGCATAAGCGGAATGAACCATACATAAAAGCAAGACAAGTCAAATCTATATATATTTTTCCCAGCGTCACGACATGATTCGTGATGCTTGAAATGGAATGAGTCATATAATCAAATTGAAGATGGGAAAACAAAGCAACAACAGTAACCGACATCTTCTGGCACCCATATCAATGAAGCCAGCCTTGAAACTACACACTTACAGAATCTTTCATATGGGTGTGAACGCTGGAGCTTTTACAACGTTTATTTCAATTTATTGCTGACAAAAAAAAAAAGATAGAAATATTGCATATTAAACGCATATGTACTTTATTTCTTCAGTTCCTGGTGTGACGCATTATATGGCGTGGTGCCTTAACCATGATGCATATAACTTGTAGAGGTTAAGTGAAAATTACTGTTGTTGTGTCTGACATTCTGAATTGGCTCCAAAGTGCAAAAACCAAAAACACTAACACGAGTAAAATGCTGGCTTGTTGTATGTTTCATGATTTACTAAATGACATATTTTCACACCAATAATGTCAAATATTTTCTATCACCAATTGCACATAATAATATACTAGTATAGGTCTTACTGTGTGTTTCACATTGAAAACCTTTTGTGAGAAACTGAAAAATGAAATAAATAAAATGAATGACTTCATGACTCAAGAGAAAATTGAAAGTAGTGGAAGAGCAGATGATAGCAGACCTGTGATGAACCGCAAAATGACTGACACTCAAAAGAGCTTAAATATAGCACAGGTCCACGAGTGTTGGGGAGAGTGTTCACCCTCCCCACCCAGGATGTGCCATCTGACCACACAAGGAATCCCTGCTTGGAGTTCTAACAGAAATCTTTGGTCAGTTCTTTGGGCCTGTTTATTTTAGGGCCGGCCATATGGCTCGATGAGTCCCCGGACGTACTTTTTAAACAACCAGGCGGCATAAATGGCATTGGGATGTCATTCTGTGATGGCCTCTCACCTGGCGCTTTTTGTAAAAAATGTATTTGCCATGAGGGCCAGTGTGCTGGGTCTTCACTTATTAATAGCAGTTTGCCTGGTAGGTTTTGAATCCTTGCTCAACTTAAGGTTCACTTAGTATATGCATAATCTGATGAACGAACAAGGCTTTTTTTTTTTGCAAGTCCATGTCAAGTCACTGACCAGGAGGCTTACAAGTCTTGCGTCATTGGTCATGATTCCGAGTTAAATCTCAATTCTTTGGTAAGGAGTCTAAGACAAGTCTTTGGTTATGACTCCAAGTCAAGTCTTAAGTCTTTCGTAGCGAGTTCAAGTCAAGTCTCCGGTCCCGTGTCCATGTCAAGTCCTAAAAGTGGAAGCAGCATGCTATGATTTGCAGCCAATATCCAGCTGACTTGGACCACTGCATTGATATAAATAAATGCTAAATGCATCAAAGCATGACATCATCATCAGGGGTTATACTTGTTTTAAATATTGGACTTTTATTGACGTTTTAACAGCTGTCAGGTTTGTTTGAATGACTCTTAGTTGCTCATCATTACGTTGTCCGGTATCGAATATGGTGACATGAAATCTGTGCAGGTGAAAGATCTATTTTACGCAGAACCTGTGACAGATGTGACCAAGTTAGCTGGCAGTTCCCAGGTGCTAATGCTAATGTTGCACTATGTTACATGACAGACTTCTGCGGATGCGTTTTGAGGCCCTAGATCTCGCGAAGCCATTTACCACCTGGAGGTGGAGCAGTACCAGTTTCACCAGCCTATCAGTGAGACTGACTCCAGTGTTAGCGTTGTGATGGTGACGAGGCTGAGTGAAGGAGCCGCTGCCAGCTGAAGACAGCAGTAAATATGTGCTTTTTAACAAAAGTTGGGACCCAGGAAATGTCACTAAATTTGTCGCTAGTCACTTTTCAAAATAAAAGTTGCAGAGAGGGTTCAGAAAGTTGCTAGATTTAGCCACAAAAGTTTTCAAGTCTGCAACAGTGGACGCTTGCAGGCCTCAGGGTGCACATTTGTGCACGACGAATGACATTCGGGAATCGGTGCAGGGTGGGAAGGAGATCAGACTAAACTTAAACAGAGCATTACACACAAATCACAAGTCTGAGTTATGTGTCAAGTGTTCTGGCCTCGGATCCAGTTAAGTCTGAACACATTTATGTGCTACTTGAGTCCAAGTCGCAGATCCAAGTCCCCGTCTCAAAGATGGTTATCCGAGACAACTAAACCATCCGTTACTCGTCCTTTGCTAAAGACCTAGCGTCACAGTTTAGAAACGGGGCAGGCGGGTACCACATAATTTGGACTTGCCAAGTTGAATAAATACTTTTAAAAAGTCATTGCATGTAATCCTCGAGATAAAACAACCATTAGTTAAAAAAATCGATTCCACATGCGCACAAGAAAACCATCCATATTGCAATTATATCTTGAAAGCAGTGCCTAATGGGCTGGCATTCCAAGAGCAAAAGCGATCGGTAACCACATGTAAACAAAGCTCAAATGGTTTGCCAAAAACTTAGCAGCTG
Source organism: Synchiropus splendidus (assembly GCF_027744825.2). Taxonomy (NCBI): domain Eukaryota; kingdom Metazoa; phylum Chordata; class Actinopteri; order Syngnathiformes; family Callionymidae; genus Synchiropus; species Synchiropus splendidus. Next base: position 12,495,054 of record NC_071337.1, read on the forward strand.
TTGATGGTGAAATTGAACTGCATAAATAGGCTGCAGCCCAATTTACTGATGTTTTAGCAGCTGCCTGCCATCTCTCCTCCACCAACCACGCAGCGTGCAGGCTGGGAGGGTGGACCGTCGCGCTTTTCAATTGACGCAATAAACACTTAGAATCCTATTTGTTTTCCGACTTTTGGGGGCTGCATCTTCTGTTGTCACACTGTGGGCTGAATCCTGTAATGGTGAGATGATGATTAGACCAAGCTTTTGAGTGTGTTCCCAACGCTCCCTTTGCAATAATGTTGTTTATTCAAGCTGACAGCGCTCCATCCACTCTCCCTCTCTGTTCTGCTGCCTGCCGCACCGCTCATTAGCAAACAGTTCTGCCTGTGCTCACATTGCGTCTCAGCAACCTGTGAGCCATGATTTGTGCCTCCCCAGGAGGACGCCCGACTGTCACCTCATAATCTTTTGCTTATTATATGCCTGCTAATGAAATATGGTCATATAACATCTCGCTGGTCCAAGACTCTGTTTTGTCGATATGGAGATTTGGTTTTTCTATTGCATTGGTACGTAGATTTGCTGCAGGCTTCCCTTACAAAAGTCAGCTGTATTGGTAGTTAAGCGTCACACCGGATGGAAAGGTGTAAACTTTTGCCTACACTGATTCATGCTCCCGATACGGAGTGAAAACTGGCCTCATCGCACGAGAATATTCTGCCTCATATCCTTGACACTTTCTTTCTGAGGCGACCCCAAAATGGATGCACATGTCTAGTTCAGTAGTCATGATGGGTGGCGAGGCTTCATGAAACTCATTTTCATTTTCTACTTTTTCAGTGAAACCTCATCCAAGAGCGCCACCTTTGGGGTTATAAAAATGATGGAGCCTCACTAGCCCCTTGTTGTCAGAGTCCACTAGAATGGCGTTCTGTGCTCTAAAATCTTTGCATTTGAACAACCATTTGAATGAACCCTGACAACGTTTTTTAAACCGAAAGCGTCACCATCTGTTTCAGAAAACTAAAGCTAAGCTCTCATATTTGGGCGAGCAAAGGAAACGGCATTGCCTCGCTCAACATTAAAACAGAAACCTCAGCTCAGTCTTCTTTCATATTTCATTTTGTTTTTCGTAGGTGACTGATATTACAAATTAGACCAAAAATGTGCTCACATTTTGTGTCATCAAAATGACTCACATAGTACCAATGAAATGAGGTAACCATGTACTTAGCAACAAAATGTTTGCAAATATATTCTCGGAGCCTTCATGTAGTTTCCTAGCAACATTGCATATCTAAATGTCCTTTTACCTTAACAGCCAAATGCAAAACGCACAGAGCCTCTGATGATAAGAGTTTGAACAAGTGTGGGCGTGTGTGCCCATGCGCTCCCAGTATCTTGACTTGGGCTTTGGCTGGAACCAGCGGAGCAGAGAAGTTAATTGGCATCAGCAGAGCAATGCCAGACAATAGCTGGAAACAAACACAGACACAACACCACTTTCCCTGGAAAAACTGCACGCACGGACGGCCCCGCTGCGTTTCACGGCTGAATCCAAACACTGGAGCGTACTGTTCTGTCTTTATTAACACGCGTGGCTTACATGCTCCATGACTGTGTGTGGGAACAATGCGCTTATGTCTGCTGGGGTATTGGGGTCGCTGGGGTAATAAGCGATGTGTTGGACATGGTTTTTTGGGCTAACTGCCTCCACTATCGAGAGAAATTCTGCTCTCCAATTATAGCTTACCTGCCAATCTTGTTCTCTCGTATCAGTAAATATGCTGCCTGCCTGAGTATTGGCAGCCGCACTATCTTGCTGACTTCATCTTGATGACTGTGTTCAGTTTAGTTTCTGCTATTGCTTTTTTTTGGCTCAGATTTAGTTAATCTAAGCAACTCAAGTGGTATTTACGGTCAAAGGGTCCCTTCATATTTTATAAATATTACACTAGCTGACTGGGATATGAAGTTATAGACAGCTTCCTGTAGATGACAGAAATTGTTCAATTGTCTGTGTATTCTTCTGAATACTTTAAACTTACTTTCATGATATGCTGTGAACTGCTGTATAGTCTATTGATAAATATTGTGATCATTTCTATGCATGATACATGATTTGATCAGAAAACATAAATTTTTTTAGAAATTCTATTTGTATTTAAAGACAAACCGATGATATGGGTAAATCCTTTATTTATTTTTCCAACTTATTTCGAGAGAAAAAATGGACAAAAACAATAATGGATATTGCTTGATATGGATCCCACTTTAGCATGATATCCACATTTTGTAATGCTCCCGGTGATAGATTTTCAATTTTTACCTTTTTAACTTTTTTTTATATTTGTGAGAAGCATGACAAGGTTGTAACATTTTAATGGACTGTTTGTTCGGGTACTATTTCAACGCGATTGAAATACGTCTCGAGGGACTGAACCGTGATGATCGACCTGAAATTCCTCGGGGCAGTTTGAGATGTACTTAAAGCTGCACAACCTGAAGTGTTTTACACAATCATTACTATCGTAACGCACATACAGTTGATCTGTGTGTGCGTGTGGGTTGTGTCCAAGAGAGATCGATTTTATGATGTTGATCTATCTCTCTGAATGTATCCTTACTAAACCCTGACTTGCTTGAGAACCTGCTCTCCAAAGTAAATTCTACACACCAACCCACACTAATGCATTATTAGCCCACAGACACGTACAGACTCACATCCTTTCTAATCCACCAATACTGGCTCTTAAACACTCTCTGAAAAGATAGAAGGGGCAGACAAGTCTGGAAGAGAGCAGTATCCACCAAAAACGTATTGAGAAACACATATTTAGGTGTATATCTATGCTTTTACTGTTTAGTCATCATTTTTAATGTATATATTATAAGTATAAAAGTCTCTCTTATCTTTATGTTGCCATGTTTGCCTCACATATTCAAGTTCCTAATCCAATATTTAAAAACATCTTCAACACAAAGCCAGCGTTTTCTCTCCTCCTCTGGCCATGGTGCTGAACTCAAGCTGCCGACTGTACAGACGCTGTCCAAGGTGCTGGTCTGTGTTTACGCCAGCAGGCATCTGTTCTACTGGTGAGAGTTCATTGCCAATGAAAACACTCAATCAATCTGTTTGCGGTGCCGTCCATTGCCATTGAACAGTCTGCCATTAAACCGGACGCCCTGCTATTTAAAATCCTTTATCTTTGGATGGGGGGGAAAAAAAAGTTACCTTATACTGCACAAGCACGACGGCTTGGTTCGATTCTGTGATCACATTTCTTATGTTTACGATTCAGCTTTGAATGAAGCCATATGAAAATTTCATGTTTCCCTGTCAGCAGGAGAGTTTTGTTGCTTTTCTTTGTTACTTTTCCTGCCGAGTCAAACAGCTGACCTAACCAAGAGCAATCATATGGTATTTTTCTGTGTATACATGAGGTTAAAATCCCTCATCGGAACACAGCCAGACTTAACTCTAAGTTTTTGTATCTGCTGTAAACTTAAAGGAAGATTTGATCAACACCAGAGAAGGCAATAAACTCAACCGATCATGATAGAGACTCTCAGGGATATTCTTTTGAATAACCTCAGTGGAACTGACCGCACACAAATATGCTATACACATGAGCTTGCAAACAGCACGACAATGATGGAGAACACACTCTGAAAGGATGCTCATGTTTTGATTGATGAGAAAGTGAAGCTGCGAGTGATTTTAACTTGCAACTGTGTAAGTACAGCACTTTACATTGGATCAAGGTACATTTTTTGTTTTCATACCAGCTTGCTGTGTTGTATTACACATGTGTTGATAAGGAAATAAAGTGCCCTTCTGTCTATTTAATTGAAAGTCATAGTATAAAATGTAAATGTCTAATAATAATCTAGCACCAATGAAAAGCAGCCCATAATAACTGAGGTGGAGTTGGAACACACATACTAAAGTACAGTTTTATTGCACATTATTTGGACTCATTATTCTGTGTGCAGATATGAGAATGAATGTCTAGTGCCTCTGGTATAAAGACTGGTAACGTTTCAGATTGCCGCTACTTGAATCCATCCAACTTTTGCGTACGTGACCGTGTAAATACACCAGATAAGACTCATCCATGGCAACTTTATATTGCCATGGATGAGTCTTATACAATGTGATTATGATGCACTAACTTTGACAGCCCTTATATATGCAACCATTGTGTGACTCTTCCATGGTCACAAGCAGCCATTCAATAATATGCAAATGGTTTTATGAAAAAAATAGATGAATGAGACGCAAGTTCCCAATGACTCCAAAAGGACAACCTGCAAGTTTAAGTCAATACACACTTGGCTTAATGCTTAGTTTTTTGTTTTTTTTTTAGTTTTTTTTTTTGTCGTGTTTGATTTGTTGCGGCTTTTTCACGTGTGGCGGCGTGAATGTTGCCGTGTTTCGGTGTCAGCATTGTTTACATTCGCTGTGAACTTTCCCCGGCCACCGTACCTTGTCTCATCAGGATGCTGGTTGTTGGCTGAGTCATGGATCTCTACTGTGCTCTTCCTCCTAGATGAGATGGAACATTTGCTTCCTTAGTTGAAGACAAAATATACTGAAGGACGGGGATAGGAAGCTGGAGCTTCTCCTGGAAAAAGGTAAAAATTTCCTCCACCAATTGCATCGTGGAAGTTAAGTATTGGGCTGTTTCTTTGCATTCAGATGACTAACTAGCTACAAAACAGATAAATTTTTATGTGACTAATGCGAAAAAGGATTAAAAGGATCTACCAACGTTTTGCTGGTTTTCTCAAGCACTTCCTGCTGTCTGGACTATCCTTCAAACCATTTGTGAATAAATTCATGTAAGGCAATAATGTTGCCTTATCTGTACATGGGGTTAAGTAAACAAGTGCCAAAATGTGTCAAAATGAAGGGAAATTCATCAGGACAACAGAGAGTGATGCTTCTAACCTTGTCAGAGGATTGAGAGACTCTACTTTACCTTGGTGATTAATGAGAAAAACAAAGCAAATAACACAGAATGAGTAAACACAGTCTGCTACACAGTTTTCAGATTCCAAAACAACTAACTTTTAATCCCCAAAAACACAGATAAGAGAAGCATTTGAGGTTCAACCTGACACTCAGTGCAGCAGGTTGGCTCAACTTCTCACATCGATCTGGATAAAGCGCCCGGAGATAGGACCTCAACTTAAAACCCGAGGTGTGTGAACTGATCTGACAGTATGGATATTTGCGATGCAGACGGGGAAGTCTGACCTCTCAGATTCAAATGTATGTCATGAAGTGTTGCGACTTGTTGTGGGAACGCTCTCTCCTTTATCTTCCACTTTTTGATGAATTTCCCTGTGGACAGCATCACATACGTGATTAGTGTTTTCGAACAGCTGCCATGGACCTTATTTGTCTTCCTGCTCGAGGGATGGATATGAATGCAACAAAAAGAGATTTACAAAGCAGCAAACTTACAATCTCATTAAAGCAAAATGACCCCCTGACAATTAATCAGCCCATAACTTTCTCCAATAACACAACAGTAAATATTGTGCGCCGTTGGACCAGCTTTATGAGCTCAGCCAATTCACTGGCCGACATTTAAGGCTTCAGCACAGTGGACTGTGTGCGTGTGCGCGGCCATGTTTTGCCATACTTGTGAGTCTTGACAAGCACCACCTTGTTGGGCGGACAGGCCAAAATGTCCTCACAAGGTTTTGAGGATTAAAACGTCTGTAAAAGTAGTTTATTATAAGTTGGTGCAAGTTTGGGTCAGAGTGCTGGTTAAGGGTAGCCATTTGTTTTGGATGGTTATGTTTAGGGTGAGAGGCTGGGGAAAGGGTTATATGGCAATGGGAGATCCTCGCAAAAATAGCAAAACAACTGTGTGGATGTCTGTGTTCCCAGTCTTGTTTACGACTACTTTGTGGGGACCAATTGCTGGCAAAACACTATCCTTGTCAGAACCATTGTCGGGATGAAGACTTCAAAATAACTGGGTCATTACGATAAGATTTAAGTTTGGTCCTGGTTAAGGTTCGGCATTGGCATTTGTTTTGGATGGTTAGGTTTAGGGTGAGAGGCTGGGGAAAGGGTTATGGCAATGTATGGCAATGGCGGTCCTTGCTAACATAGACCAATGTGGGTGGGTGTGTGTTTAAGCTCATCTATCCTAGTGAGGACCAATTTGTGGGGCTTTTTTGCCCGACACACAAGTTTAAGCCTCAATTTCAGGATTAAAACTTCAAAATGACTGGCGCATTATAATTGAGTGTAAGTTTAGTTCAGAGTCCTAGTTAATTTTAGCCATTTGTTTGGGATGGTTGGGTTTAGGGTGAGAGGATGAGGACGCATTTAGGCAATGGGAGGTCCCCACAAGGATTGAGATATACTGTATGTCCGCGTGTTGTTTTTGTTCTAGATATCTAGGTTAACTTCCACTTGAGTTGAGAAAGACTTGTCAATTCCATTCTATGGGTTGATGCCAAAACAAAGCCACTAACCAACTGCTTTGTATTGCGATCTGCCACCATTGGCACAATATTAGAATGTAAACATTCATTTTGCAGTCGTCCGAAACAATGTCATAAAAAAATGATTGGTTCTGTTGTTTCCTTCAGAATTTAGATAAAGTCTCTTCCTTCATAACCTCTCAGTTATTGTGAAATGAAGACTGGTGGAATGTTCTTTACAGAAGAGAGACAAGTCAATGCTGCCATCCTTGATGAGGAATCGTTTCAGCCATGACAAGAAACCATATCATCAGAGTGCAGCTCCTGATACATCCTCTTGTGTCAAAGAAGGAGACCATCTGTCATTGTTTCCTGCAGCCATGAGGCTTTATCATCGGGCGCTTCACTGACAACTGAGATATTTCTTTCTCTACCACTGCAACAGCTGATTGTTCCAGTAGTGCCATTATCATTATTATTATTATTATATACATAGATTCATTTAAAGACAAAGAACATGTTTCATATTTCTGTTATATGACCATGTCTGAAGCAGCCGGGTCTGAAACAACTGTGGGGATGGGACGCCCAAAGCAGCAGCAGGAGCAGCAGAGGTGTTATATAGAATATCATTCCACACATGAATAAACCATTAGGTCCCAGCTACACATCACCAGCAATCTGAATACTTTTTTTTTCTTTTAGACTGAATGATCAAACTGTGGTCTGTAGCCCCCAAGTCCCCAAATAACAATCGCTTCAGGATGAATTCCGCCCAAATAACTGAAGTGGTTAAACATATTTTAGCTATTCAACTTTCACACGGTTTGCTAACACACGCTGACTTTCAATCACAGAACTCATCACACACCCAACTTGAAGCCAAACTCGGCTTCTTCGCTAAGCTGCAGTGTGCTGCAGCGGCTCTTTGGGTCGCAGAGCGAAAGTTGAGGAGGCTCTCATCTGACATTCAACTCTGCCCACGGAATCATAACTATGCACACATCTCTCGGGCTGAGGTAGAACAAGCGGCGAGATTGTCTATTGTGCGAGCGTCGGTGCGCGTGTGCGCGTGTGGGTGTAGCAGCAACTTGAGTGTGTCGGAGGTATTACTGCAGATATGCTTGGGAGGTTTTCATCTGCCGAAGTCTGTTGGTGAAATCCTGCAGAGGGAAAAGGGAGGCGAGAAAACAAGAAGGTGAAGCAGAGAAAGCCGACAATGGGCAAGAAAGTGAAGAAGTGAGCGGGGAAGAGAGGTGTTTTTAGAGGAATTAGATTGTTCCTCAGCGTGAGTCGGGCTCTAATGGTGATGGATGCTCCACAAGTCTGAAACAATAGAGCACACAATAGACTGTGGGACTGGGATGCTATCACAGTGAGAGCATTGTCAAACCAATGCATTTGGTACGCACTGCAACTTTTATAGAATACACTCAGTAACTTCAAGCCTTCAATTTGAGTGGTCCTACCTTCACTCGAGAGCTTGAGCTTTGGGTGGTAGCCAGAGGAACACGGAGCCAAAATGAGTGTCCGCCACAGTGCCTGTTCTCTCCATTAATGGTTGGTGGAGAGGAACTTGAAACTCAAAGTAGAGCCGTTGTTCAGGATCAGGAGATCAGGCACGTTGTATAGGTGACTCCTGGACGCCTCCATCCATGTGGCATCAGCCATCAGTGATAACAGTCTCATCACGAACAACTGGTCGACAGCGTTTCTGCTCCATATTCAACAAAAAAGACTGCATGTTCTGACCCTTTCCACCGTTAAATATTCCAGCCTCTAGAGACAGAAGTCATGTATTAGAATGAGTCATTGCCTTCCATGTGCATCACTGTCCGCTGACACTGAAGAAAAAGGAAAAAAAAACACACACACAATCATGATGCTCAGTGCAACAACGGGAACAATCGAGCAGCCGATCCGACACCTGTCACGCGTCCGTGCTGTGAATCCCTGATTGAAACACACAGAGTTTTTTTGTATCTATTTATTCGTAGTTTTCTAATGGTTCTGTTTTTAACTTGCAGTAAAGTGGATTAAAAGTAAATAAATAGAAATTGCAATCCAGCCAGTTAATGTTGTGTTGAATGTTAGTATTTCTTGTGAGTGAGGCAGCTTCTCAGTATGCACAAGCTGTGTGGGGCTAATTTACTCTCTAAATAAATCCAGCCTCTTGATAATAAAACAGCCCAGGGTGGACTGTGCCTCCTGAACTAAGACACCACTGTTGGCACTTAACTTGACACAGACACACAGGCGGTTTGAGAAGTGCAACATCGAAGGCCCAAGCCAAGAAAACCTCACTATAAGAGACACTCTTGAGCATATATACGGGCAGAACGAAACCGACAGAGAAAGGAAGCGCTCAGCGTGATGAACACAGACATGTGACGGACAAACAAAGAACCCGACAGATTTGCTAACTGAGACGTCAGCGCACATGTCCAATGTCGACATTGAAATATGGTCAGAGAGAAAAGAAATCAACACACATAAAAGAAAAGAAATACAAAGAGCAAAGTGACAGATGCGTACAAACAATAGGCAAACTGACAATACAAATATGGGAAAACTTGTACAAACACACAAACATGAACACAGCCAGCTCCGGACAATGTATGACATTTTTCACTCCCCAGAGACTTGACAAGAAATTGCAAAATTCCTCTCTTCCGAACAAACCTGAACAACTCCAACATTTTGCTTGCAGCCACAGCATAAACTCTGAAGCCGTGAAAGCTCCGACTTCTTTGCTTTATCTTCTAAAAATCACACCCACTGTTTATCACCGGATTCCATTTCTGAGCCAGAACATTGTTTGTCTTATTGTCTGGAGAATACTGCTGCCAACCCGACCTCAAACCTTGGTAGCAAAGTGTTTCATATTCAGTCCTCTGTGTCATGACCCCGTGGTTGTTCTTCATCCAACACTTTCTACGACTCCCTTTACACTTCACGGCCACGTTGATGTCTGAAAAGTACTTGGTACTTATGAAACATCATATAGAAAGTCTGAGTTCAGAGACGTAGATGTGCGCAAGCTATATCACGTATAATGGTTTCCAAGGGACTCAGACTTAGAACAATAGTTTGATATCTATTCAGACCATATTGTCACCTTCATATTTGTCCTAGACTATGTTAGCAGTGGTGGGTGTGTGATTTGTGAAGGAAGGTGAATTGAGTGACGCAACAGTGAATTATGGCACAAAATGTGTGGAACACTGACTATGTGTTGATGACTATCTGATTAAAAAAAAATAAGAAATAAAAAAATAAAAATGTTCTCTCTTCAAGAATGATTCATGCGTCCAAATACAGCACACTCTGAATGAGGATGGTTTCCTACAATAGATGGAGACGGAGTGCGGTCTCGGTCACCCACAATTTCTAGGTCTCTGAGTCGGACTGAACTTGGTCTTGTCTGGTCTTGGATGTAGCCTTTGGTCAAAAGCGGTCGAGATCGCAACTACTCTGTTTTTATAGACGGGAACAGTGTGAGATTTAAGTCAATTTAAGTCTTTTGCTTTGAAACATTGCAACCCATTATGGCACCCGTCAATACAAGTAGTCTGATGTGACATAGGGAGAGACAGGAGAGCTCTGAGTAGCCGCAATGCCGTCACAGTCAACAATAAGTCCATTTGCATATTCCAATCCAAAGGTTGTCTGTAAAGCATCTGGAAGGAAAAAACACACCGTGGTGGTCCTTTGTAGTGCAAAGCCACTTTCACCGAAGTGGCTGGGACAGCACATTTTTACAGTCATTTGGAACATAGACATAAGGAGATGTACGTGTCAAGCTTAATCTTGACTCAGACTAGACCACGTTTGATCTCTGTCTTCACTCAGTCCTGGGTTCCATGGTCTCAATTACAATGTTATTTGAAACTCAGATCCATGTCAGATCGCATGCCCCTCACACTGGTGCTGGAACATCTCTCTAGTCCGTCATACATTGGTTCAAATTTTATGTGGGTCCATCATATGCATACTTTTGGTGACGATACTTCAGCATCCTACTTCTGATCCCAGTTGTCACATAGAATGGAGAAATGCCTATCCTATATATATATATATATATATATATATATAGATATAGATAGATAGATAGATAGATAGATAGATAGATAGATAGATAGATAGATAGATAGCCTTGTTATTTATTTTATTTAATTTAATTTTATTTATTTTTTGTCAGCACTTTATTCCAAAACACTTTCCTAGTTAGTGGGCTGCCCACTGACCATGGCAATAAATTTGATTCTGATTCTGATTCTGAGATAGATAGATAGATAGATAGATAGATAGATAGATAGATAGATAGATAGATAGATAGATAGATAGATAGATAGATAGATAGATAGATAGAGAGACAGACAGATAGATGGATAGATAGATAGAGAGACAGACAGATAGATAGATAGACAGATAGATAGATAGAGAGACAGACAGATAGATAGATAGATAGATAGATAGATAGATAGATAGATAGATAGATAGATAGATAGATAGATAGATAGATAGATAGATAGATAGATAGATAGATGTAAAACTGAATGTTCAAAGCCTTATCATGGAACTGCTTTTTATGATTAAGTGGCTACAGATAGTTCATATGTCTAGAGGAAAATTATTTTCAAAAATAATCACAGCATCTTAGAACCACGGGCTTCAGAATGCTACACACTAATCTCTGAGCCCTGTTGAATTGAGTTCTTTAAAATTTCAGTTTTACATTCTCCTAGCCGCCTGTGGCAAGATCTGCATTTGAATTCACATTTCTTTCCCCAAATCAATGTAAACGGTTGCTCGGGTTCACTGCGTCAATATAGCTCTGGGCATCACTTTTTGTGTTTACACGGCCCTGTTGGCAGGAAAGCAGCTGGAGTAGGAGATGGCGCCAGCATGTTCTTTTCAAGCAATCCGGAGTCCTCTGCTGCACTTGAATTCAGAAGAGTTTGAAATGTCTGCGGGGAAACTTGCTAACATAAACGGATTCCGATATTGCTCCGAGAGCAATTTTGGGAAGAACTTTCACGACCTGCAGCATCCCAATATCTACAATTACTTTGTCAATTCAGAACCTAAAAGCATATTTTTTTAACAGTGTTTTACTATATTATTCCCATTGTCACCTGCCAGCTCACTCATGTCCCACAGCCCTCGCGCTTCCTTGACAAAGGGGGATATTTTGATTTTAAGTGCAGCCTTGCGGGAGAACATCAACCCCCGATGCTCGATGGTTTCAATATTAACAAAGCGAGTTTATTTAACCCTTTTGCCCAAACCCTGTAGCTGTGAGTGGCTCATAATAAGGAGAGATTGTTGATAACCGACTGCAACTGTGATCGCCAGCCCTCTGGTGCTAATCCTGGCTGCTCCTTGGATGGTGACTCACAAGCGAATCCCAAGAGAAATAAAGTAGAATTATGAGGCAGGATGAACAAGCTTTTTCAATTCACACATTTCTGCCCTTGGATTATGTTCGGAGGAGCTGTGGAAACGTGTTAATATTACACCAGGCCTGAGTTGGGTTTTCTTAATTAGATTTTACACTTTTAATTACTAGGTTTGTGTCATCGAAACAAGAAGCAAGTTAAAAGGCGTTTACAGGAAGCACATCCCAAATACAGTTTTCTTCACAGCGAGAGGAATATGTTACTTTAGTACCAGCTTTTCACTCTAATTAGTTTTGTACACTTGGGTCTTTTTTTTTTGTTGTTGTTTTTCTCCAATCTGAGCCACCGCACTCTTCAAGTCGCAGTATTAAATATGGAGAACTTGCGTGAGGGGAGGGAGGATGAGACGATGCGTGCACAGCTCGGGACAAAATAAAAAAATTCTTGGATCAAAGGAAACGTCACCACAGAGCATCATTTTGTTGCTTCTAAAATCTGAGAAAACATGTATTTGTAGTTGAAATCTTTAATCGTGTTTTAATCTGCCTCTTCTCTTGGAACTATTTTTATCGCCCACCAAGAAATGACTAAAGTGGATTGATGCCATGCGTGTTATTTAAAGCTGCAGTTGGCAGATATGTTTTGACATCATTGATAATTGTATTGTGGCCTTTAAAGCCTTGTGTATGTGACCCGCAGTGTGTTTTCTCAGTGTCGGTCAACTGCATAAAGAACTGCTTCCCATCATTTCTGATTCACAAATCGATCAGTGAAACCCAAAAGATCCCAAACATGGTGAATATCTAGAGTATTTGTGACACTCTTGATGGCTCAAAAACAAAGTATGACAAACCACTCACTTGCTGGTCCAAAACTCAAGAGCAAGGCTGCTAATGGGCTGAAACAGATGGCATCACATCACCCCACTAGGTGACGACTAGTTGTTCCAAAATCACGGCCGGCATCAAACGGCGGCCGGTGCTTTGCCCCGCCGGGCTTTCGGCTTGCTTGTTTTAAATCCCTTTCTAAAATGTGACCAGCTTTTGTGTCATCTAGTCAATGGGCCTGTTGATGGTCAATGTACTGTCACGCTGCAATTATTCACTCTTTCCTGAACTTGGGTTTCTTTGAGCAAACATTGAGTCTGTATTCATAACAAATCTGTCACTATACCTCAAGCGCTAAATGTTACATAAAACTCCATTAAATGCCTGCCATAGTATTCAGTCGTTCATTTCGCACTTTCTGAGTCCAAAGGCAACAAATAGTGTTTTTCATCAAGTGACTTTTGCATCCTTTGCATTCAGATCAGATAGTGTCTGCATGAAATGACTGTGGTGACTAGTGTTGTGGTACTCGAGATTGGTCTTCGTCTTGGTCTCAAGACCACTTTTTTTGGGTCTCGGTCTTGTTTTGGTCTCAAATGCATTCTGACTTGGTCTTGGACTGGATGGACTTGGCATTTCTATTCAAGATCGGTCAAGACAAACAGAGAAAACCGTTGGTATTGGTAAGCAAAATTGGTAAAACAAGGCTTTTTGTTCAGTTTTGTTGTGTCTTTCTCAGGGCTCTCAAACTGGTCCACAAAGGGGCCACAGTGGGTGCTTGTTTTCATTCGTCGCCATTTGATGCCTGAGTGAGAACAAGTGAGTGAGTGTGTTACTAAACTTCTAGGAATGAAACAATTCTTTGAGGAGCAGTTTTGTGCACAGCTGAGGTGCTTTTCCTGTCCCATCCCAAATCCTGTAGGACTGGATCTTTATCTAACCCTTCTGTCACCTCATTCACCGACCCTCTTGTCACTACCTCAGGTTCCATGACATTTTCCTCATAATCCTCGAGTGCCAGGAGGTTAAGCTCTTCAGGGGTGGGGATGACATTCAGGATGTGATGGGCGATACAGCTGTGGAATATCACATACAAACTGACACCCACACATGCACACTGACACACACCTGAAGGTGCTCAGTATGTCACGATGCAGTCTTCACCAATGATTCTCAACTGGGCTGACTTTTGGGCCCATTGTCACCCCAAGCAGTTTGACCTTGAACACTATGTTGTAACTTTAAAGACAGACCAAAATCTGATCAGTAGATGAAGAGAAGAGTGCAGGCAGGGTGGAAAGAGAGGAGACGACTCATAAGGGAAAGTTGTGACACCTGCCATGATGTCCGCTTTAGGTTACTCTGACACAAAGATAAGAACCACAGTTAGAAGTGGCAGAGTTGAGAATGGTCACTCAGGTTTTCATTGGGTCTGACTAGGCAGGAAAAGATTAGAAGTGGGGAACAGCTCATGCGGAGAAGTTCGGTGACAGAGTTAGGTAGGCCTAACTTGGATGGTTTGGACACATGGTGAGGAGAAATGAGATTCATGATGGCTAAATGGAAGCACTGGGCTAAAGAATCAGGGGAAGACTAACATTTTGGTTTATCTGTGTGATAGAGAAGGAGGAAAGGATGCGCAAGGTACGTGCAGGAGGCAAACTTTCTCGGGCACCACCCAGTGGGAAATGCTAGAAGAAAAAGAAGTGTGAGCAGACCTCCTCTCCATCAAAGTCAATTCCCACCAAAGTAAATATTGTTTGTTTTGCCTGGCATCAAGCCCACCACCCCCTGAAAATGGCAATACAGCAGCCGTCTTTTGGCCATGGAGAATCGCCAGTCTCCACAGAACTTGACATGAATCTTAGCCTGTAAGAAGGCATCCCTCGAAATCAGAGATCCTGCCATCATTCTGAGTGCAGACATGATCTCGCCATCTGGTATTCCTGTTGTCTTACACCTGGTCAGAGGAAGGAAACCAAGTCCTGAGGAAAAATAAATAAATAAATAGAAAAAAAATACAACTCGATTCTTGCACGTCGGTTACTTTGAATGATTCATTATGAATATAATCTGTCTGTGTTCTGTTTATTAGATAAGAATTGTTTTCTTGAATAGTTGACAAAATTGTTTTCTAAATCTGGATTTATATGTTTATTTAATAAGGTCTGTTAGTGTCTGGCTCACTGTCCCTCCTGCTTGGCCTTTATCCTCCGTGCCCTCCCTCCCTCTCACCGCTGACTTGCTCCCCCTCCAAATAACAACCTCTGGCCATGAAAAGTTTTACAGATGCGAGTTGGCAGACCTTGCGTAGTTGAGTTTGGCATCCCTGTGTATACGCGTGTGCACGTGTTTGAATGCTGGCAGACCTTGAGAGCTGTCAGGGACTCACTATGTCAAACAACTATGCAGGCATCATGCCAACTTTTTTATGTCAGTGCTGTTTCCAACTCTGTCAATTCTAGCAGCACTACCACCCCATCATAGGTTTATATCGGCTGAGAATGCCAACCCTCACCTGCGGGGTTCCTTTAGTTAAGGTGGGATCAGAAATATAAATCTCAGAAAGTGTAAATATTGGCATGTTTTGAGTTTGGATTGAACAGACATATGAAGGGATTGCAACTTGTTGCAGATACTCCCTGCTGGCTGACAGGAATTCCAGACATTTGTTTTCTATTTTGACCAGAAGTTTTGGCGAGAGGCTGTATCTTTGTTTATTTTTTTTTACCGTTCAGTGCAGTCAAACAGAATGGCAGAGATATCGTTGTTTTTCACTGTCAGGTTATTCTTATTAGAGACATCATCTAGAAGTGGGAAATAAATGAAGAGGAAACTGTTTTGGAGAATTTAATCTATATTACAAATCATTATTGTTACTTCCGTACTGACTAAACCTGAATGTAAAGATTATTAAGTGCATTATTAATGTAAAGAAAAGATTATTTTCTACGTACGTAAGCCACATCGGTCGAGAAACCACTGGTGCAACCTCAGCTATATTTTGAACGTGCATCATGCGGCCAATATATATGGACTCATCACCTCAGACAAGGGCTGCAACTAACAATTGTTTAAAAAGTCAAAATGCTGTAGTTTCCATTCCTAATTCAATATCGGATGTTATGCAAAAAAATCTGGTAATTGACCTCACAAAATGCTTTAAGAAGTTGCTTCTTGAACATCTTTGAGATGTTACAAGTAAAAATTAAAGATACAATAAAAAATGAGTAATGCAACAAACACATTTATGTAATATACTATATACTTTTTTAATGAGTACAGAAAGAGGTATATTTTTGTTGAAGGGATGTGAGAACGATTAATAATGTCTGGTCAAAAGAGCGGCACAGAGAGCGATATACAAACCAGAAAACGTATTTTCTTGATTTCATTTCATTGGATCGAGTCATGCGTCGGCGCATGAGGAGAGTCAGCCGTGTCACATTTGTGCTGTAGCGGACAAAGATGAAGCTGATATTTTTGACCATTTAATGAAAGTCTTTCAACGTAATGTGAGCGAGTTTGGATCCTAAAAAAATGACAGCTGGAACCGGGGACAGTTGATTGATGTATTCACCTTCGTCTCCCTGACACACGCGGTCCGCATCAGAGAGTTCACAGGAACATTGTTCAGAGTCTGAACTACTGTGATATTTGCTGGAAATGTAAAAAAAAAAATAGAATATGGCTGCAGAAATCAAACGCTACAGTCAGCTAACGCCATCAGCTCTTCCACTTGTTGTTGTTCCAAACAGTTGGACGTCACTGCTGGAGTTTTACTGACTCCATCGCAGAGTAAACGTGTTGTAGAAACGTCACAAAGAGCCCAAGCTGCCACATTTCTGACTACATCAGTCTTTCCTCAGTCTCCACACCGAACCCAATGATTTAGAAATTGGAGCGCAGTATAATAATCCTACGGAGGAAGGGACAAGTTGGACAAAGTAATTCAAGAGATGGAAGTTCCGGGCAAAACAAGAAGAGCAAGGCAACCATTGAAACTCATGGATGTGATAAAGGAGGACATGAAGAGGACAGTTGAGACCAGGGAGTTTAGATGAGGTCAGACAGGTTAAGGAGGGAGAGGTTAACTTGCTGTGGCAACCTGTGGCGAGAAAGGCCCAGGGACAAAGACGGTTGACACTGTCAGGTTTACCGTCGTAGGAAAGAGAACCAACACAATGAAACATACCCAAGAGGGTTATATGTATTATATGTCCATAATAAACAGAGGAGATGAAGAAGAACAATCCCAACTGTCACTCACATTACATCATGCAACTCTCTGTGAGAAGTTCCTGATTGATTCTGTCGACTCATTTTCATTTAGTCTCTTGTATTTCCGTTTTGAGAGGGAGGATCTGACCAGGCGATGCACATCCAGGTCAGAATTAGCATTTATCCCTCCTGAATTCAGAAAACAAAACCAAGTTTCATTTGAACTGGACTGGTCAGTCAACACTGATGCCCTGTGTGAGTTGAGCCAGAGTCACCTCCACCTGCTGTGGAGACTGATGTTGTTCAGCGTGGGCAGAGCTTCATTCAGGACTCTTTATGAAACTGTGGTGGCTTCGTGCCCAGTAGAGGTGAAGCCACATCGTCAGCAGGCGACTCATTCAAATAATATAATATAATAATCTGATAATTCACTTTATCTAATCATGATCTACGCTCCATCTGTGAACATCTTTTTCAGACCACAGTTGCCTATTCCTGTCCAGTTTGGGCCTCCTGCTCCTACTTTTCAGGTTTTTTTTTGCTCCTTTGACTGCAATTTTTTCCCATTGTGTGATAAATAAAGTATCTTATCTTGTGTTATTTGAGGGCCGCCTTGATTTTTTTCAATTTCTCCAGCAACAACTCTGCACTGCTCCTCACATGTGGCATCTGTACAGTGATGAAACCTCCAAATACGAGACAGATGGTCGCCACAGTGGAGACAAATCTACAGTCATTAATCTGGTTTGATATCGATTCATTTGACTCATTTCAGTCGGCTTGATTTCAGGGGCGTCTCCAGCTCTCTCTATTGCTTCTCTCCTCTGTTCTCGACCTTTGCTTTTGTGTCTGCTACTTTATCTCACGACGTCTATGTTTCTCTCAGTCTGGCTGCCGGGATGGCAGATGGCACTGATCCATAACTTTGTTAAGTGGCTGATTTTAATGAGGACGGACACAGACACGGAGCCAGCAACAAAAGACGGAGATTAAAAGAGAAAGCGTGATGAAAGACAAACAATCCTCCACATGTTGAATCACGGCTTAGTCCCACAAAGGCAAGGTGTACAACCTTTCGGCTCAGAGGACGAAAGCTGCCAGTCAAAGAAACAGCATGTGGCAAAAATGATATTTTACTCTCCAGCATCTCCATTAGCTTTTCAAGCCCCACATGGATATGAATGGCTCTAATTCAATGTACGTAATGAGAAACATTTGTTGGACGGCTAATGAGATTGTTATGAAGTGTTGTCGCACTTGGTAGCCTGGAGAATACAACATACGGTATATGGAGACGACATGCCCACTCTGCGTAATCCCTCTTGCTCATCTACGTGCTGAAAGGAACGTTAATTAGCCAGAGGAGCGTAAGAGTTAAACACGCCGAGGTCTCTTGTTTCGCATCAGTCAGTATTTTCGCTTTAATCACTGACTCTATATTAAGAGTCTTCAAAAAGGACAAAGCTTCTCACCAGTTCGGTGCATTTGACATGGAAAACGAAAAGGCTGACATTGACTATGACGAGTAAAGTGTACAAAATATTGATACTCCAGAAAGTATCGGTTCTCAATTGCTGTGTTGTGGCGCGCCCGTGACCCTGACCTTCATGCTGAACTATCCAACTGGTGACTGATGTGGTTCTGGCTGCTGGCCCAGTTGTCCACTGTAGTCCACACTGGTTGCATGTCGGCATGATTCACAATTAATGTTGTTTTGTTGTAAGCATGATGCAGACTGAAGCAGTGAGCAGAAGTCAACCAGCAACTAAACAGACACTCAACAGCTGTTTAAAAAAACATTAAAAAAAAACTGTTCTGAATATTATGTTCCGTGTTTTTCTGTGCTTTTATTTTGTTATTTTCCAGTCTGTGTTTTCCTTTTCCTTTGTTCCTTCCAGTTCATGGCAGCGCAGCTGGAGCTCGTCCAATGATCAAGCTCACTGATTTCTACACCTGGGTTCCAGTCTGCGCTGCCAGATGGTTGTTCCTTCCGACAAAGTTCCAGTCGAGATCTGTTTCTGTAGCATTCTTTTTAAACTGTGAATTTGTGTGCTTTTTCTGTCGCTTCCTCTGTTGTCTTTCTAGCCTATTTACTGTCCTGTTATAACAGCGTTTTTGTATTTGTGTGAGAGCTTTTGTACATGTGTCTTACTTTCTCTGGTTGGCTTTTTCTTCCTCGTGTGTGTGTTTTATTTAGGCCTCGCGAGTTTATCCGAGTGTGTTTTCTGTTGTACCCATTAGTTGGCTTGATAGTAATTTGCCTCTTTTCTGTTTCAGTTTTTTCCCCATCCTTGAGTGTTTCCTTCTCTCCGCATTTTGGATTTTGGTCTTTACTCCTTCGTTTCCTGTTTGTGCCCTGTTATTTTTTGTCTGTTATTAAATCTTTTTTTTCTTCTTCTTCTTCTTCTTTAAGTTGCATTCAGTACAGATGGTATAATTAATTTACTCTGATGTGGGATTAAACAAGATGAAAGTTTATATATATATATATATATATATATATATATATATATATAACACTAAAGCTTGGTTAACTCACGATTAATGGCAAATGAGTCAAACATTTTATACAATGTTCTAAATGTAACTTAAAAGTGGCCTTTGATACTTTCTTCATACAAACGTTTCTTTACTACGAACCCAACATAACGGTGACTGTCAAGAGAAGTCTCAGAAGCTCTGAAAAGATTCAAAGACATACTGTAGTAAGGAATAAATGCTAAACATTCATGGCAAGTCAGGGCGAGATGCAATGCAGCCCCCGTGAACAGGTCACCAGCCAGCAGCAGGTCACATACTTCACTGCATAGACGCACACGCTCGCACCTCTGGATAATCCAAAGTCACTAGTTTACCTCTGAATGTTGTGTTTGGAGGAACCTGCGAACACAAACCTACAAAGCTCTTGCTGTGAAGCTGCAGGGCCAAACACTAGTCCACGGTGCGACCCCTTATATAGCTGCGAGTGCATGATTAAAGACGTTCCAATCGTGTTTTCTTTCCCAGCTGACCATGTGATTTGGCGCATAAAAGATAAAAGCTGAATACACTCTTTGTTCATCACTATAATTATTCATCATTCCAGTGTGTTTTGCAAGTTTAATGTTGTCTCTTTCATTTTTTTCTTGTTTGATCAAAGTGGCATTAACAGTGTCCAATTTGTTCTTTTTAGAGAAAAAAAACAAACAGCACAAAGAATTGGAGACATTGGAGTGTAACTGCTTGAAACACTGACATTTCCCAGTTGTGCTGCCTCGTTCTGGAAATGACTGGTTTAGTTTTGCTTTCCTGGTTCTGTAGAAGGGATTTGGAGACTGGTGTCCCACTAGGGACAAACCCAACAAGTTTTTTTTTTTTTTTTGTTTCATCCACAAACTTTGAACATTTTAGCCCTTTAGAGGTTTCACTATTATTGTGTAAAATAAAAATTGAATTTCATGCTGTTTCTTGGTCAAACTTCAATCGCAATATTTATATAGACTAGAAGATATGATAAAGATGGACACCCGGATATTTTGACTCCAAAGCATTGGATCACTGAAACTCACTTACATGACTCTGAATATACAATATATATCAAGCTATGTTCTTCAAATGCCTAGTCTAGAGCATAGAGCACCGTTGAACACCAGCTGAACAAAGAATTCAGAGTTGAATGAGTTCCTTGCTGCTGAATGCTTATTGTCCTGATCGCACTCGCCGCCAGGTCATCTGTTATTTCTCTCGTATCTCCTTCAGCTTCCGATTACAGGAGCGCTAAGCACTCCTTCAGTCACTCCCCCCTAATCCACTTTCTTATAAAGGAACTTGATTTCGTGCAGCAAAAAAAAGGGAATGCGCCAGGGAGGCCCAATGACTTGTTACACTGCACACTTTTAAACTCCAAATATGTTTATCATGGTAAAGAAGTACTGGGTGTAACATCGACTTTATCCAGGAGCCTGATTTATCACTTGCAGTGCAGAAATACTCACTATTACATGCAGATTTTCCTTTTTCCAGGCAAGGCTGCTCATTTATCATTATCGAGTTCATGCCGCACTCAAATCTCTGGTCAGGTCTCCAGCTCCTGTATATTCAAGTCTCCGTCTGCCGTGAATTAAAGTGCGCTACAGAGGTTGTAGTCCATTACTCTTCAGAAATGTCTTTGGAAAACTTTGAAAAAAAAAAAAAAAAAGATGACATTGCGAGGAAACTGCGTTGCCAACCGCAATCTTTAAAGTACTATCACTCATTAAAATAGATCTTATTAGACTCAGGGGTGGGACACGATTCATTTTTCAAAAAATTATTTTCAGTACTATAATGGCATTTTCATATTTGGTTCCACAATGATCGATTTAAGTTGTACATGTACATGCAAGTGATGTGTGAGCTGTTCTCTGCCTAATGTGCATAGAACAACCTTTGGGTGAGACTTCAAATTCGGGAACATTTATTCCCATAAATAAGGTACTTATTTACGTGTATTGGCACCATATTAGTCAGTATCTAATCATAAAGTATTGCTTTTACCTTAGAATAGTCACCAAAAGTTCACTCTAAACTGCATCATAACAACCAAGCATTAACTGTAAATAAACAAGTAGTTAATATTTAATATGTTCCCCAATCTAAAGTGTTTTTTGTGAGTCTATCCTGAAAGTTTTTTTTTTATTTTCCCTCTATCAGCACAGTCTCATTTCATGTCCTTTGTCATAGAAGTTTATACATGTCTTATCTGGATTTTTGTCAGCAATAAGTCACTCAAAATCTATCTATTGAAGCATTTTCCGTAAAGAAATTTTGCAACATCTGAAAAAAGTTCAGCATGGGATGCTTTCCTACTTAAAGAGTTTCGGAGAAAATAAACTCCTTAAATGGTGGTTCCTCGTTCAAAGGCAGTTTGGGGTTTTGGGAGAGCAAAACCACTCTGATAAAAAATAAAATAAAACGACTTCTCAAACTTTAGTTTTCCCAAAAGCCAGCTCTCATTCACTCGAGTTGACGCTTCACTGTTTGGAAAACATTGGGATGAAAATATATTATCCGCTGAACAGTTACTTAAAAGAGCGTGATCAATACTCTCTTCACTTTCATAGATTTAAAATTCAGCCAAGCACTCTCGCAAGATCGATTGAACTGTTGGGGTTTTGGTTTCCCCAAAATAGAATGCATCATTAGATGCATTGTTTAGAACTGTTGTTTAAACAGCAATGACGGTAGAAGACCTCTAGAGGTTCCAGATCTTGCAACAACGGAGTTATAGATTTCATCTTGATTGTATGGAGGTGGAAGTGTTCTGTCCAGAACTCGACTTAATGCCACTATTTTAAGATGAATCTCGGGTTAAAGTGGAGCAGCTTTCAAATTTAGAATGTTCTGATGAGCTGTGTAGCTTTAAATTCCAACAATTTCTCTCCTGTAGTTCAAGTATGATGCTGGTGGACACACAAAAAAAAGATTCGCTGCTCCTATGAAATGAATCTCAGCTTGTACCGGCTGACTCCAATCATGTCCAACACAGCGGCAGATAAACCCGGCAATTAGATTGCCATTAAATCACATTACAGAACACTGTATTACTTTTCTTACACCGGAATTATGTCACACGGCTCATTTCGAACACTGATATTTTCCTGCTCGCCTTGTCACACTTGGGTACGAAGCGGATATGGACCAACATGAAAATGGTTGACCTTGATAAGTCAGTCAAGTGAGGACACTGTAAAATATTAGTGGGTGCGGAAGGGAATAAATGTGTGCATTTAAGGTGATTTTTTTTTTTTTAAAGCCAAAAGCAAGGCATTAAAAGGCACTTCAGATCTGCTGCCTGACTTTGATGACTTGGCTCAGCACCTCAGTCATCCTCTAATCGTCACGACTGCCACTCATGAAGTTGTCTGGTCTTCGTGACTGCAGTGAGGGGCTCCATGTAAAGAAGAGTTAAAATTCCCTTTACTTTTGTTTTTCATGTCGAAGGACTTGGTGCTAATCTGTAGTGCTGGGCTGGCGAGGCTTCATGAAACACTGTCCTCATTTTCTGTGTGTTGGAGAATAATCTGACTCATGATGTCTCACTAGAAACATGTGTTTCCTCAAGCCAACGTAATGTTGAACCATTGTCCACCCATGCTGGTCAGTTTCACGGTAACAGTCACTTTTGCAGAACAGAATGCAGAACAGAATTTCATGGTTCGTGCTTTTACTTTGTCACTTCCTGTGTTCCCGTTAGAGACAGTTTGCTGTCTCACCTCCTCCAGCTTCATGGCAGCGCAGCTGGTCCTCATTCCACTGATTGCCTCTGCAGAGATTTATATCCCGAAGAACCAGCATGTGCTGCCAGATGATTGTCTTATGTTCTCATGGTACGTTCTCTCTCGATTGCTCTGTTCGCTTGTGACCCTGTTTATCTCTCTGTTTTGCTCCACGTTCATCTCCTTGTTCTGTCACCTTTGTATCTCTCCAGCTCTTCCTCTACTCCTGCTTTCTCTGAATTCAAGGAACGTCCTCGGTCCAATCTCTATTTAATGCGTCTGTACTTTGACTCCTTTGATGCTGACCAATGACAACTTGATGCTGAGAGATGCTGTTATGCTGATGCTGACCGGGAATAAACTGAAGTCTGCATCCCTCGACTTCTGTGGCCCCACGTTGGGCGCCAAAATAAGCACCTCAACTGTTTATCTGTATGACTGTTGCCTTACTCTTATTTCCATATGGAACGCTTTGTCTGACTTTCGACAAAATAAATATAAATGATAAATAATATAGACATCCATATTTTGGCTGACCTTCTTTTATGTGTGTTCTGTGTTTCTGGAGTTTTGTTGAAATTATTTCCTAGGGTGGAACTCCACAGGGATGATGTCAAAACGGCCACGACAGGAAATAAATACCCAGGCTTCATGTGTGTCATCCATTAAAATGGGTGGAAGGTTGTGATCCATTGGACCCATGGCGAAAAATTTCGCAAAGAACTGAAACTCTAATTGTGATCGCTGAAGCGCGGCGAGAGATTCTCAAATTCAAATGACATGGACTTTATCCAATTAAACAAGTAAAAAATGTTGGAGTCCTGTCTGATTACCATCTTGACTTGGGGCTGCACATTAACTGGTCGTGCAGACAGTGTTTTTATCATTAAAAACACATTTTTAACGCCTGGCTTTTCTCTCGGAGGCCAATACCGAGGTTTTATTATACGCCTTTATCACCAGCACGACCGACTTCTGGGATGCTTCAGTCTCTAGCCTTCCCGAAAACTGATGGACAAAAAACAATTAGTTGAAAATGGCTTTGATTTGTCACGAACACAGTGGCGCCCTGAGGCCTTTTCGACTCTTGCATTCATTGTTTCTAACAACTGAAACTATTTTTCAAGAACATATATAGGCTTTCAACTTATATTTATGGAGAAGAAATAAATCTCATTCATTTTAATAGGGCACATTTGACCCGTATGGGCGGTGAGGCAATTTCAGAAGCCCACAAAGGAACGGTGAAGACATTCAATCTGCACTCAAAATGTTGGCAAGTCACAAGGAGGTCACACAGGTGTCTGAAACGTGGACGACAAATATGTCACATCTGGTATGTCAGGGAGGTTGCACACAAGGCAGCATCTTGCGAATCAAGAAGTCAGGACTGGTTCATTTCACGAGTCAGTTTTGGACATTCTTTAAAAAAAAATGTATTGAATCTAAAGAGGACTATCGTCATCCATTCGATATGAGATGATCTATTTCTTATATTTTATATACATATTTTATAATAAAAATATAGAGTATAGCAGTTCTTTTTTTCTTTTTTGTCAGCCATAAACTTATTACTGTCTAAAAAAAGATGTTCCACTAATACAAACGTTTCTTGATGGTAATAAAAACTCCAAATACGTTGTAGGTCGACAGCACAAAGGCGTAGTGAGGCAAACAAGGTGTGGCAGAAAACATGACAGCCTGAGGTAATGAACACTAATTCCTTTGAAGAGATTTATGTTGGGGAAAATTGTACACTAGAAATCCAAGCATTAAGCAGTATACAGGTATTGAGCAGGGGGGATGGAGGACTCCTGGAGCTACCCAAACCCATTTCTTTCCTCCCCCTGCCCCTTCCTTTTTGGTGGGTTTACGGCAATATATGTGGCACCAGCACAGACTAGAAGGTAACACAATTGTTATCAGACGCAGAACATTTTTTTCTTTTTCCCTTTATTGGAAATTGTTGACTGTTGACAGAGAGCTCAGACAGAACACTGGACATCTGCTTTGAATCCTGACTGAGAAATTAATACTGTTCCAAATATGTTATCCAGAAGAACCCAGGATTACTGACTATTGTACCGCACAACGCCACTGTTCTCCATGGTTGCTGTCTGTATTTTGAATGAAACAATGCAGGCTGACTTAAATACCAATGCGAGTGTGTGGGCAGTGGCGTATGCACACAAACACGTATATATTTCACGTGTATCTTTTTTCTCTTCAGTTACAGAAAGTGAACGGTGTGGCAGGATGGAATGATAAAAAGTGGGATAGATAAGTGATGGGGAAAAGTTGACATGCTTGGAAGGAGTGATAGCAGAGTTCATGGATGGAAATGTGTGCAGATGGAAGTGAAAAATATGAAATAGATATCAATATGTCAGGCAGGACCAAAAATTTAATTTCACTCACATTCACTCACACACACACACACACACACACACACACACACATATATATATATATATATATATATATATATATATATATATATATATATATATATATATATATATATATATATATATTTTTTTTTTGTCTTGTGCATGGATTTTATTATGCATATCAAGTACAATAGTTGTAGTGATGAATATATAGCTTTTCAAAATGTGGAAGGATGAGTTTTTCAAAATGAAGCAAACGTGTGCGTTCATTTAAAAAATCTGAACATAAATATGTTATGAATATGAGAGTCAAGAAACCCAAAGAGCATTTCACCACGGATGTAACACTAGGATTTTAATGCATAAAAAAAAAAAATCTAAATTCATTCAACATACAACACTCATTCTCAAAAAAACACTCTCAGTGGATCAGTATCTGAATGGTGGCAAACTGATTTCCTCACTGGGATTTTGAAACCATGACTTCCTGCTCCATGGTTATTGTCGCTATCCATGCTGCTCTGTACTCATAAATGAATTTGAGAGAGGGGCAAAACTAAAAGAAAAGGAAAAGAACAGCCACAGAGAAAAGCTAAACTGAGCCTAATGATGTATATCAGTGACAATTCAGAAATGTTCGTTGGAAATAATGAGTGGGAAGAAAACAATGCAAAAACAAATCAGCTGGAAATAAGGTACGTTTATAATTTTTTTCTCTGGAAAAAAAGCTAAATTTTTTAACTATTCGATTTATGAAAATAAAGAATAGATAACTAAAAAATCCACAGGATATTTTGAAGAAGTTTGTCACCAAATTCTGTACATAAAGTTATGTTGTTCAGGGTCATATGCCAGTTAGAACAGTGTCTTTGTCCCTGACAGCAGGAGTAATTTCTATTTGTTACTGTGTTGTTTTACTGTATTTTTTTCTAAGATACTATCCCAAGATAAGTTGAGTGTGTACTAGTGCGTGTACGTGTGTGTATCGCCACATTGACATACAGCAGCTACTGTACAAGTAGAGCAGGGAGGCATCAAAGACAGCGTGGTGCTTTGACAAACCTGCAGAAACGACGGAACAAAGAGCAAAGGAAATCAGTAGTGCTACATCAGAGGGATTTTTTCAGCAGCATGACATCTCCATGCACTTCAATATATTTTACAG
This sequence comes from Synchiropus splendidus, assembly GCF_027744825.2. NCBI lineage: Eukaryota > Metazoa > Chordata > Actinopteri > Syngnathiformes > Callionymidae > Synchiropus > Synchiropus splendidus. The sequence goes on from NC_071337.1 coordinate 12,521,727, forward strand.
TTTGTGGTTCATGTAGTCCATTTCAGCGGCTGACGTTGGCATCTGTACATTTTGGTTGGAGGTGGGGGGGGAATAACTATCAGCTTCCTGTGGTTCAGAAAAGTTTGACTTTCAGTTCAGTGGTGAATTACTTTTTCTGTTAAGAAGAACAACTGGGCTTGAAACTTTCATGCTAACTACAGAAATACATGTTGTGATGGGCTGGTTTGGCTTCATGAAACAGTGAGCCCACTAGATGACACTCTACACTCCAAAATCTTTGGCAATGACAAACTATTTCAATGAAACCTCAAATACTTTTTAAACCAAGAGCGCCACATTCTGATCTCTGAAAAGTGTGTCACTCACCTGCCCATCGCTACCGGCACCTGTATCTCCTGCACTTTTCACCTGTAATAAATTGACAGTCAATGGCACAGACATCTTATGGTTGAAAGTCTAATACATGATGAAGTATTGCTTCAGAAAGTAGAAATGAACGTTTAAGGCAGATCAACTTAAGCAAAGGGTCTTGACTGACTGGGCAAAGCTTTTTTCATACAATTTATTTAAATTAATCATAAGTATAGCGGAGATATAGAATAATAACTTGGAGTCTTGTGACCACTTAAAGGATTGCATTTAGAATTTGCTGAGAAATATGAATATATCCGGCATACAGGACTTGCATTTAATGGAAAAGTAGAGCAATGATCTGCCAATTGTTGCTGAATGATTATACCTCATGAACACAATGACATTATGATGAACCTAATTTTATGTGCCTGCAAAGGCCGCGTTTTTGGCGCTCTCGAACTCCAAAGGCAAATGTGTAATAAGTAAATGGATGAGTTTCTGCCTCTGTGGACTGGACATTTTCATCTCTCTCTCTACTGCTCCACCTGCATATAAATGCTTTGAGAGAGCACGGTGATGCAGCGCATATGAGGGCAGTGGCAAATAAAACCGTCTGATGAATGACAACAAAGGTCTCCAATTTGGAATATGGAGTAAACAAAGTTTTGGCACAAACTGCAAACAGGCCGAATTAGCTGCTTGTGTGGTCGAAAACCCCTGATGAAAAATATTACGTGTCTTTGTAGAGCAGACTGTGGCTCGTGATTCTTCATTTTAGCTCTTCAAAAAGTGGACTTTCAGAAACCAGTGGATTCTTGGAATTACTGCGCTTTCAAGATATAGAAGACAATTGCATCAAAGACATCTGATACGTACTAAGTGTGTATATGTCTTTATATTTCTCAGACGAGACGGTTGAAAACGACACGCCCACTGATGGTGTCATGGCTCAATCCAACTTTTCCAGGTTCCGACTGAGAACCAACTTTCAAACTTGCCACTCTGAACACGCTGTGCAAAATTCGGCTCGAAAACCAGGACTAAAGTATGTTGGTTTGGAAGGAGCTAAGTGACAAAGGTCAGAAAGAGCTGCACCATGCCTTTGTGTATCTTGTGAAAGCTTATGACAGAGTTATTACAGAGGAAGTGTGGTATTGTATGGACAGGTCAGAGGCATCAGGAGAACATCAGAGAAGAAAGACAGAATATGTGTGGAAATGAAAGAGAGCCAGGAGGGTCAGTGAAGATACTAGTACATACAAGTATATGGGATCAGTCAAACAAACTAGTGGTCAGAGGTGATGAGGAGTGTTCAGGCAGAGTGTGACTGACGGAAAATCTGTGACTGAAAAGTGGCCGGTACAGTGAAAGGGACGCTTTACAGGACAGTAATGATGCATGGTTAGAGGCGATAGCTCTGGCAAAAAAGACAGGAAGCAGTTGTATTGTTGAGGAAGCTCAGGTTTTTATTGGGAGTGGTGATGAAGGACATCATTTGAAACAAGTACATAGTATAGGCACAGAGTATGTCGAAAGATACAAAGTTTGAGGACGGACAAGGAACATGTTGCAGGTCAACATTGACCTCAGTCGCTTTTGTCACAAGATCGCGTTCAAAACCCAATCGTTTTGATCGGTCCGATCAAATGAGTGGATGATATTTTTCCAGTCCTCTCCACAGGTAACTTATTCATTTCTTAGAGACCATAAAATGAAGCTGACCCCAAAAGATCCAGAGTTTTACTACTTGATAGACCTGTATCTGTTGTCGCTAACACAAGACACGGGCTCCAAATGTTTCTGACACAAAATCTTAAAGAATCAATGGCATCATAAACGAAGCTGTTCAAGGTCTTCAACGACTGGACCCATCATTAAAACACTTTTCGATGCAGTAATGAACGCTGAATCAGGACATTGTTCCAAAACTCCCATTTTAAGGGTTAAAAATAAACACCTTCGTTCCCATGTCGAGACGCAATGTTTTCCTACTTTAATTAAAGTAGCCCTCAAGCTATGTGTCACTTTTCATTAAGGAAGACCCACAAAAATTGGTTGGAGGCTCTCTTGGTAAAATTAGATCAGATTTGTCTGATCAGATTACACACACATTTTTTTTCTTTGAGAGGAAGACTGCGACTGCTGGTTGTACATAAGGAAGGGTCCTGCACTGCAGTTGCTTTGTGCCGTTCATGCCGACCCATGAATGAAACTTCACCTCACTTCAGCTTGCTATCCGTAAAGTTTAGTTCAGTATTTTTTTATTCACCATGCTCCAGCTACAGGTCTCCAAACATTTCACTTTGATAAGACCGTGTACTTGGGAGTGACCCTGTCACCAGTCACTGCTCTTCTTCCTCTAGGCTGTGATGCATCAAGACGACAGTATAAGTCGACAGGTGGCGTAATGCTTGGCCTTGTTGCTGATGACTTTTCAATGCATATATTCGAACCTATATCCCGAGCTATGATGTGTTCACGGAGCAATGTATGACGCATTCTTGGTCTGATGAGTCATGTTTTCCAGTACAGCACATAGCGTTTGTTAGGAGTTTTCATGATTCGTATCATCTGTCAGTAGCTGTCCACACGAACCAGGTCGTCAGGTCCCCCGCCCTCGACTGCCACCTATTCCTCTTTGCACCCGACCCCTATGACTCCATCTGCGGGTGGTGGGTCCGCAGCAGGGACAGCCCATGTCGTTCTTTCGGGCCCATGGACAGAGGCCCGACCACCAGGCGCTCGCATTCGAGCCCCAACTCCAGGCCTGGCTCCAGGGTGGGGCCCCGGCTGCGCCATGCCGGGCGACGTCACAGTCCTTGTAGTTATCATTTTCATGTTATCATTCCCAGGACTCGCTGGAGAGATGATGTCTCTGGTCTGGCCTGGGAACGCCTCGGGATCCCGCGGGAGGAGCTGGAGGAGGTTTGTGCGGACCGGGAAGTTTGGGCTTCCTTGCTACCTCCGCGACCCGACCCCGAATAAGCGGCAGAAGAAGAAGCATCATCTGTCAGTAGCTCACCGCTTCATTCTCAGACCACAATCCATTGTTTGGCACATTGACAAAACACTACTTACAGCACACCACTGTATGACAAAACAAGCGACACACAGTCCTGAAATATTGGAGCGACGGCTATTTGGGTGTGTGACTACTTGAGGGCTGTTGAAAAAAAATGTAACTTTGTTGAGGGTTTGAGTGATCACAGGCGGCTTGACACAATATAACAGTGTTGATGGGCAGGTGAGGCTTCGTGAAACAGTGTCCTCATTTTCAGACTCCTCTGGGTGCTATGAAGTCTCACAGGTCCATTTTTAAAAAGGCTAATTTGTTAACAATTGTGTCATGGTTTTGAATGTCTTCATTTCATTTTTTCTGAGCATTAATTACATTGTTATTATAGTCACTGATTTATTGTGTAGTTCTCAAAGTGACAACAAAGCACATGGCATCTTGTTACTGTATGACCAATGACGTAAAATGCGTTTTAAAATGTGTACGTGTAAAATGTGTATTTGCAACTCATTTGTGTAATCTGTTTGAGACTCCCGATAGATACTGTCCTGGTCTTGTCTTGGTCTCGATACTCTCCAGTTTCAATACTGTCTTGGCCTAGATTGATGCGGTCTTGCCAGTTTTGCTAGTAGAACATTGGACACAAATGTTCAGTGAGGGGCAGAGACCCTATGGAGGGCATCCATCCTTGACTTTTTTTTTTTTTTTTTTTTCTTCCCTTACCGGTATTTTTGCCAAAAATAGACACAGTGCTCTTCCATTCAATTATTCATCACTGTGACATTCTGGTCCCAAAACCCAAAAGCACACAAGATGCTGAGGAAGTATGTTGTGCTCTTTTGTATTTACACACACACGCACACACACAGAACATGTATCGCACAGTAGAATACAATGGTCTGCAGCGTTGAATAAAAACGGAAAAATGGGTGTTTCTCATTCAGAAATAGTTTCATGTGCTGAATAAAAATGCATTTTAGATTTTATAACCTAAAATGAATTGCTTTGCTTCATTCTGTGTATGGGAGTTACATCATCACGTCTTCCTTGTGTTCATTCCATTCCAGTACTTTCTCCCTGACTTGGAGTGAGTTATTCACTTGTGAAAAAAATATGTTGATATAACAGTTGCTGTTTAAAAAATAAATATATCACATCTAAGCATTGTAGCTTAATTCATGAAAGCACTTTTTTTTTGCTAACTGATGAAAATAATTGAATCTCAAATAAAACCAGGACATTTATTTTCAATGCCAATATTGGCATGGCAGTTAGGGGGCGCTAGTGCTCAAGCCAGAAACAAAGGGCACCTGTTGCAAAAAAAGAAAAAAAAAAAAAAATGTTCGAAATGTTCGAAATCTGAATCAATTTTTCTCAATGAATGGAAAAAGAAATAATGCGTTCCAAGCCTTAAAATAGGCTTTTGAAGGAGTGAATGTAGAGTGTCTGCTGCAGGTGGCTGTTCCTCGATGTGAGTGGCCGCTGCATGTGGGAGGGGTTGCTGAGTGAGTGACGTCTCTCCAGACGTGAAGAGGTGCCCGGTGCGTGTCCAGCTCTGAATGTGCGCTTCTGTGCAGTTTGGCTGTGACAAAGTCATAAACCAAGTCGCGCTCTGTCCGAGACTCGCCTCATCCCTGTGCCAGCTCCAGCCCACAACAGGACATCAAACCCTGTAGTGTGGCTCCAGTCTCGGAGGTGTGGAGAGAGAGCACCTCCCCTGTGACACTCTACCACGGTCCAGTGCGGAGACAGGAAAGGTTTTACACCTCAATATGAAGAAACAACAGTCAGTAAATGTAGCTAACGGGACACGTCTGCATACAGAGGCTGCGTTATACACAATAACAAAGTGCGTCGTGGGTCAGCTGATCGGTCCGCGCACGTTATGTTTTTTCAGGCTTTTCTTGGGGGCGTTCGAGTTCTGGATTTTTGTTCGAAACCCGAAGAAAAAAAAATCTCGAAATTTTTGTTCGAACTCCGATTTGTTGGAATTTCGGGACGTTCGAAAACCGAGGTACCGCTATACTATATATATATATATATATATATATATATATATACTGACTCACTGACTGAAAACCTAAATCATTTCAAATTGTTGTGTAAAATAGTCATGAAGAGTCTCTATTTCTTGTCTGCAGTATTCACCCAAGAAGGTGTATTTATGTCATAAATACTATCCTTCATTATAACATGCTTACGAACATTGAGACTAAGAAAAACTAATGTGCCCAAACGTGTTTGGTTGTATCAGGAGGTGGGTGTTGGTGAACGACAAATTGCTGTGAGTATGCAATGCCTGCTTACCTGCAAATACGACGGGGAAAAATAAGAAAGCAAATCAATGATGATAGATGATGACTGAGGAGGGCTGTCAGAGGATTTTAACCTTTGCATTTAACTAAGGGAGCCAGAGGAGAATGAGAGGCTGTACCTATTATAAACACTGCACACAAACCACAGCAGCATCAACTCCCCAAGCTGTGAAATAACACGAGCCGTTGTTTCTCACCTGCTTTAACACTCCTCTCCTCCCACTGGTGAGCTCACCATCACGGTCTGTGGTGCATATATTCTCTGCTCCCCGAAGACTGTGAAACCCAGTCTGTCACACAATACAGGAAAGGAATTCAGGTTGACAAACATCCCATCGTAAGCACTGGTTTAAAAAAAAAAAAGAAATGGTGTTTTAATACTCTTTGGGTATAGTCTATAAGATGAGGTTTAAATTCAAAGGAGGTGATTTGAATTCAGTTTAAATCGGGTGAAGGAAACATGATTTCTTCAACATTTATTCAGTTGATGATGAAAAGTTACACTGTGACTAATACACTTTTGAGGAAAATGAGTCTTCAGCCATTTGAGAACAAAACAAAACCCTGCTGGTACTGGAGTGTCCCCAGCTACCTTTATTGCAACACTAGTCCAGAGCCACCAGATCAGTTATTGCCAAATAAATCCCACTGCTTCATTTGAGTTCTACCAACAACATAGTACATACAGTGCTGCCTCGGTTTTCGAACGTCTCAGACTTCGAACAAATCGGAGTTCGAACAAAAAATTCTAGATTTTTTTGCTTCGGATTTCGAACGAAAATCCAGAACTCAAACGCCCCTGAAAAAAGCTGGAAAAACGTGCGTGGACCGATCAGCTGACCCACAACACACTTTGTTATTGTGTATAACGCAGCCTCTGTATGCAGACGTGTCCCGTTAGCTACATGAACTGACTGTTTTTTTCATCATATTGAGTCAAACAGCCATCTGGAACGGATTGTGGTCGAGAACCGAGGTACCACTGTATAGGGTTAACATACTATCTGCGTGACCGGTGTTGGATCACTAACAGTATCGGTTATCGGTCAGACACTGGGCTTCAGTCCTCTTACTCATTGAATGGCCACCGACACCACAAACCCATTCCACTTTATGGCAGCATGCAGTTTTTGAATGTCACTTCTTGACAATTTTGTAAAATTTGTGGAAATACTGCAGTGAAAATTGTGACGTGACCCATGTATGAGAAAATAATACTGAGGAAAGTTGTTCAAATAACGATATACATGGGGAAAAAAAACCCCCAAAAAACTCAAACCGACAATGTTTTTTGTAATGTGCTTGAATACAGCGATTAAAAGACCGATCTATGTTTATCAGCCCTCATTTAGCCTTGGACAAAAGAGGACTGGCCCACAGAGTGGACACTTTTCATTTAAATATCATGATGGAGGTTGAATAATAGAATTGGTGATGTGGTTTGTGAACTTGCTGGTGAATTTTATTACAGCAATCGCAGGAGTCCTGCAGTTACAGTACGTCTTATCAAAAGACCATTGTCCTTTAGAAATGCATCGTCCTTACTGGAGAGAATAGGGTCCGGGGGAGGGTCCACTTCCTTGCGACATCAGAAAGATATTGAAGGGGTGAGTAGTGGATACGACTTGTCTGTGTCTGCCGAAACACCTATATCAGGATGACATGTGGATCACTCAGCGATGAAGGTAGGTTGGCTGCTTTTATCTTTTTTTTCCCCCATCGCCACTGTTGTCACTGTCAGCAGGTGACAGAGGTCAGCTAGGCCTTTCCTGAAGGTGTCTGTGGATTTGTGACAGTATTCGCAAGTGCTGTGAGTTGGAAAATGACTGTTTTTACTTTCCACGTCCATATATCAACCTGAGCTTTCCATGACCCGTCCAGCCTACTCCTGACTTGAAACAACAGGGTAAATACAAAACACTCACAAGGGTCATATCAACACAATTTTATACATTAAAAGGATGATAAATGAATGAGCATTAATGTCTCCTATTAATGTTGCAACATCAGAATCTGAATCAGAATTTAATTTATTGCCATTGTGTGTGGGGAGCCCACCAACTAGGAAGCCTCCTGCCAGAGGGAAGAGCAACAAACAGTCCACGTCCAGGGTGAGAAGCGTCGGCTCTGATCCGACCTGCACGTCTCTGGGTCCTGGAGACATACAGGTCCTGAAGAGGTAGCAGGCTGCAACCGATCACCTTCTCAGCAGAACGTACGATGCGCTGCAGTCTGCTCTTGTCCCTGGAGGTGGCGCTGTTGTACCAGACAGTGATAGAGGAGGTGAGGATGGACTGGATGATGGCTGTGTAGAACTCCACCAGCAACTTCGTTGGCAGTTGTAGCCTTCCTGATGAGGGACCTGATGGTTGGCTCCCATTTGAGGTCCTCAGTGATGGTGGTTCCCAGGAAGCAGAAGGAGTCTCCAATAGGAATAGGTAAACCAGCCAACATAAGAGGGGACAGAGAAACTGTTACACTCCTGAAGTCTATGACCATCTCCACTGTCTTATGGGCGTTGAGCTTCAGGTTGTTGTGGCTGCACCAGGACACTAGCCGCTCCACCTTCCTCCTGTAAGCTGATTCATGTCCATCTGAGATGAACCCGATGATGGTGGCGCAAACTTGACGGACATAAACCACTTGCTTCACAGCAGCCTTCAATAGAATGTAGAAAACACTTCAGTGATCTTTCTGAAAACTGAATTTTGTCATTTGATTGGACTGTCTGGATTGTTATATGCAATATAAGAAGCACACATTAGATACACATCAGAACCTGTATTTGCCACCGGTCTAGATGAAACCAGTATTACATTTCCAACATATCGATAACATTTTTTTCTCCAGGAGAAGTCACACATCAGCAATCGGATCTAGTATTTTCACTTTTCCTAGTCTAGTAGTCGTCTCACTAGTTCAACTGACTGAGAAGCCGACTGTGATCCGAGTTAAACCAGACACATATGAGGATGGTTAGCTACATACAAGCAACTGGGACTGAGACTGGACTGGACTGGGGGTGAGGAGCAATGGTGAACAGGTACAAGACCAAGACTGAGAGACTGGACGAACCACGTTTAGGTCCTCGGCTGGAGGGTCAAGGCAAGCTGTTCTTCCTGAGGAGAGTGTCAAGGGCTGCATAAGATCTTCTGCCAGGCAGTAGAGTGGAGAGCCATCTTCTTTGATATGTTGTCCTCAGGCAGAGGCAACAGGAGTGGCCTTTCTCAAAGAGTGAGCACACTGGTGAGGAAAGCGGTGCAAGGTTGTGGCTGAGAAGACAGACATGAAGAAGAATAACAAAGTAAATAAATAAATAAACTTCTGTCCTGTGAATGTAAAAGGTGACTCATGTAATAGTCACACAAAAAGCACTCTCTGCATCTCTTCTAATACTTTAAGTCGTGAGGAAAGGTCAACTTTTCCTCTTTAACCACCTTGTTGTTCAGTCGACAATGATGCCACTTGTTGTACATTTCCTGTCTGCTGTACTGACGTGCGCACAATCTGTCGCTCTCCATAACAGCCCACAAGCAACACTGCTTGCACGCAGACAGCTGGTGACAAACAAATATTCTCTCTCTTGTAGCTTGTGTAAGCATTGATGCACTGCAGTCGTCATACACACCCCTCTGGTGGTCTGGCCTGTCAGTGGATAACTCATTAGTCAATTAATTATTATTCCAACAATAGCTTTGTGTCTTGCTTAAAAGAAAATGACATTTGCCAAATGCCTTTGCCTCAAACATGAATTAAGATTCTGCAGAGTGGGCTTATTAATGGACTTCCAATTGCGCCGGTTCCCTTAAGCCAGCTGCTTATGAGCCGTTTCTACCTGTTAATTCCAGCAGGGATTGTTGTGTGAAAGCATTTCGGTCTCCCAAACATTGCACCATTTATACCCAGTGAAAAAGTTGTTCAAATCATGAATAAATAACCAGAACGGAACACAGAAAAGGTAAGTGTTGTTTCATCTCCACGCAATTTACACAGAATACTAAGTGGCGACAGAGATGCTGCTCCGGCGGCTTTGTTAGACTGGACCCTCCTTATTATGCGCACCGTTGACAGTCGAAATCGGGCGACACGTGTTGAAGAATGCCATTTTACGATTTGCAAGACGACTTGTGTTTTTGGAATCAAGTATTTGACCTTATTCAGTGCCGATGGGGGAATAGAAAGAGATGTTATTTGTTTGTTCTCTGGTGGAAAGGTGTCCCACAAACACTTCTAAAGATTGTCTTTTGCGCACTTGAAAAAGCGATGCCCTTAAGGAGATAATCTGGTGGGAATTTGTCGCCGATTGTCTTCGTAGAAATGGCTTTGAAATCTTCTGGTGCCTCACAAAATAAACAGGGCTCTTACCCGCGAGACAGTGGGAACAGCGATTGAAAGATCTTGATGCTATACATTTAAATAGTTCAATATTCTGCTCTTTTATTTGTACACGCTATTTTTAAGTCTGACTGAATATGCATTCTTCTTTCATCTGCTTGAGCGAAGCAGGGTGACGGGGCATTTGGAGCGCAGCCCAGTCGCGTTTGTTGGAGGAGACGCCAAACATGTCACCATATGCATCCACTCACACTGGGAATTAAAAGGCAACAATTAAAACGGATGTTCATTTTCAGGCAGTTGGAGAATCATGAAGGGCCGGTAGGAAATCAACCACAGGATGAAGGTTTCAGAAATACCTTGCTCTGCGGTCAAGACGAGTGAACTGTTATGGGAAGGATTTTAGAGGATGTGACATGTCCCCCCGCTCGACTCATCATTAGAACACTGAGGAATATATCAAGGAAACAATTTCCTGTCTGCATGCAGACCTAAAGAGACAGGATGTGCCACCCTGCATAATACATACAGAGATTGCTGAAATGAGGCTATTGCATGGTAATGGAAACAAACAGATTCTTGGAAATACGCTCTTCCATTTTCATGATTGAATATTTTATTGCATGGAGCAACAATGCAGTCGACCAAAGACGCTAACATAGAATAGCAATTAATACATAAAAAGTATAAAACTGAGAGCTTATTGTGCATGTTAAACCCTGCAAACATCAGCGTGTGTTTGTCTGTGTAGTGAATAGCAACATTTTATATGTGCTGTGTTGAATTGCACAGGGCTACAAAGACATGCCGATATCCGAGCGTATGAGCATTTACTCTGAAGGGAAGGAGTTACATAACTAGACCAACAGTTGCCTCCACTAAACCGTTTCAGATTCATACCATTTTTTTTCAGAGGCTCTACCAGTGTCACCTAGCAACCCTGAAAAATGACATACAACCAAACATTTTGTCTATACGGCAAAAATATTGATTAACTTTGGTGACAAAATTGTAGTTTTTTAGATAGTTAGCTGGAATCCATACAACAGAATGGTGATCCTTTTTCGTAATAGAACTCTGCTTCATGTCTGGTTATCAACGTTTCCTGCAGATTTTATTGAAAACTTTCCAACTGTTTTGCTAACAGACGGACTTGTGTTAAGCGCTGACAGGCCCATACACTGCACTTCTTTGCAAGGCCATTCATTTCCACCCATGTTGTGGCTCACACACTCCTAACATTGTCACGTCTGAGGCGTAACACACTGACAAGTCTCCCCTGTTCGTCCTAGGCAGACGTAGAAGTCAGCCTTCTGCACCGTATGTTGATGGATTAGGCTTTTCAATTGAATCAAAATGTTTCCCCCCAGCAACATTTCCTGACACAGTAGGCAGCAGTTCACCTAACTGTCCAACATGTATGGTACTATATAATATGTACACCAGTTAACATCGCAAGTCAGGTCATATCCAGGTGCATATCCTCATCCTAACCCAACCACTCCTTTTGTACGTCAACAAATGCCATGAGAGGGAAACATTTGATTCAATAGAAACACCTAACACAACATGTCATTGTTTTACACTGGTTTAATCTACTTAACCAGATGCCCTTTATTGGCAATTGAAAAGTCTTTAACCATCGAGTCAAATGTGTTTGTGGGACACTTGGTACCAGTACCATTCCCGAACTTGCTTGCACAACTTCAAAAATGAGCAACAAACAAAGTTGAAGCCGTAGTGTGGGCAGACACTGAGTGACATCACCACTTATTTTGCATAATTGATTCCTGCATATGTGAGGGAGCTGTGACACTTGAGTGAATGAGACTGGCACAAGGTTTAGGTCAACCATGGCGTGGTGCTTCTTTCCCTGTATTCACTTGGTGAACAAGCATTTCGGTCACTGTGACTTCGACGGCACCATCATAAGGTGCTATATACTGTGTGCCAAGTGACATGAAATGTGAATCATTGTTATCATGGGGAAGGAACCAACTCCAATGGCGTTATACATTGACATAGGGAAAGTAGACTTTTGCATCCTGAAGGCAGCCTTCAGCATTGCATGTAAATGAATAGTGAAGCACCTGTCTCGCCTTCCAGATCTGGCATATCCTGACGCCATGGCCCATCACATTAAAAAGTCAGAGAGGGGGGTTAGATTAGCCACAGGATGGCGCTCCTTTTGCTGTACTCCATGTGGGTTTAGGGTTACGATGCCACTTGGTACATAAACCCCTCAAACAACCGTGCGTTTCAGTTATGGTGACGTCGGTGGCATGGTGCGGTATGGCAGGTGCTGTACAGCATATACCAAGTCACATCTATTGTGAATCAGTGAAGAGCACTGCCATTCGTCTCCCCTGTGAGCGTTACAAATTGACATTTGGAAAGTGGACTTCTGCGTCATATGCTGACGCCGAAGGCAGCCTCGCCGTTGCATGTCGACGCATTGAGCTTTCAATTGAAGCACACCTTCCGCGGCATATCCTGACGCCATGGGCAGATCAACACGTTTGAAAAAAGACCGAGGTTGTGGGTAGGGAAGCCATAGGATGGTGCTCCTTTCATTCTACATTTAAAAACATGCCAATTGCTATTTAAAGCCTCTGACATTTTTAAAAAAAGGAAAAGAAACGTGCACACACACCTACACACAAATGCAGCCGTGCTTACAAACTTGTGCAGGCTGCTACAACTACAGTACTGTTCACTCTCTCTGCTCACTTGGAATGAGATTGTCTCCCTCACCGCCTCGTTCTCTTAACTACATTTTGCTCTCTGAAATTCTGTAAACAACGATTTTTGCTAACTTTCCAACTTTACTTTGCTTGCATTTCCATCACTGCAGCTCACAGCCCCCACTCCCCGCTTCTCCATTTGTCTTACATCCCTCTCCTACTCATCTTGCTCCTTTCCAATACTTTAATTGCTCTGTTTCTCCTTTCGCTTCCTCCTGGGTCCCTCTCGGTATCTTCTTCTATACAATCGCCCCTCTTGCTTTCCTTTTTTTAAACGTTTATTCTCCCCTCACACCCCTCCTTCTGTTCAGCACTCCTGTTTCTCTGTACTTTCCTCTCCTCTTCCATCTCTTCCTGCCTCTCTCAGGACATGAACCTCACACATGGCTTATTGATTTCTGAAAGCAAGAGCGGCAGACAACCCGCTTCTGTAGGAACAGGAAATCTTCCCACAATGGATTTGAGATACAGTTGAAACCGCGGTTTGTATTCAGAGTATTGGTGTGCAGTAGTGAAGACAGTCACCATGCCAGGAATATTTAAATGGAGCGAGAACACCAAGAGTTGGTGGCATGAGAGGATGAGAGTTAAAGTGCTGGAAAGGGAGGAGTAATATGCCTGTAGATGGCAGAAGAGTGCTATGAGGGAATGTGTGGGCGCCTTTTCACTTAAATACATAGAGCATCAGACTTATTCACACTAACACCCGCTCAGACACATTTATATTCCCATGCTTCTGAAATGCTTCCAAAATGCGACAGTAATTCCACCACTGACCAAAGGACATCCTCTGTGCTGTATGATAGAAGGTGTGTAACCTTTTAGCACATGACTGTTTGCACCTCCGGAGAGTCTAGTGAGACGTGCCAACCTTGCACATGTCACTCAGTGTTAACAGGTTAACTGCAAATATCATACCAATTGCATACCTCGCAGTAGGTTTTGTGATAGAGCAGTAACAGCCAGTCGTGATGTAAGGTTTTCCGTGCAAGGTGCTCCCCTACGGAAGAGGCTTCGTGACTGATTCATTGCTCAAACGTGCCCTCATTCATCACGAGAAATGGACTCACACTTGCCTAAGTGGGCACTGGTGCAGCGTGTTCTTCAAAGCATGGCCATGATTCTATAGAAAACCCAAGTTATTTGATGGCTAGCAAAGGCATTAAGGTTCCTGTGAAAACATCTGCAATGTTTTCAGATGTAAAATTGGGAAGAGAAGAAGGTCTGACAATCATTTTCTGCTGCTTTATCCTTTGGTAGGGCAGCGAGTGGCTGAATCTGGAGTAACTGACCAGAGACACTTTGGACATGCTATGTTTATTATTCTGTATTAGATATTATTACTATTGTTATTATTATTGCTAAACATTTGTGCACTCTTGGGCTGTGGGAAATAAACCATGCGAGGAGGACATCTTACCAAGTCGAAAGAGAACATAGAAATTCCACACAGACTCAACCCAAGTTTGCACTTCCTGCTTTGAGGCTGCACTGCAAACCTCCTTCACTGTCAATCAAACATGAGTCCCTGTAAAGATAATCTGTACATGGCAGCTGAGAAAACCAAACTGTTGCTGTAGTCCGACTAGGAAGACTGGTTAAGTGACTGAGATGCCCATCTAATCCAGTTAATAGCTTGACTGAGATCAGACCGAGGGATTTGCATTAAATTCTTTGGTGCCTCGGAAGTAAAAATGTATATATCGACTCCTCGGAAAGAACTAAAGACAATCTAATGACATAATAGTAGAGCAGTGGTGTGTGTCTCACTACTTTGTCGACACCTGTGTTGTGCTGATTTGGCCTTGGTACCATTAGCTGTTGTAGCTAACTACATGAAGGTGACCTCCATAACAGCTCTTGTGTAAATAAATTAAGGAAACCGGATCAAACTATCCAGCTGATTGTAGTAGTACTACATTGTTGCCATGCATTCTAAACATGGTCAGTCACCTTCCATATTCCGGTATAACATCATCTAAATTATATATATATATATATATATATATATATATATATATATATATATATATATATATATATATATATATATATATATATATAAATTCAACTAGGGAAGCTAAGTGTACACACAGCTCTCAAAAACCCAGAACAGCATGACATTTCTCAGCATCACAAGCCTTTATCCAGACCACCTGCTCAACAACTCTTCATCTAACTGCTATCAGTGTGTGATGACAAATACGGCACTATTTGATCGAAGGGAGCAGTTGCTAAATGAGTCAAATCACATGACCCAACACATACTCAATCCAGAATTGTGGATCGCTGATGCTTACGCGTGGTTGATGGGTGATAGACAGATAGCTTGGTACAATTTCAAATCAGACGGACAAATGACTTGACGTTGCGTGGACACAATCCAACAGTTACTTTTATATGTATCGGCACCAGAAGAATCTGTTGCTGCAGCGTCCATGAAAAGCTTGAATACACGACAGTTATGTTCCGGCATGACTAAGGGTGGGCATTTAGATTTGCTCAGGGGCCTCATGGAGGGCCACAAAGCCAAAAGAAAGAAAATAAATAAATAAAATTCAATTTAATTTGTGGGGCAAGAAAAGAAAATTAATTCCTGCAACAAAGAGCTGGAACAAGGCAATTTGTATTTTGGCGACATAAATATTACCTACATAATCAGCTTCATAGTGTCCCTTTGATCAACTGAGGGCCATAAATACATTCAGTTTAATTTCAAAACGACCATATTTTCAAGTTTCCATAAACAACGTGTCATATGAAATGACCCTAGTTCTTTTCTTTGTACTTGTCTTTTATATTTTTCTGTAAATCATTCTTGAATTAGATGAGTTCTTCTTCGTCACAAATTCATTGATGAATAATAACCATTTTTTTAAATGTATGAAATGTTCAGAATTCCGCTATTTTACCATTTATTTAATTATCTATTTATTCTCTCTCTTCGGCGAATCCACTTCAGGAGGAGAAGCGCGAGCAGCGACCACTGGCAAGTTGCTCGCTGTGACTGACGGTCGGATTCCGCTCTGCGCATCAGCCTGCGCTGATCCAGTCTTACTCACTTGAGTCCCTTTTTAGCATCAGTCCTACTTTTTTTTGTCATATATGGACTTCCTTCGACGAAGTTTCTGTCGAGTTCTTTCTGTCCATCTGCATTGGCGCGGATTAGACTCCGACGTGGTTTGATCGCGGAGGCGCGTCTCCTGGTTTCCGGCTGTGAATGGAAGCGGGATCTTACGAGCAACACTTGAAGGCAGCATTCGGTGAGAAGGAGACGCACCAGCCGCCGCGGCAGGACTTGAGCTGAGCCATTACACCCAGCGGAGGGGATGAGACACGTCTCCTCTGCTTTCTGACAACGGGGCTGGTTGTTTCTTCTTCCAACTTGCTCAAGAATCGAGGACAGGACTGTCGGTCGGGATATTCTTGAGCCGATATTAAGGAGAGTGACTCGCTCCTTTTTTCTCATCCCAAGGATCCTTTTTTTGAACTGAAAAATGAGAAGATAGGAGGACTGGATATGTGACTTTTGAGTGTGGATTTGCTCCTCTCGTCAGCTCTGTGTGCGCGAAAGGGGACCTTTTGGAATATAGTGACGACAGTGGATTAAAGCAGACGAGGCGAGACAACCTGTATCTATGCGCGCGGGTCCCGTCTGCCTCTGCGCCGCTCACCCTCTCGACGCGTTGACTGAGACAGTCTCATGGATATGAAGGGTTTATTTAGTCCACTTTAAAGGGAGGCGAGGAAGGAAAACGCGCACGTCTCTCTCCCCCTCCACAGCATCTCCCTCACTCTCTCTCTCTCTCCTTCACGTTCTCTGGATGTGAAGCAGCATGCGGCCCGGTGAGAGCTCGGAGGGCTCGCGCTCGGCTGGCGGAAGACGCACGCATGCCAACATTTGCGCCGCTGCTCGCAGCTCGGACCGCTGTCTCGCGCGCCCTGCGTCTCCGCTGACGAGGACGAGGAGGAACGCAGAGGGGTCGACGGACGGCCGGGGAAGGATGGTGGCGACGCTGATGCGCTCTTTCCTGTGGACCCTCGTCCTGCTGTGCTCGCTGTCCTCCCGCGCGCAAGGTAAGCGGATGCGACACATGAGCTGCGGGAACACTGACATACAAGTTTCAGTGCGCGTGCCCCCCCCCCTTCTTTTGGGCACTGCGGTGCTTAGTGAAACACACTCGGCGTTGCAGTGGAAAGTGAAAAGGACCGGCAACAGCCTCTTTCCTTCTTCTGCCTGCTCCCCTCCTTCCCCTCTTCTGAGCTCCCCCCATCCTTCCCCTCAATACTGCCATTGAGCTTGTAGCCAATAAATATTCTTGCGGTAGCGCTTGGGCTGTGGCAGCGAACGTGAGCTGCTTATACCGAATTGTGTCCTCGTGTCGGTGTGTACGTGAGTTGCTTAAAGTGCTGAGGGCTGAGCCTTACACAGCTATTTTTTTTTCCTCCTCCTAATGTGCCGGTCCTCCGTCATCCAGGTCACTGTGAAGGTTTAAACGAGGCAAACTAGACTTGGGCTGAGTTCAGAAAATGTTTCAGGGTGGCTGGCGTTCAAAGCAAACGGCCTGTTCCATTCAAATCTAGATAAACGCAGGTCAGGATCAAGAGCAGATCGGCGGAAGATTCGCTCCCCTATTCGCTGCTTTCATGCCATAAGTGGCTCTACTCCAAGCCTCTATTGGATGGTCAAGCTCTGTACCTTATGTTGGATACAGAGACCAAATGCCGTGTCCTTAACTTGAAATTTGTTTCAAGTAGCCACCAAACAAACTGACATGCTCACGCATAACTAGTCGCACTACTTGATTTGGACCTAAGGGTTCAGGAGCATATCTGTGTCAAGAAGTATAGACCACAAATGGCACCATGTTTTGAAGCTTTTCAAAGTGGGGGCCTATGAAACTGCTTTCTTTGTCAAGCTAAAGCACCTTCAATTCAACTGCACTCTGTTTATGTGTTTCCAGTTGATGGTAATGGTTGCCATATTGGGGGGTAAAGGTCGGAAAACAAAACAAAAAATGTACTCTCTCTGACAGCTATGTACAAGACTGAGCTCGATAGTCTGTCTGAATATGAGGACATGCCAAGTTTTGTGTTTTCTTTTCCCTATTTTATCCATCTTTTTCTACCATGTGCTCCCTCACGTCTCGCTCATTTCTTCCCAAACCATGTTAAAATATTCACACTTCAGCTCACTATCCATGTCAGTTCCTGGCTTCCATTAGAGTCTTACTCCCTGGCCCCGTTTTAAAACATGCTGCGAGCCATCATGAAGTGCAAACACACCCCGTGTCTTGCCAGGTTTGCTGTTTGGAAGCTGATTGATCGCTAATCGTGGCATCGCCAAATACTGGTGACACAGCAGAGACAGAGATTCGGCTGATGGGAATACACGGCGGGATGATGAGAGGAAAGTGGTTGCAATGACACGGCGACATGATAAGTTTGTCAATACGCTGGGATGAGACTCTGATTCTCAAGTATTGCAGTGTGCGTGAATGGAGTAGGGCCTCACGAGCACGACATGACACATTGTTTCTTGGAGCTTCATAGCTGTGCTCAATTTTTCAGACTTGAAAGTGAATTTAACTCATCTGGTTTAATAGCTTGTCATGTTGGGTGAATTATCAAGTCATATTTTCAGCTCAAACATTGTAGTTCCTGTAACTGTCCACCTGGAAGTGTAACTGAGGGCAAAATAGTATTTTGTATTATGGGCTGCAGGGTAATAAATAATAAAACATCTTTTTCAAGAAGATATTTATGTTCAGACACTGGATTGGATTTTTCATGTGGATCTTTATTGTGTCGTCACAGTTGAAAGACAATGAAAGAGTGACAGTCGCTTTATAAACATGCACGAGGTCCATGGACTTTAATACGTTAAAAAGAGGATAATGTGATTAAATGTAGTACTGCAAGGCGGTGGAGGCCTGTGGAAATCCATTTGTCAGTGTCACTGTAAAGTCCGTGATCTTCCAGTGTGGAGGCAGATCATGTGTAGGCTGACAGTGCAGAAACACTATGGATCTGCGGGGTGATTAAAACAAATCTGCACTTGAACGTCTAGACACTACCTGGAGCATGTGAACGTGCCTTCTTCTCATACGCCCTTATTTTACCCTCTGGTTCTGCGTGATGGACATTTGAAAGTGTCTGTTTGTAATGCTTCAACCTAACAAAGATGAGAACGATGGAACGGCCTCCGGGCAGGAAATATATCATTTGAAACCCAGTGGGCCACAGGTCCTGGCGAAGAGATCCCCCTGGCTTTCTGCCTGCCAGAGACGAGTTTCATACTCCCCGAGGGATTCATTTGGTTCACGCAAAACTGGCAGAAGAAAGATTTCAGATGAATCGGAAGGAGGAATAATACATTGGCAAAGGTAGAGGCGCCGAGTTACTGAGGAAATGAAACCTTTTTAGTCAGAGCCAAGTGAATGTGTAATTAAATGCCAGCGTGACCCATTTTGTCATTTTGGAGTTCTTAAAAAAGGGATTCGCTTGCACTTGTTTTGTTTGCGCTGGAGTTGGATGAATATTCGACCTCTTCAATATCTCTGTAACGTGCGATTGAGGACTAAATGTTGGCCTCTCCAATCGCTCGGTGAGACGCCAAACTATTCCAGGAGTTTCTGGAGTTTTGTTAAAAGTTAAGAGCTGAACTTTCACCTCAAACAAGTCAGATGAGAAATGTTTTCCCGTCTTTAGAGTTGCCTCCTGTCCTCTGCTTCTTCTCTCCTCCTTCTGCTCCACTCAGCTTAACACGGCCTATCCTCCCTTCGCCTCAGCTGTCCCCCCCCTTAGCTCCTCTGTTTTCCCCTCCTCTGCTCAGCACTTCTTCTCTGCTCTCATCCTCCCTCAGCTCGCCTGCGCGCTCCTTTCGTCTGTCAGATTTGTCCTGTGGCTCCAGAGGCTTAATTTACTCGCCAAACATACTAAGTCGCACATGTGCGCACTCAAGAAAAAAAGTGAGGAGAACCCTAAACACACACTTATTTTTCTCTGTCTTCTTGATCTAAATGTATTCTGTGCTGCACTCAACCTGTCAGAATCCAAACAGGTTCTGTGGCCAACCTCAAAACCCACACCTTTGCAGCATCCCTGTTTACTTCTCCTTTCAACACAGTCTTTTGCTTGTATGAATATCTTCAGGACTCTTATATTCCAGCACCCAGAGCGATGCAGCATATATCGGTATCACCGTATAACAAAAGTTGAAAATGCCCAGCAGTGGGATAACTTGTGTAGCACATAGTGTATAATAATTTGTATTTTCACAATGTTTGCTTTCTCAGTCTTTCCCCCTGCAGTGCTACTTTCACAAACTTTTTGACTTAAGTCACTTTTAAATTATGAATGCTTTAAAAAATAAAGCATCATGCTGATATGGAATACGGATATGGAGCTGGGTACAGTTGCTCCAACGTCACTGTGCACATGTGACATTGGAGCAAGTGTAACATCGTGTGTCCCGTTGTAGGTACCAAATGTGTCCGCTTACCAAATGTGTCCTACATGCCGCAGTAGGTAGGACACATGAATAAAAATGTATCTGGACATAAGTGCCTACTGTGGAGACTATTGTGATTTCCTGCATGATATTAAAGAAAAACAAAGCTCCGTTCATGTCAGCCAATCATGACGCGTTATTCCGCAGACCGCGGAGAAGAACGGACATAAACTATTCGATGACAAACATTGCGTTTTGTGGAAATAAATGCTACACCTGTGGTAGAAATCGCCTTGAAATCCTTTATTTCAATTTCCTCTGGCTATATAAAACATTTTAAAAATATATATTGTATATGCCAGATGTGACGTCATCACCCCGCGGCAGGTAGCGCACATTTGGTAAGCGGACACATTTGGTACCAACACCGTACCACACTTGTTCGCCATGCAATGGAACCGTCAGAGTCTTCATAGGGTAGGGCTATGAATCTTTTACTATTTTACAATTCTAATTTAAACAATTCTTTTTTCCAAGTTGGCTACCTTAGTAGTTTAGCTGGATAAATCATTTAAAACCTTGCCCCGCTGTTTTACCTTATGAGCGCTCCTCATCACCGTTGTGCTGTAACTACGTACTTGAGTTTTGTCTTTCATGTTGCATGAAAATGTTGGACAGAAAATCAAGTATGTGGTTGAAAATGTTCTGTTGGCTCTGCTTCTTGGTCTTGTGCTAGGTCTTTAAACAGTAAATGGGGACATTTATTCTGAATTGCAGGACAGTGTTAAGTAAAACCTGTTTTGCAAAATAATTTGGTGACCTGTGGGGAGTGGCAGTAATATGCATTTGTGACCCCTGTTACACCAAACAGGAGGACCAGGCTTGTCCCTTCCAAAGCCCCATTGGTTTACATAGCTGCCCAAATCCCCTCAGTATGCCATTTGAAAATAGATACAATTGCAGGTGTGCGATATTATTGGGGGCGTTCCTGCTCACCTCAATGCTTTATTCTAGAATCCCAATACTGAAAAGCTTTTGCATAGTACAATGAATGTGTAGATTTATATTCACAAGCAGTCTCTGTACTGTACAAATTTATTTGGCAGATATTTAGAGCAAAACCCCAAAAGTCCATGCATGGATCCCCGTTGTAAAACCTTTCCAAATTCTCCGACTTTGTTATGTGACTCAGTTAAATTAAAAAAAAAAGTCTACAGTTACATCATTTGTAATTTTGTTTTTCCGAAAATTAATTAAATTGAATTAAATGAGCGTTTCATTCTCACAAACGCAGTCTGATCTTAAAAGACGAAGGTCTCGCTACACCACTACTGTTAACCATGTTAACCAAGAAGCTAATGGAAACCTCTAAATTTCTCCTTATTCCCCTTTCCTGTGAATCAAACAGATTTAAAACCTGTCTCATGAATTTCAGATTGTTCCTCTGCCATTTTCAGTCTTGATGTGGACACGGTTTTTAGTGAATGCGGGGAAGAGGACCCCGTAAGAACTGAGCTGAGTAGACACACACTGAAGCACTCTGCCACTATCGCAACGGAATATTAGCCCGACATGGACTCTGTAACTCATATTTAATCCAGTGGCTTATGGTCGGATTTTGAGGGACGTGTCTGTAGCACAGGCGGCCTTCTGATCATGCTGGCGACTTAATTAGTATGGAATCGGAAAATGGACCACGGGGAAAGCCAAGGCTGTGTGTCTGAGAGAGAGAGAGAGAGAGAGACAGAGTCTGGGAACTTGGATGGTGTTTAAAGCATGCTTTGTACGTCTGCCGTTTTCTGATCCCGATGCACTCCTACTTTTGCGAAATGTAATTATTGGGCCTACAAAAAAAGTTGGGTTGAGTTCTGCGGATGAAATCTGGCGGCCAAGAAAAAGGATATCAGCCAACTTCCCAATGTTCAAACATTAACGTTGACTTAGTGGTCCAGGTGAGGGATGCTGTTTACATAACCTATGGTTTAAAAAAAAGCGTGATCCACTTTTTTGTTATTTTACATCATTAATTCTGAAAATGAACCTGTCACATCTTCTTTAACTTTAGACAAACTGGGGGAGTTGGAGGTGGCGTGACTGTCAAAGTTCTCTGAAGCTTGCATTTGGGGATCTGTCTGACCTCCAAAGGGCCTTGTTTTCGTTCATATCTATTCATGATATGTAACTTTAGTGTTGTATATCTTTTATTTGGGCTGTGTCTTGGCTGGTAGAGCCATCATTTTAAGTGGGAAATCATCAAACAATGCAGCGCAGTATTACTGTATGTGCATGAAATCGAGTTGAAATGACGTCAGTCCAGTTAGACTTTCAGTTAAATTTTTCATTCCCTATTTGCTCTATATATTGAGCCATTAGCGCAGGCAATACGACAAAAAGAAGAATTGAAAGGAGTCTGTGTCAAAAGAAATGAACACAAAATGACTCTGTTTGCAGATGACATTATTTTATATTTAACAGATCCAAATGTAAGCTGAATTGCTAAATCTGATAAAAACAACTTTCTGGATATAAAATCAATATTACAAAAACACTGATACTGGCATTTAATTATTGTCCCTCCGCAAGAATCACAGAGAAAATTGAACTTAAAGTGGGATCCAAAAAATATAAAATATCAAGAAGTGTTCTTATACAAACATCTAAGTGACTTATATAAACTGAATTATGATAAAATACACTCAAATGTAGCCAAAGATTTGGAAACATAGTCTACCCTCACACTAGATTTAAGTTCTAGAATCCTGACAATAAAAATGAACATCCTTCCTCGGCTTCTGTACCTCTTCCAGGCATTACCTATAAAAATATCACCACACAAATTTAATGCGACAAAATCATATCTAGAGACAGATGGAATGGACAGAAACCAAGAATAAAATATTCCACATTACAATTGACCAAAGAAGAATGAGTTATGGCTTCCACATTTAAGAGACTATTATTATGCAGCTCAGCTTGAGAACATTGGTAAAGTGGTGTGATCTGGGATACTGTGCCAAGTGGAAAGATAGAGAAATTCACATTGGAGATTATCCAGTTCAGACTCCACTGGGCAACGATAAACTATTTAGAACAATGAAATAATAAAACACATGAAATTGGACAGGGAAGTTAAATGGTTGAGTTGGTTTGTTCGATACCTACAAGGGGAAACAATTTCAAAAATATATAAGAATCTGAGGCAGGGTTCTCAGTATTCTACAATATACATTGAGGAAAAATGGGAAAATGAAATGAAAATCCAGATTACAAGTGAGGAGTGGTTGAACATCTTTAAAACACAACACAATACAACCAAGTCGGCGGCGTGGCGGGAATTTGGGTGACTGAAAAATTTCAGTATTCATTTTTTTTTCACTCCAATAGAAAAATGAATTGCTCCTTTAATCAACAACATAAATATTGATTATAGAAAACTTTAAAAATCAATACAATGTCACAATCAACTATTGCGATATTTCAGCATAAATATTGATACAGTATCTTCCAAGCAAGTGTTGCAGTGTTTGAGTACATCGATAATTTCTTATACTCCGACAATTGATATACTCATTCATAGCTTCATTGTCACTCTATTTATGTAATTGTTGACTGAACATTTTACTGTTATTTTTACATCCTGATTTGCATACAGAACATTACTCGAGGAAAAATAGCAACCCCTTAAAATTTTCATGAATGTTTTACCCGGTTATTTTTGGTCGGGTTGGTGTGATCGTCGATGCTTCCTATTCATGTAAAGAGAACAAATTCTGTACCTAAGCTGCTTCTAATATGGGCTTTCTTCATTTCAATGAAAATAGAACAGTCGGAACTGAGCTGGAGCTTGTGCAAAACAATTGTTCAAAATTTAAAAAAGAAGAGAATGCGACTCCTTAGATTAGTGTGGAATTAAACCCGGTAGACATTACAATGGCTTGAAAATGTCTACTTTTTAAGAAAATAATAAAAGCTGCAGTGTGTTATGTAATGCCTTTATTTGATCTCACAAAGTCTGATCATAATTTTCCTTCCATGTGAACGTGTAGTCACAAAAGCCAGCTGTCAAATTTGTCTTTTGCGAGGAATCGCTCATTGTGAATCCTCCATGTGAGTGCTGTTTTAAAAAAAATACATCATTCACTTTGATTTAAAAAAAGCACACTATGAATCTGCTCTTTGCATAATTTTTTGGGACATTGTTTTTGGAATTTGTGAAGTCAGTGTGTCTAGGGTTTTGGTTCATCTGCCTCAGGATCACTCAGGATCAGGACCTCTCATGTGGTTCATTTGAACTAGCCATCCAGCAGTCACTGGTTAAAATCCAGGTGAGAAACTTGGTTGAAGTTTCTAACAAACTGGGATGCCTACTTCAACTTGGGCTCAGACAAGGAAGTCCAGCATCTCTGGGTCGTGTTCACCATGTAGGAAGGATGGCAAAGGAGACCGACTCAATATATAGAGGAAACCATTCAAAGGCCATGGATGTTCGCCCCCCTCTGTGTTCATATGCAGGCGCACTCATATTTGAAGATGATTCGAAGTAGTCATGACATGTAAATGTCCAGTAGATAAACATCCACAGTTGACACACACACATACACACCAGTGAATTGGCGTTAAAATGTTGGCCGCATCAAGAAGCATGTGTTGCCCCGAGGGACGTGACCAGAGACTCACAAACACAAGCGTGAACACACAGTCTGGTCTACACACATTATTAATAAGAGTGTCAGATGAGAAATTAAGAAAGACAGGCCGCTTCATATCCAGCTGGTGCTTCGCTTTTGGCACTTTGTGTTTGTTGACATTGTATGTTCTGATTTATTAATGCAAAGAGCGGGAGTGAAAAAGGCGTCCATTAAGTTCAGCGGGTTTTTACACCTCAGTTACATCAGGAGTTTTGTCTATGGGAAGGAAGATGGAATGTAAACATGAGTACTGGCCACAGGTTCAGTCCCCGGTGACAAGCAGAGTCTGTCCCTGTCACGTTGTCCTTGAGAGAGATACTGATGTCCTTAATGATGGTGCACTGGGGGAAGACACTGACACGAATCTCCTGTAGGACCAACACAACAAAACGGCTCCAGAATCATAATTATTATGAAAAAAAAAAAAAAAAATGAGGTGACCGATGGATAAACAGGCTTGAACTGGTTCTCAAAAATATCAATATTTGCTTGTTTTCTGTTTTTCTTATGTTGGATTCATGTTGGATTCACGTTATATAAAACAATGTAATGCAGAATTAAATAGTTTTTGTGTCCTTTTCTGTTGACAACATGTAGATTCAAATAATTATTTGTTAATTCGGATTGGATAGGATTGATTTTTTTTTTTTTTCAGAAAATATTTAGCAGTTAATATTTTTTGGAAACCAACACCTTATCGTAGCTTTCCTGTACTCGGATCCTCAATTTAACCACCCAACCGTACGCGTTTGGGTGGTCTCACAAAAGCAAATACTGAAACTGAAACACACATCTTGTATGTTTAAGGTGTATTGTGCAGTGCATGAAACATATGACAGACAGACTGATTCATTTTAAATGTTTTGACAGTACAGTTACAGTACAACAACTCCAATCTCAATTGTTGCCGGTCTTGTTAGTTTGTGTCATTTATAAACAAACATTTTACGGTTACATTAATACTGTAATGACAATAATTAACCGCACAAGGCAGCGAAATCAAATGTTCACTCATTTAAATCATATTTGCGGGGCGCAGCTGGGTCTTTGGGAGCGATAGACGGAGAGGAGGAAGCAAGTGCAGTCACTTCATTGTGCCTGAATTTAATCTGCTCAGTTGACAGGTAAACCCAAGTGCCCCAAACTCAGAAGTCCGGCTGTCAGCAGTCATCTCACAGTACTTGCTATGTAAATACGCACTCGCCTCTTCATCGCCTCTCGCTCCTGTGCCTGCAGTTTGGTTTGTTGTGATGCACTTGTGCAAGTTGTTGCTTCAGCCTCCATATATATATATATATATATATATATATATATATATATATATATATATATATAGTTCATTCATGTGAAGTGAAAGTGGTCAGGTTTCAAACATTCAATGGAATGAAAGAGAGACACCTTTTCATTGTATCATTTCAGTATTCAGTTTTCCCCCATTCTGATAGTGAATAATAACCTCAAGATGAATGAGGCTGTTCACGAATGAATGATCACAAGTCCTTTTGTCTGATTTAGACAAATTGTGCGGACGTGCTAACCTGGATGTGGCAGTGGCAGATATTCTGCAGGTGGCGCTTCCTGTCTGTGTGATGATGTATTTCCTGTCTGGGCAGCACACAGGGGAAACTGTTGGTTCTGTTGTTCGGACCAGTGTTGTGCAAGAGTCAGTTTCTGTTTGTACACACACGGTTGTCTGCTTCTTTCCCAGAGAAGACTCATTTTCCCAGCAGGTTCTGTCAGACTGTTTCTGGGCCCACTCTTTTCACAGCTGGGGGCTACTGCCGTCACAGTCTCCGTCTGACTTTCGTTAGGTTGCCCAACCCAACCACCAGGAACATCTCCCCATGACTTTGTTTCATTCAAGTGTCATGAGCTTTTCTTTAAGCTTCACAGCTTGTATTTTATTTTTTGTCGCGATGGCACGATTCAATACCATGATAATTGCGTAGCAGACCATTTCTTAGTCAAGAATGTCACTGAAACTACAATTTTGAAAGTGGCCATGCTTGAATGACCACCAGTGGAGCCTAAACATGGAGGTTATTTGGAGAGATTCCCAGTCACTTACAGACACTGAAATGCATGGATATAGGAACAAGAAGAGGAAAGTGATCATTTATGACTTAAAGAACACTTTTTGGAATTTGTTCCTCTGGGTCAACAGCTTCTCCTTCGCATTGAGATCTCTCACCAGCCATTCTTTACTCAAACCTCAAACCTGTGCACACACTGTGGAGTCCGTAAGGGTGTGGGCAGCCCACCGTGAAAAAGAAATGCAGAACATGGGGTTATGGCTTAGTATGACCAGTTGTGTGACTTTGTATACAGTAGGGTGGGATATTTCCAACAACCTCACAGTACGATATGTGATATGTGTGTATCCCGATATTTTAGAATACTTTACATACATTTTTAAGAAAACAACCATGTATCCCTCAAAATTGTTTTATTGTGCTGGACATTCACAAAAGACAAAATGCACACTATACAGCAAGGAGCAGCTCTCAGTGCCGCTGCAGGAAGCTTAATGAATGAATGTTCATATTGATAATGTTCATAATGTTCCATATTGATGCAGGTATTCAAAGAGACCTGCAATGATGTATTCCCATGCTGATATTTTAAACTCCACCCTGGTGTAGGATTTGGACAAAAAAGATTGTCACGATAAATGTTGTAATTTTGGCGATAATAATTATCACGATAAAAACATTTTCATTCTATTCCATGTGTTGGACAATTTATGTTTCAAGCCTCTCATAGAAACCCGGTTGTGTCTGACAGACTGCTCTGCCATTTTTTTTTAGGGGTTAAATTGAGCCGTCTGTCTGCTGTATCTCATGTCTCTGAACAGTTGACTTTAACTATGGACCAGTCTGGACACGTTTCCTGGATGCTATTGAAGAAATATTAGAAATAATGTGAATAAATGATCAATTAGTCATATTCTATTCTCAATATCACTATACAAACTGTCAGTCCTTTGTCTGTCTTGTTTGATGAAAAACCTTTTCACAATCCTCGCTACTAAAATGGTTGTTTTTCATTGCCTTATTGAAGATTTCGCTCATACTTTTAACCGCTTTAGAATTTGTTGATGGTCCCTAACTGATGCTGGGTCGTAGTGTTAGCGCTGCCTGTTAGAGTGTGTGCACGATCAGTGAACCCTAATGGGGACGCAGAGGAAGACGCCGCCGCCAATACCGGAGGGGAGGTCCGTCCAATATCCAACTATTTTCACCACGCTGTTTCGCCGAGGCGCCAGCGCAGCGGGAGACCTGTGTGTGTTGATATGAACCAGGGCAGACGACTGCGTCAGAGAACCTATTCGGACTACTCCATCTAATAAAATAAACACGGACCAGTGTCATTATCAAAGGTTCCTTGTATTAAAAATAAGTTTAAAACTACGATCGTGAACCAAAGTCCACCACACTCTCCACAACTGTCACACACCGGTGTCGACTGTCAAACGCCACGGTGCTGGAGAGCGCGGCTCGCCGTCTAGTCATGTTCACGTGTGTAAGTCCAACGCAGCAAGTGAGTCATGTGTTTATCGAATTTATCGTGAGATGCAGAATTGTCACAGTGGAGATTGTGTTTGGCTGTATATCATGGCACCCTAACTAAAGTGCACCTAACGTGCTATACGTACCAGGTAAGTTGAAGCAGTGCTAAGAGCTTGCAACATGGAAGAATGGCTTGGGGGTCAACTTTGGATGCAAAACTCCACGTGAATACAGTTGCGATTTGATGCCTTGGGAGTGAGTATGTGTTGGTGAAACGGCTCCTTTCCCCGGCATGGCTGTATTACTTTGCAAAAAAGAGAAGGCCATAAAACCAAGCCTTGACATGTTAATCGATTAAAGCAAAATAGTTTGTCCTTTAGCTAAAGTACCTCTATTTATGATACTCACAAAGCATTTTGAATCTCTTTGGCAAGTTGTAACATATTGGAGATAGAATGCCCTTGCGTGCCCCTGTGGCATTCTTCCACTCTGTTGGCTTCCTTGTGTGAAAGTCGCCCTTATATTTTAGTAGTGAACCTTTTGTACTGGCGTTTCATGGTTTTTACTCACGAGACACCAGTCACTAAACAACAATTCGCTTCGTGTTCCATTTATATCAGTTGTTTAAAGAGGACAGTCATCTAGGTCTGGTCCTCTTGAATATTTTATGTAATTGTGGCTGGATGTGTTTTTGTCACCAGACCATAAAAATCTGTCCCTGTAACTCTATTTCAAAAATGGTAGTAATGTCAGAAGGAATGTGTTGTTTGAGCAAATAGCTTTCCGGGGCGATTTTGAAACAGCTGTGCAGCTAAATTAACGCTCAAGTATGCGTATGTGTTGCAAATGAAATCTTTTTTTAGACACGCTGGAAGTTTTTCTTTCTGGTTTTAGGGTTCACCATGGCATGTAATCTGCTCTGCTTTCTTCAATACTTGTGTTTTTGTGTCCTCTTGAATGCTGCATTTGATGCTGTAGGGCACAGTGTTACGAAACTGAAGTGAACTAGTCTAGGTCCTATTTTAGTAACAGGTCTATGAGGGTCTGAATCCTCCACTGGACATATTTTAGGCAGTTCCTCAGGACCTCAGAGGAAGCACATTCATGTTCAAGATTTTTAACAGTCAAAAGAACTGGTTGATATTCTTCAACTTGTGATGCTACTAAAGACACAGGTGTTGGTGTGCGTTGATATTTATTTATTTATTCTGCTATAAAATAAATAACAGAATAAATATCGCATCATAATTATGTCTGATTCAGTCTAGACCGACATATGTTTTTGGAGTTTCTTTGTAGCTTCATGTATTATTCTGTGCCGTCTTTTCTTCCGCCTACCCCAGCAGGGTGTTGCAGCCGGCATCATTAAATGCTTTGAACTTTGCCAATGGCCGTCTGTTCCGCTCACACCTCGACTCTACTCTGCAACACCCATCACATTTGCTTGCTTGTATGTTTTTTTTTTCTGTCCTCTCTCTTGTTGTGGGTCACTGGATCAGACGCGGAGCAGATGCTTAACTGCATGACCCCCACCGATACTGAGAATACAACATGGGTTTTAACGTTTCACTGGTCTCTACTTTGTCCACAATTTCATTTTTTTGTGCTTAATATTGGATGAAAGATAATAGTGACACCCTTTATTATTTTTATTCTTTTACACTTTTATTCTATTATTACTATTTTTAGCTTCAGAATTTATTTATTTTATTTTTGTTTTTTTCAGCGACTGATCAGCTGCTTCTGATATGCTGGTGAGGCTTCATGAAACAGTCAATTTTCACAGTCTACTAGGTGGCACTTTTTGCTCTAAAATCTGGGTTCGAACAACTATTTCAAGAAAATCATTTTAAAACTAAGAGCGCCACCTTCTGAGCTCTGAAAATGAGGACATGTGAAGCCTCTCCAGCCCATAACAAGCTCCTTCTTTGAGCACTTCTGGCTAGAAATGATTCGTGTTTATTGTATATGTACAGACAGTGGTATAGTGTGGGAAAATGTTTTGTCATTTATGACACTGTAATGGAGACAACTCAAATTTAAATTTTGCATGCGGCATGTTAAGAGGTTATAGTGATCCACTGACGTCGAGTAAAGCCTGTTGGTGTCATGTCTGAAGCCATGAAAGCTGAGACTGAAATTCACATTTCCTTCGGTAGTGGGGAATAATTAAAGAAAAGAAAAGTCGATGGATCATTGTCCTCGAAACATATTTTATTCAGCAGAATTGAGGCTAATAGTCATGGATATTAAATGGAGTTGATTGACTGGAACAGCTGCTGTGTGATAATACTTTGACATCTGAGAAGGATAGTTCTGATTCCACAGTAAGCTGAGCTACAGAGGAATTGCCGGTTGGATGCGGCAGCACAATGGGCTCAGCTCATGCACACGCACAGAGGCAGAAGAGGGAGATGTGATGACGTGAGGAAAACAAGGGACCCGCAGGAGACAACTTAGGCCCCAGTATCTCTACATATTAGTCAGTGCCCAGCTACAGGGTGAGAGTTGAGCTGAAATGTGTTTCTGAGATCAAAAGAAACATCACGATAAAAGGGATTGAAAGATAAAAGGATTTGAGTCAGATTTCCAATTCAAGCAACCACAAGGTGTGCTACACTCATGTGTGGTGAAGGTCAAAGTGTTCAAAAGACATTTCGCTCTCTTCGCCCTCATGTTATCAAGTGAAGGGAATAAAAAACAATTCACCTCTCTTTCACTGCGAGAGGCATCAATACTTTGCCTGATCCATCCTGCATGCTTGGATACGGATTTCACCATTCAGCATTTAAAACTAGTTTGTTTGATAAAGCATTCATTCATACACTGAAAATAATGTCAGCTTGCAATGTATTTTATTTTGTCTAAATATTGCCACGACCAGGACGAATGTATATACAAGTGACATCCGACTTAGGACCTGCTCGAATTGCGTCCACCTGTACTTACGACCACGGCCAGCAGATGCTTATTTTATTTTTTTATTCAATGTCTGGCACCAGACCACGTAGCAGCCCGGCAAGACGTATGACAATTATGGCATAACGTACAACAGTTACGGCAGCACAGTATCCCAGCATCTCACTCTCAAACAGCGATCTACCACTACAGTAGCACCTATAAGCCTCTTGTCCGCTATTTTGAATGGCATTCGACTTACGTCCAATCTGACTTACGATCGTCGGAATCGATACCGGTCGTAAGTCGGATGTAAGTTGTATATATATATATATGTATATCCCAATCTCATTTATGCTGAAACAGCTAAACCGTTGAAAACAAAATAAGGATTTATCAAATGATTATCAAACAGCTTTGTTAGTTACATCATTTGAATGCTCAATTTCTTTAAAACCCTTTTTATATTAGTGTGGTTTTATTTAAGATTTACCTTCTGAAATCTCATCATTTGTCAAATTCAAATGAGCTCAGTGGGACACCAGGTCTGAAGAGAGTTCTGCACTTCACTCACACGACTCTGCAGATGAGATGACAGCGACCATCCATCATCGAGAAGATGAAAAGGCTAAAAGGCTTTCAGTATGCTTTGCAAACAATTGTTTAAAGTAAGGAACTTACCTGCATTTTGTTTCCATCAGCTGCCTCACACATCCTATTAAAAACAGTGCTCTTCATGCTGTGGCGACAAATCAGAGGCGAGTGTCGCGACTCACGAGACGTGGATATCCAGTATGATGGAACTACGATTACGACAAAATAGAGGCACAAATGATCAGAAATTTAAGGCGTCCTGCTAAAAAAACAGGGTTTTTCCGTCTTGGGCGTGATCTGGTTATCCAGACACCCCTCTAGCTAACAACATGATGGGCTAAAACATCGCCTTACCGGATGAATTTTGTCCGTCTAATAGCCTTGGAGTTTTCTAAAGGTAAAGTAAACAAACATTTCCTCTCCTTGGTTGTCATTTAATTATGCACTGAAGGAAGTATCACAAATGTGGCAGCACATACAAGTATCTATGTAGGGATGGGCGATATGGAGAGAAAAAGTTATCGCGATAAATGTTGTAATTTCTGCATTTTAAACCTATTCCATGTGTTGGACACTACAGTCTCTCTTGAAACTGTTTTATGATGAAACTTATCAGTGGAGTTTGTCTCCAACATCATTATTTGTTTATGTTTAAATATAATAGTTAACTAAGTGTCAGATGAGATGTTTCACATCTCATGCCCATCCCTATGTCTATGTAATAAGCATTGATATAGCCAGCTTAAAAATGAAGTCAAATGTCAGAAGTATCAATATATTTCAGCAAAAACATTGATAACATTTTGTGCAATCGAGTGTCACGATATTTGATTGTATCGATTATTTCTTACACACCCACAGGGCGTGGGGACTGAGAAGCTGAGATATGTGTCGCCTTCTGTCAACTTCAATTTGTCAAAAGAATTGTATTTTTAATAGAAAAATATATGTATTTTTAATACATATATTTTTGCTTAATAGATCGGCCAATCCACAGTGTTGCACTCAAGCACGCACAACGCTCACTCAACCGCGAGGACAAAAGAGAATTGTGAATGGTTATATCAAGGTAAGGAAACATAAAGGATTCAGATTGTGGGCAAAGTCAGCCTTGGTAGCAGCGTTGTGAAATATCGTCTCATTGTCTTGCAAGCCTTGAGCGCTTCAGAGAACACACTGTCACATTTGGTTTGACACGCAAGGTGTTTTTCTTGCTATGGGAAATGTTTGGTTGCTGTTGATGTGCAGCCAGTCAATGCACCATGATGTGATGTGAGCTGAGCGTGAGCTGTGAACTTTCTTGGCGTGAATGGCTGCCTCTGAGCATAATTGGCAGGGATGGAAAATTACACAACAAACAGAATGGCAAATTCGAAACATTTAAATTACGTTTTCACACTCCATGTGCCTTTTTTTTTTTTTTTTTTTTTTCGCCCACAAAGTTGATGACACCACTGCTACAGTCATGTATTTTTTTTTTTAATTCCTCTGCATTCACAATTCTTTTACTGGTTGGACCTCGAGGTCTGACTATCAGTTTGAAAAGAAAACTGTTATAGTTCTGGATGATGGACACAAGTGCAGGAAATATTGGTCGGCAGCAGGCACGGGAGACGAGGTTAAATTATAAAGATTTATTCGTTAGAACGAGCAAATAAATACAGACAAATAACTAAAACCTAAGGACGGGAACAACACACAGGGAACAGGGTTTAGAACCAACGACCTACTATATAAATGGGAGAACAGAAAAACACACACCCGGAGTTAAGCTCAACGTGTTGGTGACACTAAACTGAAAGCGCTCGGTGGCTGCGGCTAATCACACTCGCGCACACGAGGAGTAAACTAACGGATCTATAGCAAAAAAGTGAGGCTTAGATAAACAGCTCACACGCGGACTGAATTGTGAGTAGGGAAGTAAAGACAGAGGTAGCAAGGAAGAACAAAAGGCGGCGACAGAATAGGAATTCAGCACGGAGGAAAAATCTGGAAAAGGTCAGGGAGTAAAGTGAACACACGGGAGTCTTGAAAGAGTTTGACCTTGACAAAGCGAGAAGCAACAATCTGGCAAACAGGGCTGACATTGACAGGTTTATATCCAGGATGAGACTGAAGAAGAGATTAATGCCAGCTGTGTTGCCAGTGAAGCTGGAGACAAAGCAGGAACAGGAAAAGAAGGCAACCGCAGGTAACAAAATAAAAGCACGAGAGAAAAATACAAAAAGGAACAGACAATAAAGTGCAGACATGACAAAAACTTTGGAATCTGTTGCCAGACAGTAATATAATAAATTGAAAAATAAATGTGAATATGCATTGAAAATAAACAGTTTTTTGTTTTTAATAACTGTATTAATTCATTAACTTTGAATATAGACTCCCATTGACTGGGCAGAATAGAACCAAAATGGAACAAAATAGAGAGAAACACAGAGAAACATTTTTTCTGTGTTTTTTTTCTCCTGATTTATTTTATTGGACATTTTTATTGCCCTTTAAAAAAAAAATATATATATATATATATGAATAGTTTATTACAATTTATGTCTGTGACGTTACAAAAAAAAAAAAAAACAACAAAAAAAACCAACAGCTGCAATAAACAACTACTTAAATAAATAAAAAAATATGGCAGTAATTGTGTCTGTGTTTAGTGCACCGTGTGAGTCTGCTGACTGTTGTTGTCTCCACTTTAATTTTCACCTAAATGGAGGTGAGTTTCCTCCTGGCGTTGCTGTCTGTGCTTCCAAAGAGTTATGAGTGAAAGCACCAAAGGGAAAGTGGGTGTTTCAGGTACTAAGTGCCACTAAATGTAACTCGGGTGAAAACGGCAAATTATCATGGTGCAAGTTTGTCACAGCACGGTAGGCTGACACGAACCTGCCAAAAGTATATTCCAAAAGTGCAACGCCGCAAGTGATGTGTGCGGAATGGAAATGCATAATGAACAGTAGCCCACAAAGGAGCAGAGTAAGTGCTCACAATATAGTAGACATCTTGTATTATCAGAATGTATTGCCATCAAAACTGTATATAAAGAACGTGAGCCGATGTTTCACTCCCAGACTGAAGTAGCAGTAAACTCCCCGTTTATGTAAACCGTAAACAAGCCATTATCATCATGTACTTGCAAAACTCGGTTAGCTGAATAACTCGTGATTAATACTTGATGCTCGCACAAAGAATTCAAAGCAAACAGGCCATGTCCTTACTGTGAAGCCAAGAATTCCTGGCTTGCATGCAAAGCATGGAGGCAGCAAACATTTTACACACTCACTGCTTCATCTTCTTAAAACACTTGGTCCCAATACGCACGCGGCACCGCTCCAGAGCGGTGAAGAGGAATCATTTTAGACGACATTTGACAGTTCTTTTTTTCTGGCCCGTCTTTGCCAAAACTTAAAAGTCCAAATTCTGAGAGACATTATTTCCAGCGACAGCACTTCAATTAGTTTTAATGTTCATATGTAAATTTAAATGTCTTTCTCAATCCCCCTCAATGCAGACATTGTTTCACTTAGTGCAAAGCTAATATTTTACGTCACAATAAAAAAAAAAAAAAGAGTGAAAAAAGAGTAAGAGTGGTCTATTGTATGTTGTGTTTTGTAAAGTCAAATAAGATGCCTGGTCCTAGTTTTTGGCCACAGCTGGTCAAATGACTTGAAGTAATAGAAATTGATGTGAAAATATTTAGAACACTTGAAAAAAACAACCAACGGCAACGACATAATGATTAATACTAAAAGAATAATTTTAGACAGAAAATAATTTTATGATTATTATTCAAGGCAGGTGCCATTTTTTCCAGAATGATTCATTTTATATTGACATGCATTGGGCATGATCTTGATTTTGGCAGACTTTTATTCAGTTATGAGTCTAATCTTGATCGAAATATACATATTAAAAGCTGTCATGAGCCACATTTACTTACCAAATTTTGGGTCCTCGGGATCTTGGATTTGACAAATGTGGGATATAGAAATCTTCCAAATAAAAAAGCAATATTAGTGTACTGTTAACAACAAATGGGGGATGCACCAATCCACATTTTTGGACTTCTGATCCGATCCCGATACTTGAATTTGGATACCTGCCGATACCGATATTTCTCAGATCTGATATCAGAGCTCAGTTTGCTGTGCAACTAGACGTCTGTGTAATACCACAGAAGGAAGTCAGGAAAACATGAAATCCTAAAACAGTAAAAACATTATTCTGAAAACAAATTTGCAAAACTAAGTTTCACATGGCATTTCATATTTTTTAAATCCAAGACACACATATGTAGAAAGTCAATGGAAACAAGATGCTGCTTCAGTTGATCAGCAAAACATCATGTACTCGCTTTTGTAGCATAAATAAATCCATTTTCCACTGACAAGTGACATATATATCTCCAATATATCTCCAACATCTGAGATATATTTGACTTTGCAAATTGAAAACATCCAATGCGCTGTTCGTTCACATGCTGTGAAGCCTCGCTTAACTGTCTCGCTCTCCTGTTATGTTTTGTCAGCGAACACCATGGCTCCATTTTATTTACGTGTACTTTGGGTTCCAACTGACTCATAAATGGCGCACATCCCAGGAGTGAAGTAAGGGGTTAGCTACATTTTCAGTTGAAATCTCAAGACCGCTGCTCTATGAGCTCACTACAATCTGTGGAATGGACTTCCACGTTTCTTGCCTCTCACCAATGTACAGGAAATCCATTCCATAGTTTGCAGTGAACTCGTAGAGCAGCTGACTGTGGAGGGATTTCAGGTGAAAACATGAAGCTCAGACTCGGCTTGGTCATCTCTTCTGGTTGGATCAGCAATTTCCGATGCGCCAAAAACGTTAGCATCGGAGTATGATACCAATGCTGGATCGGATTGGTCCCATCCCTGTAGAAAGAATTGCTTGATGTCCAGTCTGTTGGAAA
The DNA here is from genome assembly GCF_027744825.2 of Synchiropus splendidus. Taxonomy (NCBI): domain Eukaryota; kingdom Metazoa; phylum Chordata; class Actinopteri; order Syngnathiformes; family Callionymidae; genus Synchiropus; species Synchiropus splendidus. The sequence continues at coordinate 12,558,548 of NC_071337.1, forward strand.
TGTCAGCGCCGCACTAAAAGTGCACACTTTTTCCATCAGCAAATATTTTATTTTAACCCGTAACCTTTTGATTCTCAGCCTCAGTGTTGCAGTGCTGATGAGTACAGTAGGGGTGCTAACAACATGGTAGACATGGTAGTAATAACTATAGTGCCACAAAAAGCAATGGCGCGCTCATTTTACCTGAGAAGCAATTACCACATCTCATCAGACGAAAGGCCGTTTGAGCAAAAAAATGGGATCCACCATTGGCTTTCTGTCGAAGTCCAGTCCTTTTGCGAGTGGGAACCCGACCGAAATTGGCGGAGCCGACACTTAGGTGCCCGGGCTCGTGTTCTTCACGTCAGTCAGGTGCTCTTTCTCAGCTTTTGTCGAGAGAGACGGCAAAGCTCTCTGTAATTACGGTTCCCACCGTCTTGACATTTTACCGAGGCTCCCCTAGGTGCGTGCGTGCGCTTCTGTGTGTGCCAGTGTACAGCCTTTTGTCTTGTGGGGCTGGAACAGCTGGGTGCTCCTTGCTAATTAACCAGAAACCTCATAATTACTGTTAACTGGCCTACTATTGCTGTCACAGGATCGGAGACGAAAGTGAAACAGATCACAGAGAAATGTTTCACACAAGCATGAGTCAGTGATGAGCGACTATCCTTTCATTTTTTTGGAGGGATACTTTCATCATTTATTCATTGTCTCAGGTGATCCAGGCAAAACCACTGCGTGGTGTGTCATGTATCTTTTATAGTTAAAATACTGGAAGAGAAATTGGCCACAAGAATGTTGGCATTCTTACTTGAAAACAAATTAGTCTAAGTAGTCAAGCTTTTTTTTCAAAGTTGTGTTGTGTTTTGGTGTGTGTGTGTATTGCACGGAAGTGTTTTCTGTGTACTACACACCTTACATTGGTACCCTGTATAGGCTGCTGAATTGTGTTGTCACTGGTGCAGAAATAAGAGTGGGTCTGCTCGGCGATGCACATGTTCAGCTCATGGAAGCATTGATAAATCCCAATCATCCCGATTTTTGTTGTGCTTTCCAAAAATGTGCGCAGACTGCTTGAGCATCACATGTGCATCTCCCCTCGCCCTGATATAATTCAGCAGCCATGTGTTCGGAATATCCGTAGCTCAGTTGGTCTCAGATCACATTGTCGCTTTTTGTCAGTGAAAAAAAATAGTAGAAAAGTTTTTATCTAACAAATTTTGTGTAAAAAATGTATAAAATATATAAAAATCACAAAAACATTTTTCATTTATTTTTTTTGTCAATGCGTCATTGCAGTTATCTTAATGCATGTATAAGAAAGCATCTTACGCCGCCACTCCTTTCTAGTTAACGTCCTGTTTGTCCTCCGATTCTCCTGCCTGAAAGCTCTTCAATCTGTTTAGAAAGTGATAATGTTGAAGCCTGTGCAACGCACAATCACAGGAACGAAGAGGTGAGTGTCGAGGAATTAATTATCCGGCTCACTATATTAAGTTGGCGCACTGTATAATTATAGCAAATACCGAGTCTGCTCTGAAGTGTGGTTTGCAATTACATCCTCCCCCGCCAAAAAAGGCATGCTTCTCAAAGTGGCACTTTTTGAGTGTATTTCAAGCTTTAAGAAGCATTCTAATACAAAAAGACACATTTGATGTCAAGGAAAGAAGTTCTGCATGTGTATCCAAGCGGCGTCATGGAAACAACACGAATACGTTGAAACAATCTTCCGTGGTCAAAACACCTTCCAGTCCCGAGTATTGTGGTCAGGTCACGCTAAGTTTATTTTCATGTCAGACAGCAGTGTCTTTCCTCACTCCATTAGTTCCTGCTCTGTTCTCTTATTTCCTGAGGACAATTGCGTGTGCTTGTCCCTGTGTGGGATTTTCAGATGTGGTATTTCTGCAGGATGACACTCGCCGAATGCTTGCTTTTCACCTTCGTATCTGAATTGCAAATAATGAGAAGAAAAATCTTGGTCTTTGCTGTAGTTGATTGAACGCTACAGAGGAAAGCGCAGCTGGCCCGCAGGGCTGAAGCCTCGGCTGTTGTGATGGCAAAGCAGCTGATGTCGGAGGAGAAGAACCCTTCAGCAAATTGATACCACAGATACCACGGAAAATAAAGCCACACAGCTTAAATCAACTATTTGGCTCGCTCTGACCTGAGTATTTAAGGTTTACAGACAGAGCTGGAAGATAGATGATGGACCCGGGTCGAGGTCACGTTGGTGATCAAAAACCCTCCACCGGGACTCAGCACCATGGATCTATGAGGTCTGTTGAAATGGCAAATACAGTAGGCCTCTTAGAAAAACTCGGATCAGGCTTTTAGCTCGAGGGGCGTCTGGATTCAAAATCTCCGACCATTAGTACCTGTATAACCATCACACCGGTTTCCATGGAAAGAGTGGTCCCACCCGGTAATTTCTCTGACTCTGAAATTCGCTGATTCCGAATCTTTTGCAGGCATAGCTTGGACATTGTGACCGCCATATTTGTTTACCGACAAAATGTTGCAGTTATCTGCGAGTGGCTGAGCGGCATGGAAGCGCGCTGTCATAGATGTGATGTCTGACGCTCATAACAGGAGGAAAACGCAGATAAGAAAAACTCATAAACACGTAGGGTTTTAAGGAGTATTTTGGCATTTATTGGGGCCAGTGTCAGTCGATGGCATAGCATGTTGGGTGGTCGCTAAAAGCCTTGCTCCCTATCAATATCTTTTGCTCACAAGTTTGAAATAAATACATTTGAAATAAATTGCGTGGCTTATTTCCCAAAGTGAAGGGACATGGTCGCGACTCATGTATGTGAGGATAGTTTCAGACAACCAAAGATGCTTCCTCCAAATTGTTGCTCTCCCTGCAAGGCTCATACGCTAGGAATTTGGTTATCCAGTAATTCCTATAAAGTTATTCCTAATGTACATTGTTTTTTTCTGCTATTATGGTTCACTTGTGGTCAATTAAAACTTAATGTGTTGTTTGGCTAGCTATAGCATAACACGCTGACCGCTGACAGAGGCTTGAAAAGATTTCATATCTCTATATTGATGCCATGATGTCAATGGAATTCGACCACATTTTCTTCCACAGATATAATAGAAACATGAAATAAGTTGGATGCTTACTATTGGCTGTCAATTTTGTGATATGAACATTCAAGATGTTCACATCGCAATAGAGATATGATGGCAATGTATTGTTCATTCCTCACCAACGCTACGAAAATAAATCCTGGCGAGATCCCTGCCATCTATTCCATGTTACTTTCTTCACCATGGAAAGTTTTCTGCTAGGTTTTTGCTTGAAAGGCTGATTTGAACACACACTCCGGACAAGGAATGACAAAGGGGAAGCCTAAGAGTCGCTGGAAACAGAACTTCAGCCTCAAACTTTGCACCCTGGTGTTGAAAAAACAATGATTTAGAATGTTACAGCTTACAAATAATGACATCTTCTTGTGTATAAAATCATCGTGTTGGATGAGTTTGAAGAAAAGAAGTAGGTTTCTCGAAACATCAGCAAATATTTTGAAAAGCGTTAAAGGCATTTTTTTTTTTTTTTTTTTTTGCTGTTTGGATTGCTTTTGAAGCTGTCTGACTGATGACATCATCCTCACCGCCTTTTCCTTTGCTGAAGTGTGATGCCTTTTCAGTGTTCCTTTTGTGATGAAATGTTGTAATTTACTTTCATGGTGCACCTCCGATGCCTCATCTACTTCCACTTCACTTAGTGATGGTCTACACAGAATGCCTTTCAACAGTCCCCTGACAATACGCCTGAACTTTTTCAATTCAGCGGGGGATTAGTGATGTAGGTGGAGACTGGTAGAAGTGTCATCTAAAGTTTTCTCTCTCTGGTCAAGATGATGAAAGAATTCGAGCCTTTCACCCAGCATATTGAGTCTTTGGACGTATACAAACTAGAATGCTTGGTCCATCTTCTGCTTGCTCTTATTGACTTTCAAAGCATGAAAGTCAACCAAATGTGATGACAGCAGTTTGAAATGAAAGTTGTCTCATTTGGCTGCCTGTTGGATGCAAGCTTGACCTATCAATCCATTTTAGTCTAACATAAATACGCTATGATGTATTCAGAGTTCTTTCCACCAACAACTCTGATTTCCTCCCAGACTCCAAAAAACCTATTGAAGTCTCATCTGTGAATGATTTGTGGTGGACTTGAAACAACCTTGTGATGTAGCTGGAGTCGTTGCTTGTGACCCCAAAATATAAGCGATGAGTGTTTGTCCTATTGTAAAAATAAATAGTCCAAATACGAGGGAAAAATATATTATGTTTTTAGTAACGGGACAAAGAAAATACAGTTAGTAATTCAAGTATTTCTCATGTCTTCATTCATAAAAACCATAATGATGTGATTTTTTTTTATGCTGAAAATATGGTAATTTAAAACATCTCACCACTGATATAATTGAAGTACAAAGTACTTATTTGCATAAAAAAAAGAAATATTTTCGTTCATCTGGGTGTACAGTTTAAGTTGCTTTTTAAGAAAAAAAAAAAAATATATATATTTATTTGGAAGTGAAGACAAATAAGTGTTAACTCTAAAGTTCTACAGTGTTACATGAGTTGTTTGTCAGAAAAGAGAAAAGAAGATGGCGTGGCATATTGAATTATCAAGTCATCCACTCAAGCCGGACAAAAACAAACTAGAAGAAGCAGTGATGAGCTCTGAATCAGCTTCATCGGCTCTGTGTCAGGCCCAAATGAAAAATGATCCTGCACTTAATGTCTGGCTTTCTGACTGCTGTAAGAGATGCCCAAGACCCAGTTTGCTATCTGTAATATATAGCGATCTGTTTGCTAAGTCCTTTATCGCAGCAATTAGCCGGGTGTCTCGTAACGGCTGAAAAAAAAAAAGAAAAAAGGGCTTCAGATGAGACAGGCGCAGGTGTGAATCAGAAGTAAAGAAAGAGAAGGCTGGTCTGATTCATTTACTGACTGACTCATTTGGTGTCGGAGTGAACGAGTGAAGTGTGGGATTCTCACCTGTTGAGTGAGACTGACCTGGCGGTGCCGGCTCAGTGAGCAATACGCAGCAGACGGGGGAGTCTATGCTTGATTCATTCAGGTCTTAGTCAACAAGGTCCTTTTTTAAATGGAAGAATCTGTTCAAAAAAGAAAAAATGTAATGTATTCTAGGTCCACAGGATTCAGTGGGTTTGCTTGTGTGTTGAGGAAAAAATAAATGCTTTTTTTTTTTTCTGCGAAACAGGCTTGCTTCTGTTGCGCATTAAATATGGTGGCTTCATTAATATTCGGAGTGGCCCAGTGCTAACTTAAGTGCAGTCACATTACGACTACATCATTAAAGGCCTATTTCTCCGATGCTTCTTTTCTGAGCAATAACAGTGATGTATAGCGAAAGATTCAATGCTAGTACATGTCTCCACTTGCGCTGAGTGACCATGGTGCTTCTTGCCGTGGCTGTTTAATGGTTTGCTACCGATTAGGTTTTGGTGGTGTTCTGAAGTTTCATCCAGCTTTATAAGGACTTTGATGGTTTATATAAGTTCCTGGTGGTGTGGCTTCTTCTTCGTAACAGTAGCAGCATATTTGAATGTGAATGAATTAGATAAAATATGGCTATAAAAAGGAGTTAAAAAAGAACCACAGGTTTAAGTTAGAGCTGCAACGACTTGTTGACATAGTCGACTATGATGCGCTAATAAATTGGTCGCTGTCGGATCTGTCGACTAGTCGTGATGTCATTGCTTCCCACGTCATTGTACAATCCATCGTAAGTGGAGAAATGGCTGACTTAGTCTGAGTTAGTTTTGACCCAAAATGTCGGAAATACATTAACAATTGAAAGATCAAGGACTAAAATGTTTCCTTGACTCAAATTTAATACTATACAAGTTCTTACAACAATGTATTATTTATGATACAGATACAGTGGTACCTCGGTTTTGAAACGTCTCAGGAATTCGAACAAATCGGAATTCGAACAAAAATTTAGAGATTCTTTTTGCTTTTTTTTTGAATTTCGAATGAAAATCGAGAACTGGAACACCCCTGAGAAAAGCCGGAAAAAACATAACGTGCGCAGACCGATCAGCTGACCCACGAAGCGCTCTGTTATTGTGTATAACGCAGCCTCTGTATGCAGACGTGTCCCGTTAGCTACATTTACTGACACTCCAGGGTTTGATGTCCTGTTGTGGGCTGGAGCTGGGACAGGGATGAGGCGAGTCTGGGACAGAGCTAAGTTACTTGGTTTATGACTTTGTCACAGCCAAACTGCACAGAAGCGCACATTCAGAGCTGGACACGCGCCGGGCACCTCTTCACTTCTGGAGAGACGTCACTCACTCGGCAACCCCTCCCACATGCAGCGGCCACACACATAGAGGAACAGCGCACCTGCAGCAGACACTCTACATTCACTCCTACAAAAGACTATTTTAAGGCTTGGAACGCATTCTTTCTTTTTCCATTCATTGTAATGGGAAAAACTGATTCAAATTTCGAACAAATCGCTTCTTGAAAGGCCGTCTGGAAGGGATTGTGGTTGAGAACCGAGGTCCCACTGTACATATTTTTCATTTTTTAATGCTATTCACAACACTACAATCAGACATGTTGGCGGGTTCGTCGCCTCATGCCTCATATGTGCCCTACATTGAGTAATGTGACAAGGGAAGCTGAACTGCTCCAAATTAAGCAGCTGTTTTTTCATTGTACAACTTTGCATACAGTAGTTGCGTACACAGCCTCCGTTTGTGCATGCGTAAAGCTGTGCAGATTTTTAATGCCTCAGTGCTTGGACTCAATTCTGATAATAGTAAAGTAAATTCAGTCACCATATTAGTGACAATAAAAACACAAGTTTTAAATCATAAGAAGTAAATCTCTCTCCAATCAGCAGCGGTCCGTCTCTTCATATATCTGGGCCGGAATTGAGTTCCGCAAGCAACGGCTTTTAGTCATTATGACGTTTCTGTCAGGATTTTTTCGTTAAAAACATGCCAAATAAATATTTTCATGTCCACTTCCGTGATGAGCTACAGCTTTAATACGTTTGATCTCTTTAAAAAACATTTTTCTGAATGCGTGGCCGCTCTCATAGCAAGTGAATTCAAGATGCTCACTTGAACGCCCCCACACACGTGCGCACAACCTCACAGGAAAGCATGAGGTAAAGGTAGTCTCGGATTTTGAAGTGATTTGCTCTCCTACAACAGTCACACTCAATGAATTGCAGTCACTTTTAACTGTGGCACACGCATAGACACTAATAGACGGTCAACCCCAGTGAGCGAGACACAAACTGAGCTGGACAGACTTGGCAAGAGAGGAAAGATTTTTCGAATGAAGTTGATGTTGTTTACCCACCGATACAAAGGGTGAAAGCCTGCTTTGAAGAAATATAAACAACACCGTGGATAAGAATGCATTGTGACAGGTTATCTGCAGACAAGAGGCGTCATCATCGGCACAATCGCAGGTTGACGACACAACATCAGGGCGTCTGAACTTGATCACTCACTTGGGTTTACTGCTGAGAAGTTGTGATTTTAAGCTTTCGGTCTGACATTAAAGTTATTCCCATATCTCTTCCTGTTATTTCTTTTGAAAGTGTCTCTTTGTGTTGCCAGGAAGGGCTATAAAGGGATCAAACAACCTTTTGAATAAAAAAAAAGTTTCATTTCAAAACATGTCTGTGTCCTACACCGGCTTGTGGCTCAATATCAGACATTTTTTTTTGGACTGGTGTCTTCTGCTTCACTCCATGTCAGTGTGATGTGAGGCCAAATATGATGAAAGGAACAAGTTCATCGGGAAATAGGGGTGATATCGTGATATGTCTACGTCAACCACGGTGTATTCGTGTGTGGGATTTCATTAGTTGTTGTCATCCAATGCCATCTAGTGGTCTGTGAGTGTCCGGGAAAGTGCTTCATGAAGCTTCACCACGCAGATACATCTCAGTGCTTTCCACTGTTTTATTTGTAGGTTTTTTCCCCCCAAATATGATCCCAAATGTGCTTATTAACTGCAGCCTCCCAAACATGCTCTGTGTCCATCTGTTTAAAAGACTCCAGTTGTAAACTTGACCAAAGTCACTTCAATAACACACACAAACACACAAAGTCCCCAGTTACATTTCATGCCTTCTGCATTACACTGATAAGACTCTATCCGTCTCACTGCTCCATTCGCTTTGTTTCTTTTTTTCAGGGTCTGTATTTTTTGTAATTGCATTTTATTCTACTCAGCCACTTCTTCTTCGTCTCTTGCTCTCTATCTCCCGAGTATCTGGTACCCCTTAGTATATATATATATATATATATATATATATATATATATATATATATATATATATATATATATATATATATATATATATATATATATTGAACTTAGATCCAGAGAGCAAAAAAGATCAGGTGACTGGATCTCAAATATCTGTTTTGCCTGAAAATAAGAGTTAATGCAAATGTATGTAACTTACCATACGTACTGTTAATACTATTGCAGCCAAAAATTCAAGTCAAGTAGTTCATCAGGTTGTACCTTGAGAATAATTGAGGTCCCACAAGATGTGTTGGTGGATGACAACATCTTTGTGCCTCTACCGAAACAGCTATCTGCATTCACCTCGAGGTGATACCTTTATTTGCCCCCAAGCCAATAGTCTTGACTTGAAGTTGGCTATACCAAATGAAAGAATTAAAATAAAAGGGGCATGACGACATGATGTTTTCTTCTGCACTCCAGACACACACTGTCGGTTGCTACCATGAGTTGAGTACCAACCATGGTCTTGTTACTTGTGTGCACGAGCGCGTGGATTCATTGGTGCGTTTAAGTAGAATCTTATGTCCGCTAAGTTGGTTCACACTCACTTACCCTCCCGACAACTGGAATCATACCACCCACCTCTTGACGTGCGCACATCAACACAAACACCCACACCGAGCTTATTAGCCGTCTTCATTAATGTTGGATTATGTTGTAACGCTCCAAGCGGCAGCGTTTCCTTTATATTCAAAAGGTGCTAATGCCGCTTGAATATATTCTGATGACTGAAGGGCAATGTAAAGAATGGATGTCATGAAGATGAGAGCATCTGGAGAAGCAGTAGCCGCCACAACCGTGACAAGAAAATGAAGCTTGATATGACTGCTCTTCGCTGTAGCACGACTATAAGAAGATGCATTGTTTGGATTTTTTGTTCACCATAATAACATGGTAACACTGATTAAACTATACACACACTGGAGGCGGTAGGCAGCACCATCAGGAACAACAAGTTTCTTGCCCTTTCTCAATCTGAATCTGACTGTAGTCCAATCGAAGGTTGAAGCTTTACTGTTTACACGACAAAACACGATAATATCTGATAGAGATGTACGTGCTCTAGCAGCATTTCATCTGAACCCTCTGAACGACCCTGACATGTACAGTGCTGTAAAACCAAGCGCTAAACGCTAATTCCTATTTCTTAAAAGTGTCATTGTGCTTAAAAAATAGTCATGACTGCTGGTCTACGGAAAGTAACTGATAGCCTAGCAGTCATTTTTTCTGAGCTTCAAACCTGAAGCCCTTTGTGGTCATGAATGTTACCAATGTGAATGACTGAGACTGTGATCTAGTTCTCTGAGAAAATTGAGGCTACCAATTTAAATGTATTCTCTTTTACAATTCTGAAAAGCATTTTCTCTGTCTGTCATGCTAGAAGGTTACTTTGACTTTCCATTCCTGGTTGAGGAGTCCAGCAATGCTATCATCACCACAATAAACCTCCACAGTTCCTCCCCATTCTCACCACAGGATCAACAGATATTTCCAGTTTCGTGGCTTCTTTGGGGTGATGCATACTGGAAGTTATCATTCTGTCAAAATAAATGCAACTGATGCTGTTATACATTCTCATCTGCTCTCACTGAAGTTCCCTTTTTCATCTGAGGGCCCGTTCAGTTCTTTCCTCCAAACACGGGATTCAAGTATTTGGGTTCTCTTCATGTGCCAGTTACAGTACTCAATAATGCAGATGTGTTCGCCCCTGCTGCGTTCACTGTTTGCTGCACCGACTCTGCATCAATCTGAGTCACGACGCCTGTTGCTACTCCCTTACATCATCAATCGCTTCCAACCCAAAATCGCTAAATCTCTCCACCTGCCTCACGCTGGAAACAGAAATTACTCTTCAGATTGTTAATCAGAAATCCTCTCAATATTGATCAAGTTGTTCACTGACAGAGAGAAGCTCACGTCTGAAGGTTGTTAGCTCTCACACTGAAAAAAAAAAAAAAAAAAAAAAAAGCTCCAGCTGTTCACTTGAGGGTTTGCCGATATGCGAGCCAAAATGTCCTTGAACAAGGGGTTGAGATGATGTGAAGTGGGATCTTATAAACCAAGTACATCCACACCGAACGCTGGGAAACCCAGACTACATTTCTGCACAAGTAAAAATCAAGACATTTCCTTGCACTGTTTTAGAAATAGCACCATTATTTGTAGCTCTCAGTCACGATCGAAGAAGTTGTAGGGAGACAATTACTATCCTGTTAAGGAGTGTAACCATGTGTACGTGTGTGTGTGAGTGTAAAACCCCGGGGTAACCGCTAGCCTACTTTAGGTGTGATGCACATCCACATGTTTATTTTGTCCCTCTGGGTCCAAGCTGTGCTGACCAGACGAGTTGTTGTTCTTTCATCTCTCATCACGTAACTGTTGGCGAATGTTGGGCCTTTCATCCATGGACTGTTTTTTGGTTCATTTATGTTGTTTAATAATGGTACTGACGTAAGCTAGTCTGAAAGTTATATGCGCAGGTGCTTAGTAACCTGTGTCATTTCCATAAGGTTATGTTATGTTTTTCAGTTTGGAGCTCAAACTCTGAGATCTGGTCAGCGATTGCGCTGATAGCCAACACTTGGCTGCATTTGTTTTCTTTACGTATCTGTTCACTGCTTTCCGAAGTGTATCGTATGTGTGGACCCTCGATGTGTGTGCCTCATCCAATCCCATCAGACTATTTCGGGCCCAAAGCCAATTTCTTCCCTCCTTCATCTCTGTGCTCTCCTTCCTTCTTTGTATCTTAAAGGTATAAAGCTGCTCCCATTCTCATTATTCGCGAGGCTGCATGCTGTAGCAAGAATGAAAGATAGTTTTACTGTCCAAGTCATTTCTGCTGACCTCATGCGGTTTTTCTGCCTCTCTTTTTTCCCTCTCAGCCCATTTTCTTTGATGCATGCGCCAGGCAAGAATGGAAGTACGCACTCTAAAGTTACCTGACTACCAAAAAAAAAGAAAGTCATTCACTAGTTCACTCATTGAAGTGGTAATATAGAATATTAATGTATAAGAAAACAACACTAGAAACACCTAAACATGAGTGCAAAAAGAAAGTCTAATGTCGTGACAGCTTTATTACATCAAATGAGCTGATATGGACAGTGGGTGGCATATAGCAACACTATATTAAAACCCATCGTCATCCCATTATTTTCCTGAAAATTTCATTGACATGTGTTCAAATGGTTCTGACTTGTTTTGCTAACATAGATGAACACAGTCAATAGCAAGACCTCTTTGGTGCAGGTCATGAAATAAAAAGGGCAAAACACACTGAGTATTAGTGAGAGAATCGTGAAGCTTCACGAAACAGCGTCTTCGTTTTCAGAGTCCACTAGATGGCACTCTCTGCTGAAAAGTATTTGGGTTTAATCACATATTTCACTGAAAGCTCATTCTAAACCAAGAAATATCCTTTAATCCAAGTGAAATTCTCACATGATGTTGACAAAAAAAAGCAGTTTAGCAGGAATAAGCCATGAAACATTTGATTGCATGGTGTATTGCTGCACAAAACTGAGCATGAAATTGTGACTATGTATGTCCTCATACGTCGCGAATGTAAGGACTTCCAAAAATATCTTGTATTTTAGAGAAAACAGCTCTGAAAATCTGAAGGCGCTGTCGAGTAAGAACAGGCAGAAATGAAGATACTGAAGTTGTCATCGGGAGAGACGAGGAAGGACGAGATCTGAAGTGTGTGTATCAGAGGAACAGCTCATGCGGAGAAGTTTGGAGACCAAGTTGTTAAGGCCAGATGGTTTGGACATGTGGAGTGACAGTGGACATGACAAATGTTGGAGAAAAAGGAAAACAGCTGATGAGGTCCCTGGATGTGGTCAATGAGGATCAAGATAGGTTCGGGAGGAGGAGGCTGACTTGCTGTAGCATCCCCGAAAGAAGGAATATTTCTGCTACTTCATTTAAGCTTTAGCAGTGTTTTTAATACAATAAAAACTTTCTGTCTGGTAGATTTATTATATCAGATTTAAGATTAATATGACCACCTTTTTTTTTCGTTGAGGGTTGTTTCAACTAAGCACATGCAAGTGCATAAATGAAACGGAATAAGACAACAGATCCACATCATGGTGGAAAATATATGCTTTATTTTAACCCTCCACTCAGAATTCCTCACATTTTAGTTGTGGACATTGGCGAAAATCTGCCATCTGACAGGCTTCCAGATTGCTCACAAAGGCTCTCATTTTTGGTACCAAAGCAATAAATTATAGATGTTTCCCTGGCATCAGTAAAATCCTGATGAATAATCGTGATTACAATATTGATCAAAATAACCATGCTTATCATTTAGCCCGTCATCATACGGCCTCAGTGAGGATCCAGATCTTTCATGACGGCTGCTGCTGCATTCCTCCACAGTGTATCCAAGGCAGGAAATTAAGCAAAGCTGTTCATCAAATACTCCTCTTCACTGAATATCACAGAGTGTAAGTGCTCAGGGTTGTTTTAAGTCAATGTCTGAGTGGAGTGTGCAGAGAGGACATGGCTTCCGGGAGAATCTTAATGTCATTGGGGAAGGAGGAGGGAAGCGAGAGAGCATGCTAAACAAGATGCTCCAGGGAACTACACACATGCACAAACACATCCAGCCAATGTGTGCTCGCACACATATGCTCACATACATGGAGACGATCTCCAGTTCTCTCAGGGTTAAATCTTCTGATACCGGAGTGTTTGCCCTGGTATATTTGCCTATTTTTAACCGCTTGTTTTTGTTTCTTTTTCTCTCGTCGACGGTTCGCCAACACCCACTCAGAAGCGTTGATAACTTTCTGACTCGATGCACTCTTGCGCAGTTGACATTTTTCTTTATTACTTTGAACCAGCTTTTCAAAAGCAGTGAATATTTTAGCATTTTTAAACCTCCAGATGTTTCAAAACCCTGCAAATGTTGTGCAAATTATCTCACGAGCCTTATTGGAGATGCGTATTCTCGATTACTGTGTTTTTCCGATGGGTTTGAGGATCAAAATATATTTGAATATTTTTGAAAACTTCAGTGAGCTGTTTGTTTGCTGTTTGTATTGAACCAAAATGAACAATGCTCATTCATCACTGGAGCTTTTTCCACCCTTATTTGTAGAGATTGTGCTTAAGTTTGACCATTTTGGTATCAAATATTAAAAGGCGATTCAGTTATGATGAAACTTCTTATTTAGATTATGTTTAGTATATTTCTTTAAAAAATAAAAATAAAAATAAATTTAAAAAAATGTTTTGTGTTGACTTAAATGGATGAAAATAATAAATATGAAAATAATTTTAATAATTTGACACATTTGGTTTTCGAAAAAAAAAAAATCCACCTCATGTGTATGTATTATTATTATGTACTACATTTTACAGCATCATGATTTGGGAAAACAGTATGTTTACACCTTATCACTGTGATCTCCTGGAACTTTCTGTCAATTTGGGGCCCACATCGGCACTTCAATACTCGCAAGCCCTGCGACCTCCTGTTGTGCTACCCTCCATCTCTCTCTGCGTGACCTCAATTCTCAGACAAGCTTCCATCCATCGCCGGCCCTGCATGTCTCTCTGTCTCTTGCCAGGTGCTGGTGCCGGCTTTAGCAAGCTCTAGGGTTCTGTGTTGAAGGAACACGTGCATTGCCTCTTGAAGCATGACCACCGTCTTTTCCTGCTCTGTCCTCAATTCCTACTCAGCCTTTTTTTCGCTTTGTTTCTCACCTTTTCTTGCAGCATGTGTGTGTAATTCTCACCAGGTGCATCGTGTTTGAGCTGGAGGGTGATACATGTGTGAAACAGCACTGAGCGATGAGACAAAGGAAGGTTGTCCTAGTTCTTGTCGTTGAGAGAGTTTAGACATGTTGGAATTACGGTCTGAAAATCATGTATAAAACATATTTTCTGAGTAGATCGGTGAATCAGTGAGGGGCTCCGTCTTAAAGAAAGCACAGCGCTCCTCGCCAACTGTTGTTACTTCTTCACCGTAAAGGCTTGCTGGGAAGTGGCACCCTAGTGGGGCAGTAGTAATTGAAAGGGTGGAACAGATGAAACCATTTGCACAGCTGTTTTATTTGCCGCGGTGCAGGAGTTACCCGAATTTAAGAACATGGACATGTGGAGAATGGGTCATTTTAAGTGGGCATCAGCCCAACTATCAAATCAGTCATTTGAAAAAAAAAAAAACTGGATGAACACTCTTGTATTTATTATAGATTTTTTTTTACAGTGAATGGCAAATATGCATGTTTTGTTTTCCAAATTGTGTGTATTTAACATAGAGCTTACAAAAAAGTCAGCCAATCACTGGGCAGCTTTTACCAGGACTGTACAGAGAGGGAACTCAACATGAAGAAGAATGGATTCCATTTGAAATGGAAGCAAAGTTAAAGTCCGAAGTGTCAGCAGAAACTCAGCGACAACATCGGGTGGTACAGTAGCAGTGTGGCAATTGCCGCCAGGTTCCTGCTTATATCGCGACAAACTAGTATGAGGGCATTTTAGCTGTCCAATCCAAATTCGTTGGTTGTTTTGCATTTTCCTTTCCTTATTTCATTCGACTATTCATTTACATATGGACGCATATCTGAGTGCTAATGTTTGCTGAGAGTAGTGTCTTTAAAATGAGTGAAACAACAACAACAAAATAAACCTCCAAAGCACCTGATTTTGTGATCTGTGTTGGCACATATATTTTGTTTGGGCTACGTCATTTTGAGTCAATAGTTTGCTGTAGGGCCGCAACGATTTGTTGATGCCATCGATGACGTAGACAACAAAATGTCGTCAACAAAATTTGTGTGTCGATGCGTCATGTTGCTGTTGGTGTAAACACACACAGGCCGCAGAATGGACATCAAGAACTGGTAGTTACTGAGAAGCAGTGAGAAATGATCACATTCTCTGGAATCATGAAGATATTTTAATTTACGTTCCTTTAGTTGGTTCCTGACTCCTGGCTCCGCATCACCACCTCTCCGGCTGACAGCCTCAGTCACTATCACAGCGGAAGTCGAGTGGCGATGGGTCGTAGTGTTCCAAAGACAACGCGTCTTAAGGAGGAGCAAACCCCTTCGACACCTTCGGCTTATCCGTTGCCGGGTCGCAGGGGCAGCAGCTTCAGGAGGTCACACCAAACGCCCTTCTCCCGAGCGACATCCACCAGCTCCGAGACGCTCCCAGGCCAACGTAGAGATATAATCTCTCCACCTGGTCCTGGGTCAACCCCTTGCTCTCCTCCCAGCTGGACGTGTCTGGAACACCTCCAAAGGGAGGCGTCCAGAGAGCATCCTGATGAGATGCCTGAACCACCTCAACTGACTCCTCTCAATGTGGAGAAGCAGCGGCTCTACTCCGAGCCTCTCCCGAGTGACAGAACTTCTCATTTTAACATACTACTGAACTACTGATGAAGAGAAGAAACATGTGGAGCGTGGCACTATTATTGCTTGAACCAAACAAATGGGCAGCCTCCATGCAAAGTTGAACCGCAGGAAATGTTCAGCGTAGCTTTTGATTTGATTTTAAATCCCGTGCCTCCACTAAAACACTGACTGTTTCCTGATCTAGGTTGAGTGCAAGAGCTATGTGCAGTTCAAAAGGCCTTTGTTTGGAGGGCGACTTCAGTGAGCGTACTTACTTCAAATGGTACTTCAAATGACATTTTTACATTAAAAAAAACAAAACTGAAGAATAAGGAATGGAACCCAAAATTAACCAGGAATATATACTGTTTTTTTTCCTCCTCGCCAGTTACTTTTCCCTTCACTTGGTGTTTATTTTATTTTCTATTGTATTTGGCCTACTTTATCGACATTCCAGCTGGAATACCTGGAGGGTGTTTGACTGTTTACTATGTGACACAACAGATTGATTGGCAGGTGGTTGGTGCATGTTATTTTTTCTGATGGGGGTGAAGAGGGGAGGATTGGGTCCACGGATGGCGCTGTCAGAATGTGAAGAACAGTGTGAGGCTGTTGGTAGACTGTCAGTCAATGTCTGGCTGGTGCTCCTCACGTTTTACAAATAAGCAACCATGCTTCGGTAAATAACCCCTGCCAGATAGGCACAACCAGATCACCTCCAGAAGCCCCGAGTCGTGTCAGCCAACAGGTAGCGCCACAGCTAAACTCCCTCATCGGCGGAAGAGAAGGTGTGAAGTGACTGATGATAGATATCTCCTCTAGAAAGTGCAATTTTAGCTCATCAACACAAACTGTAATTACCATTTTCGCAGCCCTCCTTATTTTCCGGAGTGTATTTCTGACTTCAGTTCCCATCCGTGGTACAGAAACCAGCTCATTGTTGAGTGCTCATTAAATACACGGGTCATTTTCCAATAAGCAGGGATGTCATTTCGTCTAAGCAGAGCAGGCTGGATGCAGTGATTTGAAAATGGTCGGTAATGAGCCATCAAAGCTGCACTGAGTAAATAGGCGAAAAAGGAACGTCTGGAAAAAAAAAAAAAAAAAGGAAAATGAGAACTGAGGAGAAGATGGGAGAATAGATGCAGATTGATCATGTCAAGTCATTTGGCTACATCGAAAGTTCTACAGCACGTGCTGAAGATCTTGTGCAGTTGTTTTATTTTATTATTTGAATGGGGTAAAAATGATATATATATTTTTTTATTTTTTTGACTGACGGACGGACACGCACTCACCAGTATATTGGAGGGGATGGGCAGTCGTTGTGGATGAATGATGTAAGACAGAGTAATACCAGTAATTTGAGAAAGCTTCTTTCGCTTTTTCACTCTCACCATGTTGTCACTGTCTTGTTATAATCTCCCCTCTGCGTCTCCCATTGCACTTAGTCCCGGCCCCTCTCCAAAAACCGGACTCTTCTCGATCCCTTTAGACCCCTTTTGTCAGAAAATTCATCTATCGCCTCGTTGATACAAAAACATGACCACTCCTCTCGAACTCCCTGCCGATGTATTTACCAATCTTTAGCAGACGCCTGAACTGGCTTTATCCAAAGAACTGAGGGGAAATAAAGACCTGAGGTTGGAAAACCTGAAAAGGCAAGATCGAAGGGGGAAGGGATAATGTAGAAGAAAGGGAGGGGAATGTGAACAGACGATCAAAGAAAAGGAGACTCTGGAGAGAGTTTCTGAATTAAATAGCAGATTAAATTGAATTAAAATTGAACACAGATGGAGAAAGAAAGCAGGACAAGAAGAAAAGGGAGGAGCGAGCGGATGATGAAAAAAGATAGAACTTGTATAACATTTAAGTGGAAAACACTGGAAATTGACTGACCTAAATGAGTTCTCTTGGTCGAAGAGGGAAATTTAATCTGTGGTTTTACTTTCACGTCCGAAGCTCCTTCTTTGTAGCATCGGAAGACAATGTTGGCATCCACACTGCGCCATCAATGTAACATTTTGCCAGAATGGTTTTGGCTGCCACCTCTCTCACACCTCCCCCAATGCAAACAAAAAAGGCAACTTCAATGGGTTTGCCAGCAGGGTCACCTGCTGAGTGTGCTGGCAGCCTCCCCATATCTGGAGACCGTAGCTATGGTCTATTGTATCAAAATTGTTGCCTGTTAATGGAGCTGGACGGTTGTGGCAAAATGATGAAAATATGTCCAAATATTTTAAGCATTATATATATATATATATATATATATATATATATATATATATATATATATATATATATATATATATATATATATATATATATATATATATATATATATTAGATCCTTTATTTATCCCACAATGGGGAAATTCAACGTATAACAGAAGATACAGTCAATGACATTAAAGCTACACAACAAATGTTCAACAAAGCATCAGCATACATAAAACCACAAAAAAAGCTAAACAGTGAAGTCACAAGCTATCAAACAACACAAGACAATAAGTAAGTACCTATCGTATATAAACAAATAAAATGACAATAAATAAATAAATGTACAATGAGTCTCATCACAGTTAAATGTTATACATTTGTTAACACAAAGCTGTTCATGTGCATGAAAATCTTGTGTCAGAAAAAAAATAAATTGGGGCAAATTGTTTCGGTGATTTTGAGCCTGAGTCAAAAAGAGACCTCTGCTCAGTTGCACCCGAATAAAATGGAGCTTGAGCTGGATTAAATGACGAACAAATTAAATATTAAACAATATTAAACTTGTGTTTCTGTGATCCTGAACTCATCCGTTATCAAGCCGGACCAGCAACAACGCAACGGGAAATGCTCAAAATATCAGTTACTGCATTTTTTTCCCATTACGTGTAACATGTTTGCTCAAAATCTTCTTTAAAATAAAACATGTTCCAGCAGACGTGTAAGAGCTTTTGCAGTTCCAACTATCGTTGCAGTTTTAGTTTGCCTACAATTAGCCTCCAGTGCAAGTAGTGGCCATCACATGCACATTGTGTC
Source organism: Synchiropus splendidus (assembly GCF_027744825.2). Classification (NCBI taxonomy): domain Eukaryota; kingdom Metazoa; phylum Chordata; class Actinopteri; order Syngnathiformes; family Callionymidae; genus Synchiropus; species Synchiropus splendidus. The sequence goes on from NC_071337.1 coordinate 12,577,252, forward strand.
TCATGCCGGAGTTGCTGAACAGAGGGAACTGACTCACCTCTTTCTCACCATCTCTGTAGTAAAACTTCCCACAGTTCCATCACAGCCAAAAGGAGAGAATAGCGCATCTTTTCTACGCACTAATCCCCTGAGGTGGACATTTGTAACTCTCACAGAAAACAATTCCGTACCCTTCACAGGCTCCCGCGGGACTAATTCCTGCAACTTCTTAGTAGCCGATCTCAAAGTGATTCAGGAGTTTAACATCAATCACCAAGTAAAGGTGTGATTGACAGCAGACATACCCTTGAGATGTCAACCTTCCCAGAATAATGGCCACGCTTTCATGCTCCGGCTCTGCTCTTCCTTTACTCTTCTCTCCTTTCCCACCCAACATCTCAACCAGTGGCAGCTGATGCTCATCATTTATTCAAAATTGTGGATGAAACAAAAATGACTGTGGTTTTACAAGCAAAACAAGCATTTATGATGTTAAATAAAATAGCAGGTTGATGATGTCTTTGGAGTTTTGTCACAGAAGCCAGACATGCGATATATTATTGAGGCCACTGCTGCTGACCCAAGTGAAATATTGCATAAACAGGGAAAAAGTGAAAAGCGTTATAGTATGCGCTGTTTTCCTTTGTAGTACAGAGAGAAAACAATGACTTTTTTGTGTAATCTTGTTGACGACACTCTTGGTTACAGCTGTTAAACATCGAAGGAATACTTTTTTTTCCCCTAAATTTGAAATAACTGTCCAAAAAACTAGATACGTTTCTGCCACTTTTCCTTTGACTGCCCCCCATTTATCGATCTCAGCGCACAACGTCCAACTGCATCTCCTTAATATCCCTCCTCTTATTTTACTGCAAGTAGATCCTCTCTGGATACCAACTTGATCCCCTTGCTTTTATCACCACTGTCCTCTTTTTTTCTGTCTCTCTCTGCCTTGGTTGCTTGATGACTTCAGGGAGCAGTGGACGCCTGGGCTATCAGATAACAATGCCTTTAATCGATACCTGTGTCTGTCTGTGCCCATATTCTTCTAAGCCCTTTATGGATCAGCATGCAGCTGGGGCTTGATCTCTTAATACCCCGTCTTAATCCAGAGGTGCTACACATCTGGTTAAGTCTCCATATTAAGCAAAGAAAACAGCCAAGAGAAGTGGTGGTGGATGGTGCTCTCCATTCATTCAAGTAGGTCTGAGCAGAAGTGGTGAAAGAGTAAAACAACATGAAATATATGAAAGGAAAACAGATTGATGGACTGTTTTCCTGATGCAGTATGTGGAAATAAAATATTCAGTTGTATTTGTCTGACTTATCAAGGCAAAGGTCGCAAGCCGGACCCTCACTTGTGTCCTAATTTTTCCTCAGTTCGCCACAATTCTGTCCAACATTACACAAAAACACTAGTATTCTAATGCGGCCACTGTGCTGGTTGGGGTCCCCTTTTTCACAGACTGGAATGTTCCCTATTCAGGTTACACCCAATGTGATGTTTGAGAAAAACTAGTCCTCACTTGGTCACCATCGGGTTTGGTGTTTGTTGATACCGCTTGTGCATCCTTTGAAATCACTTGTACCTGTATATATTGCCTTCGGAATTTGCAAGTTGTCTAGTTATTGTCATCCCTCAAAGCTTTTATATTGATGTGCCTGCCAAAGCAAGCAGTTTATTTGGCATGTGTAAGATGAATGCAAGTAGATCTTCAAAGAAGGGATAGTGTGTACTAAGAATATTGCATGAAAAACGAAGTCTGTCGATGACTAAATACACATAAAAACCATGAATAAAGCCAAGATGGAGTGTGAGGAGCATGTGTTGTTCAAGTCATTTGAAACAATCCTCAGTGTTTTACATAATGCTGGCAGTTTTAAAATGCTAAATTAGCGGGGTAAATGTCACCAGGTCCCACAGGGATTAACTCCGGGCCACAGAATAGGCATTTTTACTGCGTTACACTGAGGTTGAGTGAGCCACCAACCAATAGGACTGAAAAATGTCATTAGAGCTCTGAATGCCATTAGGGATAATTGGGACGTAATACTCAAAGCATGCCAAAGCTAATCCTTAGTGAGAGTTATAAATGCAATTGGACTCAGGGAAATTACAGGTGTATATTCATTTGTTACCACGTACGCCGCACGAGAAGTGAAAACCATTCGATTTGAAGGAATAGAAGAAGAAGAAGCCAATGTTAAATACATTCTTTATCACAGGAATTGGATCATTTGCTGCATGAGCCGTCTCTTTGGTCATATACTCATGCTGGCTTTATAAATGGAGAGACCAGTCTTATTCCACCTCTTTCAGCCCTCAACCGCTACGGGAAGACACAATGGCATCAAACATCAAAGGGCTAAAAATACATGAATAAATAGAAATTGTAGTTGAAACATTGAAACATGACTTTATAGGACGGTTGATGGCCTAAGCTTGAGGCTCAATGTCAATTGGTTCTTTCCATTGTAATGTACTGAGACACACAATGGCTACAGGCAGTTCATTATTTTTGCTATGAGCACATTGTTTGAAAAGGAAATATGTAACCAGTTTATTGTCCAATTTAGCTCACAATGGTCACGTTCTCCCTCTAAGCCGTTTCTAAAGTATGAGCCAAAGTAAAGGATGTTACACTGGTTGACTTTTCACTCATGTTTCCATGCGCAGAGAAGTGCCCAAGGTCATCCATGAAAGTGGACACGTTTTTGAATTTCATTCGGCACTATTTTCGGATCAAAAGACGCCGTATCGCTACGGATGGATGTTTCTCATGCAACCTCCGCATCTCAAATGCTTCGTTGGCCTCTCAGCAGCATCAAAGGAGGATGCACTGGAAACCAAAGGTAGCATGTCGACGCATATCACTTTTGAAGCAGAGGGAAAAAGAAAAAATAAAAAGATTAAAGTCTTGAAAGTCAAGCGAAGTTTGTCTTATTTTTTGTGGACTTTATATAAAGGCGACAAATCTTTGGGGAGCGTATGAACAAAGATATCAATCGGGTTGTAGAGGCAATAATTCATCATGTGAAAGTGACGATAATTATAGTCTAGATCAGGGATGGGCATCTCAATTTCCCCAGGGGCCACTTTAAACGTAATGGAAAAATGAAGGGACAAAGAAAAAAAGCTGTTACGTAGTGGAAAACATGGAAACAAGGGAAAAAATGGACTAAATAAAAGTATAGGCCCATTTATTGCTCAACGTTACATACAGATCCGGACAGAAACTTCTGTCCGTGCTCGGCGTTCATTTCTTCCGTATTTCTGTACGTTTCCACAAAGCTTAGGGATACAGTCCAAATGGAGCAGTAACACCTGAAGCCGTGGTGGGGAAGTGTTGCAGCCACTACCTGAGACGTAGCTCTAATGAGACACGAAGAAGACATAACACTGGTGGAAATTCTCCGTCTTCCAGTTGCAATATACAGTATCTAGTGGCCTCACCGAGCACCACCTTCTACAACGTTGCCTGCTGGTTCCGTCTTTTGTTCAAGTGGTACATTATCAGGACCTTTTCCACTGTCGCCATGTTTGTTTTGGAGTTTGCCGTTGTCATAAACTTTTGACTCTGTTCTGCCCTCCCCTGGTGGATATGTTGTTGAACTGCAAAACCAGATCTAAGGAACGCATGGACGCATGTAATCTGTGAGGGGAACATCGTAAAGGGAGCGTAAATAGACGACTTTACTTTAGCTGATCTTACTCCTAAAAATGAAAAAAAAAAAACAAGGAACAGCCCCCTTATATTCAACCGCACTGATCTTTTTAATGACTAAGTTTATTATTATGTATCACTTTCTTCCCAACTTACTGTTTTCATTTTTCAGTGGATTTGAATGAGCATTTTTTTCCATAATAATGCTATAAAATCAGAAACCACGTTGTCTAGTTTTAAACTAAACTAACTAAACATATTGGTTATTTGTATGTTTCATGTTAATGTTAATGCCATTAAATTCACTTGGACACCAGTAGGAGTCTTTATAAATATGCGAGAAGACACATCGGCCGACCGGTTGTCCAGTCATCACAAGACCCATATCAAAGTTACTGACTCCCCTCAGTTTCATCAATCTGAGTAAATCCTGTCCATTGACAGGTGCCATGGAAACACTAATGCCAATATGACTCATGGCACTTCAAAATGGATGATTGATGCAGTTGTGTAGTAAATTACTTTTGAAGAATTTCCTGCTGCTCGCTCACCTTTGGCCACTACCTTGTACGTATTGTATTGTCATGGCTGCCGTTCTACTGTTTCATTTCTTCTTGGATGTGTAAAAACTGCAGGCTGTCTGTCAATCTGAGGAGGTTGACATAATCTTAGTTCCTGACATTTATCTGTTACAGTGACTCACATTAAGAACACACACACATATGCCTCCACACACTCACACACTTGGTCTTTTTAAGGCCCAGTGGTCTAATCTGAGGTGTCAGTTCTGCCACATTGTTTTGACATGTTTCATGAAATATTGCTGCAGGGTGAAAGTGCTTCTGCATATTCATATTCTTTTTTTTTTTGGGGTTCAAAAGTTACTGAATTTAACATCTGGTAGATGTCTTGGTACCATCTACAGGCTGTTTTCCAGGATGCATCCATTGACATTCACTCACCAAAATACTTTCTGCTCAATGACGTTTCACTTTAAATAAACAATACACACAGAATGAAGATAAATACATTTCATGATGCACAGTACAGTATCTTCAAACACTATGTATATTATTTTGTAATAACAGATCCCCTCACTTTGGTGTGCTCACAACATGATGCTGTCAATTTTCTATCCTTCAACTTGCCTCTCCTCTTCCACTTTCTATAAGATTAAATGAGTGGTTCACCTCCGTAACAAGGTTATTAGACAATGAGTAGTCTAACAGGTTTACTTCCACTGCGTAGCTGAACCTCGCACAGCTGCACATCAACCATTGTTTAAGTCATGTAGACTAACTAAGATACATTTGAATTTCTCTCCAGTCGCCGGACTATGCTGTTAACATGCATTTTAGAAGTCCAAACATAGCCGGACCAACGCAGTTATTCGGTTTTCTGGGCCGTCATGTCAGAGAAAAGAGCGGTGGATGCGGGGGGGGTGTGAGGAGATTGACACTCAAGATACACGTACCCTGGATACATGTAACTTAATTTCTTTGACATTATGAACTTATGAACACTGGTTAAAGGTACCCAGTAAAAAAAAAAAAAAAGCATCCAAATACTTGAATAAAAGGTGCAGCTATTCGAGGACAAGCGCTGGACAACCCTGTGGTCTTCAGTCTCGCGGCTATTGAAATGAATCCAGGATTTTCTCACCACAGAACATGCATGCTGGGCAGAGGGATTGCACTTAAATTCTAACTCATGAAATTGAGGTCAGAAACAGGAAAGCGATACCAAGATGTGAAAAAGAAGTTGACAGTTTGATTTTGATGTTACCCTCAGAAAGCATACTGACTCCTAAGATAGTAAAAAAAAAAAAAGGAGCCTTTATCTCTGTCACTCTTTCACTCGGCTCCTCACTCTCTGTCTGATATTTCCGTCTCTCAGGGAATGAACTATGCTATCTCAGTATAGCTATCAGCAATGGGCATGATGTTCAAAGCAAAGCTCCAGTGTTTTTATCGGGGCGTTAAGTGTCTGGCTGCATGTACATTTGAATCATAGCGAGAATGTTTTTTAACCTTTAGCTCTGTGCAGTAGCGTTTCGCAATGTCTTTTTTGTGCCTTTGATCCAGTTCTCCGGTGTACGAGGAACATTCCTTCCAGTCATTCTTTTTTTCTGCACCATGCGCCATTGGAGGATTTTTTTGAGCTGGATATGTGCAAGTTAATAATGAAAGAACAGAGGATTTACGTGTGTGTGTGTGTCTGTGTGTCTCGGCAGCTGGCCTGCGATGACGGCTTTGTGCCAAGCCACAACAGGAGCCCTACAGTGCAAATTATGGGTGCGATAAAGTGAATATTTTAGAGACAGTAAATTATCCTATTCAGTATGCATTTACCTTTTTCAAGTGAAAGGCAGGTCATGTGAATCCCAGTTTTCTTCATGATGATTCGATGAGGGTGTAATAACGTATATGTATGTTCCGAGAGCAAGTTGTTTCGTCAGATTAGTGTTCTCGCGGTTGCATTGGCACGCGACAGCGAGACATACATATTGCGGTCATAAAATACCTGCAGGCGACCCGTTGTAATTTCTGGTGTCAAAGCTTGTGTGTGTAAACCGTCCCAATTTTACACACCTTAAAAGCCCAATTGAAATGTATGAATGGAACTGGAACTGACGAGGTGTAGTCAACCAATTCTAATGCAATGTCCAGCTAAATAACCTGTCAACATTCGGGTGGGTTGCTTGGTGAGCATGTGAGGCAGTAAGAAAACAACAGAAGCGTGATAAATGGTGCTATTTATTATGGGGCCTCATACATGTCTTTTACGTAGAACAAAATATGTCCTAATATTTTGATCAAACACATCTTTGAAATATACTTTCCCTCTCTTTAAAAATGTTTTTTTTTGGATTATTAATAGGGATAATAATAGGGATACACCACACTCAAAGTCTGTACCCGAACTGAAGCCTAATACAACACAGAATATCCGACGTGGTTACGTTATTTTTTTTTAACAATTAAAAAAAGAGAAATAAATAAACATAGTTACCTACATGTTATGGATAGGGTTAGAAAAGAAGAGCAAGTTAAATATGTTTTACATTTTTCTTTGCTTTTCAAATGATAACTTGCCCAGCACTGATGTGGTTGGGTCGAAGGAATATCAATCCATCGTGGCAAACAAAATTGTAAATTTGGTTCATTGTGCAGCAATACATTCTAAACATTTTCCATGGACTGGTAACAACCGTAGATCACGTGTCTGGCCCCGGACTCAAACACCAGACACCAGTCCAGTCTTCCCTTATTCCATCTCAGCACATGGATCGAAGGGCTACATTCTTCTCGCCTCCATAAATGCATTATGCGGCTGAACCCTCTGAGTTTGCTCAGTCACGCCCCCTCTGTCTCATCACACAAACAGCCTTCAACACAATCTTTTCCATTGGCCTTTTTTATATAGCAATATATTGGTGCACTATCTAAAAAAAAATAGTCACTGAGTCACATATTCCCTGAGCAAATGTAGAAATTCAGTCCCTCAGGCCCCGCAGTATTAGCTCGGCTCCCCGTTATTTTATCTCTGGGGCTTTCCCACTCCACTGAGCAGCATATCTGGGCTGAGGTGCAGCAGAACCCTTTAGTTACTCAACGCAGGTGTTGTTACACACGTGTGGTTTCTGACGCACTTTATTTTATTGCTTAATTAAACTATCAATTATCCCATCACCCCGTCCTGTACGCCATGATGGTCATCTCATTATGCTCGGCCTCAGTCCAAGTTTTCTCCCCGGCTTCTCAGGATTTGAACGATCGCGTCCATCTGCGGTTGAATAGGTGGTTTATGTAATGAAATGAACGGAAAAATGTGATGGATGTGCACATGTAGAGGGGTGTGATGAACATCTGAATAGATGGGCGAGCTGGGGAGATTAATAAGGTGGGGGAGGGTTTTTTTTTTTTTTTTTTTTATCACGACAGTAAGCCTCAACCTGCTCGCTGGAGTATTCCCCGTGCACATCAGTGGGCAGATTTACTAACCTTTGCTCTCTTTGATGTCCAAGCTTACATTCAGTGTCATTTTTAGCTTCATTAAAATGCTGCTGGCTTCCTGAGCGTCACTGTGGTGGTCAGACATTGTTCAGCTCGGTGCATGAAAAGAGACTAGTCGCCTCTTTTTAAGTCTTACGGCCTTCTCCTGTTTGAGAATAAGTTGGGACACCCTACTTTGCATTCACTTTTTCCAGGTGCAGGAGTAGAATCATACCAGGTTCAGCCACTCAAAGCATTAGTCTTCTCTCTTGTTCTTAAGCCAGACTCTGATTGATCCTGGTATGTTCTTGTCAGGATTAGGTTGATCAAGAAAGGATATGTATATGTTGGGAAAATCACTACATTTCAGTCACGCCCATCTACTTCCAACAATCAGTTTGAACAGGAGTCAATGGAGAGTTACTTTCAGGTCGAGCTTGAAATAAAAATATATAGCTCACATATGTTGTATGTATATTAGAAAGATTTACAGTGGAACCTCGGTTTTCGAACGTTCCGGACTTCGAACAAATCAGAGTTTGAACAAAAATGTCGAGATTTTTTTGCTTCGGATTTCGAAAAAGCCGAAAAAAAGCTGCGTGGACCGATCACGACGTGCTTTGTTATTGTGTATAACGCAGCCTCTGTATGCAGACGTGTCCCGTTAGCTACATTTACTGACTGTTGTTTCTTCATATTGAGGTGTAAAACCTTTCCTGTCTCTGCACTGGACCGTGGTAGAGTGTCACAGGGGAGGTGCTCGCTCTCCACACCTCCGAGGCTGGAGCGCTCACTCCAGGGTTTGATGTCCTGTTGTGGGCTGGAGCTGGGACAGGGATGAGGCGAGTCTGGGACAGAGCGTGACTTGGTTTATGACTTTGTCACAGCCAAACTGCACAGAAGCGCACATTCAGAGCTGGACACGCACCGGGCACCTCTTCACTTCTGGAGAGACGTCACTCACTCGGCAACCCCTCCCACATGCAGCGGCCACACACACAGAGGAACAGCGCACCTGCAGCAGACACTCTACATTCACTCCTACAAAAGACTATTTTAAGGCTTGGAACGCATTCTTTCTTTTTCCATTCATTGTAATGGGAAAAATCGATTCAGATTTTCAACAATTCACTTCTCGAACGGCCGTCTGGAACGGATTGTGTTCAAGAACCGAGGTACCAATGTATTTTAATGCTGTGAGAGAACTGGGTTTGACCATCATCAAAAGTTACACAAAGGTTTAGTGTGATATGTGGTAGCGAATTACAATGCTCGTCGCAGACAAGCCAGCATGTGGGACAACCTCAACAAGGTCACGGTAAGTATTTACCGAAGTCAGGTAATGTTTGCTATCTTCTACATTTGATAGTTTAGTAGTAGTTCAGTCATTATTTATCATTTCAATTGAGGTACAGCATATGTGTGATCCAGGCAATGAGGCGAAGTGGACCAGAACATAACATTGATCTCTCCATAAACTTCCATTCATTTTTTTCCAAGGTTGGGTCCCATGGACCGACCGGAAGGGGCGGAGACTCCATATGGTCACGAAGCTCAAAAGATCAAATAAAGTCACTAAGCTCAACTAAGATAAGCAATACATGACCTAAGCATTATTATTTAAAGATCCCAGCTGGTATCTGAGTTGGTGAGTCTTGACCCTGGCTTGGAAGAGTCAGCTGTCGGGATGTAAAGCTATTTCCATGGTTTAGGGACATACAGTACAACAATTAGTTCCTAACACAAGACCTTCCCCCCAGTGAGCAAACTGGTTGAAGATAGTTAACTGGTTGTTCAATGAAGAGGGTGGAGCTAACAGTACCTCGAACTTGCACAGCAATGACCGAAACTGTTCTAACTGTGATAGGAAGCCAGCAAAAAGAGAGCAGGAGTGGTGTCGTCTGGGAGAATTTGGGAAGACCAGACAAGCTGCTGCATTCTGGATGAGCTGCAGAGGTCTGGCTGGAACAAGCAGGCAGATCAGCCAGGAGGGAGTTGCAGTAGTCAAGACTCAGAATGACAAGAGAGCCTGGGCTAGCACTTGTGCTGTCATCTCAGTCAGACTGGGACATTTCCTGCCTCACGTTATGCAGCATGAACCTGCAGGATCCAGGTGCTGCAGCAGTATCAATAGAGAATCGCTGACGTATCACAGCTACATTTTTGAGGCACATGAGGGTGGGACCTTCATGTAAGCCAGCACTTAAGTCTACTTTCAGACAGGTCTCGACTGGATAGCAATTCAGTATTGGTGAATAACCAAAAGATCAAGACACCTGAGATTTCCAAAATAGTGTATTAGCCGAGACCATTTTTATGATAATTTTGTATCAGCAGCTTGTGAATTAAGCCATCAGCAATGCGTATCTATGCATTAGGCATTAGGTCAAATCACATTTCACCTTCCGTAGTGTTTCCTGCCACTGCATGCAGCGCGTCACGTCAAAGAAAAAAAAAGTATCTCTATGTTATTTGGTAAATACAACACCTCCAATGGTTGCAGTGCCATTTTGATACTAAGCCAACCTCGCCTTCATGTTTATATGCGGCACGCATAAGGATGTTGGAAATAGAATAGAAAGATTATGTCCCATTACTGCTCTGGAAGCTCGTCTGTCCAGCCCGGAATCTTGCATGATCATGTGATAAAAGTAAGATGAAGCATCACAACAACAAGAAAGCACAACAGGCGACATGAAAATGGGCAGGATGATGGTGGTTTTGACTGATTTTAATGGAAAAGTCCCCAAAGGAAAAGTACAATAAATACATAACGGGAACACAACCACTGCTTGTGGACACCTGAAGGAACAGAGCAGGTGAGGATGGCGAGGGGTGGGAGTGAGATATACTTTACTGTCTTTCCTGCCATCTATTTACTTCAAATTGTCCCTCTTTGCTTCTTTGTTTCTCTGTCTTGAGTGGCTGCATTCCGTTCCATGTCACAGTTGACGTTGGTTGACAGTCTTACCGATTTGGGAGCCGAGTGTTAGGACAAATTCTCTCCCCTCAGGCCGAAGAATTCTCTTATTGAATATTCTTATAAGCGAGAAGTTGGTCAGGGTTTACCAAGAACAGCCCGGTTATTGTTGTGTGTGTCCCCTGTTTGGAGTGAGAATCCTCACTGACTTACGTGGAGAAGCTATATTGATCAGCTAGAACTTTATGATTGCCGCCAATCGTGTAAATCCTAAGTGACGATCAGGCCCGACAATCCTGTTTGACGCTGACTGTATTATTGATTTGGCCTCCTCTGTAACTGAAAGTGACACCAATGAAACTCCAATTCTATTCAACCTGTTGTGATCCTTACTACTTATCATGATGAGGGCAGGGAAAAACGGATGTATCACATCAAAGGAGGAATGTGACCAGTCTTAAAAAAAAAAAAAAAATCCCTGTTCCATGAATACAGCAGTTGTTCCAGCAGCACTCCCCTCCCACTCTGTACCTGTCTCTGTCAGACAGTTGATGTCAACGCACCAATTACACAGTCACTTTTTATCTTCCCCACCTCTCCTGCTTGTGCCCTCGCACTCTCAGGACCCCCTGCTGACAATCTTAAAGCGTCACGCAGGGAGAGACACTTTAACTAAACGTAATAGCATGGAAATCACCGACAGACCACAACCTTTTGTTCAGTTTTGTGATCACCATGCACATTTTAAAGCAGCTCTGAAAGCTTTCTGCGTGCACATCAGTCCTGCCCTGTGCATCCATTTTTCTTTTGCATCCATGTTTCATCCCCCCTTTTGTTCGTGCGCTCGCTAATACCATTATTGGAACCATCAGTGGGAGTGGTGGCGTTCACTGGCTTGCACGTCGTCCAGACACGCAAACATGCCAGTCCACGTAGACACACCACAGCGTCTCAGCGGGCAGACCGCAGTCTGCATGCTAAGCTAATGAGATTGGCAAGGGGCCATTTTACCAATCACGGCAGAAAAATATTCAACCCAGCGCACATTAAGAAAGCAAGAATGATGGCTTGAATATCAAACATGCGAGCGCTCATAGGTCGGTCCGTCTTCAGGGCAGCTGAGGCCGATCCCAGCTACTTGGGGTGAAAGGCAGGGGACACCTGGGACAGGTATAGAGTCCATCACAGCCCAGATATAGAAAGACAACCAGTCAAACCTGTGGCAGTGCTGTGGGAGGAAATGGTACCTGGGAGAAATCTAAGTGACTATCCGCCCTCCACCTCCAAAATAGTTTTTCCTATGTTGCCAGAAACTGGATTTTCCATGAAGCATTTCACCAACATACACACATCAAAAATATTTCATTCTGTCCAAAGAAAAGTGGTTATATCACTATAAATGTGATATAATTTCCATTCAGTTTCGAGTGCCATCACCATGTCTGAGAGTGTTTGACTCATTCATTGTCTGATGTTTAAGCAAAATTCAAGGCAGAAAGAAATAAACTTGAAGGCTCCATCATGAATGTTTCATTACCCAGTGACATGGAACTGTGAAACTTTTATTAGGAACGCCAGCCTTGTTATAGATACTGAGTGCACTCAGCACGAGAGCAAGAACTATGTAAGTTATTTGTATTCCTAATCTTCTGAGGACATATTTTAGGACTGCACAGTGCAAGTGAGGTCTTGGGGAAAAACGAGAGCAAGGTTTTTGGCACACAAACCCACATGGCTGCATCAGCAAATGAGGCATAAAAGTAGCCATGGCTACTTTATAGGACAGTGTCCCCAATGTCTTTGAAACTGTATTTCATTAGTCACTTTGTCCAAGTCTAAAGTCATTCCTTGCCAACATTTTGTCAGATTCTAATTCAACCTTTTAGCAGAAAAATAATTCTTTGTAAACTGTCTTATCAATTACAATAATATCTGCATCGCCCAAGTGAACTTGAAATGCTAAGGCAGAGCCATATTTTCCACCATTTTATTGCCACATCATCAGCATACAGTAGAGGCGCCGATTGTTATGGTGCATATATTTACGGCCAAATTCATTCTTTTCTTTTCTTTAGACTGTAGGTCACATCTTGTGCAACTATATTCATGCTTCCATCAATTTCCAGCCCCTTATGAGAAGTTATTAATGCTATTAAAGTGGAGGGAACCGTTCCAAAATACCTTTAAGGGTTCCAAAGTTTTGAATTCTTCTATTTTTCTCTGCTGTGCTGGTTTTTGCTTTCATTGGTAAACGACCGCTCCCACCTTTTCATCGCTCTCTCTCCCTGCACTCAAGAGTTTCTATTCTGTTTCCACCCGTTTTTCACTTATGACTCAAATATTTGTATTTAACGACTTCTGCTGCCACTCTTTTATTGGTTATTTGCATCTCCACTGCACTGTAGAGCCATTTCCTCCCACTGTTGTTTCCAGCCTGCGGCGTGGTGCTACCGATTCCAAACAGGAGGAGGACTGTACAGTTGGGGGAAAGACTTTAATGAGAGACATAGATTGTGCAAAGAGGGAATTGGAGGTGGGAGATGGAAAATTAGGTCACCACATGGGTTCAGTCTTTTTTATATTAGATGAAGCAGCAGAAGAAAGAACGGTCCCTGGTGGCATTTCTTCTCTAAATCTTTAGATTTCCTTCCAGGAATCTGCATGTTTGTCAGTTAGTTAGTTGTATATTTTAATACCTGTCGACTGGGCTGGTGAGCTAAGGGTTTGCATATACTGGAGCATGTGAAAACCTCAGAAATGCGTCAAGCAGTTTGGCAAGACATTCGCGCTCGGTGATTCATCGATCCCAAAATTTCAGGTTGATCTCAGTTATCGGTCTCTAACCTGCGTCTAGATTAATCATGGACTTGCCAGCCACAGTCTCTGACCACTAGTGGTGCGGTTCTGAGTCTGACTGATGACAGTGAAGACTGTAAATTGTGTCAATTTAAAATTTGGCATGTGATCGCTGCCGTCGCTGAACAAGCTCTGATAGAATGTTTGTGGCTTTGTTGATGTTTTAGCAACTTTAACGTCGCACAGCCTGTTTGCATCATTAGCCCCGAGCTAACCGCTTGTGATGCATTTATGATGTCAGTAAGACTAGATCTCACTGTGTTGGGTGGAGATTATCTTGACCTTATTATATTTAACTCATTTGCTTTGTTGTTATATTTTTCTACATTTGTTGTGTGGTTCTTTTTCATGCTGTTATTTGATTGGCTTTTTTATCTAACTTAAATGAATAAATAAAATGAAATCATTTTACTTCCTATAGCTGCATTATGGATACTTCAAAAACTGATGTTTTGGGAACAGTCAAATATATATATGTATAAAAAGGTATTTTTTTTTTACTGAAATAGATCTCCATTACCAAAATGTGCTTGCTATTAATTCATTTAAATGGGGATCTGTGTAACGTGTTTAATGCCAACTGCATACATAATGCATGGTATTAATAATTGAAACAAAGGCAATGAGAAATCAGTAAACTAATACAACTGTGTTTACAGAAATAACAGGCAAAATATATCAAGAAAAACGTTTCAACATAGCATAACTAAATAATAGACGAATCATGCAAATGGAAATCTATTTCTAATTTCACCATTTTTATTGGTTTATTAATGTCAGTGATGATATATGGTTCAATGTGTTGCGGAGCAAATATAGCATTTGCAAAAATCCACACAAATCCCTAGTTCAGGAAACTATATTTATATCCATTAGAAATTGTGTGGCGCGGTTGCTGTCCATGGTGCTGATGAGACTGAGAGCATCATGTTTATTGTCTAACATCTTACTTATTGCCTGTTTTTAAGCAATGCCTTCTGTATCACCCGCTGCAGGTTCCCAGTTAAAACCATAATTCTTTACTATTGATCAATATCACTTCTGGACTTTCTAATAAGCTTTCCTGAGCTGTGACTCACTGAGATTCAAACCCTCCAAGGCTCCGATGTTGTCACCACTTAACCACGACGACATCATAACTCATGGTTTCACCGTGTCGGCCGGTTTTCGTGAATTCATCATTGTCTGGAAACGATCAATTCTCAGTCTAGACTGCCTGTGATCCATCACGGCAGCGATGACTTGCTCTCACCATATATGTAGGCGATAATCAATGGGGGCCACTATAGTCAAAGTGCTTGACCAATTACACACTCATGTGGCAGTTTAATAATAATCTTGATGGGTATTTCTACCGGAACTGCTGAGTGCAGGTGAATGTGGATTTCTACTCAGAGTCAGTTGCACGTGTGACTATTCAAACTTTTTGATCTCTGGAGGGCGCAAACACAAGCACTGTTTATTCAAGGAAAGTTGTGTCAGTCTCTGTGTCTAGTTTCACAACTTCACCTTCACCTTCTTCTGCTGCTTATCCGGGGTCGGGTCGCGGAGGCAGCATTCGGAGCAAGGAAGCCCAAACTTCCCGATCCGCACAAACCTCCTCCAGCTCCTCCCGGGGGATCCCGAGGCGTTCCCAGGCCAGACCAGAGACATAATCTCTCCAGCGAGTCCTGGGTCTTCCCCGGGGTCTCGTCCTGGAAGGACATGCCCGGAACACCTCCCCAGGGAGGCGTCCAGGGGGCATCCGGATCAGATGCCCGAGCCACCTCAGCTGGTTCCTCTCGATGAGGAGGAGCAGCATCCTCCCGGATGACTGAACTCCTCACCCTATCTCTAAGGGTGCACCCAGCCACCCTGCGGAGGAAACTCATCTCAGCCGCTCGTATCCGCGATCTCATCCTTTCGGTCATTACCCAAAGCTCGTGACCATAGGTGAGGGTGGGAACGTAAATCGATCGGTAAATCGAGAGCTTCGTCTTGTGACTCAGCTCCCTCTTCACCACGACGCATCACTGTTGCCGCTGCACCAACCCGTCTATCAATCTCACACTCCCCTTTTCCCTCACTCGAGAACAAGACTCTGAGATACTTAAACTCCACCACTTGGGGCAATTTCTAGTTCCCCTCATGTGAAATTAGATTGTGTCGACCTTACAAGTCTCTTTAAAGGTTTTATTAATTTCCCCAAATTTCCCTGTGAAAACTACAAAATAGCTCCTGACCAGGTAGATAGTGAAGTCTGTGCCATGACCTGTTCTTTTATACAGGCATATACAACCACCTTACCGGCAGAGTTATCGTGGGAATATCACGCAACAAAATTTGGCATGTGAGGTGGCAAATGAAACTGAATGGTACCCATGATGCTCTGCAGCCCTGTGAACCCATCACATCTACACACCTCTGTGCCAGTTCTGGTTCTTGCACATCATTGTGAATCAAACAGAGCGTTCTGAAACCAACAATCTCGCGAATCATCATCAAAGTGGTTGATCAGCTCCAGTGCGCCGAGCTGCTCAGGAGACGGGCAATGGTGGATTGGTTGAGGGGCTGCAAGGCATCATGGGAATTGCTCATGTTCAACAGACCATAGATGAGTTACGCAATGTGTTACCTGCGACCCTGTACCAAATGACCCGTGGACCGGGTGGTTGGAGACCTCTATCCTAGACCAGCAGGGAGCATGGGGACCCTGAAAGTGTGTATATATTGTGTACTGAGCAGTTGAATTGATGGCTGAAAAATGATCCGTATCGCTCTCAAAATGTAATCATTTCTTTGTTCTCCGATTTCAAACATTTCCTGAAAATTGATTCCAAATCCGTCCATCCAGTTATTTTGAAGACAGACAAGCCAACGGCATTGAAAACACGACCTCCTGTTTTGCATCAACGTAAGGAAGATAAAAGACATACTATCTTCTTTCTCTTTGATGTGACATGTTCACACACATACACTGTAAAGTGTACACCCTACATACATTTGAAAGGCGCTAAATGATGACACGTCTTCAGAAGGCATAGGTTTGACAGCTCAGATTGGGCGGGATAAATGATTTCATTTGCATGTATGTGCGTTCACGCAACCGCACTAACTGGGACTTGCAAATTCACTCCTTTGGAAGATGCAACGACGAGTGCTTTCTTGATGAATCACTGTGTTATAAGCGTGAGCCTGCGTGGCGCTTCATGCAAACCTGGAGTTAATCGGCCCCTTAGCTTGCAGGAAATGGAAACTTTCATATACACAATCATTGATGTCATTTCTTTTTTCTTAATGCTTGAAAAGCTGAATGGATATGCGTTTATAGTTTGTTTACACACACACACGCAGATTGTTATTTTACTCTTCTTTTTTTTATATATATATTGAACCACCAAAGTTCACCTCACATTGAAAGTCAAGCGTGAAGCAGAAAATAGTGAGCCATGGAACAAAAGTTATGCATTAAACATTGTATTTTTTAAGTTCAATCCTATGTCTCGCCTTGCTATCTTTTGAATACCTCTAAAAGAAATAAGACGAAAAGGATTTAGAGTGCTTGAGATATTTTCAGGCACAGGTATCTACTGACAAAAATCCTACTCAGATGTGAATTATCATGATTTGGAGCTGTTTTTCTTCCTTCTGGGCCTACATTATGTGACGGAAAAAGTAAATAAATAAAAAAATAAATGAATGTGCAGGTGGGTTATTGGTAAATTCGGCTGGTTTACAGCAGGTTTCGAATGATGAAAGTTCATTTTTCGATGGCTTGTTGTATTTTGTGAAACCTCTGGGTGTTAGGAGCATATTGTTGCTGCATTTTTTTAGGACTTAAATTGGAATCTATTATGCAATGAGTCTCTTTCTTTGGTGGTCCAGGGAGGTACCCCCTGAGGGCAACTTAGAGATGATCGCCCCCCAAAAAAATACACCCTGAAATAGGACAAGATATACTAAGAGTATATAACACGCCTCTACAAGGAAAAAGACAACAAAAAAACACTGTTCCAACAACTTTTTCCGTTATTGTTGCTGTGCTTGTGCAACCCATCCTCACTCCCAGGGCATAATATGTTGACCTTGGGAAGTGCAAAGTAGACTTTGGCATCCAAAGGCAGCCATAGTGTTATTCTTTAGTTTTTCAATTGAAGCACGTGTCCCGCCTTCTAACGGCGTATCCTGACGCCGTAGGCAGCGCGTCACGAAAACAAAAAACATAGGTTGGGGTTCGGTAAGACAGGGGATGGTGCTCCTTTTGATGAGCAGTTAACAACGTGTCAATTGCTATTTAGAGCCCATCAAACGGGGATGGAACATCACACGTGAAGGGAAACGATTTGTACTGCATTGAAACGCCCATGCGTTTACATGCAACACATAAGGCTGCTTTTGGCATCAGTCTGGGACGCAAAAGTCCACTTTCCCGACTTCAATGACGTCAAAAACGCCATGGAAGTGAGCATGAGTCGGCTTGGGAGGGAGCTTTAATTTCTGTAGGACATGTTCTTCACTGTCTCTGAGTTTAGTTCAACATAATAACTACTATTAGATGACTTTCTTTCAGTCGGTATTACTGCATTAGTAGTCAACAAGGGACACTTCATGTACAAAAATAGGACAATTCCATCCATTGCTCAAGGAACAGGGTGGCTACCTCCAAATCTGTGTACTCCACAAGATTTGCTTTGCTCTGAGCCAGCTGGTGTGGCACCATTGAGTTGGTTTGCCGAAAGGTATGTTGCAAAGAAGCTGACCAATTGTATATGGTATTGTATGGGCTGAGCCCCAGAGAGCCTTGGCCCAATTCAGTCATTGTGTATATATATCTGTGTGGGTTCAAATGTGTTTGGTCTTGCTGCACATTTTAGAATCCAAATCTCCTGCCCTGAATGAGGACTCTGAGTTGTGTCGACATACCTCTGCCTGTTGACGTTTAATATCTGAAATGGCGAAATCATTTCAGGTAATTGTCAGCTTTGGGAGGTCACTTCGGGTAGTGAGAATGAGCAAGGAGGATAGGGAGGGGCAACAGCTGAGCTCAGATCCGTCTAGCCACGTGTGAAGGGCCCATGTCGCTACTATTCTGGCTGGAGTGACTTTTTGCCCTCCAGCAGGTGTAGGACCAAAGTATGAAAAGGCAGTGGCAGAGAGCGGAACACACCACTTGTATGCTACCGCACACACAAATTCTAAATAGTGTCTCTCAAACCTTGAATAACACTCCACGTTAAAACCTGGTCAGTGTGCTCTGACACACAGTCAAAGTTTGCGATCAATATTTACTCTGTACAATTTCTCCAAAGGCAGATTTTCCTCGGCTCTGAAAATGAAAAAGCAGCCCGGGCTGCCTTCACATACATATATGAAGTCCCAAGGGTTCTGCTGCTTGCAACAGAATTCATAAACACAAATAAGTAGGGCACGCACTAATGTGTTTTGTGTTTGCCCTTCTAATAAATCACAGCTTTCTGGGACACCGTAAACAATGCTGGGAGCTGGTGTTGATCCTTCTTACCCCGTGTGTCACCAGCGCAACGCCATAGGAACACAAAGCATCTTCTTAGCACATGCAGTTCAAATACATTCTCCTTCCTACCTGGATTTTTTTATTTTATTTTTTTCTGAGCTTTGGGATGACAGTCTTTCCAGATTCCAGATTACGCCTCACCACATTTCCTTTTGACTTTTAATTTTTATTTTCGGGGTTTTACTGGTATTGTTATGTAGGTGGTACATTATGTGTTTTTCCTTTATAAATCATAGTTACATATACTATACATGAGAGTGATAAATTGGTTGTATTATCACAATACAACTTTTAAGACAAAATGACAGAAATGAAGTACAGAGGTACAAGAGTGGAATTCAGCCCATGGTATGGGAGGGTTGGTTATCGTGACAAGGCTTGAGCGAGAAGCAAATTGAAGTCTGTTTCTTCAGACTCTCCCCTGAAGCCACGCCTCCAGAGCTGCATTGACTCGCTAATGCGTTACAGTTATCAGAGATACAGTTGATGATCGGACAGTGTTGTACAGTGTTGAGGAGGGAATTGATATTTTATCTTTTTATTTCACTTTTAAACAGTGTCACCAAACAAAGTAAACCTAAGCTTCTTATTTGGATTCAACTCACTGGCAAAACTCAAGATAAAGTAGCTAGCATGCAAACGGCTGCGAACAAGTGCTGAGTCTAGCGCGTGTGAAGGAAAAAACAAAATGCAAACAAACAAAAAGCGTTTGACCCCATAGCTCCCTGACTGCCTCGCAAAAAAATCACACATTTCTATGACTTCTGACTTCCCCCTGCATGTTAAGCCAGAATCGTTGACCCTGTTCACACTTCCATTCGCTACAGATTGCAGCCTGTGCGACTGCAGTTGGCACTCTCGCCCTGGGCTGCCCTCCCAGGGTTAATTTAAACATGAAGACGTAGATGTGTAGTCATTTTTTTCCTCCCCCTTCCAGAATGAATAAAGGTTTTGACTGAAATAAAACATTGACGCAGTGGAACTGTCGCTGTGAGCGAAGCCGTGATGCTAAGTGCTATTCCCGTGTCATTCCATTTTGTTCTGATCTTCCTAACTAGACTCTCCATGACCTCAGCTTAGTAAATATCGAATGTTCCGTGTCTCTCATGTTCCAAGGAAGTGTTTACCGCGCCGCGATTGGTGATGCACTTTCGCTGTTGAGAATAAGCCCGGTGATTTTAACAAGCGTTCCTCACAATCCCCTGGAAGCTGATTTTAGGCAAAACGCGTCAGAAAGTTTGACTAACTCCTATATTCATCGCACTATTCAGCCACTTTCAGTGAGTCTGGAACTTGATATTATTGCATTATTTAGTGTGCACCTGCTTTGACTTCGAGTTCTAAACTTTTCCTTATTTTCCTTCACTATTTCTGTGAAAAATGACCCCAGAATCCAGGTTTTTAAATTGGTGTATTGACTCGTTTAAATCCTACAAAAATGACTGAGTCTGTTTGGTTAAATAACACTGACGTTACACAAACAAATAGCAAATATGGTGTCGTAGTAGTATTGAGAGATAAAGCAAGGTTTGCCCATATTGGCTGTGATTTACATCCTCACGAATGGATTCATGCCTGCTTTACGAATCCTGTCAGGTGGCTGATCTTTATCTCCTTGTCTTCTCCATATTAATTATAACGCTATGGTGGTTAGAATAATAATATCCGGGTAGATCCTGTTAGTGTCATGTTTGCAGATAATGTATTTTCAGCCCTCCTCATGAATGTGAGGCCGGTAGCTGCGTGAGCTTCGAACAATTAATTTGAAATGAACACACACACTCGCACACACACACACACACACACACACACACACACACACATACACACACACACACACACACACTTCTTTAAGTCTCTTTTCCTCTTTACACACTTCATGTATTCTTACAATTTTAATTTTGAAACATGAAAGAAATTTCGCTTTGCTTTGTCTCGCCACGGATCGGGAAGGGAAAACCTCACCGGATCACAGCATCACAACAAGAGGAAAACACAACATGTATCATAGAAATGGACATGATTGTGATGTTTTTTTTTGTCTCTGTAAATGCAAAAAAGAGAGATATGAAACATAAATGCATAAATGAATTTATATTCTCGGTGCGTTAAGTTCTCCACCCACGTATGTTTTCTTAATATTCACCAATGACTGACGTGGATTATTCGTGGCCATATTAAAGTTCTATATATTTAAAGTACATTATCCATTTGACTCGTTCGCTGACAGATTCTGACTCGGGGCGACTTGTAAGAAACTGCGAGGGTAAAACAAAGTTGTGTCTTGTCTGCGTGTGAACGTGTGTGTGTGTCGGACCTCATTAATCAGATTGAAGATGATGACACTCAGCAGACACAAATCAATGGCAACCCCCGAAGACAACATCTGTCTTACTGTTTCACTGTCTCATTAATCTACTGTGCTGGGTAGCTGATGCCCATCAGTGGGAGTTCATAGATGTTCTCTCTACGGTCCAAAATGTTGGCTATCATAAGTCTTGAGTGATGAAATCGACAGTAAACACTCCAGAATCTGCAGTTACACTCCTTCCTATGTCTCTGTTTTGATCTCCCCTGCCTCAACTCTCACTAGGCAAATACGACAAACACTCCTTACAGCGCTCAGGAGCACGCACACACAAACACTGGTGCTGGGATCTGTCCCCTACTTAGCATTCTGTGTCGACTCACACTGACCCACTTTTCCTCGAAAGCTGATTTTTAAAAATTCATTACCAAAAATGAGCGCCTACTTATTCTCATCGCCTCCTGTCCTCACCCAAAGTTGCAATGTCAGAGGTCTGCTAAACTGCCACTTAGCCAGCTGCTATTAAACCACAGGTGATACGTCCTGCTGGAAATGTGACCTGCGTGTTTCGAATTTGGTTATTTACGAATAATATACTTTCAGTGGATGAAACAATTATCAGGGCACGATTGCCTGCACAATTGCTTTTTTTTCGGTAAGTGAAGAGTAGAGATGCACCCAACATTCGGTGGCTGAAAATGTTCGACCGAACAGCGGACAAAAAGCAGCATTGATGCAATGTTGCATTGAAATTATTTTTGGCTTTCCGACCCAGCGCGGCTGGTTCCGATCGTCTTCATGGTGAAGCTGTGTCACATATCTCACCCCAGCACTAGCATGTTACACTGCAACTTCATGATGTCATGCCTAAAGACAACGTGTCATTGGCTGCCATGCTGTGTTTTGTCTCTTGCATATGGAGTGTTGGATACATTTTGGAAATGCACTCGCTTGGTTTGGTGAACCAACACAGAAGAAATGGACGGAGCCGACGCCGGCTTTGCCGCTATGTTGCGGTGGTAGATCGGTTAGTGGTATGGCGATGGTAACGTTAGCCTGGATGCTAGCCGACGGTTGTTTGTTTAGAAGAAATAAAAACATACATGTTGTATTGTTCATGTTGTCCGAGACGGTCGACCAGTTGGGTCGCCAATGTGTGATACAAGAGAAAGTAAACGGAAGAGTAGTCCTCGTAACTAAAATGTCCTGTTGTCCTATCCAACATTGTTTTTAAATGAAGTACTTTGGTATCCTGGAAATCTATCCACACTTCATATTCCCACTTCGTTTTAAGTCTGCTGCGGAGGGATCATTTGAAGGGATCATTTCAAGTGGTGAACGGCGAGTGCCCTCGGTCTTAGGAGTAATGGGACACACTGCACTTACTCGCGTACGCGCAAAACCCAATGTTAGGGTCAGAAACGAGTGTTAGGGTGAGAAATGGGACACAGCCCAAGTGTGATCCATTGCAGCTATTTGTGCTACTCTACTACGTCTTGATCTTATTTCTGCGTTGCATCTTCCAGTGCATTGCTCCCGAAATAAAAGTGTGAAATCATGATTGTTGATCAAAACTGGTACCGTGATGGACCACCAACCTGTTGGACATGAACTCTTGCCAAAACAGTCGATCAGCTCTCAAATGGCAGAAAGGTCTGGCTCAAGGAGGAAAAAAATGAATCTGATGTATGAGTTTTTTGTTTGGTCCAGTTCCCCAACTGTAGATTAAGTTTGAATTTATGAGCAGTGCTGCAGCCAGCCATCATCAGGGGCAATGGAGATCTTCTGGCTTCAGATCCAAGCAGCTCTCAGGGGATCCATCAATATGTCTATGGGTTGGAGAGCTCAACGAGAAGTGACTGGGCTGACTTTGAAAGCCTAATCACATTTAAAATGAAAATGCATTAAGGTGAAATAGGATTAAGATGCAAGTTACAATGAATCGCGGGAGTGCGCTATTATTTATAGCGCGTACAAATCATTCATTACTGGGGTAAAAGCCCTTCAGAATTTGACGTAGTTGCCTCTGTAAAACTTCCTACAGGTCAAACAATTCCGTGATCTCTTTGGCATAACTGTTAGCTTGGGTGACACGACAATGAAACAAACTGCTAACAGGTGACTAAAAATTCCGCCGAATCACCGGGTGGAAATTGCATCGGTTTGTTGGACACCAAAACAGCATAACCCAACCCTTGCAGTCAAAATGAAATTTTGTTTAAAAAGACGTTTGTGCGGGAAATGAAACGTTTTCAATGAGATGTAGATTTTTATTGTTCCCGATTATAGCGGTCTGTGTAAACACTGTCGTTACTATATTTATGGGATCTGTCCTTACTCACCAATTCCTCCCTCCGTTTCGTTTCTTTGGCATTGCTCTTCTCTGAAATTACTGGTACATCAAATATGTAGTCTCTCCACATGAGAGAAAAAGTGTACTTATTTTAATAAAAAATGTCTGGAACAGACAAATGCAGGACACATCTTCATGACGTTAAGTGCTCTGAGAATACGTAGATGAATGTATGAAGAAGTGGCTGGGAACAATCCAAATGGGAAAACTCGGGCACATGTCACACCAGGATAAACGTGCCATGCTTTAGTTAAAAGCCCAGATTCTGCAGTCATTGAGACCACAGGCGAGCCACTGCTGAGTGTGGCACACTTGCTCTGAGGGCACGGCTGAATGAGGTGTGTGGTACATCGATGGCACATCGATGGCTAGGGAAGTAGCGCATTCAATGCGTTAAATCATTCACCAGTACGTATACATCTAGCGACCCATTCGCAACAACAACGTGGCAGTGTTGAAGGATTCATATTGGTGACTTGGGGGTCAGAGTCAACTGTGCCGTTCCTGGATCGTGTGACCACTGGTCCACATCTGACGCAATAGCACATCTCCAGTGTGACTACACCCCTACACCCCTTGAGGGACAAAGTCGAATGGCAAACCAGGAATGCTAAAGTTACTAGATATCACCAGTAAACAAGAATTATGTGGAGAACAAGAAGAGCTGTACCGTAATCCTGGAATCCTGGATTAATAATATATTTATATTGTATTTATATATTATATTTCTATACACCAAACCACCAAACTGAGATAGGGATCGATGGAAGACAAGTTATTTTTACTTTTTCTTTTAATATGTGAGTATGCCTCTATAGGGTCCTCAGTGTTTACACCAGGAGAGGAGGATAGACCTCAACATGAAACTGTTTTAGTGAGGTATAAATCCAGCCCTCTCCACCGTCTATCCGGGCTGATTACACTCCCCAACACCTCACTGCCATTACCCCGATGCTTCAGCAGCACCTCTGCTGGGATTATTTACGGCAGGGACATGTCAACTCTTTTTTTCTTTTTGTCAACGCCCGATTCTCCCTGGCTATTTTAAGTCAGAGTAAATAATGCATGTGGGAACACAGGTACAAATCATGGCATTAAGTGATGGGTAAATATAAATCCAAGCCATTACTCCTCTGGTCTATTTTGTGGGTGGACACAACATTGTAGCTTTAGTTTCGACATAAAGGCCCTCCAGAGTCGCTCAGCATTCCTCTGCACTACATCAATCAGGCAGGTGTGTCTGATTGTGAAAAGAGAGAGGACTCTCGCTGCAAACAAAGATCATCGAAGAGACTCCTGTCCATGGCACAGCATTTAATATAAATAAATAAATGAATTTAAAAAAAACACACACACACAATGGCTCACCTGACCTTAATAATTCTATGAAAACATAAATATTATCTTGAAATAACAGGACATTAATGGCATCAAAATTGACACAGCTGCACGACACAGTCCTGCGTGCAGTGTTTGTTCACACAGTTACACCTGTATCACCTGATATGAACATGATATTTGTTGACACACTCCTCTGCCAAGCCTGTCACTACTTTATCACATGAGCAGACATTTTGCTAATGATGCGCAGAGCTGCTGCAGGAGTACAGTTTTCTGTCATCTGGCTTAGGCCAGATTTTTAAGTCAATGGATCAAAAATATTTTATAAATTTTGTCCTAAAATGATATCCCTATGGTGCAATTGTTCCATAAATTCACAACTATATCTTCTGCTAAATATTTTACACTTTACCTGCTGAAAATTTTGATGTTATTGCCCACCTCTTCATATGGTGTTTGACAGTTTTATGCTTTAATATCATTCATTGTCCATCACCGTATTCATCTCCTCACGACGGTTATCATAAATATCAGTATTCTGAGAGGTATCAACACTCATTGATATCCAATTCCAATTAGCCACGTCATCAGTTTTGTCATGACAAATTCCAACAGGTTAGTAAAGCTTCCATTCATCACTTACCTCATTGCAACAAGTTACTGATATCAGCCCAGCTGTAACCTTAGTAGGTCTGTTATGAGCTGTGTCCAGCACGCTACTGTCGTCCACGCTGGCTGCTCAGTCAATGTCGGTTGTTTCATTATTAGCCATTGACCTTGGCTAACAGCCTTCAGCACGTAAACGTGACTCAACCATGTTTTATCTCCTAAAGATGCAGACAGTAGAGAGAAAACCACGTGTGCCGAACCTACAGTAAGAAGTTAGGGCCAACTCTATCAGTGCTGTTTGGAAAAAACTATGAAAATATGATCTAATTCTCACATATCTTTAAAATGATCTCATAAATAATCAAGAATATATGTGAGGATGAAGTACCAATAACTTATACTGTACTTATTTTGTTTTTCATGTTAATGGAAGTGGGTTTATTCCTTTTAAAGCATATGTCATACTGAATTGGGTCAAGTCTATTCCTAGATATCAATATTGAGTTTGCCATTTTACTATACAGTGGTACCTCGGTTCTCGACCACAATCCGTTCGAGAAGCGATTTGTTCGAAATCTGAATCGATTTTTCCCATTACAATGTATGGAAAAAGAAATAATGCGTTCCAAACATTAAAATAGGCTTTTGTAGGAGTGAATGTAGAGTGTCTGCTGCAGGTGCGCTGTTCCTCTATGTGTGTGGCCGCTGCATGTGGGAGGGGTTGCCGAGTGAGTGACGTCTCTCCAGAAGTGAAGAGGTGCCCGGTGCGTGTCCAGCTCTGAATGTGCGCTTCTGTGCAGTTTGGCTGTGACAAAGTCATAAACCAAGTAACGCTCTGTCCCAGACTCGCCACATCCCTGTCCCAGCTCCAGCCCACAACAGGACATCAAACCCTGGAGTGTGTGCTCCAGCCTCGGAGGTGTGGAGAGCGAGCACCTGTGACCCTCTACCACGGTCCAGTGCGGAGACAGGAAAGGTTTTACACCTCAATATGAAGAAAAAACAGTCATTAAATGTAGCTAACGGGACACGTCTGCATACAGAGGCTGCGTTATACACAATAACAGAGCGCTTCGTGGGTCAGCTGGTCGGCCCGCACGTTACGTTTTTTCCTGCTTTCTCCGGGGGCGTTCGAGTTTTGGATTTTCGTTCGAAATCCAAAGCAAAAAAATCTCAGAATTTTTGTTCAAATTCCGATTTGTTCGAATTCTGAGACACCACTGTACTTACCCATTATTGGAGGATTTTTTGTTCTACTTCACAACATATGAAAAATCTCAGGCCCGACATAGGACTCCTCTCCACTGCAAAAGTGCTCAGAATCACTCTGTATCTTATACCGTGACTCATTGGACGCTATGAAACGGTCCAGCCACTGTCCTTCTATACATGTATCAATGTTCCAAATACATTGAATTTGCTTTGTGAGCCTTGTTTATTGCATTGCATCATTGAAATACCTCAGCACTTCAACTGACAGGGAAACATGTGAACCCAGCGGAATACTCGGCTTTGTTTACAAGTGCTTTCCTCCTGACACATCACGAGCAACTTGACGTGTGGACTCATTCTGGATGTTAATTACCGGTTTGCTCATTGTCAAAGTTACACTAGTCACGACAAATGTTTTGACGCGTATGCAGTCATTAATCATAGTTATAATTTGTAAAGCTGTGAAGTAAATTACTCATGTTTTTCACTGCTGTTTCTCGCCTTGTTGCTGGTATCTTTTGATGTTTTTAATTAGTGTAGGTGTTAAGGGTAACAACACTGAATAATCTATTAAGACTCCAAGAAGCCACTGGTTTTGGGAAACGTTTACTCTTTCACTCAGTGGCTTTTCTTTTTATTCTCACCAATAGCCTCCCCCTCTCCTTGTCTGTTGTTTTTTTATTTGTTTTTTTCTTCTGCTTTGTCTTTCATGTCCCCCTTTTACGATTGTTTGCCTCACCCCACTTCTTATCTCTCTTTATTGTCCCCTCTTGTCTTTGATTGACGGTTGAATAAATTGATTTTCAGCCCTGTGTGTTCCATCTGTCTGTCTCAAGGCATTTCCCTGATTTAGCCAGAGCCACTCCAGGGTATACCCTGGACCAAAGATTGACTGTCAGTCAGTGGCAGCATGAAGCGGTCCGTTTCTTGGCTGACAAGCCTCCATGACAGCAGAAACCAATGGGACATTTCAAACAGGAATACCTCCTTTTGCTCTGTCTGTCTCATGGCCTCAGGTTGGTTCGTCGCGTTTCCATCCTGTCCCACTGTCATTTTAGTTTTACAGTGTTTTGGTGACCTTACGGTGCAGACCATTCATGCTCTTTAGGAGACAGGGTTTGAGGTCCAGGGGAATTCAACAGGTGATTATAGAGAGGCTTTCCCTGCTTCTTTACCTTCTCCATTTTTGAGCTTGTTTAATATTGTCTCCATGTGAATAAAGATGAACTGAAAACTGATGGTACCGGTATGAGTTGTGCGATGATGTGGCATGGACTGTTTCACGAAAATCTCTGAAACCGCAAAAGACGGTCACTTCATTCTGTTGTTGACTACTTTAACCGCTTACTGACACAATGTGTGACCATACCCAAAGCAGATGGAGGATCGACACAACCAACTGATGGGCGAGCCAGTTGAATTGACTCAGTTAAGGGGGATAAAGGACGGTAATTATTAGGCTTATATTGGGATAAAAATCACAACGACATATTCGACATTCACCCCCAAAAAAATGCAGATCAGATCTAACATGTTTCATTGAGGAAGGTATGCCAAGACGTTCCTTCCTCCTTGTCGAAGCTCTCCTCCACTGAGACGTAATTTCGTCGGGTTGGTGACGAGTGCTGTGCGTGCGCTGAGCAGCGCACACACACAGACACTCGCGATTTTGAGCACTCTTTGAATTGTGGCAGCTGCTCGAAGGTGGCTCACTTAACTGCAGTGAGTCGCCTGGGCGGCACTCTTTCATCCAACCACACTTACTGGCAGAATCGGATTCTCTCACTTAGGTCAGCTATCATCAGGCGTTCACACATACACGTCATTCTGTAGGTATATATATAAAACTCGTCACTAACCCGACGAAATTACGTCTCAGTGGAGGAGAGCTTCGACAAGGAGGAAGGAACGTCTCGGCATACCTTCCTCAATGAAACTGGTTGGATCTGATCTGCATTTTTCTAACCAATGATATGCTGTACGTTACGTTGTTCATCCTTTGTTTTGATGTGATTTGATATGATACAATATTTTCCCATACATTTTGTGAGAGATTTTAGGAGGCCCTGAACTTGCAGAGCCACTTTCTCTGGGTGGTAATGCTCCATGTGCACTTGTAGGTTGGTGGTGGTATTTCCACAGATTTTTACGTTCGCATGACACCGCTTACAAACTGCCATCGGTCTAACTTGTCGCCTTCTTTCCACGGATGATACAATCATGTTAAAATAAAAACCTGTCATCTCTGAGGAATGTTGATTTCAATCATTGTAAACAGGAGTAATTATCATTGATAATGATCATAAATAAAATCAGAGAAAGGAACAAAGCACTGCAGAGAATGAAAAAAAACAACAACATATAAACCCAACCATTGTTTGCAGTGTTAATAGGCACGTCCACTCACCAAGCGCAGACACACAGGGCTCTCCGTCTTGACTGGGTTTCACCTTAATATGGAGACCAATGGTTCTCTCAGTCAGGGAGTCGGTCGATGGGAGGAAGTGTAGGTTGGGTACATTTTTAAAGTTCAACACTGTATGCAGACTTTGAATCACACTTTATGCTGAACTGTCACCATGACAACAGAGCCGGTCTCATTCGATACTTGACACTACAGTGACAAAAATGATGAAATGAAGAGGAAACGTGTGAGGAATGGGTGGTACTCCCTTTGCAAATGGTCAGGCAGGATGCCAGAATTGGAATGGGTTGGCAGGTATTCTTTTTATTTTGCCATGGTCATGCAGCAAGTTTTTTTTTATTTATTTATTTATTTTTTTTATGAAGGGACCGATTCTCACAGGTGAAAAATCTATACATACATAAGACAATCGATTGCCCAGCTCTTATACTGAACATCCAGTGTGACAAGAATCAAGTGAGATCATCTGATGACTGCTCAGTGAAACGGCAGCATTATTCGGGCAGCAAAAAGGTGCTAAAGTTGCCGCTCGTAGCTTTTCACGCTAAAAGTTGCCAAGAGCAATTGGATATTGGCCAGTAGTCACAGTCTCCAAGTTGGCAACACTGGATGCAAATTGACTACAGTTAGGGATCAGCCACTCAGCCATCGTGTTTTTCCAGCTTTCAGTGGAAATAAGGGATTATCTATCAATGTTACCTGTAGGCCACTTCCAGTTCCAACCAGTGCTGTTCTGCTGCACTGCGGAACAAAGGGATGGCGGCCTGTTAAACACGAGCATCTATGCAAGGTTACAGCGTAAGCTCACTGGAACGGTGGCCATTGTGAAGAGCCGCAAGTTGACTCGAGAAGCAGAGGTGTAATGCGATAATAGTCAAGCCATCATAAACACTGACTGCATTTCATCAGAAAGAAATACACCAATAAAGTGCCCCCTCATGATGTCAATAAATTATTGCACGTTTAGTTAAGAATGACAGTACAGTAGATCTGGCCTTATGAATTAATGTTCAATATTTCTATAGTTAAAGTACTCCTGTTTAAAGCCACTGATTTCTCTTTCAGCACATTTCTCTGAAAGTGAGTTTCAAAACCAGGCACAAGATCAAAGCGGGAAACACAGACAGCTCCCTTGAATTAAGACCCGATTTATGTGCAGTCATGAGCTTGCCCAAACACAAGCATACACACATTCTGTCTCTTGAGCTTGAGTGCTGCAATGATCGGAATACAGATTGGATCGTTTGTCTGTTTTCAACAATTTGATTGGTGGCTTTGATCCATAGGGAAAGCCATTCTTTAATGGCAAATGAGAGGATGAGGGATTTGAGGGAACGGCCCTTTAAGCAGATCTAGTATCATTGAGCTCCCTGGAGAGCAGCATAGACAAGCGAAGCTGTGAGATGAAAAGAAGACGGTCAAACAGAAACATGACATCAGGATACTTGGGAGGTGATGCTTTTGCATCAGATATTTGCATCAATATTTATTTGGTAAACCTGAGAAAAAACATGAACGCCAGCAGCCATTCAATGTATTTTCAGCCTCCCCCCAAAAAACAATGGTAGAATTTCTCTTATTAAGTTGTCAGCACCGCGTGGAAATTGCTGTATTGATCATCACATTCCCCATGGAAACTGACAAGCCGAGTTAATGATTTCTTCAAGCTTATTTCAGGAAGAGAGGAGCCAAATTATCCTCGCGTATGGCCACAAAAGGTTTTTCATTCATTCATTATGAATGGCTTTTTTCTGTATAACTTGGTTCCATCATGACCATGATTCAGTCACAGTGTAAAAGGTGGAAGAGCACCCTCAGTACATTGAGTCACCACAAGTGTGAGGGACTGACACTTGCTGAGCGATGGAAGTGGATACTTCAATGACTGATGTCTCTCTTCCGTCCTCTTTTTTTTTTTTCTTTCCGGGTGTCTCAGGGGTGACAACTACTTGAACATGACTTGAACCTAAAAAAAAGACATTTACGATTCGGGCCTTAATTTTCTTCCTTACCTGATTTAAAGACTCATCTACTCATCACTCTACTGCCGGCGCCTGTTCTTGCGTTGTTTTTTTTCAGTAGCACGTTCCGCCAGGTGTCTGTGGTTCTTCTATAGACCATCCACAAGGAGCTGTTGGTTCCTCAGCCAACAAGCTGTAGCCACATATTTTGAGTGACTTTAGAAAGTGGCAATTGGAGATCTTTGGATGTTATGTTTACCTTCACCAAAGACGCAACGTCATCCACCACGTTGTTTAGTCTGCCTGTGTTCAATATGACTGCAAAACTTATGGACAATTTTGGATGAAATTTCTAGTAAAAACCCTAAATTCCGGACTATAGTCACACCCACTAATTTTAAGAAGACGTCGCACCGGTCTATTAGCCGCGGGAGTGGCGGTGCTGTCT
Organism: Synchiropus splendidus; assembly: GCF_027744825.2. Taxonomy (NCBI): domain Eukaryota; kingdom Metazoa; phylum Chordata; class Actinopteri; order Syngnathiformes; family Callionymidae; genus Synchiropus; species Synchiropus splendidus. The sequence continues at coordinate 12,608,836 of NC_071337.1, forward strand.
GAGTTGTAGAAAGGTCAGTGGTGCACCCGGCTTAAAAAATGCATGAGGATCACTTTAAACTAGTTTGGAAAACGGTGTCCAGCATGGAGACTGACTCATGAAACAAACTCACCAATGTTCTGAACTTGAATCATGAACTCATTTATTATTTACATTAAAGTTAAGTGACATTAAATGATAAAACATTTAAGTGTTTTGGCCCACACCACAGCCAGTCTCAGCTTCTCCAGTAGATTGGCTCTGTTGGCAGAGCCGTTGACATGCGGGAGAAAACGGCGTATTTTGAGAAAACTTTGTTGTTGGGAGATCGTGTTGGAGCTGTGCTGAAGCTCCTTGGCTGAGGTTTGCCTTTTCTGAGTGCTTTTGTAGTTCAAACTTTCTTGTTTAGTTATTGTTTAATCATTGATTACTTTGGTTTCTTTGTTGTGCTAACTGTGTCATACTGTTACCTTTATTAAATAGCTTCTGTTTAGAACTAACGCTGACTCTGTTTTGCTCCTTGTTTGAGGACGCAACATTCTCATCTTCAGCTCTGCTTCAGGTGATTTCTTTTTAAGTGTATGGCAGCGTAAATCTTATATCGTGACAACAAAGAAAGAGCTAGTTTCATGCGCTCCCCAGAGCAGACAAGTCTTACAAATTCAAATCTTAAGCAACACAAGCTCACGAGTGGCGACTTGGCGTGAGTCGAATACTAATGGAGCCAAAATTGCATGTAAAACGAATCTGCTGAAAGCAACTTAGGGTTGTTGGATGTTCCTGCATTCCAACAAGACGACACGTGTATGGCTGATTCAATATTAAACAGTGTGATGTAAAATGGGTTTGGACACACAGGTTGTCATTTACTGTGCTAACCATCACCGACCTAGAAAAGTGTCCATTTATTTTGCATGAATGTTAAATTTTGATGGCAGATGTTGGTGAACTGATGGATTCAGTTCTTTTTACTGAGAATATTTCGATAGACCATTTTTTTTTTTGTTTTTATTTTGTCTATGCCAATAGAGCTGGTGTTGTTTATTGTTACAAATCTGTTATAAAATAAGTGATTGGCATTAACCTTGAAGCCGGCTGACTAGACTTTGGTCTTGTAGACCACAAAAGAGATAAGGCTCTTAAAAAAAAAAAAAAAGACGGTGCGCTATGTACAGCAGGGAGTTAAGAGAGTTAGGAATCCACTTTAAACTGAAGAGATGCGATTCCATATTAAATTCCAGTGACTCAGCCTTTATTCTTTTTGGTGTTACAATCTGCACATCGCAATGGTTTCTGACATTGAATTTGTGCGAAATACGGTGAGAACATATCCATTTTCCTCCTTCAAATTTGCAGCTGTGCCGTTCCTTTGCCATTCATGAGGATTAGAATGTTGTGTGACACCAAAATGTGTGGTAATGACAAAGAGTGAATCAGTGTGTTGTGTGAGTGTGTCGCCGTGCGTATGTGGAAAGAGCAGCTGTCGGAGGCAGTCTGCTAGTCAGCATAATTAGAATGCTCTGTAACCTGCGTCTCCTCCTCCTCATCCACGCCACCCTTGCTCTGACACCGCTCTCCTTTCTCTCCGTCTGAGCGATGAGTTTTAAATCATCCTTTCATTCTTCGCTGTGTGATGAATGAGAGGAAATATGTCCTTTTCTTTCTGTTTATACTCCCTTCCATCTTAGTCCACGTCCTGTCATTATTTAATCTGCCATACATCTTTGTTCTTTCCCGTCATGAAGCTCAGTCTCACTCGCATGTGTTTCATTTGCAGAACAATGTTCAGTATCTTGGTTTGTTCACTTTTCTTGGCTGGACTCGAAGATGATGAGGAAACTGTTGGGATTAGACTTTGGAGTTGTTTAAATTCAGGTACATGCGATGACATTTTCACCTTGTTGTTGCAATAGAGATGATTCATTCATCATCGTAAGTCTAGCAACAAATTAAGTTCATGTCACAGGTCCGGCTTTGTGTTGAGATGTTTATGATTATGATATGTCATATGATTTTTATGAACTAACATAAAATGTTAAAATCATGTTTTATATTAGAGACAAGCAGCGCAATGATATTTGTTACTATACATACGAGGGCGGCGTATTGTACCGCTCTCTTGCGATACGACATGTATCTCGATGCAGGGGTGGTGAGACAGTAAGTTGCGATACTGTAAGTTTGCAGTATATTGTATTATTTATATTCAAGTGACATTGCGATACTGTAAGTTTGGCAGTATGTTGCATTATTTATATACAAGTTACATTGCGATACTGTAAGTTTGGCAGTATATTGCATTATTTATATCCAAGTGACGTTGCGATACTGTAAGTTTGGCAGTATATTGCATTATTTATATCCAAGTGACGTTGCGATACTGTAAGTTTGGCAGTATATTGCATTATTTATATCCAAGTGACGTTGCGATACTGTAAGTTTGGCAGTATATTGCATTATTTATATCCAAGTGACGTTGCGATACTGTAAGTTTGGCAGTATATTGCATTATTTATATCCAAGTGACGTGGCGATACTGTAAGTTTGGCAGTATATTGCATTATTTATATCCAAGTGACGTGGCGATACTGTAAGTTTGGCAGTATATTGCATTATTTATATCCAAGTGACGTGGCGATACTGTAAGTTTGGCAGTATATTGCATTATTTATATCCAAGTGACGTGGCGATACTGTAAGTTTGGCAGTATATTGCATTATTTATATCCAAGTGACGTGGCGATACTGTAAGTTTGGCAGTATATTGCATTATTTATATCCAAGTGACGTTGCGATACTGTAAGTTTGGCAGTATATTGCATTATTTATATCCAAGTGACGTTGCGATACTGTAAGTTTGGCAGTATATTGCATTATTTATATCCAAGTGACGTTGCGATACTGTAAGTTTGGCAGTATATTGCATTATTTATATCCAAGTGACGTTGCGATACTGTAAGTTTGGCAGTATATTGCATTATTTATATCCAAGTGACGTTGCGATACTGTAAGTTTGGCAGTATATTGCATTATTTATATCCAAGTGACGTTGCGATACTGTAAGTTTGGCAGTATATTGCATTATTTATATCCAAGTGACGTTGCGATACTGTAAGTTTGGCAGTATATTGCATTATTTATATCCAAGTGACGTTGCGATACTGTAAGTTTGGCAGTATATTGCATTATTTATATCCAAGTGACGTTGCGATACTGTAAGTTTGGCAGTATATTGCATTATTTATATCCAAGTGACGTTGCGATACTGTAAGTTTGGCAGTATATTGCATTATTTATAGCCAAGTGACATTGCGATACTGTAAGTTTGGCAGTATATTGCATTATTTATATCCAAGTGACATTGCGATACTGCAAGTTTGGCAGTATGTTGTAATATTTGTAAACAAGAGCCATCATTTTAATATCGCTACAGTATTGTGCAATAAAGTATTGCAATTTTTGAGCGTATCAACCTTTTCTTGCAGCCCTAGTAAACACTCACTTATAGCATGTATCCTCCTCTGCCCATGCGGTGCCTGTCTCTCCCAGTTCCCACTCATTTAGCGTCTGATCGCTTGTGAAGCGACGTAGACACTTGGTCCTAATTGCGGTTCAGACTGCCGTTGGTCATTATGTCTGTCAGCGTGATGGGATTGTGTACGTCTGGTTAAATGAGGGTGTAAACACAACCGCGCGCACGCCCGCTTGCACATATACATGTGGACAGTTTTGGTGAAGATTGTGTCTCGGGTAATTGGTGGGAGAGCATCCAAAGGGACCGGCCCGCCTTCGCCCGCAGCCCCAGCTGCCACCGTCAATGAGGAGGCTCGTGGACATGAAGTGGCCCCGGAATGATGATGCCGATGTCCGCTCGGCTCTTGGGCCTGGTTGATGAGCGCAGAGGCGCCCAAGCAATTTCACTGTTGTTCAGTGCATAAATATTGCATTTCTGGTTTTGTTTGTTGTTGTTGTTTTCTCTTATCACTTCATCATTTATTGATTTAAGTGTATTGTCCATAACAGGGCAAATATTGCAAGTGGAACAGGTGCAGAAAAAGAACAAAAAAAGACCGTAAAAAAGGAACAGATGACCGACCCTGATTCGAGTCGAGTCAAAACCTCAGTCCACCAGATCAATTGAAAACAGAGCAGACATCTGATGTCCAAAGACGGCGGGGATCGGCTTCAACCCTGTCAAGCTGAAAGGACCAAAAGGAAACAGTGTTCTGCAAAACTACTGGGGAAAAAAACAAATCCAAAATACTATGAGGCAAAAAAATCGACAAACAAATACAAATAAATACAAGTGAACTACGAAGACAGGATGATGCCGTGATGCTCACCCCAGCCATGGAAAGCCTCACCCTTCCTTGTCAAGTTAGATGTGCACACAATTTGGAACAAAGTTAGAATCAAGACAAAAGCATAAGCATCAATTCTAATTCTAATGTCAAATATCTGGGGAAATAGAAACGTATGTATAACATCAGGTGTGTGTTTGTGTGACGAATGATCCAAAATGCTCCTCATTCTGAGGAGAAATAACAGCCTGGATTCCCCCTGCTCTTTAGCGCCTCCAGTTTGTTTGATACAAAAAAAAAAAAAAAAAAAAGATCATTAAGCACGAGACCGCCATGATCCTGATGGGACCGTTAAAATCCTGGGAGATCAGTTACATTAACATTTCACAATTCTGCCTTTTATCACGCACTCTTGCTCCGTTGAGATTCGGTAATAAGTACAGCAGCAAGTTCAGCCGCGCTCATGATTCATTATCCGACCAAGAGAAAATAGCCAGAAATGCCACATTTAAAATTAACGGTGCAGTTTTATTGGGCCGATAGTGATGCCATTATTTTCTTGCATGCACTTGATAGAATGCTTAAAACTGGATGTGATTTTTTATAGAAATTGATTCCGTGTCTCCCTCTAATACACTGTTAAGATCCCTGTTTTATGAAGATATATCCAGAGCCTGAAGACTTTAGGTATTTTACTGTAACAATAACCTTTCTTTTCAAGTGAAACTGTCAACATCTCAAGACTTCAAGAGGTCCACTTGCATACAAAACATATAAGCTGTACAAGCGGAGCGCTCTTGCCAACTAGTGTGGGCTGTATGAAAGTGAGGCTGAAGCGCGATGACAGCAGATGTGCTGCAGACTTTGGTGAAAAGTGCAGTGACACCCCCGCACGTGTTAGCTTGACTACGCCGCATCTATTAATTAGGTAGATGTGAAGATCTTTGAAAATGACTTGCGTGATACGACGTAAACAGGGGTCCAAGATTCCTCTTGGCACCAACTCTTGAAATACCGCTCTCATTGTTCGGCGAGGAAAATACGGAGGTAATTCATTTGCCTGTTTGAAATGCAGCACTTCATTTCAGTGACAGTCAGCAACAATTGCAGCGACAGGGTGTCAGGTAACCCTGCTGCAAAGGAATAAAACACACTGACTGCTGGCTGATTTAGCTCTGAAGCCGTTTCGGGCCACCCCGCCCTCGCCTTCCCTCCCGTCAAGCTGCCGTCGTAAACATGGAGCCATAATGAAGATTCTTGTTAAGAACTATTGGTGTTTATTTCCTCTCTCCCCAAAGGAATCATTATCTTTGTTTGATGCAGCAAAGACTCTTCATTTGCATGGGCTTCTTATTTTGTTAATTTGTGTGAACATAATGAGCCTTAATGCTTAGCGCTTTACAGGACAAAGAGTCGACACGTGGGCAACAATTTACAGAGCCATGATCAAAAGACGGTTCAGGCTGACCTCGTCTTTGTCTGTCGCCCGACACGTCACTAATTGATTCGCAAACACAAAGCAGTAACCAGCGTTTGATCTCGACAAGACAAACAAGAACCCGGGACAATGTTCTGGGCGCTTATCGATTCCCTTCCTTGGCTCAGGTAGGCAGAGAGTTCAGTGGCGGTTTGTCCTAATTGAGGGGCCGTCAAGGTTAAAGGACCACATGCTGGTCAGGAATGAAACGGGCGACAGGGCTTTTGTGTGGGAAAACCACTGCTAAGGAGCAGTGTAGTCGCAAACTGTGTCTACCATATATATACTGCAGGATACAATGACTTTTTATTTCCATAATGTCCATTATTAATGGACTCGTGGTCAGAAAGCTCTCCCAACAGTCGCCGTAAAAGTTCCCGAGCAACCACTATAATATCTTTTGAACTGTAAACCACATGTTTAATTCAAAGTTTTGTTCTCCTTTCCACACTGTCACTTTAATTTTATACTCTTAGCCCCTCAATGGTTGAGTTTGACGTCTCTGGTTTAGAGTCTGGCCGAAAGTTGAAGTGTTTGCAAAGATGTGTGGTTTACGCTGACATTGACTGGCATTTTTTAATTTTTTTTTTCTGTCCTTCCAGGGTTCATCTACACATGTGGCGGAACACTAAAAGGAAGAAATGGCAGTATAGAATCGCCAGGATTTCCGTATGGTTACCCCAATGGAGCAAACTGCACCTGGGTAATCGTCGGAGAGGAAGGAAGTAGAATACAGTTAATATTCCTCTCATTCGCCATAGAAGAAGAGTACGACTTCCTGTCGTTGTACGATGGTCACCCACACCCTCCCAACTTCAGAACAAGGTAAGATCTATGAGGTTTATTCTGCAGTATAAGTCAGAATGACACTCCCATGTAATCTGGGGGGCAATGGAGGAACCGATTATGGCTCCGTTCCGGTTCATTCATGTCTACGAGATCTGTTCCCGAGACTTTTGTAGGCAGGTCGTATACTGCCTACAGTAGTCGAGCATACAGTTTCATTTGTACACATGGATTAAAATACAATTTTAGTGCTTGAATGAATTTATAAATCTATGAAAATTATATCTTTTGTGAAACAATCTCCCTAATGCTTTTTGTTTGCTTCAATTTTTCATTTTAAAGTTTTTTTTTTGCAGTAATTTAAGGATTATAGGCAACCTGCATATTCACACCTTATTATTACTATTATTATTATTCTAACTTTTTACTCTAAAGTCTGTCCTTTTCCACAGTATACCCCCACCAATGTTTCCTGGAACTGAACCCAGGATGTAATTTTATCCAATGTGATGTTTAGCTTTGCTATTTATTCTCCCACTGGCTCTGAGGCTTGTGAACAAGTGACCCTAAAAAGCAGTTTGTCGGCGTGATGCTGTTGCTGCTCCCCAGGTGCTGCAGCTCGATCAGTGCCGCTGCTTTGCTTTCTGTTTAGTCGTGGACTTACATGTTATCATCCCACTTTAATTTTATGTTACAGATATTTCTGGAGCATCAGTAGAAGTACTTGAAAAATGCATTTTGTAAGGATATATTCAATGCCAATAGGTGTGTCTTTTGTTGGTTTTTTTTTTTTATCTTCCTGTCATATTTCCCATTTGGACACACAAAGGTTTTTTTTTTTTTTCTTTTCCGATCCATGTGCAACCACATTATCGTAGGCCCTATATGATTGATTCACTGGACTTATTTTAAAAGCTACAAGGGAAAAGAGCAGTTTCTGGATCAATGAAAATGTGATTTTAAATGCACATATATTATGAATCTCTACAGAAATTGGGTCCATTGTGGGAAAAAAATGCAGAATTCTGACTGCAAGGTTCTGAGATTAAAGTCAGAATTGTCATTTCTGACTGTTATATTATCATTTAAAAGTCCTAATTTTGAGATGAAGCCAGAATCATGAGATCATCTTTAAGGAGAGATCATTTTTCTGATGGTGTAGCAGTGCACCACACTAGTTTATACGTAACGGAAACTCTAGTCCCTGAAATGAGCAGAATAGACACCCATAAGCAGACAAATTACAACGTCTTGGGAACGTTTTTATTATATATTTCTCATTACAAAACCATACTGACGTGGGGGAACATTCAATTTAATACAATGTGATGAAGGTTAGCTTCTACGCGTTCATGTAACATGAAAAAGAAAAACAGTCAAGATGTGCCTCAAGATTTGTTTAGCATCAAAGGCATTTAACCTTTAAGCCAGTTTACTGACCCATTTCTAGGTCGCAGCGTTTTCTGCCCGCAGGAACGGGCCTACTTGGCTATTCACCACAAACATTTGGTTCCCTGCGTGTATTTCCAAGTCATCCAGCTATAATCTGCTTTCTCAGACACACTGGTGGTTTTTAACGTGACTCAAATTGACATACAAAGTTAAGTAGATGTGGCTGTACGTGGAGGCACAGAATGGTGGAAACATTGGATCTGGCTTCTTTGTACAGCTGCAAACTTTACTGAGAGAGAGAGAGAGAGAAACAAAAACGAAATGGGAGAGAAAGAGGCAGAACGAGGGACTCAGGCAAAACACAGATAACAGGATAATAAAAGTCAAAGATGCCCTCTGCTTTTACTGGTTGATTAGGATTTCCTGCTTATCTGAGATAACAGGAAATAATGCAGAGTGCGTGTCTGAGCGCACGTGCATTCAGCCGAGTGGATCGTTTTTCTTCTCCTCAGATTTGGTTCATTTGCCTCAAAACTGATCACTGGACCATTCTTTGTAATCGCACTGATGGTTACAAAACACCGACATGCTAGGAGATCACAACACAAATGCCCACAAGGAGATCACAACACAAATGCCCACTAGGAGATCACAACACAAATGACCACAAGGAGATCACAACACAAATGCCCACAAGGAGATCACAACACAAATGACCACTAGGAGATCACAACACAAATGCCCACTAGGAGATCAGATGAATTAGCGAGGACATGTCGTGGTGGGGCAACACAGTGGCTGAGATTTCCTCGGCCTGGAGTGGGTTAAGGTGGCGACAACTCTGTCCAAGTTGACTTTGATGTTCTCCTCATGATCCAAACACATGGGCGGACTAATGGTAGTCAGGTCAAGTCAGTACGTGCATTGTACTGGACTGGCATCCAGCGGCTTCAGCCCAGCACCGTGACAAATGTTAAGTGTGTCCATCCCACTTCACTTTTGTGGGAGCAGCCAAAGCAAAACAGCCCAGACTTCTCTGCCCTCAGAACCATCGGAGGGGTTACCAGGACAACTGAGAGACACTTTGTCATGTGTTTGCTCCTCTCATTAGGACGGAGGTGTCGAGGTGCCATTCGGACTGGATGCTCAGCCGTATACTTTTAATTCGCTGGTAAATAGAGACGAAGAATTGAGAACCATGGTTCAGAGATTAGAGAGCAGAGCCCTTACAGTACCTTTACATTAATCCAAGTTTCTTGGCTCATTGTTCAAATTATGAATTAGTATTATATTCTAGACATGAAAACATTGATGGCAGAAAACCATCACCAGCTCAAGTAGCTCACTACAGAAACAGCGAACAACCTCTTTTCCATCGGACCTGTGGTCGTCCCATGTTTTTGTCCCTTGAATGGGCTACTGCAGTTCTCTATTATGTGAAAAAAAAAATCATCTTCAATTCTTTTTCATGATCACTGAGGGGAAGGTCATACAGAGGGCATTCTCTGTATTGGTTTATAAAGCTCTTCATGGTCTTGGTATTTTTCTGACTAGTATCTAGAATATAAGCGGTCTGACACCCTGCGCTTCTCAAGAAGCCATTTCTTAATCGATCGCGATGAAAAACGATGAAACTGTCTCAAATTTGTGTCTTATTTATTTATTATATATTTATTATTTTTATCACAAACATAAGACTCATCTTTTAAGTCTCGCTTTTATAAAAAAAAAAAAAATGTCATGAATTGCATGTCATCTGTTCCTTATCCCGTCTATTCCTATAATTCAGGACCTCTGCCTGTATTAATGCTGCCAGTATGAGCTCAGAGGAAAACTACATAAAATAATGTTAAAGACATATATAAGATATATTTCTGGAAAAATGAAAGAAAAAGGTAATAGATAAAACAATAAAAAAATAGATCTTCTTATGTTTAGGATTGATATTGAGAATATTTAATTAAATATATATATCACATAAAAAGCATATAATCAAGTAACATATTTTAAGCATAAAATAATGTATTAAGACTTCTATCCTTTCTTATTGCCCTATATTATTAAAGTAACAAAGACTCTTCTGTCCTGTGTTTTGGTCACTTACAACAGTCCCAGGAAACGTAACTGTTGTCACCTCTGTTTTCCCCTCCAGGGTTCACCAAGCCTGACACGATATTTCCCTGTTCAAACCGATGAATGCCAAGAATCAATTCATTCATATTTCTTTTTTATTTAAAACCCAACACATTCCTCAAAATCGTCGAAACCGTGTTCATGGCGTGTTCCTTCCTCTAATTGTGCCACCATCAAGGCTGTGATCTGGTTCTCTGAGATCTCAAAAATCAGCCCCTTGTGGAGTCAAATGTTTGCATGGCTGATGAATCACATTATTTAAGAGCGGCTCCCCTGCTGTTTTAAGTCGAACTCCAGCTGTGCTGTAATTTTAATGATCTGGCAAGAAAGTTTGTGAGTGATGAGATGTTTGGTTGTTCAACAACATGATTTTGACTCGAGATTGTCTGAAAAATGTTGTTCAGATCGCTGATATGAAACCAAACTTTTGGGTTTTTTTTCTCCTGTACTCATACTATTAGGGTTTGGCTCAGGTAAATCTATTGTCATTCGATGGAAAAACTTTTGAAGGACAATGTAATTTCCCTCTCTAATCTTATAATTATGAATAATACACCCATGGCAGCTTTAAATTACACTTTCAGCAATCCAAATAAGGTTTTAACGCGAAGGTGACAGGGACATCCTCACTTTATTCAGGCTCAAACAAAGTATACATTAAGATTTCAGTCTGTCGCCGTGTCTGTTCAGTCAAACAGAAACAAGCAAAACTGACTAACTGGCGCTGCTGTTTTATCAGTCTCTGAGGCAGAGAATCCGGACGTGTCTAATGTACATTCAATAAATTTGACAAGCTGTTGGTTTGTGTGGAGTCCAACATTGGCCCGACTTTCAACATTGAAGCAGCTGTGATGATTTACGTGGCTTTAACTAACGCGACTCTCTGCAACCATCTCCACAGTCATTACATTATACGAACTGGTTTGAGTTGGAAGATGTTCACGTTCACCCCACTGAGGCAAATGCAAAGGGCAACGCTTTCAGCAACCTGATGGATTGCTTTACTCACCTGCTGCCTGGAACTCCTGAACCAAATGGACCAAAGCTGTTTGGTGGATCTCCCTAGGTGGCAAAAGACAGACAATATGAAATATTTATAAGATGTTTTTCGTTGCATAGAAGGGAACAAAACATAATTGCTGGATATCAAGCAAGTCATTTGTGTCTCCCCAAAAGTCTTATGTGTATAGTCCCTTGCTACATTGTGTTACGGGTCTCAGGAGGAGGACCAAATATTAGGTATTTGCGTGAAGTGGAATATAGTGGAGCGGTGAACAAAAGTGTCCCACGTTTTTCTCCAGATGAATTCTGAAGAGTTTGCACTATGTAATCTTAACAATGTAATCTTAACAATGTAATGTGGCATAAATCCCAACATAAATATCTATAGCTGAGTAGTTTATGTGTTGGTGACAGTGTGGAATAGTGTGGGCTAGATGGGACATAGCAGACACTTGGGCTGGGATGAAATGTTTTTGACCTGATTTATATTTAGTACCCGCCAATTGTTGCAGATTAGTTTATATTGCGATTCTTCCCTTATTCCTTGGACAAGTTGAATACACTTCTTGAAATAATATACATGTTTCTGGCATTTCTATATTAACTTAATATACAAGCGCAAGAAACCTTCCGTCAGTTCAAGTGCTGGATTAAATAATTGATTTCCAACTCATTTCACATTACATTGTACATGTTAACCTTTGGAAAACGCGCTAAACAGGTAGCAGAAACAGCTGAGCACATTGACATCGACAATGTTGATCCACCAATGAGTCTTGGGTATACATTTGACATGTTTAGATTACAATGGATTTGTTATCTCGTGCTGGTCCCCCAGTGAAAATTCAACATGTCACCTCAACAACAGCGAAGACACTTGCTGTAAGACATGAAAGACAACCAATGATGTTCAAAGATCCACAGCATACGTAAAAACACAACCGTGTCCCACATTGCATATTGAACAGATTATTTAGAAATATTAGATAGAATATACAATGAACTTGAGTAAAGAGTCTTGTTGGAGGTTACTGTTGTACAGCCTGACAGCACTGGGCAGGAAGGAGCGATAAAAATGCTCCTTCATGAAGCCAGTTTTGATCAGTCTCCCACAGAATGTTCTTGTTTGAGCCAGGTTTGAAAGTTGACCTCGAGTTGCCCCATCACAATATTAAAAAAATAATAGATTCACGAATATACTGACATTATTTTTAGACCATAAACTGTGCGATCTAAAGCATCACAACAGCTTGGCGAAGGAACAGTACTGAAAAAGGGCTGTGAGAACAGTAGGAATCAACAGGAAGTGCGCCGGCCACACCTGAATTACTGTTGATCCAACTGAAATAGAACCTGGAGAGACAATGTCACGTCTCTATCGGTCATTTTTCATATGAAGATTTTAGCTCCCGAGCCTGTCGCTGAGCTTTAGTTTGAAAGTCAATTAGCTGGTCATTTAATTGAAATGCCATATTAGCTTTCCCAGCGACGACAGTGTGGTGTGTCCAAAATGACACTTCCAAATGTCAAGGCGATTAAATTCAATCAAGAGCCATTTGCGTCACTGTTGAAGTGTTTATTTAGAATGTTATTGCAATGACCATATTAAATGCCAATTTGGCTTTCAATATTCCTGCGTCCAGCTCTATAAGCGGCTCATGCATGGAATGGGGTGCGTACGCATTACTAAAAAAAGTGTCTTCTTTAAACCTCCAATAAAATAATAAAACAGATGGTGAATCTATTCTCGTGAAACAGGGTACATATTCCTGCAGGAATGATGGAGAGGGAAGCCAAACACCACCTATGAAGACTGATCCACACCTGGAAAGGATCTAAAAATATCTCTGGTGCTTTAAAGGAAAACAAATCTGGAGATGAACAATAAACATGTTGAAGGCATTTAGAAGGTTGAAGAACTTATTTCACTTATTCATAAACTTACAGTAAAGAGCTTTGATTATTTTAAGCACCGGAGGCCACAAGTCAAGCGAGATGGAAGACAAGCCCTTGGAGGCTATTTTTGTCAGATATCACTGAAAAGGCTTTACTCAGTGAGAGTAGGCTGGGAGTCCCAGGGCTCGTGAGTGAGTCGGAGTCAGGGCATCCATCTTTAGACAGTTCACTGAATGAGGTTACATGCAGCACAGCAACATTGTAAGAGAGACAAAAGTGCCCAGGGACAGGTCGGGTCTTCACTTCCCTTGCTGTTGCTTCGCTTTAGACAAATAATTGTGCTGGAGTTTAAAGCCAGTAATGATGTCTCTGACGTACCAGCGGACTTGGGGAATTTTGAGCCGTGTCTGATACAGCCGTTCGAGAAAAGTCCCACATTATATTCATTGGAGAGGTTTCAGGAAACCAACTAACATGTAAATACTAATAATTCCTGAAAAGCCGCTCAAGGAAAAGTGCTTTCCTCCCCCAAGCTGCTCATTTCCACCCACACCTTTTTGTATTCAATGTTTTCTCCAAGTTCTCAGAGGACAGCAGGCGGCAGAAGCATCACAGCTTTCCTACAACACACACGTGACCAACTGGCTCTCACTCCGCAGATGGAAGGATGTTTGTCAGGTGGATTCTTGTGTCCAATGTTGACCCAGAAATGGGCCTGTGATAAGTGGCAGAAGTATTTAGGTTTGCAGTCATCTTTTTTTACTTAATATCTATTGTCTTGCAGTGTTTCTCATGAGTCAATACTATGTGGACTCAGTGGGTTTATTCCGCTCTGGAACAAACATACCCAGGCAGGCGCCTAAGACTTGGTCTCCGATGGTGGATGCGGGACCGCTAACTCTCTCACACACAGCTACAGCCGTTCGGAGATGAGAGATGCGGAAAACGAGTGCATGAACGGAAGGACTTTTCGAAGCTAGCAATATGATCAAGTCCCTTTTTTATTATTCTGTTAAATGACTTTTTAATTATCGTGACAGACCTATGTAGTAGTCAGCCTTCCATGTTGTATGTCGATGAACTCTATTGACTATTAAGAATAAAAAGAAGAGCAAATAAAGCTTTATTTATAGAGTGGTTTTTCCTCATTGCATATGTCTCATCTCCTGTGGCGTTTTGTGAGGCTCCAAAAAAGTGGTAGGGATGAGAACACGATGTGACTTGAACTTAGTCGACGATATATGATCATTTTATACTGCATATTTATGCACAGTTTACAGCCATGTGTCAACATGCAATGCATAATCTCGACTTCTTTGTCATCGTGCTATGCAAAAAGGACACCGTAGGAGCGCGACCATGTTCATGCAGCTTGAAAAAAAAAAGGAGTGAAGCAATTCAGTAGTAGCAAAGTTGTCTTTTTCTATTGAAGCATTTAGTTTGATGACAATTCTTTTTCATGCTCGTGGTGATATTTTATTTTTGTAAGAAAGACAACAAAATTGATTTGAAAGGTATGAAAATGAAAAAAAAAATGAATTGTCTAAGACTCGTATGCCTGAACATCCTTCACATGCCTTTAAAGGAGACTGGTATGGAATGATGGAATGGTATGAATGATCTAGCGTGCATGCCAGCTACCGGCTGTGTTGGTCAGTCGCTCTATTATTATTGCATAAATACTCGCATGCAGAGTCTCTCTGGAGAGCCTCCACTTGTCTGATGAAATCAAATTCTCTGACTTGTTTCGTTCTGCCCTGACCCAGTTTGTCTCAGCAATCATTTACACTTTTCCACCTGGTCCACTCTCCACCCTTCTCACACAAAACAAATTCTCCATACACTGGAAGACATGGAGTCACGTGGCAAAGAGAGCAAAGCAAAGACCACCACAGGAGACCGAGGTGTTTGATTGGTGGGGGAAATAAACAAATATCATCTTTGATGTTGGGACTTTTTTTTTTTTCTGAGTAGAACTGTGCACACCTTTCTGGAATAAGGCAAGAGCTGTGTGTTTGTGTGTGCGCAGTTTTTGTGAGCGCGAACTGAGGTGTGTTTATCCCTCAGGTAATGGTATTTCATCTCTTCCTGCATCGGTTCTGCCCTGTGGGGGGTAAGAGGTCTGTGTGTGTGTGTGTGTGTTTGGGAACATCCACACAGCTTCATAAGGCTAAAAGCTCAGGAAGTTTTCATGCCTTTTTTTTTTTCCTCCTGTGACGCTCTGACCAGAGTTTTCACGCTTCAAAATGTAAATTACTCCTTATTTGCAAGTTCAATGATTCTGTCTTAGCAACTGCTCAGAAATGAAACCCGCTGAGACTCGAGCACCATGAACAGAATTCGATAATAAAACAGCATGACCTCCAATGAGCGGGGAACATGGAGAAGGTTGCAGTGTTGACAGTAATAATTTACGGCACACATTTAAATAAGAATTGCGTACAACAAGGACTTCTTGTAAATAGCTTTGTTATGGAAATTAAATTATGCATCACCTCACACTTCAGCACCATAAGAACACATTTAAGCAAAAGCCCTTTGCCTGTATTTATCTGGCCCTCGTGAAGCCGTTGTGATGGTTCTGTTGTCAAAGTTTAACACCCTTGGTGCCTTCACTTATGTATTTTTGAATTATTGCCATCGCTTAAATGTACAGTGGACCCGGGGTTCCACTGTACATTTGTTTTGTTCGAAATCTGAATCGATTTTTCCCATTGAATGGAAAAAGAAATAATGCTTTAAAATAGTCTTTTGTAGTAGTGAATGTAGAGTGTCTGCTGCAGGTGCGCTGTTCCTCTATGTGTGTGGCCGCTGCATGTGGGAGGGGTTGCCGAGTGAGTGACGTCTCTCCAGAAGTGAAGAGGTGCCCGGTGCGTGTCCAGCTCTGAATGTGCGCTTCTGTGCAGTTTGGCTGTGACAAAGTCATAAACCAAGTCACGCTCTGTCCCAGACTTTTTTCGGGGGTGTTCGACTTCTGGATTTTCGTATGAAATCAGAAGCATGTCCGGGACGTTTTAAAACCGTGGTACCACTGTAGTTATTCATGTAATAAGTAAGTAAAAAGTAATTTTCAAAAGTGTGTTTCCGCCATATGGTGCTCTTACATTATATTCAAAGCTCAGTACTATTTATTCATTGAGGTTATGTAAATCATATATCTTTGAGTTTTCTGTCAATTTAATTACAGTTTCTTTTATCTTATCCTTTATTTATGTTATGTAATGCTGAAGGAGAAGGAGAATATTTTATGTTTCTAGTTCTAGACATTGTATATTTTAAATAACAGTGATTTGGATCAATCTCGGAAAATGTTCATATATTCATGTTTACACTCAGTGACTTCATTGACGTCATGTATTGGCCGTTGTATCACAGGGTGGTGTTTAACAATCACTGAATGTCTGTTGTGGTAGGACTGTGTGAGAATCTATATATAGTATCATATTGTTGGTACTTCAGTCAGTGAAAGCCAATGCAGCAAGACAAGCCAAAATGAGCTCACTACCAGTATGAGTTCAGTATGTATAGACGTTGGCAAACTGGAACAATGCATGCAGAAAAAAAAAAAATGGCTGGAGATAGTGTCTGATCCTGAATGTTCTGACACAGCGTTACGTTTTTTGGAAGCTGGATGTTTTTAAAATCTGGTGGTCATAATAGTGTGGTTCATGTGTGTGTAATTGTTAAACCATGAAAACAGTCACAGATACTCTGTTCTATGCTGTATGATTCTTCACCATTTCATTCCTCCTTTTTTCAGTGGAGGCAGCGCGCTTTAGTGACTGGGAAGAAATATGAGCTAAATTGTTCACATAACATTAGAGGACTACAATGCGAGTGCAAGACAGTCGATGTATTATATTGTCTTCATATTCATCACTTCTAAGTTGATTTATATTCACTGAAATCGTTCGTCTTTTTCTCGCTCGGTCTCCGCTGTCTTCACATGAACTCGGTGCACTTTCATCTCTTTCTCTCTGACTCCCAACAATCTCTCTTTTTTTGTAATATTCATTTAACACCCTGCCACCACCCCATCTGTTTCCCTGTCAATTCTTCTATAAATGTCATTAATTCAGCGCTGATAACCGGCTCTGTTCCTTTCAACTCGTCCCAGCTCAGATTATAATTATAACCATTATGATAATGTTAACGGTACAGTACAATATTCGGTTAAATCCCCCGGTTATATATCTCCTTTGAGCCGTTGCGGCTCCTGATCCTGGTGTCAAATTGTGCCGTTTCTGATCCCTTGACTTGATGTCTGTCTGTACTTATTACCCTGGTGACATGCTGGCGAGGTTCGCTGTGAAAAAAAGAGTGAAATGATCCATTAAAATGTAAATAAATCCGCTTTCTTTGGGGCAATCTCTCTTTGTTTTGTTTTTTTACGACCTGAGAGAGGTCATACGCTCGAGGCTTTTTGTTAATTTGTTATGCTGAGGGAAGCCAAATGAATATTGCGTGCAATATTTTATGAACAATGTGATTGCAGATTTGGATTATAAATATTTATAATCTATACATCAGAGGTTTAATGATTTATTTATGATGACAATAGCATGTCGAAACTGGCTTTATTTTTGACTGCATTTCTGTTCTTTGGACATACATTGAAGGGATCTGAAAGTATCTGCTATATCCATGATTCATTTGAAATTGAATATAATGGTTGAATTTTATGACTTGCCGCAATATTTTCCCCAACTTTGTATTACATCTTGAACATATGTGTGTACTCATATGTGTACATAAGTTCTGTCTGTCTCATGTTGAAGTAAAAGCTGGTGTCCATTATGTTAATTCAACGGTAATCTGCCAACAATATTAATGCACAGCAGGGTTTCTGCCAGGATTTTTTGAAACTATAAAAAAAAAAGCTCAGTCAAGAAGCCCTGACTCCGACTCACTCTCAAGAAGAGATAGATAGATAGATAGATAGATAGATAGATAGATAGAGAGAGACAGATAGATAGATAGATAGATAGAGAGACAGACAGATAGATAGACAGACAGACAGACAGACAGAGAGATAGACAGACAGACAGACAGACAGATAGATAGATAGATAGAGAGACAGACAGATAGATAGACAGACAGACAGACAGACAGAGAGATAGACAGACAGACAGACAGATAGATAGATAGATAGATAGATAGACAGACAGACAGACAGACAGACAGACAGACAGACAGACAGACAGATAGATAGATAGATAGATAGATAGATAGATAGATAGATAGATAGATAGATAGATAGACAGACAGACAGACAGACAGACAGACAGACAGATAGATAGATAGATAGATAGATAGATAGATAGATAGATAGAGGGACAGACAGATAGATAGACAGGAAGATAGATAGATAGATAGACAGACAGACAGACAGACAGACAGATAGATAGATAGATAGATAGATAGATAGATAGATAGATAGATAGATAGATAGATAGATAGATAGACAGACAGACAGACAGACAGAGAGATAGATAGATAGATAGATAGATAGATAGACAGACAGACAGACAGACAGACAGACAGACAGATAGATAGATAGATAGATAGATAGATAGATAGATAGAGAGACAGATAGATAGATAGATAGATAGGTAGATAGATAGATAGAGAGACAGATAGATAGATAGATAGATAGATAGATAGATAGACAGACAGACAGACAGACAGACAGACAGACAGACAGACAGACAGGTAGGTAGGTAGATAGATAGGTAGGTAGGTAGGTAGGTAGGTAGATAGATAGATAGATAGATAGATAGATAGATAGATAGATAGATAGATAGATAGATAGATAGGTAGGTAGGTAGGTAGGTAGGTAGGTAGGTAGATAGATAGATAGATAGATAGATAGATAGATAGATAGATAGATAGATAGATAGATAGATAGATAGATAGATAGACAGACAGACAGAGAGAGAGAGAGATAGATAGATAGATAGATAGATAGATAGATAGATAGATAGACAGACATTCTATCGCTTCTTGAAAGACATTCCCCTTTAACTTTCGACATTGCGTAATGAATTGGCAACAATAAAAATGCATGTTTTTTAATCATGAGAAGTAAGTGTCTCCTCAATCAGCAGTGGTTGTTGAGTCCACTAGAAAAAAAAAAAAAATGAGGAAACAGGAAGTGACTCACAAGACTCACCTGTGGCAGGCGGCAGCAATCAGCCACAAGCCTCTCACAAAGGAGCACTTGTTCAAGCCACGCTGTGTGAAAGAACTCCAGTTTGTGCTTGGCCTGAACACACCACCGGTATGAAACAGTAAGAATTTGATTTAGTAAAAAGATGTATTTGTTTATTTGATTTGTTTATTCTGGAAGGTTTTCAGCCTCTTCGTATTTGACAAATAATAACAGACAACCGTTGTCCAGCGTGTCCTTTGAGGCCAGGCAAGATTTTTTCAAGTGGATTATTTTAAAATAACTTGACAGTGGTCAGTTTCATCATATGTGCGATCTAAATCCCTGCCTTTAGTTCCGGGAGCAATGGACTTCAGCCATCATGATGTTTCAATCCGTACTTGTCTGTCAAAAAACACACCCAAAACCTTCACATATCCACCTCTGCGATGCGTTGTGGGTTATCCATTTTTTTTTCGATGTTTCCACTTTGTTTAAATTCCCCCGATCTCTTGAGATTTCATCTTTAAAAACAGATATTCTGAACCCATGGTGGCACTCATTTAAGGCATGGTGGCGTGCCACGCTCATTTACATGGAGCAGAAACCCTGTACAGAATGAAGCTAGTTATTTAGATGTCATGAAAGCAACAAGTGGCGGATGGTGTTCCGACTACTGTACTTCATGTTCTAGGACGGGGAGTCATCAAAGTGGCCTTCAAAGGGCCCGGGGGGAAAAGGGGTTCCAACCCAACTAGCACACACAGCTTCACCCATCAGGTCTCTGAACACTGTATCCAACTGATTCTCAGTCGAGTGTTGCCCGCTTCAGCTGACACCTCATTGGTTAAACTCTGTGTGCTTCATTGGTTGGACCAAAAACCTGGACCACCCCGGCCCTCTCAGGACTGGTTTGCCACTCCCTGCACTAGAACAATCTGCAGGATTCCGCACTTCACTTAATAACGCCGAACTGAGAGCAGACATCAAACAATTTTCATTGCTACAACCACTTACGGGGCCAAGGAAATCACCTGCTGTTCTTCTGCTCATAAATATTCATGGTGACTTCACATAACGTTCCGAGCACGCTATCATTTAAGGCACTTGTCTTCAAAGTCGTCGTGCTAATTTTAAGTGCAGCGAGGCGGCTGAGCATGTCCATGAATTCTACCTGTTAAACCGTGTTTTTTTTGGTGTCGAAAAGCGTATTTGTGCTTCAAAGTTCCCAAAATATTGGTGGATATAATAGAAAACCGTTGTGAAGACCTTTCATTGACCGGGACAATCATTCCTACTTTACAGTAGCAAATACTTTTTCTCTCTGTCCGCTCACAAAGTTGTGATCCACCAGAGTTGAAGTCTGCCCGTTGGCCTTCTCTCAGCTGCTGGAAATAACAGCTCCATACTACAGAACATAACCGTTACACATCTTAATATGGTCCAGCCAACAAATAATAATAAACCTCATATAATGAATATGAACTGGCAATTTTAGGGGCATTTAAAGGACAGTTTTTCTTTTTTGGCTTTTCTTTTGGCGACAAAAGCTTTTACTTTCTCTTTTGACCCTTACATGTCCACATCCTATGAGGTTTCACTCTCCTTCAAATTTCATTATCTTCGCTACGCAGAGGTTATATTAAGTGGAGACTATTAATTTAACTGTAGCTCATGAAGTAAAGGAACAGACAGGTGACCTGGAGAAATGGAAGAGCGACACAATAGACTTTCCTCTGTCATACAATATAGATGCTTCACAGATACTACTTTTTTTTTTAACAATAAACACAAGGTTAAATAGCATTTTAACTCATTTTCAGACATCATTTGGCCAATAATCCTGAGCACCTAAACAGACTTTGTGGACTTATGTATTCTGGTCCTCATTGTTTCTTTTGGTCAACCTTCTCGGGCACATTTGATGATCATAGTAGTAGGTTCCAAAGTTCCAAAGTGAGTATTTTCTGTCATCAAATTTCACAAATGCCCGTGCACATAGAATCTCACATCCCTTCTGAGCACAGCCGAATACAAGTCAATACAAAACTCAAAAAGAAACTCAATGAAATAGTGGCATTACAAGTACAGTGTTCATCAATGTTCATCTTTTGTTGTTGTCTTCCGATAGAATTCTGGTGTGAAATCTACCATGCTTCGCGTGACATGATGATGGTTTCATTGATCCGCATAAAAATAAAAGGTGAAAATGTAAATGTATTTCTTAACGCGACGTATGTTTGATTGTAGCACAACAACACAGTTTGAAAAATCAAGAGTCACTGCTCAGCTGCCGAGTCAGGACAAACTCCCAAATTATTCTCCACATTTACTCCGGTTCAAAACTATAAGAACATATAAACTTGTGCTGTATCTGGTCTTCAACAAATACTCCAGATGCTGACCTTATTCTATTAAGGTTGAATTGTCATCTCCAATAATTTCACAAATGAGTGTCTCGGGATGAGTAGAGTCATGTGAACAGTGTTTAAATAGCGAGAGTGCTGTTTTGGGATGAGAATTGTGAGGGTGCGAAAGTGGAAATAGGACAACAACATAAGGACAGCTGTTAAAAGGCGGCATCCTTGAAGCCATTTAACAAATGTGGTCTTCTATGTGGAAGGTACCGTCAGGGCATTGCACAGTTTGGTCCCAACTGAAGCCAACTGAGGTTCAGACATGCATCAGTGCATCTTCGATGGATTTCTGGTGTTAATGTAGTCAGTTGTGTGGTTGCATGTGTGCACGCATGTGTCTCTTCTCCCCCTTATGAGTCTGAAGTCCCAGTAATCCTAGTGGCTAAACTGGTAATCCTTTCAAGCTTCCCATTAGCTTCTTGGCACTCAGATACCGAGACACATAGACAGACACAGTTCCTGCGGGGGCAGTCACCCAGGTGTCAGACAGACATTTCCTCAGGGAGGGATCACGATGATGAGCCATGGTGCTGGCCTCTGGCCCCTGGGGCTACAGTGGAGAAACTGGCTGCCTTTGTCAGGAGGGGAGATGAGGAGGATGCTGAGAAATTGATGGAGTGAGGCTGGGTAAAGATGAGTAGAGTCGATCAGGAGGCCACTGGATGGAAATAAAGTAAAGTTTCTCCTGCACCAGCCACTATTACAGCTACCTGCAAACCAGCAGCCTTTTGTCTGCTCTCATTGCTTTGTTTGATATTTTTGTTGTCATTTTATTGTGATGATGTAAAGAATAAAACAGAATTTTAGTGTCTTCTTAACCTGTAGTTATCTTTATGAGGTTGGATTCACAACTTGTTTTGGTGAAGTTACTTCAGCAACACATCCTCCACCATCCAATACATTGATGCTCATGCCTTTCGATGGCTGCCATCCATTTTCCCAAGGAAAACGAATAAAGAGATCGATTGTAAATTCACTCTCTGCGTCGTCCTCCTGAGTCTACACCTGTGAGGCTACAGCTCTCTGCTTCGTTTTCACTCTCAGGCAGAAGAAAGTCCCACTGGTGTGCTGATGTAACTTGAAACTTTGAAACCTGAACTATGCAGAAAATGGAATGATTCTGACTTTACTTTCTCCTGCAGGCTCCCCACAGTGAAATATATTTTTTCAGCAGGTGTGTATTTACACATCTCACTATATAAATTCCTATTATGCTCATGGCCTCTATGAATTCATTTGAAGAATGATGAGTTCCGTTTGAACAAAGGTCCAAAGACAGAGTGGTTCGTGTTGCTACATAAGTGTGAGTGTGTGTCAGTGGTTGTTTGTCTCTTGATGATGCACAGTGGACTTGCAACCTTTCCAGGGAGACCCGAGCCTCCAGACTCCTTTAGCCAAATGAAAATAAACTGGATGGACATGGATGACTGAATGCTTGCACCTCAAGCCAAAAGACGTCTATATACTTCTCAGGATTGATGGGTTGGTGATGCTTCATGAAACTGTGTCCTCATTTTCAGAACTCGGAAGCTGGTGCTCTTGATTTAAAAATGACGCCAGGTTCAATTGAAAGAGTTGTTGAAAGCTAAAGATTTTAGAGCAGAGAGTGCCATCAATGGTGACACTGTTTCGTGATGCCTCACCAGCACATCACTACATCTAAGCTTAGGTGTCAGTAGCAGACAAAGAATGCCACAGACATAACAGTAGAAAATCACTTTGACAGAACATTCTGGTAGACAGCAGGTAGCAGTAGTTCCATAGCAGTGAAGGGCAAATGACAATCGCAGGAGAAAAACGTAACTATAGTCACAATATCAAAATAAACACAATTGCACAAATGGAACCTCAATTTCAAACCAGTAGGGGCCATGATGACTTTTGCTGCACAGCAGCATTTTTGTACTTTGAGTCTGTGCAGTCTTGTCGAGTTTAAGTGAATGTTTTGGTGAGTTCATTTCTGATCTTGTGTTTTTCCTATGTGATAAAATAATGTTCTCGCTCGCTCCACCCAACAGGAACTGAGCCAGAAAGTCTTTTGCGCTAGCGTCGCAAGTGGGCAAGAGAGCCCAGGTCCAGATTGTGCTGCGTCATTTGTTTCCTTTCCCATCGTCCACATTCCCTCATGATAACATTGAAATCCCTTCATCCCATATCAAAATACTTGCTCTTTGAAAACAAAAATAAATAAATACATATTTCCGAGTGTATGCCGGGAAAATAAGCCGGCGAAGAGAGAGCAGTATTTCAAAATTCTTTACCCAGCGTGTTAATCTGTAGGATGAAAAATCTCGCTGTTGTTCTTACACATTTTTATATCCACAAATTCCTTCTCAATGTTAACGTTCTTCTCTGAATTACAAAGACTAGCATGCTTTGCTTTGGATTACTTTCCTTCATTCTTACAAGCTTCAATGTCATTTTCTTTAGGGGGGAAAGCAGGCGGCCTCTATGAATGTCTTTGTTCCTGAAACAGTCCATTCACTCCACTCCAACTCCGACATAATATGGAAGATTCATCATCAGAATGTGGACTCTTGAAGCTCAAGGATCTCTGAAAACACATTTTGAAGGCAACGTCTGACAATTAAAGCAGAGCTGTTTCTTTTATTTTCTTCCATCCATGCATAACACAGTTTTTTTTTTTTTATTCGTCTTCCTAGAGTCGCATACCCACACAACATCCCACCAGAGTTTGGTAGAACACTGTGTGGGTTGAAGTCTTCTCTTTATATGAAGGCATCCACAGTCATGAGTCACTCTGTAAATCCCACCAGTTCCTCGTGTTGACGCAGGAAGACAGAAGAATCATACTTTCTTGTGTCACGCAACGTTTAGCCTGAGAAAGATCAATGTTACCGTAACTCTGTCTGAACAGACCTTGACACCATCCTAATTTGAAGCCATTCACATGTCTGACGTATGCTGTCTCCTCTGTTTCTGAAAATAACTTCCCTAAGATATACTTGAATGACTGGCTTTTAAAGCTTTAAAATTGGGGTTTTTGGATGTCATATCATTTTCTGTGCAGTGCTTTGAGATATCATCATGTCATCTCATATATATATATATATATATATATATATATATATATATATATATATTCACTTTCTGTTTATTATTTACTCACCTTGTTTTTATTAGTTTATTGTGCCTTTTTCTTTTATCTCAGAATCATAAACTTACAGATTTTTTACTGCATAACTGAACAACTCTTAAACCTGATTTACTGCTGAATGCTCAGCCTGTTTAACAACACTATACTAAAAGTAACCTTGTGGTTCAGACTCACCCACTCATTCGATGTTATATACCCTCCAAATCTCATTCAGGTTCCCTTTGGAGTTGTTACATTTTCCTATGATGCATGATATCGGTTTGTCTTTCTGACTAAAAGAAAAATTGCTTGGTTCACTGATGCAGTAATCATACTCTCATCTTGGATGTGAAGCTTTTATTTTAGGTTCTGAAGAGACTGGAACACAACTGTAGAGGAGATGATGTGGGTTTCAGGTCATTTGCCTGCCAGTTTTTCATTTGTGAAGTAATGCAAGCACAAATGTGTATGTACCTTTTGTTTCTGTAGACACACATTCATTTTAGAGGAACTTGCTTACTGCCAGTCTTATAAATATAATAATGTGATATTTGGTCAATGTCAATTTAAAAAAAGACATATATACTTTATTTTATTTTTCCATTCCTTGTTTAATTTTTGTTGAAAAATAAAAATGTGTACGTGTAGTAGTATAGCATGCATCAGGTCACTCCTGCTCAGAACTGACCCATCTGTCCTGAAGTATGGAAACATGACATTTGAACTGATGCGGATGGTATAAATCTGTTTTAATCTCTTCCCTACCGTTTTTGACTGAAGGTGTTGTGTAGCCATA
Source organism: Synchiropus splendidus (assembly GCF_027744825.2). Classification (NCBI taxonomy): domain Eukaryota; kingdom Metazoa; phylum Chordata; class Actinopteri; order Syngnathiformes; family Callionymidae; genus Synchiropus; species Synchiropus splendidus. The sequence goes on from NC_071337.1 coordinate 12,634,259, forward strand.
TATATAGTCTTATCTGGAATATAACTTACTATTCAAAATAAGTGTCTTTGACTACTGAACGTTCAGGAGATACATCACTGGGTGACTTTTGTTTTCCCCAACATGTAACATTTAAAGTCTGGCCCAAAGTGTGAAACGCACAATTGGGACAATTAAACATGGAAAGTGAAAACAATGTCTCTGTCTGCTCCAGCGCGTGCTCCATTATCCGTCTTGACAGAAATACAAGAATTCAATTAAAAGACCATGTAGTGACCTTAACAAACTGGCACATGCTTGGACACACGCACGTATCAATTAATCAATGTCTGTCACTTCACAATTACACAATGTGTATCCTCAGCGGAGCAGTGCTGTTATGGACGGTTCATGTGTGCGAGTATTATTGTTCGGAGATAACTCTCTGAGTACCCGATTTAATGGACACTGGTCCAGTACATGATTATACAGTATCATACGACAGTACCCTGATGCCCAACCTCAGCTGCAGCAATCCCTTGTGAATAACCTGAAGGGCAAAGTCATTTAACTCTGAAGAAAGGAGCTAGTTTTCCTCTCCGCTTGAATTGGAAAGTTGTGTTGGTTGGTTGGCTCAAACAAAAGCCATGAAGAAAAGGGACATAGAGAAGTCAGATTCAGTGAAGTCCATTCGGAAGTTAGTTGGAAAACGTAACCCACACAGAGGCAGTGAATCTGCAGTGCTTCTCTTGCCCAAGCTATTGTCAGACAATGGTCCCAAAGCTCTTTGAGCCAGACCGGAAGTTATTGTGTTGGGTCCTGTCAATCTCTGCTGACAGCGGCGTTGTTACCTTGGCAACATTTAGAGCTGTCATTTTCTATCAGCTGCCTCAAGAGTCCCACCATCCAGCAGGACTTTTGTAGGAGGTTCACCATTGAGTTTTCTAGTCGCAAACGTGACAAGCACCTAATGCCACATCTGACTGCCACTAGGTGCCTCCTTCACATTTTCCGGAGTCACTGCCATTTTTTTTTCCAACAACCTAGTCTGCCATTTGATCCTACTTCTGGTGGTGATCCATGGAAAGCTAAGCTCCTCTCTTCAGTTCAAGACATGTGGCCATTGACTTATGTGAACCTTATGTGGCTCCATCCCTCAGTGCTGGACAGTTGTTTGAGGTGCTTTATATACCAAGTGACACACTGTAATATACAGCACAAAAGAAGTGCCTTTGCATGACTAACCCTAGCCCCGAGTCTTTCTTTTACATGACGCGCTACAGATGGTACCAGCATCAGGCTTTTAGCCAGGAGGGTGTCTGCAAAACATGAAAAAATGGACATCCAATTCTTGACTGTATCTTGACCATACCAGATGCCGCCATACACCGGCGTAATTTGGCGGCCAAACTACGGTCGAGAATCTGGCGTCCATTTTTTCATGTTTCGCAGACGCCCAGACGCCCTCCTAGCTGAAAGCCTGGTCGGATATGTCCTGAAAGGCGCAAAATGTGCTTCAATTGCAATGGTGAAGGTCGACTTCTGCGTCAACATAGGACACACAAGTCCCAAGAGTCAGTATTTCACGCCTCGTGAGTGAGAATGTGTTGATTCATGTGTTGAGTGTGTTGTGGTGAGTTCAACCGCATGTAGTCAGTGTGTACTTCTCAGCCTCACTCAACAGTTCTGACGCCTTTCTCGCTCTAAGGGTGATACATATTTTAAGATCCAGTTCTGATCTTGGAACACAAAGGGCTCTAGCCAATCCCAATCTCACCCTCTTGAAGGTGTCCCATGGTCCAGCGTCTTTTCCTGTGACACAGAGATATGAAAGAATGCAATCCTTTGTTTCTCCTAAAAGTTTTTATTCGGGGCACAATGGCCATGACCATGTGTCAACATGGCTCGAAGGATCACTGAGCTGCTCAGGGGTAATGGCCCATTGGAGTCAGATTGCTTAAAAACATGGAGACATAACCATGAACTATATGTGCAATGAGTAACGTCACTTACATACAGTGCAATATTTGTTTTACATGTTATGGATGGAAAGAATGCTGTTGCCACTTCGATGTCAGACGGCTGAGAGATGATGTGCTGCAGTGCTGAATTGTGATCAACGCAGTTCTGCTTTTCGTGTGCTGCCACTTTCAAGGCCGTTTCTGTGAAACATAAGAGACGCGTGAGCGGGGGTGGACATTAAACCGTTGTCTGAAGGCCACTGATTCCCGCGCAGTGAAAGGTGATAGCACACATAGGGGAATAAGTGCAAGCTTGGAATTGTCATTCTCAGGAGGAAGAAGGGAGATGATGCTCCTGGGGGGTGATAAGGCCAAAGAGTGCAACATATGTGAAGCAGTTTCTCGTGTGACTGGGGTCAAGATCAGAGCGAGAGACAAGAGTCATGTTTTGATATTCAACCAGACCCTTGACCTGCCTTTTATATGACTCAAATCCGCCAAATGTGATGAAGGCACTTAGGTGTCCATGATGAATGTTTACCTTCTGGTGGTTTGGATTTAGCATTTGAACCACAAATGTTTTGATTTGAATTGAATAGATGTAATCGATGTGGGGTAAAACAATGAATAGGATTGTTCTAAATTCCAATCACCTCACACGGAAAATATGCAGTAGCCTGTTAAGTAATTGCTTACTGTTGAGAACTCTTAAAACTGGATGAATTCATCATGAGGTGTGAAGAGTCAAGCCAAGGAGTCATGGGGATTGTGCATTCAGACTTCGCTTTGCATCTGTTTTTGTCTGTCTGAAGCCCAACATGTTTTCTGGGGAACCTCTGGGGCTGACAGAGAGGTTAATCCACTGTTCAACCCCAGTCACAGAGTCACTTCAGGGAGCAGAGAAAACGGCAGCGGCCACTGTCGACTCCACGATCTGGTAAAGAAGCCCTTCCTGCATGTGGCACAGAAGTTGAAGCATTCTCATTTGGGGTTATTATGGAATAGCCAGGAGGGATGACGCGGGATTTCTGCGACCACGGCTGCGTGTGAGAACATGTGAAGAGAGGTGACACATGCGCACGTGTGTGCTTACATTTGAATAATCAAGTACACAAACTTGCAAGAGGAGACAGGCATGAAGTATAATTTGTGTGTGTGTGGGCGGGTGGGGGTTTCATACTTTTTGGTTTTGTTTGTTTATGTTTTTGTTTGAGGCTTATTTACATATTTATTAGGGCTGCCAAAAACAACATTTTCTTCCTTGTGTTTGCGAGGTGAGGTTTAAATGAACGTAGAAGAATTCCAAGCGCCTCTGGATGTGTCTCCTTGCTTCTCCCTTTTTGGAAAGATTATTCAGAGTAGTGACAACCTCTTCACATCTCGCTGTATGAGGGGACGGACACTACAAGTTAAAGCTGCATCAAGTGGTCGACTGTAATCCACTATTAATGTATGTAGTCGCCAATGGGTGCATGAGTCATTACATCACTCTCTTTTTCACGCATGCGTTGCATCGCACAACCCGCAATAGAAGGTGAAATTGTTGAGGGATCCGGACCATCAGGACCTGAAGACTATGGGAACATTTCACAATGGACCCATAGACGACTAGAGTAAGATGCGATATTTGCCAAACATACGTCTCCCACCACATTTTAAGCAATAGGGAGCATATGTCTCCGCCCCTTATGGTCGGCCCATCGGACCTAAGATCGGAAAATAAAATAAATGGACGTCTTTAGAAAGATAAAAGTTCTTTTCTGGTCCGCTTTGCCTCATCCCTTGGATCACACATATGTTGTACCTCAATTGAAATGATAAATAATGATGTGAGTTTTGACTACATTTGTTGTTGATATTTATTTGCTTATGAAAAATTTGGACTAGATCGTTGCATGTTTGACGTCACAGTAGAAACCGACCCCTCCGTGGGTAGAAGCTAACAAACATTAGTACTTAGTTACGTCAATACTTGCTGTCACTCTGTAGATCTTGTCCCGCATGCTGGCTCTCACTGGACCCACTGTCAAGCATTGTACTTCGCTACTACACTTGACACGCATCACCTAAAGTAACTTATGCTGCCGGTCGAAAAACAGTGCGGTCACGGCTTTACATTGTATCTTTCAAATTCACAGACATCAATTGTGAGATCTATAGCATATTACAAGCTCGATAAGCAAAAAAAAAAAGTAAATAATTCTATCTCTCCATTGACTCCTGTTCATGTTTTGTTGACTTTGGTCACATGATGCAGAAGTAGATGGGTGTGACTTAGGCTCCCCATGAAAATTCAGATATCACAGTAAGACATGTTGGAATGTTTGTCATATGCCTACTAGTAGATTAATCGTTTGCACGGTTCTATTTATTTTTAACTTTTAATATTCATTTGTTTTTGTTGTCACATGAGCACTGTGCCACGTGCCACTTTTACATTTGTCATGTTGGACATCAACAACACACCAAACCCTCTCTGTTTTGTTTTATTTTTTATTTTTTTTGTTGAATGAGTCCACACTAAAGAGTCCGTCTTCCTGACCCACTGTGTTCTACACTTCAGGATCAGTCTGAGCCCATGACTGTGATCTGATGTTTCTATATTTTTGAAACAGGATAGGTATCAGGGTGACCCTTTTTGGTTACGAGACCATGTCTCTGCTTGTGGGATTAAATGCGTGTGACTAATTTAATGGATGGCATGCCACTGTGGTCAAGGACCCTCTCACACACATAAAACACAGCCACGCGCAGGTATTCACAGTGAAAGACTGGGAGTTCAGGTCGGGCAGCCTGGGACTGATTTACTGGACACACCAGTGACTATTGACCGCATGCACCGTAACCTGAAAAATGACTTGGCGTGCATGTGTGTGTGTGTGTAGACACGTGAAGACTGGCGCACACATCCATGTGCACGTCCAGATGTCACTCAGGCTAGTCTTAATCAATCAGTGACTGCAGACCCTGAACTTTGGTCTTGAGAGAGGAAATAAATCTACTTGACACAAAGACTGAAATGGAAGATTGTGGGGGAATGATCAGTGATGAAAGAAATGATTTGAACTGAGGAGGCATGGCCTCAGGAAAAATATGATTTTTTTTTTTAGACTGCTATCTTAAACGTGAATGTCAGATTCAATGGAATGATTAGTTATCAACATTTTTTTTGTGGTTTTCAAACCACATCCTAAACAACGGTGCTGCAACACTTACTCAAGATCTTGAGTGTGTTGTGCAAGACTCGCCAGCTCTGTTGCAAGGGTCTGAACATGGAGCTCAACGGGTTGAAGTCGATGACAGGGTCAAGGTCATTTTAAGTTTTGGTTTGGGATGAAATATTAACTAGCACTGTATATAAAAATGTGATGCAATTGCGCTGATGATAATAATGATATATCTGTGTTGGGCTATTGCCGACGCTTGAATACGTGTTGGAGTGGTCTACTCTCTTGTTACTTGTGGGCACGTTTGTTCTGTTGAATATTAATTGCACACTGAATGATGAAACAGGTCTGAAATACAAGAAACTGGTGTTAAAGAAGTAAAACAAGACCTCCATCCCGAGCCTGTCTGAGGTTTGTATGTTGTTTGAAGTGAATTAAATTGAATTTAGCTGCTGAGAGTGATTGTACTTAGACCATTTTTGTTTTTCTTTGAGGCGTTGATATGATGCTGATCTGCAGCTTTAGAGTCATAAATTCAATTGGGTATTTTTCAGGTATCACGCCGGATAGAAAACAATCAGCTTGTCTTCTGCCTGTAGATGTATAGATAGATAGAGCTTGTTGGAGGCTTTGCGTCGCCATGGGCATCACTCAAGATGCATGAATCAATGGTCTTCTGCTGAACACGAAAGGAGCTTCAAGGCCTTTTTCCATCACCTGAAGATCTACTTTTATCTATGCAGTTGAAGTTTGGAACCCCCAGTTCACAGCCTCTTTTCTCTTGGTCTCTATAAGTCTTTACATGGGCTGTTTTTAGACAGTCTTTTTGTTTGTGAGTCTTCTTTCATTACTTTTGGCTTTTGGTTCTGTGTGAAAAAAAAAAAAAAAAAAGTAAAATAAATAAATAAAATGTATTGCCTGTGTAAAAGAGCTAGAACCCCAGCGAAAAAAATAAAAAAAATCTTGTCCCGATAAATAAATAAATGAATGAAATAAAAAAAATGTGTCATCCCAGCAACATCAATATTGAAAATCTTAACACAACATCTTCACCATCTTGTTTGTTAGCTGACATTAAGCTGTAAACATCTTGGAACACACTTTCTATCATACTCACTCACCCCAAAATAACACTGACAGAACACAATATTGTAACATTACGAACACAACAAGTAATTCCAAGGTTGAACATCACGATGAACAATGTCACAGGTTACGTAAATGCTAGAAAAGGTATCTAATCGTACAGATAAAAAGTCACTTTTTTTTCCTGAATACTCTTTTGGGAAAGTCTCAAAATAATGAATCAATACTGCACCAGTCACCGTAATAGTCCTCCGTTCACCTTGCCGCAGAAATAATCACACAATAACAAAGCGTGTTGTGTTCCAGGAAGATTTGCTGTATAAGGATATAAACACAGTGATTTGAGAGGGACGACAGGCAGGGAAACAGAGTACAGGAGGCAGTGGGCTGATGGGGATTTATTGCTGTACATGTAGCAGGCAACCTCCCTCACGGCGAAGAGGAAAGGTTGCAAAGAGAGTAAATGGCTCAGATATTGACACAGTTTGCCTTCTCCCAGTGGAAACGTGTGGAAGGGGGGGAAATAGTGGGGAAGTAATGGAGGGCATGGCTGGTGTAACAACATGAATTTGGGAAAGCACCTGTGCTTTCATGGTTGGGTTCAGAATCAACTTGATTCAACGGAAAAACATGGACAGTCAAGACACGGCACCCACAGTCTTGCCGTGCCGACGTGACCTCTGAGACTACGTGCTGATAAACACGGAAGGCGGAATATTGCTGATGCTCCATGTTTGTGACCAGTAGTTTTTAATAGAAATATTCACGTGACACATACTACAGTTGAGGTTCCACACAGAGGACCTCTCTGGCTCGTGCTTTGACTCCTTGTTTTCAACTGCCATTGGTTAATGGAAAGTCTGATCCCTTAATGGAAATGTGAATAAATTACTAGCCCAACAAAGAATGGCAGAACCATGGGGGGTCTTGAGAAATGCCGACGGTGGCACCAATTTGTACTCTGGGTTTCGACTGGCTACAAGGCACAGCTGAGAAGTTGGAATTGAGATGCAGTGCTGATCCAACCGAAAGAGACAGGCAAAGCTGAGCACAAGGAAAAACAAATTGATGGGAGAGATGGGTGAGTTAGAACAGAGCACAGTTTGGGATCAACACAAAGGTGCATGGATTGAAGGATTAGATGTTCTGGTGCAAAATGTAATTCGAGTTAACAACTGGAGATAAATAAGGAAGGAGATGGAAAGTGGCACACAGTAGCAGGGCTGGAGAATTAGAAGGATGAGATGAGAGTTTAGGGAAGGACAGTGCGCGGATATGATAAGAAGAAAGCCTCAACGTGAATGAAATAGATATCAGAATGGAGAGATTAAATAAAGAGATGTGAAGAGAGGTTATAATGGAGATGCCTAATAGAGGATAAAAGCAAGGTGGAAAAATGGAGCCATAGAGGGGAAAAATGATCGAGGGCAGATTCTGAATGGAAGTGCTGTTGCTTATAGTGGTACGATAGTATGGTAAACTTCATTGTTGAGATAGAAAGACAAGCAGGCGCTGAGGATGGTAAATAGGATAAGAAAAAAGAGCTGTAATGGGAATAATGTAAAGTCAAGTCTACACCTAGGCGAGAGCTTTTCCTTTCCCCGCGCAACTCCGTCAGTCTCATTACAAAGTAACACGTTTGTTTGAACTAAACAACCATTTAATTCAGACAGAAGTCAAACCTTGCCAACATTAATTCAAAGAGACCAAACCTCGGGCTGCTCACTTCATCTAATGGCCCACTTGCTTCTCTTTCATGCATTAAACTCTCAATCTCATTTAGTGTACCTTTTTTGGCCTCCTTTGGTGTTGCTTTTTTTCCACTATAGTGCAAAGCCCCTTGCTACGTTCTCTTTATGTTCCTGACGGAATCCCATTGGCATTTCAAATGTCTGTTCCCTGCACAACTGGGCCACCGCTATGGAGGGGTTTTACATGAGCGATGTTAAAACTGTGTCTAGCTTTCTGCACTACATTCCACACTGGGTTGAGGAAGGTGGCACCTTAAAGCAGCTGTAGGTAGGATTGAAAATATTTGCTTTTGGCGGCGCCACAGATAAATGAGTGTAAATATAATCACAGAAAGTCATATACACAACACTGTCCAGCTTATACTTGCAAAGGCAACTTCTAGAAGCATCTATCATTCGGTATCGGAGATGGAGCTCCGTCATGCAGCCAGTGAGGAGAGGCGGAACCAGTTCCAAGAGCGACCGACCCAGATTATTAAACTTTACTTTGACTGCACGTTTCAGAATGAAGTAAAGGGGGCTTGGACTCCTCACTACGAACTCTTGCTTCTGCCGCGGTGTAAATTGAAGTTAGCTCGCTGCCGAGGTAGCCCTGCCCCTTGGCCGAAAAGTGTTGCATTGGGGGTGGAGTTAGGGTTGTGACACCACTCTCAAAACACGCCTCAGGCGACCCGCCAGCGGAAAGTTACATACTCCAAGGCAGCATTTAACAGAGAGCTGGAGGGTCTGACTCCGGGACTTTGGACTGTTCAAAATGAAACCTTTCATCTCAGGAAATCTGAAAATAATCAATTTATGTCCAAGTCCTACCTGTTGCCACTTTAAGGGGTCCGTGACATCAATAAAATTTGGCTGCCATAAACTGCCATAAATCACACTGCAATGCAAAAGTGTACAGAGCTCAAACAACGGCTGCATCTTATGACGTTGCCAAAGGCGACAACTCTAAACAAGCATTAGAAGTGAGTGATATCAGTGCTTCCAGAGGACGAATATCAGGTTCATTTAAGCAACTTATTTTTATCCGGACCTCGTCGTCCAGGAAGTGATTACTTGCACAGCAAAGTTGAACAGTGAATGGCTTTATAAAAATAAAAGTTCAGAAAGAACTTGGTCTTATCTCTTGACAAGGGTCAACAGTACAAAACATATAATGCTTTTGGATAATCAAAGGGACTCGCTCTTCTCCAGGCCAGTTTTGTCACTGCTGCTTCTCTCCACTGATACTTTGACACGTTGCTGTTTGTTTATGTTTGAACACCTTGGGTATTGAAGTTGGTCTAAGAACCTGCTTCTGACGAAATTTCCGGACAGCGAGTTCCTACACAAGTTCAAACCAGTGGTTGCCACTTGTCCCTTGCTTTTTTTTTTTTTTTTTTTTTGAAGTTGCAAGTGCTTGTTTATCTGCACCAATGGATGCATCAACAGGAGCATAATCTTGTGACGTCATTGTGGCACAGCTTGCTCCACGTGCAAGACTGAGTTTAATTTTTCACTTATTTAGTGTTGTAATTCAAACAAAACAAATTGTAGATGATATATGAACAAATGAGCAAGTCAGAGCCTTGGAACAAATCAATAATATCAATGATTACAATACAATATGTTTGTCTCCATGATCAAATGAAGTGAAACATCACGTTATTGTGGACAGTCAGTCAAAGTGTGAATAGTGCAACAGACCGACTGACCTACATGGCAGCGCAGGAGCAGCTCACCCTACAGCTGGACGAGCACAGAGGTGCAGCTGGCGTTAGCATTAGCTAATGATTGCTTCAGCCTCTGTCATCATCATTTAGACAGAAAAATACTGACTCACTTCGGAGACTGCGATGTCAAAAAATGACACGCTCAAGTACTGTGAGAATGGCCTTGGTTACCTTCATCATTCTCTTCTGGTGGAATTCTGGAGGTCTTCCATTCACTGTTGAACATCACATGACACAAAAGATGAGTGGTACTTCTCGAAGGCGATGTCTTGCAAAATTATTTCAACACACTTTTCACAATCTATAGGGAATAGACACAGCAATGAATCCGTCGGGCCTGTCAGCCGCTTCCTGCTTGACAGTTCATTGTGCTCCGTTGTGTTGGCAAGTTCCCATGTTATATATATATATATATATATATATATATATATATATATTTTTTTTTTTTTTTTTTTTTTTTTTTGTCTCCCTCCGGTCCTGTAACTGAAGATGGTTATGATCACGATGATGGTGATATGAACGGATTTAACTGCCCATCGACAGGATAAACAGATTATAATCTGCAAGGTTGTGTTTCCTTGAGTGCTAATGTGATTTTATTTCTTGTTTCCAGACTAACAGGCTTCCAAGTGCCTGCCCCGGTCACCAGTACAGGGAATGTCTTCTCCTTACGGTTGACCAGCGACTTTGCAGTCTCTGCTCATGGGTTTAAGCTCAACTATGAAGGTCAGACTGTGTGCTCATGTTTGTCATGTTTCCCTCAAGATTTCCAGATTAATCATACGAAAGTTAGATGATTTCATGATTTATTCATGTGTAAAATATTTTACATTCTAAGAATGATTTATTTAAAGCCACCACATCAAGATAAAATGAGACGCTCATGTATATAAATGTTATTTTTCTTAAATTTTCACGAGTGGGAAAATACTATTTTTATGTTTTTAATTTTATGTTTTATCCCTTGGGATCTGTGATTGATGACAGTAAACGTTGTTCACACCAGTTTCAAAATATGTCAGCACTTTTTATTATTTTTTTTTTTTTCTCTTGAACCAAGTGGGATCATGTTTTTCTGAAGAAGTCGCACAACTCCCTTTGCCCTTTACCCACAGGCCATGAGTAAACAGTGTGGTTCCGGTCTCACAGATGAAAGAAAAGATACAAACGGTTATAGGGATGATTCTAATTAGAACCTGCCGTGAATTAGAAGCATGTCCTGTTTGCAATAAAGATTTCAGATCGGATTTAGATAAGGAAAACTTTGATGTGTTGAATGAGGCTGTTCGTTCCAGAGCGTATAAAGTGCACGCACCGAAGGCACGCCGTGAGCTAAACACCATAATATACAAGTAAACAATCATGAAGTCACCGGGCTTTAATCAAATTAGACAACTTGAGTTTGTGTTTATGCCTCAGAAAAATAAGGTTTACTTTAAAACAATTATCTACTTACTGAAAAAAAAATTGATAAAGGTTCAAATAGAAATAAGGAAATAAATATTATTTGAAATTGAAAAAAATGTGGTTATTACATTTTGAAATGTTAGATATTAATTTCAAGTCCACAGTGTTTTTGTACTGCAGTAGATATGGTAGATAAGGGACAAACTCAACTTGTTCTGTAGGTTAGGATTTTGCAAAAAAGAAACATTATTATTATTATCTTCCAATCTGTTCCAGAAGTAGTTGTTTTTAGCTGTTTTTTCTTCATGACAGTGTTGACCCATGCAAGTTTATATATTTCAGAGTTCATGGAAAAAAAGTCAAAAACCATGCCCCAAATGAATGAATAAAAAAAAAAAAACTAACAAATATTCAATGCTGTACTCCCAAAAATAAATTGCACATTGGTAACACGTTCTCCTGGTTGCAGGCTATGACCAACCGCAGTCTCACAAATGTCTCATTTGGTGTAATTTGTGTCATGTTTAAAAGCCTGGAAATCCTCCCATGGCAAAAGACTGGTCAGCGCTGCTTCAGAAAATAATTGCAACAAGGCTAATTATACTCCTTTCAGCTACTTGAAATGTGGGTTGTTGTACTGCGAATGTTGGCACATCATAATGGTGTAATGGCCTAGTTTGAGACATTTTACTTTGAAGATCTTATCAAAGATTGTGTTTCATATTTTTGCTCTCATTATATTGATATACAAATGAATTGAAGGATGTCAAAAAGGGTTGAATCTGGCATGTGGACTGGTTTTAGTGATGCTTGCTGCAGGTCATTCACTTTGTTCAAGAAGAAATTTGAATGTTTTTATGGCCTCCTGGGTCGAGAGTCCGTAGATCCTGGACTCACTTGGATGGTTGCCGTCTAGCCCTATAATGCCTTGGGGTTTGATAGATACATGCTCTTTGTGGTGCGATGAATCATGGGAATATCATCTGATGTTACGAGAAAAATGGATGGTTAATGTCATTGGCAGCTACAGCTGGTTCCTTTTGGAAATTGTCCTTTGTTCTTTTGTGTTTCTGTGTCTGTCTCTTTACCTTGCCTGTTGAGATCAGCTGCATGTTGGACAATGGTTGGCTTGTTTACTTCCGAGCCCCATGCTGCACCCAAGACCATTTACCGACTGATATAATAGATTTTCAAACCGGTTATCTAATTTTCTCTGATTGGCCCGGTCGTCCTTGCAGTTTCGCGTAAATGTTCGCTCCTCTGAGCAGTTTTCATTGTGATGTCATGGTGATTTTCCTCTTTTACATGTGTGCCCCAAATTGAGCGGATGAATGTATTTGTTCAATTGTGGGTCAAGCAGGTCAGTGAAAACTCCAAGAAAGTATCAGGGTTGGGTCAAGGTTTCTGGGACGTTTACGTCGGATTACATCATCTATAGCTGGATGCGCGACTTTCAGCGAGTTTCATGTTTCTTTCTGGGTTTTTCCACAAACAACTTGCCAAAAACCACCATATTCATGTCCACTTCCATGATGTGTTACGTGTTATCCCCTTCTTTCGATATTCCCACTTGGTTTATGGTAATACGTTTGATCACGTAAACATAATGTTTGATCTGAATTTTCTGATTCTGATTTCATCTTCTAAAAGCGACCATTTTTCTGAAGGTTCGTTTTCATGTAGTGGAACTCCTGCATCAGAACCTGAAGCTGGTAATGTTTGGTGTCAATCCTGAGGCAAGGGTAATGGCAAGTACAGTATGGTGGTAACAGAAAGTACTGGCACGAACACTCTTGAGGAATGTAAAACTCATTGATCATTGTGAGATGGTTGGGATGGGTGTTTAAAAAGGACAGATATGGAAAACAGCCTCTGCAGTAGGGTATTCGCAGTATTGAAAATATATATTTTTGAGAGAAAAAAAATACATTTGTGTAATATTCTAGTACATGTGGCTAAAGAAGCATTTATGATGCTTTAGTTAGCGGGTTTTGCCCAAAAATCAGGTTGGTCATGACTTGGTTGTGGCTATGATTTTCTTCTCTTTGCTGGTGTTTACGACAACGTCATCCCTTGTCCGTGTAATCATTCTGCCTAATCTGTAACTGGAGTAGATCCAGATTGGATTATCCCGTATTGTCACATTATTGGTGTAGTTTGTCCGTTCAAATAAGGAATAATTAGCATTCAAGCCTGTAGGGCGAACGTGAATCACTTCCGATTACATTGTCTCTGCCATGCTTAAGTTCAGATATCGTCAGCACTGGTGACTCACCAGTGGATCCAGTCAGTTCATGGAATTCAAGGAACATCTGGTGTGCGAATGTTTGATCTAAGTAACCACAACCAAGCTACTGCAGAGATCATCCAACCCGCCTGATCTCAACAAAGACATTGATCAAAGAGCACAAATACACTTAGGTCACATTACTTGTGGGTACACCCTGATCCGGACCGCTGGTCTGTCAGCTGGAGTTATTTGGACATAAAGAGGGCACTTTGGGACACTTCACATGGACACAACCGTTGCACTTCAAACCAAACCCTGGGGCAGAGCCATAAGGTGCTGCAGGGCTTTCACATCCCACCTAGACTGGGATTGCTGAGGGAAACTTGCCTTGAGGGGTGGGAGCAGGTGGAGGGAGAGAGAACTGATGCTGGGAATTCTTGGACTCTTACAAGCTGCTCCACGTAGTATTTATTGGAATACAGAGGGGGAGGTGGCAGTGAGTATTGATTTTACTTAAATAATATCCACCTACCTACTGTAGGAATACAGAATAACTAGCAGTTGCTGAGTCCATGGTTCCCCAAATAGCATAGTTCAGCCGTATGGCAGTGTTTTCCATTTGTAAAGAAATACATTTAGATGACTTAAACCCATTATGAATGACCCCCGGTATAATCGGCATGAATTGGTGGTATATCTTGTGTGTTTGACTGGGACATTGCTCTATTCTCCCACCCACTTTTCAAGCATGTCTGGCCTGTGAGATTGACTTTGATGTGATTGTCGGACTCCCGGAATGTTTCTTCCCGTTCCTCTGAAGACTGTCAGGCCATAAGTAATTCATGCGCTGACACATACCATCCAGCATGTATATGTGCATGCGCAGGAAGGAGATAGAAAGAGACTGATATTTTATTTAGCACAGTGTCTGAGGCGGTTTGATATTGCGCTGATGAGACAGAATCACAGATTAACGCGGCGCTTAGGCGTTCACAGTTTTAAGACTTCCCGGATGTGCGCCACCTTTTCTTAAATCAGTCGCTTTGGGTACTTCAGTGGATGCATTTGACATCTGCTTTTGTTAGAAGAAAAAAAAAAAAAACAACATGGAGGAACAAATGATGTACCTTGAGTCAAACGTCTGTCAAGAAAAGAGACAAATGTGTCGCCACGTGGTTTGCTGGACTTTTGCCTTCACGCAGAAATACTAGTTTGTAGGATCTCCATTTTTCTTTTTTTTCAGCATTTAAGTTATTCAATGTTCATTTAACATTCATGTCAGCTGACTTCTTAAATGGAAAGGAATTTAAGGAGTTTAAATTTCATTCAGTGTCTGATGATAAATATCATGTGACATAAACGTTTCATGATATCGGGTGCATTCCACTGGTGCGGCCATCTGTCAAATGTAACGTAGCAAGCAGAGTCCTTTTTTTTTTTTTTTTTTTTAATTGTCCACCAAAAATAACTCAAATTCATCTATAAAAATGATAGCCATCATGTTACATTAGTATAAGTGAAAATCATATCCAATAATAAAATGTAAAACATAAAAGAAATGTAATGAGATTCCATTGAAATAAACCTTTACAACTTTACTAGAGACCAGACCTTGACCCCAGCAGTTGACAGTCATGACTATATTGTCTCAAACGTGACTTCTATGAGATGTAATTTTTCAATTCTTTTCGATGCATTATCTTATTAACGCCATGGTACCACAATATTACATGATAAGTATCGCCAAAGTAACATGATACTGAGCCAAAAATGTGTTATGTTATGTTGTGTGGTACCTCGGTACTTCGGAGACCAATGTACGTTGTATATCCAATTGTCTTAGGTGGTTTTCTGAGGGGTGTTAGTGAAAAAAACAAAACAGATTTTGAAGTAGGATCCATGAAGTCCTTGAGTTGAAATAAATGAAAATAAAGAATAAATTGTCATCTGTTAAACTGACTATTGTAATCTTGGTGATATGTTATTTAAGAATGGTGGTAGCACAGTTTTTCAAACAGACTTCATAAACGGTCGTTCCAAATGCAGGCTAAAATAAGAAAACTGGCTTCATATAAATTCGAGAAGCGGAAGGTTGTTGCAGTCATGAACACCAAGCACGTCATGGATTTTTAAAAAAATCCATGACAAAAGTGTTGTGATGGTGAGCCAGTGCTGGCATCTAACATGAGAAAATATACTGGAACTCATGAGCTAAAGATGCATTCTTGCAGGAGTGCTGTCATTCTCAGAGAAGGTTTAAGGTCAGGTCATTGCCTGTCCGTTTAATTCTGATCCATTGCTGGCGTCTGTTCTGTCAAAATGTACAGGAAATCATGATCTGGTTTTGTCATGCTTTCTCATGTTGTGTCTTGGCTGATATGTTGTTTCCTCTGCAGACCTCCGACTGTTACAAGGTTAGAGGCAACACATTTTTGTATAGTGAAGAGCTACATACAGTGGAGGAGTTTGTGAGGGAGTGTATGGACAGTACTGCCAGTGATGGGTCAAATTCTATACTAATTCTCTTGAACATGAACTACAAAAGTGTGTTTCATGTAGGGCTGTGATCATAGCAGGTTTCTAAAAATGTTGGGCTAGAAGCAGAAGGAAATGTTCTTCAGTGCACTTATGCTCCCCTTACGCGCAAAATCTTCCCCTTCCGTTTCAAACAATGTTACCGTCACTGATCACATGTTTCCATGCTTTTTTTCCGTCAGTATTGCTGCACACCAATATATCCACCAGGGGGAGCAGCTCATAGTAAAATGTCTACTCCAAAACAAACATGGTGACTGAGGAAAAAGTATTGATAATGTACCTCTTGCACTAAAGATGAAACGGAGGCAGCGCTGCAGGAGGCGATGGTCAGGCGACGTCTTCTTCATGTCTCATTAGAGCTACGTATCAGGTAGTAGTAGCAACACTGCCCCCCATGGTTTCTGATGGTACTGCTCCGGTGTGGGTCTGTATCTGTAAGCTTTGTGGAAACATGCAGAAATATGGAAATGAATGCAGAACATGGACAGAAGGCTTGGTCCGTATCCAGACCCGTCCATAATGTTGAGCATAAATGGACCTTTATGCAGCAAAAAGTTCACTCTTCACGGCAGCTCTTCCACCTTCATGTTGATGCTTTACTAATTTGTTCAGCTTGGTGTCAAATTTTAAATAATGCTTTGAATGAGGGCTGTCAATTAATTCAAATTTTTAATCTCAATTAGTCTCATTCAAAGTGAGTTAACTCGTGACTAATGGCAAATTACCCGCACATTGTGTATCTGTTCTCCAAGTAACTTAAAGGAAAAGTTTGCTTGTGCTTGTAGCATGTTTTTGAGCCTTTTACAGTGTCTCTGAGGTTCATCTCAGGAATGTTCTTGACAGGATGCGTGATGTTGGGTTGTTGTAGTCAACAAATGTTTGCTTGAGGAAAAGGTTATTGGACACTCTTGTGTTGATATGATCTTCCTTTAAGTTACATAGCGAACAGATACAAAATGTGTGTTTAGCATTAATCTTGAGTTAACTCAGTGAACAACGGTAGTTGTCGTGCTCTTTCGGCCTAAAATAAAGACTATTGAACAAAAGGATGAATAATGAAGTGCAGGCATTAATATTAAATAGAACTTGAACATATAAAGGTAACACAGAGTTTGCCACTTTCATCTTTATTTAAATGCCAAATATGCATTTATCAGGTTATGATCGTATAAGTATTGTGTAAGTTCATGAATAAAAAAAGGCATTTTCTCTGACAGACATAGGAACAGAAAAGTGGGTGTTAATGCACAATAGACATTGAAATAATGTGAAATAAACCATTCCAATGCTTTCTCCCGGTCACACAATCACGACTCGTGGATACACCCAGATTCCAACTGGAATAATTTCCTCCAGAATATGGTCTGAAGAAGATGGTTTTTTTTTCTGTCTGCAACATGCTATCTCAGTGACTAACAAGTCAGGGGAGATTTCACAACACTCCACTCATCCCCATCCTCCTTCATCTTCTCGTCTCCTCCTCCTCTATCTCCTCCTCCTCTCCAGGCTTCTGATATTGCTGCTGCTTCCTTTCCCCAACACAAGCTCACCAAATTAGTCTTTTACCTTTGTTTACGCTTACCACAGTGTATTTATGTAGTGCCTCAAGAGTTGCTATAAACAAAGAGGAACTCAATAAAAGGGGAACACATTCACTGCTAAACGGAAGAAATGTTGTTCTCTGAAGGTTGAGGCATGTTCAACATTACTTTTTGAAAAATGAGGTGCCTCAAATAAAAAAAAAAAGAAACCAAATACATTAACAGGAAGTATAGAAGTTTAAAAGAGACTGGGTTCTGCTTACCAATACAAACAATACAATTTGAAATCAACCAATTTCAGCTACTCCTGAGCTGAGTTTCTGCCCAAGTTTGGACCCAATTTGCTTCTTTGCTTTTACAGGTGCTAACCCCCATTGGGTTGAAACACAAGGCACATAAAGCACCGTCCTTAGTGAGGCCTCACATGGTCAACCCATAGCAATCCGTTTCATGATAGTTGAGATGAAGTCATGCTGCGTAACTAGCTGAGTACGAGTTGATGTAACAGATGATTCATAAGGCTGAGTTCAAGGGAAGATTGAATTGAAAAACACTCTTTGGGTTTGTCCATATTTTGCTTTTGTGTATCAAATATAATATGACATTTTTTTGCTCATGAGTTCCTTATATTTCTTTAATTCTTTCATTTTTTTTCCGACTTATTCCAGCCCAGAATTCATAGCAGACAATCTGGGCTCTCCCAGGACAATAAAAAAAAAATAAAAATAATTCAGCTGCCTTCATGCTGCTGTTCCACTTGGACACTGCCCACACCTCTAGAATCTTCCCTTTGGTGATTCAGAATACAATGATACAATAATGTATTACAGACAGTCTCCTTCATCTCCTATAACATCGTCGTGATAGTGTACACGTTGAGGTGCATGTGTCAGTCCATGGGCCTGTAGGTTCCTCATAGGATGGTGGGATCGCAGGCTTCTCCACACTTGACTTCAACCAGACTTTCAAACAATATAATTCACCGTCAGTCCTCCGACTTGCTGTCAGTAGTGATGAGACAAACAGAACCCGCCACCACCAACTGTTGAGTCAAATCTGATGCCTCTTGAATGACAATATGCAGCTTTTCAAGTAGAAACTATTAAATGAAGCAGAAGGCTGAGGAATCGAAGCAGTGAAGTTTAAGACGCTGCATCTCTTGAGACTAACTCACAGCCATATCTGCAGTTCAACATATTTTTTTCCCTTGCTCCAAATATTCATAATAATGTAAGAAGAAATTGTGAAGACTGTTAAGTGCTGTACGCCTCTATTTGTTGGACTAGACAGCTGAGAGCGGCTATGGACAGGTGTACGGCAGCTAAATGTTTGGATCTGTGTGGCGAGTCCCTTCTGTGATTGAGGCGCTGGCTGCAGCTGCTTCGATCTTTATCAAAGAGCAGACATGCAATATGCACTCGTCTCTCATCCTACCATCTATCTGCTCTGTGAATCAGCTGCACCCCAACCTTTGCTTCTCACAATTGAATCCAGGTGGGCGTCGGTGTCATCGGGATGAAATGCCTGGCAGTAAAAGCAGCTTGACTTGGATGCATATGAAAAGCATCTCAACGGTTCCGGCGTCATGGTTAATATGCAGCTGACCACGGACGGCTGCATATCTTCATCTGATCGATAAGGAGACTTAATCTGGCCTTTTCACCGTCATGTTAATGTTCTGAAGCATCGCAGTTATAGACACACCATGATATTGGGAACGAAAAAAAGCATCCGCCAAAAGATAGACCTTGTGTCTTTATATCTCTTTTTCATCTCACTTGTTATTTGGCTTGTACATGATTAATTATCGTTTAAGCACCGCCAAAATTAGCTGACAAATGGCGATAAAAGCGATACACGTCGTAAATAAAATCTGAATGATATATTTCAAGGAAGTGAACAACAAGCGTCTGCTTCAGAAGATGATTTACTCAGATCAGATTTTCTTTCTGCTCTTTCTGTTCCACTCTTTGGAATCATGCTGTTGCTGGAGCCTGGATTTTTATCCAGTGTTTATCAGTTATTTACATTCATGTCATTCAGTACGCATTGGCGCGGTTTGCAGCCGAGTGTGAAGTGGCTTGGATGAGGGTCAGCACCTCCAAATCCGAGGGCATGGTTCTCAACCGGGACAATATGCCCTTGTCATGTTGGTGGCGTGTCCCTGCCTCTAGTGGGGGACTTTAGGTACCTCAGGGTCTTGTTCACAAGTGAGGCATGAGGGGAGTGTGAGATTGACAGACGGATCGTTGCAGTGTTGTATAAGTTACGTTCGCTACGTTCTCAATTTACCGCTCAATCTACATCCCAAAACGCTCCCATGGTATGAACTCTGGGTCAGGACCGAAAGAACGAGGTGCCAGATACAAGCGATCAAAATGAGTTTCCTCTACAGCGTGGCTGGGAAATAGGGTGAGGAACTCGGTCAGACAGGAGGAGATCAGAGTAGAGCTGCTGTTCCTCCTCATCGATAGGAGTCTGCTGAGGTGACCCGGGCATCTGACGCCTCCCAGTCGCCTCCATAGAGAGGTGGTCTGGGCATACCCCACTGGGAAGAGGCCCACGGGCAAGACCCAGGATACGTTCTCAGGCCACCCGAGGCCTTTCCTGCTCAGACTGCTGCCTCTGCAGTAAGTAAAGTACATTTTGTGACTGTTTTCAAACAAAAAAAAATATATATATATATATATATATAAATAAATATATATATATATATATATATATATATATATATATATATATATATATATCAATATATATATATATCAAGAGTGAATCTTCAGCATTTATTTGAAAGATCTTGTTGCAATTATAGCCTCTTTTACAAGAAATTAGTTATGATACGTGAGGTTACTGTAAAATGGTGAAAAGACCGTCAACATCACTATATTACCGCAGTGAATCGCATACTGACTATGATTTAGAGGTCAAATGCTGTGGCATCACAACAGAGAGGGCTGCATTCCATCTCTGTATGTCTTCAGCTTGGATGCCAAACTAACCTCCGATTCTGGAATGAAAGCATCTTTTCATTCGAAGTTATTTGCTTCTTGGTTGTTGATAACAGCTCTGAAATTGAGTAAATGACCATAGAAGAAAGTGGAGTTTGATAATATAACTTTGTTTTTTGACATTATTAAATATGTGAGACAAATGTGAAAGACCAGCCACATTCATCAATACAATTGAGTGTATGATGCTGTTGACGTATCGTTGGAGGTGAATGGATATTTGGTTTCACAGGACATGTTAAAATTGAAAGGTGAGTGCTCCCCATGAAAGAGGTCCACATCAAGGAAGGGCATGAAAAACAAACATTCGGGCATTGTGTCTATTCATCTTCTTGAATGCAAGCTGCTCTCTGTATTGTTTTTGTTGTTTTGTTGTTTTTTTCAGTTGATCTCCTAGAAGTGCACAAGTAGTCTTGGAGCGATATGTTTTACCGGGGTCGATCTGAACGGATGCGAGTACTTCACTGTGTAATGAATATATGAATCACGCTGTCATTTGCTCTGCCAGGTTGAAATTCTACAGCGAAACACGGGGGCATCAAATAATAAAACTTTGTGCTGCCAAAAATATATTACAGTCAGGAAGAGCCAGCTAACTAGGTCGCACAGAAAACATCCGAGTCAGTTTTGATCCCAGTTTGTCAAATATTGATGTCTTATCATCGCTGCGTGTAATAGCAAGGTGTCTCACCTTTTGGCATTAGAATGTTCCAATAGTTCAATTGATAATCTGCCAATCCCCTCCGACTTTTACAATCAAATGAAACTTTTCCATGGATTATCATTTCTATTTTTCAGGTAAAGTAGTTTGGGTCTGGTACTCGGTTCTCGTGCTGTAGTGCTGACCAAAGTGCCGCCCAGGGGCCAAATACAGCCTTTCGACTCTATCTATGCAGCCCTCCTGGAGTCAGGGTAAAGCTGTAAGACTGATCATGTCGGGATTTTTACATTTCGATTTTGTGCATTTTCTGTTTTTCATTCATTGTGAGTGTGAATGAAATGTAAAGTTTATTATACTTTTTGTCTTTTCAGTTTCTTCAGTGTCTTTCAGTCTCTAAAAATATATCACAATTGAATATAGATTTGAAAGACATTGAGGATTATATTTTGTGAATATTTTCATACTGTGATTTCACATTTACATATAATATTCTCACTTGATGTTTTTCCCGTCCTTTATTTGCCCCTCATCACAGCCACTGTATACAATGTGGGCCCCTGACTAAATTTACTTGGCCACACATGCTACATAGGTTTTTGTCCCTGTGCACTCTGCTGTGGGTAATATTGTATGTTAAATCTTTGCATGTACCTACCACTTTAAGGGGGCCACACATGGCAAAGGGTGCATTATTTTTACTCTGAATCCTGATATCTGGAGTGTGTTCGCAGTGAATTTGTCCTGATAGTCGGCTCAGGAAATGGTCGAGGCTGACAAACATGTTGAGAATTTACTATCACAAATCTTGATGTATGTGGGGAGAGCCAGTCTCTCCTGACTTGAACTGTGATGTGGAACGGAATGTGGCCATTCAAGAAGCGATCTGACAGAGAAAGAGTTGAGTTTGAGAAGTAAATTTGTCTCCCAACTGCTGTCGTCCTCACCCAGTCCATTCCTTCAAGTGTCCAGGGGGAATCTGTGAAGTTTAGTTTAGCAGCAGTGATGTTCCTGTCAAGTAGTTAGTTACTAGATGTTTCTTTTAGACTATGTCTATTAAAAAAAAACAAAACTAAAAAAAAAAACAAAAAACTAAAACACGCACACACGTCTTATACTGACGACAAAGGCTGCCTTCCACGTTGCAGGTTGATGCGTACAGTAGACGTCACAGACTGAAACGCGTGGCCATTTGAGAGGCCTTAAATAGTAATTGACACATTTTTAAACATAGAAGGAAAGGACCGCCACCCCAATCAGTCTTTTTTTATGTGGCGTGCGACGGAAGGAGCCACATTTGTGTTTCAATTGAAAACCAAATGTGACCCAAAAGTACACTTTCTCACTGTCAGTATATGACAGAATGTGAGTGAGGATGTTGTGAGTTGTTGAATACCTTACTGTTGCAATTGGTAGGAAATAGTGACATTCACGGTTTTCTGTTTGTTTCCCGTCATCTCATGTAAGAAAAGTTCATGGATGGGCACAAAGAATTGAAAAAAGAAAATGCTCTGGTTGTGACAAATGGGTCCAGCGTGGCCAGCACCAAGACAAGAGTCTAAATACAGATCCTGAGACAAGACCATAACTATGTGTGTGTGAGTTTGGTTCTCCCACACCAGTGTAAACGCCCCACACAAAAGTACTAACTGGGGCACTAACTATTGCGAAAACATGTTTGCATGCGTTTTCGCTTCCACAATGTGCCCATTAGTGTTGGACACGGATAATGAGGTGTCACAGATTGAACACACCTCCCACGCGGCTGTGGAAGTCCAAAATGTCAGCGGTGAATGCTGTTAAGAGTCGCTGGTGACTGGACGAAAACATCCAACAAGGTTCTCTGGTTGGAGCTCATTTTCTTTCAATCGATATTGACTTCAATCAAGATTCTTTTATCTGCAAAACTCCCTCGTCCGTCTTTTCCCGAGTCTTTCAAAGCTCAAATTACTGGGGTTGAGGAACTGGCATCATGGAAAAAGGGAAGCAATTGAGTCGGTATCCAACATCGCACCAATACTTGAATTAGCAGGAAGAGTAAGAGGAGTTATTTCCAAACTAAAGACCAAACATGTGGGAGCCTTTTGTGTCCCTTAAGTGCCGTCGGCTTGTTGTCAGGACCATTGTATCGACTTTTATAATGGCATGACAGAGAATAGCTGCCAAATCTCTCAGTCCTCAATAACTGTCCTCACAGTGTTTCACTTTGACGTCTTGATAATGTAATGATAGTCCATCGCTGCCAAGTCTCTGTGTCTGGCGTTGGCGCTCTCCCTCCATGAGGTCCAACAAATCACACTTGTTTTCCTGATAAAGCTCTTCACTACAGTTTAAGATCTTCCAATTGTGACTTGGCTGCGTGGAACAGGTGCCTTAGCCCTCAGAACACCATCAGAGTTTGTTGTTAAAATGACCCAAAGTTCGGAAAGCGACCCGAGCGACGATGAAATTTGCACATCAGATGATTTATTCAATCTGAATGGTATTAAATACCTTTGCGAATGAATGATAGCAGAAGGCTGCCAAAACCCTCCCTCCTGGGACGGGACAGAATTTAGAGCAAGTGATATATGGAGTTGATATTCAGGCCTGTTTGACAACCTGAGTAAAATACAGGCTTTGCTGCTCACATCCGAGTGTTTGTCCAGTGTGTGGAGAGGAGAGGAGAGCGTATGCAGGTGGGCCTTCAGCACAACCCAGGCCCACGGCCAGCGCCGGTCCATTATGCTGCTGTTCACCAGCCAGCCAATCCAGTGGCTCTCCTTCAGGGTCACTGTCTCGCCCCATCCAATCAGCAGCGCCTGCCAGGCAGCAAGCACTGTCACCTGATTACCATAGCCGGATAATGAGGAGCTTCATGCTGACACCACGCTTCCCTGGTGTCAGGAAGCGTCTCCGGCTCATATCCAAGAGAAGACCCTGGTTAAAAATATGTTTAATCAGCATCAGTGTATTTGCCTCTTCTGCTGCTTTATCCACACGTTTTTTTTTCCCTCAACACATTTCAACATCACTGTAGATGTAAAACATATACTGTATAGCTTTTTGCTAGTTGAACTGCATTTCTAAATCCTTACCTCCTGTAACCTGAACATTTAGGACAGGTACACATCTACATGCCAGATCAAGGAAATGTCCTTGTTTTGCAGTTTCAAATAGTCAAGTATTTAAGGAAGGATTTAAATTCATTTCAGTGGGGAGACAGGACAAGACGAGTATAGATGGCCAAATGACGCTTCATGAAACATTGCCCTCATTTTCAGAAGCCAGTAGGTGGCGCTCACAGCTTGATGGTTTTTCAAACTTCTTCGATGTTCTGCTCTGAGTGCACTTTTTCATGAAGTCTTACTAGCCCATAGCTACTGTATGTAAGAGTCAAGTGAGTTTCTAGCTCCATTACCAAACAAATGAAACTCATAGGTTGAGCCATTTTTCCAGTTTTTATTTTCTTTCACACCCAACTCACGTCCACTCTCTCTCTAAAATCTATTTCTCTGACCCAGCAAATTGACTCCTATCAAACCAGTTGGACATGATCATGCTTTATTTTACATGATCATGTTTGAATTTATATATATATATATTTTATTTTATTTTATATACATTTTATATATATTTTATTGTTTGTGTTTTTATTGATTGTATTGCTCTTTTATTGTTATTGTTCTTACTTCCTGTACAGTGTCCTTGAGTGTTCAGAAAGGCACTTTTAAATAAAATGTATTATTATTATTAATTATATATATATATATATATATATATATATATATATATATATATATATATATATATATATATATATATATATATATATATATATATATATATATATATATATATATATATATTTTTTTTTTTTTTTTTTTTTTTATTTATTTATTTTTAAGAGTCTGGTTAAAACAAAACCCAACAGTTTTATTTATATATTTATTGAATACAGTGTATAGACTGTTCCTTTAGCAACAGTTTTTGGAATCAATTGGGCTGCGACCCCATTATTCAGAGTAATTTGGGTTCTAATTGAAAGCTTTTCTTTCACTCAACTTAGCGATTGCTTCCATCAATTAAATTAACTTTGGACAAAGAATCATTTCCAACTGGAAGACAGCCACAGTTTGGTTTCCTGGCGAGGAAAGCCTCTTATTTTGAGACACCATCTCTGAAGCATTGACAAGTTGATTTGTGGGGTCACTGCAAGATGAAAGTATGGCTGTCAATGCCGGACTTGTTAGATTATGACCAATAAAGTCATTATTGCAGCATGTTGGCATAACTTAGAAATGGAGGGCCATCGTGATATGACACAACATGCTGTGTAGAACAGGAGAATAACTTAGGAAAGAGCTTTGCAGCAGTGTAAATACTCAGTCTTAATAAAGAGAATGCAAGATTGGAGATCAGACTTTACGTCATGACGTGCGCCTGAAATTATTGTATATCCGTCTAGAGCTAGCTTCTGTTTTACAAAGGAAGTCCTCAGGGGCTGCCAGCTGAAGTGGGCGAAACACAGCTTTGCCCCCGAGTGAATGAGTCTGATGAAGCTGGCGATGATGCAGGTAGAACAGCTGAAAGGGAAACGACACTGGGATTACGAGTGAGTAAAAACTGCAAATGGCCCGACAGGATAGTGGGACACCTGCTGATGTCTTCCGGCTGTATCGCAGGCGCCTAAATTGAATTCTTTCCTTGGCAGGAATAAACGGATGCTATAAAATTAAAGCTCACAGGATGTCGGACGAGTTGGACCAATGAAGGCTAATGCACCGTCTGCTAAAACCAATACGTCACGACTGCACTGTCCTTTCAAAATGTTTGGCGTGTTTGCCACTGGTAGCAACTTGCTGATGGCAAATGACAAATTAAAAAAAAATATTTATTTTCCTTCCAAACTCTCCCCAGTGTTGACCAATATGATCAATAAATATATAAATAATTGCGATTTAAGGTTCTATTTATTTATTTATTTTTTAACTCTGCTCAGTGAGAAAAGGATTCTGCTTCTTGCTTGAAAACCTTTTTTTCTGATCTAGCTTCTATTTGCTCCCTGGCTCCGCTCATGGTTTCCTTAATAGATATTGATTCAGTTTTAGGGACATGCGGTCGGTTTGTATCTATCATGGCGACGGTGCTTCACTAAACTCTGCCTCTCCCTTTGACTCTGACTCAACCTCTATGGTCATCTTTCCAGGTGACAGGAGCGTGCGTGTAAGTGCAAGAAAGTGTGTGTGTGGTGATGCGGAGTGACACTGATGTCAGACAAATAATGATTTCCTATTGGCCGCAGGCCCTTGAGGCCAAACAACCTATTATCGATCCGACCAATTAACATTCACACCTTTAATTAATACTGCATCCTGATGTTCTCGCACATGCTGGTGCACATAGAAACACTCGGCCAAGGACGCACAGTATTTTTATTAATAGGAAGAAGAGTTGCTGTAAGATGTGAGGCAGGATTATGTCCGTAGTGCTGCACTCTTTCCGCCGGAGCCCAAGTATGAATCCAGGTATTCTGGGTGAAGACTGAGCCTGTGTTCTTTTCATTTGGAGTTTGTGCTTTCTTACCCCAAACCTTGTTTCTTGGGTTGTCACTGCGTACACTGTTGAATCACTGGGAAGCAGGTTGTCTTCCAACACTGTCTTTCACTCCAGCCTTTCGAAGACTGAAACACAGGAGATGCGCCGTTCTTCATGAGAGTGTTCATGTGTCAATGACTGGATCTGAGGGACATGACAGTCAGTACTATCTGTTATATATAATAGTTAGTCATCTGTATATTTGATCTGTGAAAGACTTGAGGTACTCCAAAATAAAACATTAGGTACTTGCGCAAATGTTTTTTTCTTTTTTTTTTCTTCCCTCATGAGAGTTGAAGTATGAGGAAAAGCTAAATAACTATATTCATGTTTATATGTCAAAAAACTGAGTTAACAACTGAGTCATGACAGGAAGGAAGAAACATATTATTTTGCAACTATTTAAAAATACCATTTCAAACATTGCGATTATTTAACAGACAAAACACCATTAAAGTTGTGAGAAAGTAAGTATGGCAGCTTGATAGTAGACACTCAATTTAGAGATTCAAATGTTCAAAGTATACTGTTCGTAATTCTGCTGTCATATACAGTAGTTCACTAACTTTCTAAATTTTAGTACGTTTATGACAACGGACAAGTTGTGAATAATCTGTCTCTGTCATGTCAATTTACTAATTTGAGTTAAATTCATAAAAAATAAAGCTGTAAAAGATCTAACCTTGTGTGCATTTACAGCATTGATGTCATAAACTGCAACCCAAAGCCGAGACAGGAGGCACGCCACCCAACAAGCAGCAGTCCGACCATCGTGTCTAGTTCACCTACACCCCACTGTTAAGTCCCAGCTTCTAAAGCAGTGAATAAAGCGTTCATGACCAAAATCGGCAACCTGAAGTGTCAGACGGCTTTAGACGATGTAACAAATCCAGAGCCAGCAAATGAACCTGTCTTCTTATTCAGTTGTGATGACTACTGCCACCTGTAAACACTGAACAATTACGGAGCGTCGCCTGGTTTTGTTGTTTCCCATTGCGTTCATGTGTGTGTGTGGACGCATGTCCGTGTGTGTCTAATGAAGTTCTGTTGGCAGGATGTCTTTAGGGGGTAATCTAATGGTTTATTGAACCGCACCTCAGAGAGACATTGATCACCACATCAAGGAGCTATATCCGCACCAACACAAACACACACTTATCTTGTATATAAACCTGCAATAACATGAGCACATAGACACACAGCAGTTCCCCAGACTGTGGGGCCCATACATACAAACATTCAGCAGTGAAGTGGAGGGTGTTATCGACGACCCTGCGTTTCTTTGTGAGCAGCCACTCTTCCATCATTTTCTGCTCATTCAATTACGCAGAAAAATGGTCCGAATCAAAAGAAGCTCAGTGCGTCTTTTCAGCAGATGTTGGATAGATGGATAGTCTATTCCAAAAATATGAGGCAGCCGGCCTATTGTCTCCCTGTAAAGTAATGAACTTATTTCGTCAATACTTATGAAATTGGTGCCTGATGTATTACTGTCTAATTACAGTTGTCTGTGGAGCCGCGTAGCTGGATAGAATCTGTTTGGAATTTGGGTGTGACAATAGTAGTTAACGCACTGCTGGGTGATTTGAAAAATTATCAGGCGACGCTTCATACTTCAATGTTTGTTTTTTTTTTTTTAAGTCACTATTGACATGAGAAGGAGTCTGTTTTATTTTTTTCCCATTGCTTATCAGCAGGTGACACGTATCACTGACTGGTTTGCTCTCTCTCTCTCTCTCTCGGTTCTTGTCCACAATCCATTCCAGACGGCCGTTCGAGAAGTGATTTGTTCGAAATCTGAATCGATTTTTCCCCTTACAATGAATGGAAAAAGAAATAATGCGTTCCAAGCCTTAAAATAGTCTTTTGTAGGAGTGAATGTAGAGTGTCTGCTGCAGGTGCGCTGTTCCTCTATGTGTGTGGCCGCTGCATGTGGGAGGGGTTGCCGAGTGAGTGACGTCTCTCCAGAAGTGAAGAGGTGCCCGGTGCGTGTCCAGCTCTGAATGTGCGCTTCTGTGCAGTTTGGCTGTGACAAAGTCATAAACCAAGTAACTTAGCTCTGTCCCAGACTCGCCTCATACCTGTCCCAGCTCCAGCCCACAACAGGACATCAAACCCTGGAGTTAGCGCTCCAGTCTCGGAGGTGTGGAGAGCGAGCACCTCCCCTGTGACACTCTACCACGGTCCAGTGCAGAGACAGGAAAGGTTTTACACCTCAATATGAAGAAAAAACAGTCAGTAAATGCAGCTAACGGGACACGTCTGCATACAGAGGCTGCGTTATACACAATAACAAAGCGTGTCGTGGGTCAGCTGGTCGGTCTGGCCGTTCGACTTCTGGATTTTAGTTTGAAATCCGAAGCAAAAAAATCTCAAAATCTGGGACGTTCGTAAACCAAGGTTTCATTGTATATATATATATATATATATATATATATATATATATATATATATATATATATATATATATATATATATATATACTTTTACTGCTTTATAAGGGTCATTGAATCATCACACTTTCTAAGTGCTATTTCATATACACTATATATGAGGCAATACAATTTAAAAAAGGTAGTAAGTCACATGTATTCAGTCCATCAAGTCTCACTGACTAAGCCTGGTGAATAGTAAATCTCCGGGATTGATTCCATGCTGCGTGTACCATATTGAATATCTATACTAATTGTTTGCGGAGAAGATCAAAGCAACATCTAGCTTCTACCTTGAGGGGAAAGGTGCGTGTTTGATTGTTGGTGCGGTTTGCAAGAAACCCGGAGAGACATTAGTGACCAGGCGTGCTGGGTCCATAATGTTTGATCTCCAGCAGAAGCTGTGATCATTAGCAGTGGAGTTATGTGTGTCTATGAACTGAACCTCACAGTTGTCAGATGGTGCGGGGCTTTGAACCAGCGCTGCCCTGAATGGGAGGTTTCTCTCCCACCTCTATTTCCCACCTCTAACTCTTGGTTAATTCCATAATCGCACATAACTGCTGGTATTCCTCCCGCAGCTACCAAGCAAAGCGCTTTTGTGGAGGACCAACGTGTGCCTCTCCACCTAAGGAGTTCATCGGAATGCTCAGCACATTCCGTGACCCCGACTGAGGAGACATGGATCATCTCATCCTCTGATGTTGACACTTGGCAAATTTATGAATTTTAATACCGTCATTCTCATTGATCAGATTATGAGCACAGCGGCAAATACGCTGTATGTAAGGTATAAATCGGACAAGCTTCAGTGACTAAATTTGTTGGCCAGGGTTAGTCAAAGATGACCATCATCATGAAGGAAAATCAATATTAATTCTAGACTGAGGCTGAGCACAAAGTCAAGTCACTGTCAGGAATTTAAAGTGTGAACCAGTGTTCGGTTTTCGTTCACTCTTGGGTTTAACTTTGTTACTCAGGTTGGAATTTGAAGGAGATACATGATGTTGATGGCTGTGTCTGTGTCCACACTGATATTGTTATTATTATTATTGTTATTATTAGTCGTAGTATAAAACAGTCTAGCAGCATCAAGAGTTTTTTTGTTTGTTTAGTTCTTCCCCACATTACTGATCAACTGAAGAAGCTTTGTGAACCAGAGTCCTCATTTTTGTAGCTCAGTAGGTGGTGTTTTTTATTTTAAAACGATGCTTCATGAAGCTTTCACAGACAGTCTACTCACTATTTTGGAGTCTTATTGACTCTTTTCTCATTTCCCCTGCATGACTTTGGTAGATGGAAGAAAAGTGAAGGCCCCGATACATAACTGCTCACCTTTTTTCTTGCGTATAATTTCAACTATATTAACACAGCACTGTACTGTATGTGTTTGTCCACATGGTTTGTTTACTCAGAATTGTCCAAGCTACTTAGATAGCTGCGTCATTCGCATGAACTTATCTGAATCCAGTGAGGCTTTCACTGTCATTTATAGAGCAATTATTTGCGATCGACCTGCCCTACGAAGGGTCATTTCAAACTCGTGCTTCATAACAAGGATTTGACTGGGGATTTACTTGAGACAGTGGTGTTTGGTTCTGAAGAGTTTTGTCATCTCGCCTCCCGCTGTTCCACTTATTGGACTGCTAATGTCGACAGCCTGAGGTGGCCAGAGCTGTTGCACTGGGTTTATTATTTCCTGTCGTCTGAGGCATTTCTGTTGTTTGTTTTATAGGTACTACAGACCCATTGCAATTAAAAACTCTGGTCCTCCCGCACGTCTCTTAAATACGGCTTCTTTGCTTCCAACTGGTTAGCTGGGGGAACGCTTGTATTTCGGCCCTAAAATATTGTGATATTGACACCGTTCGCTTGACTGAAATACACTTTATTTAACTAGTTATTTTCCTGATATTCCTGGTTCACATTCCAGACGGCCTTTTACATTTTTTGAGTGCATGTTATGCATTGTGAAACATCAATGTGAAATACTTCATTATCAGTATCACTAGTATTTGTTCATTCATTAATTATTCTTATTTTTATATACTATGTTTGTAAATTCTAATACTAAGAAAAGAGCTAAAAATAGTGAAATTTAAAGTCATTTTTAAATACATTATATATAACTGTTGTTGTTATTATTATTATTGTTATTATTATTATTATTATTGTTGTTGTTGTTGTTGTTGTTGTTATCATTAGGGCATAAGTAGCACATACCTGTATCCCTTCATATTTTTATGATCTGTAGCTGAACCATCATACAGCATCGTATGATTTTTTACTTACTGATATCCAGATGTCCCATATGAGGATGGGATGTCTTTTGAACCTCAATGCACCTGTTGTTTTGTGTCCACTTTTGGTTTCCCTCCACTTTCCTTCTGGCTTCATCATTCCGCGACCACAAACATGCATCAGATTTCACCATGTATTCGGTTCCACCAGGCGTCGTAAATCACAGGACGTCTTTGCTGTCCGCCCTTATAAAAATGCTTTACAAGAAGTAGATTCCTCCCCGTCTCTGCCTTTATTTTTAAATGATTCAGCGTTTCATCTGATCTGATGTGAACCTTGATTCATATTTTATTGAAGGAACTGCTGACAGAGGTGTTGCGCCGTCAAACTTTTGGATGATCACTCTGCACCCTGCCTGTTGTTCCTCTCTTTATAACCGTGTCATTTGTCTCTCTCATGTCTCTGAAGCCGCATCAGAACCATTTGGTCTCACCCACCTTCTCTTCTGCACTTGTCTGCTCCCCGTGCCTAGAACTAACTGTAATTGCTTATCCTGGGAGAAATAAAACCCACGTGAATGGCCATTTGTGTGTGTGTGTGGAAAAATGACTGTAGCTGCACGTTGCTTTCTTCTCTGTATAAAGGCATTCGTCTGTGCTTATATGTGTGTGTGGTTGTGTGTGTGTGTGTGTGTGTCTGACAGCAGAGTTGTGCAGATGGTCCATAAAAGCAGCAGCTTGTAATGAAGCAACTGAGACTGAAATCATGGCTATGGTGAACTGGGGAGAGGAAGCACTAGGAAACAGACAGAGACAGATAGATAAAAGGAATGAGTGGAGGGAAAAGGAGAAATAGGGATAAGGGAGAATAAATAAAGGCAAGCGAGCCGCAATAAACCATGAGAAGGAGTGTGGTGTAGCCGCTGGCTACCAAATAAACTAGTGTAATGAAACTGTGTGATGTTCACAATAAAGCAGGTAATCTGAGAACAGCGGGTGTACCAGGAAGTACTGTGATGTAGTACTATGGATGGCAGAGGTTGGAAAATGGAGTTCGGGGAAGGCTGGTGCGGTGCAAAGGACTGTGTCCAGCCTTCTTCCATTTTCAGTGAATGGGTGAGGAAAATGCATTTTCAAATATTCTATGCTATAAAAGTTTTATTGTCTCATTCAGGGTTTCTTTCTTGACACTCGTTGTTCTCCATGCTTTTGTTTGCTTCACCGTAACAATCCAGAAGGTCAGGATCAGCCTCTTCAAGGATTGTGTTTGTCAAGATAAAATCAATGTGTGGTTGCACTGACACTCTTTTTCATTAGTTGAAGAAGAAAGCCATCTTCTGTTCTGAGCTGTTTTTTTTTTTTCAAGGTTTTTTTCTTCGTAAGGTTAAACAGATGGACGTCCCTGAGAAACTGTTGACCTGGTCACCTAGCTGTATGAACGCAGGGGAAATAATGGATGTGTTGCGTGTCACTGCAGCTGCACACTTGACACCGAAAGGTCACAGGTTCACTCCATCAGTTTGCCTCAACGCAGAATCAAACCTATGTCCGTCTTAAAATTCAAACAGTCGTCCTGACCACGAGATTCTTTTAGTGATTATGAATGTGGATTTAGACGTTGTACACTGTGTGATGCATCTCTGGGGTTCAACACTCTTGTGATTATATTCCATTATATTTGTCGCTGAAATCTTTCAGTCTAACAATTTTATCCCTTGTTTTACCCTGACCTTGAAAAATGCTGTCTTTGAATCTATTTTCAAATGTCTGTATATCAGTGAGTGCAAGGATCCTGATTCTCCACCTTTTTGTAGTAATGTGTTTAATTTGAATTGAACTATTTATTTGACTACTGTGTTACATTGGTTTTTTTTTGTATTTGATGTTAAGACTGTTTAATTTCATGTCTTAACAACCTGCTAAATGAATGGAAATAGCCACTGAGGAGCTTTAACTTTCACATTCAAGAAAAGGTGGGATTATGGAGAAAATAAATTCAATGGGATCTTATATTTTTTAGTGTGTACATTGCAAATTTATTGCATCTGAATAATGAGGCTGTGTTCTCTACCGAATGTCAGTCCTGAAAACGTACTAAAAAAAAAAAAAAAAAAGCATTCAGTTTTCCGTGGGACCGAGCGAGATGATTATCAGCCTGATGGGACCCTGGACCATAAACATACCGTGATTCAGACCATACTGAGCGACAAAATCAATAGGCCACTGGGTCGTAACACCAGGCCATCCTGACATCCAATCACACCACAACAGCGTGGTCGCCACTCTGATGGATGACCCTGCCAGTGTGTGTGTGTGTGTGTGTGACAGTTGTGCGTTAAGTCAGAGTGTGTTTCTCTTTACCTGTGTTTCTAGATAAGGCGAGGGATCGCGCCCGATGGACCTCAGAGGGTCTTCAGTGGAACGGATTTCCATGACACTGAGTCTTTAAATCTGTGCAAAGCAAACTTTCAACCTATAGAATGTACTTTCCTTGTATTATTTACATCACCCACTGATGATCTGCAGGTCGATACGACTGCTGCACGTTGGGCATCATTACATCTGTGATTTATGACAACATTAAAATAGGTAGGATTCCATTTCAGGAATTCGACTTCAAATGCGCTCATTAGAGCAGATTCCACATCTTTTAGCGTGTGATAAAGAAGATTGGATTTGGGCACAGACCATATAATCCATATGTCCATATGTTCAGGCGGCGTATCATTTTATGAGCGATCAGCTAGGCGGCGGCTGAGAGGAGAGGAAGCAGCGTAATTGAAAAGGTATGGCGGTAAAATCAATGCCTAAATGAATCAATCCCATTTCAGTTTCACTTATTCACTTGATTTCCTGACATCAGATCTTGTCGACCGCTTTGTGAGTAATCGTTTTCGACACTTGCCATTCGATATAACGGTCGGTTACAGCACTTGTATTTTAATGTATATATTTTTTTTGTTGGACGTTGTTGATTTTCCTACCTATATAAACTTTGTCACGAGGCTACTTCCAGGTGCTAAAACCTCAAAGTGAAGATCTGGTTACCACGTTCTAAACTGTTCTAAATTTTACTGAAACATTTTATTAATGTTTGATATGATATTCTGCCCTGCCTTTTACATTCCTTTATTTTTGCCTCTCTTGTCAAACACTGAGTACAGGCACAATGTTGGTGACCTGGTCACAGGTCCCTCTCACTGCTGTGGCATGTGTACAAAGTATGAGACACTGAGACACACAGCGCTATCACGTCGCCTGCTGCAAACCGCAGGTGTCACTGTCAAAAAATGAGCAGCAACTGATCCCTCCTCGCTCCTATAGATTTTTAAACAAGTCATAGTGATCATGTTATGCTATGTGATTTTAGAAATATGCATCTGATCCTTGTCTCATTCATAAGTACACTGTCAGTGGGAGAA
The DNA here is from genome assembly GCF_027744825.2 of Synchiropus splendidus. Classification (NCBI taxonomy): domain Eukaryota; kingdom Metazoa; phylum Chordata; class Actinopteri; order Syngnathiformes; family Callionymidae; genus Synchiropus; species Synchiropus splendidus. Next base: position 12,668,947 of record NC_071337.1, read on the forward strand.
GGAATGGGAGAAGGAAAGAAAAAGACAGCAGTCTTGTGCTCAAAAGGATCATCATCTATTCCATTTTTTGAAATCATTTTTTAGTGGTTGGTTTTTATTTTAATACTAAGCATTGTTGTGTTTGCACATATCTTTATGATGATCTTTTTCCTCTTTCCGTTTGTCCTTACTCAGCAGTGGTTGCCAGTACACGCCAGGCTGCTGCACCTGAACCTCAGCATTTACAGCCTCCACGAACCTCACTAGTTGCCATTCTCTTCTCCTTTCGTTTTGGTACCAAAATCTGTCCTCTTGATTCTGGTCTAAGGCTTGAACGATTAACAGAGAACAAACAGAAAATACATATTTAGAGCTTTGTAAAACTACTTCCGGTTCCCCCCTCGTGTGTTACTCTACCAGGGTTATGGCCTCCAGATGAGTCCAGAAACAGGCTAAACAGATCAGCCAATCAAAAGCACCAATTCATATTTGTGGCTAACCTTTATTTTCCATGTAGCCGATGCTCACTGCGGTTCTGTGAACAGTGCTCTTCAGTATTGCTCCTATGAGGTTGTAAATGACACCATCAGTGTGACGGAGGGTCGTCCTGAACTGTGTTGAAATCTCCAGATCCTGCTCTTTCTCCTGCTGTCCGTACATCCGTACCCTGAAACAATTCTGTCCCAAAGTTTTACTGAAGGTGTTCTTGCTACTTCCCATGAACATCTTTGTGTTTTTATATCCAGTAAATCATAGTAAAACACGTACAATTATTCAGAGAACAAACCACAATGCGATTGGAATGCTTGTGTGTTAACCAAGTCTGGTTTCATTGTCTTACATCATGTCAAAACATTTGACCGAAGCAGTGGCAAATGTCCTCCGTCGACCATTATCTTTCATATCTGATTCCCCCCTCTGTCCCTCACTGACTCCTTTCCCTTTAGTCCCAGTCACTCTTCTGAATCCCTCTCTGTCCCAACAGTTTCTCAGTTGTATCAATCAACTTCAAACCACAAGACAAGAGTGGCTCCCTGGTCACCCATCTACTTCCTGGTTTATGACTTGTTGTGACCATCCTTTTCCCTCCCTGCCTGTGTGTGCCTTATTTATCTGCACACTTGTGTTGTATAGACTTGTAGGCATCTACAGGGAGCTGTGTCGTTAACCGCGTGTACATTTGTACATGCAAACACTGCCTCCCACTCTCTCTCTCACAGGCTGGATTGACTCTTTTAATGTCCCCTCACAGCCATTTTATTTGAATTACAAACCGGACAGAGATCCAGACTCTACATTTATGACCTTTTTGTTCTTAACTATAGACAATAACTTTATTTTACCATCCAGTGTGGCTTTATTTCCACCTTCTTGTGCTTCTCATTATCACCAGATATCTAGCATTTATACGACTGGTCAGAACACTCTTACAGTGTTGACACAGTTTGTGCATATTAGCTTAGTAACTTGGTCTATACTTGTATTGCACGCAGGGTTTTCCCCAGGATTTTTACCCCTCCGACTTTTAGGAGGATGGCTGAGTGTCATTTGTCCTAACTAGTGATGGGCTGGTGATGCTTCACGAAACACTGTGTCCATTTTCAGAACTCAGAAGGTGGCGCTCTTGGTTTACGAATGATGTGAGGTGTTGTTGAAGTGTTTAATCGAAGCGGAAGATTTTAGTGCTGAGACTGCCATGAAAATGATGAGACTGTTTCATGAAGTCTCAGCAGCCATTACTGGCCCTTAGTCACAGTGTCTGACTGGGTGAGCGCTGTGACGGCGGGTCACGGTTTGAGATTTACCGAAGAGGTGTGTCCCTATTTTAGGAGGTCAGAAGCCCACTGTAAGGGCTCTGTGGTACTTGAATGTTGGCACAAACTGGACAGAGAGAATTGTATTTGACGTAAAATAGAAATGGGTGAGTCGATGGCTGTCCTGATAAGATACAGTCTTATCGGTTCTCATGTAAATGTCTGTCCGTGCTAGCGGTTTTCAGGATGTTGACCGGGCCCTTCTCCACATGACATGCCACTGACCTGTCTCATCTCTCTGCAGAGCTCCAAAGTTCTTCATGTGGAAACCCTGGCGCTCCGCCCAAAGCAGTGCTGAGCGGTGGCGGTCGCTTCGCAGTGGGTGACCGCGTGCGCTACAGCTGTGTCCCAGGTTACGTCTTGGACGGTCATGAGACGCTCACCTGCATCACGAATGCAGAAAACACTGCCGTCTGGGACTTCCCCGCTCCCATCTGTCGAGGTACTGATCACCCTTATGTTTGTGCCCAACTGAGTGTGAGGAGTTGCTTTTCCAAAATGATGAAATAAATAGATGCAGTGTATGAGCTATAATGAGTGAGCACATCATAGATTACAAATAACAGAATTTTGGAAGAAAGCTCCATAAATACTTCATGTCAAATGTACTGTATGTGACCAAGACAGACAGACAGACAGACAGACGGGATGTCACTGCATGGTTGTTGTTTTTTTAATGCGTTTATAATCTGTCATTGTTTTCCATTAAAAGTTTAGAAAAAAACACGTATTTCTAACATTTATAAAAGGGTGTTTGCCACATTCATGAGCAGTCCATCCAAATATTGACAAGTCTGTAGCACCCGAAATATGATTTATTATCCTTATTTATTCCCATCGATTCCCTATGACTTCGCCCATCTATTATTAATAAATATCCGTAAATAATAAATACCGTTATGCTAGTCTACTATTGTTGAAATGGATAGCATTTCTTAGAAATCAGTCTCATAAAGAGACAAAATGTAAGGAGACAAAAGGGAGGTTTCATTTCCTGCTTTCAATTTCCTCCAAAAAAACGACGAGTACAGAGGAAATTCAAACTTAAGGGAGAACAATAGCAGATAGATTGATGCCGGCTGTATGTGGTCATTTAACGCTCCATCTTTATTTAACCCTGCGAGAGCACTAACCAACATAAATGACCCTCCGTGCCTAGGTCAGTAATTTACTCCCGAGATGCATTGTTCGACCTGACTGCATCTCAGTTGATAAGCAACAGCGAGTCATCCATCCAGAAGATGAACATGCTTTAACGCGGAGGAGACACTCACTCACCAAGGACCCCTCGCATCACCTCGCTCTCAGGAGAGAATTGTGTGTACATTAAACTCGTGGCATGTGTACTTGTTAGGGATGTGAACACAAGTAATAAACAAGGCAGATAACAACAGGCCACCTCTGAAGGAAGCAGGCAATTACACATACGTCTGAACCTTTCGAAAGCAACCTCCATCACTGTGATGGAAAAGTCCATAGAATCCATGGAACCTGATTAAGATTAATAAATATTGACAAAAAACTATTACAGCTTTGTGATATTTCAGCATTATTTATCCGGAAGCTCATATATCTGTTTGGCTGGGACCAAAATTTGTCACTTTCTTTGTCTTCTCTCTTCTTCATTCAGGCAACTGAATGCGAATAAAAGATAGATTCATCCATTCAGTCTCATACATCGCATGAGACAACAACGTAAACTGGATTTTCGCTCCACGTTGATGTACGCATTTTATTCAGTTGATCCCACAGAAAACAAGATGGCTGCTGGCTCGAATTTCTTGATGAGTCATCGCCTTTTCTGTTTGTGTTGAAAAAGCCACTGGGCGCAGAGCGTCGATAGCAACACGCACTGATCAAACAGACTAATCAAACACAGCCAAATACACTCCTTATTGGCACATTTTATCATGTTCATGCAGACAGCCCAACGCTCCACTCGTGCTCTCCTATAGCATCTCGTGTTTCTGTGAAGCAAGAGACTGTCACAAAGCCACCTCATGATCCCTCATCTTACATTGTTGCTTTTGAATGCAGCACATTGTTTAAAGAACAGCACAAGAGCCAAACATATTTGAGTACAGTTCCGAAAAAATTATATATATATATAAATGATATATATATATATATATATATATATATATATATATATATATATATATATATATATATATATATATATATATATATATATATATATATATGTATGTGTTTTCTTTTTAGAAACTCCCTTCCGGTGCACAAAAATGCTAACAATGCCTTCTTCCGTCTGCACTTTCAGTGAGCAGGGCGATTGGGGTCTAGGGAATGAAAACGGATGAAAGCGGAGTGGAGAGTCAGATGACGGGGAAAATGGCAGCTTGTCATTGCAGGATTAGCGATGTCTGTCACAATGTCATCAAGGCTAAGAGGAGCTAAGTTAGTGTTCCGCTCAGAGCAACCGGGGGAGGCACAGACACACAACGTTTACACCTCCTTTCCACACACATATCCCTCAACAAAGCTCCCATCAGACTTAACCCGTGTGGGGTCTCCCAGAGGTTTTCTCACGAGCCATAATAGTTTTATATCAATTATTCAACTGTGCAGTCGGATGAGTTGAAATGCAGTACTCCACTCCCTGTTTGATTCACCAAAGGTGAAACAGTTCAAGTGCTTTGAATTAGTTCAATTTTTTTATGCCAGTCCACATGGAGTAGCGGCTTTGGTCCTGGCCTGACTCCCAACACGCTGACATTTTGTCTGAGGCAATATAAACAAGGCATAAACTAGTGTAATTCCAACCTAGCGGTTGATGGAGAATATTTTATTTTATTTCATTTCCAATGAGTCTACAAAAGTTATTTGCGTTATCTTCTACGACACAAAACATTTAATGAATTTCAATGTTTTTATGAGATTCTGTGCGTTCTACTTCCTGCTCTGACAAAAAAACACATCGAGATTGGCGCAAGTTTTGGCTTTTATACATCATCGCACAAAATGCTACATGCAACAGAGGAAAGTTTTATCACCTGAAAAAAACAAATCATTCGTGAATGTGATTTTAACCCTTTCATAATTTGTGAAACAGGATGTCGTATAAACCTTCCGTAGCTGCCGTTGACGCTGCTTTTGTGCTGTGCTACGCATCAGCATTTTTCTCCCATAGGAAACGTTTTTATGATTGGGGAAAAAAAAAAAAAAATCTACTTGTAACTGTAGGAGGTAACGTCACAGCAATGCGACATCTCGGGCACACTTCTCAGAAGAACACGTTTTGTTTACACCTGTTGTCACCACTGACAGTTGTGACATCTTTGTTGTGGAATTTGTGCCTCTGAAACAGCTGTTCGGAACATGGCGCCCCCAGCAGGCCAAAGTGAGTACAGGGCTACAGCTGTGAGAGCAGAGGTGTTAAGAGGCACAGGTGATATGTGATTCAGATTTCAAGTTCGGACAGTGTAGCCCCTCTAAGGACACCATATACTATCTACAAGTTCCTCTTGCTGTTACTGAAAGGATACATCAGTTTTGGCTGAGGATCCCTTGGGTGTTGTTTGTATATGAGGTGAGAAACTAGGGCATCCTGGAGATGCTCTTAGAAGAACTACTGCTTGCTCAAATCGGACTTTTCTTTCAATTGCTATCTCAGACCATGCAGGTCAATGTGTGCTTCTACTGTTAAGTATGAATAAGCAGAGCTATGACTCGCCATTCATGCAGTTATACTGTTGCTGGTCATAGTTGAAGTATTGTTCTAGCTTGTTCTGCCTTGTTGTGGAAGGCACTGGTTATTTCTGTTTAGTTTAGCAACCATTAGTGATCATTTATCAACGACTACTGGTTAATGCTGTAAAAAGAAAGCACTTATACACTTGGCACATTTTATTTTTTAACTTAAAACGTAATATAAAACAATACATATTGAATTTCAAAACACCTTCAGGAACCACGCAATAGGGTAAAGAACTGGAATTTATTTTACACTGCAAATAATTCAACACAAATGTCGCAGCATGTGAAACATCTGTGGTGCATGACGCCTACCATTGTCACACTGAACAATAAATATCTTTGAGCATTCAAGTCTCCTGCTTTCACACACATATGTTTATGCATGGCTTCGTCGAGAAATTCCATCACAATCACTCTGATAGAAAATTTGCCCATGAATATTCACAGTTGAGATGACTATAAATACCTGTGAGTGAAGGCGAGCGAGAACATCCGAGTGATAAATAACATCATGTGGGGCTCCTATATAGTTCAAAGCGCAAGCAGGTGGAATAGTAATGATGATAGCTTTGGAACTTGTGTACTTGCTTGTGAGTGTAGATGTATAAAAATGTAGTCGAGCTCTGTGTTAGTTATTGAAAGAAGACAAATAGAACCACACAACAGTGGTATTCTACACTGCAGTTTTACACTGTAGTGCAGTCTAAGGAGCGGTGGTTACGCTCTCTTGACTGTGAACCTGATGCTTGTCCAATATCTGTCTGGAGGTTGGACAAGAAAATGTCTGCCAAATCCATACCATATTTAGTCGAGTAAATCCTCAGAGTTGTCTGTCTGAATGAGAAACATCTAGTAAATGAATAATAATAATAATAATAATAATAATGTGTGGACATTTTATGTGTGGAGACATGAAAGTTTTGGTTGGTATTAGTACTATAAAACTCATTAAAACCTACTTTCATTTAGTGGACTCCAGCTCCAAGTGATTTCAGCAGCCAACATTTTAATTCTCTTAAACTTGTTTTGACCTCTGACCCGTCTTTCACCCTTGTGTTGGGGCAGAGCTATGAGTAATTTTGACTTAAATTAAGTGGCTATCTTCAGTATTAAATTCAGTTTGAATGTGATGTGGAACATTGCTTTCGGTCAGACTTGAAGGGCGTTGAAGCAGAGAGATGGAGAGATGACATTTTTCAAGGCAATTCTGCTGTCTAACCTGCAGCAATGTAGCCACTGTTCTAAAGTTGAAATGTATGTTTGATTTTTACTGCGGAGAGTGACATATGTATTTGGATTGAATTCTTTAAATGATTCTTAACTTCTGTAGAGTGAACTAAAATAATGGGATTTTTGTGTAGAAGGGAATCTGATGCTGAATAGATGCTATATATCAGAGTTGATTTTTATATTTATACATAAATGTATATATAATTGCACTTCTACATATATTTCTGTTGAAGATGTCAACAAATTTGACTGATTCTATCCCACATTATGATTCCTCCTGTGCCCAGCTTCAGTCCTGGTAGAATGTCCATCGCCCTTTTTATAGCGCTTTGTCTCCTGCCGACTTGATGTTGCCATGAAAGAGAACCACATACCGACAGAATCGCACGCGGAAGGTCAGTTTTGTGACCCAATCCATTTAGCATCAGAAATCAATGGCTGTGGCTCCAATAGCTGGGGTCAAAGTATCACCACGCCAAAGCAGCGGAGATCACACGCTCGTCCACGCATGCTGCAGACTCTTTATCAGCTGTAGTTCATTGACCCTGTTGACATGCACTGAATCAATTGCCTCCTTTTAGAAGATGGCGAAATGCGCTTTTATATTCATAAATAACATGGTTATGCAAATGCGCTCGCACGTTTAAAGATAGCGTCTTACTCACGACGTGCTCGCGGTACGTGAGCGAAGTCGTGTGAATGTCGTGTCACCATAAATAACCAGCAACACCACCATGTAACACCTTGACTTTAAATTTGAATGAGGAAGAATGAGGAGTGCGCTAACATATGTGCTCGACAGCAAACAGATAACAGCACATTCATTACAAAGCAACAGGAGTTCTCATTAATGCTCCTCATAAATTAGCTAGAACCAGCCTTATCGTGTGTCTTATTAAAGCTCCATCAGCGGTGACTTATCTAGAGAGGGAGAATGTCAGTCAGTCACTGGTTATTGTGGAGCAGTAATAACTTCAGCTGCAGTAGACGCCTGTGTCAGAGTCAAGGTCCTTTTTCAATTTTGAGTTTAGAGGGACACAAACACATGTCGCTAGTTTTAATAAACCTGTTGGATATCGAGGCAGGTAAACAATAGAAGGCACCATCCTGTCTGTTACAGAAATTAGACATGCAGAAACCCAGTCATGAGGTAGAAGAGATTTTTTGGTGTGTGAATATATCATATATAAATACATAAATCATAAAATACGTCTGGTTACGCAAGGATAAACAACAAGGAAAAGCAGATAAAAACAGGAAAAGTCGAGTGTTATGTGGAGGCTGGTCGGGGTAGGATCGACTCTCCAGCAGGAAGCACTATGTGAAACAAAACAAAAAAGGTCTTCACAGATTCTAACCTTACAAGCTGCAAACAATGGGAATGGCTGAGGAAGTCTATTGGTAACAATGTCCAGTTAAGCATAGGAACAATTCGATTTTGTCAACGTGTTTAGCGATGCCTCGCCTTTAGCCAGGGGAGCATCTGGGCGCCTGCAAAACATGAAAAAAAGGACGCCCGATTCTCGACCGTTGCTTGGCCGCCAGATGCCGCCATATACCAGCGTAAACTGGCGGGCAAACTACGGTCGGGAATTGGGCGTCCATGTTTTGCAGACGCCCAAACGCCCTCCTAGCTAAAAGCCTGTTTGAGCTAGTTTAGTCTTGTGTGTAACCAGCCTGCGTACATATAGGGGGGGAAAAATGATGGCTCAGAAACAGGAACTGAACTAACAAAATAAGAGCATAGTAAGATTTGATATAAATAACACACACTGCACAATGACAGAGGTGGCAAAGTACTGTATTGATGCAATATTTCCTCCTCACTATCATCACTGTAGCCTTGTGTGCTCCTTTACTCATACAGGCTGTTTGCACCTCACATTTCCTCACTCTGAAAATTCTGTGCGTGCCCCTGCCTTGTTTGCTCACCGAATAGCCATGATAACTATGGAGTAGGAGGTTGCTGGTCCAAATCTCACTGAGGTAACCAGGGTGGTCCACAAGGCAATGACCTACAGGCAGATCTGCACCTCACTTTGGATTTAAATACTGTCGTTGTCGAGACCACCAAACCTAAGATGGAGTTGAGACCCAGACCTGAGCATGCAGAGATCAAGACAGAGACCAAACTGAAAGGAGGCCAAACTTTAGTTCAACCATTTCAGTTCTTGATTTATTTTGGGTAAAAAACACAACTGTTTATTTTGCTGTACGAGATACACGTCTGTGGTTATATGATTAATACACTTATTTATTCAACTTGCTCTTGATTTTGGTCTTAGTTTCTCCACCGTCATCGTTCTTGGTCTTGACTCAGTCCCACAATGTCTTGGTCTTGGACTTGGTCTATGTAGGGCTCTAATGACTTTCTCAACTCGGTCTCGGGTCAAGTGGTCTCGACTACAACTCAAGGCTGAAGTGACTGCAGGTGAATGTAAATAGATCAATGTTTTTTTTATTTTACTATATTTTACTTATGGCATACACATTTTAAGAACAAAGGAATATATATCTGTTTCACACTGACCCTTTCGGTTGTGCAGCAATTTTACATGAATAAATAAGTTGTTTGACATGCAAAAAAATCATCAATAATAATAATTCACTACCAGAATATCTAAAACAATGTCCAAGTTACTTTGCTGGTGTGAAATGCATGCATTTTACTGCAAACTGTCCTCATGATAGAAAGCCTCCCTGAGATAAAACAAATCTACGGCCTTTTGTGTGCATGTGAACACATGCACACTCACACCGGCAGAGACAGACTCAGCAGAGGTGTGTGCAAGCACCTCCACTGTCTCATTATTATCTTGGTAATAGTTCCCCAGTGGATGTAAAGCTGTGCTGATCCAAGCAGCTGGAGACTCACGTAGACAGACACAGAGTTTCACATACGCAAACCCTTACAGTACCTACCCAGGTATAGAGACGCGCCATATGTTCCCACCGCTGCAAAAAAAAAAAAAAAAAAAATGGACTGGTTTAATAATTTAATACCTGGTCTGAACCCTCTCTCCTCCCGCCGACACTGGTGACAGCTGCTCTTTGAACAGGTGGGGGATAAAATAATTATGACCACACGTTGACTAAACTTCTTGAAGCACTGTCGTCCGAGTTTCTAATAGAGCAGAATGAAGTAACATGGAGCCGTGGTCTTCACCTTTCAGGTATCCCTATCAGGATAAGTAATTATTCCTCACATGACAGGTAATTACCATGTTAATTATGCCTCTGCGTATGCAGCAGCGTGAGCGCAATGTTTCCGGCTTGTCCATCCAATTCTCCGGGAAAGTGAGAGCGCCTACAGGGACATCCTTCAGTCATGACAGGTGGATTTGGGATGGTTGGTTACATTAAATTTTTTTCTGTTTTTTTTAGCATGTATAGTTATTTTGCCTACTCCCATTCTCATAGACTGTCAGGAGGAATTATAATTGTTAATAATATTGTTGTCATTATTAGTAGTAGCCATAGTAGTGTTACTTTTTATTTATTGATTATAAACTTAAAACAAGTATAATTCATGAGCTCCCTTTCGATTATATTACTGTATATAAACAACTTTTTTTCATGTGTGTATAACCAGCATACTAGCCTGTAATAAATCCACACAAAGTACTGATAAGCATCTTGTCAAGAATGACAATATTTCACCCAGTAATGCGTCACTGAAAGTCCACTCTAAACAACAACGTAATTACCGCTTATTAACAGTGAATAAGCATCTAATTATCCTATTAATAGTAAATATGTGTTCCCTAATCTGAAGTGTTACTCATCCATGATATAATTTATGCGAAATGTAGTGTGATGAACTCTTTTTTAAACTGTTATAAAATGTTTTGAGTTGATTTATGCAGTTAAGCATATTGTGCAGCCATATTTTGGACTCTTGACATACTTGGAAATGAACTGCCTTCTACTTGTGAGAGCTGTTCTTGTTTTATTTATAACATTATAATAGTGCAGCATATTTAAAGCGGTGTGTTCACGGTAATTAAGCACACTCCCACAGCCCGGCTGTCTCGCCCTCTCTCCTACAGATCAATGTACTAGTCTTGTAGTGACACTTGAAGTACTCTTATCTCTCCTCTGCAGACTGCTACCTTGTAGCCCCAGCACCAATCACGCCGCAGCCACTTTCCATACACACACACACACACCTTCCTCCTTTTCCTCTTCCTTTCCTGTCACTGCTGCCTTCTTACTCTGCATATTTTTCATTTCCCATTACACTGATGCTGATGATGGATGCAGCTTGAGTTTTGCTTAACATTGACATATGAGGTTTCTGAACAGCTCATCTACAAGTAGTCGAACTGCTTACACTTTAACGTCAAAGACAAATTCAACTGAAAACTTATTACCTTGAAGACTGTGCTCTTGCCAAAGAGTGTTCATTTCCGTCCCTGTCGTTCTCGGAGCTTTATTCAGAGATTCATAGGACTTTGTTAAAAAGTTATAGGCGCACCTTTGGATGTGGGAATGATCATTCTGGTGAATTCAACTGTCGGAAATGTGTTAGGGACAAGGAAAAATAAACAAATATATAAATCCAAAAAGTTGCCTGACGTGAAATTAAAGTTCATTCGAAAGCAACCAGGACTTACTGCACAGTTTGCTTTGTAAAAAAATTAAATTAAACCAAAATATTTCTACTCCGAATGACAAATCAATGAAGACGAAATGGCACTTGAGAGCTCAGAACGTTGCGCTCAATTTAAAACTGATGTGAGGTGTCATTGACATAGTTGTCTCAAGCTGAATATTTTAAAGCTCAGAGTGGCATCTATTCGACTCCAAAAATGAGGACACTGTCTCATAAAGCCTCACCAGCTCATCACTAGTAAAATGCAATGACCACCACAACTTGATGGTGACTATAAATACTTGCTAATGGAATTTACATTACTCTTCCAGTCAGAATTGTAACACTTGTATGGTAACTTCCTGAGTGCTGGTATGTGCTGCATGGTGTCATCTCACCCTCCTATATTTTTAATAAAACACCTCTCAGTCATGATACACGTGTTTTGATTCACCCTCTGTTTTTATAGATAGCAATATACAGGTGTATACAACATATTTCCACTGTGTTGTTTCACCAAAATATGAGGGAGAAGCTGAAGTTGAGGCACTTCCTGAGAGTTGAAGAGGAGAACTGTAACTTGTGACTGACAGACTCTTGCATCACTTTGGCTGTCTCCTCCAAGTTCGGCACAGTGCGGCTGAATTTCCAATAGTCTGTCCACTGTCACAGTTTCCTTATCTGTGTCACTTCTTTAGTCGGGTTTCTCATGTTTCTCCTGACCACTGCAGGTCAGAGCCATTTATTGTTGGACTACTGGGAGCAGAAATGAGTGACAAGAAACAGTTATGTCTCTCACAAATTCCCCATTGAGGGAGACAATATGAGTTTTGTGTGAAACTGTGTTACCAGTTCCGGTGGGTTTTTACCTCACAGTTAGCGTGTCATTTTTAGTGGCGTGGATTTGGTAATACCTTCTGTATCTAAATGATGCCTGAAAGCTCTGAGTGCAGTAATTGAAAGGAAACACCTTCCATTTCTGAATGTCCTAAATGCTTGTCTCAAACCAAACCTCATGAATAATGTAAATTACCGCCACTGTTATTCAATCTGTGTTAATGCAAGCGTTTGTGTCACATGATCCATCACGAGAGCTATAGCCTAATGAAGGGCAAAGTTGCCATGGAAACGGAGGAATATTTAAGAACATGTTCCTCACAGAAATGGGGGTGATACCTGACTCACACTTGTCTTTCATGCTGTCAGCCACTTTTGTCTTTGTTGCTCTCTTTCCGCCTGTCTGTCAATACTTTTAACAGGTTACTGCTCAGGTAGCGTGTCGGGCTTCTGCAGGCACACACACAGCCCGAGGTGATGTCTAACAGGGAGTTTTGGCTCAGGTGGGGTGTCTGCGGCAGCCGGGTAGACAGTTTAATCCGAAAGAGACAAAGAGATGCTGACGGAGGAAGTGACACGAGGCAACGGAGTGATCAAACGCATCTGAAAGGATAGATTGTGGTCAAGGCCTGTCAAGACCTGAACTTGCTTTGATAATAAAGTTAATGGCATCTTATCTCACTGAAAAAAATAAAAAATAAACTACTGCATTCTGATGAGTTAAATGTGTAGGAGGAATCCACAAGGTTTGAATCATTGCATCATATACGTTTATTTACTGTATATAGCCTCTTTCAAATAACTCAACCCGAGCTGAACGTGTGAAGAATAGAATGTTTATGCGTGTACATGTGAATTGGGATGACTAGCTGGACAGGAGAAGTGCATAGGAAAGCAGGATGATATGAGATAAATATATCTGAGGGTCCGGGTCGTACTGACGGCGGTCAGCTTCTCCTGTATTCTGGAGTCAGCCCCGACATGTTTTAGAAGTGAATTCTGAAGTCAATTTGGATGTTGACCGGGAACCATTGCGCTGATGCTGTTAATTGGGGTTATGGTGCTGTTAGACCCAGTTTGAGTTCTGGACCAGTTGGAGGTACGAGCTTGCTGATGCCAGAGAGTTGTTCAGAGTAATGTGAGAATCAAATCAAAGCGAGAAGCCAGAGGAATTTCAGGCGAAATGTGTTTTTCGAGGGCCAGAGGCTGCTATCAGAGAAGCTAGCTATGGTTTGTGAATGCAAACTAATGCTGTGATTTAGTAGTTGTTGAGTGGTCTCACATACGGATGGTTGTCAAGAGGACTTTTGCATCCAATGCAGGAGGCATCCCATGCTGAGGCGTTCTAGTGGAATCAAATGTTTTCCATCTATGTGAGGGCAATTGTAGAAGACCAGTTGCAGTTAAAATGTGCAATGTGGTGACAGGGCTGTGTCCCATTTCTCACCCTAACACTTGTCTTTGACCCTAACAGTCGATTTTGCACCTTCATGTGTAAGCGTAGTGTATCCCAATTCTCCTAAGACCAAGGGCAGTAGCTTGAAACGATCCCTTCAAACCGAGGGGGACATGACTTGAACGAAGTGGGAATATGTAGGGTGGATAGATTTCCAGGATACCAAAGTACTTTATTGTAACGCAATGTTCGATGGGACAGCAGGGACATTTTTCGTAACGTGAACTACTCTTCCATTAGTTTACTTTCTCGTCTCACACTTTAGCGATTTTGGTCCGACAACATGAACAATACAACATATACAACAATAGTATGTTTTTATTTCTTCTCAGCTAGCATCCCAGTTCAGATCTATCACCGCAACATAGCGGCATCTATCTCCGCCCATTTGTTCTCCGTTGGTTCACCAAACCATGTGAAATTATCAGTGAGATTTCCAAAATGTCTCCAACACTCCATATCCAGGAAACAAAACAGCATGGCAGCCAATGACACGTTGTTTTTACACATGACGTCATGAAGTGTTGTCCCAATTGTTGGTGCTCCAAACCAAGTGCTAGTGTTAAGGGCTAGTGTTAGAGTAAGAAATGGGACACAGCCTAATACTCTCATTCTTACTTGTGATGTCATGTTGCGGTGCTTAATAACTGGGCCAGGCATCTACATGGAAAAGAAGTTTGGACCTAAAGTTGAACCTTGATGAAAACCACATGTAAACCAAGCCACTGGTGACTGAAGATGTCCTCTGGAAAAGCTCCTCAGTATAAATACATAAATCAAAGCACAACCTTTCAGTCAGTGAAGGGGCGGTGTTCATTGTCAGTGCTTTTGATTTGGACTCAGGATGCTGAACTCAGTCCTCTACCTCCCCCTCCACCCTCCCCCATGACCATAATCAGGACATTATATGAATGAGCAGCTATAGTGGGATCATCCAGCAGTTGTCCTTGTCCTTTAGTAACTGTGGATTCTTCCTGGCATTTCCTTTGTACTTTTTGTATATGTGCCTCATAATACAGATTGATTCTTAGATTTAGTCTATTTCTCTCTATAACGTAAGCTGTATATTATTATTATTGTTATTATTATTGGTAGTTGTAGTAGTAGTAGTAGTAGAAGTACTAGTAGTATTAATTTAAAAACTATTCATTTTGCATTTTTTATTTTCTACTTTATTTATTTACTGCTATGTGGCTCTGGTGTCTTCACTGATTTACCTGAGGTGGCATCTCTTTTATTGAAGTAATTTTTAGCCTCAGTCCAGGGCTAATTGTTTGTGGTTTGCTGGTTCTGTATCGCTTTCCTGCATTATGCCAATAAAACGTTGGGCTAGGCTTAATATGCTCACAAAGCTGTCCACCTGAGCGTCTTCCTGGAGGCTACGTTTCTCCAGAATAATGATTACTGCAAAAAGAGCCTCGAGTTTCGACAATGTTTTGTTTGCTAATAATATCACAATTTGACGTGAGGTCTGTGTGTTTGTGAGTTGTCCTTTCTGCAGCGATGTTGCTCCGTAAAATGTAGCCACAGGGCATAGATCTGTATCGCTTGTTCCAAGCCGTTCATCTGGAAAATAAGAAGATACAATCCACTTAGATTAGTTTCCCTGGGCAGGTTCTTGTCTTCCTTCAAAATGAAGTCAAGAGCATTGCAATATCTCAACTGCGGAGTAGGGCTACTTGTCCTCCACTTAAAGGTTCACTATCTCCGAAGGATGCCACCGGGGTGAATTTTATTGGAGGGTTGTATGGGAGGAGAAACTAGGGCACACATGCCCGCAGAAATTGTGTCTGGCTTTTTCGGCTCCTGAGTCAGAGCTGGCTCAAGTGGCTGCGGGAAGGCAAGGTTCCACAAACTTGTTCTGCTTTCACCTGGCTAAAGTTCACCGATTTAGATGTGTGCATTGTTTGTGCTCAGATTATATGTGTGTAATTCATTAAAACAATGTGAATTAAAACGATGACAAAAGAAGGTTGTGGGTTTTGATGGAGCAAATGTTGAATATTTAAAAACACGTTATTGCTGTGTAGATGATAGGCCCTTTTGTATCGACAATGCGTCAGCCGAAGTAAAACGCATGTGTCTGACCGCATCCACAATGTTGGTCTCACATTTAACGGAGTGTGAGGTTAAATATTATAGACATTCATCCACGTGTGCACCGCTGCCTAATGTGTTTGGATGTGTGCGTCACTGGATCGGGGATTCATGCAGGTTTGTTCATCCGAGTTTGTGTTTGTGCAGATGGTGTGTAGCTCTTCCCCAAAGTTCCCCTGGGACAACACTGAATGACAGCTCTATCCCTGGTTGTCATGGTGATGATGATGGATGTGTTTTCTGTTACCACGGAGACTGCTGTTTAGGGATTCTATCTGCATGTGTTATACAGTTTTAGCATAAAGATATTTTGTATCTGACACTGCCTGGCAACAGAAGAAAGGAGAGACAGAAACAACAACCTCACGGGGGCCTGAGCCGCTGACATTAAGAGCGTCTCTCATTATGCATTACTTAGGTAACACAACTGAAGTGGGGTGAGTTTGTGACGTGGTACTTCGAAAATGATCTACACATCTGTCGGGAAGAAAATTGTTAAACACAGCCCATGCCTTTTGCCAAGGATGAAAGGAGAATTTTCCTTCGAATTTTAACTATCCCTCACCTGTAGTGCGGAATTTTAACGGCCACGCTCCACGGAGCAATCCAAAAGTTCCACTTTTTTAGAATCAAAGCGTAGCAAAAGGTCTAACCCCCAGTGGGTTCGGAAGCATGAGATGTATCAGAAACTAGGCAAAGAACAAAACTTCTTCCTCCTTTTTACACACTCTTTATCTCGCAAATAACGTGCGAGGCTCATAGAAAGAAAGTGTTTTCTTCTCAGATTTTATAATGTCAATAAATGGTTTCAAAGATGAGAGTATTGAAAGTATACCAAAGCAGTATGTACCAGAACTAGTATTTTTTTTCCAGGGAGAAATCCTCAGCTAATGAAAAAACAGTGAAACCTGAACATAGTTTGACCTATATATATATACATTTTTTAAAATTTTTATTTAATTTATATATAAATTACAAAAATAATAATTAATTAAATAAAAAAATATATAATTAATATAAAATTGAAATTCTTATTCAAATATTTTCATATATATATATATTTAGTTAGTTAGCTTTATATGTTTTAATTTTTTTTTTAATACGGTTCTATAAACACTTGAATAGCCACCATCATGATTTATTGTGCTATTGTCAAAATGATGCAAAATAAACAATATTTTGTGGTTTAAATGTATGTATAGGTCCATCATTAGTTTCACTAATATTAATATTCAAATTGAAAAATGTGGAGCTACTAAACTTGCGTACCATTTTTCTATTATTTATGTTCACATTTTAAAATCTGCTACTTTCACTTAACACGTATTGAAAATACTGTATAAACAGCACAATTCCTATTTTTTTGTTCCAAATTGATATTTTGGGTCCAGAAAGCGGATTATGAACGGCATATTTCTCTGCTAGCTCATTCGTTCACCTACTGTACTGTCTCTGCCAGAGTCGTGTTCAACGCCTGTCATGGCATCAAAATGATCCCCGTCCTCGGGACCGTCCCTTGTGCAGTTAATAAATCTTCATAATTATTAATGATAGAGCAGGCCAATCTCCTTTTTTAATGAATGGTTGCCGACCAGCAGCCGAAAGATCCAGAGCCTTCAACGGGGTAATTTCCCCCTTGAGTTCACCTGGAACACCTTTGGGAACTTCAATCACCTCCATGTGCCCTGATGAGTTGGTTCTGGCATCTTTGGATTAAAGATGTCAGGCTCAAAAGGCAAGCGTTCATGCAGTGGCAGCTGCAGCTAAGGTGTGTATCTGGAACGGTGGAGCACAGATCGGATGCCTAGATTCCTCAGCACCTGGCATCCATTCATGGCGACAACATAAAAGGCCCTGACCTCTAAAACTAGCTCAGCCACGCTACATGCCCCATGAATGAGGTCCACTGACTACCCTGAATAGACCCTGTTCCATGGATGAATTTTTGTATTTCATCACGGCTCAGGCACATTCCACAATGAAAATGCCTCGATTCATACGGTGCAAACTGTAAAAGAGTGGAGAGTGAGGTATCATTTTTCTTGCATGGATGGCCACCACAGACACCTAAGCATAAGGACGCTGAAGTCTAGAAGTGATTGATCCGACAGAAACATAGCAGAAATGTCAACAAATTTCTGAGTGAAACCAACAAACAACAATGCATTCAATAATGCACCGTGCTCCATTCTTACCAAATATAATTGCTGCACTTTTATTTTGTCTATGTAGTGACTCAATCGAACATCAGTTGATCCTAGGTCACACGTAAGACATGAAGAAGTGCTCACCGGAGCTGGTCACGTGAACGACAGCTCAGCTGATCCGGGGACATTGAGAGGATATTCATGAATCCATTTGGACCACCAGTCTGCCACCATATCCAATGACATCTATCTTTCTATTTTGGAGTTCTTCAGTCCATTGGGTAGCAGGGGTAATAATAATGGTATCAACGGTTGTTATGAGCTGTCCATGAACAAGGACACTTCCTGTATGAAGTCAAAGTTGAACTGTAATGGTCAGGTGTTTTATCTCACTCAGCTTTTGAGGCTAAGTATCTGTTGCTTTAGTTCTGGTGCCAACCTTGTGATTTATTTTCAATGCGGTTGAAGTGAAATCACAAATAAAATAAAGTGGAATGCATCATAAGGGGAGTGAAATATGCTAGACATGACATGGTGAAACACATATTTTCACACTTTTGAAAATGGTTTTACGATATGTTTTATTTTCATAAAGAACACTCCAGGGTTTCTGCCATGAGTTTTCAAAACTGTGGTCGAGAGCTGAATACCATCTGAAAAATGGTGGGGGCCAGTTCAATGTTCAAGTCCACCTCCAGGATGCGTCATGTGTCATCCATTTGTTTTGATGTTTAAACTTGGTTTAAATACTTTTGATCTTGTGAGATTTCATCTTTAAAAAGAGATTATTTTTCTGAAGGCATGGCGGCTCTCATTTTAGCCGCTTCCCACTTCTGTAGTTTGCAGCACTTCCATGATCATTGGCATAGCTCAAACATCACGATAAGCACTCAGCTAGGTTCACTCTCACCTTCCACCATTGCTTTCCTTCTTGTCTCCCACTACTTGTTGGCCTTTTTAGATTATCTAAATACATTTAGTGCTGTGGATGAGTCAATTTAGTGGTTAAACTGACTCAATGGAAGTCATTCTAGTTATGAATGTGAAGTTGTGAAGTGACTAAAGACCCATCCTTGTTCTTGAGGGAAACAGCAAATGAACAAGGTCACAGTCTCTGTGTGGATTTGGGATAGTAACTAACAACACTAACAAGACGTTACAACGAAGACAATTTCCCCCTCAAATAATCCCACACCCCCCTAAGGCCAGTGCACACGCATGATTTGCTTGTTTGGTGGGGCCACAGGACAGCCATTTAGTTCGACCAGGCCCATCTGCAATTTATGCGCTGTTATTTTTTTCGGCGCACATTTCAATTTGCATGACTCGCAAAACACAATGTACACACAGAGACATGTCCGTGGATGTGCGAGGACGTGTTCATGCACTGGAAAACGGAGGTGTATGACAGCAGGTTAATGTCTGCTGCAGTGCCGGCTGCTCTCTCCATCAGTAGTCAGCATGCATTACTGCATCACTCATAATGTAACCGGCAATCACGCTGCTCATTTTCCATGACAGAGACACATTGCGTTTGCAGCACAGACACCTGCACACACTCGAAAACAAATACTTCCCCACATGACCAAAGGTGATTTAAAAGCAATGCTTTTAAATTCAATGGCAAATGACTTTAAAACAACCGCCTCTTCCAGTCCCCGACTGTATGTCTTCGAGGCGAAACCTGTGAAATCCGCTGGTACCTTTTGTTTATGGCTTTTCAAGCGGGTGTGTTGCGCCGTGTCCGAACATGTCGGGAACTTGAATTCCAGGGGCGAATAATGTTTTAAACATTTAGGCCTGCATTGAATAAGATATTAGAGATGTATGTGCGCAGCTCTCAGAGGACCACTTAGCTTGATAAATAATTCATCCTTAATAACTCACAAACACAGCGAGGCGTGCTACACCACCGGCACCTGCACCTCTTCCTGCTTCGACTCAAAAATGGACCTGCAAAAGTGTCTGATGTAGTATGATGGACATGTGTAAAGATTACAAAAGGCAGCGTTAGTATACTTGACTGAAAGTGTTTGTCTGTGTTCAGCTATAGCTGCCAGGGGCTGCAGGGTATCACTTTAGCATGCAACCAGAGGAAGGTGTTGTTCATGTGTATTTTCAGATTAATTCATTTGGCTAGGTTCATGTTGAGGTGAGGAGTCCATGAGGAACAATTGGTTTCTATTAAGTCAAGAATCACTATTCCTGAATATCTATTCACTAAACCTCAGTAACAGTTGCAGTCCTAGACTATTTTTACTGCAGAGGCCAAAGAGGGACCAAGGTTCAAACGTGATAGCACTTTTAAAATGACACTATGTGTAGATTATGAAAATGCGTTGTGAACCACGTAAAAAATTGACGTCAAAACTATGCAATGAGGTGTGACTTAACTTAGTCATGTGATGGCTTCCACCTGTTTCTGTGATCATATGGTGCTAGTTTTGACAGGCCACTGTCAAATGTTCAGAAGTTGGAGCTCAAAGCAGGCTTTTAGCTAAGAGGGCATCTGGGCATCTGCAAAACATGAAAAAATAGTCATCCAATTCTTGACCGTACCTGACCGTAACAGGAAAAGTGGACGGCAGATTCCAGCGTGATTTGGTGGCCAAACTACGGTTGACAATCTGCCATTTTTTCATGTTTTGCAGACGCCCAGACGCCCTCCTAGCTGAAAGCCAAAGTTACATGTTCCCTATTTTTTAGTGACAATGACGACTGATATGTTGTCAGATTGGACAGGCAATTCATACATTTGCAAAATTGCCCTATGAAATTTGACTTCATTGAAGTAATGTACCATTTCAATTGTTCAATACAATCATTTTTTAGATAACAGAAAACCTCCTCAAGTTGTGGTTTTCCGGACATTTCTACCGCTCAGACTCTTTGCTATCGTTGTGTCACACATTCAAAATGTAGCTGCATATGACATGGCTTTTTTGCAGAAGTCTCAGATAGGATTCTTGTCTCAGTCTCTCTGCGTTTGAGGCGTTGCCCACTAATTCCATTTTCAACTCTGAGTCATGTTAGTTGCGTGAAATCGTGACAATTTTAATTTTCGCTCAGCTCTGGGGGCCAGAGTTGGGGCCACATCTGGACCAGAGGGATGGTTTTTGCGGACGCTGTGTAGTAAAGAAAATCTCTGGTCTAAAGTTGTGCATCAGTTGCAAGCGGCCTCTTCTCCCGACCGTTTGAATTTGTATTCTTGGTCTGTCCAAGGAGTTCCAGGACGTACAAGCCAAGCAGTCATGCCTCATGATGCAAACACTCCTTTGCTGTCAGTGTGTTCACATTGTCACGGTCCTTGGTCAGAATGCAGCCTCTGCACAACAGGGCAATTTGTTTGCCATAGCAACCAACCTGCCAGATTGTTTCCTCAGTGAAACTAACCAAATACGTTCATTCTCTGTTTAAGAAGCCGGAATATTAGCTCAGGTTTGTGTGGCCTTAAGGAAATGGCCACTGCATGAGGCAGAGTTAACTTTGAATCAGCATCAGGGGAGAGTCCTCATAGAATTGCTGATCACAGCCAGAGGCGCAGCCACCTGCTGTTGATGTCAATGTGAGACACTGTATATTTTTTAAAAGGTGTCTGCATCCTGACAAGAGCAAACTGAGACTCAATTTAATATCACGAGGCACTCAATCTGCTCTCTGTGCAATCAAGTTCACTCAACATCAGCTGCGCTCCGAGTGTCTAAACCGATTATGGACGAAATGAAATTGACCATCACTAACCATTAGGTTACTTACAATCAAACCTTGGGATCAATATGTGAAATGAAGAGGCGCAGTAGGTGATGTCATGTCGCTGAGGATATGAGAGTCTGCTCCTGCTACCGGGGTATGAACAATGTTGAACAACGCTTATTTTATCACGGGGGTTACCTCCCAAAAAAACCCCGTAGAAGTCAGCTTTATTTTTTATAGTTATTATACAATACTGAACGACTTGTGAACACCTTGTCAAAACTTATTGCTGCCGTCCTCCTTATGTTATTGTCCTCCTTCTTTATGGAACGAACCAAAGATTCATTTATTCTGTAATGGCGCCCGACAGCCGCATAGCTTCTACCTTCCTTCAGCATGTCCAGAAGTTTAACTTTTTTTGTGATATTTAGCATCTTTCTCTTCCTTTTGGGCGCGTCCTCAGGTGCCTTTTCCGGTGCAGAACGTTTCGTTGACACTGTGGGTTTTGTCATGGAGTAAATTTGCAAATGTAAATTTGGCAAGGTGTACAGAGAGGAGGCGCGGAGACTGTTCACGTTGGTTAGTCCCTTAGCCAATCAGGATGCAGAACACAATGCACTATTAAAAAAAAAAAAAGAAAAAAGAAGAAAAAAAAACTGCACTAAAAAATTCTGTGAAACAGCGAGGCCACAGAAGTTGAACCGTGTTATAGCGAGGGTTCACTGTATTTCATTTTGATTTTTGGTTGTTGTTTTTGTTATTTAAGTCGAGGCCTGTGCTACACAAACATCAAACCCAAAACGTAAAGCTTAGTTTACTATACTGTACATTGTATTAAAACCAAAGTTTCCCTCCTTGACTTGCCATATCGTGATCGACCCCTGAATGTTAAACACAGCTACATCTAAATTTCACCATGAGACAAACTACTTCTTTAAACTTTGGGGGGGAGATCTACGTGAGGTTTGCATCTACTAAAATCCATGGCAAACCTGTCCATGGCAATTGAAAGTACCAAGCAATTTTGCGACACGCTGTGCAATGTTGCACATCTTTTAAAAGTGTTTTCAACAGTCGCTGTGTTTGTTGTGAAGAATATACATGTTGAGGTAGTTTATTTAGTTGTTTATTGTTCCCTATAAAAATATATGTCCCAATGTTGAAAGAATTCACCTGAGCCTTTTAACAAGTAACACTCAAGTTAACTTTGTCCAAACTTGCCATGTTTGCAAACAACCCTGATATGAACATGTGTCGCTTAAGATATGTTTTTAGTGTAGTTCATGGCCATACTGTAACTGCCAATTGAAATAAGCAAACTAAGATGCATGTATCGTGGTAGGTGAGACAGTAAACCTCTGTCACGCAATTTCAGATGCTTGTCCTCTGTAGACGTAGGAGCAGGAGAAGCATCAGGGAGGCATCAAGAGTCTCACAGATTTCATGGCATTTTATGTTCTGTTGTTTAACTGTGGCCCTTGTGGTGTCTCACTCCCCTTTCGATCATTAGAACAGTAACAATTCCCCAGTTATTCAAGCTGTGGCTATTTAATGTGACCTTGCAGATGGAGTTTTTCTTATGTTTTTCTCAACAAAAATGTAACCTTTTAAGTCTTCATGCTTGCTTTCAACTGCTCATGTAGGCAAAAAAAATCTCAATGAGAAATGTGGGCCAAAGAGAAAAATGCTTTACTACAGATCTACTGACAATTTTCACACACTTTGAAAAAAGAGAGCGGCATTAATGTTCTTCCAGTTTTGGACCACTAGAATTTGTCCTTCAGGTTCTCATCCATTGGCTGAACTGTTGATTCAAAGAGCCGCTCTCAGTTGAGCTCATATGAAACTCCATCAGTTCCCACTATCTTCAGATGTTAAAACACTTCCAAAAATGCTCTAATGCTGCCACCATCTTATTTTCCTTTCTTGCTTCTTATGTCCCCATTGTGCCTTCTAATCCTCTCAATCAGAGGCTTGATGCATCTCTATCCAATATCCATCCATCTTGCCCCTCCTCTCGTTCTTTCTACTTCTGTCATCCTCTTGGTTTCCCCATGCTTCCATTGTGTTCTCTAATTGGTTTTCTTTCCTCGCAGCCTCTCAGTTCTTCATTAAATCATCCATCATCATCATGCTTGGGTCTGTCCTGTCGTTTCTTCAACTAACATCTCTCTCTTGCTTCCTCCTGCGTCTCCATCATAAACTGTCCATTCTTTCTGCGTGTCTTGTGAGGAGTCATCAGATTCTCATGACAGCAGGATGATAGATATCACGTCTCAGATCGCAACTTAATACGGATGGGCCTGTCCCAGAGTAGCTGTGTAGCTGCTGGGCCAAACTCTGAGGTGTGACAGGGAGGACGGGAATGTACTGCTGTTCAATTGAATTATTACAGGGATTTTTCTTTAGCCACTTCAGACGCACAACTTTAAGCGCTGTGAGCTCTTTACTTCTGAAGTGTCATTTCTGTTTCCCTTTAACCATTTGCGAATCTGAGCATTCATGAAATTATTTTACTATTGTTTATTAAAGTCATACCCATGTGCTTTTCCATATATTAAGAGTAGGCTGCATTTTTGTGCAAGATGAAATGTCAACCTAATGCTAGTGATGGTGAGGTTTCATGAACCAGACTAGCTATTTCCACAGCCCACTAGATGGCACTCTCTGCTTGAATGACTTCAATGAAATGTCACATTACTTTAAAACTAAGAGTGCCACCAAAGGAGCGCTGAAAAGGAGGACACCGGCCCAACACTTCAGCATACTGAAGTGCCAAAGAGCGATCCTGCAAAGGGTAATGGGATCAATGCAAGACTGAGATGCACGACCACTGGCAAACTTCAGAGTTTTTGGCAGAGAGAGAAACATGCGTATGCCCTTCAAAGAATACCCACTACGAAGGCTCAGTGGATGAAGTGTGTTTATCCAGGTACAGCTGCAGCCATTTTGGCGGTCAGGCATGTGCACAGACATTTTGAGGTGGCTGGTGCTGATACTGCAAAAAAGGGCGTAGCTGCTTCCGGCGTAAGTCTTTTGAATTTAATGCATTTTACTTCATTTATTGTGTTTTTAACAAGCACAACAATTGAAAAAGATCCAAATACAACCTGTCAATACTGAAGTTGATCGCTCAAACACTGTGTATAGCTGTCTGGTGGCCTGGTGGGAAAAGCAGCACCAGCACCACTAGGAGTGGGTGCCATCTCTGCTTGTCCCTGGCAGCGGTATTGGAGTTGTTACCAATTTTTGTTTTGCCCTTCAATATAAAGCTCAGGCAGCCATTTTCTTTAACCAGCTAGGTATAACTTTGAAAAAAAAAACAAACATTTAAATATTCAGTTTTGATTCATAGCTCGTATATTTGTGTTCAGATTTGAGTATTAAAGGGGTGAAAATGCTCAGTATGAGCCCTTCTAGTTCTTCACGAAGTAATATTTTGTTGTTGTTTTTTCCTGTAATATTTCTGCGAGATATACATTCCAATCGTGAGGTCTTGATTTATTTTGGTCATGACATTCTTAATCCTCATCCTTCTCCGTTGTCTTCCCTCAATACCTATGTGGATGCTGAATTTATTTGGAGAACAGGGCCAAGAGTGCGAATGCGTATCCACATTACCTCCTAAACAGAAAAATAAAGGTCAGACTGGATCTGGCTGGAATGAATTTGGCAGTAAAGAAGAGAGGAAGGAGTGCAATATATTTTGTCAAGGCGGTGATGCGTTAAACTCTCAGTATGCAGCCATTTATTTAGGATGTCAACGATGACATTCAGCACTCAAAAGCCCCAGGTGCTCACTCCCTCTTCCTCTCTGTGTACCATCTCGCAGGAACACATCTACATAAACCCCCTTATTTGCCAGAGTGGAAGCCTCTCTGTTCACAAAACCAGCAAATCAGCAAAAGTGTGTGTTCCGAAATGACACTTTCAACTGAAAAAGTCTCAACTATTTATCATTCATATAATAGAAAAAATATGTAAATGTGTTGCATTATTATGCGTACAAAATAATAATAATAAAAGTTCCTGGGGAATTGCCGAAAGGATATGGAGCTAAGCAGCATAAGAATTAAGTTCCAGTGTTCTGTTGCGTGAATACAGCCAAAAACTAGTTAGTTCCTGAAGGAGTTGTTTTGTTTTTAAAGATGCCCTTTAGTCACTCCTCACAAAAATCTTCAACTCTGCCCATTCTGCAATGTATGCAATGTCAACAGCTTTGACCTTTCATTCAGCAAATCTTCATCCAGAATTTAGTGAAACAATTCAGTTGTTTTCAGTCCCTTGAATGGCTGTTTTCTCAGTACATACTGGATGTACGGTCCAGCCTGCTCTGCCAACTAGGAGGCCTGGTAGGAACCCACTGACCATTCAATGGTGATTTCGCTTTTACGTTCTTTGGTTCCAATAACTTCGCGAATAGAAGATCACTGTCGCTCAAAAAACATTTAGTTTATAACATCCATTGGACGAAAATAATGTGTTCAACCAATCTCTCTTGTGTCAGTTCAGTTATTTTTTTTAAATGTATCTCAGCACTTCCGCACTTTGAGCACATAGAAGTGTGGAAGAGCCCAATTACTCAAAGCATTTTTGAGGTCCATCTGAAAAGACAGGTGACTTTCAGTGTCTGAATTTCCTCTCTGGGGGAAGAAAAAAGGCTCTCTTGATTAAGTGGTGTTCATGAACGAATGGACATTTAAAAGAGGTTTGCTCGCTGGGCAATGTTTTACAGATGTAAAGTTGTTTTCAGTCTGCCGCAGTGAATCACAGTCGAGGATTGAAGGGTGAATTATGCTGCTAACTTGGAGCGAATAGGAAGAAGAGTGATGGCTGTACCGATGTTTACACAAAACCTACGCATATAAACACAAAACATTGAGCAAACATGTTCAGATTCATTTATTTTTGCCTTCAATAATGGATTTTCAAAAAAGGAAAACGGCAATTGTTTCTTTCAGCACCTGCTGTGGAAGTTCAGTGAGTAGAATTGGACAGTATAGATAGAAACAAGGAAAGGTTTGCTCTGAAGTCAAGGCTTAGCTGAAAAACTGAATGGCTTTTTTGATGGAATTGCATGTGGTTTCATCTGGAGAGAGTGTGCTTTGATCAAGTTACTGCCACTTTGTTTGTACCTTTGGGGAAATAGAGGCATTTTACATGAATGGTTTGTCTCAGGACATGAAACGTGGATCCGAGTAGTTGTGCCTTTTAAATGATTTAAATGATGATAAACAAACAAACGTACAAAAACAAAACATTTCTTTGATAACTAGACACAATGACTAGACAACACCAAACACATCAGCTTTTTTTCTTCTCGCTTTCTGGTTGTCTGTCATTCCATCTTTTTTCCTTTATTGGTATAAGGGCTGAGCAAGTTAGCTGATGGACAGGTAGCATCTGTTCTTTGATATGTGGACAGATGGTGGGAAATGTTGAAGGTCAGTGTGCTTGCTCGTCAAGTGTGTGCGTGTGAGCGTGCGCATGTGTGCACCAAACGATGACAGTTCATCTTAACTATCACACTGGCAGGCAGAGGACGGTGACTAGCGTGTTTCTAATGAGTTCACAGGAGGAGATGCATCAAGTGGAATAGGACGAGAAAGAGGTGCCGCAAAGGAGGAAGATGGCTGTCTATGTAGTCTGGTAATAATAATAATAATAATACCAATAAATGATGGGCAGAACTTCTTAGATGAGACTTTGGTGTACCTTCTCAGGCTAAAACCTAATGGAGACTTCAAGAAATTCCACCAAACCTTTCTCTTAACAATTTCTAAATACTGCCTGTCAGTAATTATTTTAGTTACTTTAGTAGTTTAGTTATTTTAGTAGTTATTTTAACTAAGTTGGTGAACCACTTGTGAGAGTTTGGCAAATGCTATTTCTGGAATTAATCCCCCCGCTGATGCTCCTGGGGCTTTTGAAAAAGTCATGACAGCCATCTTTTTTTTTTTTTTTATTATTATTATTTTTTTAATAATAATAAAGAAAATAAAAACATGACTCTCATGCCGTGGACTGACTTTAATGATATTCATCCATTCAGGTTTCCCTCACAGGTTTTTTTTTTTTAGTATTGTGATCATTGGACACCAATACAATAACATATTTCCATGCCTTCAGATCCGTCATATATTGCAGTGTGACAGTAACCCACGCTGAAAGTGACTTTGAGCCCTGAGATTAAAATCCTGGCAGGACAACATCACATCTCAGAGCCAAGAACCCAAACTGGTGTCCTGTGAGTTATACAGTCCGGACTACTTGGGACCACTGAAGCAGTATTTAAAAAGAAAAAAAAATGTTGGTCATTTACTCAAATATCCATAGCAGGTTAGCTGGGGTGTGCAAATGGGACAAAAGGGGGCTGCGATATATATTCAGTTTTACAGCCCATGGACGACGTGAGGTTGATGGATTGTTGGCTGGATCTAGATAAGTGAGCAGTAGGGATGGATGTATACAGCCGGAAGACAGAGGAGAGGAAGGGATGATGAAGATGGCCCATAATCCTTAGGAGCTGACAGCACACTGGGTTTTCTGTGATTGAAGCTGGGTGTGTATGTGTGTGAAAGAAGGGACAGTGATAGGGATCTGCCTATCACTGTGATAGGGAAAGAGATGGAGTTATGGGACAGAAAGAGGGGAGTGGGGTGGAAAAAATTGTGAGTGGGGAAGAGGGGGAGCGAATGAGACAAGGCCAGAAAAGCCATTAAACATAAAATCAATCAGCAGAAAGATTGTGGGGGGGGAGATTCGGGAAAGGCTAGGAGATCTTAAAGAAAAGGCGCAGCAAGAGGATAAAAAAGGAATCCTCAGATGACTGCGATATTGATGACAGCACAGTAGGGAAGGGCGGATGAACGGATGGGAGAGGAAGAGGATAATGCTACTAAGAAGGAGTGATCAAAGCGCCCCAAGGCCATGAAAGAGAGGGAGCCGTGAATGGTGACATAGCAGCACTGAGAGAGGAAGGAGAGCGCGTGAAGCAAAGTTTCAGTGGAGCATCGCACACATCAGGGTGCAGACCTGCGAGAGGAGAGCAGAGGTGATCTGCCGTTTCCTTCGAGAATAAATAATCCTGATGCAGAAGAGGAAATGGCAGCGTGTGGGGCAGAAGGAGACCTGTAGGAAAGAAAGGAGGGGTTGTGGCTCCGAGTGCAAGGCGACGGAGAGGCAAAGGAAAGGGCAGCAAGAGCTCAGTGATGTGATAAGAATTGAAGGCAGCGTAGCCAACACTGTTGTTCTCTTTCCACTCAAACCTCTCGTAAACACACAAACCAGTGGAAGTCCACGAGCACTACCCTTCACTCACATGTCCCTCCCACTGTGGGTCAGCGTGCTCGGGCACGGGAACCTCCTCAGGTTGCCTGGAGAAAAAAAAGATGTTTTGACACAGTGCAAACTTGTCTACTATTGCAGTATCCTCTGCTATGTATTATTTAGAATTAATCCTAGATAAATACCGCCACTTCCAACTAAATTCTGGACTATATGGAGCGCACCAGAATTTAAAGCCACACACAAAACCAGTATCACAAGACTAGGTTACTTGTTCAGTCCAACCTATGTCTGTGAAGAGCTTGTTTCGTGTCCGATCTTGTTTTTTTTTTTGTGATGACATCCAGTTACTACATTTCATTATCTTGCCCGCAATTGTTTTAGTGTTGCGTATTGTGACTTAAAGTAATAGAGACATAGTTCACTTTTCTTGTTGTCTGTGGTGTCATCTTGGGATCCACTTGAGAGCGTCTCACCAGATGCCCACTGTGTTGTACATGAACAGGCAGATGAGGTGGCTATGGATGCTGTTTCAACTGCTGTTGTCAGTTCTAAACACATAACTTTTCTCTCCGCTGTGTAACGGAATGTGCAATGGCTTTTGGCAGGCAGTGTAATTCTGAGTGTTTGAGTTCAGAGAAAGAATAGTGACTGAACGTGCTGTCAATTATTTATTACAGCATTATTTTCCTTTCAAAAAAATGCTTAAACTCGAGATGGTCAGGACAGACAGGGAATAGGTTTTAGAGCTGTTGTGATAACGTTTACAACTCTTGCCCTGGTGAGCAAATAGGTTGTTGATTGTTCCCTTGCTTAAACCCCAAATTACTTGCTCCAAAGCTACTTTCTTCATTCAATGTTGCTCCACTTGTTTTCCGTCAATTGGCCTGATTCACAGTCTCATGTGATGAAGGTTGTGTGTCAAAGACCCTGCAGCCAGATGACTAGCTTTATAAAGGATAACTAGTTTCTGGCTGTAGCTCTTGATATTTTACAAGGTCTTTTCAAAGAGTTTGTTGCTGTTGACACGCTTCACTGCTCTCTTTTAAGCATCCAAATGCAGCCCTCAACACAGGTTTGGGGCCAGCACCTGACCAAGTGTCCTACATAGCTGCTTCCAAGCAAAGTGGTTCAGGCTTGGCAGAACCCCTTAATAGACAGTTAACTCATACACTTCATTTCACAAATACCTTCCCAGAGTAGCGTTACACTGCTAGATGGGTTTCCTGTCGTGCAGCTGCTTCCTCCAGACTGAGCATCACTAAAATGTCAAACAAGTGAAACGTCATATTCATGTCACTTTAACTCTGACATTTAAAATGACAAAATAACAGTCAAGCCTATTTGGAGAGTCTCTATCAGTGTGTGTGTGTGTGGGTGTGTTAAGAGTGCGGGGAGGTGACTCTCCATCACTGCTTGAGGATGTCGTGATGAACCTGTGACAGCTGTCAGTAACCTAACACCACCTCACAAAACTACATGAGGGAAGCAGAGATAAGAGATTAACCAAGGAAAACCTACTTTGCTCTCAGCAAATCTGCCTTCACACTTGTATCACAGTATCATGCCATCCAGAGACAATTTGTAAGAGGCGGCTTTGAGTGGGTGGATGAAAGGTGCAACCTTGTTGTGTTGGAGGAAACAAAGTGTAATATAGTTGATGAAATAATGGATTGTTAAATGACAAATAAAAAATACAGCCATACACTACTAGGGGGAGCAGTGCTTTGGTCTTGTTTTGTTGACTTTTGAGCAAGCCTTTGCGATACTGGCTCGTTTTTATGCCGCATTTGTGACAGCACTGTCTAAGTCAGGATGTCCACCATCCCTGACTTCAAGGTGCTTTAAATCACGGAGGGGAGGTGATTCAAATGCCACCATATACTGTACACTGCAACTGTCATGAAGGGACTGTAGGCCAAAGAGAAGAACATAAGAAGAAAATGTGACTAAATTTGGTTTAGACATCATAAAACGAGAAGAGAAATTGGGCAAGCTAAGTCACACTATACTTAAGTAACTACGTCTTTAATATCACTTCATTTTACACAGATTTTTTTTTTTATTTACTCATCTTGGACATTTAAAGGATTCCTATATATTGGAATATATTTTTCAGAAATCTTGGAAACAAAACTATAGGTATAATACACAACACATTTATTTATTTTATTTAAATAAATACTACTATGGGAGAAAAAAAGGCATAAAATAGGGATTGAAAAATAACAATCTAAATAATAATAATAATAATAATAATTCTAGTCATATTGAATGATTTTCCCTTGGGTTATGCTTTGACTTCCTGAGTGCCGCGTACATACTGAAAAAGTGCCACATGTGGCCCCCAAGGCTGCACTTTTCCTATACGTGCTCTAATGTTTATAGAGTCCAGTTCAAGTCCCTTTCAAAAAATTCTACCAGGAGCCTGCCCCCAAGGTGGGGAGGTCTCCCCAGAGACAACCTCTGGGTATTCACAGAGCTTCTCCACCATGTGTTGTAAGTCAGTTTCAGGGTGGACTTCAGGGCAATTGTCTGAAAGCCACGGTGGTTTTTATGTACAGTAGACTAACAAGTCCTTTTTATATCCTCTGAGCTCTTTACCAAGAGGTGCTATGTTGGACTTCCACTGAGAAGTGGTAACACACAATTTAACACACCTGATGCCTGTTCACACCTGAGACCTTGCAACACTAACAATGACACCTGGGAGAGGAAATGGCTGCACACTTTTAAACTTACTGTTGTTGCCAGGGGTTTATACATTAATGGCTGGCTCAAGGTACTTTTGGGATAGTAACTACAGACCGTTAGAAGCTGATCTGTTATGCAGTGTATTATGGTTTTAAGTGTTGTCACATGCTAAGATATAATGAAATGTGAGGTGTACTTTACAATCACTCTTTTGTTGAACAGTGCCTGCAGTAACTACTTCTTAAGTTGTTTATGTATTCTGTGGCCAAAAGTAGGAAAAAAGTGTCATGCTTGAAATAGTTATTATGTAAATCGCACAGAGAAAAATACATAATATGCATAAATGCATAGATGCTCATGAGAACTTTCTCACTCACCCTGAACTCTGAGAATTTAATCCACGAGGATCGGCGCGCTGTAATATGTGCACATCTTTTATACTCAGTCTGTCTGTCTGTCTCTAACTTTACACTCGTGCAAACAATTTCCATGTTATATATTTGTTTTCCTCCTGCTTTTGTTGATACTAATATCAGTGTTGTGACTGTGGTTCTGTGCGTTAGCCATTGTTGTGCGTGTTCCTTGTCTTTACTCGGACGTAGTGTTCCCCTCCACTAATATGCCTATTAATTTCTTGTTTTATTGTGAGTCTCCGACCACAGTCGTTCTCTTCCCACTCCCGTGGGTGGAGTCTGACTTGGTCCGTATCTTATCGCTGTCATCTGTACATGCATCAACCACCGGCAGCACAAGCCTGAAGGATGAGCATGTATACCTGACAGCACTTGTCTGCACTCTTATAAAAGATGTGTCTCCTTCAGCTTATCAGTGAGTGCAGTTTAAAGACGATACACATGTTTCACTCTGTCTCCACTAAAAACTGATGATATCAACTTGTGATGTCGTCCAGAGTGATACAAATTGTGTGTCAATTTAAATTGCTCAGACTTGCTGTGCAGGGAAATACATGTCTGGTGTGAGAATGTCTTTGCGTTATGACCCTCTTCTGTACATTTATAAATTATACAGATATAATTTATACCATGTTTGCTGTTGGACTTGAACACCCCTGGAAAGAAAGTGTCAAATGAAGTCTTTAACCACTGAGGCATTGAACATATTCGGACAATAATACGCATGTAAAAGCACAGATTTGGTTGAAATATCAATCTGGATTTTGCCATTCAATCGATGCCCCGGTGAGTTAAAGCCCAACACTTTCTGTCTGTGAGTGTATCTGTATAAATTATATGTGTATAATTTATGCCGTGTGCACAGCGCAATCCATGTGTCTTTATCTGTTACACAGTAATAAGCACTACTTTCAATTAGCCATGGTCAGGCATGAGAAAGATTTTTTTTCAAGGTCAGGAATGAAAAAATTCGGACCAAAAAAAAAAAAAAAAAATCAAGCCACTTGATGGTGATTGGAGGATGAAAAAGATCAACTTGGATTGGATCAATGTGGAGATTTAGGTGACATTGGAGGAGAGGACCAAAGACTGTGGACAGGAACTTGAACCTTGCACCCAAACACTTCCTATTCTAACTGCTTCCTTTGAGCATCTCTATTATTAAAGGGTTAGAATAAAAAAAAAACGTTTGTGCCAGAATGAGATGAGAGTTGGTTTTTTTCACGTCTAATCATTGTAAGTGGTTGAAAAATAATAGTATTTCAATCGGCAATCCACTGTCTTATCGCTAAAGTAACACTATTGCCAATTGATTTTTGCCAAAAGTTTAAAACTAAACAAAAGTCCGCCCCTCGGTCCCTCCTCCTCACCCTAACCCAGGTTTTCTATTTGTCATTCTGATTTGATTGACAGCTGAGGACACATGTGGGGGCACTGTGAGGGGCGGCAGTGGGGTGGTGACCAGTCCCGGTTACCCCGGCAACTATGGTAACCAAGCCGACTGTACTTGGACCCTATTGGCCGAACCCGGAGACACCATCTCTGTCATCTTTACAGACTTCCAGACTGAGGAGAAATATGATTACCTGGAAGTGGAGGGATCTGAACCACCAACCATTTGGTAAGTTGACTCTTTTTTCTAATAAATTTTGCTGCTTGGTTTGCTGTTTGATCAAATGTTTCAGTTTGGCCCAACCTTCACCAAAAGTCTGATATACTGGGCTCATGTTGTGCACTTGTAACCTGTGAAAAGGCAACACATGGTTTTATTTATTGATTTTTTTTTTCAGTATATTATTACAGTTTTCAATGTGACATTTCTGCAAAGAACCCGTGGGCATACCACTGCTAAGTTTACTGTACTATGAGTTATGAAAAAGTTAGGGTAAGTCATGAAAAATAGGTTTGGTTTCACCATTGTGCCATAGAAGAACAGACTGCTGTTAGAAGAGTGAAGCACAGTTTTGATATGTTGTGTGACCAGAGTTTTACACACAAAAATGGTTAGTGTCTTTTCCAGTATTTTGTCTACAACAGGTTTCTAGAATTTAATATTATTTTAAGTAAACCTACAAGCAGTTGGCATTTTTCGCCTTGCTCATGGGCACTTCATGAGCTTTGATTCCATGATAATGACTAGTTTTGCTCTTAGGGCTTGTACTATTTAATGTGTTTCCTCATGGATTCACTTATAACAATATTTTATTGCCGCTAACTGCACATTGATTGTCGCTAAATGAGTGTATTGATCAGCCATTGCCACTGCTGTAACCCATTCCACTGTAATGAAGGTGGGAGGAATCTGCGCTGAAATGTATTTGAATCATACGTTGGCCCAGGACTTGCATTTGGTGTCACTTTCATATTTTATTGCAGTGTGAAATGCTATCAGTCATGAGAAAGTTTGAGTGCTACTGTGTTGAAGAGGAATGTTCATTGCTGTTCAGAAGTGTGACACTTCAATATGTGCTTTCGAGAGTTGGCGATTTGAGTGTCTTTTAAAATGATATTGGACTCCTATTGAACACATCACGATGTTTCGGTTCGCACAAAGCTCTCTATGATTTGAAATATTTACAAGCTATCGACTAGTAATTACAAATAATAATAAATAATAATAGTCAATTTAACAATCGGTCCGATAACAGGCTTGACTACTTGTCTCTCTCTCTATCTATCTATCTATCTATCTGTCTCTGTCTGTCTGTCTGTCTGTCTGTCTGTATCTATCTATCTATCTATCTATCTATCTATCTATCTATCTATCTGTCTATCTGTCTATCTGTCTCTGTCTGTCTCTGTCTGTCTGTCTGTCTGTATCTATCTATCTATCTATCTATCTATCTGTGTATCTGTCTCTGTCTGTCTGTCTGTCTGTCTGTCTGTATCTATCTATCTATCTATCTATCTATCTATCTATCTATCTATCTATCTATCTATCTATCTATCTATCTATATGTCTGTCTGTCTGTCTGTCTGTCTGCCAGTCTCTCTCTCTATCTATCTGTCTATCTATCTATCTATCTATCTATCTATCTGTCTCTCTATCTATCTATCTATCTATCTATCTATCTATCTATCTATCTATCTATCTATCTATCTATCTATCTACCTATCTATCATCTATCTGTCTCTCTCTCTATCTATCTACCTATCTATCATCTATCTGTCTCTCTCTTTCTATCTATCTATCTATCTATCTATCTATCTATCTATCTATCTATCTATCTATCTATCTATCTGTCTATCTGTCTCTGTCTGTCTGTCTGTCTGTCTGTCTGTCTGTCTGTATCTATCTATCTATCTATCTATCTATCTATCTATCTATCTATATGTCTGTCTGTCTGTCTGTCTGTCTGTCTCAGTCTCTGTCTCTATCTATCTATCTATCTGTCTCTCTCTCTCTATCTATCTATCTATCTACCTATCTATCATCTATCTGTCTAACTATCTATCTGTCTGTCTGTCAGTCTCTCTCTCTATCTATCTGTCTATCTATCTATCTATCTAACTATCTATCTATCTATCTATCTATCTATCCACATTAGTGTGAAACTCTTTGAGAACGTGCGTTGACTGCAAAATTTGTTGGTGTTTGTCTTGCTGTCCGTGATCATATTCTTGAAAGCTATTGACAAACACTTGCTATGCAAACATCATTCTTCCCTTCCTCCATCTCTGCACAAATGTATTTATCTGTCTTATCAGAAACACGGAACATTATACAGAGACGCATTGAAGCGTCATTGTCCATCGTGCATCGTACCAAGGAGTTCATGTTTTATTAAAACATGAAAACCGACCAAAATAAATGTTGAATGTCTTTGTAGAATTGTACCTCAGTGCAGTCAGTGCTATTGAAGATTCTGCCATTCCCCACTGGTAGTTAGCAGAACACACTAGAACAAGCTAATTTCCAATGGCAATTAGTAGGATAGGCTGAAAGCTGAAGTGTTAATTGGTGAATGTGCTAAAGAGTTTGTTGTCGGTTCATCACTTGATGCAGGTTGACATCCTCACCAACACGCAGAAACAGGAAGCCCAGACTGACATCCACGAAGCAAATGACACGTGCCTCATTACGAACACATTGAAAAGCGTTTCCACTCATCTCAACTGACTGGCTCACACTCACACGCAGGCACGCACACTCGAGCCTCATCTAAATGCGGCGCGCTATGCAAGAGCGCTATATCTCAATGAGCTAAGTGTCTGCCATACGAGGATAACACTGTATTGCTGATACACTCGCACAGATAGACACACAACTTTTTCTTTTTTTCTTTTTTTGCCAAGATCAGTTGCCCTTGAAAGCAAGTATTGCATCTTAAATAGAATGAATGCGTCGACAGAGTCTCGCTTTTCCATTTCTCTGTTTGCGTATCCTCAGATGTCTTGTCGCTCCAAAATCTTCTCAGTTTTATCTTGGCATTTACAGATCAAATGTATGCAGCAGCTGCTAAGCTTGCTGGGTAACATCGACGATTAAGGAGTCCAGCCAGCTAACCAGTGTTGGCCCTTAGGCAAGGTCTCTGGCGCTACAGTACGTGCTGATCCTTCGTAAGTCGCTTAGCGACATGTGATGTACTGTATGCTAACAATACCCTGGCCTTTAGCGTTGCCTAAACAACTCCCACTGAAGCCTGAATCTTTTTATGAATTTAGATTTTTTTAGTCCTGGTGCAGTGCCAACATATATCATTTGAATGTTGCTTACAGAAAAGTAAATAATACATATAAATATAAAAACCTTACAACAAGTTTGGATTGCAAGACGAAACTTAGCCGAACTATTTAGGTTTATTACCTAATGATTGCTCCATCGATATCCTTTTGGACAACTTTTTTTCTCACCCTAACACTAGCACTGAACACTAGAACTTGGTTTTGAGTGCCCTCCACTATGAATTGCCCTCCGACGACGAAGTGAAGTGACTTCCTTTAGAATTGGGACAACACTTCATGGCTTTACGCGTAAAGACAAGGTGCAGACATTTTGTAAATGCCAGCTCCAACGTTTTTGCAACCTCTTGCATCGGCGTGATAATCTCACTTGGTTTTGGTGAACCGATGTCGAAGAAATGGGCGGAGCCGAAGCCACCGCTATGTTGCCGTAATCGATGTTAACGTTAGCCTGGATGGAAAGCGACTGTTGTTTGTTAAATAGAAATAAAAACATACTGTTGTACATGCATGTTGTATTGTTCATGTTGTCAGTTGGGTCAATTGGGTCGATAACTTGTGATACGAGAAAAAAATAAACAAGCAAAAGAGTAGTCCTGGTTACTAAAATGTCCCTGTTGTCCTATCCAACATTGTTTTTAAATAAAGTACTTTGGTATCCTGGAAATCTATCCACACTTCATATTCCCACTTGGTTTGAAGTCAGCTCCGGAGCTCCCTCGGTTTGGAGGCGTCATTTCAAGTGGTGAACGGCAAGTGCCCTCAGTCTTAGGTGTATTGGGACACACTACACTCACTCGTGAACCCGCAACCTAGTGTTAGGGTGAGAAATGGGACACAGCCAAAGTACAGATCAACACCCATCAAGTTATTGTGATAAATCAGTTCCTATCCACTCACATTAGTTTCAGCATTTATTAAAATGTCTCTGTCCCAGTTCCTGAAACATATTTTGTGTTCATACAAAGAAAAAAAAACCAGAAAAGTTGTGTCATGGCTGTAATGCTATGAAGTTGGTTTGAGCTTGTGAAGCGTGACATCATGTGTGGGCGCCTCCTAAGTGCATCGGCTAATGCACACGCCTTGCTACTTGCCAGTTGCCTTCTACAGTATGTACTTGTCTTCTATGTCTCTTCTTCATCAAACGTCCTCACGTGCCTGGTTGTTGGGTGAAAACAAATACTTTCAGAATATCGTTTGACATGTCATTTTGCCATAGTAACACGTTTTAACGCCCTCTCACTATAGTGTGGCTTAAAGTTGTATGAACCCAGGGTGGTTCCATTGACAGCGCCAACGTTCCAGAAGGACACTGGTTCGGAACCAGAGACGTTGCCAAGTGCAAGGCACATGGTGGTCATTTCATTTTGGATCTGTGCTGACTTGGTGAGGGAGGCTTCGAATGTGCACATACTAAGCAAATACATTAATAAATAATCATCTAATGACTTTGGGTTCAAAAGATTCCATGTATTTTTGGTTTGCGTGCTGACTTGACTGACAAATCTGTGTGTCTGCTCGCTGAGCTCAGTGAGTGTGTGTTGTTAAAGCAGTGGTGCTATGACTAATATGGATTCTACCTGTCGATCACAGGGCCACTGATAGAAGGGTTTCCTTGCTTTTTTAGCTCTTTGTTTTAGAAAAACAAACAGTGTGGAGCTGAGGTTCTGCTTTCCACACAGGGCTTGACACAGCAAGTCCGTTTCCTCCCCTGTGGTCACACCTCTCCTCTTCATTGCCTCCTTTATCACATCTGTGAACCTAAATGGTTGTCTCCCTCGCTCTCTTTTGCCCAGTAATTCAAGTTTATCTGTCTTTTTCTTTTATTTCCAACGTGATTTTGACTCTTGTCGTGTTGTCGTGTCATGTTCAAAATGCTTAAGTGTTATGGTCTTGCCTTCATCCTTGGATACTAGAATGGCTTTTGGCTCATATGTCAAGTCTTAATGCGTAGAAGTAAACAGAGAAGCTCTGTAGTTTTCAAATTACTTGGGACTTTTGAACAAAGATGCAAACAAACGTGGTACATAACTCGCGTAGTAGCGTATAGGGAGGTCAAAAAGAAAGGTACTGGCTGAAAGAGGAAGACAGCCAGTGAGGTCCATGGCTGTTTATTGTGTCATGCAGTTTGAGGTTCTATCCAAGCTTCAGTGTCATTTGTTGTCACATAGGCTTCCTCTGAACACTCTGATTTCCTCCCACAGTCTATCCCCAATTGGCTCAGAATGATAGGATGGATGTGTCATGTTGATTCTTGTTTATTTATAATGTTACAAAGACAAGTTTGCGAGTGAAGATGGAGAAATGGTGTGTTGCGTACACCATTTTTTGGCAGTCATTGACACATGGAGGGAAATAAACCATTAGTAGTCACCTGTTTACACATTGGGCTTCCCTATTTTCAATGCCAATCGACTTTTGTTGGTCTGTTTGCAAACAAATACTCATAAAACCGACCAGAGAATGTCCTTCACCGCCATGGCGCGTTGCTTTATTGACCAAATTGTGATTTTAATGAACAAGGGTCAAACGTCATTCTACTGACAGCCACCATGTTACACAAATATAAAGAGTGTTTCTCTGGCCGGTCTGAATGGATAACTCTTGCTTTGATCATTTAAGTGCCCAATGAAAGCATATCTGATTCTAATTAAACTTTGACCCTCTGAAATGAATGCTCCGTCATTATTGTTGCATGCGCCAAAGAGACTGACGTGTGTGTAGCTCCGGCTGAGAGAGGGAGTGTGTGAGAGTGTGTGTGCCATTATACTTGCAGGCTACTAATCAATGAAGCTAGCAAAGAGAATTCTGGGATAGAAGCATTATCCCGAGCTGAAAGCAGAGCATTGACCTTGAACACAAGCAAACGCCGCTTGCTCTCCCACTGAAAACAAACACCGCAGATTAGTTCTTATTCTGGAGAAACATTAGTGCTGATTCGGGTAACACCCGTTATCAGATATTCCTCATCCTTGATAAACTCAAGGGTTTCCAGCAAAATGGTACCATGATGAATAGGCACCTTTTTCAGGGCGTTTTCACCCCGTCTGCTCCCAAACTCCATTTCTATTGCTTTTACGTGTGAGTTGAAAAAGTCAAAACTTTCTGTTTGATATAAAACCTGACTTTTTTTTCCACAGACGTCTCTAGATTCAATGTCAGTGTCCATCAGTTAGCAGTCACAGATTGTAGCTCGCGTCGCTGAAAGCACAACCAG
The DNA here is from genome assembly GCF_027744825.2 of Synchiropus splendidus. Taxonomy (NCBI): domain Eukaryota; kingdom Metazoa; phylum Chordata; class Actinopteri; order Syngnathiformes; family Callionymidae; genus Synchiropus; species Synchiropus splendidus. Next base: position 12,708,805 of record NC_071337.1, read on the forward strand.
ACAAGCTCGCCCTGTTGAGGTCCGGAAACGTCTTCATAGTAGAAACAGTGCTCAAATAACTGTGATCAAACTGTCTGCTTATTCAGTTGTTTGTGTTATTGATCTCAAGTTTTGTTTGACAGCAGAAGTCCCGGCTGCTTTGCTTTAGGTTGAGAAAATATACAGCACCCTGGCATGTGGTTTATATGTTTCAATGTCATTTATCTGTTTCGATTTTCCAGCCATTTTTGTAGTTCTTTGTTCCTCTTTCAATGGAAAGCTGAGCTTGTTGCACAAGGCAGGGCCAGTGGCCTTGTGGGCCATTTCTATACTAACACGCAGTGCAGGGTTTCTGCTACATGTGGCATAAGACCACAGATTAAATGAGGGCCCCCATGCCTTCACCATCACGAGGGGTCTTTTTCTCAACCATGTGCAATTTATATACTGTATTTTATGCATTGATCTTGTTTTTTCTTTGTTCTATCATTATTAATAATAACAATAGTGCATACGAAAAACCCAAATAAACAGAAAAATATGGCTGTCATGGACTGCAGGCACAATTGCGGTACACCATGGAGTGAAAATATGTGTCACCCTGGTCTGCAAATTCTTAATCCTGCTTTTGTGATGTTAATTTCACTCATGTACGAAATAGAATGGACTCTGTCTTTGTTTGGAGACTTTTGCAAAATCACATCAGCCTGTTATTTTCCAATCATGGAGGACCCTGGGGAATCCATTACCAGACTCATTCGGGCCTAAATGACTTTCATGGAGAGCTTGCAAACAGGTTCATGATTCTGTCTCTTCTTCTCTGGGTGGATTGTGCCAGCGACCTTCACAAGTTCACTGCATTTAAAATCCATTGTCTTGTAACCTGTTGTATACAGCAACGGGACTGACTCATCCTCTGGCTTGCATCTGTAAACTCATTGATTCAATACATTCAGAGATTGATGGCAGTTTTCACTCATCATTCAAATACTGTTAAGCTGAGGTATTATAACAATCTCATTGAGTTAGATTCAAGTATGTGTAATATTCAGTTTGTAAAATGTGAGCAAGGATAGATATAGCTGTTTCTGATAAGATTAACTTTTCTATGAGACACATACAGTGATATTTATCACATTTTAATATAATATTTAAAGATTATACTTGTGGGTTTATGATATATGTTAACTTGAACAATTCTGCACTGAGGTTTCAAAGTTTGTTGGAGTACCAATGAGTACTTCTTCGGCAGTGTTGATCATTTTACAGTGATCATCAGGTCTTTCATAAACATTTCCTGGGAATTGCGTTGGAATGCCTTCTTAACTTTCTGAGTTATGTTGCAAACAGACTGCAAGATAAAGCAGACAAAAACATAACCTCCATGGCAGAGGTAATAAAGTCAGAAGACAGAGAGATGAATTGGTACCGAGAAAGGCCAGAAAGGGGGATTGAGGTGACCGAAGAGTCAGAAAAGAAGAAGTCGAGTTTTGAAGTTAGAAGGTAAAGAAGGGAAGGGGATGAAAGCGGTTGATCAAAAAAAATGCCAGGGAACAAGATCTGACAGGAATGGAGAGGAGGAACAAGTAAAAGAGAGGAAGGCAGACGCACAGGAAGTGAGGGTCATCAGTGGAACCCATCGGGGAAGGAGGACATGGAGGGATTCAGACCGACAGGAAAGGACGGCTGCCAAAAAATGAGCCCAAATAAACTTTATCAGATATTAGCCATTGGTTATCCAGAGGCTGTGAGGAAACCGTATACTTATTATAATGTGAAAGTATTATTCTTATTTACCACAACTTATCCATTGTGTGTGTCATATTGTTCAGGAATGCTCATATTTTGTCTAAAGGCAGAGGTGGAACTGATAAATATATTTAGTGCAGAGCACATATACTGCATGTGTTGCATTATACTGCACATGTGGTATGGGTATAATAGCTGTGTATGGCCATGTAAAATATTGAACCATGTATGTCTTCACTCACACTGTTCTGTTAAACTACAAGTTAAACAAACAACAAAATTTGACTGAAAATTTGAGTTATTATTACAATTGTCAGTGAAATAATTTTAAGGCCACTGAGAAAGGCAGAGAAAATGTAAATAAAACAGTATTCCTGTCATGAATGAAATAACTTCCACAAACAAATAATATCAGCTCATGGAGAAATGGATGACAAACAAAGACTTAAAACAATGTCTAATGAACGTTAACACCACATTTTGTCATGAATCCGCGCCAATTCAAGCAACACTATCAACATGAAGTCACTTCTCGGTTGGCCAACTTGGTTGTTCAAGTTGTTTACAAGTGACTAGGAAAAAAATAAAAACTAAAAAATGCTCAAACCCATTGATCAAGACAATATAACCCTGTCAGCTGCACACAGTATTAAATAAATGGAATATGAAGCCTGACTCTGCTGCTGTTCATTATTGTCGTAGAACATTATCAGTGAAATCTGGTATGACTTCAAATGCTGTCATATAAATGTCAAATAAGTGCTTCCTGTTCGGTTTTTTTCTTACCCCCCTGCTAAATGACGCGACCAGCTCAATCATTGTGACAGATCCATAAAATCCAGTAAAGGCAGTAAGAGACCATGAGCACACCAGCTGTAAAAGAAGGAATAGGTCTTGGAATTTATATAGAATATAAAGTCTTCTTTCATCACCCCTTTCACGTGGCTCTAACATTGTACAAGAACACCATCCAACACCGTATGAGCTCTGCATGTAAAAGTAGACGGATTACAGGATACATGTGTGACACAATTAAAAACACCATATATACACTATAGACAAGACAAGACATATATATATATATATATCGAGGTACAGTGGTACCTCGACACAATCAGTTCCAGACAGCCGTGCGAGAAGCGAATTGTTCGAAATCTGAATCGATTTTTCCCATTACAATGAATGGAAAAAGAAATAATGCGTTCCAAGCCTTAAAATAGTATTTTGTAGGAGTGAATGTAGAGTGTCTGCTGCAGGTGCGCTGTTCCTCTATGTGTGTGGCCGCTGCATGTGGGAGGGGTTGCAGAGTGAGTGACGTCTCTCCAGAAGTGAAGAGGTGCCCGGTGCGTGTCCAGCTCTGAATGTGCGCTTCTGTGCAGTTTGGCTGTGACAAAGTCATAAACCAAGTCACGCTCTGTCCCAGACTCGCCTCATCCCTTTCCCAGCTCCAGCCCACAACAGGACATCAAACCCTGGAGTGAGCGCTCCAGCCTCGGAGGTGTGGAGAGCGAGCACCTCCCCTTTGACACTCTACCACGGTCCAGTGTGGAGACAGGAAAGGTTTTACACCTTAATATGAAGAAGAAACAGTCAGTAAATGTAGCGTTGTGGGTCAGCTGATCGGTTTTTCGGCTTTTTTCAAGGGCGTTCGAGTTCTGGATTTTCATCCAAAATATTTTTCCATATATATATATATATATATATAGAATGCACAACTGTGTCAGGGAGCTGGAGGCCTCCCATTATTGACCTTTGCAATGGGGAGAAGTCAGAATAGTCAACTGCCTTGGAAACGTAAGTGGTATGGGAGGAGGATATGGAGTTGTGACAATGATGTTGCTCTGGCCTTGACACAATATGGAACTTCTCATCAGTGTTGTGTTGGTTTATGTTCATAATTAATGTTGTAGTTTTAATCCGAGCGAGAGAAAGCTTTGGCCAGGTGATGAATTTGTTTCTCACAGTTTTGAGTCACTTGTAAAAACAAAGCTTATTTCTTTTCAATCTTTTCTCTTCAACCTGCCGGCTGCTTTTTTGTGCTCACACCAGCTGGTGAGAGTGAATAAGAGATTGTTTGCAAGTATAAAGGATGGTATGAACTAGTGGCTGAATAAAACAATAATATATGGAGCAACTTTAATTAAATGGAGAAAAAAATGACTTTCTTTTTTTATTGTTCCTGCCTCCATAATTGAGGTTGGAAAAGTGAGGCTCTTTCGGAGGCAGAGACTTGATTAATGAAGTGCAGACTCTTTCCATGTTTTGCATTATATAAAAGAAGCTCCGGCACTGTGCAGTGCTTGCTTGAAATCTGCTCATCTGAACTAGACCTCAGCAGGAAATGGTTTGAAGTGCAGGCAGGATGGTGAATAATCTGAGGCCATTGTTCTCAACAGAACATTTTTTATTCCCAACAGAAGGCAATACTTGTCTCTTACTGTCTCTAGATGAGTCTTTGCTGAGATTATGGGTCGGAAGCAATGCTGCAACCCTGAGTGGCAGAACATGCCCGATAAGTCAATGCAATGAGTGCTTTAACTTGTGAGAACCACATACCTTTGTGCTTCTCTCTAAATGGTGTCTTCTCCATGAATCAGATTTGAATGTGGACAATTTCATAAGTCTGAAAAACCACTTGAATGCAAAGCACAAAAGCAGTGGTAGTATTATAGTAAGATATAATATTGGAGTCGAGACCACTGGGCCCGACATGGATTCAACACCAAAGCCAGAGCTTAAGCACTGAGGCGGCAAGGCCAACAACAGTCCTCCAGATGAACACCAAAGTGAAATTACATCTCATATAGTTGATTCCCAAACAGTTTTATCGACATGCATTTGTCTGTTTTAGAGTAATTCCGTTTGCTAAAGGACTGGTGAACACCGCTAATACACACTGTTGCCGCTATGATTGGCAGATGTAATTATTGACTGCATTAATGTCGGTTTTATAGCTAGCTCGACCCTCACTGCCGGGGCTCTCTTTCCTCTCATCTCTGACGTAAATAAGCTCTGTTAATGTACGTGAAGGTAGCACTGAGGTCACCAAATAAATGGAGGACTTAATTGCTCAGTATTTGACATCGCCGCACCTGTGTTCTAGTCTGGCCTTGACAACAAAAATATCTCCCGAGACAATCTGAAAGCAGTCGCTTCCCAGACAAAACCAAGACCTTGAAATGAGACGCCTGTCTTGAGTACTGCAGTACTGCAAAATCAATTTTCATTCTATTCTATTTCATTCTATTCAAAATGATTAAAACTGTCAGTCCTTTCTCTTGTGTGATGAAAAACATTTTCAAAATTCTCTCTCCTAAAATGGTTGTTTTTCTTTGCCTTATTGAATATTTCATGAATATTTTGAACGTTTTAGAATTTGTTGATGGTCCCTAAGTGATGCCGGGTCGTAGCATTAGCGTTGCCTGCGTGAGTGTGTCCGCGGAAGAGGACGCCGCCGCAATACCGGAGCGGCGCTCCGTCCAATATCCAACTATTACTATTATTATTATCATACTATTATATGAACCAAGGTAGACGACCGCATCAGACAACCTACGAGGACCACTCCATCTAATATAATAAACACAGATCCAGAGATTCACAGTCGACCGGTGTCATTATCAAAGGTACCCTTTATTAAAAATAAGCTAAATATCGAGTACGATAAATTATCGGCCATCCCTAGTTAGGGTTGAGGTCAATCGTACACCTCCACAATGCTAGCAATAGTTGGCAAGGCATGGGAGCAGGGCTACCAGCGTAGGAGCGTTTGTGATTTTGAACGTGATTCTAAAATGTCAAGTGTGGCTGACAATGGCCGAGCGACAGTCTATCTTAACCCCAAAAGCAACGTGGCGTGGAATTTTTGCAGCTTCTGAAAAGTGGTAGCATCGTCGTTCAACTTCACGACAGTGACTGTAAGGACCACATTTAGCAGATCCAAGTGTCCATCCTCATTTCAGTATAACATTTGTCATTGTGGCAAAATGACAGTTGCACAGCCAAATCATTGCTGCTCAGGAATTTGGCAAATCCTCATTATAATGTACCTTTCGTGGAGGACATTGTCCTCAATTCGCTAGATATACCGTCGTTTCTAGAATATTAGCCGCACCCACTAAATTTAAGAAGGAAAGTAGATCTTGCTCATATATAAGCTGCAACTGCCTATAAGCCGCAGATGCAGTGGTGCTGTCTGTACCATAGAAAAGTCAGTGGTGCACCCGGCTTAAAAACGCTTTTCAAAACTAGTTTTGAAAACGGGCTTCGAGACCGACTCCTGAAACAAACTGGGCAATGTTCTGAACTTGAACCATGAACTTCTTTAATCTTTCGTTCACATTAAAACACTCAAAATGTGTTGTTTTCGCCCTCGTGTTCCGACACCACAGCTGGTCTCAACAGCTGCTTCTCGATTCCAGACCACCAGGAGATTGGCTCTGTTGCCGCAGCTGCGGACACGCGGGTGAAAACATTGCATTTTGAGTTTTAAAGATATATAAGAAGTCCCTGATTTCAACAGTTTCAGTCTGTAAAAATCCACATATTAGCCGCACTACACGTATAAGCCACAGGGTTCTGACCGTGAGAAAAAAGTAGCGGCTTATAGACCGGAAATTGCGGTACTTACTGGGCCACTAGTCTGAAGGCTCAGACATAGCACAAATTGATCACGCACAGTCACTTCATTTTAATTTTTTATGTGATCACCTCACCTCTAAAACATAAGTGATATATCATTGTTACCAGTGTAGCCTCAGTCACATTAAGTCATCTGACTGCTGCCTTAAAAAGTAACTTGGTTGCTTTACTGATTACTTGAATTTAAAAAAGAGTAGCGCGCTGTTTCCAAAGTGTTGTGCCAACCAGGAACCCAACTCGGTGCCGAGAGGCATTAAACAATGTCACATCTAAAGGCCACATTTGTGAGGCATTTTCACCCGAAGTCCCAACAAGCAGCAGAGAATGAGATTATTTATCACGTCTGGCTTGGCAGTACCTCGCATCATTTCATTCTGAGATGGTTCGGGTCATCATTAAAATCATGAAATCATCTTTATCACCATCTTTACTGCAGCAGGAAGTTGCTGTGGCAACATTTTATTTTCCTGTTAGGAGAATGTTGTCAGGAGAGTCATGAGAGGTGCTTATTAAGAGCATGTTCACCAAGCTGTTTCTCATTATAGTGAGTCGTCTTAAAGGACTTGCATATCAAGGAGGGTTTCCTTGACCTTGGGAATGTTTTGGCTGCCATAAATCAGGTCCTTCTTGATTGGCTGAAGCAAGCTTTGGTGATGGGCAGAGATGAGAAACACGCTTGGTCACGCAACTTTCCACCACACATCAAATCCTGAGAGGGTTGAACAGCCCAGGACCCTGAGAGTTTATTAGCCCTGTATAACCTGCATAGGTTTACGTGCCCGTCACTTATCCACGTTTTTATCTGGGGGACTGCTGCCTGCCATGTGGGTTTCATTCCAGATGTTTACCAGGCTGCTTAAAACCACCGCGCTGCTGTGCACGCCAGTGGGAGGAGAGACATTTAGATGAGATAAAGGGCGGAGCGGGGGAGACAGAGTCGGGCCCCGGTGTGAACACTGATTACTCCCTGCCCACTCCGGATTGATGGAGAGTGACACAGCACGCATCACCAGAACACACCTACACACTCACAAAACTTGTGCCTCACAAAATTGATTTATGGTGGTTTGACTACATCCAGCACAACACACTTGTTTGCAGTGTGAGTGTGTGTGTGTGTGTACTTGTCACTGCTGCAGAAGATGGTTGAAAGGCATCGGGTGTCTCTGCATCGCTGAACTCTCGTGCTCTTGTCGGCGTGTGTGTGTGTGTGTGTGTGTGTGTGTGTGTGTGGCTCTTCCCACCTGTCTCCATTGCACTGGGTCATTAAGACAGATTGCTAGATTATCAGCATTAGCCTACTGGCTGATGAACAGATACACACATGCAAACAAGGGCCACCGTGAACCGACACACAACAAAACTGAGCGTGGGATCATTCACTTTCAAGCCTTGGTTATCCACTGTTGCAGATTCCGTCTTGTTTAAAAATAGTCTGCTAACTATCGCTGTAGTTTGATTTTTTCCAAGCTCATCCAGACTGACTTACAGAAGCAGTTTGTCTTTCACGCTCTTCCTGCACTTCACTCAATGTTTAAAGCTCTAACTGCTGCATTTAGAAAGAATAACCCCAATATTATCCTCACTGCCTCAAGGCTTCTGCGAAGTGAAGTGCTCTTGTGGCATATATTTGGGAGAACATTTACAATCAGAGACCGAAGCCATGAGCACAAATGAATGGGTGAATAATGTATCACCAGAAGTCCTCACAGGGGAAACCACGCCAGCAAGTCAGCTGCCATTGGGTTTCAGATGCATGTGACTTTCCCCTCCTTTAACCTCATTTTTAATTGTTATTTTATTATTCATCAGCGCTAAATGTCACTGTCAGCAAACCATATAATGCCTTCAACATGGAAGTTGCAGAGTATTGTCTTTATTTATATTCATAATTTGAATAATATTGCTCAATTTTACTATTAGCATTATTTCGGTTACTAGGTGGTACTATGGTGGCAGTAGTGTGACACTGAATTGATCTGGCAGCTGCAAATTTGTGATACTTACCAACTATGAAGTTATTGAAAAGAAAAAAAATATAATGTGATTGTTTGTTTAGAAAATTTGATTGTGATACTTTCATTTACACTTTACATTTACATATAGCATTTATCTTTTATATTTTGAAAAAGATCAATATTTTTTATTTCAGGATATTTAGACATTGTTTTATTTTATTCATGATGTTTACAGTTTTTCAAATTTTCAAAGTGTTATTATTAATTTTTTTTCAGTATATTTGATGAACATGACTTGCACCTGGTTCTGTTGCTGGCTGGACATTTGGATGACAAATAAATATATTTGCGATGATCATGTGGTTTCATAATTCGTAATTAGATAACATATGGTTATTGAACACAAATTAAATGAAGATTAATGAATGACTTCTACTATTTCAATGGGCCCCAGACCCGTTTGTTCTGGAAAAGGTGGGCCCCCAGATCAAGAAGAACCCCTGATCCAAGTGATGTGATGTCAATATTGATTTCTGTCTTGACTGGAGTGAAAAAGAAAATGAAGAAAAAACAATCTTTTCAACGCTTTTACTGTCAAAATGTGCGCCTTCCACCAATTCTGCGACACGCAGCATCGCAGCACCTTAACAGCTGCAAATATGAAGCTTGATGCAGTTACTACTTTACACTAGCAGATGGCTGACTTCAATCTGAGCAACTGGTTGCAGGTTTGGAGTCAACACATTTTGAAAACTGCCCCTAGTTTCACTCAAAGTGTGAAGAGGAAATTTCACTAGTACTGTATGAGTGTCGCCGCTTCTGTGCATAGTGAGTCCACAGGCAGCGCATACACGACATGACGCTTTACTCAGTAGTGGTAATGTGGGAAAAAATAAAAATAAAACAGGAAAATTGCAGGTAGAAAGCTTGGGAGAAAGGGCACAGTGAGTAGTAATGGAGGCTGCTCCGTCTGTGTCCACATTCCTGCTGTAAAGACGGCAAGTAAGTAAGTGTGTAATACACTGTGGCCGCCGCCGGGTGACAATGTAATATACCATTTAGATGAGTGGATTTATTTCCTTCCCAAACCTGGGGTCAAAATAGATTCTTTTATTTTACAGCACGCCTTCATCACGTACCTTTGTCAAGCTTCAGCCTTTTGAAATAGTGAAAAATGTGATATTGTGTTTCCAATACTATGCATTTTAAAGTCTGTTAAATAACATTTACATTTCAAGCATTTGCTTAAACTATTATTGATAGTTTACCATTAGATCAGTCTCCAACTGTCTTGTTGGTGAGTTTATTGATCAGCAGAAGTTGTTGTCGTGACAGACCTGAGTGTAATATGGATTCATGCATATTTGTCTAATATTTCTAGTGTTTTTCAACAGTTTGAAGGTGGTTTGCGTGTTGTGTCTCAGCTGACAAGTTGTAGCCTCTTACTCTTAAACTTCCACTTCCAGAATTGATAACAAACAAGAAGCATGAGGAATATTCAAATGTGTGGTGGTAGATCGATCATTGTGACTTCATTCATAAGTACTGTAGCTCCCAAGCTGAAGAAGCGTGGGCTCCCCTGAACTAGAGCAACTATTGACAGTATGAGGGCTTTCGACTTCTCTGGAAATGGTCACTGTAACTGCATTGAAAATTTGAACATGCTAGAAGATCCGCTGAGTTGAGTTCACCAAAGGCAACTAGGACCAGAAGTGAACATCCATCAGCAGTATCGCCATTCATGAAAGACTCTCCATTATTTCTACTTTATTTTTGAGTTCCCTATATGAGTTACTTCATTAATATTCCAACTTCTACACATTACTGCTAAAACAATAGTCATCATGACAACAGAAGCATCTCAGTACGATTCAAACAATAACAATAGTGAACTACTGTGTTATGCTTTACGTACGTTGTTTCTGTTTCCTCTGCTTAAAAGAACAGGGTTCTCATCCTTGTTTTGGACACACGCCGGCACTCTGCTTTATTTACTTGTTTTTTCCATTAACAACGCTTTGCAAATGCTACTTCTGTCAAAAATCCTTTTCTATCACCATAGCTACCATCAAAAAATCTGCTTTCTACAACGCTCACCGTTTGTGTGCTGAGGCAGAAGGCATGTTCACAGCAGGACTACACGCTGCGATTACTTGGAAATCAAGTTGCTTGCACATGATCCAATCATGTGACCTTTTCTCCTTGCCAGCTTCTTTCTCCAAGCGTCTAGCTTTGGCTACAACACAGCAATTTCCAATAATAACTTTTAGCCTCCAGCTAGTTCGTTGTGTCCGTCCTTTGCATGCAGTTTAGTGTTTTTACTTCACAGGCACAGGCTCTCTGTTAAGCTGCATCCTTTAATTCCTCCTTCAATATTAGTATAAAGGGAATATGTAGAAAGTATTTCCTTAATGAAGCACTCGGGGTATCACTGTCAGTGCTAGCTGCGGATTAAAAGCTGTAAACATTAATAATGAGTCAGGGTGAGCGAGGAGCTACATGTGAGGAGACGAACTGCGGAGAGGAAAATAAGGAGGAAATTATGTAACAGCGGAAGGATGGGTTCGACCCTCCTGTTAAAACACTGCTTCTATAGCCACAATGATGATACACAACGGTGTGTGTACTGTACTAGATGTGGAAAGATGAGGAAACTTGTCGACCCATGAAAACGTGGTTTTTAAGCACCAGATATTGTGTCCTGTGATGCTTATCAAAGACTAGCATGCCACAGCCGAGATTATTCTAGTTTTGCTTCCTGATTCTCTGGAGAGATTCTTCTAATCTACTCCCATGTGCCCAAACTGTGTTGCACACTGATACCTGCTGCATTATTGAACCACTAGGTATTTTAAGTGTTGGACAACTGCATCACTGTTTGTGCCCTAAGGAGGTTTGCAATGGATGAAATTGATCGTTCAGCCGAACGTGAATTACATTCTATTGTTTTGTGAAAATGTAAATATTTATTTGGTTCCGTGACATTTCAAAATTCAATTTTAAATTGGCGAAATGTTTTAGCATTTTTCTAGTATATTATTTTTTGTTGTAATTATTTGATGTACCTTGTACTTTGCGACAAATACAGAAGTCAGAAACTTTATCTGCGAAGGAACAAAACATGTCAGGATTCAGATGCAATGCTTTATCGAAGTTAACACATTTTAAATTTGTTTCTTTGTATTTTCTTCAGTCATGTAAGTCAGACACGGCGTGTTAAAGCGTCTATAGGTTCCGTATTTCATCCTGCTCTTGGAGATCAAACGGCATTTGACATGCAACAGACGGACAATACGGGACTGATAGAAATACAAATAATTGAAACAGAAATGCCTGCTGTTCATCCATTCCATGATGAAAGTGCTGTACATCAAAGTCCCGGTGTACAGGGAAAGATTATCACCCAGCACTTGGACTCACAAGTGACTGGTTAATCCTCTTCTCCAGGAAGAGGGAAAGTAATTCGCCATGTTGATGAAAGGATTCCAAATTGGGTCCAATCTAGCCATGTGTCATCAAAGTCTTGGTATCAGCTTGCCGAACGAAGAAAATTGAATAGAGTGGAATATATCATGTACACTTCTATATGGAGGCGCGACACATTTGCATAACGCCAGCGTATTTTTAACAATGCACAGAGCGGAGACGGAGGTATCACTCCAGTGGTGTGGGGACCTGCCTTGGAAACTTGGTGCTTCAGCAAGAAAAGCAGCAAGTTTATTAAAAGTCAGGAAAATGCCTCTTTTCCTGTGAATGAGATTTAAGCAACATTATTTTGTAAGGACTGTCTTATTACAGTGATTTTGTTGCAGTTAAGTTTGACTCATCTGATGAGGTAGAAGAGAAGTCAAAGATAATATCAGAAACTTTCTGGTTACTAACTTTATTTGACTTGTTTGTGAATTGCATCTTCACAAAGATTTGCAATTGAAAACCAATATCAAAAAGCAGAGACCCAGGACTTGCACTGTAGGACCTCCTCAGATTGTGTGCCACGACTGCCGTGATTGAACTCCGATTTACTTGCTACATGAATGTTGGACGGAGTCCAATATGTTGACATGTGCCAGTTTGTTGAATGTTGTGATTACTCCCTCTGTCTCCCTGCTTCTTTGTCACTCCCTTCCTTCTCTAAAAAACGATTCTCTCTGTTTCATCTCTGACTCAGGTTCTCGGGGAGTAATGTCCCCTCTCCCATCGTCAGCAACAAGAACTGGCTCCGGCTGCACTTTGTGACAGATGGGAACCACAGATACCGCGGCTTCAGTGCACACTATCAAGGTAAAGAATGACCCACGGCGAACACAGGCTTTTGCACATATTCATTTGAAGTTTTGGTGTCAGTACGGTGCTGTGAGTTACATACTACTGTGACTTTTTCTGTCCCACCGTTCCATTAGACTTGTTGAATCTCAATCTTCTGTCTATTAACATAATGCTTCACTGACTCCATTTCTATCCTCTGGCTTGCATCTTTTTTTTCTACTCTCTCAACCTCTCTTTTGTTGGTTGAACAATATAAAACCATTCCATTACTTGTATCACCATGTAGGTGGATAGATCATCAGCACAAAATCTCCAACATACACATATACATTACTACTCTGTGGCTTTCCATTACACATGATCTTTAATACCCTTTCCAGCAGCACAAAGTGAATATTGGTTTTTAAACACCTTGCCAGCAATGGCTGAAGGAGATGGAAAAAAAAGTGTTGATACCAACCAAAATCCCTGTGCTCATTGAAACAAGAGAGAATGCTGTGTCTCCATGCGTCATTGACCTGGTGTGAGTAGGTGGCAAGCGTAAATTGTGGCCGTGCTTGACACCAAAATTGCAGTGTGCTTCTTGATTATTACTGACACACTCCCCACTGTGCCTCTCGCCTCTCACTCCAGCACATTCAAGTTCAGCGAAAGTCACTGCCGCAAAAATAAGGTGTTCGTCCGACTTGGGTGCCACTTTTAGCGACAGAAGTGGTGATCTTTTTTGCACGCGTTACACTTTTAGACAATTTGTGAGAGAACATCAGCTCTTTTCTGATGTACAGTAGGAAGGAAGTAGGAAAGTTGAAAGATCCATTAAACAAATATCACATGATAAAATGTAAAACTGTATTTTATTTCAGGATTAACTAATTCAGAGGGAATAAAGGCAGCCACCCTGCATTCACACACTTTTCTGACTTTCAAATGTTGCTGTCTTCACTTGTATCTTCACTGAAATCCCATTTGCTATGAGAGTCTTCACAAGACTTATGTGATGTCGCATGACTTTCTGAGCCTTATAAAGTACAAGCACCTCTCCCAGTGTTGACAGCAGCTGCTCAGTGGTGAGCATGCCCTCCCCACTTGTTCGGTTTGGGCTGCACGATATTGAAAAAAATGGACATTGCAATTTGTTCTTCTTTGGCGATATATATATTGGGATCAAAATAAGAATTGTCTCCATATAACTTCAGTAGCCATAACTGGAAAGAATTAAGCTGATTCTCACAGGTGGATTTCAAACACAAGTGCACAGATTGACACTTGACAACAAAGGTTTGTTCACAAAAGCAAGCATTGAAATATAATGTAAATTAGAAAAAAAAAGTAGATAAAGAAAACATCGGTAAAAAATATGAAAAAAAAGTTGTGTAAGTCATAGCAGTTGTAGTCGGCAAAGTACTCATGCTTCAGATCAAGTGTAGATTGTCCATGTTATTTAAGACATCTATTACTTTATTAAACTTGAGACGATGTCTTTGTAGTCCGTGACCGAAAACTACTGAAAAGTTACTGCATCACTGCTGGAATGGCATCTTGCATTTTCATCAGTTCCTTAAAGTTTCTCTCTTTGACGGTGAGTTGCGTGACTCAAGTCATGTATTCCTCAGCTTGAGGTAATACCAGCGAGGCACAGTCAGCACGGTATGCTTTTCTGGTCGACAACATCTGAAGATGATTTCCATTTGGGGACTTGAACTCCTCCCTCGCAGCCTTTGAGGTTCGCAGGGAGGGACAAGCCTCCACGGTGAAAACATATTTGTCACTGACACTTAAATGACGCTCAATAGAAATTATATAGTGAGAAAAAAAAGGAAATATGACACTGCCCTGTGGTGTTACTGACAATGTTTAAGCGATTATTGTGCACTATATTGTACTATTGACAGTCTTGTGTCATATTTTAGTCCTGGAAACTGCACTATTTCGACATTTTCCAACCGTCATGCCATTCAATTGACTGACCTGCTAGATAAGAGTCACCCATAAATGCCTTGTCTGTCTGTTGTGTGTGTGTGTGTGTGTGTGTGTGTGTGTGTTTGTGTGTTTTCTTGATAGGAACAGATTTTCTGTTCCGATCCTGTTTCTGTTCAGCCAGTCATTCAGTATCAGACACTTCCCTCCCCACAGCTTTCCCTGACATTCTCAAAGTTTGGTTGGGGTCAGGATGAGGTTACTGCTGTGGTTGGTACTCATCCTGCTGCTGCGTTACTAATGTTACATCTAATAATAGTCAGAATCTGGTTATTGTTAAATATAACCTTACAAACATCATCCCAGCCCAAGACTTAGAGTAGGATACACCACTTATAAAGCAAACACCTCACCCAGTCTTTCCAGCAACTCCGACATGAAACAGAAAACTGGAGGTGACATTGAAGTGTGACACCGTGTTAAAAATCCTGTCCTAATATTTGTGCACTATAAATAGCAATGGGATTTTGAATTCACCCTCCACCACTTTACTCAGCCTGGGTTCCACCCGAACCCTAATATAAGCATGCTGGTGAAAAGTCAACATGAAGAGGGGTCCATATCACCTTCATTGATAAAGCACTGCGGAGAACCTCGCTGGCCATACATGGATCAGTAAAGCCTATATCCAGATCATGGTAACATCTACTCTCAGTCACAAGACAGAAAAACAACCGTAAAATGCAAATTGCTCATAGCCCAAAATGGTATTCTATGTTCATTCATATCACTCTGACTTAAAATGAAAGCTGGCACCATTTTGAAACAATGAGAAGTTGTTATCGGACCATGCTATCGACACTGGCTATCTCAAGACTTACATCCATCTTGAAGTCCTGTACTATGAAGGTGATCATTACCGAGTATTATTGCTAGTAACAGTCCCTTAAAATTATTTGCTCTGATTATGGTCTTCAGTAAAGTGTGGTCCCCAGAGAAATTCCATTCCAGGGTGATGTGGTACACACTTATTCAAGCTGACTCATTTTGAAAACTGTTTTTCTTTGCTAAGTTTCTGCAAACGCACCCTGGATTCAGACATGTTGAAGCTCCCTGGCAGCATATGTGACTCACCAGTCCTCGGATCTCTTTGGCCACTTAAACTAAAGTGATGTGAAATTGCTTTTGAATTATTCATAATTGAATATTTGCCCTCCATAATCATCAGATATGAGCATCTTATCAGGCAGCATTTGGCCACACATGGTGCCAGTGTTGCGCCTCCCTGTCTGCGCCCCTCGCCTGCTGTTGCGTCTCCTGGTGGATCGGCTCCTGACTGGCAGCTTGACCCCTCCCCTCTGAGATGAACTCAGAATCGCTTTAACCGCTCTCAATGAGTTTAAAAGGTTAATCAGCATGTTAATGAAGGGTGTCGCTTTGATCGCTAAATTGATGAATTAGTGAAGTTGATAACAAGCTGGTAATTGAGTGGCAGCTTCCAGAGACAGTTGTCAGTCATCTGCAGGGGTTTGTGGACTCTTGGATGAGCCTCGGGTGTTTTAGCCGTCAGTCAATTCTAGGATTCTGACTTGTGTTGGAACTTTTGTCATCAGTGAAAATGGACATTTAGTTTCAAAGGAGCCACCACGATTGAAATGACCCCAACTGCAACTGCCTTTATCATTGTATTTTAATAGTAGCATGTTACCAGGATCATAATATCATAAGCTTTGTGTCCGATTTACTGACAGTCTGCACATACTATGCTAAAGGTTTGGAACTAACATGACACATTTACGTAACTATATTATACTGAATACTGTATAAAGAAAATAATAAATGTTATCTTATTAATAATAACAATAATAATATTTATTAATACTAAAACAATATGGTATATTATTATGAATATTATTATTGTTATTACCATGTATTAAGTCCCATCCCCAGAGTGTCATTCACTATGAATTTGTCTCCCTCTTAGAATGACTTTTAATGAAAGCTGACAAAGCGATGTTGTTATCAGGACGTGCGATCGACCATGACAATTTCAATGTACAGTTCAGGGTTTTATAACTTGAGTATTATTGTTTCTAACAATGACCCTTAAAATTATTTGCTCTCATTATTGTCTTTTAGTTTAAATCATTATTATTACACTTTAATTAAAATAAACTAAAATAAATAACACTTTTTTTTGTTTTGTTTTTTGTTTTTGTTTTTTTTCAAAGTAGATTTATTACAGTATGACGCAAGGTGTGTTCAGGTTGAATTCACATTCATCCTGGTTGCACGTTAGCTTTATTTTCTATGAGTAGTGTAGAGGTTTACTTGTTGTTAATTAAAATAAAATGTGATTACAGTTGATATTAATTGTTGTGATTCATAATTACCACAAACAACTGGAATCCAGGCCATTGTTTCACAGGTTAGAATCTATGTTTAGAAGCTACTTAATTCGATTGCATATCACAGAATCTTTTCCAATCTTATCTTTATAAATGGACCAAAATCGCCTTTGAATCGTATCAGCAACTTTGAACTGTGACAGGAATGAAACAGTTGTTCAAATGAATTGCTACACCCTGAATTGAAGGTGGTTAGGCAGTGGAGTAGGACCCACAAACACATCCTCCGGTGTTTGATCTTCAGAGACCATTTGATCTGTAGTCATCTTGAGAGGCCGACTGGAAGTCAGGATGCTCATGAGCAGCGAATGACAGCGTCGTGGGTGAAGACAAAGTTGAGCAGTCGTGCATGTGTAATCCGTCTGGATGTACTCTGCCCTTCAGTAGAGGAGTTCTGGACGCTGGTCAGTGTGGGGACTGGCAAACATAAACACAAACGTAGAAATGAATCATTCACCATATGGTGGCACGTCCCGAACCAAGTTGTGTTCTTTAAAAATGAGCCGTGGGAAGATGGACTGTGCCAACACAGCGTGCTACATGTTACCAATGCTGACCTCTGGTTGTAACCTGTGCATACGCTTGCACTTTTCATCTGGGTTATAACATTTGTGTGTAATGATTTAACACACAATTATTTGTTTTAATAAAAGTTTGCTGTGATTCATTTTTAACAGTTAAACTTTCCCAATTATTCTCCTCGAAACGTGCTCACAACAGAGTTCTTGATTTGTTCACAAGAAAGTAAATAAACATGACAAAACCCTCAGGCTTTCCTCGTTTGCCTAACAAACAAGAAAATGCAAAATGAGTCTCAAAGTGCCGAAGTAGTCGCACCTGCTCCACTTGCTTTAGTTGGAAATTAGCGAGTGAGACACGTGCTGCCAACAAATGACACGACTCTGCTTCGGAAAGCGAGTTTTTAAATAGTTTTTTTTCATTTATCTATTTATGCTTAGCATGGGGATTAATTAAACCAATTACAGAAGTAGTTGTAAATGTGTCGGGGCTTGTGAGGTGTCAACAGTTTCACTGCACTTTTGCGTTGCTAAAGTCGCACTCAAAAATTGCTATCTAAAGTGAAAAAAAAAATAAAAAAACTCTTGTTGTTGACACCCAAATGCTTGATAATAAGAATTAGAATTTAATTTATTGCCATTGTCAGTGGGGAGCCCACCAACTAGGAAAGTGTTTTGGAATAAAGTGCTGACAATTAAAAAAAAAAAAAAAAACCAAGGCTCTTCACGAATTCACCAGTCCGATGGCCGAGGGGAAGATGCTGTTCCTCTGACGGGAGGTTCTGGTCTGGATGGACCGTAGCCTCCTGCCAGAGGGAAGAAGGACAAACAGTCCATGTCCAGGATGAGAGGTGTAATAAACTAAGACCAATTGTATTACAATGTAATTATCATAGAATGAACAATTCATCTGCTCATTTGACTATTGATTCTTCAAGTAAAAATGCATCTGCCACAATACTGGTACAATACTTGCAATACTGGTTCATTCTGCCATACGCTTGACTCAAAGATGGAGAGCCAGGTTTCATGAAATATTCCTGCCCTCATCTTCTTCGTCGACAAGATGGCATGCTCCACTATACAATCTTAAGCTTTGACCAACTAGGTCAATGACACCTCACCTCATTTTTAAGCCAAGAGCGCCACCTTCTGGGCTCTGAAAATAAGGACAATGCTTTATGAGGCCTCACCAGGCCATGACTACAAATGGCTGGTACAGAGGGTCTTCAAATGGCTTTTCTTTGGGTCACTTTGTGACTGATCTTCTTCATCCCCTGCATCTCTAGCTGCCTGATCCTACTTCTTCTTCTACTTTTTTTTTAATATACATATATATATATATATATTATTATGACTGACACTTTTTAAAAATCATACTACATTTAAAACTTGACCATTTAATCCTGTCATTTAGTGAATCCATCTAGCAATTTTTGGTTGTGTCCCGACTTTGGGCTTGACCACCTTGCTCTAGTTTTTGTACATCTTCAAGTGCCTTGTTACGCCAAGCTCTCTCGAGACCCTCAAAATTCCTCAGTAAAAAAATATTACAAAGGAGGGGCTTTACCCACTTAAGTGTTGTGCATTGCAGCGCCATCCCAGAGGAAATTCACTCAGCAAAATTATTTCCAACACCACTTTGATCTGGTCTGTTAAATAATGAAGAACATCACTCAAACTTACTGGAGAAACCACTAAATCATTTCTCCTAATTCTGCAACGGTTGTCCCAGTGTGCATAAATTATGAGAGGCCCAACTTTAAAGTGCATTTATCTTGAAAATAGGCCAACTGCTAACATTTTCAGGGTCATATATCACCGGAGCAATCATTCATTCTTGTAATAATTTATTACATGAATTGAGGAAAGCCGTGGACATGCAGCTCTCCAATGAATCATACGCTCAGTCACGCACTGAGCTTCAGGCTGTTGCTTAGTCAGTCAAAAATATATGCATCATCTGCAACAAAGTGTAAAAAACCTCAATGGCAAACTGACAGATGATGAATATTCATAGGTTCAAGTCGGTGTGCAGCAAACAAATGTGGGATATCATTGCTTGCAGATTTGTATTTTTTGTAAATGTGTTCATAGAAGACCTTTGTGTGGAGCATCAAACCAAAAACTGCAACAGATATATGAATTTCCAGATTCAGGGTTTCTGCTGCATGTAAACCATTGCTTAAATTAGTGCGGTCAGAAAAATAGCCTCTTTTTAAGGATTAAATCTCTCGTGATCAAATGTATTAAAAGAAAGTGGAAAGACGTTGTTGGCTTTCCACGTGATTTTAATAGATAAATCCAGAAAAAAAAGCCTCATAATGACTGAAGTCCGTTGCTCGCCAAACTTTTTTTTGTCACCAATTCAGTAAATGTTGTTGTTCTGTTGCTGCTGTTCTGTTCCGTGATTATTATTTATCTATTTTAAAATTATAAAAAAACTTTTTGATTGAGGTTTCCGCCACATTTTCAAAAAATCCTGGTGGAAATCCTGGGATTACCATCTGGATCCTGTAAACTCCCACAGCCATCCGTCCCTCACTGTAGCCAACTGACTATCTTGCTTGTCTTCTGCCAGGTTGTGCGAGTGGGACTCTGCAACCCTACAGCCACCTGCTGTTCCACTGAGCTCAGTTCAATTTGACATTTAGTGATTTTAAAGATCATTATTATTATTACTTTACATCAGAGTAAGAAAGTCAGACAATCCAGTGGAAAAAGTGTCCCCTTTTTTATTAAATAATTCAATTTTTTATTAATCTGACACTTTTAAAAAAATGATAACACGTTTTAAAAAAATCAGCTTCTAACTTTGAGTTCTAACTGTATTTACCATGAACAGATTTAAGTGTGTTTGGTCAGTTGAACACGTCTTACTAAGGCCACTTGCAACAAACAACAAAATACCTGTAATATAATCTACTTCAGTCTCGGGACAAAATATGGTAGGATTTATTTAATGGATATTATTTTTAACTATATTTTGCACCTCTCAATATTACTGAGAAAAGTGAAGCCCCATTCAATTTGTACCACAGCCTTAATGCGTTTGGCCTTTTTCAGTCCGTTGAAATGAGAATATTATTTAGAAAAGAACAGGTTTCCTAGCTCTAGATCTTATGCATTAAAATGGGACTTTAAACTTGAAGTGGAATCTCTCCAGCTCACTCAGAAGAAACTTTAGTTGGCATGTGCTTAATAAAATATTTATTACCCGTTGCCCCCCGCAGTGAACTCCATCACATGCCAGAATGCACCTGAAATCCCAATGTCATCCGGCCCAAACCTCTTGTCGGGCCTCTGTTTCGGAGCGCAGTGAACAATGGCGAGTAAGAGCTCAGAGTGGCTAGTCAGTCTGGCGTATGGCCAGTTAGCGGGTCTGTTAGCAAGTCATGCTCCATTGAATCACTGCCAGGGCTTCCATTTGGTGTCTGTATATCCATCTGTACTCTGAGAAATAACATCAAGGGCTTATTTAAATGATATTAATATTAGAACCAAGGCATTGGCTGCGGGGCCCTAACAGATGAGAATCGGTATTGCAGTGTTTACCTCCAAAGGCAGTGATTAAAAACCTCAAAAAGCACTGGCGTTGGAAAACATGTCAATGCCGAGGTGCGCTCAGTATTCACAGCAAAGGCTCCTGGTTGAAAAATAGGGTTGTTGAAAATGAGTGAGAAGCTGTGATTCGGGGGGAAGAGTCTCCAGAGAATCCTCATTAGTGCCTAATTGCAAGAATATTCCCTCTCAACCATCTGATGCTGTTTTTGGTGATACAAAATTTCAGTTATTTTATGAACCAAACATTCTTTCCTGGTTGACTTGAGGGAAATGCTTTATTTTATGATACCCATTTACTGCCCCATCTGTTGTAATAGGTGCTAAAACTTCTGTAGTAGCGTCTTCTCCACTCTGTTTGAAAATGAACCGTTTGTTTTGCTTTTTTTCTCCACACTTTGTTGATAAATGGTACTGTAAACAACACAGGGAAGTGGGATTCCCTTCTCCAATCCGTTCTTAGACTCACAAACACAATTTCCATCTACTGAACAGTCTTCAACTGGTGCAGCTTAACCAGGACGTAAGGGTCTGAGCACTCTGCTCGACTGTGAATACTTTTGAAACAACCCTTCTCTTATGAGCAAATGAATTTTAGTTTTACAAGTTTGGCAAGCAAGTCCTCATGATCCCGTTCGTTTTATTTATCCCACAATATGCAAATCTGGGCAATAAGTTTGATCAAAGTGTTTGGTCAATTTAATGAATGAAATGAGTATATATATTACTATTTGTTTGGAATGGAAATTTATTCATTTTCATACTAAAGAAATATGGTGGTATAATCTTTAACATAAGCAATATCACATTTTGAGTGTTGGCTTTTGAGTTGGTCACCACTTTTGCAGATGATATTGTTCTTTCTGCTCCAATGCCCCCCCTGACTTGTGGCCCTCACTGGATCAACAGTATATAAGATCGTCCTATATACTGGAACAAGGATGGGGATCAGCTCTTCTCAGTCTTAGGCCACCAAGAACCATGGTGATGGTGTGACTGAGTTCACCGAGACGCCCTGGAGCTGAGAATTTGCCATGACTAATCAGACAGGATGCATGCAGGAACTTGAACAAATGTGACAGCTGGACGGTCAAACATCACACCACTCCTCATCTCTCTAGAGCCCTCTGAGGACATCGAGAGCTGTTTGGTGTTTTGGTGTTGATTGCTCATCCCACGAAAGACAAGTTGTCGACTTAGGGCGGCTTCACACTGCGGGTTTTGTCTCGGGTGGCCTGAGATCAATTCGCCCCCTGCTGTGCAGCCTCGCACCTCTGCGACTCAGACAATGTCCCTTTTTTCTCCTCAGTTGGTGGCGCTTTGCGCGAAATAGCTGGTTTGTGTGGTCTCAAGAAAGATTTTTTTTTCAGCCTCTTTCCTCCTCGCTGCCCTCATTCAGACAGCTGCGTGATCACATCAGTGAAAACAGTTACTGTAGAGCGCAGAATTAGTCATTCAAGCAAATCTGTCTGTCAATAAAATCAGGTGTTTATCAGCCGAATAAAGGCGAAAACACATGAGTTATCAAACACCCGCACACATCGCGAGTCCCGGTCCGCTGCGTTCCTCCACAACACCAGTCTTCCGCAGCCCCCGGCTGCACACCTCACTGTTCTAGGACTTTGTAAAGAGTTTGGCAAGACATGGTGCAGCTCTCCAGCTGGGATCAAGTCCGCGGCAAAACCCGACTCGCTTGTATTCATGTCTCATACTTTTGAGTCGAACGCACTTTGTCTCGAGACAGAGACTGCAGTATGAAACCGCCCTTAGTCTTGAGAGTCCATGCTCAGTGTCGTGCCAGCTGAATCAGCGCTACACTGTGTTCACATCAATGTGGCTGGTGTTTATAGTGAAGTGTGTGAGCCTGAAGGCAATGCTCTGCAGTTTACAATCACATTTCTATGGTATAGTACTCTCCGTATCAGGCAGCGTCCTGAGGCATGATGGAAATTACAAGCTTCTGGGGACCTATATGTGCGTGACTGATGTCAAAACTCACGCCTTATTCTATGAGGCAAAAATGTGGTCAGCCACATCATTTTGTTGTGTCTGAAATAAAGGTGTATCACTGATGAAACACGGTCTGAGGGTTGCAATAATTGAATGACTGAATGTGAGTCCACTGCATGGCATGCTACGCGACAAAAGCTTTGGCTTGAACAACTATTACAATGAACCCTTGCATCGTATTTTGAACCCCATGTGCCGTCTGCCGCGCTCAGAAAATGAGAACACTGTTTCATGAAGCCTCACCAGCCCATGACTCACCATCCTGTTTTGCCATTGACATTATTTCCTAAGTCAATACGGACACCCTGCCTCTTATCATGAATGAAGATGTGCCAGAGACTAGTGATGGGCTGGTGAGGCTTCAAGAAACAGTGTCCTCTGTTTCTGAGCTCGGCAGGTGGCGCTCTTTGTTTAAAAATTGTGAGGTTTCATTGAAATTGTTGTTCGAAGGTAAGCATTTTAGAGTAGTGAGTGCCATCTGGTGAGCTCTGAAAATGAGGGCACTGTTTCATGAAGCCTCAGCCATTCATTCAATTGTCTGACTCCAACTCAGAGCCCTTCACAAGCAGAGACTCTTGAAGATGTATGTTAATATACATACATTTGGATGTGGCCTGCTGACACAACCCTGCAGTCAAACAAGAGGCTCTTTACTCAATGACTCATTTTTATTACCCGCATTGAACATGGCTGTTAGCGCCCCCTTATGCACATGTTGATGAATTGCAAGTAGTTGGTGCCTTCTGTTCCTTTTGTCATGGTTAAAATGAAAAGCTGCCCATTAAGAGTGTTGGCGCTCGCTCTGCAATAACTGCGCGCCTTCATTAAAAAAAGTAATTGAAAGCCAAAGATTATCGAAGATCTAATGGCCAATAGTGGAAAAAAATATATAAAAATCTCAAAGAGGCTTCATTTACCCTTCGCTACTTCCTGCATGTAGAAGATCTATTTCCTCCAAGCATTGATTACCATTTGCAGTCATTAGTAACTCAGACACTTTGCCTGCAGGTTGCTGATGGTGAGAGCTTCACATGAGGAAGGAGATATGGAGAGTGGGTTTTTTATGGACTACTTTAAACCTATCTTCACAGAAATCCAGAGAATACAGAAAATAAAATACAGAAAAAAATTAAATTAAATTAAAAAAAATGTATTTTAAGGGACATATATTAATATTAACACACA
This sequence comes from Synchiropus splendidus, assembly GCF_027744825.2. Classification (NCBI taxonomy): domain Eukaryota; kingdom Metazoa; phylum Chordata; class Actinopteri; order Syngnathiformes; family Callionymidae; genus Synchiropus; species Synchiropus splendidus. The sequence continues at coordinate 12,732,997 of NC_071337.1, forward strand.
CATAATTGTGTTTTGGAATTTTAAAGAAATGCAGAAAGAACATTGCATGTCAATGTTCTTGAATGTTATTTAACAGTTGTGGTCGTCGTCTCCGAAAAAATGTGGAGAAATGTATGGGTTTTTTTGGAGCATATTACCCTGACTTTCATGCTGAAAGAACTTCCTCTCAGACTCCAGTGATCCAGCAAACTGAATATTGCCGTGTGTTGTCTGCATATCGCAAAAAAACATAATGTACTTCATTCAATATAATATTTTTGAACACTTTTTATTTTTATTTTATTTTATTTTATTTTATTTTTTTACATATATTCCTGTCAGTCATGAATACAAATTGAGGCTGGTGGCAGTAGCATTATGAAGCTTGCTCAGAAGCGTGGGCAGCAGCTCTTTGTCCAAGTGATGAATCCGAATGAATGAATGAATGAATGAATTTGTTGTATCACATGCTCCTTGCCCCATTTTCAGCAGTTCCTGAAGATTCCATTGAAATCTGTGCATCCGTTTTCGTGGTAAATCTCGAACAGACACTGATAAACACACCATCACATTACATTTTTTGGGGAAGTAACAATAATCTGGAAAAAAAAAAAGTCTGATGCGAGAGACCTGCTTTGTCTACATCCCTTGTTGGAAGAACCTTCAACGTAATGGTACATAAACACAGGATCTCAGAGATGTGAAACACTGAGATCCAAAATTGTACACAGACTGCAACACCACTTTTAGATGACATTCAATGGTTATAGAACAATCTCATTCTTTAAGTCCTTTAGGCGTAGAAACAGTTGAAGCTCTCAAAACAGTATAAGGGGGATCTGTGATATCTAGAACATGTAGCCCAGATTGAACGGCCAGTTTTCCCAGTCATTCTGCAATTCAAGTTCCTGTTTGTTATTCCGATTGTTTTCTCTCACTCTCTCTCTTTCTGTCTTTCTCTCTCTGGATTCATGATGAGTCAGTGTTCTGTAAACCATGAGATCGATTGATCTTCCTGACCTGCAGCAATTCATTTCTTCCTCTTCCATTTAAAACTGGATTTAACAGTAGTTCTGCGTGTTTTTTTAGGCTTTATTTATTTACTTGGAAAGAATTGGGTCAACATCCGCTGTCAACCGCACCTGCCACCACCAACTGCTGGTGCATCTGTTTCCATCCACAATCAATCCATCATCTGTTTATCATCTGTCCATCGTCTGTCCACCATCCATCCACCCTTCATCCGTCATTCAACAACGCCAAGGACAAATTGGGAGACAGTTGTGGCTTAAAAGGAGGTAGGAATCTGTTTGGTGTGTTTGTCTGTTTCTTCTGCGGAGCATCTCATTTTCCTGTGATGTTTATTTTCTCATCCGAACTTTGAGGGGTTTCTAGGATGCCAGGTGTTGCACTGACATTGATTTATGTTCGGCACAGTTTTTCAAGAGGGAAAGTAGAAATGGAATCCACACCCAATTTCCAGTGAAGCTTCTCACGTTGATCACATTGCAGAAAGACAGTTCAGTCAGGGGGTTACACTTTTACGCAGAGTTGTATCCGAAGAAAGAAATATCCAACGTATGCACTTAGAGAAGGAGCTTAATTTCCCATTTTTCATGCTCTTAGAAATGCGATTCTTTTTAGTAGATTCCTGCTCTAAAAAGCAGCTCAGCAGCGTTATATTTAATTATCCTTCCTGACAAATGGAAATTGTGAGTACCAACTATAGTTTCAATATTACAGTGTGTCATTATAAAACATTTTTATTTTTGCAGAATGTGGCATTTAAACATATCACAACACCACAAGTAGAAAATGCTTCCAAAGTTCAACCGAAGGCAGAAAGTATTATTTCTTAAGTAGAAAGACAAAGGTTGTGAATTCCATTTCACTCCGGAGTAAAGTGGCGAAGTATTCAATTTGGGAAAAAGCTCGCTATTAAAAAAGATTGCGGAAGGCTTTGCCAGGATTTTATTTCGTTGTAAGTAAAATCGATATGAAAAATAAAACAACAACTGGCAAAGTGGCGTTGCTTACTGAAATTATCATAATAAAGCTTTTAAGGTTTTATTTGGCAAACTTTGGAGGGAAATAAAATATGAGCAGTGTGTGATTTTTCCCCAAATAAAAGGGCTTTTTTTTCTTCACCGAATTAACACGGCTCACACATCTGAATATTGAATGTGTGTACATGGCTCTACTTTCCATGTGAGTCAGGTGTGTACGATAAGTTTCCTTCCCTGCGGCGCAACCCACCAATCAGCCGCTTCCATCATCTCTCACCATTACGTATTCATGACTTTCTGTGACTGCGGGGCTGTGATTGGCTCTTAATGAACAACTGACGGCATTATCAGTCAGCCGGCGCCACGTCCCCCCAAATAAGTCAGAAGGGGGAGAAACAGCAGTCAACCATCGCCACTGGAACATCATTCAATGTTGAGCTGGCTTCGCCTTCGGGGAGGTTGACAGGCTGCAGATCGGGCCGCGTGTCGCCCTGTTTTTTTTCTTCTTTTTTTGACTCTGAGCTTGTCGTCCGCCTTTATTGGATTACAAAGCACAATGGCGGAAATAGAACCCACCTTTGGTAATTACCGTATGAGCATTCATTACACGTAACAGGTACCGTGTGGCTATATATTTCCTTTCCTTGCGTAAATACATCTTTCAGCCCTTTTCCATGTCAGCTTTAGCTTAAACACCATTAGTCAAACTCAGTACGGGCACCCTTTCCCTCGAGGGGTTCATATGGGCTTATTCACCCGTGAACTTCTCCTTTATCATATTTTACATTATTCCTGGAGCGTCACAAGAGGGGGGCTTAAAGTTACACCTAGTTAGAAAGGGAATCTGACAGGTTTACTGAGGCAGGATTATTTCAAGAAAATCATTATCCATCCTGAGTCATGTTTTCAACAACATGTAACATGGTGTTTTGTGTTGGTTTGGAGGGAAGTAGAGAGATGGAGATATTGACTACGGAGGATATGACATGTGACACACCCAAAACTAGTGGACAGTAAATCATACTCCTAGTCATCCGCATTATCAGGTTGATGGCATGTTCATCATGTTTTGCCTCTTCATCCACATTAATTAATTAGGATATTGTTGAGGTGTGATGAGAAGCTTATTGTGATCCAGCAGTTTGACAGTGATTTATTAAAGGGCCCGATCCTGTCAGTATCAGGGGCGTTTAACGTGGTGTTGGACTTGGCTTTCTCTTATTAAACTGCTGTTTAGTTCTGAAATGACATGAAGGAGAAAGCAGGGTTTGTGCCCGGCGAAGAAGCTTCTGTCTTTTTCGGTCTGATTTCAAAGTTACGCTCCAGATACAGTTGCAAAGTCTGGATGTGAGGCCGCTTCATAGCTCATCCATTACATGCACATTGTCATATTTGAAGTGGAATTAACATGGCGACTGCTAACAGCTATTCTTTCACTGTGGTTCTGATGTGATAAGTCCACTGCTCTTCTGCTTGCTGCAAGAGGTCTCTGTGTTGCAGATATCTAAAGGGATCATGATCTTGAGAGGCTCCAAAGAGCAGCTCAGTGTCCTGTCTCATTCCATTTGAGGGCAGTTCACGGCAAAAATAAATAAATAAATACATTCTTGAGGTTCTGTTTGGATGCGAGGCAACCAAAGAACAAACCTAAACCCATAGAGGTACCTGAGATGTATTTTTTTTGTTTTTGTTTTTTTCCAGCACAATTTCAGCTTTGTGAATGTAAAATGAAATACTGTATTTTGTCATGCTGTATTAATACATTGGACCTAAAATCACATGCAAATAAGAAAAAAGGTTATTGCCATTTGAATGCCACAAATATGAACCTTTTAATACATAAGAATGAAAATACAATGTTGTTTTCATAAAAGTGTGATATAGCAATTTAGATACAATAACTACATGCACAACATTACAATTGAAGTCCTAGTTCACTACAAGACACAGATGCACAAAGCCTCTGTGTGTCATTTCTCCTGTTGGCCACTTGGAGGCAGTACACTGCAATAACTCAAAATCTTACTACGTTTATTCGACTTATTTTAGTCAAAAATCCCTCCATCTTGCTGAATGTCATGTATACAATGTCATCTCAAATCAAGTAAGAGTAATACTATATAACTTGGTAAGATGCACCAAACAAAAAATAATCCATAAAGTGTTTGTCATGAGTTTAGTTTTACTTACTTTACACATACTTTTTTCTTTTTTTGGTTAATTCTGTCATCTATACTCAGCACCAATTCAGAGTAGAGGCTGTATTTTCAGCTAGAAACTCGCAATCTCTAAATAAATATTTCGTGTCCAGAAAATGACAATATGTATCTTTAAACTGATCAGGAAATAGTGAGATGACTGAAAAAGTGATTATACAAGAGCAAGGCGTCACCAGCATCACTGCACAGCAGATCACTCTGCCAACATGGAGACGCACAATAGGGACTATAAGTCAATGAAGCTAATGTAATGTCAGTATTTCAGTCATCGCAACCACGTGCTTTGTTATCATATTGAAAACAGGTAATTAAATGTGATGAATGAAAAATATTGACTGCCAATATATAACTAAGTGTCCCTGAAAATTAGCTAGAGACTCCCAACTGTATATTGTTCATTTTCTTGACTTACATCGAATGTTTGTCATGCAAAAAAAAAAAAAAATTAATATAATTTATAATTTGGTGTGCTTTGCGAAACCGCCTGCAATCGTGTCTTTGTCAACGTTCTTTATTGAAATCTGTTTTTCACACTCTGCTTTCCACTTGACTTTTTCATGTTTTGTTATGTATTTATCACAACTTACAGCGACTGCTTGCTCCAGACATGAATTGCTCATGAAACACTTTTTTCCCCAGGAACACACTTCAACAACAACGTCATCATCATCATCAAAAATATTCAGTTCCGTCTTCCATCAGACTAAAGCGACATGATTATATTAGAAAACCTCTTTTTCCTCCAAATTGGAAGAGCGTGTTTAAAATGCTGCTGCTTTCCTGTCTGACTGCAGTACATCTGCTTAAAAGCGGGACTATAAACACGGGCATATTTAACTTTGATGCATTTATCCACACGGGATTGGTTTGGAATCAACAGGGGCTTTATAAAAGTGAATGGATTTGCGCGCGTATAAACACATTTGACTTTAAAGTGTTTTTGCCAAAATTGGCTGCACAACAGGGAGAATGCAGACTTGAGTGTAAAACCTTGATCTTGATCACAGCTTTCCTCCAGTTGCAGTGTGATCAGGTAATTTTAATGAGTTTTCTGAAACATCAACAACATAAGCCGTGTTTGAGACGGTTGCGAATAAGAAGGCATTATTATTGCTGCCTTGCAGTCAGTGAAATAGTTAGAGTTGTGGGCGAGAGTTTCAAAGCAGCTGCCTCCCTCACAATGTAGCTCTTCCTTTACCAAGATTCAAGAGGGACCAAACACGGGTCAGTCGAGTGACCCAATTCTTTCTATAACAATATCAAAAATACTGCAATGGCGCTCCGTTCCATCAGCCACTCCACGGGGAGGGTGACTCATGTTCAGTTAATACAGATTATTTGGAAAGAAATGATAACCCTTGAAAACAGGGACCAATAAATACGATTCACAACACATCATGAAAGCACTTAGGAGGATGGACGAGTACTCGCTGGTCAATAGTGAATAGCTTGCACTTTCATTTACTAATGGCTTCATTTTCTTGTTGGCGCGGTGCAGCGGAGAGTCATGCATGACCAAACGTGTTTATTTGTTTTACTAGTTAAGATAAATAAAGCGTGAGGCATCCTGAATAAGGCAGTAAACTGTTGTTTTTCATCAAAAAAAAAAAATATATTTAGGATTTTTTTTTTTTGTCCTGACTCTTTATGAGTTCAATTTTTTTTTTTTTGAGTGCCATGGTTTTTAAGACATTTTATTTTATTGTTTAATTATTATTATTATTTTAAGTTTTACATCATTTTATTTATTTATTTATTTTTGTGGAAGTCATGGTAATCCATTTCAATTGCAAACTGAGGACTGATTTTGAAAATCTCCTTTCTCTTCACCAATATGCCTCACATTCTTTTAGCACTTCCTCAATGTGTTGGGACAGATGCTCGACCAAGTGATTTTATCTCACTCCTAGTAGCTTCAGCGACAATTTTTTTTTTTTTTTTTTAATGTGACGCACTAATCACTTATATTTGAGAAGGAGGTACTTGAGGAATCCTTCTATTCTGTGAACAGTCCAATCCCTGTAATCCCAGTGGGAGACGTGCCAAAGTACATGGCAGTGGGTTACAGTTTTTGCAGATGATATACTGCTTCTGCTTGGGTTGGCAGTGACATGGGTCACTCAGTATGTTACTGGGATCAGGATAGAAACTTGTGGTGTGACGCTATGATCCAAAATGACTAGAAAGTTGTATCAAAGTGAATACAAAGGTTGACTAAAATCAAAAGTTACAGTAGCAGTGGTCATCCAGATCAGACATGCAAAACCAGTTTTTAAATCGATGAGCGCTGTCTCCAAAATTTGTCGTCAACTTTCTCACGTTTGATCACAATCTGAAGCACTGAAAATGAATATATTTCCAACTATCAGTGCATAGCCCTCTGATATTCTACTACATAAAAAAATAAATAATAATAATTAAAGTCATATTATTTATTATTTTTTGGTTTGTTTTTGTTTTTTGTTATGTTTATTTGTCGAGTGCCTTTGTTGACTGTGTTGTTACCGTGCTTTGTGGTCTCTCCTTGTATATGCTTTAAATGTTTGTCTTCAATGTTTGTTTGCTTCCGACAAGCAACATTTCCCCATTGAGGGATGAATGAAGCCTATCAATCAGAATCAGAATCAGAATCAGAATAATCTTTATTGCCATGGTCAGTGAGGATCCCACCAACTAGGAAAGTGCTTTGGAATAATGTGCTATCATAAATAAAATAAAATAAAATAAAATAAAATAACAAGGGATGATCACGAATTCAACAGTCTGATGGCTGAGGGGAAGAAGCTGTTCCTGTGACGGGAGGTTCTGGTCTGGATGGACCGTAGCCTCCTGCCAGAGGGAAGAGGAACAAACACTCCATGTCCAGGGTGAGAAGGGTCGGCTCTGATCCGACCTGCACGTCTCTGGGTCCTGGAGACATACAGGCCCTGAAGAGGTGGCAGTCACCTTCTCAGCAGAATCTGAGTTTACACATGTAAAGTGGTATGAATGAAAACTGCTCCAAAATATCTTTGCTGAAAAGCCAAGAAGGTTCCAACGGGGCATTTTATATATCCCGCATGTCCACCTCACGCACGTCCACAATGTATGTTGTCCACCAAATCACGTCATCTGCCACGATGCTCTCGACACCCAGCGTGCATGTCATGTGGAGCACAAGAGGGTAATTGCATTAGCGTAATTGTTAGCACATTAAAAGATGTGCTACAACGCGGATGCAGCCGCTGGCAAACTGTCGACGAACGCCGTCTGCAGTCGGGTCGGAGACAGACACATGTTGAATATTTACATGCGCGCGGGCGCAGCATAACATGTGGAAAATGATATTAACGCTGATGCCATTCATCACCAGGGAATTGGATGATGTGCTCGTCGCGAAAACGACGCCTGTCAACTAATCTGTCACGCATTAATGAAGGCCATTTTTCTCCAGAGTTTTCAGGACATTTTGGACACGATGCATTCACGGTCACGCTGCTAGAATTGATGATAATTGTGTGTTTACTCCATCTGAGGAGATGATGAAGAATTGAAGTCCATGTATGGACCCCGCTCTCGCCCCGTCCTTTGATCCCGCCCAGCTGTCACGCCGCACCTCAGCGGAAACACACGCAGAAACGCCTTCATATCATGTGATAGACAGGGCTCATTCATTTGTCTCCTGCTGTCGCTGATTTACTCAGATGGAATGGTTGATGTTTTTTTTTTTGTTTTTTTTCGAGCGTGGTGTTATTTATTACAGAGCTGAATCATTGTTGTTTTAATTAAAGCGCAAATTTCCATTGCCAGCTTCATCTACATGTTCCAATTTTGCCTCCAGAAAACAGCTTAGCAACTGATGAATGACGCTGTGTGACGGTGAGGAAAAGATGAGACTTACTTGGGAACAAAACCACATGAATGTCAAAGCCATTATTCCTTTTTTTTTTCTTTGTCTCTCACTTCTGAGCTCACTGTATTTGCTGACATGCATTTCCAAATCCACTTCCTTTTACTGCTGTACTCTTCCTTCTCTCAGCACTGTGAGAGGGCAGAATATTACACTTTTGTTCCTTTTGCTTAACCACCTTTTTTTTCCCCCCACTCCTTATCCAATCTGTTCTCATTTTTCTTCTCTTTTCTGTATTCTGTTTTCCTCCGCAGTGAAGCGATCAGTAGATTTTAAATCACGGGGCGTTAAATTATTCCCTGGCAAAGACTCCGGCAACAAGTTTTCGTGTGAGTTCACATCTTAATGTCACTCTGGCTAATGAACACAAATGTGATGGCTTGGACTGGCTTGATTTCCTTTCTTTCTTTCTTTTTTTTGCTTTGTTGTCTTGCTTTGTTTTCATTCTCTTAAGAGGCTGTCTATGCTAGCACATGTGCACAATTGGACGCCCCCCCCCCACGTTATCATTCACGTCACTGTGCCTCACAACTTGGTATTTAAACAGCTACACCACTCCGTCGACATAATCCATGCCAGAACTTACTTGCTACCTGAAATATCTCATCATTTAGTCACGTTTATTGATCCGGTTTAGCATTGTTTCAGTCTCGATTGGCTGTTTTTTTATGAGCCCTTCTACCTAAATTATATTGGGGTGAGGATCAATTTTTTTTTTTATGAATATCGCCATTATCTAATAGGTAGTGATGGTCCGGTGAGGCTACATGAGACAGCGTCTTCGTTTTCACTGCCCAGAAGGTGGCGCTCTTGGTAGAAAAGCGATGTGACGTTTCATTGAAGCCATTTTTTCAGAGCAGAAAGTGCCGTCTAGTGGACACACTTTCACAAAACCTCACCAGCTCATGACCGGCTTTGAAAATAAGCAACCTAAAAATGTTCTTTTTGGTCACTAATAATCCACGTGTGAAGATTGGCAGCACTTTCATTGAGACATATGAGCGCAGAGACATGCCAATGAAGCACATATGCTGAAGTAGTCACAGCCTTTTAGAGAACATTGTTCTGCATTCTGTCCGTTTTGGTCTTTGTCACTCTGTTTTTGCTTCATGTCTGTAACTCCATTGCTTGCTCAGATGGAGTTTTTTCTTATTTTTTGCAGCTTGGCTTGGTTTCTTGAGCACATTTTTAGGACTTCTGGAGGCAATGGAAATGAGCTAGTGCTTCAAATTCCACACTTTTCTTTTAATTTTACTAAATGCTATGCTGAATATTTGCAAAACAACTCTTAAACTGCGCGCCTGTACTCGAATGCTGGGTGCAGTCCATGTGCAGAAAAGCATAAATAATTTAAAAATATAGTTGAATATATTTTGTGAGCAAGTGGATAAAGAAAGTGAGAATTATCTTTCACATTCAAGTATTGCTTAACATAAAAAAAAATACAGTGAATCATGACAATCTTCACTTTAAACCCATCTTTCCCATATGAGTCTGGTGAAACTTCATGAAACAGTGCCCTCTTTTTCAGAGCTCAGAAGGTGGCGCTCTTAGTTTAAAAAAATGATGTGAGGTTTCATGGACAGAGTTGTTTGTAGTCATAGATTTTAGAGCAGAGACTGCAATGTAGTGAGGTTTCATGAGGCCTCACCAGCCCAGAAAACAGAACAGCATCTCCAGACGGACATCTTCGACACACACAAAACCTGACAAACATGAATACGTCTCTACAAGCTGGTGTCTGACTGTGCATGCTGTGGTTCATTGGTCTGCATGTTGTGTTGCAAATGCAGTTGACCTAACACTTACATGTTTGCATGGCACCTGAGCTGGTCTCGTGGAGTTCTGTGCTTCAGTGGTTGCAAAGTTGCGCTACTCAACCCAGGTCATGAAGAAAAGAAAACAAAAACATAGCTCATGTGGAGTTTCAGTGGAATTGCTTGGCCTTGACGTTGAGATGATCTGGGTGTGTGGGGTATGTATGGGGCGAGCATGACAGCTGTCTGATGTATGAGTGATGCACTTGTTCACAAGGTTTCCCCCCTATAGTGTTTTTGCTGTGCTTATGAATCAAGCGATCTTGAACTTCGTGTGCTGCTGCAGGTCATCGTGACATGCAGTGTTTGTAAAGAACTGCTTCAAATGAGATCAGGGGGATTGCTCTGGGAAAATAGGTGAAAGTGAGGGTCGAGGCTCCATGTTAAATCAGAGGGAAGGGCAGGGAGTGAGGGCAGAGGTTGGAGGGCTATGAAAGGGATCATAAGTGATTTATGAGTGACAAGGATCTGCGGCGAAAGGTTGGGGACGGCAGTGACGGAGTCAAACGTGTGGGTCTGACATACAGATGGACTCGCTCAGGGGCGATGAATGGGGAGCTGAGTAAAGCCCATGATAGACTGTATGAGACACTCATTCACATAAGATGACAGCCGAGATGTGCAAACACAGCTAACAAAGGAAAAGCAATGAGCAGCCCACCGTGTCATGAAGGATTTTCATCACACACACTGGGTGCAAATGGTGCCACCATATGGCCCAATCCAACATATTGTGCCTGGTGAAGTTATTATTATTATTATTATTATTATTGTTATTATTATTATTCATTTTTTCCAAATTGCTGCAATGATACACATTAACTACATATTGTCACTCCTAAAGGTCCTCGCACACCAGACCAATATTTTCATTTTTTTATTGCTTGCACTCTATGAATGTCAACCAAAATTCTATTTTTTTTTGTTTTTTTTTTTCATTTTTCCAGTCGGGGCTAGCACACATCCGACCAATTGGAACGCTCCTTGTTAACATGTTAAAAGGTTCAAAAGTAGAAAGTGGTCGAAGTCTCTGAGTCAAAAAATAATTTTCTCATAGCCTCGTCCTATAATCGTATTAAATCTACAACATCTGCACCATAGATCCGTCACATAATCCTGTCAGTTTTTATCTTACAGTTCAATATGAATGAATCACGAGGGCCTTATTAGCTCAACTTTAAATTTTGATGAAATTAACTGTTTTTCTTATTTATTTTTTTCGTTCTGTTCAATTGTCCTTTCAGTGAGTATTTTTGTTAAGTAGTTTTTGCCTGTCAAAATAAATATTTTGTTTTTCTGTGATTTATATTTAAACATTTTCCAACTTATTTTTGTTACTTAAGTACAGCATACATTTCTTTGAAACATCATTTTAAAGCTTGTAAAAAGATCAGATCATTCTCCATTGGCTTGACGGCCCCGTGAAACATTGCAAATAACAGGCGCCCTGTAGGAGGCGCTGTTGCCCGGCCCTGCTCTGACTGTTTAGACGGAAATATCGGAAGCAGGTCTCCCAGGTGTGAACTGGCCAAAGAACACAATTGAACACAGTCAGTGATGCAATCCAAAGCAAAATTTAAATTATGGAGAAAGTGTAACTTCAAGAAACAGGAATCAAACTGCGAGTGATTGAAAGACTTTGTGCTGGACTGGTTAGGGTTCTTGACAGTTTGTTGTCTTGTGGTTGAAGTAAGGCTGGCCATATGGAAATGAATATGCTAATACGTCTGGCATCCCGTGGATCAGATGTTCCTTTTCACTTTTCTGAGTGGTTTCACTTTGGAAACAATCTTGCCTGGCTGTCCACATATGCAAAGACATCAATCTTCCCGTTGCTATCTGTTCTCTTTGCTATGTGCTCAGAAATGGACCAATTTGTTTACCATCTACACACTGTACTGTTACTGTAACTGGTCCCTCTGGTATGGTGTTAATAGTCCAGATGGTCGAATTAGCCGCTCCAGCAAAGCAACAAACTATCTTCTGTAACAAACATGCAAAAAAAAAAAAAAAAAAAAAGAGAGAGAGAGTGAGAGAGCGAGCGACTCTCCAACCACCTGCTGGGTTTGCTGCTTCAGGCCAAAAATGTGTGGATGCATTGTTGGATCGCTCAGACAGCTTGGAGGGGAAGATGGGCTCTGTGCGAGAAGGAACACAAACAGAACCACCATGCCGCCTTAATGTGTTACACTTTATAGATTCAGTTTGGAATCAATTGCCATAGAAAAGGTCAAATCCTTTTTCTAGTGATTAAAACACGTTCAAAAACACTCAAATGTCCTATTGTTGTCTATAGGAAGTCATTTTGAAGCCCATCAGTAGCTGGATTGAGGCTAAAGCAATTTTATCTGGGGAAACCCAGAGCCACATCTGAACCCTTCCAAGGGATCATGGGATTTACCCAAGCTAGAGTGGCGCTTTTCGGATCTGACCTGTGAGCTACAGACGGCTCGACTGAGGCAAACAGTCTGACATCCTCACGGGGGATCCGCACCACCTGAACGAGAGCCTTTAAACACAGGCTGGAAATGGAATCATTTGTTGTGAGGTGAAATTGATTATTTATTTGTTTCCTTTTGAAAGTCCACTCTGAGGGGACACACTGGAATGTCACATATATGCTTTAGAAGTTGAGCAAATGCTCATTTGAATTTGAATAAGATAATCTGGTCAACTTCATCACAGAAAGTGTAATTCAATTGTAAAAAAAACAACTTATATTTAGAGCCCAATAGATGAACAGACTAATGGGCAAAGTCCAAGGTGAAGAGGAGAGTGCAGACAAGGTGGAACTGTTTAAGACGACTGTTGACCATTAAAGGCTGCATACAAAGACAAGAATCACAGATGAAGACGTTCAGATTCTTATGGGGAGTGACTCTGAAGGACAACATCCAACCTGAGTATGTCAGTGGCAGAGCTCATGTGAAGAAGTTTGGAGGCAAAGCTGGAGATGCCAGATGGTTTGGAAAGGAGAGAAAGTGTCGGCAGAAGAATGCTAAATGTCATCTGAAGAAGAGCAGGAAAGCAAAGCAGGATGGTAGCTGTGGTGAAGGACAGCATGAAGATGTTACAACGGACAAAGAAAGATGCTCAAGTTTGGTGAACTTGCATCTTTCAAATCACAAATCTTTTTACTATGAAGTATGTATTCAATGAAGGCGCATTAAAACATGCGTCGCCTTCTTCCTTCCCTGTTGAGAAGCAAATATTTTGTTTTGCTTTCAGAAATTAATATTCCCATTTTCATGTGTCACTTTCAACCCATCCACTGTGGAAGTGAGCTCAAATAAATCCAATTTGAATGACTTTATTGACTCTTAAATTGCTTGCATTTTGGACATAGTTGAAAAAAATGTCAACTATGATTGGTTGAATAAACAGAATCAACATTTGCCAGTATAATAAACCTTGGAATTATGAAAATTATTTATGCAATTTCAGTTTTCACCACATTGCAAAAAGACCTTGATTTCTGGCAGAAAATCGAGTTACAAATAAACTCTAGCATTTTATTTTCCTTATATTGTATAGAATAAATATTTTGGCTACAATTCATACAGAGGTCTTTTAGGGAATAGTACTATTTACATGTAAACATACATTTTAAGTTAACCACTCTTTAGGCTTGTGGGATTATTGGGAGAGAGGCAGCATCCCGGACAGGTCGCCAGTCCATTGCAGGGCAATGTTCTGTTCTTGAACAGCAAATCCACATCAGCCCCCTCGATCAGTTTTTTGCACGTCCGAGCAACACTGAGTGTCCATTTAACCTAGTGAGCATGTCTTTGGACTGTGGGAGGAAACCGGAACTCGCAGAAGATCCACACGCACACAGGGAGAACACGCAAACTCTATCCTAACTCTAACCTTCTTGCTGAGAGAGTGTTAACCATTGCGCCACCGTAGTATAGTACGATTTGGTCAAGCATATTCCAGTGTGCCTAGGGTACGGGTTGGGATCACGGTTCTTGAATCTTTGAAACTAGTTTAAGTAGTAAACCATACATGATGGTAAACAATCATAGCATAATGAAGGTCTCATAAATACATTGTCGTGTCTTTGTCATGGCTGTCTGTGGAGTCAGACACAGTTGCTGTGTTGTTGTTGGCTGACAAAAGACTCGGGAGAGCGAGGTTAAATGAAGAGATTTATTAACACAGATGAGAAATACAAAGACGAACTGGAACGGCAAAACCAAGGGCTTCAACGCCAGAAGTGGCGCTAGGAAGACAAAACATGTTGGGAGGCGGTCGAAACCTGGAACAAAAAGAAGGCAAATAATTCACTCAAGTCTGACGAACGGGGGCAACGAAAAACGGAAATGAACTCACAAGGCCCAATAACAGAAAGTGCTCAGTGGTGGAATAAAACACACTCACACGAGAAAATATTGAGCACGACAGAGAAACAAAAACACTCACACACGATCAAAGATGAGAAACAGAAAGCGGAGCGAGGAGAATGAAACTAAGGACGCGGCTGAAAAGGAATTCAAGCACGCACACAATTTAGAAAGATTCAGGGAAATACATGAGAGACCGGAGTCAGAGGAGGGTTTACCGTAGGAACGTGAAGTAACCATCTGGCGACACAAGCTGGCAGCAAGTTGTTGAGATCCAGTGAAGGTTGATCTGATCGATGCCATCCATGTGGCTCAAACAAGGAAACGGAAAACACAAAACTAAATTGGAAATAACAAAAAATGCCACAAAAGAAACAAAGATGACAGTCTTTTGAACATAGTAATAGATCATAGTTGTGAGATTGAAGTATAATCCATGTTATTTTGATTGCCAGCGATGAATGTTCACTGAGAATTATGATAAAAGCAAATAAAGACTAAAGGTATATATTTCTAAGAATGCTTTAGGAGATGCTTGCCTGCTGGAAACACATGGAAATGTTTAATAAAAAAGGGCATCGACCATTAAAAAAAATAGAACAAGTAAAATGAAAAAATGTCAAATGTTTTCGCTAAATTCATTAAAAAACATGTTTTTTTAATAGTGTGGGGGGAGTGGTAACTACATGGATTAATGTCTGTTACATGAGCAACAGCTGCAAACTAAAACATTCATCAGCCTTTCAAATCGCCTCCAATTCATAATATCCTAGGAGGACTGTCTTCTCGACTGCCAGGAGCCCGGATACATCCAATGCCCAGGTGTAATTGACTTTGTCTTTTTATTTATTTATCTGTAACCAAACTTGTTTCAACAAGTATAGCGGTCAATCAGAGCATCTCTAAAGACCAGGCGTCGTCCACACAAGCTCTTAGCACCATCGTTCACTTAATCCAAGAGCACTTAACCAGGGCTCAGCAGTGAGTCAGAGTCCAGATACTATAAAACCAAAACTAGTCTAGATGTGATACTGGACATCATCCTACTTAGTGAAGTATGAATATTTTTTTAAGAGTCTGCAGTCGCAAATAGTAAATATTGGTATTGAAGATGAGTGCGTCTATGAGGTGTCCTCTTTGGCCATTTATGAAAACAAGCCTATAAAATGGTGTTGTTTTCAAACAGCTATTGTTGGATAGTTCTCTTGATATACATTAGTATGAATAAGCTGCAGTTGTATTCCCATTCATGCCGTGCAGTAACACAAAGTGCAAAGCCAGTGTCAGTTTAAAACTTTAAAAGAAGCGATAATACTCGTGTGTTTGGGGTACGAGTGAAGGAAATGAGCTCACTTTTCCCCTTCAGCAATTCCTTAATGATGTTAGACATTAGGAAAAAGACGAATGACTGAAGGAAAGCAAGAAAATCACATGAAATTTCCTCACTCCAATTTACTAAATCACAGCTCTAAGTGTTAAAAACGCTCTTTTGCAATTTTATTTTATGAAAGACTGCAGTAGATGTGGAGTTGCTGCTCATTAATTCTTCTCTGCATCTTGAAATAAAGTTTCTGACTGAACATCCAAAGTGGACAGTAACTGATGAATGTTGCTGCTTTTAAAAGACTTCAATTCAATCGTATATTTATGGGATTTTTTTTTTTTTTTTTTCGATCTGGTTCCTGGCAGCATCTCCGCTTCCCCGCGGAGATACAGAGATAGTTGTACGTGTTTTCTTTATTCAGCCACCCACTCCAGAAATAATAATACAAACAGACATGAGCACACATTGTCCTGCAGCTCAGCATGAATCCAACTGCATTTTTTCCCCACAAAAATATGATCTCAATGCTCTAAAGAAATTGAAAAGCCATTGATGTTTGTTGGCTCTTGTGGTAAATCCAGTCAACGCATGTGGTGCTGTGATGCTGAATGAAATTGTCATGGTATAAAGGGGGATGATGGAAAAGCTGGAGGAGAATAATAAATAGACGGGGTTTTATTATATTCTTGAATTTATGTTAGGATTGTTAGATTTTTTTTTTTCTCATTGTTTAGTTTTGGAGCAGTCAGGATTGTTGTGTTTGAAACAGACCTACGAGGCATTTAGAGCATATTGTTAGGATGTCACATGCTCGTCTCCCACAGTAAAAAACTACCAAAACCTGAAACATTACTGGCTTTTGATATTTGGAACTATTGTGGGTTCAACCTTGCCAAGCGTGATGATGATGATTCTGCATCAAAATCCATGGCGCCCCCCCATCAGAAAAGGCTAACACAAGAGTTCAATTCTGCCTTGTGTTTTCTATTACATTTCCAAAATATTGTTATTTATTCATGATTATTATTATAATGCATTTTTTTTGTTTTTGCATGTGGAGTCTGACTAACATGTATTTGTTGCTGCAGCTTGCTAACTCTGAATTAGTAATGTGGCTAAGAGTCCAAAATGTAAGATGCATATTTGAAATGTCTCATGGGCTCGCAACAGAAGTGTGATCTTCTCAATAGAAGACTACATGAATTGCTGTCAGTTGAGATTAATTTGTATTTTGTTGCTGTGACAGCGTAAGTGTGTGACTCATTCCGTCTCATCTCCTCCCTTCTTTTCTGTGTCTCTGAGTAGTAAACGAAGGAGGTGTGCGACAGGCGTCCAACTCCTGCCCCGATCCTGGAGAGCCGGAGAACGGGAAGCGGCATGGCAACGACTTCAGGTGCAGCCACGTTTGGACCAAAATATTAGTCATTATTCGTAACATATGATTTTCCTGACACCTGTTTCATTCTTTTTTTTTTTTGGTTTGGTCTGAAGCATTGGCGGTGTTGTTCAGTTCACGTGTGGAGAAGATTACGTTCTCCAAGGAAGTAAAAGCATAAGCTGCCAGAGAGTCGCTGAAGTCTTCGCAGCATGGAGTGATCACAGACCAGTGTGCAAAGGTAAGAAATGGCCTCTACACTGACCATTGTGAGTGAAGTGGATGTGAAATTTGGAGACGATTTAAGCACAGTGACAGACCTCACCCCCATGATGCAGTGGCCTCCTGCCTTTTTGCAGGGTTGCACCTAATGTCTTCATATCTGGTTGTTTGCACCCATAAAACAGACACTAAATTCTATCCATACTTCACGAATATGTACTTTCCTCCTTAGAATTTATTTAAATATTTTTTAAATTATGATCCTCTCTTTTTCATCTCCATGGTTGATGTTCTTCTTTAGGTCAGGAATTATACAAAGGAGGACTGGAACACAGTTGAGGAGGGGCGGAGGGGGGAAGCTGTCATGTTAAATGCCAAAGTCGTTTGTTATGTCTCCCTTTGCTATACTGCGGATCCCTGCTTCAGACGTGTGCATTTAACAATACATGAAGTGTGACCGCGTGTCTGAAAGAGGACGATTAACTGAAGAGTACATGCATATGAAGCGTGATAGCTAAATTAATCCATCAGTGCACGGATGACTGATGACATGTTGTATTGATCATGCTGGATTCTTAAGTATATTTTCGTTTGAAAGGCCTTTTTATTTGTTGCATCACAAACTTTTCCTGCCAGTAATTCTGCTTTTATCGTCACAGAGTGACTGAGGTTATGTTTTAGCGCTTTATTCGAATATATTTGTGAAGTGACTCATTCCCTCTCATCGCCTCACAAAAATGGATCAGTGTACAGTGGTACCTCGGTTCTCGACCACAATCCGTTCCAGATGGTGGTTCAAGAAGCGAATTGTTCAAAATCTGAATCGATTTTTCCCCTCACAATGAATGGAAAAAGAAACAATGCGTTCCAAGCCTTAAAGTAGTCCTTTGTAGGAGTGAATGTAGAGTGTCTGCTGCAGGTGCGCTGTTCCTCTATGTGTGTGGCCGCTGCATGTGGGAGGGGTTGCCGAGTGAGTGACGTCTCTCCAGAAGTGAAGAGGTGCCCGGTGCGTGTCCAGCTCTGAATGTGCGCTTCTGTGCAGTTTGGCTGTGACAAAGTCATAAACCAAGTCACGCTCTGTCCCAGACTCGCCTCATCCCTGTCCCAGCTCCAGCCCACAACAGGACATCAAACCCTGGAGTGCGCGCTCCAGCCTCGGAGGTGTGGAGAGCGAGCACCTCCCCTGTGACACTCTACCACGGTCCAGTGTGGAGACAGGAAAGGTTTTACACCTCAATATGAAGAAAAAACAGTCAGTAAATGTAGCTAACGGGACACGTCTGCATACAGAGGCTGCGTTATACAAAATAACAAAGCGCTTCGTGGGTCAGCTGATCGGTCCGCGCACGTTAAGTTTTTTCCGGCTTTTTTGGGGGGTGTTCAAGTTCTGGATTTTCGTTCGAAATCCGAAGCAAAAAAATCTCAACATTTTTGTTAGAACTCCGATTTGTTCGAATTCCGGTTCGAAAACCAAGGTACCACTGTATTTCAATAAGTTTTAGGGCTAAATAGAAACTGGCAAACTTCGAGTCGTATTGATTTTGGTGGTGTTCTGCTGGTTGGTTGGGATTCAAGGCGTCACATTGGCCATCGTCACATGGGTTTTTGACTCACGATGCTGAAAGAGTTGGTCAAATTTACCCTGTGCTAACATGCTAACATTGCCCACGTGGTAGCAATGAGAGCATACGGTACTCGCTCCTGTGTGACCTCACTGCTGTGTTTTGTTTAGTTTGTTCTTTACTTGTAGGGATAGATACAAGCTAGTGTTTATGTTCCATTGCTACACACTATCATTGATGACCCTGAATAACAATACAAACTATACAAAAATGTGGATTTGTTTTGAAGGTTTTCTCATTTAGACATTGCTGCTCCTACCTGCAGTATGTAGCCTAACCTTTACCTACTGCCACCTGCTGTCCGATTGAGCGTATTGCATTTGGAGTATTCCAAAAATATCAAAGTAGAGTTTGGGGGCCAATGTGTGGCTTGGCCAGAGTGTGCACTGTGCCAGTGCAATTCTTATAATCTAAAGGATAAAATAAATAAAAATATTTTGAAATCTGTGACTCCAGGTCTTTTAGTTTTTAGCACAACAATATTCTCCAAAAAGGATACTCTGATTCAGTCGATTCTGTCAAAACAAACCAGAGATCAACACAAAAGACAGGTTGAAAAGGTAAAAAAAAAAATAAAAAACAAGAGGATTAAAAAACACAATCATCCATTATTGCCTATTAATAAAGTGAGGGCAATGTGTCCAGTCAACCCAGGATGTGGCTCATCTGCTTCTGGCTGCTCTGCAAAATAGACCGAGAATACACATGGTGGTGAGGGAAAACCAAGTAGATGACATGAACTAAAGCGCCACAAGGTCTAAACCCATAAATGTGAAAGGAGAAATGGGTCTAAAACCAATATTGAGCATTTACTGAAAGGCTAGGTGACAGGATGGTGCCACTGGTACAAGAATGGAAGGGAGTAAGACAGTCTCACCAGTTCAAGCTCTGCCTCTTCAGAATGTTCAGTAACGTGAAGAAAAAAGGATGAAAAACAAATGTCACTAAATTCTAGTTCAAAAGTCAAAACTTGCGATGACAAATGGCAATATCTCATCGCCATTGCTGTGAATGACAGCTCTAAAAAATGTGATTTATAAGGACCATATTTTTGTACCGGTAAAAGTCATAAATCAATCCACTGTGCAAACCCTGTCATCAGTATTTGCACTGATGCTATAGACGTATTGTTTGTGCTTCGATGACATTCAGCTGCTATTCAAGTCCTGAACCCAAATCCTTGTATTTTTCTCGAATCATTTGTTTGGCTTAAGCTCTATTTGTCCTTGGGGCCTCTTGTTTCTCGATGATCTCATGCTACGAATCCTCTCCAATTGTCAGCTCCTCTTAAATTCAACAGCCATTGCATCCGCACGTCGGAAGTGACAAAACGCTTATTCTTGCATGTGAATGTTCATGCCACAAGCGTAAGGCCTCAGCTGCTGGTTTAGCACCGATACTTTATTACTTAGTCTGAGTGAGGTCCAAGGGCAAGGCCGACTGCAAGGAATCCATTCCGGAGTCCCCGGGGACTCAATATCCTGCCCAAGGATACATGTTCAGGGTAAGTGCTAGTCAGCAGCAGGTCCTGAACTGCTGCACTCCGGCGAAAGGACCCATTTTAACTACTCGCCTCGGCTACTACCCTGCCTTCTCCTTGGTGCCGGACGCAAAGGGAGTGACCCCCGCGACTGCACGGCTTCACAAGCAGAGGGGGGAACAAGTCGGCCAAAAAGCACGAGGCTGCGACAGCCTCACTCCGTCTGTAATTGAACTCTGGCAATCGACCTTATTATCCCACTCATTATTAGAGATATTACAGTTCATGATACCCTTCTGATTGACTCTTGAAGGTTGACGCTCCTGGTTGGGGACGCATTGTCGTTAAGTGCCATAATTAGCAATTAAGCCAAGACAATAAGATTAAGCCTGTTAAGTCTTTCGGCTACCTGCGAGTGGAGATTGGCCCGGTGTTCCCTAAGGAAAGAGCCTGTGACACCGGCAGTCTCCGAAGGGTTTTATAGCATGGGCTGCTGAGACTCCATCAGCTGCAGCGCTTTGTTTGTACCAGCCACCAGCGAGGAACACCACTGCGCCACAGTTGTGATCATTGCATTAGAGTGAGCCAATGTTTTTCTTAGTTTTTCCACCTCAGTGGCAGCATAAGCTGTTCTGCTCACCCCCCCTTGTCAAACTGTTCCTGTCATGTCTTCCATCGTGGTTAAAGCAGCACTTAAGAGTTATTCAACCTTCATAAACTATTGTCATAACATTTGTGATGAGACATCAACTTACAACTAGCAGAATGGGATCCCTGTCATGTCCTGAGGGGGTCTGTATAAATTTTGTTATAACTCGAGGAGGGTGGTAGGAACCCTGCCACGCCAAAAAACTACAAATTTGCTGAGTTGTTTTACGGCATGCACCACTTCCTCCTCGACTACGTCACTTACTCCTATCCTCGTCGCTCAAAACACGGCGCGAACATCTAATCGCTGTTACTGCTACCATGGCCGAAGCTGCAACGAAGAAGCGGAAGGTTTTATCAGAGGAGACGAAAAAAAGAAAGAGGGAGAGCAACCGGACAAAGGCGAACTGTGCTGGGTGTTGGCTGGAACCTTATATTATTGAGCTGCTCCAACTGTATAACAGTCTTTTCTGTCAGTCTGGACAAGTATTGAATATCACCCAGTCCAAGTCTGAGACAAGTCAGTGTAAGAGTGCAGACTGAGGCGTGACCGATACCCTAAAAAAGTGGTCATGAGACTGAAGGAGGAAGAGTTCCCAAACTCTAGTAGACTGATCCTTCCTCGCAATGCACAGCTTCAGTCGTTGAATCACACTACTTCAGATCTTAGAGCAATACTGCGTTGTCTGATTCAAGGATTCCTGATCCTGAACCAAACAAGACATGTAATTGACCAATGAAGACTGGCCAACTGTTGTTTAAGAGTGACAAAGGATGTCTGTAAAATTGCAAGAGGCCAGTGGCTGTTGGATGAAGAAAGTTAATGTGTAAGTACATGGTAAAAGAAGAGGAGGAAGTTTACCGGTGAGGGCATGAAGAGGGGTGACTGAGGAGGATGATCAGGACAGGTTTGGTTCAGGAAGAGAATAACTTGCTGTGGCAACCCATGAGGGGACTTACCACAAGACAAAGACATCAAGTTATGACACTTGTATTACTGCGTGAAACTTGTTCCCATCCTGTGAACCAACTATCATTTTAGGATAGAAAAGTTTTCTCTTCAGAGGGAGAGAAAAAAAAGATTTGTCCTGATGTAAGGTAGCAGTGGATGTGAACCCCCCACAACATTTACCCCGTAAGACTTCCAAACAGTAATTCAGCCACTTTCAAGAATAGATTTAAGAGTGGCAAGTTGATCCATTACCAAGATTGGATCGGCATCGTGGTTTTCTGAATCCAGGGTTCTGGAATCGGTCATGTCATCCAGCCTGGAGCTGCAGAAGACTTTACTGACAAATACAGGTTTCCTTTATCTCCTTCCATGGGATTGTGTGAAAGCATTGTTGGTGAAATTGTTCTGACTCGTGCTGGTTTGCCTTCAAATGAAAAACTTTTGTGACAAAGTAAAGACACATCGACGGTTGCCAAGTAACTGCAGTGGATCTTTGTTATTTCCAGCATCTACCCACATAGAGTAATGTTACTCCAACATCACACGCGGATGGATGCTGATTAAAATATATTTATTTTCTCTGCTTTGGTTTTATTTTGCCACAGAGGAAAAACGCCATGAATAAAACATAGTTGATAGTTCACGACACAACTTCTGATAGAACAACCAATAACTTTGAAGGCTGTTTAATGATCCATCCATTTTGTATGCTGCCTTTGCAAGAATATGGGTCCTGATGGGATGCAGAATAGTTCACTACGCTTTACTTTGACCAAAGTCATGGCTTTATGAATCCCACAAATCCACACTTGTATTGCTCGACTTGATGGAAAATATTTTAAACATCATGCAAGAAAAAAATGAGATGGATAGTTGGAGATGAAAACACAGGAAACATCATACTATCTGTGATGGAGAGGCAGCTCATATGAAAATAAGTAAATAAAAAATGGATGTAGAATGAAGAACAACAGATTTCAGCGCACAGGTAGCTGAAATTTACCTCAGAGAGACGAGGTAAATAATATATTGGAAATCCGAATATAAAGGTCAAAACAAGACAAGCTCATTAATAGGTAATATAATGGAGGGTGATGCGTTTGTTTTGTATAATGAAAAGTTGACTCAAATAATTCTACTGGCTTCACTCACCTGAAAGTTTGGGGGGGGGTTTATATCAAAAATTACACTTCATGTCTTAAAAAAAAGACCAAATGAATACCATCATTCATTTCAGGAATGATCTCTTAAGTAACTTTTTTAATCTGAAAGAAACTATTTAAGTGAAATATGAATTGAATCATTTAGATAATAAATGGATACATGTAAAATGATACATTCAGGCTATCTAAATTATTCTTGCATTTGATTGGTCAAATAACTAGATTGCTGAATAAAGTGGAACAAAGTAGTCATTCCATTTTTCCACCTTTAAGTTAACAAAGAAAAACTGGAGAACTATTGTCAACACATTTAATAAGACCTGATGTCAACAAATGGCTTTTGCAGACCACTGCTTCAAACAGCTTTTCATTCAATGGTACAAATAAAACTTTTGTTTTAAGTCTACCTTCAACGTTTTACCCTCTTGAGGAGCATCCTAATGTGAAGCTGAAAGTCAACCTTTTCATCCACAGCAGTCAATTTCTCAAATAGAATGAATAACATTATAAGACAAGCCATTGGCTTATTGAAATTGCCAACAAATAATACCAAATGTGACTTCACAAACAGAATATGAAATTTAAGAACAATTCAGCTTTAGCAATTGATATTGCAAAGCTCTCTCTCTCTCTCTCTCTCTCTCTCTCTCTCTCTCTCTCTCTCTCTCTCTCTCATTCAGAACTCTTCTGAAACCCCATTCATGCACTCGACACCAAGCAAGAAAGTTGTTGGTTGTTGGTAGATGGCAGTGCTTGTGAAAAGTCAAAATAATCCAGATCGCAATCCGGAACCCAACCAAAATTTCATTGTCATTTCCGTAAAATTCCATTCAAAGCCTATGATAACTTTTCTGAATCATTTTGCAAAGATTAAAACCAGCCATGTATTGGTCCCTTGTCTTGACTTCATTACCCATCATGACTCATCCATCATTTAAGCATGTAGCTTCAGCTGACTGGCAGTTCAAACAAAATATTGCATGACATAAAAATGTAATTACAAATGAGTGTCTTGCAAATGTAGTGCACAGGAGTTGGGGAGTTGCTAATATTCAAGTTTAAATGAGAGAGTAGACAGACACAGACAGACTGACTGAGTCTCATTTGGCACCTTGATAAATGGGCAGATGGCAAACCCACTGAGCCAACTCCCTCTGTGCGTTTGTGTGTGTGTGTGAGTGTGCGGTTGTGTTATCTCCAGAGCAGCACAGTTCATGTGCCCAAATATACTCCGTCAACTCGGGGTGCTGTGTGTCATCCCAGTGCACGTGAACATATGTTTGCAATGACGAATGTCAAAAAGTAGGAAGAAGTACACAAAAGTGTTTGTTGTGTGTGCGTTTCATGCTCTCATCGGAGGAAGTGGTATTGGAAAAGGGTGTGCCAGCCTAATGATGTCCTCAATCACGCTCTTGCTCCTGTGGTCAATCTATCTGCTCCTGCAGCAGTTGGTGGAAGAGCCAGTTTGGGATTTAATTTCCACGCTTTGTTCTCCAATCAGTTGCGAGCGCATGTTAACAGGTAATTGGCGAGTAAATCCTGCTACTTTGGTGATAGAAAATACTTCAATATAGGGATGATAATTCTTCTTGCAAGGAGATTCTGTGGTCGGACGTTGCACCGCTGAAGGACACAAGAAGTGATCCGGAGCTCTTATGACACGTTGAGGACCATCCTAGTCTTTCAGCCTGATCGTACAGGTGGCAGGTCTGTGTCGGAAGTGGCTACATTATATGTTAAAACTTAAGATGACATAAGACCGGGATCGGTTCCGACCAACCGGTCGTAAGTCAGATTGGACGGAAGTCGAATGCCATTCAATTCAATAGCCGAGGCAAGGGTCATAGGTTCTACTGTAGTAGTAGATCACTGTATGAGAGTGAGATGCTGGGATACTGTGCTGCCCTCACTGTCGTACATGTTGCCGGGCTGCTATGTGCTGCCATGACAGATATTGATTGATTTAGGCTCTCGCTGGATGATCGAAAGACCCAAGGAGTGATATCGTTCTAAGTCTGACGCCATGATTATCGGCTATACGATATTTGAGCGGCATCTTGAGCTCTTCATTTTGGTGATGAATAGAACCAGACAGCAGAACTGGAGAGACATTACCAGAATTTCGGAACTATTGAGCGCTGCTGAATAGAAGCATTACATTCGTAAAGAAAACAACTTTGAAAGGTCTGTGAATTCCATGTAAAAATG
Source organism: Synchiropus splendidus (assembly GCF_027744825.2). Classification (NCBI taxonomy): domain Eukaryota; kingdom Metazoa; phylum Chordata; class Actinopteri; order Syngnathiformes; family Callionymidae; genus Synchiropus; species Synchiropus splendidus. The sequence goes on from NC_071337.1 coordinate 12,758,247, forward strand.
TGGCATCATACCCAACGTCACTTCTGAATAACTTTTCCATGTAGAGTCCTACATCAAGCCTGATGTATTTTCTATTTTGACCCATGTGTATTCATTCACACCACATTACCAGTGTTCCCGGGGCTTCGCACTGCAGCTGAGACCAGCTTTGGAGCGCATCGAGTGCTTTAATGTTAGTATAACACCTTCGATTTCATGTGACAAGGCTCAAGATCAAGACATAAGGCCAGTAAAAATCCATATACTGTACTAGCCGCATCATTGTTTAAGATGTGGGGTTCAGAGCTTGTGAAAAACGTAGCAGCTCATAGTCTGGAAATGAAACTGTGTGTTTTTTTTCTGATGGGGTTTGGCTTTTGTGTTGCGACAGAACTTGGGATTCAGTCGTTGGATGGAGATGGAGAGGTATTATCAAGTGGCTTCTGCTCTGTTGTAGGAGTCAATTCAGGTGGCTTCATCTCTCAGTTCCTTTTTTTTGTTAATGCCCTCAGTGTTTGTGTGCTGCAGTGGTGTGGAAAGGAAAGGCTTGATGGAGATTATTGGGTGTCTATTTGAAAACCAAACATGAAGGACAGCATGATTAATTGTGTTTTTAGTTGTTTTTTTTTTTTTTTAAATCTTGGGAAAAACAACCCCCTCAGATACAGGCGAGGATGCATGTTATTAAAAATCAGTCTGCTGTCTTGTCCAACAATATTAATATACACATTAATGTCTAGATAAGATATTTTTTTACCTGAATTTATGTCCTGTTAAAGAAGAAACTTGGAATAATTCATAAAATAATACTTGTATAATTACATACAGCCACTGGCATCATATTTTCTACAGTAATCCCAAACACCCAAGAACCATGATGCAGTGCAGCAGTTGAAGGTAGTGATGGGCTGGTGAGGCTTCATGAAACAGTGTCCTCATTTTCAGAGGCCACTAGATGGTATTTTCTGCTCAAAAATATTTCGTTTCAAACGACTATTTTGATGACACCTCAAATAATTTTTAAACCAAGAGCGCCACCTTCTCAGCTCTGAAGATGATAACACTGTTTCATGAAGCCTTGCCTGCCCATCACAAGTAGTTTAATCTTAAGAGACCTAAGTTAAAATAAATTGTGTGTTACCGAGCAAACATGGTGAAAAATCGGGGGCAAAGACCAGAAAGGTCGCCAGATGTTTTTGCCCGGCAGGTTCTATCAAAGTTTGTTGTCATTTCATGTCAAGAACATCTTAAGGACGCCTCCGGGACACACTGGAGAGAAGATGTCTCCCAGTTGGTGCTGGAATTCCTTAGTATTCCACACATTAGAGAAGCAGGTTGCTGGAGAAATGGAGGCCTGGATGATCGACTCAATTACCACAGAAAAACTGACTGAGGAACGATTAGTGGGGCTGAAAAGCAAATATGAGGCCTACGGAGATGCAGTTGTGCCAGAAAAGAGAGAGTTGTCAGAATATTTTGATGCTAAACTATTAAATTTACAAAAATAAGTCCCACTAGAACCATGCCAGCGCTAATGGTGTCGTGCTCAGAGGCCGTAAAACAAACAAAAGATAACTGTCGGGAACTGCGATTGGGGGCATGGGAGCCGTAGAAGAGACTCTGGCAATGAGTCGACCTGTTAAATAATTTTGGTATTTTTCCCGCTGTCGTTTGTGCGACCCCATCTTTATGTGCGTTTAGGCAAACTGTGTCTATTGGACTCATTCAACAAATCCTCTAGCTTGAAAAACTGTCCCACAGCCTGATGCTTCCGCGCATCATCGCTCTGGGTTCAGGTTCCAACAATACATTTTCAGTTCCAGATGGACCTCATCAGTGTGTCGTGTTGCCGTGTTGATGCATTATCAGTTTATTAATGTCGCTCCGTATTTTTTGGATGAAAGCTTTCGACACCGCCAGCCATGATGCATTACCATCAGAGGGATTCGTTTAAACAACAACCTTTTTTTGGAGACATCATATTCCATTTGTAATAGAAAATGAAAGATGACTCACGGCCAATTAACACAATTAAAAATACATGTTGTCTTGTATGCTCGATACTGACTTGTTTCAGTGGGATATGATAGATGTTCCACTGGCTTGGTCCCATGTGGGAATAGAAAAACCTGCTTCTCAGAAACAGCACAGTGGTCAATGTAAATGATTTCACCATGAAAAATTTCTGTGAAAAATAATGAATGTGACCATTTTATGTGAAACTATGAAGGAACTTTGTCACAAGATGAAAACATTGGGGAGGACATTGGATCGGTTCAATCCTCTGAGATTTATTTATTTAAAAATGGTGAAAGAAGTTAAGTACCGGTGAACTATGAGAAGAAATAAGAAGGCCATATTCCCAGATCCTTTTCACCCCATTGGGTTTCTCTCCAGGAGATGTGGCAAAAATCCATGGAGTCTCATGCACTGACAATGGAGACGCCGCTCCATTACACAGAGGATCACCCCCACTTACTTTGGCTAGCTTCGGCATCTTGTCTTGTTTCCCCAACATCCCACTGGTGGGGTATGAAGCGCTACAGGAAGGAGATCCCAAAGCAGACCCATGCAGGAGAGGCTATTTGTCCCAGTTGGACTGCTGCTGGAGGTTGTGCACTTCAGCTTGAGCTGATGTTCCCACAATCCAATCCTGAATTTCTCACCCTGTGGAACAAGAATGTCCCCTACTTTTATGAATGTTCACTGATAAAAAAATGAGGGAGACTTGGTCTTGAACATTGTAATAAATTGTCGTTCTTTCTTCTTCTCATTTTCCAAACGTGTCTTTGCTTCTGCTTCACAGCTCATGTTATTTAAACCTCAGCTATTTGCTTAGCATTTTAAACACCAGCTTTAGTTCTGAGTGGATCTATGTTCTGCCACCACATGGCCAACAACAATGAAACACAACACCTGGTTGATGCATTCTATAATCTCAATCCTGAGGGTTGTATCAGAAGTGAGCTCTTTTTAAAAGCTCGATGATACTGAAGCTAAGTGAAGGGTTCTCTGGTTGGATGAGTGATGGACAGATGTTAAGCGCACATCATTACGAGTCATGTAAATCATTTTCATACGTAACATCACACTCGACAGGCGCCAATCTGCCCAAGAACCAACCGTATGTGTGGAGGAAGAAGGAAGAAAAATCTATATGAATTATGGCGTGTTTGCTCCTCTGGTAATAGCAGTGATAATTCTCGCTGTGCTATCGCTATAGCAACACCATGCCCATTCTCCTATTGGCACAGTCCGAGTCCGGCCATCCGTTCAAGCCATGCTGATTGAGCTGTCAAACACGCTGAGTTACAAAGACATACACACACGCACACACACACACACTTTTCTGCGTGCAGATAAATCATTTCTCATGTGCAACTCAGGCACACTCCACTTCATTGCTATGCATTCATCAGTGTGTGTCTATGTGTATGAATTCCAGTGTGCAGCACACAATAGAAGGTCAACTGAAGATGCATTGAGAATTACGAAAAGAGGCATCAACTCAGCTCAGTAACAGTGAACTCAGGCAGTGATCCAGGAGAGGAGAGACGGGCGAACACTCCGGGAGAAGAGCATTTGTTCGAATTAGGTGGATAACGGTGCATGCGGGCACACTGCATTCCAGACAAAACTCTTGCAAACACACCATGAAGCAAATAGCGTCTATGTGTTATGCCAGTCAGTGTATGATATTCAAGCGCGCTCCCACACCGCAGGACTCATGATGGCCAGCTCTTATCGCAGCAAACAGATATAACAAACTTCAGAGTTGCAATAATTGCTAACAGAAAGTGTCCGTCCGTTTTGTTTACAGTTCCTTGTCTCTGAAAGGCCATTGCCCACTCTTAATGACCGCCGGCCGCGCATGGATGACTGATGTGGTGCACGCGTTGGCAGTAAACGCTGTAATCCAATTGAACCAGTCCAGAAATGTGCAGTCCGATGCAAAACAGGCAGTTTGGAGAGCAACGGCTAATTCGGTCCGTGTCATTCCGTCATGTTAGATACGGTGACATGGGCACTTTTTTTTTTACATAATCTGAATGAATGTGTTTTGGTCATTTATTTTGGTGGATGATTAAATTGTCCAATGACATGACGTGTAGTCATTGCGATGAGCTACTGTACGACAGTATATGTAGAATATAAAACACAGAAGAAGAGAGTCTTCCACCACGCCACTCCCTCAATCTAACAAACTGCCATCCTAGCAACACATGCTAGCAGAGAATATGATTGTATTCCATTCATTCGTGTCTATATTTTGTTTAATACATGTAGATATATAGCTAGGTAGATAGATAAATTATATTTATTGTCTGTTACAAAGTAAAAAACTGAAATTCCTGCCCCTTCTTCCTGACAAACAGTGAATGTACATCACCAAGATACACTGCGAAAACTGTGTTCCATTAAGAGCACGACAAATAAATACATAAAACTACCACTATATATACACAGTGGTACCTCAGTTCACGACCACAATCTGTTCCAGACGGCCGTTCGAGAAGTGAATTCTTCGAAATCTGAATCGATTTTTCCCATTACAATGAATGGAAAAAGAAATTCCAAGCCTTAAAATAGGCTTTTGTAGGAGTGAATGTAGAGTGTCTGCTGCAGGTGCGCTGTTCCTCTATGTGTGTGGCCGCTGCATGTGGGAGGGGTTGCCGAGTGAGTGACGTCTCTCCAGAAGTGAAGAGGTGCCCGGTGCGTGTCCAGCTCTGAATGTGCGCTTCTGTGCAGTTTGGCTGTGACAAAGTCATAAACCAAGTCACGCTCTGTCCCAGACTCGCCTCATCCCTGTCCCAGCTCCAGCCCACAACAGGACATCAAACCCTGGAGTGTGCGCCTCGGAGGTGTGGAGAGCGAGCACCTCCCCTGTGACACTCTACCACAGTCCAGTGCAGAGACAGGAAAGGTTTTACACCTCAATATGAAGAAAAAACAGTCAATAAATGTAGCTAACGGGACACTTTTTTCGGGGGCGTTCAGGTTCATGATTTTCGTTCGAAATCCGAAAAAACTTTACATTCCGATTTCTTCGAATTCCGAAAATTCGAAAACCAATATATATATACTTTGTGACACGAAGAGATCACCATAAAACACACCTTTCATTCTGAATGGAATTACATTTTGGAACAAGCTCAATCGGGTCATTCCATTTGGAGAAATGCGATCACATGATCACATTTTCAATCAGATCAGGCATTTATTTTGAACAGACCGTGTAAACATGTAAAATCATATATAAAATCAATGCGTCATTTCATAATCCCTTTGGGCAAACACTCAAAGTCACCACAATTTTACCCATTTTTTTTTGACATATTCCAGTCAGATAAGCTGTTTCCATACATTGATAATGCTGTTTAAGAGAATGCAATTGTTCCTTTTCAATGTTATCAACAGGTGTTGGTAGATGGGAGTTGGCTGGTGCCATAACATCCTGAAAAATTTGGAACTTTAAATGTGAATTTTTATTATGTATTTATTTATGTTAGCAGAACGGTCAGTATTGAGTATCAACTGTGTGTGACTCCAAGCGGATCAAAGTTGAAGCTAAATTGCATGTGTCAAAAGTTCAGCAAAATATTCACCAATATTTCTTTTTTGGTTCATAATCTCAGTTTTCCTTTTGGTTTTCTCAGTTTCTCTGTCTCTTCCTCGTGCCTGTGATTTGCTTGCCCTGTGATATTCACCGCATACTTGCATTGCTGTCTTGATGGTCAGTGTGTCGTCGTGAATTCTGAGGTTACATGCGGCTCCTGCCGCTGTCTGCAAGCACGTTGTGATGTAACCATATCTGCGGAATAACTCACCAATCTGTTGCTGTGTGGGAAGGGAGTCAGAGGTCACTTTTATTCAGTTTATGCATATCCTGTCTTCATTTAGCAGCCACTTTCTCCAACTCTGGTCGGTGTTTATCAGAGATGCTCCTCGTTCTTGGTCTCCTGATATTCATGAGGGGCTTGAACTGCTGCTTGTAACAAAGTTAAATGCTTAGAAATTGTTGCTTTCAACAAGGTCAATGGTAAAAGACTGTCTTCATAATACCTCTTACGGAGACGCCAGACCAACTCCAAGGATGCATTAGCCTTTCAGTCATAGTTGTTAGAATAAGTATTTATCCCATGAAAAAGTGCTGGAGATTCTGGTTCAGTTTGTTGTAATTTTGGACTGCTACATATTCATGAACTACCCAATGCATGGGAATTGGATTTACTTCCACTCACGGTGAAGTCTTCCACTTCCACAGAAGCCATATCTGTTGATCTAGAAAACCAAATAAAAATACAGCCCTGCGTTTCCCAGACGATGATCAATTCAATGTTAAACAGTGCACAACGTGGTCGAATGTTCCCTTTCCTGTGGAGCAGCTCCTTATTTATTTTATTTTATTTTATTTTTTGTTAAATCCACTCAAAAACATTTGCAATTCTTCACCATTTACACGTCAACGTGTCATTTCTCTCTCCTCTCTCTGGGCGGATCCAATCCTCATGTCCATTTCTGTCGCTCTCAGCACAGTCTCGAATCAATGCGCGGGCACGGAACACAGGCAGGGGCATTACACCGCACTCTCAAGTCTGAAGTGGCTAATGTTTAAGAGCCGATATAGGGATTTATTTCACTTTCTTTCTGTGAAAGTCACTCGTGATTGGTCAAAATGTGTGCAACATTGAGTAAATTAGAGATGGAGTTGTGACATAGACAGTTCATGGTGGAGATGCGCGTCCACAGGACAGAGAGAAACGTGACACATGGACTGGTGGTGCCGGTTTCAGAGACTACACACTGGTCAAGTGAAGAAGCTGACAGAATTAAGTGTAGTCTGTGAAAGAAACACAGGTGTCATTCATTTCAGCCTCAACAACACAGGCAGGTAGCGCTACGGTGGCCCCAGGTGGACAAAATTTAAGTCTCACAATAGATAGTCTGATACAGTCCATGAATCAGCTTGGGAAAGAATAAATAATAAGGATGAAATTGATTCAAATAATTTGATGTCCACCGTCTTCAACTTTGTGATGTGACTGCAATGTCAAGATGGAGCAGTGTCAGTTTACTTTCTATATTCTAGACATGATTTGTACATAATACCTTTTTGGTTTTGGTTACATATACATATTGGTTCAATATATTCAAGAAATCTATGCAGTTCAATTCAAAGGTGTTTATTTCATTGCACACTTTTTTTCACTCCTCAGTATGAATTATGAAAATTGCTAAAGTCCCATCACTGTTTTAAACACGTATAAACTATTATACTAGTCACCATAGCTGACATCAACCGATCGCGAGGTCCTCCCCTCCAAACACTAAGACCGCGGGGAAACACTGCAGCCGCTCCACTGCTGTTGATAGAAGCCGGGCTCAGCCACCAGGCTGGTGTGTGCACACCTGTGCATCAGGATAAAAAGTTCATTCACAGATCAAGCGTCTGGGCGTTGAGCTACGGTGCATTTATTTTGTTTGCGCACATGTCTGGTCGCGCCAGCCGTACGTGATCCTGAGGCCTATCACTGAACAAACTAATTAAGAAAGAAGCGCTGCTTCAAACCAACCAGAAAATTACCTTCCAAGTCTAACAGGACGACCCAAGGACAGATACACAGGTTCTCGATCACATCCAGTCACAACAGCCAGCCAAATAAAGATGGAGCAGTGTTATCCTGCTGCAAGCACGTGTGATTTAAACGCCCCTCTGGATGTGGTGTTTGGGTGGTTTTTCAGGATATTCGTGATCGTCCGTGAGAGCATGATGCTTATTATGGGCTGTGAGTTTATGATTTGCCCGGACGCAGCTACATTTAAGCAAGTTTTTAACAGTTGTTTGTCTCGACTGAATTCGAGAGTATGTTTATGCACAGCGTTTGGATCAGTCGATGCTGTAACTCCAGTGTAACGTGTGTTATTTCTCAGCCAATAACTTCCAGTTAGCTACTTCTTTCGGAGATGTCACTGACAGCATCAATAACGTCTGTCTGACCCCGGGGTCATTCTTCATTGCTCCTTTCTTCACACAAATTTTGCCGCTTTCACAACTTTGTCTCTCGGTGTCAGTTTTAATAGGAGCACAGATGCTAAAATGCAGTCTTCGTTGTTAAGCCGCTTCCCTTAGCACTCTGATTTAACAATCTTACCTTGCAGCTCACTTCACTCACACTCTCCTCTCTGTTGTTCACAGTGAAGACCTGTGGCAGTAACCTTCAAGGTCCTTCAGGAACCTTCACATCGCCAAACTTTCCCATTCAGTATGAGAGCAATGCCCAGTGCGTGTGGATCATCACGGCTTCAAACCCCAATAAGGTAAGTTTACGTCCTCCCCTGAACTTTCTTACTGCCTTCCAGGTGAGATGCATTGTGGAGTTTGCTTTTCAAGCTAGTTTGAGGACTTTTTTATTCACTTCCTTGTTGCGTGCCTGATTTCCTATGACTGGTTTGTGAAAGATACTTTTGTCATTTTTTTTTCTGGCATACAATTGGATTCACATTTAACAGTCAATTGAACAGACATGTATGACACAAAAACAATGATAATAACAAATTAAATCCTGCTTCAGCCATCATACTGTTCTTTAACCTGTGTCTATGAGTTTTGTGTACTTTGCAGTGCACAATGGTGAATATGTCGTGACACTATCATCTCCGTATACGGGAGGAGATCTCAGCGCCTGAAAAAAAAAAAACCTTCTAAATCAACAGATCACTTTAATGAGGAATAAAACAAGAGGCACTTGATAATACAATGACTTAACAGCACGGAAAAACCTTTGTGTTTGGGTGGAGAAAAGTCTGTATCTGAATTACATTATGTCAATTCACTTTACAAGTGAGTGGGATGTGTACATTTGATCTGTTCTATTCTGTCTCTAATCTTATATGGTTGAGAGCACTGATTTTGTTTTCCGTCATGATAAAAATCTCTTACTTCCAGCTCAATTTTAAGTATAATTTCAATATATTGATGAATCCAGAATAATGACTCTGATGGAAAACTTCTTACAAAATAAAACACACGCTCTTTGTCTTGAGAGAAAATCTAAATCAGCTATTCACTGAAGAAATGTCTTGCGTGCTGCGACAGTGATTTCTCCATTGTCCCACCTCCTCAGGACCAAGTGTCCTTACTTTAGCATGATTTTATTAGCTAGCATCACATGCAGTTGTGGAAACATTTGTCTTCATCAGCATGTTTTCATGTGTCCCACTGTCCAACATACATGCGACCTTGTTGCCCTAATACTGAGCATGGTAGAACAAGATACCAGTGAGTCACATGACACTATGATGCCAGTTTCTTAGTTTGTCAAATGCAGCAGACGAAATAAATTGTGTCCATTATTTTTTAATATTAAATTTTGTTTTTGATTCCTTGTGATTTGACCCATATGTTTTGGTCATGCCCTAAATCCTATTCCAGTGGCAACTGCTTTTACCACCCACATTTAAAACTCGGTTACGAGACACTTTGCATTTTTTTAGACTAGAAAGTTGACTCCAAGAGGATTCTGCCAAAAATTCTATTCTTCTTTGGGACCACTAATGGAATATGTTAGACAACACCCTCCGGAGAAAGCAACGTTTGAATAGCCTTCATAGTGAGATACTTTTGTCTGCTAGATTTCTGCCCTTAGTGATCTGTGGCCTGACCGCCCACCCGGCTGCAGCGATCACATACCGAGCCTGGATGTTGAAAGCTGCGTATGACTTGGAGATGGGCGAGCTCTTGTGAGCTGTTTCAAAGCTCTATTTTCTAAATTTTATTTTCTTATATTTGCTGTTGATTTATGTACTAGTCGTGACGTCCGTCATTTGTGGACTATGATAACATGTTCATTTATTTATTTTTGTTTTTTGTTTAACTTGCTTGTCATGCAGGAGGACTAACAGGCTAATGGATATGCGATAAGGCTTTGTTTTGCTTTAAAAATATATACTGTATGACAGACCTTAAACCTTAGACCTTGTTAGTAATGTGACTATAACATTTCTTTCCAGCCAATAAAATTGTATCGATATTGACGGAGCAGGGTGGCATGTAGCGACTGTAAGCGGTGGTCCGAAATGTGAAGCAGTCACTGTCACAAAGTTTACGAGTTTATTGAAGAAGCGCATTTTGAAAATCCACTGGGAAATAAACAATCCAAATGAGAGGGAAGTCCAAAACATCGTCGGACTGGCGAGGAAACAGAAGGGCCCAAACAAATCTCAAGAGGCCGACGCAGGCTGGGCTCACGCACCAGTGGCAGTAAAAGCAAAGAGAACAAATTACGAAAAACGCTGGCAACGGCAGGAGAGTCCAAGTTCACAGATCACTGAATAATGAGCAAACAAGCGGCAGCAGGTATCAGGTCAAGAGAGACGAGAGCTTCTGGCGCCGCGTTCTGTGGCGCCCCGTTCAAAAGGGGAACATCGACAGAACGGTGACAAAGATCCGGCTCCCTTCAAAAAGCCATAAGCGTGCCATTATTGAAAAAATGTTTCGCCTTTATGGAGGAGATAAATGATGCTTTCAGTCCCAATTTTGGTCGCATCACAGGGAGTCCAACCTGCGCCTTGACTACAAAACCCCTGAAAATATTGAGAGGCCTTTGTCACATTGTGCAAAGCAGTTTTGGCCTCAAGTTAACAAATGGCGTTAGAAAAAGTGAGATAAGCGAAATCTGTACGGCGCCAGCACATTTCTGCTTTTGTTGGATATTAGTGTTTGGCTGTGAGCGGTGGGTGACTGTCGCAACTCCTCTTCTTCCTGAAATAGCTTACAGATATTTGAATTTTATGCATTCAATGTATTTTTAATCACCATACACGCCACAAAGGCCACGTAATAATAATTCATGGAGAAGGTGGTGTAGAGTATCCGCTCGTCGGAGCATATCAAACTCAGACTCTGTGATTGGTTGACCCGGTGGTGTATGTGGAGCTAGTGGGTCCGGGATTCTTTGAACGGCTTTGATTTGTGTCGTCTCGTCCCAGGAGCAGTGCGATTGTTATTCAAGAGAGGGTCCATATTCCACTCAGGGTCACTGTGGTGACCGAGCTGTCGTCAATGGCTGCGTCAGCACCAGGGGAGTGTTAGTACACGTGTGCTCACTTATAAAAACCCTCTAGTCTTTCTCCCAACTTTTGATTCCATTCACTTTTCTGTCGGTGCTGAAGGCCGGACCGTCACGGCCTGGGGCTAAGAGCTCGTCCGAGGCCAAGCTGTCTTTTGTCAAACGCTCTCTGCAACCCGTAACGTCAACTGGAGGTAGAACTTTAATGTGAATCTATTATGCAGGATTGTGGTTTAGAAGCTCTGAGCTTCATCAAGTAATTTTATAGCCGTTTACTTTAAGCGGCAGTGTGAGAACTTTATTGACTGTAATAGCCCGGAATATAACATGTCACCAAACACGGTAGGTTTGGCTTCAAGGACCTTAAATCATCCCCACCGTGTGTCATAGTCGACCATATACATGTCACAGGCTACATTGCACCGTGCGATATACATGCTGAGGTGGCCGTACATCACCCTCGTGGACCTCCTGCTTTGTACCTTTGTTCGGTTTCTTGCCCCTGTTTATAAGAAGAGGAATTACCGCCCTAAGGCTGAAACAAATTGATGTATTTGCTGAAATGTCAGTGGCAGGGGTCAAACTCTGCTACTTCTCGCTAGATTTACCATCTGTCTCACAAAAGCGCCCAAAACCATGAAAGACAAAACCAAAATATCAAACATCAATGGCGAAATATGAATCGAAAAGAATAAAGTATAAAATGTATTTATTTTAGAATTAGAATTTAGAATTAGCATTTGAATACTTTTTCTAAAACATCAAGCTGTCAAAATCTTGGATAGTAAAATACCTATAATGTTCAATAGAAACCAGTTTAAAAGGGACATGGGATTGTTCAGCGTATTTTACTGGAATGTTTATTTGTTTATGAAATGAATATTTTCACCCACCTATTCACGCAAGAATCAAAACACCTCTTCAGACTTGAACAACAATTATCACTGACTGAGATTTTTTACAAACATGGCACACGTCTACATCTCGCCGGAGAATGTTGCCGGGGAACTGGAGTCATCGAACTGTGTGCGGGTGTTTGATAACTCGTGTGTTTTTGCCTTTATTAGGCTGAAAAACTTCTGATTTAGATTTACTTAAACTAATGTTAGGCTCCGACTGTTTTCACTGCCATGATCCTGCAGCTGCGCCGCTGTCTGCATGAGAACAGTGAGGAGGAAAGAAGCTGATTTTTCCGAAGTTTCTGAAGATTATTAATCGATCATTTTTGACTCCTAGATCAGTAGTCCACTGATAAAAAATCTTCTCAATCGTCAGTAAAATCTCTCTCACTTTTTTTCAACGTGTTGTGAGAGCAGCTAGGATCAATCAAGACGCTCCGTATTACGCAGCTTGTTTGCGCTATTTCCTTGTGAAATAAACATGACTTTGAGAACCAAATGTAAATCTGTGCAGCACTTATTGGGAAGCTGGACTGAGAGTCATGTGGATGAAGCCCTATGGTCTGACCCAGCAAGACAAAGGATAATGATTCAGTTTCTCTTGTTTTTGTTGCTTTGTTGCTAGAAGTGTACAAGTATACTCTTGTTTGTGTATAGATTTTCTTCCTATACACTTTTCAGTTGAAGGGCGGAATCTATTTTGTTCTGAATGCCATTATTGTTCAGTATATTTCCAGTGTTTTACAGTGCTTTGTAAGTTTGTAGTGTATGTTCTCTATTTACCTCACAATACTTATAAAGAATGCTGCGAGTTTGCCGATATGTTTTTGCCAACACAATAGCATCTTTTTTAAATCTATGTTATGACTGACTGTGTCATCCCAGGGCTATAACTAGAGTCCTGTTTTCAAACTTGCTTGTAAGAAGGTGGAAAAAGGGGCAACATAGAAAAAAGAAAATGAATGGAACTGATTCATTCTGACGGTGGGGGGAAAAAACGCTTAATGTAAAACGCTTAAAAAATGGCAGGGGAGTTTGACACACGCATTGGCATCCCATCATTTCAAATACGATAAACTAAGATGGTCACCATCTTATCACGCGTCTCCGTATGGATTCATTTTTAGAGGTACTTTTGTTTTCACATGAACACGTGTCCATTATGTTTCACTGCTTGTTGCTGCCTTTGTGCATGACTGAACATGGGATGTGTTTTTGTTCACTTCCACCCAACAGGTGGTGAGTTATGCCAACAGCTTTGGACAAGTGAAATTCTATGTCAAGAACGAGAACAAAAACCTAATGTGTCAAATTTAAATAAGCAAAAGTGTGTTGAATTCAGAACGTCATTCTGGAGTTCATGTAATTGAATGTATCCGCAAGATTGGGACTTGAAGGGCTTTAATTTAATTTAAAGTGGCTGGTTATTCTTTCCGCGGGACATTAAGGTTATTTAGATTAAGACATAACTTTAATAACCAGCCTCTCTTCTCGTCTGAAGCCTGCACTGGGCTCTGTCATCACTTTTATCAGTTTGACACTCGTGCAATTTGTACGGGAGCTTATTATAATCCCATTTCAAGAACCAAGCTGGAAGCACAAAAAGGGAATGCAAACCAGCCTGAAGGAAAAAAAAAAGTGACAAATCCTTTCTTTATTTTCAATAATCAACCATCTTTGTGTGTTTCTCTTTGGAACATCTTGGCAAACTGTTGCATTTGTGTGAGAGTCGGAATATTGTTCGTGGATTTGTGTCTTGTACACATCAATGAAGTGTCATTCTTCTCAGTGGTTTTGACAGAACTTCTAAAAAAAAAGTCATTTTAATCTGACAATGTCTACAAAGACAGCTCTTTTCCTTTTAAGCAAGTGGATTGTTCACAACACCAGTTATTTTCCTCAGACTGAACACAATGAATTTAACCACCTCTAAGTCAGTTTCTTCATTTTACAACCAATGAGCCTGTTTAGAGCTCTTATGAGCTGTATAGTTCAAAAATTTCTTCAGGAAAATACTTGTGGCAAAACAACTAAAGGAAGGTTGTTGGGCAAACTATTGAATTTGACGCATTTTGTGCTTCAAATGATTCTGTTTGGTCCAATGTTTTGAATAATACTACTCTGTAAGTGGGATAAATTAATGCTAAAATGGTACAATGCTTCACTTTTTGGGGCAAAATGATTCTTCTACTGTATTTTGGTGAGTAGGCAATGGGATGCTGTGGGAAATGGCACAGCAAGTCAGCCTCCACTTCAAAATATCACCTTAAATTGGCTTTGAATTTTAGATTTCAGCCAAATATACTGTGCTTATTCAAAAGCTCTCGTGGCCTTTGTGCTTGATTTTCCCCAGGCCTGTGTTTCATATGAGGTTGTGTAGTGTTCGAAGTAGTCCTTGTTAAGAGGACCTTTAAATAAACATTTATAAGACACATTCGCTTCTGTGAATCCTCTAACACCATGTGTGCGTACATGTTTATCCATCATTTGTTTTGCTTTACACATGTTTTTATTAATGATTTTTGTGATCATCCATTCATTGTTTAGAACCATTTTGTTTCGTACTATTATTCATATTGATATGTATATTGATAAGTTCTTTTTCCTGATACATTAAGTGAAAAAAAAAAAAAAAAAAAACTAGGGAGGTGCCCTTTTTTGACTGACTTTGGCAAACCCAAACCAGACCAGACAGGAAACAATGAGGCATTGCTTGCAGTAATTATTGGATGAGTCATGGGAGTATTATTTACCGCCGCGGTGATCCTTTGGGTAAAATAAAGATGCTACTCACAATGACAAAAACACTGATCCGGGTATGATAATGAATAAAATGAAAAGCTGCTGTGAATGCACAAGTGGCACGACACATTCGGGGCAGGGAAATTGTCCCGAATAATCCTGTCTCTCCCACCAGCAGAACATTTTTTATGGCTTGTACATGCTTCTCCCTATTTCATCCAGTACATCCTTCCCTTCATTCTCACTGTCTCATCTCTCCGGTTCTTGCTCTTTCCCCCCCGCTCCTTGCCCACCCCACTCCCCTTCCTCCCATGGGCTCCGTCCTCAGAATTACCCACATTCTTCATTAAACAGCTCAGCCTGAAAACATCAAATTACTATGGAGGAAGAGAGTACAGCGAAGGGGGAGCCGGGCACTTGAGGGATACAATCTGTTTTCCACTGTTTTGCTCATATCTCCCATTTTCACCACTCTACATCTGATACACTGGAGATTCTTAAGAATTACCTTTCTTTTTTTTTTCCTTTTTTTTTCCTCTTGGCTTCTATCTGTTCCAGACGCTCACTTTTCTGCTCCCGCGGCTTCGTAGGTTAAGTGTTAATGGGGTTCTATAGCTCTTTGCTGTTATTGCTTCATTTAGTTTAGGCAGGATGAGACTTAAGAGCCAATTGATTCTTTCTGGTTCGCGCTTAACCTTGGGTGTCGCAGCCACCAAACTCCTCCTCACGATGCTTTGAGTGGCATTACCTGTGCCTCGGCAGGTATTTTCAACCAGCACCTCTTTAAGGTTGAGTTTTGGAATCAAGGGTAAAACATTTTCATCTTTCTAGACACTTTGTTCGAGGCTTCAGTGCTGATGATGACATCCTCCATTTTGTTTTTAACATCCACTAGAAAATACAAAATATTTTGAAACTTCCCCTGGAAGATTTAAAATCTTTTACAATGATTCGTTTTTTTCTGTCTTCACCCTATCGAACAAAGTGGCCTGAGCCTTTTGCAGTTAGATTGGGAGAGAGGTGGGGGCGCAACAACCTCTCACGTGTGCTTCCACACCTACAGAAAATGTTGAGTTATTATTTACCTTCGTGGGATTTCTGGACTGTGGGAAGAAACCAGAGTGTCTGGTTGAAGTCCATGAGTGGACTGTCATTTAAATTGTTGAAAATACGAATGAAGTAGCGCTGGGTTTTTCACCAGATGTAACCTTTACAAGAATAACAGGTACGGGTATTATATATAATATACTATCATATCATCTTGTTCAGATATGTACCATCGAGTTTCAAAAAAAAAAAAAAAAAAAATGAATATTGAAATTTTGAATAGAAAAAAACAAAAACAAAAAATCAGTACAAAGTGAAAATGAATAACTTCATTCATGCTATTAATATAAAGGTTTTTTCTGTTTTGTAAAATGCAATTACGAATTCAAAACCTTTTTTACGGATACATATCTTTTTTCTTACGAGTTCAAAACTGCTGGCACAGAAATGGTGTTGGGGCGTGTCCTTGCTCCGTGGGCGAAGTTCATAGGCAACGGCGATATTGTGATGCTTGAAGAAACATAAATATGAGTATTAGTCATTTGGATGTTTGCGGAAAAGTGGCAAATACCACTCACTGCTCGGATCATGCTATTTTAATTTTAGCTTGCCATCAAAAACGATGCCAAGGTGTATGATTCTGTTATCACATTTCAAGTTTCCGCCTTCCACCAACGACATTGAATGCAGCGTCACTGGCAGCACCGATTCGCATGGCGTCTGGAGGACATCAACCTGTCAGACTTGTTTTTTTCAGAAGTTAAATATTTTATATTTTTATATTTTTTTCCGAATCCAAAACTCGATGACAGCGATATCCCTCCATCGAAAGTCAACCGACTCCACCTTTCCCCGTCTTGCTCAGCATCCCTTCATGTTGTCGTTTAGCACACATACTGTTGCCACTTTCATACGACAGCGTAATTACTGGCTATTTTGTGTAGTATGATCGACTCGTCCCGGTATTCAGAGCCCTGTCGAACAATCCTGCACTGACACTAGTATTTATTGGTTTTGTTAGTGTGCCTGCTGTTCCTGTGTTGCTGTACGCTCCGGACTGCAAATCAGTGTCACTGGTTGTAAGAACTCACTCACAGTTAAGTTGCACTGTGTTAAAGATTCTCTGAGCAATCCTGGTATTTATAGTGTAAATGAAGTACTATACTGTAGTCAACTTGGAGAATAGATGGCAATTGTTTTTCCTCACATTATACTGCATACATCCTGTTGTTATGGCTACAGAACAACAAGCCAGTGTTTTCCATTATATTCCGATCTCTGTGGATAATGCAAGGGAAAAAAAAACAGAAAAGTAGATTCTGTTCATTTGTTCGGTCAAAAGAAAACTAAGTTGCATCAGGCTGCAGACATCAATCTCAGCACTACACGAAACATCCAGTCAATTGGACGTTCAAATGGATCTTGAGCTTCACTACAACAGTGCAGACGGTCTTTTACTTGAGAGGCAATCGTCTCAATTCCCATCAAGGAATATATTTCTGCCCAGACGTGAAGTCAGCCCAATGGCGCCGAGATCTTTAGGTTTTTCTGATCTTGTCATGGGATTAGAAAGGGGGCACCTCCGTCATCTGATTGTCTTCCCGACATCCACAGGAAGTGCTTTATCAAGCAGAAATCCAATTCCATCGCCTCATTGGCTGGAAGCCATAGATGGATGGCAAGAAGGAATGTAGCGGCCAATTAGAAAGAGAGCGCCAGAGAGGGTGACATCGCCCAGAGAGGGGAGGATAGAGAGAAGCGGGGAAAGCCAAAGACGATAGAAAGAGATGGATGTTAGCATGAACACCAAGCAATTAGATGAAAGTAGTAAGTGTTCACTATTCGGTGGCACATATAGAGTACACTAACTGCATTACAGAATGCCCACATTAACAGTAGTGTGCACCTTGTCCGTTAAAGAGATCCAATCTATGAAGAGTTAAGTAAAGTGGTCACGTTCACAGCCCTGCATGTACGCACGTGTGGCCGCGCGCTAATGTGGTTATGGCCAAGCTGGATTTAATGCTCTGTGAACACTGCTGATCTGGCGTTTGGTGTGAGATAAAGGACACGTACAAGGATATAGATAGACCTGATTCCATCATCCAGCACACACATGTCACTGTACGAATGCAGCCTGGTCCAAGGGCCTGTTCCTGCACTAGCTAAGCGCAACATTAACATTAAGTTAATGTTCCCAAATTACATGAGAAGAGTTTTGAGTGTCCAAAAACTGTGTTGTTTTTCTATTGGACTGTAGAAAAAAAATGTCTCTATGATGCACTGCCTTCTGTGCGTGTACATATTCGTTTGAAGATCAGGTTTATAGCTAATGCTGCAGCTCAGTCTCAGGGTAAGAGTGACTCAGCATTGTAAGGAGCATCACCAGCCTCAGTCACACTTTTGGTACACATCAGTTTGCTATATATGCTCATCCCATGTGATTGCTATTCTTATTAAAAGGCTTTATTCTGGTTCAAGTATCCCCCAGTAACCTTATAGAGCCACGCCAGTGATGGTTACAGCTGTGAACCTGTGGAGATTAAAAGCATCTCAGCCACTAAATCCTGGAAGTGGTGACATAAAGCAACGTAATATGCATTGCATGGGAGGACACTATGGTTTTGACCCCTCCCACTTTTGCGAGTTGTGTTCTTGGTTCTTTGAGTGAGCCATTAATCTTACCGCTGTAAATTGATGTTACCCCTCGTACCTGGGTGTTCTATGTCATACGTGCGAAGCCCATTAGAGGGCATCACACGTATTCATAGAACTGAAGTTACAATCAGTAACTCAGCATTTTTTCATCCAGTCTGAGAAGTTCCTGCCAAAAGGTAATTACAACTGTAGTGCTCCTGTTCAAAGGCAAAATCACTTCACTGCCTCCTCCTGTATTTTCTTCTTTAGATAATGTAATAGAGAGTGTCGATAAACATACCATAATTTCCAGGTTACTGCGCACACCTGACTATAAGCCGCACCCCCCCCCCTTTTTTTTTTTAAGAAGAAAAAAAAAATGTAGCACTGATCTATAGGTCGCAGGTGTAGAGGTGCCATCTCGTGTCACTACTGAGACTGATTCACTCTGAGCTCGCATCATGCTGCAAATATATTTGCACTCATTCTATCAGACCAGTGACATTACAGGTGTTTTATTTCCATTAAAGCGCCCAATGCACTGTTCCGTCCTGAGTGTATTCCTGGCACTTTCTGCCTCTCGGCCACTGTTGTTGGAGCTCTGTGCAGCAGCTGAAACTGGATGTGGAGTCTCAGTATTTTAGCTGCACGAAGCTTGTTTCCCAGCAAAAATCGATACATTCGCCGTATTATTTCTCAAGCCGCAGTTGCATCTTATACTTTAGTCCGGAAATTACGATATTCACTTTGTCTCTCCAATAAGGATTGAAATAAGCAATATGTCTCTTGCCATATTTCATTCTCATCATGAGGGCACATGGGTAAATAAACATGGATATGAGTGCCGCACCGACATTTCTAAAAGACCTGTGCGGCATACTCCCGGCCTTTTGAAGTCATTTGGGCAGCTGTTCAACCCAGAAAATGAATCCCAAGGTGGAGAGAATATGAGCTGGTGCCGGCCAAGTGCAGTTTCAGTCTTTTCCCTCAGGGTCGCATCAGAATCCCTCTCTCAAAGATGACATCGCATGCATCATAATGTGCTCCTGACGACATCTATACGTGGATGTCTAATGCTTCCTCTTCATTGAATAGATTTCCTTTCCGATGTTTTCCTTTCATCTCCACTTCTCCTCTGCCAAGTATCCGGAGGCCTGTAATTAAAGAAATGGAAGGTTTACTTTCATAAAAATGTCTTAACTGAAGTTGTGGATTCCATATAGGGTCATCACATTGTGTCACAAACTAGAGAAACTGGTCCGTGGTCAAAACCAAACCTTGTTATACGCTATTGTTTTATTTTGGCTTAATGTGAAAATTGCCGTTGACTTAGAATATTATTGTATATATTATAATATATTATCAGAATATTATTACATAGCAGGGAGGCAGAAACAATGATTTCAATTCCTGCAATTTCCTGACTATAAGACAGTACTTAAGATGCTGCCAAGATATTGAGCCTTATCACATCAATCCAACCTTAAAGCGCTCAAAATGCACTGTTTTCACCTGCGTGACCACAGCTCCACCAACAAAGCCGATCTTTTGGATGAGCAGAAACAAGAACCAGCAGCTGAGACCCGCTGTGGTTTTGGACCTTCGCTCTTGCAGATGAAAACAGCGCGTTTTGAGCGCTGTAATGTAAATAGTAGATGTGAGGAGTTCATGATTCAGCACCACTGCACCCGCGGCTTATAGACCGATGCGGCTTATATATGTACTTTAGTGGGTGCCGCTAATATCCCGGTGTCTTCTGTAGTCCAGAAATGACAATCTTGCATATGCGATCTACAAATATAGTCTGGATAGAGAGCTTTGTATATTTTAACATGTGCTTGTGCAAGATTTGAACGTAATGGAAATATCAGGAACACACCCCGATTGTTATTTGTTCTTGAAATGTGACGAAATGTGAATGAAAGCGTTTTCTCCTCTCCCCTGCTCTGTGTGATTCCAGGTAATCCAGATTAACTTTGAGGAGTTTGACCTGGAGATAGCCTACGACACTCTGACCATTGGAGATGGAGGCGAGGTCGGAGACCCGACAACCATCTTGCAAGTGTGAGTATGATTTAAACCCGGATGAATGATTCTGATTCTTAATTCCTAAAGTGCTGCGTAGGAAGGAAAAAAAAAAAAAAAGCATCCTGTGTGCCACGTCAGCTGGCTTCTCTCCTTGATATGATTAATGGTCTGGAGAAAGGTTGAGCTGTGTTCCCAGCACGACCAGTCCATGCTCAGAAGTCCACTCTGCTTGATACAATGACTTTTGATGCTTTGTTGGCCGGTGACCTCTAGGTTTAGGAAATTGCTAACAATGAGTGAGTCATCCTCTTCCAAGCTTCCCTCTGTGCATACCTGCAGCTTGAACATCAAACAATATGTAATGCAGTGGGCTGTTCTGATCCTCTTAGAGAGACAGAAACCAGATACCGGACACATTGATGTTTTGCATTCTCCTCAATACGTTTTCCAATCCCCCATTAAAGCAAAAAATTCTGTCCCTGAGCGTATATATATATCTCCAGTGGGATAAACTGAATTTAAGAAGCCATGTAATCTGTAAAAAAAAAAAAAAAAAAAGAGTCGGTGAAGTGGCTGCGTTTAGCACACATCAGCATGTAGAATGTCTTGCTCTGACCGATGTTACAACACTCGGCTACAGTCAGTGGGTGTGTTACTCAACCACCTCTTATCAACTGATGAAAACAAAATGAATGTAGTGTCCATTTCATGTGATTTGACACGTCGGTCGGTGACTGAAAAGTGCTGTGAAAACGTGCATAGGCATATAAATCTGCACAGTATAGGTCCGCGCAAAGCATTTCCCTTTTTCCCAGCACCTTCATACGTGATAGTGTAATATGCACTGCTGAGATTGTCACCAGAGGAATGCTAAAGGGGCACATCTAGCAGTGTCGGGGGGGGTGCCGTCACTTGTCAACATGGACCATCGGACAGGTAGCACCACGGACCATTGCTGGCAGACGGAACTGCCAGAGCTGTCACGTTGTTAATGCCCTTGCCTTGGCCCCATCGTGACTCATAGACATCGCTGTAACCGACGGTGATGGCGATGATGATGGTGTTTGTACTCACCTTTTTACTCGCAAGATGCAAAGGGGCATCTTAAGGGTAGGGTGCTGACAGGGTGACTGTCACCATCAGGACAGCAAACGGATCACTGTGGTGGAGGCAGCACTACGGTGTGGCGCTGGCTCAGCTATCATATGTCATGGCTCAGCGAATGCCTTTGATCTTCTTGACCACATTGTCCAGAACATCATTCCCCACTTTAAGCAGCATCGAGAGTGCACACATTTCAACAAGAAAATGCTTGAGCACAAACTGCTCGTGTTTCTGTGGATCTGGTCTACTTCCACTGCCTGTGTTGTCAACAGGTTCAGAGACTTTGTGTGGCCAATGAGGAGACATTGCGCAGCTTGAATTGCTGCATGGTGGTCATACAGTCACCTGACCTTTGATACGGACCACATCTTTTCTTTCATTGCCCTCTGTATTAAGTGTTTTTGTGGATTGATTTTTTTTTATCTTCCCCAAGCATAGATCTATAAGTGTGTGATATCTACACTCTAGAAAGTCTATACTTTTACATGGTGGGGTATTTTAAATGGGAGTTTGGTAGAAGAATGAAATGTCAAATGTCAAAATATGTATATCACTGTTATGGTGCAACTTTCTGCCTTTGAAAGCCCACTGTGGGAAAGTGAATAATGGCAATTTGAAATTAATATTGTCACATAGCGTGATGCTGAAGCCTCAAAATGAATGTACTGGATATAAGGGACGATATTTAAACATATAAAACTGCTGAAAAACCAAGACTGAGACGCTTCAACACAAAGCCTGAGGTTTTCTGCTGTTTCATCTCTTTAATCTGATTTCTCCTTCAAGCTAGATGAGCCTTGTCCAATTGTTGAAAAGGCACAAAATCCCTTGTCAAAGTTGGCTGGCGAATATGACAATGTTTTTTTTTTCCAACCTAATGTTATGAGACAAACTCATGAAATATGAAAGTAATATCTTTCAGCCCTTATTGCATCTTATCAGTTTCAATGATAAAGCAATATGTGACACGTGTTTTTTGTTCGACAACCAGCTGCCTTTGAGATCCAGGGATCATTGTCAATCATGCAAATGTTTTGGAACACACATCTGCAAGGTTCAAATAACTGTCAAGGAAATATGATGGCGTGACAACATGAATTTCATCTGAGTTGATCTGCTTCTTTAGCAGTCCGGCTTCCAAAATAGTTTGCCACACTGTAATAATAGCATGTTAATGTGGATGGATGTATTTACATCAAATATCTTTTTCTTTTTTTTTTTTACTTTTTTTTTTTCCTGGGGTTTTTAATGCTTTCTTTAGCTCAGTAAAATATCATGATTTATTTGTTATCCTTATTTTATACTTTCAATATGTATTTGTAGTAATCCATAAATGTGTACTAGTAACTTCAATGGGTACATCAAAGACATACTACAGTAAAAAAAAACAAGAAAAGAAAAAACATACAGATTGTCACAATACAACTTATATTTCACAATACAATGCAACTTATATTTTACAACAGTATGTACAATCACAATAAAAAAGAAAAAACAGCAAGCTCAGGTATATATTAAGTATGTACATTTAAATGTATTTCTACAACTTCTACAACTTCTTTGGCTAAAAACAGCCTCTCGGTAAAAAAAAAAAACAACTGTATTTGAAAGCCTTGCCTTCAATTCAGACACTGCTGGATTCCCGCCGCACCCTGACATGTGTATCTAATACTCAAAACAGCACGGTAGCCATGATAAGTGTGATAATTGCTTGTAATCACTCAGCGCTTCACTCCGTTTTATGTGGAAAACTAATTCAATGTGGAATATACAAATGGGTCTTGTTGCCTTCGCATCCTGTACCAGCTTCTCTTTGCCAAATCCCATGAATTGTTTTCCCTCACTGTGTCTGTTTCCCTTTCCCCATAGTTCTAGTTCCGTTTTTTGGCTCTATTTTAGCATTAATTGTTGGTGTGTTTCACTCTTTTACCTTCCTCATTTATAGGATTTAGTGAGACTTTAATAAATGTTTTCTCATTCGGGGAACTTGCAATATTTAAATCATGAGCAGAGCCGTTTTTCCAAGTTAATGATGCAGCATAATCTTCTTCTCCCACCCAGAAAATGTGAGAAGATTTAACGGTTTAACTAAGAGTCGCGTTTCAAGTTTTCCATTTGTTTCTTTTGGAATCTAGTTGGTTATTAATTCCAATCTCATCTCATCCACTGACATATACTGTACATTCGATGTAACATTTGAAAAATTCAGTTGAGTTTGAAAAAGAAAAAGGAAGACGCTGAGAGCCTGTTTTATCCTTGTTTTTATATCAATTATTCACTCTGTGGTTGACACCAAACGTATTGCGGGGCACTGAACCGTCAGTCTCTGGTGTGTGACATGATGCAACCAGCCAGTGACCTGGACCCAAAACAGTTGTCTAGAGCAGAGTCTGGGGGGACGCATGTAAAGCCATGCACCAGAATCGTAGCAGTCATGCAACGATGCACTCAGCTGTTACAGATTTCACTTGGCAACACGTTGTTCAGATCGTCATTTCCCACTGAACTTGTGAGCACAGACAAACAGGAATTGTAGTCAATGAGCGCCTTCAGAGTGCTGAAGGTTGGATTACCATAGTCATTACATTCATATTTTATCACCAAATTTGAAATGATTGTAAGTTGTTTTTCAATTCTCTGTGTTTTCCAGTTTATCGGGGAGCTTTGTTCCGGACTTGATAGTCAGCATGACGCACCAGATGTGGCTTCACTTGCAGTCGGACGAGAGTGTGGGCTCCATAGGCTTCAAGATCAACTATAAAGGTAGGTTTTTATGTCTCTGCCATTGAGGGGATGTAAGACATTTAATTTAATTTTTAAAAATGTCAGCGAGAGAGCTGCTCCCTCTGTTAACATGACGTCATCAGCAAGAGTTTCGATTGGTCGGATGTGCTGTCGTCACAAGCGAAACTTTGGAAAAATCGACCTCAGTCCGCCGTAATTTCACTCAGCGAAATAGTTAAAAAAATGAAAAACGGCAGAATCAAAATAAAATAAAATGTATGTTTCTGATGTGCAAGGACCTTAAGAGTGGGGCAAATTGTACGTTCTCCTTGAGCTAATGTCGGTGTTTCTATCAATGAATGGGGTTTAGTGTTTTTCAGTATCGTGTGATCACACAAAACTCTGGACAATGACAGTAATTTATTTTAATTCATTCATTTTTCTTCGCTCTAACTGGTGAACAAGTCTAAACTGTACTTCAAAACTACCACTTGATTCCTTCTTTTGTTTATACCATTGCCATAAAAGGCTTCTCACGTGACCACCCAACTCAGGCTTTGGTTTGGTGCTGTGGGGCTGCAGTGGCTTTGACTTTAGGGTGTTTTATTTTATCGCTGCCTTTGATGTTTTGGGGTTTTCCTTTCTTCATTTATTTTGGATGGACATTTTGATACATTTTCCAACCAAAATATATAATAACAATTTATAAAATATTAATTTCAAAGACTTAGTAATGTATAGGTACAGTATCTTAAAATTAAATAAATGAAGTTAAAATTTAACAAAATGTGGTTTGCACTGTACAGCAGTCTGTTAGAAATGCATCTGGAAGGTTCATGTGGCTTGTGTGTGACCTCATGGTTTGTTAGTCCACTGTGCTCATTAAAACGACTGACATTTCATAATGATCTTTTTTTTTTTCTTTCACATATTTTTACATCAATAATTAACACTGAAGAATATTTTTTCAAAAACATACATGAATGATGATGAAATCTGTTTCATAGTCAGCGTTTATTTCTCAATACCTTCTTAGCAACTCTATCCGTCCTCTTTCAAAGGTCCAACATTTTGAACTGTGGGTTTTAAGACAATATTATTATTATATTGTCGTCTTTAGATGGACCTGCACACAATAAAGCACTCATGGAAACACACTCACACAATATGGGAAGTGAAACCCAATCCCGACTCACTCAAGATGAGGCGTCCAACACCCTCATCTGGGACTGAATCTCACCGCACATTTCGCCATTCCGCCCAATTACAGTCACATGCCCTTGTGGACGATGCTAATCTTTATTTGCATGTATTATCAGTCATAATTAGAGGTATGTGTATGAATGTGACCTTGCCAGTATCTCCGCATCGGTAAGTCATTCCAATCCTACAGCAGGAGATTACAAGCCATTTTTAAGCCTCTGCTTGATAAATATATTGTGAATTTAATTGCATTAGGCCGTGAAACATATTGAGATGTGCTTCACTGCAGACATTGACTTTGTGCACCTCATTGGTGTGTCATCATCTGTGGGTTCATTGTTATTTATTAAGGTCACAGTGCCAATGCCAGCGTGCGCGCGGTGTTTTGATTCATATTTGCCCTTTATAGCCTCCGGGTTTCTCTGGGAATCCAAACATGATCATCGTAAAGTGCACTCCGGTGGAATAGATAACGTCTTTGAACTTCATTTCAATTCCTCATTTGAATTTCTGACAGATTCAATTCAGATGTAATTAAAGTGAGTCAGAGCGATGAAGATGGAAATTGGGTTTTGGAATAAAAGTTCTTCAAATGCAACACAGGTTTCTTCCATTATTGCGTAAACTGCATTTCTTGTTTGGAATTTCAGTGTTTGGATTGCAAAAATCGAACAATGACCCGGATTCAAATATTTATTTTGATCATATCAGGCTCACGTTTCTAGACTGATCTGTCCACGGAGCTTCACGGTTGTCTTCCTCTTTGTCACCAGCACCATTCCATATAAAGATGGATGCCTGCGGTGAAAGTGAAAACAAGGCAATGCGTGCGTGTTGTGGTAAAAATTGAAGTCGAGCAGAAGTGATGGACAAGCTTTTGTGTGTGTCTGTGGGTAGAATGCCACAGTCTTTGGTCAAGAAGCAGAAACAAGACAGTAAATCACATCTTCCGGAACCGTTGCTGGAGTTCTGCACGGCGACTTTTGTATGTTTTTGTCGGACAAGTCTTCCATCAGTGAGCCGACGGAGCTTTTCGAGCAACTCACTTGCCTGCATCCCTGCTGCGTTTCTGTTCTTTACTCCATATTTTTCATTGTCTTGAACAAAAACGCAATGAATGTTTTGAATGTGTTGCCTTGTTTCTTTTCACCAATTCTTTTTTTTTTTCCCTCGTGCTCCATCTTGCCCCTGCTTCCCACTGTCTCACTCAATCTGTCTTCTTGTCACCATCCATTCGTCTATTATTAAATCCAAGGTCACCAACCTGGCAACACTTTGACTCCACTGTCTGTTGTATGGCATACAAATAACGCAGCCACACACACGAACAGCACACAGGGACACGAAAACTAATGCTGCCTTGTCACAGCTAACATTAAAGAAAGTGCTTAAAATGTGTGATCAGAATTATAACAAGTGTATTTACACCAAATATATCAAGCTTATGGAAGGTTGGTATCTTCCATTAGATAAAAATATAGTTTGAATTCTGTGTAGTTGATCGACACTGGTCCAAGTTTGGATCTGGAAAACCCTTTGCTTGAATTCAAGACATGGCTTCACTACTGACTGGCAAGATACAAGATGTATTTAATGTAGTAAAACTGATATTTACTTGTGACAATCGATTTTAAAGATTGAAGATTCCACGAGAAGTCGATTAGGGACAGAGGTGAGAGTGGATTTGAAGGACCTTTTTTTATAGCACAGTTTTAAGCTACAATATATAGAGCAACTGGTGTGATGGTCCATCAAATCTAAACACAGAAAGACAGTAGGAAAAACAATCTTAAAAGTAACTTGAATTTTGTCTCTGTATTTCAGTGACAAAATTCAAGTTACATTTAAGATAAATATTAAAAAATATACTTCTTACTTACATACTTACTTATTATTGACTTAAATGTGTTTTGCTTCTTGTTTTTCCTTTTTTATTTGTATTTTTTTAGGAAAAAATGTTAGATGATCTTTTTAAATAGTGAATATCTTTGTGATTATGATCTAAAGGGACTCCCTCAATCTTTCATTCATTTATTTTGAGGGACTCACTCATAACAAAAAGATCTGATTAAATGGCAAAAGAAATTCCTAAAAAGAAAAACACTGAGTTTAATTTAGAATTCAAATGCTATGAAAAAAAATACACTTTCTTCTGTCATCTTGCACTGACCTCACGAGGGCCCAGTTTTGCTCTGGTCTGGTTGAGATTGTCACAATGCTTTGCGTGCTCATTCGGTAGAAAATCCTGAACTGATGTTGAAGATGGCATGTGAACTTTACTGCAGCAAAGAGCATATTTGCGGGTGAATATATCTGCAAAAGGGAAGAAAAAAGAAAAAATGAAAATGAAGCTTTAAAGAAGTCTAAATAATAGAGGAACAAGTTTGAGGCACTGATGTCTTTTAGTTCTTCGTGTCATTTCAAAGCTGAAATGAACGCCATTATACACAGAGGCTCTGAGCTCAACAACGTGTGCAATACAATAATAAAAAATGCATGGACTTCAAGCAGTTGGTTCATTTTGGAATTTATTTATTTATCTTTGACAGTGAATGAGTTTGAAATATTGCACTGAGTAATGGAAGAGCTGGAGGCGGCACACAACAACCCCCTTTTTTTGCTTTTGTTATTGAGCGTTTTCTTTTTTAAATAAGCCGTCAATGAAAACTGCCCAGAGCAAAGCTCGAATCGCAGTGACTTTAATTACACGCGCACAAATCAATCCACAGTCATTGGGCACGAATGAGCCTAAATTAAAACGACACTCATATCTGGCAGCACATTAGGTGACCGATGACATATTAAGCGTTACTCAGTGACTCAGACCCCGTCCACATGGAAGTATTCTCAAGTTCTCTCAAGCTCAAATGTGCAGCTCTGTGTGGATGGAGCCTCATACTGAGCAACTCTTTTGCACTCTTTGGTGTCGGTTTGCATGTAGAGACTCGCACTTTTGATCTAGCTTGTGGGTGACCCTATTTGAATGAGTTTCTGACACGGACCTTCCCAAGTGCAAGACCAAGACCAAGACCAAGACCAAACCGTGAAAGAAACAGCCATTTTTCAAATAAATTAAGAGGTGAAAGGCTTTCAATGTAACAAACTTTTTTTGTTTTCCTTTCTTTTTCTGTGTTCACTTAGATCTGAGTCTTGGGCTGTGTCCCATTTCTCACCCTAACACTCTGTTTTGCGGGTTCACATGTAAGTGTAGTGTGTGCCAAATCTGCTAAGACCGAGGGCACTTGAAATGATCCCTTCAAACCGAGGGGGCTCCGAGGGGGCTGACTTCAAACGAAGTGGGAATATGAAGCGTGGATAGATGACCAACGATACTACTTTACATAATTTAAAAACTATGTTGGATAGGACAACAGAGACATTTTAGTGACAAGTACTACTCTTCCGATGGTTACTTTCTCTCGTATCACACATTTGCGACCCAAATGGTCTTCCGCGTCTGACAATATGAACAATACAACATGTATGTCCAACGGTATCTTTTTATTTCTTCTTAACAAACAACAGTGGGCTAGCATCCAGGCTAGTGTTAACATCCTCATACCTGTAATAGACCTATCGCCGCAACAGCCGGCTTAGGCTCCGCCCATTTCTTCTCCGCTGGTTCACCAAACCAAGTGAGATGATCAGTTCCGATGCAAGAGGTTGCAAAGACGTTGGGGCTGGCATTTCCAAAACGTCTTCAACATTTGATATACAGGAAACAAAACACATCAGGGCAATGACACGTTGTCTTTGCGCGTGAAGTGTTTTCCCAATTCTTAGGGACGTTAATCTGTTCACTTCGTTGTCGGAGGGCACTTCATAGTGGAGGGCACTCAAAACCAAGTGCTAGTGTTAAGTGCTAGTGTTAGGGGAAGAAATGGGTCTTGGTCTTGCCTCCCTCATTGGGCTTGGTCTAGACTGGATCTCGAGCCTACAAATTGTTGGACTTGTTGTCGGGTTAGATGGTCTTGACTGCAACAGTAGCAGCCACTGCTCTTTCCATTGCACACAGGAAGGGCCTCCTAACTGAAATGGTCTGTCTCCAGACCTTCAAATACGACTCTTTGAATTATCCAAGCTGCTGCAATACTGCAAATATATCCTGCTTTTTGCAGTTTTCTTCTTTTTTTAATAATGATTTTCAGCAATGACTCATTCCATTGCGGGCCGGCTTTTCATCAAAGCTTCCTTCCAGCATTATCCCATCACTGTAGGTTATGTAAGCATGCTCTCAGGGAATACAGGGTGCCGCTGACGCGACAAGCGCCGTCTGCACCTCATGTCACAAAACACTCGACAAATGACACAAAAATGGCACACCAGAAGTGAATATTTTATTTTTATTTATTTATTTTGTTTTTTGGTTGTGTATTTTGGTTCGGTTGAATCAACTTCGTATCTGTCACGTCAATACATTTATATTTAATTCTTCTTTAGTGTCATTTTTCCTGGTTTCTTTTTATTGGCGACACAGTGGGACTTCATCTATTTTTTTCACTGCCTGGTTGATCTCTGGTTTGATGTGGGTGTCACAGTGGGTGGACTTTGAATCCATTGGTTTCTCGTTTCCTGCTACTGAATTGATCAGGGACTGCATTGCTCAACAAATATTTCCACTTAGCTGAACTCTTTTAGCCTTGTTTTTTTTTTTTTTTTACCACCCGCTTCCACCTACGTTTCTGCTTTCTTCTCGCTAAGTTGCTATCCCTGTCACACATGAAACACAAAGATCTTTTTTTAGTCAGGAAGGCGGATGCGGCTTGTGCGCTGGCGACTGGCAAAAAGTGTCGTTATGGATATATTTTCCTTGCAGGGGACATCATTTATAGCTCTTATAATGACACTCTAAACCGCATTAAAAACCCAGAGTCAATTTTATCTGGCACTGATCACATTATTTACTGGCTGTGGAAGTTTACACGCATCGTTAGACTCAATAAAAACAGCCTCTCACATTGATATTTATTAAAATTTCATCCTGCGGTTTGGGTAATGATGCTGACAGCTCGCGTTTGGGGCAATTTTTGCTCGCACCCACAAGATTGGTTTTGGGTCTCGCGGGGCTAACAGGCAATCCTGTTGCAGCGCCGTAGTCAAGGTAGCGAGCAGCGGCACTCTCTTATCCGCACAGCACTAAACAGCTTTTCATTCAGAGCACCCGAAACCCCATGAAATATGAATTCATGAAATATTTATTCACACCATAACCAGAAATGTAGTCTATTCTCGCAGTCAATAACCTAAGTGTTAGAGAGGCGAGTCAGGAAATTGTGTATACTGTATGTGCGTGTCGTATCTATGCA
This sequence comes from Synchiropus splendidus, assembly GCF_027744825.2. Classification (NCBI taxonomy): domain Eukaryota; kingdom Metazoa; phylum Chordata; class Actinopteri; order Syngnathiformes; family Callionymidae; genus Synchiropus; species Synchiropus splendidus. The sequence continues at coordinate 12,788,985 of NC_071337.1, forward strand.
CTTCAGCGTTTCATTGGTCACAGACGTTTAGAAAGTGTTTCAATCTCCTGTCATGAGTTCTTCATTTCCTTGTAGCTGCTGTGATTTTTGCGTTCGCATCTAATTGTAGGCGTCATGAACTTGGACCAATAAACAGTTTGAACACAGCAGTTCCTGTTTGTAATGAATCAGTACAAATGTACTTCAGCAGAAAACGGTTGATTCTGCATTTTAAATACCATTGACCACAATAAACACAGGTGACCTGAAAAGCAAGCCTTGTCAAATTGAGCACTTGTGTTGTGTATTATATTCATGCAGATTCCTGGTTGGCTCCTGCGTGACCCTCTTCCTAATGCATTATTCAGGTGATTTAGGAAACACGTGCAAATAAACTCCATCTGTAATTATATTCAACGTTCAATGTGCCACTGTGGCCTTGTTTGGTCATGAAGTCATTTAGGAGCTCATCAAGACGAGGCTCCAGATGGTGCCGCGCTCATTACTCTCTTTGTTAAGCAGGATGTTTTGGGAAATGGTACTTTAACTTTTCTTCAAATAAAAAAAAGCAGGTGTTGATGTTGCCGTTACATTGGCTTTATTTCGAGGGGCAGTTACTGTTTGTTGTCTCATTTGTTTCTGCTGATTGTTTCGTTTAAGCATGTGACTGTTAAATGGAACCACGCTTCCATCTTCATGTCTTCATCCATAGTTTGCCGCAGCAAGGTACCGTGCACCACCTTAGTCTATTTTGATCATCCTTCTTAGTCACACCTGTCCTCTTCATGTCCTCCTTTACTGCATCCATGATCCTCGTGATCTTTAACACTGACATGTCTACTGTCTCTACACCCAACTGTCCCAGTCTGCCCTTCCTCTCTTTGTCTCCAAACGTCTCCAAATTCTCACTATCTTCTATCTGAGAGACACAATGTGAATATCGGTGAAGATGTTGAGCTTCTACACTGGGCAAAAAATGGCTATTCTGAGACACACCACACTTTGTGTAGTATAGTGAAAGGGTTTCGAAGGGCTCTTCCCTTGTTGTGTCTGTTGACTCGCTGTATGTTTCTGGAGTTTATTAGTGTACTGCTCGCTTTACATCAGCAGATGAGATGAACAGCACTGAGCGCGGAGTTGACAAAGTATTTATCCTCTTCTTCGCTGGGACCACCCTAGACAATAGGTTGCCTATGTAGTGATGGGAATTGATAAGATTATAACAAAACTGGCTTATTGATTCTCAATGGGAAAAAAGGAAAAGATACAAGTCAATTGTGTCAATAGACTGGGGTTTCGTTGAAGATATTTGAAATTCCATTTACGATACTACTACTTACTGAAACTGCCGGTGGCGATGACACAGCACGAGAACACGCTGCCATGGCAGCAAGTAAAGTCGGACTTCACTGTCGGGAACCAAATGTAACATTTCTGAACGATTCCCGAAAATCGGAAAATTCTGAACTGGTTCTGAATATCTTCCTTTAGACCTTTCAATAGAAATAACTTACTGTGAGTGAGAGTAGAGTTTGGAATTTGCTTACCTGTATGTAAATATCAGAACGTGACTGAACTATAACTAATCAAATGTTTCACTACAATAACATGTCTTTCCCTAGAGTCTTGTCTAATGTGGTTTAATGATGTTTAGTGGTTGGGTGCAAGTGAATACTGCCAGTAATAATGAGAGAAACATCAAGGTCATGTTTTCATAGCGTTATGCCACTCACAGTCCGTCATGTGACCAAGAGGAGGGTTGAACGTGCTGCTGTATTCTTAACTCACCCTGAACCGGACTAACATCCATGCATTCTTCAGAAGAGTGTGAAAATGTAGACGGGCAGAAAAAGAAAAAAACATAATTTCGGGACTATGAGTCGCTACTTTTTTCTCGCTGTCTGAACCCTGCAGCTTATACAACAGCGCGGCTAATATATGAATTTTTACCGATTAAATCATCGGTGATGATATTGATGATATTGGAAGCTTTTTATTTACCCTTGAAGCACTCAAAATGCTCTGTTTCAGCTCCGCCAACAGAATCGATCTCCTGGAGGTCTGGAATCGAGAAGGACCCTGAGACCGGCAGTGGTGTCGGCACTTTGGGCATGCAGGCGAAAACAGCACATTTTGACCGCTTTAATGTGAATAAAAGATGTGAGACGCTATCTCAAGACAACAAGTGCGTTCGGCTCAAAAGTCCGACGTGAACACAAGCGATGTCAGGTTTTGGCTGCTGACTTGGCTGGAGACACTACTGCACCTTGTCTATTGTGAGAGCAGCGTGGGTAAATCAAGACGCTCCGTGTTACTCAGCTTGTTTCCGCTATTTCCTCCCTCACGATGCTGAGAGGAGTTTTTAAGCCGCACCACTGACCTGTCCACAGCGCAGACAGCACCACTGAACCTGCGGCTTATAGACCGGTGCGGCTTATGTATCAACAAGATCCATTTTCCTTCTTAAATGTAGTTGGTGAGGCTAATATTTCGGTGCGCTCTATAGTGTGGAAATTACGGTAAATCATATCCAACAATATTAAACTGTAATTGTGATACATTTGGGGATAAAATACTTAATACAAATGCCACAAAAGCTCCATAACAGCCTAAAACTAGATAATGTCCATGAAGTTGTAAAGTTCATTAATATGCGATTAGAGTTTATGGAATTGCGGGACGAGAGCGATGAGTCCTCAGTTTACATTTAAAGATATCAACACGCCCTGCTGCCCTCAGACACTCAGGCAGTTGGGCTGTATCTGCTTAAATGGGCTTTTCTGTATGTTTTCTTCTCACCCTGGGAACCATGAAGAGCTTGGTCTGAGCGGATCGGTATGGTCAAAGCAAATCATATAAATAGCCTGGAGTGAGCCCAAAAAGAGTCTTAAAATTGATGTAGATGATCACTTGAATGATGCTTTTACACATTCATTCCACCTCAGATATGTATTTGGTTGTTCCTCAGCCAAACAGATAATCTAGTTCAACTTTTACAATTTCTGTATATGGTGGAAAAAAAGGTGGATACAACTGAGAGAAAAGTTCAGGGTGGAAGACAAATCAAGATGCCAAGTCCTTTATTTACTTTGTAGAGAATATAAAATGCTGCATTTTGTGAAGACCGATAACATCAGCTACATAGCAGTAAACAATCATTTATCAAACCCCATTAAATTTACATTTTATTTGCTGCATATCATGTCAGCTATTGACGCCAGGCTTTACTACTTGTTGGCTCGGCCCTCTCTCATAAAAGCTACCATACTAACATAAACTTGACGTATGACATAATCGCGGCCCTCTCCCTCCTCACACTCATTACCGATGACCACAAATCTGAGAGTGTGTCTTAATCTTGATGAAGGGAAATGGCTCAGCGCTTAAAGTGCCAAACCTGATCACATATCCTTTGAAATTTATACGGAAACTGTCGCCATTGCCGTCTTTATCATCGGATGAAATCATATGAATTTTAATGCGTGTGACACTTTGATTAGGGGACGTGTTTTATACGTTTTACATCAACCTTCATGAACGGTAGCGCTGAGAGAAGATGTTACGCCCCTTAAAACTCTTGGGCCCAGATTGAGGAGTTTACAGTGAGCGTGTTTTTAATGGAGAGCTGGAGATCAATGTCATTTTTATGCACATCCCGTCTCATCTATAAAATCAATCTTCAGGAGCACCTCTGCGACCCGGTTTCTGCGGCCGGGAGAGGCAGAAAAATGTCACTGTTGTCTGAGTAATAAATGAGATCATTTCCATTCATTGGAGCATCTATGTTGATGTCTACAGTGTGAACGAGTCAATTCCAGCCGCTGCCTCCAGGTCACACGCTCACACAGCCGCTAGCTAATTAGACAGGTTGGACCCGCTCCGTTTGTTTTTTTCACAAAGAAGATCTGTGGTGAATGGCTTGTATGAAGCGGAGGTGAAAGATCCGGTGACTGCCAGGGACGTATGAAGCATAGTTCTCATGGTTTGCCATGGAAATACAGCAGAATAATGTGTGTTTCTCACGTCTGTTTATTTATCCTGCTTGCACGAATTCAAATCCAAGGCTGCATTGTGTGAGAATTGTTAGACGAATCTTTGAAATGTATGACAAAGGGGCGCTCTTTTGTTCAATGTGTTATTGAAACCAGGGAGAAAAAAAAAAAAAAAAGAATTGAGTATGTGGCATTATTGTGATCTCGCTGACCTTGTCTTAGCCACTGCTACAAAGAGGTCTTGACTACAGCAAAGTGTCACCCTGAGGGAAAGTGTTAGTGATTCCTCCTGGCAACAGAGTCTTGCTGAAAGGCTTCTTACATCAACAAAGTTATGCAAATGTAACCTGCTTTCACACTGTCTACTCAACTGAGGGAAAGTTATTGGTCCTCAGAGTCAGGGTTTGTAACATTTCCTTAAAACTATGTCAATAGTCAGGAATGCTGGGTTTAAAATATTAAGAACTAAAATGGATCGCTGACATGTTCCCGTTTGCATTCTGGCTATCAATGTCCAGTCAGTCATGTTATTACCAACTGTGCAGATGACTTCCCGGATGAGGCAACCATGAATGAAATGTACGACTGTGAGAGAGAGAAGGAAGCAAGGAAAAGGGGAAACGCAATCATTGGACATATATTTTGTTTGTTGTGCCCATTCAAACATGGCAACTCTCCCCTTCCCCCGACACACAGAAAGTTTTGAACACCCATTGACGTATACGTAAAACGCATCCCTGGTTCTCACCATCAGAAGACAAGAGACACTAGTAGCTGCGGTGACATGGACCACACCAACCAGAATAAACTCCTAACCTGTGAAAACGTTGCACGAAAACCTGTCTTTCACAATGAAATGACCTCCTCATACCAAATAAAATTTCATTCAGATCGAGAGGGGTGGCTTATGAGGATCGTTGATAGGGTTGCCTGCGCTCTATGTAACAGGACCAGGATATATTTGCAACCAATGCAGAATTTGCAGCCACAGAGCTCCATCAACGGTGAAAAGCACCACAAACAAAGTCAGTGTACTGGGTGAATGGTAATATCACAAAAATGAGAAACGGTAGGTGACAGATCGAGGAAAAAGTTTGGCGGAAGACTCTGTTTGGCTATGCTTCTAGCAATTTGCACTAATATTTACAGTCAGTTGCTAAGGAAAGTCACTTTAACTGAAAAGATGTGGCTATTTGAGGGGCTTTAAATGATTGACATGTTGTTAGATATAAAGCAAAAGGAGCACCATCTCATGCCTGCCCTAGCCCCAACCTCGGCCTTATGAGATAAGATATGCTGCAGAAGGCGGGTCGTGTGCTTCAGTTGAAAAGCCAGTGCAGAAGGCCGGTCAGAACACATTCATTCAGATCATGGGAAAGAGCATAGGACCAAACGAATGCATAAAGAGTCCTTGAAAACCTTCCTGTATTCCTGTGGTCTTCTTATTTCCAACATTTCCTGAAAAGTATTTCAGGAAATCTTTTAAAATTTTGAGAACAGCTAAGAAAACATAAGCATGATATCCCACTTTTTTGGGGGCAGTTGTTCGAGTAAAAAATGTAGCTCTGTAAAACCACAAAAAAATGGTGAATGGTGATCAGAAACATTTGCCCCCCAGAAACTCTACGACTGGCCTGGTAAATGACTGTGGTCAGCAAGACCTGACAGCGGAGCATTAACGTCACAACGTAAAGAAACTGTCAAGGAGAAGTGAACATACAGAGACTACATTTATGTTTTAAAAGCACCATTGATGTAAAATGGAAAATAATTGTTCTTCACTCTGTTGTACTATATAAAACGTATACATTTATATGTGTATGACAAATGTTAATGATAACGGATGGCATTTACCTGAAGTACAGTGCTATGAAACGTACTTCTCCAGTGGTACAGGCAGGTGCATGGACAGGTATTGAAAAGTGCTTGTCACACCACTCTTGTCTTTGGCAAGGAAGTGATGGATATGCTCAGTATCGCAGCCGATCAAGCATCCGCCGCGCCTCACAAATTCCATGTCTGACTCACTATTATGAATCTCTGCAGTGCCACGTAAACAGATAAATGGCTTATACATCTTTCATACGCATCTGACGGCCGCGTTATAAGCTGCTCTAATGGAGGCGAGGGAGGGCAGGAGCGTGCGTTCACGAATATATTAACGAGCATCACTTGCTGTCTACTTCACTCCAGGAAATATGCTCATGTGTTGCTAAAATGTGAAATGCCCAATCGTAAAAATGCATTTGTAACTTTTCCATTTGCGCAAGTGTGTATCGGTGCGTGTTTGCGTGTATCCTTGAAGCCATTGTGCATGATGCAATATTGTTGATGGAGCAGAATGGAATGGAGCCCAACTTGCAATGGCAAATGTAATACAACCGCCGTGCGCACACATTCACAAGCACTTATCCGAGACAGAGGTGTGTAACCCTCTTGGTGTGCATATATGAGTGTGTGTTTCTGTACTATGGGAATGTTCCGACAGCACGCCTGCTTTCTCTCCAAAGCAATTTGTTCTCCATTTTTCTAGCCGGGGTGTGTATGTGTGTCGAAACTCAAGTGTATGGGTTAGGCAGGCTGTGATTGGTTGATTCTGTGGGCCTCATAAAGACGGTGTCATGATGGAAATTAATGCCATACATCAGGAACACACACACACACACACAACCACAAGACTGTGTACAGAGAAGCACACAAAGCAAAAAACCTCTGCTTGCTGCCATGGGCCACTCTAGTAAGTAATGTTGAGAGTAGGAAAGTGGAGCTGCAGAATGAGGGAGAAAAAAGATGGCAAGAAAAGGGAGGATATATTTCCTGAAATATGATATACAAAGTTTTAAAGAGAATTATGGTGACACCGTGGCGGCTTCATATTGAATCAAGCGCAGATCAGTCTAACCTCGCGGCCTGAGTGAATGCGAAAATACCACCTGGAATATATTTTGGACTTTGCAAAAAGGCAGAAAATAACTTGGGGAGAGAGAAAAGGAAGCAGCAAGAAAAGGAAGTGACCGAATGAATCATCCTCATCATGAGAATCTATCCAGATCTCCGGGTTGGAGTTGATCAAAGAAGGCCATACTTTAACACTCTGACTTTGAGAGGTATTTCTAACAAAAACTCCAGACAGATATAGATCTAAAACAGATGCTGAATTATTTTTATATTGTGAATCTTTACAGCATCAACTCACGTCTACACTATTTCAGAAATGTGACAAAAAAGTGTATTTTGACTACTTTTATTATTATTTTATTATTTTTTTTAGTGTGTGTGCCATGAAGTGTCTTATTTTAAGTGAATGTTTATTCCTCCATTATTTATCTTATCTGTGTGAATCACTTTTTTTGATAAAAAAAAAAAAAAAGAGTTTGTTTTGGGAGACTTGAGTGATGTCCTTCGCTGTTGAAAGACTCTGAGCCTCCTAGAATCTCATTTCAAGCCCCAGATCATTGTACAGTGAGCAGAAAAACAACTGAACCAGGCTGAAGAAATGATCTCTGCCGAGCTACTGAAAATCTGTTTTGACCATTCCTAACTTAAACCATGACATCACGAAGAAGAGTGCCAAGCTGTTCCCTTTAGAGAACCATGTTCCATTGAGATTTAGGATTTTGGAAGTCAAAACAGATGTAACTTTAACCTCTGGCGCTGATAACCATTTTGAGAGCTTAAAATGCATTAGGAGTTGGAGGAGGCCAGTCTCTCACTGGCAAACGTTCGTATTCACACTTCAGCAGTGTAAGTCAAAGGTTAGCTATGGAACTGTGGTTAAGAAATTCTCAGTGTTTTTCACGATATGTGGTTTTCCTAGTCTGTGTGGGTTTTTTTTAGCTCATTAAAGATTTTTTTTCTGCTTTTTTTCATCCACAGAAATTGACAAGGAGAGTTGCGGGGACCCTGGTACGCCCCTTTATGGACTCAGGGAAGGGGACAGCTTCCTAAACGGAGGGATCCTCCGGTTTGAGTGCCAGTTCGGCTTTGAGCTGATAGGAGAGAGAACCATCTCCTGTCAGGACAACAACCAGTGGTCAGCAAACATCCCCATATGCATATGTAAGTGTGTGAAGGGCCGTCGCTGCGGTGCTGTATATGGCTACTTGAGGTAATGGATGTATAGAAATGCGGGTTTGGCTCTTTTGTGATGCTGATGACATTCATGCTGAGTGGTCTCCATGGTGACAGAATGGAGGTTATTATTGCCTGGAGCGTATGATGACCGATGATATGGAAATTAATATTTAATAGAATGAATTTCTCCTTTTATCTCTTTTCCATTAAAACGGTTTCTGTCTGCCTCCTCTCATTTCGCCACAGTTCCCTGTATGTCCAACTTCACAGCTCCCTCCGGGACCGTCCTCTCCCCGGATTATCCAGAAGGCTATGGGAACAACATGAACTGCGTCTGGCTCATCCAGTCCGAGCCGGGCTCCAGGATCCACTTGGCATTTAACGACTTTGACTTGGAGGCGCCGTATGATGCACTGACGGTGAAAGATGGCGAAACTAATGACGCCAACGTGATCGGGAGATTCTCCGGCGCGGAGAGTCCGTCTCATCTGACGTCCAACACCAACACGCTCAGGCTGGAGTTCCAAGCCGACCATTCCATGTCCGGGAGAGGCTTCAATATCACCTACAGCAGTATGTGGTTGCATTTCGCAATATTCCCCCTCGAACTTTTAAGGCTCTTTCAGGCTTTCGCAATGCGTATGAAGTCAGTCTAATTAGAACAACCCCCTGAGATGTGTTAATTCCCTGCAATTTTGACGCTCATTACAGCACTAAATCCCCGCCACACTCAATAATTTGCATGAAAATGGAAGAATCGTGGATTTTGCGAAGTGAGAATTCTTGTCGTGTTCTGCAACCTGATAACTTTGCCTCTCATTTGAGACCTCTGAAGTGCTTCTATGTGTTTGTGAAAGAACGAAACTCGGATCAGATCACCTCAGGGCTCAGCTACACTTTGTAGCCACCTTCACTGAGTGAGAACTGTTGGTATTGTTTTACAATAAATGGTTAGATTTGTGAGAGGAAAGATGATCGAAGCTTGAAGTTTCCTTCAATCAGAAGGGGAGGCAGTTGACCCATGTACTTGTGAGCTGTTATCAAGATCTTGGGGGAGAGCAGAGAGGGGAGAAGGTTCTGGTTCTGATTTTTAAGAGCATCAATATAAACAACAAGGTGATGTGTCAATACACAAAGTGTGGGAAAGTACTGTTGAGGCCAGGCGAAGAGGAGAGGTCAGCATCAGTGAGCAGCAGCCTGGAATCATGAGCACCAGCGATCTAACGTTTGCCTTCGGGATGTTGATAGAGAAGCACAGAGAAGGTCAGAAGGAGCTGCGCTGTGTCTTTGTAGATCGAGAGAAAGAAGCATGTGAGGCATGTGCAGAGCAAGTATGAAGACAGTGAGGCCGGTGAGGTGACTCGTTTGACGTGTCAGTGTGAATGAATTAAATGTTGCTTTATTTTACTGCTGTCATGCCTCAAATAGTAGTAAAGTAGTTTCTACCCCCAAAAATAGTCTCCAAACCGAGCAGAGACTGGCTGTTAATATCATTAAATACCTTCCATGAATAATGCATGGCTGCTTCAATCCATAAACTAAATGGATCCAACACTGGAACACTTCAATCCAACACCATACTTTTTTTCTTCATTTTACTTTCGGTAAACATATTCTTTTGAGGTAAGTTAATATCTTTTGAGGTGGGTACAGCCAGACAGCGGTGTACTTTCAATATAAGAACATAATGTTTGCTGTTTCCCAAGTGGCATTTGTCTGCCTCCAAGAATTGCAAAACTTTTAAGATATAGCTGAGTCTAATGAGTTTTCCTTGGCACTTGTCCTTGGAAGCAAGATTTGCCAAAATCTCAGTCACTCCACACAATTCCATTCCAAAACCCAGCGGAACAAATGTGTCTTGAAATAAAAGATCATTTATTATTTCCTTTTCATGAATCTTCATGGACATCTAGCAGATGGACAATTGCAACTATATTGCAGTTATTTTCTCCTGCTTGTTGCTGAACGGGGCCTCAGCAGGAGGAAGCCTATCCCAGCGATGATACCCTGAACAGGTTGCCTAACCTCAATTTACACCAGGTGCGCAGGCGGTTCGGAGCGAACATGGAGGGGTGCAGAGTTGTCAATTTACACCAGGAATGGTGGCGTCGTGGAGCAGTTGTTCTCCACTTGGTCACGTGAGAATTGCCTGTCCCGAGGTACTTTGCGAATTGAAACAGGATACCATCCCACCCCAACCCATCACTGCGATTTCGCCCGTACGACGTGTGTCTGAATGATACTCTCTACTCTAACTTGTCGCAGTGCCGGCACGGAGAGCGTGAAAAAGCCGTCGCAGATTTGGAGCAGAGGCTCCGGTGTGAATAGACACCTTTTTTTTGGGATAAAATTCTGCACACCTTCACCTAAGGCCTGGTGTGAATTGAGGGATAGTCAGCAACAGCAACAAGACAATCCATATACACAGTCACACATGTGGAAAGTTTAGGATCATCAGTTCACCTCGGTATGTTTTTGGACTGTGGGAGGAAAACAGGGTCCCCGTTTACTGCAAGGGAAACAAACTGTCATCAAACCTCCAACCTTCTTGCTCATTGGCTGCAGCACTAACCACCTCAGCACCAGAGTTTAAATATAAATATACAGGCTGTTGAATACATGTTCTATTTTTTGGTTTTATTTATGATTAGTTAGTTAAGGAAACTTTTTTATTTTATAAAATTATCTAACTTTGGTTGTAGTTATCATATAAAACTCTTCCATTATCCAACCACTTCAGCGACTATTGTTCATTTTAAGGGCCCTCTAAAGTGTGTATTAGGAAAAAAAACGTTTATTTTTGTATCAATGTCAGAGTCACCTATTAATTTTGAACAAATAATGTGTCTTTTACTGCAGAATCAAAGCCTATTATAAGTATAAAAGACTGAAGGCTTCAGTGCTTCCAGATGAAAACAAACAGTATTGATTCCAGGAGGTTACAGTATGTGTTTGCTGCTAATAATAGAAATGTGGTGTTGAGACAGAAAGAGGCAATTAGGACAGTGACGCTTCTTTTTTTTTTCTATTGTTTGTCATGATGCTCAGACTTGGAAGAGAAGATGATTATAATCCATGGATCCAGAGCAAACCTACAGGATTTAATTAGCTCCGCTTGAAGCCTAATTTTGTCAGAACGCTGTCTCTGCTGTCTTTAACCTTTCCTATAACAAAGACTGTGTACGACACTTCAGAAGTTTTCTCTTCAAAAAGTTTGCTCAAGTTCATGTGACTTCTGCATAGTGAAGGAAAAGGAGCCACATCTACCACCGACTTTTGAGAAGAATGGCTGAGACCAACATGGTGGTGTTTTCTTTCTCAGACCTGTGTCTGTGCATCACAGAAAAAAAGACCTCCTTGTGTAATGAATAAGAACATGAGGAAGGTTACTTTTGTCATATATATCGTTGTTACCGCTGGAACTTTAACAGATTTATTCTGATTAATTAATGACTGACAAAAGTCATTCATCGACCCACTTAAGCAGATGAACGTCTGAGGAACTTTCCTTCACAAGGAACATTTTTCAGTGCTCAAGGACAAGCAACTGAAGTTTAAGAAACAGTGAAACACGTCTATTATCTTGATTCTAAAAGTCTTTTTTTTTAATTGAATTGAATGAGCTTGACATATTATGACATTTTATTATGTATTTATTTATTTTGACTCTCTCCTGGTTAAATCCTGTATAGTCATTGTATGTATCTTTATTTTTAATTCCAGAATTTGCGCCGCAAATGTCAACGTCCTCCAGTAACGTTTTAATAAATGTCTGTTTTTCTGAACCAAGCTTTTGGCCACAATGAGTGCCCGGATCCTGGCATTCCCATCAACGCTCGTCGGTTTGGGGACAGTTTCCAGCTTGGCAGCTCCATCTCTGTCGTCTGTGAAGATGGTTTCATCAAAACCCAGGGAAGCGAGACAATTTCCTGCCAAATAGAGAGGGGAAAGGTCATGTGGAGCGGGCCCATTCCGAAATGTGAAGGTAAATACAGATCTGTTTAACATAGCACTATATAAGGACTGTTATAATAATAATAAAAATAATTCTTTTTTTTTTCCAGCTCCATGTGGAGGTCACTATTCAGCCCCCAACGGGATCATACTGTCCCCTGGCTGGCCTGGCTACTACAAGGATTCCCTCAGTTGTGAGTGGGTGATCGAATCAGAACCTGGACGCTCCATCAAAGTCACATTTGACAAGTAGGTGGTGCGATTTTTCTTTATTCTTCCTCTCTGTATTGCAATTCACAAGGAGCGTGAGTTGCGCTGACGTGCATCCAAATGTAACCCATGAAAGGATGTTAAAAAAAAAAGGGCATATAGTCTCCTGCTGCGCCATCATGTCAGCAATCTGCAATTGATGCTTTGCATTGCTGAAAAAAAACCTGTATTTAGCCTTGAATGTTTAAATCAATTCAGAGTAAAACAACATTTTGAAAGCAGCAATGGTTCATGCGACGATAATAAATGAACCTAAAAATGATCAGCTTTATACTTACAGTATAAATATTTTAGTTTTTAAATCTATGTGGGGATGATGGCATCTGTCACTAATTCCATGTTTGTTTTACACTTTATGCTCATGTCGTCCAACTCATTTTATCCAACCGCTTTTACATGCATGTTTACATGCTAAAAACAATACAAAATGATAGTATTTAAAATTGTAGTTATTGGAATACTCATCTGAAAGGTTCACTCACGCTTGAGAATGTAGATGGAGGAAAAAGCTTATTAAAGGAATAAATATATTCATTCAAATTCAATATCATTATTGTAGAAATACCCTGCAGAACTGCAAATCTGAAGCCTAAATCTAGTTTTCTTAAATTCAAAAATCTGATGAGCTGTTCAATTTGTACTGTTTATTTTTCTTTCATAGTACTAAAAAAAACCCCTCTTGAATCCTTCAGATTCCAGACTGAGCTTGGCTACGATTTCCTGGAGATCCATGATGGACCGAACCTTCTGTCTCCATTGGTCGGGTCTTTCAATGGAACCCAAGTGCCACAGTTTCTGTTCAGCAGCAGCAACTTTCTCTACCTTCTCTTTACCACCGATAACAGTCGGTCAAATGCTGGCTTCAAGTTGTTATACGAAAGTAAGTTGTCACCTCACATATCTTTCAAACCGACACTTCTGTTGTGACACCGTCTTCATCTGTGGTCAAGGTGTAACTGTGGACAGCTACTCCTGCTTGGACCCTGGTATCCCTGTCAACGGTATCCGTTATGGGCAGGACTTCTCCATCGGATCCACCGTGTCCTTCGGATGTGATTCTGGTTACAGGCTGAGTCACGAGGAGCCGCTTGTGTGCGAGAAGAACCACTGGTGGAGCCACCCACTCCCCACATGTGATGGTAGATAAACTTTTAAGAATTTATACTTAGCTTTATATGTTTGTGGACCACTGGAGTTCTGTAAACGGTATAAACACAACATGTGTTTTCATGCTTGTGTGACTTGGCAACGACTTGTGCCCCACCTCGCCTGCTGCCCAATGACTGGGATGCTCCCCAGCATGTTTGTGAGCCTGTTAAAGACACAGAGGAGAGCAGTAGGGCCATAAAGGGTCAAGCTAGCTCGCTCAATACAAGTGAAGCTTGAAGGAAAGATGTTTTTGACAGGATCAGATTAAAATAATATCATATCTGGATGTAATGTTTCATCAATTTTCTGTCAGGAATAAACTCAATACATCACCTCAAGTTAAGGGGAGATGCTAGTAAATATTTTACAGCTTGATCAGTCACTGAATATGGAGGGAAATTTGGGAAATGATCATGAAAAACAGCTATTTGCCCTGTCTTCGTATAGCTACTTGATTTTTTAAAAATGTTTTTAGCCATCTTAGGTTTATGATGATGAATAAACAGAAGAGAATTTCAAATTTATATTATCGTATAACCAGTATAAATCATACAGACAAAAGGTGTGCTGTATCTCAGGGACATATTCTGGTTGACCACAGATCAAGTGGCTTTCCATCTCAGCTCAGCTCCTCAGCATGACTGACGGACCGTGTCCTCATGCCAATCCCTCCATCTGGTGACGGACTGGACATTCCAGGCTGTCATACAACCATGTTTATGGAATCAGGGAGATGATCCTCAACTCAGCGCTTTTAACCAGTGATAGCTGTAAATCTTGGCCTGATGGAGCCACCTGGACCAGATCTTCTGTGTTAGAAATGGGCGGAGTACATTGTTCTCATGGGGAAAAAAAACAGTGTTTGCTCTTTTTAAAGCAGCCCACTTACAAGAGTGATGAAATGCGGCCCCTTCACCGTGGAGCACTAATAAATAGTACACCAACAACTCCATGCAGTGATGGGCAGTAAAACGAGTCAACTCTGTCCCTTAAATAAAAAGAGCACTCACAACACACACACACACACACACACACACACTCCAGAGTGCTTTCATCCATCTGCCTCCTTTCTCCCCTTCTCCTGCGCAACCCATGAGCACAAGACGGTTTGAGGTAAAGCTGACGTGAGTCTGTGTCTGCTGTCACCTTCTCTCTCACATCAACCGCTGAAGAGGCTAAGGAAGTGGGGGGTGGGGGGTGCGGTGCTCTCTCTCTCTGTGTCTGTCCATCCCTTTACATCCCTCTGTCTGCAATCATGGCCGAGCAGAACATCGATGAGGAAGGGAGATGCTCTTTGTTTGCTCAGCATAACCACACTTGACCCCAGCAGCTTCTCTCTTTTCCATTTTGTTGCATTCAATTGCAGAGTTGTGTGAGCATGCAAACATTTCTTTACATAGCAGTGTGAAGAAACTGTAAGTCATAACTCCTTACTGAGACTTACTCCGGTCAGTCTAACTTCGCTGGAAGCCTGGGAAAAGATACATTTGTTTGCTAGAATGTTTTATATAATAATCAAGTGCCATTCTAGACATACTTGATTCTTTTTTTTCTTCATCTCTGCATCATCTAGATCAGTGTTTTCCAACCTTTTTAACCTGTTTAAACCCGCGGGAGACTTTATTCACTGAAAACAAAATCCCAAGGCTCACCACCAATGGAACCTAGGCAAACACACAATTGTGCTTTGTCAACATTTTGCAGAAAATGTTTTTCATTTGTGAAAATCTTCACAAACACGCTGCTGTTTTGACATGCTGTTTGCAGAATCTAAGAGCACAAAATGTCTACAGAAAGGGGTGGGCAATATGGCAAACATATATCAGGATTTATTCATTTGTATTAATTAACTGTTGGGATTTTATCACGGTCTCAGATGCATTTTTGAGACTCACCAGCAACTTTGAGACAATTTGGGCAAAACAACATCTCTACTCTAGTTGGGGTAATTTCAAGACAAATCTTACATTCTTTGCCTCAGCTTGCTTATTCACTCACTTATTCTCTCTCTCTTTACATGGTGAGCACATTCTTTTGGTTCTGTGTTTAGTTTTTAGCCAACGTTTAAACAAGGAAGAAAGCTGTCAATAAAGTTTTCAGCCTACGTGTTAGCCGTTAGCTGTATTAGCGCTGCGGTGCAAACAGTCTTTGGCATTGCTGTTCCGACAAAGAGCACTGCATCATTCTGTCGTGGAGGTGTGTGGACAAGTGAAAGGTGCATCAGGTTTAAAAAAAACTCAAGCTTCTTCGCTGTGAGCGTGTGCGAAGAGCAGCATTGTGCGCAGCTCAGTTGCGAATGATGGATGAGTCAACGCATCAGAATAGATCTGTAGAGTATAGAAACAATGTGAGGACAATTGTCTCTGTCTTTAATGTCCTTTGTCTGTCACCCACTTTCCCAGCTGTGCCAGAATAAAGCCAGTCTAATGTAGTGCAGAATACTTGAAAATGAAATGGGTACAGCACAAGGTTGAGACTAAAAATAATTCACCACAAGCTAAACTAAGGCATAAATGTTGGATATGGACAGGAGGTTTTCATGGACTATAAGCTACACAAAAAGAAAACTATACCAAAAAAGTCAAAACAATTTCACTTGGGACCCAAAACAGATTCGATTGATTTTTTTTATTTTTTAAATACATTTTTAAAGCCATTGTTCTGTCAGTGGTTGCCTAGTAAGCAGCATCACACCAATGTGTGTTGAAGAAGAGATATATTCCAACACTTTCAGCTTTTAACCTTGTAATTATCATCACAAAAAACATAATTACTCCACTTGCAGCTGCAGACCAGAAACTGTCACTGCTTCCTGACACATTTGAAAATCTTTTTGTTTGTTTTGTTACACCGGTTCCATGCATGCAGGATGAAAATGTGACAGCCAAAAACATTCCCCTTGTTGTCGTGTCTGTAGGTGTGGATTTAGCTAATGTACATTTATATACAGGATATAAGTTTAGTGTGTGTGCTGCGGTCATGGCACTAAGTTTGGATCAATGCTGTGAGAATGACTTTGTCAGCTGTTTTTTTTCTGTTCAGGCATTCAGTCAAAAAGACACTCATGCAATGGATGACGAAAGAAGTGGAGAATAGTTGATAGAATTTGAAAATGGGGAGATATATCATCTTTCTCACATAGCTCAGCGTTCAACTTCAGTCGCTCTCAGGAAGAAAAGTATCAATAATTAAGAGTGCAGTGTTCATGCAGGTTTTTCGTGCAGGCATGGGTGAGAGAATCCATGTACATTATGAGCATGTGCAAACATGTCGGCGTGCATTTGGGCACCACTTTAAACAGACAAAAATATTTTTCCTCCCTGGGAATTTTAATGCACCAACGTGGCCGTTGAGTCTGAAGTTGTTAGCTTAGCGCGTTTTACAGTTGGGTGGTTTGTTCAACCGTGAATGTGGTTGTGACTGTACAACAATGCACGCTTAGGCAATTATACACAGCGTGGCCCAGTTGGACTGTACAGTTTGCGACAACTTACTTACGTATTCATCACCATGAAAAAGTGGAACACAGAGGCTTCAGTCAGGTACTATGTATGTCCTGTCCGGCTCAGGACTGTTGTGTCTTATGTTTATAACTGAAGAAGAAGTCAGCGTTTCTTCACGTATTCTTCCCCAGTTTTAACTGCCACCAAGTTGTTTAACGCTAATTTGTATTTGTTTACATTAGATAAAAGTGATCCTGGAATAGTTTGTCCCGGTCTTGAAATTGCATCACATCCTGCAAACTTTGCAGAAGTTTTTGGGGTCATTCTAGGCCAGCGAAGCAATAAGGTGACTGTATTTTTCCACTCTGAATCGTTTCATTGCGCATAGCGTTGTGGCTCTAGATCTAATGAAATTGAACTCCTCACAGCAAAAAATACTTTCTGAAGTTGCAGGACTTAATATCTCAGGCGTTTCCCTTGAAAGCTAAAGTCACAAGAACACCTGGTATAGCAAAGGTACTGAAACTGTCCTCTTTACTGTAAGTACGTGCCGTATGATATTTACATTATGAAGTCGGTATTAAAAACAGAAAGCACTTGCTCTTTCATTTAAATTATCTGAATATGCTTTGTTTGTTTTATTTGTTAGGTTTTTTCTTACTTCAGCAAAAAAATGAAATGCTTATAATATAATTATAATATAATATATATAATATATAATATAATTTCGGGCTCAATGAGTTGAAGCTGTGGAAAACTGGGTGCAATGTTCTGCAATACAAATGGGTTGGAAATGTATTAAGTTTCTTAACAAAACCATACATATATCCAAGAGCATTTCTGCTCCTTTAAATTAATAAAATTATGATTCATTGAAAAAAAAAAACATAGCAGCAGCTAATTTGTTTGGTGTAGGTCATTTTATTGCTGATGCATTCACTCTTTTTCTTTTTTTTTTTTTTAAGAAAGATGTAATGCATAACACAGGCAGGCAAAATGTTTATTTAAAAAAAATGTGCAAAATATGTGATGCTGGCAGTAACGTATGACCTTTGTAGACATTGCTGTGAAACTTTAAAACCATATGAAGCGCAGTCTGGTTCCCGAGCACTTACTTCTTGTTAGTGACTGTCTGTATCTTCCCAGCTCTCTGCGGTGGGGATGTGCGAGGTCCATGGGGAACCATTCTGAGTCCTGGATATCCTGACAGCTACCCTTCATCTCTCAACTGCACCTGGACTGTGGAAGTCAGCCACGGGAAAGGCAAGCCATTTCACACTTCTTAACTGAAGGAGGGAGAAGAAGACCAGACAAAAAAAAAAAATGAAGTTAGAGGGGAGAGGAAAGGATCTGGCACAGAGATACAACAGAGTAATTACGTTTTAATAGCAAGCACCAAAATATTAGTGTTAGTAATTACGATGCAGTTAAACCTAACAAAGCTTGTTTTTGTTCAGTGTGTTCAAATGTTGCATGGGAATCATTTCTTCCTGCAAACTACTTTGTATGTCTTTATAAAGGGAGTCTCATCTCTCTCTTTTCTGTTTGCAGGAGTCCAGTTTCAGTTCAATTCCTTTCATCTGGAGGATCAACACGACTACCTCTTGGTTACTGAGAACGGGAGTTTTGTGCAACCACTGGCTCGCCTGACTGGCAACGAGTTGCCAAGCAACATCAATGCTGGTCTCTATGGCAACTTCAAAGCTCAGCTACGATTCATCTCTGACTTTTCGATATCGTACGAGGGCTTCAACATAACTTTCTCTGGTAAATCTGAAATGTTTTAACGCCGCATGCAGCCACAGGCTTTGATAAAAGTGTTGGCCGTGACAAGTGTTTGATATGCTGACTGGTCCAGTCTATGACCTTTTGATGATGAGTTTTTACACTACGTAACTGTTGCTCCTTAGTCATTAAAATGTCATAAATTGCATGACAGTATAAAAATAAATAAATTGGTGGCTGATTGCTGAAGGCGACCATTAACCTAAAAAATGTGAGTTATTAAATAAGTGGCAATGTAAGTTGCATATTTTACTTCAAGCTAAAAATGATAACAATGGTAATATTTTGAGGGGGTAAAATCATGCTCAATGTTGTGAAGTGGTTTTCAGAATTGAAAAAACAGGTGGCTGCGATTGTGTGAAGTCTTCAATGAATTAAAAGTCTGGAGCTTTGAGGTCAAAGAGATTTGTTGAATGAACCATTTAAAGAAAACTAGCAATACGCAGAGACTTCATACACTTCAGCCCAGGAGCTTGTTTCACAAGGCTTTAGAAAAACAGCAAACACTCCTCACTCTCTTGTTTCAACCAGACCATCCAAAACAAACTAATAAAATACACAACGCGCAGTAATGAAATGCCTTAAATACGGATCAACAACTCAAACAAACTGAACCTTAAAAACTAAAAAATGTGGATGTAAAATTATGAATAAGATCCGGTGAGTGCTTGGATAAAAGCCATCGAGTATGTGCAACTCCACCTTTGGCTCAGTGAGACGCACATTTTGACCCATTGCGCGTGACTTTAGCGGGTAAAGAAAGAGGAATAAGTAAGAGACCTATTCCTAATCTTTCACCTCACCATTCATCCTTGCTGTACGTTCCACTGTGGTCTCACTCTCTGGACTTCAGAGCCCTGACACAAGTGACTTGAAGATTCCGTCTTCAAAACCCACATGGAACGGCAACAAAACTTAATCATCTCTTCTTGTCTCAAAAAATATGTTGATATTTGGTCAGAATTTTTTATGTTTTCTTTCTAGCAAACAGACAAACGTTGAAGTACTTACACAGTGATGAAACAGTGGCGTGGCATCATGAGTATCTCAAATAAAACACAACACAAGGGAGTACCACAAGACAGTCATACATACAAATGATATCAAACATTTGAGCAACTGGTGACTTACATGTTTTCTTGTTACTCTGCAGTCTGTATGAGGTTGCTTTGAATAATAAAATACTTTCTATTTAGTGAAGTTGAACAAACAGCCTCTTTAAAGCACATCAGCTTTTGCTCTGATAGTGTGAATTAAAAAACACATCATTGTATACACCAATATTTGACAAAAGTTGTCTTCATCTTGGAAGTGACCATCAAAACCAAACAATTATAAAACCATCCAGAATGTTCTTTCTTTTCTGAAGCCTATTTCGCCACCCTTTTGTTAAACTTGCTGAGTTCATGTAGTCTTCACAGTCGGCCTCAAGGACGTATCATAAAACCTACTGAACAGTTCACAGAAGCTGAAATAGAGCATTATACTCAAAGTCGAATGCAACTGACCATTAAATTAACTACTTAACTAAGTTAAGTTATACTGCGACGACAGGAACTTTGGGGTGTAGCATTCTTTAAGATGTTGAACGTCAAATACCTTCTAAATATTCCGTTCAGCATTTGTGTCCACTATAGACCTGGCTGCTAAAAATGAAACTTTTTGTTTTCTTTTGTTTTTTTAAGACGACAGTAGCTTCACAAATATGACCAACAGCTACTGATGTGCGGCCTTGCAAGTCCCACCGTTTTGCCGCTAGCATTCGTGTTGACACAATTGGATGAATCTCATTTGCATTTGTTTCTAGCACAATGATGCGATGTTTTATTTCAAGAGTGGGACTGAAGTAAACACCAAAGCACAACACTGGCCATAGAAACCTCATTATGAATATTTGACCTAGAAATTTGACACCTAACCCACTCATTGATGCTCTGCATTGTACTAATGCCAAGAGCAGATGAAAAGGCACATACAAGATGCAGTGTTTTATTTGAATATGCTTTGCATGTTTGAGGAAACCATCCATTCATTCCCTACAGAATACACGCTGGAGCCCTGTGAAGACCCTGGTATACCACGCTTCGGCCGAAGAAATGGCTACAGTTTTGGCATCGGTGACACGTTGTCTTTTTCCTGCAATATGGGATACCGCCTTGAGGGTGCGCCAGAGTTAATCTGCCTCGGCGGCGGACGGAGGATGTGGAGCGCCCCGCTGCCTCGATGCGTCGGTGAGTGAGAGCATGAATTGTTTCTACAAAAGCTCCGTAAGCTGCAGCACAACACAACAAAGTTGCAACTGACAATTCTACTGAGTTTTTAGTGCTACTTCATGCATAGAAACAATCTGTTCCATTTTGCTTGTGAAACGGCGGCATGTGACATAGAAGTTGCTCGAAGTAGCTGCTTTTTCACTGCCAAGTTTCTCCACAGGAAGCCAGAAAAGTTTGAGAAATGGTTATCAACAGAAGTCCAACAATTTCCGCTTCTATTGTTCGTAACTCCGCAGCCAAAACTACAGTTGATGTAAGGGAGTGAAATCCCCCAGAGTCTATTTACCTGGCTGCTCTGCTGCCATCATTAGGCTGCTTTTCAAATGCAGATTTTAAGATATTACTCTTCTCCAAATTCACTTCAGCAGAGTGCTGCAACCGCATCATTCACCTTTGTGATCAGCTAAGTTAATGCAGAGAGAGTCGGCCCTCAGTCTGGCTTCTGAGAGGATGTTTTTAATTGCCTCCAAAAAAAGGAAAGTATTATAGATGTTCCCCTTTGTTTTTATGCAAATTCCGTTGTGCTGTTTGTCACTCCATGATGGACTGTAGCAGCTCTGGTAACATCCAGGCCTTTGATTTAAGCAGTCAATATTGATAATCACATTAAACATATTTTTGTTTGGTTTTCCGTTGTAATGTATGTTTCCATTTAACAAATGGCTGTCTAATGTACACATATAAAACCTGCTTGAGTGTGAGTCAGCCAAGTTCCAGTCAGTCGAGGAACAATAAATGTCAGCGTGAGTTCTTACGTCGGGACTATCCTGCCTGAATTACCATCCCGTACCACCTTTTAAATTAACACCTACTTCACTCAAGGTCATTCCGAGAGGTGAGCCCCGACTTTGTTTCTCTACTTTTGGCTCATCCCTTTGTCAGCGTGTCTACGGGTTTCCTCCGATTAAAAACACACTCGGTCTGAGTTTCTATCTTTCCCTCTCGCGCTGACTTTTTGAGGACTCTCAGAGGGATCACGGACACTGCCGCATCTGATCGGACGGATTAGGAGTAAGGCGGGGATGTGGGCTGGCACCGACATCTTTCAGCAGATCTATGGATAGGATTATGAGATGGCAACAAGCCGGGATGTGTGGTTTGGTCCGTTGGTGCTCAAGTGGTGGGTTGCTTGCTCTGTGACCTCTGGATGATGAGAAGAAGAGATGACCTTCTTTTTTTTTTGTCATATTATTGTCAGGGGAGGTGTTGCGAAGGAGGTAGGTGTACAAAAAAAATGCATTTTTGCTTGTGTGCTTACACCTTCAGTAATGTAGATGTGAAGACCAGTTTGGACAGCAGAGTGATGTTTTTAAAATATATATGTCAGAATATTTAGCTTTGGCTGATCTCTTCTTGAAAGGCTACATTCTTTCTGAAGTTATTATTCTTTAGAATCGGAATGGTCTGAACTGCACTTCTCCACTTAAACTTGTATTTATTGATTCAAGGAAATTCGTGAGAAATAAGAGGTGAATTAGAGTAGTAAGATCAAGAGGAAAGGAAAAAAAGAGGATACAGTCGGGGGGGGAAAAGGCTGATTAAAGTAGAAGAGGGCAAAAGAGCAATATTCTTATCGAGGCAGAGTGTGAGAGGCAGCGAGAGTGCTGGAGTTAAGCGGACAAGAGGAGGAGAGTGGGGAGGTAATTTTCTAAATGGAAAGTGTAGCCGTGTGATTTATTGAAGATATGACAGCTGTAATATGACTATTACACAAATAGAGACACAATGAATGGAAGAAGGGAGGGAGGGGGGGGAGGAACCCGAGACGCACATATCCAGGGCATGTGCGAGAAGTGCTGAGTCGGCAAATCAATTTGTGGAATTATCCACCTGCTGTGTTTCCTTCTGATATATGGCTGCCCATACAGCAAATGAGCTTGTTCTGATATGACTGCTGCACTTTCGTGACAGAGTAAAGCGAAATGTTTGTCACATTAACAGATCTTTTAGACGGTGTCTGACGGGACGTGAAGGTCGGTGCCGCACGCGGCGCCTTCTAATGGTGTCATGTGTAGAATAGCAGAGAGGAGAGTCGAGCTGCTGAGGTGGAGTTGTCACCGCGCCACACAAAACGCGGTAAACAACATCACAGGTAACGTCCCTGGAAAAGTGGCTTGCGTCATGCGATTTAGTCGCCACAGATGGGAAACTTTCAAGGCGGGCAAAGCAGTTTTATCGAAAATAGCTGCATACCTCACTGGCTGATTCATTTCTAAGTTATTGTGTGTTTCCTCACTCTAAGACAGTGTTCACGACAGTTGCGATACATGTCTTTTGTCTGTCTTCCTAGCGGAGTGTGGCTCTTCAGTCATAAACAATGAAGGAATCCTGCTCTCTCCGAACTATCCCATGAACTACGACAACAACCACGAGTGCATCTACAGTATCCAGGTAACAGTGTTCTGCTTTGATAGTCTGCTCAATATAATAATACAGTTCTCGAACGGAAAATCATGTTTTCAATTAATGTGGTTTTCAAACAGCCACTCGTTTTGTGTCGCTACTCGGCGAGCTAATTTAAGTTTGTGTGGGTGAATAGGTACAAGCAGGAAAGGGAATCAACATCTCAGCTCGGACTTTTCATCTCGCGCAGGGAGACATACTGAAGGTAAGCAAAGTGTCTGTCAAAGAAATGAAAGTGTCTAATGTATGCAGGGCTCTCAAGTTGTGATCTCAGCTCCGGTGTGAGATTTGCTGCCTTGAGCCCAGTGGAGGAGCCGTCGGACGGCGGCGGCGACCGCTCTAACAGTGTGCAAGCCTTTGGCTGTGATAGTTCAGAAAGTTGTTTTCAAAAGTTAGCCTTGTGTCTGTACAGTTTTCCATCTCCTATCCTTTTTTCCTTAAGCAATTCGACTCTATATGTCTGTCTGTCTGTCCTTCCATCCATCCATCCATCATCCATCAATTTATTCATCCATCCATCCTCCCATCCACCTGCACATCCATCCATCCTCCCATCCACCTGCACATCCATCCATCCTCCCATCCACCTGCACATCCATCCATCCATCCATCCTCCCATCCACCCACATATCCATCCATCCTCCCATCAACCCTCATATCCATCCATCCTCCCATCCATCCATCCATCCTCCCATCCACCCACATATCCATCCATCCTTCCTCCCATCCACCCACATATCCATCCATCCTCCCATCAACCCTCATATCCATCCATCCTCCCATCCATCCATCCATCCTCCCATCCACCCACATGTCCATCCATCCATCCATCCACCCACACATCCATCCGTCCTCCCATCCACCTGCACATCCGTCCATCCATCCTCCCATCCACCCACACATCCATCCATCCATCTACCCACATAGCCACCCATCCTCCCATCCATCCATCCATCCTCCCATCCACCCACACATCCATCCATCCATCCATCCTCCCATCCACCCACACATCCATCCATCCATCTACCCACATATCCACCCATCCTCCCATCCATCCATCCATCCTTCCATCCACCCACACATCCATCCGTCCTCCCATCCACCTGCACATCCGTCCATCCATCATCCTCCCATCCTCCCACACATCCATCCATCCATCCTCCCATCCACCCACACATCCATCCACCCACATATCCATCCATCCATCCTCCCAAACATCCATCCATCCATTCTCCCATCCACCCGCCCATCCATCCATCCTCCCATCCATCTGCACATCCATCCATCCATCCTCCCATCCACCCACATATCCATCCATCCATCCTCCCACACATCCATCCGTCCTCCCATCCACCTGCACATCCATCCATCCATCCTCCCATCCACCCACATATCCATCCATCCATCCTCCCACACATCCATCCGTCCTCCCATCCACCTGCACATCCGTCCATCCATCCATCCTCCCATCCTCCCACACATCCATCCATCCTCCCATCCACCCGCACATCCACCCATCCTCCCATCCATCCTCCCATCCACCCACACATCCATCCATCTATCCAAAGTAGACCTTCTAATTGCAGACACAGAGGGATGAAAAGACCCTTTGTGATATTTTGTTGTTCATCCTCCAGATCCATGATGGCAAAGACAACACGGCTCATGTTTTAGGAGCATTCACCGGTACATCCATGTTGGGCCTAACGCTGATTTCCACTTCAAACCATCTGTGGCTGGAATTCTACAGCGATGCGGAGAGTACAGGCGAAGGATTCAAACTGGTCTACTCCAGTAAGTACAAACACAAGCAACATGCAGATACACTGTTATGTACGACTTTGATCTAACGGCTTTCTGTTTAGTTATTATAATGCAACCTATTTCGCTGCGGTAAACACGCTTTGTTGTTAATCAGTGGCCGCTAGTCACGAGTGACTGGTTGTTGTGAAACCTCGTGATATAGAAACAAATGAGTTTTAATTTCAAAAGTAGATTCATGGGCTCTCTGTGGAAACCACAACATAATTATCCGAGCGCACAATCATTAAAAGTCCGACCCATGCTGAGGGAGACATACCGAACAGATCACTCAGCGCTTGTTGCTGAAACATTTGTCCGACACTGAACTAGCGGACGATCCTCGCCGCGCACCGCCGCGCCTCACAATTACCAGTCAAATAACAGCATGTCGTCTCTGGTGATGCGGAATGTCTTTTCACTGTTATGAAAATGTATATGTAATTTATTCACAACCCCTGGAACTGGTAATTGTGCCGTGTAAAATGCGAGACACAGAAGAGGAAAGTAGCTTACTTTGAAACACGCCATCATGCTGTGAATTATTCGCTCCGTGTCAGTGTCCTGACAGGTTTATTAAGATTGCCGAATTGATTAGAGCACCTTTTTAGGGATTTAGACGCCTAATTCCTGCAGTCGACAAAATTCTCAAGATTCCTGATGCACCTCGACGTCAGGTAACCTGGCAGCTCAAATCCGCACCAAGGTTTAATAGGGATTATGTCCTTATTCATATTCCACAGGAATACCAATTCCTAAAAAAAAGTGGGATCACCATGGCAACTGCTTGGATGTAGCAATACATTGAAATATGAGCCAAATGTGTTTTACTCTCTTGCCTTTTCTCACAAGATGCTGAGATCCATTGGTCTTTTTCCCCTTCTAGGTTTTGAGTTATCCCACTGTGAGGACCCGGGGGTGCCACAGTTTGGCTTCAAGGTCAACGACCAAGGTCACTTCTCCGGAAGCAGCATCACATACAGATGCGAGCCGGGTTACACCCTGCACGGGGCGACCACTCTCAAATGTATGACAGGGGAAAGGAGAGCCTGGGACAACCCGCTACCCTCCTGCATCGGTACGTGTCCGCCACTAAGAAAGCGACGCACTCATTGACATTTCTGCTGCGTCTGAGCTCCAAAAAAATGTGCCGTTTCCTCCGCAGTCCTGTTTATTGGATTTGCTGCACAGCTACCTGGGACCAGACAAAGAAATGCGTAGCATATGTAGCAACAGCTGCACAAACAGGATTAGATTTACTCAAGAAAATGACAAAATTAGCCGGCTCTTCTGTTTTCAGTGTTTCCACTCTGCTTTCCCAAAACTGATTGAAGCGTCAACATGTTCTCCAGCTGGAATACTTTATTCAGTGCCAGCAATCCTGCAGGCTGCACCCAGTGAAAGTAATGAAGCAAATTCACAGTGAATATGAGATGAAAAAAAAATAGTTATATGGGAATGACCTTTGAAAATCATGGTTTATTCATGATGTGTCATTTCCAGATTTTCCATCGCAGTAAAGCAACAATCAAGCTCAATTCATGAGATGAGTTCATTACACGAGACTGTAACTCACCCAAGACGGTGACAATAGTTTAACTCAATGAACAAATAGGTTGTAGAAAATGAAAGAAAAATGGAGCCACGGGAGAAAGTGAAGGAGCGGTGGAATTGCTCATGACACCACTGTGAACAGCGATGGTACCCGGCAGTTTAAGAGATGAGGAATGGTATCAGCAGTGCATCAGAAAAGCCTCTATAAAAATAACCTAATCCACTGTGGCCGCCTTTTGGTGGAAATGCATAAAATACACACGAAAGGAAATAAGGAAAACCATTTTAGAATATAAAGAATATATTTACCCATTAACTAGTAATGGCTAAAAAACAAAATGTGCAAAAAATAGTCAGAGAAATTACTACAGTTTTAGTCTGACCCTCATGAGGGCTGCAAAAATACAGGCAAAGGGCCACATATGGCCCCCGGGCCACACTTTGCCCAGGTGTGTTGTAGAGTGGCACTCAGAGAGAGTAGACATCTGTCAAGCAGCTCAGTTACCATCTGCCAATATATGTTTAGTTTTCACTCAATACATGTATTTTATATTTATAACTTGCTGCTTAGTTACCTAGGTTGGACTCTCGCTGCCGTGTGGGCTACAGTGAAGTCGACAGGAAAAATCGAAAGTCTGTTGGTTATCCCATAATAATTTCCAAACATTTCATTGACATAACTTCTTCATTTTTATTTTTTCCTTACTGACTGACAGATAAATGCTACCAAAAACATAACCCCCTTGGCTCAGGGAAAAACTTGAAATCAATTTAGAACCACTTTGCAAGTCACTTAGCCTGACTTTCTTTTCAACTCCAGCACTCTCTGCTTCCTTCCGTCGTCAAACCGTTACTATTGACCTGCGACGTTCATGCTCTTTCTTCTCCTTCACTTAATCTCCTGTACATGTCAATACTCTTCCACTTACATTTCCTTCGGTCATGGGGCCGTCATTTTAGGTTTGCGCCTTGGAACTCGTGACCTCATCGCGGCTACTTCTTTTGGATTCATTTGCTCATGGAAACTACTGTGTAATGGAAAGAGGAAAACAGATCTATTTAAAAAAAAAAAAAAAAATAAATAGTAAACCTGGTCATGTTTCTTTGAGTGCCACATTTTTTTCAGTCTGGCATTTCAATACTTGTGGGAAATAGTCATAAAACTTCTATTTGCATACATTATTATTAATCCCAAAACACACAGAATCCGAAAACACCAAAACAATAAACTATTTATTGACAATTGATGTACTATTTTTAAGAGTATTTGAAATTAAAAGGGAACATGGTTTCGAAAATAATAGTAAGCTGCTTTGAAGCTTGGCTTTTTGTGGTCAAGGACAGATGGTTGAAACTATAAGGAAATTCTATTAATTCCTAGGTAATATTTTTCAGGCTTTCACAGCAACTGGTTTTACTTATGTAGAGTGTGGTATTTTTGCATTGCTCAATGACTTTGAATAGTTCTGTCTAGAAATCTCTTGAAGGCTCTGAAACAGTACTCCAGAAAAAAAAATCTATGTGCAATGTTTTCATTCAGGCTGAGTTCATGTAATCCCACTGACAAAGCACAAAGTGCCACTTTGAATATTAATGGCAATCTGCTGTCATTTGCCAGGCAAGTCAGTCTCCAGGAAAACCCACTTTTCCTTCCACACGCTTTTCATTTTGGCTATTATATTCTCGCATTAAGCCCCTAACTAAATTGCAAAACTGCTTCTGCAGCACCGCAACAGATGGCAACTATACGAAGAGCTGCGAACTTTCAGGATGCATTCAAAACTGCCTCTTCCTGGCTTGGTATTCCTGCTTGAGAAGTACTTTCTGCTCTGCCATCAATAATGTAGCATTCATAAAACCAGCAGCTGATATTCTCTGACTTTAAATTTTTGCTATGACACACCGTGACCTCACCCCATCTCCAGCCTTAATGTTATATTGCTTTTTATTATTACTCATATGCTTTCTTTCTTTCTTTCTCATAGGATTCTTTCTGCTCTTTGGTCGTACAAATTTTTAATATTGCGCCGATTACTCAAGATAATATATTCTAGTGACAGACACGAGAGCCTGAGGGAGACGGAGCGCGGCTAAAGGAGGCGAAGTGAGGAGACTGTGAAACATATATCAGAGGATAAACAAAGGGAATTATCTCGTGTTATGTAATTTGGAGGAATTCATTTGGGAGAAGTGTCGAATTAGGATGATATTTCTTTGTTGGCAAAAGATACGAAAGCATAACTTGTAGAATCGCTTTCCCATTTGGCTGCAAACTTATGCAAATCTTGTTTCCGTGAAAAAAACAGAAAAGCACTTTTCACTTGTGTTGTCGTAACCCAGAGTTGCAGGTGTCACGCCGTAAGGACGGACACTGTTGACTAACCCTTGCTAGGAAGGATGGAGTAAAATGTTCTTCTTCCGTGCAGCCGAGTGTGGCGGTCGCTTCAAGGGGGAGTCATCAGGAAGAATTCTTTCGCCAGGATACCCCTTCCCCTATGACAACAACCTTCGCTGCACCTGGACCATAGAGGTTGACTCAGGGAACATTGTCAGGTAGTTCAAGAAAACCGCCCTATATTTTAAGTCTGTAGTTGCCACCTCTTTTATTGTCTTCAAAGAAAATTGTACTGAAAAATATAAATTTCAAATTGTACGTAAGAGTCCGTGGTGGCTGATCAACTGAGGGCGCTAGTGCCTGCATAAAGCCACGTGCTGCATTGAACTTTACTGTTTTAAAGGCATATTTTATTCATAATTTTTGATTAATCATTAATCTGTACTTTTTTGAGGAAGGGAGTGTTTTAAAGTGCACCACAACATGGCTTCTATAAATAATATATCGTTGTATTTTGGTGGGAGTGCTGTAACACTGGAGGAGGAGTGTCCCTTCACAACAGCAGCATAGCCAATCACAGACATGGAATGGTCACATGGCACCAAGAAATTCATCCAATCAGCACCCTAGAATATGTTCAGTACCCGTAGTTGTATGACGGAAACTTCCCATTCATTCTGTAAGAGCTGTGCTTCTCTTCCCATTAATTCTTAATAATTATTTATGGCTCTGTCTTTAATAGGTGTTGTTTAACAAAGTGTTGCTATTATTGAATTATTTGTATTTGAGATGTTTGACTGTGAAACTGGGAGAATCCGCGTGTATTTTTTTTTTTCTCCTGCTGCCATTGATACTCCGTGGTGTGCTGGTGAGGCCTCAGGGAACAGTGTCCCACAAGGCACTTTCTAAAATCTTTGGCTTTCATTCAAACCATTTTTGAAACCTCACATCATTTCAAACGAACAGTGCCACCCTGAGGACACTGTTTCATGAAGCCTCATGAGCCCGTCACTATTGACAAAGCAAATAGTTTTCAAACGTTTCAGTTTAGAAACTGGCAAGTGATGATTTTAACAGTAGGGTTTTTGACATATTCATGAACGTACAAATGAAATAAATCATCGGATAATATGATGTAACGTGAGTATATTCTTCTTTGAGGGATTTCTTGTGAATTTGGTGAGGCGTCACGCATTACATGTTTTTCCAGCCTTCAGTTCTTGGCCTTTGACACTGAAGCCAGCCACGACATGCTGAAGGTTTGGGACGGTCCACCGGAGAACGAGATGTCTCTGTCGGAGCTCAGTGGGTCTCTGCTTCCCGAGGGCATCCACTCGACGCTCAACACCGTGACTGTCCAGTTTGAGACGGACTTTTACATCAGCAAGTCTGGCTTCGCCATTCAGTTTTCCAGTGAGTAGTGTGTACCCCAGGTTATGTCTCATCGCCAGCAGCTCCATGTTATTCTCTGTATAATATAATCTGTATATATGGATTTGTTTTTGGTCACACTTTATATAAGGGAATATTTATTACCTTGTGTAAAGTGCTTATTCATATGCACATTTGCAGCCATGAATAATTCTAAGGTATTGACTAGTGTCTTCTTACGACTGACTAAATTTTACCCTGGAATAGTCAATGAAATTCCCCTTAAACAACACACAAGTATTAACTGTAAATACACAAGTACTTGGTTTATTAATGATGTCTTCCACAATCTGAAGTGTTACCCAGATTTAGGTCTCTATAACATGGTCTTAAATGACGTTGTATTGTTATGCCAAATCTTTCATATAGTTCAATTTCCTCTTTATTTTCTCTACCTCGACTCCTTCGTCTCTTTCGCAGTTGTATTCTTACTCTAACTAGCTATTTTTGGAACTGTGCCACGAGCACCATGTCAGTTGCCTGTGGAAGTAGTGTGAGTGACAGCTGTTGTATTTGTTTTCCTCCTGAAAAACAAGCATTTATTTTTCTTAAAGTGAAAGAAGGAACAACAGAATCTAACAAGGAGCCTGAAAATACACCTGTGATTCATTTACCTACGAGCTAATATATCTGTGTCTATTCTAAAGGTTCTTCTCCCTCTGTAACCTCTGTTTCTTCACAGGCTCCGTGGCCACAGCCTGCAGGGACCCTGGTGTGCCAATGAATGGCAGTCGCAGCGGAGACGGTCGAGAGCCGGGGGATTCCGTGTCCTTTCAGTGTGACCCTGGATACGAGCTCCAGGGAGACGACAAAATCACATGTATACAAGTGGATAATAGATACTACTGGCAGCCCAGCCCTCCCGTCTGCATAGGTGAAAGTCCCTGCTGCTTACTTTTATGAGGACACACACTTCAAACGGCTTTTGTAGACTTCAGCATCTTTCTGAAGGACGCACCATGCAGCAAAGGCAAAGCACATTTAAACGTATTTACACATTTACTGCGGTCCCTATGAGCCGCAGCTAAAATATAAAACGTCCTCAACAGAACGGAAAGGCAATTAGAATCAGACAAAAATGGGCTTTGCTTGGGCAATTCTGAACTAAACCGGAACGATCAATTAAGCAAAGCGTCTTAAAATCGACGGCGTGTTCTGCAGATTGACTGAAAGATTTGTTTTCTGCTGCTAGGAACAGCAAAGTGGTTGCAAAAACACTTTACAGCTTTCATCTACGAATCAAAAAGTGGCTGTACGTTTGGTTTGGAGCCAGACTGCCTGGTCTCAGTGGCCCCTCTCTGCTGGAACGGCGACAATCCAAATACTTTTGTTCTCCTTTTTAATGAGAATCAAGTCAATCCGCTTTCAACGTGTCTTCTAAACGTGGCAGGTTTGAATCAGTGGACAACTCCTTCTGTTTGTTGTTTCCATTCATGTGAGACTGCTCTGTTGAATGAGCTCTCTTTCTGGAGCGAGCGGCGAGTGAGAAAGATCTCGCTCCGATGCCCTGGTCTGTCCTTTCCAACTACAAGTTCACTTCTTTTTATCTTCCCCACCGTGTTTGTGGTTTGACTGCAAGATAAAGCTTTTAAGCCGAGTCAGTGTCTTTCCTCAGTGAGAGTTTACTCTGTTGCTTTTAGCTCGACATTTTAAATTGAGTTGTTTAAATATTCATCAGCTATATCCATATCAGAATGTGGGCTGAGGTCGTGCTCGCCGAGATGAACTCTTTGAGGGGAAAAGTGTGTTGTGAGTGGAGAGAAGCGGATTCATTGAAGACAGTTGGAACATGATTTTTTTTTTCTCTCTCTTTCTTGCAGCTCCTTGTGGAGGAAATCTGACAGAATCGAGTGGTTTCATCCTGTCCCCTAATTACCCACACCCTTACCCTCATTCAAAAGACTGTGACTGGCTCATCGCCGTCAACTCCGACTACGTGCTGTCACTGGCCTTCATCAGGTAATGGAGTACTCTGCAAAATGTGTCATGATTCTACAGTGAACGGTCATCTCTGCGAGCCAATCACCTTCCACCTTCCTTGTATAAGTTTTGCCTATCACATGAGTTTTCCTTGGAGAAGTTTGAAGTTGTTGGCGCCGGTCCCACGCATGCGGGTGAATGTTTGTGCCAAATTTCCCTCCCATCGTTTTCAGTCGAAATGCCATCGTCTGGCTTAGGAAATAATAATGAGTGTGTGGTAGGAAATAGAGTGGCTGATGTCCTTTTATAGGTCTTAAGCTTTAGGGTATTAAAATAAAAAAACGACGGCTCCCTTTGAGACGTTTGAGAAGATTTGGCAACGGACGCTGCCTTCACTGTCGCCAGTTGCTTATTTAAAGTTATTTAAAGTCGTCCTCTCAAGGACAATCCTATACATCTTGTTGTCCCCATGTTATTTAAGCTCTTTCCCTTTTTTTGTTTTAGCTTTAATATTGAGCCAAACTACGACTTCCTGTACATCTACGATGGCCCAGACAGCAACAGCCCTCTGATCGGTAGTTTTCAAGACAGCAAACTCCCCGAGCGGATTGAAAGCAGCTCCAATACCATGCATTTAGCCTTCCGGAGTGATGGATCGGTTTCCTACACCGGCTTTCATCTGGAGTACAAAGGTAAAACTTCCAGCTCTAAAGGTCTTTGCGTTGATGTATGTGTTTCTGTTGTAGTTGAAGAAGGATCGAGATCAGCAAAAGTTTCTTTAGCTTTGTGATTAAAGCGAATGTGCCGATAAACTGTGCATCAAACCAGCCTCAACTCAGTAAAACAGCAATGGCTGTTACTGTTCAGAACTGGTTCTCACTTCATTTCCTCTCCAGCCAAACTGAGGGAGTCCTGTTTCGACCCTGGAGTGGTTCTGAATGGGACCAGGCTGGGGTCCGATTATAAACTAGGCTCTACTGTTACGTTCTACTGTGAGGCTGGATACGTACTGCAGGTGAGACGGACATTTATTTTCTAAACCAGTAAGATTATTTTATCGTTGAGTCCAAGGCTGTTTTGTTGAGATACAATCTTAGTTTGTGTCTTCCCTTCTCTTCCTTTTTTCTCGCAGGGCTATTCCACACTGACCTGCAGTATGGGAGATGATGGCCGACCTGGTTGGAACAGGGCTTTGCCCAGTTGTCAAGGTAACAAGCTGGAATGTATCAGCATTTTTTACTTCATAATTCATCACTACTGTGGTGGAGATAGGACGCTGAGGGTCTTGTGCTTTAAACTGGCGCTTCATTTGTTCACCATACTGCGGCTCTGTATTGACTCACTCCACCAGCAGTCGGTGGCATTTGTTAAACTATGCAGAAAGGCAACAGGGAGTATTACCTAAAATACGCTACGACAATTTTGTTATTTGGTAAGTTAATTAAGACGCTTGCTTCAAGGACTTAAAATGCTGAATTCATTGCAGAGTCCAATCATTATTCAACGCGGTAAAACAGACTTTTTCTATCACATTATTTGGCAAATTTAGTCATTGGTTTATTCCTGTTCAGTCTTTTTTTGGTCTTTGTAGAACACTGTTTTTCAATTGTGACCTGCAGCGGACTGCAAACAATGCATTTTGATTAAACATAGTTTAGTTTCTACTTCACTGCTGACATAACTGAGGGCTGTTTCATGTGGTTTTTCAGCTCCGTGCGGAAGTCGATCAACAGGATCGGATGGGACAGTTTTGTCCCCAAACTTCCCTCGGAACTACACCTCGGGACAGACCTGCGTCTACGCAATAGCTGTTCCACGAGAGTTTGGTAAGTCATTCTTTCTTTGTTGTCTTGGTATTTAAAGTGACTATGTACTTGGTCAAGTAAATTAATTCAATGTGTTTTGCGGTTTAGCCAAATGTGTCAAACACAAGGCCTTAGGGCCCATCGTGACATATTTTGTTGCCCACTAGAGTTCAAAGTAGAGACCCACCTCTGATGCCACTTGACATGAGTTTTCAACTTTTGCCCTTTGACTGGCAGTTTAAGCAAACAGTGATCTGAAATTCAAGCTTCCGAAAAGTAGACTTGTTGCAGCACGGACTTTGATGGAAGATGGGAAGGTGGACGTTTGTGCTTAACTGGAAAAACCTGATGGTTTGCTGTGTCTTTTATGTGTAACTTTATTATCATTATTATTCATGCTTCATGCAGGCTTAAGATTCAAAACTGAGGTTGATATTTCATTTTGTTGAATTACTATTATGGTGTACCACTTGTTGACTATTCAGTTAATATACAATTTTCTGGTCTTACTGTACTGTGTTTAATATTTTCTCCACTTGGTGTTGTTGAGTTTATGCAGACTGTAGAGCAAAACCATTGTCATGTGTTGCTGATAGTGCTGTTTTGGAACTTGCTGTAGTAGCGATAGACACTGCTTTCAAATAACTGGTTTTCAGTTTTTAAAAGCAAAAGAGAACAAAGGTAAATATTGTTTTTGCAGTGCGTTGGAGAATGAACAAATGAGACATATTCAGTCATATTACACAAATGCAATAATCTGAGAATGATGCTAGAGTATAGGAGGTTTCCCTCAAGAGTATTCTTTTTTTTATCTTTTTGAGAGGACTTAAGTGACCTTCGTTTTCAAGGCAGGTCTCCATGGGAATCCCAGGAAGGTTAAAATCCCGCTGAGAGTTACTGTGGTGAAATAACGCTTCATCAAACGCCACTCGCTGGCCGTTAATTTTATTTCCGGTCAAGGTTCCATCATTAGAAGAGTGTATTCTTCAACCTCTGTATGTGCTTGTGCTGCATGACATAACCAATGACATTGCTGTTGAACTGATTCTGATTTAGTGGCGGAAACTCCACACTCTGCCTGTGTCAATTACTGCTTTATGAAGCGATATATCTGTTTAGTTACAGGACAGTGCTTTGTTTCACTTTCCCTGATTTCATCTCGGCGCTGTCCACTCGTCTTCTCCACATTGTTCCAAGTAGCCTCACTCTGTTTGTTCTGCTGTTTGACCGGCTCAGTGCTATTTTTGTATTGCAGCATGCCTCCCCTGTTCATGGTCAATTATTTTTCTTATTGTTAGTTTTCCTCTGGCTTGTCATTAACCACATGTGAGGTGACTGTTGTGTTTCCGGAGCATGAATTGGAGGGGCTAATTAAATTTCTTGTCATTGTTTACCCCAAACTGTTCGGCTGCAAACATGATGCAGCTTCTAATTAAACTGGCAGGACAGACATTTGCCTTCAGTGGGCCAGATCTATGTGTTCAAGGCCTGTAATTGCCAAGGCACACTGCCTCCCTCTTCTTCTTTGTCTTTCTTCATCCCTCATAAAGGGTTGCCACAGGAAGTCAGCCTCCTCCGCCTCAGCCAACTGTATCTCCATCATCCTCCTTCCTGTTCCTCCATCAAAACATGGACCGAATTGGTTGCAGTCTTGTCTTTCATCTTTCTATGAGATTGGTCCGGTTCTTCCAAGTCGACTTTCAGAAGTTCATAGCCATTGGTTATTGGTCAGAAGTTCCCCACACCAAGACCTATGGGTGATGACTGGAGAACCAGATCTTAGTGTTGTAGTGCTTCTTGTCTGGGAATCAGCCATGTTGGACTCTTGTTTTGTCAAGACCACGGCTGCTGTGATTTTTTTTTTTTTCTACTGTGTTCAACTCCCCACCACTCCATTAAAAAAAACAAAAAACTCGTGAATGCTACCTTTGTATCCATTAATGAACCGTATTCACGTCAGAGATGAAAGGGAAGCAGAGAGCTCCGACTGTGAGTGTAGCTCTGAATACATTGTGAATGTAATGACCAGTTACCTCTCGCAATCATGGGGCTTCTGCACTGGGCCCATCTGTGTGGCCAAGTGTAAACAGATTAACTCTGAAGCGGAGCAATGTATTTCAGTCAAACTACTAGGAATGGCCAGCGATCAGCGGACTTTTTGGCAGGGATTTCATTTCGGTGATGTTTTTTTTTGTTCATTTTATTTACGATGGCAACTAGACTGTGTTCTGAATTCGATTTGGTTTTGGTTCCTCTCACCTTGTCAAAGCTTTGGTCTTGTCTTGGTCTTGGTGCGGTCTGTCAACCCAATCTATTGACGCTGGGAAAATGAGTAGACTTTTGTGTGTTATGCTGACAAGAGTCGCCATGACCGTCTGAGGGCCTTTAAAAAGCAATGGACAAGTTGTTACATGTAGAATGAAAAGAGCGCCTTGTGGCTTTCCTGGCCCCACCCTCAGTCTTTCTTTTACATGACACATTGCGCACCAGGAGCGGAAGGTGGAGCATGTGCTTCAATTGAAAACCTAGCGTGTCAACACGCAACACAGAAGGCTGCCCTCAGTGTCAGCGTAGGATGTAGAAGTCCACAGGATGTGTTAGGTCTGGACGATCATGAAAAGAGGCATCCAAGATTCCTTCACCGGCCAGTTGACAACCTCATGAATCGAGGGTCAGACTCTGCATAGAGTTGCTACATTGAACCAGAAGACCTGGTTTGGGCATCCTTTAAGGATTTAAACTTAAACTTTAAAAGGATTTATTCTCCTTTCTTCGGCGGTTTTCCTAATATGTCTGGCAATGGAACTTGCGCTGATCTTGTTTAGTATATTTCTCAGAACAACTAATGTTGAAATTGAAGTTTAAATCAAGATTTTTTTTGCTCTCTCTCTTTTTGAGTGACATCTTTGTTTTAGACGCCCTGCATTAAAGTCTATGGTGACAGCTTGACTCCTTTATTTCTCACAGAGCCATGTGTCGAGGCCATTATATTGTACTGTAGGTCTTTGCTGCTTTGTTCTGGTTCAGACAGGTGTGCATTAAAATGTCAGGAGACTATGAACGGTGTTGTATGGCACCCATTGTGATTATGGACATTTGAATGCTGTATAAGTGCCCTTTTCTTCCTCAGAGTTCATGCATTCTAAGAGAGTGTTCACTAGTTTTCCTCAAGCCAAGCATGTTTGCAACCAATGCTGTCGACCTGGAGGCCACGATGGAAATTGACAGATGTTGTGGTTATAACTTTCCAAAAAAACATCTGGAATCAATGAGGCATATGAAAGCTTTTTAAATCCCATGTTGTGTTTGAGTTGCCTCTCAATGCGAATGATTTTCCTACCTTACATCTGTGGTGGGATGCCTATAATGCTTGAGTGATTTATCCACCATTTTTTTGTGAATAGCATCAACACTTTCCTTCTTTCCAATTCTCTTCCCCAGTTCTCTTCGGCCAGTTCGTGTTGTTCCAGACGTCTCTTAATGATGTGGTGGAGATCTACGACGGGCCCACACAACAAAACACACTGCTGTCGTCCCTCTCCGGCTCCCACTCCGGTACGGACACTGCTGGTGGACTGTCGACCAACAGATGTGCTGTAATAATCTTGTTATAACCTCATTGCTTCTCTCCCACTGTGTTCACAGGAGAGTCTCTTCCATTGAGCACTGGCAACCAAATCACAATCAAGTTTACAACCGTGGGACCAGATACTGCCAAGGGATTCCACTTTGTCTACCAAGGTCTGTTTTTGGAAAGTGTGAAATTATCAGTTCCCTTTTTGCAAATTCTGCAACTCACCCACGATTTGTGAATTTAATTTTTGAAAGCTACCGTAGCACTCACCAGAATTCACTTTGAATTGTCAAATTTGAAAACAAAAAAAATTCAGATTCAAGCTCCCTTTTTTTACTGAAATGAGAGAATCATCCAAACTGCATTTTTGTTTTCTTCGCTTTGTTTTGTGACGACACTAAAAAGAAAACTTTGCTTTTCCATTTTTATTGCTGTCACGCAAAAGTAATTCAAATTCAACTGGCAATCCTGAGTCTGGCCCTCAGAATTACTATGCATGATCTTTGAAGGACTCATACTTCTGGTTCCTTACTCTAACATACTCATTATGGGTTTAATACAATTCATAATCCTTGTTTAGCTCAGGCCGTCTCAGACAACCAGGCAGATTGGGTTCCACACCTCGACTTCAGAGTCATCTATTACCACCGTCGAGTGTGTTGCTGCAATTACTGCTGAGAAGTCTGCTCTTTCACTTGGTAGTGAATGATATCCAAGGCAGAATTATAGTTTAGGAGAGGAAAACAGCAAATGAAAATGTAGGACTGATTGTTGCAGGAAGTGAATGATTCAATATTTTGAGTTTGCTCTAGTCAGTACAGCATTAGTGATATGAAGTATTTTATTTTTTTCTGTGTATTCCAGCCTATTATTTCTCCTTTATACTTTTTTCTTTCCAAAACCCTTGGATAATTCTGTCGACTCACTCTGTTCCTCTGTCTCTCCATCCTTTGTTCCTGCCATTGCCCTTTCTCTTTGGACCCATCCATCCAGCGTCAGCATCTCAGCAATGTCGCTCACTTTATGATGTTGTCTTTTGTAGCTGTCCCTCGGACCAGTTCCACCCAGTGCAGCTCGGTGCCAGAGCCGCGTTTCGGGAAGCGCCTGGGCAATGACTTTGCAGTCGGGTCTTTGGTGCAGTTTGAGTGCAACCCTGGCTACGTCCTTCACGGCTCCACCGCCATACGGTGCGAGAGTGTACCAGACAACCTGGCCCAGTGGAACGACACTCTCCCGACTTGTATCGGTAACTATGGAACAACGAAATTTGCTTTTTGCATGACCGGAGTTCCTCAACTTTTTTGTTAAGCTTCACAGCAACATGCTGACAGAGAGTTGCTTCAGCCTTTAATGCTCTTATCCCTGCCTGCTTTCTGCCCACTTCTCAGTTCCCTGTGGTGGCGTGCTCCACTCTCGTCATGGAACCATCCTGTCTCCCGGTTATCCAGAGCCGTATGACAACAACCAGAACTGCGTGTGGAAGGTGTCCGTCCCAGAAGGGGCAGGAATACAGGTAGCACTCGTCCCCCTGTTGTCCCCTGGCTGACTCATATATCATCGACTTAAACGCTGAGCAAGCAGGATGTGGGAGAAAAGTTAAGATAATATTTAAAGAGAGAATAGATGGATGGTGTGTGTGGAAGAACCAGACAGATAGTACGAGATGTGATCGTATCGGGAAAGATAATGACTGATGGCTGACAAGCTAAATCACTCCGACAGGCGGAGATAAAGATGCCTTTGACACAAAATGAGTCTGCGAAAGATTTCAAAGAGACTTTAGAGGATAGAGCTTCATTTGGCTCCACTGTATGGACAGGATGTATTTCCATATAGTTTAAATGATGTAGATTTTTAAATTCAATATATTCATGTTTGCTGACAGGAGTCAAAAAGAATATCGCTTTTTCAAATGGGATTTCTTTTTTTCTAGACTTCAAAAACGCCAACGTTTCCTTTGTCCTTTTTTCCTTTTTTTTTTCAAATGATGACTCAACATTTTTTTCTCTTCTTGTCTTCTGTTTCCTGCGAAACAGACTGCGCCGGCAAGCAACTTATTACGAGCGTAATTGATTTAGTTTGTTCTTCATTAAATTACACCGCGGTGCACAGTAATAATTTTGCTAATATTATAAACATCTGCTCCATATTCGTGCTGAGTGCGATCACCAACTGCCAGTTGCTCTCAACTCCTGCTGCCTGATCTGTGGAAATCCAACATAAAATTGATTCCTCCCATTGTCGCTTTTTTCAATTTGTCTCAATAGCGAAATTAATGAAACTGTGTCTCACTCACTGTATCCCGGGCCGAATCCATCCACGGTGTAACCTGCGCCTCACAGGCTCTTCACACACGGTTACACATAATTACATCTTTGAGTCAAGGGGATGGCGAATTGCAGCGTCAGTGTACTTGTTGTTTGCACTTCCAGATACAAGTGGTGAGTTTTGCCACTGAGCACAACTGGGACTCCTTGGATTTCTACGATGGTGCTGACAACCATGCTCCAAGACTGGGGAGCTACTCTGGTGAGTCGTTCTTACTACCTTACTTTATCCAGGAAGCAACGGCACATGTTGAAATCGTGTCGAAATGGCTTCCACTTGGCCCATTTCAATGTCCATGTTAGCACGTCCTTTATTTTAAAGGTTCACTAGCCCTTCTGACGCCAGAGTTCTTGGATATCACTATTTCAAAAGGTTGGATTTGGCGATAATTTTAGCAATAAAAGCATACGGTAAATGAAAAATGACCTAAAGAAGCGGTGGCCATGGTGAATTGCTTGTACAGATGTTTATCTAATCCACTAGAAATATGTTTGTCATCTCTGAAGCGATGATGATGGTGTCGCGACACGACCGTAAACACCACTACTTTTGTTCTCCCGCGGCTTCCAGCGCCACTATTGTAGCCCCTTTGGCGCCGAAATTCTTAAGAATCATCTGCATTTCTTTGTCGCATGTTTAATATAGAACAAAATCTCATCCTCATTTTTCTTTAACGTTCTATAATTATGAATTATTCAGAACGTTTACATAAATAAATCTAAGTCTTCCATTTTTTGAAAAAGACCAGACGTGGTTTCGATGCTGAGTCATATAAGGTGATTATAAGTAAGCGGCTTAAGTCTGTGGATTATTTTTGCTACCTTTAGCTACTAAGAGAAGAGAATGATAATCATTACATATTCCAGATCCCGATTTGGCTCAATCAGTCACAAACAGGGCGTCTTTGAAATTCAACTACCTGGTGCTCACGCAGAAAATAAAAATCTTATCTCTACGTGCCAAAAAAAAATCTGTCCTGAATGGGCTTTCTTCTTCATTTATAACTTGGAGTTCGTCTTATTTATTTTTGTAAATCTAGTTTTTGAGAATAAAATATATGGTTGGAAAAAAGAACGATATCCACTGAGTGAATAAATAGATGAATGCTTTTCTTCAAGTTATGCTATTATTTTGAGAAATGTACCAACTAAAGCTGATTTAAGCAGAAGCCCAGAAGTGTGGACCGTCCCGGCTTGTTTCAGCGTCTGTGGGAGTACTTAGCTAATGGACAAAATAAATGCGAAAAGAACTGGACACAACAATGTCTCCCACTCAGACTCCTACTCCACTTTAATTCGCTGGCCCTTTTACCAACTTTATAATCGTTTTATGAAAATCGAAATGTCCACAGAGCTCAAAAGTGACATTTCTTCTGTTGCCGTACTCTATAGAAGTTCCTATAATCCACCCGGTTCAATGGAAATGGACGTTTAGCAACTGTGTGAATGAGAATGTGTTCAGTCAGGTGTATTGATCGCCATTCACTCATGTGGAAGGAAGGTCACTGAGGGAGTCAGCTAAAACCAGGTTCATTTTGGAGGACAAGGTCACATGTCATTCAACAAAGTTTTTAGGTCTTGGTCATGTCAACATGCAAAAGACCAACAGGAGACAGGCTGAGTCAAGGCCAAGGCGTCATTTGTCATATTGCAAACCTGAAAAACGAAGCTAAACATTGTTTACACCACTTATCATTAGTGGTGCGCTGGTGAAGCTTCATGAAACAGTGTCCTCATTTTCAGAGTCCACTACATGGCACTCTCTGCTTGTTTGCCTTTGCACAATAAATAAGGCCTCAGTAAAATGACGCATCACTTTTTAAACCAAGAGCGCCACCTTCTGAGCTCTGGAATGAAGTCACTGTTTCATGAAGCTTCTTCACTGCTTCATACTGACCGACTGCTTTTTTTTAAAATGATAAATTAGGCTCAATAGAGAGAGCACATTTGGTATTAGCCTGCTCTCAACTAGCCTTCACAAAAAACCTTGAGTCCAGCTCAACCAAAACTGAGTCTGAATGCGGTCAGCACTGAGACCTCGGAAATGTGGCCTCAAACTATTCTACTACAAAACTAGTAGCAACTAATTTCAGTGAACCACGTCTTTTTGAGTCACTTGGCTCGAAACAGTCAGTAAAAACAAATGTAAGTGGACGCTTCAAATAAAGACTTGTTTGATTTATGTCAAATTCAGGAAGTGAAGGTTTTTAGTTGCCGCTTCTTTTCTTGTTACAGGAACCACCATCCCTCCTCTCCTAAACAGTACTTCCAACAACCTTTACCTGAGTTTCAGCTCAGACATCAGTGTCTCAGCTGCTGGTTTCCACCTGGAATATACAGGTATGATTTCCTTCTTGACTTCATATCCACTTCTGAAGTGTTCAAGGATGGTGATTGTGATGTAAATCTTTTTGCAGCTATCGGTCTAGAATCTTGTCCGGAGCCCCAAACTCCAAACTATGGATTAAGACAAGGAGACAGATTCATGGTTGGAGACGTTGTGCAGTTTTCCTGTGAGCAAGGATACTCCCTTCAGGTAAAACACCTTGAAAACTAAATGAGTCCAAGAGGTATGTTGTTATCATTTTACTTGGTCATGAGTAGGCAAGCTACTTTGCTCATTAATAAGCGATTATTTATTAATAATCTTTCTAAGGTGCTTACATTATGACCCCGAAGAACTGCAAATGAAACTTTTTTTGCTTTGGCAAAAGCATCATCTCCTCTCAATCCTTGCAGATTTAGAAATCCTGATGATGCATTGGCATGCTTTATGCAAATATGTGGGGAGTCTTATGACCTTGCTGTTTCCTTGCCATTTGGCCAAAACATTAATCCGGCTGCTGCAGCAAACAGCCAGCAGGAGAAAAAAAAAGGAAACCTAAACAAACTGATCATACCAGCCCGTCTTTGTGGGGATGCTTGACCCTGTAGAGAGGATGAGGGGAGGGTTTATCAAAACCAAAGTCCCATCTCTCAGTGACTTTCACGTCTCTCTAAGGGGGAGTGATACCATAGATAGACGGCGTACATGGTTGATCCAGTATTACTTGTCATCATTGGTAATATTTGCTGTGTGTCTTCTCACCCGAGCAAGCAGAAAATTGTGTTTCTTTTTTTTGGCTTGTCTTCTTTTTAAAAAGACAGCAAGATTTTATCGCCGGCTTTCCAGGTGGCGGCATATATAGGCCATCTGTTTTCCCCTCATGTTCGACTTTGATTCAAATCATCTTTCTGTTGTGACCTTCAATGTCCCTCCATGTAAAACACATGCTTTCATGTATTCTGATTTCACGGCTCAGAGGACACAACTTCTTGTTTGCATCCTCCCCTTCTATATCCTCTAAAATATTCTCTTTAATCTCCAACAAAGTATGCTATATTCTTGTTAGATACATTCTTTGTATCACCACTTGTTCACTTTCGTGTCGCATCCCCTCAGCATTGATTTTGCAACGCTTATTCGGTGCTCCAGATTTCAACCTGCTTGGACATGCCTGCCTCAAACTCCCACAATGCGAAGGTTTAGGGATTAGGAATGCTTCCAATCTTAATCCATTAATGTCATTAAATCCACCCTCTCTAGGTTTGAGGTGCTGCCATGTATGGCTGCTGCTTCCCGCTCTCACGGACTGAGACCCGTTGGCACTGAGTCGCCTTCAAACTCCTCTCTCGGATGGTTTCTCTTGCTAAACATCCAACTTTACTTGTGTTTACTCATCTACTGAATAATGAACGTCTTCTGATTCCTGTGCAGTGTTCTGCTCTAATGCAGGTTGTCCCTCCTTGTACTTGGAGGCGGGATGGTGTCACTTTGCAGAGCATGAATATAAAAGCTGGGATGAAGCTTCAAAGATCATCTCATGTTATGCTTTTGTGTTCGTAGGGAAACGCTCACATCACTTGTATGCCTGGACCAGTGCGGAGATGGAACTATCCTGTGCCACTGTGTCTGGGTAGGCGTTCTCCAGTGCCATAAAACATTCTCTAAGTGGTACATGAGGGTGGCATTTGCTTTTGCTTTTTTCTATTTGTACATTATAACCTTGCTAGATAATTATGGCATCACTTAGAACAGAAACAGACATAGGACCTCTGTTCATGCTGCTTTCTTCTGAAAGTCTGGCAGTGGCTCCACTGTGGTTCTGAATTTGTTGCATACTTTTCTTCTGCAGCCCAGTGTGGTGGATCCCTGACTGATGTAAGTGGAGTGATCCTGAGCCCAGGTTACCCAGGCAACTACCCCAGTGGACTGGACTGCACATGGACAGTTAATTTACCTGTTGGATTTGGTGAGAATGCACTGTAATTTTTAGTAAGAAACTGCTTATTCTTTCTTTTTTTGCTCCTTTTTCGGTGTGTTGTGGATTTGTATTGACCCACTGTAAGAGTCAGCGCTTGCCTGTCCCATACCAAATAACAGAGTAGCACATTAAAGACCTTTTCTGTTGAGCAATTGTTGTTTGGCAACATAGGAGGATGGTTTGCAACACCATTTGGATCTACTTTCTACTATCCTTGTCACTCATACTCACCCCTGACATCCCACCCTGCCTGCACTCTCCTCTTGACCTCCCCAAATCTCTGTCTATTTTTTGCCACAGTCACTGTCATGCTACAGTATACGCTCAGTCCAATCCCATATGTTTTTTGTTTATTTGCTTTTAGGCATCCACCTTCAGTTTGTCAACTTCTCCACTGAAGCGATCCACGATTACCTAGAAATCCGGAGCGGAACGCTCGACACCGGCACAGTCATCGATCGGTTCAGCGGCCCCATCATGCCCAAACC
Organism: Synchiropus splendidus; assembly: GCF_027744825.2. Classification (NCBI taxonomy): domain Eukaryota; kingdom Metazoa; phylum Chordata; class Actinopteri; order Syngnathiformes; family Callionymidae; genus Synchiropus; species Synchiropus splendidus. The sequence goes on from NC_071337.1 coordinate 12,833,845, forward strand.
TTTGTTCAGTACCACCCACCAGACCAGCTTCTTTTTCCACAGTGACTATTCGCAAAACAAACCAGGATTCCACATCACATATCAAGGTGAGCGTTGACATGCTGCTCACAATGATTTGTCTTTGTGTACGAACCGAACCTCTTCAATTATGCCAACTTCTCCTCGTCACTGCAGCGTACCAGCTCCAGAGTTGTCCTGACCCCCGGCCTTTTAGAAATGGCATCGTGATTGGCACAGACTTTAGCGTTGGGATGACGGTGTCTTTTGAATGTCTGCCTGGATATTCCCTCATCGGGGAGGCCTCACTTACATGCTTGCATGGAATCAGTCGGAACTGGAACCATCAGTTGCCAAGATGTGAAGGTATACAGCCCATACTTTTCTCTTTATTGTGCTTTAATCGGAGATTTATACTCAAACTTATTCTCTATTCTCAGTCACTACATTATAAATGATGATACAGTACATGCCGTCCACAGAGACAATCATTGTCCCAATGTATTTTGCAGCTCTGTGCGGTGGTAACATTACGTCCCTGAATGGAACCATTTACTCTCCTGGTCACCCTGAAGAATACCCCAACTTCCAGGATTGTGTTTGGAGTGTAAGAGTTCCTCCTGGTCATGGCATCTACATCAATTTCACTGTGCTGAGCACTGAGCCCACATATGACTACATCACTGTCTGGTAGGTTTCTTTAAAAAGCGCTACATATTTCTTCCCCATTTGTCATGAGTTTGTTGGCACAACACATTCTCACTCCCATGGTGGGGGACTTTTGCGTCCCAGAGTGAACCAGAAGTCATCCAACTGTTTTTCGTGTTGTTGTGTTCGACGTTCAATTGTAGCACATTTCCGCCATGTCTCCTGGCGCCATAGGCATCGAGTATGCAAAAGAAGGACCACCACAGAGCCTTCACCCAACCCCGTCCTTGGAACGTCACGTGGGAGGGGAAACATGTATCTCCTTAGAAATGCCAATGCGTCAACATGCAACCTCGGTGTCAATATTGGACACTCTAGTCCATTTGGCAGTAGACGATATGCGATGCCTTTGAAGTGAGAATGTGTCTGTTCACCTCAAACACGTGTCACCGAATTGTTCAATATATTTGTGGTACTAAAGTTTATGGAATTGTACCCGTCCATTTCGAACATTGCTACTGTGGCTGATTACGCTCTGAGAGATCACGGAGTTGGTATTGTTGTTCAGCAATATATCCACCAGGGGGAGCTAACAACTGTCACAGGTTGATGAAACAACAAACTCCAAAACAAACATGGCGACTATGGAAGAAGAATTGATCTAGGTACCTCTTGCACAAAAGACTAAAACTGAGGCGGTGTTGCAGGAGGCGGCAGTCGGTGTCACTGCCTGATGTGGTCCACCGGAAATTCCAGTGCTGGAACCTGAAATTGTGCATGTTTAACCAACTGACGTTTACTAGTAACTTATTAAAATATATTTTTTACTACTAGAGTAAAAAATACATTACTAGGGCATGCGCTCACCAGTAAGCCAGTTAGCCGGTTAATTCCTACTCCAGCACCATCTTTTCCGGTGGACCACATAAGGCCAACCAGATCGTACTTATGCATGCGCATAAAAACATATAATTTCCAGATTTCACTGTTAAATATAGACTATATTAACAACTATTAAAAAAAAAAAACTTTACGCGATGTGAACACAATTCGTAGACCTTGCACGTGCATATTTCTAACATTCGGTTCAAGTCCCGGAACTTCCCACTGTTTGCTTTGCTTTAGTTATTATTCCTATAGGTCCACGAGGTTGTCAGCAGTATAGCTGACTGATCTACCTTAGACATCCGACAAACATTTCTTTTTTACCGGTATCGGAGCACGTTCATGAAGGGAGGCATACTCCAGGGCTGGTCACTAATTGGCAAACTTCCGCAAGTCTTGCTTTGCTGCGGAGGATTCTCCTTTAATAAAAAGTTCCCCGTACATGACTGCACTCTTGTCACGTTTTAATGATCTTTCTGTGCCCATAAGTCTTAATCACTGGTGTCTCATTCATTGCACCGTTAGAAAAAAAAAAGGCAGCAGCCTTATATCATGTATAAAAAACATTCCTCTCCCCCAACCTTGACTTCTCACCTCATTATTCTTTCTGAGCAAAGCCACCGTCAGCAATAGCCGACATTTTGTCAATGCAGGTGTTTAAATCCTGTAGAGATAACATGTTGCTGAGATCTGTAGGTACAGCACAGCAGCACCACCGTAAATACACCTAACAATACACCTCCTGTAGTTGTCTTGTCACAGTCCTCTCAGTGAAAACCAAAGTCCGGTCACTATAAATAGATGGCAGGACGTAATCCCACACTTTAGAAAGTGTCACACAGCTAGAGAGGAGAGGAATGGATAAGCAGTGTTTTCTGCGTGAGAAAGTGTTTGTATTTTTTTCTTGTATTTTCGGTCTGTCACAGAAAGGGCTTCGCTTGATACATTTGCTCAGCGGCTTCAGTGTCACGACTGTCAGCCTCCCCCATTTTCAGGCTGTGACTTTTCCGCAGCTGCCCACAAGTGTTTTGAAGGCATCATATTCCCACTGAGGATCGCAGGGGTTTTTGTTTTTTCACAATAGGATCCTGCTCACGCAGCCACACCTTTTGAAACACAAACAAGATGTTTTGAAGGTTTTTCATGACAGTATTTGAGATTGTGCCAAATGTTAAGGGTGTCTAAAAACTGTAAATGTAATTTTGAATATGTTTTTGGAAAAAGTAAACAGAGTGATGTACACCAGTCTATATTTCTATGTTTGAATCACAGAATGACGCCCAACTCTGCTCCTATCATTAGTTTTGATTTAAAATGACCACCTTAAGAGCACCACGGAGCAGTGGATGCTGGGACATCTGGTAGTGTCAGCAGGAGAGATGCACTTTGCTGAGTCAGGTGGCGAGATTTTTATTTTTTTCAGTGGCTCTCATGCACTTGTTCATGGATTAGCGAGAACCACGTGTGTCTAAGTGGCTGACATGGGTTTCTTTAAGTGATGGCTAATGTATCTCTGAACCATTAGCTGGTACCAAGATTTTCAAAAATGAATAGGGAGAAAATGGCCTCTCCCAAGGATGTTACTTTGCCTTTTATTTGGCATAGTCCTTGTGCATATGGACCTTACAATTAGATTTTCTTTTAAATGGGGCCATTTTCCTAATTTTCCTGATGTGCATTGAAAATTTGAGCTGCATACAAAAACTGCATACGTGTCCCTCCGAAAGTTCTGATCTACTTGAAATTTGCATTAGTTTTAGGTTTTTTTTAGCTTTACATTTTTGTCTTTCTAATTCAGTTAGTTTGGAATTGGTTTTTAATCTGGGTTGGCTTAGTTTTAGTTTTTGTAAAACATGTTTAACAGCTCCTATACGTGCGATAACTGCACTGCATGATGCGTACACACAATACATTTGAACCCGGATGAGATTATTGACTCTTGCTGCTCGGGTGTTTTAAATTTTGCTTGTAGGGAAGCGCCGAAGCTTCTGAAGGCGGTTGTCTAGATGTCCCAGTGTCAATCAACACAGCATCCTCCCGTTCTTTTTCTTCTTTTTTTTTTGTTCCGCCGTCTAGACTAACATTGAACTGTGCTGCTTTGTCATAATTTTCACCATTGTGCTACTCAGCGTTGTCAGGTTTTCAGCACAGGTGACGTCAATGACCTTGACATGCCACATCTGTCCTTCAGCTGTCGTAAAACCAACCAAGCTAAAATGACCATTTCGGATTTTAAGGAAACAAAGGACAATTCCGCTTTCACTTTAGTTTGTTTTTATCAGTTTTCTAAGCAGAAAATTAACTTTCAGTTTTAATTTATTTTTATTTCATTTTATGAGAATGTTTTACAAAACAAGTTTTCACATTTTCAACTATAATAAGCTTGGTTCCGACATCAGAAATTCACAGCATCTTGTGAAAGTCTGTTTGAATGAAGTGGCTAAAATGTTAAAACACACTAACCACATGACGTGCCACTTCCACACAGAACATTTATAAGCCTGAATTGGGCCCCTTTAAAACCTCCTACTGCTCAAACATAGCTGAAGTTAATAAGTCAAAACTGCACCGCGGCGCCTGTCTCACTCACTCCCCACGCTTCCAGGCGGCTGAGCTTTGTGCCGTCCTCCCGTCGCTGATTCCGTCAATTTGGTGAATTTGGTCGCACAGCTTGTGCCTGACCTTGCTGTCGACTGGAAAAAGTGGTCAGATTACCAAAGGTGCGGCATGAAAATACACCAACCTGTTCAACTCACAGCCGCATCCCAGAGCCGCGAAGCTGCTTTCCTGTTGAGAGGACAGTGTCAGTGGTCAAGGTGTGATTCTGGCGGCGATTTCCTGTGGCTGCTGACGGTCAGCTAGCCCTGCTAATTGGAATCACACTGGGAAGCATCTCTACCTGACTCCATTATTCATCACCGTAGATGTCTCAGCGCAAATTGAAGTACACACTTCAACCCCGTCAGCTCGATACATGGGAGAAACAGCCCCCAGTTGACGTCAGTCAACCTCCTGCATAGGCTTCTATATATCTCCTCTTAATGGGCCTCATCCAAAACATATTCACCGGCAGCAAATGGTGTCATTTCAAGTCATAATGATACCTTTTAATCACTGATAATTGGGTTGCTATTGGTTTGTTCTGGTGCGGCAGCTGGAGTTTTCTAAATGAGGCTGGTGGCTTCACACAAAGACTCGGACCGGTGCAGCGCACAGATAATACTCAGAAAGCTGTTTGAGGCTGGTGGAAGAGTGATGATAATAATAGCGCTTTACAAATTAGGAGTTGCATCTGGCAGGTTTTCAAAATATTTGTGAGAAGAGCAGTGCTATGGAAGATTGGGCCTCGTTCTCGAAAAAAGCAGCCATATTATGTGAAGTCTTTATCCATATAAATATGGAGGAAATGAGAAGAGCTTATTTCGGCTGCACACTTCCACGGTTACTGACGACTGAAAGTGCAGTTTGTTGCCTTGCTATCGAGTCAATATGGCAGCAATTCAGAGGTTGAAATAGACAATAATTTGCTCTCAGTCTCATAAAGAAAGCGTCATTAAGGGAACTATCACACTCCATGAGAGGAGCCTTTGAATTTCTTGTGTATGTTTGGCTTTTTCTGCAAATTTCCATTAAGATGGCTGCACTCAATGATGAAAAAGAGCATCGGGCGGGTCAGATCAGGGCCACTGATGTTTGTTGATATCAGTGAGTGCTCAAATATATGGCCGAGTTTGTGCTGCTCAGATAGATTTAATTGGATCCTGTAATTTTTTTTGCCGTTGGTGCTTGACACCGGCGACCGTGGGTCAAATCATGATCGCAATAACTAGCTTTGGGAAACAAACTTGAAGCTTGAGTTTGACTCATATTGCAATGTTCAGGAACTGTACTTTCCACTTTCACTTCTAATCTGCCTGTTTTTTCTTCCTCACTACAGGGATGGTCCGGACCAATCGTCCCCCCAGATCGGCCAGTTTAGTGGAAACACAGCACTGGAGTCCGTCTATTCAACCTCCAACATCATCCTCATCAAATTCCACTCCGATTTTTCTGGGGCTGGCTTCTTTGTGCTGAGCTACCACGGTAGGTTACAGGTGACATTCCAGGCTACATCTTCTGCTGGCTCGGCATCAAAACTCAAGGGTTTTCTATGTGTCTGTGAATACTCTGCTGGGTGCTGTTTGTCATAAGCTCATTTTCAATGATCATATGGAGCCACTTTCCAGGAAACACTAAAGCTGATTTTTTTTATTCAAAACATTTTTATTCAACATTCAAAACACTCAAAATACTTTAGTCATGTATCAATATGAATATAGCACAGTGAAAAAATGCTATATTCCAAATAGCATAGTGAAACATGAAGATGATAAAATTGTAAAACAACGAATGAATTAAACAGTTGTGATCTGAGTGATGTGATAATATCAGGCTTTATTATTTGATGTCAGCTCAGGGACTTTCTCTGAGGATACTTAATTGTTCCAGTGATCTTGTCATAAGCTTTAGGATCAGACGAGGAATCCTGAGAGCATAGTGAGGACTTTTATGATGATAAGCCCACAGCGAGGGGAATCTGCAAATCAATAGCTCCTCTCATCATGTCGTGAAAGCTTTTCTTGGGCTTAGCTCTCTCAGACCTGGACAGTGGGAGCCTGGGTGATCGACAGATGACGACAGAGTTCAGACAGACCGAAGTCATGACAACCGGGATTGACTCTTAGAAAGTAAGAAATCGATGGTTACATGTGTTTGCTGGCTCATGGACAAAAGACAGTCAGGAGACAGGCCTTGTCAGAAAACTTGATGCGGTCGTGTAAAACAGTCGCCGAGGTGAGAAAAGAAGCTCTTGTCGTAAAGCATGGAGTTATGGGAGTGCCCTTGAGTATGACGGCAGACATCAAAACAGGACTTAAGCTACATGACTCTAACACTGAGATGCCAAGTTGACTGAAGAACTTCTTTCAAAGTCGAGCTGAGTTTCCAGATATTGTTCTTCATCCTTGAGCAAAGATTTGCTCGCAATGTTGCGTGAGACGACTGAAGAGCCCCCATCAAAAGCACATTTAAACATGAATCCAGATGAGGTGGCAACTTGCGTGTGTCTTTTTAAAGGTCCTTGATGTAAAACCAGCAGGTGTGAGTATTGTGTTTTCATTCACACATTACAAAATACTGGTCGATTGAAAAGTCTGTATGTGGAACTCCTTTACCATGAAATATGAATTAGAATATTGAAGGCTAGTTTAGCATTTATCTCCACCATATATGGCTACACCCCTTCACCGACTCATAACACGAAGACCCGACCTACAACACATCTGTCTGGATAACTGTCGACATTTAACGTCTCAGTCTGTTGGATGACAAAGCTCAGATATGGATGGATGAAATTTGAATGCAGTTATCAGGCTTTTGCTGGCAACAAAATAATTTGGAGTGAATTCCAACTCCTCCCATAATACTCAATCCTAACCCTCAACCTTTGCCCTCACTACCAAAATGTGTGACTTAGAAATGGGACCCATTAAATGCAGGTACATCTTCAGGCTCTGGGGGGCAGCATTTCGCACAAATGGCACAAGAAGAAGAAGATAATAAAAAATAAAATAGAAGTAAATGTCATGGAACAATGAGGTAAATAATTCATAAACTGGCTGTAAACTAAGTACACTGTTTTTTGTGATATTCATTTCTCCATTAACAAAGAATGTACTTACATATGTAGCTCATTTTGGTACCGGTTTCGATGCCATTACTGTATGCAAAGCATTCTGGGTAGTCTGGGTATTCAATCCCAAGGTAGGTGGGGGGAAGTCACAAAACTGAGGACTACACTATCCACAATTTTGCTCAACTTAACATCCCACTGTAAGAACTGGGACAGTTCGAAGTGCGCTAGGTTGAGGATTAAGGAAGGAATTGGAATTCACCCCAGGTGGGTCAAATTTGTCCCCCTTTACTTTGACATATTTGGTATAACTTGTGTTTTGTTTTTGTCAGAGCTCCGTAGGTGGAGCTTCATTATTATTGGAAGCCAAAGATTTTAGAGCAGAGTGCCACCGAGCAGACAGTGTTTCACGAAGCCTCAACGCAGTATAGATACAGTAGGCATGTTTCAGTCGGCACATAATAATTATTTAACTAGCAATGTGCAAATATTGTGATCAGAAAATGAGGCATAGATTACCGTAACATGTAAGGAGAATAAAAACATGCACTAGGATATTTTTTTCTATATATTAAAGATGTCTAAAATATGCATTTGTTATTTAGTAATTCATGGGGTAGAGTTCATATCATATTTAGAATGTATCTTAAAGTACTAAAGGAGTAGTTCTCGAGGAGATGAGAAAAAAACAACCTTGAAATGAGAATGTGTTTGTGTCCTGAATACATTGATATAGTGACGCAGACCAGGCAGTGTTTGATAATGTTGTCATGGATGCAAGATTGTGAAAAGCGATGTGACATGAATCTGGAAGCAGCTATAAAAATGCTCTTGGAGATTAGTGAGATCAATGGCTCCTCTTCTCCTGGACACACGAATCCACACATGCATTTAAACTCGCCCCCCCAACACAGTCCAGAGGGCTTTGATATGCATGAGAGCAGCAGATACTATTGGCAGGTCTCATTTTCATAGTCAATTTCATCCTGACTTATAACCCCCAGCCCTCCTCCTTCCTCTCCAGCGCCCCTTGCTCTCTGTAGTTTCTCTCCCTCGCTCTGTCTCTTTGCTCTTCTCTCTGTTAGTAAGTGATCTATGGTCATGCAGCAATATTGATTACTGCCTTTCAGCCAAGTTGCTGCAAATTCTCTCCCTTATTCTAATTCAGGAGGAGGCTGTGTTCATGTTGTCTCTCATCTCCAAACAGTTGACATGAAGGGAAATACTGAAGATGCGGAAGCAGAGTAACATGCAGATGGAAACCCATGAGGCTTTACTGTATGAAACTGGCTTTTCAAGAAACTATTTTTAAAGAAACCATTGTTTATAATGAATAATTGGTTTATAATGAATCAATGAATGTCCCAAAAAACAGGGTCAATATATTAATGAATTGAGCGAGAGAGAAGTAGACGGCTCGAGAGAAATGGATGAATGGATTAGATTTATAGAGCTGGAAAAATGATGGATCAAAAACCTTTTTGTGGCTGGATGGATAATGAGAAAATAATGACTGAATGATGGGGTGGTGGAAATAGACTGGTGGAGAGATGGATGTGTGGATGGATGGAAAGTTGGACTGGATAGATGATTTACAAGTCCTTGTAAACCGTGATGAATGGGTGAATAGATATGAAGGCCTGAATGCCTTTTCAGTTTGAGTGTTTACATGTTGTTTTCGAGTGAATCGTCATAAGGCCAATAAAAATGAGATTTTTTTTTCTCTGTGTGAGTGAGAACAGGACCTACTATCACGTACGTACTGTGGGATGTTATAAACAATAACAGATCTATATGATGATAATGCAATACGTGAGTATCCAGTGTCTATTTTTTTATCGTCTTCACATCAGAAAACACATTATTTTATGTCCAGAGACGCGAAAGTCAATTAAATTTTTCAGTATTTTTTTGCCCTGGTGGAGAGGAAAGGCTGACCTAATTGACTAACCTATATTTTCTCTGCTGTGCTTCACCTCCTAGCCTATCAATTAAGGGTCTGCCAGCCTCCTCCAGAAGTACCCAACGCTGACATACTGATGGAGGATGGAGAGCTGGAGATAGGTGAGCTGTTTGTGTGTCAGGTCTCAAGACCTGTCATTTTGATGGAGGCTGCTAACAAGATGGGAACTTTTTCTGCTGCCGTCTAATAATAGAAGCTGTCTTGCCTCTGAAGCCTGTGGAAAGGGTGCAGATTGAAAATATGTTTTCCCAAAAGCACAATATTGAGTGAGCAATTATACCAGTGTCGGGTTATCATTATTTGATTTTGCTACCTTGCACATTGTTCCCTAGGCGATATCATCAGGTATCGATGCCATCCTGGATTCTCATTAGTCGGCAGCGAGATACTAACCTGTCGCTTAGGAGAGCGGCTGCAGATGGATGCAGCGCCCCCAACATGTCAAGGTACCTCACCACCAAAAGGCTGCTTGAATGTGACCGAATCTGTTGTTTTTAACGCCACTGACAAATACTTTTTTTTTTTTTTTTTTTTGCAGTCCAATGCCCGGCTCACGATGTGCGATATGACTCATCTGGTGTCATTCTGAGCCCTGGTTGGCCGGAAAGTTACCCGAATCTCCAAATGTGTTCGTGGAGTGTCACAGTGGAAAAAGGATACAACGTTACCATCACTTTTGAAAGCTTCCACACGGAGCGAGAGTTTGACGTTTTGGAGATTATTGATGGTAACATAAAGCAGAGTCACTCACGTTGTTTTAGAGTTTGTTTTTCTCTCTATTGTATACTAATATACTAATATAATTTGTATATATAGTTGTATATCTGTATTACAGTTGTTTAAATCTGGTTTGTAAAATATCAAAGAAATGCAACCCAGCATTTTTTTCGCAGTAGCTCTGTGTTGAATCTTTTCTTCACGTCAGTTATTATAGCCAAGGTTCTTATGAAATATACTTTTACAACTGCAGAACTGCAGTCTTGTTACACAGAACAAATGCATTCATTCATTCTTGCTCCCTTCTCTCAGGTCCGACAGCCAACAGTCCCACTTTGGCGACACTAAGTGGGGACCTACCGACCCCTTTTAACCTTACAACATCTGGCCACCAGTTTCTGGTCCGTTGGGCTTCAGATCATGGCACAAACAAGAAAGGCTTTAAAATTCGCTATGTTGGTGAGTACCAAAGTATGTATCCCAACTTTACTCTACTACTTATCATACACAATGTTGCATGTAAATACAGAATGATGGAGATAGACAGAAGAATTAAGCTACTTGGTTTAAAAGACAAATGAAATCAAACTTTTGCAAAATGCAATGGGTTCATTTATTTTATTTGGAGCCAGTTTGTACCAGCCTTTCTCTGTCTATCTCCAGCAGTGATTTGCTGATAAGAAAAAGTGGTTTATAAATCCAAAACATGAAGCTGAGAGATCAGAGTTGAGAGTTCATAGTCCTCACATTTGATGTGGAACAAAGTCGAAGTACTGTCCAAATTTACCTGTAGTTTCATGTCAACTGAATTTCTCGTTTGTTGAGACAAATAGTTTTTTCTTTAATTTTGCCTCAATATATTTTTGATAGCAGTAGGTATTGGAATGTTGCTGGTCTTTTATCAGATTCAAAATGTTCTTACATTACACATCTTTGTTTGATTGAAATATTAAGGGCACAAGACCAAATTGTGTCCAAGACTAGTGTTGTTTTTGGTCATGTAGAATCACAGGCCAGTTCCTATGTCAGATAGAAGTAGAAACCCATCTTTAATTTGTGGTATGATACATCTCTGTCTGCTTATTTTAAGTCTTAGTAAAACATCACACGTTGTTTTAAGCCAGACAATGTGAATAAATGCTGCAAAAAGACATTGTATTTTTCACCCCATGGTGGCTAACCCCCATCCAGACTGCTGTGACACTGAAGGGATGTCCCTGAAATATCTGACAGTGTTTTTAATATTCATGTGGTTTTTGTTTGTCATAGTGAGTATAATCACCAGAATAGTCACAATGTTTTTGGTTTATTTTTAGCTGTTTTGTATGCCAGATTTCATACAATATTCCATTTTGTGACCTTTATAGGTGCATGTGAACCCACCACTGTTTGGTATAAACTCACAGAATGGAGGCAAAGCTTGTGTTGCATAGGAAAATACAGGGACATCGAAATGCGTGATTACGTCACAAAAAATACTTCAGAATTAGTCTGAAAATCAGATTTCATCATGTAAAAACCACCACAATCAGCATCAGTTAATTTGCTCATTTATAGTGTTGTTAAACTTGCACAGTGTCTTTAAACACTCTTCCAACAAATCTTTAAATTATTACCATGTCATTACTCGTAAATTTGCGAACAAACCAAACATCACTCAGAGCTGTATCAATCTAGCCGCCAAGTGTTTTGGCACTAGGACAACTGCCCATGTTTGGAAATGAAATACCGGACTGTCTTCTGTCTGAATATTTGATGTTTCCGCTTTAATAAGTTCCAGTGTAGTTAACATGTGTTCCCCCTCTGCAGCGCTCTACTGCTCCACGCCAGACTCGCCTCTCCACGGCTCCATCTCGTCCCAAAGTGGAGGCCACGTAAACAGTGTGGTGCGATGGGCTTGTGACCGCGGTTACCGGCTCATTGGCAACGGCACTGCAACCTGTCGCCGCTCGCCACACGGTTATCACACTTGGGACTCTCCCGTACCAGCGTGCCAAGGTTTGTTACACGTGATATTGATCTTCAGTGAGCCGCTTGTCTTTCATCTCTTATTCATTCTCGCATAACAATGTAGCTAAAGGCGGAATTTGACTTGTGGAAGTCGATGCCAAAGGGTCAGTCAGTCGGGAATTTGGATTAGGGAATTCTTAATCAAATGTAATGGTGCTTAATGAACCGTTTTTAAAGGGAAAAAACAAACTCCCGAAAGGAGTCTTTTAATCTAAAAACAAAGTGAACGCCAATAACTAAATACGACTGTCATTCCCATGATAGACTGTTTTTTCAATACCTCAAGCTCACAACACATCAGAAGATTGGTTTACTAAACCCTCGCAATAGGTTCACAGTCATTGTTCTCTCAGAATAATCTATGCGGTGCTTTTCATTGAAAGTGTATTGTGAAAAGATGCATCACAATTTGTGCTCTCGAAAGTTTGCTCTATCCAGCATGAGCTCTTCCACGCAAAGCCCTCACAGCGAGGGCTTCACACATATTTTAGGGCCTGCATGTGCCGGTTTGCATCTAAGCTAACATGAATCTTTTCCTCCTAAAGCTGTCTCATGTGGTGCACCCAAGGCTCCAATAAACGGTGGCGTTTTAACAGCTGACTACTCTGTCGGAACAAGGGTTTCCTATTTCTGTAACGACGGGTACAGGCTTTCCAGTAAGGAGCTGACATCAGCCATCTGTCAGCCCGATGGCACGTGGAGCAACCACAATAAGATACCACGGTGTTCTGGTCAGTTGCTGCCAGATATAGACTGCAATCTAAACAACAGTTTTCCGACATTGTGATTCCGTAAAAACAATGTCACTCTTCTCTCCCGTTGTGTAGTGGTTGTATGTCCAAGCATTGGCTCATTTTCTCTCGAGCATGGGCGCTGGAGGATCGTCAATGGGTCGCACTATGAATACAGGACTCGAATCGTCTTTACCTGTGATCCTGGGTACTACAGATTAGGCCCCGCCCATATCCAATGTTTGCCTAATGGTGTGTGGAGCTGGAGAAATGAGAGACCGCACTGTCAAGGTAAGTCATTAAATTCATTCAGTAATTTTTTTTCCTAAATGGGGGGTGGAGCTTTTCATAGCGACGAGGAGCAAGAGCTGTCCATCTCACGGCAGACGTAGGCTGTGCTTGCTTCCCTCTTGGTAGAGTTAAGGCCCATTTATAATCCCTTTACGTACAAAGTTGTACCCACCCGTTTCAAACGATGTTACCCTCACTGATCACATGCTTCCACATGGTCTTTGTGTTGCTCCTGAGGTTCACCAATATATCCACTAGATGGAGCAGCCCACAGTCAAAAGTTTATGACAAACTCCAAAACAAACATGGCGACTGTGGAAGAAGTATTGACAAAACACCTCTTGTACAAAAGACAAAACAGAGGCAGCGTTGTAGGAGGCAGTGGTCGGTGAGGTTAAATGTATCTCGACAGAGAATTTCCCTACATGTCGGGTAGTAACACCAACATTGCCCCCATGGTTTTTGGTGTTACTGGTCCGTTTGGTCGGTATCCTTAAGCTTTGTGGAAATGTGCAGCAATATGGACAAAATGAATGCAGAGCATACACAGAACGCTCCGTATGGAACGTTGAGCATAAATGGGCGTTTCGGTGGCAAGCAGGCTACAAATGTCCACAACAAAACCCTCTGGTTTATTTCTTTTTCAAAAATAATAATCTGAGTCAATGTGGTCTCCACTGGTCTTTGCAAAAAATCCATTTTAGCTCACCGAAGTCCAAGATAATACAGGGATTGGTTTAGGTATTGTCTGGTCTCAACAGTCTCAACAATTCAAGTACAAGTAACATCTGACTTACTACCGGGATCGGTTCCGACCAACCAGTCTAAGTCGGATTGGACGTAAGCCATATGCCATTCAAAATCGCTCGGGTTATAGGTGCTACTGTAGTGATAGATTGCTGTATGAGAGTGAGAATGCTGGGATTGTATGCTGCCGTAACTGTCATACGCGTTGCCAGCCTGCTACGTGCTGCGGTGCCAGACATTGAATAAGAAAATTAAAAATTAAAAAAGCATCTGCTGGCCATGGGAAGTATATAAGTACGGGTGGACGTAAGTCGAGCAGGTTGTAAGTCGGATGTTACTTGTATGACAATGTAGTATTGTCGTATGTATTGTAGTATTCAAAAATGGGTCCAATCCAACATGACTCCTTTGGATCATTCACTTTTGCTGTGTGTGATGTGCTTTAGTGATATCTTGTGGCGAGCTGCCATCACCGGTGAACGGCAAGAAGATCGGCACTCAGACGACATTCGGTGCCACCGCCATCTTTACATGCGAGGCTGGCTTCATGCTGGTGGGGTCTGCTGTCAGGGAGTGTCTGTCATCGGGTCTCTGGAGTGGAACCGAGACGCGCTGTTTAGGTGAGAGCTTCAACCCTGGTGTTTATGTTGGATTTATATGTGTTTTTCAAAGACTGGCGCCATGTTAGACCTTCATTGTGCGAAGTAGTCGGGAATCCACTGAGGGTTTTTCACAGAACTGATGCCCTGCTCCCTATCTGACCTTGTCTGACTCACAGAAAACCCTATCAGTCTGGACATCTGTGATGTGAGCCTTTTTGGCTTTTGCGTTTGAACTGATACAGTCATTAACATTCCCATCGTCTTCAAATAACTTGTGACATGGTGACCTTTTCCACAGCGCGCAACAGCAGAAAATACTTTCTTCAATGTGATCTGATAAGAACTACATGACTGAACATAACCTCAGCTTATTATGAGCCGCAAATGTTCAAGAAATAAAGTAGCATAATATTCATCACCATCCATTGGATGTCAAGTCAAGTTAAAACAATTGCTGCCCTGAAAATAAAATGGTTTTGATTATCTTGCCAGTATCTGCTTTATAAGAGAAGCTATCCATTTCTGAAACATGGCTGTGGCCCACAGAAAATGTTCAACTCATTTCCGTCTTTCTCGTTTCATCTCTGACATACAGTACCAGTCAGTGGCTATTGAACACAGTAGGTGAAATGTCTGTGGAATCAGTCAAAAACAAACAAAGTGCTTGTGTTTCAGCTGGACACTGCGGGATCCCGGAGGGCATCGTGAATGGCCAGGTTATCGGGGAGAACTTTGGATACCGTGACACAGTCGTGTATCAGTGTCAACCTGGATTTCGGCTCATCGGCTCATCAGTTCGGATCTGTCTGCAAGACAACC
This sequence comes from Synchiropus splendidus, assembly GCF_027744825.2. NCBI lineage: Eukaryota > Metazoa > Chordata > Actinopteri > Syngnathiformes > Callionymidae > Synchiropus > Synchiropus splendidus. The sequence continues at coordinate 12,848,926 of NC_071337.1, forward strand.
AGTGGTCTGGACAGCTGCCCGTCTGCATACGTAAGGAAAACTGCCTCCACTATGGAAAGCATCGCACAGTCCATTTATTTTGTTTAATGTATTTTATTTTCTGCACACGCACCAGTCATAGTTGTTGTTTTGTTTTTTTACTGAGCTTCAGGGATGAAGTGTGATCCAAAACAAACAATCATTATGAGCAAGGACAGATGAAGCTTAAATAAAATGCAATTGGTTTACTTTGGTCTGCTTCAAATTACCAGTTGGTAAGAGCCACACTTCAGGGAAATGTTTAAGCGAGATTAGTAATAATACATAATTGAAGGCATCATTAAAAATAAACGCCTGCACTTTTGGATTTGCTAGAGATCAGACCTAAGAAAAGAAAGAAGAAGAAAAAGAACAAAAAACACAAAACATCTTCGGCATAAAAGACTGAAAAGAGGAAGCTAAATATCCTCTTCCCCACTGTTCATCTGAACTTCATAACCAACATTGTGGACAGAAATATTTAGTCAACCTCGTTCATGTGGTTAAAGGTTTCAATCCAAATTTCCACATTTTTTTCAAATTATTTCTAGACCAAGGTATTTTGAATAAGATCACCTTAAAGCTGCACTCTTAGGATTATGTAAGCAATATAGTTGTTTTCTTTCAGCCCACTTTATTTACATATGTAGAGGATGAAGCCATTCTAATCTGATTTATGCATTTTTAAATAGCTTCAGAGTGGAAACTGGAAAATATGCCTCTACAGTTATAAAGTCTTTTCACCACGGCATGGATGTATCGCTGAATATTTTCTGCTTGTCCATTTGATGCTTAACAAGAGAGTTCCCTGAATTGAAAAAAAGGAAAACTTTCACCACTGTCTTCGTCCATGACTTCTGCCCAACACCTTTGTCTTGACTTCATGTCTTGCTACAGTTGGCATGACATGATATGGTTATAAAGTACGGAGAAACTGTTTCATAACTTATATTTTAAGCTAGCTGGATGTTATTCGTTTTGCCCAACTGTACTTCCTCCCCCTGCTGGGGTCCGGCTGCGACAGACATAGAAATCATCCACAGCAGCGAGCCGGAGCAGGCACACAGCTGCAGGACACATTGATGTGAATGGTGGTGTATTTGCTGCGTCAAAGCAACAGGCTGTTCATGCAACACATGCACTTTGGATTTCACCCACTGCATAAGCTCTTAAAACTAGGTTTTGCTTGTTATAATTGTATTTTTATTCTATTTTTTTCTTTAGTGTTGAGCAGAAACGACAGCACAAAACAGTCAAAATATTCATTTTGATAAATCATTTGAGGAGGCAGAGGACCCCTTGGGCAAAAGCAAGCTGGGGAGAGCTTCGGCATCAAACGCCAGCAAAGCAATGACAATTTTGTAAGCATTACGTCAGAGTGTCGCCAGACCTGACACTCCCAAATGTTCTTGTCTTATTGGCTGGCGTCATTCAACAGTAGGATGATGAGCAGTCAGGTGTCATGTCATGTACGCAGAGTTCTAGTCCTGTAACAGCGGATCATGTAAGCTCATCTGAGTCACCCGAGCCGTGCAGTTCTGACCCAGTTCTAACAGTTTCCACTAATGGATGCATGACTTTAACAAGTTGTCAAGTGTGTGCATCCTCAACTTCAGCTTGATCAATATTGTTCATGTTTGGATAGATGAGGACTATAGTATTCACAACAGATCTAATCACATTATTCTAATAAAAAACGAGATAAAATCAAGCGTCATGCCAAAATATTGAGCCACGTCACATCAAACCGATGAAATCGACAGCATTTTATTTACCTTAAAGTGCTCAAAATGTGCTGTTTTCATACACATGTCTGTAGCTCAGTGTCAGAACTTCGGACACACAGGTGAAAACAGCACATTTTGAGCACTTTCATGTAAATACAAGGTTCATTTCATTTTTCCCCCTTAAAGTTTGTTCGTGCGGCTAATATTCAGGTGCACTCTTTAGTCCGGAATTTACAGCATGTCTAACTCATAACTACATTTGCATTTAAACATGCTGCCTCTTTGTTGAAGCACACTGAAGCAAGCATGACAATTCCTGAAATAAATGAGTTGTTTAATTCTGGCCACAAATCTTTCTTCAACTACCAAAGGTTTTGCTCAGTACATGATTTAAGTAGATAAATGCATATATTTGTGACGTTCTGTTTACTTTGTTTCTTTTTTTGGACATCCCTATTCATATATGCGATGGCCCGTATTATCATAAATTTTCTCATAAAAATAAAAAATAAAAAAAGAATTTACACCGTGTACAACAAGGGGACTGTTAATGTTTCTTTTGATGTAGCTGTTTGACAGTTCTGTATTCACATCAGCATTCCTGTACAAAAGGTCAGGAATCCAGCTGCCATTTTGTTCTGGGTGAGATAAATAGCTGTGCCTCGAGACAAACCCCTGATGTGTTCACCGCGGTGTCCGCATGTCCTGAAGTAGCCTCTCATGATGAGTATTTTCTGGCTTTTTTGGGTAACTCAGGGTGGCGATGGCGGTCGTTTCAAGACCACATACGGCATCAGAATTCATAAATACAAAAATGTGTTGTGTCTCTTTAGCTCAGTTTTGGAAAGAGCTTGTCTAAAGGGAATCATTTTGCATGAAAACTATACAGTATTTATGGAAATGAGAAGCTTAGGGCAACCAAACACTGAATGATGATGTGTGATTTTGTGTTTGAGCGCCTCAGGGTGCGCTTCCAGTGTCAGATATATTTGTGTCATGAGTAAACAAACAAACTCCTGATTCTTCCTGATCAACTAAAAAAGACCTGTCTTCTCTCCTCTCGTCTCCTCTTCACTCACCTCATTTGTTCTTTCCTCTCTTTTGTTCACCTCAACTCGCCTCTCTGTGCCGCCTCATGGTCCTCATTTCAACACCTCCCTCCTCTCCCCTCTCTTCCGTGTCTCTTTACTCTTCCTCCTCAAGAACAGATAATCGAACGTAGCCGACTGAGGAACACTGCTATCTATTCTATCAATCTGATTAAGATGCTGTTTGAAAAATTGTATTTTACGCACTACATCCCAGCCCTGCAGGATGAGTTCTGCTCTATAGTTGAGGCTTGAATTGAATCTCAAACACATCAAGTGCATTTCAAACATATTCTGGTCTTCAATTAAGCGCATTGGAAACATTCTCAATGAAATGGAGACGCTTTTGTAGTTGACGACGGATTTCATTATTTAGAGAGCACAGCTGACTGCTGCTTCATCTGAGTATAATAATGTAATAATAGCATGAACTCAAGGGCAAATATGAAAGTGTAATTCCGCTTCATTCTTATTTTTGTCCGCTCAGCAATCAGTTGTGGCCATCCAGGAAGTCCCATATACGGCCGCACCGTGGGAAACGGCTTCAACCTCAACGATGTGGTCAGCTTCGTGTGCAACCGGGGGTATGAGATGGAGGGGCCTGCTCGCGCTCAGTGCCAGGCCAACCGGCAGTGGAGCAACCCGCCCCCAACGTGTAAAGGTGGGGAAAAAAGTTAAGTGTGTACACCCCGATTTATTTTTCCCTAAACCTTGATAATCGGACTGTTATTTTGTTTTATTTATTTAAGTTTATTTCCATCTCATCCATCGACCATTACGTTTGTTAGCAGTGTGTGTCAAGAAAGTAGCAGCTTTTGATTTCTGCCCCTTATCCTCACCTTTGACTTTTCCCCGAACAGATGGTTCTATGTGGATCGTTTTTCATCTTCTGGTTTCTTTTTGGAAAGACTTCTTAAACCAAAACGTGTTTGCATTTGGATTCTTCATGTATTTCTGGTCATAGTGATCAGTTGCTGCTCTGACTGATCTTCTGAGATCATGAGGTCTGAGAACATTAAGTTCAGAATATTACAAAAGAAGATTCCTTATTTACATTAGAATTGTCTTCATGATAAATAAATGACTAGTCTTTAATACAATGAACCGTCTTCATCAAGAGCTAGCAATAAGTTTGATTCAAAGAAAGAAAGGTAGTGAAGGAATGAAGGACATATGGACAGAGGTAGAAAGAAAGAGAGTCCTTGAAGAATGGCAGGAGGATGGGAACAAAGGAAGGAAGGTAGTAGGGGGAGAAAGAAAGAATGGGGAGAGAGGGAGATAGAAGGAAGGAAGGGTGGAAGGAGGTATGCACAAATGTGGAGAGAGAGAAAAAGAAATGAATAAAGAAGGGATGAGGGAGTTAGGTACAGAAAAAAGGAAAGAGGGATGTGAAAGACGAAAGACAAAAGAAAGAAACAAAAGAGGAGGAAGGCAGGAAAGCTGGAAGAAGGAAAAAGAAACAATGATTGGAGGAAGGCTGGGAAGGATGGAGAATAAATGCTGGAAAGAAAAAAGAAATGTGACAGAAAGAAAGAAAGAAAGGTAGAGGAGTAGGGAAGGAAGGATGGAAGGAAGCATGCACTAATGTGGAGAGGGAGAAAGAAAGAGACTGGAAAGGATGAAAAGGATGATGGATGGGAGTTAGGGACAGAAGGAAGGGTGAGGAAAGAAAGAAAGAAATAAAGGAAGCATTGAAGGAAGAAAGAAAAATGAATAAAAGAAAGGAAAACAGAAATCTTAAAACAGTTACAAAAGGTTCATTTAGAAAGTAGACAGTAAAATCATGCCTCATCTGCAAAAAATAAGGTGCAGACAGAAAATAATGTGAAGAGTAATTCAAGTTAGATCTTGAATTTTTCTTTATCGTTTACTCCTCCTGTTTATAGCCACAGAACGACATGTTAACTGTTTAAAACACAAATTCAATTATGTATTGCTGGAAAAAAAACAACATTTGGATCCTTTGAAATCAGGTCACGTACGTTGACCAAACCATAACCACCACCAAGCCTTTGCAAATGCCATCCTCTTATTAGTTTTCATGGTGACATTTCTGACTTGGGCGTATAATGCAGACCCCAGTGTGGTTCACTGGCAAATCAGAGGGAGAAAGAGAAATGACCCTCTCAGGTTCAATCCAAATAACACATTCTTCCCTATCTGTTTGTTTTTCTATCTGTGCGTGTCTCTCTGTGTCTCTCCTTGTGTAGTGGTCAACTGCTCGGATCCTGGTATTCCGGCCAACTCCATTCGACAGAGTAAAATAGAGCACGGAAACTTCACCTTTGGCACCGTTGTTTTCTACGACTGTAATCCCGGCTACTATCTGTTTGGATCTCCGGTCCTGAGCTGCCAGCCTACAGGACAGTGGGACAAACCTCTGCCGGAATGCATAGGTTAGCATGAGCTGCTAGCTAACCCTTCGCCCATGATGTGTTTTTCAGGTCATTCAAGTAGATTTATCCTGACTGTGTGCCCTTTTGCTTAGCTTCTGAAAAACTGCATCAGGCTTAATAACTGTCACATGTGAACAAGCCAAGATGCATTTTGCTTCAGGGCAAACTTTATTACCGACTACATGAAATACTAACCATATATAAAAATTCATAGCCTCACCCTTCAAACATAAAATAAATGACAACATTTCATATTTATGTCATGGGGAACATTAGAACATAAACATTACTGGAATGAAAAATATGCATTATGATGGAGAGAAAGGAAGGAAAAATATGAAATCGTGTAAAAGTTTATCTTAGAGTTTTTATTTTATTTTCAAATAATATTGTTGGCGTAACTGGTTCTCACCAAAAATCTTGCTGGATTTAAAAATATTATTTATTGATTGAAATAATCAATAAAAAATAATAGTAAACATGTTGGCATTTTATTATTGGGTATTAAGTGAGAAAAGTAGATGTTCTCCTTCAGTGTGCTCCGCCCTCTAGTGAGGCTTCGCTATTGGCACGATATTCAATAGTGAAGCCTCTAGGTAACCTACAGTTTTCAAGCATAAAAATGCAAAAACAATGCAAATAAAAAGATTGAAAATAAAAAGTGTGAATGCTGTTTTGGCTCGCTTGAGTTGCTTTAGTCTTTTTTTGATGTGCCTCAAAATATTCCATTGATTGGCCTTTCACAAAAAGCTCATAGTCTTATGGATCGTTTCTATTCCTGGTTCAAACATACCTCCCACTTGGCTACTTCAGGCAGCTTTCATCTTTTTCACCCCCCCTCTCCTTCTCTCTTCCTCCAGTTATAGATTGTGGCCATCCTGGCTCTCCCCCCAACGGTGCGCTGAGTGGAGATAAGTTTACATTTGGCTCAACGGTCCGCTACTCCTGTCTGGGCGGGAGACAGCTCAAAGGCGAATCGTCCAGGACTTGTCAGCTCAATGGGATGTGGAGCGCCCCCATGCCCTTCTGCTCTGGTAACCATTTAAGCCTCTCTATTGAATATACAGCGCTCCAGTCAAGCCAACCACATGAAGAGATGGATAGTGGCTGTATGGAAAGGCGTCCAGAACACGGTAGACTCAGCAGACTGCAGAGCTCTTCATGTCTTTTCATCCTCCAGGTGCTTTCGCTTAACCTTTGGGGAGTTAGATGTGGATAGAAAGATTGAATGTTGTGTAGGGTTTGTGTCCATAGGTGACTTTTGAAAACGCTAAGCCCCTATGTGCCATCTGTTGAAGCGTCACTTACCTGAATAAATGTCAAGCAGCAGTGCTCTTTAAAGAGAAAAAGAAAGAAAGCAGCGATCAACCCTTGACTTTTCAGTACATTACGATGTACAAACTGGTCGACGGTTACACTTTGGGGAGGGCTTGCAATGCCCCACTCCAGTGAGCTCTAGTAAAACGTCATTTTGGAGGGGAGAAAAGTGTAAACTTATATTTCTGTTGTATACAATCATTTGAGAAAAGACAGAAGAAAAGGAAATAACGCAATCACGGATATAGTTAATATATTTTAAAAATACATGAAACAGCTTTTATTTTATTATTTTTATTTTTATTTTTTACTATTGAAAAGATGGATACAAAAAAGCAAAAAAAAACTCTCAGTCGTAAACATCAGGGGCATGAAGGAAATTCAGGATTGTACTATGCAAATTTCAATTGAAATCTGAGAATATGGGAGACAGGAAAGTATTTCTTGGCTGTGAAACACAGTGAGATGAGCCAGTGTTGTTGTTAAGAACGTGTTGAGAGCAGAGCATACTGAGACAATGAACAAGGAGGAGGGCGACACCAAGAGCAAGCTGAATACAGAAGAAAATACTTGTTCCAGTGATAGCATTTCAGTTCTTAAATTATTTTGAAAAAAAAATACTACTGTTTCTTTTGCAGTAAGAAAGTCGATATGACTTATAGACTACTGATATGCCTCTGTGTTCAGTATTCAGATTGGTGGTGGCTACAATACTATCCGTAGGTGCAAAAAAAAAAAAAAACCTTTTATTGCTCTTCTGTCACTTTTGTTGCCGAAGTGTTGCCATTACTTCTGCTATTAATGCACTGGTGGATTATGGCACAATTTTATCTGATGTGGAACAGAGCGCATCAACACTCAGTAAGTGCCTCAGACTAAGTGGTTTTCTTGTAGGTACTTTTTTTCAAGCGCAATAAAGCGCAATAAAGAAAAATCTTGTAATTCCATTCAAAAAAGAAAAATTGGGAAATTGTTGGAACATTTCTACATGTTCTCTTTGACCACGAGGACCAGAAGAATCCAGTATCCAGTAAATTATCACTAGAAAGTAGCAGTTTCTAATTAACTTATTTGTCCAGGAAATAATTTGGTTGTACTATGTTCTTACTTCAAAGTACTTGAAATTAGCCTCTGGATAGTTTATGGACTAGCTATTAAACAAGTATTGAAATTAAAAAATGTATATATATGATAAATTTACTTGTGAAATATTGTAGTTTCATTTCGTAAAAGATTCCTTACATTTAAGATTTCCTGACAAATTTGGGATTATCCTATCACAGTCAGGGTTTCCCACAGTGCTTTATAGTTTGGTAGACACCTTGACGTCTCCACCACCCGAAACAAAATTGTCACTTCACAACAGCAACACATCTTATTAGAAATACTGACACATGCTCTTGAGTCATAATGAGCAGCAAACTATCACTGGTGTGTATGGTGTGTGTTTTCAGAGTGCTACAGTATAGATGGCCGTCAGTCTTATCAAATCTTTGGCTTCAAACAACTCCAAAAGGTCAGAAAGCTCACATAATTTTTAACCCAAGAGCGCCAAAAAACGCTCTCAATGAAGGAGATCAAACCAGAGTTAAACAAGAATTTGAATTCTAGTTGTACAAGCAATAAGTCACAGCTTTTCCTTGTTGCTGCTGGCACTGTTAGCAAAGCAGCTGATTATAAAGAAGTAACACAAAGCTGCAAGCATCTCAGAGCTCTCAGGGACTACGTTAACCACCAAAATAAACCTTACCGAAGACAAGTTTCTACAGAGAGACATTAGCGTGACTTCCTCTTCTTTGTCTGTGGCTGTGATGCAGTGACACTTACAGGACTGGCATGTGTACTGCTGTCTGTTCACCTGCAGAAAAGCTGGATCATCGAAAAAAAAAAATCATATCAATAGTCAGGTTTTGTTTTGTTTGTGGAGAAATTTTAGTGTTTCACAATGTTTTGTCAAAACTGCATTTTTCAATTATGGGGAGAACCCTATACGCCTTGAATTTCTTCTTGCACCTCTGCTGTTCTGAACAGTCAGCATATACCTCAGCGATGAAGCCGAGATTTATGAAGCCATCTGGTCAACCAGGCTGCGCCTTGTCCACCCCACCAAGTTGACAATCGAGCCTGAGAGTAAAGGAGCACCTTTCCATGAGAAAAGATAAAATATTATAAAACCATGTTGTAACCATGCTGATTGTTAAAGGAGGATTTTTAGTCAGAACTGATCCACTAAGTCACGACAGGTATGTGCTGTTTTTTTTGGCTGACTGCTCTGTTTAGTTTGTGTGTGGACCTTTTACTTCCGGAAGAAGATACAACTTCTCTGACAATGATCACGCTTGTTTTCCATCAAGTGTGTACAAACCATTGAAGTTATATTGCTCCTCGTCGGCTGGCTGGAGGCATGATTCTGGCTCTCTGGACGGAGAGCTTCCCAGCTGACACGCTGGAAACACATTCCTCAACTAAGAATACGCAGTTATTTACAGCATTAGCCTCTGGGAGATGCGAGGTGATGGACGATAATAGTTTAAGAAGCAGTGATTCATGAATTTTCGTGGTATGACAGCACAAAATCCTGTGTAAAGAAGCTGCGCTGGCTTCCTTATTCAATCTCTTGATAAGAAAATTGGGTTTCTGATGTTACATTTGTGTTGTAGTCGAAGCATAAACACACAAATGCTTGCAAAGTCAGAGCAGGCATTACTCTGTCTAGACTCGCCGGATCAAATCCAATTCTTGCCACTATCAGAAGTAGGACAAGACTCCATCCATTGTTTATTCATGCGCGTGCTGATGTTTCCGACAGACGCTCGGACTCTTCCTGAAAACCATCCTCAGTGAAGCAAAGCGCTTGTTGGCTGTATTAAACAAGCGGGTGCCGCAGCAGTGCTGTCGATATCTGGATAAATATTTCAAAAGCTGAATGCAAAAAACGACCTTGGAAGAATAGACCGCGCAATGCAGCTGGTCCAAAGCTTGCGCTGTACTTTGATACAAGCAGTTCTGCTGCAATCGTTCTGCTTGAATCATTTAAACTGCTGGGAATATTGATGCTAAATAATTCTACTTTTTAGTTTGCCATTGACGACTTTTTTCCAACGTACACTCACGTTATTTTCATCTGCAATGAGTTGGCACGGATTTTCCTTTGTGTGCCTTCAGGAGACACAACGGGCTCCTGTGGCGATCCTGGAATTCCGTCCCACGGTTCCAGAGAACAGACCGATTTCAAGATCCGCTCCAAAGTCTTCTTCAGTTGCGATGAAGGATACGATCTAATCGGCTCGTCGGAGAGGATGTGCTTTCCCAACGGGACGTGGTCTGGCACGCAGCCCTTCTGTAAACGTAAGCTCAGACCAATGTAAATTCGTCCTGAGCAAGTGCCTTAACATTGTTATCGATCCGCTAAAACACCATGCCGACATAAAAGAGCAGACTAATGCCTGCTGGCCACGAGCAGGAGCTTCATTGAGATGCACGAGCCATTCTCGGGCCTGATTCTCTCATTTTCCTCCAGCTGTCCAGTGCGGCAACCCTGGCACTCCCAGCAACGGCAGGGTCTATCGTTTGGATGGGACAACATTTTCCCACTCGGTGATCTACTCCTGCATGGACGGCTATCTGCTCAGTGGCGCCACTACCAGGCTGTGTCAGTCCAATGGGACTTGGTCGGGAGTACAGCCCAACTGCACGAGTACGTGTCATAGATCATTTTAATGCTGTATCTTGTGTAGCTGTGCTTCTGCTCAGGATTTCATTGTAAATAGTGATGGGCTGGTGAGGCTTCATGAAACAGTGTTCCCATTTTCTGAGACCAATCGGTGGCACTCTCTGCTTCAAACTCTCAGGCTACAAATAACTATTTAAATGAAATATCACATATTTTTAAACCTACAGCGCCACCTTTCCACCGCCAAAAAGTGTTTCATAAAGCCTCACCATTCCATCACTCATGCTCACTGAATAGCGCTCTCTGCTCCGCAATGTTTGGACAACTATTTCAATGAAATATCACACCATTTTTCACCCGAGAGCGCCACTTGCTGAGCTCTGAAAATGTGGACACAGTTTCATGAAACTTCCCCGGCCCATCATTACAAGTGGGGACGGAGAAAGTAAAACACAATGACAATATTCATTCTGCTCTAGGAACATTTAACAGACATTTGTTTTGAGATGTCTTGGAGGGCAACTTCCATGTGGGTGATTTAAGCGGACAGAAATAGATGGATTGCTAAATGAAGTACATGACTATTCATGAATTGCCTCGTGTAAAGCAAAGCACCGTACAGTTTTGTCAAAGGGTTCTATCTTGCTTATGTAAGTGTCTTTCGAAATGCAGTATGCAACACGATGATGTATATTTTGAAATACAGACATTAGAAAATCTACATAAGCCCCTACCATCGGGAACATTTATTTATTTATCTTGTTTTCTCGACCTAAGCCCACTGTGTCACTGGTCAGGAGTCATGGGTTGGTTCTACCACCAACAAAACTTCCACCTCCAGTGGAAACTCTGTCACGTTACTTTCTGCAGAAGGACCATGTAATCGTGAGCAAGGAGATGGCAGTAAATACATTCGCTGCAGTCCTGGAATCCATCTACGAAATCAATGAAGAACCCTTTTCTGCTTAAACTTGTTAAATGACTGAGCTGCCTGTGTCTCTTAAGTGTCTGTCTGTGATGTTGAATCACAGTTGGAAATGCAGAATAGGTCGCCTTTAACTCTTCCACATACTTTTCCCTCAATACTGATAACCACCATCCACTTCTAATATTATTAGCGAATATTCGTAGAAAGTAATTCAACTGAAAGTGATTTTTTTTTTTTTGCATTTTCAAAATATGTTCAGGTGTTTCAGGCTGAAATGTAATTATCCTCCAAGTTCCGTGGTGCTGCCTCACTCTACAAAGAACGTGGTGAATGACCTTGATCGCTGTTTACTGCCGCTCTTTGATTGCATCTGAGCTGAACTCAATTTTCGACAGAAATCCATAATGTGACAAAATTGGGGTCCCCTATAAAATGCCACTGTGATCAAGAATGATGAAGCGCTAGAGGCTTCGGCAGCGTGCGTATATTTACGTTGGCGTTACCTCAGTGTGGCCAGCATCCCAGAAAGACAAGGGAAACCTGCTTCAAAAAAATGTTTAAAAGAAAATTTAATTTGTCAGGAGGCATACAAATATATCTATTTTTGGTAAACTAAACAATAACAGTGGAAGGTAATGAGATACATTAATGTCAGCTGAGGAAGATAATGCACAGCCGTACCTGCTCTTCTTTGTATGTCAAAGTCATTTGCTTCATCTTTTAAAGCCACATAACAATCAGGTTGACACATCATTAACATGATAGTAAAATGCATCCCGGTCTGAAAAGGTTCTCACCAGCAACACTGTTACGGAGGCACAACCTAAATACTGCAGGTGATGGTGTGCAACAGACTTTCCTTCCCTCAACCTAAAGGCCTTTTTTAAGCTGTAAAGTGAAAGAAAGAAAATCCTGATATGGAAATCTCCATCCTGTTTTATTAATACGTGAAAAAAGTCTGCAAGTGGCTGAAAAGGTCTCCTGATGAACTTCACCAGATTGTACATTGACTCCTTTTTTTCCCTAAATACTGATGTAAAAGCATTTTTAATGCGTTTTTTATCACCCAAACTTTAAAGATTCCAGTGGCTTCAGTCACGATTATTAACAGTCATGACAGTGTCCGGGTTGCGTATAAAGAGATTTAAAGTGCCAACGTGGCAATGACGTACCGTGATTCATGACTTCACTCTCTTGTGAATCCTAATGGACTTTGTGAGTGTTCAGCTTCAGCCACTTTCTAATGTCACCCTTGTTTCATGCATGAGAAGAAAAGCCAGTAAACAAATGCACAATGATTATGGATTCACTTTTCATAATGTATTATTAATCCGTAATCTCCGCACGTTGCTCGGCAAGGACAACCTGGCTGGACAAATATGGACCCTCAATTGCTTTAGAGCCTGAACCATCAACATTTTGTGCTTAGGCAGGCAAGTTATTGAGAAATGTGAAGCATGTGAAAGAGTCTTTGTGGCGCTGTTGACTAACAGTTTTATCTAGACTGTTAAAAAATCAATCCCCTGCCACTGTTGCTTCTTCCGTCCTCAGTGATCAACTGTGGAGACCCCGGCGTCCCGGCCAATGGTATCCGTTACGGAGAAGACTTCAACATCGGCCAGAATATTTCCTTTCAGTGTCAGCCGGGATACAGAATGGAGGAGGACGGCTCTCCAGTGAGGATGTGCACTCAAAATGGCACCTGGAGTGGGATTATGCCTCTCTGCACAGGTGGAAATTTCATTACATCCAACTCAACTCAATGAAAGGCACAGAAATATTGAAAGATGTATGACATAAAATGGCTCCAATGAAATGTATTTTCCTGCTCGTGTCATGTTCCATTTTGACTATGTCTTCTATTTAATATTGACTACGTCTTCTGTGGAATATTTTCTTCTCTTCTCTTGGAGTGTAACTCAGCCAACATTCTAATTAAAGACTCACGAGAAAATTTTAACGTTAAGGGAGAAGACAAACAAGATAACTACAGTATTGCATTATGACATTGAGTTGGATAACAATAATCTTGAAATTAATTTGAGGGAAATTTTAAAATTCAAACTTCCATTGTATTGACATGATAGTTAACAATTAACAATTAAATTATTAAATTAATAAAAAATAAACTGTGTATACTGTAAAACAAAAATAATGTTAGCATTGAGGTACTCACTTTTTTATACAGCTATTGGAAGAAATGTGCTTTAAAATCTCAAATGCATTTTAAAAAGGATATTATAGTCATTTATAAAATGATCACAACACAATTATCATGTGCTGTGATGGTAAAAAAGAATTAACACTGGGTTCATGGGATCTGTACACTTCAGTGCCTGATGTATTCTGAAGGCCACAAAGCTTAAAGTCTGGAAGAAATAAGTAAATAAATAAAATGAATTAATAAATAATTTTAAAAAAGGGTAATCTGCATGGGTTTTTACAAAGGATTCATGATTTCAACAAGAGGAACATGTTTTCTGCAGTGAAATTCAAAGCGAAGTGATGTTTTTTTTTTGTTCTTTTTCACCAGCTGTGACTTGCGTAGCACCCCCTGCCATAGGTAACGGGGTACTGCAGGGCACAGACTTTGAGTGGGGCAGCAGTGTGAGCTACAGCTGCTCACCTGGATACGAGCTGTCATTCCCGGCTGTGCTGACTTGCGTTGCCAACGGCACCTGGAGCGGCATGCTGCCGCAATGCTTACGTAAGCACAAAGACACATGCGCGCATTAACACATAGACGCAGCGTCCGGCATGTTCTTTCCCCGCAGCTAAATTCACAGTTGTGTCTTGACCTGTTCATGAAAAAGGGTTGAATATTTATGCATTTGTGTGCAGCCAAGTTCTGCGGCGATCCCGGTACACCTGCCGCCGGGTTCAGGGAGGGACGCAGTTTCATCTATCAATCAGAAGTGTCCTTCAGTTGTGGTCCGCCACTCATACTGGTCGGCGCTTCGACCAGACGATGTGAAAGTGATGGCACCTGGAGTGGGACTCAGCCACGTTGTATCGGTAATTCATTGCTTCATTTCTCCAAATACTGTGTGATGAGAGGCTGACAACTGCATGTTGTGAGTGGTGTGGAGCCACTAAAATCAATAAGCATTTAAAAATCTATTGAGAGATTCGACACTGTTTCGAGAGGCTCCGTTTTCAGATGATAGATATCATGGGCGGCCACACAAGGTGTCACTGACCCTACACCTTCACGTGCCTGTTCTCTGCACAACACAGGATGTGCAATGAACCTCCGTTTACTTTTTTTTTTTTAGAAAATGAAAGTCCCTGAGTGTTTCCATGAATGTTCGGGACCCACCTGTGCCATGTGGCCTGCAGTTTAGTGTTAAAAGTAATGCCTCAAAATGGCTGAAAAAGCTCTCTTGCCCATTTTCCTGTTTCACAACACATTCTCGTTGAACCCTCTTCATGCCCAATATATCGCACCATGTGTGTTTGAAAGCATACTCACTTGGTCATAATGTTTTAGCTGCTTAGGATGACTATTTCATGTTGGTTGCTGACGGACAAAATTGTTCAGATGGTGACTTACCCATACGTACATTTAAACAACAAACTATTGTTTATTTTGCATCAGTTTGACAATAGCACAATAAATCACGATGGTGGCTATATTTATTTATTTATATTATTATATATTATATTTTACATCACCTTATTTAAACTAAAGCTATTTAATGTCTTGAAAATATTTGTATAGGAATTTCAATTTTATAAGAATTTCAAATACATTCAGTGTAGTGTAAACCCTGGCCATTGTGTCGCGAAACACATCACTGAAAAAAAGCAAACAGATGCTTTTGTTTGCTTTTGTTCAGGGATTTGTTGTTGTTGTTGTCATCCTAGCTGATGACAACAACTATATATATATATATATATATATATATATATATATATATATATATATATATATATATATCAAATCAAAACTACAGTTGATAATGTATCGTATGTCTGAACTACACAGTGTTTATGGGTTGAAACCCTTATAAATTCAGGTTTGAAGCTGCTTCATTTTCTCCCCTCAGACTTCTGTGTTGCAGAAAGTTTTGGTCAGTAAAGCCCGGAACGTCTCTCGGCTCATTTTTAAACATGAAAATTCTGGCTCGCTGTACCTCTTTATGAATGGCTTTGAATTAAGGCTGCACCGCGGCGCGCCGCCCCTGCTTGTTCAAATACAACACGACGGCCTTTGACCCCCAGCCAAGAATTGATTTTAGATTTTGTTGATTACATTTTAATAGTTTCTGAATGCATCATCGGTCAGTCATCCCCACATGAGCAGGAAAGTTGCCTGGGGTCCTCGAACGGGAGAGTTTTGAGCTACTTAAAAGTCTGGTTTGAAATTAAAGGTTGGTCCACTTGACCCGGTGGAATGAGAGAAGGTGCTGGAGGAAAAGCTTTTTTTTTTTTTTTTTCCAAGTTTTAATGGGCTGATAATTAAACGCTTGGATTCTATTTAGTTTTCTGTGCTCCTTTATTTTCCCTTCAAATCTGTTTATTTTCTGCACTCCCTGTTCGTTGCCTGGATAATCTGTGTTGGTTTGTCACCAAGTGACTCAGACATATTATTTTTGCCTGCCAGTTTATTATGGCAGGCTTGTGCCTCACTGGGGAGTCCAGACTGGAGTCTAATATTCCACTGTCTAATGATCATGGCAATTCATGGTCCGATGTTTACTGCCTTATTTCAGCCCACTCTAGGGTTTCGCTGTGCACGGAGGCTACTTTTCTGTCAAAGTAAAAGTTACATAGACTTATTGAAATAATGATCAATAGTGTCTGGAGGCTCCTCGGAGACGGACACGGGGACATAGAACTTGTGATGTCAGTGATCATTCTCCAAATTGTAAACTCAGCGTTTTGGCCCTTGGAGATAATCTTAGAAGTTATACGTTGTTAATTCTTGTCATCACTGAAATATAGAATGGAATACGTTTTTGTCATTTTCGTCCCTGTCTTGTCTTTAAATGAATGAGGTTGTGGTTTTTTAACGTCATTGTTAATGATATCAACTGCGTGTTACTCAGACAAGTCATTAAGAAGATGGATGATCTTAGATTATCTCGTGTAAAACGCTTTGAAACTCGTTCCCAAGTATTCCACTTGATGGGTTCTTACTCCAGCACAGCAGCTCTGTTTCTCCAGACGTTGACATCCACCACATTTATCTATTGCCCTGTGTCAGTCATTGAGGCGAGACTTTTTCTTTTGTTTTCTCGCGTGATGCCATGTCGTGTATGTGGAGCCGCAAATGCCAAAAGGCCCACTGAGATGACTGGGAGGAGGGATCCAGTAAAATGGGGTCATAGTATTGACAGTTAGTAATTCTGGGGCGGATCGCTGGACCACAGATTGCGTGTGATGGGAAGAAGACAGCATAAGGAATTGGATCCTCCATGTTGCAGCCAGGACCACATTTCCTGCGACAAAGTCAAGAGAGAGACTAGAGCAAAAGGAGACCAAGTCCTAGACAAAGAGTTCGAGGGCCCAAGTCCGATACCAATGAGGGGTCCAGACCAAGACAGAGACAGAATACAGAACAAATCATAGTCAACTAGCTTTTCTTTTTTATACTGACTCCTGTTTATCAAATGACTAGTTCTGTCGAGTTTGTTTCTTTTATTTTATTTCCACTTGCAGTTAGTAATAAATGTGACTATATGACTTATATACTTGTGTTTCTGTAAATAGTACGGACAGTACCATGCAGTTTGGTCTTGGTCTTGGTTTGCATCTCGACTCAGGCCCACAAAATTTCGCTCTTGGACTTGGTCTCTGTGTGTTCTGGTCGTGCTCGCGACTTGGGTTACCCACTACACCGAAGGCTATTATTGAACAATGTTTGAGCCCCGACAATAGTGACTGAAACACACCTGCTTCATTTTAGTTTTTGTCTTGTCTGTGCATCAAGCTGTCAATATATTCTTTATAAATATTACTCACGACTGTGATATATTGAGACACGACTCATGAACTAAAGATTTTAAAGAAATTAACATCTTTTTATGGTCAACAAAAATTGTGAGACATTTTATTATAGCTTAGTAAAACACAGTTTTATTGTGTATAGTATTTCGTCATACGTGTCGTGTGTCAACGTAAAAAAGAATGAGGTTGATAAAAAAATAACAAAATTACCACTGCACAATTACCGACACACAATGACTGCATGTACCTCCGTAGCTTATTTAGCTCAGATTACGCATCTATAAATACATGTCGAAAATGACAGCGACTCCTCAGAAAAAAATAGGGTATTGATTTATTACCGCAATCATCCTAACTCAGCGGGATGCTGTGCATGTTTGAAATAAACCTGTTTTCCTGTCACAAACTCAGCCCCTTAAACCATATTACTCAAAGCACAATTTTGGGCAGAATTCACCTTAAGAGTTTAGTGATCAAGTCTGTTCTCAGGTTGTTTTCAACAGCCACGTACCACATACTTTTCTTTTTAGTGTGTCTTCAGTGTCAATGGCAGTTTAAAGGACCTTTCAGCACCGCCTTGAAGCAACCAAAAATGTGTCAAAGGTTACCTCAACCAAGAAAATAATTTCACCATGTAACTGCTCCTTATTACGCCTTTGAACTACCACCGAGGTGAAACGGAGGCAGAGACATCACGCAGGAACAGCTGAAGAAAACGCTCCTTTTGCCTGACAACCATTGTGTCACCACTGTGCGCCCATTGTGCAGTTATGCGGGTCCTTCCATTCGGCCCACTCTGAGCATCAAAAGATGGCTCCAGGAGGCATAAATGTGGCTCCGTCGTGTAAAGGAGCCAATACATCCCTTTTCCAATGTTCCCACCCTTCACCGATTCCACTGGGTAGAAGGAGAAAGCGCCCATTTCACGTCCCTGCGAATGTACAGTAAGCTGCTTGAATTTTGATCAGAAAGGCTTTGCTCGTCAGAAGCGTCACCCAAAAAAGCAGTAAAGTTGAAAGACATTGAAGAGCCAAGATTTAAAAAAGAGTGGGATTTGGGATTATATAATAAGTATTAAAAACGAAGGGCGTAATTGGGGGTTAGGGCGACACATCCCTCCCACTTGTCCTGCTCATACATTCTACAACACATTCTTACACCCTGGTGCCACATATCGACTATTTTCAAGTGAACTTCTGGGTCCAATGTTTGCATCTGCGTTCTGTTCTGTTGACACATATGCATGTCAATGGACTCAAATGTTACCTCTTTTTCTTGACGTTTGGCGTGAGGAGTGTCAGGGGGGGTGTCAATTTTGAGCTGTCTTCATCACATTACACATTACCTTATGTAGCCATGCACTTGACTCACGGTGCCAACAAGTGCACACGATTATCAGAGGTGTTATTTTAACCAAAGTGACATGAAAGTTAGAATGCAGAGCGAATGGGGCCCCACCCATTGCTTCACCCTAGCTCCAGCCACCATTTCTTTTTTATGACATGCTGCCTATGGTGTCAGGAAATCCAGCGGAAGATGATACGTACTTTATTTGAGCACCTAATACGTCAACACCTCTACAACACCCCAAAGTCCCTTTGAGAACAGTCAATTGGATGAGGTTTAAGATGAGCATTTTTCGCCCTTAATATGGTCCTGGGGCGTTGGAGCCTAGCCCACGTATTAGGGTGAGAGGTGGGGAACATGCAGACAAGCAACCACTATTTTTTTTTCTTTCACTCATCCCAATTGGTTTACTTAATCAACATGAGTGTTGTCATGCCCAGGTCAAACCCCAACAGTGCTCCTTATATGCACTTCTTAGTCCTAAGAGCCCAATGAAAAGGTGTTCGGGGGAATGCATCCTCTCCCCGTGTGAGCATGAAACATCGCCGCCTTGTTCCGTACGGCATAGTCAAGCACGCTTCTGTCGTGTTGCACCGAAAGATAAATCCGTCCTCTGCACAAAACAGGAGTCAAAATATTCCTCAGTGGGTGTAGTCATCTTTTCTACCCGGGCTTCAAAACAGAACAGTCCCATTTGGTGGATAACTGTTTACACATCAAGCGCTGCCGAGGAACATATGTAGTGCTGCGGGGGGAAACTAGGAGGCAGAGTTAATTGCTCCCTCCTTGCTTGTAACGAATGGAAAGCTCTTTGTATGATAACGGCTTCTCGGTGAATGCAAATTTTCTATTGCTGTTGTCCGTCAACAAACAAGACAACGCTCTCTTCCACCGCTTTCTAGCGTTGCAGTGGTGGCTCCATGTACTGTGGTATTTACATGGAAGCACAACATGCGAGGAACATACGCAGACAGGTGCGAAATACATGACTGAAATCAGGCCTTTTTCTGACTTCAAACAAGATGGCGCTATCCAGGGATGAGGGCGGCCTATTAGTAGGTATTCAGAACACATTACACACGGTCCCAGTGGGTCAATTCAGAACCCTCTTGTGATGCGGGGAGCTCCACTTCACTTGTCTGATTCAAAGCAGGTGCTTAAACATCAATTGGAATAAATTACAGCTTCTGTAATGTGAAAAGCCCATTGGCGACTTGGCCGCGTCTGCACCCGGCCTTTTTCAGCTGGCTGGCTTTAAATTTGAATGTGACACAGGAAATTAAAAAAAAAAAAAATGTTTAAAATCCTAAAAATAGACAGTTTTCTGCGACGGGTGACTAAATTATTTGTAGGCATGATGAAGCGCTGAAGGTGAGGTAGAAGCTCTGCTGCCACCGATGAGATGAAATGTATAAAAGCACAGGAATGCCATTGGCAGTTTTGCCGTTTTATTTAAAACCCGTCTGAGTAATTTATCGGCGTGTGAATGAGTGAATCTTGAGCCGGAGCAGCCCACACTTTAAATAAGACAGACAGGGAGAGAGGGGTGAGGGAAGGAGATATAGTGACATGAAAAGGCAGAAGCTGCGGGAGAGAGGGCGAGGAAGAGAGGGGAGTGGAGAGTGAATCTGTCATTTCGGAAGCTGTATTGAATTGAGCTCTGCGTCAGGATGTGCTCTACATGTTGATGACCCCACCACACGCACTGGCTCACACCGCCAGAGGGGGGGGACCCTGCATCTTTCTATGGTAAAGCGTCACTGCCCCCTGCTGTCACAGCGAGGTACTTAACCTCTTGTTACCATGACAACAGGACAGAGAAAAGAAAAGTACTGAGAGAAAAAAACATGTAATGCAACTTCAAATTTATCTTTTGCTGTTGTCGTGGAATCAGCCTTTTGCTTTTCGTCCGCAGAGCCCACCAAAACCAGCTGCGACAATCCTGGGACGCCGCGATACGGATCCTTGAACAGAACCTACGGGTTCAAGGTGAGAGCGCGCTGCTCCGTTTTAAAAGTGGATGGTCAAGAGAGACGAGTGTTAATTTAAGTTTCCTCTATTTCTACGAATTGCATTTCACACAAAGATGAATGTTTGTGTGCTTCTCTGTCAGGTGGGGAGTGTGGTGTCATTTCAGTGCCAGCCAGGTCACCTGATTCAAGGCTCGTCCTCCAGAACTTGTCAGCCTGATTTGACATGGAGCGGAACACAGCCAGACTGCATACGTAAGAATGCATCAATGGCTAAAACGCTATCACACTCAAGCCAGTGTTGTCACAGTTACACATGTTTCTTATAAGTCATTGTGTCCTGAATGTAATATAATATAATATAAAATAATATAATATAATATAATCTTGCTACTGTTGAGCAATATTCAATGAACACAAAAATAGTAGTGGTAACCAAAGGATCAGCTAATGTGACAGGTTAATATTGAATTTTAGTTGATAAAATGGTGTATTATTGACTTTTGTCTTGTTAGAGCAATTAATTCGGGTTTACCCTTCACTTCTCTCTGACACCCACACAGTTGTTCAGGTTTCACTTCCACGTCATCCGTTAAAATGGATCCTGAACAGTCAAAAAGTGGGTGTCATCTGGTCGGATCAGGTCATTGCAATGTACATCTTGACTCCTCAGAAAAGCTGGCGTCTTATTGTCCACATTTGTTGCAATGGGACTGCAGCATAGCAGTCGTGAACTCCTGAAACAGATGGTGAATACTTCCTGTAGAATTTGATTTATTACGGTGAGAAAATTATTTTATTTATACTTGACGTAAGCAGTTATCTGTATTTAACTCCACTTGAGAAGATAGTTATCAGTACATTGCAAAAGTGGCATTTCAGTCAGCACATCGTATATTGGAATTCAATGGTAATGTTTTAAGAGCGGGCTCACATGAAAAAATGTGTTCTGCACATCTCATGAATTTGAATTATTTACTGATTCCGCAAGTGGGAGAACAAGGAGACGTCTGATGTCAAGAGGAGTGATGAGAATACTACCAAGCAGAGTCCACTTCTTGTGTCACTAGGCACTTTTAATGATGGTGTATTAGCATAATGGGGAACTCAGCACAGCATGTAATTTACTCCTAAAAGAACTTTACAAAGTGCACTGTTTTTTTTGTTTTTCTTTTAATAATGTGGACATTTCAAAAGATCTGAAAGTCTTCCAGTGTTCTGAGTAAGAGGTGCTGTCATTTTGAAAAGGAAGGAAAAAATGTATACATGCTGTGCTAACAAATTATATCAAAATGCAGAACCACTTTTGTCCATCAATCTTATTGCCGACAACATCTAGTCTCCCCTGTTTCTTGGAAAACAAATATAACAATTAATATTTTTATTTTTTTGGGAGGGACAAAACAAATATAACAATTAATATATTTCTTTTTTGGGAGGGACACATTATTTTCTTTGGAAACACAGTCATACTAAACAAAATCTTGATAAATACATAAACTAAATAAACCTGATTTACATGTTAATGAATAAGAACACTGGTGTGCTGGTTTCTGAGCAGTGTGGAACCCAAAAGTAAAATGTTGAGGGATCAACAACAAGGCAGGGAATAGTTCAATAATACAATGCAAAAATACTATATATAATTATAATCAGTAGTCCAAATGTCTTATTGTCCAAAATATAAAGCGTCGACCAAACCGATGAGACCCGTAGAGAAAACAAACAAGCAGCCCAGGGAGCAGGAATCTGGAAATCAAAAGGGCACGTGGATGTCAGGACAACACTAGGACTACAAAGTTCGGGCACCTAAGCAAGCAAACCTTCCAGTTGTCCAAGTAACAACAAGCAAACAAGCAGGATCTTTACAGTCTGGAAACTCGTCAATCTGGCACATATATACAGGCCGCCACCTCCAGCAAGTGATTCGCTGTTAGTTCAAGATGTGAGCCAACGGTGAAGCTCAAAAGAACAGAGGAGAGGAGAGCAAAAGTGCAGGTACAAAATAAAACCAAAATAAAAGCAGATTATCGCAACTAGTGGACCACAGGGTGTAAGTTGCAGTCAGTTGGTCAGTTTACCTTCAAACAAGCGCAAGAACGATAAAAGAGGTAGGCTTGACATAAAGTTAAAAAAAGTATAAACTGTAAAAAAAAAATGTCAGAAGAAAATAACTGACTCTCAGTATGCAGAGATCAGATCAGATCAGATCACCAAGTCAAAAATGAAATGAGATGATGCCCATCCACAGTAATGAATCAGCGTCCTCCATTTGATTAAATGAATAAATAATATTCAGTAGTTCTGAGTTTTATGCCTGAGGATTTTCAACTTGCAAAACAGTCACTATCATTATAAAAATGATACAAATAGAAAGAATACCAGAGCCCCGTTTTTCCTAGCACCTACATTTTCTTTCTTTATTCGTCTTCATTCTTCAAGCTGCTAATGATGCCAACAACGTGAGATGGCATTTGAAGGGTTTTGGGCAGCCTCCATGTGTTTCCTTAGACAGAAGAAGACAGCTGCATATTTCACAATCCTGTCGAAGTGAGCCCTCATCTTGAAGCCCAAATATGCTCTATGAATTTAAGAGTATGTTCTCTTTACTACATGCTTTTTCTGCGCTGTCTAGGTCCTAAAAAAGGAGCCATAATCCAACAACACGTCGAACATTATATTCTAACTGTAAAAAAATTTTTTTTTTCCTGTTTTGCAATATTAGCACAGAAAGCCACATGAAAATGAGTCAGTAATAATTCCGAGCGGTATGAGTCCAACTAAGATGAAAGGTTGAGATCTCCGGACCGAATTAAAATGCAAAGTGGGTGTGCCGAGGATTTATGATGATCCCTTCCATCCCTTCCAGCCCACGCCTGTAAACAGCCAGAGAGCCCACTCCATGTGGATGTGACGGGGATGGATCTGCCAGGTTTTGGCTACACCTTGGTCTACAGCTGTCAGCCGGGATACTTCCTCGCCGGGGGCTCGGAACACAGAGTCTGCAAGAGTGACGGCACTTGGACCGGAAAGATGCCGATATGTCGAGGTAGAAACTCTGCCTTGTAATATTCCATCCACTCGAGTGTAATTTATTATCGTATTCATGGAAAGTCAGATTGATTTATAAACATGAGGTGCGCCTTGCTCAAGGACATTTTTTAAAACGAGACAACTTCCCAGCCAGTTCTCACATAGCAAGCTCGGCTGCATGCCAGTATATGGAAAGATGTCCAATAAATTTCATAATTCATCTCACTTACAATTTTGGTTACTTTGATTTATCGTCCATTATGCATCAAACAGCATCTACGAGGCTTCTACTCATATTAACCAATAGCCCTCCATGTCAAATCCTCTCGTAAACAAGTCTAGCTCAGGGATGCAAAAACACAAATGAGAGCTGTTACACCTTGAAACTGTGAGAAAAAAAGTATTTTTGAATTTTTTTTTGCGTTAAGTCCCAAAAATATGAATCTTCTTTGAGTAATTCTACTACACAAGCCGTTGTAGTTGGAGTTGAAAATGTGTTGTTTAGAAGAAGATTTGTGTGTGTTGGAACTATTCCAGCATCAGACGTCATATTAAAGGTCAGGTGAGAAACTTCATAAACATAGGACAACCTGAGAACAAGACTGTATAAGAGCCACTTGCTTTTTGTCCTCACTCACCAGGAGAAGCACTGACCTGGTAGTGTTCGGGACACAACTCAATATGGGACAAATTACGTCCCATCAAGGGATGGGTGGTAAACCTACCTGTAGGTCTGCACTCTCTGAGTGCTTTTTTATATGTACATCAGTGATGTAAACAACAGCACACAATTGTTTCCCACACTCTTGCTGCTAAGTATGAAATTCTAATTTAAACGTTAAAATGGAAGTTGTATGATCACAAAGACAAATGTTTTCTACTTCATTTTCTGGATTTGCACTTCATTTCACGCAGCCTACGACAGGATAGTAACAGGAGGGTTAATCATAGTCTGTTTATTCACTGCGAAGCAAAATGTAAAAGGAAAATAAATAACCTTGAGCCTTGTCCTGCTCATCCCTCATGATGTTAGCCGTTCCTAATGCATCTCATTGAATTGCAGAGTACTGGATCAGTGTGTGTTCCCTTAAATTCTCCTCTTGTTTTCCCGTGTTATCCTCTCAATCTCGATGTCTTGGAAGATTATTTCTCATTTGAATGCATAATCGTGCCACAAAAATTAAATATGCTCTGCAAAGCTGTTGTGAAATCGCATACATCAGATTAAAAAAAATGACATTCAGATACTAATCTTATGGATTGAGTAATTGAATGTGTCCAACATTAGCATTGGTTAGTGTCGATCAAACAGACACAGAATTGAACTGTATAGCGTATCATGAGTGTGTAAGGTTTACAGATTGAACACCAGTGACACTGTTAATAATCTGTAAGACTGTGAAGCCTTCAGTTTGAGATTCTACAGGGCATCTCAGTCATCTGTTGCAGGCTCGACGTAGAGCTGCTCCTTCAACAGAGGAGTCAGCGGATGTGTCAAGGATACCGGGTCCCTTCTAGAACTGAACTCCTTATTTTATTTATTTTTTTGTCGATTGACCAAATTCTGTCTGTGTTTTAAGCTGGAGAAAAGAAGAAAGCTGTGAAACCGGCAACAGGAACTCCCAGCCCAAAACTCAATGGTTTGTTCAATTGGTTTTGTTGTTTATACACTATCGATCTTCTTCTTCTCCTCCTTTTCACCGACATATTTATTTTCTTTTTATTCTGCTACATACAGTCCCCGATGATGTCTTTGCTCCTAACTACATATGGAAAGGTTCCTACAATTACCGCGGACGAAAGCAGCCCATGACATTAAGCATCACCAGCTTTAATGCTACAACCGGGAGAGTAAACGTTACCCTCAGCAACGGCAACATGGAACTCCTCCTGTCAGGCAAGTTCTGGATGAGTGTGTTGTGAGTTTGACTTATTCCCGAGTGGAAATTCTGCTCTTGTTTACTCATCGTGGGTTGCCAGTCTGTGCGTGAGCCCAAATGCTACCAGCTTCCAGCTAATGGTCTTACCCGAGTTTCTCCTGGAAACTTAAATGTATTTGCACGCAGACCTCCCACGGTCCTACGACAGGATCGGTCGGGGGCTGAGAACCTGTTACGACACAAATCCCATTTAAGCTACAATTGGCTCCTGGAGAAGCAGAGCGCATAGAACACTGAATCAAGGAGCATGCGGCGATCAGACTTCAAAACCGCTGTCCTTGGGTATGAAGGAGCAGCGCTGAGATCAATAACAGCTAAAGCTGCGCTCCGAAGTGCCAGAAGTCCAGTGCTCGGCAGCGTCAAACCGATATGGTTTTCTTCATGCAAATTTTCCTTCTTCCAAATGATAAATCAAAGCGTGTTTTTTTCTCTGCTGTGAGTGGACAATATTGCCCACAGCACCTTTAAGTCTCCAATATTGACCTGATTTATAGACCCCAATGACTTGGACTAATTTGTATTTGCAGGACAGAAGGTTGAGTATGTTTTGGAGGCGCAGTGGTTGAGCAACAAGACAAAAACATACTCTGCGTGTACTTCCACATACGTTTAATATCCTGCAAGCCAGTGTTTGGGGCTGTGTTCAAAGCAACATTTCCTGTTGTGTTCTATTTGATTTCCCATGAAAATGCTGTTCTTACTGCGGTGTTTGTCTCTGGCTGTCCTCTAAAGGAGTGTACAAGACTTCAGAAGCTCGGCTGCTGCTGCTCATGTACCAGGTCAACTATGCTAACCAGGGAAATCAAGTGAAAGACGCAACCACCTCCCCAGCTAAAATCATTGAAGACTCATGGACCATGGATGGATTTGTAAGTTTTGGAAAAAAGAGATGTTGTCTCACACTATTGCGCTGCCTCACCTGTTCACACTGTCTCCCCTTTAGGTATCAGCAGAACCAGATGGTTCTAGTTACGTATTCCAAGGTTTTATTCAGGGAAAAGACTACGGACAGTTTGGACTTCAACGACTTGGTCAGTAGCTCAAAAATGCAATGGAAGATGAGAATAATACCTTGTAAAACTACACAAAAATTCCGAACTAAATTACTTTCTTGTGTTGAACCAGGCCTGAACATGTCGGAGAGTCAGAATTTGCCTCCTCCTCCGCTTGGTACCAACAGCAGTTCCGTGGCCATCGCTATTCTGGTGCCTTTTTTTGCTCTGATTTTTACTGGATTTGGATTTTATCTCTACAAACAAAGGTAATTTTTCATGTGTCACTCCAAGTATATTTTGTTAGCGCATACGTGTGGTCTTACTGCTTTACTGTTGAACTCCCTTTGCAACACAATTGAAATTAAAACACACCCCAATACATCAGGACATGCTCCCCTCACAATTATTTTGTGGATTAAAGAGTCTCCTAACATTAAAAAATAAGTGTCATGCTGCTGATGAAAAGAGTCAACATACTCAATACTCATATTAAATGTGAAACCTTTTGATGTGTCTGGTACAGCTATTCACAGGATAAACTATTGCGTCACATAATTGTCTGTTACCTAGATACACAGCACATAATGGTTGTAATAGAAGTGTTTTAAATGCTTCTGGCTGCTTACTGTAGGAACAGTTTGGCAACGTAAGAGTGGCGGTTGTATGAACAGAAGAGGAATGGAAGTCAGTAGATGCAACAGAGAGTTCAGGCCTGTGAACGAGGAAGCTGTGCGTGAAGAAAAGTGAAGATGCGGGGAGTAGAGGTCGTGAGAATTGGTCAAATATTTCGGAGCAATCATCCAGGGTGTTGGACAGAGATCAATCGAGGTGAAGAAGAGGATCAGCAAGTTGATCTGTGTCGGAAGAGTGGCAGCCAGAGTGACAGGATAGTGTTATAGGACTGTAGTGAGACCTGTCTTGTGTCCAGTTGGAAGAAGTTTGGGAGAAACACGGAGGAACATGGTTAGAAATGAGCACATATGAGGGACAGCTCCTGTTTCAAAGTTTAGAAATATGGAGAGGATACTTAGGGAAGAGGAAGACTGTCATTGAGTTTTAAGGATGGATGAATGAGGACATGAAGAGGAAAGGTCTAAGAATGGAGGGCGCACAAGAACCGGGTGGAGGAGGTTGGCTGTTGTGGCAAAAAGTGGCTGGATGTTAGTCAGAAGCATTGACTTAATCACATGGAAGTGTGTTTGAGCTGAATCATTTGAACCAACCAACCAACCACACTACGTGATGAGCTAAGCGATCCTGAGCTTTAAGAGTAAGGTTGCTTCACATGGTTAGTTAGTCAAGACTAGCCTGAAGGGAAAATGGAAATGTCCCTATGTTCCGGTGGATGAGATAGATAGAAGTAGACATAGAAGATACTCCCACAAAACGTGACTCCGATTGCAAGTTTTGTGGTTACACAGCTGTCTGAGACTGGGACATGATGCTGCCGTCCCTCAACCTTGGGTCAAGATATGTCAACAGATATCTTTTTGAAGTCACCAGGTCACATTTCTTGGCAAAGCAACCAATGATTCACTGTCATTTGATAGTTCTCATTGTGAGTTGAGAGTTGAAAGTTAGTCAGCCCAAATGTTTCACGACAAACATAACCTGGGCCTCTTGTTTTGTTGCAGTGTATGTGAACTTCATTAGTTGCCAATGGCTATCGGGGCGTCACAAACCACTCTGAGTGAATTCTAGAGTTTCGGTGGAGGCAGGGTTTACTCATTTAACAGCCTTATTTATTCAAAAGACTTGTGGCCTATTATAATACCTGCTCGAGGAATTGCTTTTGGATGAGCTAATAGACTCTCACCAGGATTCCTGGAAAATACCATTCTCTTTGTGTCTCACTTCAAAGCATGTTTCCTATTCTATTAGCTATGTGAGGCAAGTTGCTGTCAAATTGCATTTATGTTAATGGTGAGAACATGGGCTACGGTCCCTGGAGTGCACCAGGAGTCAGCAGCGAGCGCTCTGAGGGGCAGTAGAAGTTATGTGCGTGAGTGTGAAGATACTGTTGTCTACAGTTGCGGAAGGTTCCGCTCACCTTCTCAGTCGTGCTTTCCAGCATGCCAGCTTAGCTTCAGGAGCAGTCAGGGGTCAGGTGTATTGTTTCACCACATACCAACATGTCAGCAATGCCGACCCATATTTTAGGCCGCATATGTTCCAGAAATAAGATTGAGGTATTGAATGTAATTTCTGGTAAGAAGGTATGGTGATACATATTAATTCTATTTGTTGTCTGTCCACAGAACCACACCAAAAACACAGTACACCGGCTGTTCAGTTCATGAAAACAACAACGGCCAAGCTGCCTTCGAGAACCCCATGTACAACACCAATGCCAAGGCGGTGGAAGGAAAGGCTGTTCGATTCGATCCGAATCTAAACACTGTCTGCACCATGGTCTAGTGCAAGATGGTCCACCTTCACATTTCTCAGCTCAGATGTCCTTTGGGAGCAAAATGCAGTACGCTTCAACCATACCTCAACATCTGCGACGATACGGAGATTGATACCGGAGGTGTTTGTTCCCAGCTCAGGCAAAGTACTATCAAGACTATTGAAAAATGCATCCGCATGAGATCATTTTCGAATATCAATGAGAGACAGATGCAAAAGAGCGTGGTGCAGTCTGGCAGAGAAAGAGATGCTTAACAACAGGATACTTTACATAATAATTTATTTAGACAACTAAGTGCAGCAAGTACATTTCGTCCTTTAATTTAACCAAGATCGCTGGGCGTACAACAGTGAATTGCCATTTCTTAAAGGCGATGAATACAGAGTTGATCAGAAACTTTAAGGGCCCTAACTTTGTGCTACCACACCCCACACAACTTCAAAACTTTGGAGGCGAACTTGGACTCGTGTGGCAGCGTCTGCTACTTAGTTGAATCGATACAGTTTCAGAACATGGAAATATTTTGAAATATTATATAATGAATAAATCTAATTTATATAATAAATGAAATATCAGAATTGATTCTGATTCTGATATTTTGCGTGTTAAATTTTACTAGCAAAAAAGATGTATCAATTTATAACCTAAGCAGAACACGCTTTTGTTTGGAACAGACCTAGGAACAACCATTTTTAGGAAAGAAATCAAATCAGTTGAGTTCTGTTCACCTGTTGAGTAACTCAACAGTCTAAATAGCCACAGCAGGTAACTCAACCTTTGCTTCCTGTGTCTGTGGCATCATTCCGATTTCAAGACTAACCCTGGCAGGCGTTGGAATTTTCTCTATAAAGTCCAAAATAAAAGTTTGCTAGATGTCATGCTTCAACAACTGCAGTGCGAGAACGTGCTGACACCGATTGTTTGGAGCAGACTGGACATGATTTTCTTTGTGAATCAAGATGACAAAACCAACATTCTCCAAAAAGTTAGTTGGTTGGAAAAGTCTCTTCTCACTTCTCTCGATTGGCGCTGCTTGATATTTTCTCAACCAAGTTCACATGCCATGATCGAATGGATATGACCGTGAAAATTCACATTTTGCTGCCTTTATGATATACATTTTTTTTAAATTCTAAACATTTGTAAGCTCGGCCAGTCTGCTGCAACGTACGAACCGAGCCCAAGACAAGATCAAGGTCCCCAAAAGACGGTCTAGCAGGCGACAGCGAGAAAGACCTTTCCGACAGATGAACCTTCCAGTGTTTTTCTCCAACTGAAACAGAAGCTTAATGCTAAAGTAGCAAAAAGTGGCTTTAAAAAAAACTCCTAAATGTCAAAATAAGGATAAGAGGAGCCTTTGAGACTGAACCGTAATCCTGGCTGAACTGGGATTAGAGGAAAAGCAAAAGTCTACCGAGTTGCAAGCACTTGCGAGATGAGAGGAGCGATTGCTTGGTCACATCCAGTGGATCCGAAGGATTGTTCTGGAGGCGGACGAGACCACGATATGAACTGCGAATTTAGTCAAGCAGCCCGTCAGGAGTCCAACTTTCAGCGTCTGATTCCATGTCTGAGAAATGTTTCCTTCTCAATGTAATGAATCAGAGAAAAAAAAAAAAAAACATCTGGGTTTGAGGGAGAATTATTCCTCACCCAGCGAGACACAGAGGACTCTGAGAGACACTTTGAGACACAGAGAGAGCTCTGGCACTAAAGCACATTCTTCTAGGACCCTACCTGTTTACCCACAGAGAAGTGGGCGACCACGCCAGGAAGTAATATCAGTGGGACATTACCCGCTGATGAAGACAGACGGACACAATCTCCTGCACCTACGTGAAGAGAAACAGGGTTCCTGCCCTAAAACGGTGGACGTGTCTCCACTGTAATCTTGCACTCCATGAGTGCCTCACCTTTCTTTGTTATTGCTGCAGAATCTTCTGATCTGTAAATCTATTGCGTATATATTCGGGAGCAGCCGCCACCTATATTTTTGTGCTATATATTTACCACAACGGGAGGGGCTGATAGGGAAAAAGATGGAAAAGAAAAAAAAAAAAGGTGTTCACAAAAGTCACTGACAGTGTTTTGTTCCCTTTGTGACGACAGTTTAGTTTTATTTCATTTGTTGTGAAATGTTGAATTCACCTTGAACTGTGTGTTCCACCGCCGAAGTCATGAGTGTCAGTGATCTTATCGTCGCCATTATTGTTGGGATTTTTGGCTTGTGCTGTTCGATGTTAAGTACCCATCACGTTTTACAGGACGCCACTGATTTCCAAGGTTTACTGAGTCATGCAGCACACCCAGCGTCATTTTGTCGCCTGAATAGTGAGCCAAAACTATGTTGTTATAACCATTCCAAGGTGCGGTTGTTTGTTACCAGAACACCCCGATTTGAGTTCATCCTTTGAAGTCAGAGCTATTCATTGCATTTTTGTCGTCAAACGTTCGACTATTGATGCTGAAGATGCTTAGTATCTAACACAGCTGAACAACACTGCCCACTACATGTTACTAAGGACCATATTGTTTAGCATTCTGGAGGAGGATTTTTGTCATTGACATATGCGCTTAACGCTTAACTTTAAGCACCAAGGTAAACAATAAAAATGCCCTTCAAATCTAAGTAAAGAAGGGATTTATTGTTTACATTCCTATGTGATAGTTTTTTATTTTAATTTTTTTGGAGAAGTTCAAATGGAGCTCACAAACAATCTGATAAACAGTGTCATCTCCTTTCAAGTGACATTTTGTGGACCTTGAAAATCAACACCAAATGTTCACATATATCAACATTTTTGTCTTACACGCATTAGATATGACAACTAGTGTTAAGAAGAACAGCAGATATTATTTTGTCCTTATACACGCAAGTGTCGCTTAGCTTTTGTTTTTATATTTTACCATGCAAAGGGTTTATTAAACAGAGTAAAGATGATGTCAAAATGATTCCATATGTGCATGTTTGGAAATAATATTCCTTTGGTTCTGGCAAAATAATTTTGTTCTTTTGTTCTCTGGTTGGATTGAACTGATGTCATTTTTTAAAATAATAATAATAATTCATGGTAAAACAGTATACATATTTCAATATACATTGCTAAATATTGATAATTAATGTAGAATTTAATTTTAAAGAACAATGTAAAAACAATATTAGGGTACTTAAAGAAGTTGCCGTGTGGTCAATTTGATTTTTGAAGATACAATTATACACTTTTTTTCTGTTGTTCAACATCAAGTAAAGACTAGTTATGGACTTATTCCCATTTTTGTTTAGCTGTGCGTTTATATTTATCATCTAAATTAAAAATAATCTGAATAACTTGTGAACAATCCAATTCAATAACCTTATTTTCTGTATTTTCGACCACCAGCCAGCTCACTACTGCTCCTTCTGAAGTCATTTATTAAACTCATGTTCCTGTTTGTCACACACCACGTTGCTAATGTGACATTCGTTCTTACTCCAGTTTAAATTAATTGCTGCTGCTGCTGTTGTTGATTTATGACTTGATTTTATTTTGTATTTTTTGTGTGTTTTCCGGTATGGATCTGACAGTGCCTACCAAAAACCATCGGACCCCCTTTGCCCTCCAAGTGCACACACTCAGACACACACACACAAGCGAACACGCATCTTCTCCTGCCCCTCCACTTCCTTCATCAGAGGACATTTTTCTATGCTTCAAGTCTTTTTTGCCACAAGCTTTTCCTACTGACTGACCGCAATAAGACCCACGTGATTTGAAAGACTTAAGCCGTTCCTGCCTGGGGGACAATGGAAATATTCACCATTTGAGGAAATAAAAAAAGAAGAAATATAGATTAAAAAAAGTGTTTTGTACAGAAAATATATTTTTATGATGAAATTATTTGTAAAATGTATGAATCTATTATGTAAATTTTCAATGCAATGTAAGATTAAAAAAGGCTAACTGCTTTTGTATAAAATAACTTGTGTTGTCATTGTCTTTGTTTAGCTGACAAAAAGGCTTTCATGATCAAAAATTGTTTAGTGCTGTAAAAGGCACGTCTGTCCGCTGCCTTGTCGGCATCCTGTCCAACATTACTACATTGTTGATATTCCTTCTTTCCTGCCGGGAAAGTTGAGCTGCTTATTATTATTGCAAATTACTGCCCCGTCTTCATTTGAGGTGAAGACCCCATAGGATCCACTGTGCTGTTGTAGTCGAGGCCAAAGCAGATGGAGGCCAAATTCAAGACCAGTGAATACAGAACAATGAAAGCACTTCATTTCACGTCTTGAAAAGGCAATAGTTTTATTTTGCAGTAAGAAATAAATATGTGTGTCTGTATGTGAAATAGACTCGTGCTGTTTTCTGTATTCACTTGGTCTTGGGAATAACAGGATCAAATTCAAGCTACAAGATGACAAGGCATGAAGGCCTTCGGGGAAATTCTCAATGCTGTCCAACGTGAGTGAGGTCACGCGAGGACTTGCAACACGACCACTGTTACAAACCTTTCTCCCTCTGAGCGACAGGGTGTTGGTCGGCTGTTCCTCAACTGCAAGTTCTCTGACTAGCATCCAAAGAACTTTCTGTGTGCCTCTGAGTTGTTAGTTTTGAACGTGAGAAAACAATGTGGTTTTCTTTTTATAGTAAAGTGTAAAACTAGAAAATGAGCTCCAAAACTGAACACGTTAACCCCATCCCTCCAGTTGCTAAAGCAGCCTGCAGGTGGCGCTCACATCGGCTGCATGTGGGAACCAGGCATTGATGGTTGTTGAGCTATTTCAAAGGACGACAGCAGTTTCCGGTTTATGTCAATCGCGATCTACTGGTTGATCGCAAAGGTAATGGTGATGAATTGCATGACATAGCCGTCACGCTGCCTTCAGTCCATCTAAGCCAGAGGTGGGCAGTTAAATTTCCTAAAGGGCCACATTATAAACTGTGACAGTAGTGAGGGGCCATCATGCCAAAAGGAAGGCGGCGATGACTAAGAAACATGACGGGACAAAAAAACCTTACGTAACAAAGAACGAACCATTCAATGGAAGCAAAGATATTAAGTGCAAATATGGCATGAAACCTATAAAAATATTGCATTTATTAGGCAATTATGCAATTTAAGTTGAATATAAATAATGAAACTAGAGCAAAAATATCTATGAAATATTAAAAGGAAATTAGAATATATATTTTCAATTTTCTTTTCATGTATTTTGAGGAACAAAAAATACTCACTAAAATGGCAGATGAAAAGAAATTTAAGTCCTGAACATGTTATAATCATTCTTGAAATAGTAATGCTAAGAAAGAAACAAGACAAAATGACTACTTATCAGTTGTATAGTTTTAGTCCGACCTCATGAGGGCCGCAAAAACACAAGAAAAGGGCCGCATATGGCCCCCGGGCCGCACTTTGCCCAGGTCTGATCTAAGCAGATGAGGTGCACGCTGTTTGGTGTGGTCAATATCTTCAGTTAGTTTTAAGCCAGCACAAGGAATTTACTGACCTTTCTCCAGTGTAGACTGCATTGTTGCACCGGCAACTTACGGACCAGTCAACAGATTTGTATTGTGTAATGGGGATTTATGTGGACAACCATGCAACCTCCTGTTTTCAGAGAGTCACACAAAGGAATATAAAGTCATATTCCTCTTTTCTTTGACAAAGTTACTTATCAGCAGTTTAGTACAGCCTTTTCTGAACCTGCTGCATAGAGAGAAAGAATAATAAACAAAGCCAAACAAGGCCAAAGACTGTGGCTCAGTATTAGTGACTTGTCTGTCCCTTCACCTGTGAAGCGGCAAAGAAGTCGGAATGATTCGGTTTTTGTGTGGAGTAGTTGACGGTCAACATGTCAACGCAAAAGCAGACAGGCAAAACACTGGCCGTCTGCTATGACCACACTGGCGTATGCCACACTTAGAAGAGCAACAAGACATATGGCTGATGATAAATTACATATCAATTTGATCTGTACTGAACAATAAAACACTCTTATGAAGGGCTCACTGCCGAGACATCACATGACGGTTGTCACAGACCTTTTGGCTCGCAGTGGCCACAGAATACACCGCTCCTGCATCAACACTGGACACAAAAGCTCACATAACAACCATTAATGTATCATGCCTCAGTGGAGAGAACAGGCTGCTTCTCCTCCTCCACCTTCATCCTAATGAATTAACCAGCGTCATTTTCAGTAAAGTGCGTTGGACATTAACATTGAACGTCAACGCAAAGTGCCCTCGTTCTACTCCCACGCCGGAGTCCTTTGTTTTTATAAGGTCAAATTAATGTGTGACATAGAGATGAACGCTGATAAGGAGAGTTTGTATGAAGCTTTTAGTTTGCTTCATTATTATTGCAACTGAAGTCTTTGTTTTTTTGCTGCTTTTTTGCTTCTTTATGTGGAGGACATCATTATTTCTGGGGAGATAAATACAAAAATGCTTTATAAAAAATTGCAACACTGAGTTTTTTTTTTTCATTTTCCAAAGGAAGTCGATAAATAACATTCAAGAGACTGAATCAACGTAGGTGTTCTGGATGAATATGAAAGGGAAGTTTTCTTATTATAGTAGTCGGCATATTAGTGCATGCTGCAGTATTATTTGGAAAAGTTGTTTTGATTTACCATATAAAGTCAAAGAAAATGAAAAGCAGATTTAACATCCAGGTTATTCTAGCATAAACATTCCTACCATTAAGACAGTTCAACCACCAGCACCATCTTTGCACTACTGCAGTTTGTCCACGTGATGGCGCCACGTGAATGTCGATGGAAAACATTAAAATTGGAAATGAAATACGTCTGAAACTTTGTTCATTAAATAAAGTAAAAATCATAATCTATTTTGTGATGCTATGTCAAAAATAAATCCACCTACACATTTAAATTATAATTCTGTCAAATGTTAGTCTTGCGCTTGTTATCAGTGCTCACACAGAGTTGCTTATTGATCCATTAAATTACTGTCTGCAGCAGATGAGTTGGTTCCATCACAACAACCTATCAAAGGTCAGAGTGGCTCCTTCTGCTGCTATAATAAGTGCCATTTTTCTGTTTCAAAATTCAACTGATTCTCTCTATCCCAGCTAGTAGCAGTTGTATCAATACTGCAGCGACCTCAATGATGACAGCTGACTGCACTGTGGTATCAGTTAAACCTCCCCTTCAACTTTTTTCCCCATTATCTTTCAATCAAGTTACAATTGTGGCATGTTACAGTACTGCATCCACCACAACCAATAGTACTGTATCCACTTAAATCTCCACTGTGATGGCAGCAGTTTCCCAGTAGATGGCGCAAATAGACCTCATTCAAATGTTGTGGATCTTTCTTTGTCATTGAATCTGTCTTGTATGGAAACAGACTTGTTTAGCCGAAATTATGACATGTTTTTATTTTAGTACATAACGCATTTTCATTGCTTTTGCAGAAGTGCTGCATGATTGACGCATTGGTTTCAGTCCATTTTTCAAGTAAATGACTTGCATCTTGATGGACAGTAAACAGTTGAGTTAAATAATGTTAAATATCTGATTTATATCATGGGTTGGGCGTCCAATCATCACGTTTAAAAAGAGTTGGCCCTTAGCTACAGTAGTTGTCCAATATTTTTAGGTATTTTATGACAAATCCAAGGACTTCTTACAACTCATTTTAAAACATACATTCGTAGTTGGATGTGCTCAGATGGCTCACACACACACACACACACACACACACACACACACACACACACACACATTATATATATATATATATATATATATATATATATATATATATATATATATATATATATATTGGTGGCTATATTCAGTTAAAGTGGTGGGACTTTAACTGAATATAGCCACCACGTGATTTATTGTGCCATTGTCAAACTGATGCAAAATAAACAATATTTTGTTGTTTAAATGTAGGTATGGGTCCATCATTTGATTCAGTATATATATATATATATATATATATATATATATATATATATATATATATATATATATATATATATATATATATATATATTTTTTTTTTTTTTTTTTTTTTGTATGTAGAACTCCATTCACAGTGGTGCCTAAAAGCACCTGGAGTGTGACTTCCTGCAGTCTTTTATGGCGCAGGTATACAGAAGGTCTCCTCCTCTGTCAGGGAAAAGCATAGTTGAGTGAATGAAACCAAATGTGCAAAAGAAAACATGCATTGCTTTGAAGTGTGGTCTCTCTTACATTTCCTGCTGCTCCATCTTTCTCCTGTGAAACCTTGAACTTCAGCCTCCTTGAACCTTGTATGTAGCGCAACACTTTTATTATAGTTTAAGCTAAAGTATTTTGGTGACCTGCTGAAAGCTCCATGACCCACATTTGGTACTCAACCCATTAAATGAGAATTCAGCATTACTGGGTTCGATCTTACTAGAAGCTGTACTCCGCATCGTTCAAGTTATGAACTTGCTTGTTGTGCAGTCTGAGGCTTTCTGTTAACAGCTGTTATTAAGTACCAACTTGCTGTAAGCATCTAATGACAAAATGATAGTTCATTTGCTGCAGTTGAAAATTAGGGGGAGCAAAGATTTCAAGCATCATCCTGTTGAAAAAAAAAAAATGGTCGTAAAAATAAATCAATAAGTACATCTTCTCGAGTCCCCAAAGATAAAAAGAGCCCATCATTCAAGTGAAGTTTCTTTTTCTCCTCTTAACATGCACCAAAACCAATGCTTTTTCCTGAAATGATGAAAAGTTTTTTTGTTGTTTTCCTTGACTCAGATGTTTTCTTACTCATGATGTCTCTTGTCTGAGCACTCGACGACCTTAGCTATAACAATGAACATAAGCACCACCACCTGCTGAACGTAGAGTTACTGTGTAGAAGGGGAGAACGTTGCTCTCCAGGTATCCAAAAATTGCTTAGACTTGATTGCTGACAAAACAGTGTGTCAATTCATCCTAGTTATGTTCACACAAAACATTTACGTTGCATTAAGTTGTGATGCATTAAGTGAATATTCTGGGCCCTAAAGATGATGCTGCTTCCGTAATACTTGTGGGCCATCATTGAAAAAGTCATTTAAAGCACATATGAGAGATGAGAGAGCCATACATTGGGTGTAAAAAATATGAGACTCGATGGAGGCATTGAATGCTTTTCTGAAATATTTAACCCTTTTTAAACGTGATGAATTGGTCAGACGCCCAACCCATGATATATACAGCCTCGTTGTTATTTTATTTTATTTTATTTTATTTATTTTTTGTCAGCACTTTATCCCGAAACACTTTCCTAGTTGGTGGGCTCCGCACTGACCATGGCAATACATTTGATTCTGATTCTGATATTTAACATGATCTAACTCGGATTGATGTTCACTGTGCTGACTAGACCATCAAGATGCAAGAAATATTGAAACATTTGAAGAATCACTACATGTCCATACGCCTCGTTTGATTATTATTATTATTATTATTATTGCGTTCTTTTTGTCAGGTCTCTTCCCGACCGCTTTCCTTCTCCCGTCCTGTGAAACTGGAGCTGCTGAAGGCCGTGTTCCGATCAGCAGCTTCCTCCAGTGACAGAGAGCTTTCCCAGATTCCTGCAGCTTTCTGTCTTTCTGCTGCTTTCAAATCAATCCGGGATTAGTCTTGATTACATGGGCTCCCCCTCCGGGACGCTTTATTTCAATGAATTAGTCGAGTGAATGAACAGAAGTGCAACTGAACGGCATTTTGTACCAGCCACATAAATGATGCATGGTCCGTGGAAATCAGCCGGCCTTGATCATCCTTTTTTATGGCTGGAATGAAGAGTGAGAGAAATTGTTAATTGCCAGCCTTGTCACATGCAATCTGGCCGCCGTTTGATGTACAGTGGCGATGCGCTCTATATGTTGCTTATTTATTTATGCCGTGATGGAGATGCTGTTTGTGATGAAATAGAGGGCTGGATAAAATGTTCTTTTTGTATTTATAGATGACGCGCTCGCTGCTGGACCCGTGGTGAGATGAACAAATAAGGACATTCATTTCAGATAACAAGGAGTTTGCGCTTTGAATTTCTGCCCTCATATGTATTTCTGTACGCTTAAAGAGTGACAAGAAACACTGCTGTTATTTACTGACAAAGCTGCAGATGCGGACTCTTTTAAATAGTGAATGAGTGTATGATAATGTACATTTGCAATGTGCTTTTACGTTACTCTCACTACTGTTTTAGAGGGTTGTAGTTTATGTGGAAATGTCAGCGGAAAAAATGTTTTATTTTCATCTCATCCTCCGATCTACAACTCGATATCAGAATTTATGTTTTCATGAGAATAAAGTGGATAAAAGTTGATAGAATATATGGCAAAACGTTTACCAATAAAACATCTACATGTAGTTATACATGAAGATTGTATAGTTTTTAACTTATTGACTGTAGCATAGGTGACTGTAGTTGTTCAATGTCTCTTTTGATAAGGGTTTAGCTTTGTTATACTGGAAGTTGGAAGCAGCTAAACTGCAGTGTAGGTCTGGCTGTCCTTCTGCGGTGAATCACATTTGCCTGGTCACTGACCGACAACTTTCACTTTGCTAGTAAAGCTGGCTGCTGTGACAAATCGATTAGCAGGACATGCTCAGCCGTGTCCTACAGCAGGAGGCTACGATGTTAGATTAAACGCCGGCCAGATCCTCATCAAGAACAAAAATCGATGGTTGTTGTTAAAGGCAAGTGGTGTCTGTTGGGGGAGGAGACCAGAGTCACTTTACATGCCGCGTCCTGGACGGTAGCTGCTGTGGCGCCTGCTCGTATTGACCTGGAGAGGAAAACCGAGAGAGGAGGAGAATTTGTCACCATTGTTGCACGGGGTGATGGCTTACTCATCGTGACTTTTATTTTTACAGTATTGATCGAGGTCTGTGAAAAGTATTTGCAGTATTAATAATAATCATGGCGGGAGAGATGACCCCATGTCGGGGGGGGGAAGGGACGAATGTGCCATGACTGTGTCCTTTACCTTCCTTTACTTGGTTCTTCCTGGAAAAAAACTTGGAAGCCTGGCAAAGAATTCAAGGTCTTGTCCTGGGCCTTTACAGAGCCCTGTTTCTAGCTGGGAAATCCAAAGGCCCTGTGGGCTCAATGTGGATCAGAAAATCAGTTGAGTTTTGCCAGTCATGAACCGAGCAGTGTATAAATCCAAGTCTATTTCCCCTGCAAAAACTAGTGTCCTGATGCTACTTCTTTTCTCCTTCTCTAAATTTCAGTGACTTCAGTGGGTTTGTTTTAGATTTAAAAGGTAGATTTTTTTTTTTTTTTTCTGAAGGGGCGCCTGTGTGTAAGAAGTGTGGATTGAAAGAAAGTCATCCTTTCTTATCTCAGGAGCTCACAGGATGTTCACACCAAAAAAATTGAGTGAGTTTGAACATGTGTTCGACTCACTAGGTGGCACTCTTGGTTTTAGAGCAGAGAGTGCCATCATCTCCTTTTATGAAGCCTCACCAGTCCATTACCACTCTGAACAATGGGTTTCCTCCTTGGACTCTTTGAACATTGACCGTTATTTCACCTGTAGTTCATGCTATGTTTTCAGTTTGGGAAGCGATATCAATGAAGCACGTTTCCATTCTGAAGACTCATGACTTGGATAACACAGTGCGTTCATGAAACCGTGTCGTCATTTTCAGCTCTTTGTTTTAAAAATAATGCAAGTTTGTTTGGAATAGTTGTTAGAAGTCAAATATTTGACAGCAGCGAGCGCCATCTGGCCTCAGCAGCCTATCACGACTATGGTCTGAGGCTTCCTGGTAGGGAAATTGGGAGACCCATCGGTTTTTAGGACCATCAGTTGTTACGCTGTTCTAACAGTGGGGGTGCCAGAAACAAATATCTTTTGTAAGTCGACTATTTACTTCTACCCAGCACAGAAAAATGCTCGTTGAATGTAAAAAAATATTGTGAAAACAAACAAAGAGGAAAAAAAAAACGAAATATTCCACGTTACTATAGGAACAAATACCGTGTATTGTAAGGTGACCCTTGATCAGGTGAGGGATAACTGTAATGTGGGATACAATTGTAGAGCATAAAATATATGTATAATAAATTACAAACCCCTAGCAATGGCTCAAGGAAAACTTGAAGAAAAATGATCACGATTCCCTTTTAAATTGTGGGCACGGTGCTGGTACGAAGCTGTAGTCAGATTTCTACACACCCTGTTCTCATTGCAACACAAAAATAATGGGAATCATGGTCACGGTCAACGTCTTGTGGCTGCCCTCTTTTGCTTTATTTTGAATGTCTTTACCTCATCCAAGAAGTCAGCAAAGTGGTCTTATTGTCAGGTATCACCAATCTAAAATGCAAATAAAATCACCATTAGAGCTGTCAATGGCGCTCGACTTAACCCCGACGAGGGGCATTTTAGTGTGTGCACAAAATCTCCTGCCGTTCTTTGCTTTGTGTCGGGAAGCGGGATGTAGTTACTGGACTGCTACTGCCTGTCAAAATGTTTTGTCACTGTAGCTGAAGCTGACACAGCTAGCTGCTAATTAGGTCACAAACTGGGGAAAGTCTATTCTTTTTTTTTTTCCCAAACTTAAACTGTGAGCCTTAAGTCAGCGCATGTTCGCGTTTGAAGGCTTTATAATTGTGATTTTCAAACCCGAGCCGCATTCCGTGTTGGATGGAAAATATGATGAATGTTGGGTGGAACAAAAGTCCAAAACCACAGTATTTTTTTTTCTTCTACATCTTGAACTGACTAACGTTGTTTGGACATACAATAATCTCTTTGGTGTCTTTGGGGAAGTTGGGAAGCTATAAATGCCTTTATTTGACCTGCAATAGTGTCTCCTGTCTTTCACTCCAAGCACCTGAGATAGGCATCATTTCTCGCAGAAATGGTTGAAGTGTCCAAAAGTCAATAAATTGCAGTGTTGGCACATGTGGTTATTTGAGTCACCTTTCTATAAGATGAAGGTTTGGGCCTACGTTGCATAGATGTCAATGTCCCGGTGACCACACCGCAGATTGTCTTGGATATGAAGTGCATCAGTGTTTTTTGACACATGTTATACAATTTCCACACATTATAAAGTGGCATTCAATTCTATGATCATTTGTTTTGTTCAATTCCTCTCAACAGGGATCACAACACATTAACACAAGACACTCCGCAGGGTCCATCCACAATCCTAAAATTAGAAGCACTCAGTTCCTCTCACTAAATGTGTGCTGCTCACATCATCCATTGTGTGTATAAACTTAAACAAGTGCCCTCTTGGTTGTTGGTGTGCAAGTGTGCAGGGACGTGTTTGACTGTGGTAATTGAAAGTGCCTTAAACTATTATATCAACTGGAGGGCTTGTTTGACTGTCTGGCTGTCCGTCAAGCTGCTGAGCCAAAAGCCAGAGCGCGTCAAGTCCTGTCAGTCAATAGGAAGGGAAAGTGTAGTCTTAATAGCTTTTCCCACACTGCCACTTCTTCAACCCTCCCGCCGGGGACTGAGAGATGAAGATCGGTGTGTTGTCGTGTACATCTGGGAGACATGAATTGTTTGGAGCAGGAGTTAAGGACACATGTAGGTTATTGAGTGTTGAGTATTTGACAATGGGACATTTTTTTTAATGCGTTTGGACAATACTGCGATTTACGATCATTATCGTTATTCACTAAACACAAGCAATACATCATTCTATGCTATGACCAGCAACAGTCAGTGGAACGCAATGTTGATCTGGTAAACACTGTACACTCTGCAAACTTTGAATCACGCTTTACACTTTAAGCAAGCACTTTGGACGTCAAAGAACTTTAATGTATACTGATTTATACTTATATATTGTTTCTCAAACTGATTTACATGAATCCGTCTATTGCGAGACTTACATTTTGTCCACTTGAGGCCACCGTAGCGCTACCTGCCTGTGTTGTTTAGGCTATAATGAATGATGAATATCAGAATCAGAAAACTTTATTAATCTCAAGGGACATTGTGTTCGTAACATGCTCTGTACACAACATGTCACAATAAAGTAAAAAAGAAATGATATTATAAAGTGCAAAGAAGCCAAAAAAAAGTGCTTAGAAACAATGTGCAAAAAAAATGCAGGTCCAGAAGAATCCTTCATTGTATTTTTTTCAGGGATGAATTGTGCAGTTTTGTTGGCACAGGAAGAAAGGACCTCCTCTGGCGGTTGGTCTTTCAGATAGGTAGTCTCAGTCTGTTGGTCCATGTGCTACTGTATTGGACCAGGAGTGGATGGAGGGGGTGGGTGATGTTGTCCAGGATGCGCCTTAGTTTCAGGAGCATCCTTCTCTCCATAACCGTCTCCATGGAGTCCAGTTTCACCTCCACCACATCACCAGATTTGCAGATGAGTCTGTTGAGTCTGTTATTGTCCGCCACCGTCTGCTGCCCCAGCAAACCACAGCGAGCAGAAGTGCACTGGACACCATCGACTTATAAAACATCCTCAGCAGTGTCCCGCAGACGTTTCAGGACCTGAGCCTCCTCAAGAACTAGAGACCACTCTGACTCTTTTTTGTAAAGGGCTCAACATTTTTAGTTTATTGTCCATGTGGACCCCAAGATATTTATAATATATTTATATATTATATTATATTATTAAAAGTCCTCAACCATATCCACATTAACCTTCCCACATAGAAACGGGGGTCACAGGAGACTTGGTCCTCGGAATATGTGTCTTTGACAGACAAAACTGTAATTCTTTCTCACAGTCTTCACCGTCTCACTCGCTTCTCTCTCTCCTGTGCACACACATCTCCACCACATATAGGTGTCACCCCTCCATCCCTAATATGCTCAATGTTACGCACATTTTGACCTGTCGCTTGCCACTTTTGCAGAATGAAAATGTAGTCAAAAGTTGTGGCTTAGTATTTAAAATTATGTGACTCCTTTATGTTTCCCCTCATAAAGGTCTCACAGTCAGTGGCACAAAATAATCCCAAAGTCTCACCAGGCCTCCTCCGCCATTGAAATGTCTGGGAGGTGTATTCTTTTTCTCATCTCCAGTGTTGGTCGGTGTGAAGCACTGTGGAGGCTCAGACTTCAGCTTCATCTCAATACCACCTTGTATGATTTATAGCCGGCAGATCTGGCTCCAGCGCCATAATTTTTAACCGCCAACTCTTTTATCCTCGCCAAATGATCACATTAAGTGCCGCCAAAGACTAACAGAAGGCAGAGGTGCACGTCTGCGCCTGAGTCTAACCAGACTCCCCTTCTGAACGACATCAAATCATTTCACCATGTTGAGAGCAAAAAGTGGTAATTACTTGTAATTGGGGCTTCAAGTTTTTCTCTCACTTGTCCCCTTTTTTCACGATTTCCTTTCTCTTGGAGGAATGATTGATGCTAACCCTTTTATGGCAACAATTGTACGCAGTGCTTGTTTTCAGTGGTGTTTATGAATAAAAAATGTCCATGTTTTGTAATGATATAATGCTTTTTAAACAGTGATTATTTTTCAAATGTCATTGTTTGAGATATTGTCTGCTATAATGGTTGTGTTTTGGCTGTCTAATCCAGCATGTGCTGCTGATGTCTTTTTGTCGATCTGTTTGTAGAGTAAAGTTCTGAACATATTTAAATTGCATTTTCAGAACTGGTTTATCATAAGATGAGTAGTGTTGTACCTAACCAGCAAGACTGAGTCAAGACTTAGACCAAGCCCCGATCCAACCACACCCATGTATAAACGTAAAAAACATAAAAAAAATAAAAATAAAAACGTGAAAAAAATGTGGTTTATAAAGGTGCTGTTCATACAGAGACAAATACAACAAACTCCTTCACCGCTAAGTCAACAGCCAGCTCTGGCTACTTTTAAAAACAGGGTCCTCAGAGGGAACTGTTTGGAACTATGAAGGACTCTACGGCACCAAAGTGACTCCTAGGCATCCATATGCATATTGGTGTTGCATGTGCATGTGATGTGCTATAGTTACCTCCCTATAATACACTGCC
The DNA here is from genome assembly GCF_027744825.2 of Synchiropus splendidus. Lineage (NCBI taxonomy): Eukaryota > Metazoa > Chordata > Actinopteri > Syngnathiformes > Callionymidae > Synchiropus > Synchiropus splendidus. The sequence continues at coordinate 12,893,677 of NC_071337.1, forward strand.
ACCATAGATACAACAACGACACCCTGAGCCTATGAACACTGCAGTCGCCATGTAGACAAGGTGAAAATGCTCTCGAGTAGAGTTGTTCTCACTGGAAACGTGGTCACAGTGAAAGTAAATACAACTAATAACAATTGTACCAATCGACGAGTCACAGACAATCTTAATGATAAGAGAACTTGTCGGGAAATGACATGCTTAGCTTGAGGAACACACAAACTTGTATGGTTCCAGTAGTAGTAGTAGGTATCAGGCGATTATGCCTGGGCTTAAGATTTAGCTGTCATTAAACTTTCAAACTTTATTGACCAAGGAACTACAATACAGCAATGTGTAAAATTTAAACAACTTAACAGTTATATTTAACCGTCTTCATGTAGGTTAAATATGTATGGTACTATGCTCAGGCTTCAGAGAACAGTGGAGACAGGAGACAATATTTCGAGCTGAGCAGGCACTTGGCTGGGACGCAAAGATGTTTCTGAGGTTCTGGTTTCTTTTAATCCATTTTTTCGTGATAGACAAAGTCACTCCTTTGATTATAACACTGACTAATGTATTCGAGCGCTCTTCCTGCGTGTCTCTAGTGTGATGAATGACAAGAAGCGCTTGATTTTATCACCCCATCTCGGGTTGAGCGCAAGCAATTTATCCACTTCCAAATGATCACTGGTTTTTGAAACATCGGCAACAAGCAGCTAGCATTGCTGTTGTGACTCAGAACGCTGGATGAGCGTCTGCTCCTCGGAGGTTCTGAATACCATGCCGCCGTTGTAGAGGCGACTGAGTCAGTAGCTAACGGTGGTTAATATTAGCGTCCCCCACTCCGTGTAAATAGAGTCTCGAGCTCTTTCGCAGACTGGGGGAGCTTCGCGCTGAGTGGTTCACTCTGTGTAGCGCGCTCACTGTACCCTCCACAGTAGCTTCCCACCAGTCAAGTTTCATCGGGACGAAGCATGGTGCAGCGTTTGGGTGCATCGGGACATAATGAGAGAAGGGTTTCATGACGATTTTCACGTTTTTATATCCGTAGGAAGACATAATCGTGATCCCGATAAAAAATCGATTAACTGAGCAGCTCTGGTATCAGTACAGTACATAAAGTGCTGTTTTGAAACTTCAATAGTATGTGTTCCCGATGGTCATAGAACAGAAAACATAAAAATGTGGTGCTGAGATGTGCAGTTTGTCCTTCACCGTACTTGTTGCGAAAGAAGACCCGCAAAATCGATAGTATGGCAAATGAATGCAGCCGTGTTACGGCGTGCTGCAGCTAACAATCTTTTTGACCGACTAACTAGAACAGTATTTTGCTGGAAAACCATATTGTGGGTGGAAATGAAGTGGTCATTGGACTTTTCAGACCATCTCAAGACAACAATAATGTGCTGTATTTAATCGACTTTGTTCTCAATTTAGCAGTGTAGCAAAAACTTTGGAGTGTGAGGCTTGAAACGCATCATAAGGGAACACCAGGATTTTAAAACCAAGTAATCCAATTTGACCTTGCCCGCTGACAAACATTCTTGGAGAAACGGCGCCGGCAGAACAACTCATGACCCACTTCTTTGGGTCTGATCTCACCAGCTGAAAAAAAAAAAAAAATCATCTCCTTTCATCATGACATTTAGATTGGCTCAAGAAAAGAAAAGCCTGTGAACACAAATAAACTCAACACTTCATGTAAGATGAGGGCATTTATCTCATCTACCACCAGACAGCAGTGGAGGAGTCCGAACCTCCACCCAGGCTGCTCAGATCACAGAAGCCTCTACTTATTAAGTATTCCGTCTGCTTAATATCACTCTGCAGGTCGCTCTGGAGTGGAACTTGAACGTGGAAGAATGTAGTTGTGTTGTGTCTTGCTGTAAAAAAAGACACTCACTTGCCTTCTACCTTTAAGACTTGACAAGTCCCTTCTTGTTTAGTGCCACTTAAAAAGAAAGAAAAGCTCCAGACTCTAGTGTTACTTGTCTGTCAATTGTGGTTGTAGGCTTACACTTATTTTCATTATCAACATTCCCACCCAACATATGCTTGTAGGTTCCCGGCATGCACCATCCCCAGTGGTGCGCAGGGTATATTTGTCAGGGAGGGAGGGGTGTGAGGATGTCTGACGGGAACTAAATTGCATGTGACACAACCCAAAGTCACTCGAGGTGTGTCACTTGACAGCATTTGAAGGGGTACGCCCCACCGCATAACCGTCCAGGAGGGCTTTGTGTGTGTGTGTGGATTTGTGGCGGTGCGGTCAGACAAGCATAGGTCTGCGTATTAGTGTATGTATCTAGGACCTTTTTACTGCGATGTTGTGAGCAGCCAATCATTCCTTCCAGTCTAATTAGCACGCATGTAAATCCAGAGCAGCAGTGGAGCCGTGCCAGGGATGGCTGCTCCAAGTGTGTGTGTGTGTGCGTCATGATGCTAGTGTGAGGGGTGTGTCCAGTCACTTTGACCAATGGCTGCCAGACTGTGTTGACACGTAGACCCCATACTGCCAGTATCTGTTTGACCCCACGCCACTAAGAGTGTTCATCACCACCAGCAGCCACCACACGCATTCCACTCCATATGGTGAGCCACCGGTCACAACTCTTGCAGGTTTTAATAGACGTTACCGTCAACTGTGGCTTAACAGCAAAGCCAAGAAGTAGATATTATTTTCCTTTTCTACTTTGTTGACATGTGTCACGCACAATTTTTCCGGTTGGGATGAACTTGGACCCTTTTCTCTGCGGAGTTTGTGTCTCCCCAGTTTTAGGTTTCAGTCCACGGCCCAGAAAAAGTGTACAGTGACAACAGTCAAAATCGCAATCTGAAATCCCTGCATGGGTGTAATATGACATGGAGAAGCCACGACTTGATCATTCAAACCTCATTCACTCGCCACTAAAGCGACACAGTTGAAGCGAGACATCAAGTGAAAGCGGGAGCAATGAGCCAGCCAGCTGCCACTTTTTCTCTCTCTTATGAGCGTTGACTGTGAGCGCCTGTTTAACCTGGCTGGACACGTAGCTGAGAAAAGAAGTCGCCTGTTTGGTGATAAGATAGAAGAACTTTCATTCGCAAAGAAAAACACGTCATTAACAGAAAGCGATGGCAGTAAGTGCCCTGTTCATTCTTGTTGTTACCTGGTGACTTTTGAAAATGACGCAGGCTGTTTCTCTGGGAAGATGCTACTTATTTTCAGATGCATATTTTAGTATTTGAATGGATACAAAGCTGGGAATTTGCAGGCAGGAAGAATGAAAACTGGATGGTGGTTATAGTTGTTTTGTTAGTAAATTGTTGTGACCTGTTTTATTTAAGACTTAATGTCGAACCTCAAACATTGCCTCTTTAAAAGACAACAAAAGTGCCACGTAACAAGATATTCTTTTCTATATGTAACAATGACTTCCTTTAGGAACGGCCACGGAAATCACAATGACTTCTCAACAGCAGTTAAAGGTGTTGCTGCTAGTACCATATTTATTTTACTCAAACTAGCTACGTCATTACTACAACTATTGTTTTGCCTTTTTTATGCCATTGTCTGACAACTAATGCTGTTCTTTAGGTTCTACTAACACTGCAACTACCACTTTAATGATGCTCAAGACGGAACATTGTACACAGTTTGCTCTCATTTTATCTGCTGCTGAAATGTAATGAGCAGTATTAGAACGCATCTTTATTATATATTTATTATCACGCAAGCCAAACAGTTCTGCTCTAGCCTCTGCTACAGTTTTGTGCAGTTTGTCATTATCTTTATTTCAAGATGTACCGTTCCATTTGCTGAAGGAAAATGGCGTACAACATAATATCAAAATGAGCAGCTTAACACGTATCTGTTGCCAGACCGAGGTCACACCCGATGTATTCCGACAAGGCTACAAGGGGAGGGGAAGGAAAGACTGTGGGTTGCAGGATTTAGGGAGATAACGACAGGAAGAATAAACACATGAATAAATAACAGCAAAAGGCAAACAGAGCCCAGCCATCACTTCGATTTGGCTGAGCCTTGTCGCTCGCTTGTTCGCTCACAGCTGGGAAATTCATGGTAACTTGCTCGCGTCCAGGAGGGGAGGAAAAGCTTCAGGAGCACTGAGCTCACCTCCATGTTGGCGACCAAATGCATGTGGCAGATGTCAGCATTCAGCTGCTTCCCTCCCGATGGTCTCGGGTTGTGACATGAAGGAAGCTCCAGGGCGACTGTGCGTGAACAGAGTGTGACAATAACTGGTGTTTGTTTGAAGGTTTGTGCAGCTGTGAAGGAGTCAAAGCATGAACGTGAAGAAAAAGGATCGTATTTAACTCAAATTTTTGAGACCTTTTCTGGAGCAGAATAATGACTCAAATTGCATTGTTATAAAATGGGCAATATAAACAACAAAGCCAAGAATAAACAAGCACGAACAAAAAACAAAGCTACATTTAGGAACCCACTAGAATCGAGAAACAAAAACGTCAATGAGCCCTTCCAAACTGAATGAAATATAGCAGGGTTTTAAATGGATAATGCAGCTGCTGCGACTGTACGGAACAACTATGAGCTCACATGAGTGTCAGCAGGATGACAAGTACAATGTCTATGATGCTACGGCAATGACTAGAACTATAATAGCAGTATACCTTAAGACATGTATAAAATGATGGTACTAAAGGAATGCTTGAAATAATTCCGTCCAAACGCAAATCGCTTCATGACTCCTGGGCTGTGAAAGTACAAACCAACTCTAGTGGCCATCTAGGAAACTGCCAAAATAAAGTCAAACTTACATGAACCGATTAACATTATTTTTATTTTTTATTACTTGTTTTATGATAAATTATAGACCATTCAACTGTATGTGCAAAAAACTATTTTCCTTTAAATAATTAAATTGAGCCTATCTTAATTATTGTTTTTATTATTGTTATTACTGCTATTATTATTGTTAAAGAACAAAACATATTTGTATTCAAAAGAAAAACAAATAGCAGGGACTTATCAATTCTTTGGCCTACAGTTCAGCACATGGTTGCCAGTCATATGCTAATAAATAGTCAAGTAGGCAAGTAAAAAAAAGTATATATATATATATATATATATATATACATATATATATATATATATATATATATATATATATATATATATATATATATATATATATATATATATATATATATATATATATATATATATTAAAGACAAATTCAGGACTTTTATCTGGTCAAGTATTGAAATATATGATTCTCTTATGCTGGAAAAAAAAGACTGTTTTTTAGAATAAAGTTTCAAGGAAAATTCATGGCATTACTTTCATATTTTGTTTTTATTTCTTTAGCTTTTTTTTTTTTTCAATTTTGAAACTCCAAAAATGTCAAAATTATGGAGCAAAAGCAAAATGATGGAGCAAAACAACTCTTATATGCAACTCCCCGAGGACACAGGGATGTGTTTTCACGGGACCTATCATGGTAAATACAGATTTTATACTGTGTGTATGGTGCGCTGGTGTGTGTGTGTGAGCGTGTGTGTGTACATAGAGAGTCAAAAGCGAGCCTTTGAAGTGGAGTAAGGATGAGGGGAAGTTAATTATGTCCCATTATGCAGGCTGGGCGCGACCATGCACCAGTTAAGGCCATGTTTTTCCCTTTAATTAACAAGAAAGGCGAGCGCCGGCCTGTCAGGGAGCTGCTGAAGGAGCCTTTCAGAGGAGGAAGCCCTTTGGGCGCAGATGAGAGGCCGCCAGGAGCGGCCACGTGCTAATGGCGACGTGTTAGCGTCTTAAACTGCGCTATCACTTGCCACTGCGGCTGGTGTTTGCAGGACTGTGTAAAGGGGAAATCCTGAGAAGGCTCTCCCGGGAATCATGCCTGGCTTTGAACGGGAACAGCACCGGGGGAACTTGAAGAACTTTTTAATGGCTTTAAAACACACTGGCAGCACCCGAGCGGTGCCTTCTTAATTGGGATCTCCCTGGGTTTGCTGTTGGGTGGAGAGAGCCAACGCCAAACTGGAGCTCCTTTATCATCCTCTTCAGCCAGAGGAAGGCCACTTTCTGCTCATTAGTTGTCACTGTCAGGTTACAAACTTTTTCGTTTTTTTCCCCCCCAAAAGCTGCTGCTCTCTGATAGTAAACAGATTTTCATACGTCAAATATGTTATGAATCTATCCCATTTTTGTTTGAAGAAAAAACATGTTTTTGATGACACATATGGCTAAAAAGCTAGTGAGCAGAAACTTTCCTGCAGAAAAAAATGTGTCATTCAACTTTAGTTCAACAACACGTAGTTATGATATGTCACATCCAAACTAATTGTTTGGGATCAAATGGATTTCATTAATATTCATGACTCTGACAACGATAATAAACACTTAAGTGTCTGGGACAATAGGGGTGATGTCAGTGAAGAACAACAAAGATGACAATGGTACTAAAGAGCAGAGTGATTCTCATTGTAGTGGGGAATTTATGAGCATAATTTTCGAGCTATTGTACATTTCCAAAAATTTGGCATTTCCTCTGACTGTGATGAAATTGTTTAACGCCACTGGACCAGCAGGAGGAGTAGTAATAATAAAGTCCTGCTGTGGGAGTTATCTATTATCCAAGGTTTTGCACCTTGTCAATAGTTGCTGTTATTGTTGATTATAAAAACCTGGAGTTTGGAGAGCTGTACATATGAAAAACTGTTGACCGCACAATATGCAATGTATCAAACACAACGTTAAAAATGCAGGAAGTGTTGGTCATGCAAATGTCAATTGTAATTACAATGTATCAGAGCGGATTGAAAACATTTATTCATTGTCATTGTACACTACCTGGCGAAAAAAAAGTCACCTTCAAAATTCCAGCTTTGTCTCAATAATCTGCTGTAATGGCTGAAGATTTCCTAAACATTGTTGTGGTACGTTTTCACCCAGCTCTTGCATTGTTGATGGGGGTGAAGCCTTGTTCGGCATGTCTCTCAGTGGGATGCAATGATAAGTCATGAACCCCTCTTTCACATTTTGAGCCCATGTTTTTGTCATGGAAAACAGTCCGTTGATGGAATTACCTGGTCATTCAATTGAGTGGTAGTCAGTTGACCTTATTCTTCTTATTCTTTTACCCAACAGGAGGCTGGCAACTATTTGCAAAACTAAATCCAGGCAGTGTACATAATTTCCGATTTTACTTAGCTACAGAAATAGGAGCTAACTCTCCGTGTTCAAATAATTGGCCAGATTACTATCTCACAAAAAGAAAGCTACAGTACGAATGTGGTCATTGGGAAAAACAGAAACCTCAAGAGAACCAGACCACCGACCCGTCAAGTCAAACTTAAATGTGAAGCTGAAAGAAAGAGAAAAGACGGGGATAAAAACGTAATATTTTAAAACTGTTATATTTCACTTACGAAATACTAAATCACCTCCTGTTTTTATACATCTCCTCTTTTTGAGTCTTGGAAACACTCACACACATCAAGAATGGATATAGATGTATCCACATAACCGTATCACTTCTACACTGAATGTGTCTTCTCTCTGATGATCATTCCCAGTTATTCCTTACTACATTCTACAATACACTGAACTGCCAAAGGGTGGTGCTAACCTCAAACTCAATTGTCGAGTGCCATATGAACCTGGTCCGTTTTGTATCATGCACAGATGCAATAGAAATTCATATCAGCTTCACATCATCAGACATATATTGTGATGAAACATGTGTTTCTGCAGGAGCACATTTTTATACATGGTTCCCATCACACACACACACACACTCACACACACACATCCACTCACTGTCCACATCCATATTGAACCGTCTGGGGGTCAATGACTGTGCAAATGACAAGTGAGTTGTTATTAATGGCTGCTGCGTTCCAATATCTCCGTTTCTGTGCTGGGAAAAACGTCCCACGCTCCTTCCCCCACTCAGGGCTCCAGTTGTCTGGCTCCAGAGTGTAAAAAGATCCAGGCTGGCCTTGATCCTCTCATAGCCTCTTAAAACCAACGAGAACCGAGTGGAAATCAATAGTGATAGTTACAAAAAAAAAAAAGATAGATTTTGAAAATGTCCAACGTGTTGAGTGTTACTGGAAGTGGTTGAAACATCACATTTTTGTTTACATGAATATATCTCTCTCAATGTGTTTTGAAGTGGAAACACTCAGAACATTAGTCAGTTGTTTAATTTGTGTGTGAGAGCAACGCAGTGGAAATAAGGGCAGAATCAGCGAGTGAATCACACAGTCTGTAGCAAAACCTCACTTTTCCACTTGAGGTCTGCACATTTTGTGCGTCAAATGTGTCTGGGACTCTCCTCTTGCATCAGGTAACCTGGCTCGGATGATGTGCTAATGTGCTTTCTAACAAATCTATATGTCACAAAGAGTGTTCAAGGTTTCTCGAATTCTCCCAATAGTGATGCAGTTGAATACTACATTCATGTTTCCATTAATTCCTGTGTGTATTTTTGTTGGTTTGTTTCTTTTTTTTTTTTTTTTTTGAAGGTTTCCCCAGGTACATATTTCTAGTATCATATCTATACAATCTAGATAATATATAGATGCCATGTAGTGGTGGATAGTTATGCTGTGTCCGATTTTATAAAAACCTTAATCTTTCTTGTGATTACCTGGATGTAGTTTTTGCCATAAATGACCGAAAGTGTCAAAACCCAATGTAATTCTAATTGAGACGTCACATATTAGAAGTTGATACTGTGATATACAATTTTCATTTTGTGTTAAATTAAATAGAACTTAAACATAAAAACATTTTTTTTTGTTTATTTATTGTCACCCAAGTCTCTTTTTTCGAAAATTTTCCATACATATAACCCATGAAAGTCCTAGTGTTTTCAAACAGTCCGTGAAGTGATAAAGTCCTACTCATCTGTTTGTTGACCCAGCATCTCTCAAAGTCCTTCTTCTCCCCTCCTTGTCTTGCTCACGCTCAGCCTCTCTCATCTATCTTTGCCTGTCTCACTCCTTCTGTCGGAGGCTTCCAGCCTGAGAAGCTGGTGTGGCTGGTGGCCGTAGTGACGGCTCTGCTGTCTGGTGTCGCCTGCGATCAGGGCGAACGTCGCACCACGAGGACGATCGGAGCTGAGCACCTCCGCCTCACCACGGGTCACCTTTCACGGGCAATTAGTGTCGGCACGTAGGCGCGCTCACTGCTTGTCGGCCCGGCTTATTGTGAAGATCAGCGGCAATCAGTCTCCAAACACTCCAGTCCACGCTCTCCGCCGAGCTGCTTTCACATCTCTGCCTCTTCCCGCTCACTCTTGCTTCCCCGCTGTCTTTGGTTGTTCCTTCTCTATCTCTGTGAGTTTTCCCCTGATGCACTTTTACAGCGCTCTGGCTAATGGTTTCTGTCTGGCAATATGCTAGCTGACTTTCCAACTCAGTCTTCATTATAAACTCTGTGACTTTTTTTTGCCTTGTCTGTGCAGCAAAAGTCATAAATGGAATGAAAACATTTGGAAATTATTCATTTCCTTTTTTTTCTCCACTGTGTTTCCTGTGATTCATCTCAAATGTGCAGCTCTGAACAAAGAATTCTGCATTTCAACTCTTTTTTTAACCACCAGATAACTTTTTGTCCAACGTAAATGTGAAATCAGAAATGAAACCAGAAACATTCAGCGACTGGCCTTCATGGTAACTAACACAAGAAACAACAGGGTTTTCTCCTTGTAGCTCATGTTTGGATGTTTCCATCTTAAATAGTGCATCATTTCGTTTAAATTTGGATGTTCATGAATAGTTAATATTTATAATCTGTGCTAGCTCTAAACTGTCTATCTTCGTGAGCCATTATCTGAGCATGCAATTAGTTTTAGGGACTTTAAATTGGCCAGAATTAGAATTTGATCCAACTATACGTGTGTTTACGTGTGTTTTTTTTAATAAATATCAAGCATACCTAGTTTAAAGTTCGTGGACCGTGGGCCTTGAGTTTAACACGTGTCATAATCTGTTGGAAAAGACAAAGGAAATTCATTCGCTTTTTTGTTCCCAAAATGTATTCAGCCATGACCATTGGTTGTCACTGATACCCAAGTAATCTTACAGTACCAATATGAGTGGAGACAACTCACAGGGAAAGAAGGTAAGAAGGGGAGGTGGAAAAAAATAGAGAGAACCATGGAGTCTGTTGGATGTGGTCAACAAAGACCCGAAGAAGAGATTAGTTTGAGGATTGTCAACAAGGTGAAGGCGAATGACATGCTCTTGATGGGAATGCTGAAAGAAGAGGAAAGGTTGAGAACCAAGTACAGTGGTACATCGGTTTACGAACGACTCGGTCTTCAAACAAATCAGAGTTCGAACAAAAATGGAGAGATTTTTGTGCTTCTTATTTCGAACGAAAATCCAGAACTCGAACGCCATCGGAAAAAGCCGGAAAAAACAGCTGACCGATCAGTTGACCCACGACGCGCTTTGTTATTGTTTATAACGCAGCCTCTGTATGCAGACGTGTCCCGTTAGCTACATTTACTGACTGTTTTTTCTTCATATTGAGGTGTAAAACCTTTCCTGTCTCCGCACTGGACCGTGGTAGAGTGTCACAGGGGAGGTGCTCGCTCTCCACACCTCCGAGGCTGGAGCGCTCACTCCAGGGTTTGATGTCCTGTTGTGGGCTGGAGCTGGGACAGGGATGTGGCGCGTCTCGGACAGAGCGTGACTTGGTTTATGACTTTGTCACAGCCAAACTGCACAGAAGCGCACATTCAGAGCTGGACACGCACCGGGCACCTCTTCACTTCTGGAGAGACGTCACTCACTCGGCAACCCCTCCCACATGCAGCGGCCACACACATAGAGGAACAGCGCACCTGCAGCAGACACTCGACATTCACTCCTACAAAAGACTATTTCAAGGCTTGGAACACATTATTCTTTTCCATTCTTTTTCCATTGTAATGGGAAAAATCGATTTGGATTTCAAACAAATCGCTTCTGGAATGGATTGTGGTCGAGAACCGTGGTACCAGTGTACTCAGATTTAAATGTGCGTACTGCTGTCAAGTTAACCTTTATGATTGAAAGTCACAAACATGAACACATCTTCCGCAAAAACATTGACTTGATCTACAAACTTTATTTGACCCCACTGCATAATAGGTCATTTATCATCTTAATTTTCATATTGCACATACATACGTACATCACTTTAATGAAATGTTTTGTGTGGAACTGTGTTATTACCTGCAATATCCTCCCTGTATTTCTATTTTCACCTCCGCTGACTCCTGAAGAATGACTTTGAGAGTTTAAAAACTGCAGTTAGCATGATCTTCATATACGTATATACGTGTTGTGACCTCCATTCATATATCTTCCTGTGAATTTAGAGTACGTTCTTTGGTGCAACGCCCACTTTTCACATTCAAATATAACTACCAGAGGCAAATCAAGGAAAAAGGGCAAGCTCATTTGCATGTGAGGTCTTCATTAGATAAAGCTGAGGACAGCGACGGGTGCATTTTCAGCCACTGTGATGAATAGCTGCAGCATCACCGTGTCGCCTGAAAGTAGTCCTGTCCTAACCCTCATTTGCATCTGGGCTGTTTTTATATATTTATTAACTCGCTTAATGGTGGACACTTACCGCTCCCTCCCCCCCTCCGCCCCCCCTCCATGTCCTCTTGAGAAACCTCTGCAAGTGTTCTGCAATTTAAATGATTTTGATGGCGTTATCAAAGCTGCGACTTGAGAGGGGGAGCGAGGAAGTCAGTTGTGATGAGAATGACGATCGGGAGCTTAAAGTGAATAAAGGTGTTAATTAAATGATTTAATGGAAAGCCGGCTGCGCAAGGATTAGAAGTTTAGGTTTTCGCGGCGAGACACATTTTCTTAACATTTCCAGTTCCACCAGTCCGTAAGTTGAGTCGCCATTTAAAAAAAACTTGTGTTGTCACAGGGAGGCTTTGTGTCAATGTTGCCAAAGCAGGTTTCGTCATTCAAACTGAGTTTGAAGCATTTTGGAAACTGTTCCGTCAAAAATAAATAAATAAATTGTGCACTAGCTTTTGCCAAGAATATGTATTGAACTTCAAGATGTGACATCAAACGTTTCATTCTACTGAAATAAGGCCCTTTTGTTGATGTGCTGCTGGCTTTTGGTTTTCCTCCAGTTTTTATTCAGCATATTTCATGCATCTTCACTGTTCATGCATACAGTAAAAGCTGGTCAAACCAGGTTTGAAGGTGTCTCTCACCTTACTCCCTGCTCCCCTGTGTTACTTGTACCTAACAGAAATGCAAAGTTTGATTTTATCTATTATTGTTATTATTCATTTCCCACAGCTCCCAACATCTCATTGATTATTTATATTTAATAACTGCACATGTGCGTGGATTGGACCAATGATTCTCCTCCTAAACATTAACATTACACATGGTAGCTTTAAAATCTATTATATTAAAGCTACCATGTGTAATGTAACAGATGCACCAGTACTGTTGTCATTTTAAACCTTTGCTTTGATTCTCACTTTTCACTACCTGTTTTGGGAGGCATTAACGCTGAGTAGCTAGTTTGAATACAGACCTGACCTCACATCAATATCATGTTAATGCTAGTTGGTATGCAACCAGATTTGCTTGACCGCACTGAGGAACATGGGGAACATTGTTCCGTACATTTTGGAGGGGATGCCCTGACTTGTGCTTCCGCTGCCAACAGAAACTACAGCGATAAATACATAATAAATGTTTAAAAATGTCAACTAATATCTGTCATGATGGTTTGGAGTAATTTCTCAATTAGCAAGAACAAAATATGGCGTCATTATAATTATTGTTCAATGGTGCATCTTTATTTTTTTTAGATTTGAAGCAGATTTCATCAGAACACAAAACAATAATGCTGATTAATATAACATTTCTCTGCTCCGCACGCTCCCTCGTTCTCACGGACGGCCTCACTCACCAAAATTCAACCCCAAAACAAAGCTGACAGAACTCAGTCTGCAACCGTTAGAACACAACAGTCTTCTTCAGACAGCAAACTTGACAATCAGATGCCTTTCACTTTGTTGTTTGCCACTTTCAGGACGAGGTAATGTCCTGCACTTCATGTACTTTTCAACCAATCCCAAGCTGTGTGTTCCCCAGACACCCAAAAATGTGACATCAAATAAACTAAAATCAAAATATAAAAATCTAATCTATTACAACAAACAGTGTAATAACACAGTAATCTAACAAATATATGTACTGTATTTATGAGTCAGTGAGAATGTTATTGCAAACCTTGAATTAGGTAGATTTGGTTTAACAACGCATTCTCACTCCCATGCCCTCAAACAGAGACTTTCTTTAAGTGCCATCTGCAACCTATGTTGACGCAATGCAATAAACCTTTCCCTCCTTCATGTAACTTTTCAAGCGAGGGGGTAGGAACATGTGTGAGGTAGTGGATTGGAAGCTCTCTTCCCTGTTATTTGTTGTCACTTGGAATATATAGCACTGTGTATGGCTCTCCCCGTGACTCCCCTGTAACGCACAGGCTTTTATGGCCCAACTTCCATCTTATTCTTTTATGTGATGCGCTACCCACAGCATCATAATATGCTGCGTAAGGCGGAACATGAGCTTCAGTTGAAAGTCAACGTGCAACAGTAAAGAATGACTTCTGCATCAGCACAAGACGCTAATGCCGCTTGAAGATAATCTCTATTTGTTGCCATGTGACTAAGAATGTGTAGGGTGTATAGAAACGTGCACATTACATTCGCCTAAGTACTGGGGAGAAATCCTGTCTTTTTCAACATCAAATATGAGGTTGGAAAGGTATGCTTTGTCCATCGTCTTGTTCAGTCTGGGAAAAAAAAGAAAGTCCAACCATTGTCTTGTCCTTACATGTGTGGCAACTGAATTACCACATTCACACAACTTAACTTTGCTTCAGTCGATTTCAACTAGTGGCCACAGATCAAATCAAAGTCTGTCAAATCGTCATCTCAGAGTTTGATGGAAAATGGATGTGCTGCGTAGGTAAATATGAACTCTAACCTATTGCAAGTGTAGTGGAAGAAGTATTAGGCTCATGTTTATTCAGCATGTGTAACAGCCCCTGGGACAAATCACACTCAAGAGTGGCTGTCGCCCCTGGAGACACAGCCAAACCACCCAAGGGTGTGGAGCTATATATGGAAATAGTGAGCCATTCTCCGATATGCATGTTCTCTCATGTGCCGTTCCTGAAAATACAAACAGCTTGTTGTGTCCCTGTCTTGATGGGTGGTGGGAAAATGAAGTATTACAATCATCAGAGGGGTGAATAAGAAATTACTTCTGCGATCCTGTTCTGTTTTACCTTTACACAGTGACGGAAATCATTGTCTGTGTTCCGCCGCTGCCTGCTACAATGTTCTGTTTGCGCAGGTCTGCCTAACTGTAGCCGAAGCTGTCACTGTTAATAAAGGTTTGTATTCAATCACTCTGGCAGCTTCTGAAAGGCGAGTGAGTGACAGATTTAAGAAGCAGGAGAACTGGGGGCTAAACTAGAGGAGAGCAATCTCTTTCCTGGGAATGTAAGATCTCAGACAGGCAGGCTGCCGAAAGTTAGACAACACCGTCTGGTCCAGTAAACGCATTGACAGTGATCAACAAAGAACCATTGTCTCACCTTCTTTTTTTTTTATTTTTTCAACTGTCTTCCAACGGTCTCAAGGATCAACTACTCGATTTTTTTTTTCTCCCTCCACCGTTCGTCAAATGTTCTCTGTCTTTTTATGAAAGCTGTTGAAGCAAATGAGATTTCCCAAAGAGCTGTGTTGGCAGAGAAGCTCTCAAAGTGATATTGACATGTTGTCAAGCTGGCGCGTCTCTCCAAGGATGTCTTTGATTGTTGACGGGCCAGAGCTGCGATCATGATTTTCTCCCCTTCTGCTGTTGAGTCATTTCAGCTTGTCTCCAAGACATGATTTGTTGCTCCTATTTTTAGTCCAAGCATCCACACTCAAGTCAGTCTGGTATTGTCAAGAAACACCTGCTGGAAGGTTCCTCTGAGATCGCCTGTCTAAAATCTGGTCAGTTGAGGGTTTGATGATTGAGTGAGAACTCGGGATCCTGACAGGAAATGCCAATGGGCAATGCCGTTTTGAAAATGGATTGATACGCCGATGAGGAACAGCTTGCTGTTCAGTCAGTTAATCCACCTTCATTTACTCCTCATTTTGAGCCACGTCAGTGTATGTACCTTGTTCATATTTTCATTCGAAATATATCAAATATTTCTAACTTGTTCCTATCTTTAGGAACTGGTTTTATCCTCACCAGAACACCTGCCTGGAAGGTTGAGTGGTTGAGGTCCACACCCAGCTGAGGTCTGGTGTTTGGCTCAATGGGCACCTTGTGGTCCTGTACCCCACTCTCTACTCATCATGTCCTGAAACACATGAGGCCAGGCGGCCATTGACAGGGAGCCGGTGGGTGTTAAGCCATAAAAGGAACATCAGAGCAATGAGCCACAAAAAAAGGATGGCAGACTCTGGCTGAACAGGAGAGCGGAATTTTTATTTTTCAACACAAAAAGGGACTTTGAAAATGACTGGGAGAGAGGTAGGAGACGATCTACTACTGGTGAAATATTTCAAGAAAGGATCGAGACACAGAAATAGCTGTTTTGCTTTGGGCCAAATAGGAACAATGCAGTGCTCCAGCTGTGGTCATTACACAGCGGCTGGAAGTTCGGTTTGAAGCAGTAATCCAGCGTGAACGGTAATCACTCCTATCACTGCTGACATTCAAATAGTCTGTCTCTCTTCCAGGTAATGGAACGTATGCATCGTCTTCCTCTCTTCTCTTCAAGTTTATTTGTCTTTGTTTGCTTTTCCTCCTGGAATACAAAGCAAAAATGAAGATCAGAGTTGCTCCTCTGCTTTTGTCTCGTCATTTGCAGTTTTGTAATAGCAGCATGAGCTGTGTTGTCGCTGGCTCATTGTTCAGTGGTGAAGGTTGAGCGTGTGTCTGGAACTCTAACCTGAGAGCTGTCATCTGGTGTGATAGCTCTATGGCAGATGTGAGCTGCCATCGGAGCAGCCTCCAGGAGCCCTTGAGGCTAAATGGAGGGCTACAAGATGGCACTTTTAAAATGCGCTTATTGGATTTGATTTGTCTGGAAGAGCGAGGTCCTGATAACAGTTTATGAAGTGCTCTTCCTAAAACTCTTGATGTATTCTTTCCCTTCAAACACATGCATTTATATGCCAAGTCCACAAATGGAGAGACAGGTGGATGTCAAATACGTCCACTTAGCTGTCCATTGTGATGACTTTCTCGTGGCTCGGGAGGAGACGGAGACCCAAGACATGAACTGAATATGGATAAAATACAGTGTTTATTCATCAAAAGTCCAGAGTAAGACGATAGGAAGACAGCCACAAAACTAAATGGGACCTCAGACAAAGGTAGAATTTAGTGTTCAAATCCAATAAATCCAAAACTCAGACATTTGCATGTCAGGATCGATGAGGTTGACCACACATCACAAGCTGGAAACTGAGAGTTAAGAATACACAGGGAGGTGCAAAAAGAATAATTGGAGCAATTTGGTTGTAGGAAACCAGGAACCATCACAAGTGGAGCCAAACACCAATCTAGTTCTATGTTCTGGCATCTGCTCAAAAGAGGATAGTCGGTGAACTTGCCCTTATCGTCTTAAAAAGGGAGAGAGAGAGAAACAGGACGAGAACAGGAACGGTAAACATATGACACACTGAGACTAGATCTCCATCTCCATCTTGTGTGAAGAAAAGACAGCTCTAACCCAGATTGAAAATAAAATATCTCCACCTTTGTCATGACTCTGCTTCCTGGATTAGTGTCCTGGTTTTGCTTTTTTCCCCTCTGTTCCTTTGGCACACGGCTGGAGCCGATTAACCTGATGACTTGACTTCAAAAACACCTGGGCTCCAGCAACATGTGCCAGACCGTTATATTATATTCCCATGGTTTGTTCCCAGTGTTGGTCTTCGTTTTCCATGTTCCGGTGATGTGTCCACTCGCTCCTGTGCTTTTTGGACTTCTCGTTTCCCTTGGTAACTAGCTGGTTCTTGTGTCTCTCCCTCTCTGTTCAGCTTCTTGTTTTGTGTGCTAGCTAGCTCATTTAACTCCTGGTTCTCATTGTTTCGGCCTCTCATGCTAGCTAGCTGGTTCTCGTGTCTCTCCCTGTGTTCGGCTTTTAGTTCTGTTTGCTAGCTAGTTCATTTAACGCTTGTGTCTCTCTCCGTGTTTTCGGTCTCTTGCTCTGTCTGTTACCTTGATTTACTTTGTCTTATACTTTGGTGCCTGAAGTTAGTTTTGTTTTCTTCCTGTTTTTTCCGTGTGCTCCCTGTTTTCTTTTGTAGTTTATTCTTGGTTTCATTTGTGAATTAAGTTCTTTTCTCCCAGTTCGGTGACGCTTTCAGTTGTTTTCTTGTTTGTTTAATTATTAAATATTATTTATAATTCCCTCCTGCCTCCTGTGCCTATAACCACTCGCACTTGGGTCCTACACCACGTCCCCTATACGTGGCTTTAGCTCCCTCGTCCCTTCGTACCCGTGACAACCTTGTTTGGATGGTCTTAACCTTAATCCACCTTTTTCTCTGTCCTGTGATGGTGCGGACTAGGACATCAGGGCATAATGCCTTGGGATCCCAAAATCCATTCCACGATTGTCAATGTCTTTGAAGTTCAGGTAGAAATATGTCCTTCCATCTGGCCAAAGAAAGCTGAAAATGAGCTCTTACATACAGCAGTGCCCTTTGGATGGAAAGGTATTCAACTGTTGTAGTAGTTTTCGAAGCAGATCTTTTGCTGGTCTTTTCATTCCAGCAAAAACTTTAGAGTGTGTTTGCCATGTCTGACGTCCGCTTAATACTCAAACTTCGCCAAAGTTGCCAAGTCAGGAGATTCAGTAAACGCTGGTTTTCCGACCCGGATGTCACATTTCAAAGGTTTAGAATGGACGACAGTATCTTCGACTGTTGAACATAATGACGGAGTAAAAGTGCGGACATGACAAGAAACAGTCTTCACTCACCAAGAGCTTTGTTTCCTCTCTGAGACCTGGTGTATACGGAACTTTGTCCATGTGATGAAATTTTCCGCGACTTTTGTTTTGTTCCATTAAACGCCTTTGACTGAAAAAGGCTGTTGAGATGGACTTGACTCAATCAGTGTTAGCAAGCGCTCAGTGAGCATCGGTGTGATGAATGTGATCTCCGTGATTCTGCTGTTCTGGGCTCAACAGCTGCTGATGAATCTTTCAGTTTCTGACTGGTCTTTCAACGTATTTTTTCCCTCTGTGGCCTCAGCAGGGAGCAAAGTGGTGAGTGGAAGCATGTCATCCCCTGATTTCCTTTTAAAAGGCCGAGGCCGATGCTTTTAAATGCATCATCAAGGCAGCGGCTGTCCAAGTGGGTTACAAGTTAACCAAATAAACCCTGACAATGAAATTAATAATGCATATTGTTTGCGAATGCCTCAGCTGGATGATTTGACTGATGTATGCAAAGATGGTAATTTATTGAAAGTAAATTCATGTAATTGTGCAGCAGAACTTGATGAAGCAAAAGAAGGTGTCAGCACGGCTTCCATCATCATCAGAAGAACGAAATCATTAAAGAGCAAAAACAAATCCAACTTCAAAGGACAGAGCACAACAAACACTTACTTTATGGACGCGTTTCATTCGGACCAAAGTTCAGAACGGCTTATGGTAAATATGTCAGATTTGTTGTTGGTTGTTTGCGGATGTGATCGTTTTGGTTTATTTATTTTTCCGCGAGTCCACAGGGATGTAAACACTCACTCGGCACATATCAAAGTAGTCAGTGTAGATTTAATTTGAAGATGAGGCAGAACAAGAGCTTAAATGTACTTGTCATCCTCAAGTCATATTTCCGAGATGAGCAGGCTCGGTTGGCAATTTGCTCCCGGGGCCCAACTTGGTAAAAATAGTTTCCAACTCGACTGTCTGTGTGATAATTATGATGTCAGCAGAGTGACATGATGTGGAAATCACATATTTGGATGGCAGGTTTCATGGAGGACAAGTGACAACTCACATTTTTTGAGCAGCGTTGTCACAAAGGTACAAGTAAACCTGTCAGCAACTATCCTTGCTCTGCGCCGAGTTCGTATGTGTGCGACTTGAACAGCTAAACACGCCATGATAATGGTGTCTCGGAAAGTAATGGCGTGTAATTTCATACTTGGAAAGCACAGTGTGTTCTTTTATTCTGATTTAGATGTAACTAGTTGGTGTGTCATTCAAGGTGTCAAATGCAAAATTTACAGAAACTGACCCTGCTTATTCAGGAGAAGAAATTAGATTTAAACTCTGGATTATTATGAGAGTTTCCACTCTTGCAGTGCTCAATTGGTCTTTATTTCACCGGCACGTGATACTTTTCAATACGCTCACTAGGCAACCAAAATTCAAAGGTTTTGACAACAAACATCCAGGTGTTATTCAACATTGAAGAATGTTCTCAAGGAATTCATTGGTTACGAGAGATATTAATTGATGTTGAAGGCCTTGGTCTATGGGGGTGTGTGATTGAAATCATCACGCCGTTGTTATTGGGTTGGGGTTAGGGTCAGAGATTGTTTTTACACTCGCATTGCACCGATTTTACCTTTATCTATTACTACATTATTACATGTAATTCCACCATCAAGGCTGTTGCCGTCACAATTTATATATGTGTGTGTGTTATTGTGGCAAAGGAATTCATCTCTGACGATTATTTGACTCGGATCCATGTTTTTATAGTAAGTTATTTTTGTACAAGTAGATGTTTACAGTTTCTTTTTTTACAAAGTAACTATGTTATCATCAACCAGTAACATTAAATATGTGAATTCACTAATTGAAACAAGCAAAAATAAAATTTTTGACTATCTGATATCTTCCAGATTTTTTTTTTTTGCTCCTGTTTTCCCTTATACCTCTTTAACTCTTGTTTTTGAACATGCTACCACTCAAATTAGGACTCATAGATTCTCATCCCCTTTGAGGCACTGATGGCCTGACTCACCAATTCTCACTCCTTCCTCTGCATTATGATGTACTGGAAATGTTTCCTTTGTGCTCTGTTATCATATTGTGCAATGAATAGCCAGGAACAGCAGGTGATCACCAAGAGCAAATACGCCAATGAAATCCTAAATACTGTGAGTCTTCAGATCCTTCAGATGCTATGATGCTGAGGCTACTTGCTTGTTATGTATTTCACTGATCTTGAGACTCACGATCTGAGATTTCCATTGTGATGGGCTGGACTTTATTTATTCATGAAGGAAAGGCCCCTCTCTGTCACGTATATGGACATCCGCCAAAGCAATGCCAATGAGATACTCCTGTCTTTTGGAAGGTTCTCCA